>NC_049233.1:26731251-29231251 GCF_011100685.1 Canis lupus familiaris
CATCTAATGGTTTCAGCACGATTTAACTTCAGTTGTTCAAGATGCTGGACTAGCTCAATAACAAGCACATTACTTTTCCCCACATTTGAACATTCCAGATACCCACTCTGATATTTTGGGATCACAGTATCTTAAGGATTTTTCTGATGAAGAGGGGTTTGACATCTTTGAAAAATGCATCTTTGAAAAATGGTGACTGAACTTTGCAGATACTAGGGAAGTAAAAAATTACAATCCAAAGAACATGACAATTCAGAAAAATTAGATTAGCTAAGTTTATTATTGGGGAAGGAAAAAAGGAAAAAGAAAAACAGAATGCATGAAGGTAGCCCACAATGGGCTTTTTGTGAAAAGTGAATTTTTTTTACTCTATTTTATGAAATTAAAGCTACAGTTGTTACATCATTGTACTATTAGTAAATAGTATCTGTTTGATTTGCATCAACAGTTACATTTTTTTACTCTGAGATGATTTTTTAAATTTTTGATCAGTATGTCCTATGGTTACCCCTTACAGTGCATCTTCTTGACAGTACATATGGTTAGTCACAGTCTTCAACGTTCTTCAGTAAGATTAAATTAAATTAAATTTCCCACAAGCATTCCAACTTTTGATACTAGTTGTAATAGATTTTTTTGCACAACTGGCATTGCAATGTTGATTTCTTTTTTTCCTAATTTTTATGTAGCCAACAAGGCCAAAAATGTATGCATAACATACATATGAAAACAATGATTCATGTTCTAGTAGGGTGAATTATAAAATTAAGTATATTAGCTCTAGATTAATAGCTTTTGAAAGTATACCAGTGAAGCCATAGTTCAAGTGGATTCTTGGTAGCTATGTGTAAAGTTTCTCCGTTACATAAAAACTTTACAGATTATTGGTATGTTTTAGTAGCTTATTTTTTCCAAGTACTTTACAATTTGATAGCTATTCTTTAGCTCTTTTCATTTTTCCCAATTGGTACATAATGTATAATTAACATTAGGGACTTGTTAGTCTAAAGTTTTAGGTTTGATTTTTTTCTTCATAACTCAATATATTTGTCGTGAATATCCATTATTATACGTTATATTATCCTTACAGGTTAAACCAGGGCCAATGGAAGTAGTACTACCTTCCCATACAATGTTTCTGATATAAGATACACATATCACACCAAGCCATTGTTAAAGTTTAATCATTATAAGGTACATGTAGAACTGTTAATTGTAAGGAATAGGGTCAATTTGCCCCATTCAATTGGCCATTTCTCATATTTTGCAATGTCAATAGCAACATTTGAATAAAAATTAAATCTCCTTGAATGACAAGTATTCATCTAGACGTGTTTGCTCCATGTCAATATAGGAGAAAATTTAACACCCTTTAGTGAATATTGTTTTGGGTTAGAAATTTCAACCTGTATACCCCAAATGTCAACTATATATAAAGAAATAGTACCATACTCAATACCTAACTGTTCTTGTAAGTAAGTAAAATCTTTAGTAGTTCAGTACTAGTGAGTAAATCTGTTAGTGATTGAATAGCTATTGCTCTACGGTTATTCAGGTAAGGGGCTGTGACAATTCTTTAGCTATATTTTGTTGCAACAAAATTTAATTAAAAGCTGTCCAATTCCAAATGCTTCTCCAATTCCATTCTTATTGTACAGTTGCCAGATTAGGTTATACCAGTTACATTAGATTATGGTTCCATCCTGTTTGCATCTGAATGCAGTATTATTAACTATGGTTTCTATGCTGTACTAATTACTCTATAACTGAAACTTTGTACCCTTTGACTAATACTTCCCTGTTTCCTCCTCCCCCTGACTTTGTCCACTACCATTCTACTCTGTTTCTATGAGTTGGACGATTTTAGACTCCTCATTTAACTGGAATCATGAATTATTTGTCGTTCCATATCTGGCTTGTTTTACTTAGCATAATGCCCTCCAAATCCATCCATGTTGTCACAAATGGCAAAATTTCCTTCCTTTTTGAGGCTGAGTAGTATTCTTTTTTTTGTGTGTGTGTATATATATATATACATATATATATATATCACATTTTCTTTATCCATTCAGCAATTGAGGGGCATGTCTTGGCTATTGTGAACAATGTTGCAATGAACATGGTAGTGCAGATACATTATTTTTAAAATTATTATTGCTTTCTCCATGTCGTTTTCTCCTCTTTTGGTGCTTTTATTAAACAGAAATATCGCTTCTAGTCTTGGCACTCATATTCCTGAAATATTTATCATTCTTTGCATTTGTTTACCCATCCTTTTTTTTTTCTCAGCAGAGTTCATTGATATGATATTTCAGCTTCTTGCTCTGAAGTGGTAATGGTGAAGGCAGTGATCCTCAGAATGTCTTATGTAGGGCCTCCAGCAAGGTTTATCCTCCATCAGTGGCATGCGAGCTTTTTATTTGCCGGTCCTCCCACATTCTCCAGTCATTTCTGTCTCCACAAGCCTATCTCATAGTTTTATTTTACATATTGGAATACATAAAATACATCCTGATTCTATAGCATCTCTAGATTGTGCTTAGTGAAGGAAGTGAGAAGCATTTCCTGTTTTTCCATCTTTTTTTAAATGCAAACTCATCAAGCATTTATTTTCTTACTCATCAATTTTGTGCTATGTAGTTTTTCTTGTGTGAACAAAAACAAATAAATAAATAAAATACACATCAGATATTTAAAACTAATTTGCAACTGCCATTATCTCTTATTTCAATTACTAACTTCAATTTCAAACTATTTGATTCTAATTTTGGATATATTTTTCTTTTCTAAAAGTGTGTGTAAGTTTATATTAATTTATCTTAATTCTGAATAACTGGAGACACTATGTTCTTAACATAGAAAGGAGATACTAAATGTCTATCCAAACCTCTTTTGACATAATTTGCTTTCAATTCTACTCATAAAATGTGTCAAGATATATTTTTCTCCTGCTACTAGTACCTTGGGAAACATTAATCTCAGAATAATTGAGAAACACCGGCTAAACTGTTAATTCTAAATGACACATTAGTAACTGTCATTTAAATTGATGGAGCTATAATTGAGAGTAATAGTAAAAAAGTAACTTCCTTATCATTGAATATTTAGTGATTATTAAATTACTTATCTAATGCAACCTTGAGCTGTGTAGTTGCTTAAGAGAAAATATTTGAATCATATAACAAAAAGGTAAACAATTTGTACAAATGGATTTTTAACATTTTTTAGGGTAATACTTTATCTTTTTATTTATTTATTTTTTTTTTATTTTTGATTTACTTATGATAGTAACAGAGAGAGAGAGAGAGAGAGAGAGAGGCAGAGACACAGGCAGAGGGAGAAGCAGGCTCCATGCACCGGGAGCCCGACGTGGGATTCGATCCCGGGTCTCCAGGATCGCGCCCTGGGCCAAAGGCAGGCGCCAAACCGCTGCGCCACCCAGGGATCCCAATACTTTATCTTTTATGTTATGTGTTTGCGTCCAAATTTGGAGACTAAATATCTTCCCCAGAAAACCTTTAAGGCGATGTGAATTGTCCTGAAATCTATCACTAGTGAATCATAAATCCTGGGAAATGTGAAGAGAAAAAATTAAGGAACAAAGATTTTAAATACATGCACTGCTCTGCTTAGGTATGTTAAACAGGTTCTATGTTTCTGTGTAAAAGAAAGCATTTCAGTAATTTAGGTATAGTGGAGAGAACTGTGCTTAAATTTTGTTCATTTCATTTATCTTATATTTTTTTATGTAAAATGATGTGTGTGTGTGTGTGTGTGTGTGTGTGTGTAGAAGAGAAATTATTATTGAGAGAGAATGTTTTAATTAACTGAGGGGAAACTGCATTCATTCAGATTTTCTTGTAGAATGAGAACAAGTGTATTTCCAAAAGGGAAAGGACTCATTGATTGCAATGGAAAGAATCTAATGATAATATTTCTGATATTCAAAATTAAATTTTAAGTGAACAATCATTACTCCTCAAAACTAAAACACTTTGAATATTATGTGGACCACATCTTTATATGTATTGCTCAAATTATTTCTCTAATGCAAAATATCTAAAGTTGTGGTCCATTTTTGTATATTAAAGAGATACATTGTAAATTATTTCATTCTGCCCTGTGTAAAAAAAAAAAAATCTTCCTTTTAAAAGAGAAAGAGGTAATAACATACAAGAATATCCTTGTGATTTTAGTAACTCAAGAGACCTTATATGTTAACAACTTTTTAAATTAGGAGTTTTTTAAGATATTCAATTATTTATAAGATTGCAATATTTAATTATATAATGAAAAGGACCTATGATAATGATTGGGACTGTTTCTTTAATACAAAGTGAATTTTTACTTGAGGCATTTTAATTTAAAGATCAAATTTGCCTAAAATGCTCAGAGAGTGAAAAAAAATTTATAACTTGATTAATTGCTTCTTTTCCCTACTGTATTGTATTCATACAATGTCTTTTTTTAATTTAAATACATATTTATAGAATTATTTATATAATTTAAAGACTTTATGAAGTACAATCTTTTCTCTGAATATTTCGTTGGTCAAATCCTATCTAACTCTTTCTACAATGCTATTTAAGTATATAACACACCTAAATTATACACTTGCCCATCATCCTTAGTATACATTTCCCATTATGAATGTGATATAAATAATTCAATTCAAATAAACATTTGGTAACTCTCAATTAAGTATGAGGCACTATTTAAGCACTGCTTTAAATACCAAAGTGCTGATGACAGAACCCAGAGCTCTAAGGCAACAGACCTGCACCAAATTGCATTAGCTTATTTGCTTCTCTTTCCCTTCCTTTTCCCCCCTTTCTTTTCCCTTTCTCTTTTTTCTCCTTATTTCTTTTTCTCCCTCCCTCTCTTTTTCATTGAAAATGTAATTCCTTAAATAGGATAGGAACTTATGAAGTATTTTCATTTTTGCAAGAAAATATAATATAAACTTTAAAGTTGCTTGCTATGGCAGTCTCAGTACAAGTGTGTTGGAAGCGGTATTCTTAATAGCATTTTAAAATTGAGTAAATGAGAACCAGAGAGATAAGTGACTTATAAAGTCCTCACACAGCAAATAAAATATTTTATCACTGTTGCCACAGCATGATGAAAAGACCACCCATTGCAACATAAGGTCAGGTAGCTAATTAATAAATGTTTGTTGAAAATAAAAGTCTGCACTATTCAGTTTTTACTTAATGTATAAGTGCTTATTATAATATTTCCAAATTTTGAGAGACATAAACAGTTCAAAATATAAGTGCTGCTTTGAGCTCTGTGCATTTTAGACAGCACAGTTCTCTGCAATGGAGAGTAAGTATTTAGGTTCAAAAATGTGCCTATGATGAAAGAATATATAGCTGAGAATAATGGAGACTAAGCATGAATTCATAAATTTCATGTGACTCTTTCATTCACTTCTTTAAGTAGGAGAAACAGCTAGTAGTTAACAAATATTTGTGTTTTCTCCATATTGTTGTTAACTGCTGCTAAGAGCCATCTGTACAGACAGGAACTACATTTCCTAGATTCCTTTGAGGCTAGATGGAACCAAGTGACTAATTTTTATTGATGGAATGAGAGAAAAGACAAGTATCACCTCCAAGTAAAAATGAATAATAAGAAAATATTCATCCTACACCATGTCTTCCCCTGTTCACTTTCTGGCAGAATGTGATAGTGTCTCTTGGACTAATCCCTAAATGATAGGATGGAAAACTTACCTAGCCCCTAATATAGAACACTTTTGTTACACAGTTGAATAAACAAGAAGTAAATTTTTGTTGTAAAAAGGCACTGACATTTTCAAATGTGTTAGCTATAGAATATAGTTATAAGAGCTATTATTGGCTTACCTAACACAAGTTGCTTCCATCACAAGCTCTATTGTCACCTTTTCTCCTCAATGTATGTGATTGATTGATTAGTTCATTTTTATTGGTTCTTATTGTTAGAGTTGAACTAAGGGTACCTGGGAATTATTCAATGTAAGAGAAGAAGACAAGAGTAAATACTCCTAGAAAAATCAAACAAATCATAAAAAGAATGTTAAGAATTTGGTAGAGTAATTCCAATGAGTCAATGAGAAATGCATAGAGAGAAATATTAGAGATTTCTAAATGGCATACCCACTTGACACTAATCATTTGAACACTCTCAAATTGAAAATTCACAAATCCACAATCAAACATGGAAAAAATACACCCAGTCTATAGTGAAGAAAAGCTGTCAAAATACAAATAGATATTAGGCTTTTTTTTCTTGGCACAGAGTAAGGTTGAAATCAAATAAAAGAAAACAAATGTAGAAATACAGGGCTCAGAGATGTGAGTGGAATATTTCCAAAGCTCTACAAGACATTTGGAAAATCATACACCTGAATCAACACATTGGAATTCAGAAGCTGCTCTTACAAGCCTAGAAGTGGAAATTTAATTTCATCATTCAAAGAAAAACAGCTGAAATGGCAGAAAGTGCAGTTGCTCTCCAGCGAATAGCAAAGGAATACTTACATAGGCCTCTTTCTGGAAAGGCAAAAATATTTAATGAGTGAATGATCTAGTATCCT
This sequence comes from Canis lupus familiaris, assembly GCF_011100685.1. Classification (NCBI taxonomy): domain Eukaryota; kingdom Metazoa; phylum Chordata; class Mammalia; order Carnivora; family Canidae; genus Canis; species Canis lupus. Next base: position 26,737,835 of record NC_049233.1, read on the forward strand.
TTATGTGGGCCAAAGAAGTTATTTCACTAGAGCCTTGTTCCTATGTGTGTAAAGTTCAACTAGCTTCTGAAACCAACGAGATTTGAATTTTATAGATCTTAGCTGCAGAAGGAATCTTTCACAATAGGTAGAGAACAACATTTGATTGTGAAGTATGTGATAATGTAAGTGCCATTTGGATCATTTGATGCCTGGGCTATACCAGCTTTGTGATATTTTGGATAGATTCTCTATTGTACTCCAGAGAGTTGTATTCTTCTTCTGTGATGCATGATGAAATCCAAGGCTCTGAGAAGATACAATGATAGAAAGCATGCAGGTACTTTTTCTTTTTAAATATTTGTATGTTATCACTCCCAAATCATCCTGTTTATAGCATGCAATGAATTTTTTTTAATTTTTTTTAGCATGCAATGAATTTTAAATGAATATTTTAACATAAGTTTTTTCATAGATTCAGACTAAAACTTAATCCAGTGTTCTCAGATCTGTATTTTAAGCTTTTCTCCAGTTTCTCTGGAGAGAAAGAGCCCATAGAAAATTGTGCTTTTAAAAAAAGAAATTTCACCATTTCTTCATAACTACTCCAAATCCAGGTGCCATATTGCTGAAAGCAACCAAGCTTCAGAACTCTACCGCAAATTTATTCTAGAAGCTCTGTACTGATTAATGACAATGCTATTTCTCTTAATATCTCTTAATATATCTTTCCATATGTCTTCTTTCTCATTTTTATACATTTAAAAGCATAAAAAATTTTAACTTGAAATGAGAATAGGAATTATGTGTGCCTGTATGTATGATGAAATGTTGACATCCTTTAAGCCTAGCATAGGAATAAGTTCATATAAACATTCTTCTTACTGAATTTGAATAGAATTGTGAAACCAAAAGGCTTATCAGAAGTCATCTAGCTTAATCCCTCATGCTATATAATTGGAGAACCTAAAGCCTAGAAAAGAGAAGTGATTTGCCCAAGGTCACATAAATCAGTGCGGAGTTAGAATAAAATTTCCATTATATTCTCCTTGTATTACAAGACACTGACTTTCATGGTTTGATATCTAACTACAAGTAAAGATTCCTTAAAGCAATGGAGAAATTTCAAAGTGTTCTTCTGGCCATCATCTTCAAATAACAATCACCAGGGAAGTTTGTTTAAAATGTAGTTTTCCTGGATACTATGACCAAATATTCTGAGTCTGAAAAGTCCAGCATGAGACCAAGGCATCTGTTCTGATATCAGTGGCCTATTCACTACTCATTACAAGACAGTACATGTTGAATAAATAATAACTTACTATCTTACTTTAAAGCCTTTTATAGCTTTGTTCCAGTAAAGATTAGGAAGTTCAGGCTTAACATGCTAGTAATAGATTCATTAACAGTAAGTAGTATACTCAGAATACATTATAAATTTTGTCATTAAGTTGAAGGTTTCCATGATTTTTAACACTTCTCAAATGACATATCACCATTATCAGATTCATCATGCTTATGTAGTCATATTTATGAATTAATGAATATTCATTCTAATCCATGTAAGACTTTTGATACTTTATAAATTATATAAATAATTCCATACTGCCCTTGACGTCTTACTCTGAGGAAGGACAACTTCTCTACTAACAGTTATATGTTTCATAAAAAAATAAACATCTCATTTAATTCAGCCAATAAGAAATGGAAATATTTCATGGAGTTACTCAAAGAGATGACTCAATCCTGTTAGTTTACTTTTTTATGACAGAACCTATCATTGCTTTTTTCAAAAGCTACGTACTATCTGGTTAGAATTGAAATACTGATACAACCATTTAAGAGTGAAAAATCATTATAATTCTCCATGAAAGTCTAGAATTTACAGGAATCACCTGTATATACAAATGCCAGCACCTAGTTGTTATTTTCAGTTAGATATTATGCCCAGGTAGGCTAGTATTTGTTCCCTATATTGTGGTGGTAAACATTATTTTATTGAATATGTGCTGGAACTACATTATCCTAATCATTAACATCCAATAATTTTTACAGAATTAAGTAATAAATTCCTATGTGACAAATAAGAAGATACTTTGGTTTTACTCAATGTTCCTTAAGAGATATTTTACAGGGATTTTCCTCCCACCCACCACTGGATTTCATCTCTTAGGTAAAATTAAAATCCCATCTCAAAGTCAAGCTGAAAATGTAACATGTTATATAAGACAGAGCAGATTTACAGAAAGCATTTTTTAACCAGAACTACTAGGTTATAAAAGAGATAAAGTGCTAATTAAGTTATATGAGACAACTGATATTACATGAGAAAAGCAAATACTTTTATCTGAGATTTACTCTTTGGGCTTTTTGATTTAGAAGGATAAATGTTTGAATATCTGATATAATAAGCAGTTCTGGGAATGGAGTCTTCTGCATTATTTGACATCCTTGGCAATTTTCTCACAAAGGGTGGTGTTATTTTAGGCAATTTTTCACTTTCTGTCATGAATTTTATGGCGATGTGATAACTCTATTAGTCAGTGATCAACTCTGTGCATTAAAGACCTAATGACATCTTATGATCAAATCAAGAAGCTATCTGTCTTTAAAATCTTCTGTTTTGAACAAAATATTGAGCCTGAATTACTGTCCTAAATTTTGTACTGCATTATAGCCTCTGTATTGAAATCCAATTGATATTCTGTACATTGATCCTATATACAACCAACTTCATATGCTTTTTATTATTTATAAGAAATTCTCTGAGAACTAGGGTCTTTTTCATGATGATAAATATATTATCTATACATATTACTCTTGTTTTTCCCCCTGCCTTGCTGGAAAACTTCAAATAACTACCTTCTTCAAATGTAGAAAACAAAATTATAAAACCTCGTGTATCTATCAATCATATTCAACAATAATCAAATCATAGCTGGTCATGTTTTACAGCATTCCACTACACCACTGTCATGCCTTAAAAAATTAAAAATGATTCCTTAGTATCATCAACTATTCAACAGTGTTCAAGTACCTTCAACTATCACATAGACATTTATATATGTATAACAGCTTTACTGAGATATAGTATATATGCAATAGATTCACCATTTTAAAGTATACAATTTAGTTTTTTAAATATAATCATGAAGGTATACAATTATAACCACTATCTAATTTTGGAATATTTCATCAACCCCAAACAAATCTCATATCCATTTTCCCCAGCCCCTAGTAACTATTTATCTTCTATCTATATGGATTTTCCTCTTCTGAACATCTTATATAAATGGAATCATAGAAAATATGGCCTTTTGTGTCTGGTTTCTTTGACATAGTATATATTTTCAAAATGCATCCACATCGTACCATGTATCAATGTTTAATCTCTTTTTTCTGGCCAGATAATATTCCATCTTAGGAATATTTTGTCTAGACATTCGTCATTGGTGGAAATTTAGGTTATTTCCACTTTGGGGGCTATCATATGAATATTCATGCACAAATTTTTGTGTGGACATATTTCAACTTATTGGACATATACTTAAGAGTAGAATTTCTGGGTCTTAAGAGTATTTAACATTTCGAGGAACTGCCAAACTTTTTTTCCAAAGTGGCTGCACCATTTTACAGCCCCACTACCAATGCACATCTTCTACATCCTCACTAACACATGTTAATGACTGCTTTTTTGATTCTGACCAACCTAAGTGGATATGAGGTAATATCCCATTGTGGTTTCTATTTGTATTTCCCTATGACTAGTAATGTTGAGCATCTTTTCACATGCTTATTGGTCAATTGTATATCTTCACTGAAGAAATGTCTATTCTAAACCTTTTCTGTTTTTTAATAGGGTTACTTTCATTGTTGAGGTGAAAGAGTTCTTTATATATTTTAGAGTATTGGTCCAACTTCATTCTTTTACATAGACATATAGGTATTTTAGTACCATTTGTTGAAAAGATTACTCTTTCTTCATTGTCTTGGTACTCTAGTCAAATATCAGTTGACCATAAATGTGAGGTTTATTTCTGGAGTCTCAATTCTATTCTATTGATCTATATGTCTGTTCTTATGTGATACTACGCTGCTTTGATTACTGAACTTTGTAGTAAGTTTTGAAATTAAGAAGTGTGAATCTTCTGACTTCTATTTTTTTTAAGGATTGTTTTGATTATTCTGGTTCTCTTATATTTCCAAATGATACAAAAGAAAAGTCATCTGGGATGTTGATAAGAATTGCCTTGAATCTGTAGATCAATTTTAAGAAGTATTGTACTTCTGTGCACTAGCAACGAACAAACAGAAAATGAAAATAAAAAAACAATTTCATTTATATTAGCACCAAAAAGGATAAAATATTCAGGGATAAATTTAAAGAGCAAAATGTAAAACATATTTTGAAAACCACAAAAATTTGTCAAAAGGACTTAACGAAAACTTAAATAGAAAAGTCATTTCATATTCCTGGATCTGATGACAATATTGTGAAAATATCAATACTTCCCAAATTGGTTGAAAAGACATATTTTATAGGTAACAAATCCTAAGTTGACATTTAATTTATTTCATGAATTTGAAGATAGTTAAGTCTTTCAAATATCTTTGGGGCTGATGGAAAATTGTCTGTGTTTATTCTTGCTTTACTCTAACCTGTTTGGTATGAATTAAGATTTAATACCTATGTATTCTTATTCTTCTTCAGTTTCATAGCATTATAATAATAGCAACCTCTCCTTTCTTCTTTCCATTCTGTCCTCTGAAGATACTCATTAGACAAATGTTAGATATTGTTTTCCTCCATGATTTTTAACATTAAAAAAATTTCCCCTTTTTCTCTCTAATAATATATTATGGATATTTTTTCAGATCTTCCATTCACTAATTTTCTTTATGTCATATCTTCTTACCTGTTATTTAGTTTACCCACCCTACTTTTTTCAAATATCTCATTTATTTTTCTGAAGATTTCATTTGGTTCTTTGTCAAATCTGCCTAGTCATTTTTGACAGTCTCTTATTGCTCAGGTTTTTTTATCCAACCTGTCTTTTTAAAAAACATATATGTAGTTATTTTATATTCTGCTTCTGATATCTCTAATATCTGATGTCTTCTGAGAGATTTAAATCTTCCTGATTCTCACTCATGGTTGAAACTTTCTTCTATGCTTGATCATCTCTTACTCTGATTCAGATGTCACTAGCTTTCCTCAGTGGCAATTCTGAGGCCCTTACTTCAGAGAGACTGACTATACAATTGCCTTTGTCAGAAACCTGAAGATGTTGCCAACCATGGGCACTTTAATCCTTTCGTAGGATTTTAAATTTAAAGCAGTAGTATCAGACTTAGCTCTAACAAACTGCCTCGTGGCCCAGAACTAGGAATTCAATTACAGTGCAGGTATTGTCACTTGCTCACAGATGTTATTGGCATTTTCTTAGAGTTCAAGACTTTTTGCTCCAGCTTTGTTTATTTGTTTGTTTCGGCAGGAGGTGTCTTCCACTTTCCTTTACTTCTGCCAACCCAGAAATGTCTTTGGAATATCTTTTACCACAAAACTAGTTCTTTTGCTTGAGGCCTTTTAACAGTGTCTCATTTGTCAAACTGACAAAAGTGTTGTTGTATTTTTAAAGTTATTAATTGTATGTTTTTAAATAAACCTAAAGTAGATTCATTCATCCATAAAATAAGGATAACAGTAGTGCCCAAATATTATGAAGGTTATCTCAGTTAGTGCTTGCCAGATAAATAGTATTTAATATTTGATAATTATTATCATTACTAGTATCAATATAAATATTACACATTATTCATGCTTAATGATACTTAAAATTAAAACTCAGAGATTTTCTGATAATATCAAATGTTTTCTCAAGAGTCTATGTTAATTTATCAGATTCAATATAGTTTTTTATTTGTATCTTACTAGAATGTTATATTTTATCATATGTAAAAGGTATTTTACATATAATATTTTAAAAATAAAATGCTCTCACGGATTATTAATTCAGTGATTTTTTTAATAAAATTTTTTATATGATGGGAAGACACATGTTGCCGAATTATTATTTGGGAAGATATCAAAAATGTTTTGCCTAGTAAAATTTTGATGATTAATCCCTTCAATAATTATTTCTTGAGCCACTATTTGTAAAATGGTGTGTGGAATCACCTGTATTCCTTTTTTTTTTAGATTTTATTTATTTATTCACGAGAGACACAGAGAGGGAGAGAGAGAGAGAGAGAGAGAAAGAGAGGCAGAAACACAGGCAGAAGAAACCGACTCTGCAGGGAGCCCCATGCAGGACTCGATCCTGGGACTCCAGGATCACATATTGGGCCAAAGGCAGCACTAAACTCCTGAGCCGCCCAGGCTGCCCCGGAATCACCACTATTCCTTGAGTCAAGAATACTTGCAATATGATTCAGGAGACAGACACATCAAGGCTTCAGTGTTTTTCCTTCAAAATGATAATTGCAAAGAAATAAAAATGGGGATATATGCCAGGCCCCATGCAAAATATTTCATATGCATGATCTAATTTATTTTACTTTTTTAAAAGATTCAATTTATTTATTCATGAGAGACACACAGAGAGAGAGACAGAGACAGAGACATAGGCAGAGGGAGAAGCAGCACCACCCCCATCCCACCCCACCCCTGCAAGAAGCCTGATGTGGAACTCAATCTGGAATCCCAGGATCACACCCTGAGCCAAAGGCAGATGCTCAACCGCTAAGCCACTCAGGCGTCCCTGCATGATCTAATTTAATACTCAGAATAAACCAGCAGAATGGGTCATATTATTATTGTTGATTTTTCTGATTAGAAAATTTAAGCTTAGAGATTAAGGAAATTCCCCAAAATCATCCTTTTAGGAGCAGACATGAATTAATCCTAAGACTTCAGAGTTCATGCTTCTAGTGACTAATCATTGTTGCTTTTTATCACTAAATTAGATACAGTAATTAAAAGACGTGATACACGCTCCCAGTATTCCATTTGAAAGAAATATTCCACCTTGGAGAGAAGAAAGAGGTGTCAAGGTAAAAGTGCATTTGAGTTGGACCTAGGAAGATGAGTAGAGAGAACAAACAAAAGATGGGCCAGGGCATTCCACACAAAGGGAACTAAATGTCCAAATAAGATGCTGTGGTCCAAGAGCGTGATGACCCGGTAAGGAAGGCAAGGAGTCTGATGTGGCTCATACTTTACTGAGAACTTAGCTGGTGAATAGATAGATTAAGGTCAGGTGGTGGAAGGTTCTGGAGGCAAGCTAAGAAACATAACTTTACGATATGTTTATGTGAGAGCCACTAAACCTTTTGTGACGAATAGAAATATGACATGACTTGGATTTTAGTGAAATAACTATAGCATTAGCCTAAAGATAGGAAGCCAAGATCTTATATGTATGTAGAGCAGTTAAAAAGTTATTGAAATAATATAAGCATCAAAGAAAGAACTTAGAGTTGTAAAAATGGAATTTTTAAGCTGTAAAAGTATTATAAATTTTTAAGCTCATAATTCATTTCCAGATTTCTAAAGCTAAAATGTTCCCTTTTATATCTAATTAAAACATAACTTCATATAATTGGATGATATGCTGTATTTACTTCTGTGGCTTTTTTATCTTCTAATAGTATAAATATCTGGAGTAAATATATTAAATAAATTTGGATTATTTTTTTAACTTTATTGTAAATTTTAGCCTTTAAAATAGTCTATGTTATCCAGGTGTTAAATTCAATCTAATTGATGATAAAAATAAATGACTTTAGTACCAATAATTGCACAGAAGCAGGAGGCCAGCAGAAGGTTAGGCCTGGGTACTCAGCAGCCAAGGACCTTTATAAGGAATGAAATGACTTATAAGCAATCAGACCCACATATGGATAAACACAAGTGACAATTCTACCCTACCATCAAAACTACTAGTCATCTATAAAAACTATCAAAATCTTTCATACTCATACATATATACATATTATATTCAGAATTCATATTCTTGTTTTATACACAAATAAATTATAAATTTAAGTTGGAAACCAAGGGATTTACACTTTAATTGGTACTTTGCTCTTAGTTTTTTCTGAGGTCTTTGTAACATAATGTCACAATTGTTGTTATATTGTCAATATTTCATAAAAATACTGACTATTGTAATTGCACACAATAGCGAAGCTAAGAATATGAATAAAGAAAACATCTGTTAATCACTTTCATAAATGATCATTTCAATATTAAATTACAGAATGCATAACTTGGTCTCCAGGTATGTGTCCTGCAGTACAAAATAAATACTTAAATGGAGAAAGATGTAAAACCATAATAATAGTATCCAAATATAGCCAAGCAACAAATGTAACAGAGTACCAATGTCATGTTTTCTTTTTTTATTTTTCTCATTGTCATTCTACTCTATCTCAGAACGAATATGAAAATATTCCTGAGACACAGACCAAAGCCATAAAACATACAAAGAAAAATAAGCATCTCCCAGAAGATCGATTTATTACATTGCCAAATTTCTTATTCATGAAGTTTGATCTAATTACCTTAGCAGAGAAGTATATTATTTTTATGGATCATAATGATACATGAATGTAATTACATTAGTGATTTTCACATATTAGCAAAATAATGCCTATCTTTAACAGTGAAACGTGTTTGATTTCTTTGAAAAACAGCCTACAAATTACATACATATTAAAATCATCATGTTCATTTCAATAGCTTATGATACCATCACAAGTATAAATTATAAGCATTTATATGTATTGTTTTCATCTGAAATACATGGCTTCAATGTATATAGGTGAATTTTTCGTTCACTATCAACATAATTTCTATTTCCAAATAGTTTTCTAAGTTACTATCTCTAGTTTGCTAAGCCTTTACAGTTTTCTGTCTTTCTATCCTAGGCCCAGACATGAAAATTAACCAAAGACCAATATAATTTATTGTCATTCAGCCAAATTGGAAAATGCCACTCCTTCCAAAATAGCCTTGCTAATTATTATCATCATCAATTGTGTTAAGAGGGCATTTTCTCAAAAATAGCTTTCTTTATTTTAGTTATTTGACTAGTCTCTTCAGATTTCAAAGAACTCATTAATCTTTTGGCCACTGGGCACCAACTGACTAAAGCTCAAGCCATCACGATGAGCTGATTTTTCAGCCAAACTATGGAGGATCTGGTTCAGGATATCCTTCCTTAGTTTTGTTTTTTTGCTTTCTGTGGGTCTTTTTTTAATATATAATTTAATCTAAAGATTTCTGAACACAGTTTAGTAATAAAAGTTTCAAACAAGTCCTTCACAGCTTTTTTTTAAAAAAAGAGTTGTTTATTTATTCATGAAAGAGAGGCAGAGACATAGGCAGAGGGAGAAGCAGGCTCTTTGCAGAAAGCCTGATGCAGAACTCAATCACAGGACCCTGGGATCACAACCTGAACTGAAGGCAGACGCTCAATCACTGAACCACCCAGGTGTCCTCTTTACAACTTTATTAAGGTATAACTGTCAAACACAAAATTGCACATATATAATACATACCATTTGATGAGTTTGGACATATGCATACCTTCTATGGAACCATCATCAATCAAAATCAAGATGAGAGATCTATCCATCATCTCCAGACATTTCTGCATGTCCCTTTGGTTTTAGTTTGTTTTTGTTTTGCTTTTCTTTTATGATGTGTGTGTTTTGGGTTTGTTTTTGTGATGTGTGCGCGTGTGTGTTAATATTTAACATGAGATATTAAGCTATGTGAGATACAAAAAAATTAAACGAAGAAACCCTCTAGATTTTTTGAAGTACTTCTCAAGCAAGGCTTTTATTTCACACTAACTTTTTGATTGACCTCCTCCCACCTCTTGAATCTGAATTTACCCCTTAATAAAATCAAGTACTGTATTATGCTTAAATAGAAGTCTGAGTACTGAAATAAGAGTGCAAGAACTTATTTTTAAAATGATACCCGGAGAAGTAGTCTCATTAAGAAAATTCACATGTGCAGTTGAAAGTTATCTCAAGCTGTGACTCAGAGTTTATGGATTGCGTTACCATGTATAATAGACGTTGGGGTCATCTATCACTTCGGTGTCAGTCTCCTCACTTAGCCTAGAGGGGTTGTGATGCTACATATGAAGACCCTAATCGCTTTGTGTTAAGAGTGACATTTGGTGTCTTTTATCTTAATGGATAAGTTAGCATTCCTTCGGTACAGCTTTGAAAAACGTGACTAGGATGCTTGGGGATTATTAAATGAGATGAAAGCCAGTTAGATACAAGAGTGTCTATGAACTGAATCAATAATACAACATTCAAAATGTACTTCTGAATGTACTACTTTCTCTTTTTTTCAGCAGTTTTGAAGTTAAACAGTATAAGCGGTGTGTTTCAATCAAGAACCAGTGTTTAGTCCTGCAGGTCACAAGTTACTAATGTATTTATCATAAACAGATAAAGATTTTTCTAAAATGCTTTATTATTATAAAAACTCTAAGTATATCAAGATATTGCATTTCCCTGTCTAAAGTAATTTTAAAAATGATAACTAAATCTTTGACCCATTTATAAACCACCAGAAGGAAATTGCCTCTGGATTTAAAATGATGAGTGGATTTGCCTTCATTTACTCACAGAGCAGCAGAGAAAGTGTTCCTTCCTTCCTTCCTTCCTTCCTTCCTTCCTTCCTTCCTTCCTTCCTTCCTTCCTTCCTTCCTTCCTTCCTTCCTTCCTTCCCTCCTTCCTTCCTCCCTCCCTCCCTCCCTTCCTTCTTTCCTTCTTCTCTTGCTTCCTTCCTTATTTCCTTCATATCTTTTCTCTTTCTTTCTGATCGTTCTTCTTCCCCTTCCTCTCCTCCTCTTCCTCCTCCTTCTCTTCTCTTTCTCATCTCTTTTGCATTTTTCTTGTAACTTTACTGACATTATGACAAAGTCAATTTTATAATGGAACCAGCATAGAGGCATATTTCAAAAATATCCATTTTTTCTAACATGTAACTATAAAATTATGGTCGATCCTACACCTTGAATAGTGCAAAGTGAGGCCTATGATTCCTACATTAATATTAATTTTTAATATGAATTTTGAGTATTTTTGGAAAATACAGATATCTCTAGAAGTTGCCTTTGGTATTAAGTTATCATAAGGGATAAAAAAGAAAATCGGAAAAAAAAAAAAAAGAAAATCGGAAAGGATAATGCTGTTCTTCCCTCAGGAGAAGAGGTAGGACACTATCAGATGGTTCTGTAGTGTGCAGATGGTTGTAAGTCAGGGGTGTTCCCAGCTGGTTAAGGTTACAGGTAAATGGGAGAAATCAGAAAGAATGGAAGACACTGAGAACCATGGAGACTTCTTTAGTTGGGAGATGTTTACTGGCTTGAGGAAATAAAATATGAAATCTCTGTATCATGAAATCCAGTTGTCCCCATATATTTATATCCTTCCTGATAATAGGAATACTGATGCATTACTTCAGAAGTTAAACAACCAAGACACCTGTCAACTGCTAAATTAAAAACAAAAAAACAAAAACAAAACTAAACAAAATCCTCTAAGACATACTAAGGCTTGAGGTTAAAACTGAAATACTAAACCCCCCACACCAAATGTTATGGTCATATAACCACTACCACTGATTCTTTTATTCCCCAAAGAAAATTTTAAAAGCCAAAATATTTACAAAATAAGAGGACTGTTAAAAGATAATATTCAAAAATAGATAAACCATGACTGTCATACACAGAAAAATAAACATTAGTTAAATTTTTTTAATTTAACTTAGTAATGACTAAACTGATAATGTATTATAACCAATCCAAAGGAGAATCCAAACAGGAACATTGTAGATCCAGAATATTGAAATGTCCATAGGAGAATGTCCATAGTTGGGGGGGGGGCAGTCAATTTTATCTCCACCTGTTAGAACTACATGTTTACATGTTATAATTATTTTGCATTGGTACTGGTTATCTAAATTTAGAGAGTTACAAAACCACTCCCATAGAAACAGAAGCAGATAACCTGGAAGGATGTGCTCCAGTCATGGAGTGTATAATTTTCCACTGAAACATTTTTCTTCCTACACTTGAATACTTTTCTACACTTCTTCCATAATAAATGAGATAGGTAAATAAATTCAGGAATAAATTATGAGTAAAGAGATAAAGGAATGAATGAATGAACTAATAAAAGACTGGGGAGTGTTTTCCATAAGTTCTCATCATGCCCTCATTTGTTCTCAAACAGAAACAAATTTTAATTTCATTTTTCCTCCAGATTTTATCTCCCAATCATTACTACATTTTTGCACATCTTTTTCATTAGCAATTGACCTGATTTAACTCTTTTTCTTCCATTATCTATTTTTTCTCAACCTTTTTATTTACCCAGCCATACTTTCATGTGCTCCTTTACAATAATCACTTTTCTTCTGAATAATGATTCAATAGCTGAAAGTAAAAATGTAAAATCATCTAAAACTTCTGAATATATACAATGGAAATGAAAGCCTAAAAGATGGAGAGTTTCCCATATTCTTTTTCCCTACATTAGTTTCTCTTTTTTAATTGAATATATTCTCCACTTTATTTTATTTTATTTTATTTTATTTTATTTTATTTACTCATGAAAGACAGACAGACAGAGAGAGAGAGAGAGAGAGAGAGGCAGAGACACAGGCAGAGGGAGAAGCAGGCTCCATGCAGGGAGCCTGACGTGGGACTCGATCCAGGGTCTCCAGGATCACACCCTGGGCTGAAGGCAGGCACTAAACTGCTGAGCCACCCGGGCTGCCCTATTCTCCACTTTCTAAGTGCTTTTAAAAAATCTTTTTGTCTACTAAATGCTAGATCAGAGACCTAAGTGTAAAATCATTTAATGTTCAAATGACAAAACGAAGTTGAGTTTCATTTAAATGTCTTATGTTGGGTTGATAGAGGATGTGAGAATGAAAGGGTGAAAAGAATTGCAACTGAAAATAGAAAAGCAAAGACTATAAACATTGTCAAATGTTTATTTTTATGTTTTAAAGGGTACGACATGATGGTTTAGTATATGTATACATTGTGAGATAATTACTACAATTAAGTTAATGAACACATCTATCATCTCACATAATTACTTTTTTTTTAAATTGTGATGAGAACACTTAAGATCTACCTCTTAGCAAATTTCAGATATACAACCCATATTGCTAACTAAAATCATCATAATGCACTTAGACTCCCAGAATTTATTCATCTCCTAACTGAAAGTGTATACCTTTTGACCAGTACAGTCCCTTTTCTCCCACTACCCAGCCCCTGGCAACCACCATTCTACTCTTGTTCTAGGAGTTCAACTTTTTTTTTTTTAAATATTTATTTACTTATTTATTCATGATAGACATAGAGAGAGAGAGAGAGGCAGAGACACAGGAGGAGGGAGAAGCAGGCTCCATGCAGGGAGCCGGACGGGACTTGATCCCGGGACTCCAGGATGCGCCCTGGGCCAAAGGCAGGCACCAAACCGCGAGCCACCCAGGGATCCCCTAGGAGTTCAACTTTTTTTTAGATTTCACATATAAGTGAGATCATGCAGTATTTTTCTTTCTGTGTCTGACTTATTTCACTTTGCATGATGTCATCTGGTTCATTCATGTTGTCATAAATAAGAGAATTTTCTTATTTTTATATTTGCATAGATACCAAGTATACTACCTTTTCTTCATTCATCTGTCAACAGATACTTGGATTATTTTCATAACTATTATGAAAAAATTTTGCAAAGAATATAGAGGTGCAGATACCTTTGGAGATACTGATTTTATTTTGGGGGGGATATCTACCTAAAAAGAGGATGGCTGGATCCCGGGGTAGTTTTACTTTTAATCTTTTGAGGAACTGCCATAGTGTTTTTTTACAATGGCTGTCCCAATTTACATTTTCACCAACAGTGCACAAGGGTTGCCTTTCCTAATCTCATCTCTTTTTTATAATAGTCATCTTAACAGGTGTGAGGTGATATCTTTTGCAGTGTTTTGTTTTTGTTTTTGTTTCTGTTGTATTTGCCTAATTCCTTATCCTGGATTGCAAACTCATTTAGAGCAGAGCCACATCTCATTTTCCTTTTTTGTTTTAATTAATGTTTTTTTTTAAGATTTCTCCTAGACATCTTATAGACATCTTATTAGACATTGCTAATGAAATAATATCTCTTTAGAAATTACCAGAAATTATGTTTTATTCTATAATGAAATCAAGTTAAATAAAAATATTAACTTGTTATGAGGTACGCTGATGTAACCATCTTTTATCAGTTTAAAGTTTTAACAGTTTATCCTTTGACTAGTGAGATATTTCGAAATTTCCAAGAATTCTTTTTTGTCATGCGTTCCTCATATTTTATTTTTGTCCTTGGTTGGTTAATAAAAACAAGCAGATGAAGAATTATGCTTATCAAACATATGTTTATTTTTATAATATACCATTTTAGAAAGTAAAAAAAGAGGAATGCCTGGGTGGCTCAGCAGTTGAGCGTCTGCCATGGGCCCAGGGCTTGATCCCGTAGTCCTGGGATTGACTCCCACATCCGGCTTCCTGCCTGGAGCCTGCTTCTCCCTCTGCCTGTGTCTCTGTCTCTCTCTGTCTCTCATGAATAAATAAATAATCTTAAAAGAAAAGAAAGTAAAAAAGAATAAAATTAAAGTGACCTTCAAATTAGAATTGGTAAATATCTTTGCATTTACCACAATATATTCTTTTTCATTTAGAAAGCACTATATAACGGTAAGAAAATCAGTGTTTCTATCTCCAGAATGAGAGGTGGCTTCTCTCTGTGTCTCAAACTTACGTTTTTATTTTACATTATTTTTCCAGATTTATGAATATATAATTGACATTAACATTGTATTAGCTTAATATTTACCACATAATAATATGATGTATATATATATATATTGCAAAATGATTGCCACAAAAAGTTCAGAGTTCAGTTAACATTCATCACCTCACATAGTTATAATTTTTCTTCTTGTGATGAGAACCTTTAAGATCTACTCTCTTAGTAACTTGTAAATATACTATATAGTATTATCTTTAATCATCATATTATACATTACATCTCCAGAACTTATTTATCTCTAACTGGAAGTTTGACCTTTTCACTGCCTGATACACTTGTTGTCCATTTGTGTATCTTCTTTGGAAAAACATCTATCTAAGTCCTTTGTCTATTTTTAATTAACTTCTTGTTTTGGGGGGTTTCTTTTCACTATTGAGTTACAGGAAATCATTATACATTTTAAAATTTTAATTTTATTTATTATTTATTTATTTATTTGAGAGAGAGGGAGAGAGTACAGCTGGGGGAGGGAGAGTGACAAGTAGACTCCCTTCTGAGTACAAGTCCTGATGCAGGGCTCCATCTCAGGACCCTGAGATCAGGACCTGAGCTGCAATCAAGGGTTGGATGCTTAACCAACTGTGCCATCCACGTGCCTCCTCATTATGTGTTTTAAGCATTAACTGCTTCTCATGTATGGTTTGGAAATATTTTCTCCCATTCTATAGGTTGGTTTTTATTTTTTGATTCTTTCCTTTGCTGTACAGAAGCTTTTTCATTTCATGTAGTCCTTCTTGTTTATTTTTGCTTTTGTTACTTGTACTTTAGGTGTCACATCCAAAATATTTCCCTATATTTTCTTCTAGGAGTTTAAAGGTCTCCATTTTTGAGTTAGTTTTTGTGTATGGTGTCATATGATATCACTTTTTTCACTTGTATGTGAATATCCAATTTTCCCAACACCATTTATTAAGATTATTATGTTTTCTTAGTGTGCTGTCAGAAATTAGTTGCCTGGTTATGTACAGATTTATTTCTAAGCTCGTTGTTCTACTCCATTGGTCTTGTGTCTGTTTTTATACCAGTAGCATACTGTTTTGATTACTACAGCTTTGATAGTTTAAAAACCAAGCAGTGTATGTCTCTAGCTTTGATCTTCCCACTAAAAAGAGCATTGCCTATTTGGGGTCGTTAGTGGTTTCATGTGAATTTTATAAGTTTTTTTTATTACTTTGAAAAATGCCACTATAATTTTGATAGGTATTGCATTCAATCTGTAGTTCATTTAGGGTAGTATGGACATTTTAAAATGTTGTAAAATACTTTTTCTGCATCTGTTAAGATAATCATGGGTTTTAAAAAATATTTTAATATTTTAAAGTGGTACATCACATTTATTTGTGTGTTGAGTCATTCTTGTATCCTAGGAATAAGTTCCATATGACATTGATATATGATCCTTCTTTAATTACTGCTGAATTCATTTTGCTAATATTTTGTTAAGGGTTTTTAAATCTATATTCATTGGGGATATTAGCCTATAATTTTCTTTCCTTGTGTCCTTATCTGTACTTGGTATGAGGGTAATGTTTATTTTATAAAACAAATAAGGAAGTATTCTTTCCTTTTCCATTTTTTGAAGACTTTAAGAAATATTTGCATTAATTCTTCTTTAAATGTTTGGTAAAAGTCTTCCACAAAGTCATCTGATATTGAATTTGCTTTGGTTGGGAAGATTTTGATCACTGGTTCAATTTCATTACTCATGTTTGATCTTTTCAAATTTTCTATTCCTTCATAATTCAGTCTTGGAAGGTTGTATGTTTCTAGGAACTTACTCATTTCTTTTAGGTTATCCAATATGTCATACAATCATACAGCATACAATCATTAATAGTAGTCTTTCATGATCCTTTGTATTTCTGTGATACCAGTTGTGATGACTCCTCTTTAATTTCTGATTTCATTTATTGCAAACTTTTCTCCTTTTCTCTGGGCTTGTCTAGCTAAAGTTTTGTCAATTTTATTTATCTTTAAAAAAAACAACTCTAAGTTTCATTTTTTTCTATTGTTTTTCTGTTCTATATTTCATTTATTTCTCCTTTATTGTTTATTTCTGTCTTCCTGCTACCTTTGTGCTTAGTTTTTTTTTTTTTTAGTTTTTCTAGTTTCTTGAGGTATAAAGTTGAATTACATATTTCAGATCTTTTTTTTTCTTAACATAGACATTTTTCACAATAAACTTCCCTCTTAAACTATTTTGCTATATTCTATAAAATTTGATAGGCAATATTTCCATTTTTGTTTGCCTCATGATAATTTCTGATTTCCCTTATGAATTATTCTCTGGCCTTTTGATTGTGCAGGACTGGGCAGTATCTATAGAGATTTGATCACATCTTCTGTAAGATAGACTGGGTACTAATTATGGGGGATAGGTGCATGCTTACTGTTGGAGGGTGGAGATTCATGGAAGTCTGGTGTCATATGAGGGCTAGTGGTCTGTAGGTTACCTATGTTATGAGTTTCCTGATTGAGCCTCTTGATGGAATCCATGAGGTGGTTAATGAAATTGAGAACTTTTGTTCAGTTCAGATGTGTCCCCACATCTTTTCCCTGTTGTAAGCTTCCCTAACTAGTCATTCTGATCTCCTCAGTGTTTGGGGTGGGGTAAAAAAAAATATTGAGCCTTTTGGGCAGCATCCCACATGGATGGGAAAACTGAGTGTTCACTACATGCTCATTTTCACCTCCTTTGGTACTAAAATTCACTGCCTTGGGGAAGGGATGATGCTGTTTGTCCTACCTTTTCAATATGTCTAATCTTGGAGGGGCACCTGGGTGGTTCAGTGGTTGAGCATCTGCCTTTGGCTCAGGTGGTGATCCCGTGGTCCTAGGATCAAGTCCTGCATCAGGCTCCCCACAGGAAGCCTGTTCTCCCTCTGCCTATGTCTCTGACCCTTTTTCTGTGAATCTCAGAATAAATAAAATAATTTTTTTTAAAAATATGTCTAATCTTGGGTATTTGTGCTAGGACCTCTGTGCTGGACTGGTGGATTCCTACAAAGGTGCTCTCATCTATGAGTAGTTGCAAAAATTAGTGTTCTATAGGGAGGGCATGGTAACGGCTGAAAATTCCTATCCTACATCTTGTTGATGTTATACAAGAGTAGATTTTTAGAAATTGAGATACTTAGATAATATTCCACAGGAATTAGCTGAAACCTTTATTTCTCTTTAGAGGTACACAGATAGCCACAATAATTATTTGTGCTATCTTGCATGTTAAGTGATAAACTTAGCTTTAATTATTGAGATCAATTTGGAAGATAGTATTTAGATCCAAACTTGTGGAATTTTCTCTTTCTACAAAAAAAAAAAATCTTTGTATACATATTAGAAAAGATAATTTTTTCTCAACCTGCCTAGAGTCAATTTTGTTATCCATATGTTAAAAAAAATAGATGTGATTTTTTTTTTTTTTAGAAACAATTTATGGTTGGTGTTGACTTATGTTGACATCCTCCCTTTGGAATAAGGAAATAATAAATAAAACAGACATTTAATAGATGGTTCATTCTGCTCAGTTGGAAAAATATAAACAATCCTTATATTTATGATTTGTAATCATACTCCATTTATTTTATTTTTTATATTTATTTTGAATAAGAGCATATAACATTATTTTCTTTTTTTATTCTTTGAGTAGAAAAATTGTCACATATTTGTGAAGATGGGAAGCATACAAAGAGATTATTTTGGGGAATAAATGGATATCAGAAAAAAAAAAAGCGACAAAATCTTCAATAAAAGCATGCACGTATTTTTTTGAACAGCCAAATTTTATAAACTCAGGAAATCAAAGGTAATAGAGTATCAGATTAGGTTTTTGAAACTTGAATTCTCTTTTCATTCTTTGATATTTTTAGTGTTATTTAGACTTAATAAGTTTACTAATTTTGGCTATGACAGAAATGCACATATTAAGGTTATAATTTTCCTTAATGTTAAGGTTAGTGAAAGACACTGATATATGAAATTCATATCAAAGTCAGTTACTTGAAAAGTTGTAACTAAAGAAATGCCCTTGTCTATTTAGGAAGTCTCTCATCTTCTCTTTTATCCAGTCCACATCTTCTGAAGAAATTAAGATGCAGTAGTAGGAATGGGAGAAAACTTTTTTATAGCTATTCAGAAAAGAACATTAACTTTGGTATTCAATGCTATGCAGGTGTAGTGGCCAGAATATATATATATATATATATATATATATATATATATATATATATATATAATGATCTATCTTAAGTTAAATGTATACATATTTTTTCAAGTTCAGGGGAATAAAGAGGTGAAATTCAGGTTTGGATACTAACTTTGAATATTCACTTTGAAACTTACTACATATGTGGTGGTTGTTACTTTGCAAAAATTCTCTGAACCTAAGTTTCTTCACTTGCGAATGGCATACATTACACAAATGATATATGTATATACACATTTATATATAGCTTTTAGGTTACACTTAGGCTACAAGGGAAAGATAAATAGCTGGGGCACATAAAATCTTAGAAATATTTCTATTGGCAGAAAATTGATACTGATTTGTATCTTATTATAGGTACATAGTAGATCAGACAACCTAAAATATATGTTCCAATCAGTGAGACTAGAACTAATTTAATGTCAGTTAGGAAGGAAATGTTAGGAAAATTGAGTGTCTCTTTGGGGATGTAGCAAACAGAGTCAGGTGGACCGTAATATTTACCTCATGGAGTGTGTGTGTGACTTAGCAAAAAGTCTACAACATACAAAGTTTACATATAATAATAATTTAAAAATAAACTAACGAGATAATAGTAATTATCTATCATGGTAATTGCAACACCTAGTATAAAGACTAAAGTAGTGTCCTGCTCAGAGAAGAATATATGCCTTGTTAACTCTTTAAGTTCTAGGAAATAAATAGGTGAAATTCAGGTTTGAATACTTGCTATATATATATGGTGGTTGTTAATTGCAAAAATTCTCTGAATCTAAGTTTCTTCATTTGTGAAATGTTAATAACAATATTGAATTCTTAAGCTTATTGTGAGAACCAAATGACATATCATATGTGAAAACATTCAGT
Organism: Canis lupus familiaris; assembly: GCF_011100685.1. Classification (NCBI taxonomy): domain Eukaryota; kingdom Metazoa; phylum Chordata; class Mammalia; order Carnivora; family Canidae; genus Canis; species Canis lupus. The sequence continues at coordinate 26,757,786 of NC_049233.1, forward strand.
ACAGGCTAGCACTCTACCTAAATGATACTATTTATACTTACACAAAGGTATAATCTTTCCATAAATTTGCTGATTAAAGCATCATAACCCCTGTTTGACAATTTTGAAAATCTGTTCTACAGTATGGTCAGGGTCATGTCCATGTTAGATCTGTCCTTTCCATCCCTACACATAAAACTATATAAGTTTATAATAAAGCTAAGTAATTTCAAATATTTCCTTTTGTTTTATTTTTTTTATTTTTTTAAAGATTTTATTTATTTACTTATTCATGAGAAACACAGAGAGAGAGAGGCAGAGACACAGGCAGAGGGAGAAGCAGGCTCCATGCAGGAAGCCTGATGCAGGACTAGATCCCAGGACTCTGGGATCTCTCCCTGAGCCAAAGGCAGACGCGCAATCCCTGAGCCACCCAGACAGCCCAGCTCATGAGCCACCCAGGTGTCCCTCCTTTTTGTTATATATATCTTTTCACAATTTATAATCTGCAAAACAATAAGAAACAAAAGAAAGAGAAAAAGAGAGGTTTCCAATAAATAAAATTTAAAAATGAAGAAAAGATATCACAACTAGTACTACAGAAATACAAAGGGCTATAAGAGACTACTATCAAAAAATTGTATGCCAACAAATTGAATGTTCAAAAAGAAGTGGATAAGTTCCTAGAAACATACAACCTTCCAAGACTCAATAAGAAAGAATAGAAAAATCTGAAGAGACCAATAACAAGTAATGAGATTGAATCAGCAATCAAAATCCTCCCAACCAAGAAAATCCCAGATCAGATGACTTCACCTGTAAATTCTTCCAAAACAAATATGCACTCCCATGTTTATTGCAGTATGATTCACAATAGCCAATGTATGGGAACAAGACATGTGTCCATTGATGGGTGAATAGAAAAAGAAAATGTAGTGTAAAAATACAATAGATATTATTTAACTTTTAACAAGAAGAAAATTTTCAGATGAAAATAGGAGGAAAGAAGGAAAAAGTAAGATAAAAACAGAGAAGGAGGCAAACCATAAGAGATTCAACTATAGGGAACAAACTGAAAATTGCTGGAGGGAGGTGGGTGAAGAGATGGGGTAAATGGGTGATGGTCATTAAGGAAGACATTTGTAATGAGCACTGGATGTTATATGCAAGTGATGAATCACTAAATTCTACCCCTGAAACTAATACTATATGTTAGCTAACTTGAATTTAAATAAAATCTAAAAAAAAAAAAAAAAAAAAAGGTAAAAAAAAAAAAGAAAGAAATCCTGCCATTAGTAACAAAATGGGTGAAACTTAAGATAATATTCTAAGTGAAATAAGCCAGGCACAGAAAGACAAAAACTGCATGATCTCAGTTAGATATGGAATCTCAAAAATTCAAACACATAAAGGCAGAGGGTAGAATGGTGGTTGCTAGGGGCTGGGGAGTGGGCTGGATGGGGAGGTATTGGTCAAAGGGTACAAAATGTCAACTATGCAGGATGAGGAAAGATCTAATGTATAGCATGGTGACTAGAGTTAATAATATATTACTGTATACCTGAAATTTACTGAGAGAGCACATCCTAAGTGTTATAACCACAAAAAAGAAAGGCAAATATGTGAGGTAATAGTTATGTTAATAGCTGGATTATAGTGATCATTTCACTATGTATAAACACATAAAAACCACATTTTACACTTATATACAATTTTTGTCAATTTTACTTAAAGGGGGGGGAACAAGTGCAATGAAACTTGTAATAAGAGTATGTAAGACTTGAGCAATGTAGTCAAACTGATTTATATAATTTTAAGAATCCACTCATTTGTGCATGTGCTTCAGGTCTCACTCAACTTGTGAAAGTAAATAAAACTTATATGCTGTTCTATTTATTTTAAGAAAAAGAAACTATTGGATTTTTTTTTTTTAGGAATGTGAATTGCATTTTATTTTTTTTCTCTTGAGTACCAGATAATTATTCATGAATTAAACTGAAAGATGATCTTCTGCTTAGAAAGCTTTATAAGACATAATTTTGTGATGCACATGTAACTAGAGACTTATATAATCAGTATAGCTTGTAACATTAATAAGTAATTAAACATACCTTTAATTTTTTTATTTTATTTATTTATGATAGGCACACAGTGAGAGAGAGAGAGAGGCAGAGAGAGAAGCAGGCTCCATGCATCGGGAGCCCGACGTGGGATTCGATCCCGGGTCTCCAGGATCGTGCCCTGGGCCAAAGGCAGGCGCTAAACCACTGTGCCACCCAGGGATCCCCCTAAACATACCTTTAGTCTAACAAAAGATATTGAAACTAATGCCTATCCCTTCTGAATGGCGTTATTACCAATATTTTTTCTCCTTTGTTGTTTTAATATTTCCAAAATAATGTTTAATTATATATTTTATTTTAGTGAGATAATGTGTACCTGGCATGAGCCATGTTAGACTTTCCCATAATTATAATGAAATAGTTTCCACAGATTTCTTTTGTAAGGATGTCTTACAAATCTATTTCTTTGGCTAAAACATGGCATCTCTTTTGATAAAACAAAGATTTATGCTCATGTGTTAAATTACTCCAGGGCTTCAGAATGTTGATAGCCAAGTAGACAGAAAGATAAAGCCTTCTACCCGTGTCTCAGTGCTGGCTGGAGAGAGCTGAATGGGTGCATTGCTGCAGGAGCCTATGGGGTAGCTGACAGATGGGGTGCTTTGTACAGGTTTTACAAGTATTAGGTGTAAACCTCAACTCAAAGAGAGTTGAGGAGCATTCCGTGAGTGACGGAAAAACAACTTTACAGAATGCAGCTACCTACTCATACACTTTTTGGTGCTATGTGTTGGTAGGAAAGAAAAGACACCAGAGCTATCTACACAACATCCCTGTAGGTTTCTCTGCATGGTGAGAGAAAGGGGAAAGGTTGGATGCTAGAGTGTAAGGTAGGGATGGGGGCAGGGAAAGTGATGTAATCTCTTTCCCTCCCACATAAAAATGTGGAATGTATCTGTAAGTGTCTTTCTGTCTACTAACTCTCCTCCATTTCACAGATGCTGGAAATAATGATGGCACACAACATTCTTTTATTTCTTTTGTAGCTCTCCACAAATGACTTTGCTCTAGCAGGTAGTACTCAGATGTCAGACTTCCCACTAACAGTCATCCTAGCATCCCTTTCATTAGAGCTTGCTCTTTTACAGGCGAATATTGTTTTCACTGAGTATCGGAATTGAATATAATATTTTCTCATAGACTGCTTCTTTCCAGAAATAGTTCACAGAATAGTATTGGGGGGCTTTTACTTTTGGATGAAATGGTAAGCATGGAGCAATAAGAAAAGTGATTAATTGTCCAATTTTGTTTGTATTTAGTATTTGATATAAACTATCAGTGCCTTTGATGAAATTTGGAAGTTCAAGTATGTGTCCATGAGAAAATGGCTAAGAAAATTCTTGAGAGCTTTTGGGTACAAAAAGGTGATTTTATTATAGCATGGGGACTGCACCTGTGGGCAGAAGGATATGCACTGGGATTGTGAGGAGTGACTGATTATGTACTTTTTAATTAGCGGGAGTTAGGGGCAACATAAGTCTCTAAGGAATTTGGGAGCAGGCTCTCAGGACCTTGAGGGGATAGCTGCTATTAAGATAAGGTTACTTTTAGTCTTTAATAAAACATAAACATGAAGGTACTAAGGCAGCTATGAGTTCCTTGAGGAAGGTCACACACTTCATATTTCAGGGATCTATCACTGGGCTGTAAGCTGTAAGGAGATTTAATTTAAGCTACACTTCTCTTGCCTTTGTTTCCCTCATCATTTTATTTTGGATTCTGAATACTATAGATAAAATATTTAATTGACTTGATTTTTACTATCAGCATCATTATTTGAAATATACCGATGGCATTGTATAGCTTTTCCTGGTGTTGAATTTAACACCTGGAAATTCTTATTAATTTGAACAAAGACAAGTAGGCAAGAGAGGAAAGAAAGAAAGAAGTTGTCTCTGGTGCAACAGAGTGGAGGATAGACTAACTGGGTTTTTTTTCCATTAAACTGCCTTTCTATTTGGGCTATATGAAGGGGGGTATTATTTAAAAATCCCTATCTTTCCCAGAAACCAGTCAGGAAGCTCTATGTTGCACCAAGCACTTGGTTACCATGTGGTGAATCAGTGAGTGAACTGTTAAGTCAGCCAGTGTAACCAGCAATCAAATCAACTCTCCATCTATCTGGTCCCATCTCTGCAGTGTTTTAACTGTACTTAAACAGAAGATTAAAAGAGTTGAAAAGATGGAAAGTGGTGGAAGGGAAAAGAAAACAAGAGAAGCTCTAGAAAGAATTTAGGAAAAGAAATGTAGGGCTTCTATATGACAATTTCTTCTTTTTTGCTTTTGATTTATCTATTACAAATTAAGCATGGTAACATCGTAATATTCGTTTTGTGTTTATTGAAGTGTATGGCATTCTAAGTGTGACTTTATTTTTGTGACTTTAAGACATATTTAGAATCAGTGCTATGCTCTTTACACTCCCATACTCGATATTAGTTCATTTAATTCATGTATCAGTTTTACTTAAAAGTTAAATAGTAATCCGATATTAGGGATGAAGAAACCCAGACTCACATAGTGAGTCTTATATAAAACTTATATAGTTTTTCCAGGTCTCACAACTAGTAAATTAATATTGGAGCCTAAATCAGTTTGATGCCAGAGCCCATCTTCTTTCCACCAGACAGTGCTTCCTCTTTCAAGTCTCAGAATTTATACATGAATATTTCTTAAAAGTCATGGCATGGTTGCTTCCAATCATGATATTATTATCAGCATTCTATTATGTATTTTAGATAGTGGATGCACTCCATGATAAAATTGTAACTTTTTGTTACTATTTTATTGTAATTTTTCATTCTGTTACTGTGTAAAACTGTTTCCACTTGTAACAAAATATAGAACAGGAGGGCTCATGATATTTCTAATGTATTTCTTACATAACTGAATAAAATACAAAACGAAAAAAGAAAAATTGATTACCCTTGTAAGAGGCTGACTAGGTGTTCATTTTATGTGAGATCCATGCTAAGAGATTGAGAAGTAGTAAATGAAGAGGTTAAGATCACATGCTTTGCCCCAAATTAATTGCTTAAGTTGCAATCAACTAGACCACCGAACAGTTAGGTGGCACCCACAATTACCTGCAACTTCAGAGTTTGAGTTCCCTGGTCTGCAAAGTTGGCATAATGATACTATCTACATGTTAGCGTGATCTTGTGAATTAAATGACTTGAGTTCAAAGTGCTTAGAACAATAGCCGGAAACATGAGAAATCTACACTAAGTATTCACAGGAGAAATTGAAACACAGTAATAAGTCACCAAGGGCACAGAATCAGATAAGTGACAAAACTAGAACTTAAAAAAAAAAACAATGCTGGATCTAGCATGTGAAGCTGAAGTTTCGCTCAGTGGTGACTAGTGGAACCAATGATCACTTTGGAGTCTCCCTGCCTTAGTTAAGCATACACCAATTTTTATTGTTTCATTTTCTTTCACTGAAGTTCACTCACATGTAGACTGGCTAGAATAGAATCTAAGTTGAAGCCACACATATGTCAAGGTCACTGGAGCTTTTTCCTACTCCTCCCAGTTGAGCCTCTTTGAATAATTCCCCTCACCACTTGTACATGTAATAAATGGTTGAAGATGAAGGTTTAGCTAATCTTTAAGGCACATTGAGAACAATTCTTTATTGAAAAGCAGATTCTAGAAATTATGCTTCAGAGTTTCAACAAATGTCCACACTATCTCTCTTTAATTTTGATATCTCTATCCATGCTTAGTAATATCCTCATCAGCCTGCAGTTTCTGTGATTTGAGAGATGCAATGAAGGCAAGAAAAGCTCTGACAATTACTTAAGATTGTTTTCTCTGTCTAGCAAACAGAATATGCATGTATATTTGTATATGAAAAAATGGAGAAAAAAAACCACCTCTTCCTACATCTGTTAGTTTCTAGGTCATTATTATGAAGTTAATCTTCCTTACCCTCTATCCAATATTTCATCAATAGGGAAACTGCTGAATGTTGGCAAGGTGAATGTTCATTGACAACTGAAGGTAGATTTTAAGATTTATAGTCTTTAGGCAAATACTGCCAAATGTATGACAGGCCTATCTTTGTAGCCCCAGTGTTAGACTTCACTATGGTCTTGAGAGATGTGAAGATTTAGGAAAATAAAATTTTAAATATTTTTTAAAAATATTTCTTCTATTGCATAGGCAGCAATACAGAGCTGATTCTGTGTCTGTGTTATCTTCTTTGAGGAAGTGTTTTTAAAGATGATGAAGAGTCCATCTCTCTTTTCCAATGTTGTTCCTGTTTTTAACATGGAGACCAGTGAACATGTTACAAAAATTATGTAGCCCAATGTAAGACTATCTTCTCATATTCATGCCTTATTAAGGGTGAGTTTAAATTCAGATAACATGCATCTAGGATAAAAATCAGTAAGAGGAATTCTTATTATATGATCCAAGGAATAATTCAAGAAACCTATTTATAAGAGTACTGTAATGTCTTTGTAATAGTGTTGCAGTGGTGGTAATCATGTTTTAATTAAATATTTCCTGAGAGAAATCTGTTTCATTAAGCCACCCAAAATTAACTGAGAGTTCATCCACTTACATAATTCAGTTAAACATGATATAAAGAAGTAGGGTAGCCACTATTTTATATTGAAGAGAAAATAGTGGTTTCTTAGCTTTTTCCACAAATGTTTAAAGAAATGATCAATCCATGGAAACATCTTCATTACATCTGTGCCACCAACAATATTGACATTTTATGCATCTCTTTTTGTAGTATAATTTTAATAATACAGTGTTAGGATTTGTTAGGCCAATGTTTCAAAAAATAGTTCAAAACAAAGTGAATTTCAAATCTTGATATTACAAGTGTTTTTATGTTGAAATTTTCTTTTATAGCTTTTTTTGTATTCATATTTTAATTTTTATTTGAGACACAGAAACAAGGAGCACTCTTTCATGTTGACATTATCAGGTTAATGGATTTAATGTTTGAAGTAGGCACCTCAAAGCTTAATTCTGGACCTTTTGTCAAAGCCTAGCTATCCACATCCATGTCTACTCTGCAGGTGCAAAGTAAATATACAATTTTAAAAGAGTTTAGTTCTAATTTAGTTTAATCAAATCTAAGAGAAGGGAAGTAATTTTTAAACAGCAAAAGCTCTTGTACAAGGTTAAATAAGTAATTTAGTTCTGCCAACTATTCAGTATTATTTACTCTGAATTTATCCATGTTTTATTTATGTATATATTACAATGGCATAATTTTATGTTCTAATTCCTAGCCTCCTAATAAACTTCTAAAGAATTACATTACATAGAGCAAACTTTCAATGATTTTTTTTTTTATTGCACATAGGGCAATGAGGATAATGATACCGATTCTACATGAGAGACATTGAAATGAGATAAAAACTCTAAAATGCAGAAACTTACATTTGTAGGGAATTGGAAAGATCTCATAAATAGCAGTTGTGATTTCTAAAATTTGGGTCTCCTGTGATGTCACTTTTACTCCCTGATTTCACTAACCATTTATCTGATGCTTGTTACATGTCCTGTTTTTTCTCTGGGCTTGGGCTGGGAATACAAAGAGAAAGAGATAGATAGATAGATAGATAGATAGATAGATAGATAGATAGATAATAGATATAATATAGATAGATAATAGATAGATATAATATCTAGATAGAAAAAACCTTGATAGATATTATATATCTATTGATCCATCCACATATATAGATAGATATAGATATAGATATAGATATAGATATAGATATAGATATAGATATAGATATGTTTTGTGAGGGCTACCTAGTGAGCAAGTGTTGACTGTAATGTACCTTGTGTATTCATAAATAGTTTTACTTTTATTGATTTTCACTAGATGGCATTTTCCCTTAGTATTTTGAATTAGCCATTGACATTATTAATGATTAAGAAAAAGTCAACAAAATTCCTCATAGTCATCATTCCTTTAAATACATTTATAGATACTTTCAAAACAGAATGCTTATTGCAGAGACCATCGAGCAGAGCAAATCTTATAAAAGCTAAACCACTTCTTCCTTGGATAGTATTTGTTTTATATTTAACTAAGTTTAGATAGCTTTTTCTGGAATGTCTTGTGGAAATCTATGTTCACATTTATCTTTGATACCTATCTATATTTCCTATAATAATTCTTCTTCCAACCTCTCACTGACAAATTTCATCTAAAGGTAGATTTGATATCAAGAAGAAATTTACAGTATTTTCTTTTCATCTTATTTGAGATTTAATATCTCCTTTCTTTAATTTATACTGATACTAGATCAGGTAAATTAAATCCATGCAATCACAGAAAAATTATTTGAGGAAAAAATCCATCTACCAAAACATGTTATATTCGACCAATACTTTCTTTAAAAAATAAAAAAGAAAAAGATTTTATTTATTTGACAGAGAGAGAGCACAAGCAGGGGAGCAGCAGAAGGAGAGGGAGAAGCAGGCTCCCTGTTCAACAAGGAGCCACACATCAGGCTCCATGTGGGGCTCCATCCCAGGACCCAGGGATCATGACCTGAGCCAAAGGCAAATGCTTAACAGACTGAACCACCCAGATTCCCCGATACAAAGTAAATTCCAGGGATGCCTGGGTAGCTCAGCGGCTTGGCACTTGCCTTTGGCCTAGGACTTCACCCTGGGGTCCCGGGATCGAGTCCCACATCAGGCTCCCTGCATGGAGCCTGCCTCTCCCTCTGCCTGTGTCTCTACCTCTCTCTTTCTCTCTCTGTCTCTCATGAATAAATAAATAAAATCTTAAAAAAAAAAAAAAAGTAAATTCTACAACATAAAATGCCTAGCAGCAGGAGAGATTTAAAGTAAATCTAGCACCTGAAATTCTTGGACTACCATCCAACCATAAAAAATTACAATTGCTGTAATTATGGGGGAAAATACATATATTATTTAAGCAAAAATCTTAGAACACATCATTGTTAAATCAATTCTAATTCCCATGTCAGTCTCAAAACTTTTGTACTCTACTAATTCCTACAGGAAGGAAATTGACACATTTTCATAGAAAATATCATCCTCAAATCACACACTTAGAACATTACTTAATATAGTAAAACAAATTTTTATAAAAAGGACTATTTTACTTAAAAAAAAAACTGAAGAGGTTAACTTCATGTTTTTAACTTATTCTTGTAGCTGAAACTTCTCTTTTTTCCAAACCAGTTTGTTACAGAATCAGTGTCTAGAATTCTCTCGTTTGGGTTGTAGTCCCATCCTTGGAAAGCTAAGTAAGGACCAGTTTTAAGGCTCCATAAGTGGATATGAACATGAGACTGTAGCTCAGATGTGTAAGAAAGATCATCACATTCTTTTGTTCTTTTAATCCATATGATAACACGAGTCCACAACTTTCTATACAGATGAGAAATTAGTGTCAATCATTATCCCCAGATGTCCTCTCAACACACCTACCCAACTTCCTTCCATTTACAGTTTCCTTTCTCCCCAACATACCAAGCTAATAAATTAAAACAGAAGTTGATTATTGCTTGCAGTGGAAGAAGGGAAAATCAAGAGAATGAAAACAAACTAATGTTTCTCTAAATTATCCAACCAGACTAGAATGGAGTGGGAAGCTCAGACACAAATGAAAGGGGACAGACTATTTTACAGCACTCTCTGTTTGGCACTCCTCTCTTTCTTTCCCATGTAGCTAGTGCAGAATGATTTTGAAAGCTAAGGAAGACCTTGGAAATGGAACTACTACAAAGAAATCTGCATCTGATATTGCAAGAACTAAATCTCCCAAGAAATATGTGATGTTTGCCATAAAAAAATTACTGCAGTATAAGATATCTACTCATTCTTTAATCAATTCATTAAATAAACGTTATGCTATGAACATAGTAAGTTAAGTACTAAGATATCTAACGTTGAAAATATCTATAGGATAAATTCCTTAAAGGAAGGCAGCTTCCAAAATAGGTGATTCTGAATGACCCTGACTTCCTAGTAGTCATGTACTATTGTCATCCCTTGCCCTTATAATAGGCTGGATTTGTTTACTTGCTTCTAATCAACAGAGTATGGCAGAAGTAATAGGATGTCACTTATAGATTAGGTTATAAGAAGACTATGGCTTTTGTCTTGGGCACCCTCTCACTCTTTCTTGGGTCACTCACTCTGGGGAAATCCAACCTTCTTGCCATGAGAGAACTCCCATGGAGAGACCCACTAAGCCAGGAACAAAGACCTGGCAACAACCATGTAGAGAGTTTGGAGTTAGATCCTCCTTGAGGTTGACCTTCAGAGAATACCCCAATCCCAGCCCCACAGTTTGACTGCAACCATCTGAAAGACCTGAGACAGAGGCACTGAGTTAAGCTATGTCCAGATTCTTGACCCAAAACAAAGTGGTAAATGTTTGTTAACCTACTATGTTTGAAGTAATGCATTACACAGAAACAATATTGAATACACCATGATTTTATATCTCTATTCCGAATGTGTTATCTTAGATCTAGACTCAAAATGTTTTGTCAAATGAAAGAAATGAAGAGAAAAAGCTTGAAGAATAGTAAGGTAAAAGTACAGAAAACCAATTTAAAACATGCAGTGATCACAATGCATGATATCCCCATATTGACAGATTTTTTTCAAGTGGTGAATTCTTTTCTAGCTGTATTTTCTTATTACTAGATATATGCCAAGAATCATTTTACTAACATGAATTATGTAGAAATATTATAATTCTATGTTAATATGTAATAAATCGTTCAAACTTTTAAATTTTTATGTTTCAGAAAATTTTGTTGTAACTGATTTGGTATTTGCTTGGGAGTAAATGGCTTGCTTTGTTACAGAAAATTAGGTGGTGCTGCTGTTATACTTTGAAAGCAAACAACTTGTCTTTCTGGTGCCATTGTACATGCTGACATTCTTAGAGTAGCTGTGATTTCAGAGAGAAGCTAACTTAATGGTTTATGCTACTACTATTTGTACAGATTTCCTTCCGGAAAAAAAAATCATACTGTTGGTATGTTAAATGACATTTCTTTTATGTATGTAAAAGCTTCTATATGAAAATCTCTGTGTTTTGCTTAGATCTAGAGTGAATAAAGGTGAATGAATATGAAAAGACTTAAGAGCAAAGTAAAAATGGCGCCAGAAGTTAAATGTTGAATTTTTTAATCTTTCTTTTCAAACTGTTTATTGAGTGTGCATAAATAGTTCAAATTCATGGTTGTAGTGGTATCAAATACATACCTGAGACATCTGTCATTGAAATAATATTCCATTCTTTATTACGACCTCAGTCCTTCGAAATGGTACAGTTTGGATATGATGATTAAAAGTCTCATTTTTATTTATTATTTTTGTATTGCTCTTGCTATTTGATAGCAAAAGAATTCCTAAAGATGACAGTTAAGCCATGTGTTAGACAACTGTAAAGACTGTTTGGTAGATGTTATCCTCTATATGTTAAAGACTATCTATTATTTATCTGCTGCTATGTCCTACTCAGGTGTGCAACTGTATGATTAATAGGATCAGATGGTTCTTCCAGTCCAGTGGCCTGACATAGGTATTTCTTCTCTCATATTTTACCTATTATTAGTCAAACAATTTAGATCCAGGAACAAAAAGCTTTAGACCATACTTACAGAGCTCTGAGTGACAAATAACCAAATGATACATGTTGAAATTAAAGCAGCACTGAGGGGGTAATTTAATAGTTCCTTTAACTGAGGTATTTTACTCAATTACTTTTGTCTTATGAGATACAACACAAGCTGATTCCACAATGTTCATGGGCACTGGAATATTTCCAATTTTTTTATAGTGCTTTGCTTAGAATGATGGGATAGATAGTAATGAAGAGACATTAAACTACAATTTATTGTTTAGCTATGATTTCTTTGGTAGCTGCAAAAGGAAATGAAAAGGCAAGACCAGCCCCTGGTAAGAAATAGATGAGCTTAAATATGTAACTTGAAGCACTTGTCTACCCTTAAATGAGATTCAAGTCATATCTTGTTTCCTAATATATTTAATAGTTTCATTTTACTGAAGTTTAAGCTCCTTTAATAATAAAAGTCAGTTATGTTGGATTAAATCTGGCACTTCTAGTTTCTCTTTGCTAAGGAAAGGAATGAAAAACTGTTTTTTCCTGAATGTATGGAATCAGATTATACTAGTTTAGTAATATTCATTTTACATATCATATTTCATAAGAAAATAACCTAAATAAATTTTAATATAACATGCCTTCATTTTTCTAGCACTTATTTAGTAAAAATTTAATTCTAAGTGATATGTAATATAAAGAAGCTTTCTATCATCAGCAGCTTGGGTTCACAATGAGACAAGTATAAGCTATAAGGAATCTCTCATACTTAGCTGTCTAAAGCTTACTATATTATTTCAAATATCCACCAAATGTTCTTTCGGTTCCTTATGTTAGTTAAGATTTATTAATTTTATCAACTGGTGACCCAAAGAATTCTAAAAATATCCATTTTTTGGACAATTTGAAAGATCAACTTAAGACCAATGGATAAAAATTAATAAAAATCAAAAGACCAATTTAAAAGATTAAAAGAAATAATTAAAAGTAGTCTCCCAATAGCCCACAATTCAGCCTATAATATTCTCCATGTCTATACATATGTCAAAAATTTTTTTGGTCTCTTATAGGTATAAGAGACAGTGACTGTGTGGTGTTCCATATTCCAGAATAAGGCTTTTCTTTTCAATCCTAGAAACAAATCAGATCAGTTTATTAAATACTCATGTTCCAACAATGAAACTTGCTTTCTCTAATGGGCCCCATACTTAAGCAGCACATCTGCTGGGAGAAGCATGGGTTGGTGAGGAATAAGTGGATATCAAAAATGCTTCTTGTACTTTGTTGGCTATTCTTTCTGACAGAGGGAACCAAGATGTATCACCAGCAGGTCATCTCTCTTTACTTGTGTATATAAAACTTTATAGATAATTAAAACACTACAAATGTGTGAAGATGGTAAGAATTATAAAATTAATGGTGCTGAAGCAGTTAAAAATCATTAGGATGCAATTTAGATGTTTACTAAAGAAACCAAAAGAATTTCCAGAAAATTTAAAGGGTTAAATATTTTAAAACCAGAACTAAAAATTTAGAATATTTATGAATGTGTATTTATGAATCTCTTTTGGAAGAAAGTTTTCTAATCCAAAGGGAAAAGTGACAAAATGAATGTGTTTGATATCTCTACTTTTTAAACTATATAAAACAATTTAAAATAAAAATAATAAACTAGACCAACTATTTGAAAAAATTATATTAAACTTCATTCAAAATGTTAAAAGCTCCAAAGTATCAGAGGTATGCACAGATAATGGATCAGATAACTTACAAAATAGAAACTGCAAGGGATACATGGTTGGCTAAGAATCAGGTCATGACCCCAGGGTCCTAGGATTAAGCCCTGAGTTGGGCTCCCTGCTCAGTGGGGAGTCTGTTACTCCCTTTCAGTTTCCCTCTGCCCCTCCCCTTGCTCCAGTCTCTCTCAAATAAATAAATAAAATTTTGAAACAAAGTAAAACAAAATAGAAACTGCAAATAACCATTACTAGCAATTACAGAATTATAAAATGAAAGAATGAGCTAGATATCCTTTTTCACCTAGGAGAAAGAAGATAAGAAAAGGGAAAATACTAGCACTGGAAACGCTACAGATTAATATTCATATTCTGCTAACAAAAGATTATATTGGATCAAGCTTCTGAAAAAAACTCACAAATTGTAACAATATTTACGTTTAATATTATAAAAATAATGGGGCACATATTTAATAACAGCCTATAAAAATAACCTGACCAAACAAAAATCTCATTACAATATCCAAAAATCTCTGAGAAACAAGTTTTTCCTTAGATCTTTGCCACCAAAGCATATCTACTTAGTGTATTTGTTTCTATATTGCACTGTAGAAATATAAATGTATTTGGCAGGAGGATGCTGTCTCAAACTCCCCTGGCAATGTCATTAATATATAATATAAACATTGTGTTACCCTTCAAAAATTTCTCAAATCTGAAACACATCTCACCGAATTTCAGATAAGAATTGTTGACCTGTAATTCCATAACAGACAATCTATCTAGGAAATGATGCGGACCAAATCGTAGGTGTTTTTATCTTAATGTAATAGATATTTATGTCATTTAATAACTGATAGCAAAAGATATCCAATAAGTGTTTGTAAATAGGTTATGCAGCTGGTAAAATATACATCTTATGAATGTTTAGCAGACACCTAAAATGAGCTTACAAAAGTGAATAACAACATGACATTTCTGTTAGAAAACTTTGGGCTACATTTTTAAAAGTGGCTTACATATGATTTAAAAATGTTTTCACATGTAGAAGTGCAAAGTAGACAATTTAGATCCAGTATTGTGGCTCCATAACCCCTATCAGGTATCTAGGTCTTTCTTTTTGCTCCATTATTTTTAGTGTGTGGCTTCAGGTCTCAGATGGCTGTCTAGGAAATCAGCTATGACTTATATATTCCAATGAGCAGGAAGTTAAAGGAATAAGTGTTGCCTCTATTCATTTTTAAGAAATTTCCTGAAATTCCATATAACATAAATAGCACATCCTCATACAGACTTACTAAGCATCCTTAACTACAAGACAGGCCAGGAAAGCCTATACAAAATAGAAACTGCAATTTAAAAAAAAATCAGAAAGAAAAGAAGATGAATACAGTATGTGTTTTGGTGGGAAGGGGGCAGGGCAGAAGGATAGCAGTCTCTGCACAGGTGGAAAGTATTTACATTGTAATATTTAAAAAATAAGTTTGAATAATTTAACTGGTAGGATATCAAATAACTACTGCTTGGAGAAAAGACTCAAAGTAAAAGCTACAAAATTGTAACAATATTTTCTTTAAATGGCAACAGAATAAGTCATTTTGTCTTCATTATAGTTTTCCTGTATCTTTCAAGTTCCTTTTTTTGTGTGTGTTTTTATTACTTTTATAATTAAAAAAAAAAAAAACTGACTTCCTACTTCACCCACCACTCCCCCTCAAAATATTAGAAGACTGGGTTATCAGTTGGAAACATGAACTTAAAAAGGAGGGCAAATTTTAGTTGGGTCATTCAAAAGATTCAAGGAGTGGAAGTGACTTAATAGTAATTATTAGATTTAAGAAGACAATGAGAGCAGAGGATGACATGGGCTTGAGCATTGAACTTGCATCATGTCAAAGATAAGTGTGGTAAATCCAAACATAGATACTATGTAACTTGTAGAAAATGTCGAATCAGGCAGTCAGAGAAGAGGTAAATTTTTGATGTGTAGGTATGAGATCATCCACTTGAATAGACACTGCAGCGTGCTCCCAAATCCCTTCCATTTCAGGAATGAGACATTTATTCCTCCAGCTTCTGTGAGTATTGACAATTTTGAGAGTGCAGAAAGGTACCCCCCTTCACAGATTCTTTTCGCTAGGGAGAGCTGCCACACCCAAGGTCAAACCTCTGAGGCATTTCAAATCCGTTAATGAATTCAGCTGCAGGGTTTGTTTGTTTGGGGCAGGGGAGGGGTTAGGGATGGTGGAGACAATTCTAAACAGCAATCCTCTCTTCAGAGCTCTATATAAAATGCTGAAGGCTTTGTTCAGTCTATGCTGCAGGCCAACTCATCACCCTGTCCAAACTTTGTTTCTGCTCACAGGTATTGATCTCAAGACCTTCCCAAATAAATGACTAAAAGGATACACACTTCAATCTCAAAAATCTGCTTTCCAGGGAATCTGGCATGCAATACTCAAATCTTGGTAAAAAGGAAAACCATAAAAATAAGAAAAAAATTATAAAAATAAGAAAAAACCATAAAAATAAGAAAAAAAACCATAAAAATAAGAAAAAGAAAGAGAAAGTTAGGAGTCTGGATAAGGCAGAAAGGAGAATAATCTGATGCCATGTCTGAAAATATAGAAATACTTTAAGGCCGTGGGGTCATCAAATCTAAATGAACTAAATATTACTTACTGTCCATACATAAAATTGTGGAAAGGTTAGGAACCAGATGCCAAGAGCAGAATGAAAGAAGTGATTTAATGATATCTAGAGAAGAAAGTGAGTAGATTTAAATTTGTTTGTTTTTAAGAAAAGGGAGCTTTAGGAATATTTTCAAACAGTAAGAAGATCCTATAATGACAAAGGAAGTAGAGCTGCAAATATAAGAAAGTGTGAGTCATGAAGGGGTGTCCCCGAGATGGTTGTTAGAAATAAGTTTCTGATTACAAGAGAAATACTAGATTTAAACAGCCACGAAGACCTGATTTTTGCTCAGGGAAATGGAGGGCTGGAAAGATCATTGATCTTATTCTTATTCCAAGAAAAAAAAAGATGAGTTAGATGCAAGTTTGTGACTTTTTAAAAAACTTTCAGAGAGATGAAATTATAAGACAAGCACCTAACCTGAAACCGTGGGAGAAGCAGGTACCTGCAGGGAGAGAGGAGATGCAAACATTTGCTTATTTGAAATCGATGTGTCTGAACATCAATAAGAAAATGTGAAAGACATATTGAAAGACTGTGCAGGCCAGTGAGAGAGTGTGATGCTCCTGGGGTCCAAGTGACACTCTGTCTCTGAACATCATCAGGTGCTTGAGAGAAGCCTGGAGATAATCCTGAGAAAGACTGCCTGCTTCAAGGTACCAACCTGGGGGAGAGGAACAGCAGTCACTGTGAGATGGAACTCTGTCCAGTTTCTCCCTTATCTTTCCTGTGTGACAAACTTTGTAACCTGTGATAGGACAACGCAACAGAAAATCTTATCCTTAGATGCTGGTGAGAATTCACTGCAACTGGGAGAATGAAACAAGGGAAAAAATAAAAATAAAAGCAACTCCACCACTGGAGGAGAGATTGAGTATGTGCTAGATCCCAATCTGGATCCAGAAGAAAAGCAGGAGTTCTTGTGAAGACCATGTACCGGGACCTGGGAGTGCAGTGCCTATCTGCGGCATGTGACTCAATCAGAACATCAGAGCACAGCTCCCTGTTACTTTCAGGGAAACAGTCACTGACTAAAAGTAATAGATAAATATTAGTGGGAGAGCTACAAGACACAGACACTCTCCGAGATGCAACAAAAGATCAAAAACTGTGGGTGGATCAGACACAGAAAAACTTTTTGGCAAACAGCTCTTACACTAAACCAAATGTGCACTGTAGCTAACCATGGCAATATTAAAAACTCAAACCAAGCCCAAGTCTTGACTTGACTAATATAATCCCTCACATCTAGAAAAAAGGCCATTTCCAATCATAAGACTATGTGTCTTACTCTCTACAGTCCTATATGATAATGTATATTTTTCAACAAAAGGCATACCAAATTTCTAGAAAAATAAACACCCCTGAGCCAAAACAATCAATAGAAATATAGTCAAGTATGATATGAAGGAAATTTTTGATGGGGAATTTAAAATGAATTTAATTCTTGAATTGGATAACGTATTGAACTCTCTAATGGCAGAAGTATATAACATGCAAGAAAAGGTGGTAATTTTAACAAAAACATGTAAAATATAAGGAAAAAATCACACAGAAATGCGAGTGATGAAAAACACAATAACAAAAACTAATAATGCCTTTGTCATTTTTACAAGCAGATAACACAGCTGAGGAAAGAATCAGAAAAAATACATAAGTCAATAATAATTATCCAAACAGAAAAATGAAGAGAAAAAAATACAACATTCAACATCTGTGAGACAGATAAGTATTTAACTCGAGACAAAAGAAAGAGAAAAGAAAACGTAGCAGAAGAAATATTTGAAGGAATACTGTCTTGAGAATTTTTTAAAAATAATGCTAGCAAACAACGAAAAAGTCTAAGACTTACAAGACACCAAATAGGATAAATACAAACGCACAAATACATATTCTTGAAAACACACACACACACACACACACACACACACACACACCTGGATATACCATATATAAACTATTGAAAACAAAAGCCAAGTATAAAATCCTCAATTTATCCAGAAGGAAAAAAGATACATTACAGGAAGAGGAAGACATATATTAGTAGAATAAGACTTCTTGTCAGAAATAGTAATACCAGAAGACAATGGAATCATTAAAATATTGAGAGAAGGGGCACCTGGGTGGCTCAGTGGTTGAGCATCTGCCTTTGGCTCAGGTGATGGTCTCAGGGTCCTGGGATCGAGTCCCACATCAGGTTCCCTGCAGGGAGCCTGGTTCTCCCTCTGCCTGTGTCTCTGCCTTTCTTGTGAGAGATTCTCTCATGAATTATTGTATGAATAATGATAATTGATGCAGCTTAAACCATGGACCAAGTTTGGGGTCCAAATTGTGTAGGATAAGGTAAAGTGAAATTTCATTCTATTAACCAATATGAGTCTATATCTGTAACCATAGTTAGGTTGAAATAAGGTTTTAAAAAGGGAAAAAAAAATAAAATAATAAAATTCCTTCAATAGAAGACATTTAAAGAAATGACTAAAAAAGGGTCATTTCCTTTTTAAAGGAAATATCTGGGGACACCTGGGTAGCTCAGTGGCTGAGCATCTGCTTTTTGCTCAGGTCCTGATCCCAGGATCCTGGGATCAGGTCCCACATCGGGCTCATGCTTCTCCCTCTGCCTGTGTCTCCACCTCTCTCTCTCTCTCTCTCTCTCTCTCTGTCTCTCATGGATAAATAAATAACATTTTTAATTAAAAAAATAAATAAAGGAAATGTCTGTGAGCCCCAAACATAAGGAAATAACATTTAATAAAACAATTTAAATTGAGAATTTAAAAAGCCTCTGACACTGACCTGCAGGGAATGGAAAAGTATCAAAGTTACACTATTTGTAACACAAGCCTCCTCACCAAGATTAACCTTCAATTGTTATTGGAGACCACTCAGAGTCAAGAAAAATATCAGACCCACTGAAATATCTCCTAACAGTCATGAACTTGGCCTGCAACAGTATATTCACCTTCACAAATACCATCCTGTCCTTTAAGCTCTCCAAAATCACACTTCATTATTATTTGCTTGCCATCCCACAGTCTTGACTTGCTTTTATTACTATTTTGCACACTATCTTTTTCATCTGAAAGTTTATGCTTCAGTTCCCACTCCAAACATGTAAGCATTGACTTCAATTTGGCTTCTCACTTCACCTCTTTTCCTCTGCTACAGGTCACCACACCAGAAGGGGAACCCGAACCGACCACAAAGCATATGAGTTCCTACCACTGCAAATCAGGGCTCTTACTGTATGCTTGGCAATCTGTGGAGATTAGAGGAATTGAGATAAACTTGAAGTTTAGGAGGGTTCTGGCAGAAGACAGTTTGGGCTAAAAAAAAAAAAAAAACAAAGAAATACCAAGAGCAGAAGTAAAATTGAAAAGGAAAATAAAGAAAATTTGTAGATAATAATATTTGAAAATAGCCTTAGAGAATGTATGATGCAGTCTTCTCATTTTCCAGGGAGCATTATTTTGATTAGAGAAGACTTGCCTCTCTTTTTCTCCCCTTCTGTTCATTTTTTTTGTTTCTTAAATTCCACATATAAATGAAAAAAATAAAAAATAAAAAGAGAGAGAGAGAGAAGCAAACCAAGAAACAGACTCTTAACTGTAGAGAACAAACTGATGGTTACCTGAGGGGAGGTGGGTAGGGGGATGGATGAAACAGGTGATGGAGATTAAGGAGGCCACTTGTTATGAGCACCGGATGCTGTATGGGAGTGTTGAATCATTGTATTCTATACCTGAAAATAATATTGATTGCACTGTATATTAACTATCTGGAATTTAAATCAAAAGTTGAGGGGGAAAAAAGAGAGATGACTTGTCCAAGGTCACATAAGAACTAGCTTCCAATTTAGTGTTCTTCCCATTATCTCATATCAGCTCAGTGTGGTGGAGAGGATGATTATAGCATGAAATATGAAGAAGAAAATTAGCAATAGTTGTAATTCAAAAGGCAGATGGTGAAAGGAATTCAATGTCAGGCCAAAGAATTAGAACTTTATGTTGGAAGTTCATTTATGGCATGTTTCATTCATTTTGATCGTAGTTTTCAATATTTAAGAGTCTCAGATATACTCCCTCTGGGTCCCAAATTTCTTATCTGTTAAATGACAATGGCAACAGCCAGGTATAGTTTACTATAAATACAGTAAATATATATAAATTGCCTAATAGCCAATATGTGATAGTTATTATTGCTGTTGGTACTTTATATTTCTGTAATACTATAGTTGTTTCCTTCATTCATTTACATATCCTATATTTTACTTTTTTTTGTTTAAGAAAACATAGGAATAGGGATCCCTGGGTGGCGCAGCGGTTTAGCGCCTGCCTTTGGCCCAGGGCGCGATCCTGGAGACCCGGGATCGAATCCCACGTCGGGCTCCCGGTGCATGGAGCCTGCCTGCTTCTCCCTCTGCCTGTGTCTCTGCCTCTCTCTCTCTCTCTCTCTCTCTGATGTGACTATCATAAATAAATAAAAATTTTTTTAAAAAATCATGGAGATTAAATAATGTAAACAGAGGGAGAGATACCTACTGTTGACCCTTAATTGTAAAGTTGCTAAACATGCAGGTTAGGGGAGTAGAAATAATGCAAATGTGACAAAAAAAAAATTAAGATGTAAAAAAATGTCATCCCTAGTCACTCCATCCAACAGGAAACATCAAAAAGGTCCTGTATCTAAGGAATGAATGGCCTTAGAAGTAAGGAAAAATTGGTATTAAAAAAAAAAAAAAGAAAAGAAAACATAGGAATAGAAAGTGAACTTTATGAGATTAGAGGGATTGCTTTATTCACAGTCTACTGTACAGCAGTATACAGTACATTTTCAGCAAGTGATTAAAAAATAATAAAAATCTCTGTGAAAATATACAATATAAGTGAAATTCAGCTTTAAACTTTTCACTTGAATACTCCAGTACATCAGGAAAGCAGACGGAAACTGATGACAATGGAAATTTATACAGGTTAAATCAAAAGTTTTCAGGGAAGACTCATATTATCATTTGTTTCATATAAAGGTTAAGTATGCAATGAAAAATTTTCAGTGATAAGATAACTGAGAACAAAGGAGTGATAACAAATCAAGTCTGTGTTAAAATAGCATACCCTAACTTAGTTACAGATGTTTTTTTAAGTCCTTCAGTGTATTTATGCTTGGTGCCTCCTTGGCAATTTTGCCACACCTGTTCTAGTCAGTAACTTCACCACAACTTACTGAATGCCCACCCTTTGCCAAAACAGGGTTACATCTGTAGGCTGGAGAGAATAAGAAATTGTTTCTTGGACTCGGGAAATTTAACATGATATAAGCTGTGAAGATAAGCAAGATGGGTGTGCCATAGCTAACTTGGTATTTATAAGTAGGCAATTTTGAGGGTACCTGGGTGGCTCAGTCTGTTAAGCTTCTGACCCTTGGTTCCTGCTCATCTCAGGGTCCTGAGACAAAGCCCTGCTTAGGGCTCAATGCTCAGAGTGGAAGATGCTGGAGATTGTCTCCCTCTCAGACTTCCAGGAGGAAGTCTTCTGCTCCTCACCAGCCCCTCAACTCGCACTCTCTTAAATAAATAAATAAATAAATAAATAAATAAATAAATAAATAAATAATAAAATCTTTTTTAAAAAATAGCAAGTTACCTATCTGTACCAGTAAGTTTAAAATGGATATTAAAATTTGTTTATGAAGAGATTTTGAGCTGCATAACCTTCATCATGATAAAATTTGAAGTCAAAGGATTTTTTCAAATGGAGTTACATTTCAATCAGGAAAAAGAGGTAACAATAAAAGTGAACTAAAATACCTTCATGACTAAATTTAAAATGAATTGCTGATGTGGTCATGAAAAGCTTTATAACCATTAATAGAGTAATTTCATTCTTTAGTCATTAGCACATAAATATCTTCAGAGTATAAAGAGGAAAATACACTGTAAAGTTGTTGATATAAAGGTTAGGCTAACAAAATTTTCACTTTACTAGGTTTGAGTTTAAAAATTCATGTTTATTAAGCTAGTAGTGACTGAGAGCGGACTCACTTTCAAGTAAATTGTTTTTCAGTGAACAGAAAAATCAATCCTTAACAATAGCCATGAATCTTTACTTCCTCATTTATAAATATACTGACAGGAAAAATTGTCTCATCATCAAAGAATTACTAAATTTACAAAGAGTAATTCTAAAAGATTTCAGACAAAAACAAACACACTTGAGAGATTAAGCAAAAGGATAACTATCTGTTCATTAACACTAATTTCATTTAAAGAAAATGAAAATCTTCCTATGAGAAAATCAATGCACACTGTCTTTAATCAAGAGGCAAATAATTGATTACTTCATTTTTTTTCCTTTGAGATTCATTAAATGGGAAGTTTCCCAGATTGAAACTCATTTATACATTAACCCTTTAAATTCTCCAGCAATCAATAAATATGTTAGTACACCTTAGAAATTACTTTTCTATGAGGTATTGCACTTAAGCATTTCATTAGAGTGAGTTTGTAAAACTAGCTAACTGCAGGGCCATATTTGAGTCAATAACACTACCAATGCCTTCAAATTTATTAAGAGTGAACAAAGAGTCTATTATGCATGCAGAATAATACCCTCACATCTGACTCCCTGCTAGCATCTTCTGTGTGATCCTGTCCTTACAAGCCTGTAATCATCAAGTTTCAGGCAGCCAGTTCTTTAATGTGAAAATTGAAATAGGCTGAAAAGATTATTTCCAAAACCAGGTAACACAAGATTGTGCCCTGCAGTGCTGTATGATACAATTCAGGGAGTTGTATTGCCGCTTAAATTGTGGACATATGGAATGGGATCAAAACAGGCCAGCAGGCGTCGTGGGATAGCTGCCAAGAAGGTCTTAAAGAAAAGTGTTTCATTGTCACCTTCACTTCATGGAGATAAAGGCTTAACAAGGAGCAAGTGATTCGTTCTGGTGATGATTACAGAAAGTAAGATGAGCTTCTGGAGGGAGGCTATAAAAAGAGTAAGCTGGAAGTTTTAAGTGACGCATTGCTAATTTGAAGACTTTCATCCCTCCTAAATTTCGTTAGTGATGACACCACTGTGAGAAATGTGTTTGTGCAAGAAGTTATAGGTGGCTGAGTACAGAACAGTAGACACTCAATTACCCTCTGCGTTAATTTGGGCTGATCAGCTCATGGCCTTCAACTGGGATGCGCCAGTCCTGGTCATTTTTAATAACATTTAGATGTCAATTCGCTGCCATGAAGACAATGGAGGGCTGCATGCTGACAGCAGCAAAAAAGTATTTTCAGCAGCAATGCTCTTTAAAGCAATTGTTTACATAGAAATGTCAGTACCTACACCCAGTCTCTTCGATTTCTTTTGAAGACTATTCAGCTCTTTGAAAACCCTTTTCAATGGGGATGTAAAGATTAACTTTTTTTGAGGTGAGGTTATGGATATTAAGTCTGAATATGAAAGACAATTAAAAATGTTAACTGTGACATTTAACATGACAGACAAATCTAGGGAAAAAAATTAAAGTTGGCATTTCTAGATAAAATGGCAGAGTGAAGATGAATCACAGAGCTTCCCTTCCTGATGCCAAAAACAAATGCAAGAAGAAGCAAGAATCTTAATAACAAACGATTCATCAACAAGCTAGGAATGATGAACAATCCCATACATAAAGTGCGATATGGCTTAGCCTGATTTCTATTCCTTCTCCCATTTGCCAGAAGCAGAACAGGGGAAAATAATAATCTCACCTCATCTCCCATGCACCGTTTCGAGAGAAACAAATTGAGGATCAAGTAATAATAATTATAATATTGTTGATTGTAGAGATCTCCTTTAAAAAATAATAGTCCTGAGTCTTTAACCTTCTGTAATGTAAATCTCCCCAGAGTTTATATAAACCCAGGCTCCCATTTTACAGTACAGCGATAGTTCTAACATCATGGATCTTGTCATCTCTGGAAATGTAGTCACACCCCTCTAGAAATAACTTAGGAATCTATCTCCTGAAGTAACCATTTGTCTGTCAAGAAGATAAGTTTTATTAGTCTTTCTTTTGGTTAATTTTATAAAGGTGTAAAACTTCATTTTGATTTTGTGGTCTTTTGCAGGCTACCTACACGCATGTACATTGATGAGTTTATTGAATAGGAAATCAATTTTTTTCTATACTAAGTGTGGAGAGGTTGTTGACATAACTTTTATTTCCCCAACAGATGAAATAGCTACTCTCTCTAAGTACTTACTATATTGGCACATTCAGTTTTCTTATGAACAATGAATAAATACTATTATTCTTCCAATTTTACAGAGAAGAAAACTGAATTAGAAGAAAACTGAATAAGGGAAAAACAACTGCCCCAAATCATACAGCTAAGGAATGTAGAAACAGGAATTAAAAGCAAATATATTGACTTCTACTACCATGGCATTTCAGAAGATTTTTTTTAAAAAAAAGTTAAAAACAACAGCAAAAGCCAAAAAACTGACCATACTTCAGAACTACCTCTTTATAAAGAAGGTAGCATGAAATTTGAAAAGAGTCTCCCAGAAGTAGATTAGTTAAACAAGAAAGTGAAGTGACTGAAAAAATCCTAAAAGAATAGATTCTCCAATAAAGAATTCTAAAAGACACATCTGATATTTCTCTATCCACTGTTTTTGCTGTCAGGCTACTAAAATGAAGAGAGAACAAAATACTTCATCCTCAATCCCTAGCTTGGATAGGAAGACAAATAAGGCTCGAAAAAAATAGGAAGAGTGACACTGAGACTTCATCATCATTAAATCAGACAAATTGATGAATGAATCTTTGCCACAAAGTATGAGCAAGATGCAAAGAGATAGCACAAAAAACATGCAAGGAAACTAAGTGTACCAAAACAATTTGAGAAGGGAATATAACAAGCAAAAGACTGATCAAGAAGCCAGTCTAGGTATGCCTGGGTAGGTCAGCGGTTGAGGGTCTGCCTTCAGCTCAGGGCGTGATCCCAGGGTCCTGGGATTGAGTCTGGCATCGGGCTCTCTGCAGGGAGCCTGCTTCTCCCTCTGCCTATGTCTCTGCCTCTCTCTCTGTGTCTCTCATGAATAAAGAAATAAAATCTTAAAAACATAATAAGAAAAGAGAAGTCAGTCTAGACTTATCCATTACCTACCAGACTGTTCTCCCCTTTATTTATTTATTTATTTAGTTAGTTAGTTAGTTAGTTAGTTAGTGGTATTATAGTCTGAACATTTGTGTCCCCTCCCCCAGATTCATATGTTGAAATCCTAATCCCAAAGGTGATGGTATTAAGAGTTGGGGCCTTTGAGAGGTAATTAAGTCATGGAAGTAGAGACCATTATGAAAGAGACCCCCAAGAGCTCCCTCACACCTTCCACTGTGTGAGGGTACAGGGAAAAGATGTCCGTCTGCAAGCTAGAAGAGGGCCTTCACCAGGACCCCATCATGCTAGCACCATAATCTTTGACATCAGTCTCTGGAAAGATGAGGAGTAAATTTGTGTTGTTTATAAGCTATCCAGTCTCTGGTATTTTGTTAAAATAGCCCAAATGGGACTAACACATGTAGTAAGAATACTTAACATAAGATCCAACCTTTTAGAAAATTTTAAGTGCAGTTAACCCTTGAACTATGTGGGGGGGGGGGGGGGTAGGAGCACTGACCCCCTGAACAGTAGAAAATCCACAAATAACTTTGACTCCCCCAAAACTTTAACACCAGTAGCCCATGGTTGAACAGAAGCCTCACTAATAAACAATTGATTAAGACATATTTTGTATGTTGTATTTGTTATATACCATATCCTTATAGTAAGTAAGCTAGAGAAAATAAAATGTTATTTAAAAAATCACAAGGAAGAGAAAATACATTTAGAGTACTGTCTTGTATTTATCAAAAATATCTTCATATAAGTGGAACCACACAGTTCAGACCCATGTTGTTCAAGGGTCAACGACATATGATAGAGTGTTGTTAGCTACAAACACCGTTCAGTGATAACGGTCTCACAAATATACACTTATTCCCAAACTCACTAAGTTATAGACATTAAATACATACAGCTTTTTACATGTAAAAGACATGACATGTCTTTTTTATGTGACATAAATAGAAATAGAAACTGCTGAGTTTACTGGTGCATTTCTATAAAAAAATATAAGTAACTTTAAATTGACAACACATACTGACTAGAGATGAAATCAAGTAGAGAATTTCTGGAATAAAAGAAGTATGAGATCATTAAAATGGATTAAGAAAAAAGATAAAGATGATCCAACATAAGGATTATAGTCTCCCTAAATTAGAGAACACAAAAAACAGATAATTTTTAAAAATCCAGAATCTCATTTAAATAATGAAAATTTCTCTAAAATAGGCAGAAGACTTGAAGAAAAAAAAGGCCTACTGCTAATGTAGGGCTAACTGCTATACAGTTAGTTAGTGTTAACTCCTATAATGATTATATAGAAATAAAAACTGAGACATGAGCCCAATAAATATCGAATTTCACTGATTTAAAAACAAACTCTTCTTCATATATTAAAGCAGGAAAAAACAATCACAAAGAAGACAGAAATTATCAGAATGGCTTGAGGCTTTGCTATACCAAAATTTAGTAACAAAAGATGTTAAAACTATATCTACAAAATTCAAAGAGAAAACAACTATACTTCAAGTTTTTTTTGTTTTTGTTTTTGCTTTTTACCCAAAACATGGTCCCTTGTATATAGGCTCACAATTCTTTTTCCAAAACTTTTGAGAATAGATTCACCTTATAATTCAGAATTTGTTGGATTTTGGAAAGATTATATGATTCTTATTCTGTTTCTTAGGTTAAGACTGGGGATGGGCTAACTAACACCTTATAATTAAACATCACATGTATCAATATTTCTTTAAAAAAAACTTATCCATGTTCACCCTCAGAAAATATAGATGATAAATAATCTTTTGTTGTTCATGTCAGAATCTTCTGCGAATAATATTGGTTTAATCATGCAAACACATACACACATCCCTTTTATTTTCCAGGCTTTTGAATTCGAGAAATATGAATAAAGGAAATAGACATATTATTTCAACCTGATAATGAAAGACCTGTACACTGCTGTTTAAAAATGTATTGATGACAAAATACAACTAATTAAAGATGACTTAAAATAAATTCAAGAAAAATAAAAGTAGTTGTGGTAAAAGAACAAAGAACATGAACTATATTCGAATCTAGAACTACAATTGTATAAATGAGAACTGTAGCCACAGGAAAGACTATGAATTCCATAAACCTAATAATATAAAAATGAGAATTATGTGACTATATAATTATTAACCAAGGAAAACTCTTTGAGTAAGAATAAGGAAAGAAGAAAGAAAAAAAAGAAAGAAAGAAAAAGAAAGAAAGAGAAAGAAGAAAGAAAGAAAGAAAGAAAGAAAGAAAGAAAGAAGAGAAAGAAAGAAGGAAAGAAAGAGAAAGAAAGGAAGAAAGGAAAGAAAAAAAGAAGAAAGAAAGAAAGAAAGAAGAAAGAAAGAAAGAAAGAAAGAAAGAAAGAAAGAAAGAAAGAAAGAAAGAAAGAAGTGAGAGAGAGAGAAAGAAAGGAAGGAGGGAAGAGAAAGAATGGAAACTGTCATAGTCTATTCCAGCAGCTATATCAGAATATCATAGATAGACTGGATGACTGGGAAGTTCAAGATGAAGGCATTAGCAGATTTGGAGTCTGGTGAGAACTGAATTCCTAGTTTAGGTCTTCTTCCTATGTCTTCCCTTCATGGAAAGGGTGAAGGAACTCTCTGGGATCTCTTTTATGAGGGCACTGATCCCATTCATGAAGGCTCCATCCTCATGACCTAATCACCTCCCAGAGGTCCCATCTCCAAATACCATGTATCGTTAGCACACTATGAAGGCAAATTCACAGTAGTGTCTTTCCACAATGTCAGTTTTATTCAGTCATAAAGCAAGGTTAACATAACTACAAAGCAGGTTCATGATTCCAAATTCAATGATATTCCACCAAGTAATTAACTTGGCTTCTTACCTGGCACAAAGCAGAACACAAGACAAGTCACACAGCAAACAAGATACACGGATAGGAAGTTAACAGTCTGTGAGTGCACAGTTGAGATAAGACCTCTGCCCAGTCTGGGTCAGCTCTTGGCACTTACTGCTTATTATGTTCAAGTAGTGAAGGATCTCAGTTTTGTTCAGAGATCAATTGGGCAGAACCTTCAGTGGCAGCTGCCTTTTTTAAGTGGTCAGACATAGAGGGGTCAGTGTCTGAGGAGTCTGATAGTTTGCTGCAAAAAATCCTCCCTTTTAAAATGGATTTAATCAGTCTCGGCCTCTGCAGACCTCCTCTGCTTCTGCTTGTTATCAGTTCTGGGGTGTTGTCAGCTGCTGTTTGTCTCGGTGATATTTCACAGTACCCTTAACTGTCCGCATTATTGCCCGACAAGGCCCCTGCTTGACATGAGTGGCTCCATCTTTCTCTCTACATCATAATCCTGGGGACTAGGTTTCAACACATGAACTTTGTGGGAATACAAAATTCAGTCTATAGCAGAAATGAAAAAACACTATAATAAAGTAAAATAAAATTGTAGAAGTAAGTACAAATGTATTCGCAATTTAAAAATTGTGAATACGCTTTGGAAAAATGTTAAGATTTACTATTAAACATAAAGATTCTCATAATCTTTGGAAAAATGTCCAGTTATGTGTTCTTCACAAGGCAAGATATCTAATAAGACCTAACACCTAACCTCACAAGTAAAAATACATCAACAGAGTAAGACTAACCATACAGGATTTTTAAAAAGATACACTAAGCATCAAATATTTCAAGTAAAAACTGAAGGAAACAAGAGGAGATGTTTTAAAATAGAAAATGGGGGATCCCTGGGTGTCTCAGCAGTTTGGTGCCTGCCTTTGGCCCCGGGCGTTATCCTGGAGTCCCAGGATCAAGTCCCACATCGGGCTCCCTGCATGGAGCCTGCTTCTCCCTCTGCCTATGTCTCTGCCTCTCTCTCTCTCTCTCTCTGTGTCTCTCATGAATAAGTAAATAAAATCTTTAAAAATAAATAAAATAAATAAAAATAAAATAGAAAATGGTAGTAGCAGATTTTTAGTATTGTTTTAAAAAATCAACAGATTATGTGACAAAAATTAAGTTGCCACACATATATAGAAATAGAGATCTACAGGTCCATATTTCTATATATCTGTATATCATAAATGCTAAATACATATTCTCTTCAAACAGACATGAATTGTTCACTAAAACCAACCACTTGGTAAGCTACAAGAAAATTTCTATAATTTCTAAAATGCAAAATTCACAGGAGTCACTTTCCACAAATACAAAATAAACACAATAAGAGGAAATTAAAAAAAAAAAAACCCTCCATCCATTTGAAAAGTTAAAAGCTCTCTACTGATAACTTTGGCATTGAGTAAATATAAATGGAAGTTAAACTATTTGAAATAAGTTTTATGACTGCTCAACATATCAAAACCAATAGACACGGGGGAAAAAAAAGATACTCAGTAGGAAAGGTAGAGCATCAATACATATGTAAGACTATTAGAAGGACTTAAAATAATTGAACAATTTCTCACTTAATAAAATAGAAAAATATTGGTAAAAGGGATACAAAGAGGATAAAATAAAAGCAGTAAAGAAAAATGAAGGCAGAAATTAATTAATTGAAAAGAATAACTTATTAGAATTAATGACATACCTGAAAACTGGTCTTAATAAATGTAAGTAAATTAGTTTGCAATGCTGGTCAAGAAAAAAAAAAGCAAGCACATGTATGCATTATTAAGAATGAGAATAACGTTGATGCTTATAGAGAGAGTTTTGTTTTGATTTATTTTTTCACTATGACAGCACTTTGAAAATTTATGCCAGTAAATTTGAGAATCTAAATAAAAAGGATAATTTTATTACATTATCCTTAAAAGCTGACTTGAGAAAAAGTGGAAACCCTGAACAGTAATAGAGACATGAAAGTGTTGCTGCTATATTATCTTATAATAGAAGCATCAGGCTGTGGTGTTTAACAGTGAGGATTATCAATCAATCCTAGATACATAGAAACTGCTTCAAAGCAATAAAAGGGGAAAAAGTCCCCAGTTCATTATTTAAAGCCAGCATGACTGTGGTACCAGGAATGACACAAAAGCACAAGCTAGAGTCTCTTCTTACTTGGGAACACAGAATATTCTAATTGAAATATGATAAAATATCAGCATATTGGATGTAGCTGTACTGTGTATATTTAAGGAGAATATATCTTGATCAATGGGTTTTATCCAAGAAAAGCAACGATTGTTAAACAACAAAGTTGTTAATGTACCTATTAAGACATCAATAAAAGGAGAAAAACACTTCAAAAAGACTAATAAAACTAAACTTACATTAAAAAAATTAAAAACAGGGGATCCCTGGGTGGCTCAGTGGTTTAGCGCCTGCCTTAGGCCCAGGGCATGGTCCTGGAGTCCCGGGATCAAGTTCCATATCAGGCTCCCTGCATGGAGCCTGCTTCTCCCTCTGCCTGTGTCTCTGCTTCTCTCTCTCTCTCTCTGTCTCCCATGAATAAATAAAGAAAATCTTTAAAAATAATAATAATAATAAATAAATAAATAACATTCACCAAGCACTAGTTAAGGAAAATTCTCTAACTTGATAAGTGGTACATAACAGAAAACTCAGCAGGCATTAAAATTAATGGTAAAATTGTTTTTTTGTTTTGTTTTGTTTACCGTTGCATCGAGAAAAACTTTCTTTGTTGTTAGAATTTTTTGATGGAATTATAATTAAAATAATTTTTAAGACTGATTAAAAATTATTGCAGAGGGCTAAAAAAGATATTTCATGCAAATGGAAACCACAGGAAAGTTGGAATAACTATACTTATATCAATCAAAATAGACTTTAAAACAAAGACTACGGGCAGCCCTTGTGGCTCAGCGGTAAAGCGCTGCCTTCAGACCAGGGTGTGATCCTGGAACCCAGGATCGAGTCCCACGTCAGGCTCCCTGCATGGAACCTGCTTCTCCCTCTGTCTGTGTCTCTGCCTCTGTGTGTGTGTGTGTGTGTGTGTGTCTCTCATGAATAAATAAATAAAATCCTTAAAAAAAAAGACATAAAAAAATTAAAAAATAAAACAAAGACTACTAAGAGACAAACAAGGGCATTATGTAATGATAAAGGGATCACACCAACAAGATGTTAACAGTAGAAATAATGGAAATATACTGACATTAATATTGCTTGGTTTTCCTTGTGTTTACATAGCTAGACTCAGCTAATTATTCCCTTGCTTACTAAAAAAGGCTGCAATAACTGTAAGAAAATACTTTTCGCTATTTAAAATAACATCAAATATAAGATAGCCACATTAAATTGTATATTTTAGAAAACCAAATATTGGAAATAAATAAGTCCAAATTTATTGGTTAA
Organism: Canis lupus familiaris; assembly: GCF_011100685.1. NCBI lineage: Eukaryota > Metazoa > Chordata > Mammalia > Carnivora > Canidae > Canis > Canis lupus. The sequence goes on from NC_049233.1 coordinate 26,789,382, forward strand.
TAATAGATATTTTTCTGCACCCTTCTGTACTAATCCCTGAAAGAGAAAAGAAATAGAGGAATATAAGTACAGATTTTAAAAAATTAGACATAGATTACGTAGCATACATGAAGACACCAGCTGAGAAATGCCAAGACTACCGTTGGCCCCAAAGCTCATGCATTCACAAAGTTAAGAATCCTGTGCTTGTACCAACTACTTGCATCCTTAAAGAATTCATTAAACTATTACATGCTAAACTCCTTAAATTACAACATGAAAAAAATGTTTAGGTTATGGTGGCTGATCGCTCTAGGTACTTTTAAAAGTTAAATTTAAATAGCTAATTGCACAAGAAAAGATACTCTTACTGGTAGTCCTGTTCTGGATACAGAGGAATAGATAGACTTTTCCTAACTAAAATGGTAGCTAATTTTTTAGTCCTAGAAGTAGGTCTGAAATGGAAACACACACACACACAGTAAATAGTCCTTTTGATGATTCTGTGCTTTTGTTCCACTGGGTATGAGTTAACAGGTAAATATTTTTATAGTTTTCTTTTTAATAGAAAGACAATGATGCTTTAAATACTAATATTTTCTAAATACTAAGAATATTCTTCAACTAAATAGTGAATTTCTTAAACTTCCATGGAGTTTATGTTACTTTTTCCTCATCCAACTTGTTTATCTTGGCTGGTTGTTTTCAACAGTGAAAACCATCATTACTAACATGCAATTTCCTTCTTCTTAGTCTGAAGTAATTTTAGTTTTTATAAAATTTTTATCCTGAGGTTTGAAGGTTTCCCTTTTCTAGTCTAAAGAATATAACTTTTTAATGGGAACATAGAAACATAATGAGTCTTAGTCTCCTGGGTCCCATGCCTACTCTGAAAATACAATGTTACAATTTAATATCTCTGCAAGATTTTCTTTGTATGAGCCAGGATTTCTTTCTCTTCCATATGTGAACACTAAGATACTAGGTAAGTATTTCTAGGTCTTAGAAACCCTAGCAGGAGTCTTCTAACAAAGAAACACTTGGCTGTGCTAAAGAATGTGCTCTGATCCAGATCACACCAGGAGACCAAGGACATAAACCTGCTTCAAGTAGATGAGTTGGAAACCTCACTACTTTTTTATTACCATTTCTACCTAAGAACTAACAATAGTTAAAATTCATAATCCACAATCAATGGTTTCTCTCAGACATAATGTTGTTCTCGATGATTCTAAACAGTTAAAAAGTAATTCCAACCCATTTTTTGTTGTTTCTTCCCATCGTTATTATGATTTATTAGCCAGACAAGGCAATTAAAAGCCAGAATGTTTTACAGGCACAGGTTTGCTCTATATTTTCTTTATAGTCTACAGACAAAAGAAATTCTTTATAATTTTCTAGGTAAGAATGGAAAAATCAAGATACTTTCTCAATTACTCTGTTCTCATGGTCAGAAGAACTTATATATTCTCTTTCTTCCATTATGGACTGCTATAATAGGAAGACAATGCCCCTAAGATTTCCAATCTGAAATGAGCACTCTGCTGCCAGGGCACACATTGCATTTGGAGCTTCATCTATTTTTAATTCCCACAGTTTCTTCATCTCACAGAACACTTTTGGGCTGTCTCTGTATGTGAAATGTAATTTAGCCTTAGTTGGCTTAAGTGAAACATAACTGAGAAGGTCAATCCAGAATAAGATATCACATACTTCGTCCAAAAGTCTTCAAACACTCAGGATCTCTGCATTGTCTAACAAATTCAATATTTCTTTTAGGATTCAGAAATGTCTTAGTCTTACAGTGATTTAATAAAAAGAATTGGGGGAAAAAAAATAAAAAATAAAAAGAATTGGGGGCTTACAATATGCTTGTATAGTTGAGAGGCAGAGCCTTAAGAGATAAACCTCTACAGCTACACTGGCACACTGGCCTACCAGGGGAGTCCGTCCAATCAGGGTGGTGGAAAATTGAGAGCCATCCATGGAACACACCGCTCCAGCAATGATAGCTGTTGTTGTCCTCTGCTTGGCGTACTGTTTGCTGCTTGGCATCCATGAAGCCTGAGTCTGGAAAGTTGGATATTACTGCTGAAAAATTCCACAGTTCCAAATTTCACACAAATGCATCAAATTGGTAGAACCTAATCTTCAAGAAGAATCCTAGCTACATGGTGGAGGAGGAAACATGATATTTAACTTTCTACCATCTACTGTACAGGAAAGCACAACAGAGGTTATTGTAGATGTTCAGAGCCAATTCGCCTACTCTCCTGTATAATCCAAACTCCTCCACGTCTGGTCTTCAAGGCCTTCTGTGAACTTTTCTTAAGCTCTCTTACCAAATTTATCTCCTGCCCATTATATCTTTTTATAACATACATGTCGTGCAAACTGAATTTCTTTGAAAGGTTTCCTGAGTATCCTGCAAAATTTCCTATTTCTGTGCCTTTGATTACCATTTTTCTTTTTCATATGTCCCAAACTTACCATTTCCTTAGTACAAAAGTTTCTCATTGCTATGCTAAAAAGCCTATTTCCCTTAGATTAGTGACCTTTGAAAATAATTTTTTTCCTGATACCTTAGTCTTTTCGCTTTTATTTTAGAACGGTGTCATGAACACAAGAACTCAGCAAACAACTGAAAAAGTATAATAAACGCAATTTTATAATTTTACAACACTATTTTCCTTCACTTATACTTTATGGATTGAATTTCACTATTAATAAACAAATGCAACTCCTAGGGAATTAATTTTCAAAGTTTCCTCAAGGTTCAGAACATTTTACTCAAACCCAAATGACTACTGGACTTAAGAGGTTTTCTGCCTTGAACCGGGTGAGGTCCATATAATTTCTATGTGTACCTATGGTCCTCACCTCAAACACACACACAGACACACAAACACACTCACAGCCCCCGATGGAGCTCGTCTAGGCTCACTCAAAGTAAGCTTGAATATTGCCTACCTAGGTACGCTCCTCTCCTCTTGTGTGTGTGTGTGTGTGTGTGTGTGTGTGTGTGTGTGAGAGAGAGAGAGAGAAAGAGAAGAGAGAGAGAATGAGAGAGAGTGTGTGTTCACCTACAAGTATTCTTAAAAGCACACTGACAATCATGATCACTTGTGGAATTATTACCTAACCGGATTCACAAGATGCTATACAAAAAAAAAAAAAAAAGACGTGGATCTAGTTATTTTACTTCCCTCTATTCTTAACTAAACTGTCTCAAAATTTTGATTGATGGAGGTAGAAGATGGGTAAATATAAATATAAATAGACCAGACAGAAAGGAAGAGAAGAAGAAAGAGATGGAAGGAAGGAGAGAAAAAGAAATGAATGTGAGGATTATTGGAATGAGAGGATGATACTTTCTACACATACAAAAGAAGAAGAAGAAGAAGAAGAAGAAGAAGAAGAAGAAGAAGAAGAAGAAGAAGAAGAAGAAGAAGAAGAAGAAGGAGAAAAAGAAATATGATGCCAGACCATCATCACTTCATCAAGAAATGTTCAGGGCCTCCTCAGTGCAGCTCCCCTGGGCTGAGTTAATTACTTCTTTTTGTTTCTCTGACAGTATTTTGAATATTTCTATAATTTAGAATCATTAAATAGTTCATAGAAGCTAGATAATTTAATTATCCTTCATGTACATATAAAGAGAACATTCCATATACAAAGTAAACCATTATTTCTAGTCCTCATCATACTCAAAAAGCAGGCTTTTTGAACTTTGACACATCTCTTCTCTCATCTACAACACAGGTCTATTAGACTCTACTGAAACATCGTATGAAATAAAACATTACTACAGGGAGATGTTAATTGAGATTTAGAAAATTAGATAAAATACAATGGTTATCATCTAGATCACTAGATTTCATAGGTTCTTTTATTTAGAAAAATTCTGTTAATTTTATGTTCTATTTATGGTAGTCAGATTTTATTTTTAATATTTCTATTCCATCCATATAATACACTATGATTCCATATGATCACAGTATTCTCAAATTGTCTTACCTTGTGATATATTGGTGACATTTTTGCTGTGTATATTTTTTTCCCTAAAAAACAGATATTTCACCAAATGAAATTACTCCTTTCTGAAATTTATATTGCTTGTGTTTTGCAGAAAGTAGACTTGAGAATAATACATTTTGCAGGATTTCACAGAAATATAATTGCTATTTACTATTACTTTATTTGGGTGAAAAATATAGGAAGCCAATAACTGTGGTATTGTATACTTGCCAAGTATAGTTAGGTTATCAGGTGGTTATAGTAGAAGATTTACAAATCGAAAGTGCCTTCTTTTCCATTTCCTGACCAAGTACTGATTCATCATTTGACCTTGGAAAATCAATTGGCTTCCTCATACCTCAGTTCAACTGGAGAATTAGGTAAATTAGAATTTTGCTGATAGCTAGATGTTGCATCTCGTCTTAACTAACTACATAGAAATTGCACATACTTTTCTTTCTTTTCCTATGCAAAAACTTGACAATGACTAAAAAATATTTCTGCTTCACTGAGTATCCATTGTCTTATTATTAAAACATTGCTCCCAACTAACATTTTTAAAAACTCTGTGAATCTCTATTGCATTAAATTTAAATAATGAGTGACTGTGTTAACTTGGAATATTAATCTTTAACATAAACATGAATGCATTAAAATAATATTTATATGAAATATATCTTTACATATATGCCATATGTATTATGTATATAGCTGTAAAATAAATGTGTATATATGTACACATTGAGCTGCAGATTTCCCAAGTCTATGAACTTTGATTCACTTCTGCATTTCCTAAACCCAGCTCATCACCTGTGACCTAACAGGTACTTAATAAATGTTTGTTGGATGAATGAGTGAACAAAAATTACATCTGAAATTATGTAAATAATGTCAGGCATTAATATGAAAAGGAAAGGTACATTAATTCATGTAACAAAAAAGAGTCTTCAGTATATCTTCATACTGAAGGAGCATAGAGGAATGATATCTAGAGGAGAAAGCAGTGGAGGGAGAAAGTATAGCAATGACTGGCTACTATATCAATAGGGTAATCATTGGCCTCACTTCAACTTCCATTTCTCTCTCAAAACCCCATCTATGCCACCTCTTATATGTGCTGTTTACCAATTACTTGAAGAAGTACCAATGAGTTCTGTTTAAAATTACTGTAAGTGCTTGAGTTCATATTGATGTTTATGGGTAGTTCGAGCTAATCGTTACATCATAATTGTGTTCCACTCTTTATGTGAGATGCAGAGTACAAAGTTAAAACAAATTTAAGGCAAGACCAAGCATATTACATGGAATTTACATTTCCCTGAAATCAACCAAGAAAATTTAAAGACAGATAATTAAATATACACTGAATTAGTTCCTAGTCCATGTCAAAATAACTGAAAATTTTGATCCATTCATTTGGATCAGTGAGGAAAACAACCCATTCTCACCATTTATTTTGCTGAACAACAAAATAAATAGTGCAACTTAATAGCCCATATTTGTGGTTTGTCAATATTGTATGGCCACTGACTCCATTGAGATGGAGTCCAAAGCTCTCGACCCATTCTGAGAAAAATGTATGCATTCATGTACACGCACATATTTTCAGGATATTCTTGAACGTTTAAAGCTGTATCTCAGTGTAAGAGTCCCTACTGCTGAGCAGAAGATATAGAATACTTCTTAACCCACTTCTCATTTTTTCATGTCAAGCAACATCTATGGAAGTAACTCTACTGGCCTCTTTACTCACTCCTTTATTTATCCTTAGCTGACATGGAAAAAATATTAGCTGTCTGATTGTTGGTGGCATCTATCAAACCATGATTTTACTTGGGTGGAAGGGTAATCTAGTCAAACTATGATCCTTCTTCCCAAGCCTCTGTGTGGCAATAATTCAGGATACATGCATTTGGTCTGCAAACTCATCTTAAATCTCAGATATATTTACACCAATAAATTACATAAGAAGGGTAAAGGGGTGAGTGTGTTGGAGCAGAAAGGACACAATAGAAAGCCGGTTTGACCACAGATCAAAGCTTTTTCCTTTAAGCAACTGTATCAATAATAAAGCTCAGCCAGTTACAAATCTAGGAAGTTCAGATATAGGTATGTCATGGATTAACCTCCTGTGACCTTAACACTGGTCATATATGGATACATCCACTTGGCAGAATAAAAGGAAAAACTTGGAAAAAATTATAGCTAATTTATGATATTTTGTGGACAGTCTGTTCAAAATTTGTGAAAATCTTTTTTTTTAACGCAAACCCTCTTTTTTATCTGGTTAAAATCTTTATTAAAACAGGTAAGTAAGGGATCCCTGGGTGGCGCAGCGGTTTGGCGCCTGCCTTTGGCCCAGGGCGCGATCCTGGAGACCCGGGATCGAATCCCACGTCGGGCTCCCGGTGCACGGAGCCTGCTTCTCCCTCTGCCTGTGTCTCTGAGCCTCTCTCTCTCTCTCTGTGACTATCATGAATAAATAAATAAAATCTTTAAAAAAAAAAAAACAGGTAAGTAAGGTGAAAAGATATGTATTATACTATGTGGATAGGTAAGTATCAGTCCTAGAATTCAGGTTTAATGCATCTCGGTTGTGTTTTTTGCACTGCCTTTAAACACTTCAGTTTCACGCAAACAGATACCGTAGAAGAGAACCTCAGGTTGTATAAGCATAACTGTCCTAGTCAGCTTGGGCTGCTATAGAAAATACTGTAGACTTAAACAGTACACATTTATTTCTCACAGTTAGGGAGGCTGAAGAGTCCAAGGTCAAGGTACTGGCAGACTCAGCTCATGGTAAGAATCCTACCCCCTACTTGTACTTATAGCCACTTTCTCATTGGTCTTTCTTCAATGCATACATGTGAGGAGAGGGAGAAAGGGGGAGGGGGAGGGAGAGAGGGAGTAGGAGAGGTAGAGGGAGAAGAAGAGGGAGGGGGAGAGGGAGAGGGAGAGAGAGAGACTTCTCTCACTTTCTCTCCTTATAAAGGCACTAATCCTATCATGCATCATGCTGGTGGCAGGGTTCCACTCTGATGACCTCATCTAAACCTAACTACTGGTACAGCTGGGTAGCTCAGTGGTTGAGCATCTGCCTTTGGCTCAGGGCATGATCCTGGAGTCCCGGGATTGAGTCCTGAATGGGGCATCCCACAGGGAGACTGCTTCTTCCTTTGCCTATGTCTCTGCCTCTCTCTCATGAATAAATAAATAAAATCTTAAAAAAAAATTAAAAATAAACCTAATTACCTCCCAAAGGCCTCACCTCCCAGCAGCATCATGTTGAGGGTTAGGTTTTCAATGTAAGAATTTGGTAGGGGCAGAAACATTCAGTCTATAACAATTGCCCAATTGTATATAATATTATATACACACACACATGTACACACACACACACACAAATATTCCTTTTAATTGTCATTATTGTTGATGTGTTTTGACTAATATTCTTATAGACATTGGATACTAATCAAAAAAATTGCTCTGTGTAGAGGTTTTGCAGATAAAAGAATAAAGTCCTAAGCATCTATCTCTTGCCTTATCTTTAAATTTTTCTCCCTGTTTTCCTTCTACACCTAACCTTTAGAACTGACCATTTAAATAGATATTGTCACTCTGCCTTTTGGGCATCACACTTAAATTGTTCAATAAAACGAGTTGTATATGAACGCTGCATTGGAATCATGTTCTAAAAGTGCTTTTGTTGTTTCTATTTTATTAGTCCTCAACCAGCAGCACAATGAAAGAAGCTAGTTTACTTTCCCCATGTCTTCTGAAATACTGGTTCTTTTTGCAGTTATTAAATCTCTCAAGCCAGATTCATTTTACTACAGTTGTGCTGTTTGCTTCAAAGTCAAAATTTCCTCCAAACTTGAATTGCTGGTATTTATCTTTCAGTAGACACTCAGGACTCTTTTTCTATTTGCAGATATACCTAATCATATATTTGTTGTTCATCTTTTCAATTCTAAATTATATTTTACTTGTCAGAAAGATTAAGCAATTTCCTAGGAACATTGAGGGAGGTGCAGCATTGTTTTCCTAAGTGTTGCTAATGCATTTCCACTTGAAATTAATAATTTAACATTAGCTCACATAGATGCAATCAGTTCAACTGATTTGACTAAAACAGTAACCCATTCCTGTACATGTCAATCAAGTGATAATGGTAATCAAGGTGTCCAATGAGATGATCAGACTTTTCAGCCTGTAGGTACCCATTAATCCCATTAATTAAAATTCATTTAGATTTTACACTTAAATTGAACAATTCAGTCAGTTCTGTAAGAGAGCAAAAGTAGGGTTTCCTGCATATGGGGGAGCAGACCAAATTAATCTGACTCTTTGGCATTCAGTTTGGATGCCCTTTTAAGAAATAGTAAAAAAAAAAAAATTAATTAGGATATCTAGCTGAGAAGCATCATTCTCTCTACATGGCAGTCTTTTTTTTTTTTTCAAAATGTCTAGTTAATTATACAACATTTAATATCACAATTTATTTAATACAAGCAGGTTTAAATGAAAAAAGTATTTTTAAAATAAAACAAGAGTTTTTGCATGATTATTTTAAATATATGACAAGGAAATAATATACAAAATGTTGCTTATATTGTTCCCAAGAAAGGACTAGATAAGAACATTTTTTTCTACTCCACTTTCTTTCTGAATTCTGTGAATGTGATTTGAGTAGTTAAGAAGTTAAGGATCAACTGCAAGCCTGGATGGTAATACATTTGGTAGTATTTAAGTAGGGCATGCTCTAGGATACTTCTGTTCTTTCTTTCTTTTTTTTTAAGATTTTATTTATTTATTCATTAGAGACACACAGAGAGAGGCAGAGACACAGGTAGAGGGAGAAACAGAATCCTCTCAGGGACCCCATGCAGGACTTCATCCCCAGACACTGGGATCATGCCCTAAGCTGAAGGCAGGCATCCCTAGAATACTTCTATTCTCTTTGTTCAAATTTCTATATAATCTTCTAATATGAACAATTTTAAAATGAGAATAGAAATAATGAAATTCTTTTAGAAGAACAATGATTGAATGTAAGCATATTTTCTCCTACTTAAAGTATTCTTGTTGAATCATAAAGTAAGTATTCTAACATCTCTCGTCTTTTTTCCCTAATACTGAACTTTGTGATTTTTAGATGCATCACCTTCTGAATTGTTCAGCTCTTTCCATCACATTCCATGTCTCTTTATTCTTGTAAACCATCCATACACTGTGCTCCACTGCCTTAAACTTGATGTTTATTACTAACCATTTAGAAGTTGCTGAAGATTAAAAATATTTATCTTAAAGCCTAAAAGTATGTTTTCATTGTCTTTGTAACACAATCAAGATGGAAATCTCTAGACTACATGGCAATTTTTTTAACCTTCTTTATCCTAAAATTGATTTTACACTAAGAACAGATCACTACATGACTTTTGCAGGCTTCCTAAAAGTGATGTGCCATTTTACAAGTGAAAAAGATTTTCTGTTGAAATAAGAGACTTAATCTAGAATTTGAATGACATTTGTTTTTAAAATTTTATTTATTCTAGAGAGAAAGAGCATGAGCACGGGAAGGGGCAGAGGGAGAGGGAGAAGCAGACTCCCCACTGAGCAGGGAGCCAGATGTGGGGCTCCATCCTGGGACCCTGAGATCATAACCCGAGTCCAGGTTAACCAACTGAGCCACCTAGGAGCCCCTTTATTTTATTTTATTTTTTAAAGATTTATTTATGTATTTAAGAGAGAGAAAAAAAGAGAGAGAAAGAGAGTGGAGGAGGGGCAGAGGGAGAAGGAGAGGAAGAGAATCTCAAGCAGATTCTCCACTGAGCGTAAAGCCTGACATGGGCCTGGATCCTACAACTCTGAGATCATGACCTGAGCTGAAATCAAGGCTTGGATGCTTACCCAACTGAGCCAAAATACCCAAGAACCTGAATGGTATTTTAAAAATAAAAAAATCAGTCCCCATGAGAAAGGTCTCATCTGGTCTTCCTTATAATTAACAGTGATTACAAGGACCTCAGAAAATGATATAGTGAAATTTCTAGTTGTCTTCAGCATTTCTTTATCTTGCTGTTCCCCCTCTTACTTACTTTTTCTTTTTCCTTCTTGATGTGTACATTTACTTATGCACATACCTTTCCCCAATGTATTCACTCCACCTTCCTGGTCTGTGATAGATTTTTCATAGGTTAATTTTGAATTCATATTCCTCTGTGCTCTAACTTAACTAGACTGAAGATGATTCCCAAGCTTATTGTTTAAACTAGTGTTTAAAGTTACATTAAGACACACATGCTTCAAAAAAATCTATAAATGAATTATTTGTTAGCTCTTGGTCACTAAACACATTGCCTAGCAATCTTTTGCATCTAGCTTTATATTTCCAGGTTAATATTAGAATTCATTATCCAAATGGAGTCTGCTTGTGTGGTATCTCCAATATATGATTTCTTTTTAGAGGAAAGATGACCAGCAGGTGTGTTATATAAGTTTGCTGTCATAAATGATTTGTGATTGTAATTTGCTTTCAAAACTGATTTTATTCTTTTCTCTTGTTTTGCTTCATATATTGTTCCTGCAATATATCAAATATATTGTTTACCTTTATTTTTTACTAAAGTCATTTACTTTCCCCTTACTTCATCACTATTCCTAGGTACCCTTCAACTAACAGAGAATATTTTTATTTTATTTATATTTATTTTATGCTACAAAATAAACATCAGAATATACTTGACAAATCTGAATAGTATCAACACAATAGAGTTTAATAACCTGAGTAACAAAATATTAAAAGTACTCAGGCAAGCTTCAGGTTAATTTCCATATTTCCCCATAGGAGAATTTTTATTTCTCCTTCCTATAATGGTTTCTTCAGTCTCATAGTTCTAACATTAACAAGAGAAAAGGGTACAAATATATTTAATATAAGCTCTACATGACATGGATGCCTTCATAAGGAAAGGAAGACCTGAAGAAATAGTCCTGAGTATTTTTGTTTTATATTGTTTTGTTTTGTTTTTAAGATTTTATTTATTTATTCATGAGAGACACACAGAAAGAGAGGCAGAGACATAGGCAGAGGGAGAAGCAGGCTCCATGCAGGGACCTCGAAGTGGGACTCGATCCCAGGACTCCAGGATCACACCCTGGGCTGAAGGAAGATACTCAACTGCTGAGCCACCCAGGCGTCCCTGTTTGGTTTTGTTTAGACCTGAGTATTTTATGTTAGGTTTGGAGAAGAATGGGCAGTCGTGTAGACATATGATAGGTTAAGGGGTATGGGGTAATTGTCATAAACGATGGGAAACTTATAGCAAGGCCTGTTTGGAGTCTTCTTGGCACTCCTTCTTCTTTGGAAATAAGGATTTTTCTCTGCTCCAGGTATAATACAGGACCCTCTCCTATAAAGGTTTTATGACCTGTTGCAGGGAAGATGGCAAGGGAAGGGGAGTCAGAGTGACCTTCCTGCTTTTGCCATTCTCTCAAACTCTTTCAGCTTAAAATATTCAATATGCCATGATGCCATATTTTGGGATAGCACATCCTGAACCCCATCATTGACACCTGTCCAGAAGCATAAAGAAACTCCTTTAACTTTCATGGATCTCTTCTTAATACCTGCGTATTCTTTCCAGAAGTCCATCCACAGACATCCCCTTGGGTCTGATGGCCATAGGTGGTCAGCATCCCCATTCTTTAATCAGTCACTGGTAGAAAAATGGCATTAACATCATGGGCTATAACTACTCAACATTCTCTTCTTGTGGTTTGGAAGGAGTACAACACAAAGCTGTCCAATGGCTAAAAAAGGGAAGACTTTATATGCAAGGACTATGAGAATGGTCTGTGGGTAAGCAACAAATGAGTAACTTCTGCCATAGACCATAAGCTCCATGAAAGCAAATCTCAGGCATTTCTTATTCATTGCGGTATCCCGAAGGCTTAATACAGTGCCTGGTACACACTAAGTGCTTCTCAAGTATTTGGAAAATGAATTCATGAATAATGCAAATATTAATATTGATGAGAATACTAATGTACAGTGCTCAAATTGCAAAATAGGAGTCAAGTAACCCAATCCCAAGGCAACTATAAAAATAGAACACACAGTCTTTGTCACCATGGTGTGCAATATCTGGATATTCTGAAACTTTATTTTACAGTCACCAGTGATCTCCAGGTTGCTGAATGCAGTGGTCAGTTCACAATTGTGTTACTTGACATGGCAATCATTTCCTCCTCTTCCTATATACCTTCTTTTGACTTTCAAGGTCTCACATTCTCTTTGTTTTCCTCTCTCACTGGCTGTTCATTTCCAAACTACTTTAATTGTTCTTTCTTTCACTTCTTAATATTGGAGCACCTCGAGGCTTATTCTTCACTTCTGTTCTCTCCTCTATATACATCCATTCCCTTGATAATCCTTTCTTTCTCTCGACTTTATGTATTATCCAGATGCTGAAGAGTACCAAAACCCAAAAATTTGTCGCTGTGGTTCCATAATTTTTCTTTCTTTAATTGTTTTTTTCTCCTTTCAATTTCTTATTTTTTATAGACCAAGGTAGAAACAAACAAGAAAATGAAATAAAGTTGCTGCTGTGATTGCAGAATTACTCACAGCAATCTTTGAAGAAACATGCCCATTGGGAGAAATGACACAATTCAATTCAACAAATATCTGTGTTGTGCCTATTATGTGAATGACACAGTGCTAAGAAGCCGAATGGGAATCAGTCCCACTCTCAAGATGCTTATAACAGTGCACAGAGAATGTCAGCACACAAATAACTATAACTATAAAAGGAGGCAGAATAATCCCCAGCTCCTTCTCCATAGCTATAAACTTGTTTCCTGTCTCCTCTGTCCTGAGAAAAAGCAAAACAAAACAAAAACAAACCACAGGAGCATTTTTTTTTTTCCCCTCAGAACTGCATCCTTCCCTGCTTTTTAATGGCAAATCCTTGAAGAAATTTCTCATACTCACTGAATTCACTCCTTAATCTCTTAATATCTGTATGATATCACCTCATTTGTACTGAAGTTACCATTGTAAGCTTTAGTGCACTGATCTCCCTGGGTCAAATCTCATTCTCTCCAGGTCTCATCTTACTCCATGTTCTTGCTGAATTATGCTCTGTGAGCCACTCTTCTTTCTTTAACCCTATCACATTGTTTTTGTTCTCTCTTCTTTGTTCACTTCTCATCTCAGCTACAAAATGGGAGTATCTTGGCTTGCCGTAAATTTATGTGAAAGGATTTTGACACAAAGCACACTGAGAATCAGTGATATGAAATATTCATGAAAAACCCAATTCAAGTTTATATTGCACAAGTACAAGTACCAAAAGGGGACATAATCATTTCATTGTATCAGAAGCCATCCTCTGCCAAAACCAAAGCATTGGGTTTTGTTCCATGTTAAAGAGATATCAACAAATTGAAATATGTTCCCAGGAAGGAAACTAAGTAAGACATCTGAAGGGATCGGTGATACAAGTCACATGATGAAGAGTTGATGATAATAGGATTTATTTAGTCTGAGAAAGAGACATAGAAGGGGACACAATGATTGTCTTCAAACATTTAAAGAATATGTATAAAAAGTGGGATTCAGACAAGTGAGCAGAATTTTTGGGAGAGATCTTAAAGAATTCCTAACAATTTGAGATATCCATTATAGGAAAAGCCATTTAAAGCCTCTTGCAGTGTGAAATACTATGATTAATGAAGTCATTAGGAGTCTATCATTAGTTTAAGCTCACGGTTTCAGACCTGACATCTTACCATTTACATTTCCACACCAGTATCTTGGATTTGGGGAGGAGGGGATCAAAATTAGCTGTGCTATGAATGATTCATGTGTTCTGAGTCTGATAGAAGTTTTTCATAAGAAATGTTAGCACTCAATGTGGAGAATGTTAGTTTTTTTTAATTTTTTTTGTTTTGTTTTTTAAGATTTTATTTATTTATTTGAGAGAGAGAGAGAGAGAGCACAAGCAGGGAGAGAGGTAGAGGAAGAGAGAGAGGCAGACTCCCTGCTGTACAGGCCTCAATCCCTGGACCCTGACATCATGACCTGAGGTGTAAGCAGACACTTAACTGACCCAAGGTGCCCCAAGAATGTTAGAGTTACACAACAAAACTACTTTTATTTTGGAGACAAGTTAGTAAAACAGAAAGTACCTTGATTATATAAATATTTTGTCTGTGTATTCCGGTTTAAAAAACTATTTCTATGAAATTTCTAATTAAAGCATTTCATTCATGTTTTCAGTAGAGAAATTAAAGATATAAAACTTTGAATACTATAAGCTGGTTATGTTACTATAACCCTGGCCTTATATTCTCTTTCAAAATACAGTACATTAAAAATAAAACTAAAACCTAAAACCAAAAAAGCCCTGATACATTTACTTTAGAATAAAAACTTTTTCAGTACCTTGAACTGATGAACATATATGTTCATACATACATAGATATGAATATGTATATATACATATATATGTACACACATATATTTGTGCTTTGTATATATATATTCCTCATATATATGTGAACATATGTGACATATATGTTTTATCTCTCCAGTGAGAGGGTAAATTACAATTGGTAATAATTTCTTTTGACCTCCTTTTATACTCAGACCTTCCTACTTGATATAGTACTGAGTTTGAAGCCAATTTTCAACTTACTGCACTTAATTGACTTTTTTTGGAAGAATCTTATAGCATGAAAAATACTATACATGAATTTTGCTTTTAGAATAATTTTAAACATTTACTGCATGCAGTGAGAAGGCACATTGGAGTACTAAGGATAGAAACTGCATTCAAAGCTACTAATACAGTCTCAGTGAATCAGATACAGCATGTAACTCATGAAATAATAGATTATCATGAAATAAATAAGAGTCAACTACTAATTAAAAAGTGAGTAACAACAATTTAGGGAAACCTAATTTCATAGTAACAATGATTCCTGCCAGGAAGCCTTCTCATCTTTAAGGAAACAAATGATTGTCATTAACTTAGTGTGTCTATTAAATGTTGTTACCATCAAATGATGTATTTTAGGAATAGGAAGTTATCTTCCATATACAGATGCTCTTGTTTATGTTAAGATACTGCTCAACTTTGAAATGACAAATCATCGATATTGTGCAAGCCCTTCAAGGTCATGGTTCAATTTAAACATTCATTAAGTCTTGCTTATTTTTCCAACATATATGTCAATGTTCACTACCAAGCTGTAGATTAATAAGAACAATTGATGGCTGGTGCTAGACACACATCATTAAAATCAGAATTGGACTGAGTCATTTTAAACAAAATAAAGTGCAGCCAGTGGAACCAAGGTAAGATTCTAATAATGTAAACTGATAGTAGAATTCTCACAGACCTTCATAGACTCTAGTTATCTTCCTCTTGTGCCCCACAGAAGAATGCTGGATTGCAAGTTTCCTGAAGGCAGAAGTGGAGTGATTTGTATATTTAAATTTGACCCAATGCCTTATACATTACTTAGAGCAGAGCACTGAGGAATCACTAATCTCACTTCCAAAGGTTTAGGAAGAAGATATGTTCTATTTGTTCCTAATATTAAAATATTTCTCTTCTTTTTAGTCAGATAGCCACAAAATGTGTGAAAATTTTATATATTTTTTGCTCTCTAATCTATCATTTAAGTATGTGATGCTTTTTGATTTCTCTACTTGGAATTATTTCCAGTTCTAGAATTGTAACAACAACCAGAGATGGAGAAGGATGTAAATGCTTGAGATGGGAGAAAGTTTTCAATGATAGCTACAAGTTTCATAGACATGATGACACATTTTTTTTGAACTTTTGTTGCAGTTAGGTCATATCTTTTCATCAACAGCATCTATATATATAGATTTTACTATCACTGTCAGAAAGGCAACAATCTTATCAATTTTTCATTATTGAAGCATGTTTAAGTATCAGATAATCCAGAGTCAAATCTTGCCTGTTGAGTTTCATCTTAAAAAAATATCCAAGGAAAAAAAAAAAATATCCAAGGAATAATAGTGGTGTAATCTGTTAACCCTTAGAAGTTAACAAGTTAACATGGTGATCAAGAATGTTTATTAACACTACTTAAGCAGGAGTCAAACACAGGCTAGCTCTATATAATTGCAAATCTTGCTTAGGAGCAAAACTACTAATAAGTTTAATTTGCTTATGGAATTTTAAAAGAACTACTGCATCACCAATGCATCTGATGACAAGTCAGACCACATGGTGAGAAAAATCATAAACATTGTCTATGACTTGAAAAGTTATTTAGACTCTGAATGTCAAAATGTAGTAATACTTTAAACTGTTTACTTGCTTATTTTTTTATGTATGCACAAAAGCATATCATAAAACTTAAATTAAGAATCAAATATCTTGGGACGCCTGGGTGGCTCAGTCGTTTAGTGCCTGCCTTCAGCCCAGGGCGTGATCCTGGAGTCCCGGGATCGAGTCCCACATCAGGGTCCCTGCATGGAGCCTGTTTCTCCTTCTGCCTATGTCTCTGCCTCCCTCTTTCTGTGTCTCTCATGAATAAATAAATAAAATCTTTTTAAAAAAAGAATAAAATATCTTTCAATAAATGTTAAATTTCTAAATGAAAAGATAGCATGTTTCATAGTTTAATTGAAGGATGTTTCTTCTTTAAAAAATGGTGTGTCTTACAATCTAGTCTGTAATGAATTTTAAGATGTATGATATTCAGTTTGCTCTCCTCAATATAATTATTGTTTATCAGGTTTGATCACTATTTTTTTCTTAGTATCCTATATCACGTAGATTTAGCTACTTTTAAGTCAATTAATGAGCAGATTTACTAGACTACATTCCAAATAGCTATTTGTAGTGGGTCTGTTGTCTCTCTCCTAAAATCTTAAAAAATGTAGTTCAGAGAACAAACTGATGGTTGCCAAAGGGGAGATAGGTTGTGGGACATGTGAAATAGAAAAGGAGGAGTAAGAGATGCAAACTTCCAATTATAAAATAAATAATTCATGGAGGAGTGCCTGTGTGGCTTAGTCAGTTAAGCATCAGACTCTTGATTTTGATCCAGGTCATGATCTTAGGGTCGTGAGATCAAGCCCCACATCAGACTCCTCGTTGGGTGTAGAGCCTGCCTAAGATTCTCTTTCTTGCCCTCTTTCCCTCCCCCACCCCATGCATGCACATACACACACACACTCTCTGTCAAATAATAATAATAATAATAATAATAATAATAATAATAATAATTCATGGAGATGAAAAGTATAGCACAGGGGATATAGTTAATAACATTGTACAATGACAGATGGTGACTACACTTATATGGTAAGCATTGAGTGATGTACAGAATTGTCAAATCAGTATGTTGACACCTAAAACTAATATAAAATTGTATGTTAATTATACTTTAATAAAAATAATAATAAAACAGTAGTAAAACTAAACAACAACAAAAAATGTACCTAAAGAACCCAAGGGATTCTGACTTTATTTACTTGATTTTTCTTATGGCTCTTTTGCAAAAAAAAACAGTTCTAATCTGCTCTGTGCCATATTTCATCTCCATTTTTCTCTTCAAACAACTAGTTCCTTTTTTAAATAATTCATCTCAATGGAAGTGACTTAGTACTAACTTACTCTAAAATGCAATTCAAAAGTACAGAACAGTTGCAAAGATCAGATATGCATATTTTAGAATTTCTCATGATGAAAAATTAAAATTCAAGAAGTATCACTATGGTCAGTGTCTTAGTTGGGTTGGATTCATATTTCTCTTAGTTTTGGGGGGCTGAGAAGTCTAAGATCAAGGTGCCAGCGAATTTCTTCCTGATGAAAATGCTTTTCTTAGGATGCAAACGGCCAACTTCCTGCTATGACCCTTTCTTCAGTGCATGCACTTGAGGAAAGAGGGAGAGATATATCTGTTCCTCTTCTTATAAGGCCACTAATCTTATCATGAGTATCCCCGTCCTATGACTTAATCTAACCCTAATCACCTCCCAGAAGCCCCATCTCCAATACCATCAAATGGGAGGAATAGGGCTTCAACACACAAATTTGGGTGGGTAGGAGGGAAAAGCATTCAGTTCATAATAGTCAGAAGAGAATGTTTATGTAGATAGTAATGCTTGAGAAAATCAGGAATCAGTAAACTTTTGAGTTATTTGTAGAGTGTAATAAATTGATAAACATGTTTTAGAAGATTATTTTTAAAATACAATGCTTAATAAATCAGCAGACTTGAAATAAAAATTAGAATTAGAAAACTACTTTCATGAGAGACACAGGCAGAAGGAGAAGCAGGCTCCATGCAGGGAGCCCAAGTGAGGAACTCGATCCCGGATTCTGAGATCATGCCCTGAGCCGAAGGCAGACACTCAACCACTGAGCCACCCAGGCATCCCAGAAAAATACTTTCATAATCTAGGCCAAAGGTAATGAGGAATCCATGCTAGGATAGTGAAGTCTACACCCACAACATCAGATATCATTTATTGAAGATTTCACTATGTGCCAGGCACTTTTAAAAGTGCTACAAAAACAGTATTTGATTTAACTTTCAGTAATTCTACGAAGCAGGTACTATTATTCTTTCCATTTTAAAAATGAGGAAACAGACTTAGAAGATTAGTAACACCCTGCTTCTCCATGGAAAGGGAAAGATAAAGGGTTATGCAAAGGGCAGCCTGGGGTAATTAAAAATGCATACTTGGAGTAGGCACACATTGTCAGGATACGTTAAATTACAAACTACTTGGTCATAAAGTTGAATTTTTAAGTCTATTTAAAAGATTGAAAACAAAAGAGAACTTTGGGGTACGGGGATGGGGAGAGGAAGACAGGAAAATGCGAGGAAGGAGAAAAAGAATGAATTTGAAAACCTTTCAAAGTAGGGAGGAATGAACAAGCAATTGTTATATATTGGAAATTACTAAAATAAAGAGAGTTTGAGATGGTAGTATAATCCTCTATATCATAAAGATGTCAAGGAAGATAAAAACAAGGAAAACAGCAGTTCAGAAAAGAGCTATTCATAATATAAATATTTTCTTCTAAATTTTTTATTGATAGGTATATTTCAGTTAAGGAAAAGTTGGCTTCAAGATGACTAGACTATAGAGTTGATCTAAGTCAAATCAAAGACATAAAAGAAGAAAAGTAGAAACTAAAGGGAGAGAAAAGAATGAGAGAATAAGGCAAAGCTATAGGAGGAATGAAGGTATATCCAAAAGCATGGAGGGAAGGAGGGAAGTAAGAAGGGAGGAGAGGGAAAAGGAAGGCAGGAAAGGAGGGAGAGAGGCAGTAAGAAAGGATTATTCACTTTTCAGTTCTATATACATTACTGTTGATTAAAGTTTAACACATATTTTATGTGTAGAAATAGTATCAAAATATTAATATCAACATCCCATAATATTTTAACCAATTGACAGTATAATAAAATTATGACTGATTCTATTCAACAGAGAATCTGGCTTAACAATGTTTTATTACAGCAATAATTCCATTATTTTTACTAACCACATCCTTTAATAGCCAAAGGACAGAGCTTAAATATGTAACGGGTTTGTCTTCCTTGCCAAAATGAGTAAAGAGTTGAATTTATATTTTCCTAAACTAAAGTAAAATAGATACCAAGACCAGAGTGCTGGTCTAGTAAGTTTTACTCTGGACTGAACATAAGTCTTGACAGTTGCTCTCAACTGAACACAGCTCAATAAGCACCGGCTTTTAACTACAAAAGCTGATTTTGTAAAGAAAAACCCACAATGTCCAATTAAGAAAAAAAGACTAGAAAATAAATTTTAAAAAAAGAAAGTACAAAGGGTATTTTTGGGGATTCAGGCAAGTAAAATTTTAAAAGACTCTAAAATGTTTATATCAATACAAATTCAGAAACAAATTATGAGGGAAGACTAAAAATTTTGTTCTATTTTTTCACTGCTTAGTTTAATTTTAAATTAAATTTAAAAATTTATCACTACATATTTTAGTTGTGATAAAATACTCACAATGTAAAAGTTTCCAACCCACCTATTGCCAAAGTGTACAGCTCAGTAGGGTAAAGTACACTAATGTTGCTGCACCACCCCCACCACCCACGCACACAGCTCTCTTCAGTTTGCAGAACTGAATCCCTTAAACAACTTCCCATTTTCCCTTCTCTAGTCACTGCAACTGCCTGCTCTACTTTCTATCACCTTTGCTATGAATCTTCTCATTATTATTATTTTTTACTCATTAATATAATTTTCTTTTTTGTTTTATTTTATTTTTCAAAATGGAACCATGTGCTTCAGTAATTCCCCCTTCAGGGCATATGTCTGAAGGAAACAGAATCAGTATCTTGAAGAGAATCTGCATGCTCAATGTTCCCTGCAGCATTATTCATAGCCAGGGTTTGGGAAACAACCTAAGTGCCCAATGAAGGAGGAATGGATAAAGAAAATAGACAATGGAGTCTTTCTCAGCTTTAAAAAGGAGGAAAATCCTGCTATTTGCAACAAGGTAGATGAACCAAGAGGAACATTATCCTAAGTGAAAAAACACACAGAAAGACAAATACTGCAAGATCTCACTTCTAAGTAGAATCTAAAAAAATTAAACTCCTAGAATAAGATAGTAGATAGTTGCCAGTTCTGAGGGGAGGAGGAAATGGGGGGATATTGGTCAAAGGATACAAACCTTCCGTTATAAGATAAATAAGTTCTATGGATCTAATATACTGCATGGTGACTATAGTTAGTAATAATCTTATGCTTGAAATTTACTATAAAATGCCATTTTTAGAATACTACTTATTGTAATAAAGCAGACATTTAAAAGATTGATAGCTTACAATAAACAAGAAGATAAGAAAGAAATTATTTGTGCAACAGATATACAGGTATCATAGTCTTTTATTTTGGGGGAAGCAGAACTGACTGTGATTAGAATGTGAGCAGCAGGTGTGACTGACACAACTGTTTTATATACCAACAAGGCTTTCAACTCCATGCACTTAGGAACCTATTAAAGAGCAGAAGAGATCTGTACTATTGCCCCTGGAGTGTTTGTTCCAAGATTCACATGGTGCCACATGTCCCTGTCCCCACTGTCTGCTGAGATTTCTCAAGGTAGTTCATGTCTTTTGATGTGCTGCAGGCTATTAAATTCTTTGTCATCTTTGTCGTTAGCTTGCTATGGATTCCCCTGGAACAAAAAAGCTACATGGATATCTCTTTGCCATAAGTTATGAGTCCATCATAACTTCTGTGCTTTTGAAAATTTCTGGATGTTTTGCTCAAGGGCATGCTCTCTGCCCTCTTCCCTAGAGTCCTTATTCAAACCAATGACCCTAATCTGACTGAGATACCTGTGTATTATAAGAACGACCTTATCTTGACCTTGAGAAAGGGAAAACTGATAACATTAGATTTATCAGGATTGGGATAGAGAACATGAGGTATGTATTAAATCCCTATTAAATCCCCAAGATAATAAATATATTCAATAGGACTTTTCAGTTCTCTTTCACAGTGCCATTAAGGATAACCAATCTTTGTTATTGAAAAAGATGACTAATTTAGACACATTTACAATATTGTGTCAGAGAAAGAACTATGCTAAACATTCTTGAATGCCTACATGTTGATTTTAGCTATTTTGCAAAGCAGTCTATACTATTTTAATACATTTTAAATTCTTTGAAGTTTCTCTTTTAGTGTAAGTCTAACTATCTCCATTTAATGTCCTATTTTTATATGTATGGAGCAAAATAGAACATTGCCTGACAGCCCTTCAAACATTTTTAAACAGTTATATTTCGGGGTACTGGGTGGCCCAATTGGTTAAGCGTCTGACTTAGGCTCAGGTCATGATCTCAGGGCCCTGGAATTGAGCCCCACCTCCTTGGAGCTTCCTTGCTCAGTGGGGAGTCGGCTTGTCCATCTGCCCTTCCCCCCACTGGTGTTCATGCCCGCATTCCCTCTCTCTCTCTCAAATAAATAAAATCTTTAAAAATAAAGCAAAATAGCTATGTTTCCTTTGAATTATCTTTCTTATTGACTTACTCCTTCCATCCCCCCTCCCTATTTACTTCCCTAAAGCATTCCTCACTATCACTTCTTCATTATCCTTAGCATTCTTACCCTCTCTATCTAAATCAGCGTTTCTCAACCAAGGCAGTATACTACTTGGGAACCTTTATAAACATCCCAGGCCCCACCCTGAAACAGCTAAATCGAAATCTCTTGATATGGAATCAAGTCATCAGCTTTTTAAAATCCCATATATAATTCCAGGGTTGACAGGGTTGAAAACTATTGTCCTAGATGTGCCCTGGTTTGCAAATTTAGCTTTTAAAATCTGGCATTCTAAATTTCTCTAACAACATATTCTATGTGTTCCTGCTCTGGAAACCTTAATCTGAATTGAGAAGTAAAAAATTGTACTTAATAGAATTTAAAAGGAAAAAAAGTTTGATATAAGGGAATCCTTCAAAAAGCTTGTTTCTTGCATTTTAGACTTTCTTAAGATTCTTTATCCTTTTCTCCCTTCTATATCCACTTTCTCTAGGAGATGTCATCTGCTCCTATGAATTCAGGTGATTTCTACCAGCAAACTTCTGAGGGCCAAAGTCTCATATCCAACTCACATATGTATCATGTTAAAAGACAGTTTTCAAAAATGAGGCAAAATTGTGACTCTCCCACAGAGAGAAAAATGATTCTGTGTTCAAGATTTTATTTCATTCAAGAGGGAACCAGAACTGGCAGACATTATATATATCATACCAGCTGACAAAAATTACAAAAAAAATTAAAAAGAGCATTAAGACAGATTGAAATAAATGTGCAAAGAGAGGCAGAACCAGTTTTGCCATGCAGATGAAAGTAAGGGAGAAGATGGAGGTGGAAAGTCATTTGGACCTCTACCAAAGAGGACAAAACTTGCGTGTCAACCAATTACCTCTGATTTACAATTGCAATATAGTTCAAGATAACGCCAGGATGGAATCATACAGCTCAATAGCGCACTCTATGTAGATGATGCATGGCATTCCATTGAAATGCACATTATTTTTTGGCCTTTCAAAGAAGTGAACTCATCACAGCCTCTCTTTCCCACTAAATCTTTTGCTAACATGCCCCTGAGAGACAGACACACACTGTCTTATTTTCCCTTGTATCTCCAATGCACAGCATAGTACTTGTTACATGATGAGCTTTTAAAAATGTGGAACATATGAATAAACATAAAATGCACTCTGAAATCACTAACCCATACGTAATGGTCATTTACTGCCATATTCCAGCTTCTCTCTCTTACTCTGTTCTTGTCTATGTAAAATATATGAAATAAACATACATTTACGTCCCCTTAAAATTAATTACAACTGCTCGTTTGAAGAAGCAAGTGAGGTATGTTTGTTTTTATATCTTTTAAAAGGCAAGCTGATAATTTGGTACAAAATAGGAATGGTAGAATAGGATTTGACTGGGAGGAGCTTAACTTTCAAATTCTATCATAGTGGAATTATCTGGGTGTCTTCCAGATGCTCAATAAGCCCCTTGTTTTTTTGATTGATTAAATTTTGAAACCACAAGGCCATGTTAATCTCATACCTACAGTTACAGCAATATTATAAAGATTAAGAAATCAAAAGGGTTATCAGCCTGGTGATTTACAGAGGACCCTATAAACGATTTGTCATTTAAAAGTGATAGAGGCTTTTAAGTGTTTAAGAGATTAATACTGTGAGAATGCTTTCTCTTGATCTAAGCTGTAGAGTTCAGCTTTCCTACTTACTATCTTAAGATGGATCTTTCAAGCAATGCAATTATCTGCACTTTACACAGTGTGTATCTGCTACTATTTGTGTTTCTTTTGTAGGACATCTTGACAATCTTTTATTAAAATTACAAAAATGATGGCCCCTATTTTAAATAGGGGTTCTTTCTCTGACACAATACTTTAAATTTTAAATAACACTAATTAATAAATTAATGTTTCAGATTGTTCCATAGAAAACATAATTACACATGTTTTCTTATAAATATGAAAATAGAAAACCAAATGCAAACCGAAAAATCAACTTTTTTAAACGTAGGAAATGTTTTTAATTCTAGGAGCTATAGATACTAACAATATATATCTTATGGTAAAAAAAGTATTTAATTCCTGTAATCACGCAAATAACTTACAATAAAATGTATCAGAATTTTGATACATTAATGGAACTAGCAGGATCTAGGGCCTCATGAATAGACTACAGAAAAAAAATGTGGGGCAGCCCGGGTGGCTCAGTGGTTTAGCGCCGCCTTCACCCCAGGGCCTGATTTTGGAGACCTGGGATGGAGTCCCAAGTCAGGCTCCCTGCATGGGGCCTGCTTCTCCCTCTGCCTGTGTCTCTGCCTCTCTCTCTCTCTCTCTCTGTCTTTCTGTGTCTCTCATAAATAAATAAATAAATAAATAAATAAATAAATAAATAAATAAATAAAGTCTTTAAAAAAAAGAAAAAATGCAGTTTATTTTTCATATATATTCTATCTCAATAAAATCCCTAAATTATTTTAATCCATTTGAATTTGCATATAATTTTTATTTTAACAATTACTTAATCCATTTATTTCAATTAAGCAAAAATATTTTCTGTAATATTCAAAGGAGAATTAATTAGTTCCTGTTGGCATAATAATAGTATGAATTTTAGTTGCTGATTGTGAAGCATTCTAAATGCTGATTTCATAAAGGGCATGTTTTAACCTATTGGCCTGATTAAATTATAGAAGTAAATATGTTAGAATAAAGCATTGCATTTTTACTCAAAAGTCTAATTTTTAGACTAACAAGTAAATTATTCGGAGATAAATATTTGTCAGATAGGCACATTTTCAAGTTAGGACTTTACTTTTACATTAATGTGGGTAGTGCCCCCTGGTGGAAGTATGCCAAAATAAAAACTTTAATAGTTAATGCTACGTACTTTTTAAAAAATCTAACATAATACTAGTGAACATTCTGTAGTCTTCAGCTACATCCAAAAGTATTCAATATTCACACGGAGTATATAGAAACTTGCACTATAAGACCTTGTCAAAATCTGAATAAATGGCATGAAACTCAATTTAAAGGATTAAATGTAAAATGTTTGACCTTCTGGTTAAAGAGAGTTAAGTTATTCTGAAGCTATATCACTGTTATTCCTATAGCGAAATATTTCATTACTTCAAAGGCTTATTTATACTTGTCAATGACTTTGAAAGGCATGCATGACCAAACACCAAAAATTAAAAGTACGTCCTAAAAGTTAAAATGTCACCACAGTAAATGAGAGAATGAGAATTTGTGATTGTTAATGTTAAATAACAATTACTTTCTTTGCTTTTAAGTTGTTCAAGAACTGAAAACCTTCAGAAGTTAACCATTTTTGCTTATCTGCTATCCCTTCCTTGTATAGAACACTTGTTGAAAAATTGCTGCTATGGAGTATTGACATTGTTCATTGTTTTTTATAGTGTTGTCTACTATTCCCCATGGTATATTTGCATCAAAACTTTAAAATCTTGTTGGAATAGCTAGAGCCATAAACATTTTCACACATAAAAATAAGGAATGTTTTAAGATGGAATTTGACTATAAAATATTTAAGATAGAAACAAATTTTCAGAAGATATGAAGTATCTATTGTGAGGAATTATTATGTGAGAGTATCAGTTACAGGTTATATTCAAGAAGTATTTAATAAGTACAGTTTTGCTTCTTCAAAAGAAAAGGTTTGAATATGTTTGTATAAGAAAATGTTTATACAGTGTGAATGTAACACCTTTATTTAAGTCTTCTATTCTGATTTTTCTTATAAACACTTGAAAGTCAATCATAAATTCAGCTACTGTAAGCATTTTTAAGCATTTAATTTTATATTCTGTTTAAACAACCATAAAAATAATACAGTGATTTGGAGGCTAAATTCCTTGGAGTAAATCAAGTGGCATGGAAAAATGAATATCGTAACAAAGTGGGTATTCAAAAATAAAGTAAAAATTAAACATACTCACAAGCCCTCAAATCTTTAAGGCATGTTTTAGAATGCAACCACTCTCCAAACCGAGGAATAACTTCTTTATAATATTATGAAGAAGTGTTTCTATGATGTTGAAAAATAATCGTGAGAATATTATTATCCATAATATATATGTTCTCTCTCTCAGCAGAATCTTTCATTGAAATCTTTCTAATAAGGGCAAAATAATTTAATGAAAGATACTGTTAATGTAGAAAAATATCTGATATTACCAAACTTCACTCCTAAAATAGTTCCCTTTGAAAGGAATTTTAAAAAGCTATTGTAACATTTTGATGATAACATATCTTTGTTTCTCTGAGGTCAATTAAGTTAGAATATATTAAAGATTATTAAAGAAAAAGAAATTTATATATACTTTTACTTTTAAAATGACCTGAAAATATTTTGGCTCTGTGGATTTTCTCTTTTCTTTTCTTTTCTTTTCTTTGCTTTTCTTTGCTTTTCTTTGCTTTTCTTTGCTTTTCTTTGCTTTGCTTTTCTTTTCTTTCCTTTCTTTTCTTTTCTTTCTTTCTTTTCTTTTCTTTTCTTTCTTTCTTTTCTTTTTTCTTCTTTTCTTTCCTTTCCTTTTCTTTTCTTTCCTTCTTTTCTTTCTTTTCTTTTCTTTTTTGAAAATGATCCATTTGAAACGGATAGGACTTGAGCAAAACTCAATTTGCTGTTTTGAACGAGCCAAGTTTTGAAATACTCTAAACATTTACTTTTCTGCACTGCCAAGCAAAAGAAGTCATGCACAATTGGAGTTCTTGGTAAAACCATGTGCCCTGGCCACGTCCTTGTTAGTTGTGGCTTAGAGCAAAGAGAGTAAATTGTAACAATACCTTTTTGAAATAACATTTACCGTGGGCTCAATGGTAATGTCTTCTCATCTTTTGAAGCAAGTCAGTTGACAGCAATAACACTTTTTTGGCATGTAAGTCAATAAAAATATTAACTTTCCCAATATAGCCAGCCCCTGGTTTTCATTCATTCTGAGAATTTTGGTTCCATCAGGGAAAAATTTTTATTTAACAATATTCTTTTGTAATCTGTAATGGTGATCAACAAGTTGAAATTTGACAAGCAGAATTTAGATCAGAAAAAAAATATCAATGCCCTATGCACAGATAAGTGGGCCAATACTTGAAACACAAGTGGTTTTGTTGACCTAATTTGGAAAAAGCAATAACTGATAGTTTGCCCCACTCTGTTGATAATAGAGTCTCCTAATAACCTACATGTAGTCTTGTCTATCTCCAAAAAATCATGAAAAAGATCAGGTCCATCAACCTAATTTTTACATGATTTTCCAAAAATGGCAGATAAATATAATATTCCTTCCATCAGCAGAGATATTTCTTTTTTCCCCCCCTTCCTTCTCTTTTCTATTCTTTTTTTTTCCCTTTAGAGGATAAAACTAGAAGCTCTTGCTGACTGTTTGAGCAGAGATTTCACATTTTTTGAAGGCAAAGCAAATCCAACTCCCAAAATGGTATGATAAAGAGAAGTTATTCATAACATGCTTAGATTTGTGAGTGTTTTGGGTCATAAACTGAGGAATAGCTTTTGATTTAAGGTTAAGAAGTCATTATTATGGTCAATACCAAAAATATTTTAACTAAGCTGCTACTCTGGATGACAAAATTGGTGATTATCAGTTTTGAAATCATTCCAAATCTGAAGGAAATGCATTTACAGAATGTAGGAGATATGAAAAAAATTTAAAAAAAATAAGTAAAACTTATCATTTTATTCCCAAACAAATATCTTCAGAGTTATCTAGAAATCTCAAAGAAGTCAGCTTTAAAAAAAAAATAGGCTGAACTATTTCAGGCACCTGTGAATGTCAAGAAAAAATGTAACAAACACCACAAATTTACCAACTATAGGAAATAAGGCATTATAAGACAGATAAAAACACCTGGGTATTTCGACAAATTTGTTTCTGTTCCCTTCTGAGAGGACAATCACTACCTTGTAGCTGAGTTTCTTAATTTCTAGTATTTTATTATGCTTTATTAATAAGTATATGGCATTACTAAACAATATAGAGTACCATCTTTCAAGTTATTAATTTTATATGTGACTCATTTCTATATATTCTATTGCAATTGCTCATAATTATTTTGGAGAGATTTATTTGTGTATGGATATGTGATTCTAGTTCATTAATTTTCATAGCTATGTAATATCCCGTTGTATTAGTGTTCTACAACTTATTTATTAATTCTCCTGTTGATGATATCTAATTTATATATCAGTTAGGAGAATCAAAAGTTTATGCTGCAATAGGAAGCAACCTGAAAATATCAGAAAAAAAAATGTATTCTTTGCTCAGGTAGTCTGCTATAGTTTAAAATGGTCAGCTCCCTGTAATTGTCAGGGTTCCAGGTGATTATGGCTTCCCATCCAGATACGGAGAAAGAAACAGAATTATTGTACAGTTCACTTTAATTTCATGTTTGCTGGCCAGAACTAGTCATGTGGTTTCCATAAACCTCAAAAGGGAAAGAGAATCCGGTATCGGTGAGCCAAGAACATTATTGACTACTGTTTGTTCTAGCTCTTACTATTGCAGACTCTACTGATGTTTCCTTATATTCACATGAGAGAAACTTGGGAATGAAATAGCTGGATCTGGGGGATGCCACCTCTTTGACTTCCTTAAGTAATAGCCACATCACATTTTCAAAGAGTTCTATTGCCCTTCCTTCACAAGAGAATGAGAGTTTCTGTTTGTCATAGTGTTTGTCTTTTATCTCAATACTGGTACTAAACGGTCTCTTGTGTTTGGTAAGCATATCATTTTATTGTTATTTTAATTCACATCTGCCTGATTGCTGGTAAGGTTGACTATCTTTTTAATTTATTTTTCAGCCACTCAGTTTGTCTACTGTGGATTAAACATTCAATCCTTTGCACATTTTCCTATGGAGTTGTCTTTTCTTATTAATTTGTAGAACTTCTTTGTGTATAATGATTATACGCATTACAAATATAGTCTCCAAATCTGTGGATTATCTTTTAAATTGTTAACACAATTTTAGATGCACAAAATTCCTTTTCTCTAATTCTAATGCAAATTATCTCTTTTCCTTTACAATTGGTACTTTTTAAAAACAGTCATTATCCAAGTATCATAAAGACATTCATTTTTCTTCCAAAAAATTGTAACATTTGTTTTTCAAATTTAGTTCATTCTCATGTAATCCTTTCTTATGTTGTTTTCATTAAAGTAATACACATATTTTGTTAAATTTATTCGTAGCTTTCATTTCTTTTTCTGTTGCAATAATAAATGATATTTTTTAAAAGTACATTTTAAATAATTTCATGGTTGTGTCAGAATGCAATTCATTGCTATATTGACACATAAATTTAATTCCAAATGTATGTTTGTATTTTCTCTCTTTTATATAGAATTACATTGCCAATAAATGACAATAGTTTTACTTACTCCTTACATATTTTATTAATTTATATTAACTTTGCTAATAATATTGAATATAATCAAGAATAGCAAACATCCTAACCTACTTTCATATTTTAAATAAAATGCTTCTAATATTTTATCATTAATTATAACTTATTTCATAAGTGTTTACTAGCTAACCTTTAACTAAATAATCTTCAATATGTTTAGGTATTTTTTTCTTTTATTTTTAATTAGCGATAGCTTTTATCATGAATGGTTATAGATTTTATCAAATGGTATTTTTTGTTTCCATTTATGTGACCAGATGATTTTTCTTTTTATTCTTCTTTTATCTCATTTAATCCTTTTATCTCTAGGGTTTTTCCCACAGTTACTACACCATTACTATTACCCTGTAGTACAGCTTTTGCATCTATATTTATAAAGGAATTAGTCTATGATTTTTATTCTTATCTTGTCCTTGTCTGATTTAAGTTCAATGGTTATTCAAACCACAAAAAAATAGGAAATTTTATTTCCTTTCCTACTCTCTGATAGACATTCTGTAAGATTGAAATCATCTATACTTTAAATGCTTAAAGAGCACACTTCTAAAATCTGGCCTCTTATTATCTAGTAATTTATGTAACCTTCACTATTTTGCCTATAAAAGCAGACATTACAGTTTTTGCAGATTATACCAGTATGGCCAAATTGAAGCTAATACAGTTCTGAAAACAGTCTTACTGACAGACTTTTTCAAGTCCTTATATATCCTGACATAATAAATAACATTTTGCAAATATGGCAAAGTGTTCGATTCTTAATTTTAAAACATTTTCTAAATAAGTAAGGAAAAGATGAAGATGTCTGCTGAAATGAACAAGTAATTCACAAAATAAATACAAATAAAAACATACATAAAACCAAAACCTCTCCAAATTGAAATTTCTCTGTCTCTTAGCAAAAGTTAAATAATGGTATAGTACTTATGAATGTTTAATCAAATGACCATGTCTCTATGCAACGGAGGCAATATAAATTGGTACCATCCTATTTATTATAGTTATTGATAAGTTTTTGTATATATCTAAGATCTTAGAGGAAAGATGATTATCACAATAATAAAGATAGAGTATTATTACCAATATACTCTTTGTTATACCCATAGTACCTAATCTAATGTTTTGGAATGGAATAGAATCTAAGATTTGTTATCCCTTAATAAATAAATAATTGTATCTGAATCCCTAAAGTATGCTAGTATTTCACACATTGAAAAATTATATTTATACTCCTATGTTTCTAATAAGTCATAAATAAATATTCAGCATCTTAAGTTATTTAACTTAGAGTATAATGTAAACCAAAAGTTCACTCATGACAATCTCCATGAGTGCTAAGTTATAATATTAACTGGATTCTGATGTAGATTTTATGGACAATTAGTCATTTGTCCAATAGTCTATGATAACCTCTGTATCTTTCCCTTTTCCTATTTGGTTAAAGTAAAAATGACCTGCAGCCCATTAAAATATCTTTCTGGAGATTTAGCGTTATGAATGTTCCCCCAGTTTGATAAAAATAGTAATTTTACCCTGCTTAAGGAAGCATCGGGAGCTACTCTAAATATCTTGTTATTAAAGATAGAGCTTTATGGTCAATTAACTTAGCTCAATACAAAGTACAGATTTATTTGGAGAAGTTTCTATAAGAAAATTTGAAAAAGACCTTACTATCAAATTTTTTTCACTTGACCTGATGAGACAAATCAAGACCATGATGGTGATTTAACGGTGCAATCAGCAATATGTCAAAACTGATTGATGTGTCCCTTCAGAGTCTGGCAGGCAACTTGATCACCAAAGTCTCAGACAAATTTTTCCCAAAATCCCTCTGACTAACCAGACCCAAAGAAATTCTTTCTGTCAATTGTCTTTTGTTTTGTCCTTGAAGCACAATGATTTTTTTTTTTTTTTTTGGTTCAGCCCCTCTGCTTTGACTTGAATAGCACACAGTGACCTCAAGATGTTATTTACGATAGAGAGCTACACCTACCTTTCAAAATGTCAAATGTGTAGTCAGGTGGCAAAAAGTGATTTCTCTGTGGAGACTTAAGTAAGAAAGTAATAAATGTAATTTTCACAAAACACCAGTTTTAATAGCTATCAATGTGTTATAAATACAATGAAATTTACAATTCCTACTGAGTCAGCACTCAGTTGCCTTCTCTTTTTAACTCTCACCTCCATGGGTGTAGACCTGATGCTGAGAATGCAGAACATACATCACCAGTACACATATCAGGTGAAATCTCACTGCAATTCAAAGGTGAATCAAATGATAGTCTCAAAAATAATTCTTCCCCCTATCATCTGTACATTTCGGAAAGTTTTACTAAAAGTTTTATGAAGTTCAAGGACACCTGGGTAATTTATCACACACTTCCTGTTCTGCCTCGAAGGGCCCTTGTAGAAGAGTGGCAGAGTGGGAACCTAGATTGTGGTGACTGAGCCGTTACAGAAAATGTTGTGTGGTTCATCTCAATTCTTGCTACTCAAAGTACAGTCTGTGGATCGGCAGCATAAGAATCACCTGGGAGCTTGTTAGAAAGCAGACTCTCATGCCCACCCAAAAACTACTCACTCAGAATCTTCTTTTAATAATATCCCCAAATGAATTGCATGGGCATTTGGAGAAATAGTAATTTAAGAGATTGTTTTCCTGGATTTGAATATAGGAAACTGATGGCTGCTTTACTTATTAGCGATACAACTAGTTCCAATCCTTTAACATTTCTGAGCCTTAGGTTCAATATCAATTCAATAATTAGTAATAATCTATGCTAACACTCAAATGAAGTTATTATGAAGATCAAATGATGACATACAACAAGGTATCTGACAGTCTTAGATGAGGTTATCAACCACTGTTATCATTATTAATTCTTCTCATAGGGGGCTCACACTTCTCCATTTCAGATATATTGACATTCTCTGTTACCTTATAAGCCAGATAAGTCTTTTCCATGACACTATAATAAAGATTTTTTTCTAATATCTGCTTCATCTTTGCTGCCAGGCACATGGAGGGATTTTACTTCACTGTCCCTAATCCTTTGTGTTGGGCAGGGCCACATGACTAGTCTGGCCAGTGACCCTGGCTAAAGTGTCACTTTTCCGTAGGAACATTTATTTGCCAATCTAAGACTTTTCAGTGGTCTTTTCTCTCTTCAGCATTGTCCTTCTAGATGGTGGAATTTCCATCAGTTTGGGTCCTTGAGTGTAGTAAGTGAGATCCCTTGCTGGCATGTGGTGAACATAATCATGAATGAGGAATAAACATTTCCTATATTAAGTCCCTGAGATTTTGGAGTGGGTTGTTAATACTCTATAACCAAGTCTACGATAACTGGTAGACACATCTCTTTTCAGTGCTAATTCTCAAGACTGTAGGGTGGTTTTAGATACTTCAATGAAATCATAAGTCTTCTAGGCCTACCTTCACAAAATATATACCCTAAATATATATGTATATACCTATAGTAAAGAATCTATCTGATTTGTTTTATTTTTTAATTTTTTAATTTATTTTGCCTGAGTTAAGATAGATTTATTTATTTATTTATTTAGTATTTTTTTTATTGGAATTCAATTTGCCAACATGTAGCATAACACCCAGTGCTCATCCGTCTGATTTGTTTTAATACCCTCTTTATCTCTCTGATTCAGCTTTGCCTCTTCAGTCTGTCCTACAAAGCTTAACCAAACTGACTTCCCTCAAGGGCTCTGGAATCTGACTACATATTCTAGCTCAGTACTGCAGATACATCTCATATGTTCTTGCATATTTCAACACAGACAGGGATAATTGATGACAGTAAGTTTTCCTGTAAAGACAAGATATGCCCTTATAATAATTTTTAACTCAGAAAATTTGAAAGCTTCTAATAATCCATCAAAGTAGACCAGAAAGATGAAATAGACATTGTAGTATTGGTCTATTTTTTTTAGCTCAATATCCTAAATAAACACTCCTTAAAATCTGATTTTGCTTTTTTAATTCTCATTTCCATTTCCTATAACTTCTCAAAAAATAACTTTTTCTCAAACCAAACCATCTCCACACTTTTCCAACAAGTAAAATGCAATAATGTGAAGTGTGATTGAGACCTTTTCTTTCTCTGGAGTTTAAGTAGATTACAATGAAGACAGCAACCTGTTGAAAATTAATTTACAAAAAGTGACCGGTCTTATCATGAGACACTTGTGTTCTCAGGTATGAAAAGCCATGTTGATTCATCCATCCTTAGCAATTAGAAATATAAGAAAGGATAAGAAGGAATATAAAGCAGCTTAGTTTCTCAGAGATCACTAATTTTATCAGAGAACTTAAAATACAAGATCAATGTGACTCTGACAACGTGAGATGTAGTTCTGTATCAGTTACATCAAAAGACTAAAAGAAACAAATAACATTAATAATAATGATGGTAATAGTAACTATCATATATTAAGTACTTATTATATGACAAGAACTGTGAGAAAGTGTTTTCTTGCATTTATTTTTCTCACCTGTCTTTAAGATAGGTTTTATTATTACTATTATATAGGTAGGGAAACCAAATCCCAAAGAGTTTAATAAACTTGACCAAGGTCACATAAGTTATAGGTTTTGAAAATAGGACTTTCTGTCTCCAGAGCTTACATGTGTTACCCCGTTGGCAAGACTGCTATACAGTGAAACAGTAGTGGTCACCTTCTCTGGAGTAATGGGAGTGGGGGAAAAGTGTTATGCCATAGGTCTAGTTAAAACTCTGGTTTGTTTGCTCTTGGATAGGACCACTGAAATGCTTCTACAGCCAAGATCTGTTGACTGTTGTATGGTTCACCATCTTTTACAAAACAGATGTTTTTCTAAATAGCAACTTATGAACTAAATTTCTGTGCTTATAATCATTTTATGTGTTTAAAAATGTTTGTCATTGACTGAATCTTTGCATACATATATTTTCTAAAACAAAGAATTCTTTTTTTCATGTAAGCAATAGCTTATTACTTATTTATCTTCCATTTTTATATACTAATATTTCTCAATAACTGATCTTTAAAGGAACTGGATTTCTCATTTCTCTCCACTGGTTGTGTAAAAATTATTTCCAAGTAGTTCATCAGTTATTCAGTTCACTATTAAGTTCCAATTAATTAAGAAGTTTTCCAAAGTCCAGTTTTCAATATCTACGCATCTATGAAGCTGAGACCCTGAAGAAGATACTAAGAAGTTTTGAAAGCAACAAAAGATTAGAACCAAGAAATCCCGAGCCATTGTTCACTGAAGACATTAGGAGTATATTTTATGTGTCGAGCAGAAAGAATCTGTTTATTCTTATAATGTTTCTTGGTATTTTTGTGATATGACAACATAAATGCAGAAAGTAACTATACTGAGAAAGCATTGATTTGATTTATCAAAAGATTCTAGCTACAATTTCCATTTATCAGTACATATGACTTGGAGTTGTTCCTTTAACTTCTCTGAGGATATCTTTTACTCATCTATAAAACTGCCTTGACAAGTGCATGAAATTGTTGTAAGCATACAATGAGAATAGGCATATGAAAGAAATTTATATACTGTAAATTATTATAAAAAACAACTGGCTTTCTTTTTGAACATCTGTTGTTTAATTCACAAAGACTAAAAATGTGTGTAGCCCAGAGTAGTTATTTATCAATAAAAAATAACTAGATTAAGGCTGGCCCTTAATCATTACTTGGCCATTTTGCCTTTATGAACACATATTTACTGACCCTCTTTTGCCTGTCTCTGCACTTTATTCCTGCACTTTATTCCTTTATTCCAGTCTGCAAGATCTGCCTACACCCAAAGAAGATACAGGGACTGTGTGTGTTGTGTGTATGTGTGTGTGTTTGTGTGTAAAGTGATTACCAATAAGAAGAGGTGATAAGATTGCTAATTTTTTTAATCCCTGATATAAATCTTCTCAATGTTTGCTAGTGAGTATTCATTCAAAAGGAGTTCATCATTACAATCAAATGTGTAATTATAATTATACTTTTCTATGATAAATGTTTGGTAAACTAATTGTGAAAGTGGCTCAGGATAAAAAGTTCTGTGTATTCTTTTGATCCCTTATTCTTAGTATGTGGTAATTTTAAGAACTATAATACCTTGGTGAGAAATGACTACATGCTTGGTAGGGTAGCATTATTTTGAAGCCTCATAAATAGATACATTTGGATCTTCAGCACCCAAACTATGAGATAATTTACACAGCAGAGAAGTATTAGCACTAATACTTCATTCTATAGAGTCAACTTTAATAGTTTTGTCTTATATTTGTCCATAGTGAACAAACTTCCAACCTCAGAGCTATTTCAGAGGGTAATTATTTAAAATGCATTTATATTAATATGGATTTCATTACTGAGAGTATATGGAAATGACTAGATAAGACTTTTTTCAGGTAATTCAGAGTTATAATTAACAATATGTGAAATTGGGGCTGCTAATTTTGAAAAGTGGCAGAGTTTTCTAGCAAAATTTATTCTACTTTATTAAAATGTACTCAATAAGATTCCCAAATGAAAATCAACTCTAGCAGTCTATTTCTGTAATAACATTTACAATTTTAATTATAAAATTAATTTTCCAGGATAGCAGGGTGAAATTAAATATTATAATATTTGTATTGATTTTTTTTTACTGGATCACTCATTTAAATAATTAACCTTTTTGCCATTTTATAAGTCCAAATAACATATTATAAATATTCTTCCAGAAAAGCAGAGTCCTAGAAGGGTGATTTCTAAAGGTTCTTTGATGAAATTGCTGTATATTCTTAGATTGTCTCATTGTTTTTTGAGTAATAAAATAATACTGTAGTATTTGAAAGTTATTTGAAATTTTTCATTGAATTATACCATAGCTACAGAAGAGCAGACTAACCTAACCATAAGGAAACAGTTCAGTCCCTTGGCATTAAGTAAAATTACCAATGTAGCAAACTCAGAGATCAAGAAATAGGACATCATAGAGTCACGGCATCAGCCTTTGTGTTCCCTCCCAGTTCAAGTTTATCTGTAAACTTCTAATACTAGAGAAAAGTTTTACAGTTTTTTAAACCTTTTTAATACTTGTGCAATAAGTATTACTTTTTTGTTAAGCTTCTTTGATTCCTTATTTTTGTGAGATTAATCTATGTGGTTACATGGTTTCATTGTTTTGTGTGATATACCATCATTTGAATAGTCTCTACCCATTT
Organism: Canis lupus familiaris; assembly: GCF_011100685.1. Lineage (NCBI taxonomy): Eukaryota > Metazoa > Chordata > Mammalia > Carnivora > Canidae > Canis > Canis lupus. Next base: position 26,826,152 of record NC_049233.1, read on the forward strand.
ATATAATTTATTTATGTATTTATCTTTTGATGTATATTGGGTTTTTATAAGTAATGCTGCTATTAGAATTCTATTTCAGGGATTCCCTGGGTGGAACAGCGGTTTGGTGCCTGCCTTTGGCCCAGGGCGCGATCCTGGAGACCTGGGATCGAATCCCACATCGGGCTCCCGGTGCATGGAGCCTGCTTCTCTCTCTGCCTGTGTCTCTGCCTCTCTCTCTCTCTCTCTCTCTCTTTCTCTCTGTGTGCTTATCAGAAATAAATAAAAATTAAAAAAAGAATTCTATTTCAGATCTTTCAGTTGTGTATGCCTAGCAGCTGAATTACACAAATATATTGTTATATGGGATGCTGCCAAATGACTCCCCAAAGAGATTGAACATAATTCACACAGCCAAAAGCATCTAGTAAATTCTCCATTACTACAATATTGCCAATACTTGGTATTAACAATATAGTCTTTTTCATTTTATGTTTTCTAGAAGGTGCATAATGGTAGCTCATTGAGATATTATTAGCCTTTCTCTAGTAATTAATGAAGCTAGAATTTTTTCATGTTCTTATTGGCTTTCTGTAATCTTCACCTTTGAAGTGAAGTGTTCAAGATTCTTGCCCATTTTGCTATGGAAATGTCTCTATTTTTCTAGTTATTTGAAAGATTTCCTAGTTTATTCTGGATATGTGTTCATTTTCAGGTGTACATGTTCTAAACATCTCCAACTCAGTGATTTGCCTTTACACTTTCTTCATGATGTCTATAGTGAAATGAAGTTCTTACATTTTAGAATACTTCAATGTATTAATCTTTTTCCCAAGTATAGTTACAGCATTTTAGATTTGTTTAAGAGATATCTGTCTACTCCAAAGTAATGTAAAAATTCTTCTATGTTATCCAGCAGTTTTATCCATTAGAAATTTATTGTTTTAAGGCAGGGCTCTGATATACTTCTACATGTATATCCAATTTACCTCACACAAGTTATCAAAATATCAACCTTCTCATCTCCTCTGCAATGATACCTTCTTCATAAACCAAGTGTCCAGGTTATTGTGGGTCAGTTTATAGATTGTATTCTATACTAAACTCTATTTTCATGAATAACATTGACCTGTGTTTCCTTTGATTTCTTGTGGCTCATAAAATAAGTTAGGAAATACCTTCTTTTTTCCTAATAATATTGGCAAAATGTGTGTGTGTGCACACGTGTGTGTGTGTGTGCATGGGTGTCTGTTATTTTGTCCTAAATTGTATGGGAGAATTCAGCAAACCAGAACAAGAGTGCTTTTCATGGAAAGACTTTAAGTTATAGATTTAATTTCTTCATTAAATATATCAAATTTTTTAGATATTCCATTTTATTCTTAATAAATTGTATTTTTAGGATATTTTCCTCTAGGATATTTTTATTTCATCTACTCTCTCCTATTGCCATAAAATTGTTTGCTGGTAATAAAAAGTTTGTCAAAACTTATGAACAAGGTAATGTTTGCAGGATCTGAGGTGATACCACGTTTTTCATTCTTGATTTAATTAATTGTGCCTTCTCCTATTTCCTCATCAAATTAGTAATGTTCACCAGTTTTATCAATTTTATTAGTGTTTTCAGAAAGTCAAATGTATTTCTTTTGATTGAGTTATTGCATATTTGACCAATTTTTTAAAGCTTTATTTATTTATTTATTTATTTATTTATTTATTTATTTATTATTGGAGTTCAATTTGCCAACATATAGCATAACACCCAGTGCTAATCCCATCAAGTGCCCCCTCAGTGCCCATCACCCAGTCACCCCTACCTCCCACCCACCTCCCTTCTACCCTGCCTTGTTCGTTTCCCAGAGTTAGGAGTCTCTCATGTTCTGTCTCCCTTTCTGATATTTCCCACTCATTTTTTCTCCTTTCCCCTTTACTCCCTTTCACTATTTTTTATATTCCCCAAATGAATGAGACCATATAATGTTTGTTCTTCTCCGACTGACTCATTTCACTCAGCATAATACCCTCCAGTTCCATCCACATCGAAGCAAATGGTGGGGATTTGTCATTTCTCATGGCTGAGTAATATTCCATTGTATACATAGACCACATCTTCTTTATCCATTCATCTTTCGATGGACACCAAGGCTCCTTCCACAGTTTGACTATTGTGGACATTGCTGCTAAAAACATCGGGGTGCAGGTGTCCCAGCGTTTCATTGCATCTGTATCTTTGGGGTAAATCCCCAGCAGTGCAATTGTTGGGTCGTAGGGCAGATCTATTTTTAACTCTTTGAGGAACCTCCACACAGTTTTTCAGAGTGGCTGCACCAGTTCACATTCCCACCAACAGTGTAAGAGGGTTCCCTTTTCTCCAGCATCCTCTCCAACATTTGTGGTTTCCTGCCTTGTTAATTTTCCCCATTCTCACTGGTGTGAGGTGGTATCTCATTGTGGTTTTGATTTGTATTTCCCTGATGGCCAGTGATACGGAGCATTTTCTCATGTGCTTGTTGGCCATGTCTATGTCTTCCTCTGTGAGATTTCTCTTCATGTCTTTTGCCCATTTCATGATTGGATTGTTTGTTTCTTTGCTCTTGAGTTTAATCAGTTCTTTATAGATCTTGGATACTAGTCCTTTATCTGATACGTCATTTGCAAGTATCTTCTCCCATTCTGTAGGTTGTCTTTTAGTTTTGTTGATTGTTTCTTTTGCTGTGCAGAAGCTTCTTGTCTTGATGAAGTCCCAATAGTTCATTTTTGGTTTTGTTTCTCTTGCCTTCGTGGATGTATCTTGCAAGAAGTTACTGTGGCCAAGTTCAAAAAGGGTGTTGCCTGTGTTCTCCTCTAGGATTTTGATGAAATCTTGTCTCACATTTAGATCTTTCATCCATTTCGAGTTTATCTTTGTTTATGGTGTAAGGGAATGGTCCAGTTTCATTCTTCTGCATGTGGATGTCCAATTTTCCCAGCACCATTAATTGAAGAGACTGTCTTTCTTCCAATGGATAGTCTTTCCTGCTTTGTCGAATATTAGTTGACCATAAAGTTGAGGGTCCACTTCTGGGTTCTCTATTCTGTTCCATTGATCTATGTGTCTGTTTTTGTGCCAGTACCACACTGTCTTGATGACCACAGCTTTGTAGTACAACCTGAAAACTGGCATTGTGATGCCCCCAGATATGGTTTTCTTTTTTAGTATTCCCCTGGCTATTCGGGGTCTTTTCTGATTCCACACAAATCTTAAGATGATTTGTTCCAACTCTCTGAAGAAAGTCCATGGTATTTTGATAGGGATTGCATTGAACATGTACATTGCCCTAGGTAGCATTGACATTTTCACAATATTAATTCTGCCAATCCATGAGCATGGAATATTTTTCCATCTCTTTGTGTTTTCCTCCATTTCTTTCAGAAGTGTTCTGTAGTTTTTAGGGTATAGATTCTTTACCTCTTTGGTTAGGTTTATTCCTAGGTATCTTATGCTTTTGGGTGCAATTGTAAATGGGATTGACTCTTTAATTTCTCTTTCTTCAGTCTCATTGTTAGTGTATAGAAATGCCACTGACTTCTGGGCATTGATTTTGTATCCTGCCACACTGCCGAATTGCTGTATGAGTTCTAGTAATCTTGGGGTGGAGTCTTTTGGGTTTTCTACGTACAGTATCATGTCATCCACAAAGAGGGAGAATTTGACTTCCTCTTTGCCAATTTGAATGCCTTTTATTTCTTTTTGTTACCTGATTGCTGAGGCTAGGACTTCTAGTACTATGTTGAATAGCAGTAGTGATAGTGGACATCCCTGTCTTGTTCCTGATCTTTGGGGAAAGGCTCCCAGTGCTTCCCCATTGAGAATGATATTTGCTGTGGGCTTTTCATAGATGGTTTCTAAGATGCTGAGGAATGTTCCTTCTATCGGTACACTCTGAAGAGTTTTGATCAGGAATGGATGCTGTATTTTGTCAAATGCTTTCTCTGCATCTATTCAGAGGATCCTATGGTTCTTGTTTTTTCTCTTGCTGATATGATGAATCACATTGATTGTTTTACGAGTATTGAACCAGCCTTGCATCCCGGGGATAAATCCCACTTGATCATGGTGAATAATATTCTTAATGTATTGTTGGATCCTATTGGCTAGTATCTTGTTGAGAATTTTTGCATCCATGTTCATCAGGGATATTGGTCTATAATTCTCCTTTTTGGTGGGGTCTTTGTCTGGTTTTGGAATTAAGGTGATGCTGGCCTCATAGAATGAGTTTGGAAGTACTCCATCTCTTTCTATCTTTCCGAACAGCTTTAGTAGAATAGGTATGGTTTCTTCTTTAAACGTTTGATAGAATTCTCCTGGGAAGCCATCTGGCCCTGGACTTTTGTGTCTTGGGAGGTTTTGGTGACTGCTTCAATTTCCTCCCTGGTTATTGGCCTGTTTTGGTTTTCTATTTCTTCCTGTTCCAGTTTTGATAGTTTGTGGTTTTCCAGAAATGCATCCATTTCTTCTAGATTGCCTAATTTATTGGCGTATAGCTGCTTATAACATGTTTTTAAAATCATTTGTATTTCCTTGGTGTTGGTGGTGATCTCTCCTTTCCCATTCATGATTTTATTAATTTGAGTCTTTTCTCTCTTCTTTTTAATAAGGCTGGCCAATGGTTTATCTACCTTATTAATTCTTTCAAAGAACCAACTCCTGGTTTTGTTAATCTGTTCCACAGTTCTTCTGGATATTTGACCAATTTAATTACTTTTTAGCTATTGCCTTTTCTTTTCAATTTTTTGTCTAAATTCTAGGTTAACATACAGTGCAGTATTGTTTTCAGGAGTGGAATTCAGTAGTTCATTACTTACATACAACACCCAATGCTTATCACAAGTGCCCTCCTTAATACTCATCATCCATCTAGCCCATCCCGCATCCACTTCCCTCCATCAATCCTCAGTTTGTTCTCTATAGTTAAGAGTATCTTATGATTTGTTTCTCTCTCTCTCTCTTTTCCCCCTTCCCATATGTTTGTCTGTTTTGTTTCTTAAATTCCACACCACATATGAGTGAAATCAAATGGTATTTGTCTTTCTCTAACTGACTTATTTCGCTTAGCATAATACAGTCTAGTTCCATCCACATTGTTGCAAATGACAAGATTACATTTTTTGGTGGCTGAGTAATATTCCATTATATATGTGTGTATGTGTGTGTGTTTGTGTATCACTTCTTCTTTATCCATTTATCAATCGGTGCACATTTGGGCTTTCTCCATAATTTGGCTATTGTTGATAATTTTGCTATAAACATCAGGGTGCATGTACCTCTTTATATATCTATTTCTGTATCCTTTGGGTAAATATCTAGTAGTACAATTTTGGGGTGGTAGGGAGTTCTATTTTTAAATTTTTGAGGAAACTCCATACTGTTTTCCAGAGTGGCTGTAGCAGTTTACATTCCCACCAACAGTGTAAGAGGGCTCCCTTTTCTCCACATCTTTGTCAACACCTGTTGTTTCCTGTTTTGTTAATTTTAGCCATTCTGACAAGTGTGAGGTGGTATCTTCATCTTGGTTTTGATGTTTTTCTCTAATGAAGAGTGATGTTAAGTATCTTTTCATATATCTGTTAATCATCTGGATGTCTTTTTTAGAAAAATGTCTATCATGTCTTCTTCCTGTTTCTTACCTGGATTATTTGGTTTTTGGGTGTTGAATTTGATAAGTTCTTTATAGGTTTTGGATACTAGCCATTTATCTGATAATGTCCTTTGCAAATATCTTCCCCCATTCTTAGCCATTACCTTTACCTCAGCCTTTTTTCTTTCTTCCTTTCTAATATAAGTCTTTAAATGCAGTTAATTTTCTCTAGATCCTAATTTAGCTTCATCCCACAAGTTTTGATATGCTGTTTGCATATTATTATGATGTTAAAAATATTTTTTTGATTTCCAGTGTGTTTCTTTTTCACCCTTTGGAATTTAAAAAGCATATTGTTTAATTTCTATATTTACAAAGATTTCTAGTTATGCTCTATCCTCATTACTCATAGATTCTGTATTTAAGAATTTGCTTCTTGGGACACCTCCATGCTTCAGCAGGTGAGCGTGTCTGCCTTTGGCTCAGGGCATGATCCCAGGATCTGGGATCAAGTCCCACATCAGGCTCCCTGCATGGATCCTGCTTCTCCCTTTGCCTATGTCTCTGCTTCTCTCTCTCTCTCTCTCTCGAATAAATAAATAAAATATTTTTTTAAAAAAAGAATTTGCTTACTCATTAAAATGTATTTATAACCCCCAAATCAGTACTCCTGCCATTTTCCTGGGCAATGGTGGACTTGCACAGTGTGGCAAAAATTTGAGTAATTTGATGCATATATTCCCAGCTAAGGTAGCAGAATGCAACACACTACCTTCTTGTTTCAGATTTCATATATATATAGATGGACAGGGTAAGGAGTAATGATGTATAGTGCAAGAAGCTCTGGTTCTGGGGGCAGTTGTGACAGGATTTGAATTCCAGCTGTGACACCTGTTAGTGGGGCAGCTCCTGACAAGCTATTTAAGATTTCTGAACCTTGTTTTCTCTTTTGCAAAATAAAGGAAGTAAAACCTATTCGGGTGAGTATTTTTAGTATTTAAGAATGTAGGGGCACCTGGGTGGCTCAGTGGTTGAGCATCTGTCTTTGGCTCAGGTTGTGACCTGGGGTCCTGGGATCAAGTCCCACATTGGGCTCCCTGCAGGGAGCCTGCTTCTTTCCCTGCCTATGTCTCTGCCTCTCTCTGTGTGTCTCTCATGAATAAATAAATAAAATCTTTTAAAAAATAATATAATTTATGTGGTATCTGTAAATATGTGTACATATTTCCCCTAGGAGCAATGGTTCAGTATCCATTTATTCAGTGTTCACTTAATAGAACATAATGAAGGCAAATAATGAGGATTGATCTGTTTCTTCTTCTTGAAGGAATTGCTAGCTTAATTGACTTGTGTTCCCAATTCTTTTGACTGTGTCGAAGCATTTGTGACCTGGTATCTTGGTAAAAATTACTAGTGCCTAGTTGTTGGGTCAGTGATATGTGTTATCAGCTGAATTAGACTCCACCAACTTCATATGTTGAACTCCTGTGTATATTTACTCTCTTGGTAGTTCCTTGATTCTTTCACACTGATTTCTTAATGTTGCTCAGCTTTTCTGTTATTCTCAGTAGTAAAGCAGATCTTGGATTAGTCCACTATTGTTGAAAGTAGAACTCTCTTTTTCATTTGATTTTCTTATTACTTTATCTAATTTGTCTGCAGCATTATATTTCTGTGTAATTTTCCAAAACAAAACAAAATAATTGTATTTACTCCCTCTGGTTATGACTAAATCTAAGTTTATATCATGAAACTGATTGGACTTAGCTATTATTAATAAATCCAAAACACTGAAAGATCTCTTTCCTCTCTTCTTTAGTTAGTGTATCAGGCAGTATAGATAAAGTTGGTTATACTATGGAAATAAATCCCAAACTTAGTGACTTAAAACAAACAATTTTTTTTCTTTTTGCATTATTCACACTTCATGTGTCTTGGAGTAATAGGGACTCTGCTGTTATTTGATCTCATCAAAGATCTGAACAGAAGATAGAAAAAGACATAGAACATGAAATTCTGGCTTTTACAGTATTCCACTTGGATATACACATCTCTCCTGCTCACTTTCCACTGGTCAAGTCAAATGACATGGTTAGGCTTTACTTTAAGGACACAGAAATATTAAATCTTAGTATGTGCCTAGGAAGAGAAACAGAATATCTCTGAACAGCACTAATGGTTAATGCAACCACTTTTTTAAGTGCCCAGTGACCACCATTACCTAGTAACTGAAAGATCATAAAGTTCTCAAAGGTAGAGAATATGTTCTGTTTGTAATTGTATAAATAGTCTCCAATACAGTTTTATTAGTTTTGTACTGCTGGCATAACAAATTTCCGTAAACTTTATAGCTTAAGACAATACACATTTATTTTTTTACCGTTTTGTAGGGAAGAAATCTGGCACAGGTTTCACTGAGCTAAAATCAAAGTGTTATCAGACTGTGTTCCATTCTAGAAGCACTGGGAGGAGGAAGTAAGTTCATTTAGTTTGAGTTGTTGGCAAAACTAGGTTCTCTGTGGCTATAACACTAAGGTCTCTGACTTTTGTAGGCTCTAAACTCAGGGCCACTGCTAGTTTCTAGAGGCTATCACATTCCTTGGCTCATGGCTTCCTTATTTCATGTTGAAGGCCAGCAAAGGTAGAGATTCTCTCTCACTCTCTCTCTACACACACACACACACACACACACACACATATATAGTATTTATGTCTGTTATATATTAGTATAAGACTATGTATAATTATATACATAAAATTTTTAAAGATTTATTTACTTTAGAGAGAGATAGAGCATGAGCAGGTGGAGGGACAGAGGGAGAGGGAGAGGGAGAGAATCTTCAAGCAGACTCCCCACTGATCATGGAGCCTGATATGGGACTTGATCCCAGGATTCTGAGATCATGACCTGAGCCAAAATCAATAGTTGGATGCTTAATAGACTGAGCCACCCAGGTGCTCCACACATAAAAATTATGATTTAAAAATACTGAAAGAGGATCTTTAAAAATTATGTCTGTACTTGATCAATCTCAATCAGCTAAGTGAGGGCTATCTAGTCCTACATATGGAGAAATACAACCAAAAACAAGGACTTCATTTTTTTCCCTTTGTTAGTAATTAATCTTGATCTTTTAAGGGATAAATGAAATTAATATTTTATGAAGTATCAAATAGAATGGCCTGTGTTGGTGAATACAGGAAAGAGCTTCAACAATCTGCTTTTCTACATGATTCAAGGGGTTTTGCTGAATAAGCAACTCAAATATTCAGGAATGAGTTCTATATATGGTGAAAATAGTAGCATATATTTCCAAGGCATAATGTAGTCTTCAGATAAGTATCATCCATATAATTCAATCATATCTTCATAAATGTGATATAGGCAGGGAAGAAAGAGTTGATCTGATTTTATAAATTGAGACTTGGAAGTGATGAGTAATGTGTCTACAGTTTTAGAGCTAATTGTGGCAAGGCAAGAGATCTCTTAATATAGGTCTTCTTTTACTTCCTTGCCTTTTATTCAGAGAATCACCCAGCTGTACAGAAACAATAGAAAATGTGCTCACAGTTATTCCCCTACCTCATAGCAGGAGTGGGATTAGTATGGTATGTTGTTTGATTGGCATGTGCCCAATGAAAATGTAGTAAAAGATCTCAGAATTCATTCTGGAGAGGAATGTTCTGCTTTTCCACATCCTAGCTGTGTAATTGTGAACAAAAATAATCACTCTGAAAAACACAGGCATTGATATCTGATGTGATTTATGGTTTTATGACTTTTAAAATGTCTATGTGGAAGTGAGTTTCTATACCATTGCTGAAAGTGTTTTGCATTCTCTTTCTACTAATAAAATAAATTCTTGATGTGAGGATAAATCACTTCATAGACTGTATGATATCATCATAATGGATAACATTTACCATCATTCTGTCAGTTGTAGATAGTTCACATTTTATGTGGTTGGTTATATTAAGAGGTAGAACATTTGATTAGAGGGAATTCTGCATTACGGTGATGTACTACATTCTTTGGATTAACAAAATATGTTGCCATCTCAGAAAATCTTGCCAACAGTGGAAGAGACCAAATTTTTCTCTCTTTCTCTATGGTGTTGGAGATATGTGTGAATCCAGTCAAATCACTCATTCTTTGTAGCATGTGTGTATCAGACTCTTTATGCTTAGTTTAAGCTTTTAGCATACATTATCTCCCTTTAATCCAACCGTCTGTTATGTAAGTTTCACATTATAGACCAGATACTATGACTATGCGTCATCATTCACATTTTTAGAACTCAAGATATAAGCAACTATTTTCTTCTTCTTTCCATTTAATTCATCTCATTTTTTTCAGAGTAACTGTAAAATTTAGAAATCATTCTCATCAAGATCAAGTCCCTACTTTGAACTAGTATGCCCATGCCCAACTATCACTTTTTAAAAATCGTCCTTTTAAGATGAAACTTTGCCCCTTCTCCCTGAATTTTACTACTTTCCCAATTTCTGTTACCTATCCTTTTGCAAGAATTTTATTCCCACTTTTGTTTTTTAAGCAGGAAACTCTGAGATAGAAATAGTCTAAACTATTATAAGAAGCCATAAAATTATGCAGATAAATAAACCAATTGACATTAGATCATCTGATTTAATATATTATTTTATGTATTTGAATGCACATATTGAATGTTTGCTTGGACATGAGCTCACCTTTCAAGTAAGTCATTGTTCATGGAGGAAAAATAGACCTGTGAAATAAAACTTCAATATTATATGATTTAGTATTAATAAAGATATGTAGAAAATATTCTGAAAGGACATGAGAAGATATAATTCACTAACTGTAGTTAATAAGAAAATGATTCATGAAGGAGGTGATATTTTGGTTGATTCTTAAAGGATTATTTTAGTGGAATGGAGAACTGAGCAGAGAGTACAATGCAAGCATATTGCAGGTGAAGATAGTAGTGTAATTTATTAGATATCTACTGCTGCATAATGTATACTATCAACTTAACCATTTAAAACAACACATATTTATTATCTTATAGTTTCCATGTGTCATTTTAGCTGAGGCATGCTTATCTGAGTCATCCACTCCAGGTCACACATGGCTGTGAACAAGGGTTTGTCCTGGTTTGCATTCTCATCTGGAGACTCCATTAGGGAAGGATTGGCTTCCATGATCATTCAGAATTATTTTCCCTGTGGCCAATGGCTGATGTCCTGACTTGCTACTGTCTGGAGGCTAGAAGCTGACACCAGGTTGAGGCCTGGTAGTGAAACCACATCCAGCTCCCTTCCATATGGCATTTCAAACATGGATAAGGCCAGCAGGGGAATCTCTCCCTTTTGAGGGCTTTCAGCTGCTTAAGTCAGGCCAAGTTGGGATAATCTCTCTTTTTATGAATTCAAAATCAACTCATATGAGGCCTTAATTACATTTGAAAAAATCCTTTTACTTTTGCTATATACTGTAAATTTATCACAGGAATGGTATGCCATCACTTTGCCATATTCTATTGATTAGAAGCAAATCAGTTACCACCTATGCTCTAGGGAAAAGGATTATTCAAAGGCATGGCCACCAGAAGTTGGGAATTATTGGGTTTATGCTAGGTTCTGATTGTCATAATGGGCAAAGAGATGTACTCATGAAACATATAGTACTGCAAAACTGCAAGTACTCTAGTTCCATCCAGTAGCAAGATATACTGTAAAACATGGGTAGAGGTAAATAAAGGTCAGAACCTACTAATTTTGAATAGCTTGTAAAAGAGTTTGGGTCCCATGTTACAAGCAGTAAGAAGCTATTGAAGAATATTCACAGAGTAGAGCTTGGGTACAATCAATCTGGAACCAGTGAGCAAGATGGTATGCAATAGACCAATTTAGAAATAGAGAGATCAGTTAGAACATTCTTTCAATAATCCAGAGAAAGGAGGAAGGGAATTTTGGTAAGACTAAGAAGACGAAAAAAAGAAAAATCAGATATAAAAATGTGTTTAAGAAAAATGATTACCATGACCATTGAAGATGAGAAAGAGGGAGTGTGAGATGACTTATTTTTGCCTAAACTAACTCTATAATCTCTGGTTCAGGGACTTCGAAACCTGAGATTGAATAATATAAGATTTTGCCACTGTATTTAAAAAGTACTGCATGAACATATTTATTATGCAAAGCATTCTGTTAGGTATCTCATGGAATTCAAATATTTGCTCAATATATTATCTGACTCAAAGAATGTATAAAACACAATCTAAATAACTACATATATAAGATAGTATGTAATATAATATGTGATGGAATATAATGATGTATCTAGTGAAGTAACCTAATTTTATGCAGGATTGTAAGTCAAGGCAAGATTTAGAAATGGATATTGGGACTAATGTATGGCATTTTGATTAATGGTTAAGAAACTTGAGCTTTGTCTTATAGGCAATAGAGAAATCAATGAAGATATTGAAGATTGAGAGTGATATTCGAAAAACAGTGCTTTCTGAAAATTAATTTGCAAATTGATGAGCATAATAGATTTGATGGACAGAGTCTGGAGATAGAGACTATTTTAAAGAAAATATTTGGGATGCCTGGGATCCCTGGGTGGCTCAGCGGTTTGGTACCTGCCTTCGACCCAGGGCATGATTCTGGAGTCCTGGGATTGAGTCCCACATCCGACTCCTTGTATGGAGCCTGCTTCTCCCTCTCCCTGTGTCTCTGCCTCTCTCTCCTTCTCTCTCTCTTACTCTCTCTCTCTCTGTCTCTGTCTCTCATGAATAAATAAATAAAATCTTTTAAAAAATATTGGGGATGCTTGAGTGGCTGTTAATTAAGAGTCTGCCTTCTGCTCAGGTGGTGATTTTAGGGTCCTGGGATTGAACCCCACGTTGAGCTCCCTGCTCTGTGGGGAGTCTGCTTCTCTCTCTGCCTCTGCCCCTCCCCCTGCTCATTTTCTCTCTCTCTCTCTTTCTGTCTCTCAAATAAATAAATAAAATATTTTTAAAAATAAAGGATATTATTTGTAATAGATTTGTAAATATTTGTAATTTGGGATTGAAGAAACATGGATTTGGCCAGTGAAGTTGGAAAATGATACAAGAAGGGAATGAATGTCAAGAAGTTTCACCAAAATTATAGTAGGTTTATGGTTGCAGAAATTTGCTTCAATGGGCTCTTGCTTTTTTGATAGTTTTACCTCTTGACTAGCAATTTAAAAGCATCCTATTCTATGTATCAAATCACTGTTCATGCACACTCCATTTTTTATGTCCCTTTGGCATGATCCTTGATCATGGCATAGCAATCAATCGTTGTTTTGTTAGAAATCTGTTCCTCTTCTCCACCTAATGGCTAGAGATTTCTACTCTACTGGATAATAATGATTTTATTAATAATACTATTGCAAAATGCTAATGAATGTGTATTAAATGTAGATAATATTCTGAATACTCAACAAGAATTATCCTTAGAATAAACCATTTGGTTGTAAAACCAGTGACAGGTGAAGAAGCTGAAGTGAAATAACTTGCTCAGATTCATACTCCTAGTTAGTAACAGAGTCAGAATTCTAATTTGGAATATGGATAGAAGCCCAGGGCAGACCTCATACTCTTCACCATTATGTGGTACTCCTAGATTTAACACTGTAAAAAACAAATAACAAAAGCAGTAAGACATTGTAATACCTCCGATCAGTTATCTAACTATTTTCTTCCTTTTGGGTTCCTATCCTACTGAATTATCTCTGCAGATGAATGATATGGCTTTTCCATCTGATGTTATTACCCCCAAATGAGGAAAAATTAAATGTTAATGAAGATGGCTTAGTAATTTTACATAATAAATTGGAAAGGGGAAGGAATCTGTCACCTGAAAAGAAATATTCAAAATATATTTCTGTGTTAAGTTTTTGAAATATAATAATATAATAATCTAGACTTAAGTATTATAGTTGTCATGAGCAAAACTAACATATAGCCTATTAAGGTAATTGTTCCCCATTGCATAATCTAAAGTAACTATGAAGTCTTGTGTTCAATAAACTTCTCCATTGTTTGGAAGATTTTCTGGAGAATAAATCACTGTCATTTATTTATTCAATTATTCAATCATGTATTCTTTCAACAGTGGTAGACATGATAAAGATATTGGCAATGCAGAAATGAAAACAAGATTATCACTTTTTTTTTGTCTTTCTGGGGTGGAATTTTTGAATTTGAATTACCTTTGTGACTGGAAGAGGAGTACAAAGAGAGAAGTGATTCCAATCTCTGGACAGATTCCTTATCTCATTTGATAAAGGGAACTATCAAAAAAGATAGCCAATATCAGAGGCTATGGCAGGAAATAGGTTTCATGGTAAAGACTCAACAAACCCAAGGACTCATTAGGAAGTGTAGGGCAAAGGATGAAAACAAAGTGTGAAAGCCTTCCTAACAGTAGAAGGATGTTGAGCACAGTAATTGTCCTTTGAATTTTCTGTTTGTTCAGTGAAGAAGTTTCCCTTATCTCAAACTAGAACAGACTTGAAACAAGGTAATACTTGTTACAAAAAACAAACCGAAGTAAGAAATTCAGAGAATAAAAAGACAGGATGAAAGAGGTATCTGTGCTCACATGGACTCAATAACCAAACAAAAGAGTAAATTTATGTAATTAGCCAGAGTATTTTGATGAGATTATGCCAAAATACCTTCATTGAAATGAACTGCTTGATGTTTGCAATTCACAAATTATCTTTTTTTTTTTAAGATTTTATTTATTTATTTATGAAAGACAGAGAGAGAGAGGCAGAGACAGGCAGAGGGAGAAGCACACTTCCTGTGGGGAGCCTGAGGCTGGACTTGTCCAGATCTGGGGACTCCAGGACTGCGCCTTTAGCCGAAGGCAAGACTCTCAACCACTGAGCCACCCAGGTGTCCCACAAATTCTCTTTTTTGAGGTAGATCAAGTTATACTACCCTCGACCTTACAGGCAGGGAACACGAGTTTATTCCTGCAGTTTTGTGAATGGATAGTAATGCTTAACTTCCAGTTAGTGATCCATTTAACCTCTCTCTTTTCAAGGAGGAGATAGTTTTATCACTGGTCTAAAAAACAAAATTCTTATTGTTTTATATCATATGTAGCCTGACAAAAATGAGGATACAAAAAATACAAAGAGATTGGATAATTCAGTTTTCAACTAAAACTACTGGTAAACAGGGCAATTTCTGACTGAGATCTGTTTTCCTAAAAGTGTTAAGTGCCTAATGCACCTTTCCTAAACTACCATGTGGTCATCTTAATCTACTGTCTTGAATAAAACAAAATTTGCCCATGATGTGGGGAAATTTTTTATTTATTTGTTTTAGAAAGAGCAGGAGAACGAGAGTGCAAGCAGGAGAAGGAAGAAACATAATCTCAAGCAGATTCTGCTGAGCTCCCAGCCCAAATTCAGGACCCTGGGACCATGACCTGAGCTGAAACCAAGAGTCAGACACTTAAAAGACTGAGCCACCCAGGTACCCCCATAATATGAATGATTTTAAAGTGTTCTTAATCATCATCATTAGCATGAATGTTAAGAAATATCCATTAAAATTTATTCACTTACTAGAACATATTTATTGAGCGGCCACAGTGAACCAGACACTTCTAGGCTCAGGGAATATTGCAACAAACGTAGTTCCTACTTTTTGAAGGAAATAAGCAGACTTTGAACACAGAAAGATATGCGATTATTTGAGGAGGAATGCGAAGGTGCTTGTTAGAATATAAAAGAAAATTTAGACAGAGTAAGAGGATGAATGGGATTCTTTGTTATATCAGGGGTCAGGGAAGAAAAAACATGGAGTCATTATATAGGAAGCCCTGTGGATATCCAGTGAAACAATATCTGAGGCCAAAGAAAGAGCACAGACAGAAACATTAAGGCTTGGCAGGTTCAAGGAATTGTCAGGAGGATAATGTGCCTGGATGAGCCTTCAGCTATAGAACATAGAATGAATTTAAGATATTAAAGTACAAAATTAGTTGGCTGGGACAGACAAGACACAATAAACAAAAATGAGTAAGTGTCTACACATAAAAATGTTATTAAGACTCTTGAACTATGTGTAGGCTACTTACACTACTTAATACTAAATGAGGCATTTGTAACTAGTCTTTCTCTTTCTTGAATCTATGCTACTATCCTAAAACCTGAAGGTCTTTCCTACCATTCACCACATTGTTTCCTCTTGTTGATTTTGCCAGAGTTTCATTTTAAACAACATTTAAACAACATTTTAAACAACATTTTTCTGGGTACTTTTTACATCAGTCTACTATCTATCAGTATTGGAAGATATACTGATATTTGAATTAATTTCATTTGATTCATATGTACTATTTTGAAGTAACAATGCTCTTTATAAACTTGAATTTTGTAATTAAGGGGGCTCTCCTGGATGTTGTTTAAATGAGTTTATTTAACCAAGAATTAAAACAGTTTTTTTTTTTTTTTTACATATAATGAACAATAAATTCCTTCTCTGTAAACCACATCTCAATACAAAAGCTCTTTAACAGCCCAGAATGTGGACTTTACCTCAACACATTAAGATTCGACATCTCTGTATGCTTATATTATTGGAACATTCATCATGCTATTCTGTAAACAAATGGAAGATTGTCTGCTAGTTTTATGGAAAAAAATGAAAGGGATAAACATAAAAATAGGAGAGCAGTCACCTTTTTTTCTTTTCAATCTAGTTGGCAGTCACATTAACATTTATACATCTGGCCTTTAGATGTAACCGTATATTTTTTTTAATATAAAGAAACATTTTAGTCCTACTAATATTTACAGTGTTTTATTTTTCCATCTGGGGATATTTTGCAAGTCAGGTTTTATGCAACCAACCTACAATGTGCTAAGCAACTGAGAGTTTCCCTGTTCTAGTGATTCTGTCTCTGAGAAAGGGTTCTGACATTCTACTGCAGGCCATTTTCTGTAATAGTAATTTTATTTTCATTAGTTTATGCAGCCAACTCAGTACTGGAGCTTAACTATGGAGTAAAGGGAACTGTGTGTTTAAAACTTTATTATTACCATCTCCAGTTTTTTGGACATTTTTGTTTGGTAGCATTTCATCCACATGCATGGAGCATTTTTTTTCCCTGCATGCAATACCCAAATAAAGATGATTCTAACCTTTTTCAGATCTTGTTGTTGCCTTAATAACATGGTTCTGCATTTTAGGGAGATGCTTTGAAAAATAAAGCACTGTAATTATTAAAGATCCACTGACAATGACTTACCTTCTATACTTGTGCTATAATACTTTCAGAAATTGAAGTTTCCTAATGACTATGAGCATGACTTGTAAAAATTCAGAGTACCTTTCATGTAATGAATGAAGACTGCCATCTTAGATTCTGGATAAAACTTTCCAAGATAGAATATTATGTCCCATTCGTTTGTACTCTTCCAACCAATAATTGTGCATGTGATGCATGATACCTGTGTGAGGATGCACACTTGGTGGGAGGCACTCAGAAGGCAGATCCTTAACAGCATTACCTATTAATCTGTGCCACTTAAACTCCTAGAATAAAAGACTTTTCTTTCCAGCTCTTTATAATTTTAGCATATTCTCTTCTTCACTAAATGCCTCATTAGCTTTATCTTAAGTAGGCTTTGTTTACCTAGAGATTTGTATTCATTGTTAAATAAGGTGATTTTTCAAAGTGACAAAAACACTGTATTGCCATTGTGCTACTTTGAGATCTGTTGCTAAAAGTGCTCTTTTGAAAAATCAAAACACATGTTTTATGCTTACTTATAAATGCTCTCAGACTAAAATCTTCCTAAAACCTCTCTCCATGTGATAGCCTCTCAGTTCACTCTGTTTGGCTTAGGTCCAAACTCATGTCTACAACACAATGATTGATTCCCTGCTCTCTGGTGCACAGCATGTGCTCATGACCCAGGTATCAAATGTTTATTCGACCTTATGTGTCTATTCTGTGACAGTCCTCACTTTGGGAGTGTTTCCTATCTAATTTGTATGCTAGATGTTAACCAGATGTGCAATAATAGGAGAGCAGATTCTCAGATTTCACCTAGAGGTTATATACCTGTGGTGACCATTTTTCTAAACCAAAAATGGAAACAAATTGGTTGACAAATATGAATAAACTCATGGGCACAGAAGGGGATAATATTTTAAAATAGGACAATCCTGGAAAAGTTTTCAAATTTAGACACATACATAAATGAACACAGACATATATTCTTGTTAAAAGCATAGCCACCCCATTCCCCTCAACAGAAATTACCACTGACCAATGGTAATATTCCAGATTTATTCAGTATAGAGATATGTATACATTGTGTGCATCTTCCATTTCAGCCAGTTTAATTTACATAGGTTTTTAGATTCATGTCAAGAAAGTTCTTAAATATTAGATATATTTCTAACAACCTAGTGAATCCAAATATTTTATTTTTGTGAACTTCTAGTTAATAAAAATTTGAAGCGCTTCAGCATTGGGATTTCACATTATTTTTTGATTTCCAAACATTCACCTATATGTCTAGCTCATGGTATTATATTTTGTTCAATAAGAGAATAGCAAAAATATTGCTTTGCATATGTAAGTGATCTAATAATCTCACAGCATATCAAATATTAAGGTAATAATCCCTGACATCATCCTGACATTATATTTTCTGTAAATACACACACACATATACATAATGCACATATATATGCTTATTTACTTATCTTTAAAATTATAGATCAATTTTTTGACAGTTTTTAAACTTCTTTAAGAAATAAATATTTCCAAGTGGCTTAAAAAGCAATCATTACAACCAAGGCAAGGATTTCACAGTATAATTGTCAATAAAAGTATTTCAAAAAATTCATGTTCAGTTTATAGGTCCATGCAGACAGCCACAAGTCATCTTGGAGAATCTATAATGAGAGTAACTTATGAGACTTATTCTCTTCCATATGGAAAAAAAAAGTAATACAGCCTTGACATTGATGTATGCAATATATTTTTAAGATGACATTTACACAATACTGTTCTTGCCAGGAAAAAGTAACAATTCAAAGAAGAAGAGGTTTTTTTTTTTATAGTATGGTACAATATGACTGAAAAGGCTTGATGTTCCAATTTCCTCACTTTTTCTACTTATTCTTTGAACAGGTCAATAGTATCCTAATGGAAATACTTTTTAAATGATCCAGTATGAATAGTGATCCAATATATATACACTAAAATAATTACCTAAGGAAATTTAGAAGGTGATCAAATACAATTTCTCAAAAAATAAAAAGATAAATATACAATGCTTTCAGTTTTATTCATTATAAGAAATGAACACATTTGTGTGCCTGTTTGTATATTATGTCTGGATGATAGACTAGGAGCTATGCTTAGTTCGACTGGTTGGCAGCAACAAATCAGGTATGGCAGCATGAACTTTAGATAATAAGATCAAATAAAAGAGTACCCTCGAAAGTCAGTAGGAAAAAAATCAAGAGGATTAAATTCCAGGGCAAGTCAACTCTATAGATATAATACAGAAAATAATTAATGAGCACAAGACATATAAGACTCAGTTCACAAATTCAAGTGTTAAAGAAATGTAATTTTATTTTCTGAAACTTAATTTTAGATTCTAAGCCTCTATTCTGTTCAGTAGGTAAAAAAAAAAAAAAAAAAAAAAAAAAGTAAATTAACATCTGTTGCTTATGGGCATAGCCTCTACCCTGCCACACTGACTTCTGTTACATGATTCTGAAATCTAAGGCCATGCTGTGCTGAGGCTATGTTTCCCAGGGTAGCTTCAACAGCCAGTGTGGACTCTCCAGACAATCCCTGCTGGTCTTTGACACATGGGGCTCTTCATTTCTATCGAATTAGATTCTTGACATAGACATTTTTCTCTGGATCATGCTGCATTCTTGGTGGGCTCCCCTGACTGTAAGCATAGCACTCATCAACTTCCTTCTCTGTCTTCCTCTCTCCATCTCATCTCTTCTCTTCCCTGGTAAAAATACCTTCTTAGTCTCATGTGACTAAGACTACTGAATGAAAATTTCAAGTAGGCCCAATGATGTATGTAGTAAGAAAAAGAACTTGGAAGTTAACTGTGGCCAAGCAAGAATCCCCTCACATGAAAGACTGTGTGGAGACTGGAGTGCTACCATTGCCCCCACCAGCCTGTGGCCTGGAATAGAATTGAGGAACGAAGTTCACAGTTCTGAGTTCCTCTCAACTGGTAGATTCCTCATTTCACACAGGCTACTAAGTTCGCTGAACTCAGGAAAACACCTTCATGTAGAAACAAGCGCTCAGATAGTGACGCCCACTCACTTACATCCTAGTCCTGTGTTTGTCCTTAGAACCAAACTTTGGTCATAAAGCAAACTGAAAGCAACCTTGCACGAGTCTGAGTCATTCTCCTTGACTAGGAACCACTCCAGTCTTGGTGATCTAGTCTAGTTCACTTTACCATTCCTGTCTATCATCTCCCACTCTGAGGCTATGGGTTTTGGACACAGAAGGCAGAAAACATGCTGTCTTGTGCAGAAAGGGAAACATGATGAGTATAAGTAAGAAAATAAAAGTTAATGTCTTAAGCTATACCCAGCCAGCCCAAGTTAAGAGAACAAAAAAAAACTTCTATGTCACAGAACATGAGAATAATCAAGAGTTTTTATTCTTTAAAATTGATATTTATAATAAATGGAGGCATACTGTACAGAATTATGAAAGAATTGTCATATTATATTTAGCAAGAAAAAAGGTGCAAGAGTTCAGTTTTAAAAACACCTCAATTTATCAGTGAATCTGTCTTGTTTCTGAGTGACTTTTCTTGGTGATTCACTTGCTGCCAAAGATTTGGGACATCTCTAGGCTGGACCTGGTAGAAATTGTACAATAGGTGTATTTCTTTTATAAACTTATGGCATTCCACTTCTTTTAATGGTGATATCTCTGATTTCTTTATGTTCTCTTTCTTTCTTTCCTCTTAAAAACTACTTTGGAAAGGATGTAACACAACATTTATAGCATACTTAGAAAACAACTCAGTAAGTATGGAAAATCTATTTGGAGGTGAACAAAACTTCTGGAATCTCAAGCATGTTGGTATCAATGTCCCACTTCCATATCTCTTTTCTAAGGAACATAGGCATAATTCCATTTTGAGGCAGTAATTATTTTAGTAGTAAATTGTCTGATAGATTTTTCTCCCTCCACAAATTAAATATTTAAGAGTTATAATTCAGTCCCTCACCTATATATTTTACTTGACATTAAATGGAGAATTCTACAAGATTAATTTAGTACTTTGCTTTGAGAAAAGAAAATTAAGCAAGTTGGAACAGTGCTTACAGAGCCAGCAACACATGATACAAATATTGGGGCCTCTGGAAACCAGTGCACAATTAGATTCTCTTTTCTCTCCTATTAACTCCACTATTCCTGCCAATAAATAAAACTTGATGATAAGTTTGTTTCCATGCTATGACTACAAAGATACAGGAAAATGTATTTTAATTAAATTCTTAATGAATTTCGAATAATAATACAAATCCATGAAATTGAGAGATTGGAGAGAGAAGAAGCCATCTTTTCCTAAAATACAAAATTGATGTTTTTTAAGAGAGTAATTTTAACTTATTATTTTCAACATTTTACTTAAATGGTAATAATATCATGTCTGGATAAGAATATAGTATTGTGGAAAATATAGCAAATTATGTATGATCATCTCAACTTTCTATGGTGGCATTCCTCTATTTGTCCAAGTAAGGCTCAGGAGAGATCAAAGTGAATCACTTGCAAAGTAAATTTCATTAACTGAGTTATATGACCAAATGGGGTTATGATTGCTTTAAGAAAGTATGTTCTTTTTTAAAAAAAAAATTATATTCAATTTAGCTAACATACACTGCATTATTAATTTCAGGGGTAGAATTTAGTGATTCATCGGTTGCATGTAACACCCAGTGCCCATTACATCAAGCACCTTCCTTAATGCCCATCACCCAATTATCACTTCCTCCTACCCACTTTCCCTCCAGCAACCCTTAATTTGTTTCCTAGAGTTCAGCATCTCTTATAGTTTGCCTCCTTCTCTATTTTCATCTTATTTTTCCTCCCCTTCCTCTATGTTCATCTGTTTTGTTTCTTAAATTCCACATGAATGAAATCATATGGTATTTGTCTTTTTCTGATTGAATTACTTTGCTTAGCATAATACCCTCTAATTCCATCCATGTCATTGCAAATGGCAAGATTTCATTATTTTTCAAGGCTGAATAATATTCACACACACACACATACACACACACACACACACACACACATTCTATCCATTCATCTGTCAATCTGTCACTGGATATCTGGGCTCTTTCCATATTTTGGCTATTGTTGATAATGCTGCTATAAACATTGAAGTGCATGTGCCCCTTCAGATCATTATGTTTATATCCTTTGGATAAATACCTAGTAGCACAGTTGCTGGATTGTAGGTTAGCTCTATTTTTAACTTTATGAGGAAACCCTGTACTGTTTTCCAGAGTGGCTTGCATTCCCACCAGCAGTATAAGAGGGTTCCCCTTTCTCTGTATCTTCACCAGCATCTGTTGTTTCCTGTTGTTAATTTTAGCCAATCTGACATGTGTGAGGTGGTATCTCATTGTGGTTAAAATTTGTATTTCCCTGATGCCAAGTGGTGTTGAGCATTTTTTCAAGTTTCTGTTGGCCATTTGTATGTCTTCTTTGGAGAAATGTCTATTTATGTCTTCTACCCATTCCTTGATTGGATTAGTTGTTTTGGGGTATTGAGTTTGGTTAAGTTCTTCATAGATTTTGGATACTAGCCCTTTATCTAATAAGACATTTGCAAATTTATTCTCCCATTCCATAGGTTGTCTTTTAGTTTTGTTTACTGTTTCCTTTGCTCTGCAAAATATGATGAAGTCCCAGTAGTTGTTTTTGCTTTCTCTTCTCTTTCCTTTGGAGATGGTGACTAGCAAGAAGTTGTTGCAGCCTAGGTCAGAAAGGTTGCTGCCTTTCTCCTATGTTCTCCTCTAGGATTTTGATGTTCTTATTAAGCTTTCATACAATTTTTGTGTCAAATGTGCATTTGGAAAGTTTCTAACATTTAGAAACCATGGAGTCCTAAGGAGTTTGATTTGAGGTGATGATCATGGTTTTCATTCATTAGAATTGAGACAGAAATTTTATTATGATTATAGTAATTGGCATATTTTTATGGATTCCTATTCTAATTTGGCACTCGTTCAACTTCATGGCTCAGGCTACAGTAGTGGCATGATGGATTACTGTGGGTTCTTTTCATTATTATTAAATTTAATTAATTTTTGCTCAGGTACCCAGATGTGAACAGCATCAGGTTTCTAATCTAATCATACAGTTTGGAAAATATGTGCTGTCAATTAGAGACATTTTATAATGGAAACAATAAAAAGAATCATTAATGAAAAGTAGTTTGCCTCCCAATGTAGTTGGTGCTAGTTAATCAAACATACTTTGAAACTGAAGTCATTAATAAACTTTTCTTTCTTTTATACCTATGAAGTGCTCTGAGATTTATTTTTGAAATTAGGCATTTTGAAAAGAAGGAATTAATGTATTTTGCTTTTCACAAAGATGGTTTTCTTCACCACCACAAATGGTAAAAACAATATGAAAAACAACTAAGAAAATAATGTTTTGAATTTTCAGCCTATATATATATGTATATATATATATATATATATATATATATATATATATATATCCCCTATAAATTTAATTAGTATTTTTGCAGAGATAGAGGTGATGAAGCTTTTTACTTACTCTGCTAGTTAGTCTCCTCTTTGGTCTCACATCAATTGTTTTTAAAATGTAGGAGGCGGGATCCCTGTGTGGCGCAGCGGTTTGGCGCCTGCCTTTGGCCCAGGGCGCGATCCTGGAGACCCAGGATCAAATCCCACGTCAGGCTCCCGGTGCATGGAGCCTGCTTCTCCCTCTGCCTATGTCTCTGCCTCTCTCTCTCTCACTGTGTGCCTATCATAAATAAATAAAAATTAAAAATAAATAAATAAATAAATAAAAATAAAAAAAAAATAAAATGTAGGAGGCATTACCTGGACTCCCTTATCCTCTAACCTGGAGCAATTTGGGCCAAGAAGCAACAGGAGATTGAAGGCAGAGAGAAACTAGACTATTTCTTTCTGCTTTCCTCCTTTTGTCAGCACACTGACTCTGACAGCTACTGCATCTCTCTCTTCATAGCTCTTCACTGGGCTCCAGTAAAATATTCACCTCTCTCCAGATGTGGTAATAGTTTCCTAGTGTTGCTAGTCTCTGAATACTACAATATCCCTATTTGCTCCTGTCTTGTGTCTGTACATACACCTCAACTAAAGCCTCTTCATTTAAGTCATCCCAGTGGATTCTGTCCTCTGCTCAGGCATGACTCCTATACTATCAATACATATAACTAGTCTGCTTTTGGAATAATACACTAGGAGTTTCTATAGTATTTTCATGGATAATTCCATTAGGATAAGTACAAATATAAGGATAAAATTCAGCATATTAAGAATTTTACATGCTATGAGGTTTTTCTTGGGGTAAAATCTATTCTATCTGCCTTTATGGAGAACATCTTTTCTTCACTAGGTGTGTCTCATGACTTGGAAGCAATATTGCATATGAATTTAAAAACATATTAGTCTTTATTTCATTTTGAGGTAATATGACATTAAGAAAATGATGCCACCCCTGAATCTTTCAATAAGTAAGGCCAATCTTATTACTTATGTATATTGTAATTGTGAAATTCTTGGTAATTTGCATCAATGTGTTGGAATGATTATAATTTCAGAAATAATTATATGCTACCTAAAAACCTGCAAGAGTTCATTAAACATATTTTAGTGTTTCTATTTTAATATACTCTTAAATTTGCATTATTTAGAATGATTTTAATGTTAGTACAATATTCCATGTTGATTCTGAAGTTGATTGAAAGTCAATAACAGGGATCCCTGGGTGGCGCAGCGGTTTGGCGCTGCCTTTGGTCCAGGGCGCGACCCACGTCGGGCTGCCGGTGCATGGAGCCTGCTTCTCCCTCTGCCTGTGTCTCTGCCTCTCTTTCTCTCTCTCTCTCTGTGACTATCATAAATAAATAAAAATTAAAAAAAAAAAGAAAGTCAATAACATTTAGAGAAAAATCTCCCTTTTGAGTATATCATTGTCCTTAAATAAATACTGCTTGGTAATGTTTATCATAAAAAAAATGAGTCAGTTAATATCCCACTGAGCATAATATTTTCTGATAGATTCATAGGCACTTATCAGAATATCACTCCCAATATTAATATTTAATAAATTCCAGCAATACATAATATGCTTCTAATATGCAAAACTGTAAGCACTTATTTTAGATATCTAATATATGTGTGAGTTCTAGAAGTACAATGTTAATTTCTGACAGATTTGTGCTCATTTCTAATTGGTAGCTTAAAAGTCTAATGTAGTCCCCTGGACCATATTAGGTGCTAATCAAATGCTTAAATGAATGAATTAATTTCTGGTTTGAGGTATCTTCAAGGGATTGGTTAAATCTAGAAGTAATTAAAAGTTACAATTTATTAAAAAAATATTTTTAAAGAATTTTTCAGTGAAATGATTCAATTTTCATTTAATGTATTCTGTTCTTTGCTTTAGGATCCATTAACTCCACAAATCTCGATTTAAGTGATTAGCAGTTGCATTACAAGGTTTTATTTACATGGGTTTTAATGTGGTTATGGGAAAAATACTTTGACTTCAAGCTTTTAGAATGTGT
This sequence comes from Canis lupus familiaris, assembly GCF_011100685.1. Lineage (NCBI taxonomy): Eukaryota > Metazoa > Chordata > Mammalia > Carnivora > Canidae > Canis > Canis lupus. The sequence goes on from NC_049233.1 coordinate 26,851,607, forward strand.
TTTCTCTAAAATAGTTTTCTTTGCATGATAAATTTGTTTATTCACTTTAAATGTCATGATGTTCTCTCATATAATTACATAGAATAACTTCAGAATCATGGAGCACATGGAAAATGCAATGCAATGTTTATAACTTTATGTTTCATTTCACTTTTATCTCTGAGTGATTTGAGGGTGTGTGCTGAACACCTTGCCTTTGCCTTCCAGAAGAACTCCTTGCCCTTCTCCAGTTTCATTGGCCTCCAAGAAACTGAATTTTATGGACTGGATCTCCAAGGCTCCTTGGCCCTCTGGTTTCGAGGTGTGTTTGGATATTGCAAAGCACAAGGAGGGGCTCTGAAGGCAGGGGGAGAACAAGGAGAGACACTGATTCCCACAGCTCCCTGCCTGCAGGGCTGCATACCTTTATGGAAGACCTCGTCTCCTTTGGGTAATTCTCTCCTGGAAAATACAGACCTCTCCATACCCACTCTCTTCCTTGCTTCTTCAGCTTAGAAAAAGACAGAGCTTCCTGTTGTGCTGGTTTTGGAGTATACCATCAACCTTTATCCTTGTCCCATATCCTGTCTCTGGTTCTGTAAATAGCTCCCTTATTAAATTCTCTTTAATGAACTCACTTAAATGTGTCATTATTCTCCTTCAAAGATGCTGACTGATGCAAGACATTTTTTAAATAGGTGAATTTTTAAGGTTTTGTTTACTTCCTCCAAATGATTCATCTGAAATGTGATTCATTTACTTTGTCTTCAAAAAAGATTTATCCCTCTTGACACAGATTTGTTAATTGAAAAATAAACAGTTGGCATGAGAACTTAAAATTATCAAACATCTTAATTCAATAAAATTTTTTTGGTCACATTTCTATATAGTTGTGGAGAGAAAAGTTTCAAATATATTCAGGAAGACTGTATCATTATTTAAAAATATAAATAAAGTATTTTTATACATAAAGATAAGATGACAACCCACTTCTTATCCTCAGATTAATTTGCAAATATATATATATGGCAAGTGACGTGATAGCCCTGATATTCTACAGCATAAAACACATTAACATTTATAAAGGTAATCATTAATCATATTTGCCATGACATTATGATCCAGTCATACCATCATTTTTCAGGCTTTGCCTATTATTAAAATGCCATGTTGACTTAGATTATGTCAGTATATAACATTACCAACCTAGCTGATTTTGATAAGTCAAAGCTAAAAGACAGAGCAAGACAGACACGTCTTTTCCAAATGACCCGTTTAAGATTTATTGTTTTCAACAGTATTTCCTATGTATAAGCAATTGTTTCTATAATACTACATTATTTTAAAAGTAAATTTGCAAACAATTTACCATTATAATTATTATTAAGTGATTCAATAAATATTTATGGGGAACATACTATTCTGTTGTTGATGTCAGGTGTCACAAGGAATAAGATAGTCACTTACATGGAGCTTACATTCAAGACGAGCTAGAGAGACAGTAAATGTAAATAGTACATGTGAATAGTCAGGTGCTAATAATACCATGCAGAAAAATAAAGATGGGAAAGGGATAAGCTGTTCTGGGTGGGATTCAGTTTAATCGGCAGGCATATCCCGTTGTCAGACAATGCAAGGTATGAAAACAATTTAACTCTCTTGTCCTATCCCGTGCCTTTTGGGTTATTGTTGTCATGTTCTTTCACTTTATGTATATCTTCAACCCTAGAAATGACTATTACTGCTTTTTTGGCAGTTAATATGTATTTATATTTTTTCAGATAATTATAATTTTATTATTTTTTATTTCCTTCTGCATTACTGGGCTTCCATTTGGGAGTTGTTTCTTTTCATCAGAGAGCAATCTTTTATTTCCCTTTTTTCTCATCTATAGTGATAAATTCAGGATTTTTGTTGTTCAAAAATTGCCTTCCTCTTCAATCTTAAAGGAAAATCCCGTGGGCTTAGCACTCTCACTGGCAGTAATTTTATTTCAGCATCTTAAAGATTCCATTCTGTCCAGTTTCCATTGATTCTTCTGCAAAGTCATATCTCAATTAATTCTCTCTTCAACTGTGTCCAATATACTGTTAAGCCCAGCCACTGATTTCTCAATTTTAAATATTGTATTTTTTTCAGTTTAGAACTTCCATTTGATTTTTTTATATTTTCAATTCTCTGCTAAAATCTCCATGTCCATCTGTTGTCCTTTTCAACAAATTAACCACGGTTATTTAAAAGTCTGTGTCTGATAAATCCTGTATCTGGAGTTCCACAGTTATGTTTCTATTGTCCTTTGTTTTTCCTTTATTTTTGTTCTTGTTGTCTTAAATACTAGTATGCCTGCCATTTTTGAGTGAGTGTTAAGCATTGCAAATCTGAAACTGTAGAAATAATATGAGGTTTCAGATGATGGTGATACAATCCTCAGAAGAGAATTTACATTTACCTCCTGTAGACTAGGAGCATTCTGGGATCACTTTCATCCAATGTTAGGGCTTAAAAAGATTTAAAGCTGGGTTCCAACCTATACAGAGGTGACCTATTTTGACTGCACCCTTACTTATAGTGTACAACCCTTCAGAATCTCAACCAAATATGGGAGATTTAATTTGCCCTCTCTTGCAGTGCCTAGACTTGAATTTTTGTTCCTCCAGCTTCATAGCATTTTCAAAGACCCCTTCAGTTTCTCAGCCATTCAATTACCTCATCTTAAATCCATAGAAACTCTTCAGGCAAAAGCAGCCCCAAATATTGTGCATACCTCTCTTCTTCAAGACATTAGCTTTCTCATTCTTCACCACCTGATTGTTTTTTTTTTTTTTTTTTTTCTTCATGGCTTCAAGTAAATAGTCCTCAACTTTTCTCATTTTTCTCTGCAAGAGAATTTTCCATCTACCATGACTGAAAGCATAAATCTTCCCATAAATTTATTACTGAGCCCATAAGAAAAGAAGTTCTAATCAATGGACCCATAGTGATCAGAGAAACAAAAAACATTGGGTTTTTTGTTGCCAGTTTCAGAAACTAAGCCTTAAAATTCTACATGCAGATCCTGAACTTGACAGAGTAGATTCTCGGGGAGCCTGGGTGGCTCAGTCAGTTAAACGTCCAACTTTTTTTTTTTATAAATTTTTATTTATTATTTATAATAGTCACAGAGAGAGAGAGAGGCAGAGACACAGGCAGAGGGAGAAGCAGGCTCCATGCCGGGAGCCCGATGTGGGATTTGATCCCGGGTCTCCAGGATCAGCCCTGGGCCAAAGGCAGGCGCCAAACCGCTGCGCCACCCAGGGATCCCCGTCCAACTTTTGATTTGGGCTCAGGTCATGATCTCAGGGTCATGGTATTGAGCTCCACCATGGGCTCCACACTCAGAGTGGAGTCTGCTTAGGATTCTCTACTTTTGCCTCTGTCCTCACCCACCTCATACATATACATATGCACTCTCTCTTTCTCTCAAAAAAAAAAAAGAAAAGAGGAAGAAGAAGAAGAAAAGAAAGAAGAAGGAGAAGAAAGAAGAAGAAGAAGAAGAAGAAGAAGAAGAAGAAGAAGAAGAAGAAGAAGAAGAAGAAGAAGAAAGAGTGGATTCTAATGAAAAGAACTGTGGTTGGGGACACCTGGGTAGTTCAGTCCTTGAGCATCTGCCTTCTGCTCAGGTCATGATCCCAGGTCCTGGGATACAGTCTTGCATCAGGCTCCCCACTGGGAGCCTGCTTTTCCCTCTGCTTATGTCTCTGCCTCTCTGTGTGTCTCTTGTGAATAAATAAATTTAAAAATCTTAAAGAAAAAAAAAAGAACTGTGATTGAATAGAACTGAACTGCTTCTTTTTTATCTTATAATACCATCAACTTGTATATATAAAACAGATTTAAAAAGAAAATGGCGTAAAATTAAGTTTATGCAAAAGCTTTAAAACTCAGTTACACACAAATTAGAGACAAAAGGATTAGCGTAAATTACAAAGATTTTTTAAGATCTCATACTCAGATATAAAATTTAATTTTCTTTGCAGTAAAAAAAACGGGCCAGCTTGGTCAGGTTCTAGTGAGGATTCTCTTCAAAATTGCAGACGGCCAACTTCTCATGGTATCCTCACATGGCAGAAGGAGCAAGGCATCTCTATGGGCCTCTTTAATAAGGCCATTATTAAAGGGCTCCATCTTCATGACCTAATCACCTCCCAAAGGCTCCACCTCCTCATATCATCACCTTGGGGGATAATTTCAACATATGAATTTGGAAGGATATATTCAGACCAAAACAAGGAGGAAAAACAAAATATATGTGAGTGAATATGTCTTGACTCTTACAAAAAAATTTTTTTTCACCTAATTCACTCCCTCAAAATTAATTTAGCCTTTAAAAAACTAGGACTCAAGAAATCTTGACAGATTAGAACAATGGTTAAAAACAACCAAGATAAAATGTAATAGAAATTCATGAAACATTCTACATTTAGATTCAAAATAACATTTGAAATTATGAGTAAGAGGCAAAATCTAAGATTTTTTTTTTTTTTTGTATTTGCAAGGTTAATGTTGATGTCAGAAACAGATACTTTGCAATAGTGGGTGAAATTAACAGAAAGAGTTATGATTTCCTTTGAAGACTAAATGGGTCAGGTCACTTCAGCACATGAATGTCAACATCAAAACTAAGGTGTATTCTGTAATGGGCATTCAAAATATTGAAATACACTCCAGTTTAAATCCACTTTATGTGAGAAAATTATAATCAAGCTGTTTAGCCTCTTAGTTTAAATAAGGGAGAAGACACAGCATACTCCATGCCAGACAGCAGATTGAAAGAAAGGATGCAAGCTAAAGAAAAGTATGATTTTGTTCAAACTAAGGTAAGTGTTCTTATAATTGGAGCTATCAAAAAAGAAAAAGGGAAAGTTTCCTTTGAGAGTTTGTGAATTGGTCATTACTGAACATTTTCACAAAAACATATGAATGACTACTTGTTGTTATTTCATCATTTCAGATGTAGTTTGTTTACAATCAGTATAATCCCCATCCTTCAGAGATCTTCTTTCCAGCCAGTTTCTGATTAGAGGATGGCACTTGGGATCGTTCATGCTGGATTTGGAAAGCAGAAGAGGAGAATTGATTAGTCTCTGGAAACAGCTGTGAGAGAACATGGAGTCTTGCCTATGTTTTCATTACAGGTAGCTGAGTTCACTGGGTGGACCTTCCTGCTGTTACTGGATGATCCAGATGTCCTCTGGAGAATCCCTTGCTTCTCTGCTCCATACGGCTTCCAATTGTATTTACCTGGAGTAGCCTTCATGTTCCGAATACACAATTGAATGGGAGCTAGATCATATGAACCCTACAAACAGTATATTATTTTATATAAACATTTGGTCGAATAAGTCACTAGTTTCTCTTCATGTATTTATTTGAATCAAGAACAAATATGCCATCATACACGGTTTCAAAATATTTTACCCTTTTAAATATGTAATAATTTCATGTTATTAATACACTGGTTAACAGAAGCAAATTTTATATATAATGGCTCATTGTTCCTAAAATGTAAAACAGTGACTTCTTTAGAATGCTTAGTAACATTGATAAAATCATCTGTCACTAGTTTTCTACATCCTTAATTGTCTGAAAAATTAAACCTGTCAGATTATATTCAAAATACTGTTTCCTCTTAGGAGTTTGATTTAATTTATGAGATTTTCTTTCACTCTGATTTAAGAAAGATGGGTAAAGCCAAGTATATAATGGAACTGGTCTTCAAGTTAAATAATCATGGTAGTAGTCTATCCAAATTGTAAGCTATGGGAGGAAACCACTTTTTTAAATTAATTTCAGAAGGGGACTAACAGGACATTTGTTACAGGATTTCTTCTCCTTTAGTACCTGTGGTTCTGGGTCACGCCACTTCAAAGAATGAAGAGGTAGACCAGACAAAGAGTGGTGGGCAGCAAAGCAAAGTTTACTGAGACTACAAAGCTCCCAAAGAGGGAAGGGACCCAAGAGGGCTGCTGATTTGGTGGTTAGATCTAGGGGGTTTTGGGGGCTGGTCGGCAGGCTGTTTTAATCTGATTAACCCTCCATGTACCTGTCATCCAATCAGGTTTTTGCCATTTACCTGTCACGTGGGAAAGGATGGACAGCTCTTTCCAGGGTGGTGTAAAATCCTTTTAAGGGTGGTTTCCTCTTAGGGCAAGGGCCCGTTGTCCATGCCTGCCTTTCTTCCAACTATCCTTCATTAAGTTGAACTTCAAAATGATTCCTACACTTGATGTAAAATTTGTCAATCACAGATCAGAGCCCCAGAAAGGACCCAAAGACCTGAGTTGTGGAAGTGAGTCCAGAGAACATGTGGATGTTGGGACTTCAGACCTATAAAGAGATTGGGCTGGAGTATGTAGACAGGCAAGAGAATTGGTTCAGAAACATGGAGAGGTGAGGAGAATGTGACTTGTGCAACAATGAAAAATTGTTGAAGATTTTTCTTTTAACATAGAAAGACCAGAGACAAAGTAAAAGACGAAGAAGACAACATTGGGCAAAAGTAGTTAGGATCAATAAGAGAAGTAAAGTTGCAGCTCAAGGCTGGGAATAAACATCAAAATTTTCCTACTTCATAAACACTGTCTTTGCCCTGCCTCCCCATCATGCACACACACACACACACAAACACACACCATACAATAACAATGTGTTATTGTGCCAAATACTGTAATGTCAAACATAATGTTACATGAAAATAATGGTAGATAGTTGGAAGAAAGGCAGGCAGGCTGGGACAGGGGGCCCCATCCTAAGAGGAAACCACCCTTAAAAGGAAAAAGACCCCATCCTGATTCTAGACTTTATTCAGTGCCTCAGCTTCCTGCTGGGAAGATTTACAACTTATATAGGACAGAAGGAAAGGAATGGCCTTGGGTGTCCTAACCCAGGCCTGGGAGGCAGTTCATCAGCCACTGGAATATTTAAATAAAGAGCTTGATCTGGTGGCCTGTGGTTGTCCGGCATACCTTAACCCTTTTAATTCCTGAGGCTATGGGACATCACCCTGGAGGAAGCCCTCCACCGCTTCCAACTTGAACTACCTGATAGGTAGATGAGCATGTAGACCAAAACCTGATTGGGTGACAGGTTCATGGAGCGTTCCCATTATCTAAACCCATATAAACCCCTAAGCTTTGAAACTCAGAGGGCAACCATCTGGGGTCCCATCCTTCCTCAGGCCTTTGTATTATCGCTCAATAAACTTTGCTTTGCTGCCCACCACTCTTCCTCTGCTCTACCTCTTCATTCTTCCAAGCAGCATGACCCGGAGGCATGGCCACTGGCGGAAAAGAGATGTACAAGCTAATTTCTCAGTATCCAATCTCTGAATTTCAATAGTGCTTTTAACAGTTCCCCTTTCATAATCCTAACTAACTTCGTCTCTTTGTATGGTTATTACCCCCCTTGTGGATGGCGGAACACACTCTCCTGCAAAACTAGGAAATTATTGAAAGAAACTACCGTCCTGTATTTTTTCCCACCTCCCTACATAATGACTAAAACAATTTACCCTTCACTAATTCTTCATCCTACAAGTTCTTTGGATTTAATTCATAATATCTCTAAAAAGTATTTCCTGTAAAAGTCTTTTTTGCCTTGCCCTCATTGTGCTGAATAGTCACAGATTTACTTAGCAGCATTTGTGAGATTTTTTTTTAAGGTCTGAATGTTTTTAATGGATTATAGTAAAAAGCAGGATCTTGTTAGACACTGATGTTAAAAAAAAAATCCAGCTCCACTACTTAATGATTGATGATAACTAAAACTGTTATAATAATGTCCACTCCTGAGAAGGTTTTGGTAAGACTGAGACACGACATGTAAAAAACTCTTAGCACAATGATTTAACCCCTGCTCAATTAATATTAATCCCTGCCTCTTTCCCTTGACACAAGTCTTTAAATTCCTCAGAATACCAAATCCCAAATTCCTCTCACCTATGTTCACATGTATCAAGTTCATAGTTCCTCGGTGTATCCAGAGATCACCTGTAAATATACAGAGATATTTAGATATATCAACATGGAAATAGAGGATGATAGATAGATTCATGACCTCCAACTATGCAATGTATCTTTGGGAATAGGGGATATACAGTTGCATTTTAACAAGCTTATACATACTATTTATGCTCCTGATGTTTCAGAGCAATTAAACTAGTCCTTCCATAACAATTAACTCCTGAAATAGTCCATTTCAAATTCTATCTAAAAGGTAAAATTTTAAAAATAAAACTTTAAAAAGTTTTAAACATGAACATGAGGACTAGTTGTAGAAAATAATACCACGTTGACAAAGAGAGCATGCCAAGTGATAAGGAGGGAAAACATGATCTTTGGAAAATTGTAGGATTTGAGGAAGAGGCCAAAATATGTTCTTTAAATTGCATATTAAATAGAAATGCATAATGGTTTCCTGCAGTGAGGTGTCAGGTTTCTCTCTTATTTTAACAGCATAACATTGCAAGCTATCAGACCATATTCAATTTCCAGTCTCGATGTTGTTAGTGTCTTTTGTACCCAAGTGTCCACTTTAAAATGCACCACACTGCAAAGGCACAAGAAGAGAGAATTTTTATCCTCTTGAACCAAGTTTCCAACTTACATCCTCTCTCCAGCAAGATTCAGATCTTTCCATAAATTATTCTGAGAAACACCAATGTCAGGTTTAACAAATCATAGATTTTATTTATTTATTTTTAAAGATTTTATTTATTTATTTATTTATTTATTTATATTTATTTCAGAGAAGAGAGACAGAAGCATGAGCAGGTCGAGGGGCAGAGGGGAAAAACAGACCGCCACAGAGCAGGGAGCCCAATGTGGGACTTGATCCCAGGACTCCCAAGGTCATGACCTGAGCCGAAGCCAGATGCTTAAGTGACTGAGCCACCCAAGTGCCCTAGATCAGTATATTTTAAATCCTCTGGGGTCACAAGCAGAATTTGTAGTCCTCACATACATTAATAGGCTTATTTTTAGATTTTTTAAAAAGTTTTGAAAGAATGCATCAATAAAACAACTAATTTTTTTAATCTGCTCTATTGCATTTGCCTTCCTATAAGTGTAATAATTACCCTCCTTATTTTCTCTTCTCTAAATTAATTAATTACAATTTATCAAGAACCAATTGTAATAGGGATTTGTCACTGAGTTTTCTCTTCTTAAATCATCCTCCAAAGTGATGATCATTCTCTTTATTCCTCTGTGACAATTAAAATATCTTATTTTCTAAATAACAAGTTATTCTTTTGTTCTCTGAAAAGTACAGTAATACTATATGAGATACAATATGGTAAACGCCTGCTTCAAATATCTAAACTAAGTCATAATAGATTGTAGGTCCATCAGTATGATATACTGATTAATAATAATACCTTCCATATAAAAGCATGTTATAAAATACATTATTTCATTTATTTTTGTAATGTTGCAAGGTAGACAAAATTATTGTCCTTGTTTTACATCCATACAAATTTGAAAGGTTAAGAATGGATTAGCCCAAATTCACATGACTACTAAATGGTGGATCCAGAAACTAAGACTCAGGTCTTCTCACTCAGAGTGTACTAATTTCCCTCTTGTGCTAGCCTCTGATTGGTACCACTGTAGCATCTCTTGATGATCACTGGGAACAGTATGGTCCAATCTGTTTAACTCCTAGTGATAATTTTAGTGAACATATCAAGATAGGAAGTAAATAATACAAGGTAGACATTGTTGAACTATCCTGGCTGGTAATCAGCTATTTGACCAAAAAGGTAGAGTTAATCTGAAATGTTTGCAGCTTTTAGTAGGACTAAATAGTAGAAGTGGTCAGCAAGTTTTGAATTTGCCTCCCTAATCCAATATTTTATTGATGGAGAAACACAGAACCAAAAGTTTATCTAAACCAATTGTGCATCTAATCTTGTGAGATCACACAGGTACCTGGATCCCTACCACAGGTTCTTCTCTGAACATGTTGTAGCATTAGACCTTGGATAAATCCAGCTTACCACCATTGTCTAATCGCAGGTTTAAAATGTAAACTCAGTCACTATTACTTTTATCTCAGAGATTTAAAGTAATACTGTGTTGTAAAGAGATGGTCATGTTTACTATTTGTAAGTATTTATGTTAATTAAATCTTTAATTCTTGATGTGTGGAAAGAGCACTGCTCTAATATGTGAAGACAAATTTTCTTCCCTGGCTTTGCTATGAACTGGCCATTTAACCTCACACGAGTTACTTCTGGTCTCTGGGTCTCATTATTAAAATGAAGGGATTTCTTTTTCTAACTATGCAACCAGTATTACTTAATGATTTCCTTCTAAGTTGCTAGAACTTGGTTCCATAATTTTTTATCCCTTTCACACAAATATCTTCAAACACTGGCTCTCAGTGTATTCATAAATAAATGCTCTATTAGATTAGCTGTATTCTTAGCTATCTGCTCTACATACATTTTTACATTTGAATAGCATAATGTCTTACATCAACTCAGCTGGCAACTGTCTACACTGTTTACAGGCTTAAACTATGTGAAAAAGCATCTAATATGAGAATCATTGTACAGAAGAGTGAGATATCTTCTGTTCACCAGAGTTGCTGCTGCCCGTCTTTTCTTGAAAGATTCCGCTGCAACTGTTATGAATAAGACTTACTAGAGATGAGTCATTATTTAGCTGAATATAGCTCAAAACATCCAAATAAGGAGATTTTAACAAAAGACAAAGCTGCTCTATTATCTGGTAATTTAAAGTCAATACTGTTGAAAGGGAATATCTGTTGATCAGAATAAATTATAACTTGGCTTTTTTTTTCTCTTCACTTTGTCAGGTAGAACATCTGTGTGAGCTCCCTTGAAATAACAAGTAGACAGGGTCACCTTCAGATGCTGTTCAGGAAATTACTGGGGGAAATGGGGTAGGCAAGCAAATCCTATCCATAGATGGCAACGTGAATGGGACATTTAGATAGAAAACAGAGTCCTTAGTTGAAGGATGTCTGAAAGATAAACAGCAATGGCACTCCCTGGAGTTGCATTTAGCTCCCAGAGGAAGTTAGGTTGAATACAGGCAGTTGGGAGGCTGGCTCCGGGACTGCCCAACCACTTCCCCACTCCAGTTTTGTTTATGTGGCTGTCAGTTTTTTGGATTTTGTGTTTTGTTTTGTTTTCTTTTTTCTGTGCACCTGTGAATTTTCATCTAATAGCATTAAGTTTGGTGAGATCATTACATATAATATATAAACTTTATCTGTCATAAAACTGATGGGAGAAGGAACATAGGCTGGGACTTTGCAGGCAGCATTCCTGAGGCATACAGGCTGTAACACTCCTACAGATCTCTCAAGGATTTCCCTTAATGTTTGATCATCATAGCTTTGCTCTCCCTAATGTTACTTACCTCTGATAACTGTACCCCCCACTCTCAATATATATGTTAGCAATCATCTTTTAAAATATGGCCCATTGATATATATCTGAAGGGTCTCAAGACTAAAATTTACTAGACAGTAGTAAATAACCTTATCTTAACAGCAGCTGGCCCCTCCAAGGTCCTGAAGGCCTTGTGTTTAACATGCACAAATTCCTTGGAGATTTACACCAACCTTAATCCCCACTAACTAAAAGTACATAATCAGTTACTTCTCACAATCCCAGTGCAGCTCCTTCTGCCCACTGGACCTTTCCGGGTGCTTGAATAAAAGCACCTTTTTGGACCATAAAATGTCTCGAGAATTCTTTCTTGACCGTCTACTCTTTGGTCCTCCATCATGAATTACTTATGTTTTATATGCATTAAATATTTCCCAGGATCTTATTACATAAGAATCCTGGGAAGAGATTGGACTTTCCATAAAGCAAGTATTGCAAGGAATGCTAAGAACAGAAAATTATCTAGGACATGTGCCACCTTAAACTAATGACCTAAAATTCATGTCATCGGAAACTCATGGTCTCTCAGTTTCTTTGGAGTCAAGAGGACCTCGGAGAAGCCTGCTTCAACAAGAACAAAGGCCTTTTTATGATTATATATTCTGGAGTTATATGTAAGTGTTCTGTATTTAAAACATCTGAAAATCACTGACTCCTGGAACCACAGCGTGCCAAACAAACCACACTCCTTTACAAAAAGCTACATATTGTTTTGAAATACTATCTTTTCAAGTATACTACTTGCTTTTTATTAGGGTTTTAGTATCAAGAAAGATACAGAACAAAATATTTTATTGTTGTTTCTGAAGGAAACAGGCACTGTTTAAAATGTCACTTCAAGGAAAGAAATACAAATCTTTGTGATAAAAAAGAGTAAAAAAAATTGCAATAAATAGATTAGAAAAACAAATTGAAAATCTTCTTCAAAGGGAACTGTTTACATGTATGGCATATTTTTGTTTAAAATCAAAAAAATATAAATCAAAGTTTTCCTATTAATTTTCAATAAAAATAGGTGAATTACAAGATCTTGCTATTGTCTTAATTGTAATTTTTCATGAGGGGAGAATAATTGTCAGTGGCATTTCTATGAAGAATTTCGATATATATACATATATGAACAATAAGTTAATCTAATATGCATTACCTTGCAGATCATTCATTAACCAACAGACATTAACTGACTATAAGCTTTTAATAATGTCATCTGGCAAACACGGTCCAAGCAATCATTTAGTGGTATATTATAGCTATATTTTCAAGAACTTTATTTTAAAGGTGGAATAAAGCACCAAGCACAGGAAATGCTTGTTTGCCAAGAACAGAAATAAGTCATTTTATGTCCACCACAAACACACCTTGCTATATTACTCACAAGTTTCACATTCAGCCAAGGTCAAAGCATACATTCCCACATCACCTTTGGAAACTTTGTAGCAAGGCTTGGTATAAATTTACCTTCATTTTATGAACAGGTAATTTGTCATTCCTCTTAGAAAAAAAGAAAATGGTGTTTGGAGGTTGATTCTGTGCTATGACACATTTTTAACCTTTACTGGGACTCACATGCACAGTGCCATTTGTGAAGAAGTAAATGTTCCTGTAGTCTGCACAGCATAACCATCATCATTGGGCATTAAATTATCAGACCCAACACCCATTTCCACATATTAAGAAGGAAAACAATTTATAGTACATTGACAGGAAGAAAAGACAGAAAGAAAAAGGGAAGAAGGTAAGGAATTATAAAATAGAACCTAAGGGGTATTTGGGTGGCTCAATCGGTTGAACACCTCCAACTCTTGATTTCAGTTCGAGTCATGGTCTCAGGGTTGTGAGATTGAGCAACACATGGCTCCGTGCTCAGCAGGGAATCTGCTTGAGATTCTCTCTTTCCCTCTCCCTCTGCCCCTCCCCCTGTGCTCATGTGTTCTCTCTCTAAAATTAATAAATAAATCTTAAAAAAAAATAGAACTTGAAATGATAGACTAGGAAGTTAAAATTACCTGGGTGTTATGGGATGAATTGTCCCTCTCCCTCACATAATTTATGTATTGATATCTTAACTCCTAGTACCTTAGAATATAACTTAAAAAAAAAAAGAATATAACCTTATGTGGAGTAGGGTCTTTAAGAAAAGTAATTAAGATAAAATGAGGTCATTAGAGCAGGCCCTAATCCAATATACTGCATCCTTATAAAAAGAAGATAATACAAAACAGATACAGAAGGGAAGGCCATGCACAAACAAGATGGAAAAAACAATCTATAAGCTAAGGTGAGAGACCTCAAAAGAAACCAAACATGCCAATACCTTGATCTCAGACTTATAGCCTCCAGGATTGTAAGAAAATACATTATTTGAGCTACACCCAGTCTGGTACATTGTTATGGCAGCCCCACCAAACTAATACACCAGGCAATGGAATACTGAGTATCAATGTAATAGATGTGTTTAATTATAAGGCCTATTAAATGGAAAGCTTTCATTGAGTTTATTGGGCCTACATAATTAGATGAAATGGAAAGGGCAGATAATTGATATTTCCAGTCAACATTTTAGGTGAACTGCTAGTTGATTATAATAAATTAGACTAAAATATTCATCATAATTTTTCATCAATGAAAGTGTTAATATCAACTTCATAGAAAAAAAACCCATCATTCAAAATCAATCAATTAAGTGATTACTAAACAAATTCATGGACAATGTTTGCACTCCCAATATTGAAAATCACCCTTAGAGGGAGGAGAGTCTGACACGAGTGGGCCTGATCATATTGAAAAACCAAATGGGGTATTCTCAGTTCCTACTCACATATGATTTAAAGGTCTTTCACACTTTGCCCATTTCTAAAATGTAATAAAAAGGGATGCCTAGGTGGCTCAGTGGTTGGGCACCTGCCTTCAGCTCAGGTAGTGATCCTGGGATCTGGGAGTGAGTCTTACCTCAGGCTCCCTGTGATGAGCCTGCTTCTCCCTCTGCCTATGTCTCTGCCTCTCTCTCCCAGTCTGTATCTCTTGTGAATAAATAAGTAAATCTTTAAAAATAAAATAAAATAAAATGTAATAAAAAAGAAAACAGAATTAGTAAAATGAAAGGAAATTTTACACAACAGTGAATCAAACTGTTCATGAGACTGAATTCGGTGTTTTAAATATTGAGCTCTAACTGAAAATTGCTTTAAATTCATGAATATTTATTGGCTTATATAATTGAAAAGTCCAAGAAAGGACTTTAGGTGTGGTTTGGTCCAGAGGTTTTACTAAGTCACCAGATTTCCATCTTGAATTCACAGGAACTCCTCTGCCTTCCTTTTCCTTCCTGTGTCAAGTATGCCCTCTTTGCAGCTTTCTACCTTGTAGAGAAAGTAAGTGCCTCTATTACAGGCCTTACATTCAGATAACTACTCCAAGTGTGGTCATGGACCAGCATCAGCAGCATCAGCTAGGGGCTTGTGAAAAATTCAAATCCTAGGTAAATTGTTAGGTAAATGGAACATGTAATATTTCAATTAGTCAAATCTCTGAAGTAAAAATTTCTGGGATGGGGTCCAAAAATCTGTCTTAACAAGCCCTCCATATGATTTCTATAAACACTAAATTTTGAGAATCATTTTTCTAGAGCAAAGTTGTCAAACCTGGTTGCATATAAATATAACCTGGGGGAGATTTAAAAATAATATCGGTCTCATGTCAGAGAGTCTAATTTTACTGGTCTGAGATAAGGACCAAGCAGTGCTCTTTCAGGAAGTCTTTGCTTTGGATGCAGATTTCACAGTTCGGTGAAGTAACACCAATTCTCAACAACATGGTTGAAATTTCAGTTGTTGATGGCATATTAACTGCCAGTAACTGCGTGAAGTATAGACTTCATTACTACTTCCTCAGTCCACAAATCTCTACTTAAATAACAAAAGTGCGTTAGAATCAGTGACCAATCACATGGGTTTTTTTTACAACACATCTCTGATTAGTCACTGCACTGCATCTGTTACTCAGTTCACACATTGACAGCAGAGTGTATCCCTCAGTGATAAATCCATGTGATGTATTACAAAGATGGATAATCAGAAAAGGAAATTAGGCAACAAAGATAGAAGAGCACCAAAGAAAGAAAAAGTGATAATAGTGGAAGTGAAATGCAAATCAAAAGTAATGGAATTATGAAAGAAAGAGCCCACCATGGGAATGTTGACATTAATGCTGTTCGATAGATTCTAGATGTAAAGCCAGAGGAACTCAGTAAAGGCAAATCTATCAACAGAAACAAGGAAGATGGTTGTGAAAAAAAGAATGAAGTCCCTGAATAAGTGACTTTG
The DNA here is from genome assembly GCF_011100685.1 of Canis lupus familiaris. Classification (NCBI taxonomy): domain Eukaryota; kingdom Metazoa; phylum Chordata; class Mammalia; order Carnivora; family Canidae; genus Canis; species Canis lupus. The sequence continues at coordinate 26,867,369 of NC_049233.1, forward strand.
GCAAAAAAATTCACACCAAAGAAACTCTCACAGATATTTCACAACTTTGAAAGGCCAAAGTATACAATGTTAGAAGCTGACCTAAACTCAGAAAAGAGTATGAAAATTTGCCGATGCACAGAAAAAAAAGCACAGTCATATCATAGTATATAACAAGGCCAGCACTGCTTAAGTTACATTTGATAAATTTTCTACAAAGAAGGAAAACCTTATTCTCAATATTTACAACATTTTAAATTACAGTCATAAATAAATATTTTATTTTAAAAATTTTTACCTCACACAAGAGAGACAGAAATCTTTATCATATTTTGACAAAAAATATTTAAAGATAAGGGAGCAATCATAATTTTTCTAATGATTGTTAAGATTGCTTTGCATGGTTTCAAGTTGCATGGTCATTTCTATGATGCCTTACTACCATGCAAGGTGGGCACTGTCTGTATTTATAAACTCTCAGGTATCTCCAAAGTGCTGACAGAGTGCTGATCTTAGATCAGAGCCACAGCTCTCAAAATGTGACCCTTGGATATTAGCACCAATATCAATAACTTATAATTTATTAGAAATGTAACACATTGAGTTCTACCAAGCTAGAGAAAAGCCTCAGTAATTTGTTTTTTATCAAAGTTTTCCAGATGATTGTGATTCTAATGCATTCTCCTCATCTGGAGAACAGAGAATTTCCTTTACTGAGACTTCAACATGTGAAAGCAAGTCTCTCTCAGGACCCCAGCAGCCATCTCCTGCTGTCTAAACTCCAACTGAAGTCCTCAACAGCCACTGTGTACATTGCCCTGCTATTATGAAGAAAGTGAAGAGCAAAGTGACTGCCAGGAAGAATCCAAAATTTCTACCACACTTCTTTTTTAAAAGCTTCACAAAACATTAAAGGTGAAAGTTTAGGTATAAGCTTTAAAATTAAAAGGGAAGGAAAATCTAGGAAAGCTATGATTTCTAAGTAGGAATGCAAGTTATACGATTCGACAGCCATGTTTCATAAAAAAAAAAAAAATGTTTCCTGCTTTAACTGAACTGAAAGGTTTAATGTACATACTGTTAAAAAAGAAAGTTTTCCACAGATGATTTACTGATCTAGGAGGCTCATATTCAGTGATTCATGAATCAGGTAGTATACGATGTAACAGATAGAAAGGAGCTCCAAAGGGTTGTACAGGCAAGAAATTTTTAAAGACCAAATTGAACAGGAAGAAGGAAGTTCTACTGGGAATTTCTCAGGGTGACTTTTCTTATCCAGAGCAAAGGGAAGTCTTAGAGCTATGTTAGGCACTTATTTGAGTAGGCAAGTGCTGATGGGTTGACGTAGGCCTTCCTTTTCTGGAAGAGCCAAACAGAAAGTTAAATTTTGGTTTACTGACATGGGATTTAGCATGAGTGACTCTTGGGCCTAATCTGGTTACTTTAACAACATGCATAAAAACATTCATTTCTTTTTTTTTATATAGTTTAATTCATTCATTTTTAATATTATTATTGATATAATAGGATTTATAGCTGCCATTTTACTTTTCGTTTTCTGTATGTCTTAAGTCATTTTTTCTTCTGTTTCTCCTTTATGATGTCTTTTCTCATAAAATTATATAATGTAAGAATTATAACAATATAGTGATGGATTTATAATACATAGTTGTAATAGGTATAACCACAGTAGCAGAAAAAGGCATAAGAGAGAAGAGGATTATATAGGTGTAATGTTCCTATATCTCACTGGAATTAAGTCAGTATAAATCTGAAGTAGATTTGGTAAATTAATATGTATGTGATAAGCCCTGGAAAAATACACATTTCAAACTAATGAAATGCAATTTTGAAATTTGTTTTTCTAAACACAAATAAAAGACATTTCATTGTGATTATGACACTAATATATAAGAAAGGATAAGTTTGATAGATTCTGTGTATAATTCATATTACATTCACTGAAAACAGTGTAATTATTACTACAGCTTCGACCAGAATTTACAAATAGAATATCATTTGAGAACATCAGTTCAGGCTTTTCAAGGTTGTTACCGAAGCCATGATCATAAAACTTGTATAAGCTTCAGGACTGTGTTTGAATATTCAAGTAGGCAATTGCTTATGCAAAGTGGGAGATTTTTCTCTCACATACCCTGACCCTTCCGTTTTTATCATCCCCTATCCCATCTGGCTTGCTTAGAAACAGTCTAGCACTTTCTGGTATATCCACTGGTCCTCTATATTAACTTGCTCATGTCAAGGACAAGAAGACTAAAGAATGAGTAATTCACAAACTAACAACCATCTTTTTCATTGGGAGAACTACTTAAATTATATTAAAGCTACTCTTGGGGTTACCTGGGTGGCTCAATCAGTTAAGTGTCTGCCTTTGGCTCAGGTCATGATCTCAGGGTCCTGGGATTGAGCCCCATATCATGCTCCTTGCTCAGCTGGGAGTCTGCTTCTCCCTCTTTCTCTCTGTCAAATAAATAAATAATAAATACGATCTTTAAAAAAAAAAGCTACTCTTAACTTTATCATACTCACAAAAAAATTGTACCTGAGCCTATTTTTCTGCTATAAAATGGAAAGTTTGTAAAGCCTAAATAGTTTTGTTTCTTGATGGTTATGGTACAGGTACAAAGTTTATTAAATAATTGTCACAGAGTACTGCTCATTAGCTTCAGTTTTTAAAAGTTGGCATAAAAAGATAGAAACATACATTCCATTTTAAGTCACAGTGCAGCTATTTTCTTATTTACTATAAACATATTGAACATTATATGGACTAACATATAAGGACTTAGCCTCCCATCCAAGATGGAGTAATGAGACAGGAGTTACCCCTGGTTTAAAACAACTGAAAAACAGAGCATGATGTACAAAAGAATAGTTTCCTATTTTGGACATATAGAAGAACTACAGTTTTCCCTTAGTGTAAGAAAACAAAGAAGTGAGCCCTCTGATTTCCCAGCTCACTGCTGCAGAGGGTTTCCAAGGTATAGTGCATGTGTGAGAAATCAAGTGGAGCTCAGCAGTCTTAACACTTTGAGAAGGTGAAGCTGGGAATCCAGGGAATCAAAGACAGCTAGAGCTCACAGAACAGAGTATCAGAGAAGAGAGAGCTATGTATAAAAAAAACCAGTGTTGGACACCTGTTGGGGCCCCCACATGAGTCAGCAGCTTCACCCTGATGCATCAGCACAGGCATCTGAGGGAACTACCCAAGCTGGGAAAAGAATAATCTGAAAGCTTTCCTAGCAGCTTACACAGGGTAAGGAATAGTACATGTTCCTGCACGCATTGGTTAGAGTACTCAGAAAGATATTGATTCACTTCTGGAGGAAAAGGCTGTTTTGGTCCTTTCTGAAAAAACTTTAAGAACTAAATTTGATCAAACTGTTTCCAAGCACTTTTACTGCATCTCAGAACAGAGCTCTGGAATACATTTCTTTCTCCTTCTTCTTCCCCAATTTCTATATTATATATAATTGGCCTCTTGAAGTTATCTCATAGTTCACTGATGTTCTTTTCAATATTTATTCATCCTTTTTTGCTCTCTCTGCTTCTTTGGGTACTTTATATTGATGTATGTCCTTAGGCAAATTGATTTTTTTCTGCTGTGTCTAATATGCTATTAACAACATCCCACAAATTTTTAATAGAATTTTACTTTTCATCTCAAAATTTCAACTTGGTTCTTTTTAATGTCATTCTTGTCTCATCTTAAAACATTCGGTCTTTTATTACCTTCTAGAATATATACGATATTTTTATAACTCGTTCATGTCCTTGACTATTAATTTTATCATCTATATTATTTCAGAATTCATTTCTGTTAGTTGGTATTTTCTCTTATTATAAACAAAAATTTGCCTGTTTCTCTGCATGGCTAGCACTTTTAAGTGGTGCCAGACTTTGTGACTATCATAGTGCTATTTGTTGGATATTTTTGAATTCCTGTAAATAAGAAATTGTGGCCATTCTTTTTCAAATTTGATAAAAACTATAAAACTTAAATCCAAAAAGCTCAACAAATCCCAAGTACAAGAAACATGAAGAAAACTACACCAAGGCACATCACAATAAAATTGTTTAAAATCAATGACAAAGAGAAAGTTTTAAAAGCATCTAGAGAAAAGGGAAACATAATATACAGAGAAACAAGGATCAGAAAGTCTTCTCACACAAACTCTGCCTATATTCATTACAAGAAATGGAATAAGGAATAAGTTAGTCAAAGAAAGACAAATACCATATGATTTCACTCATATGTGGAACTTAAGAAATAAAGCAGATGAACATATGGGACAAAAAAGGGAGAGAGATGCAAACCATGAAACAGATTCTTAACTATGAAGAACAAACTGAGGGTTGCTAGAGGGGAGGTGGGCAAGAGGATGGATTAAATGGGTGATGGAAATGAAGGAGGGCACTTGTGATGAGCACCAGATATTGTATGTAAGTGCTGATCAGTATACTGTACACTTGAAACTAATATTTCACTGTATGTGAACTAACTGTAATTTAAATAAAAGCTTGAAGAAAAAAAGAAATGGTAAAGGAAGTCTTTTAAGCAAAAGGGAAATGGTACCATATAAAACCTGCATCTGAATAAAAGAATGAAGAAAATCAGAAAAAATAAAAATAGGGATAAATTAAAAGGATTTACTTTTATTTTTAATATCCCTTTGAAATAGAAATGATTGTTTAAGATAAAAGCATTAACAATGCATTAGAATAACAGCTGCATAAGGAAAATACATGTTGAAATAGTACAAAGGTAGGAAGAAATCTAATTATACCATTTTAAGATTTGAAATGTGAAATGTTATTAATATTATCTGAAAGTATACAGGCATAAGGTAAAGATTTATATTATAAACCCTAAAGCAACCACTGAGACACACAGGAAAGGTGTGTCAAAGCTAACAAAGAAGATAGACTCTTTAAAAATACTTTATTAATATGAAAGAAAACAGAAAAAGAAGAAAAGAGTAACAAGAACAAGTTGAAACAAATACAAGTATAAAAACAAGTGCCAAGATAGCAGCTTTAACCACAACCAAATCAATAATCAAATTTAATTTAAATAATTTAAATACTCCCTTTAAAAAAAAGAGCATAGATATTGGGTAAAAACTATATGCTGCCTATAGGAAAACCATTTTGAGTATCAAGATATAAATAACTTAAATGTAAAAGTATGGATTAAAAAATACATCATACTAACTGTAATCAAAAGAAAGCTGGAGCAGCCATGTGAACATCAGCATAGATTTCAGAGCAACAAATATTACCAGGGATAAAGAGAATCATTACATAATGATAAGTGTCAATTATCAAAAGATATGGCAATCTTAAACAATTCTACATTTAATAACAGAACTTCAAAATATGAGAAGGACAAATTGACAGAGCAGTAAGAAGAAACCCACAAATCCACAAATTTAGTTGGAAATTTCAACATATCTCTCAATAATTGATAGAACAATTGATGTTCAGTAAGAATTAAAAAATTTGAAAACACTATAACCCAAATAACCTGACATTTATAAAACACCTCATAAAATGGCAGAAAACATATTGTTTACAAATGCACAGGAACATTCACCAGGATTGGCCTAATACATTTAACAGAATTAAATTAATAAATATTATATTCACTTATCACAGTGGACTTAAATTAGAAATCAATAAGGGAATGAATTATGGGGATGCCTGGGTGGCTCAGCAGTTAAGTGTCTGCCTTTGACTCAGGGCATGATTGTAGAGTCCCCAGAACAAGTCCCACAATCTGGCTCCCTGCATGGAGCCTGCTTCTCCCTCTGCTTATGTCTCTGCCTCTCTCTGTGTCTCTCATGAATGAATAAATAAAATCTTAAAAAAAGAAAAAAGAGAATGAATTATGGAAAAATCCCAAATATTTAGAAATTAACCTATGTTTCAAAGAAAAAAGCAAAAGAGAAATCAGAAACTACATTGAACAGAATGAAATACAACATAGCAAATTTGGTGGGTGAGCTGACTGACGTGATATTTAGAGCACAAGTGTTATACAAGCCTATTTTAGAAAAGAAAATGTCTTAACTCAGAAAGCTCAGCTTCTGATATAAGGAACTGGAAAATGAAGAACAAATCAAAGCCAAAGTAAGCAGAGGAGGGAAAATAATAAATATAGGAGCAGGTATCAATGAAATAGAAATCCAGACAATTATATAATAAGTCAATGAAATAAAAAGCTATGTTTCCAAGAAAATAAATAAAAATGATAGCTTCTAAGCAAACTGCCCAAGAGAAGAAACCAATTACCAGTACTAGAAATGAGAACAGTAACATTACTTCAGATTCTACAGATATTAAAAAGGTAATAAGAAACATCAGTAACTGTAATAACAAATTCGACAACTTAGATAAAAGAGATAACTTCTGGGAAGAGACTAAAAAAAATAATTGCCTGAAATTCAGTTATCTGAATAATTCTTTTTTTTTTAAGATTTATTTATGCATTTGAGAGAGTGAGAGAGAGAACATGAACTGAGGGAGGAGCAGAGGGAGAGGGAGAAGTCGATCCCTTGTTGAGCAGGGAGCCTGATGTGGGAGCTTGATCCCAAGACCCTGGGATCAAGACCTGAGCCAAAAGCAGGCACATTACTGACTGAGCCACCAGGTGCCCCTGAAAAATTCTATATCTCTTATAGGAAGGGAATTTGAAGTTTACTAAAAAGAGAACTTCAAGCACAGATAGCTTCAGTGACAAAAGTTACTGAAAATTTGAGGAAAGAATTATATCAAATTTTTGCTGTTCCAGAAAAATTGAAGAAGATATTATACTCCACAGTTCATTTTATGAGGCTAGTATTAAACCAAAACAAAAACCACCCAAAAATGTTACAAAAGAGAAAAAAAAATATTATAGACCAGTATCCTTCATAAACATATGCAAAACAATTTTAACAAAATTGTAGCAAATTAATCCAACAATATCTGGAAAGGTTATACAACATGACTATGTGGGGGATTATCCAAGGAATTCTACATTGATTTAACACTTGAAAACTCAGTCAATATTGCACTATATTAACATATTAAACAACAACAATAACAACAAAGGCTGAATGTCCTAATAAAGGCAGAAAAACAGTTGACAAAATTTAACATTCATTCTGGATAAACACTCTTAGCAAATTAGGAATAGAACAGAATATTCTGTCTTGTAAAGGGCATCTTGAAAAGCCTACATTTAATATCATATTTAATAATGAAAGACTAAAGAGGTACCTGGGTGGCTCAGTCAGTTAGGTGATAGATTCTTGATTTTGGCTCAAGTCATGATCTCAGGGTGTCTGCTCCACACTGGGCCTAAAGCCTGCTTAAGATTCTCTCCCTCTCCCTCTGACCCCCCTCCCTACCCTCCCATGCATCTGTGCTCTCTCTATCTCTCTCTAAAATAATAATTATAATGAAAGACTGAATACTTCCACCAGACATCAGCATCAAGTCTAAGATACTTGCTTTCAGCACTTTTATTTAACATTATACTGGAAATTCTGGCCATGGAATGAAGAAAAAAAGTAATAGAAAATAATGAATAGCATCCAGATCAGAAAGGAAAAATTAAAATTGCTTCCTTTATTCACACACAGATGCATGATCATCAATTAAAAAAAAAAACAAAAAACGGTTAAATGTGCAAAAATGCTTCTAGGATTAATGAGTTTAGTGAAGTTGTAATATGCAAACTTAACATCAAAATAAATTATATTCCATTTACTAATAATGACCACACTACACTTTACAAAAATTATGCAAGTTTTGTAAACTAAAAACTAAAAATAATTGTTGAGAGAAATTGAAGACCTAAATAAATGTAGAGATATACATGATGTTCATGGAGTCAACTCTTCCCAGATTGATCAATAAATTCAACATAATTCCTATTAAAATCCAAATGGACTTCTTGTAGAAATTGACAATCTCTTTCTAAAATTTCTGTGGAAATGCAAAGAACAACTAAAACCACTGCAAAAAATAATAATGAAGTTAGAGGACTAATTCTACTTCATATCAAGCATTATTATAAACCAACAGTAGAGTATTGGTACAAAGATTTGCAATAAGATCAAGAGACTAGGATAAATTCCAGAAATAAACCCACATATATATGAATAACTAATTTACATGGTGCTAAAACAATTGGATAGCCATATGAAAAAAACTTCAAAACTTATACTAGCTTATACCATGTAATAATTTTTAAGTCAAAATATATCCAGTCCCAAATATAAAACCCAGAATTATAAGACTTCTCAAAGAAAACATAGGAGAAATACTCTGCATCCCTTGGTTTGTCAAAGATTTCTTAGCTACAGCATGAAAAATACATTCCACAAAAGACAAAAAACTGATCAACTGGATTTTTTCAAAATTACATATTTAGCATTGAAAAGACATGGAAAGACATTGCTTAATGAATGAAGAACTGAGAAACCTTTTTAAATATATGCATACACATATACAAAGATTACAAAATTGTACACTTTTTATGCAGTTTGTTATCTATCCGTTTTACCTCAATTGAAGGGTTACTAACTACATGACATAGAAAGAGCAAGAAAATTAATTTTGACTCATGAGTTGACACATATTTTTAATACTATACTAATTCTCAGTTTCCTGTTATTTGCTATATTTTCACATTCCACATGAATTGACATCTTGGACTAATTTTAACGAAGATTATTTACTATGCATCCTTAACTTTTATAATTTTTTCATAAGTTGTTAGTAAACTACTAAGGTACAAAATAGTACTAATGTCAAAAATAATTTTCAAATGTTTTAATGATAAATGTTCTTGCTTTACTTTTTCTTCAATCTCCTGACTTATTTAGAATAATTGGAAAATTAAACATGCAATTCTGAAATAAAGGACTAACATTTTAATAAACATTATCAGCCTTCATACAGTTTCAGAAAAATATATGAATAAAATTAATAATTATGTATTTAGGTGAAGATAAGCTAAATAAAATGTATTGAACATTTAACTGATCCACAAGTAGTTAAAATATTTGTGAAAATGTACTAGTATATTCAATTTTTTTTCTTAAAATATCACCCAATATACAGGCAATGTATCATCCTATTCTCTTTTAAGTAGACAATGACTGAATTTCAAAAAATAAATCTAAAGTTCCAATATTTAATCATTTGCAAATAAGGAGAAATGCAGATAAGAAAAGAAAGGAAACTAATCAACATTTAGCATTCATCTGCCAGGACCCTGCGAAGTTCCATACATATGATGCTTCGTGTAATCAATGAAATTAATCCAGAGCTTAACCAACAGTTTCAAATTTAAGAACAAAGCTTCAGTCTGGAGCACTGGTCATGTTCCAAGACCCAGTGACAAAAGAGTAACTGTTGTTTCTTGTTTTCCCTCCCATACATCAATGTCTAGTATAATGCCAGATTTATTGTGGATGCTCAACAATCTTTTTCTTGATGAATGCATGCATTGTCCACTGATCCTGACACTTTTGTTTTCCAATAAGAACATAAGAGTGAGAGACAGAAAATGTGCATTTACAGAATATTACCTTTAAGAGAGAAGTCTAAGTGGACAGCTACAAAAGCAATGACTTCTAAAGCCAGAATCACTGTGGAAAGAATCCATGTTCTAGGTTCAAATCACATTTGTCAGGATACTCACAATGTGTCAGGCTCAGTGACTCGCTCACATTAATCAAGCTCATGAGAGACTAACCTATAAAACAGATCGCCAATGTATTAATTCAATGAGAGAGAAATTCCAAAGGTCAAGAATATTCTTGTCAGCTGGTCAGTACATTCTAACCACAGTAATAAAGTCTTTATGGGAGCAAGGATGATCAGAATATTACTTCGTGAGCAAGGGCAATTAGGAAGATGATTGTCACAGTTAGTGTTACCAATTTGTGACCATCTGAGGCAACCATCAGAAATATATGTCCCTCTCCTTGGACAGTACTGAAATTATTCTGAAGTATTCTTGCTCTTTTACTACTCTTTTTGTGAACTCCATGCCAAACTTCTATCTTCACCTAACACATACTTATTGCTCTTTCAAAATGCCAAAATAACACAGAATTAGATTATATCTTTTTTTTACATCAATTATATTTCAGTGCTGCCTTCCTCAGTTGATAGACCATGTTATTTGACTAAATTTCAGCAATAACTTTCTCATTTTGATTTCATTTAAGAAAGTGTTTTTCCCGTGCCTAAGAACTGTCTCAGAATGGTGTTGTTGTTGGTTATTACTTTTGCAGATAACTGATTGCATATGTTCTAGGTTTAACTTTAATTATTTTAAACTATGAAAATACAAGAAACAATTTACCATAACCAAGTGTGTGCAGTACACATTTTTAAAATAAAGCAAATGGTTTGAAATGTCCAAGAATATAAATGAGGAAAATTGAGTAGAATAGTTTATGCGTTGAGCCATATTTTTAAATAAGCATGATGTATAGATTTACACTTGGTACACATAGTTAAGAAATGAGATATATGTCATGATTTTGAATATTTCTACTAAACACTTTAAGAGTATGCAGACCCAGCAATTTTTATGCAAAGAATAACCAACAAATTATCACATTTTCATTTCTTTTTTTAAAGATTTTATTTATTCATGAGAGACACAGAGACAGAAAGAGAGGCAGAAACACAGGCAGAGGGAGAAGCAGGCTCCACATAGGGAGCCCGATATGGGACTCGATCCCGGGACTCCAGGATCCCACCCTGGGCTGAAGGCGGGCGCTAAACCACTGAGCCACTCAGGGATCCCCCATTTTCACTTCAATTCCCTTCATTTTCATTTTCCATTCATATATTCTAAGAATTAGTCTTCAGTACCATGTTTTAATGACAGCTCAAACCATTGCTAAACCTCCTTATTGATCTTCTTGAATCTATTCTCAAGGTACACATAGTTCTATAAGTTTTGTTGTTTTAGTGATATGGAGATAAATGTTGTTTCTCTTGATTTTTCAGTGGTATTTTCTAGTCTATCTCAAGTCACCAAGGTATACTTACTCAGTTTCTAGATATTAGTCATTCATAAACCCAAAAACAGATTGAAAGAGAGCCAGGTCCCCTTGTCCAACATTAATACAATACCCTTGTGCATACTTACAGAAAATATTCTTATGATCATTTCCTCAAGAAACTTAAAACAGTTTTCTTGGATAATTGTGCACTGGAAAAAGGAATGTAATCAGGATTTATTGATGGCTGTTTGATAATGGAACCAAAACTGTTGTTGATAACAGAGGACTCAAAGGTCTATCTTGTCTCAAGTTTGCAGGTCTTACTTAGAGAATAAGCATTAAAGATACATGTGTTCCAGAAGGTTGTAGATAAACTCTCTAACAATTCAAAGTAAAGCAACATCTGCGAAGTTGTGGCTACCCAGTGATCTGAAGACTAACAGGACATATATTCTAAGGAAAAGACAAATTCCTTCAATTAATAAAAAATCGTTGTGTTTTGGGAGTCTCTGTGGATATCGGTGACTGCATAAATTGTACCCAGAAATAAATCTCAGAGTCACAGGACAGACTCCAGAGATTCTGGAGTAAGACCATACCTTCATAAGAAGAAAGTTACTTTCCAAATGCAAAGATTTCCTAAAATGTTACTGAGCACTTGACTACAAGGAATCAATAACTATGTGATTAAAGCCTCCCAATATGATCCAAAAGTCATAAAGGTAGTTACAGAAGGCATCTATTTTGTAGAAGAAAAGGTACATTTGGGATTGGATATGAATTTATCCAGAAGATATAAATTAATTACCTGAAAAGATGAACCTCATCTGAAGATTTACCGAATGTCTGATTTATTGTCATGATATCTCCCACCATATTGCATCAAATCAAGGGACTCATTTTATTTTATTTTATTTTATTTTATTTTATTTTTTTTTATTTTATTTATTTATTTTATTTTATTTTATTTTATTTTATTTTATAAGATTTTATTTATTTATCCATGAGAGACACAGAGAGAGAGAGAGAGAAGCAGAGACACAGGCAGAGGGAGAAGCAGGCTCCATGCAGGGAGCCTGATGTGGGACTTGATCTCAGGACTCCAGGATCATACCCTGGGCCAAAGGCAGGTGCCAAACCGCTGAGCCACCTAGGGATCCCAAGGGACTCATTTTAAAACAAAGGAGTTGCAATAATAGGTGCATGCCCTTGGGGTCTATTTGTCTTACTACATACTGTTTTACCCAGAAGCATCCAATGTGATAGAACAATAAATGTTTTGTTAAAGTCTCAGGCTACAGTGACAGCTTAGAGACAACCCTCAGCCCTGTCCTCTATGATGAGTGTGTATTCTTAACCAACCACCAACACAGAGTGCTGTGCCCCAAGCAGCTAGAATTTTATGGTCCAGAACCAAGAGAAAAAAATATGATTGGGACTTCTCACCATCACTTCCTATGTCCCAAATGCTGAATTTTCCTTTTTGTCTTTGCAATCCTGTATTTTACCTGGCTCTGTCCTGGTTCTCAGACTCTGTCCCAACACTGGATTCTTGTTTGAATCAGCAGGCAAAGAGAGGAATCATTAAAATGGATGGCTAATCAGTTCTGATTTCTATGAGAACCCACAGTTGCTGCTAAAAATGAGGGAAGGGAGTATTCATGGTGTCCAGGGTCTTCATCAGAGTGATTCTCCATGCTTTTTTGTACAGAGATAATGTTTAGAGGGCTATTAAAGAAAACTACAGAGGTGAGTCAACCACGAGCCCAGAACATTGAGGTATGAGGGTCTGCGTCTCCACATAAGGACAGCAACACTCAAGAGCTATGTGAAGGTGAGGGATATCCAGCATCACTGGTGGAAGAAGCAGATGATTAAAGTGATTAGTCTCAGGACCAGCTATAGCAATGGGGACTGCAACTTTTTTACTCATCTTCTTTAATTAAGTATTTATAAATATGGTTGCTGGCTACCACCTGGAATGAGACTCTAGGTGATAGACTGGACCTAATGAAAGGTATAAATGTATCCAAATGGTGGAATATGTACTGTATTGCACACATTTAAGAATTACTTCAAAATCAAACCCTCTTGCCCTATCTGTTAATCTAGAAACTGTTATAACAACTATTTCACTAGGGCTTCTATTAGCTTTATCCAGATGTAAACTGACAGTGCCCTGCATCAATTCTGCACTTCTATATGCTTCATTATTGCCCTGAATCTTCTCTGAGTCTGAGGTGTGGGAATACACTTGGAAACTACCTAGAGCCCAAGTGTGTGAAGTAGATAATGCCCTGTGGAGAATAGTCTTGATTCTAGATTGCCTCTAGAGCCTGGAAACTAGGGCCTCCAAAAAGGAATGCAGCTCTGTCAACACCATGATTTTGCCCCAGTGACACTTATGTCAAAACCTGACTTTCATAACTACAAGATAATACATTTGTGGTGATTTAAGCAACTAATTTTATGTGAGTTTGTTACAGCAGTAGAAAACTAATATGCCACTTGACCCACTTTATTTACTGAGCATTTTTCCCTGGCCATTTCTCCTCACTAAGATTGCAGTTACCTTCTGTTGGTATCCATGTTTTTACCTCATTGTCAGGGTAATATTTCAGGTGCTACAACCAAACATTCCAGATCCTTCACAATCTAATTCCTACCTATTTTTCTATCTTTATTCCTTCATCTCCTTAAATTTCAACACTCTAACACAACAGATCTGGCAATGTACTTATCAATTACATCTTTTGAATGTGAACTTCTTATGGCAGAGCTTTTCTTTTTTTGCACTCATCGCCTGATGTGCATTTCCCATCATGTATAGTACCTGGACATAGGAGTCTCTAAGTTAAGTCTTGTTAAAAGGAAAATATGAATGATTTCTTCCACTATAGTTTTATAGTACTCTCTATGCATAATCCCATGCCCCTTAATCACTACATATTAAAATGCCAGCAAAACTTTAAGACCCAATACAAATTAAATTTTGTCTATGAAGCCTTGTACCCCAAACTGATGCTTTCCTTCTTCTGAAGGTAAATAGTATTTATTTCCTACATTACAAAACCATGTTATCCACACACTGTTTTGGATCTGTATGTCTTTCTTGTCACCACAATTAAATTTAAAGTCTCTGGTGTATGTATATGAGGGACAACACTTGGATCCTGACATCAAGGAATTTATTCTTAAACTTTATAGCAGCACTGGGGAATGAATGAACTGTGCTCTTAGTTTGGAATCAGGAGATATGGGTACTAATTCCACCTTTACCAGGTATGAGGTTTGGACCAGTCACCTCATTTTTCTAGGCTGTGTTGCTCAAGTAAAAAAAAATTGTGTTAAGTTAGACCAGTAGCGTTCAAACCAATTTCCTTATTCAAACAAAACCGTACCTAGAAGACATACATGTAAATTAAGTAAATAAATGCTTCTGGGAGAAGCTAGGAGAGGGCCCAGATTCCAGTCAACTCAGGCCTTCCAGCCCCTTCCTCTTAGTAGTGCTGGAAGTAGCTCCCCCAACACACACACTCTTGGATTTAGAGAGCATGAATGTTGAACATCAGTGGATAATGTGATCAGGATGCTGCCTCCAAATTCCATAACTCTAAAAATACATACAATACTATTATTTTGTAATTTGTTTTTAAAATTACTACTTTAACAAGTAGAGAGTTGAGCTTTTAAAATTCTGCTTCTTTTTTTTTAATTTTTATTTATTCATGATAGGCACACAGTGAGAGAGAGAGGCAGAGACACAGGCAGAGGGAGAAGCAGGCTCCATGCACTGGGACCCTGACGTGGGATTCGATCCCGGATCTCCAGGATCGCTCCCTGGGCCAAAGGCAGGCACCAAACCGCTGCGCCACCCAGGGATCCCTAAAATTCTGCTTCTAAAGTGACAAATCTATAGTCCTAATATTTTCCCTTTTGCTTAAATCTTGGCACATAGCTTGGTTCATCTTTGACAGTATCATAAAATTTCTAAAGGAACCATAATTGTAAATGTCAGAACTAACCAGAGGAGCATATCCATATCCAGTAGCACACACAGAAAGATATATTAGAGAGAAGCAGTGTATGCAATTGTGGGAGGAGGCAATACAAGTCCAAAACCCATAGGGCAGGCTATCAGGAAGGGAAGATTGTAGGTTACAAGCAATGTGGAATTCTTCAGATGCATATGGTTAAAGTTGCTGCCTGTAGCCAGCAGATGACTCTTAACTAGACAGAGAAAAAATTCTGGCAATTCTTTACCATACCTTCCAAAAAACTAAAAAAGAAAGACAGAAGGAAGAAAGAAGAAAGAAGAAAGAAAGAAAGAAAGAAAGAAAGAAAGAAAGAAAGAAAGAAAGAAGGAAAGAAAGAAAGAGAAAGAAAAAGAAAGAAAGAAAGAAAGAAAGAAAGAAAGAAAGAAAAGAAAGAGAAAGAAAGAAAGAAAGAAAAAGAAAGAAAGAAGAAGAAAGAAAGAAAGAAAGAAAGAAAGAAAGAAGAAAGAAAGAAAGAAAGAAAAAGAAAGAAAAAAAAATTGAGAATGTGAGAACATTGGAAAAATCAAGTGGGAAACCATTAAGATGTAAACTTCAACCTAACACTAACAAAATTTCTAGAACTGTACACAGAAAGGAAAAACTAATATGACTTACCATTTTCCATATAATCTTTTTCTATTATGAAAAGAACACTTAAAGTGACACCTACCCTGAACAAATTTTCCAGTGTACAATACAGTATTTGTAACTATAAGTAACTATAAGTTATAACTTGTAACTATAAGTTATAACTATAACATAACTATTTGTAACTATAAGTACAATATTGTATGGCAGATTTGTAGAACCTATTAGTTGCATACCTGAAACTTTATTCCTGCTAAATGGAACTTTCCATTTCCCCCACCCCCAGCATCTGGTAACCACCAACCTATTCTCATCTTCTATAAATTTGACTATTTTAAATACCTCATGTAACAGGATTATTCGATATTTGTCCTGTGATTAGCTTATTTCAATGCCCTCAACATGTCAGGATTTCCTTCTTTTTAAGGGCTGAATAATATTACATTGTACTTATATATACTACATTTTCTTTATCCATTTATTTATCATGGGTATTTAGAGAGTTGATCTCACATTTGGGCTATTTTGAATAATGCTGCAATGAACACGGGAGTGTAAATATCTTTTTAAGATCTTGATTTCAATTTTCTTGGATAAATACAAAAGAGCAAAAGAGGAACTGCTAGATCACATGATAGATCTATTTTAATTTTTTGAGGAATCCCTATTCTGTTTTCCATAACTAAACAATTTTACATTCTCATTACAATGTTCAAAAGTCCCAATTTCTCCACATCTTCCCCAATGCATTTTATTTATTTATTTTTTATAATTGCCATCCTAACAGGTATGAAATGATTACCTCATTGTGGTTTAGATTTGAATTTCCCTGAGGACTAAGTGGTATTTAGCATCTTTTCAATGGCCATTTGTACATCTTCTGAAGTATCTTATATTTTCTCCTACTCTGTAGGTTGCCTTTTGCTCTGTTGATTCCTTCCTTTACAGTGAAGAAACTTTAGTTTAATGTAGTCTTACTTGTTTACTCTTGCTTTTGTTGCCTGTGCTTTTGGTGTCATATCCAAGATATCATTGCCAAGACCAATGTCATGAAGATTTCTTCTACATAGTCCTCTAGGAGTTTCATAATATCAAGTCTTAAAGTTTAAGACTTTAACCCATCTGGGGACACTTGGGTGGCTCAGTAGTTGAACGTCTGCTTTTGGCTCAGGGCATGATCCCAGGGTCCTGGCATCAAGTTCCACATCAGGCTCCTCTTGAGGAGCCTGCTCCTCCCTCTACCCATGTCTCTGCCTCTCTGTGTGTGTCTCTCATGAATAAATAAACAAAATCTTAAAAAAAAAGACTTTAATCCATTTGAGTTGATTTTTGTATATGGTGTAAGATAAGAGTTCAATTTAATCTTTGCATATAAATATCCAATTTTCCCAGCACCATTTGTTGAAGGAACCATCCTTTTCCCATTGTGTTTCCTTGACACAATAGTTGAAGATTACTTGACTGTATATGGGCATGGGCTTATTTCTAGGTACATTAGATACAATTCTGGGTTAATTTCTGTAATTTGGTAATATATTCAAAATATGTTTTTATCAGGAAGTGTGATGTCTTTAGCTTGTTCTTCTTTCCTAAGATTGTTTTGGCTATTTGAGATCTCCATGGCTCCACATAAACTTTAGATTTTTAAAAATTTCTATAAAAAGTGTGATTATGATTTTGATACGGATTGAGAATAAATCAATATAGAAAGTATCCTGGAGGGGCCTAAGCTAATATTCCAATTTGGTAAATTGAACCCTGGTATGGGACATTTCATAAAATTTTAGAAAAAAAACGAAGGCTTCTCAAAAAGATTACACACACACTTCCACTAGAGAATATTTGCCCGAATTAAAGAGAAAAAAATGACATCTGCACATTGTAAGGGTATACTAAGTTCTAAAACAAATAATGTTTATCATCATGATATCAGAAACATTTTCTCATTTTGTTACTGACTTTCAAGAATAAACAAAAAAATACTTAGGGGAAAGAGACAATTCATCTTGAATAGAGAAACTGTAATGAAAGAATTACTATCATGCTTGATGACAGATGGTAATGAGACAATATCTTCAAAATCTGAAGGGCAAGTGTAAATCATGACTTTTACAAATAGCCAACTCAAAATGCACTGAGAGTATAAAATAACAAAAAGTAACCCCCTAAGCAAAAATGAGCTAAAAAAATATTGAACTTTTTAATGCTTAAAAAAGTAGCATTGACTATATTTAATGGATAATTGTCAATTTGAATGTATAGCTTTTGAATCCATGACCTATTTTGAAGGAATTCCAGATAGGTGAGATCTGTCCTAGGACTCCTCCTCAGATGAAAGATATATATAAGATATTAGTCATTCCTTTTCCCAATACCCTGACAGCTGGCCTGTAGTTAAGATAATCCTATTCAATATTGAATGTAGTATCCAGTTTAAAGATATAGAGATATTTTCATGGACCCCAGGGTCAAAGAGGAAATGTTTTTGTAAGGACATACATGTCCAAAAGCCTGGAAAAAATATGCAAAAGCAGTAAAGTCCATTATCCTTTCCATGTGTATCAAACCATTTTAATGATCGAAGCAGTGTCAAGTATCCAACTGTCACATGGTTCATTACTGAGGATACTGGTTCTATGGCAGCATCTTGTCCATGCCTTGCCTTTCTTGATCTCTGCCTGAGCCTAATTCTCTAACAATCCTGTAAATTCTTTGAGATACTATATATCATTAGAATAAATTCATTCTCTCCTTATGTTACCCAGTCAGTTTCTATTGTTACAAACCAAGAACTTTCAGAAATGGAATAATGAAATTCGGTTAATCAAAGCATGAACCAAAATTAATAACTTGAGTTTTGAGAAGATAGCTATAACTCAGCAATTCTTTTAGTTTCAGATTTGTTGATATTTCAAGTTAAATACAAATGAAATTTAAATATATTTAATAATTTAATTTAAAAATATACACTATATACTAATACAAAGAAATATTACAGTATTTCCATAAAACAATTTCTATGTATCTTACTATTTGGTTTTGAATCTCTATTATCTTTAGAAAGATATATGAAAGATTAGTCATTTTCTATTAATGATTACTATTGTAGTATAGAGTTTGAGTTCATTGTAGGAAGATTTTTTTGTACTTTTCTATATTGCTTAAAATACATAGGACACATTTGGAACTTTTATATAACTAACAAAATTTTTATTTTAAAAAGTTAAAAAATAAGATTTACATGACTTAAAGCAAATGATATTTTCAAAATCTATTTTTCTCTAAAGGGACTAACTGTCAAGAAAAAGGATTTGTGATTGAATGGCAGCATGCTGTAGTGAAAAAGGCACTGAGATCTGGATCTATTTCAAATTTGTGGCTATGTGTTTTTTTTTTTGAAATATTGATTACTTTCATTGAGTCTCTGTTTATTATCTGGAAAATGAAAGAATCTAAGAATCTCTTGGTTCTTACATTTTTTTCAAGTTTTTATTTAAATTCCAGTCACTTATACATCACTAACACATAATGCCCACTGTTCATGACAAGTCCCCTCCATAATACCCATTACCCATCTAGCCCTTTCCCTATCCACCTCCCCTCCTGCAACTCTCAGTTTGGTCTCTATAGTTAAGAGTCTGTTTCCTGGTTTGCCTCTCTTCCCACCCCACCCCTGTCCTGCCCCCCGCCGATGTTCATCTGTTTTGTTTCTTAAATTCTCCATATAAGTGAAATCATGTGGTATCTGTCTTTCTCTGACTTATTTCACTTAGTATAATATGCTCTAGCTACATCTGCACTGTTGCAAATGGCTGAGTAATATTTTTTATGGCTGAGTAATATTCAGTTGTGTATATATACTACATCTTCTTTATCTGTTCATCAATCAAGGGACATTTGGGCTCTTTCCACAATTTGGCTATTGTTGATAATGCTGCTATAAACATCGGGGCTAATGGACACACGAAAAGATGCTCAGCATCACTCATAACTAGGGAAATGCAAATCAAAACTACAATGAGATATCACCTCACACCTGTCAGAATGGCTAAAATTAACAACAAGGAAACAATAGGTGTTGGTGAGGATGCAGAGAAAGGGGAACCCTCTTGCACATTGGTGGGAATGCAGCTGGTGCAAACACTCTGGAAAACAGTATAGAGGTTCCTCTTGGTTCCTACATTTAAAAAAAAAAACTCTATTACTACTGCCTAGAATTAAATATAAAGTCAAACATGTTCAATACATTATACATACATCTATATATAACTTGTATACCTGATAAAAGTATCTTTAAGTCATTGGAATGTGATCTTTTAGTCTCTTGTTCAAGAAGTTTGGGGAATAATTTACCACAGTTTTCTGTGAATTAGGTCCCATATTTGATAAGTCTGATTTCAATCAGCGTTTAGTGAAATACTCCAGGAAAAAGAAAATAGATCAATTTCTTACTTTCTTTGCCAGTTCCCTTAGGGTTTAATAGAAACTGCCCTTAATTTACCAAAAAAAAAAAAAAAAAAAAGTCATTCATTTAATCTTGACAATATAATCATTTCTTTTTCTTAAATGGGAAAATTGCCCAAGGTCATCTAGTTGGTAAGTGATTGAACCCAAATCTGAACCCACGCAGCCAGGTTCCCAAATCTCTGTTCTTATGTACTATGCAGTGTTCTTCTAGGAAGTTACCAGTCAGATTCCAGCCATTACTACTGAGCATTCATCATATCAAATATGGATAGGCAAAGATACTCAACAAGTCATAATCCCCAATTCCTTCTTTAGGTAACTTGCACATTGTTCTTTTTTTTTTTTTTTTTTTTGGAAGTGTTCTATTTTTTTCTCTCTATATAGAGAGAACTCCCTATAGAGAGTTTTATTTTCTCTCCCTATATAAGCCTTAAACATGTTTAATATTTGATTCTATATTAAGCTATTCTCACTTCACCAACTTCTTTTACAACACCACAACACAAACTCTTCATTCATGTCAATGTAATTTGATTTGTCTCCCTAAAAAAACAACAACAAAAAAAAAAAAAAAAAAAAAAAACTTGTTTGCTTCTCTATGATGTCCTAGGACCACATCTGAAAGGTCTACATCATTTCCCTATCTGCCATATTTTCCAAACTTAAGGAGACTCCAGGGACCATCATCTCTTTAGGAATGAGATCAGGTGAATAGACTGTTTTCAGTTAACTGTATGTCTTATTAAAGCATCCTTTATTAAATTTGTTCAGGTGCAAAAGGTTATATATTTGTGTTTGAAAGTCTGTGTTATAGGCAGGTGAGTGCAGGAGGGAGGGTGGAAGGAAAGATCTAGTAGTCAGAAATATTATAAATTCTTAAATTACTAAAAGATTTTATTTCACTCAATAGCACCTAGTAGAATTGACTATCAATATTAAAATCATCCACTCACTTAGCAAATATTTTATGAAGTGCCTACTAAGTATCTATAAACTTCAGACTATAAAATCAAATTTGATTAACTATTAAGAACTTTGAGTTCTCCAAATTAAGGATATATATATATATATATATATATATATATATATATATCTTTATATATATATATATTCATATATACCTTCATAATATCCATTTTTAACAGCCCAAGGCTTTTATTCTTGAATATCAGTTGAGCCATAAAGTGCTGATTATATAATTAAACATTTAATAACTAATTAAAAATCTATGCCTCTGCTTTTATTATAAGCCATTATTGTATTCACAGCTTTATATTGGTTAATATTCACATAACAGTAAGATGCCAACCGAAAGTCCTTACTAACCTGGTCAGTGAGTAAAATGTCAATGTGCCTTTGTGAAGCCCACTCACTAGTTATATCAACTATTGAAATATTGCTTCTTTCTATTACTTTTTATTATTCATCTAAAAATAAAATATAAACCTGCGATTTTAAGATTAAGTAGTCAATATTCTTTATATCATTTTCTAGGTTCTGGAGAGTTCCTTTTGAAAGTTGACTTTTTTATTTATAGATTAATTAATGGAAATATTTCCAGATACATTTTTTCTTTAGCCATCACTAATTATGGCATCATTTACCATCCAAAATTATTTCTTGAACTGCTCAAAACAGTTGATGACTTATTGCTTAAAAAGAAGATAATTTGGTTTTCAAATGTAGAGATTAAGTGGACTGTTTTTAACCATGTACTAGTGGACAAAATTTAGGAGGCTGGAGGAATAGGATATGTCCATATAATAGCAACAGTCCCTCCCTGTCTCAGCTAACCTAACATTTTAAACAGTACAAAGCACTGTTTGGTGAGGCTACTGTCCAAGAAAACCAGTTTGTGAGAAATAGCAAGTGCCTCAAGTTCAATAACCATTCACCATCCAAAATTATGTTTGCCTTGTGAATCTGAGACTTAGGAACATGAATGGAAAAAACTTGTACCATTTTATTCCAGACAGTATCATTTTGCCAAGTGTTTACAGAAATTCTGAAGAGAATGAATTAAAGGCAATATTTATTTTAGAGGCACGTAGGTAGTGCATCTGGTTGAGTGACCAACTCTTGGTTTCAGCTCAGGTCTGATCTCAGGGTGAAAGATCCAGCCTTGCATTGGGCTCTGTGCTCAGCATAAAGTCAGCTTGAGTCTCTCTCTTCCCCTCTGCAGTGCCCTCTGCATGTCTGCATGCTTTTTCTCTCTCTCTCTCTCTCTGTCTGAAATAAGTATATCTTTTTAAAAAGCACATATTTATTTTAGAGAATTAGAGCTTCTCTCTTTGAATGTGAAAAGAGAATCTATAGACAATTTAAATATCAATTTTTAAATGAATCATAAATGGAATTTAGAAATCTCTCCAAAGAAAGAATAACACTAACTCTAAAGCACTATTTTGTCCACTGCTTCTAAGAGTGCATTCCATGTGGTTTTAGTAGGGATTTTGTAAGACAAAGTTTTGCATTTGAATAAATTAGGAAATACTGACTTGAGCAAAGTTGAATAGAGATGCCTTTATTACTGGACTGATCAGATCCTTGAAGATCCTACCTTATGAATTTCTAGGAGGTGCACATTGGCTGATGTAAGTCAGCACACATGCAACACAAGGCAAGGCAAAATCATCTAATACGATTGGTAAAGATTGGATAAGAAACTTTTAGACTCAGTTTATTATTTACATAGTGAAAGGAAGATTAGCCAAAAGCACCAGCTCCCTGCAATCTCCACATAGCAAAAAGGATTTGAAATAAAAGGGGCCAGATAACAACAGTGAGTTTTCATGGACTCCATTGCTGAGGAGCAAATTCTAGACTGCAGCTAAGTGGTTTTATATTGTGTAGCTTTAAGGCAAGAGGGCCTCATATCTCATCAGAACCTGGGAGGTGATAAGAAACTGTCTCGATAACCCCTCAGAGGACATAAGCAAGCAAATGGAGATGACCTTGTAATAGCTCTTTATTAAGTGTCTCAGTCCTCATGAAGAATCCACAAGGCATTCAGCCAAGACTCAGATTAACCATTGTATGAGCCCCCGCCTGTGTGGTTTATGTGGGTACATACAAGTTCAGCAGGACCCCATGGAAGAGCTGTCCCCTTCACAGCACTGTCTTGACATATTTGATTATGGAACTCTCATTTTTCATAAGAATTAATATTCTTCAGAACAGATGTGAGACTATATCCAAGATGGTCTTGAGGAGGTAAACTAATGATCAGAGAAGTCCAGGAGACGTAATGCTGGAGAACATTAGGAAAGAGCATCCAACAGTGATGGTTAATTTTATGTGTAACTTAACTAAACCATGGGATGCTCAGGTTACTGGTAAAAAATTACTTCTGGTTATGCCTATGAGGGTATTTCTGGAAGATGAGCATTTGCCTAAAGCCTTTGGATTAGACTAGAATTTACATCAGCGGCTTCTTGATTCTCAGGCCATTAGTTAAGAACTAGAACTACACCACTGGTTTTCCTGGCCTCCTGCTTGCAGACAGCAAATCATAGAACTTCTCAGACTCCATAATTACATAATCCAATTCCTTACAATGCACTTATTTTACATATATCTTATTGGTTCCGTTTCTTTGGAGAACCCTAATATGGCAACCAAGTTTAGAGAAATGTGAAAACCACGTGAGAGGGCCAGAAAAATGAGGGTGGTAAGCCACAAAGAAGTGAGAAAAAGCTTCTGTTCCAGAGGAGCAGGAGAGTAGAAACCAGAATGCTAGTAGAAACCAGAATTCAAGCAGATGGGCCATATGTGTTACGGATTAGACATGAGCAGGCAGCAGAATTCTTCCAAACTCCACATACTAAGATGAATGAGGAAGTTCCAATTATAATGCTATGTTATAGTCTGGCTTGAAAATATCCTTAAGCAGGCGTCTGCTTATTTACTAAGAACTCATCTTTCTACCTGACACTCAGTGCCTCCCTCCTTACACTATCTTTCAACATTACTGAAACATGCATCAATTCCTAAATAGACCAGGCTCTCTAATGCTAATAGAATGAGTTTATGCTATTACTTACGCTTGAGATGATCTTTCAGTCCACAGCCTCTCCCTTATCTGGCCAAGTTCTACTTTGTTTCAACTTTTGGCTTAGACATATTTGGGAAAACCTTTCAGAACTCACCTCCTTCCTATTTGAGATATCTGATCCAGTCAGGAAGAGGAGGAGGGAGTCTGAGAAGGCTCCTAATGTACCCTGTGTTTGCTTCATTTAGTACTTCCTATACTCAGGAATTGGCTTGTATATTTGCCAAGCTCTTTCACTAGTATGATTGTTTCTTTTTTTCTTTTTTTTTAAGATTTATTTATTTATTTATTTATTCATGAGAGACACAGAGAGAGAGAGAGAAGAGAGAGAGAGAGAGAGAGAGGCAGAGACACAGGCAGAGGGAGAAGCAGGCTCCATGCAGGGAGCCCAACGTGGGACTCCATCCCACGACTCCAGGATCAGGCCCTGGGCTGAAGGCAGCGCTAAACTGCTGAACCACCTGGGCTGCCCGTATGATTGTTTCTTATTTCTATTTCTGGCATGGTACACAGTCTATGACACACAGAGGTACTAAAAAGGCATTTCCTAAATAAAGGAGTTGAGCAGGGCTACCTCTGTATTCAGGCAACTTTTAATGCCCACCATTGCACAGGATGGCAGTGACTTTCAGTCTTGTCCAGAGATCATCCTGTAGGAGACATCTGTGAAAATCAGGTTTTAGTACCCATAAAAGAGAATAATTTACAGGATAAAAAAAAAAAAAAAAAACTAAGGAAAATATTTTTAAAGAATTGGTGATTTTCAAATCCAACTTAAATATTAAAACTCTTCAAGTGATTCTGAGTTAGATTAAGATATTCAGTATTTATAACTTCTTACTAAAGTAAGTCATAAATCCTTCAGGCACTTATTTAGTTTGGTCAAATATTATGCTTAAGCAATAAAAAAAGCTCAAGGTGATACAGTAAATATTTATATGTGTTGTTATGATATTCTGGGAACATCAAAATATTTCTCATTTTCAAATTGCATTTGAAGCTACTATAAGTGGATTGAAAATTGGTTGAAGTTTTTAATATAAGATGAAGAATGTCAAGTGTCAAGTTTCCTTTCTCTAGTTCTTTCTGGTTATCAGACCTTACATTTGTAGGATCACCCTAGCCAACATTTGAACTGATCCTGGCCAAGCCTGTAACTATTTTATGAATTATTCAGTGAGGCCCAGAATGAAATTTATTCCTTTAAATATATCCAAGAGCTCTTGAACATTTGACTACTCTTTCTTCCTAACTCCACAGTAATGTTCCCTGGTGATAAAGGTGGGCTTGGTTTCCTGACTTCAGTTCATTTTTCTAATGGGGGAGATTAACCCCTACTCTCAATCCCATCTGTTTGAAATGGGTTTAGATACCTCATCTGAATCTTATCAATCATTTCCCATCTTAATTCTCTCGCCTAAAAGTAAGATAATGATTTCTCCATATGTACTCAGAGATTTTTATTTCAAAGTCTGTTAAATAAGAATGAATACTGTTGATCTAGTGTCCCACCCACCCACTGGCCCACTGAAGAAAGGTTAACACTCTTTGTCACTACAGTTAATGGAAACTGAATTATAAATTTTTTCCAAGATTAATTCTAACTCTCAAAGATATAAACCATTTTCTATATCTATCTTAATTTATATATTCCTCACTTGACTGAGGATAAACCTAAATCAGAAGCTCTTAAAGCATTGGACTTTTGCTTGGAATGTTTCATCCAACAATAGAAGACAAACATGTAAGCTACCTGTTTTCCTACCCACAACCCTCAGTCATAGAGACTTTCTTAATGATAGAACCAAACAGGTTTCTAAAGGCAACTTCCTGAGATGTTGTGGAAGGAGTTATTCTTGGACTTATCTGACCACTGCCTGTCCTCCTTCCAAAGGACAAATCAAGTAGCAGGGTTAGTTTGAGATGGCCTGAAGGCACACACCTGCCTGTCATGGCATGGGCTTTTTGCCTTCAATCACTGATTACTCAATTGATATATCCTTTGCTGTGCGCCTTTGGAATTTTTATTTATTCCTTATATTTTTCTATCAAGTCTCATCTATCTTCATCATTTGCCAAAGACTTTGATCTAAACTGCCTTTGATCATACTCATATGCACAAGTCATTCTGAGATTTTGTCAAATGGCATTTATATTTTCTGTTTCTACCAAGTTTCTATTCATGATTATTTATGTATTGCTTAAAAAAGATTGAGGCTTTCTCTACAGTTCTACTCTTTTCCTTCTGAGTCCTCATCAGAATCACCCTTAACATCCATATTTCTATCAAGTACTTCAAACCCCAGCCCATTACCCAGTTCCAAAACTACTTCCATATTTGTAGGCATTTATTACAGCAGCACTTCACTGTTGGTGCCAATAGAGTCAAGGCTACTATAACAAAGTACCACACACTGGATGGCTTATCAAATAACATAAATTTATTTTTTACAATTTGGAGGCTGGAAGCGTGAGATCAGGGTGCTAGTGTGTCTGGTTCTAGTGAGAGCTCTCTTCTGGCTTGCAGACTTCCTATTCTCACAGGTAGAGAGCAGAGGAAGGAAGCAAGCTCCCTGGTGACTCATAAAAAGCACTAATCTTATTCATGAGGTCTTCACCTTCATAACCTCATCGAATCCTAATTATCTCTCAATGGCCCCACTTCCTAATACCATCACACTTGGTGTTGGGGTGGGGGTGGGGCGCTGGTGGTGGTAGTGGTTAACATTTGAATTTTAAGAGAACACAACATTCAGTTTATAACAAGACCATAGGTCAGATTGGAAACAGTTACCATCAAAAGCAACACAGAACAGAGACGCCTGGGTGGCTCAGTGGTTGATTGTCTGCCTTTGGCTCTGTTCATGATCTCAATGTCCTTGGAACAAGTCCTGCATTGGGGCTCCTTTTGAGGAGCCTGCTTCTCCCTCTGCCTGTTTCTTTGCTTTTCTCTCTGTATCTCTCATGAATAAATAAATAAAATCTTAAAAAAAAAAAAAAAAAAAAGCAACAGAGAACAGACCAGGAGTTTCACCAGCCTTGTTTTACTTGTAAAACATCAAAAGCCTTTTGGGAAATAGGAGGATCCATATCCTAGATCTGAGATGAGAAACAGACTAGTGAGAGAAGAGATCTACCAGCTAAATGCTCTTTTTTCTTGCGTTATATAATTAATGCTTCCCCTCAATAAACTGCTATAATTACAAGAGTTTGTCACTTTAGCTAGATCACTGAAGATTTTAGGAGTTGCCAATTAGCTTTGTTATGTAATTAAAATAGAAAGATTCAGTACATTTGGTTCTGCAGAGGCATAGCAATATGGGATCAGAGCAAGGAAAGATTTGGTGAAGAAAAAGAAGAAATATAGTCCAGGCAGAAGATATATATTTCCTTGCGCTGTTTCTGAATTTTTTATGTCAGTTTTTAGGTATGCTGCCAGTAGAGAAAAAGTGTATATTTTGTTTTATTGTTTTTTCTTTGAATAGCTACAATCTCAATTTCCACAGTTTGTATTTAAGTTAAATCTATTCTGATTTCATTATATTTTTATACAACGAACAGACAGATGTCTTAATAAAATATGACCAGATGGCTTATAGACAAAGAAGCACCATCAATTTTTGTGTACAGTTTAAAAATTGCACAAAACATCTGTAGACTAGTAATGAGTTTTACCATTTTTCCATTTTGGGTACAATATTGCTCAAAATACATAATTAAATGTGCATTTTTGTTAATGAAATCTTCTGAATCAGTCATTAAAAGAAACTTTTTCACTTTCAAAACTGTTGCATTAACATTTGTTAATCTGTTTTATTTATCTCAGCTTTCAAAATATAATTAATCTGTATCGATCTGCCCGACATATAAAATGACCTCTTTGGGGAACTGTCATCATCCAGTTGATATTGCCCACTTTCTACTGAAACTTAAATTTTTAAACATATGACAAAAAAAATCTTTTGAGTGATAAAAATACATAGTAGTAATTACAATAGGAAAGAGTACTAAAAAAACATTCACCATTCAAAAAACTCATGCACATAAAAATATACCACTTTACAGTGATAATTCTAAATTTTGACATTTACAGCTGATTTTACAAGTAAAACTGATGAAAGTAATACTATTTATAATATGTGCAATGGCTAAATAGGATGCTTTTTTGCTTATTCTCCGTTTATGAAAATTTGAAATTAAGCACTTCTTTCCCATACAAATATCTTTACTTTCAGGTAATGTGTAAAATCTTATTCAGGAGATATTGAAGTGCTATCATTGCAAAATATGCCTACTGTAGAGTAAGAAGAGTATAGGTCATTTAAACTTATCAATTTGTAGGAGATTGTTTACAAACTGAGGGTACAAAATGTTTTAATCAGAAGAATGGTATGGATAAACTTAGTTCAAAAGAATGTTAGCAAATATCCCATCAATGAAAACATTAAAAATTTTTTTAACTGTAATACAAACATAAAACTAGCAAGCACATAAATTATAAAACTTATAAATTAAATTATATGTACAACCCATATTTATTAGAAATTTTATGGAACTTAATATAGTAATAGAGCTAGAAAAACTTGAGACAGAACTCAAAGGAAAGTACTGACTCATGTTCTGGTTGGATGGTTCGTTGTTTCCTGGTTCTATCTGATGGTTTGTTGTTTCCTTGTTTCCTTGTTCTATCTGATATGTACTTAACATAAAGGAAAGTACTTTTAAATTTCTGGCAATTCGCGATTTTTTTTTTTAAGGCACAGAGAGAGAGAGGCACAGAGAGAGAGAAGCAGAGGGAGCAGGGAGCCTGACATGGGACTTGATCCCAGGTCTCCAGGATCACACCCCAGGCTGAAGGCGGCACTAAACCACTGAGCCACCGGGGCTGCCCACAATTTGCAATTTTAAAAACAATCTTATGACACAAGGTTTTAATTTTTCTGGCTTGATTCATCACATGGTATCGTGATAGTAAAATATTTTGGACGTTTTATAAGCTGTATTTTTTCTTCACATTTTCATAAAAGTGCTTAATAATCTATTTACACAAATCATCATTAATTTTAAATAGTGTTTGCTTATCCTCTATATAGAGTGGATTGTAGAGATTTTCTATTTTTTATCAAAAATACACTTACCTGAAATAATAAAAAAATTGTTTTTTTCTGGTAGATGGAAAGACTTAAACTATAAATAATTTTAGCACAGCAATTTATTTCTACTTCTCTTGAAAATACATTGAAGATTTTAAAGGTGTTTAAATATTAGAAATAATGTGGCTTTAACATTGTGTTCCTGTTTCTTTTTCTACTTTACCCCTTAGAAATTCACTTTGGGAATCTAAATAAATATTTTAACCAAAACTATAAGTTATCAATAACACAAAATTTCCTTCCAGAGCACATTTTTTTATTTTTAAAACTTTGTTACAATTTTTAAACTCCAAATTCTTAATTTAAATTATATCTTAATAGGTGAAATAAACAACTTTAAAATATATTATGTATTTATATGTCAAATTATTGTCGTTAATGTTAAATATTTATTTGATTTATAATTTAATTTGTATTTGATATATGATTTACTTTGTATACATAGCTTTATATATACAAAATTCTAGAGAAGATTGGAGTCCTAAAAAACAATTATTCTACACAAGTCCCAATATAAAGAATCATTGAAATGTGGTTCTAGCTTCTCTTAAAAATATGGATCGTTATAATTTTTATTTATTTATTTATTTATTTATTTATTTATTTATTTATTTATTTATTTATGATAGTCACAGAGAGAGAGAGAGAGAGAGGCAGAGACACAGGCAGAGGGAGAAGCAGGCTCCATGCACTGGGAGCCCGACGTGGGACTTGATCCCAGGTCTCCAGAATCGCACCCTGGGCCAAAGGCAGGCGCCAAACCGCTGCGCCACCCAGAGATCCCTGGATTGTTATAATTGATGTTATTTGATCCTTTCTAAATATGTTGCTTATACTTCAAAAGAACCACTTTTTAGAAAGAAGATATGTTCTAGGAAAAACAGCAGAAGAGGCCCACTGTTTTCATTACTTCACTTCAAAAATGCCAATTCTAATGACAAACAAGTTTCTTCAAAGCTTGGCTCATCATGACACTGGAGAAACTAGGACATTAGGCCTCAAAGTCTATTATTTGAAAACATACTAAACTATGCTAAAAAGAATTTTTAAATATTTTCATCCAATAATCACTCCCAGAAATAACTTTTTCCAAACTTTCAATCAGTTATATCATTTGTTCACATGTCAGATATAACTTATCTCTATTAACTTAATTCAAATCAAGAATAAAATACCAGTACAATGCTTAAATTCTCATGTTATATGTCATGCACTACATGGCCAATTAGTTGGTGATAAAGGAACCAAAAATATACAGTGGGGAAGACTAATCTCTTCAATAAATTGTGACTACAAAACTGGGCAGCCACATGCAAAAAAAGAAAGTGGACCCCGGTCTTACTCCATACACAGAATTCAACTCAAAATGGATTAAAGATTTGAACATAAGACCTGAAACCATAAAACTCCTAGAAGAAAACATAATGTATAATCTTCTTGACATCCATCTCAGCAATATTTTTTTGGATTTAACATCAAAAGCTGAGGAAATAAAAGCAAAAATAAACAAGTGGGACTACATCAAACTAAAAAGCTTCTGCACAGCAAAGGAAACCATCAACAAAATGAAAAGGCAACCTATGGAATGGGAGAAAATATTTGCAAACCACATATCCAGTAAGACATTAATATACAAAATACATAAGAAACAAAGAACTCATACAACTTTATAGCTAAACAAATAGGTAAATAAATAAATACCTGATCATACATTTTTCCAAAGAAAACCTACAAATGTACAACAGATACATGAAAAGATGCTCAACATCACCAATCATCAAAGAAATGCAAATCAAAACCACATGAGATTTCATTTCACATGTGTTAGTATGACTATTATCAAAAAACAAATAGATCAATGCTGACAAGGTGTAGAGAAAAGGGAATCTTTGTACACTGTTGGTGGGAATATAAACTGGTGTACTCAAGATGGAAAACCTCTATGGAGATGTCTCAAGAAATTGAAAACAGAACTACCACGTATGTGATCCAGCAATCACACTTTTGGGTATGTATCTAAAGAAATGAAATCATTATCTTAAAGAGTTATCTGTACTCCCATGTTCACTGCAGTATTATTCACAGTAGCCAAGGTATAAGTGTCAATCAATGGATGAATAGATAAAATGATATGGTATATACATACAATGGAAGAGCATTCAACCAAGAGAAAAGAGGAATCCTGTAATTTGCAGCAACATGGATGAATCTGAAAGGGCATTATGTTAAGTGAAATAAACCAGACAGAAAAACACAAATACTGGATGATATCATTTGTATGTAAGAATCTAAAAACAAAAAACAAACAAGCAAACAAAAAAAAACTCAAATTCACAGAGACAGTATAAAAGTGGTTGGCAGAGGCTGAGGGTAAAGGGATATAGAGAAACACCGGTAAAAGGGTACAAACTTTCAGTTACATAATAAATAAGATCTGAGGAACCAATATATAACATGGTGACAATGGTTGATAACACTATATTGTATAATTGAAATTTGCAAAGAGAGTAGAACTTCGATGTATTCCCCTCCCCCCAAAAAATAAATATGTGAGAAATAGATATGTAATTTACTCAGTAGGGGAATCTTTTCACAATGTATACATTCAAGTATCACATTGTACATCTTAAATATCTACCATTATATTTGTCAGTTGTACCTCAAAAAAGTCTCATATTACCTTCAAATTATTATATTTGAGAATTTGTGGAAAAAGCATGACATCAAATTGAATCATTATTGAACTTCGTTGTTTTGTACTAGAATGGCAAATCTGTACTCCTAAGTGGTATTTTCCTGATATGTATTGGTGTGTCTTTGTCTATTTTCTAACTCTTTCTATTTATGTCTTAGAATCAATACAAGTATTGATATTTTTACATATGTTTTTATAGAGAGAACAATCTATGTGGTTATTCTCTTCCTAAATTATCAGGAAAAAATTACTTGATTTTAATATTATAATCATAATGCAGATGACAGCATTTTGTAGGCCAATAATTTGGGAGAATATTACCTTATTAGATTATTTATTTTAAATATTTCAGATGATGGGAAGAAGAAGATGAGAAGCTTATGAAAAACAAAGATCATACAATTGTATAATGTATAGAGTTTAATCTCAGTTTTCACAAATAAGAAAAATACTTATGTGTATTTAAAAGGCTTTACAAACTCAAAACACTTAGGACAATAAAAGAAATTTCAAATTCAGATCCACCAAGATGTAGTTCTCTACTGCAAATTCTTAAATGAAAGAGCCATTTGGTTTATTTAAAATAAAACCCTAACATCATATCATAAAAAACAAACAAACAAAAAACACAGCTGTAACCAGAACAGTGCCAGTGATATTCCATGGTGATAATTATCACTATAAAGCTACTGAGAAATCCCAAAATGCATTTTAAATCAGCAAAGAAAGATAAAGTATAATTCTTGACCCAAATTCATGAAATAAGTGGGAATATATTCTTTCTTCTTCAATTTTTCAGAAGCATTTGCATAGATTTGACAGTTCTTCCTTAAATTTTTGTAGAACTCATCAGTCAAGCCATATGGGGCTGGAGTTTTCAGTACAGGACATTTTTAAACTACAAATTAAATTTCTTTCAAAGGTATAGGGCCAATCAGATTATCTATTCTTCAGTAAGGATTGTAGCTTATCTTTCAAGGAATTCTCCCATCTGAGTTTATTAACTTGCTTATCTAAGTTAATTAATTTACTTTTCAAATTTTATTTTATTGAAGGGTAGTTGACATACAATATTATGTTGGTTTCAGGTCCACAACATGACAATTCAACATTTGTATACATTATGAAGTTATCACCACCAGAAATCTAACTACCATCTGTCACTATACAAAGTTTTTACAATATTATTAATTATATTCCCTGTGATGTACATTGCATCTCCAAGTCTTACTTATTTTATAACTGGAGGTTTGTGCCTTTTAAGTTTATTGATTGGCATAAAATTATTCATAATATTCTTTTATTGTCCTTTTAATATCTATACAATCTATAGTGTTGTCACCTCCCTCTGTAACTCTCTCCAATACTCAACCCTGTGAACTCCAGTCACCCTTGTCTCTCTGGCCTTCCAACTCTGTCTCAACTCAGATTGACCATCTGGCTTGGCTTGGGCTCCACCTGCATGTGCTAGGCTCAGAAAATGCTCTCTGACAGTAAGTTGTGACAATTATAAGGTTTCCTTCATTTATTTCCCATTTCTCAGGATTGCTGTCTTTTATTGCCTGATGTTCAATATCTGAGAAGCATTGCTTCATATATTTTGTTCAGTTTTTGGTAGTTGCAGGCTGAAAAATAAACCTGGTCTTATCACTTTATTTTTTCTAAAAAGTGGAAATAATATTAATATTATAACTTCAGTAGATATTGAAATGGTAGCCAAAAGTATACATGAACAAAATGTAAAAGCCTAGATGTCTTTATCAAAAGTTCAAGAAAGAAATATCCTCACTTGCACAAACTTCTCTATAGCTCAAGAAACAGATAGTCCAACTTACATAAATTATTCTAGAGTATGTGGGTGGTGGTGGAGTGGAAGACAGCCAACTAATTCTACAAGGCAAACAAAATGTTTATTACAAAAATATATGCTAAAAGCTAAATAAAATAATTGGTTAACCTCACCTATTAATTCAGGTGAAAATTACTAAATTAAATATTTCAAGACCAAGTTCAAAAGTATATTAAGTAAAAGATGTCCAAGCAGAATTTACCCATAAGGATGAGAACTTTCCATGCCAGAAATCTACCAATGAACTTGTAATTGATAAGACAAAGGAAACATATCATACTAATGCTGTATAAAATATTACCAAAGATCTTAAAATATATAGCAGATTTCTGGAAGGAGATGCCATAAAATTTCTAAGTGCCAAAAATAAGAAGGGCATTCAAAACTGAAACTGTAAATATGTCAAATCCTTATAAGGAAACTGCGACCATACATATACTTGAGGATCTGAGATACTCAGTTCTTAGGGGGTGAATTGAATCTACAAAACTCCATGCATAAAGCCATTAATGGAACAGGTTTCCCTACACCTGATGATATTTAATAAAGTGTTATCAGTGAATAGGAATAAACAAATAAAACACTTTGAACAGTAGCTAGAAATTCCCAGAGTAGAATATCTCCCAGAAGAGGCACCTTGTTCTGATTTGCACAAATTTCCTACATTGACTAGAAGTGATTTCATGTGTAGAAGCTAGATCATGCATAACCTCATAAGCCATTTTAGGGAACCCTGCCTTCATTTAAGGACAAGAGCAAGACATTAACATTTTCAAGAAATGAGGGTGATGTGGTCAAGTTTTTAATCTGAAAAATAACACTTCACTATGTTAAGTATGAGTAGAGTTCAAAGCATGCATAAATTGAATACTTGGGAGGCCATTGCAGTAATGCTGGTGAAAAAGGAAGAGAGCCTGGATAATAGTAATTGTGTTTGAATGTAGAAAAGGAAGAGGGACAATCAGTTTTAAAGAAATGGGGCACCTGCGTGGCTCAGTTGATGGACTGTCTGATTCTTGATTGCAGCTCAGGTCATGATCTCAGGGTTGTGGGATCAAGCTCTGCATCAGAGATTCTCTCTCTCCCTCTTCCTCTGCCCCTCCCAGATCTCTAAATAAATAAATAAATAAATAAATAAATAAATAAATAAATAAATAAATAGAAAAAAGGACTAGTTCTTCCTAAAGAGAGAAAAAGAGACGTCCCAAATTGTTCTAAGGATTCTGAAATGTGGAGATATTTACTTAGGTGTGCAAACTGGAAGGTCAACTTTGAAGGAGAAGACCCTGACTTTAGCCTTGTATTTGATGATTTTCAGATGGCTTTAGGTTATCCAACAGAAAGTATCCAGTGAAAAGTTAGCTGTAGATCTAGAAAAGTTGTCTGGATCTGAGCATGAGTTACAATGTGAGTCATCTATGTCTGATAGTAATAGAATCTGCAGATGTGAATGATTTTACCTAAGGGAAGATAGAAGTACTAAGACCAAGCTTTAGGATTTCAAATCTTCTCCAAATAGAAAGAATGAGCAAGCCAAGAAGACCAATAATCAACACTGATTGCCATCGAGAGGTCCTGGACAAGGTCTATTTTGAATATCTATTGGAGTTAGTGACTTAGTGACTTAAGATATTTTTTTCCATAAAGTGATGGATCCAGAAACCAGATTTAATTGGGTTGATCTGAAGGACAAAAGAGCAGAAAGAGACATAAGGATCTAGTCATGGCGGCTGCCTTTGGAGAGAAAAACCATACAACTGGAAAATGAGAAAAGTGAGAGTATTATTTTTCACTGTATACCATTTTGCACCTTTTTGGATCAGTACCTTGTATATTCTGTGTATTCAAAAACCACAGAAGAATGAGGAATTGTAACAAATGGTAAAATATAAAAATATAGCCTAAATAAAAGTTTGCTTTTGGTAAACTGCAAATCTCTCCAGACAATGGATAATACGAATGGCAGATGGCTCTTAAGCATGAACGCTCTGCTAAAGATCACCCTTCTATTATGTAGAGCCTTGTAAAGAAATTTTGTGCATAGGATTGTTAACAGCTCTCAGTGACCTTCCTTTGTTCTTTGACACTGTGGACAGAAATCAGTTATGATCTAACCTCCATGAGCTCACTGTAGATCTGTGGTCACCAATGATTCTCCTGAAACTACAATAAAATTTCAGCAAGCCAGTGTCATAAGGAATAGATCCATATGAGTCAGATAATTTCTTATAGCATATAATTGATATGATGCTTTCCAGTAACAGTAATATCTGTCCTCATACCACCATGCTATTTAGTTATTGTGATCTGTGTAAGATACAGTCTATTCTCTCAGAGCAATGATGCACAATGATGGCACCCTTGCTGCCCCATCTCCTCCCAGCCCTGGCCTAACCCAACGACTCAAACCCACATACCTTCCAACACTGTCCTCCTTAAGCTCTGGTGACACCTACAACTTGTGGACAAAGCCACATTCCCCCAGCCAGACTCTACTTTGAGGATTCTTTTCCTACAGAATCCCCTTGGCAGTGGCTGAAGCCCCCACTCCCTAGCATTCAGGCCAGCATTAACTCCTTAGTGTATAGGGCTCTTCTTTCAGGGGCTCTGGGAAACAGGGGCAGTCAATTTGCAATCCCAGCATACAGTGGGTTCTGGCCACATTTTAAGAGTTATTTTTTTTTCTTCTCTAAGATATTAAATATTATTTTTGAAAATCAGAGTTACCTATAACTTCTTTGTTTCTTTCCTTTGGCTGTATCTCCCTTTCCCAAAACAAAGACTGCCCCAATTTCAATGAGCAGAAAGCTGAAAAGTAATATGAATTTGTGGGATTTTTTAACACAGTATTTCAAAAGTACTGTCTCATGATTACATTTAAAAAGGGATGGGAGCTGACCCATGTCTTTTCATTTGTTTCTTAATTGTTTCTTACCATGTTGGATGGTCCAATGCAAGTTCTTTGTCTACTATGCATATTATATGTATTTACATGTTTTGTAGAAATCAAATGAGGTTGTTATTATGAATTAGGAATATTTGTGGTAGATAGATGCTTCTGCTATCTAACTTTCATCAGAAACTAGTCCTGTGTGTGTGTGTATGTATATATGTATTTTTTATTCAAATGACTTTATTCATAATTATTCGATTATTCATTGATATTCAAACATTCAGTAATATTACTGATCAAATAATTGAATAATTATGAACAAAACCGTTTGAATAAACATCTCTAAATGGGATTTTTTAAGTTAGCAAATAAAACTTAAAAAATGTACTCTATTGGGCATCCCTGGTAGCTCAGCGGTTTAGCGCCACCTTCAGCCCAGGGTGTGATCCTGGAGACCCAGGATTGAGTCCCTCGTCGGGCTCCCTGCACAAGGCTGCTTCTCCCTCTGCCTATGTCTCTGCCTCTCTCTCTCTCTCTCTCATGAATAAATAAATAAATTTTAAAAAATGTACTCTATTTCTCAAGTCACTTCAATTAATCATCCATATGTACATTTTGTCGCTAGTTTATCTTAGAAGGTACAAAAGTAATCTATATAGTTCCAAGCTCAATATTCTCTAATGCTGTGTGTGTGCTCATGCATTTATTTTGGCTTTTGTTGCAACTAAAATAACTGTCTTTTCAAATACTGCATGATATCACTTATATGTGGAATCAGAAAAAATCAGACTCATTGGAGCATAGAATAGAATGGTGGTGACCAGGAGTCAGGGGGTGGAGGAATTGGAGGGATGTTGTTTAAAGGAACAAACTTGTAACTAGTATCTAATGCACAGCATAGAGATTATAGTCAACAATGCATTTATAAACTTCAAAATTGCTAAGAGACTAGACCTTACTTGCTCTCACCACAAAAAAGAAGTGATAATTATGTAGTGTGATAGTGGTAATTATATTGCAATATGTAAGTGAATCAAATCAACATATTACATACCCTAAATTTATATAATGTCATATATAAATTATATTTGATAAAATAAAAGTGTCTCTATCTGCTTTGTAAATCCATTAACCAAAATCCAACAGAAATGAGATTCCAGTTATGTCTTTTTGCTTACTTCCATGAAGACTTGGAATGGCATTACATGTAGACTGTCTCCACTTTCTTTATGTGGTTCTTCAATATTTACTCTATCAGCTATTAAAAACATACAGCTGTGCACTTATTTTATAAAGAATACAAGCACCTCAGTACTTGTCAAGGAGTAGAACTTCAAAAGCTCTGTCACTAAATAGAAAGCTTTCAAAAGCTCAGTAGAGAGAAACGGAGTTAATGGATACTCAATTCATTATTCCAGCAATGTAGCAGGAAGGATATGCAATTCATTCACTCTTTAGATAATTTAAAATCTATCCCTGTTATAAGCTAGATCATCAGAGAGCCATATACCTTAGTCCTATTACTTTTTTGCTCTGTTTTGTTTTGTTTTACTTCTATAAGTGTGTTTTTGTGCTTTGGTATTATGCCACCAACTAATATTAAGAAATTGCCCTGTGAAGTATGTCACCAGGTTTATAGCAATAGCTTGAATTTCAGTATCAAGAATAAATATATATCTGTTTAAGAAACAGTTTTATCTAATAAATGCTTAATTTTAGAACTCACAATTTCTCTCTTTGCATCTCTTTCACACACACACATACACATGGCTGCTAAAAAGTTTAATGTCACATTTGTGCCCTACTCCTGGTAAGCATTCAATATACTAATCTAAATAACCTAAATAAACTTTATATTTTTGCCACCCTATTTTCCCTTTGCCTTTCATTTCCTATGTTTATCCTTGATTTATTTTCATAAATTGCCTTACATATTTTTAGGTGGATGGTGGAGAATAAGAAACAGGGTAGGTATATTTTGTTTTAAATTTTTAATCCACATTATCAAGACTATAATTTAGCATTTCTTCTTTTCTCCTTATTCAATTACATGCACTTGCTCTCAGGCATTAGAATCAAAATATAGGATAAAAAACCTTCAGAAAAACTTCAGACCACATGATATTTACAATAAGATTCATTTTTTCCTCAATAAACTATATGGGATTCTTATATACAGATAGTTGTGTTTCTACTGATGTTGGGAAATTTTGATTTATTCTACAGAAAATGATAGCAGTCTGCGTGCACTAAATTACAATTATATAATGCTAGTGCTGTGCACCAGATTTTATTCTAGTATTTTCATTCTGTTTACTTCATTATATATGTTGGAAGTGTTGTAAATGTTCAGGATCATTTTGATTTTCTATTTGTCATTGCTATGATTTTAGGTGGAACTAGTCCAGAGTAATTTTGCAGCTGTAAAAAGCTGGTTTATGGAATCCCTGTTCATTATTTGTCTATTAAAGGAACTCTTAAAAGTTATTGTAATGAATAATGAATTGTTCATATGCCTGTTTCCTTCATTAGACTGTAAGATTATGGAAGGAATATTGTTTTACTCATTTTGACATCTTCAGTGCCAGTATAGTGGTAGAGAATACAGAAGGTATTTCATGAATTTTATGGAATAAATTTTTAATGAATAAAATAAATCCTAGTTTTTACTAGTATCCAACCAAGAACTTGTAAAATGAAATGATGTATGGTACTTCTTTTATTCATGGCTTTAAATTTTCAACTTTTTTTTAAATCTTGTGGGTGTTCTGCTCTTCAATAAGGTTCCCTACAAATATTATCTAAAGTTTTAACCAAAAAAAAAAGCAAAATTTGCCTCCAAATTACCACCTTTAGAGACTATACATTTATACAAAATCCAAAACATTTTTGAAACTCTATTATTTGAAATACCCTGGTAACTAAAATATGTTAATATATTTTTGTTCACTAATTACAAAGTCTAAGCATACAAAGATTATAAAATTAAATCAGAAAAAAATCCTGTCAAAATATTCACAATCCAATGGAAGAGAGAGTACAGATGTAGTTCTAATATAACATGATTATCAGTAACTACTTATTATTTCATTGTCTTGAATGTTTCCTCTTTCAAAGCCATTATCAAGTTCATATCATTTCCATGAACTTATTTTTCCTGCATTAACTGTGTGCCTTCTCAGATTCTTTTCCTTAATTCTTTCTTTCCAAAGAAGCCTCCCTCTGATAAGCTCACTTAACTGGCTGGGGTCCCAAGTTTCAATTCCAAATCTATCTGTTCAAATCCCACTTGCTTCACTCCACAAACACTGAGCTCCTCACCTCTGTGTGACATTTTCTTACTTAGATGGAATGCTACTTTGTTGAGCATGGACTATATCTTCCTGATGGGTTTCCAAGTGGAAGGACGACAAAACCCAGAAATTAAAGAAATTCCATTCCATGGAATTATCCTTAGCCAATGGGAAATGATGTATGAAAGAGGAACAGATGCATTCCTCTCCTTATTCCTTTCCTAGTATTCTCTAAAGTATGATTTCTCCTTATAGTTCTTCCAAAGAAAGTCTCACACAAGAAAACAATCTGCCTGCTTGCTGAACAAAGCCTTATTTCACTTGGCTGATTGTGACTCAGTGGCCAGTTTCGTATCTTTGTTTGGCTGGCTTTCTTTTTTCTTATTCCGGAGCACTCCAGGCTTGCACTTCCCAAAGAAAGTGGCAGCACTTTAATCTTTGCCTCAAGACTTGATTTCCTTTTAAAGATTTTTAAAAATTCATTTGAGAAAGAGAAACAGAGAGCAAGCAGGGGGAGAAGCAGAGGGAGAAGGAAAAGGAGACTCCCTGCTGACCAAAGAGCCCAATGTGGGGCCTGATATCACGACCCTCAGATCATGACTTGAACCAAGATCAAGAGTCAGATGCTTAACTGACTGAGTCACGCATGTGCCCTTGGGTCTTCATTTCTAAAGGAACAAGTCTAATACAGTACTTAAAAATTCAGCACAACAGTGTTTTGTATTTTCCTCTGTATTACATAGACTTTTCACCTTCATGAGGTAATGAACCTGGATAAAATTACAACAGAATTTCGAACTGTTTTATTACATTTTTAGGACATAGTCTCGATTATGCAAATCCCCCTGTTAAGACCTTGATTGAGGGTATCATTTCCTTCTACAGAAAAGGTAATGTTGCTAAATGGTGAAATTAGTTTCCTATTAAGACTATACTTAGAAATTAGTTTTTCTGATTTTCTCTTTGTAAGTGTGCATATCCGTTAAGCTTAGTTGTCTGAAACAGTTAAGCATGAAAATGTATTTGGAAACAATTTCAAAGAATACAAGGAAAACTGATTAAGCTCTCAATTTTAATTTTTTATCATAATGAAAATGTAAAAAATGTGAAAACTTTAATAAAATTAAAGTAGATAAATTTTAAGCCAATAAAAAGAAGTCTTTTTTAAAAATAATATATAAGATGTATAAAATCGTCAAGCAGGGCAATACCTTCCCCTGGAGGTCGGCAACATACATCCTGTGAGTTGAATATTTGAAAAGGGATAGCTAATTTTATGACCACTCATAAATATTTTCAAGCTAGGACAATGATATGGGTAATAAAACATTATATTCAGGATGCAAACCATTCACCTACATGGGTCAGGAATGATTTTCCTTTTGTCTATGTATTCAGCATTTGATTTTTTGTGTGTGTGAGGTAACAGAGTTACTTTCTCGAGCATAAAAACAGTCTTAGGGGAAAAAGAACCCCACATAGATAGCACAAGCATTACAGAATATGGAAACCATTTCCTCACACTGAGAACTGCTTTTAAACACAAGGGCAAATGAACTCAGATTCATAATCTGCATGGTGAGGTATGACTTCTAATTCTCTACTTCACTGATGTCATTGTATCTCAAAATTGTAACATCTTTGTCATACTATTTAAGCTAGGTAAGAGTGGTGGGCAAAACAGAGGTTGGCTTGGTTTTCTAAAGAAAATTTTATCTGCTCTATATCTTAAAAAATTATAAAAGTAAAAAAGAATAGTGATCATAATATAAAGTATCTTTAATTAATATAATAAATTCTTAAAGGAAAAAAACCCCACAAAACCCTGGCATGCTGGTTCTCCCTATTTCCCCTCCAGATTTATTCTCCACCCTTATCCACCTGTTCTGTCTCTCACCTGGATAGTCTTCATCATCATACAAGAAAAGAGTATGATCACTTTATTATTTATTCCCCTAGTTTCTCCATCCCAGGCTAGATGTTTCTCTGGCAAAGGAAAGAAAGTTAGGAAACCTAGCTTTCTGCTTAATATACACACGTATCCATGTTTCTCTGCCTCCCCCAACAGTCTATTGGGTCCCCAGCTCCTCAGTTCTCAAGGAGGATGTCAAAATTGGTGGAGCTCTGCATTTGCAACCAGAACCAAAATTCTAGGAAATACTTATATTCTACTATAAATAGTTCACTTTGATGTATTTTATTACTGTTTTCTTTGACTTATGTCCACACCTGAGTATTCTTCCAAAGCGTACTTCAACTCCACATCCTCCATGGATGGCTAACAATTAGAAACATTTGAAATATTTTTTTAAAGAACTGATGAAGAGCAATGGAAGATTGCAACCAATGAAATTCAAACTTTTCATCCAACTATCAAATGACTACTCACTTGCTCTCCTTTTAAAGTTTCTCCTCAATAAACTATGTAAAGATAAGCCCACAAAGTCAGGATCTTCTGATGGCAAGTTATATCTATTTTAGTCAGAACTTGAAAGAGTGTAGTAATTGTTTTTTATAAAATGGGGTAATACTTAAATATTTTAACCTCGAATCCCACTGTTCCATTTTCAGTTTTCTTACTGGCTCAAAGGCTCTTCATTTTTTGACCCTAGCAATAGCATAACACCAGCCTAGAATATTGAAAGGGTGAATGAATTTCTTTAGTCACAGCATAAACGAGAGTCCAAAGCCAAACCATTTTATATTTGCAATATGCTAAAGTTGGAGAGAAAAAATGTTATTGTTATGGTTTTTGAGTTTCAAAAGAACTTAGCTTTAGAATCTGAGGCCAAATGTGGAGAACAAGGATAAGGATTTAGAAAAGTTAATCAGAGAGTTTGGCAGAATGCACCATATAACATAAACACAATTTCTTTGTACATGCAAGATGATCAAGGACCTTTCCAAGTAAGGAAGGAACAGATTTGGAGAGAAAATCAAGGGGAATCTAAGCAGAGTTTAAGTATTTCCTAGGTCCTTGACAAGGTACCCACTCTCCTCACCCGCAGACCATGGAGAATAGGGTCCCTAAGAAAATGAAGGCCACTGGACCTACAGTAAAGAAAATCTTGAATCCACTAGAAAGTTTTTTTTAAATATTTTATTTATTTATAAATAAGAGAGAGAGAGAGCGGCAGAGACACAGGCAGAGGGAGAAGCAGGCTCCATGCAGGGAGCCCGACGTGGGACTAGATCCCAGGTCTCCAGGATCACACCCAGGGATGAAGGTGGCGCTAAACCGCTGAGCCACCCGGGCTGCCCCACTTTGCACAATGTGCATAGGCACATCGCAGGCACTCTATATAGGATCCATAACTGTTTATTGAATGAATAGCTAAACCTTATAATGTAGTTTTTCTTCACTTTTGTGGTGATGTGATTGGTAGAATTAAAAATGCAGCATGGCTTTCAGGGAGCTACAGAAGTCTAGATTTGTCAATAATATGATACTTTAGGTTCAATTTACATTTAAGAACATTATCCATATAATGTTTTTAAATACACTCTTTTAAACATGATCACCATAGCTTCAAAACTATTTATATCATGTAATTTTACCAATTAAAATAAAAAACCATTTTTCAAATTAAATCTGATCTTCCATTCTGCTATACTCTTTCAGTAAGTTCAAAAGAACTGGCAGAGGGATGCTGGGTGGCTCAGTGGGTGGGCGGCTGCCTTCAGCTCAGGGTGTGATCCTGGAGTCCAGGATCAAGTCTCACATTGGGCTCCCTGTGTGGAGCCTGCTTCTCCCTCTGCCTGTGTCTCTGCCTCTCTCTCTCTCTCTCATGAATAAATAAATAAAATATTAAAAAAAAAAAAAAAGAACTAGCAGAGAGTCAATCCTGGCAAATATGTGAATCATTCAATTCAGCTTGGTTAGAAGTCAATTCCTTTATGTCCTTCTAGATTGTTAGATTCTCTGATATCTTGTATACTCTGAGGTTGTTGAGGGATATATCTATGGTTTTTGCATTGGTATGGAAGTAGAGAAACACTTGTAAAAATGTCTTAATAGTTGTAGAGGCTGGTGCTTCCATGTTTATCCTTATTTTAACCCAGTGTGTATTCTAGCTAAGAATCAAAGAATCAATTGTGTGGGTCTTTTTAGTTCTGCGATTGTGTATAGATTCACCCTGAGTTATTGATTCAGCCACTCAGCTACCATCATTCCCTTCACAAAGACATTATAAATGCTGCCTAGGACTGGCATTGAAGAACTCCAAAGGTCACCTGAGAACACACAGCATTCTTTTTGCTGAATGTCTGCTGAAATGGGTATGTTTTGCCCTCCCTTACTGGCTCTCTTTGTAATTAGTCATGATTTTTTTTCTTTCTTCAGTATAAACTCATCAATACTCCCAGAAGCTATGAATA
The DNA here is from genome assembly GCF_011100685.1 of Canis lupus familiaris. Classification (NCBI taxonomy): domain Eukaryota; kingdom Metazoa; phylum Chordata; class Mammalia; order Carnivora; family Canidae; genus Canis; species Canis lupus. The sequence goes on from NC_049233.1 coordinate 26,911,790, forward strand.
AATTCTTATTCATCTAGGTACATTAAATACTCCATACCTAATACAGTGAAACTCAATTAGCATTGCACTTGCTTTGAAAAAAAATAGTGGAAGAAAACTTATTTAAGAAAACATATACAGTTATTTTCTGATGTAATCCTAACTATAATTTGAGCCAGAAACAATATCGGATACAAATCTGTTTTGAAAGCACAAATTCTAAATATTTATGCCTGTTTTTATATCACAGGAAATAGCAGTTACACATTTAGAAACAGACTCTTAGTTTTCCAAATTAGTACTTTCAAAAATATTTGTGTTCAGTGCTGCTTCTTGTGTAAATTACTACTGGATTATCATTCATTTGTTTGTTTATTCCATAATCTAGTTGAAAATCTCTGAGATATGAAAAAGGAATATAATAATTGTTGACTTTGAAGAGCAGTTTTTAAATCCATATTAGGTATATATTTAATATATTACTAAAACTACATTAATATTTACTGATGTCAAAATTGGTTATGTGTTGAATATACACATAAATAGTCATTCTCTTAAAATAGTAACATGGAAAAAAAACTATTGAATATGTCACCTTCTTTTTAATAAGTTTCATGAGAGAGACTTACAAATTATTCTATAGGGTCTTTGCTCTTGGGTTTAATTTAGGTTTTAACTTTCTGGACTACTTGAAAGAATCAGGTTCTTTGTCTTACTAATTTATAAACAAAAATATAAACCTTCATAAGAGATTTGATAAATTCTTCCTTGAAATAATAAAGACTGATACAGTGGTTAATAGTTATATATTGGAGAATGTTTTACCCCTAAGAATGAAAATATTTACCATTATATCTCTAATGATCAAAATTATATTTAATTTCATTGTATTTATTTAGTAAATACTATTCTATATAATCTGGAAAACCAGACTTTTGGTTAAAAAATGATTAAATTGGTTTAAAGGTTCTGGCTATGTCAACTGGTAGTTGACAGAACTTATTTTTACTACTATAAAATGTCATAAATATCAATGAGGACAATATATTTTATTGGCATTAAGCCAGAAAAACTTAGCTGGATCCCTTTGGTATTCATCTTCCACACATTCTATGTTTATCAGATATTTTCTATGGAGCTCCCATTAAAAAATAAAGCACTGCCAACTTTAATTCCATAATGATTTAAGTTTCTATAGAACAAACAATGGCCACCAATTTAATTTTAACTACTGTTGTTCAATTTCAAAGTTCCTTGATATTTGAGTTCTTTTTCTGACATGTTTATGGGTAAATTTGATTAGCATCTTTCTAAGAAGCTTATGTGATTCTGAAAAAAGACATCTTTTCTGAATTCTTATTGCTTGTTATCTATTTCTATTCAATTCATTCCCCTTTAAGTAGTAGGAGTTACAGTTGTTTTAGAAGCAGATTAAGAAGTGAAAATAGTTGTAGAATCAATTCTACAGATTTGGTGCATATTAAATTTTTAAGCAGAAATCAAATGAATGTTTGATAAAATGAGGCATCCCTTCCCTTTCCTGAGTCAGTTTTGGTCTCCAGCTTCCTAACGACTGTAAGTTACTGCCATAGATTGTGGTTTGGAATTTAGACAGAGCAAAATTCCTAATCCATGAAAGAATTAAGCACTTGATTAAAAATCAAGTGACTTTTACTTTAAAGAAATTTTTTTTTTTTTGCCTACACTTTTTCTAAGGTCGTCCTCAACTGTTATTTCTCCTGAGCCAGCAGGCAGATTTGTGAGTCCTGGGAGAAATGTGACAGCCATAGGTAGGGGCGTGTAGACCAGACTGCTGAAAGATTTAGGCAAATCAGTAGCAACTTGTAAAAGAGCCCTGATTAGTTAAATGTATTGTGTTAGATTTACACCTTATGGTTCAAGGTGCAAATTTTGTCCTGTAATACACAAAATTTTGGACAGAGAAGCCAATTTAGGTTAAGCATTTTATAGTGTTTTAGCCATACATAGTCATTCAGAGTGTCAGACCTTCTGCTAATTATGAAAAGTTTCAAGAAATATTTTTCCATCCCAGAGGAAGCTCTATGATGATTTAAGGGTCCCTAAACAAAGTAAGCCTCTTACAATAGCCCCATTAAAAACAAATCATTTGAAATATTTCAACTTCCCTACATAAGTCATACATTTGACCTATTAGATCTTTTCTTATTGCAAATTATATAAATATGGAGATACGTGTTAAAAGTTTTAAAAGAATAACCACAGGAAAACTTTCAGAATAAGAATGTCAAACTTTTAGGCTTTCTTGAAGAGAGCAAGATTATCTTGCCTTGCTTTCAGGTGTTTTCTCACATATTTTAAAAAGCAAAGTGATTAATTTCCATGGCATTTTCAATATGACATTTGTTCTTTAAACACATTTTTTGTTCACTTGAACAAAAGCTGAATTTGATTTGTTGGGAAAATGCAATTAGTAACATGGAATTAAATAGTATTTCAATGCAGGAAAATAGAACATACAATAATTCATTTGTTTTTATTTACATATCTGCTTCTATGTTTATTATGTTATCAATAGCAATGTACTCTTTCCATATATCCTGAGGTTATCTGACCAACATCCTTCCTTCTCTCTTTTAAAAAAATTAACCTGTATTATGATTATTCTATTTATCTTTGACAATGTTTTTTTCAGAGAGCCAGAGGTAAGCTAATGGTACATAGCACTCTCTTAGAGATTGCTATTGGTCTGGAGAGACTATATGGATCAGACTGAAGATGAAGACTTAACATTCCATAATTAGAAGAGAGTTTCTATTTTTTACCATAGGTGAACAGACACATGTTGTCCAGTAGGTACTGGCAGCCATCTTCTGACCAAGACAAAGCCCAAATCAAGACCAAAAGGAAAAAAAAAAACAAAACAAAACACTGAATGGCAGAGAAATGGAATCAGAGCCCTGCTGGTATTGGGCCAAGATTCTGTTGTACCTTTAGATTTCCTTCTTTGTGAGATATGAAACACTAATACATTCAAAATTTCTTTTACTTGTAGCCCAAAGCATCCTAAATTACACATGTAATCTATAAGTTAACTGTGGCATATTTTTAATGTTGAAAATGACAGTTATTGGTTCATCCATTTATTTTAATACTGCAGATAGATTCTACATTCGCCAGGTAAAACAAAAACAGCCTATTTTATTTCTCCAGTGATGTCCGTAGTCTGAGAACTTAAGGCCAGTCACTTACAAAAAGTACAAATGGCACCAAATTCCCACTGCCTCTAGCATAGAGCAGGATACTCTGACAGGAGGTCTTTAGTCACTGGAGATGGACTATTAATAGCGCCTTTTGGACTTGCTAGTCTACTCCTGGATCATCTTTAAGTTTTTTGTTAAGGAGACCTAAGAAAGAGGACCACTCACTCAATGGATAACATATCTGACTATGGATCAAAAGAAGGCTAGGAAGATGTGCTGGATCTCCAAAAAGCATACACAGATCTCCCCTTAAGTACAAGGCATCATAGTGCTCCACCTCTCCACTTCTGCTCTTGTTCATCTTTCAATCACACACCTAACCCTCACTGATTCATAATTCAGTTTTATTACATCAGAAATGTTAGTATACTTTTCATTATTCTATTTCATTGAAAGACCTGCTCCCATTAACGAGAATTAAAAAGCTCAGCTGCCTGATTTTGTTTTGATATCAAGTGAATAATTCACTGAAATTAGACTATCTTTATGACCAAGTCTTACTAAATTGCACTAAATGAGTTCTTTTTTTTTTATTTTTATTTATTTATGATAGTCACAGAGAGAGAAAGAGAGAGAGGCAGAGACACAGGCAGAGGGAGAAGCAGGCTCCATGCACCGGGAGCCCGATGTGGGATTCGATTCCGGGTCTCCAGGATCACGCCCTGGGCCAAAGGCAGGCGCCAAACCGCTGCGCCACCCAGGGATCCCCACTAAATGAGTTCTAATTCACTTTTTCACAAATATACATTTATGCCCAAACATACATACTATCAAAATTCAAACACTTTCAACATGAATATTGCTTTCCTCTTTTACCAAGAAAAGATTATAATATCTTTCAGTAATTCCTCAGTAAAAACAGGCTGACAACTCACTCCTTCCCTATAGGAAAAAAATCATAAAAGGAGTTTTAAGCAATCTTTTCACATAAAAAAATATTTACTGAATACTCTATATTCACAGACATTTTAAGTGTTCAAGTAAATACATGGAGGTACAGATGAACCAGACATGAATCTTGCATTCAAGTGATTCAAATAGACTAGTAGATTTTAAGTGAAAATTACCAACATCAAAAGAGAAGTACAGAAAAAGTAGAAGATGACAAGTGAAGAGGGAAAAAGCATTTGCAGCTTGGAAAAGGATTAAACTTATAAGATGATACTTTGACTAATTTTATTTTATCTTTTACAAAAAGGTAAAGTCATTCTACATGTGTAAGGCAATAAATAAAAGATTAAGGGTGACTTTTTTTTAAAGAATGGGAGTCATACATCAAGAGTCAGATGCTATACTGACTGACCCAGCCAAGAACCCTGAGGGTGATTTATTTTTAAAGATAGGTAAATACTAATTGCCAAAGAGATGTATCAGAAATTGGCTTTTTTAATCACTGTTTAAACTAGACATCTGAAAGTATTATTTCTACTTCTTTGTCTTGAGAATGTCTTGTATTCCAAAAATCTGTTAAAAATAGGAAGTTTCTGATAAAGTAGAGTACCCTAGAATGTTAGCCATTGTCTAACCTGGATCTCTTAGAAACATCTTTGAATGTATTCTAGCTTATGAAAACTGAGGTCAGAAGACATCTTTAAATTGCTGCCAAAAAAATCATCAACCCAGAATATTCTGTATCCTGTAGAACCAACCTTCAAGAATGAAGAAAAATAGTAATTTTCAGCTTTTAAAAAACGGTACAATTTTCACCAGGAGACATGTACTACAAGCAAGGCTAAGTTCACTGAAAGAATATGTGACCAGGTGGAAACTCAAATCTTCAAGAAATCTGAAGGACATTGAAAATGATACTTGTGTGGATAAATTCAAAAGACTATTATTCTATTTAAATTTAATTAAAATAAATGCAACTGTTTAAAAAATTAAAATATTGTTTTGTGAGGTGTATCACTTCCCAACTCTAATATGCTAATTCTTATGTAACTCTATATAGCATAAGAGGTAGGTCAAATGGACCTATACAGTAATCAGATTTCTAATGTGAAGTAGTACAATATTAACTCTATGTATACTGTGAGATTTTAAGGATCTACATCCCTACAATTACCACTAAAAAACTGTGAAGTGGCATAAGTGAAAACATAGATAAGTTAAAACTAAATTTGAATACACACTTAATAATTCTAAACAAGGCAAGAAAAAAATGAAAAAGAGCAAAATAACAACAATGGAAACAAAAAGAAAAATAGAGAAGGCAAAAAACAAATAGTGAAATTGTAGACCTAAATACAACCATATCAATAATTAAGTCCTAATTGACTAAGGGCTCCAATTAAGACCCATAGATTATCAAAATGGATTTAAATAAACAAACATATGAAACCCAACTCTGCTGTTTTCAAAATTTACACTAAATAAAGGCATACTTCATTTCACTGTGCTTTGTTTTATTTTGCTTTACAGAAAATCAAAGTTTGTTGCAACACTGCATTGAGCAAGTCTATCAGTGCCATTTTTCCATCACTTGCTCACTTCATGCCTCTGTGTCACATTTTGGTAATTCAATATTTCAAACGTTTCCATTATTATTATTATATTTGTTTTGGTGACCTGTAATCAGTGATCTTTAATGTTGCTATTATAATTGTTTTGGGTGCCATGAACTGTGCCCACATAAGACAGTGAACTTAATACATGTGTATGTTCTGATTGCTCCACCACCTAGCCATTCCTCCATTTATCTTCCCCAACTCAGGTCTCACTATTTCCTGAGACAAAACAATTTTGAAATTAGGCCAATTAATAGCCCCACAATGGTCTCTAAGTGTTCAATTGAAAGGAAGAGTTTCATTTCTCTCACTTTAAATCTAAATCTAGAAATGATTAAGTTTGTTGAAGCAGGCATGTTGAAAGCTAAGTTCGGCCAAAAGCTAGGCATTTTACATTAGTTAAATTCTAAATGCAAAAGCAACATTTTAAAAGAAATTAAAAGTGCTACTCCAGTGAACACACACATGATAAGAAAGTGAAACAGCCTTATTGCCGATATGGAGAAAGTTTTCATGATCTGGATAGATCAAACCAGCCACAATATCCCTTTAAGCCAAAGCCTAAACCAGAACACATCCCTAACTCTCTTCAATTCTATGAAGGCTGAGAATGGTGAGAAAGCTGCAGAATAGTCTGAAGCAAGCAGAGGTTGGTTCATGGGGTTTAAGGAAAAAGGACATCTCCATAAATTAAAGTGCAAGGTGAAGCAGCAAGTGCTGTTGTACAAGCTGTAGCAAGTTATCCAGAAGATATAGCTGAGATAATTTATGAAGAAGGCTACACTAAACAACATGTTTTCATTGTAGGTGAACTGTTGATGCCATCTAGAACTTTCCAAGCTAGAGAGAAGTTAAAGCTTGGCTTCAAAGCTTCTAAGGACAAGATGACTGTCTTATTAGGGGCTAGTGCAGCTGATGACTTCAAAGTTGAAGCCAACACTCATTTACCATTCTGAAAATCCTAGGGTCCTTAGGAAATATGCTCACTTGACTCTGTCTGTGCTCTATAAATTGAACAATAAAGCCTGGATGACAGCACATCTGTTTGTAACATAGTTAATTGAATATTTAAGCCCACTGTTGAGACCTACTGCTCAGAAAAAAAAAAAAAAAAAAAAAAAAGATTTATTTTAAAATATCACTGCTCTGGATGCCTAAGTGGGTCAGTGATTGACCATTTGTCTTTGGCTCAGGGCGTGATCCTGGGGTCTCAGGATCGAGTCCCACATTGGGATCCCCATAGAGAGCCTGCTTCTCCCTCTATGTCCTTGCCTCTCTCTGTGTCTCTCATGAATAAATAAATTAAATCTTTTAAAAAAATCACTACTCATTGACAATGCACCTGATCACCCAAGAGGTCTGATGAAGATGCCCACAGAGACTAATGTTGTTTTCATGCTTATTAACACAACATTCACTCTGTAGCCATTAGATCAAGGAGTAATTTTAACTTTCAAGTCTTATTATTTAAGAAATGTATTTTATAAAGCTCTAGCTGCCATAGACAATGATTATTCTGATGAATCTGGGAAAAGTAAATCAGAAACGCTTTAGAGACAATTCGCCACTCTAGATGCCATTAAGATCCTCTATGACTCATGCAAAGAAGTCAAAATATCAATATAAACAGGACTTTGGAAGAAGTTGAAACCAACCCTCATGGATGACTTTGAAGTGTTTAAGATTTCTGTGGAGAAAGTAACTAGATGTGATAAAGCAAGAGAATAGAAGTGGAGCTTAAAGATGTGACTGAATTGCTGCAATCTTATGATAAAACTTTAATGAATGATGAGTATCTTCTTATGAATGAGCAGAGAAAGTAAATTCTTGAGATAGAAACTACTCCTGGTAAAGTGCTGTGATGATTGTTGAAATGACAACAAAGGATTTAGACTATTGCCTAAACTTAATTGATAAAGCACCTACAGAATTTGAGGGGGATTGACTTTAATTTTGAAAAGAGTTCTACTCTGGGTAAAATATTAGCAAGTAGTATTGCATACTACAGAAAAATCACCTGTGAAAGGAAGAGTCAATTGATGTGGCAAACTTCATTGTCTTATTTTAAGAAGTTGCCATAGCCACCCTCACCTTCAGCAACCCCCACAATGATCAATCAGCACCATCAATATCCCAGGCAACACCCTCCACCCACAAAAAGATTATGAATCACTGAAAGCTCAGATGATGATTAGCATATTTTTAGCCATAAAGTATTTTTAATTAAGGTATACACATTGTTTTTTAGAGATAATCCTATTGCACACGTAATAGACTACAATATAGTATAAATATAATTTTTATATTATTTTTTATAAAATATAAAAAATTATTTTAATTTGCTTTGCTGTGATACTCACTTTATTCTGGTGGTCTGGAACTGAAATTGCAATATCTCCAAGTTATGCCTATGTTAAGAAACAAATCAGTTGAAAGTAAGTAAATGGAAAATCAATGTCCCAATAAACAGTCGATATAGAAAATTTGTAATAGCTATAATAATATATTAACTTCAAGACGCAGAATATAACCAGAAAGTTAAAAGGTGCATTTCATAATGATAAAATTTCAGTAAATTAGAAGAATCTAACAATCATAAATACATACCCTTCCAATAAGAGAACTTCAACTATGTGAAGAATCAAATCAAACACTTTTGATGTTTTTCAGAATTCAAACTGCTTTGTCCCTTTCTCCATAGATTTCACTCTTATTAAGATAAGAGATAAGATTTGAGATGTTTGTGTAAATATACTAGAATCATGTGGGTGAGATTTAAGAATTCCTTCATGTTAAAAATCGGCCAAGTTCAATAATGTTGCTAATACTCTAAGTCCTCAGTCACAAAGACATTTTAAAGCAATGATTAGGTAACTCCCAAGTATTTTTTCACTTTGAAAAGGTTTCCAAGATATTTTTTTTTTTAGTATTTCAAATTCTCCACCTATTTGTGAAAGAGGCTAGTTCAAGTCTTAGAGTCTAGATTTACTTTCAAATCCTCCTTTTCTACACCATTCACAGGTTATTAAATAGTATCTTATGGTACAACCAAACCTAAGAGACTGACCTCCTTAAGCATGGTAACAAAATTAGGATAGAAAATAGACCCCTAGAGAAGACCTGATTAAAAATAGTATCTTGAATTCAATAGTATGACAGCTTTGGAGTGAGGGAAAGAATTCTTGACTTGCAGTACTGTGAACTTTCCTGGCTTATCTATCTATAAAACATGCGACTATGATCAAGGCACTGAAGACTTTCTGAGACATTTTTCTCATCTGCAAAATGCAAGTTAAGATATATGTGGTTCAAGGTTTTCCCCACTTCCGACCTTAAAGATTTAGTCTCATGTACCACAAAATAGTACACTTAACACACTTATGTACCAGAGTATTTTGAAAAATACTGTAAGAGCAAAAGGTATTTTAAAAGTTATACAGCTTTCTCATTTTTAAATTTTCTTAACAAAGCAGAGAAATCATGTGTAAGTCATTGACAGTTTCTGTGGGCCTTTTACCCCTTTTCTGGTTGGAAAAACATCTCCTGTTTCTATCTTTTTTTTTTTTTTTTTTTTTTTTATGATAGTTACAGAGAGAGAGAGAGGGAGGCAGAGACACAGGCAGAGGGAGAAGCAGGCTCCATGCACCGGGAGCCCGACGTGGGATTCGATCCCGGGTCTCCAGGATCGCGCCCTGGGCCAAAGGCAGGCGCCAAACCGCTGCACCACCCAGGGATCCCTCCTGTTTCTATCTTAAATAATTATTTATTTCAATGTTACCATATCCTCAATAATGTGGATGTACAGCAAACCAGATTTAGATTCACACTCTGAGTATTTACTTATATTGTCATTTATACCTGCATAAGAGAGCAACACAAACCATTTATGTATAGAACATATAAAAGATAGTATTGTGAAATACAAAGCAGATTAAGTTTAACTTACTTATTTTTTCCTCTTACCCCTTGAGTTATGTAATGCTTAAATAAATTACTGGAATTGCTTTATAGTGATGGCAAGTGTCAAAAATACAAGTATCTGAGATCATCTAACTTTAAACATAAATAGAAGATTTTTCTGTCCAACATGGCATACATTCTGTAAGATATACTGGAAAAAATTAAATCTGTAAGAAGGATAATTAATAAGTGATTTGAGAAAATTCAAATGGCAATGAATACAAGATATTAATATTTATCTCCTTTAAAAGTTTAATTGACACATTTATAAAGAATTTACTGAATATTATTACTTGCAGCATTTGACTTTGGATTCAAAATTTAATATTTATGAAATATAGAATACATACCAATGTTACATTCATGCAGATCCTAGTTTCTTTAAAATTTATATAGCTTAATAAAGAACAGGAAGTACATTTTATTACATAATAGATATTCACTCATTTCTTTTAATGAATAGAATTGCACATTTTCTTATTTTGTACAGTTATTTGTATTTTGTGCTATAATATGTAAACTTAACTATATTATCTTATATGAAAATTCATCTAAATAATAACCATAACTTTTAAGATGACTGTAAAAATTTTCCATTGTTAAATGTCTTAGATTCTGTACAAATATTTGTAGTCTCTTTATGACTCCTAATTACTTTAATCAGATTTCATATCTCATCTTTCTTGCTAGATTAATCAATTCTGCTTAAAATAAGTTGGTCCATTTTAATCTCTTTGGTAGTATTGAGGGACAATTCCCTCAAGAACTTATAAATAAGGGAAATTAGATTGCTCTCTGAGACTTTAAAACTTTAAAATCAATATATAAGAAGGAGTTATGAAGCATTTCAGAAAAACACACTCGCTCCTAGCCCTGCAAGACCTGGAATGTTTTATAAAGGTTATAAAGAACTAAAACCTGACAGTCTACAACCCTCTTGTGAAGAAAGCTGACTGAAGCAGAAATTTGCTCACAAGTATCCACGTCTTTTGTATTAAGACCACAGACCAGGGTAGCCCAGGTGGCTCAGCAGTTTAGCGCTGCCCTTCAGCCCAGGGTGTGATCCTGGAGATCCAGGATCGAGTCCCATGTTGGGCTCCCTGCGTGGAGCCTGTTTTTCCCTCTGCCTGTGTCTCTGCCTCTCTGTCTCTCTCTGTGTGTCTCTCATGAATAAATAAATAAAATCTGGGGATCCCTGGGTGGCGCAGCGGTTTGGCACCTGCCTTTGGCTCAGGGCGCGATCCTGGAGATCCGGGATCGAATCCCACATCGGGCTCCCGGTGCATGGAGCCTGCTTCTCCCTCTGCCTGTGTCTCAGCCTCTCTCTCTCTCTCTCTGTGACTATCATAAATACATTAAATAAATAAATAAATAAATAAATAAATAAATAAATAAATCAAATCTTTAAAAAAAAAAATGACCAAAGACCAGCATTCTAACAAAGGGAGCCATCAACAAATTGAACATAGAGAAGACAAATAGTTTACAGAGAGAGATGACCTAGGAACCCAACCCAATGTGAGTATTTTCTCTTAGTAAGAATGAGATCAAGTAATAACCCCTCTCAGGATGCTGATTGTGAGACACTCAAAGAGGACTAAAGGCAATGGAAAAGAAATATAAAGAACAGAATCAGGTCATTTGAAATTTACCATGGTGATAACAGTCAACAAGTAGCCTAATCAAAAACTTATTGTTATGGGCTACAAACTAAAGTCTTCCCTTCCTGTCTAAATTCTGACAGCCAGAGATGGAAAAGGGATGATGTCACCATCCATCATTACCAAAGAGGCAAATAGAAGCACCCATTATCTTCCTCCAGACCACATCTACTGTCTCTGCTATCACCATCACCCTGCTTCATCACCACCATCTCCTCTCACACTGCATTCATTCCTAACCCATGTCCTGGAATCTAACAAATATAAAAGACTTCATATTAATATAACATTTTGCAATAGTCAAAGTTCTCTCTCTTATTTCCTATCTCAAGCTTAACGAGTTGGCATAAACTCTGTGTTCTGCAAAGCAGTACTTCTCAACATGTAATCCAAGCTCCGTCTGCATCAGAATCACTGGTGTGCCTGTCAAAACGAAGCTCCTAAGGGAATTCTATGCATACTGAAATTTGATAAATATGACTCTGAAATGAGAATAACAACACATGGCACTAATTCCTGGGATGCTGTGAGAATTAATGGCACGTTATTTTTCCCCAAAGGTTTTAGCCAGTGGTTCTCACCCTGACTGCCTATTTGAATCATGTGGAAACATGCCAATGCATGGCCTCACTCTAGACCAACTGAATCAGAATCTTTGGGAAGAAGGTTCAAAGAGTGGGATTTTTTTAAACCTCTCAGGTGATTCTAATATACACCCATGGTGGAAAACCTTCTATTCTAGCCTATAGTTTTCATTTTTGACATAAGTTTATTCTTTCTCTGGGGTTTTGTAAGACAACTTCAGTATGATCACCAGATATTAAGAAATCTTAAATATGTAAATGAAAACCACAAACACGTACTTTAATAAGAAAGCAGTCATCATTAAAATATGCAAATATAAGGGAAAAATAAATTGGCATGTACATAAGTTAAAAGAAGTAAGCTATCTCAGCCTAGTAAGAGCACCTCAGATGTTCCCTGAAGGCAGACTGCTTCTGGGAATTAATGGATATCATGGACCTATAGAATATTTTTTCCAGGGACACCTGGGTGGCTCAGCGGTTGAGCGTCTGCCTTCGGCTCAGGTCGTGATCCCGGGATTTGGGATCGAGTCCCACGTGGGGCTCCTGCGAAGAGCCTGCTTCTCCCTCTGCTTGTCTCTGCCTCTCTCTCTCTCATGAATAAATAAATAAATCTTTTAAAAAATATATTTTTCCAGTTACATTGTTATTTTGTTGATGAATATGGGTAAGTTCACAATCCTAGAATGCTATAAATCTGCACTCTGATACAGTAGCCACCAGATATATAGGACTATTTAAATTTTAATTGATTAAAATTAAGTAGAAAATTCAGTTCTTCATGTGGCTAGTGGGTGTATGTACAGTATGGCCAGTATAGTTATAGAATTGTATCACCTGCAGAAAGCACTACTGGACAACTATTAGACCCTTAGAGTTAGTTCTACCTTATAGATGAGGAAAACAGACTACAGAAGACTTAAGCAACCTGCTCCATGTTATTCATGAGGTTAGGGAAAAACCAAAAAAAGGAGCTAGACCCAAGTGTAGTGTTCTATATATGGTTATGAGTTAATGAATGGATGAATAGCTGTGATGATCATCATCATATTAGTAACTGACATGATAGAAGAAAATTATTGATTATTTACTATAAACCAAGTATTCTTCTGAATGTGTTTCTTTGTGTTAATTTATCTAACTCTCACAAGAAGTTTAAAGCTAGGTATAATAGTTACTTTAGGAACATGGTAGCAGGGACACCTGGATGGCTCAGCAGTTGAGCATCTGCCTTTGGCTCAGCCGTGTGATCTCAGAGCCTGGAGATCGAGTCCCACAACGGGCTTCTTGCATGCAGCCTGCTTCTCCCTCTGCCTATGTCTCTGCCTCTTTCTCTCTCTGTGTCTCATAAATAAATAAATAAAATCTTTAAAAAAGAAAATAAACATGGTAGTACAACAGAGGTTCTTCAAGGATACACAGCTATTAAGTGATGAAAATGAAATGGCTATATATATATAAATTTTATATATATATATACGGAGTATATCATAAATTATATAAGTATAATGTAAGACCTTCATTATATCAACAAGTTTTAACCACAAGATTTTTAAAAATGTGTTTTTAAGATATATTTGTGGTGCCAACAGATGTTAAAATTTTTTACATAAATGGTCCAGGCAATTTTTTTTAATAGGCCACTTAGAAGCATTATGGTAAATTCACTTACTTAGTCAATATAAGGGATCATAATATGATACTCTTTGGCTTGCCCCTGTCTCATTGAGAATAAAATGGTTTAATTCAATGCTTCATAGAAGACAGTCTTTTTGAGGACATACATAGGATAAGGCTCAGTTTCAACAAAAATTCATGTAATTTAGATTCTTTTTGTGAAAGTATACTGAGAATTTGAACTCTGTGTATATGTCTGTATACATTGGCAGTAGTATCAGCCCATTTAGTTGATTTAAAGTATATCAACTATATGTTGATAAACATTTCTAATTAGATTCCACTTTATATTTTATTTCAAGCAGCATAGGATACCCATATTTCCCTTCCTTATCCCAAGATACTATATTGGTAGTGTTAGTAGAACTTAAACTTTTTTTAACATTGGCAAGAGAACTAAACTTGTGAGGACACACAACTGGAAACAAAAAGCAATTAAAAACAATTTAAAAAAAACAAAGACTAGGATATCTTACTACCACAGATAGTAGTAAACCCCATATATATTATGCTTTGCCTATACATGCATACTGTGATAAAGTTTAATTAATAAATTAGACACATTAAGAGATTAACAAGAACTAATAGGGCGGCCCCGGTAGCCCAGTGGTTTAGCGCCGCCTTCAGCCCAGGGCGTGATCCTGGAGACTCGAGATCGAGTCCCGCGTTGGGCTCCCTGTGAGGAGCCTGCTTCTCCGTCTGCCTGTAACTTTGCATCTGCCTCTCTCTGTGCCTCTCAGAAAATAAATAAAATGAAATCTTTAAAATAAATAAATAATAACAAGAACTAATAATAAAATAGAACAATTATAACAACGGACTGCAACAAAAGTTATGTGAATGTGTTCTCTTTCTCAAAGTATCTCAATGAACTGGATTCACCCTTCTTCTTGTGATAATGTGAAATGATAAAGTGCCTATTGTTGAGACGAAATGAGGTGAATGGTGTAAGCATTGTGATGTAGTGATGTAGTGTTAGGCTACTATTGACCTTCTGACTACAAAACAGAAGGCGGATTATCTGCTTCCAGCTGTGTTCGACTGCAGGTAACTGAAACTGCAGAAAACCAAGCCACGGATAATGGGGGACAACTGTAACATCATTTTAGTGTCCAGACTGCAATCACCACTCTAATTGCACCAGAACTATCTAGTTGAGTTTAGTAGAATGCAATTTTTTAAATGACTTTTGGACAAACTTAATTTCATTTTTTTAAAACTGAAAATCAGAACAAACTATGTTGAGTATTTTTCCCGGTAGATTTTCCCATAACTTGCATTTTATAACAATACTAGCACAAAATTTCTGCATATTTAGTGTGACAGAAACTGAAAATTGTCTGCTCAATTGCCATCTTCCCCTTCTTCACTAAAAGAACTTGAGTGTTGTGTCTTACTGAAAAACTACTTCCCCACAGCCCTTGCAAATAGGAATGGTCAATTATATGTAAAGGAAATTTACTGAATGGGAAAACCCTTGTTGCCTTCCCTCTTATTCCTGCTTCTGCCTTGAACTCAGTTGTGAAGCCTGGATTTTCAGAAACTACTTGGGTTATAAGGAACCCTTGGGTTGAAAATTATGTGCTCACTGTAAGAAAACAGAAATTTTAAAAGGGGTAGAGTCCCTGATAATTGTGAACCTATCTCAACAAACTTGGACTACTCCTATTTGAATTTGTTTTATGTTAGAGCCTTGAAAACTTTGTTTAAGCCATTGTTTTCTCTGATCTCTATCTCTAAAGGCCAAATGAAATTTCTAACATATTCAGTTTTACAAAATCCTGACAATCAAGTCACAAAAATCAAATACAACAAAAATGGAAAGCAACATCAGAATTATATAAATTATGCACATTTTTCATTTTTTATAAATGAAACTGAAGTATACTTATTAAAGTTTAAAAAATATAAAAATAATTTTAAATAAAACCTAACATCTAAATTACAAAAAGCTGAAAATTAAACAGAACAGAAATATTGAAAAGATGGAAAAAATAATCAAAGAATTATCTCCAAGGAAAAATTGGGGCTCAGAAGTATTTATAGACAAGTTTCCTCAAGTTTTCAGTAAGCAGAGCTTTAACTACTGAACTTAGATTGAAAGTCATGTTGAGCCTACTTATCAAAGGTTATCAAAGTAGGGAAATAGGTGGAGTTGACCTTTCCTAAAACAGGACCATCTTCAAATTTACTCACTACTGTTTTCTGCAGTATGCATCTGTTAGCAAACATGTCCTATTGGCTGGTCAAAGAAGATACTGTGAAAATAGTAACCCAGACACTACTATAAATTGGATCTAGTTGTATTAGGGGCAAAGAAATTTTACTGCAGATAACAAAGAACTTAACAAGATTTAAGTCTATTGAGATTTTTATGTTTCTTTGTTGTTGTTGTTCTGTTTTTCTCATTTAGGAAATTCAGAAGGCAAATAAATAGTCCAGAACTGATACCATCAAGGTAACTCAAATCACTCTGTTTTGATAGGGATTTTGTCCTTATGGTTACAAACATTCCACCTCTAGACATCTTGTTACATATCATAGGCAGACAGAAGAAAACAAAGCGCATAGGGTCATGACAACTGAGATGCATAGTTTACAAAGCTTTCCCAGAAACCCTATGAAGTGACTTCTCTCTATTTCAGCTTACATTCCATGACCAGGGCCTTATTGCAAGCATGTGAGAAAGTAAGTATCTGACTTTTTACAGTTTTTATGATTGGAGGTTTCTCCTACCAGCCAAGAACTAGGAGTCTAAAGAATGGCTAGGCAACCATCAATGCAGGCCATGTTTGCCAATATCCTCTGTTGAATTAATAATGGAAAAGATTTCTTTCAATTTATGGCCACACTTGTAGAGTCTTCACTGGTTCCACTTCTTTTTGGCATTGCCATTTCTTTGTGTTCATAGAACCAGCAGTCTTGCCAGAGGGAAAGGAGAAGCCTTTTTAAATGAACACATGTTCAGGGCACCCGGGTGGTTCAGTGGTTGAATATCTGCCTTTGGTTTAGGTTATGATCCCAGGGTCCTGGGATCAAGTCCTGCTTCTGGCTCCCTAGAGGTAGCCTGCTTCTCCCTCTGACTATGTCTCTGCCTCTCTCTGTGTCTCTCATAAGTCAATCAATCAATCTTTTAAAAAATAAATAAATGAATACACGTTCATTCATGAATCTTACTACTCTCATTTTCCTAGGAAGGGAGAAAGGTGGGCATGTGAAATGAAGCAGCATTAATCTAAGAAGCTGAAACAGGCTTCATTAAGGGGTCTCTGCAGCAGAAAAGAGTAAAAAAAAAAAATCCTCTCTACTGTATCCATAAATAGATCTCTGCTCTCAACTCTTGTTTTCAGTGAACAGTAGTGTTTTAAAAAATAGAATTGGTGGTGATTCTCCAATAACTGTCATACTATCTCCTTAGAAAAGTTCTGTGAAAATGATATTTGAGCCAGTCACATAGCCTATCTAATAGCATTTTATTGACTGTTCATGAAAAAGAAGGATTCTGGGATTAGACAAGGCAAACAGAACCCTCCTCTGCCTTGTACCTTAGAAAGGGTGTTCTCAACACTATGTTAGTCTAGAGGAGGAAAAGGAAATATTTAAATATCTTTGACATTTAAAAGCCACTAAAAATGAATTAAATTATACTGGTAATAACTTATGTTTATGTAGCACTTTATGTGTTTCAAAATCTTTTTAAAAACCTCATCTCCTGTTTGATAGAGTGGTCTTTGATACTTAAAAGTTACTTGCCTAAAGCATAGAAATTTAGTAGACGTCCCTCATAACAGTTTCAAGATTCACATTTACCTTCCTTCTCTCTAAATCTGACCTTACCAGAAGAAACCATTGCCTCTGGCAGACAAATCCTGTATTAGCCGTGACTGCATGGGACTCCTGCTGTGGGCCTCACGGTCATTTTGCTGGCTAGGCTAGCCCACAACCAGAACCCTGATATTTGCAGGCCCTTCATCTGCCAGAAGACTCTCCCAACTCCCTGACATCATAGAATAGGGGAGAACATCCTCTCTACTGATGACTCTGCTGCCTTGCTATAAACTTATCAGCATTGTAATATCACTTTAATGTTGGAAAATAAAGCCATCACCATATATCCACATAAACTATAAAGTAATTTTTTCTTCTTTGGGAACCATTACAAATGTGATCCATGTAAAATGAAAAATTCTCATTTATGATTACTATCAAGTCATTTACTTTCCATGCCACACACAGTCACAGCAGAGTTTTAAAGTATTAGAAGATAAAGATACATAAATCTGTGTTGCTCCAAGCTAATGCATTTGTTATATATTTCAAGATGGTCCTTCTGGCATGAAGCCATATCTAAGTCTTTAGTTCAGTCTGAATACAATAGTTATATGAAAATGCATCAAAGCCTTGCCCTAAATTACATTTTCTAGAAACAATCAATGGTCTAAGAAATATCACAAAACTCCCAAAGTATGTAGACCTAGAAAAAAAGGAACCTATTTTTTTTCATCTGGAATCATGGGAATAAACTGAGCCCATTCTTAACCTATGCCAGGGCATTTGGTCTAGATTCAACTGAGGTATATTCAAGATAGTTTTTCTATAAGCTATGATAATTTAAAGAAAGTATTAGTTGATGGAAAGTTCAGAAAAAAATATATGAACTACATTTCTCTCAAAGTTTTAAGTAGAAGATACACTCAATATTTTTTTCTGTTTTAATTTTACTACGTTTAACTACTCAATATATAGATACAGCCCTAGATCTACTTCTCCATGACCAGGTTAGAACACTTTTTTTAGAATAGTTTGGTCTCCTTGTAAATAGCTAAAACTTACAAGGCCCATACTATTGTAATTTGAAGCAGATTGATAATTTTAATAATGAAACAAATGGTTTTTTTAAAGTTTAACAAATATCCTAGTGCTTATCTGATTAATTAAATTTTATTTAAGAGATATGCTCATTAACAACTATAAAAAGCTGATTTTTATCATGTGCATTACAATTTTAAAAATATATATGTATATATATATATATATCAACTCATCTAATCCTCACAAATTTGAATTAGTCTAGATGAGAGTGTTCTCTTTATAACCTCTCAGATTAAATGCTCACTTTAGAAAATCCTGAATTCCCACATATTAGTGATGTATCAATTATACAGTGCAGTTTGTCAACTGATGAGTGTCGTGTATGAACATAGATATTATAATAATAACGGTAATTACTATTATTTATTGAGTTATAGTGCTTTTTACATGTATTAGCTCATTTTAATTATCTTTAAAAATTCGATGGAGTAGATATTTAGTATCCTCGTTTAACTTACCAGGAAGTCCAGGCTCAAAGAGAATGGTGATTTCCCCAAGGTCACAGTTATAAAGTGGCAAAGCAATTCAGTCCCAAATCCTTTTACACTAAAACCTATGCTCTTTTTCATTTCACCCTGCTGCCTCTAATTTTAGAACATAAACCAGTCCCCATTTAGAAAAACATGCTTTCAAATTAAATGAAATAGGAGAAAAGATGCAATGAACAGCTTGAGAATAAAATCATACATAACTCGAGAATAACCTCATAATTCACAAAACAAGTTTGCATCTGTTATTCTAACGTACCGCCTGTGTTATAATAGCATATTTTCATAATTTATTCATGCTGCTACATCATTTCTCTCAACATAAATCCAATGTATACCTCTTCTACTTAGTGAATGTTTTCTAGTAAACCTGACAAAACAGTCCCCGCTGGCTGACATTGATTGGTAACAGACAGTCAGAAATCTCACTGCCGCCAACAGGTTAGAAGGTTTTGCTCTTGCTTGAGCAGTGCCTCATTTCTGAAAACTCTGAAAAGGACACACAGTAGTACTTGACATGTAGCAGGCCCTCAATGAAGAGAAAGCAGGTGTGAATGTGAGAATGGTGGACATTAGTATTGGACACTTCAAGTGCACCACTGGGGAGAAATTTCAGCATTCTGCAAGTCACCCCATCCTGAGTTGGGTGCTCTGGACAGGGACTTTGACACAGATTTTCTTAAAGGAAGTTTATTGGGAACTGCTCTCAGAAGCAGCACCCATGAGAGAGTGAACAAAGCAGGATAGAGAGAAGTGCAATGCAGTTGCAACAGAGGCCAGAGCCAACCCAGCAGGAAGCTCTGGAGCCTGGACCATCTTTCAAAGATGTCCACATTGAGGCAATGGGTTGGTGCCTTTGGACTCCTCCTGAGTCAGTCACTGAGCTTAGCTATGACCAGTCAGCAGCCGAAGGTCCCAGCAGCTGGCAGAATGAGTGCTTCGTTCACAAAGAACGAAGCTGTACAGTATGTGAGAGCAACCACTACATACAGTCACTTCTTTTATGGGTAGAAATGTTCTTTCACCACATTCCATAAAGTAATAATTGCCATTTTTAAAATCTACTATGGGGACGTTTGAGTGGCTCAGTGGTTGAGTGTCTGCATTTGGTTCAGGTTGTGATCCCAGGATGAAGTCCCCCCACTCTCCCACCCTCTATCCCCACACCCCCACCCCACACCTCCACCCCACACACTCCCCACACCCCCTACACTCCTCCCACCTGCATAAGGCTCATGGAGGGGAGACTGCTTCTCCCTCTGCCTATTTCTCTGCCTCTCTCTGTGTGTCTCTCATGAATAAATAAATAAAATGTTAAAAAAATAAAATCTACTACTTGCTTTGCCACAATACATAAATTATTATTTTATTTAATCATCCCAACACCACTGAGTGATATATTCTTCTCAGTCCTGTTTGACAGATGAGGTAAGAGAGATTCAGAAATGTCAGATAACTTGTCTGCAATCAGACAATAAACTTTTCCCCTTCCATAGCAGGCTGCTATCCTTTTGTGTTTGCTAAAGTGATAGGGGCTTATGGGAGGTCAATTCTTCACTCTGATGAAAGCATGATTGCTAAAATGAGGTGAACTCCAAGAAGCATCTTTTCTTAAATTTCATCTTGTGTTATAATACCTGTCCCTGCAATCTTCTTTGAAGAGCATGCAGGACACATGATTTAGGTTAATTTCTTTATATTTTTCTTTTCAATCAAAAAGAAAAAGATGATATTTTTCTTTCCAAAGTTAATTCTCTTTTATGACTTAAATAAATCACTAAGGAATAGCCTATCAGTACATATTTTCCAAAATTTCTTTGTTTCCATTAATTGAAGTCAGAAACATGATATTTTTCAGATGTATTATTGAAGTCAAAACGACAGAAATGTTACCAGCAGGGGTGCTTTTGATTTGTTCCACGAGGAAAGTATAAATACTAAATGTTAGTTTATTATAAACCATATAAAGAAAACCAGGGAAAAATATATTGTATTGGAAGAATACATCTTGTATATGAATAAAAGCAGAAGTTAACAGACCACTTGAATGTAACTGTTCCAAAGGCATAATCATTACTTCATCACAAGAAGATAGCTAGGAAAAGATGTTAATTCTAAGAAGTGTTTTGAACAAATTGAACATGAAGCTATTTGAGATGAATAAGTTATTTGAGACAAACATGTTGACCACTTGCATCAGAATTTCCTGCTTCTGTTCCTGGAAAGCATACTTGCTTTGTATAGAAAATAAAGAAATCACACACACACAAACTCCATTTTCAATGAAATTAGGAAAAAGAACTATCCACCAAATCCAAAATATACATAAGTTTCCCAGAAAGTTCTAAAAACTGGCAGAAGCCATGAACACAATGCCACAGGGAGCATCCAAGGGCCTGACCAGTAGCAGATATCCCAAAGTGGCACTCACATCCTGAAGAGGTAGCGCAATGCTGAATTCCTTGTCCACCACAATTTCAGTGAGATCTGCTGAGATCAAGCAGAACTGAGATTGAACTGTCAGAGGTCTTGGTGGGAGGTGAGGAGAGAAGCAGTAGCAGATATCAGAACTAACAATTACTTGTTGAGAGTGAGGGGCTGACCTTGGACTCAGAGGTCATTGTTTTGATTGTAGCAGTGATGGGGAGAATGGGGCAAACATGGCTGGTGGCAGAGATTCTTATGGGTATGGTTTGGTTCAAGGAAACAGAGGAATCCAGCTGGCCCAGAGGAATACAGAGAGGCATCATATCAAGAAAAGAGTCCATCTTCATGGCAACAAAAGAAGGAACTTATAATTACAAGGTGTGGAAATGATTTTTCCCCCCAGGCTGAAAGAATATCTTGGAAATTATTCTTCCAAGAAAGCTCATCTTTCCTGCCACAAAAAAATAAAATGGAGATAACATAGAACCAATAAAATGAGGGAATTTGTGGGTGAGGAATAAGCATAAAACATATCCTTAGGCAAAAAATGAACAGAAAAAGTATTATAATTAAGAAGATGGAAACTGTTATAAACATTTCAACATGAACTAATATAATATGATTAATATATAGTATTAAATTGTAACCGATATGAAGGAAGACCATAAAGCAGAAACACAAAACTCAAAGAAGAGCTATTTTCTTCTACTAGGAAAATGGTAGCTTCATTTTGAGTTATCCTACTGGAAAACATAAGGGGCAAACCAAAGAAAAGATAAAAACCTGAAAAACATACTAACTAAAACAGAAAGAGAAAACTCACCAATTTCAAATTATATGTGTGCATGGCAACTGGCAGTTAAGACTCATGACCAAGGCAAAACACGTTCAGAAGACTGAGCCTGCAGCCTGCAGCAAAGACAACCATGAAGTTATCTGATAGCGACAGATATCTTGCTCATGCTGCCTGATACCCAACTAAAGGTGCCCGATACCCAACTAAAAGGTGCCCCCATTCCGAGAAGGAAGGTCTCTGCACAGGCTGCCTTTAGTCCATCTTGAGTCCCGGCAGAAGCAGAGTTTCAGTCATGGAAGGGAGGCTGCAGACAGAAGCAGCAGATCTAGGAAGCACCAGCAAGGTCACCTTTGAAAAGCATGTACTACTGTGGAAAACAGGACTCGTGTTCCTGATGAAAAAAACTGGGAAAATCTAGAGAGAGAAGCAAAAGTGGTCCAGAACCAGTTTAATTTCTGAGAATCAGAGGAGCTGTGGTGACCCAGAAGTGCTCCATCAGTATGGAGGGAGCGTTTGAGTCACAAAGTCTAGAAACCAACTCTGGCCTCATTGTACATGCTGAAGTCAGCTCTAGGCTAGTGATCCAGGAAGATCTGACTCATTCCAAAGTGAGTAACAACCAAAGAAATAAACACAGCATCCATACAAAACTACAGGAATTTCTCCCTTCTGTTCCTGGAAAGTATACAAAGCAACATGGAAAATAAAACACGCACACACACAAACTCCATTTTCAATGAAATTAAGAGAAAGAAATATCCACCAAATTCAAGATATTCCTAAGACTCCCAGAAAGATCTGAGGAATGGCAGAAGCCACACAAACAATACCATGGGGAGCGTCAAAGGGCTGAAGCAGTAGCAGATTTTACAAAGCAGCACCCTTATCCTGAAGAAGAAGCACAATGCCCAAGCCCTTTACAAGATTTTATAGTTAAAAGGTAGAAGACTCTGGTGGATGAACCACAACTAATTGGTTATTCTTCTAGTTTACAAAGAGAGTGAGAGACTCACGAATGATACCTGTAGGGGTGGAGTCTGCAGTTCTACTAACTAGCTGTGAAATGTTACTGTAGGATGTTGATTTTCTCGTGCTTTGGAGTTTTTAATCTTTTATGTGAACAAATTTGGAATCTGATGTGCCAGTGAGATGGAAAATAATGATAAGTTGCTTAGGTTTGGGATGAGAAAGGTCATATACATGGTGAAACAACAAGTGAATCAGGGGCCCAGAGACTATAACTCTTGTCCCATCTATGTGACTGTGGGCTGTTAGAGAAATCATTTTAATTTCTTCCTTCTGTTTTCTCTTTGTAAATTGTGAAGGAATAAACAATAAAGTGCTTTTTATACTTTCCGTATATTTTATTTTATTGTTATTGCTACTCTGAAGGTTGGGTTATGTTTGTTTATTCAGCAAATATTTACTTAGCACGTACTACATGCCATGAACTGTTCTAGAGAATAACCAGACCAAGTTCCTATTCTTATGGACCTTACATTTTAGCCAAGGCTAGAAAAGAGAAAGAAACAACATTATAAACAAATTCTATAGTATGCTACAAGGTAAGAATTATTTATTTTCTTTTTTATTCAAGTATAATTAACATACTGTGTTATATTAGTTTCAGGAGTACAATATAATGATCCAAGAATGATATACATTATTCAGTGCTCATCAAGATAAGTATACTCTTCATTGCATTCCCCTATTTCACCCATCCCCCGACATCTGCCCTCTGGTAACCACTAGTTTGTTCTCTGTATTTAAGAGTCTGAGGTTTTTTGTTTGTTTCTTTTTTTTTTTTCTTTGTTTTGTTTCTTAAATTCCACATATAAGTGAAATCATATGGTATTTGTCTTTCTCTAATTGACTTATTTACCTTAGATTTATACCCTCTATCTATATATAGAGATATATATCCCTATCCTGGCCATTGTAATAATGATGCAATAAACAAAAGGGTGCATCCATTTTGGGTAAATATCCAGTAGTGGAATTACTGGACCCATATAGTAATTCTATTTTTAATTTTTGAGAAAGCTCCATACTCATCCACAGGGGCCGCACTAATTTGCATTCCCACCAACAGTGTGCAAAGGTTACTTTTTCTCCAAATCCTCACCAACAAGGTGAGAAGCGCCATGGCAAAAATAGAACAGAGTAAGGAAGTGTAAGAATGCTGGGGGAACTATTCTGATTTTAAAGGCAATTCAGGGTAAGCTTCATTACTAAACATAATTAGACAAAAATTAATCACTTTTTTAAAAAATGGAACACTTAACCTTTTGAGATTCTCTAAAATAATTTTCAAAGCATGCAAATTAACTCTTCTTAAAAAATTGAATTATTGACTTCATAAGTTATTTTGCTCTCCAAAGAATCATCCCATCATTTTTACCAATATATTGATTCTAAGTCTTTGCTCCTTTTATTTTCTCTCCTTAGTTAAGTTTTTTGTTCTTTTTCTAGCCTCTTGTGCTAAAAGTTTTGTTGCTTTATTTTTATTATTTCTCATTTAATAATATAGGCTTTTAACACTATGAATTTTTATCTGAGTAATTTTGGTTATATCTAATAAATTTTGATAAAGAATGTACTAATTATTCTTATTCTCTGTTTTGTAATTGCAATTTTAATTTTTTATTGTACCCAAGAGTCACTTAGAGAGAGTTTCTTTAATTGCCAAGACTTTGTGTTTATACTTCGGTTACTAATTTCTGGTTTATTGTATTATGGTCAGCAAAAGAGTTCTGGATCATTTTCTATTTTGTTCTTATTGAAATTTTGCCCATAATACACAGCAAAACTTAGTAATAACCTGGAAACTTGAAAATAAAACACATTCTTGTCTGTAGGAAGTAGATTTCTATGTATGGATATATACTATCTATATATCCTGGATTTGTTTTTGTGAGCTTATTTCATATCTCCAAGAACTGGTTTAGTATTTATTAAATACTATGGGGGGGTTGTTTTTATTTATGTATTTATTTTTAAAGGCTTTAATTACTTATTTGACAGAAAGAGAGAGAGAAGGAGAGAGCACAAGCAGCGGTGGAGTGGCAGGCAGAAAGAGAGGGAGAAGCAGGCCCCTTCTGAGCAAGGGGCCTGATATGGAGTTCAAACCCAGAACCCTGGGATTATGACCTGAGCTGAAGGCAGCTGCTTAACCAACTGAGCTACCCAGGCATCCTTGGTGGTTGTTTTAATGTGTATCCTATTTTTGATCAATAAAAAGACTCTCTTTGCTTACAAAAAAAAAAAAAAAGAATTTAGCAAAAAATATGGCAAGAAAACAAGTGGAAATGAAATGTGTTAGCAGAATTCACACATACAAAAAAAGTAGACCAACACACACACACACACACACACACACACACACACACTATATAAAGACAAAACTGAAAGAAGTAAAAAGAGCCTAGGAAATACAATAAGGGATATTGAGAAAGAAAGTAAAATGGAAATTTCTTAAATGTTTCAAGTACTGGAGATAAAATCATTGAAATATGTACAATCAAAAGAGAGCCAAAATTCACATGATTTGAGTTCCCTACGGAAAATAAAACCAGCTATATGTAAGTGAAAGCACTCCAATAAGTTGGGGGATGATAGATGATACATACCAATTTGATGAAGACAGTCCTGGGTTACACCTGTTTACCCTGCATCTTGTCTGGTTATTGCTCTATTCTCTATCCAAAGTATCTTGCTCTTGCAGATATATTACTAAATCACTCTATGTACAAAGAGAAAAGATGGAATGACTTCAGATTTCTCTGTAGCAACATTCAATATCACAAGGTAATTGAGCAATATTTACAAGGTATTCAAGTTAAAACATTGGAGCCCAGAAATTTATAACCAGCCATACTTCATCTCTGTTATATACACTACAGATAACAATTTTGAACATGCAAAAATTCTGCTAATATTGTTCTCATGAGCTTTTTCTTGAAGAAATTACTAGATACCTAACTTTAGCTAACTGCAATATGACTACATAAATTCAGCATAAAGACCAAAAATGAATATATAACTGAATAAGACTACAAATTATGGGGAAAGGGAGTTT
The DNA here is from genome assembly GCF_011100685.1 of Canis lupus familiaris. Lineage (NCBI taxonomy): Eukaryota > Metazoa > Chordata > Mammalia > Carnivora > Canidae > Canis > Canis lupus. Next base: position 26,938,061 of record NC_049233.1, read on the forward strand.
AAACAAACATATTTTTTATGATTTCTAGATAAAATGGAACTTTAAAATCCTGAAAGCAGAAGGAAAAGAGTTGGGATACAGGATAAAATTGGTGTTTAATACATTTTAAGAACTAAAGGCAAGAAAAATATCATTTCAAATAAATCAAGCAAAGAGTAGTGAAGTATTTAAGAGCAAGAAAGGTAAACACTAAGAACAAGCATTCTATTATACTATTGACTAAAATTGAATGATGAAAGAAAAGAAGGGAGGAGAGAGAAAAATAGAAAACTTCCTAACTATAGAAAGAGCCACAAAAACAAATAATAAATAAAACAGCCCATTGAGTAAAAGATTTTTAAGAAAAAAGTATAAAAAGAGAAAATATCACATGATGAAATTAAAATCCAACATATGTGCTATAGAATTAAATGTAAATAAATATAGCCATATTAAAAAAATCAGACTTGGTCCTATTCCAAACACCAACTCTAGGATGTATTTAAGAGACACACATAAAATAAAGTGATTCTTTAAAGTTAAGAATAAAGGGATAGGCAACTGTAAACAAACAAAAATTAATGTTACTACCTTAGTATCAAACTACATGAATTTTAACACAAAAATATTAAATGTGGCAAAAGAATAATATAATTAATAAAACCAATCTAACTGATGTATATTGATTACTATAGTAGAGAATATACCTTCCTTTTTAAATACCCAATAGAATATTAACAGTCTTTGACAGTCATTGACTATGTATCGGACAGATAGGTCTGACAGATACATACAAACTCAGACCAAAGGGAGAAGATATTAATCAATACTTTACAGTTTTTATACATGCTATCTAGAATTGATTTTAAAATATATACATGCTAAGATACAGAACCAAATAACTTAAAAACAAAAAATATTGAATAGTAACAAATCCAATGATGACTGAGATATTGGAGTTATCAGACATGGGCTGTAAATAACTATGTTTAATGTATTTGAGGATGAGTGAAAAGTTAGGAATTCTACCACAGAATTGAAATCTATATAGAAAATTCAATAAAAATGACAGAAATTAAAAATACTATCACTGAAATTAAGAATTCAATTGATGGACTCAGATTAGACATGCTAAAATTAGGATGGTTTTAAGATGGAAAATACTTAAATATAACTAATGGAGAAAGCCTTTAGAGTCCCAGAAGTAGAGATTATGAGACAGAAATGATTAAGAATGAAAGCTGAGAGGTACCCAGGTGGCTCACTTAGTTAAGCAACCGAATCTTGGTTTTGGCTCAGGTCAGGATCTCAGGGTCATGGGATCAAGTCCTAGGTTGGGTTCTGATGCTCAGTGCAGAGTCTGCTTGAAATTCTCTCTCTCCTTCTCCCTCTGCCTCTTCCCCCTTAAAAAAAAATGAGACCCAAGAATTTTCCAAAACTGATGAAAGACATCAAACTTTCATGAAATTTTTTTCTTCAAGCAGAAAAAAAAAAAAAAAAAGGAAGGAAGGAAGAAGGAAAGAAGAAAGAAAGGAAGAAAGAAAAGGAAAAAGCACACAGCTAGCCACAAACTTTGAGAGATGGAAAGGTGGTATTTGGAAGGAAGTAGGAGGGAAATATCTGAGATGCTGTTTATATTCTACATCTTGACCCAGATAGTGGTTATACAGGTATTTTCTCCATGTTAAAAAAAAAAAATCATAAAGTACAAGATTTGTGCTTCTTTTAAAAAAGATTTATTTATTTATTTATTTATTTATTTATTTATTTATTTATTTATTTGAAAGGAGGAGGAGCAGAGGGAGAGGGAGAGAGAGAGAATCTCAAGCAGCCTCCCCACTGAGCACAAAGCCCCAGTCTGGACTTGTTCTCACCATCCTGGGATCACGACCAAAGCCAAAATCAAGAGTCAGGAGCTTAACTGAATGTGCCACTGAGGTGCCCCCAAGATTTGTGCCTGTTACAGTGTGTATGCTACACTTCAATTTAAAAGTTTTAAACGTTTATAAAGATATGTTTTTGTTTCTTGTTTAGCAAGCTACTGCCCTCCTTACACCATGTCCTAATTGCCACTGAACCTCATAGAAGGAGGCAGAGTAACACTTTAGAAGAAACAGGATGTAACATTATATAGGATCTGAAGAGTAAAATCTGTCCCTTCTTGCTTAGCAAATTTCAGGAAAAAAAAAAGAAAGGAGTAAGAGGAAGTGAATACAGTACATATCCTTGTGTGTAGCCTCTTTTAATGAAGCTCAAAGGGGGAATGTCCAGTAAAATATATTAAACTCAGTTTAGAGAGACCAGGGCTACTGGAAAGACTAGATGCTGCTGGAATTCTTTCCTGACATGTTTGGGCAGCCTAAAGTCTCCAGGAGAGGATATCCCTCACGTGATTAATATCAACATGGTAGAGGATAATTATGCTGCACTGTTTGTGGAAGATGTCCAGAAAAATGACTTGTGTGAAGCAGCCCTCCAGGCTTCCTATGGAGGAGATCCAGAAGTTACCAGGAGCACCAGCAGAGGAGTGGTTATAGGAGTGGCGAGAAGGCAGAGCATGTGCTACAGCAGAGCAAGCAGGGGTCTCATGTCAGAATAAAGTGGCTGCTAAGCATTTGGGATTTACTGTTCAGGGCACGAGCTTCTGTAGGAGGTGCCTAGAGTCACTCCCAAAAGTTCAGAAGGCAGCAGTGGCCTCAATCAAACCTGAGTATTTACTAGTACAAAAAGCAGAACCCAAATCAGCCACCTCTCAAAAGAAATTCCTGAGGATCTGGGAGACAACGTGCCAAAGCTTCCTCTTGCCCTTTCACTGTAAGAACAAAATAGTTCCCCTAGGATTTCCAGATCCAGTATGAAAAGGGGAAGGAGGTTGGGGTCAACGGTAAAAGACTAAGCATTTCCCTAGGGACCTTAATGAGACTTTACCTAGGCCTAAACATTACCTAAGATTTACTGTTTACCTGAGACTGAACAGTCTTGAAGAACTAAATCAGTTCTAGTAAAGAATTTAACTTCAAATAGACTACATCTTTAAACAGAGACACTGTATGAACTGACACATAAAAAAAGATCAGATCACATAGGAAATAAGAGTAACTACATATTTCTTGGCACATGAGAGTATAGGGCACCAATTTATGACCCCACTACATCAAAGAAACCAATCAAATAGCATATACCATTTCATATCTTCTAAAGCAACAAAAATCTAAAATAATGGTAATTCCAAAGGCTGGTAAAGTCATAGTAACATTATTGTATTTATACACTGCTGACAGGATGATTAGAACATCATTTGGCAATAAAATGCATGAATTATAAGGAGACTTGTGAATTATAAGTAAATCTATGGTAATATATTCTTCCTAAGGAAATATTTTGTGAAAATCTGTTGCAGCATTATTTACCAAAGTAATAATAATAATAATAATAATAATAATAATAATAAGTAGCTAAAATAGCCAATGACAAAAAATAATGTAATTCTGATATATCAACTATGTGATATATTAAACAGCCATTATAATGTATAGTTATTGAGGCAGTCTGGATGCCTCAGCAGTTTAGTGCCACCTTCGGCCCAGGGCGTGATCCTGGGGACCTGGAATCGAGTCCCACGTCAAGTCCTCTGCATGGTGCCTGCTTCTCCCTCTGCCTGTGTCTTTGCCTCCCTCTCGCTCTCTCTCTGTGTCTCTCATGAATAAATAAATAAAATCTTTAAAAAAATGGATAATTATTAAAAACTGCATCAATATATGGAATTATCTAGGGAAAGACAAAATAAATGGAATATAAAATTATATATTATGCTTCCAACTACATAAAAAATTCCATAAGCATTTGAATAAAGTCTAGAATAACAATGGGAAAAAATTGTGTAACCATGGAGAGTGAGAACATAAAAGATGGCTTATTTTCTTTTTTTAAAAAATGCTTTTTGCAATTCTAATATTATTTTGCAATTTTAAATTCAAAATAAAAGCCAATCACCTTTTTTTGGGAATCAGATTCTGACTTTACGACTGGGTTCCTCTAATTTGCTGCCCTTTTCTAAAAACAATGAAGTAGAAAAGCTATGAGCTCTGGGGCCCCATTATTTGGGTCTGATTCTGAGCTTCTCTATTCACTCGCCATGGGACCTGAGGCAAGTTCCTTAACCTCTGTTTGCCCCAATTTTTCATCTATAAAGCAGAATTATAGTAATATCGACCTAACAGTTTGGTGGAAAGGATTAGATAGCTTTTATATTAAAGCACTTTATATTTTTATATTAAAGCACTTTAGAAAAAGTCTCAGCAATTAGTAAGAATTCTAAGAGAGTTAATTGTTGTTATTGTGTTCTTGTTGTTATTTCGCTTTGTTGAATGATGTGAACAATACATCAAGGTTCCTAAACAAAGCATGTGGCAAATACTAAATGATTCTTGAATTGAATTAGCTTCACAGTCTAATGAAAGAGTCTCCGTACATCTGTCTTTTTGTTTTGATTCTTTTTGTCTGTTTGCAGCATAATGTGTATGATCTCTTCTGTTAGTATTGAATGGGTAATTTTAGTAGCAAACAAATCGAGTTATTTAGTTAGAATGTTCGTTCTTCTTAGCAGTGTCTTAAAAGCAAAATAAATACTGAGTCCATGCAGCTGACTGATGATGTTCAGACAAAATGCTCTAAATATCTGAATTTCCCACTTTTCAACATGTGTTGTGGTGGTTGTCATGATGCAAACAGCCTCAGTATGCTTCACCTTCATCCACATCAGCTGCATTTGCCAAACTGTCACAATCAGTCGTCTCTGAGTTTTCAACAGAAGCATTTAAGACCATAATCAGGGACCCCTAGGTGGCTCAGAGGTTGAGCGTCTGCCTTAGGCTCAGGGTGTGATCCTAGGGTACAGGATCGAGTCCCACATCCGGCGGCTCCTTGCAGGAGAGCAAGGAGCTTTTCCTATGTCTCTGTCTCTCTCTCTGTGTGTCTTTCATGAATAAATAAATAAAATCTTTTTTTTTTTTTTTTTAAATTTATTTATGATAGAGAGAGAGAGAGAGAGAGACAGGCAGAGGGAGAAGCAGGCTCCATGTACCAGGAGCCCGACGTGGGATTCGATCCCGGGTCTCCAGGATCGCGCCCTGGGCCAAAGGCAGGCGCCAAACCACTGCGCCACCCAGGGATCCCTAAATAAATAAAATCTTTAAAAGAAAAAGACTATAATCAATTATTTCCTGCTAAACCATGAGATTTTATAGATGCTTTGACTCTCCAATCATCTTACACGTGTATAGAAATAAAATAATATGGAATTTCACGTAAAATAAGATTTTATTCTTTTCTTTCCAAGTTCCTTTCTTCCTAATACACTCTTTACATGAGATAAAATTAATACCTAGGAAAACAATTATTAAATTAAAAATAATCAAAATAGGGGCACGTGGGTGACTTAGTTGGTTGAGTGGCCAGCACTTGATTTCCACACAAGTCATGATCTCAGGGTCATGGGATCCAGCCCTACATCAGGCTCCATGCTCAGCAGGGAGTCTGCTTGAAATTCTCTCCCCCTCTCTTTCTTCCCCTCCCCACCTCTGCTCTCTTTCTCTCTCTAAAATAAATAAATAAATCTTTAAAAAATAATAATAATTAAAATATATTCTGGTCTTCCTTTTTCTTTCTCTAAATATTTCTTCTTTTTCCTTTCTTCACTTAACCATAACTCACCTCTCCTTTCTATATCTCTCTTGCCTGAGCATGTGGATGAGTGAGTTGTCTGTGTTGATTTTTGCTATTGTCAGTGGATGAAATGGGACTCCCTCAGTGAAGACTCAGTAACACAAATACCTCAACCTCAGTGACTTTAAACAGCAAGTCATGTTTCTCATTCATGCTCATAGTCCATTCCTGTCTAGCTGAGGCTCTGCTTCATGTCATTCTCAGTCGGAAACAAGCTAATACAGCAGCCGTTGTCTGGAGTCAATATATGAAAGAGAAAGACTGAGAGGCAAGTCACAAATCAGCTCTTAAAACTGTCTTCCAGAAATAACCAATATTACTTCTTATTTTTCACTAATAAGGCAAGTTGCATGGCCACAGCTAACTTCAAAAGGCAAAAAATTGCCATTCTACAGATTTCAAAGGCAATCACAAGTATTTATGAAATAGTACTAATGACTACTACATAGAACAATACAAGATTAGAGTTAGTGTGATTCCTTACAGCTGCATACATAAGTAACAAAAGATTTGATCCCTTTTGGTATATACCAAACATTTTAAGGTATTATCCATTCTTTCACTTAAAATTAATTTTATGTAATTTTTCTTTCTTTTACATTCTTTCTTATTCAAGAAATATAGTTTTATTACATGATAAATCTATAGCTCCTTCAGACATATTAAAACAAATATTTTCTACCCTTCATGGCAAAAGACTTTAGGACCAAAATATGTTTGCGTGTTGGTTGGTTTGTTTATGTGGAGGATTGGTTTGTGTTTTATATTTGATTTAGATAATGTCCCAAACTTAGCAACCCATAAAATAATTGTAAGGTGTGGTAAGAGATGTTGCTCTGAGAAGTCATAGGTGTTTACCTAAGAGAGCTAAGTCAAGTCTAAAGGAAAATTTAGAGGTTTTATTCCATTACATGGCCATTAGGGTTAAAGTACGAAAACTATCTGACCTGTTTGTTCTGATATATCTGCATTACAATTTTCCAGTAAGTGGTAAAACTGTTGTGATCAGCATTGAATACGATTGAAATATATTTTTCATGCAAGTAGTTTCCTCCAGTAGTCTGATTTTGAGCATGCCCATGTATGCTTTGTTTCCAAGATAAAAAGAGTTTGACTCTACACATAAATAAAGAAAACAGTTATTATCTAATTGACAAATTATTTTTTTAATTTTTTTAAATTTATTTATGATAGGCACACAGTGAGAGAGAGAGAGAGAGAGAGAGGCAGAGACGTAGGCAGAGGGAGAAGCTGGCTCCATGAACTGGGAGCCCGACGTGGGATTCAATCCCGGGTCTCCAGGATCGCACCCTGGGCCAAAGGCAGGCGCTAAACTGCTGAGCCACCCAGGGATCCCCTAATTGACAAATTATTAAATATTGGTTTATATTGTCTCTATTGGAGCATTCTAAACTGAAGGAATATTGTTTAAGCACTACCATTTATTTATTTCTACTTTCACCTCACTTTTACAACTTTTTCCGTGCCTGTAAGAACACTCTTCCCCAAAGATCTCAAATAAGTACTTGAATAAAACTACAATATAAGCATAGCTATAAAGAATGCATTTAATTTCAAGGGCTGCTATAAAGAATTTTACAAACGGCATGACAGGGTCCTTTTATTGTCCACGATTTCATTACAGAGACTTCTTAACAGCCCTCCTGAGAGCAAAGGTAGGATAGTGTCAATCCTTTTTATCAATTCGCTTGGTTTCAAAAGAAGAACATTATCCTGACATTATGGGTATTGTTCTAGTTATTTGCAATGTCCCCATTGTAACTTACCCTGAAATATAATGCTGAACACAGATGCAGTTTAGGAAGAACCTTCGAGTATTGTCGGCATTAATGGGATAAGCTCAAATTTTGCCCAAGTAAGCTAAAAAGGAAACAACTCATTAGCTAAAAAACAAATGTCTTCCAGAATCAGCACCGGTGCCCAAATAAGCTATGTGGCAAAAGAAAAGTTTTGCTTCTCCTGAGTTTCCCAATGAAAGGGCATCTGAATTAGCTATTACTCAGATATCTGTCAAGGCTTATATGATTAGGTACCAGATAATTCCTCCTTCTAAATCAGAATACACCGGTCACCTGGGTGGCTCAGTGGCCGAGCATCTGCCTTTGGCTCAGGTCCTGATCCCAGACTCCTAGGATCATGTCCCACATCAGGGTCTCCACAGGAAGCCTGCTTCTCCCTCTGCCTATGTCTCTGCCTCTCTCTCTCTGTGTCTCTCATGAATAAATAAATAAAATCTTTTTTAAAAAAATCAGAACATACCAAAACAGAGTCCACAGATTCTGGAGTTCCACAGATGATCTGTTGAAATTTTTAATTTTATACTTTTGTGATGATGATAGTCTAAAACAAAACAAAACAAGAAAGGTGGGAAAATTGCACAGAGAGCACATGCTAGTCTGGGAATGCCAAAAGCCACAAAGCAATATCACTGGTCATCAATTTGTGCTCATGTTTTCAGTAGCAAAAGCAATCACAATTGTATTAAGGAGAGTTTTGAAGAGTCTCAAAGATGACATGCTAAGGGAAAGAAGGAAGATATAAAAGAATATGAATGGTTCCATTTATGTGAATTTCAGGAAGAAGAAAACTAGCTTCAGGTGCCTACATCTGTGTCAAAGGGGTGGATGATGGACAGTATTGATTGCAAAAGGATACAAGAGAGTCCTTTAGGGAAGTATGAATATTTTATATCTTGATTCTTGAGGTCATTACTCAGATGAATATAAAAATAAATAATGTGTATAAAATTCATACAACTTGAAGCTTGATTCATGTACTTTATTGTGTGTATATCTGCTGCACTTCAGTAAAATGTTTTTTAAATATCAATATTATTAGTTTGAAATTGTTTTATTTTGTTCTACTATTTGTGTATCTTTGTAAGTATTTTTGTTTCAAAGGTGTGTAAGGACCATAAACATAAGAAATGAATACACACTGTTAAGTTTGTACACTTATAAGGTATACTGTAATGAAAAGAATTCACTTCTGCATTAGAAGTTGATGAGAAAATTTTCCTTTGAAAGAGGATTTGTACAAGCACAGGTTTGAGATATACTGCCTTGAGCTATGACACTTGTCATTCAGAACAATTCCTCCAAAACAGGAAGAAGCTGGGAATACAAGACTGGTGTCTCAGAGACATTGCCCCTGAGCCATAAATGGATCCCATTTAGGTCTGAGAAATGATTCATACTTCCTGCTGTGATCTAACAGGAGCTCCGGGTTAGAGCCAGAGTCTTAGAGATACAAGCATATAACACTTCCCTTTCCATTTTTGTGCCAGCATCAGACAGCCTTCCAGTTCAAATGTATGGCATGTTTGTGGACAAATCATCAGAGGAATATAATCACGCTATTAATGATGCAACTTTGTCAATGCTTTAACTGTGTTTAATTTAGTAGCTGTATAATTGCTTCAGACTATTTCTCCAGGGTGCTAGAGTTATAGAATTTTACAATGTATAAATAATAAAATATACCTCCAGAATAGTTTATTATAAAAACTCATAAGCCCATGTAATGTTTGCCTACATTTCAAACACTTAACACAACTTCCTGAAATTTAACCATGGATAGAAGTTCATGAAGTTCAAGTCAAAAACCCTTGTTCTTTATTGTTGATTATAATGAATTCCAAACCAATAAATAATTCAACAATTTCCTTATTTACCTACTATATGTCAGAGCTAGGTCAAGCCCTGGTGATATTATCCTACCAAGATCCAGTTCTTGATGTTTAGGAGGTCAAGTCTTGTCAATTAGCCAAAAAATGAAGTTCATCTGCAGACTTGCACCTCTGATCTATATGCCCTAACTCAAAAATGGGCAAATTGTGTCTGCAGAACACAAACATCCAGGCAAGTTGTTCGGTTTTGCTTTCTTTTAAAGCTTTTTCAAATGCAGACCCAAGTAGGAAACTTCCAATATGTTGCATTTTAAATCTGTATTTCATCAGTCTTTAGATTTCTTCCATTATTTTTAAAGTAGATATATAGATACACAGAAGTTTCTTGTGAGTTAACTCAATTTGTAAAGACAGGACTTTCTTCTCATATATCAGTTTTACATTTATCTCTAAATATTCCAAACCCCAATAGACTGTGAAATTCTTGGCAATGAATATCATGGACTTCGCAAGTTTGATATCAATTGTCTCTACACAATAAATATTGAAAGAATGAATATGAAATGAAAAAATGAAGTGTAATTAAAATTCCGTGCATGGAGATAAAAATGATATTAACACAATTTAAGTGGGAGGGGAAGAAATATCAAAATTAAGCAACTTCATTATTAAAAGTTTACTGCAATTTAGAGAGAAAAAAACTATTCCTGCCAAGAAAATAAAGGCAATTCTCAATTTATGAGTTAAAGATGAACAGAAGTGCAGATGCAGTATTCTATTTGTAAAGGGTGTTGTCAAGGGATCCCAATTAAGAAAGTTTTCAAAGTTGAATAGAGGACTTTAAAAAAAAAGTCTAGGTGCTTGTCTTCTCATTATTAATTTATTCTTACCTTATAGGAGCAGCTTTATCACAGGAATAATATTTTTAAATTCATATAGTTTTCTTATTAAATGTTTTCAGAATGACAATTTATTCCTTCCTAGAATTTATGCTTTATTTTTTTTAAGATTTATTTATTTATTTATTTATTTATTTATTCATTTATTATTTATTATACAGAGAAAGAGAGAGAGATCACAAGCAAGGGGAACAAGAGAGGGAGAAGCAGACTCCCTGCTGAGCAAGGAGCCCGATGCAGGGCTCAATCCAAGGACCCTGGGATCAAGACCTGAACTGAATGCAGACACTTAACTGCCTGAGCCACCCAATGGCCCCCTAGAATTCATATCTTAGAACCTATTTTAAATCTTCTGTAAAACATTCACGTGTACTTAGCAAAAATTAGTATTTTTATTTTATATTTAAAAAGAGCTAACATTACACAGAACTCCAATAGTCAAGTAATCAGATATATCTTGCTAGATAGCACGCTGAGTGACATTGAATCTAAGGCTAGATAACCTAGCCTTGGCTTAAGATGAATTTTGGCCTGAATTTAGAAGTATTATACAAAGTACGGAAAAACTTTCAGAAGGACAGTATCAAGAATCTAGCAATTCCCCTTGTGGGTATTTATCCAAAAGAAATGAAATCACTATCTTTATTTATTTATTTTTTTTGAAATCACTGTCTTTAAAAGATATTTGTACCCCCATGCTCATTGCAGCTTTATCTATAATAGCCAAGTCACAGAAACAACTTAAGTAATCATTAACAAATTAATGGATTAAAAATGTGGGTATAGTTATATATACAATTTAATATTATTCAGCCATTTAAAGTAAGAAAACCTGCCATTTGCAACAATGGATGGACATTGAGGGCATCATGTTAAGTGAAATAAGGCAGAGAAAGACAAATATTGTATGTTCCCCCTTATATGTGGAATCTTAAAAAACAAACAAACTCACAAAGAGATGGATTGGTGGTTGCCAGAGGTTGGGGGTGGGAGGATAAAATGGGTGAAGATGTTCAAAAGGTTGAAACTTCCAGTTATATAATAAATAAATCATGGGATGTAAGGTACATCATGGAAAATATGGATAACAATAATATATTGTACATTTGCAAGTTGATAAGAGAAGAGATCCTAAAAGTTTTCACCACAAAAAAAATTTTTTTTGCAATTATATGTGGTGATGGAAAATAACCAAACTTACTGTGGTAATCACTTCAGAATACATCCACGTATCAAATCATTAGGTTGTATACCTAGAACTAATACAATGTGATATGTCAATTATGTCTCAGTAAAAATAAAAGAATCTAGCCTAAAACAAACAAACAAAAAGGAACTAGAATATGAGAAGTTTGAATAAGATTTAGAGCAAGTATCATGAACTTGTCATCTTACTTTAAGTTACTTTTTGTTTTCACGTATAAAATAAAATAGTTATGACAAATTTCTTTATATTCATATTCTGAAAATTAATCAGGAAATAGATTTCTTGCTAGGGTATGACATTTAGATTTCTTGCTAGGGTAATTGAAAATATATGAGACAAAAAAGAGATTTCTATTAGAAGTCTGATGTTTCTGCTTTGATAAATTATTTTATTTAGCACATATATATTGGGAACCATTATATATGAGTCATGGTGCTAGATGCTAAAAATCACGGAATTATAATACTCACAACAACCAAATGAAGTAGGCATTATCCTTAAAAATATACACTAAACTCTCTTGAATATGATAGTCACACATTATATATTTACTAAATGAATAAACAAATGGAAAGTGGTTTTGATGAAGAATATATTAGATAACTGACCCCAAAACTCCCATGACTTAAATCCAATTTGTTCTAATTCCACAGTCTGTATCATTAATCAAGTGAGAGTCAAGAGAAATAAACAGATATATAGGTGTATATATAAGTGTTCACCAAAGCTTCTATTCCTCATAGGACATGGAATTCCGATTTCCACACTCCTATCATGATCTATAATATTACTGAGAATTCTGCTCAGATGCTCAGCCCTTCAGTCAACAATGAAAGGAAAACCAATGCCACATATCAATTTCATCTTTTTGTTCTCTTCTCTTGAGATCTTAACTCTTCCAATCCTTACTGCCTGGGTAGCACTCCAGAGTTCAAACTGATATTTTATGGTTTTGTTCAGGTTTTAGTTGTTCTAAAGCTACTTCATGATTACCAGACTCAAAAAATCAGGGCTGGGATTTTAACAGCGAAAAAAGGCTAGGATACTAAACACAAACCTTTAAATATCAAATGTCCTGGTTGGTCTTTTTCCCATTAGTAAAAGTACTAAGTCTAAAAGCTTTGGCATAAATCTTTTGATTGACATATCCATACAACCAGTTATGATCTGCATGAGATGTACTGAGGTATATATTAAACATATGGTTTCTGGGTCTTATTCCCAATGTGCTGAATTTGAATAAAGGGAAGAGAATAGGGAATTTTTATTTATTTTTATTTTTTTAAGATTTTATTTATTTATTCATGAGAGACAGAGAGAGAAAGAGAGAGAGAGAGAGAGGCAGAGACACAGGCAGAGGGAGAAGCAGGTTCCATGCAGGGAGCCCAACGTGACACTCAATCCCGGGTCTCCAGAATCATGCCCTGGGCTGAAGTCCGTGCTAAACTGCTGAGCCACCCAGGCTGCACAATTTTTATTTTTCATTAACTTACTGCCTTGTTCTTATTTTCTTTGAAATTTAAGACTTACTATTGATCCTTTTGTGTGCAAAGAGATCATTTGACAACATAAGATATTTTACTTATAATTTGATGAAGAAAAATCACAGTATTTCAAAATGTATTTTTACAATATGAATTTCTTATAATCTGATATACTTAACAGCATAATAAAGTTAAATAAAAACTAAGATTTGTCAACTTTGTTTTGGACAGTCTGCAGAACACACTATAATTTTTATGTTCAGATAAAGATTTTAATCCTCAAATAAGCAAGGAAATCTATGCACTTATGATATTCCAGAGTTTTCATAGTCTCATATTGCTATTGTCATGATTGCTGTTGTTGTTTTTACTAAAGAAGAGTTAAAACAAAATTTTAGAAATTAGAATTATTAGTAAAGGTTTCAGAAAATAAAGCCTGGGAGGCCTGTTGTGTAGTTGTAGACATTCCATTGCCAACTGCAATTTTTTTCTTCCAACATAAGAATCTACTGGGCTTAAACATTATAGTGACTGATTACAATGAAAACGTTGGCTTCCAGATAGTCTCCAAATAGAAAATTTCAGAAGATATTTTACATCTTTTCAGGACCTCATAGCTACAGATTTATCAATAGCTTTTCAGGATGTAGAAAAAAGTCACTTTAACATTTATTCCCTTAGTAAATAGGTTTTGTTTTGACCAAAGAGAATTTGTTGTTTGCTTATTTTTTGTGAAGGTCAAACTAGTCCCAGCCACCAAGACATTGATACCCATAATAAATTTAAATCAGAAAATCAGAGGGATTTAAGTGTGAAGTACAAACTTAATTCAGACAAGTGCTATTAGTCTTGTAGGTAAAATACTAGAGCATCCAATCATGAAATAAGGTATGATAAAATTTTTAAAATTAATTTGGAATGAAACTACAACCTTGTAGCAAAGTGTGCCATAAAACAGATGAATTATATTACCTGTAGAGTGCTCTCACTTAAAAAGCCTAGAATTCTCTATCATCTCAACTTCTATATTATTCGTCTGCTGCAGTATTATGAGGTAGTATGTATCCAAAGTTTAGAGTTAAAGCCCAAGATCAGCTACTACTCAACAGAGATCTTGAGAAAGTCACTCTTTTAACTTCAGATTTTTTTATTTGTAAAATGAGAATAATAAAAGATCTAACTCATAGACAGCACTGAGTGACTTAGTATAAAATATGTGGAATAATGCCTGGAACATGGAAAATGCTCCACAAATGTTAACTTCACATTTTTCCTTGTTTCTCTTATCATATTTTAATGGCATATTATACATTTTTTAGTAATTCTATAAATAGTCAAAGCAGAAGAAAGATGTCAATAACTTAAAATTTGTTTTTAACAACACATTATAGTTTTTGGTCATTTTTCTTTATTTAAATCCTTCCCACAAAATATCTTCTCTCTCTTTCTCTCTCTCTCTCTCTCTCTCTCTAATTCTGCATAGTTACCTTCTACTCAATATTATATCCTCCACCCAAATTTACCTTCCTTTGTACCTTCCAATGTACCTTCCTTTGACACTTGAAAAACATTAAGAATGTTTTTCAATGTCTTCCCAGTGTGCTATTCCCTCATCAACTTAATCATAAAACATTGAAAGATGATAACATAGGTGATATTTGTACATCTTCAAAAGGTTTCCTTAGATAAAATGTAAACCTTAACTGTCTTCTTAACTGCTACCCAAATATCTTTCTCTTACCTACTTTTATCCCTGGATCTCCTCTCTCAATGCCATATCTCCTTCCTCTGCCTACCAAAGCCCTCTCTGTCTTTCAATACACATTTCCAAACCTAATACCAGGAATTTTTCCCCGACCATCCTCTTCAAAAGCTCCTATTTAGTCTTTAGACTGTTATCTTTTCAAATACATATCTAGTCCTTAAATTGTTACCTAATCTTGTCACCAAACAATTTACTTGTTTATGTCTTATTTTTCTAGACACAGTTTACTGAATATAGGAAGTGATTTTTTTGCTAAAATATCTAAATATCAGTATCTATTAAACATTGTTCTCAGGGCAGTAGGAGGACATTAGTTTGAATCCTAACTTGATTGCTTTCTCGCTATTTTATTTCAGACCAGTGAAAATGCTCTGCACGAAATTAATGAGCTTATTTTATGGTGTTTATAGAAATGCAAAGGACAAAGAATAATCAAAATAATATTGAAAAAGAAAAAGTTAACATGACCAGAGAGCAAGATTTATAAAGGAACAGTAATTAAGACAGACTTCCATCGGACATGAATGGAAAATAGAATAATAGAATAGCACATCCAGAAACAGATCTACACATTTACAAAAACCTAATTTATGAAAAAAAAAAGTCACTGCATATACAGCAGAGTGGCTAGTCCTTTTAGTACAAAGGATCAATTAAATATCCAAATATCAGAAGTATCTGTATCTTCACTCTACTTTACAGTATTTGCAATAATAATTTCATGTGGATTATGATCTAAATGTGAAAGATAAAACAATAAAGACTTGTATTTTTCAGATACTATGCTCCAAAGATGCTGCAACAGTACTTCCAAACCTACATGCCCTTTCACAAGCAAAGGAAAATAAACTGTATTGGATACTATTATCTAAAATGATTATCCTTCCTACATCTGGTTAGAGACTACAGAAAAGCCTTCACAAAGAAAGTGACCATTTGAGATTTGTCTTTATATATAAGATGTTGACAGGTAGAGAATAACATGTGAAAACTACATTGATGGGAACCTGCAAAGTCTATTTGGGGAGTAGTCAGTAGTTCTGCTTATTTGTAGCAAAGTACAGCTAGATTCGCTACAACATTTTGGAAAATGGATTAGAATAAAAGGAAGCTAGAATTGCTTGTTTATAATTCATATGAGGATATTAAATTCCTACAAAACAATTCAATGGAAATGGAAGGATTGAGCCAGATTTAAAAGACATTGCAAAGAGAAAAGTACAGATATTGGCAGCTAATTAGGTATGGGCATGAAGAGCGAAGAATCTAAGATGACAGGATCATGTCCCACGTCAGGCTCCCTGCATGGAGCCTGCTTCTCCCTCTGCCTGTCTCAATCTTTCTCTCTATTTCTCTGTGTCTCTCATGAATAAATAAATAAAATCTTTTTTAAAAAAAAAGAATCTAAGACGAGGCCATGGTTTTGACTTCAGTGATTAATGAAATAATGGAGGTCATTAGCAAAAATGGAAAGTTCCACAATTTATAAAGTTAAAGAAAACTTAAGCATCAGTTGTTTGAGAATTTTCTCTCCATCTGTGTATTATTATATGGTCCTACAAGATGTTAAGATGCAGAGACTGGGAATAGAGTATTCAAATTTTAATCCAGGCTCTGCTATTTAATAGCTGTGTCACCTTGGGCAAATTACATAAACTTTTTGTTCCAACTCCCTCATCTATAAAATGAATAAAAATAACATGCTCTACTTCAGAAGACTATATTTTATTTTTTTTTAATTTTTTATTTATTTATGATAGGCACACAGTGAGAGAGAGAGAGGCAGAGACACAGGCAGAGGGAGAAGCAGGCTCCATGCACCGGGAGCCTGACGTGGGATTCGATCCCGGGTCTCCAGGATCGCGCCCTGGGCCAAAGGCAGGCGCCAAACCGCTGCGCCACCCAGGGATCCCCTACTTCAGAAGACTATAAAGTGTGTTGTCTGGCACACTTGTATTAAGTGCTCAATAGGTGTTAACTAATATATTTATTACTATTTCAATGAACATTTACAATACATTGATAGATATTGGAGATATACATTTCACAGACATGCAGTGCAAAGTAAGATTGCACTACTTCTCCCCAAGGTAAATGTTCCATGTTTCAAAGGGAGGCAGCCCTCATAATGAAGAATTATGACAACTTTCCATTGGAAATTGTGGCCTACAGAGATATATCAGCCAAAAGGCAAAAATGGTATGTGGGAAAACAAGAATTGAGTCTAAGAGTATTTACATAGAAGAGATTTGAAGACTAAAAGAAAGCAGTTTAATACTTATAAAGAATAGACTTTCATCTCAATCCATATATCGACCCTTCAAATCCTGCTGCTGGAAGCTGCTTCCAGTTAAACATATACATCTATGATGTTGGGATTTGCATCAGAAGATTAACTTTTCGAAACATAATGAACCCTTACATCTTGTTTACACTCCTTGTTGATGGTCTGTCTTATACTATCGGCTGAAGTGTTTTTCCATCAGTTGGTTGTCCTCTAAGAATATCATCAATATTCTTTGTAGTTAAATATCATGTTAGTATCCTACTAAAGGAGAAATAGTGTTGTTCCGTACCATCAAGAATTTTGTATTATTGAAAAAGAAATCATTGATTTTTGTTGTTGTTCACAATCAATTTCTTGTGGAATGGTAACATTTGCAAAGGCTGTGGAATGGAAAAACCCTTCCCTTTCATGCTAAATGTGCCATGCATCTAGAAGAAGAATATAGCTGCATGTTTTGTACTGATCTGCCAGCCTACAAAGATATAGATGCAATAAACACAATAACTCAGGATTAATTTTGTACCAACAGGATTCTTTCATTCAGCTGGAAACTTCATCAGTTTCTACTGAATTGTATGTATATTTCTCATTAGGTTTCCAAATAAACATTTCTCCTTGTTGACCAATATGAACATCTGAAAAACTGTTGAGTGATGCATTTAATCTCTTTCTAAAACAAAAGACTTCAAATACACCCAAATTATTATAACTTTATACTTACAAAAACATAAGTAAAAGCCTTATGCTCACTACATTAACAACTTGTGATTTTGGCATTGAGTTTCAATGGATAGTTAGATTTCAGAAAAGATAATAAACACCACATTCTCAACTCATTAAGCAGGTAAAAAGCAGTTTAGTCAAAGTCACTTCTCATCTCTTTTTGCAGCTCAATTTTGAGCCAAGCAAGTAAAAATGGAAATTGAGCTGTTTGTTTTTCTGTGAACTTGAACCATATAGCAAGTCAATATGGAAATTTGAGTGAAATAATTTCATATTTCCCCACTATTTCCACACCTATTATCCTCAGCCCTCTCTCCCTCCTTTAAATTCTCCTAATCTGTAATTATTCCCTCAATAATGCATGCAGTTTTGTAAACTCAACATGGACAAACACCCTTATTATTAGAAAATCTAATAGGAAATAGATATTATTGGCAAAGAATTATGTACATCTTTAGGTACATATTGCATTAATGGCAGAATAGAATTGGACAGAGGAATATTTTATCAAAATAATTCCTTCACATTGGTTTGTTTAAGTTTATAGAAAGCATAAATCCGTCATTAGACTAGATGGATATATCTAAATCATGTAAAAGTAAATTCAAATTCTATTATGAAAACTTACCTACAACTCAACACTATAAATTAAATAAATGAAAAGGTTAAAAATTACTAAAGCCTCAAGTTGACTACCTATTACCACTAAAGTGAGCACTTTATTTGAGGGTCATATAGTCACCTTGTAAACTGTAGGTGGTTGCACTGGCTTGAAAACTAAGAGGTCCTGTGAATGTATATTATCTTGCTGGGCATAATAATGTTTAAACCGATTTCCTGGGATGCCTGGGCGGCTCAGTGGTTAAGTACCTGCCTTTGGCCCAGGGTGTGATTCTGGAGTCCTGGGATGGAGTCCCACATCGGGCTCCCTGCATGGAGCCTGCTTCTCCCTCTGCCTGTGTCTCTGCCTCTCTCTCTGTGTGTGTCTCTCATGAATAAATAAATTTAAATCTTTAAATAAAAAAAAAATTTCCTCTGAATTATAATCTATTCTAGCAAGGATGATTCTTTTTCTATAGGAAAAAGAGCAACCATTTACACTGTGCTTTTTAGTTGGAAAGGAGGGAAAGAGTTAGTAACCCACCATGATGTAGTGTGCCTGGGTATATGGGCGATGCAGCAAAAGCTGCCAACACACATTACTACAGGGATATTATGCATGTTCCTTCTTTTTCAAGCCTGATATAGAGGTATAAATGGAAGTAGTCTCACAAGAAAAAATTCACAGTAAGTTTATAGATCACTAAATGATGGAATGTCTGATCTCATTAGAATGTAATATCTGTAAACATCTGTAATACTCATCTGTTTTATAAGAGGATAAACTGCATGGAGATTAAACACATGTAAGCAATGATGAACTTTTGTACATATAAAAAATGTTTTTGGGTAATTCATAACAAATAATGCTGTTCCAGGTATCTAATACCTGAAATTCACATATCTTTATGTCAGAACTCTGCAAGTTAGGTTAAATGATTTCATTTGCCCTGATTATTTCTATTCAACTTTTTTTTTTATTAAACTTAAGGCTTGTTCTTGACTTTTGAAGCCCCTTAGACTGGTTAATTAAACATCTATCTGGACTTTGTGTAAATGTAATATATTTCTCCCTAATGTTTATGGTGACTTGGGCAAACCAAAGGAATTTAAGGCTCTGGCTGGAAAATCCTAAAATGTATCCACTTGTGTAGAGTGTTGTTAAATGTTAACCAGTCTGATTTCCAATTGGGAGGGTGGGGTGGGAGGGTTGGATAATTTGTAGCATTTGCCAATTTCTGAGGTGGGAATACTTCCACTGTGTCCAATTGCAAGATACCACATGATGTCACTAAACCCAGAGTTGGGAAGAGATGTGCCAGTGTGGACTTGGCCACAGCATACCACTGACCTCCTATTTTGCAACTACAATGATTGACAATGATACCATTTGATTATAGCTATCCCTGAAGGAGAAGATGCTAATAAAAGGATCTCATCTACTCTCTAATAGAAATATTACAAAGTTGCTAGTATGCTCACTATCCCAAGACACAAAGCAAGAAATATAAGAGATTTGCAGAACACTTCATACATCTTTCTTGTCTTACTGCCTTGCAGTGTATCATATTCTAGGCACACTGGTGACACTTCATGAAGCTCATATTCCTCTAGATGAAAAAAAAAGATTGCTATGTGACAAATGGTGATCACACACACACACACACACACACACACACACACACACACCAGCAGCCTATGATACTGAATTTTCCAAAGGTATTGATCAAGAAAAATGAATTATTAGTAAAACCAAATAATATGTCCAAAGTGTCAAACCCAGGTCTGCCTACTGAAAATCTAGAACTTTTGACCCCTTATGTAATTGAGAAAGGCACACTGGGGCCTTTACTGGCCACACTATAGGCATTTTGGAATTTGATTTAATTTTCTTTTTTTTAAATTGATTTTTATATCACCAAATCTTAGCTGTTTATCGCTTCTAGTAAAGTATTAAGGCTGTCCACACTTTATATAAATGATTTTATAGATTTTAGCTTTCACAAAAAAATGTTTTACTGCCACTAAGTGGGTTTCTCTCTCTCTCTCTCTCTCTCTCTCTCTTTTTTGCCTGAAATCATTTAATTTGTTATGCTGAATTCCTCTACAAACACAAGAATCATGACAGCAAACAGCCTGTGCTCCCAAAGGTTGGTGTTTTATATACCAAAACTGTCATTATCTTTTGCCATTATTTAACAATATTTATTTTTCTTTTTATTTCTTGTTTTTTAAAACTTTATAATATAAAGTACTAGGAAGCCAATAAATAATACAACTAATGGCAAAGAGCATTTCTGGTGGATGTCTTGAGTCTATTCAGATTGAGATTCATTTCTAAAAAAAATTAAGTTTAAGAAAGGAGAACTCAGATGCATAACAGAATCTTGAGTTATCAGTGAAAATTCCCTTGCTCAGGAACTACTAAGTCTGGAATTTGAAATTTTAAAACTTAGAAGTATTTTCAGCTTTCTATACTGAAACAAAAAAAAAATTTTTCAACTGCATAATTAGTAAATACAATTGCCTCAGTCTGTTCAGACTGCTGTAATTACGATTAGACGGCTTATAAACAACAAAATTTTGTTTCTCCCAGTTCTGGAGGCTGAGAAGGCCAAGTTTAAGGTGCCAGAAGTTTCCGCATCCAGGGAGAGCTCACTTCCTAGTTGATAGACAGCTATCTTTTCACTATGGCTTAACATGGCAGAAAGAGCAAGGAAGCTCTCACAGGTTTCTTTTATAAGGGCATCAGTCCCATTCATAAGGGTTCCATCCTTATGATGGAATCACTTCCCAAAGCTCCCAATTCCAACTCATATTGGAGATTAGGCTTTACTATATGCATAGTGCCATGGGGGTAACACACATTTAGTCAATAGCTTTCTGTCCCTAGCCCCTCTCCAAATCCATGTCCCGCTCATATACAAAATACATTCATTCCATCCCAATAGCTCTTAAAGTCCCAACTTCTTCCAAGATCAACTTTAAAGGTTAGTATCTCATCTAAATGAGATAAGGATGTGACTCAAGGTACCACTCATCCTGAGGCAAATTCGTCTGCTGTGACCTTGTGAAACCCACATATTATGTGATTCCAAACTACAATACAGAGGATAGACAGGATAGACAGGCATAGAATAGACATATTCCAAAAGAAATAGGAAAAAAGAAAGGGATAGCAGGTTCCAAGTAAGTCCAAAGTACAAGTCAAACTCCATGAGATCTTAAGGCTTAAGAATAATTGTCTTTGGTTTGATGCCTTGCCTTCCAGATCCATTGGGACTGTGACCTCATTTCTGCAGTTCATCAGAACTGGAATCTTGAGCAGGCTGCTTTATTGATCTGGAGTCTCAGATGTAGCCTCACCCATACACCTCATACAGTCACCACTAGTAGCTGTGGTGCCTTTGCCTTCTAGAGGAGTGACCACTGCAGCCTGTACCACACAGGGCCACTGGAGCCACTGGAGCCACACCTAAGATAGCGACGGAGTACAGGGAACAGAACCTGCAATGGGAAGCAGCACCAGGACTTGCCCCTAGATGTCACAGGCATTAACTGCCCCTACTTTGAAACTACTCTGAACCTATGAAGGGAGATGCACCATGATGATTTCTGAATTTCCTTCAGAGTTATTCTTTCATTGTATTGAACTGTCACTCCTGGCTTTTATTAAGATGGCTAGCTAACCTCCTTATCAAATAATTGTTGGCCATACCCTTAGTGTTCTCTTTCAATCACACTTTCTCATTTTTAAAAATATGGGTAGACTAAGAATATTCCCATTTTTAACTCTTTTTTTTAATTAAAAATTCAGTCTTTAAATCATTTATATCTTCTCAAATTTTACTAAAAGCAGTCAGGAGGAATGAAATTGTTCCTTCAACACTTTGTTGAGAAATAAGTTCAGCTAAAATGATTCTATCCCTGAAAAGCTCTACTTTCCACAAAACATCAAACATGAACACAATTCAAACAAGTTCTTTGCCATTTTCTAACAGGGATCATCCTTCTTCCAGCTTCCAATTAGTCTCCATTTGCATCTGATACTTCATCGGATAGCCTTCAATGTCCATTTTTCTACCAACATTCTATTGAGGATCACTTAATCTTTACAAAGATTAAGTCTTTCTCAATTGAAGGCTTTCTCAGAACTTTTTCTTTTCAGCTCTCCCTTTTTCCTTCCAAGCTCCCATCAGAATCACCCACAATGTCATTATAGGGTTTTGCCAGCATGTACTTCAAAACTAGCCTCTACCCATTACCTACTTTCATAGCTATTTCTTCATTTTTAAGAATTTGTTATAGTAGCACATCACTGCTAGGTTGTAGCTGAAACCTATTCACAGTGGATCCAGTGGATCCCCATATTCATCCTGTGGTCTTTTCTCCGGTTCCAAAATGCATAATTAAAATGTGCATACCTAGAAGCTGGCAGATTGCATACATTCATTCCCTGACCTATAGAGTAAGCGCTATAATGCAAGAAAAGCCAAGAGGAAGCCAGTAGTGCTTTAGGAACTTTAACATTAAGAAAATAGCAATAGAGGATTCCTGGAGGTATTGTAGAGATTTGTGTCATCATGAAAGACTTGAAATATAAAGGGGTGGTGATTCCATCATATCCTCATTCGATTTTTATATCTGTCCTGTGCAGAAGACAGATGGATGGTGAAGAAAGACAATTGATTATTATAACAGCCAACTGGTGACTCCAATTCTGGCTTATTATACCAGATGTGATTCTATTCTTTGAGAAAATTAATACATCCCATGGTACGTGAGATGTATCTATTGATCTGCAAATGTATTTTTCTCTCTACTTGTCTATCATGTCCACCAAAAGTAATTTGCTTTCAGCTGGCAAGGCTAGAATCTTTACTGTTCTACTTTAGTGGTATATCAACTCTCTAATCCTATGTCATAATTTAATTAAGGGGATGTTGATCATTTTTCCTTCCAGAAGATAACACACTGATCCATTACATTGATGACATTATGCTGCCTGGATCTAGTAAATAAGAAGTTGCAATGGCTCTAGACTTATTACTAAGAAGATTGTGTGTCAGAAGGTGGGAAATAAATCTGATTACATTCAGGGGCCTTCCACCTCAGTGAAATTTTTAAGGGTCTAGTAGTGTAGGATATGTCTGGATATTCCTTCTAAAGTAAAGGATAAGTTATTGCATCTGGCTACTCCTACAAAAGGAAAGAGACATGAAGCCAAGTTGTCCTCTTTGGATTTTGGATATACTCTTTACTTAAGGCTGTTACTATGGCCCACTCAATGAGTGACCTCAAAAACTTCTAGTTTTGAGTGGAGCCCAGAATCAGAGAAGACCCTGCAGGCGGTGCAGGCTGCTATTCAAGATGCTCTATCACTTGGGCTTGTGATCCAGCAGATCCAATGGTGTGTGTCAGTAGCAGAGAGCAGAGCTCTCTGGAATCTTTGACAAGGCCTAGTAGGTGGCTCAAAAACCTTTGGATTTGAGTAAGGCTCTGTTACCTGCAAATAACTAGTTCCTCTGTGAAGCAGCTTTGGCCCTTCTGAGGGCCCACTAGAGACAGAACATCTGACCATAAGCCATCAAGTTACCATGTGACCCAAACTGCCTATCATAAACTGAATGCTATCTGATTCATCAGTCCATAATTTGCATAGCATTCCATTATCAAAAAGAAGTGGAATATACATGATTGGGCCCAAATAGGCCCTGAAGGCATAAGTAAGTTACGTGAAGAAGTGGCCTAAATGCTTGTGGTCCCCACTTCTGCTGCTGCACTGTCTTATTTCCCCAGCCTTGAAAGAGAAAGAGAAGACTCAAGCATGGTCTACAGATGGTTCTCTGCACAAAATGCAGACACCATCTGAAAACAGACAGACCATCTCTTGGATATCCCTGAAGGACAGAGGGGAAGGAAATATTTTCAGTGGGCTGAGCCTTGGGTAGTAGAGCTGGTTGTGCACTTTGCTTAGAGAGATGGCCGGACATGCAATTATATACCAATTCATGGGCTGTAGCCAATTGTTTAACTTGAGTTGTAGAGGCTCAGATGAAACACAATTGGAAAAATTGTGACAAATAAAACTATGGAAGAGGTATCTGGATAGACATTTCTGAATGGACAAAAAAAATGAAGATATTTGTGTCCATGTGAATGGTCACCAAAGGGTGATCTTAGCAAAGGAGGATTTTAATGACCAGGTAAATCAGATGGCCAATTCTTGTGGATACCAGTCAGCCTACTTTCTCAGCCACCCTTGTCATCACTCAATAGGCTCTAAACAAAGTGACAGTGGTGGCAGAGACAGATGTTATACATGGCAACATGGACTTTCACTCACAAAGTCTGACCTGGCTATGATGAATGTTGACTGCCCAGTCTGCCAGAAGTACAGATAAACAGTAAATTCCTGATATGGCATCATTCCCAGGGTGTTCAGCTAGCTACATCGCAGCAGGTTCAGGTACACTGAACCACTGCTGTCATAGAATGGACAGTGTTTTGTCCTTATGAAATAAATATTTATACTGAGATAAATATTGGAATAAAACTAGATACAGATTTTCCTTCCCTTTGCACAATACTTCTACCAAAACTATCATTTATGGACTTACAGAATCCTTTATCCACCATTATAGTTTTCCACACAGCACTGCTTTTGACCAAGGAACTCACTTCACAGCAAAAGAAGTGCAGCACTGGACACTTGTTCATGGAATTCTCTGGTTCCCCATCCTCCTGAAGCAGTGGCACTATAGAATGGTGGAATGGCCTTTTGTAGACTTATCTGTGAGAGTAAAAGAATACCCTTCTCATAGACAGGCTTTCACCCTTCTTGTTTCTACTCCTTACACACAAATATATACACCCACACACCTTTGTGCCTTAAAACCCAGGAAATAATTGGAGAGTGCTTAAAAGAAGTTAGGAAGTAGAGAGAAAAGAGAGAATGTTGCAATCTTTGTTATCTAGGAGCACTTTTTCACTGCTCCCCAAACTTTTACCCTATGTACCCCCTGCACAGCAAAGCTCTTTTTAATGCTTTATTTAATTCAATTAAATTGAAATAAAAAAAGAGATGTTAAAAAAAGAAAAAAAATTTTCTCTCGTCCTCTCTTATAACCATACTCCTTTGGGGAACCATTTTGAAGAATTTGGTACATGTTTGCCTCCAAAGATACACACTTTCCTCTCTACTTGATACTGTTCTCTGTTCACAAGAGGCTGAACTGTCTGATCTGCATCAATGAGCATCTTTACCCTCCATCTTCTGGTTGTTTTGACCAAAAACAGATAAAGAAGAGGTTAGAGAACAATAAAAAGAAATATTCATCACTGACATCCTGTGGTTTAGCAATACTTGCAATCAAAGTCACTGATACTATCCAGCAGCCTTCCTCTGTAGTTGTATGTATTGATAAGGGGCCTGGTAGAAAACATAGCCACTGGGGACACCTGGGTGGCTTAGCAGTTGGGCATCTGCCTTTGGCCCAGGGTGTGATCCTGGGGTGCGGGATCGAGTCCCACATCAGGCTCCTTGTGGGGAGCCTGCTTCTCCATCTGCCTGTGTCTCTGTCTCTGTCTCTGTCTCTCTCTCTCTCTCTGTCTCTCATGAGACAATATTGGGTGGGCCTTTGAGGGATATTCTTTAAATTTTAAAAAAGAATTTTCCTCCTTCCTCTTCTTTGTTCTGTCAAAGTCCACAAAGTCTTATAAGAGAAATTAAAGACTGATCAAAAAGTAATTTTTAAATTCTCCTAAGAAAATATAAGAGAACATCATTATGACCTTAAAATGAAGAAGAAAATGTACAAATTGCATGTAAAAGTATTGATAAATTCGACTCTGTTCAAATTTTAAACATTAGTACAAAAAATACTAAGAAAGTTAAAAGACTAGTCACAATCTGGGAGAAAATATTTACTAATGTAAGTTACTGACAAAGTATCAAATAAAATATTGTACACAGTAATAAGTAAAACAATAAATGTCTAAGAATTGACAAAAATGAAAAAAATAACCTTTTAAGTTAGCACAAAAGGGGATCCCTGGGTGGCGCAGCGGTTTGGCGCCTGCCTTTGGCCCGGGGCGCGATCCTGGAGATCCGGGATCGAATCCCACATCGGGCTCCCGGTGCATGGAGCCTGCCTCTCCCTCTGCCTGTGTCTCTGCCTCTCTCTCTCTCTCTCTGTGACTATCATAAATAAATAAAAAATTAAAAAAAAATAAGTTAGCACAAAAGTTAAAATTATAGATAATTCTGGATACAAAGGATCTGAATTTGAATCACAGATACATCAATTACTAATTGAGCAAGCTGGTCAAATTACTTAATTTTTCTATGCTTTCTTCTGTTCATCTGTATAATGGGATAATAAAAGTATTTACCTTGTAAAGTTTTTGTGAGGATTAAAAAAATTAATACATATAAAAGTGCTTATAACAATCTCTGGCTCATAGTAGAGTAATATGAATGCTAGATTTCAATTTTTTTAACCTTTCTTTAAGTGGTCCTTCTTCTAAAGAACTTAAAAAATTTGGAAGGAAAAAACAATAACAGCAAAGAGGGAGACTTGTCCTCCCAAGTGTTAAAACATACCACAATGTAATCATAATCAAAATATTATGGTGCAGGAAAAAAAAAGGAACAATGAAAAACTTATATTATTTTTCAAAGACACAGGGAAATGAGCTACTTGGTAGCATAAGGAACTGTACAGGCATCAGTGCTCACATGACCAATTTATACCCCAAATCTCCAAAAACCTTTGATCAGCAATCCCTGTAAGAGTTTTGCCATCATCCCTAGCCTGCAGAGATGGTGTAGAGCTCCTCATCCACATGTAACTGTCAAGAAATTAACCTCTAATCATTCTCTCCAGTCTGTGCCTGAAACATACAATCCCAGAGGGATATGAGCTCATTTTTTCAAACATATTGGGGCATTTAACCATGTATAATAATTCATATAATTCATACTGTCCACTATTTCCAAAATGAAGGCAATTCTCTCTTCCCAGATTTCTCTTCCATATAAGAGGGTTTAGTAGCCCAAAACAAAAAGACATATCCTTATAACCAAGTGTGAATCTAGTAGCCACTGTGGAAAGGATCGGTGCTGAGCCACTTTTCTAGAGGGTGAACTACTACATCAGCTTTTCCTAAAAGTTCCTTCCCTCACAGAAAATAAAGTGAAAATTCTCTTTTGCGGTGCCCCAGCTTCTAGCTATATTTTAATGGGAAAGTAGTTGGTCAAAATTTATGAGGTCTCTGACTTAGGTTGTAAACACACAATCCAAAGGGATCTGCTGCTAAGTTTACTTTATATTTGTCCCAAGCTATGGCATTATTCACAAAGACTACTGATGGGATCATGGCTATTTCTCACTTGCCCATAAGCGAAGGGCTCACATTTATCAAGGTCATAGATAATGTCACCAGTTGAGAGTAGATGGCCACAGCACAGTGTCAAAGCTGAGTGCACACACACAGGGGTTGTGGTAAACATTATTCACAATTAGTTTTTTTTTTTTCCCTCATATGGCAAAAAAAGGATTCAAGATGGGTAGGAAAGTTGATGTATAGAAAAAATTTCTTCACATCTCTGTTAGCTGGACAGATCTGCCTTACCTTTATGGTGGGAAATAATGAACAGTAGTAAACAAAAGAGTTTCTCCAGAACAGGGAATGTCCCTATTCATTAGCACTAAATGGGCAGGTGTCTACATAACTCATCCAATCCCAAAAGAGTGAAGTGTTGAGGAGCAATGATTTTTTTTTTTTTTTAATTTAAGGCAAGTGGTGACAGGAAAGACCATCTCCAAGAGTGTGTCTGAATTAAATCAAATATTCACTGGCTCTGCTCAACCAATACATATCCCTGCCTAATATCATGCACTGTAGTAAACCATTCGTGGATTAAAGAATTAAAGGAAAATTTTAAAAACAGGCTATGTTAAAGGCCATGTCTATCAGTGCACATTAAACATCAATTGAATCCTCTATGTTGTAGAATTCCCCACCCAGTTAGATTCGGGTTATATGACCGTGGTTGGCTATCCAAATGTGAACAGAAGTGGCTGTGTCACTTCCAGGTCAAGGCAGTTAAAAGTCAATGTATGTCAAGAAGAATACTATGCACTGGTTATCGGTCTCAAGAGAGCAGAACACTGTGCAGCAGTATGAATCCCAGAGGACTTTCAACTGCATGGAGTATAGCAAAGATCATTACTTTGCCAACCACCAAAAATGGAAGTTAAAACATTTCTTCTCATTACATATTGGTATCAAAGTCACCAAGGAAAATACAGTACAATAAAGCACTAGATTGTGACTTTACTAACATAGAGAAGAGGCAGAGAAAGATCAACTTTGATAGTGGGTATTGATACCCATGGCCAGCAAGTCTCTCCTAGCAACTGATGCAGAACACATACCTCTCTTGTGCCTCAAGATGACCCCTCCCCACAGATGACAGATAGAGCAGTGGGGCTGCCTAAGGGCCATATGATGCATGTGCTTAAGCAGAACAAAAGAGCACTCATTAAGCGTAAAACAGGGAATGATATTCCCATGCAAGATGCACCAGCACAGGCTATGTGCATTCTTTATCTCTTGGTCAAAAAGTGTTCAAGGCTCAAGACCCATTCTTATGTGGACAAGAGGGGTGTCAAAAGACAGTGTACATGAGATTGCCTTTCCCAAAAATGTGCTTCCTCTATTTCTCTCAATGATTTGGAAGCTCTGTGTTCCAAGTGGCATAATTAAAAAATTGAGTATTGTCTGACCCACATCAGACTTATGCGAAGAAAAAATAAATTTTTATTGTGTTAATTTACTGAGATGAGAAGGTCAATTTGTTACTGCAGCACAGTTTACTCTATCCTTAGTAATTCAATGGCTAAATAGTTTTATAAACCTGTCCATGGGAAAAGACTTCGCAGCCATGAACTGAAAGACAGAAGCAATAAAAAAAAAAAAAAAAAGTTTTGATCGAATAAAACCTGTCATTGTTAAAAACAAAACAAAAAACAAAAAACCTGTCACTGTTGTATGTCGAAGTACTAAAACAAATTAAAAGATTAAAAAACTGAGAATATTTTTAATATATACAACAAGAAAGTATTACTATCTTTAATATATGAAAGATTCTCAAAGGCCAATACAGTCACCAGTAGGAAAATAGGAATGAAAATCAATAGATGTATCATTTAGAAATTGCATCTCACTGCTAATAACAGAGGCCAAAATTAAGAAAGTAAGAAATTACCTTTTATGGAAAAGAAATTAGGAGACAGGAGGTCAAGGGCTATTAAGGCAGATCTAGGATATTATCATGGATCCAGGCTCTTCCTTTCTGTTCTGCAATCCTTGGCAAGTGGCTTCTATTCTCAAGTTTGGTATCTGAAGTTCAAATCATCTTGTCTATTTTCCAAGCAACTGCAGGAAGGATTTTCCAAGTGTCATATGACAAAATATACATTTACATCTCATTGGCCACCTCTATCTTCATGATATTCTGAGAAATGTTAGTGCTATATTAATGATGAAAGGAAAAATGAACATGTATACATGCCATTACCCCTTTATCCAACCAACAATCATACTCTCATACACTTCCTCCTTCTCTACAGAAACAACCCAAAAATCACATCAGATTATAGCATCCATCTCAGTGTCCAGGACCTCTGGTCAAGTTGCAGTCTTCTCCATTGAGTCCTGAGAAGATGCATCATGGTCTGGTAACCTATAGACTAAAAAAGACAGGTTGTCTACACCCAGCATTCATAATCAATGGTTACAATGAAACAGAATACACTGAAGGAAAAAAACAGCCTATCACCCCTCCCCTGCCATCACCACCCCTGGCCCTGCCAATACAGAAAAAGTGAGAGTAGGGAAATATAATCCCTGGTCCTGCTGGGCAAGAGTAAGAAAGAGCCTCAGTCCTAAAATGGAGTGAATGCTTGGTGAGCTAGTTTTTAAACTCCTGGTTCACCTTTCTGAGAGGTTCTCCTTGGTCTACTGTTCTCTGCAGCCTGTGGCTCAGCCCTCTGAAGTGGGTACCTGGAGCATTTCCTTCCCAGTTGCTACGCAGCTGCAGCGTGTGCTGGTGCCCGTCCCAGGGACCACAGGTTGTTTTAGGACTGGTTGTTGCAGGCTGAATTTGTGGAGGATTTTGGCAAGATAGTTCTCTCAAAAATATATTAGCCTTCTAATCTCTTTATCTCCAGTTGGTTCCATATGTGAATAGCCATGGGCAAAAGCCTCACTTGGACAGAGGTTTTAATCAGAGGCTTTTTTACTTTTCAGACTCTGTGCTTTGCTGCAGTGAGAAGACATCATCATTACTTCTTAATTTAATTTTTTAAAAAGATTTTATTTATTTATTCATGAGAGACACAGAGAGAGAGAGACACAGGCAGAGGGAGAAGCAGGACTCCATGCAGTGAGCCCAATGTGGGACTCAATCCCAGGACTCCAGGATCACACCCTGAGCTGAAGGCAGATGCTCAACCGCTGAACCACCCAGGTGTCCCTACTTCTTAATTTTAAAGGAGGTTTGTGATGGGTGCTTTGTGACAATTCAGACTGTAAAAAGTAGAGAAGGAGATAGATGAACAGTTTGGTAAAATGGCAGAAATGATTGTGGCTGCATGGCGGATTCATAAAGGTTTACTATATTATTGTTTCTACAATTGTACGTTCTTGACATTTTCCACAATAAAAGTTTTTTTTTTAAAAAAAAAAAAAGCTAAAATAAAGGGTAGAGAAGATACTCAGTCTTTCCTCTGGGAGCAGGAAGAGGATAGGGCAATGCAGATTCCCAAAGCCTACACAAGACCAACAGAATAAGAATCTTTGGGTAGGCATTTTTAATAAATGTTCTTGAGGAGTCTTAAGCACACTAAAATTTGAGAAACACTACATAAAAATTTAAAGGAAACCATCTACTATTTATCTTCCTTATTTAACATGTTCACACATACTTATTAACATTTAGAGTCTTCATAATTATCATATTAAATAGCTGTAAAACATTTCACTGTCTATGCACTATAAATTGCAAGATGTTTTTGGAAGGAAAACCACAGGTAAAGCATGGGTGGAATTAGTTAGATTCAGCTAAAAAGAAAATCTCAGTGGTGACTGGAAACACAGCAGAATTTGGATATATTTGGATATAGGGAACAAAGAAAGATGGAGAGCACAGTTTTAAAGTGGAAGACGACATGTACACAATCCAAGGGGCACAAATAAGTACACAAAACCCTGCAGCAGCATGTTGGAGCCCCAAGTAAAGAAAGGAAGTGAGAAGGGAAAGGTGAGGTGATGACAAGTTCTGAAAACCTAATCAAGTTCTTAATAAGAGATAGGCCCTTGGGCAAAGAAATGATTAACCACGATTTATTTACAAAGATAGATTTACAAAGATATGTGATGTGAACAGACACTAGAGGCAAAGACATCAATTAAGAAGCAGATCCAGCAATGAGAAAGGACAAAGATGCTGGGACGATTGCTGGCAATGGAAAAGGAGACAAAGACAGCTATGATTCTGGTTGCTCTCAGAGCCAGTAGCTGGCTTATTCATCCCTTGTAGTGGGTTAGTGTTTGATTGGGAGCATCTGCTTTGATCAGTCAATGCTCTATGCCTATCTGAATAAAGGGTTGAAGATGATAGGCACGGTGTCAGAAAAATGATCAGAATTCATTAAAACCAGAATAGTAAGTAAAATAATGATCCTAAAACCAAAATGGCAAATGTCAAACCGACATGGATATTTCTCTTTTTAATCTGAAATTCAACCCTAAGTGATTTTTTTAAGTTTTTCATAATATTTTTTAATCAAATCAAGTTAGAATTGAATTTATTTCAAGACTTTTAAACAGAAAGAATAAGAAATAAATTGAAATACCAAAATAGGTCAGATTGTACAAATTGCTTTGCTCCATTTCAACTTTAAGTGTAGAAATAATGTTTTAAATATTCTATTTGTTAAAGGTTTAATTCATTCTATGAGATTAATACAAAATATTCTGATAGAGTACACCTTTACTCTTTTTATTAAAAGAATTATTTATTTATTTGTTTGTTTGTTTATTTGAGAGAGAGAGAGCATGAACAGGAAGGACAGAAGAAAAGGGAGTGAGAATGTCAAGCAAACTCCTTGCTGACTGTGGATCCCCCCTTGGGGCTCGATCTAACAACCCTGAGATCACAACCTGAGCCAAAATCAAGAATCCAATGCTGAGGAGCTGACTGTCCCACCCCACCACCCCCTGATTTAATTTAATTTTAAGAATAAAATTTCTTTGTGCTCCCAATGACCATTAAAATGATATTACTTTCATTTCTATAAAATTATGCATAGGAACAAATTATTTTAATTTTGCAGTAAGCCCCTTGTTTGTCTTACTTAAAGCCAAAGTTATGTATTTCTATAATTAGTAGTCCTTACCAAAAACATCAACACAGTTAGAGATAAAGATTTATAATTTTTTGAAATAACAACTACTAAAGCTGATGGGAGAAAGAAGTAGAAAAACACTTGTTAGAAGGTCAATTTTTCTTAAGATATCACTCTTACATTCAGAAAACAAAAGTATCAATTCTCATTATCTCTATTTCTTCTTTTTCCAATGAAATTTTAAAATAACTACTTCAAATTAGCAGTATCTAAGCAACCATCTCTTTCCTACTCTCATAACTGTGGACATTACCAAATACGACTACATTCTTAATTAACAGTGGTATTGAAATGTGATATTAACAATACGGTTAACAAACCATGCTTTGAATTTCTTCATCACCATTTATTTATGCATGCCCAGTTTTTATACTCTCAGTAAAACACACAATACAGATGCACTTCCTAAATAATAGGACATCCTTTCCAATATGTATGTCTTCAAAAAAAAAGTAACTTAAAATTATGAAAACATTATTTGAAGCAATTTGTTTTTAAATGATCAACTTTTATTCACAGACTATATATATCAATATGACACTAAATTCATAACATTGATTCAAATAACTATTTTTTTCAGCAGAATTGGCCAAATTGAGATGTATTTGTATCACCTGGAAAGAATATATATACATAACAGTTTGTGAAGCATTGCATTCAAATACTTTTAATTTAAGAGGAAAAAATGAAAAATAATAAACCAGACAAACTTAGTTTATGTAAGATATATGAATACATGCTATATTATTTTGCTAGGGCTACCAAAACAAAGTGCCACAAACTGGGTGACTTAAGCAAAAGAGATGTATTGTCTGAGTTCCAGAGGTTAGAAGTCCAAGATCAAGATATGTCAGCAGGATTGGTTCCTTCGGAGATCTGTGAGAGAGAATCTGTCCCGTGGCTCCCCCCTAGCTTCTGGTAGTTTTCTGGAAATCTTTGGTGTTCCTTGGCTTGTAGATGCATCACTCTGATTTCTGCCTTCATGTTCACATAGCATTTTTCTTATGTCCATGTCTAATCTGCCCAAATCTCTTTTTATAAGGACACAAGATATGTTGGATTAGTACCTACCCTAATGACTTCCTTTTAACATGTTTACTTCTGTAAAGATCTAATTTCTAAATAAGATTACATTCTAAAGTACTAGGGGTTAGGATTTCAACATATTCTTTTTAGAGGGACATGATTCGACTCACAATATATACAACTTTAGTAAAATATTAAATCTTTGCACACTATGATAGCATATGCAATGAAACCCATACGAATGATTTCCTCAAGAATATATCTTCTGCATTATTACTTCTACTAAGAAGAGTACAGGAGAAAGAGTATCATCAAGGAACCTAGATTCAGTTCCACCACTTACTGAATATACGATTATGACAAAATCACAACCTCCCTAAATATCAGTTTTCATATCTTTAAAAATAAAGAGATTGAGGCACCTGAGTCGCTCATTGGGTTAAGCACCTGCTTTTACTTCAGGTCATGAACCCAAGGTCCTGGGATAGAGCCTCTCATTGGGCTCCCTGTTCAGTAGGAAGCCTGC
This sequence comes from Canis lupus familiaris, assembly GCF_011100685.1. Classification (NCBI taxonomy): domain Eukaryota; kingdom Metazoa; phylum Chordata; class Mammalia; order Carnivora; family Canidae; genus Canis; species Canis lupus. The sequence goes on from NC_049233.1 coordinate 26,972,407, forward strand.
TTCTGCCTCTCCATCTGCCACTCCCCCTGCTTGTGCTGTCTCTCTCTTAAACAAATAAATAAATAAAATTTAAAAAATAAATAAGGAGATTTGCATGGATGATTTCTAAAATGCTTTAAATTATATGTATATATATTTTAAAAATTATATATGCATATATATCTGTAGGGTTTTTTTCCATTTAAAAAAATTAATCAGTGTGGTTAGAAAAAACAAGTCAAAGATTAAGAAAGGAATTGTCATGAAATATAAGATTTCCTCTCATTCATTGGACAACCATGTGCAGAAGAATGAAACTAGACCATTGTCTTACACCATACACAAAGATAAACTAAAAATGGATGAAAGATCTAAATGTGAGACAAGAATCCATCAAAATCCTAGCGAAGAACACAGGAACACCCTTTTTGAACTTGGCCACAGTAACTTCTTGCAAGATAAATCTGTGAAGGCAAAGGAAACAAAAGCAAAAATGAATTATTGGGATTTAATCAGGATAAAAAGCTTCTGCACAGCAGAAGTCAACAAAACTAAAAGGCAACCTACGGAATGGGAGAAGATATTTGTAAATGACATATAAGATAAAGGGCTAGTATCGAAGATCTATAAAGAACTTACTAGGGCAACCTGGGTGGCTCAGCGGTTTAAGCGCTGCCTTCAGCCCAGGGCGAGATCCTGGAGTCCAGGGATTGAGTCCCAAGTCGGGCTCCCTGCATGGAGCCTACTTTTCCCTCTGCCTGTGTCTCTGCCTCTCTCTGTGTGTCTCTCATGAATAAATAAAATCTTTTTTTAAATAACTTATTAAACTCAACACCCAAGAAACAAACAACCCAATCATGAAATGGGTAGAAGACATGAACAGAAATTTCACCAAAGAAGACATACACATGGCCAACAAGCACATGAGAAAATGCTCCGCATCACTTGCCATCAGGGAAATACAAAGCAAGACCACAATGAGATACCACCTCACACCAGTGAGAATGGGGAAGATTAACAAGACAGGAAACAGCAAATGTTGGAGAGGATGTGGAGAAAGGGGAACCCTCTTGCACTGTTGGTGGAATGTGAACTGATGCAGCCACTCTGGAAAACTGTGTGGAGGTTCCTCAAAGAGTTAAAAATAGAGCTACCCTACAACCCTGCAATTGCACTACTGGGTATATACCCCAAAGATACAGATGCAGTGAAAAGCCAAGACACCTGCACCCCAATGTTTGTAGCAGCAATGTCCACAATAGCCAAACTGTGAAAGGAGCCTCCGTGTCCATTGAAAGATTAGCGGATAAAGAAAATGTGGTCTATGTATACAATGGAATATTACTCAGCCAATAGGAAGGATGAATACCCACCATTTGCTTCGACATGGATGGAACTGAAGGGTATTATGCTGAGTGAAGTAAGTCAATCAGTGAAGGACAATTATCATATGGTTTCACTCATACAGAGAATATAAGAAATAGTGAAAGGGATTATAAGGGCAAGGAGGAAAAATGAGTGGGAAAAATTAGAGAGGGTGACAAAACATGAGGGATTCCTAAATCTGGGAAATGAACAAAGGGTAGTGGAAGGGGAAGTGGGTGAGGGGATAGGGTAACTGGGTGATGGGCACTGAGGAAGGCACTTGATGGGATGAGACCTGGGTGTTATACTATATGTTGGCAAATGAAACTTCAAAAAAAAAAAAAAAAAAGATTTCCTCCCATTCAAAACTCTTAGCACCTCACAATCAACTATCATAAACAGTCTATGGATCATTTCAAAAACATTCTGTGCATACATAGGTACATTTAAATATACATCCCCTTTTCACAAATGATGGCATAGTGTTTTTCAGTCCTATGAACTGTTCTGAACTTTACTCTCCAGTCATTGATCCTTTTTTTTTTTTTTTTTTTTTTTGGCGGCAGCATTTATCCATGATTTCTGAAATATTTTTAGACAAATACACCTTAGAATATTCTGGAATAGATGCATAAGATAAGGTAAGCTTCTAAGATTCTTTAAAAACCTAAAATACCATAACTATCTTAGATGAGCAATATTATCAATCAGAAATGATCAAAATATAATTTTTTTCCAAATGTGATAATGCAAGTATTTAATACAAGTATTTTGAAAGAACTATGACAGTATACGAGTAGTGACTCTTCAGTGATATTATATAGGCCAAAACTGATTATCTTATCATGGTAAAAGCAAAGATGTCTAAGCCAATAGACACTGAAGCAAGAAACAAAGTCAAGCCTGAAGTTTAGGTGAGACATGGAACTGAAAAGTTTGAGAATGAAGATTTAGCCACCTAAGCTAATATGATCAGTATATGATCAGTATACTATGATCGGTATAAAAGATTCAGATTGAAGTGAATCGGTAGGTGATATAACCTGGGGTTTGGTGATTAGGGGAGTTGTATCCCCATAAGCCGATTGTTCAAAAGGATGTTTCAAGTCCTCAAATTCATCATCATCAATCTATTTCCTCTAGTATATTCACCCTGTCAGCAACACAAAACCATGAGCTCTGGGACAGGGCACCTATTATGATATCTATTTATATAGTAGATAACTGATAAATATTTGTTGACCAAATGAATGAACAAAAGAAAAATGTTGGTATCTGGACACTTGACAACAACTTTAACAAAGATGAACACTCTCCTCACTGTTATTGTTTAATACAATCTCATGAACTTGATTTTATGTGCCTCCTGGGAGAAATAGACTTAATATGTTGTTAATTCAGATGAATGGCTGCTTAAAGAAGGCTATTAGGTTCATAATCACGAATTTTCTGTGCAGTTTGAAGCTAGGAAATAGAGACAGTAACTTGGAATTTTCCATCCAAAATTTCTGCTTTCAACAACTAAAATATATCTACTCATAATAGCATAGAATTTGGGAGCAATCTGATTAAAAAAAAAAAAAAGTAGTAGTATTTAACCCCTGCTGTTAGGGTTAGTGTTAGACTATAGGTGCAGCAAACGTTAAGTGATTAACCAATTACTTTGTAACTTGGCTTTTAAAACTAGTTTCTAAATATACTGATATCCAAAGTGTTATAATTAGTTTGATGGAAAAAAAAAATCAGACATGTTTGTTGCAGCATTGAATTTGAATGTCAGAAACAAATTTAACACTAGGTTTCTAGGTTGCCAGTACAGAAAGATTCAACAACTTAATTGCATGTTTTTGGGAGAAAAAAAAAATCAGGCATTGTTTTCTTTAATCACTCGAGTAAACTAGTTAAAATTGTTTTAAGAAATATCCACTGCACATAAACAACATAGCCCATGATACTACAGTGCAGTAAGGCATCTACTCTCATATGTGCTATTTACAAAGACTCCTTAAATGCTACAGTTCACACAAAAGAAATCCTCACTAGCTGTTTAGCCATTCTACTGCCAGGAGCTTGCCTTTGCAGCTGGGGGTTTCTACCGCCCTTTCTCCTCAACTCCTGAATTCTTAGTTCCTATCATCAGAGCTAAGATAGAACAAAGCCTCTGGTGAGAAAATGACAATGTAAAGAGGAAATAGGCAGGCGTATATCTTGACAAGTGACACTCCCTGGCAACAACTGGAGCTCCACTTCAGCTCACAGGAGTCTCCAAAATGCAAAAGTGTTTTCATCCTACTCTTGTAAAAAGAGCTATGATTGTCCTCTAGGTATATCTTTGACATTCTCCATGGACAAATTAATAAAAGATGAGATAATCTCTAAACCCCTGGGTATTTTTTTATTGTTATAGCACTGAACGCCCTTAGAAATTTCCAAATGGATGAGTTCTTGCTTTGGGGTTAGACAAAACCACTGGCAATGTTCTGTTCCTTGCCAGTCCAAGGGACATACAAAATCCTGGTCCAAATTTATAGGTAGGGGAAGAAAAGAATAAAAATCAGGTATTCTATTGGAGTAAGGAGAAAGTGAAATGTAAAGACCACTTGAATGCCTTTTTGATATTATGTAAGCAATGTTTTAATATTTCTACTTCCATGTGTATACTTATCACACGTGTTCTCATAACCTTTTTTTTCATTTTAAACACAGACTCTATATTTTCAAATAGTAGTAGCTTTATTAAAGGACCATAATAATTTCCTGAGGTTTAAAAAATATCAAAATTTACCAAGAAATGGAATTCTGATATTTAAAATCCTGATTATTTCCTGAGGTTTGAGAAAGATCAATCTGAAAATTTTTGTTAGGTAACATTCCTTCTTATTTTACTTATTAAGTTTTAAAAGACAGCATATGTTTCCCTTTAGTTATGGCCTGCATTTTATTTATTTTTATTTTTATTTTTTTACGGCTTGCATTTTAAATCCTTCAGACCGCTCTGAAAAATGTTACATAAAATATAGTAATCAATAATCGTTCATATGATTAACCAACTTTTAGTACATATCTATTATTTGTAAAATGCTGGGGAAATGCTATTAGAAACACAAAGAAGAGAAAAATCCCAGCTTTCTAACCAAAAATTATTTTCACTTTCAAATGGAAGCAATGCCCAGTAAATAAAGGAAGACATTAGAAATAAGATGAATAGAGAGGAAAAAAAATATATAGAAGAGATTTTTTTCTAAACAATAAACTAGAAGTAGAAAATCAATAGAGGGATATGTTTGCAAGCAGGGTAATAACTTTACAACTATCAAATAAAAGAACAGGTGGCTGGTAACTAGTCTTATGAGTATGTTTTAATAAGAGATTTGGTATACTCTATAGAGAATTGTGGCATTGAAGGAATCTGCAAGTTAGGACAATACCAAGTATCTATTTATGTCCTCTACAGAGCATATTGAATCTCATTTTAAAACAAAAGCTATTAAAAAAAGAGAATGTGTGTAGACACATAAACTGTGAACACAAGGACTTAAATGACTGATGTATATCAGTAATCAGCAAATTTGTGGATTAAGTCCATATTTTATTACTTTTGAAGTCAAGGACCAACACTGAATTCCATTCCTAAAAGGTGCATTGTCAGGACTTAACAGCTGATTGACTGACTGGTTCTTAATATCAAGAATGTAAACTTTCTATGGTTAAGGATATTTGCTTGTTTTCCCGTTTGGTTCACCGATAAATCTCCAGTGCCTTGATGAGTACCTGGCATATAGTAGGCATTCAATAAATATTAGCTGAATAAATGTTCCTACTGATCTGTTAACTTTACAGACTAGGAACTTCTGGGGTGCCTGGGTGGTGGACTCATTAAGTGTCTGACTCTTGGCTTCGGCTTCAGTTGTGATCTCAGGGTTGTGATCTCAAGATCATGAGATCAAGCCCTGTGTATACTCGGTGCACTCAGCACAATCTCCTTGGGATTTTCTTTGCCTCTCTTTCTGCTCCTCCTCTCAAATAAATAAATCTTTTTGTTTTTAAAGGAACTTTTTGCCCATCTGTAAGATATTTGGAAACAGCATGAATAATTTAGAAATAAACACAAAATACAAATTTAGATTCATCTGATCAAAATCCGTCTCAACATATTCACATTCCCAAAGAAAGACTAGCCATAAATTTTTATAATTTTTTCAGATCACCTTCCCATTTGCTAGTCACTCATCAACATAACCCTAATTGATAGAAATGATCTAAAATATATGTAGGCACTTAACATTTACTGAGTATATGCTTTGTATGTCCACTTTTAATCAGAGAAGCAGGACTAGATGAAAATAAGGAGGGAAAGGGGGATTATTACAAAGAACTGACATACACAATTTTGTAGGGGCTGGCTAAGCAAATCCGAAGTCTGTAGGGCTGGCAGCCAGGAAGGAAAGCTCACAAGCAAACTGGAAACCCACCAGCAGTAGCTGAAGCTTGGAGTCTCTGAACTCAGGGAAGATCCATGTCCTACTTTAAAGGTTTTCACACTAATTAGATCAGACCCACCCAGTAATCTGCCTTTGGATTAACCTAAAGTCAACTGGTTGGGAACTTTAATAATACCTGTGAAATCCCCTCACAGCAGCACCTTATGTTGTGTTTGTCTGAATTATCAGAAGAAGGTGTTTTTGTGCCACAAAATGGCTGCTGCCTCCCTCTGTCCTCTAACTCTTATTAGAGAATATCCTTTGTAGCTCACTACCTGAAATCATACAAGAAAGCAAATTATGGGGATGTAGTTTACACTAACTAAATTGACACATCACGAAGCCATCCGTGTGGGTAGCCATTGGAACACAATAAGGACGATAACATGGACTCCAAAAGTAAAAGCATTTATAAATTTCTAGTAATATGGAAACTTTTCACTTATTTGACCTAAGTCAAGAGGAAATGTCATTTTTTTAATTAAACCATAAATGAGGCCTATTTTAAGGAAAAATTTGGACAACTTCAAAGGATGGGCTTAGCATAATACAGTTAATACCCTGGAGAAGCCTTGGAGGGAGTCAAGAATGAGCTGTCAAGGCAAAAAAAAAAAAAAAAGAGAGAGAGAGAGAATTAGTATATTTGTCCATGTAGAGTAAAAGAAAGAAAAAGAAAGATTTTTATAATCAGAGAGTCCTACAGCTTGAAGGGCCACCAAAATCTGCTATCAAGTCCTCTTTTTATTGATACGTAAACTAAAATCAAAAGAATTAAAGAAGTAAAGAATCAATTCACTTCACTTTTAGAATCAGCATATGAAAGCATGCCAAATATTTCTTTTTTAACTTAATATATCTTTGCTCTATAAGTCTTGATTAAAAGTGAAGTGTGCCTCATACAAGGAAATATGGTACTGGCATAATAACAGACATGCAAACCAAAGTAACAAAATAAAGAGCCCAAAAATAAAGCCATGCATTTATAGTCAACTGATCTTCAACAAACATGCCAAGAATACACAATGAGGAAAGGATAGTCTCTTCAATAAATGGTGTTGGGAAACCTGGATAACTACATGCAAAAGGAAAAACAGATCTCTATCTTACAGCATAGACAAAAATCAGTTCGAAATGATCAAAGACTTAAATGTAAGACCTGAAACCATAAAATTCCTAGAAGACAACATAGGCAGTACACTTTGTTTGGTCTTGGCAATGATTTTTTTTTTTTTTTTTGGATAGGATACCAAAAACCAAGGCAACAAAAGCAAAAGTAAACAAGTGGGACTACATCAAACTAAAAAGTTTCTGCACAGAAAAAGAAAACATTAACAAAATGAAAAAGCAACCTACAGAGTGCAATAAAATGTTTGTGAACTATACATCTGATAGAGAGTTAATATCCAAAATATACAGGGAAATTCGTACAACTCAATAACATAAAAACAAATAAATTGCTTTAAGAAATTGACAAAGAACCTAAATAAACAATTGTCCAAAAGAAGACATATAAATGGCCAACAGGTATGTGAAAACATGTTCAACATCACTAATTGCCAGAGAAATGCAAACCTAAACCACAATGACATATCACTTCACATCAATTAGAATGCCTATTAACTGTACTCAAAAAAAAAAAAAAAAAGTGTTGATGAGGATATGATGAAAAGGACACCCTTGGATACTGTTGGTGAGAATGTAAATTGATACAGCCACTACAAAAAATGGGATGGAAGTTCCATAAAAAAATTGAAAAATAAAGCTACTTATATGATCCAGCAGTCCCACTTTAGAGTATATATCTAAAGGAATTGAATTTCAGGATCTGCAGTCCCATAATCATTGCAGCATAATTCATTATAGCCAAGACATGGAATCAACCTAAATGTCCACTGACAGATGCCAGGATAAAGAAATGGGGTATATACATATAGTGGAATATTATTTAACCTTTAAAATTAAGGAGATCCTGTCATTTACAACAACATGGATGTACCTGGAGGACATTCTGCTAGGTGAAATAAGCCAGAAACAGAAAGACAGGTATTACATGACACTGTTTATGTGAGGAACATAAAATAGTCAAACTTATAACAGCAGGGAGAACAGTGCTTTCCATGGGGTGTGAGGAGGGGGAAATGGTGAGGTGTTAGACAAAGGGTACAAAAGTTTTAGTTATACAAAAAGGAATAAATCTTAGAAACCTGCTGCACTGCATAATGCCTATAGTTAACGATACCATGTTGTGTACTTAAAAATTTACCAACAGAGTATATTTTATATTAAGTATTCTTATCACATACAGTAATAATAATAAATAAATAAATTTGGAGGAAACTTTTGGAGGTGATATATATGTTTATGGCATAGATTATGGTGATAGTTTTATAAACAAAACTTATCTCCAAATTCAGCAAATTGTGTACATTAAATATGTACAGCTTTTTGCATGTCAGTCATACCTCAATAAAGTAGTGCTTTTTTTTTTTTTAAAGAAACTGGTAGAGAGTACATTTTTAAAGAAAGGGCATAGTAAAAATATAGAAGGTAAAAGATTTCACAACTGCAGTTTGAAGAAATAAAAGAAATAACCTCCACTTTATTGCATGAAAAATGACATGAGACTACTACTGCATTGTGAGAACAAGAAAAAGTCCTGCCAAATGCACTTTTTTTTTATTATCTGAAAACTCTAGAATTGTGTGTATTTAGTTTTAGAAAACACAAAATGTAGTGTACTTATTAACATTAGAAGGACTGGATAATACAAATTGCACTGAATGTTAGTTTTACAGTAAAGCCAGCTGTAAGTTGATTATCCAAATCAAATGCATCACGGTCTTCCTAGATGGACAGAAGTTTTCATTAAGGCTCATATATTAAGAAATTTTTGGAGTAGAGTCTAGGAATAAAACTCATTCTATTATAATTGGTTGCACCTGAAATGCTCTTCAATTAGGTAGTGTAGATTAGTCAAGGGCTAATGTCCAGGGTACTGGAATATTCAAAGTAATAAATGGGCCCTGCATTTGATTAAATGCAAAATGAGGCTGATGTGTTTAATCAACCACAAATGCCTCTTTACAGCAAATGAGTACACTTTAACACATGGGCCATTATAATTTCTCTGTAGCAAGGGAAAACTTTCAGCATGTTTATCCGGACGATAATGAAAATACCATTGTATTGTAAGGGAGACTACTCTGCCTTTTGATGCTCACAGCAGGATCTACACATGGCTACCAAACTGATCATTTTACTGAGTTGAACAAAATAACCAATTGTCTTTCCTATAGAATTACAGACATTTTTACTCTTAGGTTTGTGAAGCTCAGTGGAATAGAAGTCCAGAAGTAGTGAAATACTATCTAACTCAATAAAGATAATGAAATCAAGCAAATGATTTGAAGTGGTTGAACCTGAGAACAATATGTAGAGTGATAAATTGTCCTCCCTTTTTCTAAGAGGGAAAGATAAATATTGCGAGGGGCTATAGCATTCTACTTTCCATCCCTTCTCACCACTCATTTTAAAACTGAGGCTACTCAGAGAGACTATGAGCTCTCTTCCTTCTTGATCATCTCTGTTTGACTCGGGGCACCTGCTAATGAAATCACTCTGACATTGCTCAGCTTCATGCTTGGCCACTGGCTCTGGACATAGAAATTAGAAAAATCCTCTTTCTCAAATATAATTTTTCTCTCTGAAAAGTCTTCATTCCTTTAGGGAATATAAAAAAATTCAGGACATTCTTATTGATAACTCATTCCACTATGACTTACATAATTCTTCACCCTCTTTTCAATAGTATAAAAGTCCAAATTCTCTGTGCAAAACACTTACTTGAGATAGACCTACAATGGGGAAATGAATCCAGCCCTATGAAAAAAGGAGATAATTCTTAGAGACTGAGCAAGATGGCATGTTTGTTATGTCCACTTTTATATTAAATACTTGTTTCTACTTTAAAGACATTTTTATATACAATATATTTGTTTCTTGAGGCTACCGAAACAAATTACCAGAAACTACATGGCTTAAAATAACATGAATTTATTTTCATAGTTCTGGAGACCAGAATTCTGAAGTTAAGATGTCAGCAGAGCTGCACTTCTTCTGGAGACACAGGGGAGAACTCATTCTCTGCCTCTTCTAGTTATGGTTGTCAGCATTCCTTGACTTGTGGCCACATCACTCTAAACTCTTAATTTCTGCTTCTGTGGTCACATTGACTTCTCTCCTGCCTGTCAAATCTCCCTCTGCCTTCCCCTTATAAGGACTTATTACAATTTTTAGTGCCCATCCAGATAATTCAGGATAAACTTCTCTCAAGATGCTTAAGTTAATTATATCTTTCTTCTTATAAAATAATATTCACTCTTTTCCCACATAAAGTCATATTCACATGTTCCAGAGATTAGGACATAGGCATATGTTTTGGGAAGGCCACTATTCAACCTATTATATACAAGGATATATGTTCAACTGAATATCAACAATTTCTCCAAATGGATCTATTCAGCTATCCCTTCCAAGTCCTCCTTCACTAACCCTTTTGGTTTTGAATACTTCTTTTCTTTATATATATATAAAATCTCTGTATTTTGGGTACTCTACTAACCTGGTTTTCTAAGCTCTATAAGACATTTCAACATAGGAGCAAAAGTCAGTGATGAAAATAAAGTATAATTGTCACAGATTTCATCCTTTGATCTCTATTGCCCTGTATGTTTCATCAAAGCTACTAAAAGAATTAATCATCCATGAGGTTTGAATTTTCAGCTTATTCAATCTATAGCTCCAGGCCTGGCCTTCCTTCTTTATTGTTTACTGAATATTTTTGCTTTCACACCCCCATCCCTTTAAACTCAACCTACTTAAAATATAATGTCCCTCAAGTTTTCATATTTTTGCCAGAGAAGATATTTTGTCTGGCTCTAATTCTGAGAGGAAATTCTGGACCCTCTCTCCTTCCCTTTTGTTTACAGTAATGTTAATCCTCCTTTTACCCTTCAAGGCTTGTCCCCTTTCTATTCCAAACTTTACCACTTGAGACAAAGGAGCTAACACAGCTAACTTGTGATCCAATTACATTGTTTTCCTGGGTGAAATGACCCAGGGAGTTGGAATGGAAAACACTAGAGTTCCCCGTCTGATCTCCCTAATGACTGGACCTCTGAATAAGTAGACTGATAATATTTGCTAGAAATAAGCTTTATCTCTGAAATGCCATTAGCAGGAAGTCCCTGGCAAAGGGTTATCTATAGTAAGTATAACACTGTATCTATGAGGCATTCCTCCCTAGAAAATGTCAAGTAAGCTATACAGCATTCTAGAGTATAAAATGGAAATATTTTATGATTAAATGCTCCTACTGTGTAAGGTTACCGTGTGGATCTCACATAGAGATTTCATTTCTATAACAGAAAGGACTTGAAAAGCCGCCCTTGACATTCCAGATCTCTTCTTGTTTCCTCTGAGTCTTTTGATTACTTGAATTCCCACATTTAGTAAACTTTGATACCAAAAACTCTGATTCATGGGAGTCTGATTGTGTGTCAGCTTATCAACTAACTTGGATTAACCAATATTGCTTCCTATCCCCTCCAATCCCTTAAAAAGACTACCATAGATCAATTTCTATCAGATGCACATCTTTTTCTTGTTGAAATATCATTAGAAAGATACCCACTACCTCAGTATTAAATCCAAAGTTCTTATCTTAGAAATTAAGGATAGCTGTGTAGTACAAATAGTGGACCATTTTGGCTTTCTCTGTGCACATCTTAGCAGTTAAAATTATTTTTAATTTTTTAAAAAATTAATTGCAGATAGATTAAAAGTTTAAATATAAAACAAAACTATAAAATTTTTAGAAAATAATATTGCTGTCAACTTGTGATCCAATTACTCTCTTCATTGGGGAAACATCTATTTCACCGTAGGGAAGGATTATATGGTTATATATGGTCATATTGGTACACGTGATGTGTAAATGTGTATGTATATATGTGTGTATGTATGTGTGTACATATATATACATAGTTCTTATGAATCAGTAAGAGAAATAGAAAACTGGACTAATAAGTGTATTAAAAATATTCATTATTAATAAGGAATCATAAATTAAAACCCAGTTAGATACCATTTTATATCTGCTAGATTGACCAAAGTTTCAAATTCTGATGCTATCTTCATTTGGAGAAGATGTACAGTAAAAAAAAAGAAAGAAAAGAAAAAAAAGAAAAGAAAAGAAAAGAAAAGAAAAGAAAGAAAAGAAAAGAAAAGAAAGAGAGAGAGAGAGAAAGAAAGAAAGAAAGAAAGAAAGAAAGAAAGAAAGAAAGAAAGAAAGAAAGAAAGAAGAAAAAACAATTTAAACCTTTCTAGTTGGAGTATAAATTGGTACAAGCACTTTTTAAAATTAAATACTACTCCATAATTCTCTATCTGGTGATATGCTCTGAGAAACCACTTTCTCTTACTTAAGAGATGCAAGCAAAATTATTCATTGCAGCAAATAAAAGACCGAAAAAAGGGAGAGATAGAAAAATACTCTAATATACATTTGTGTTGAAATGTGTATATAAAATGTGATATGTTGATATAATGGACTACAATAGAGAATATCAGTGAGGTTCAACATCAGTGAATCTCAAAAATGTGACTTGGGGGGGGAAAAAACAAGACTCAAAGGAATAGAGTACAATTTCATTAAATGAAGTTCAAAAACAATTTAGAATAATATATACATTCATAGATAATGAAACTATGGGGAAATAAAGGAAATAATATACATAAAATTCATCATATTGGTTACCTTGGGCATAGAGTAGGTTTGGGAAGGGAATTGGGGTGGGCACATAGGTCTCAAAGGTAATGGCAAACTTTCATTTATTAAGATAGGTGAGAAGTACACAAAATTCTTATTCTTATTCTTATTATTATTATTGATACCCCATATAAATATTAGAAATATTATTTTGTATGTTTAATTTTAACACAATCAATTATAATAATTAGAGCCCTGCCCAGTGACCCAAAAATACAAAATAATTAATAATTCACGCATGAAAATTGGTAGAAAGTAAGTATATTTTTAAAAAATTTATCTATGATGGGTTCTTTCTCTAGTCATCCTTCAGAATTGAAGTCTTAAAAAGTTGATGTTTATCATAGTATTGTATATAAGTGATGAATCACTAAATTCTCCTGAAACCAGTATTACACTGTATGGTAATTAATTTGAATTTAAATAAAAATCTGGGGAAAAAAAGTTGAAGCTTCTATGGTTCTGCCCTTGGCACAATTCTCTCCTAATTCTTCCTATTCTTCATTTGGGACCTTGTCCACTATCATGGTTTTAACTACCACCCAAAAAACATATTTTTGCCCTGTTTCAGATTCATTTATTCAAATGCATCTGAGTCAGCCTTTCCTGATGGTTAATGAGCACCTCTATACCACATGAGTAAACCTAAATTTAACTACCTCAACTCTAAACATATTATCTAATCTATTGTTTCCTTTCATAGTTCATAGCTTCTCATTGAATACCCCAGTCAGAAACTTGAGAGTCATCTAGGATTCATCTTCCTCCCTCCCCTTCAGCAGTCAATGCTAAACATTATGAATTTTACCTCCTTGCTACTTGTGAAATTTGTCTCTTTCCTCCAGTCACCACACCAGGACATGTTAGTGAGGACTTTAATTTATGTCAGTGGGAGTATGACTACATTGTCTATATGTGAATACAATACTAACAATCCCCTTCTCTTCAGTCTTGCCTATCTAAAATCTATTTGCTATACCACTTTGAGTTTGATCTATTCAAAATCATATTATTTCCCTCCTTAAAGTCTTCATTAGCTTTTACCATCTAGACAATGAAAATCAGTATATGCATTTCTCTTCCTAATCCAGCCTTCCCTGTTGGTGTAAATTCCTTTGCTATGGCCTAGTTTCCAGTTATGCTCTAATTATACCACATCATGAGCCTTTGTTCATAAGTTTTCTTCTGCCTGGAATATGCTTCTCCATACTTTTTTCACCTACTAATAGCTACTTGTCCTTGAAGTTTATCTTCTCTGGAAACTCCTCTTTTTCTACTTTTTTCTGCTGCTAAAGATCTCTATGCATATTTCTATCAATAAACTTTCCATATTTCATTTAACATGTTTGCATCTCTGTCTTCTCCTCTAAGCTATAATATCCTAAAGTACACAGACTGTAACTCATCTTTGTACCCCTCTCTTTGTACACAGCACAGGTTGGCTCATAGTATGTACTCCACAAATATTAGCTTAAATGGACTGTGAAGATGTTGAATAATTAGACTTATTACCTGAGGAATAGCCTCACTCTGTTTGCACAGCCCTTCTGAGCCTGCAACTTAGAATTAATGTTGTGAACTATTTTTGTGTCCTGGACTATTGAGAGAGAAATATTCCTCTCTGTTCCAAAATAGATATTTTAACCCCATTTGATTGGAAGATTAACTTCTTAATTGTAGGCTATTTTAGAAAACAGAGATCCCCATTGACTAGCACTAAGGATACTATGACATGTTCTGTATATAAGCATTAACTTTCTCCCGGGCTACAAAATTCAGGGATATTAAAGTTTAATTACTTCATGCTAACTGTTGAGAAACAGCTCACCTTAAATTTAAATTTCAAGTTATGTTTTTAAGATTGTGGAAGCTGAGTAAAATTAGAATAAGAAACTTACAATATAAACACACACTTAAATTGGTGAAGATTATGGTTTGGGAACCAAATAGAACAGAGCTCAAAACTTACATCTGATTATTACTAATTATATGACTTTGGGCAAGTTATTTCATTTTCTGAGCTTCAGTTTTCCTATCTGCAAAATGAAGGACGTAACACATAATTCTGATGGTTGTACCAAATGGTTTTATAGACAAATTTTATCAATCGGTCAATAACAGATCATTCCAATCTTACACCAACTCTTTTGTATAATTTTTTTTTTTTTAAAGGAGGGGACATTTCCTGTGACAGGGGTCCCCATGATTATGCCCAGATTTGGTTATTCACTAGGAGGACTCACAGAACTCAGGATAGAATTATACTTATATGGCTGCTATAATTTATTATAGGAAATGGGTAGGAAAAAAATGGATACAAAATCATCAAAAGGAGGGGCAGCCTCGGTGACTCAGTGGTTTAGCGCCGCCTTCAGCCCAGGGCATGATCCTGGAGACCTGGGATCAAGTCCCACGTTGGGCTCCCTGCATGGAGCCTGCTTCTAACCTCTGCCTGTGTCTCTGTCTCTCTCTGTGTCTCTCATAAATAAATAAAATCTTTAAAAAAAAATCATCAAAAGGAAAAGGTGTCATCTAGGGGAAACCAGGTACAAATTCCCAAGAGTTGTTTCCGATGGAATTACACAAGTGTGTTTAACTCTTTCAGCAACTGAAAGTTGTGACAAAACATGTGAATTTTGTCCATCAGAGAAGCTCATTAGAGAGTCAGTGTCCAAATTTTATTGGGGGCTTGTGATATAGGCATCATCCGCCTGGTGCATGCCAAAATTCCAGGCTTCCAAAGGAAAAATAGGTGCTCAGAATAAGCCCTATTAGGTACATTGAGCAGCTTTTATCATTTAGGGAAAGTTTTATACCTGTGCACAGAATAGTTTACCTTTCAAATTCTCAGATGCTAACTAAGAGCCAACCTTGCATGCAGGCCTTTCCAAAGATAGCAATTTCAGGCTTGCTATCTTAACCTTTTTCTGCACATTTGCCAAACCATTTTGTGAAATTAATATACCATCGTGGTTAAGTGCACAGCCATGAAACCAAACCGGCTGAGTTCAAATCCCATCTTGGTCCCTTACTAGTCTCTCTATGTTCTGCTTCCCCCCATAAGTAAAATGGAGACACAGACAGTGTTTATGTCATATGGCTCTTATGAGAACTCAGAGTCATCACATGTGAAGTGCTCAGAAGTGCCCCCTGGCAAATAGAGCTCTAGTTGCAATTGCAGATATACTAGCAGCAGTAGTAAGGTGACTTTGATTCCGATATGAGATGAAGACAGAATTATAGACCACTTTTAATCATAAACTTAAAAAATTCATTCACAAAACTATTAGAAGCTAAAATTAAAAGTCTATGAAAAGGGTAATATATCTTGACAAAACCAAGTTTATTCAGTGATGTGTAATGATTCCAAATTAGAAAAATCTATTGCCATATATTCATAGATAATTTTTTTGATAAAATTTCATTTCTATCGCCGATCTTTAAAAGCTGTATGCAAACTAGAAATAAAAAGTCCATTTCTTGACTCACCTACCAAAAAAAATGCAGAAAATAGCATACAAAAGGAGTAAAAATTTTAAAAGACTTTTGAAAAGAAATAAAATATATTTGCCCTCTACCAGCAGTCTTATCCAAGATCGTACTGGAGTTCCCAGCCAGCACAATAAAAGAGGAAAAAAGAAAAAGCATAAGGATTAGAAAGGGAGCACCAAATTGTCACTGTTGTTTATATGCACAAAATAATTTACAAATTATTAGAACTGATGAGAGGTCAACAAATTTTCTAGATATAAAATCAAATGGAAAGATCTCTTGTATTTTATACTCCAGCAACAAAAGTTGAAAGATTAGAAACAAAATAATATAAACTACTAGCAATCTAACAATAAAAACAAAAACAAAGCTCTCCTTCATGTAGAAATATGAAAGACCTCTGAAAGACCCCCCCGCCCAAAAAAAAGACATGGAGAAACATAGAAATTCATGAAATATAAGATACTATCACTTTAAATACAGAATAAATATAATTTCAATCAAAAACCCCAATATATTGTTTCATGGAATTTGAGAAGCTGATTTTAAATTTTTATAGAAGAGGCAAGGTAGGGATCCCTGGGTGGCACAGCGGGTTAGCGCCTGCCTTTGGCCCAGGGCGCGATCCTGGAGACCCGGGATCGAATCCCACATCGGGCTCTCGGTGCATGGAGCCTGCTTCTCCCTCTGCCTGTGTTTCTGCCTCTCTCTCTGTGACTATCATAAATAAATAAAAATTTAAAAAAAAAGAAGCAAGGTATTTCTGAAAAAGATTAATAAGGTAATTTGGCATATCAAAAACTAATTATAAACTATTATAATTAAGATGGTGTGGTATCAGCCTAGGCGACAAGCAAACAGTTCAATATAATAGAAGAGCGAACATTAAGACAGACTCATACAAAAAGAGGAATTTGCTATAAGGTAGAAGCAGCATTATAGATCAAGTAAAAAAGAGTGGTATTCAATAAGTTGGAAATTTGAATCAGAGAAAAACAACTGAATCCCCCCATTCATGTCATGCACAAAAATCAAGAAAGTTTAAGGACTTAAATATAAATGATAAAACCTTTATATTTTGTTAAAATATTTCAGCAATATCTTTATTACTTTGGCAAGAGAAGTAGAGATCTAGATGATGGATGGATGAATGGATGGATAGATGGATTGATCAATAGATCAACAGATCAATAGATATGTAGGATAAATGCTAAAGAAGGCCAGAAATGACACGGTTTTCAGGGTAATGTATTCTCTGAGAAAGAAGGGTGAAGGAGAGCAGGAAGAGGCACTTCAGAGATACCAATGGCACTTCAAGGCTAATGATATATTTTTTAAAACTGGATCTACTCATTTCGTTACTGTTTATTATTATTTATTTTTTCTTTTTCACAAAAGAACACTTTAGACACTTATGTATGTCTAAAGCATTTCCAAAGTGTTTTCAGATTGATTACCAGAGTTTCCAAAAGATTTGGACCAAAAATCTCTATTCAATGTCATTTACAGAAGAAAATATTAACATTTCCCCTCCATGTTTTTCTAATCTCTTCAAAGAACAAATATAGAAGAGTTTTCTATGGATGTAACATAAGAACCCTAATTTCTGCTTTTGGAAATTTATTTTAACTGCAACTTTTCTAATTTTAGATTTATACATAGTTACATTTCATCTGCATTGCCACAATCACAAAAGCCAGCATATATTATTTTCCTGAAAGCAAATGAGCTATTATATGCAAATTCTGATTTTAAAATTTTTTCCATAGAATTTAAAACTCAATGTGCTGCAATTTCAAGTATTCCTGTTGGATATTACAGGTGAAATTTTTAGTGTTTGCAAGTGTTAGTGCTTGAAAATTTCCATCCTAAACCAAGAACAAAAATTAAAACACCCTCAAAGAGACAGGCTTTATAAATGCTTTCAGTGAGAAAATAGAAATTTAATCAAAACAGCATTTATCTAATAAGCACCTTCTGTTTCATTTAACATGGGTAATCAGGGTGAGCACGATTTTTCTGGCAGCTGTGTTCTCCACATTAGGTTTATGTAGTTCAGGAGCTCTGCTGATACTGTGACTTCATTAGAATTCACTTCATTAAAAATATATTGTTAATATTTAACATAGCCTGTCTACATAACCTACAAATCTATAAACTGTTTTCTCAAACAGATGAATGAAACTGGTCTACCATATTGTCCTGAGGGGCCAACTGAAAACTGAAACCTTTCTTTCAAACAGAAGAAGCACAACTAAATAGCAATCTGCATCAGATTACTGACATCCCCAGAGCCTGGCATTTTGAATACTCTGAGGAATATGTGTACACGAGGGGATTTATAAATGTTAAGTTAGATATATTTCATTAAATTCTTAGCTAATACTCAGAAAGTATCCTCAAATAGAAAGGACTATTCTAGACCTTTAACATTACCAGCCCAAAGTTTTCCAAAATGAGGTACAAACACAACATACCCTAATGCTGGTTTATTGCCCAGTAAACTACAAGATTATAGATAAGTCAATCTGATAAATCCACTGATGGTTTTGTCGTTCTGTGATCAGTGTGCAAGGACTTTTATAGCTCAGTAAAACGCAGGACAGCTTTACAACCCAAGACTAAACCTGTGATAAAGAGAATTTTCAAAAAAGTCATATACATATTAAAGGGAAACCTTCAAAAGTCACAGAGAGGTGTATTTACATACTAAAATCACACACATCTAGAATCTAGGCTGTTACAAAGTACAGAGAGTAAGAATTTTTTCTTAAGTACGAAACACAATATTTATTATAATGACTCTAAGGGACTGTTGATACTAAATCCCTTCAGAATAAAAAACACAAATTAAATCCTGTATAGTGTGATTTATGGTGTGAATTATATCTAATTATATCCAAATTCCTTTAAAACTGACTGGAAATAAAAAACTCAGACTTTCCTTCCTAGGCAGGTAAAAACCCAGTTCTTCCCCACTGTGTTTTTCTCTTGTGTCTCCTTTACTACTCACACAGAACACTTCAATTCTGACACTTCTGGTCACCAAATGTGTGGAGGTTTTCCCCAACAAGAAGCAATTCTCTGCAACACCAACCGGATGTCTTATAATTTGACTGAATTATGACACTATCTACCTGTACATAGTGTTAGATCCCACAGGTAAAGGCTCAGTCCCAGGAGACTGTCCTCCACCCCTCTCACATACACAGACACTCCATGCCAGTCACAAGGCCAGTTATCACTTGTGCATCTGACCAACCAGCTTTAGATCCGAGTTTCCAATGACTCTCTCCTAGGATTCAAGTAATTTGCTGGAGTAGTTCATTGAACTTGGGGAAACACATAACTGATATTTACCAGTTTTTTGAAGGAGAGTAAAGGACAAATGAACAGCCAGATAAAGAGATACATAGGATGGGGTCTGAGAACACTTCTAGTACAGGAGCTTCTACCCCTGTGGAGTTGGGGTACGTCCCATGGGTACTCCATTCCAGTATTGATATGTTCCCCACCTGGAAGCTCTCTGAATTCTATACTATTGGGATTTTGTGTAAGTTTCCACACATGGGCATGATCAATTACTAACTCCATTTCTAGTTCCTCTCCCTTGCTCAGAGGGTGAAAGGTAGGCTAGAAATTCCAAGCTTCTAATCATGGCTTGGTGGTCTTTCTGGTGACCAGTCCTCATCCAGGGTCAACCAGGAGCCTACTCAGAGTCCTCTCACTAGAACAAAAGATGTGCCAAGTGCTCTCATCAACTTAAGAAGTTACAAGGGTTTAGAAGACCCATGCCAGGAACTGGGAGCAGATGTATATTTTTTTCCATTACCTCACACTGACTATCCATATCTTATAATAGTTAATTAGGAAATACAGTTCAATGATGCATCTGTTCTTCTTAATATTTAGGAGTCGTAAGAGTCTACTTCATTAAAAACTTGGAAGAGGGGATTTTAAAGGTACTCCTCCAAGCCTCCAAAAACAAGGAAAAAAAAGGAGGAAGAGGAGAATGGTAAGGAGAAGAAGGAGCAAGAAGAAGAGGAAGAGAAGAGACAGACAAACACAAATAGCTATAACCTGTTATTCCCTGTCATTTCAGAAATGCCCATAGTCTCTTAGGGCAATAGTTTTCGTGCTCGTGCCCATTAATTTTCAAATATATGTGCAAATTTGAAAACTGCTTTGAAGTGTTGATTTACTTTTGGCATATTTGCTTGTTTCATTAATTTGCTAAATGAAATATAAAATCATTTAAAATATTATGTTTGCATTGATATTTTTGCCTTTTCAAAGAAAAATGATTTGGAGGATGGTATTTTTAAATACTATTCTTTTAACTAATCAGTATTTAAGAAAAGACAAATTTAAGGATTTATTCATCTGTACTTCAGCAATTCAAGTAAAAAGTCTGCCTCATAGTGAGGTTTTTTTTCAGAATCACTTAGATAAACCTAAAATGAGACAGCATTCTGTTTGCATATGTTATTTGAATTACGAATTTTATCTTAACTCTCTAATAAAAGTAAGTGATTTTGATCAGAGAATGCCTCGAGGAAAGTTATCATATTGAATGATAGAAGTTCCCAGAAATCCTTTGAATAAAACGTCCATTATTCTTTGGATTATTAATGATAACTCTATACTGCTGAAAAATAATGCCCCAGTATGCTTTGTGTTCTCTCTAGAGATAAACTGATTACTCAGAACCTGAAGACATCTATTTTACTGAATAGAAATGAATCACCTAAGGGAACCAAGAACTCACTACTTGAAGGAAGTATTGTTCATACATTTTCATTCCTGTTAGAAAATTCAACATGCCTGCCTTATAAAATTGCCATCATGTATATTAAATCAAAGGGGACTGCTTTCTTTATTATACTGTTTTCGCTTTGCTTATTTATACATTATATAACTCACACTTTTACTTTAAATTCCACTTTAGAGGATATCATAAATTAGCTTGTCAGAAACAATTCAAACCAGAAAACTTTGATATTGCATTTAGAATGAAGCTGGTACACTTGAATTTGGCTTAGAAAGATCCATTAGACAATACATATAGCATAAGGCATCCAACACTATGGGATTGTATCACAGATCCATCTGCTGTTTTTCCTCATTGTATATCACATTAACATTTTCTTGAGCTCCTTAAGATTGAATCACTATAAAATTTGATGAGGCAATGTATTTAATATTTCTAAAAATAACATCATACACATATGTTAAAAAACAAGATAATTCTCAGCAAAATCAAGTAAATAAAATAATGTTGGCATTCCCAGACTCTCATGCTTAGATTGAGTTTAGTTCCAGAATCTAAACTCTTGAACATTTGTTAGTGTTCTCTCAACTGGCTGCATTCTCTCTGGAAATAGAGAAAAATCCCAATTTTAATTCTGATACTTTGTTAATAAACATCCTCTAATATTGTAGCTGATTGGCTCACAAAATATGAACTGATAAACCTCTTTTATTTTGTATCATATTTCTAGATTATAAACCTACATTGATGAGTTTCTAGGAGAAAAATGTGAAAATTGTGGTTCATCTCTTCTCTGCCAAATTTCTGTTAAATCACCCACCATTATACTTCACAATGTACTTTTCACTACGTTCATTACTTTCCAACTCAAAGTAATTTTTTTTTTAATTTTGCCACAAAAGAGTTAACATCACTCTTTACAATAGCCAGGAAATGCAGAAATGCAATGCTAATCTTCAATAACAATTTTAAATGTCTTGAAAGGTCTTGAAAAGTGAATTAAGGGCAGCTCGGGTGGCTCAGAGGTCCAGCGCTGCCTTCAGCCCAGCGCGTGATCCTAGAGACCCGGGATTGAGTCCTGCCTCAGGCTCCCTGCATGGAGCCTGCTTCTCCCTCTGCCTGTGTCTCTGCCTCTCCCCTCTCTGTGTCTCTCATAAATAAATAATATTTTTTAAAAAGTGAATTAAATAAAAATGATTGAAAGCAAGCATATAAACTCTACAGGGAAAAAATAATTTAAGATATATATCCCACTATCAGTAATTAGTTTAAATGTAAATGGATTAAATTCTCCAATCAGAAGATAAAGATTAGAAGAAGGGATTAGGAAGCATGATCCAGCTATGTACATCTCTAAGACTCACCTTAGATCCAAAGATACAAGTAAGTTGAAAGTGGAAAAAATGGAAAATGATACTCCATGCAAATAAAAAAAAAAATCAGGGATGGCTATACTAATATCAGACAAAACAGACTTTTAAGCCAAGAAAGTTACAAAGAAAGACATTACATATTAATAAAAGTTTTGATGCAGCAAGAATATAACAATTACAAATACTCATGCACCTAAGAGCAAAATCATCAAAATATGGGCAAACTGACAGAATTGAAGTGAGAAAGAGTTCTATGATAATAGGTGGAGACTTCAATACCTCACTCGCAATAATGAATAGAAGAACAAGACAGAAGTTAAGTAAGGAAATAGAGAAGTTGAACAATATAATAAACTAATTAGATGTAACATACATATGGAGAACTCTACTTAACAACCACAGGGTAGCATTCTTCTCAAGTACACATAGGACATTTTCTAAGACACATTATATATTAAACTACAAATTAAGTCTGAATCAATTTTCAAAGATAGATACTATACAAGGTAACTTCTCTGATCACAATGGGATGTTGTAGATAAAGGTGGGAATCAATAAAAAAAGGAAAACTAGAAAATTCACATATTTGCTCAGGAAAAACATTCTTAAACAATCAGTAGATCAAAGAATAAATCACAAGAGAAATTAGAAAATACTTAGAGATGAATGAAAATAAATATATAGTATACCAATACTTAAGAGATACAGCAAAAGAAATGCTAAGGGAGAAATGTTATTAATGCTTATATTAAAAAACAAGAAGTATCTAAAATCAACAATCTGACTTATAACTTGAAGAACTAGAGAAAGAGAAACACACTGAGTCCAAAGTTAGTAGAAGGAAATAATAAAGATTACAATAGAAATAAATAAAATAGAGAATAGAAAAAAATAGTAGAGAAAAATCAATGCAACCAAAATTGATTTATTGAAAATATCAACAAATTGACAAACCATTAGCTAAATGGACTAAGAAAAAAAAAGAAGTCTCAATTATTAAAATCTGAAAGTGGGGGTATTACTACTGATTTTACAGAAATAAAATGAATTGTAAGGGAGTACTATGAACAATCGTACACCAACAAATTTCATAACATAGATTCAGTGGACAAATTCCTACACGATCAAATCATGAAGAAATAGAAAATCTGAATACATTTATAACTAATAAAGTTATTGAATCAGTAATCAAAAGCCTCCCAAGAAAGAAAAGCCCTGGACCTGATTGCTTCATTAGTGAATTTTGCCAAACATTTAAAGAACTAACACAAATTCTTCTCAAACTATTCCAAAAAATTGAAAAGGAATGCTTTCTAACTCATTCTTTGAGCCCATCATTACCTTGATACCAAAGCCAAATGACACTAAATGAAAACTACAGACCAATATTCCTTATGAACATTGATTTAAAATATCCTTAACAAAATACAAGCAAACCAAATTTGCAAGTATTTTTACGGGATTATACATCATGACCAAATGGTATTTATTGCTGGAATGCAAGGATGTTACAACATACAAAGAAAAAAAAATCAATTGATGAAATACCACATTAACAGAATGAAGAGGGAGAAAACCATGTGATCATCTCAATTGATGCAGAAAGAGACTTAACAAAAATTTTTAAATTTTGTGAATCAAAAGACCTATCAATAAAATAAAAAAGGCAACTCACAAAATAGGAGACAGTATTTGCAAATCCTATACCTGATAAGAGATATCTAAAATATATAAAGAATTCCTAAAACTCAGCAATTAAAAACCAAATAATTCAATTAATAAAAGGGTCAAAGGACTTGAATAAAGATTTCTCAAAAGAAGATATATAAATGGCCCATAAGCACATGAAAAGTTGCTCAACATCACTAATCACTAATCACAAACTACAATAAGAGTCTATCTCACACTCATTAAGATGGCTACTATCAAAAAAAGGGGGAAAAACAGCAAATGTTAGTGAGGATATGGGGAAAATGTTCACTGTTGGTGGGACATAAAATAGTACAGCTGCTATGGAAAACTGTATGAGAATTCTTCAAAAAAAATAATAAAAATGGAATTACCATATGATCCAGAAATTCCATTTCTGGGTATATACCTAAAAGAATTGAAAGCAGGGTCTTAAAGAGATATTTATATACCTATATTCATAGCAGCATTATTCACTGTTGTGGACTGAATGTTTGTGTCCCTCCAAAATCCAACATGATGGTTTAGGAAATAGGATCTTTGGGAGATAATAGGACATAAAGGTAGACTCCTCATGAATGGGATTAATAATGTCCTTATTAAAAAGACCCCAGATAGCTCTCTTGCTTTGTCTACCACATGAGGACACAGCTAGAAGATGACCATGTGTAAACCAAAAAGCTGATAATCACCGAATCTGCCAGCACGTTAATCTTGGGCTTTCAGGACTCCAGAACTGTAATAAGTTTCTGACTTCTATAAGTCTCCTAGTATGTGGTATTTTTGTTATAGAAGTCCAAACAGACTAAGACATTAACAATAGCTAAAATATGGAAGAACCTACGATCCATCAACAGATGAAGTATAAGCAAATTTTTACATACACATACAGTGGAATATTATTCAATCTTAAAAAGAAAGTAAATTCTGACACATGCTACAACATGGTTGAACCTCGAGGACCTGATGCTAAGTAAAATAAGCCAATTACAAAAAACAAACACTGTGTGATTCCACATATATGAGGTACTTGGAGTAGTCAAAATCATAGGAACAGAAAGTGAAAGGGCAGTTGCCAGGGGCTAGAGGGAAGGGGGATGGAAATTGTTTTCTAACTGATAAAGAATTTCAGTTTTACAAGATGAAAAGAGTTCTGGAGGTGGTTGGTGGTGATGGTAGCATATTATGAATGTATTTAACTACCAAACTGTACACTTAAAAATGGGTATGATGGTAAATTTTGTGTTAGCATATTTTACCACAATGAAAAAGAATTGGGAAAAAAGACATTAATCCTGCTATCATCTTTGCATATAATGATCAGCATTATCTAAACGGACAATATTGTCTTGAAATTTGAAAGACAGAATATCTAAATTTTTTTAACTTTACATTTCTAAATATATCAGATTTCCTTTTTTACTTGCATTGCATAATGGCATAATAACAAGGAAAACAGCAAACATTAATATCTCAAAGTTTTCATTCTGATGACTCAGTTACCTAATATTTGCAGCGGTTTGTATGGTCTTAGACAGACTTGATCGGATTTTGGTTCAGGTTTAGTTGTCTGACCCCAATCATGTTAGTTACTTTGGTTCAATTTGCTTCCTTATCAATAAAATGAAGTGTGCGATTATTTATTTTTATGAGTTAAATAAGAACGGGGATGCAATAAGGCAGCTTTTGATGGCTTAATTGAGGCACAAATGTTATTAGAAGAAACATGCCTCACCCTCACCAATCTTCCTCAACTCTTTCTCCTTGAAGAGAGGAACAGAGCCTATTATCTAGCAGGCTTTCAGACCCGGTAAACTCGAGAATAGATGACAAGTTGCTAACTGTCTGGTAGATTGGTAAGATTGTGAGACAGATGTAAGTGTTCTAAAGATGAGGAAACAATTTCTAATAAATAAATAAATAAATAAATAAGAGGAAACAAAGCGTGGTAAATAACTTTAGAGAAGCCAATTCTCCCTATTTACCCTAACTCTTCATAGAAACCGACCACTATCTGGAAACTCCAAGACTGGAAGCGTTGAGACAACACTCAGAGTCTGGTCATTTCACATTGACGCTGGAGTTCCCAATGCAGGCAGTGGCTAAGTGGCTTCCCAGTCAGTTGATGCAAGCAGATGGGAACCAGAAAAAGATGAAGAAAGTAATGCCCTCAGTAATTATAGCTAACTGCCTGGATTATGAGAATATCGGAATCTCATTTTATTAGTTCTAAAAATTATAAGAAATACATTGAGAGCAATTTACATTTAGCAACCCAGAGATGGTTTGTGGAGTTCTAATTTGGATATAAACAATGTTACTATGTTGGTGAAGCCTAAATCATGGATATTACATGTGACCTGACTCTCATTGTCCTTATACTATAAATAGCATGTAAATAATCATGATACTTTCTTCCCCTTTTCCCACTTAATATCTTGAAATATAGAAGGAATCAAGACTTTAAGGAGTTAACTAGACTGGTGTTTTACCTCCAGACTGAGCTGTACTTTAAAACTGATAAGGGTGTCTCAGGACTCACAACTAAAAAGTAGGAGTTTAGCACAAAATTGCTATGATGATACTGTCCCATAATAACTGGATGAGGGAAAAAATATCTTACAATGTTCATCTTCCTTACTATGAGTTATGAATTTTGTAAGTATCTTTCATAGAGGAGATACCAATGTATTTTTGTTACTCACAAAGTATTCCAAACTGAAAAGGGAATTTTTCAAACATTTATTCTAGTGTTGAATGTGAGAATTCCAAATTTTCAAGGCCAGATTAAATCTTCAACTTAAAATATATTTCCAAGTTACATAGCACACTCAAGGATATAAAGAAATGAACACTGTCATCATTATATCATCAAGGAATTTAGAACAATTTAGCAACAATTCTGGCATCTACCTAAGGTGTATCTAATCTCTAACAATTTTTCCATGCAGACCTAAGTGTAAATCCATTGCTATTTTAATCACTTAATCTATTATACTTAATGCTTTCCTCTCTTGCTAACAACTGAAGTTCTCTGATCTCATGTGTATATGAGCTAGGAATACACCATGAGGAATCCTTGGGGATTATACAGATATATGTAATTTTTTCAGGACATAGGCACGCATAGAATAAGAATAAATTTCAAAAACAGCATTTCTGTCTCATGGTAATTGCCAGTCTTCTCAATTTCCCATTATCACATCCTGTAATTCTTAATATTCATGAAATATGAGCCACTGTCATTCTATTAAAAGGGACTTCTTTCCCATTTTCTTAACACAGTTATACATATTCCAAATCCCGAAAACTAATTTTGGCGCTATATACTTATGGGTTTTTTTCCTTAATGTACTCAGGAATTGCACTATGACATATCCTTGGCTTCATGTAGTCTAGCCACATGACAGTGTTATGATTAGGTTGTGCTGTCTCTGCTGTTGAATTTTTAAGTGCTTGAAAAAATATCCAATATAAATTTGTAATTTGCTCAACTCTACTATGCAAAGAAAAAAACTGCATACAGCCACATTGTAACAAATGTCTTTCATATCAGTCCAATGAGATAATACTATATAATAGATGGGGGAAATGAGTTTACATCTCCAAAATGCTAAGTAATAATAATAAATCTTTTGAAAATGAAGCCAGCATTTGAACTCAGGTCTGTCTTATTTGATATCTCATTGTTCTGCAAAATTTCATCCCAGAAATATGGGTTAGTTAATGCCATAACAGCAACTGTCAAACAATGGACATGAGGTGGATAATAAATACCTTTCATTTTTCTGTATGGATAATTCTTGGAAGCTTCCTGTATGCTTCTCAGGATACCTATTGGAATATATTCTTCATTTCTCAGACCAATAGCCTTGGGAATACATACATCATCATATTGCTTTTCCTTCTGTCTTCAGTTTTCCCAACTCTCAATCTTGCTTCCTTAGATAATCTCCCCCAATAAGCTCTCTGCAGCCAAGTCCTTGTTTCCAGCTCTGCTTCTGGGGAAATACAAACTGACATAGCCATCTGTGCACTACCATAGTTTGCTGCCTTCTGTGGAGGTTGAACCCAACAGGATTGTGTTCATTTAATTTTGCAGACTTCTGAAAGTTCTGTGTTGAAAGAACGCAAGATGCTAAAAAGGAAGCAATAGCAATGGAGAGTGTTGGGTTGACAGAGTGAAAAGCTTATAAATAACCTAAATGGACCAGTCATTTATACCTTTTTGTGCCTGTTTCCTCACCTAGAAAAATAGAACTATATATTCTATAAATTATTGCTTTCCCAGGGCCTTAATTCAATATTTTAAAGTCTTAAGTGAGAAAGAAATGTGTGAGTAAGCAATAGGTATAACCTAAATAGGTCCATACTAGAATGCTGAAATAAGTTAGTCTTTCTTTTTGGTTAGCCCATGACCCATGGGTCAAGTGATATGACCTGAGGGCATTCTCGTAATCACTAGACACTTTTTCTGAAAGCATTTACCCTTTTCTTTGTCAGCCAGGGTGGAATTTAGTGGACTCTGTTCCTAGTGACTTAACCTAAGAGAATCTCTACAGGTATAAAAAAGGAGAAATACTGCACAATGAGATGATATACAGAAGTCAAGCATGAGAAAAAACTGAATTTAGCAGATTATTGATTTTGCCTATATAGGAAAATTTTGCTGGTTTCTGATATGGCAAAAGAAAAACAAAAGGAAACATTCCTTCTGTAGCTTTTGCATATTGAGCCCTCTTACCTTTGAGTGCCCTAAAAGAGTTCAAATTTGGAATAAAGAGGAAGTGGCAGGGGAATCATTAACCTCATTGTTTCCTGGGTTCTCTCTGTTGTACCATAAGTGACTGGGTGTTCTGACAGGAATGAGTCTTGCTCCTGGGAGGCAAGATGATGATCGATTAGACAAACTATAATGGTCTCTTTTAGCCCATAACTCAAGGATGGGCCTAAATAATATTTTTTTTTATTTTTAGGACACTATTTATATATCTTTCCCATTTTAAAATTTGTTCCTCCTGTAAAGTTATTTTCTTGTACATATTTATGATATTCTTATTATGAACTAAATTTCTTAAATTTACATTTCAATTCCAAATAGCTTTCCTCTGTTCCAGACCCATCCATATACCCAAATATGTTCCAAACTTCTCCTCTTAAAGACTTCAACTCCACAGACACCTCCACTCCAATATGTTCCAAGTGAGTAATCATCATTGCTCTTAAAATCTTTTTTCTTTATTTTTCACATCCTTTATTCTAAAAATCCCTCTCCTAGGAGATGACACCATCCCACTACTTTTTTTCTTTTTCTTTCTTTCTTTCTTTCTTTTTTTTTTTTTTAGAAACCTCCAAGTAATCATTGCATCTTCCCTCTCATTATCTGATTTAGTCTGCTCAGGCTTCTAGAAAAAAAAAAAATACCATAGGCTAGTGACTTAAACAATAGACATTTATTGCTCAGAGTTCTGGAGGCTAGAAAGTCCGAGATCAAGGAACCAGCCAATATGGTTCTGAGGGAAGGCTTTTTTTCCTGACTTGCAGTTAGCTATCTTCTTCTAGTGTTCTAACATGGCAGAAAGATAATTCTGGTCTCTTTTTCTCTTCTTATAAGGACACTAATCCACCATGGGAGCTGACTCTCATGACCTTCTCTAAACCTAATTACTTCCCAAAGGCACTACCAGCAAATACCATCATATTGGAGGTTAAGGCTTCAACATATGTGTTTGGAGGGACACCTGGGTGGTTCAGTGGTTGAGTGTCTGCCTTTGGCTCAGAGCATGATTGAGGAGTCCGGGGATCAAGTCCCTGGATCATGTCCCACATCGGGCTCCCTACATGGAACCTGCTTCTCCCTCTGCCTGTGTCCTGCCTCTCTCTGTGTGTCTCTCATGAATAAATAAATTTTTAAAAAAATGTATTTGGAGAGGACACAAATATTCAGCCCATAATATTCCACCCATGGCTCCCCAAATTTCATGTCTTTCTTGGATGCAAAAGGCACTCATTCCATCCCAACAATCCCAAAAGTTTTAACTCACTTCAACAACTCTAAAATCCATATTTGCATTTAAATATTATCTCAATAATGAGGCTTGAGGTACAATTTACCCTGAAGTAGATCTTTCTCCAGTTGTAAACCTGTAAAACCAGAGAGAAGTTATGTGCTTCCAAAATACAATAGTAGGCCGGACCTTGGATAGACACTCTTGTTCCAAAAGGGAAAAATCAGAAGAAAAAAGGAGCGGCGGGCTTCATGCAACTCCAAAACCTAGCAAGGTAAACACCAGTAGATCTTAGCGTTTAAGAATAACTTTCTTTGGGTTGATACTCTGTGTTCAGGACCCAGTGCAGATATTGTCCTGCCTCCAAAGTCCTACGGAGGATGGGTCTCCAGGCTGCTGCTGTCCATTCTGTTGGAATGGAGGTAATGTCCCTCCCCTCCCCACTTTGGAGCCGAGAAGGCAATCCTGGTGATCTTTGAATCACCTTCAGTGTCATTTCTGGCTTGTCTTGAAGAATAGCTCATGTTTGCTGCCAAATAACTCTATGGTCCAGCTGGTAGGACCTTAAAAGTCTTACAGCTTTCTTTCATTTTATCCTGTCTCTGTCCTCTTTAGTTCAAACTGGCAGTATTTCTGCTCAGGTAGCTGAGTAGGTCTGCGGTTTATTCACACTGATAAACTCCTTAGCAAATGATCGTTCAGCCATACTCATATGGTTCTCTTCAGAACAAGTTTTCTCATTTTGGCAATATAGATATATAGGCTGAAATTTTTCCAAATCTTTAAATTCTAGTTCCTTTTTTGCTTAACATTTCCTTCTTCAATTCATTTCTCTCTTCTCACATTTTCTCTAAAGTCAGAAGGAACCAAACCACTTTTTGGTTTTAAAATCTCCTCAGCTAAATATCCAGCTTCATCCCTTGCAAATTCTGTCTTCACAAAACACTAGAACACAATTCAGCCAGGTTCCTTGATGTTTTATAACAAGGATTACCTTTTCTCCATCGTCTACTGATATGTTCCTCATTTCCATCTGGGACCTCACCAGAATCACCTTTACTATGCATATTTCTACCAACATTCTGTTCATGCTTAGTTGTGTATTCTCCAAGAAGATGGAACCTTTCTCTATAGCTTTCTTCTCTTCTTCCAGAATTACCTTTAAAAGTCCCTTTATGGCAATCTAGGCTTTTCTAACATGCACCTCAAAACTCTTGCAGTCTCTACCCATTACCAGTTCCAAAGCCAGTTCCATATTTTAAGATACTCGTTACATAGCATTCCATTTCTCAGTACCAAAATCTATATTCATCAGGATTTTCTAAAGAAACAGAACCAAAGGAATATGTATATACAGAGAGAGAAAGAGAGAGAGAGATTACAAGGATTTGACTCATGTGATTATGGAGGCTGAAAAGTCCAGACCCAGGAAAGCCAACGGTATAGTTCCAGTCAGAGTCCAAAGGCCTAAGAAAGAGAAGAGCTCATGCTATAAATTCCACTTCCAGTCTGAGCCAAAGACAGGAAATCACTAATGTCCCAGCTTGAAAACAATCGAGCAAAGAGACAATCCTTTCTTACTTAGCCTTTTATTCTACTCAGGCCTTCAAGAGATTGGATAAGGTCCATCCTCATTGGGCAGGGCAATCTTCTTTCCTCAGTCTATGATTCAAATGTGAATCTGGATGAGATCCAGAAACACCCTCACAGACACAGCCAGAAATAATGTTGAATCAAATATCTGAAAACCCATGGCCCAGTCAAGTGGACACATCAAATTAACCATCACATTATCCATCCAAACTTGCAGAATCAAGTTCAAATTTTCATCATTTACTGCCTGAGAAAATGTAATATCCCACCTAGCTCTTGCTCTGTCTAGCTCTCAGCTTCCAGAAATATATGCCTAAAATACAAATCCCTACCATCTTCAGGATATGGCATCTGGTTACATTTCCTGTTTAGTCTAATCTATCATCCTTCTTCACTCCTTCTCTTTGGTTAGCTGAATTATTTCCTTTCCCTCAACTGCGTTGTATATTCTCTTATCCCTTTTGCCTTTGCAGATGACTCATTCAAAATTTAACCCCTTGTTTATTCCTTCATCTAAGTAAATCTCAAAATTGTTTTAAGCTTTGTCTATATAGAGAAGGTGAAGTAGGAGGATTATGAGGAAGAAAAAGATTCATATTCACAAAATTCTTATTCTTCTGTATTTCTTATGCTCTGAGTGGTAAGCTCTATGTGACCTGCCTAACAGTGAAGGAACAAGAGTCACATGGTCATTTATCCCAGAAAATGGCAATGAATACTTGAAGTTTTTCCTTAGGGTTTCTAACCCCTTGGTTAAGATATGGTATTTTTAACAACTCACAGCAGATATAAATTTCTAGTGGGTCTCTTGGCCTCATGTAATATATGTATCCCTGTACATCTACTTCCCTTGGCCCATTTATTCCTTAGCATCTTAAAGGACAACTAAGTCATTTCTACTCAGCTCAGAAAGGGCCATAATCCTTTTCTTAAAGTTTCTAAGAGCTCCCGTAGGTCTCATCTCAGTGAGTTTCCTTATTCCTTAGAGTTCTTGCCAGAGTGTTAAACCCAGTGTCCTAAGAAAGTGTCCCCAAATTAATGAATTCTTCCTTACTTTGCCTATGTTCTGGCTCCCTTGATCATCATAAAATTCCAGTAACGGTGCCATTCCCTGGTTCTTGCTGGTACATACTACCTAATTTTTGTAGCTTGTTCAGAGTATAATCTCTTTCTTCCAGTATGAGGTCCAATGTGATACAGCAGGTTTATTTGGTGACTTAAAACTACTTGCCCCTTGGCAGCCAAGAGAGTGGATGAGGCAGCCAGAGTGGAACACCTGTTGCTTTGCAAGGGAGAGGTCCCTGCAGTGTCTTTTCATACAGGAGAAATGCTCACTCTAACTAGAGAGGCATGGAGTACCTCTGTAAACTCTAAGGGTTTGGAAAGGTCTGCAAAGGCAAATTCTTCAGGAGCATCTACCTAGATTTTCCAAGATTATATCCCAGGGCCCCAGGTTTTCCCAACCAAGAGAAAGACCTGGTATTTTATTTCATTTTAGGATAGAAGACTTGTCCACTCTAAGAATTATTTTTTGTCCTCACTAAGCATTTAAATGTCCCTGAAGCTCTGTGACACTACATATCAAGTCCATCTATTCCTCATTATGTTCATTCTTCCTCTGAAGGAAATAAGGGCCTATTTGTAATTCACATTACAAATAATTCACAAGGGACATATTTGTATGTCCCTTGGCTCTCACATTTAGCCTTTAACAGCATGTTAACCACACTCAGTTTCTCAATATCCCTCCACCGGGCTACAGTACAGCCTGATAAAAGCCAGCCAATTCTACTGTTTTTATAATCATTGTCCAACTCCACCCTCAACCTTTGCCTTCAGTTGCTTACATGATCACAGCAGCAAGATATTTCTCTCCACTGGGATATTATCCCAAGCCATGACTAGTTTCAGCAGTTGGGCTGCCACAATGTTCCAGAGACTCCCCATGCCACACATTCTACTCAGAATGGGGTGCTCCTTGATAGCTTCTTTGCCAACTGATAAGTAATGCTGTTCAGAAACTGTCTCATTCAGTCTAATGGAGTCTCCAAGCAAAAGTTGCCTGTTAGGGGAATCTCATATTGAGCAGAAATGGTGTACCTCTGGTATCTCTGTGATCTGAACTCTGTCACTGGCTGGGAGCAACCCAGGAAGAATAATCAACACATGAGTGCCACAATGAATCTGAAGGTATAGCAGCTGGAGACTGTCAGACAACTATGTTCTCAGCAGCAGGTTCTCTAAAGGAAGAAAGATCTTGAAGGGAGCATAACTCTATGTCACATCCACCACAACATTCTACTCTACCTATCTAATTTGCATATTTGTCCTTAGGGCATATGTTTATAAGGACAGGGCTGGAATAAAGTGAAGACAAAAGGGAAGTAGAAAGCATATCACTCTTGTAACAAAAGAAAGAGACTACAGCCCAGCTGTAGATGATGGTTGACTCTTGGAAATGCTAAACCAGTGCTCTCAGGGCTTCCAATCGCTCAAGAGAAGCTAGATTTTCTTTTAAATCATTGTATATTTTAGTAAGAACAGTTCAAAAAATTTTAAATACAAATAATAAAAACAATAAAAACTGCATAAAAATTTTTTCAAATCTCTTAAATCACAATTAATTCTGACATCTGTCACAAATTATTTGCTTGTAATAACAGGAACCAAAATTTGTCAAATTTGTCGAGAACAAATTTTTGTTCTTTAAAAACAGTGATTTCCAATTCTGGATAGGGTGTAGTTTACTGTTGTTATAAAACCAGGGGGAAAAACAGATAACTGTAAAATCATATTTTGTATTGGCTTTAAGACTTGCAAAGAAGTTTAAAGAAAATAAATTCCAGTGAGAAATAAGACATTCCTAGGTAAGAATGACTGGTTTCCCTTTGAGGGTATTTGCTGAATCTGAGCATGGGCTGACAGACCTTACATAATGTGAGGGACCCACTTTGGTAAGGAAAAACTGGAATAGCTTTTAATGACCACATAGTTTGGCATAATGCATTTTGATCTGAAAGAGAGTCACATTGCATTTAGTTTTCTCCATTTTCTGAGATTCTCCTTGGGACTGTGGCTGATTTCATGGCTCCGTGGCTAGAAGCTGGGCTGAAAAGACAGAGAACATAGCACCTTGACGATAAAATCTTAATGATAAAGAAAGACTTATAATTAAAGTCCAAGTAAAGATTTTCCCTCAAGGCTTTTGAAACCACAGAGTAACTAAAACTAACTAAAGCTGCTACTGAGTCCTAATCCAGCTCAACATCCAAGTGATAAACTCATTCACCTAGCTTCCTGACAAAAGAAAGGACTGTCTTTGAGGAAAATAACGTCTACTTCCCTCTCTATGGTTTTTCTATGCACCCTGTCTAGCAAATAATAAGAAATTAGGGAATATGACCTACAGTTAAGAAAAAAGATAGTCAATAGGAGTAGATTCATGTAAGATCCAGATGTTAGAATTTCCAGAAAACGACTTAAAAATATCTATTGTAAGAATGTTTTCAAAGTAGAGAAAGTGAAGGAAGAAATAGAGAAAAAGATGAGAATTTCAACAGAAAAAAAAATGGAATCTTTAAAAAGGACCAAATGGTGAAAATTACAAAATCTGAAAAAAGAATTCTTGGGATTGAAGAGGAAATGAAAGGCACAGAGGAAACGATCATTGAACCCCAAGACAGATCATATAAGCACAGAGAAAAAAAATATTTAACTAATCATTTACAGCATATGAAGCCTGCATATTACTCAATTCTCTTTCAATATGCTTTATTGACTAGGGAAAAAGGAAGTAGAGCTATACTTAATAGCTTGGCATTAGTCATTATCAGCCAAGTCAAATTATTTTTTTTTAATTTATTCATTTGAGAGAAAAAGAGAGCAACAACAAGAGCATGAGCAGGGTGGGAGGAGGCCTTCAGAGGAAGAGGGAGAAGCAGACTCCCTGCTGAGCAGGGAGCCTGACACCAATGCCAGGCAATCCCAGGACCCTGGGATCATGACCTGACCTGAAAGCAGATGCAGCCAACTGAGCCACCCAGGCAACCCCAAGTAAAATTATTTTATACCACAATGTAAGTAGTGACTATATCCACCGTAAGTCCAACCACACACAACAAAGTTGAGAACTTTTAGTATGGACCAGCTCACATACAGACGTATTTCTAATACCAGCTCTATCATTATGTTTTTATCACTATCTCTCAGTTTCTAAGCCTATAAAACAAGCAGTTGTGTGGTTCACAATGATTTTGAAAACGTGACATGTTCAAGGATAGTTACATAAGGGTTCTTTATTAAGACAGATCTACTTAAGGTTTTGGTTTGTTTGTTTTTATTTAAGGGTTTTTATTACAAATTCTTTTTATAGTCTATTAGCAACATTCTGATAGGATTCACACAGGGTACAACTCTGTCTTTAATAGCTATTCCTTCGATTTACAAAACAAAGATTATGTATCTTACCCATCCTCTATCTTACTATAGTATATTTCATGGGCTGAAGTTGGAGATGTTAAAACTTCCAGAACCATGAAAAAAAGTTATAATATCATTGTGAAACTGAACTCCAATAACTGGGTAAAAAAAATCTCTGTGCTAGTCAGATGATATCCAATTCTTGGTGATCAACAAAACTGAAGAATCTGATGGAACTAATTGCTGGTTGAACTTTAAACATGATTTTCTAATAATATGTCATAATATAATATTTTTCATTTATATCTAAAGGGCACAAAGGGCATTTATATCTAAAATGCCACAAGTGGCATTTCTCATTCACATCCATTTATGTAAACAAGTTTGCTGGGTACTTACCTATAATAATGAAACACAGGAGTAGAATTGAAGTTGGACATTATTCTAACAAAAAGTAATGTTTATTATCAACAGATATAAGAATTATTTTTTAAATTGCAACCATATTATTATGAGATAAGATTTACTTAGCAAATTTTGAATTTGTTTAGGTTATTATTAGCAATTGTATCCTAATGAATATAAAATAATTCAGAATCATTGACTATGGAAAATTTAGTTTTAAATTTTAATTTACTTACATATTTTTGTTGCAAATGTTTATATATGATCTGAAAAGGAATGCTATACATTAAAGGTAGCACTTTACATTCATCTAAAATTTTATGGGGGGAGTGGATTGAACACGCAAATATAAAAAAAAAGAAATTAGAAAATTTATGGCTATTTAGTAAGAGCTTGTTCATGCATTTTCAAATTAATAATGGCAACTATAAAGTCTCTATGGACTTTACATTCTATTAAGTGCAGCAGTTTTATTTTTTAAAAAATCAATATTTACAAAATACCATAAATTATACCCTCACATCCATTGTAAATTATGATAAAAAAAAGTCAACTTGAAAATGTGCAAATAAGTAAAAATTTTTAAAATCATTAAATATTGTCTATGATTGTTTCTTAGACTCCATAAAATATGATTCCATAAAATATGAGACTTGCCCTTAATGATATCTGCTACTATTTACCTATAATTGTTTTTATTTATAGAAATATTTAATATGGTTCCATAAAATATGAGACTTGCCCTTAATGATATCTGCTACTATTTACCTATAATTGTTTTTATTTATAGAAATATTTAATATGGTTCCATAAAATATGAGACTTGCCCTTAATGATATCTGCTACTATTTACCTATAATTGTTTTTATTTATAGAAATATTTATAGAAATATTAAAGAATATTAAAGAAATATTATGCTTTCTTAACAAGCTATTCGCAAAAACAAACTGCCATAAAGACACTTCTTTTCAGAAGGTACTATATACATTCAACAAATTTCCACAATATAGAGTTGGAAGACCCCTAATGTTAAGAATTAAGAGAAAAGAGAAAAGGCCTAATTCAAGCTGTCCTAGGTAGCCTTCAGAAATTAGAGAAAATATAAGTGATTTTCTAGCATTTAGTTGTTTGAAATCATGCTAAGCAACTGTGTTCTTCCTCTTTTCTCTCTCTTAACTCAGCCAACAGAAATATCTGGAAGTAAGCATTCCAAACAATTGTCACTCCAGTTATACCAGTAAATTCTACCATTTTTTTAATTGCCAGAGTTGTTTCTTTTTTTTTTTTCTTTAATGTTTTGATGTATATAATAAGTGAACATTTTGCTACTCCAAACTTTTGAATAAGTTAAAACTGAACACTGAAGTTGAAGAGAAAGATCTTCCCCTTTCCCAAGTAAATTCCATTTCCATTTTACTGCTTGATGAACTATACTGCAATAGAATATCAAAGTGTTTGCTTACAAAAACAAAACATTCATGAACAGCAAATTTGGTCAAAGCAAAGTTTCACAAATAATAGAAGTGATAAATGCCTATTAATTTGATCTAAATTACAATTTGCTTTCTTTGGGCTCTAAAGTGGTAAATGTGGAGCCAATAATTTAAATGGTTTAATTGTGTTTTTTTGTATTTTTTGTCAAGTTTGTATTGCGTATTTGTCATCTAGAATTTGCTTTTTAGTCTACCGTCTTCTGTTAATAAGGGTGTTTAAATTACAATGAAAACTCACTAGCAAGGGAATTCAGTGGAATGTTAGTGACATCCAATCTCATGTGTCCAGAGTTCTCTCAATCATAAAACATGTGAGATCTACAATTTCAGCATTGATGCATGACTATAAACTTCTAAGATTAAAAAGCCGCCAGGTACTATTGAGTTCATTATAGAAAGGTGACAATGTTTCTATCAGCATATAAAAGAAATATAATCATTAAAGTCTCCAGGAGATAGCTTGTGTCTACTTTAAATGTTATAGGTGTGATATTTAGTTTCAGACTTTTTTTTTTATAACCTATCTTCTTACTGGTTCTCTACAGCAACACTGCGCTCTAAATCTATCTGATGTTTCATCCAATGTTTTCAAAAACCAATCACCTTAGCAAAATGTCTCTTCTTTTTTATATCTTTATCACATAATAAATATGAACTACCCCTTCAAAGGCTACTCAAGACTGATGGCAGAATTTAAATGACTTTTATTCATTTTTGTTTTTTCATCAAAGGTATAACTATGTGCTCACTTGGCTTTTGTATAAAATGCTGAGAAGAACAGAACTGAAACCTCTGAGAAATGCTGACTTTTATTTCTAGGGTTTATAGGGATTTTTTTAATAAAAATGATCATATGGGTTTTAAATTAATGTTTTTCAATTTTTCTTTGGAGGAAACAGCTTTGTGGAATGAAAAACCGAATGCCTAATAAGAAAACTCTAATCTGATAAATATACCCTTCCCCAAGGAAATTAGAGTGTTCTGATGATATATACTTTTAACTTCATTATGCACCCTCTGGCTTGTAAATACAATTAATGAAAGTATTTATTAATTCCTGTCATCAAGGAGAATGAAGAAGAATGTACAAAAACAAACTTCTTATAGTCCCTCCCACAAATCATTAAAAGCAATAATGCATTGCCCCCATTAAAAAAACATCAAAATATATGTTATGATTTCCTTTCCTGTATTTCCAAAATTAAAGTAAACACATGGGGCACCTAAGTAGCTCAGTTGGTTAAGCATCTGACTCCTGGTTTTGGCTCAGGTCGTGATCTCAGGGTATTGGGATAAAGCCCGTCAGGCTCCATGCTCAGCATAGAGTCTGCTTGAGATTCTTTCCCTTTCCCTCTCCATCCCCCTCAGCTCCTCTCCTGTCTCCCTCTCTCTCTCTCTCTCTCTCTCTCTCTCCCTCCAATAAATACAATCTTTAAAAAATATATTAAAATAAGCACATAGTTTTTGGGTGGTGATTTAGATTTTTTTTCATTGACCCCAGTAAAATAAAAGAAATTAAAGAAAAACCTACAGTTAGGATTATATAAGAATGGTATATCTACACTGGTAGATCTCTGTTCTGCTGTGCAGTAGAAAGGTTTACCACAAGTCATAATACAAACTTTCTTCTTGTGGAGTTAGTTTCTACTTTATAGTCACAACTTAAAATTAGATTAGGCCAAACTCTCTGGTCAAAGCAGAAAGTGAAATGAATCAAAACTGTCTTGGGAGTAGAATGAGAATAAATTCCTAATTATTTTTTAGTATAATCTTCATTTTAAGTAAATATGTTATAAGTCTATTGATGTCACGTGTACTCTCCAAAACCAAATACTAGGTTCATATTCACTGGAAGAGGCACAAAACTGAATCAACTTTTAATATTTCCCATTGGCATTCTAAGAAAGACATTATAGAACTATCTTCTCCACTTGTACCAGCTCAGCCTACAAATATCTAGACATTCCATTATGGATTAATAATTAAACCAGTAGAAAAGACTATGAAAATACTGTCAATCTTGTCAAATAAAATGAGTCCTCTTTGGCAGTTATTAATCAAGATATATCATTCGCAAAAAGATTGATTTGAGGAGAGAGAAGGTTCTTGGTATACTGAAAAGAACATAGACATGGGCAATGACACATGGAGGGTGTCATCATAGATCTGCCACCAACTCAGCATTTAACGTCTTTAGGTCTCTGCTCCTCCATCATCAAAGGAAGATTCTAAAAAATGAGAAGACTGATGACAGGCCATCTAAGCCACTCAGCAGAACCCTTCAAGTTGGTAGGTACATCATAATAAGTCTCTTGTTCCTTTAACAGGTACTATCCTAACAATTTAATATACATCTTTCTCCATGAACTAGTCTCCACCCCAGTGTGTCAACTTCTTTCTCTCTTCCCACACCAAATGTAGATTTCTGGAGGATAGGAACATAGAAACCGCAGAATTCTGGGAAGAGAGAGGGAGTATTCATTGGATGAATTGGGGTAAGAAATCAGGGGTATTAAGTCAATTAATATATGTAAAGCATGCATCTAGTCATTCCTAATATACTGTGAATTCAATAATAATTAGCAGTCCTGAACCCCTAGATACGCAACCTGTGTCATTGAACAGGACCCTGAAGTTAGTTGGGCCTTATGCTTGTCTTAATGCCTTGCTATTGCTGTCTTCAAATTCTTAATAAGTTGTTAACAAAGGGTCTTGTATTGTCATTTTACACTGTGCTCCACAAATTATGTAGCCAGTCCCGAGTTTTGGCTATAATGATATAACGTTATTTTAGCTCTATTAGAATTATCTGTTTACAGTCATCCCACTATACTGTTAATGCATGAAGGTAAAAACTAAGTTTTGTTCATTTTATACTATCACAAAACAAATCCTCCTTGAAGAGTGAACGGAATATGACACACATTTTCTAAGTTTTAAGAACTTATATAGAAAAACCCCATGATAACTTGAACTGAAAATGGCTCAATTGTGATTGGACCCCATCTTTCACCTAACCTCCATTACTCAAATGGGGGCAGATACAAGTTCTAATCTTCTGTGGACAGAAGGGAATAAACCCAGGAAAATGACAGGTGGTCTACCTCAGGATACAAGAAGGGGTGCAGAGAGCAAAAGGGAGTTTCTCCTTCTAGTCTTTTCCTGCACCAAGAAACTGGAAGATTTCTGCAATCTCCCCTACTGCACTGGAAGTCCCAATCAGTAACAGACTCAATCCTTCCCAATGATACTTCAGCCGAGTCACTTAACTGCCACCAGATGGTGCCAAAATACAGCAAAGATTGGGCCTACTTGTCTCCCATTCAACCAGTACTGAGATCTTCTAGAACTCAAGGTCACCTTGCCATTCAATTCACAAATCTATTTTTGGGTCCAGTTTGTTGCCATGGGGGGGATTTTGTAGCTGGAAAAAAACTAAAACCAAGACATAAGAATTGATTAAAAATTAGTTGCAATTGAACGGCTTCTTCAAGTGTGTGCCATGAACCTTATGAGATAAACATTTTTTTTTTTTAAGAGTGTATGTTATATTCCCTTGCTTGATGATTCATGTTGCCAAATAATATAGAATTCTTACAGGAAAAGCAGCTATTTAATTGTGTTTAATCCATATATTTTCAAGTTATACTTACTAACACTTTCATACTGGTTTCTGCAGAAAATGTATAGAAAATGTTAAAATAGCTATCAAAAGATACAAGGTTCAGAAACAAGAAAATCTATGTGGCCTTGGAAAGTAGGAAAAATATTCAAGCTCTAACATTTCGTATCTGTGATATCATTTCAAATTCTCTGTGGAACAAGAGGTATTTTATCATATTCATTGAAATATCCAATTCAACAACACATTCAAAACATAGTGATTTTACTGACTATTTTGTAGAGAGGTGGGAGGAAAACATTCTTGTCACGTATTGCACAGCAAAAATGTAATAAAATTCCCCATTAAATATTTCTATTTTTGATTGTTTCCCAACTCAGCAACTTAATCTCTTCTCTTCTTCCTTCCTACATACAACTCCCAGGAAACACCCAAAATTGTGTGGAGCAGTTCAGTTTGTCCCTTAGCTTGCTTACCCCATTCTACAAAATAATAGTTTACTAGTTACCAGCACAATGGACAAAGACCATCTATTTTCTCTCAAGGAAGCCCTTTCAAGTTTTCACTCCCTCAGCAAATGGCTTATTAAAGCATCTGCTTTAAAAGTTTCTTAACTGGGGCACTGGCTGGCTCATTCATATAGCATGTATCTTATCTCTAGGTTGTGAGTTCAAACCCCACATTGGGCAGAGATTATTTTTTAAGTCTTTTAACTGCAAAAATCTATTACTAATAAATTAAGATTTCCTCCATATTAAAAAATTAAAGAACATTCCTTGGATATTTTTACCTGAGGATAAAAATCTGACTCTAAGCCATTTTGTATGGAGATGTGGCAAAAGGATTGAAGGGTCTGGGAAACTGATGACTATTTTGTAAATGTATCTGTTTAACAAACATTAGTATAACATGCCATATGAGGCATTGTTTCTAAATGCTTTACAAACATGAATTCATTCAAAATATTGGCTTACAAATCTCAACTGCAATTCTAAAAGGTAGTGATAAGCCTTCTCATGCCTGCCTTTTCCCCTCATGCAAAGTCTAAATTGGGAAGATTTCCAGGGTTCTGCTGCAAAGTCAGTCACCGTTCCCTTCACTCATAGTCCAGGCTGCATCTTCCTAAACTCTACTTCATTGTTGAGGTTGATACTCCTCCCTGGGTTGTTAGCTAGCCAAAAATCTCTCATAGATTGGAGTGCCTGGACTGTGTGTCTTCTCTGTTTATAGTCACCCCCCTTGGTAACATCGTTCATTAACGTTGCTTTAAGTATTCATAGGCAGATAGATTCATTCCAAGCATTCCAATCATCTCAAAAATTAACCTCTCCTCCGAACCTCCTCTTCTTGCAACTTCCTCAACATCTCAATTACAGGAGTAATAGGTCTTTGTAATTTAATGGTTCCAAAGCTGAACCCATGATCTTATCCTAGACCTGTGCCTCCCACTGCCTTCCCCATCTCACAATTGGCAATTCCATCCCACCAGTATCTCAGGCCAACATCTCTTGGAATCACCCTTGACTCCATTCTCTCACTCCTCTGATCTGATTCATTGGGAAATCCTCTAGCTCTGCCTTCAAAATTCCATACTTCAATTGCTTCATCCAAACCTTAACCAATGATCTTGGTCCATACCACCACCATCTCTCACCTGAATTATTGCCATAACCTCTGACTGCTCTTCATCAGCCTTGTCCCACTTCAGTCTATTCTCAAGACAGCATCCAAAGAGGTCTTTTAAAAATGTAAGTCATGTGTTATTCCTTTCTCAAAACAAAAACCAAAGCCATTATCTCTCTGGCCTTATCTCCTATGACTCCTGCTCATACCACACTGGGCTCTTTCTAATCCCTTAAATCACAGGGCAAATTTCTGCTTCAGGACCTTGGCACTGACTTTCCTTCTGCCTGGAATACTCTTCTTTCAGATACCTGCATGCTCACTCTCTTTCTTTAGGCTTCTTCTCAAACGTCAGCCTCTCCTTAAGACTTAACCACTCCAACACTTCCATCTCTCTTACCTGCTCCATTTTCCCGTAGCAGTTAATCTTTTAACCCAAGACTTAGTTTACTAATTCATTATGCTTATTGTCTACCACTCTCTACCAGAACTCAAATTCTTTAAGATCAATGATTTTTGTTCACCAAGAGACTTTTGAATTTATAGCAGCAAATCTAAGAGTAAGATTCCTTTCTCTATTGTTTTGTTACCATCTTCATGGACTTGAGAAGACAAGATACGGGCTTGAGCCAAACAGTTTATTTTTTTTTAAGATTTTTTATTTATTTATTCATAGAGATGCAGAGAGAGAGAGAGAGAGAGAGGCAGAGACACAGGCAGAGGGAGAAGCAGGCTCCATGCAGAGAGCCCGACGCGGGACTCGATCCCAGGTCTCCAGGATCGTGCCCTGGGCTGCAGGCAGCGGGGCTGCCCGAGCCAAACAGTTTAAACCAGACATGGGATAGTTATTTACACAGTAATTTGCTTTTTATTAGAGAAACAAAAATTCTCAAAGAAAATGCCTTTCAAAAATCAAGTTTACAAACTGCCTTTCTTCCTATCTCTCTGTACCCTAAACAAATTAGTCAATCAGACACAGGGAAAGAAATATCTTCCCAGCCTTCTACACAATATAGAGCTAAAATTTCGGTTGCTTTCATCACTGCTGCAAGGTTTAATTTAGTAGCATCAAATGTGGGATTATGTACTACATTTACAGTATTATGACAGTTTAAGTAGTGTGAGATTTCAGTCTCCACTTTAAATTCCTTCTGTTGAAAAGGAATAGGGCTTCCTTCTGAAATTTTCAAGGACTAGGAAGTTGGCTTCTGAATCAATATGCTGTAGTCATTTAGTAACACTATCCTTGTTGGAGTCTGAAATGCTAAAGTCAACCAGTAGTAATGAGAATGGATGATAAAACACACAATTTGCTCTATGATAGATCCACTGAGTGCGCGTGTGCAGTTAAGCCCAATCATGCAAGCATTCAATGCTTTGTAGACAACAAAGTGCCCAAATTAAAACTATTTCAATCAAAATGATAAAATAGTTTTGTATATTCAAAAGTCAATTTCTCTGAAGGACCATTAAGCTTAATGGAAACAGTAATTTGACATTAAAGAACAATATGTGTGAGCTTTTTTGAATATGTCTTTCAACTAAGCTATGCCCCAAAAGCCTTATGAAATAAAATGAGAAAAATAATTAAATAATGTAATGGTAATCATATAAATTATGTAAAGTAGTGCAATGCCATTACACAATGAATACATTTAAGTCATTCATTCACCAAACCAATTATGAGAGAAAGCAATTAAGGCAATAGAAT
This sequence comes from Canis lupus familiaris, assembly GCF_011100685.1. NCBI lineage: Eukaryota > Metazoa > Chordata > Mammalia > Carnivora > Canidae > Canis > Canis lupus. The sequence continues at coordinate 27,017,261 of NC_049233.1, forward strand.
GGAGGAAAGCATATTTTCAGATTAGATTTGGAAAGCAAAACAGCAAGTTGACAAGATGTGCTTAGAGCCTTCCTGGTGTCAATATGGAAATCCTGTATCTGCAGATGGACATATGAATGACAGAGTTCTTCTATGATCAATAGATAAATGAAGGAATACTCAAGTCTCTGTACGTTAAAGAAAACATTTACCAGAATACCTAACCTAAAAGCTTAGTAAACCTCTACTTCGATTCAAACCTTTATTTTTCTTCCTTTTTCTCAATAGTTTTTCTTCATAGGTTTTTCTCTCAGTGTCCCTATTGTGAATCTCTTGCTCTCTAAGATCATCTCCTTTTGTCTTTTTTCCTCTGTTGCTTTGCTTTTCCCATTTTAAATCCTTTCTTCAAGTTATCAAGGGTAGTATCAAATGAAAATTTCTAAAAGTCCTTCTACATTTTTTTAAAGATTTTATTTATTCATGAGAGACACAGAGAGAGAGGCAGAGACATATGCAGAGGGAGAAGCAGACGCCCTATGAGAAGCCTAATGCAAGACTCGATCCCAGGACCCCAGGATCAAGACCTGAGCCAATGGCAGATGCTCAACCACTGAGCCACACAGGCACCTCATCTGTCTGTGTTTTAATACTGGTTTTTAAATATTTATTTCTTAAAATTATATCAAATTATATACAGTTTGTATCAGTTTATTTATTTTTAATTGAGTCTTTATTAAGATCACCTAGATGCAGATGAAACAACCCTCCACATCATGGATTTCCTTTCCACTGCCTGCCTGGAAGCAGTAGTCAGGAGTCAGAAGAACTGTATACTTTAAGAGTCCTATAAATCTCAAGGTTTCAGATATGTAATGTTATTGGTAAACAATTCACATGAATTTTTCAGCTGATGTGCCTTTCTTCTGATTATATTTTGGAGAGCCATTAATTCTTCAAAGATAGAACCTTAATAAGACATATGTGTATAACTGAAATACAGTTTAAGCTTAACAAAAAATATAAATAACAGTAATAGAAAATCAACATTCAATGTTTCTATGTCCATGGTATGAAAACTTCTATGTTGCTTCTAAAAGCTTTCTACATGCTTTTTTAAAATAAAGGCCTTGGATCTTAGAAAATTTAACCAGATAAATTTGCACATTACAAGTCTTAAAACTAGAAACCGTATTATTAACTGTGAAACTATGTAATTAGTTTCTTTATGGGCCTTCAATTTTTTGCTAGATAAAATTAAAACTGCCACCAAAAATTGAGGCCATTATGAACATGACAGGTCATTTGTTGAGAAAAAGGTTATGTAGAAATAGCATATAATAATTTGTTGGAAATATTAGCATATAGATGGCTATGAAATGTGTGAAGTATTATCAGAAGAATTCTAATCGAAAAATTTTGCAATGTAAGTCAAATGTAGTTCTATTCCAAGTGTAGTGAAGTTCTTAGCCCTAATGGCAAGCATAAGCTGCACAAAATGTATTTAACCTGAGGAAAAGTTAATGAGAAATTCACAATTCTGCTATTATTTTTAAAAACCATAAAAATGAAAGATACATAGCCATAACGTCAACATTCAACAAAGAATGAAAAAATATTATCTTTCTGCATAGAAAGAGTTAAATAAACATGTATTCAAGAATGTTCGCTGGTTTCTTAAACTTTCTTGATTACTCTAGTGTTTCTATCAGTGTAAGAGGGCTGTGAATTGTCAAGCTGGCCCACTGCTTCTGTATCTGTTCTGATAAACCAAATACCAAGCACCTTTTAGCCTTTTAAATTAACACAGTACATAACAGAACACATAGAAAAAATGACTCTGAGTCCATATTCAAAACACTGAACAACTCTGAAATTTATCTATCCTGCCATTTTTCTTTAAAATATTCAGCTTCATGTGTCTCTACTAGAACTTCCTGCAGTAAATTGACAAGAGTGGTTACAGAATCACAGTACCCTACTTAGCTGCACAACAGTAAATTCACTTAAGCAAAAGTTTTAGAGGTCTGTGTTGGTTTGCAAACTGGCCCTCATAGGGAGGGTAAGGAGACACCCAAGAGGAGGTAGATTGTTCCAGGTCGGTAGGTGGCAGGATTAATAAAGCAAGCATACTTGCATACGAGGCTTGTCTTAGGCAGCTGCAAGACCAGTAAATCTCTGCATCTACCTGCCAGAATCTTAAAAGTTTATGTAGAGACCTCTATTAGGTTCAGCTACATATATCATCCACAGAGCCTGAACAACACATCACTATCTCCAGGCTGTGTCTCTGTGGCAGCTTCCAGCGTGAGAAAGGCAAGCAGAGCGCTTAATATCATAAGGACAGGAGACGGTGAGGCATCTCCCACTGCCCAGGTCAGCTAGAGATCAAGTGGGGGGCACATCCTCTCCACAATCAACAGTCCACGACAGGTCTAACTCCAAGGATTTAGATGCCATGTTAACAATAGTAACATTTTCAGAAGTATTGGGAAAATTAAATTGATTTAGAGATTCTTGAATGACTAAATGAAGAAACTTGCTTAGAAGGTAACAGAATTTTTGAAGTGTAATAACATGGAATGAGGAGCACCTGGGTGCCTCAGTGGTTGAGCATCTGCCTTAGGCTCAGGTCGTGATCCCAGGGTCCTGGGATTGAGTCCTGCATCAGGCTCCCTGCAGGGACCCTGCTTCTCCCTCTGCATATGTCTGCCTCTCTCTGTGTCTCATGAATAAATAAATAAAATCTTAAAAAAAAAAAGAACATGAAATGACTTTTCAGTTGTAGAATTCTTACATGAAGAGAAGGTAATGTAGCTTATCTTATAGGCCCTCCTACAAATGACTTGGATTAAACTATTGACTCCTGACATTTTAGTTTTAATTACTCAACACCCTAAGTAAAAGCACATTTAAATTAAATGCTTGGAGCTAAAATGCATCTTAATTTATATTGTAGCAGTTTCAAGTTGTGCTTTATTGATCTCTACCTCTTTAGAATTTATATGCAATTGTAAAATGAATTTTAAAGTTATAAAATAATTAAAGGTACATATGACAGACTGCTGCTTCCTGCCCCCATCTGTTCTGGTGTGTGTGTGTGTGTGTGTGTGTGTGTGTGTGTGTGTGATAGTAACATTTCAGCTAGCCACCCAGATGAAAACCACATTTCCCAGTCTCCCTCAGAGGTATGACTGGCCATGTGTCTAAGTTCTTACCAATGGACTCCATAAGGAAGGGAAGTGTGCAATTCCTGCATCACTTGCCTTTTACGAATGCTTCCCTCCCCTTCCTTTCTTTCCTTTTCCTTGCAGCTAGAAACGGCTGCAATAGTTTTGAGGCCAGCATCTAGAGGCATTGAAAAGTGGCCCGTCAGCCTGTGGCCACTAGCCCACCCTGGACTGCAAACTGAAAGAGGACTATAGTGCTGGCTGACTGTCCCTCCACCCTAGGGCATTTTTGTTCTCACAGTTCAGCCCATACACTAACTAATCTAGGTCATCCATTTTCATGACTCATTTTTTAAGTTATTATAAAAGTTTAATTTAGGAGTGTTAGAAAAATATGTTGTTCTCTACTCCTTGTTGCAAAATCATTTGTAAGGCTACAGATTTATACTCCATTGTTATTCACCATTATTGTACTGCTTTCTTTACAAAGATATTTCAGATTTCAAAATTATGAGACTTTCAATTCAGAGAGCAAAATAAATTGATTACATTTAAAAGCAAAAGATTATTTCTGAATCTGTGACTGACAGAGTTTTATTTTCTCATTTCTAATCTTCAGTTAGATCATACAGTAGCATGATAAACATAGACGAATAATCTTGTATGAATTATGCATAAGGGAAAAAGAAGAAAGAAAAGGCAAGAAACAATTGCCCTTTCGGTTTAAGATGTGTTAGTGAGTGTTGCTGAACTGATGTAGCACTTTGGTGTAAAGCCCTTGAGCCTTACTTGATGCCCTACATCAAACATTGAGTCTCAAGATGAGAAAAAACAAGACATCTGGTGTCAAAGGTAAGGAACCCATGTAACTCCGCAAGAGACCACTGCTTTGCTTTGCGCGTGACAGCCCAGTCTCCTCAGGCCCAAAGCACCTACCCTATATGACTGTTGGACACCTTATACTAATTCTAAAAAACTACATTTTAAAAAATGGACTATTATGTTTTCAAAGGAAAGGGGTACAAATGTACGTGCTTTTCTCAAAAAAAAAAAAAAAGAAGAAACTACCATAGATATGTAAATAAGATGGTAAGAAATGTGGAATGAACTCTCATTTTTACATGAAATTCTCTGTGGAGGTAGTGCCCATATTCTTTCTGTAACTGCAATTTATTAAATTTCAGGAACATTCCTAAATAGTTGACCCCAACAACCTTAGCAATTACATACTGAGACTGGAACTTAATTCAAGTAAATGGCTTTAGCCACTTGCATAACTTTAGGAAAATTACAAATCCTTTCTAATCCTCAAAATGGAAAGATAAGGGCTGTTTTGATGTTGAAGTTTGTAAAACAATTAGTATAAATCTTGGCATATAGCTATACTCAGGATGTCTTGGTTATTATTTTGTTTACATGAATGGAAGCATAATACATACATTGTGTTATGTACTGTCTCCTAAAACTTGTTCTTTTTCTTCCCAAAAACATATCATGAGGCTATTTCCAAATCAGCATGTACAGGCTTGCTTCATTCTTTTGTATGGAATCCTTGGAATTCCACTCATGTAGCTCACTAATATTCGTGTACCTAATATGATATCCAGTATTTCTATTTTGATATTATAGATGATGTGCGCACGTGTTTGTGCATGTGTTGACATATGATTACAAATACATCAATAGGGATAAATTCCTAACAGTGCAGTTACTGGGTCAGAACTATGTGCCCTTTCTATTACATAGATATTGCAAAACCGCACTTCAAAAAGTTAACAGAAATACATAGCTAGCAGAAATATATGTTCCACCTATTTCCTCATACTCTCATCAAATGTGGGTATGATCAAGCTCTTTTTTCCAAAGAACATGATCAATAGTTTTTGTTGCTTTAATTTGCATAGGTTTAATTATGAGTGAGCCTTACTTAGCTTCTTTTGTTGTGAATTGACTATACAAGTCTCCTGCCTTTTTTATTTAAAGATAAGAGCTTCTTATATACTAAAGAAAATAAGCCATTCTCATTTGTCTTTAGCTTTTATTTTCTTTTTCCTTTGTAACTTTTTCCTTTCCAAGATTATTTTATAAAATTGTTCCTACTACTTTATCTTTTTTTTCATATTTTTTAAAGATTTTATTTGAATTCCAGTTGGTTAACATAGAGTATTAGTTTCAGATGTATAGTATAGTGATTCAGCATTTGCATACACCTGGTGCTCATCAAAAGTGCACTCTTTAATCCCTGTCACCTATTTCAGCCATCCCCTCATCCACCTTTCCTCTGCTAACCATCAGCTTGTTCTCTAGAGTCAAGAGTCTGTTTCTTGATTTGCCTCTCTCTCTTTTTTTCCCTATGATTGTTTGTTTTGTTCCTTAAATTCTACATATGAGCAAAATCACATGTTATTTGTCTTTCTCTGACTGACTTATTTTGCTTAGCATAATACTCTGGAGCTCTATCCATGTCATTGCAAATGGCAAGATTTCATTTTTTAAAAAGATTTTATTTATTTTTATTTGAGAGAGTGAGCAAGAGAGCAAGGGGGTGGGGCACGGTGAGGAGAGGCAGAAGCAGACTCCCCACAGAGCAGAAAGCCTAATTCCGGGCTTGATCCTGGGACTCCATGATCATGACCTGAGCAGAAGGCAGACACTTACCTGACTCAGCCACCCAGGCACACTGATTTCATCCTTGTTTATAGCTGAGAAATATTCATATGCATATATGAATATTTATATATATATATATATATATATATATATATATATATATATATATCACTTGTTTATCCATTTGTTACTTGATGGACATTTGGGCTATTTCCATAATTTGGCTATTGTAGATAATGCTGCTATAAACATCAAGGTGCATGTATCCCTGTGAATTAGCACTTTTGTATTCTTTGAGTAAATACCTAGCAGTGCAATTGCTGGGTCTTGGGTAGTTCTGTTTTTAACTTTTTGAAGAACCTCCATACTGTTTTCCACAATGGCTGCAGCAGTTTGCATTTCCACTAACAGTGCAGGAGGGTTCTCCTAAAAAAAACAAGAAATAACAAGTGTTGGCAAGGATGCAGAGAAAGGGGAAAACCTGTTGTTTTGATTACCACTACTTTCTAATATAGAGTCTTCATAGTTACTATCTTGGGGGATGTCCATTGATTATGTAGATGTTTGGACTATACCTTCATATCTAGAAAATTCAGAAATATGATTCTTATATTACATCATGGATACATATGCCTAATGTACAAGTAGATACAGATGAATATACATGAATATGACTAATGATTGTAGTCATAAGAAAAAGATTTTACTGCTCATCCAAGTGTTCTTAAGTTTATCTTCTGAGCTGTGTTCGGATACTTTATATCTTTTAAAGCTACTACTTGCTACATATAAATAATTTGAGTTACAAATATTGTTAAACAAATACAATTTTAACTTTTTGCATTTTTCCCAAAAAACTTCTGATCATTGGCCTTAATTACAAATCAAATAGGAATAAGTGCTTAAACTTTCCTACAGACCTTATTTTTCATTCTTAAGTAAATGATGATTGGTACAAACATAGGCAATATAACTTAGTTCATGATGGGAAACAGATGCTCAAACCCACAGAAATTAAAATCAAATGCTTCAAACAGCTACAATTTTATGGCCACCCTTATTATTTATATTTCCTCAAAGTAACAATAAAACTGCTATGTTTCAGAAATCTGTGGAAAGTTATAGTTTATTCATATAAATTACTAAAACATCCATTAATGCAGTACAAACACAATATAAAATACCCATTAATTCACAGAAAAAAACATAAGCCACATTTTTTTATCATTTGTACCATATAATACTGGAATATATACAAACATATTCATATATGCAGATTTATACATGAAAGCGAATTTACACAACTACTGCAGGGTGATTGGTTTTTAATCAATATGGGGGTCTGCTATTCATAGAGCTCTAACAGTAATGAGAGCTTTCAGCACACCCTGAAATTGAGTACGGTAGCTAAACATACTCTCTAGAGAATTTACCTGAACTTGAAAACTCTAAAAACAACCATATTCATGTTGTTTTCATGCTGTTTCAAAAAGGTTTTCTGTCCAGTAACATGAAATGAACAGACTGTTAAACTCTCATTTATTTTCCCTAGTCTTTCCTCGTTTTCTCTCCTACTTTCCCTAGTGAACAGATACTCATTTTTTTCAGATGTACATAACAATCTGAGCCCCAACTCTGTATAAATTACAAAGAGCCAGAGGCTTCAGGTTGTGATTGTGAATTTCTCACTGTAGTTGTGTCTCAAGCAGATGCTGGCCTAGCAGCTATCTATACCCATTAAGAACACAAAGAGAATCAGTGGCCAATGGCTATGGGAAAAAACCTCCGGATCGGCCAGCTGTTGTGCTTTGAATGCTGTTAAAATATGAGGACAGGAAGGACAACATGAGAATCCCAAAACATTAAACCACAGCATCAATGTTTGTAATGCAAAGATTTTCTGTTTGAACCCATTGAGGGAAAAGCTTACTACCCTGAATATTACAAGAACTTAAATTTCTTGGGCCTTATACATTGATTGAATTGTTGCAAATTGGCCACATCTTCAAATTGTACTCTAAATTGCTGCATTTATAGGAAGCTACCCAAAACATTAGACTAGAAAATGTTAACTATATCATGCATTGTGTGTAATTCATTTTACTAGCATTCAATTTCCTATTGTTTTTGACACAGGAAAACTGAAGGAACCCCATGAAAAAAAATTAAGTTTTTTCTTTGCTCCTTTTCCTGCTTCCGTTCTTGCTAGAACCTGCACACCCCCATTACACATGCTTGTCCTCCTTGTGAAGATCAAGGAACTTATTTCTTCAGAGTCTTCCAGCACAACAGATAACATCTAAGGAGTGACAGGGTGAGGTTCATCATAAACAAACTCTAAAACCACTGATTCCTAACACCTTAACACCAAGACCTCTGGTGTCCAGGGCATAAGTGACTTGTGGAAGGCACTTGAACACTCATTCTTGTTCAACCAGTTCCTGGATTCCTGAGAGGACATGTATGCCAGACCACTCACCTCAACAAGAACTCCAGACTGCCAAAGAAAGATGAGACTCCTGCTCCTTTTCCTTCCCGAGTCTCCTGGACACTCTTGTCTATATCTGTTCTCTCTGTCTGTCTTCAGGAAACTCGGCTCTTTCTTCCTCTTGGCTCATGTTTGATTTCCATCCTGCAAGAAACCAAGGACCCTTTTGGCTGGTCCTGCCGGACCCTTTCTGGGTCCTGGAACCCCTCTGGATCCTCAGACCTGACCTGTCTGCTTCATTTTAGCTGGTGTTTTTTTAATTAATTAACATTTTTGATTACTACTGATTAACATTTGCTGATAATTGAATTGCTAAAGAAGGGGAATATTTCATTGTTCAGCTTTTTTTTTTAACTGTAAGAAATAATGTAATGTGTCTGAATTTAAAATATATCAGCCTTCTCAGACTGAAAACTCAGATTACACAGATTAAACAACTCAGAAAAAGAACACGTTAGGGGTTCTTGGGTGACTCAGTTGGTTAAGCATCTGTTTTAGGCTCAGGTCATGATCCCGGGGTTCTGAAACTGACCCCCACATCAGTCTCCCTGCTCCAAGGGGAGCTTGATTCTCCCTTTCACTCTGCCTGCTGCTCTGCCTAATTGTTTCTCTCTCTGTCTCAAATAAATAAATAAAATCTTTAAAGAAAAAAAAAGAAAAGAAAAAGAACAGATTAAGGAAAAGAAAGATTAAAGAAAAGAAAGAACAAATAAATAATTCTCTGGTTTAGGCAATATCTACAATAGCACAAATTTTCAGTTCAATTCAAAATGTACTCAACTATTTCATTGAATTTTCAGGATTGGTTTGTGAACTTGTACAAATTTTTTTTTTTTCAAAATTTTTTTTTTAAAGCACAGCTGACACACTGCTACATTAGTTTCAGGCGTACAAGGTAGTGTTTGACAAGTGTTTACATTATGCTGTGCTCACCACAAGGGTGGCTACCATCTGTCACCATACAGTCCTATTACAATACCATTGACTATATTCCTTATGCTATCTTTTATTCCCGTGACTTATTCTTGCACAGCCTGTTTTGAGGACTACGACAAAAACCAACTTCCAGTAATTTGTAAAATGTAATAAAATGCACTATATCTTTTGTTTGTTAACCCATATAAATCAATCATTTATTTAATAATATCTTTTTAAAAAATACATTACAACTGCCCAAGTAACCTGTCAATTCAACACCAGGTACCAAAATAAGTATTAATTTGGTTAAGTGGTCATTTAAAGAACACCTGGTTTAACTGAATGACTAAAATGTGGTTACACTAGCAGATCAAATTCATCAAAGTAGCAAAATTAATTGAGAATTAAAGGGCAAGGTCTAAAGTCAAGGCTACTCTGCAGTGACATAGTATAGCAACTCAGCCACATGCTAACAATCATTCCTTTTCATAACAGAGTTGGTTGCTGGGTTTCCTTTTTGTGTGTGTGTGTGTGTGTGTGTGTGTGTGTGTGTGTCATGATAAAGTTATTTTCCTATGCAATTACTTTTGTTTTTTTGTCTTTTTTGTCTTTTATTTTAAAGATGTATCTATTTATTTGAGACAGAGTGTGCGTGTGTGTATAAGTGGGAAGAGGGATAGAAGGAGAGAATCCTCAAGCAGAGTCCCAACTGAGTGTGGAGCCCAATGTGAGGCTCAGTGTAATGACCCATGAGATCATGACCTGAGCAGAAACCAAGAGTCAGACACCCAACCCATCGAACCACCCAGGAACCCCTGCAGTTACTTTTCTATAACATTAGAATTGATCTTTGAATTCCTCATTCTAGCACACCATATTGGTCAACTGGCTGCATCATTTTTCATCAATCATTTAATCTCAATGAGCCAACATTTTCTCATTTATTCCTTGGAATTCAAAGAAGTTAAGCTTAATTTTCTCTAAAAATGGCTTTTAGCCCTAAAATTACAATGTTCTCTTTCTTTCCTTGGATCTATAAGTGTTGGTGTATGATGTGTATGTATGAAAATTTTGGTTATGTTTTCCATTTACATCATGTTTGTTTTTTTTTTTTAAGGTTATGTAGGTATTATAAAGCAAATTGAAAAAACTTCATCTTTTTCTATGACCTGTAATAATTTATATACTGTACTGTGTTTCTAACAACATAGAATTATACTATATGATTTCCACCAAATCTTTACTTCTACTAACAGCAAAGTCAATCTACTGTGAAAACAACAAAAGTAACAGCTTTAGCCCAGGACCATTTACAAGCCTAAAATAAGCAATAAGTAAGTCATAAATTCTTCTACTTAGAAAATATTCCTCCAGAATAAAATTGCACATATATTTTTACTCCGTTGGAAAGGTTTGCCATCACTTTAAATGTACCCAGTGGGAACCAAAAATAAGAATGTAATTGTGCTTCAGAGAAAGCTTAATCCAAAAACAGCAAGTACAAAGAATCTTGAAAATGGATCCTAGATTAAAACTATGTTCTCAAGATATTAAAGATTCATTTGAATCTCTAACATTACTAAAAAAAAAAAAATCAGCTTAGTTATATTGTAACCTCAGCTATATTGCATGCCAACAAGTGAGCTAAAAATACAGCTTTTGGATCAAGGTGGGCATTGAATGGATACTTTATTCCAAATACAGAAATTATAATAAGCCTAAAAGTGATAGAAAACAAAAATTAACTAGAATTTTTACAATACTCATTGCTATGTTCTGACAGACAGTATAAAGCTATTTATCAAATAAAAGAATATGGTTTCCTTAATTACTTAATAGAATAAGTTAAAGTAAATTTTTTTATTTTACGAGTTTATTTATCTATTCATGAGAGACACACAGAGAAGGCAAAGACATAGGCAGAGGGAAAAGCAGCTCAGGAGCTCGATGCCAGACTCCATCCCAGGACCCTGGGATCATGACCTGAGCCCATGGCAGACATTCAACCACTAGAGCCATCCAAATGCCCAAAGTAAATATTTTTAATAAAATAATTTTTCTATTTACTAGAGGAAATTTTAAAACATATGAAAAATTTTCTAAATATAAATGTTTTATGTCCTTGTCACTGTCTCTCTACTGTGTCCTGTCAGATGATGGGTAACAGATAGCTAGACTCTACGTGACTGTAGGCCAGTTTATCCTAGCTGTTTTGAAATACCTCCTTTGTCCCATTTCAAGACTTGCTATGATTTCAAGATTTCTGCATCCAGAGTATCACACATTTGTACCTGATTGTGAAGTAAAAACTTCCACTGTTAGCCATCTTCTGTGCCCTCAAAGATATTTTCAGTGGCTGCAGAAGAGCATTTGTTAGTCATTTATAATCACTACCATGACTTGAGCATTTACCATTTGTCAGGTCTATGCTAAGCACTTTAACAAACATCTCAGTTCTATCACTATGAGGTAGGTACTTACTATTTATTTTAGAGAGAGAGAGAGTACTAGCAAGAGGGGTAGAGGGAGAGGAAGAGAGAATCTCAAGCAGACCTCGTGCTACCTGACTCAGGGCTCAATTCTACCACCCTAAGATCACAACGCCAGCTGGAACCATGAGTCAGACACCTGACTGCGCCACCAGGCACCGCACTCAGTATCTCATTTTACAAGTGAGGAAACTAAGGCTCACAGTGGTTAGTTTGCTCAAGGTCACACAACTAATAAGAATCTGAGCCCAGGGACACGTGGGTGGCTCAATGGTTGAGCATCTGCCTTTGGCTCGGGTCATGATCCCAGAGTCCTAGGATGGAGTCCCACATCAGGCTCCCCGCAGGGAGCCTACTTCTCCCTCTGCCTATGTCTCTGCCTCTTTCTCTTTGTCTCTCATGAGTAAATAAATAAAATCTTAAAAAAAAAATGTCTGAACCCAGTTGTGATGCTACAATGAATTTTATTAAATTCCTAGAAGTCACTTCTTATTTCTATTATTTATGATTTATAGCTGGTCTGTAAAATCATCCACATTCATTTCTGCAGTTTGCTACCCTTTTAACTATACTTTTCTCTGTATTTGCTTCTAGTTGATTAGGTTGGCACTTAAAAAGTAAAGTAAACTGCTCTTACTATTTATAGCTCGACTTCTGCTCAGCGTCATTTCCTTGACATCTCAGCTTTTATTTATTTTGTAAAAAAGTGTCTTCTCAAGCCCAATCTTCTTATTTATTCAGGAAGAACAAAGCCTACATAAACTATAGAAAATCCAGGCTAAGAGTGACAAGACGAGAATAGAAGTATAATTTCATTCCTGAGGGTGTTCTCCTCACCTGTAAATGGGCATTTCTGAGTTTGGTCTCACCAGGAGGCAACTCTCAGTGAGGACCATATGTTGTTGGAGCCAGCCTGCATGTATTTGAAGCCCAGCTCCAACATTTTGTGTCTCCATCTGCTTAGCCATAAAATGCTATAGTACCAACTCCAAGGGGTGGTCCTAAGGATTAAATGAGTCAATATATAAATACCTGGAGTAGTACTCAGAACCAAGGAAGCAGTATATAACAATATTATTCAAAGAGATTTCTAAGAGGTGTCTGTCTGGGTGGCTCATCTGGTTAAATGTCTGTCTTTGGCTCGGGTCTTGATCTCAGAATCCTGGGATGGAGCCCTGTGACTGGCTTCTTGCTCAGCGGGGAGCCTGCTTCTCTCCCTCCCTCTGCCCCTCCTTCTGTTCATTCTCTCTTTCTCTCTGTCTCATAAATAAAAATGTTTTTTAAAAAAGTTATGAAGATTTCTAAAGTAACTGACACAGATGTATTCAAATACTTTCAAGAGTGTATTTAAAAGCAAACATGAGAGTGTGTAGAGAATCTAGTATTCTTAATTATGAATGTGGCTGCCCATCTCCTTCTCCACCCCCATTGGTACAGATGATAAAGTGCTCACCAAATAGAGGACAATAGTTCATAAGTCAACACCTACCATATGGGTAAGTATTTGGGTGGTTATTTGCTTAGTTTCACTGAGTTGACTGTTAAAACAGTGCACAGAGGTAGCTTCTGCTAAAAACACCCTGGTGAACTCAGCCTCAAACAACACCATGTCACACAGCCCACTCTGCTGCGAACATTCCTGTGCTCAGGCTGCTCCCAGGCTGAGTGCTTAATGTTTATGAGCTCAGAACCTGGATTTCAGGTTGCTGGATCAGAATGCTGGATTTAAGTCCTAATGTGTGGTCTTCCACAGGTTACTTAACCACTCTTCTGTAGGATGCTAGTAATGGTTCAATCTCCAACCAAAGTAGAAACTACATTGTAAAGGGCCTGGTCAATGGTGGATTCTCTAAAAGTATAGTTATTGTTCTGAACACTATTACCTTTGTCATAGGCTTCTCTGTTAGCTTTCCTCACACTCTTACCTCCTAGATAAATCCCTAATTTTCTCTCAGTCTAAAAGAAATGAGCTTAAACTGGTAAGATAAGCATTGGGAGATTAAATTTAAAGATGCTGGAACGATCAGTGCAAGAATCACTTACTAATCTTCCCAATTCTCCACTGCTTTCTCACACTTAGTTTTTAAAAGTTACTTACATTAGGTGTGCCTGGTTGGCTCAGTCAGTTCAGCATCTGACTCTTGATTTAGATTCAAGTCATGATCTCAGGGTTGTGGGATCGAGCTCTGTGTCAGGCTCCATGGTCAGCTGGGAGTCTACTTGGAATTCTCTCTCTCCCTCCACTCTGCTTTCTAAATAAATAAAACATTTTAAAAACTAAAAGTTACATTTTGGGGGTACCTGGGTGACAGTCAGTTAAAGCTTCCAACTCTTGATTTCGGCTCAGTTTGTGATCTCAGTGTTGTGAAATTGAGCCCCAAGTCAGACTCTACACTGAGCACTGACCACAGAGACTGCTTAAGACTCTCTCTTCCTCTCACTCTGTCCCTCCCCTCTGTATTCTCTCTGAAAATAAACAAATAGACCTTTTTTTAAAAAAGTTACATTTTTACTTTTAAGTTACTAATTAACTGACCTTCCTTGTTGTAGCTGGTTTCAGCCAAACAGAAGAGGGAAATAGGAGATTATTTACTCTGCCCACAGAAGAGTTTAGGATCAAGTCCCTTTCCTAGGACTTGTGGTAGGGAGCAGGGGGTTATGAAAATAATCTCAAAAAAGTGAAAATTTAGTAATAGATTATTGTAACTGTCAAGAAAAATGTTAATGACTGTCATATAGCAAAAGGATTATTGAGTGTCCTTTTTGTGGACTTTTGGGGGTTATCTGACTCTGTAAGAATCTGTCTTTCACTAGAATATTCTACAGCTCTGTCAAGATGGAAGTTAACCTGTGGAAAAATAATGGTGATACAGGTATTCCTTGTCCACAGTAATGTAAATAGCTCCTGTTTTGGGCAATGCAAATGGATTTGTCAAGCAAATATATAAATCCATTTCTCATTCAAAGTAGTTGTCACATCCTCTGGTTCACTTGTTATTTTATGAGTTAAATGAAATAGTTCACATGTATTTCATTTTAAATTTGTGAAGAGATGTAATTTTATCATTTTGCAAATTATTCTTTCATGAAAGGTACAAAATTAAAACACAGAATCACATGATTAAATCTGCTGCAATAAGAGAAAAGGTCAAGAAAGATTTGGAAGAGCAACTTAACATGAAGAATGTTAAAAGAAATAAGTTTCCCAAAAAGACAAGAAGAAAGGAATCATAATCAGGGAAAACAGCATTTATTCATTCAACATGAAGTGAGGTGCAAAAAAAAAAAAAAAAAACCTTAAGATACAGTTCTTATTGTCAGAAATCTTATAGATAAGTAGAGGACAATTATGCAAGACAAGTATGATTCAGTGTCATAAAAAAGCTGAAAGTAAGAAGGGTACTGTGACACACCAAAGAAGGGCATCAGTTTAGAAAGAGAGGGTAGGAAAGCTTTTTGGAGGAGTTACTGTTTGCAATGAATCATGAAAAACAACTAGAAATTATCTAGATGGAGAAGGAACAAGTGAACCTCTGAAGCCGAGGAAAAAAGCATGTGGAAGCATGAAATCCTGAGTTTCTGGCAGAAAAGAAATGTTTTGAATCAGTGAATCTCAAATGCAGTCCTTGATAAAGTTTTCAACAACTAAGAGAAAAGTGTTAAAAATAAGTTATATGGCTCTAAATCTATGCGCATAACACCCTAGACATGGGTCATGAGCAGTGACCCATGTCTAGGGTGTTATACGCACATGGTTATGGACTATACATAGTCCAAAGGGTTTCTCTACTTACTCCCCCACATCAATCCAGTGTCTGCCGCAGCATCCACAAATTCCCCTCTCCCTCAATTTATTTCCCTTTGCCTTCTTCTCCCTTCCTTCACCTCCTGCCCCTTATGATCTCCTCGGTCTTGTCTTCTCTTCTGCTCTTCTCCTAGGTTTCCAGTTCCTTGATGAATGCTTTACCTTAGATCCCCAGTGTACATCTCTGGGTGAAAGTTAGGGCTTTCAAATCGAGGTATCTACAAGACAAACAAATCTTTTTCTGCTAATATTGATCGTCTCTCCTAGATTAAGCCAATATGCTTTTATATGAATAGTCTCTGTCTTTAAAAAACAAAAACAAAAAACAAACAAAAAAAAAACCTTCTTTGCTGTCAAGGATGAGATGAATAAGGAAAAAAAAAGATGGGATACAAAGAAATGTCTGGTCTCCCATTGCACTCTCTAGGGTGTTCTTTTTTTCCCCATAGAACTATATATTTATTCAGTCTGAGTTATCATAGTTAATTCTGTGCTAGTGAATTTATTGTTTGGAATGTGTATGTATGTATGTGTGTTAAAATGATTTCTTTTTTGTATTTTATGCCCTTAAGTTACAGTTACTTGTAATGTATTATAATGTCCCTTTTTGGCAAAATTAAAAGTTGTCAACCCAAAGTCAGTATCCCAAATTTTTATATTGTCTTAGAAAAATCCATAAGCCAGTGAAATAGACTAGATAATGTTCCAGAGATCTTCTAACAAGATCAGATGGTCAAATCTTTCAAAGCCAGGACTGTGATCTAAACTATTAGGGCTCTGGTCCAGTGTTCCTTCTACTATTACATGCTAGAAGATCTCAGAATCTGCAACACATCACCTACAAGTTGGAAAGTGTTAGTAAAAAGCACTGAGTGGTAGCACTGAGAAATAATAGTTTAAGATGCAGTTTGATATTGTACTAAATTAACATTCAACTTTTTAATTACAGTATTCATATTAAACCTGTATAGCATTATATTCTCTGGACCTAAGGAAGATAATTTAGGTGATTACGCAATCTCATTTCAAGAACTCAGAGAGAATATGTCTAAATTATTCCTCTGCACTGAATCCTAATAAAACAAGTTGAAGCAGGTTATCTGTAAAGGAAAGTTTCTTTATTCCCTTTTAATAAATCTTTCAAAACCTGAGCAACATGTTTCATGAGAGCAAAAACATATTCACTCTTCACAGGTGAAATACCATGAGTTTGTAATAACCCACAGTGCCACAGTCCAGCAATTTGAAAAAACATACATAAGAATTTTTTATTCAGTAAATTTAGATGAAAAACAAAGATGAACCCAGAAAGCATGAATTCTATGATAATTTTAATGAGAATTTACCAATATGCATATGCTGACATGTTGAAATTGCACATTTTATTTGAACAATTGAAACGTCAGCTGACAAGCAATGAACTGGGTATTTTTTCACTTTAAAAATCTTCAACTCCCAATAGAAAATGGTCCAGAAAAAGGGACCTCATACTGTACCACTCTCTGTCAGTCCAGATACCTGAGAGTCCATCTCGAGCACTATTAATTTAATTAATTAATTTAAATGATGCCTCTGTTTCTTTTTCTTTTTTTTTTTTTAATTTTTATTTATTTATGATAGTCACAGAGAGAGAGAGAGAGAGAGGCAGAGACACAGGCAGAGGGAGAAGCAGGCTCCATGCACCGGGAGCCCGACGTGGGATTCGATCCTGGGTCTCCAGGATCGTGCCCTGGGCCAAAGGCAGGCGCCAAACCGCTGCGCCACCCAGGGATCCCTTTTTTTTTTTTTTTTTTTTTAATTTTTATTTATTTATGATAGTCACAGAGAGAGAGAGAGAGAGGCATAGACACAGGCAGAGGGAGAAGCAGGCTCCATGCACCGGGAGCCCGACGGATGCCTCTGTTTCAATTGGAATGCAAGGTATTCCTTACTGTTTCACAACAATATTTTTAAAAAATTGATCAACATTTAAATTTTGTTTAGCACATTGACAAAAAATAACCCATTAATGTAGTGTTTTCCAGAAGATATTACTAAGTGGAAAAAAGCCCAGTATAAAACAGGATACACTACCATTTGTGAAAGGAAGGAAAATATAAATATACACATGTATCTGCCTATCTTTCCAAAAGGAAACACTAGAAAGATAAATCAGAAAACTTTAACATTGGTTACTGAAAAGGTGTGGAATGGAAGGGAGCAGAATGGTCCAGGTTGGGAGTGATATTTCTTTGCAAATACTTTACACAGTCTTAACTTTTAGAAACATGTTAATAGTCTGTAAGTTTAAAAAGATAGAATCAGCAAGGATGAGAAGTGTATGGGTAAGGCACTAAAACTGAAAGCAAATAAATCTAAAGCAAAACTAAAACTGAAATAAATGAACCCAACTGTATTTCAAATGAATAATAAAACCTCAGGGAAAAATGAGGGAGGGAGGATTTAACCCAAGTGCCCTCTGTGAGGGGAGAGCAAGATATTTGTATAATCTTAAAATGTTTCCCCACAGATTACTTACTAGTCAAAGGAAAAAAAAAAAAAAAAACTAGCAATTGGGAAATCATGCCTTGACCAATTGATCAGAATGAACATCACAAGCAAGGAGCAGATGAATACAGTGTGCCTTCAAATGTGATGTTCTGAGAAAGATAACACCTCATATTTATAATATTTTGACAGAGGATGTATAGCCTGAGTCTACTTATGAGGAAGCATTAGTCAAACTCAAATTGTGAAATATTCTATTTTTAAATGGGAGGTGGGTTAGGGGAACTACATTATTCAAAAATGTCAATGTCATAAATCAAAGAAAGGCTGAGAAAATATATAGACTAAAGAGCCATGACAACTAAATTCAGTATTTGATATAAATACAAATCCTGGGAGGCAAGTACTATAAATGACACTATTAGGTCAATTGACAAAATTGATATATGAATGACAGATTCAAAAAATATTCTATCAATGTTAAGTTTTTTAAAGGTTGTCACTGTAATCAGTGTACAGAAGAGAATATCCACATTCTTAGGAAATAAAACTAAAGTATCTAGAAGGAGGGGTACTTGGGTGGTTCAGTGGCTGAGCATCTGCCTTTGGCTCAGGTTATGACCCCTGGGTCCTGGGATCGAGTTCTGCATCAGGGTCCCCATGGGGAGCCTGCTTCTCCCTCTGCCTATGTCTCTGCCTCTCTGTGTGTGTATTCATGAATAAATAAATAAAATCTAAAAAAAAAACTAAAAAAAAATAGTATCTAGAAGGAAAAGGCCATGAAGCATGAAACTTATTCTCAAATGATCCAGAAAAAAATTAAATATATATATATTTATACACACACAAGAATATACATATCCATAAGAATGGAGGCTATACATGGAGCCAACAGTACCTACTCTCTCACTACAGCCACTAAGACAGTTGTAGTTACTGCCACTGCCAACTGTCCAACCTGTCAGCAGCAGAGACCGTTGACGAGCTTCAGCATAGCACCATCTTCAAGAAGGCCAGCCAGCCACTGCTAGCATGCTGACATCAAAGAAAAAATTACACTGGACAAAATTAAACAGGTAAGAAAGACTTTATTTGAGACTATGTTAATAGGAGAGACAGGAAAGCAATCAACACTCAAATTCCATGAAGCAAAGGGCAGGAATGTTTTTAAGCACCAGGGTGAGCTAGTGGAAAAGTACTGTACATTCGGGAGGCAGTGGACCAATGAGCTGTGTTGTGATATTGAATCATTCCTGAGTTTGCAAATGTTTTTCTCTGTAATTAGTCCTCTGTGTTTGCTAATTGGTGCTTATCGAAGTTAAGCCCCTGTGCTCCCACACAGACCTAGTTATAGGGGTGAAATCCTCCTGATGGATCCCAGGTCCTTGATGAAAACTTTCCTGGATTATACAACCGGCAAGAAGATTTTAAAAGATTTACATCTCAAAGGAGCACAGAAAGAAATTGCACTTATTATGTTTGCTAAAGTAAATGTTCTAAGAAAAAGGAGGCCATGGTTCTAGAGTCAGGAAGAAAGCTTTCTAAAGTTCACAGTCCATCTGAGGGGAATGTTAAGGCTGGCTCCAGCACTGATTATATTAGACTCCTTCCTCCCTGGAGGAGGCAGTGTTTTGTCCTTCATAGAATTGGTACCTATTATAGGTATCCTTTGCCTTCCCTGATCTCACTGTTTCCATCAGCTCCTCTAATCAAAGAATTAGAAAATGCCTAATCTATTGGTGTGATAAACTGCACAAAATTGCCTCAGACCTAAGTACCTATTCAGGGCAAAGAAGGTGAGAGAAATGACATGAGGTCATAAGATCCACAGCGCTTACCTTATACTCCATCACCCAGAAGCAGGCAGCAAAATAGAAGAGATTGGAAGGGCCTGTAAAAGACTCAGCTTTGGCAGTAGATTGGAGACAGTCCCCTGTCAGCTTGGTCACTGTCCTCTGGGATGTACTAAACCGACAGCTAATATGTGGTGAAGTGTTCCCCAATGCAAAAATACATCAGCCTATGAATCAAAAGGTGGAAGGACTGGCTCTGCTCATCATAATTCCTAATGATACATTCACTGAATTTGTTTTTCCTCAATCCCCTGAATTCAGGCTATGCCAGATTTGGAGGTAGAGGGTAAGGAGGCAGTCAGGGAGGAGGAAAGGCACAGCAGGAGAGAAATTTTCACCAGGGTATCCAATAAGATTTCCACTTGAAGCTATATGCAACTCTTTTGGTAACCTTAGACTTCTCCTGCCAGCAGGCCAGTAGGCAAAGAAAGGAATTACTCTGTTGCAGGGATAATTAGCTCTGATTACTATGAAGAGCTGAGTTGCTACTAAACGATGGGGCAGAAAGGAGTGTGTTTGAACACAGTGAATTCACTGGATCATGCCTTTGTGTGTCCATTCAGAGCAATAATAATGAACAAACAATTGCCATAATCACTACCCAGCAAAGCCAAGAGAAGGGCTCAGAACTGTCAGGAATAAGAACCAGATAACTCAAGCCAAGCTTTAGATGCCAGGGTGGCTCTTGGCAGGGTCCTGGCCAAAAATGAGAAAAATCTAGCATGGAAGGCAGAGGACAGAGATGATAAATATCGGTTAAAGCCTTGGGCCCAGCTCCAGAAGCCTCTTGTCATAAGTCCCTGCAGAGATTGCATCTGGTCACCACCTTGAGGGACTCCATAACAATGGACTTAAAAGAAGACACAGCAGATCTGAATGAAATAAGAGTGGATTGTATCATACGCCTCTCAAGAGTGTCACTTCAAACCCTCTGGCTCCATTTCTCCCCCCAGCTGTGCATACGGTTCCATGCAGGCTTCAAATGGCTTCTCATGGATGCAGCTTCTCTTACTCATGCAAACCCAGGGTGCAAGAAACTTTACACCTGTGGGGACACCCTTGTCCAAAAGAGAAAGGGGACTGATAATTAAACACTTATGTCCTTGGGAGGACAGTTCTGCAAAATATTTCATAAGGCTCCTGAGAAGGTGAGATGTAGCCACAGCCTCCTATAATGGAGGCCAACCCAATAGTGTATCCTTTGTGTTCCCATTCTCTCTTTCCTGCTTTACTTGTTCTTCACTTTTTTTGGCATCGCTTCTCAAACATTCTACTGGTTTGAATACCCTTGCCTAAGACTTTACTAAGTCCTCGGGAACCTAGATGAATTGCTTAACTTCTACAAGCCTCATTTTCATCACATTTACAGATGGGATGTTATTTATAAAGGGTATTTGAGGATTAACAGAGGGAATGTATATGAAGCATCTACAACAGGATCTGGTCCAAACAACCACTCAACAAATGGCAGCAATCATTGTGTCTCATTTCTGTCACAGATCACTGTAAATTACCTTCCCTCTGAATGATTTAGAGTATATTTACATGGAAAAATAGAAAGCCAGAAACAAAAATGCCCATTTGATGTGTGTTGCTAATTTATTCTGCCCTGGATCATTTTGACATGATTCAAAATAGTACAAATAGTACAAACTTACATTTGTGGCAACCAGTCCTCTCAGCAGTTTGTATTTCATTCCAATAATGATTTGCTGACAGATTTGAATCAGGAAGGCTCTTAATAATTGATAGAGAAAATACACAGAGAGGTGGAAGAGAGCAGCACCCATGGTCATATGAAGGGATTCACCTTAGACATAGGAGACATCCACTCCCTTTACACAGAAGACCAAAAAGGAAAGAAGGGTGAGATGGCAACTCATTTTGTAGGGGTCCCTGGAAGTTGAGTGAATTCAGGTTCAGTTCAAGGTCATATGTTGGGACAGGAAGAGAAATTGGCAAAGGAGTTCAGGATAGAAAGATTTGGAATAATTAATATTAGATAGAAAAATAGATGATTCTATGTGATTATTAGATTCAAAGAAGAGTTGACCTGTGTGAAACGCACAGGTGGCTGAGGAAGGCCGAGAGCCAGCTGAGATGGGAGACCATAAACGTACATCAACATGAAAATGCAGGTGGGCTGTACAGATATTAAGTAACCTAGAATAAAGGTGGGATTATGAGGCCCTAACGAGATGGATCTTAATGAAACTCTGGATCGGGGAATGTTGAAAAACTTCCTTAAATGTTGCAAATGGATTTATTCCCCCAAGAAGTTGAGGTTTGAATGCATACTTTGATATAGACCTCTGCTTAAAATGGGGAGAATAAAATCAATGAGCCCTCGGAACTAAAGGGCTCCCCATAACCATGTAAAATTTCATGGTTGGAGAACAGTTTCATCCTTAGGGATATATTTCCTTCAGAAAAAAATGTCTGTTTTTTAATCTGGATTTAGACCACACTTTGCCTTAGTGGTACTCCATATCCATAATCCATAAGTGGATTTTAATTTGACTGAATAAATCATTTTAGGAAGAATTTCCTAGGTTAAGAAAGAAGACTTGAGTTTTCCTTTCAACCAAGAAGGAATAATGAGAATTGGATTTATCCTCATTCCTTAAACAATTGAAAAACCAGGCAAAACTTATCAGACACTGATTTTCAAGACAATGGAAATCAGGCAACAAAAGATAAATCCTAAGAGAAAGGGGGGAAATGATATGAACTTATGATTGCCCCAGGCTACTGCCTAGAGAGTTTCCAACCTGCAGTACAGTGAGGAGGAATCCAGGGAGAAGTCAGTTGTCTCTTGATTTGAGATTGAGGAGGTTAAGGCAGCTAATGTTTTCAAGGCAGAGCACCATAGAGGAGAAAGCTTGCAAAGGAAGTGTTCCAGAGATCCGAAGTGGGTCCTCCTCCAGTCTTAAGCTGAATGCTGACCAGAAATCCATCAGAAAAACAAATAATCCAATTAAAATGTGCAGAAGACATGAACAGACATTTCTCCAAAGAAGACATCCAGGTCCCCAATAGACACATGAAAAGATGCTCAGCATCATCATCAGGGAAATGCAAATCAGAACCACAATTAGATATCCCCTCACACCTGTCAGAAAGGCTAAAATCAAAAACACAAGAAACAAGTTCTGGCAAGGATATGGAGAAAAAGGAATCCTCATGTACTGTTTGTGGGAATATGGACCGGTGCAGCTGCTATGGAAAAAAGTATGGAGTTCCCTCAGAAAGTTAAAAATAGACTACCCTGAGATCCAGTAATAATATTTTTTGGTATAAAAAAACATTAATTCAAAGGGATATATACACCCCTGTGTTTATAGCAGCATTATTTACAATAGCTAAATTATGGAAGCACCCAAGTGTCCATTGATAGATGAATGGATAAAGAAGGGGTGGTATACATATATATATATATATATATATATATATATATATATATATATATATAATTCTGCCATAAAAAGAATAAAATTTTGCCTTTTGCCACCACATGGATGGAGCTAGAGCATATAATGCTAAGCAAAATAATTCAATCAGAGAAAGACAAATACCGTATGATTTTACTCATGGGATTGCAAATATAGAATATAAGAAACAAACAACCAAAAATGAGCAAAAGGAAAGAGAGAGAAACCAAGAAACAGACTCTTAACTATAGGGAACAAACTGGTAGGGGTAGTGGGAGGGATGGGCAAAATAGGTAAAGGGGATTAAGAATATGCATATCATGATGAGCACCCACTAATGTGTAGAATTGTTGAATCACTATATTATAAACCCAAAATTAATATAACACTATATGTTAACTACACTGGAATTAAAATAAAAATAAATTAATTTAACTTAATTACTTAAAAATTAGCTATTTCTGGCAGAGGACAGCTGTCCCAAAGGAGTGGCAATCTCTCAAGAGGTGACAGTAGCAGAGTTAGCATTATGGTAGGATGACAGGGAAGCCAGAACAATGAATTTCCAGGATAGAGGTGAGAAAGTCTTCTGGGAAACTAGGATAGGTGGTAGGGCATCATGATAGGGAGCTGGTATTTTGCCACCAGGCTGGTGGAGCTCATGATTTAATGTATAAACAGAAAGAGAACATTATTTTGCAGTCACAACATGGAAAGCAAAGAAACATGGGCAAGCACTAGAAATGGAATACTAACTGGTGCTAAATTCCTTAATGAATGTAGGTATGCTGGCATTCAAAAGATGACAGTATAATAAGGGCTGGTGAGAGGATAGGAGGAGGTGTGATGCTGATGGGCTGAGGGGAAAGAGGAATGCATTAGCAGAAGGAGCTTCCACCTCTGTTGGGAACATTTGTAAAACAGACTTTGCTGAATCTCAGACTCCATGAGAGGGATTTTTCTTCTATTCTGCTGCAGATGCCTGCAAGAAATGAGTCAGTAAGTTTGCCCAGAACTTTATCTGGTTCTTACAAAGGCCAATACAAAAGGAGACCACACAGTTTACCTTAGGGACACTGCAGCTCCTGAAGGGTCCATTTCACCAGATGTATTTGTATTCATTTTAATTCCTCTGGCTGTATGATCCTTTACCGCTGCATATCTCACTCTCTCTATAAGGCTGACAGATTTAAGAAATAAAAGGACACCCAACTAAATTGGAATTTCAGATAAACAATAATCATTTTTAGTATAATTAATTATAGCCCCAGTGTCTAGAAACCCTACTCCCGGGGGATAGGAGATGTTCTGTCAAGAAGGTCATCATAAATTAATATTTTTTGCAGTGCTTTATGTGTCATCGTTGAACCTACATTTCACAGTTATCATGAAAATGCATGTTCCTATACCTTAGAGAACTAGGTTTTTTGGTTTTGTCGCCAGATTTTTTTTGCCATCCACTAGTACTCTTGTGGAAATGCTTGGGGCAGAGATATCAGCAGATAGGGCTTGGCTTGTCAGCTCTATTGAAAGGGAATAATTGACCTTGCTGATTCATGTCTAATTCCTCAAGAAAAAGGAGGTGCATGAAGCTACTTAAAGATAAGTTGTCAAAAAAAAAAAAAAGATAAGTTGTCACCAAAGTTCTCTCTAATTAATTTTTAAAAGGGCAACCTGCCTTATTTGAGAATCAGCATGCTAGAGTGGTATTCACAGCTTTGTATGTGGTGGAAGCAGAAGATAGGTATTTTTCTCTCCTTCACTAGTGAGGTATGGTTCAACTTTTGATTAAAAAAAAAACAAATAAAAAACAAAAACAAAACAAAAAAAAACAAGGCTCATAATGGCAAATATCTAATTGCTCTTACTTTGGACTTGGAAGTACACATATCAACTTATTGAATCTTAACAGCCCTTGAGTATGGAAACTAGATGAAGAAACTAGCCACAGAGGGTAAATAACTGACCCAATTCACACATGGTAGCTTAGGACCTAAGTTATCAGCCTCTTCCCTTTTCTTTTCTTTTTCTCTTTGTCTCATATTTATGTTTTATTAAAAATATTATATTTTAAAATGATAGGAAACTAGAATTCCCATTAGGTTCATTTTTGAGATAGGAATATGAAGCCAATCCACAGGGATATAAGTGCTATTGGGAAAGAACACTTTGAGGGATTCTGCTAATTACATTTCATATTATGGGAATCACCATCATCATTACTATCACTAGGACTCAAATGCCACAGACTTAATATGGAATGCTACACATACACACACACACACACACACACACACACGCACACACACTTTTTTAGAGTTTTATTTATTAAAGAAAAAAAGAAAATTTTTCCAACCACATACAGGAAGGGTATGGGTAGGGGGGAAGTGTCTGTCCACCAGGCCCAGCCCCTAGCTCATGTGGTTTTGGCAGTGATAAAGTGTGTAGGGTAATGGCTCCCAAAATAAAAATAGTGTTTGTGGAAGTGGGAATGGAGAGGGGTCCAAAGCAGTGGGGAGTGTTCGGGGGAAGAGATAGACGAAATCGGTATTGGGAATGTCACAGGTGGGAGGTTATTCCTATAACATTTCTTGTTGACCATACCACCATGGTGATCTTCTTTGCCCATCAGCATAAGTAGGTCTTGACAATCATGGTGCAATTATGTGGAAGCTAGAGTTTCCACCTGTGCTCTTGGTATGAAGATCCATGGTAAATTTTCTGCCTGCCATAGTCAGTCCCAGATCACAGACCATTTCTTTCCCCATGTGTTAGCCCAGACATGAGTAAACTTGACCAGTCTTTGCCAACCAAGACACCAACTGGCATGATGTTGGTGAAAATTTGCCAAGGAGGGCAACCCAGGTGGAAAGGCAAGTCTAATATGCTCCACTCCACACTCTCCTATTGACCTGGAAAAGACTATAAGTTTTGTTTTGCTAAGTCTTGTCTTGACAAGTGTACCATGTGCCTCTAATACTAAAAGCTCATTTTAAAAGTCACCCAATATAGACAGAAATTCATGGGGCCAGAGGTACCACTTTCTTCTTTTTTTTTTTTTAAGATTTTATTTATTTATTCAGTAAAGACACAGAGAGAGAGAGAGAGGCACAGACACAGGCAGAGGGAGAAACAGGCTCCTGTGAAGAGCCTGATGCAGGACTAGATCCCAGGACCCCAGGATCATGCCTGAGCCCAAGGTAGACGTTCAACCACTGAGCCACCCAGACATCCTGAGGTACCACTTTCAAAACCTTCTTTTATCCTTTTCACAGAGGTGACTTGGAGTATTTAGGTCATCTCTCGCATATTCCAGGAATACAGAATATTTAGGATTATTTTAGGTTCTAGAAAGACAGCAATCTCAAATACTTGTTTCATTATTTGTGAGGTTAGGCATTTTATATACTTAATTTATTTCTCCTGATCTATGAGAATTTATTATTTATCTCTCTTTTAAATAATGAAACAGAACATTGGGAAGTTTAAATAAGTGGCCACATACTAAGTAAACCCACATAACAGTTGAACCCCTAGACTCATGCCTTATCACCGCTGGGAAGTTGCTTTAGAAATAAGAGTTACAGGGGCAGCCGGAGTGGCTCAGCGGTTTAGCACCGCCTTCAGCCCAGGGCGTGATCCTGGAGACCCAGGATGGAGTCCCATGTCGGGGTCCCTGCATGGAGCCTGCTTTTCCCTCTGCCTGTGTCTCTGCCTCTCTCTCTGTATCTCTCATGAATAAATAAATAAAAACTAAAAAAAAAAAAAAAAAGAAATACAAGTTACCATTATATTTACTTGCAGTTTGCTTTTAGAGGATTTGGCAGCTCTGAATGAGGTGTGACTTTTTAAGAATTTATACTTAATGACTGTAATATGTTGTGAATCCATATTCAAATTTTTTCTTTAAAAAATTAAAAATCCTTTTCCTTCTTCAATTAAAACAGGTATACATGGGACGCCTGGGTGGCTCAGTGGTTGAGCATCTGCCTTTGGCCCAGGAGGTGATCCCAGAGTCCCGGGATGGAGTCCCACATCGGTCTCCCTGCATGGAGCCTGCTTCTCCTTCTGCCTGTGTCTCTGCCTCTCTCATGAATAAATAAAATCTTAAAAAAAATAAATATGCAGTTTATTGTATGTCAGTGTTATCCATACACACCACACACACGCACACACACATACACACTCACATAAATTGTAGCCCCTATCAGTTGGAATTCCAAGTATTTTGTGCTATCATATCCATAAGCAGACTGCAAAAATAGTAAGATAATTATATCAAGGAATTGGTACTGAGGATGGAGAGACTTTATTTTCATGTCAGAAACTTCTGTTTTAGTTTATTTGGGGGTGAGGTGTATATGGAGGTATTTATGTTATTTCAAAAATCATTTCTGGAGATTTTTTTTAAATGCTTAGAAAATTTACAGAAAAAAATTTCAAAAAAATATTTACATCAAATATCATTGAGGTATCATGGGTACCTTTTCTTATGTTTCTGTATTTCTGAATTTTCTTGCAAACTTTAATAAATTTTAAAATAATTTTTAAATACTGATTGTCACAATACTAAGAATAGTGGTGGCACTCTGTTCAGATAACACCTTTCAAGATTCTCAATCTATAAAACATACAAAAATTACCTTGTTCAAGCCCTTGTCACTTTTGTTCTTGTCTCAAATCTGTATCTTGCTTGTAATGCACCCTAGTCCAGATATTAGGGGATATTTCTCTAAACTTATCCCTCCACATACAATCTTATAGTACAGTAGTCCACAATTTTATCAGACTCAATATCCTATTTTTATAAGTATTCTGAAATTCCCTTTTAGTTTCTGAGATGACATTAATATATTACCTATGTGTGTATGTATATGTATACGTGTATGGTATGTATTTATACTGGGATATAAATGTATACATTATATGATATATATGTTTGTTATATATGTCCAAAATATATATATTTCTAAATAAATTTCACAGTGATCCCATCTAATATTTTGGTGGGGCTACTAAAATATTGGCACCAAAAACAATGATGGCTTTTAAACAGGAAGAATATTTTGTCTTTATTGTGCTCAAAGCAGGGGAATAGTCAGTCAAACATGGCTTCAGACACATAATTTCATAACATATCTTAGTTTCTCAAACTTCTTTTCTTTCATCCATTTACTGGTCAAAGCACAATCTTTGGTCTAAGAAATTTAAAGTCTTGGACTCTAGTGCAATGAAGAGATTGTTATATCCTGGAGGCAGCTTCCACGGACCTACATAGATTTTAACAGGGCCTTGAGGAAGGAATAGGATTTGGATAGGATATTAACAGAGAAGGCATATGGTTAAGTTAACTTTTATTTCCCTTCCTGAATTACAAGTTAGTAAACCATTACAATGAGCATTGAATGGGATTTTTTTTTTTTTTTTTTTTTTTTGGCCATTTGCAGATAACTTAGATAAACTGATACTGAGGGATCCCTGGGTGGCGCGATCCTGGAGACCCGGGATCGAATCCCACTTCGGGCTCCCGGTGCATGGAGCCTGCTTCTTCCTCTGCCTGTGTCTCTGCCTCTCTCTCTCTCTCTGTTACTATCATAAATAAATAAATAAATAAATAAATAAATAAATAAATAAATAATACTGAAAGGCCTCCACAATCTGGACCCATTTATCCAAATTAATATTCCAATGATCTACAAAAGCCCTACTGTCCAGCTAGACCAGTCAATGTCAAATGTCTTCTACATGGTTGGGGTTTATTTTCAAGATTTATTTATTTATTTGAGAGAGAGGGAGACAACACTTGAGTGAGGAAAGAGGCAGATGGAGAGGGAGAGAAGCAGATTCTCCATTAAGAGGGGAGCTCCATGCAGGCCTTGATATGGGGCTCGATGTCATGACCCTGAGATCATAACTTGAACCTAAATCAAGAGCCGGGAATTTAATTGACTGAGCCACACAGGCACCCCTCATCCATATATATTTTTGAAAGAAGTTTGATAATTGTAATATAGCTTACATATAAACATGGTTCTTATCTGCATTAGATATTCCACAGTTTAAAACAACATAAAACCAGATTACTTTTTCAACTTAGACCTCATACTGTAGGTAAGATTTCAGAAAGGGAGCAACAGAGCTACATTGATAGAACAGAAATACAGAACCATAGATGAGAAATGATAAAGACGGGCCTTTTGATAGTGGCAATATACTGTTTTAGTAACAATATACTGTTAATCCAATCAATGGTTATACAGATTTTAGTAATAAGAGTTTTATATCTTTATTCCTTGTGTCATGAACACTTTTCTGCATTGATATTATTTACTCACAATTATTCGTTCTCCTGCCAGTTTAATCATGCTGAGTTCACTTTCCTTGCCTACAAGTTTGAGGTTTATCATATGACAGGCTTTGGCCACTGAGATACAAGTGGGATATAATATTGTCATGTCTGAGAAGAAGTTTCAAATATAATTGCATCGTTTGGCTTGGTCTTTCTTGCTCCTGTGCCCACTGACAGGGAAAAACGTGTCTCAGGTTTTTTTTTTTTTTTTAATAATTCAGTAATATTTATTTTAAATAATTTTCATCAAAGAATACATTTAAAAACCATCTAGATACTTATTTTATGGCATTACAAAAAACTTAAAGGCACAATTGAAGTATTCAAATAAATTGTGAGGAATGGGGGTAAGAGTCTAAGATGAGGACTATCTTAGTTCCAAGATGAATAGGTTTTTGGAGAATACCTAAACCTGACCTATGACCTTGCACCTACTCTAGCCCAGTACAACCCTACAGCCAAATCCAAAGCCTTCATGCAATTGTGAACAAGAGAAAAAAATATTGTTATTGTAAACCATGGAAATATTAGGATTTTACTATAGCAGCAGAAGCTGACAATTAAAATTACATTTTGTATTATTTTATACTTTTTTTACTGAAAAAATTGAGAATGATCTTTTGTTTCTAAACATAACAAAAGAGATATATGTCATCTTTTTTTAATATTGAAAAGTATTTAAGCATCACTTGTTTATATTGAATATTAAAATGATCCGCTGAAATTTTCAACTTCTTTCGATTAGTTTTATGTCAAAGCATCATAATTCCTGTCAGCTCTCAGTTACTGCCTTTTGATATATATTTATAATATATATATACACACACATACATATTAGTTTGGAAAACTCTTGAGGTGCCATATTAATTTGTAAGATTCTAAATGTTTATTAATTTTTTCTTCAACTACAAATATCTAGTCCATGATATCCTAAATGAATTTTTTATGCTTTGGTTCAGTATCCAAAAAACATTAGGTTAGCTGTCCTGATTAAGTATAACCTATTGCTTAGCCAAGCAATTTTAAGTGGAAATATGTCTCAAAACTGTGGTACACGGACTTTTATTAATTCTTTATAAATGCAATCAAATGGATCTCAAAATACTAATTCAATTGAAAAACATAGATATAAGATAATAATTTCTTAATTCTTTCAATAGAACATTCACAGTATAAAAAAAGAACATTTACACCATCATAGACTTAAAAATACATACCATGCCTTAGATATTTTAAAGTATATTTAGAAAACATAATAAAATGATATAGACCTACTTAATGAGCAAGTAGTTCATCAACCATTACTTAAAATTAAATAGTATACTTATCAAGAAAAGTGAAGTATCTGAAATTATTCCCTATTTGCAAAGCAACAAATTAGCTTGCCACAGTTCTATGAATGCTATCTGTGTTAAAGAAAAAAGACTTTATTACTCACAGCTTGGCAAGCCTTCTGAGCCTAAGCATACTTGCATTGGTTTTCCTGGCCCCTAGTATCCCACAGAGGGAACACAAATGGGCCCAGATTGCTGCCTGTACACATAGTGGTTTGCAATAAAGGAGAGAAGCTCTGAATTTAGGGAACCTTCATATTTTATACTATTCAGTAAGTATGCCGGCCCTTTGCTCTGGAGGGAGACAGTAGGTCTATCTTCTAAGGCTATTTGCTATACAAACATCCTTTAAGAAGGAGTGTGAAACAGAGTAGTTAGTGCTCTCATGCAACATGTGCAGAGTCATAAGAGATTCAAAGAAGATTGTCTTCCAAAACACTTCTAAATAAATTCTAAGTGGACTTAATGTAAAATAAATTAAAAAAATCAACAATAAAATCTAAATTTTCAAGCTACAAGAAAATATAAATATCTAACATTTTTTTTTTAATTTATGATAGAGAGAGAGAGAGAGAGAGAGAGAGGCAGAGACATAGGCAGAGGGAAAAGCAGGCTCCATGCACCGGGAGCCTGACGTGGGACTCGATCCCGGATCTCCAGGATCACGCCCTAGGCCAAAGGCAGGCGCCAAACCGCTGCACCACCCAGGGATCCCTGAATATCTAATATTTTGAGGGAGGAACTCTCTGATATTAAAAATAATAAAAGAAATTACAACAGAAAAGATGGATGGATTGAACTACATAAAATTTGAATTTCAACACAGGAAAACCACACAATAGAAATAAAAGACAAAGGAGAAATTGGAAAAATATTTACAATAAATATGATAGATAAGTGCTTTGTATCCTTACTACATAAAGAGATCAAAAATTAAAAAAAAATTAATCTCCCCTCTTCCTAATAATGAAAAAATAAATCACAAAAGAAGTTCAAATAAGTTCCTAAGATAATTAATTCTCAAGAATAATCAAAGAGACAATGCTATTAATCAACAGTAGGCTATCATACTTTGCCTATCAAATTAACAAAGTGTTTTTAAGTAATATTCAATTTCCTCAATGGCACAATGAAATAAAAATATTTATACTCTGCTGATGAGAGATTCAAATATTTTAACTTTTCTACAAAGCAGATAAGCATTATGTATCATTTTTGAAATGCAAATAACCTATGACTTAGAAACCCCTCCTGAAGAAAAAACTACAAATATAAATGAGATTTCATCCATGAAGGAGCCACTGCAGCATTATTTATAGGAGTGAAAAATAGGAATCAATCTAAATGTCTGAATTAGAGAAAGAGCTGAGTAAATTATGGTAAATCTATTAAGAAGAATGGATATATACTATTTATATGCACTCAAAGTCTTTAATTCAGTCTTTATCAAAATTAAAGTGTATTCTTTTTTCAGAAAACATGAGAATGAAAAGTTGCTGACATGAGGACTTTTGAGACTATAAAGGAAAATATTATGTATTAGTGTTTACTTAGGAAAATCAGAAAGAGTTGATATACACCTCACATATACAACAAAATATAAAATAAACTATTCTTATTGTCTATCTCTTCTAAATCTCTTTAATTAAGGGATCAAAACATTCTATTCTCTAATATTGAATTTTTTTTATGTTTTCATGAGCTCTTGGCATTTTTTAACTCTATGAGTGCTAATGAAGAGTCCACTTGTTAAAATTTTTGTCAGAGAAAATGGTGTCTGGTGTAAACTTTAAAATTGATTATATTCATTGACTTAGTGATATTTATTATGATTACATTCATCTACTTATGTTTAACCTAACCAGTATGGGAGGATTTGCAGATCTAGAAATAAGAACATATCTAAAGATTTTTCTCTTTATAAAACAGCTAATTAAATGTGACTCTAGGGACTCTTGGGTGGCTCAGCGGTTGAGTGTCTGCTTTTGGCTCAGGGCGTGATCCTGAAGTCTTGGGATCGAGTCCCACATCAGACTCCCTGCATGGAGCCTGCTTCTCCCTCTGTCTGTGTCTCTGCCTCTCTGTGTCTGTCATGAATAAATAAATAAAATAAATAAAAATACATAAATGTGACTCTGAGTTAAGAAAACAACAAAGAATTTTAATTTTCTTGATAGCAGAATTCTTGTGAGTTTTCAATGACATGCAGAAATATTCATGATACAATGTTAAGTGAAAAAAGCAAGATTAAAAATATAAAATTTAGCATCAGATGTATAAAAATATCTCTATAATAATATCAGAAAGGAATACTACTGTTACTAGCAATTATTAACATTATTTCTTATTGTAGGAATACTCATTTTATATACTTCACTACCTGTTAAATTGTTTACTATATTGAATAAAAATGGAAAGCTTTAAAAATTCAAAATATATCAGTTTCAGATTTCTATTCTATGCAAAGTATGGTAACACACCATCACATCTCCCCACTTCCCAGTCCTACTCAATTTCTCTTCAAAAAAGATGCCCTGATGCTTAAAATTACCCCATGGGTGTTTAATCTTCCCTTGGGTTTTTTCAAAATATATAAATATTTCAATATATATATATAGAATAATATATATATATATCTCCAGAAAGATAAATATCTCTGATTATATTCAACAAATTCAAAAAATGATGATACAGTATGAACTTATCAAAAATTTTACTTTTGATAAGTGGGACATAAAGCAAAAGGCAGAATCAGATGAAGAAAGCCACAGGAATAATAAAGGACCCCAGAAGGGTGTCCAGCAAAGGACATCAACAACGAGTTTTCCCTCTTCCCAATTGTAACTACAAGTGTCTCTGACATCTCATCCAGGCATGGTAACCTACAAGATAACCTAATAGACTGCTAATTTATTGGCTATCCCTGGAACTGCATAGTCCACAAGATTTTTAGAATAGTCCTCTACTTCTGTCTCTATGTTAATTACATGAAAACAATAGTGGATGATACTTCTTACTCTTTTTCTGTGTGTGCTATCAAAGATTGAACACATACATTAGTGTGTTATCAACTTCTAAAAATGTAGATTTGTTTTAGTTATATGGCAGTGTGTTATTTCCTATTGCTATGTAACAAATTACCACAAATTTGGTAGCTTAAAACAACACAAATTTATTATCTCACAGGTCTGAAGATCAGAAGTCCAAAATCAACCTCACTGGGCTAAAGTCAGGGTGTCTTCAGGGATGCTTCCTTTTGGACATTCCTTGCCTCCTACAGCTTCTGGAGGCTTCTGGCATTCTTTGGTTTGTGACTCAGCTCACTTCAAACCTCTATTCTTACCATATCACCTGTTATAACTTTGATCCTCTTGCTTCCCCCATATAAGGATCCTTGTATAATTCAGGATAATCTTACCATCTCCAGACCCACAACTTAATCACAAAAGTCCCTTTTGCAATTTAAGGTAATATGTTCCTAGGTTCCAGATAGTAGATGTGGAATCTTTGGAGGGCCATTAGTCTGTCTACCAGAGTGTAGCATAAATATTACCAAGTAATATACTAGCATATTATTTCTTTGAAACTAAATTCAGAGACCTAAACAAGATTATAACTCTCTTGACAACTGAGTAAAATTTAATATTCTTTTCATTGAATCAAATACATCGTCAGTATTTTGAAATAGCATAAAATAAGTTTCAGAGAATGTTGTCATTTGACAGACCTAAGATGTGTCAATAAAGTGCATTAAATGATTTTAAAGATAAAAGTATTCTAACCTGTCTTTTGTGAGGATTTGCAAAATTCGTAAAGGGCTTTTTCCTTTTTAGTTTTTAAAGACAGTTTGAAGACTAAATGTCTGTGGATGTCAGTAATTTATTCAGGAAAGAATGTCATTTAATTAAATTGTAACTAGTATAGTTGTTGCAACTGTACCCTCAGGACCCTTTGAAAATAAGAAAAGAACGATTCAAAGGGTTTCTTCTGATTAGAAGTAAGCAAGTTGCTGGGAGACAGGAGTGGCCCTAGTAGAGAAGAAAATTAAAAGCTCTGTGAAGGTTCTAATGCTAAATCTGATTTTTTTTTTTTCTGACAATGCCAACAGTATGAGTAACAGAGAAGCCTGGATTAGTGGTTTGAGCTAAAGGAAAAAGCAGTGTAGTGGAACCCCAACCAGTACAATAAGCACAGTGAACTCATTTCACTTACTAGAGAATGAAAGTCTGTCTTGTCATTTCTACCAGATATAGTTCAGAAAAATGCCTCTTCATAGAAAAAGAGTATTATTTTTAAGAAAAATAAAATGCTTTAAATTCTCCAAAAATTTCTCCTAAGTTTCCAGAGTACTTAAGAAGAGAAGACATTTTATACTGATTTTCACAAAAGCCAAAATATGTTCACTTTCTAAGAAATAACTCTATGGCAAACACAAATCAAATATTTTATTAATAGGGATGCCTGGGTGGCTCAGTGGTTGAGCAATCACCTTAGCCCCAGGGCATGATCCCAGGTCTGGGGATTGAGTCCCACATCAGGCTCCCTGCGAGGAGCCTGCTTCTCCCTCTATGTCTCTGCCTCTTTCTGTGCCTTTCATGAATGGATAAATAAAATCTTTAAATATATATATATATATTTATTTATTAATATAATTATTATTAATATTGAGTCAAGGGGCATCTGGGTTCAGTTAAGTGTCTGCTTTCGGCTCATGTCAAGATCTGGGGGTCCCAGGATAGATGGAGCTCTGCCTGGGCCCCCTTGCTCAGCAGGGAGGCTGTTTCTCCCTCTCCCTCTGCTTCTCCCTCTGCTTGTGCTCTTGCACCCACACACATTCTCTCTTCCTCTGTCAAAGAAATCAAATAAAATCTTTAAAAATAATAATACTTAGTCAACCTAGAAGGTTGACAATAAGCTGACAGAAATTCCTTGTATTTTGTTTATCACTTTGGCATGCTACAGATGCAACCAAAATTTTATTCTGATTAAAGAAAATCATAAATAAAAACCTAAATATAAATTTCAATTCACAAACATCATGAGATGTGCAATGGATGTCCACTGTGTTCAATGCACTAAATGTGAATAGAAGTCAGATCATGTCATCTTTGCTCAAAGTCCCAGTTGGATCCAAAGGAAAGCTAAAATATATTCAGAGGCCTACAAGGCCCCAAATGTTCTGCTATCAACATCCCCCCTTACTTCTCTGACTCATTTGCTGCTCTTCTCCCCACTTGCTCATATGATAACAACCTCACCAAAGAATCCCTAGGCTGGCTCCTCTGAGGACATTGGCCAACCCTAGACCCATCCTCCTCCAGGTATCTACTTAGCTAACACGCTCCCCTCACTCCAATTGTTACTTACATCTCACCCTCACCATGAGGCCTCCTCTGAATACCTTATCCACCACTGATGTGGCTCCTGCCCCACCATCACCATAGTTCCAATCCTCTCATCTCTGTTCTTTTTTTCTTTCTATGGCACTTGTGGCCTTCCAACATCCTCTACAACTGATTGATTGGTTTCATTATTGTTTCTCCTGCACTACAATACAAGTTCTATAAGGGAGTTTTTGTCTCTTCCATTTATTGATGTATCCCAAGGTCATAGAACTGTCTGAAGCAGAGCAGGTATCATTAACTGTATGTTGAATAAATGAATACAAACTGAGGACAGGAATTTTTTAAATTAACTTTAATCCTTGCAATAAACTGTAAATTAGATACCATTATAACTTACTTTTATAAGTAAACTAAAGAACTAAGAACTTGTCAAGTTAAATGATTTACCTATATCATGCAGCTAGTAAATAACCAAGCTGAAACTCAACTCAAAATCTTAAACATTTTCCAACATACCACACAGAATACCAGTTTTCATTTTTTAATTCAGTAATTATTTCCTGAGTGCCTAGGCCATACAAAGACTACAGGAATTATAAAGCATGAAATATGGTACTTGTCTTCAAAGAGGTTACTATCTGATAGATTTTCAAATGAGAACATGTGAAGATGGGATGGAATCCATCTAATCATCCAGCAGAACATGCAGAGTTCTTAAACTTTTCCCTGACTCACCTATCACAGTGAATTTTGTTGTTCCTGGTTGGAAGGTTTTAGCATAAATACCACCTTCTCTAATATCCTACCTTTTATCATCTGAGAAAATGGAAGGCCCTCTGAATTCTATTTTGTTTGGAAATGTTTTACAGCCTGTAATTAGACTATAGTTACTCTTCCATTACCCTTATCCTATTTGTTCTGCAGAGTTTCTCTAAGATGGGTTCTCATTTTCTAATAACTTATAGATTATGGATATGGAGAGAACAAATAATAACTTAAGTAGAGTACTTCAGGCCAAAGACTCAGACATCCTCCAAAACATCTAGAACTTGTCCTGGAAACTTAGCAGGAGCAATATATTAAGATAGTGTTAACCAAATGGTTATGTCCCTTCAAAATTCGTATGTTGAAGAAGTAATCTTTGGGGTCTTTGGGAGGTAATTAGGTTTGGAATAGGTCATGAGAATGGAACCCTCATGATGAGATTAGTTCCTTTAAAAGGAAAGGAATACATTACTTTCTCTTTCCACTGGCATGCATCAAGAGAGACCATGTGTGCACACAAGAGATGGCAGCCATCTGCAAGGCAGGAAGAGAGCCCTTGCCAAGGCCCAAATCTTCTGGCACCTTGATTTTGGACTTCTTAGCTTACAGAAAGAACTGTGAAAAACAAATGAATGTCTGTTGTTTAAGCCACCCCAGTCTATGGCATTTTGTTACAGCAGCTTGAGCTGACTAAGACAAGAAGACATTACAAAATAAGAGTACCAGATGAAATGAGTAGAGAGAAATATCAAAAGCTTCCTCCATCTGCATTCCCCTCTGGCTCTGTTAATAATGGACCTTGTCAAAACAAGGATTTTCCTGCTGTGGGAAGGGAGGTGAACGAATAAGCCTTTTAGAAAAGACACTGGACCGTTAACACGGGAATTGTTCATACTAAATGTGAGAAAATGTTTACTCCTTTGAGTCTCGATATTACATTGATTACTCACAAGACCCTGATTGGGTTTGTGAGGTCTATAAAATCTCCTGCTAATGGGCCAGCTAGTCTAGGAGCTCAAAAAATGTATTTTTAATTTTGCTTGTGGCTTAAAGAAAATAAGAGATGGAGTGGTAAAGAATATCGTAGCTAGCTTGTGAAGGATACAAGACTTGGACGGATAAAGATGTGGATAAATGGAAGTTCAGATGAAAGGGACACCAAGAAAAAAAGCAGACACATTGATGCAAAAACACCAAGTGAAAATAAAAACTGTGAATAGTTCAGTTTAGCTGGGCTATGGAGAGTGCAGAGGGTAGATAAAGGCTAAGGAATATAAATATTGTTTCCAGGCAGCTGTGAGTCACTAATGTTTTCTGTTGGGGCAGGAGTGATTATATCTGAACTATATTTCAAAAAGATTCATCCATGTATAAGAAGAATTAAATATCCATATTATTAGTAGAAAAATAAAAAATAAGAAAAAGATATCTTGCATATAAGATGTCAACACATGAAAGTGTTTATAAGATGACATATACTTATTTTGTCATCTGAGAACAAAATAGGGGACATACGGCTGGACTCATACTTAGATCACCTAAATTACCTACACCTAATGACTAGGTGTATGCCACCCTGTGAGATCTTAAATTTGAATAGGATTTTGGATTATTTATTATTCTGTCTGAAAAGTTCTCTGGAGAACCCACCAACTGAGAAGATCTGAGTCCTCCAGCCTGGAAGAATCGATCTTTTTGTTAATTACATGAGTCAAATCCTCGGAGATATTACTCTTCCACATGAATAATGAGAAACACATTAAGCCCCCATGAACAACTGCTATTCAGGTATTAGAAGAATGCCTGGCACTCTTGGCCTGCCCTCATGCATAATAACTGCTCTGATGCAGCCCACTCTGGTAGTATCTCAGAAAAGGGGTGAGCCACTGGAGAATAAACCACACATTTAAGCTAATTATTCTATAGTTCTGATCAAATACGAATTACTTTTCATAAGCTATTCCCCATCAACATCATGATGTTATATAATGTTATACATGTCCTTCATTAGAGAAGTCTATTTGAAGCCTCTCTTTCCTTGTCTTCGAAACCATTAATTTCTTAAGTTTGTTTTGCAGCATCTCATCTCTTGAACCTTGAAGCTCTCACTCCGTAACCTGAAGCTGTTGTTTGAATTCCACATCCTCCATTCATTCTCCTGGTACAATTACTCCCCTCGAGAACCTAAGGCTATGGTTCTCATATCCTTATACCACTAGGTCTTGGAAGTCTTCTTTTTCTATTCATCTGTTTGTGCATTTCTGGGGCTATGGTAGTTACCAATGATACTTTTAAAATAGGTCACCAGTACTATATTTTTATAAAGGGATAATTATATTATGACCCATTCAGAGGTCTTGAGGGCATTGTGTGAAGGGTTCATACTAAGAAAAAAAGGAAATCCTGCAATGGTAAAAACATACCTTCCTTGTTCTCTCTCTGAAACTAGGCTATCAGAATAGTACATGTGATGATTTTCCATTGCCAGATCAGGAGATATTTTAAGTCTTCTTGCCGTTTATAATCATAGGCTTTACCAAGGAAGCCAAAGGAACTTAGCCAGCCTGCTTTTCATATTTACATAGTTTGTATTGTCTATAAATATAGACTATTGAGAGGCTTGAATATATTAAAATTGATACATCAGATCAAATGGATATCCTATTTAATAATATCAGACATTATGTTTTCCTGTAATTTAAGAAACTAATAGGGTTTTGGAGAAGAGAAAGAAAACTCAATATAATGAAGCCAAAATTGATCTTTTAAGCTATTTTTGCATATCTAGGATAGAAAAATAATAATTCTATGGATGATGATTATAATACCAGTGATAATTGCAAACATTCTTGGATAGATATGTTCTTGA
Source organism: Canis lupus familiaris (assembly GCF_011100685.1). Classification (NCBI taxonomy): domain Eukaryota; kingdom Metazoa; phylum Chordata; class Mammalia; order Carnivora; family Canidae; genus Canis; species Canis lupus. The sequence goes on from NC_049233.1 coordinate 27,057,150, forward strand.
TTAGATAGAAGTCACTAATGATCTTAAAATTAAATGTTTCAAAATACAATTGCATTTTTGAGACTGCCTACATTTTTAAAAGCAACATAATAAATAAGATTCAAATAAAAAAAAACTTGAAATTTTTGTTTTTCTTAATAGATGGCAATTAAGTTTTACGATTGTTCCAGGCTTGATATGCTTCTGCTTAATTATCCTCTCCTTGTCATCCTCCCTACATGTATTATTGCTCAGAAAAAAATTATGTATATGTGATAAAAGTAATGGCTGCCTCTTACTCTCTTCCACACAATGACTGTACTAGACACATTACATATGTTATTTCATAATACCCCACCAAAAATGTAGGATTATTGTGAAATAATAAATAAAATAGAAAGTAAAAACATCAGAGCTGAAAACACAGATCTCTCGAGTTTACATGAGAATAAGTGGCTGCCCCAGGATGCAAATCCAGATCTTTTTGCATCAGTAGAGACTCAATCAATTTATACCTAGCTCAAGAGAGGTTTATCAATAAATAGTATTAAAATTGCACAAAGATTTTCTCCTCCTTTTCTATATTCCCTCCTATTCTTCTTCCCACTTGGAAGGTGTTTCTAGCATAACTTGGACTTCTCTGTAAACTCTGTAAACCATCCCATTCCTCAGCTATGAAGAGTACTGTCAGCAGAAACTCCTATGGAGCTTTAAGGACACAAGTCAGTAGAAATTGTTGTGTAGTTGTCAGAATGATAAGCAATTCTCTATTTCTCAAGTAGCTGGCTGCATAAAATATCACTGAGGAGGTATTTTCTTAAAAGCAGATTTTTGGGACCCGCCCTCAAGTAATTCTGTTTAGTTAAGCAAGATAAGGTTAGGAATCTGTGTCATTAACAGCCTCCCAAGGCAATTCCCATTCACAGGCAGGTTTGAGAATTATTGGTTAAATCAGAAGCAGAAATGATAGTCAATAGTTCCTTAAGGCCAAGATTAACAACTCCCCTGCACATTATAATCACCTTGGGAGGTTTTTGAAAAATCCTGATGTTCATGCCCCACTCCAGACCAACTGCAGCAGGATATTTGAGGGTGGGACCTAAAGCATCAGGGTTTTTCAAAGCTCCCCAGGTAACTGCAATGTGCAGCCAAGGAGAGAACCACTGCTTTAAGGGGTGGAAATAATCAGTCAGAGTTGTTTGGTTTTGTGTTTCCCCGGCTCACCTCTCTCTCTCTCTGCCTTCTCTCTCCCCCCGCCCCTCTTCGGCTGCAGTCATAGAGTCATCACCTCTGAATGTGATGACACGTGAACATCTGACGCCAGTTTGGCTGTAGCTTCCAACAGAGAGCAGAGAACTGGGTCCGAAGCTTCTAGTTAACCTGCCTTCCACTGGATCAGAATACTTAAACATTCTAAACTGAAATGCCAGAGAAATGTCTCTTCATTTCACTCATTTACCCAACAGATATTTAAGCTAAATGTAAATATTACCTTTCACTCTTAAAAATATATACGGATGATTTTCTATTTCTAACTTGTTTACCTGCATCCACACCCACACTCTGAAACACACACACGCGCTTACTCATGTAATGTCCATTGCAAACTCTTGCTTAAAACTTTGTCCCCTTGAGTATTTCAAGACTTCAATGGGAAGAAAGGAAGGTCGGAATGTTGCAAGTTTTGGGCTGGACTAGCCACAAAGAAGATAAAGTAAAAATCTCAAAGATCATTGAAGATAGAGGTAAAGGTGCACAAAACAGAACCAGTATGTTTACACAGTATTTCTCTGCTACTGGGATTCCCAGATATTGTCAGTAAAAGCTTTAGGTTGAGTGGGGGGATAATTCAGATGTCTGAGACAAATAGGAAACCAGAAGCCGGCACTGACATAGCCATGAGCATCCAGAGTCAGACAGTCAGAAGCTAATGAGGTGATAAAGGACTGGAGGACTATGAGTCAGCAACACTTGCTGGCATTTTTTCTGGAACAGGTTTGAATATACTTTTTATCTAAAATCTACCACTACTCTTTTTCTTCCCCCCTTAATGTATTTGAATCTGGTCCAAGATTCTCTAAATCATCTCAAGGGTTGGAGGCTTTCCTCAGTTTCTGTCATAAGAACGTAAAACAGGATAGCAAAAGTCTGACTGATGATTGGGAAGTAAAGGAAAATTGGAAATTACCTCCAGTTTATGTCTAAGTCAATTTAAATCAGGGGATGGGCCCAAACTCAAGCAGGACAAGCTCACAGTTTTATGAGCCAATTCAAAATGAGTTTTAAAACAAATTTAGAACCCAAAAGGCAATTTAATTCAAAATTCCTCTAGGCAGAAAACCAATGGGGCTTTAAAACATGGCAAAACGCAAATAAAAGGGCAGATTCAAGGGTAAAAATATTTTACAAGTTCCAGTGACAGCACAAAAATTCTATTTAAATATGGGATAATAAGAAGATGACATTGTACAGCATTAAAAAAAAAAAAAAAAAGCACTAGACTGGAAATTAGCAGATCCTGATACAATTTTGGCTCTGCCAGTGACTAACAGCCCTAGGCAAGTAGTATAAAACTTTCTGGGCCTTAGGTTCCTCATTTTTAAAAGAAAGGTGAGGGATAATTGATATCTTTCATATTCCTAAAGTGTTTGGTTCTATATCTACGTAAAAGCCTCACACTTTGAATTGTCTGAAAGTTCTACATTATTTGATTGTCTCATAAGCGAAAATCGCTTTAAAATAAAATTTGATACATATAATTCTCTCCCACTACAATAGACTAAAACCCAGTCTGAACTCACCCTACTTAAATTTAGTCTGTAGAAAATTAATAGCATTGTACTAAAAAGGCAAGATGTTTTCAGAATTGAGAAAACATTTCCAGATTAGTAAAATATTTTCTCTAGAAATTATTTTTCCTTAATTCCTAAAATGTCATAATTAAAAGAGACCATGGAATCAAGTAACTATTTCTCTCTGGCAATAAAGAATAAAATTTTTAGTAATTGCTGGATGGGACTTTTCAGTCAATGTTTGACAAGCATCCCATTCTCTTCCATCTTACAACTTTCCTCAATCTTTCTAAATCCTTTTTCCCATACTCGTCTTACCTCTTCCCAACAGAAAGATTTCTTAGACCTTGGTTTCTTCATGACTTTGTGGTTCAGAAAATTGTCTTGCACTTCCAGTAAGTTTTGCTCCTTTTGTCCAAGTAGCTCCAATATTTGACGTCATAGAAGCTCCTATCATTATTCTTGAGAAACTCATTATCTTGGGGCAAGTGTTGGAAATAAGACTTCATTCTTATCAGAAATGTTATGCCTATAGCTTTATTGCCTAATGTAATGGCAACTATCCAGTTTTAAAATAAATAAAGCTACTTGATTTACCATGCAATTCATAGAAGCTAAAAGGTGAATCCTATTGTGAATCTCCATTGATTTAGAGTAAAGCACAGGGAAGCTTACCATATAATTCTGTTGTAAAATGCTATTGATTTACTGTACAATATATAGAAGCTCATGGTGTGGCTTTATTGAGAGACTCTTATTCATTGTGCGGTAGCATGAAACCAACTCAGTCACAGAGGGTAGTGAAACCCTCTGATTTAATACAGATCCCAGAGGATTTTATTGTGTCACTCTATAGTAACAAAACTTGAAATTTCATTAATTCATTGTGAATTTCTCAGTAGAAGCCCTTCATAGACTGAGATGTGGCTCTAACCAACCATGAACAGTAGCAAGCACAGTGTTCTGTATGGAACTCATGAAAAAACAACCTCAGGAGAACAGTTTCTGGCATAAGACATGTGTTGCTAATCTTCATCTTAGTAAGAAGGATGAAAGATTTTATCCTCACAAAAAAAGTCTTAATACCAAAGTTCATAGTATAAATTTGGAAGGAGAAATAACAATGTGATCATTCATTTTAAGATTAGCTATACTTTATAAAATACTTTGAGATTGCTTGTGAATATCTAAATTTGCTCATATTTTTTTTCCATTTAGAAAAGTCTGTTTAATCACTATTTGAACTATGTAGAGCTAAATGAGGTAGCACAAAACACAATAGATTGCTATACTAGGGATGATTTTTTTTTAAGACTTCAGGAAAAAAGTCTTCCAAGATTGCAAATTTGAAAATAATATAGAAAAAACATAAAATATATAAAACTATATGTTTCTTGGTCCAAAAGCTGTTGTCAGTTTGTAATATTTGATTTCTAAATTTAATTATAGATACTCCTCATTGAGATAATTTTTTGTTGAAAAAGTTATAAATTTATTAGTCTTTAGAATAAGCTTGCTTTCCTTGAAATCTAATAAAGTGAGCTCTTTTCAGAAGAAACCCCAGTGTCAAACATTATTTTGAGTGTATGTTAGGTTTCTATCCTTTATATAAATTATTCAAATCTGCCTTTCTCTTAACCCTGGATATTTCTTCTTTGACTTAACATGAAAATTGTACTTGGTAGTAAGCAAAGGAATGAATAGTCTTGCATTTCAGTCCTTTGTATTGTTCAAGAAACACATCGTGATTTAGTATGCTAGAAAGATTCCTTTCAACTTCACAGGCAGGTGAAAATCCATGCTACATGGGATTTCTTCCAGGAACTTCCATTTGCAAAAGCTGTCTTCTTCTTACATATGTATAAAATATATCCACAAAGAATAATGTTTGAAGGACTGCTTGAATCTGATATACTATTATATTTCCTGTCAGTCAAAGATTACCTGTGAAGTGTATTACAGGTAATAAAGTAAATTTTTAGAAACTATAAAGACTAAGAAAAGAAGAAAGGAAAGGAAAGGAAAGGAAAGGAAAGGAAAGGAAAGGAAAGGAAAGGAAAGGAAAGGAAAGGAAAGGAAAGGAAAGGAAAGGAAAGGAAAAAAGAAAAAAGAAGGCTCCCTTATCCTGTCCAGGAATTATTTACAATGGGAAGGAGGAGAACAATATAGAGGTCAGAAGACATCAGGATTAAAGCCAAAGTTTTTGGCTTTAATCCTTAAATCCTAAATTTAGGGATCCCTAAATTTGCCTCCTGTGTACAAGCCCATGATAAATGTCTCCACAAGAACTTCTTTTTTAAAACTATAGCCCCCAGCTAGGAAGGTCTCAAACCAAATAGACAGGGTAAAAGGAAATCCCGTTTTCTCTTGTCACAAAACTTAAATAATATTACAATTTGTTTGCAAAATTTACTGTATGTTTAACAAATGTCAGGCACTATTTCAAGGGCTTTCCATGCATTAACTAATTTAATCCTCACTTTGACTTTTGAGGTTTTATTTTGAGCCTCCTTTTATAGATGCAGAAACTGTGCACAGAAAGTTTACAAAACCTTCACAAGGACAGAGAGATAATGAAAGATAGACCTGGGTCTCAAGCCCAGAGTCTAATTCCAGAGATTGCACCGTCGAAGACTCTGCACTAGACTGCCCAATAGGCATAATAACTGCACTTTCCAAATCACACATTTGTGTGTTGTTTTACGTAGAGGTTTAGATCTATTGTGCATAAATACATTTCTTTCTCTCTCATTCCTGTGTATGTGTGTACGTCTGTGTGTGCCTGTGAATCTGATGTGAATAATGCATTTCAGAAATTTCAGAATCTTTTACAAATGCAATGTGTACAATGTGTTTCCTGCTGTGAGTATATATCCTGACACAGTTGTTCCTGTCCTATGAAAAAAAAATGTGCTGCTTATTAGAGAGAATTAAGAGGCATTAAGAGAATTAAGAGGCATTGCATAACCCCAACTAGTACCAAACAAATCCATGTGACTTCTTGATCATGCAAGAATTTTGCCTCCTGGGAATATCAGATAACTCAATAAGGTTAAATGTCCTGCCAAAATTGTATTCTTAAAAATATCCCAAACCCAGTAAGTTGGGAGCCATTCAGTCAAAGACTATTCTTGATAGAGTTTCTCTCCTTCTTTAAAGGAGTAAGTGATGAACTGAAGTGAGATCATTCACATGTCAAGAAGCTTTTAACTGTCTTAGCTACAAACATGATTAATAGTCATCACATTGGACCTAATAGCACAGCAGATAATGTACTTTTTTGAAGCGTGTAAAAGCCTTTCTTGAGTATTAAGAAGATATCCTAGGTGTGAGAACAGCTGTTTGGCTCTGTAGCAGTTTAGAATAGCAAATGTTAGCCCCAGGGACACAAGAAACTAGAAGCACAGAAGTAGCTTCTCAAAAGCAGCAGAGACTTTGTGTGCTTTCCCCTTAGATTTGGGGCTTATCAAAATCTCCATGAACTTCTGGACAGGCCTTGATCTTGCAGGTCAGTGCTTCTCAGACCTAAGCTGCACAGGAATTGCCTAGAGCACTTGTGAGAACACACATTCCTGAGCCTGAGAGTTTGCATTTCTAAAAAGCTCAGAAGTGATGTTTCTGCTGTTGCAAGGATTCCTTTGAGCATCTCCAAGCAACACTGTTTTAGGGCATCCCTTTAACCACTGTGATTCTCAAAGCTGCCTCAATTTCTCACTATTTTTTTCCCTCTTCTTTCATACCAGTGAGACAGAGAAACAGCTCTGGGAACCACAGGACATGCAAAAACAATTACTATGCCCTGACCAAAAAACCAAAACAAACTATAAGGCCACCATGCAGCATGGGGCTTCCTTGAGTACATGAGTATGAAAAATGAGTATCCCTGAAGTGAGAGAATCATTCTATCCCACTGTCTCTATGAGCTCCCACTGTGGCAAGTGACCTTGCCAATTGAATCCTTAGGGTGTTGTTTCATACTGTAAAGAGAAACCAAGAAGATTTGAGGTAGATTGCATGTGGGGTCCAATTCAGATGCTCTCTGCAGATTTCAATCAAAACATTTCTTTATTCTCCATTCAGCTTTAGGTTTCTGCTCATCTAACTCATGACAAAGTTTTCAGTAACTGTTGGATGATTACATCATATGATCATTCATTTAGTGTAATGTTTCTAAAGGAATATCCAAAGAAGGTTAGTATAATTCCTTTTTGAAACTTCTTAGCAATGTGATCTGACTTTATCTATGGTCTCTTTTTTTAAGTAAGCTTCACACCAAGTGTGAAGTCCAACACAGGGCTTGAACTCCTAACCTTGAGATCATGACCTGAGCTAAGCTCAAGAGTCAGATGTTTGTTTTTTTGTTTTTGTTTTGTTTTGTTTTGTTTTTTAGAAAGAGAGAAGGAGCATGCATGAGCTGCTAGGAGGGATAGAGAAGGAGAGAGAGAATCTTTTTTTTTTTTTTTTTTTTACAATTTTATTTATTTATTCATGAGACACAGAGAGAGAGGGGCAGAGACATAGACAGAGGGAGAAGCAGGCTCCTCACAGGGAGCCTGATGTGGGACTGGATCCCTGGACTGGGATCACGCCCTGAGCCAAAGGTGGACGCTCAACCACTGAGCCACCCAAGCATCCCGAGAGAGAGAGAATCTTAAGCAGGCTCCACACCCAGTGCAGAGCCCAACATGGGGCCAGACACTGGGCAAAATCTCAGGACCCTGAGATCATGACCTGGGCCAAAATCAAGAGTTGGATGTTTAACCAGCTGAGCACACGGGTGTTCCTATAGTCTTTTTAAGTTAAAAAGGGTGGCAGGAGGAAGAATTATTGTAAAAGACTTGCTGCTATGGCTAAGGAGGATATCCTTATTTTATTAATGGAGGAAACCTGACTCAAAGAAATTAGATTACCTGCCCAAAATCACATGCCAAAAGCATAGAGAGAAATGGCAGCTGCAAACCAGTGTGCAGGATGAAGTAAAGCTATAGCTGAAGCTGCCCAGTGTACTATGTAGGCCCTTCAGTGGATGGAGGACATGACTGGGACTCAGAGGGCCCTTACTGCCAGAAGAAGCTGGAGCAACACTATCATGAGTGGATAAGAAGAATTGGGGTGAGGGGGAACCCTGACTATGTCAAGAGAAGAGATCACATGTCTTACCAGGCCTCTTGGGCTTAAACTATGGATGGTAGCTGATGACCAGTAACCAGGCATGACAAGGGCCTTCTCCTAGGAGGAGGTCAGCAAAGACTGAAGAAATAGCAGGGGACTGATAGGTAAATTTTTAGGCCAAAGGTCATGAGTTAAACACTGGATACTGAGCTCGAGATGACAGGGGGACGTTCCAGTGGAAGTGCATTTTGAGAAATCATTTTGGCAGTCATCTGCTTGTAGATGGCAACTGGGGAGATGGGACTTAGTGTGGACTCACTGGGTTTTCATGTAATCCTTGTAAGGATCCCCCTTCTCTGTCCCACCCATGCTGTAATAGAGAAAGCAGCCATGTTTGTACACTCTGACTTCTCCCTCGCAGGCCACAGTTAACTGCAGGAGGAGTGGGCACACTGGCCAACTGAACCAGCCAATTTGAAATTGGAACTGGAAAGTCCAGCTATAGGCAGGTGCTTATTGCACATAAAAGATATGAATTTGGTCTATTGTCCCAGCAGCCATTCTCCATTGTACAGAGACAGAAACAGAAAGCCAGGCTATGGCAAGAGAGAAAGCATAATGCTGGCATAAAGAGAAACACAGAGAGCACAGAGACATCCTGGTTTATCTGCAGTGCTTTGGTCCCTAATTAGACCCATTTCTGGGACCAAGCTGCACCCAAGCTCTCATGGCCCATGAGGCACACTTCGACCTCTTCCAGGAAAAAAAAAAAACCAACTTTCCTTTCATTTAATCAAGTTCAATTTGGTTTCTGTTACTTCAAACCAAAAGCATTAATTCATAAAAAGTAATATTAATAATAGAGATAGGATGTTGTGGGGACAGTTTTTAGAACAAGGAGAGGAGAAGGATCCTGAATAATAAAAATCAACAATAGTAATAACCAACAATAAATATCAGACAGAAGACAGAGGTTCATAGGAGGTTGAGACGTGGCCAGAGAGAGAAGAAAACCCAGAGCCTCTTACAAGTCAAGAGAAAAGCATTTCCACAAAAAGGTAGAGGTCAGCTATGTCAAATCCTGCCTGCCTAGCAGTCATGAGACATAAAGAAGACATGGCTAGTGGGCCTCACAAGAGGGAGAGAGGTCACTATTGAACTTGGTGAGAGCAGTTGGAGTAGATTGGTATGGAATTGTCAGGAGTAAATAACAATAGTAAATAACAACAGGTAGAAAGAGCAAGGGTATATAACCTAATCAACAAATTTGGTTTAAAGGGGAGAGTATAGGGGCACCTGGGTGGCTCAGTGGTTGAGCATCTGCCTTTGGCTCAAGTCATGATCTTGGGGTCCTGGGATCCAGTCCCACCTCAGGCCCCCCACAGGGAGCTTTCTTCTCCCTCTGCCTATGTCTCTGCCTCTCTCTCTTGTGTCTCTCATGAATAAATAAATAAAATCTTTAAAAATAATAATAATAATAATAATAATAATAATAATAATAAAGGAGAGTATGAAGGGTTCTTGGGATTGGTACAGTTGTTTTTTCTCCTCTCAGGTTGTGTGTGCATGTATTATACACATTAGAAATGCATCAACATGTTTATATTCTGATGGGAAAGAAACATCAAGAATGGGCCATACAGGAGATGGAGTAGAAAAGGGGTGATCGGTAGCATTAGGGCCTGAGAAGACCAGAAGAGTGGGATCCTGAGAACATCTAAGAGATGCTTCTTGCATTACGTGGCAAAGCAGAGGTGTAGTGCCAGTTCTCTGTCAATGGATGAAGGAAGTGCAACTGTGGAAGAGCTGTTTCTTCTCTTGTTCCTAGCCACACATCTTTTCCTTCTGCACGTCCTGGAGACACGGAACCCTATAACCCCTGCCATCCAGTGGGGAACGAGGTTGGAGTCAAGGACAAGAAACAAACAGACTTTAGTATTGCTTCCTCAATGGCATTCTCCTCTATGCTGTTTTATTCTCTTCTGCAACACATACCTGTCCTCAGTCCATAGACATATATAAACATGTCTTACTCTCTCAGTGAAGTTGAAAATTCTTGGTGAGAGAGAAACATGTGTTGCCCTTCCCCTTCAGTTTTACACCTTTCTCTTCAGTAATTTATGTACCAAAGACTCTCAAAAACAATCATTTAAAAAGTTAGATAGAAATGCTGTTTAGGAGGCACCTGGGTGACTCAGTGGTTGAGCATCTACCTTGGGCTCAGGGCATGATCCCAGGGTTCTGGGATCAAGTTCCACATCAGGCTCTCCTCAGGAAGCCTGCTTCTCTTTCTGCCTATGTCTCTGCCTCTCTCTGTGTCTCTCATGAATAAATAAATAAAATCTTTAAAAAAGAAAAAAAAAGAAATACTGTTTAGTATCTAAGTCAATAACAATCTAAAATCTCACCATCTTTTGCTCATTTCAGCAGCACATATGCTGAAATCTCACCATTTCTTTTCACTTCTGACACTAAAGTATCATAATTTCTGATTTACCTTGTAAAAGGTGAGTTGGCATGAGTGTTTTCTAGTGATCTCAGAAAGAAAACTAGTACTTTGCGGGATTTACTTAATTTGTAGATGTTTTAGAGGCTTTTATAATCTGATTCATTGAAGTGAACCTCCAAACAAGTGACAAATTATAGCTAGGTTTTTTATCATTCCTTTCATAGCTTGTTAAATATTAAACATTTCTTCTTTAGTCCCTTTCAGAACTATTTATTCCAAATCCATTGCAGAGTCATCCAGAATTTTAAAAACCTGGATTAATTTCAGGCTTCACATAATGAAGCTAATGTTTCCATGGTTTCATATTTCTAATGGCTCTTGAATCTACTCTTCAGTGTCAGTAATAATATATCCTTCCAATGCTCTTTTCTTCTCTCCCCCACCCTGCCCCGATATTGAGCCTGTACTTAATATCTGTTAACCTGAAGATATTCAAATGCAAGTCATGTGATTGGAAATGCATTTCTGCTGTTAGTATTTCTAATACATTTTTTTCAATTTCCATTCATTTAAGATCTGGTTACTTTCATGTTTAATATTAGGTTTCGTGATGAATTCTGAGCCACCGATACTGAATGTTTGATGGTACACTGCCGCCCTCTAGCTTACTTTTGCAAAGTTCTCCACCACATAACAATTTATTCAGTAAATCCCTCATATATGTCCAATCAACAGATATCCGTTGGTTTTCAATGAATGATATACTGAAAGCTCTATCTTTGCACAGCTATTAATTGGAGTTATACATTTCTTTGCTTTCCAGATAAGATTAAATGATCAGAGTTATACATTTCTTTGCTTTCCAGATAAGATTAAATGATCATCTAATCAACTTATCATATTCTAAAAGAAAATAAAAGTCTTAAAAAGGAAAAAAAAAGAAAAGGCTCCCCCATTGTGTGCCAGGTTCTCAGCCGATTCTCTTTTCACCTTAATTTACACCTTTTCCCTTCAGGTAAGCTGACTGTTTTTAAAAATCAATGTACTTTCTCTTATCTTTTATTCCTTAAGCAGCCAGAGAAAAGTATCAAATCTTTTATGCTCTCGGTGAATGCTGAACACTTGTCAGAGGATATCTCTGAAGATGGAACAAAATAATTTCAGTTCAAATTCCCAGGACTGTCAGAAACTTCAACCAGGTGTTTTTATGTTCAAAAAATTATAAAACTATTTAAGGCTTGAATTACTATTCTTCTCTGAAAAAAAGTTCTGAATTAGATACTGTTGTGAGCTGATACTCCTCTGCGATGAGATCTTCTGGCCTGGATAGAGGTATCAGCTATTCATTACCTGAACAATTCCACATCTGGCTTATTGAAATTTATTTATAGTTGAACATATTGACTAAAACTCAATGAAATGACATTAAATTAAACTATATAGTAACAAAAAGGAAAGGTACGTTTATTTAAGTACCTACTTGCACTCTGGTGCTCCAAAGCCTTAAAATTGAAATATGATGTGCAGCTTAATTTTCAGCATTGTTCTTGGCTGGAACTGTGTAGGAAATGACATTTGAGTATAGCATAGAGTTCTGCCTCACTTAACTTCTGAATCCTGCCACTCTTACACTTAAAATGATGAGCACACCATGCTCATGAAATTGTAGAAACCATCAAATGAGACAGTGAATGAGAGAGCGCCAGCATGATGCATGTATAAGCAGCCTAGTCGACCTTTGTTTAATCTAAATCTAATACAAATATTGAATTTTTCCTACTCTTCTAATTAGGGAGCATTCTCTATTATCCTTTTTCCTCTTACCCAAGTTTCTTGTTCCTTGTGTATCCTTATGTACTGTTTTCCAGTCTTTTTGCAAATTCTAGCTATTTTAAGCAGAAAATGAATTTATTAAGAGATATTAGGTAAGTCACAGAATCTGGGAGGGTAAGAAAAGCAGGTTTAGAAGGTATACCAACTGTTGTGCAGAGTTCCAAAGCCACTGTCACTGGGAACAGTACCACCAATGCCACCCCAGGAGGCTACCACTTGTCACTGCTGCCTCCTCAGATTTACCTAGAGTGGAGTCCATGAGGGGTAAATGATTGTGTTTGATTGGAAGACACTGTACCATGGCTGCCAGAAAAACAGGAAAGTTGAGGTTCTAACTTCTAGCTTGGATGAGAGGAGACAAAAGAAATTCTATAAACAGAAGAAAGTTACACAAGGGTTTGATGTGGCCAAAAAGCATAACCACTCCTCTCTGCTCTCTGTGTTTGACGACTCCACATCAAGCTGAGGAAATTGTTTACTCAAGAGTTCCTAGAAATAGAGAAGCTAAAGAAGTTCATCTAATGGCAGATATTTCAGGGCTGGGTGCCTGGGTGACTCAGTGGTTGATCGCCTGCCTTCAGCTCAGGTTATGACCCTAGGGTCCTGGGATCAAGTCCCACATTGGGATCCCCATGGGAAGCCTGCTTCTCCCTCTGCCTCTGCCTCTCTCTGTGTGTTTCTCATGAATAAATAAGTAAAATCTTTAAAAAAGAAAGAAAGAAAGAAATTTCAGGGCAATAACCAACCACAAATCATTGATTCTCTCAGCTGTCTCCATTTCTACTTTTCACTCTCTCTGGACATGTGAACATGTGTGACAGTATCATACTGTACAAGCATAGAACTTATGCTGATGCTATATACATTGATTACTTGATTAAACATTTATTGAATTCCAGAACATCTGCAAGGAATAAGAAATATAAGCACTAATATGAATAAGATCTGTGCCCTTCATTCTTGGAACTCACATTCTACTTAGGAAATCTATCCCATAAACTGCTAACTACAGGCAACATGAAAAACACTTTAACGGAAGATGTAGGGCACTGTGCATATATGTAATGTTTAGAGATACTTGTAGTAGGAAACCTAGGATTAAAGGTATTGTCCAATAATACCTACATGGAAAACATATCGGTAAGTCTATTTTGTTAAACAGGAGACTGGAGATATGTTAATGAACTGTTGTACATTGCTGATAAGTTCAGACCTTACTGTGCACTTTCGATTTTTACTCATATTAAAGTTTTTAGATCTTTCATTGCCTTCAAATCATCATTTCAAGCTTTGCTATTATTCAGACACTGTAAAATGAAATTTTAGATCATAAAGTGTCCTTGAAAATAGATACTTCTTACTATGATACTAATGTTTTAGTTTCCAGTCTTAAAACATTACAGTTTTTCATTTACATTTCTTATGTATACTCATTTAATAACCAACTTTAAATTCAGTAATCACATTTTCCCCTAAGCTTTGATTAGAACAATTATAGTAAATGAAAATAAGAAAGTAATTTCTGTAAAGAGATTCATAAAGCATCCTTTTCAAGCCATAAAGCAGCCATCCAAATAGATTTTTTCAGCATTGGGTCTACCAAAAAAAAAAAAAAAATGATTCTGTTCTGCTGAACATACACAGATTCCAACACATTTTCATTGTCTGCTCATCTTCTTTTTCTGGGTCTAGCCTGGTACTTTGGCTCCCAGCAGAAGGCTTAGCACACAAAATGTGCTAAATAAATGCTGTTGAGTGAGTGTCTCACCCTCTTGCCTAGACTAAAAAGGTAGAAGCATCAGCAGAAAGTCCCCTCTGAGGGGTGCCTAGGTGGCTAGGTTGGTTAAGTATCTGCCTTCGGCTTAGGTTATGATCCTAAAATGGAGCCCCACTCAGGCTCTCTGCTCAGCTGCGAGTTTCCTTTCTCCCTCTCCCTCTGCGCCTCCCCCTGCTCATGCTTTCTTATGCTTTCTGGTGCTCTCTCTCACTCTCAAATGAATAAATAAAAAAATCTTTAAAAAAAGTCCCCTCTGAGATAGAAAGCTTGTGAACAGATAAAGGAAATAGAAAAGAAACAGATAATTGAATTTTTACATCTACCCAATTCTTCTTTAGCCCTAAGCTTTACTCCTGGCCCATGTTTACTTCGGGTTTACCTCACAGAACAAAAATACACATCAGCACACACCTAAGGGAAGTCTCTGTGAAGATTGTCACATCAACTTATTGATTGGTAACACACGGCTGAATATTTTCTGTCAACTCATTGTGGTACAATTAATGCTGAAGGTATTATTGCTAGTTACATAATTCCCTCACACTGCCATCCTGAATATTGTGTTTTTTCAGTTATGCTAATATAATGTAAGAGGAGGAGGCTACAAACAACTTGATTAGCAGAATTTTTATAACATCTTTTATCTGTTGTGGAAAAGCCAAGCCAAAGCGCTAGCTATGCTTCATGAAGGCCCCACAAGGGTGTTTTGCTTTGTTTTGTTTTGTTTTCCCACTGGGGTCTTTATACAGCTCTGTTAGGGTGGGAGTCAGCACAGGGTTTGTTTTTGTTTGTTTGTTTTTGTTTGTTTTGTTTTGTTTTGTTTTGTTTTTTTACATGTGTGTATCCCTCTAATTTAGATTCTCTTCTCAAAAAGTGAAAAGATTGAGGGGCACCTGGGTGGCTCAGTCAATTAAGTGACTGCCTCTTGATTTTGGCTCAGGTCACGATCTCAGGATCCTGGGATTGAACCTCGTGATCAGCTCCACTGTCAGCAGGAGGCTGCTTAAGATTCTCTCTCTCCCTCTCCCTCTGTCCCTCCCTCCTGTTCCTTAGTGCATAATTGCTCTCTCTCTTTGTCTCTCTCAAAAAAAAAAAAAGAGGGAGAGGGAGATTGAGGAAGTGGTCTTTCACTGTTTCTTATATCTTTATTCTTTTATCCCCAAACTCCTCAAATGTTTTCCACACACACATACATACACATTCACCCAGACACAAACACTCATGTACACATACACACACAGTCACACTCACAAGTAGGAAGGAAAGTAAGTTTTGTTACAATAACAAAGACCCCAAATCAGTGTGCCTTAAAGGAGATAGTTTCTTTCTCTTCCAGGTAAAAATCTGAATGTAGGCAAACAGAGCTCAGCTACACTAAGCAGAGCTTCCACCTTGTTACTCCATAATGTGTGGACTCCATTCCCAAGAGCATTACTGTAGCCACAATACCTGCAGGTTAGCCAACAGGAAGGGCAAAGGCAGGACAGAGAAAGGGCAAGAAATAGAGTATCTGTCCTTTAAAGAACTTTCCCAGAGCTTCCATACAACACTTCTACTTCCATCTCTTTGGCCTGAATCTAATAACACAACCACATTCAGCCACAGTGGGAACTCAGAAATGTGATTTTTATTTTCCATAGTGTGTTCCCAACTGACACATTTAGGTACTATTCCTGACAACAGACGGAGAATGGATATAGTAAATAACTAGTGAGCTGCCATGGGGTTCGTTCCTCCCTACTATCCTTCCCATGGCATAATGTGTGGGATTTCATTCTCAGACGTTTCAAGGCAGATTCCTTTCCTTCCCCACCTGCCCTGCGCTGTCTTTTCCTCTACCTTTTAATACACCAAGAACATTATTCTTATGTATTCAAACACATCTCTGCTCAAAGGAGAAAAGAGGGGAATGATTAGTAAAGGACAGATGACTTCTACTATTTAAGCTACTGGGTACTATGAATTTGAATAGGAGGATCTGAGCCAAGTGTAATCCTCTGCTTTTGTGTTTGCTATCTAAATCAAGACCACTGTCAGGTTTAATTGAACAATAAAATCTCTTGTTTGATTCTAAGCAGGAGAATAGGGTTTTCATTTTCTAGTCAGTGGATTTTAGATTTTTCCCCAAAGAAGCTAAACTTTAGTGATAGTTCCAATATTATCTCATTCAAATGAAGGTCTGGAACATTTAGTATTCTCTGGGACATATCAACCTCTGTGGGCAGCAGAACCAGTCATTTAATACAAATTTAAGCCACAAGCATAGCCCTGGTTATATAGGCAGTTCTTCTCACACTTCACAAAGCACTACAGGTGTCTTTGAAATCTTAGCTTCAAAGAACAGAACAAAGCATGAAGAAAGAGCCCATCCATCCCCAAAGAGCCCACCCACCCCCACACACATACCCATTCCACCTGTGTTTTATATCTGGGTTCTATATGAGATATTGTTTAAAGAAAAATTTTCATGACTTTCAAATATTTGACCTCATTGCTCCCCATCAAATCTTACTTCTTCTGAGTTTGTTTCTTGTGGACAGTATAGCCTTGAACTTTCTAGGCCTTTCAGGAGCTAGTAATGAAGGGTAAAAAGAAGGGATGTAACATGAAACTATCTGCTAACTTGCCATCATGACTTACTTTTGATAACTTTTTACAATTATTTGGAAAGATCACAATGATGTTTGCAAAATTTGCTCCACAAAGCAGAGCTTCCACCTTGTTACTCCATCTTTTGCGGGCTCTATTCCCTAGAGTGTTACCCTAACCCTCATGATCTGCAGTTTAGCTGACAGGAAGGGTAATTTCAGAAGGATGGGGGAAGGGCAGGAAATAGAGCATCCATCCTATATATGTTGAGATTAGTGAGATTGCATTAGTAAGCATTTTTTTCTCCCTGGCAGTCACAATGTATGTGCATGATTGAAATTCTCTTTTTTTTTTTTTTTTTTTCAGTCGTTTAAATTTTGCTATGTAATTCTTAAGACTCTTTTATTGTGTGAAGGTATCTGTTGCCTGAAATAACTGAAGGTTTCAATCTAGGTCAACATACACAGAGGAAATGATGACTGACTAACGAGACCTGGGAAATTTGCATATTACAGCTGCACCACAACTTTATTGTTTGTTTCTACTACCAGAATCCTCTCGGCAGTCCCATGTCATCTGTCAAGTGTTCCACCGAGACGAAGAAGAGCGAAAGCATAGGTAGTCTTTTTGTTGTTGATGATAAAAATCCAATCTTTTCTTCCTGGGAGATCAGCTACTTAAGTAAAAGTCACATCTCCAAAAGAATAGTTAAGGGTTCTATCCTAAATAAAATACTCTAAGAATTTATTTCTCTCCGCATCTGTTTCTTCATTTTCCAAATCATATTTTTTCATGGCAACAAAATAGCGAATAAACGTTTCCCCCAGGGCCTGTCTCAGACATTGATCTTCCTCCAGCGCCACAAGAGCGTCTTCCAGTTTCAAGGGGATCTCAGAAGCTTTTGACGGATACAAGTCCGTGCTGTCACCTGGACTGGCCAGGACACCATCGCTGCTTTGAAGTCCATCCAAGCCCGCGGCGACAGTCGCCGCCAGCACCAGGTAAGGATTTGCAGTGGCGGAGCCCAGTTTATTTTCTATCCGGGTGCCTTTCTCACCATGACACTTGATATTAAAAGCACAGCTGTTATCATTGTATCCCCATGTCGTAGGCACGCTCTCCTTGAGGTCTTTACTCTCCTTGGAGTAACGCTTTCGGCAGCTGACAGCAGGAGCCATCAGGCAGCTGAGAGCGGCCGAGTGCTTCAAGAGTCCTGCCAACCATTTTTTCCCCGTGATCGTGAGCTCTTCAATTCCAGAACTACTGCAGAACATATTTTTCTTCCCATCGACATCCCAGAGACTATGAGACAAAATTCCTGAATTGCAAAATCCAGTCTCGATGAAAAAGCTAGCGATGTAATTATATTTCCTTGCCACTTCTTTGACACCTGTTCTGAGGGTAAATGCATTATCAGCTGAACTGATGCCAAATTCGGGCAAAAAACAGATTTCCATCAGACCAGGCCTGGTAGAGGAGGAAAAACTCTCGACATTCGCTCCAGTATGATACAAACCATCAACGAGTTCCTGGATGAAAGGCTGGTCATGATTATTTAGCAATGTGGAGGCAGGAAAAGATATGGTCTTTGAATTGATAATTTCAGGCACAGCAAAAATGCAAAAATCATAGATGAAGGCAGAGAGCAGGGAAAAGCCAGAGTCCTGCAGCTGGCTCAGCTGCCTCTTTGCGATGTACCTTGGGGAAGTCAAAAGAGGCTCGCCAGTCACAGTGAATGTGTCACATATCACTCTTGCAGTTCTCTCAGCCCATGGCAAGACTCTAAAGGTTGAGAGCTCTGGCATTAGGACTATGTCACTATTAAAACATGTTGCTCTTATGTGATCCACTTCATCATCCTTAGGATTTGGTATCAGTTCAAGATAACCTCGGGGCATGCAAACACCATGGATCACTTTTTCCTAAAGAAATGAAAAGACAGAGCAATCAGATTTTGAAACTTGAAAACAAACAAAAAGGGGGGGGGGGGAACATTGCTAATGAGGAAAAATGTGTTTAACATCCGTTGGTTAACACTAGCTTAATATCAAATAAATTTTAAGTATTTTATTTTTTAAAGATATATTTAATTATTTGAGAGAGAAATAGTGGGAAGGAGAGGCAGAGAAGAGAGGGAGAGATAGAATCCTCAAGCCAAATCCCTGCTGAATGCAGAACCCGGATACAGGCTTCATTCCAGGACTCTGAGATCATGACCAGAGCTGAAATCAAGAGTTGGCCACCTGACTGACTGAGCCACCCAGGGGCCCCCAAATTTAAAATATTTTAAAATAACCCCCCAGGTTACTTTTATAAACAGTTCTTAATATTTTTAGCCTTCAAATCTTTACATGCTTTGAGATCTGAAAATAGCGTCATAAATAGAAGGTACAAAGATAAAGAAAATGTCTTTATAGCAAATGACATAGGTAAAGCCTTGTGAAATTATTTGAAATGATTATTACCTAGTCTTTTTGAAAACACTTTTTATTTTATGGCATAGTTGCTAATACTTTAGAGGTTTTATTTTGGCTTATTCTATTGTAATCCCTATAGTTAACTGAGAGTCCTCAGTCCTTCCCAGAGACTTGATTGTGGTTAGTCCTAGCACACACACGACAGTCATCCTAACACCAGAGGAGCCAGATCTGCTGAAAGCTGCACTCCTCTCTTCATTCACTTTTACAACTCAGTAAGAATGAATACATCACAGCCTCAAGGTCCCAGAAACTGCCTGTGAGCGTGGACCTATATCCTCAAAGCTATAGATCCAAAACGTTGTAGCCTTCAAGTCAACCATGAACTGGGTGTCATCAAATCTGACTTCTAGCTCTAGCTCTTTCACTAATTACTTGCTGGAAGTTAAGCAAATCACTGGACTATGTCATCTTCCATGTCTGTGAAACAAGTGTTAGACTCAATGCTTGCTAAGGCACTTTCTAGCCATATACCTCTTGGGGTTAGTGGATTTGGTCATTTATTTAACTTTTGCTATGTACCAGACAACAGGGATATGATGAGGTTATAAAGTTTAGCAGACATGTGAAACAATTTCTAGAAATTGTATCATAATAGAACAAGGCTTCATGTGTTAAAGGTTATATTAATGGTAGCGAAAAAGCTAACTATAAAGTTTGGTTCCCATAATGTCAATGTATATTATAAAACACACTAACCATCTGTAAGCCAAATTGTTTCTTATGTTACCTCCAACTCAAAGAGTATGGCTACCAAAGAGGAGCTATTACTAACAGAGATAACCTACTGGTCACTCTTCTGCCTTTGACCGTAACCCATGACCTCTTTTACTTTCCACCATCTATACATAGACTTTCAAATGTCATTTGACTTGGCTGATACAATCCTGATTTTACCAGTAATAAAGCTGAGAAAGTCAAGCACTATTCAGAGCCTGCTTAATTTTTTCAATTCCATCAGGGACCTGTACACACACACACACACATACACACACAAGCATTATAGAATTCTAGAGGACTTTAGTATGAAATCTTTTAATTTGAATTTCTACTGCAAGAAGTAATGTTATTTCCCTACTTTTCAGTTTTTTAGTTTGAAAATCTGTATGTTAGTTCTATATATTCCTAAAATGAAGGGTAATGTATTTTATTCATGAGACTTCCAAAAGTTCCTACAATTGAAATCTGTGTTTGTATTCACCTGGGTGTGAACAATAGGGAACGGTTGTTACCATTTCCTTCCCCTATGTTTTCACATATTTAAAGAATAGGAAAAAGAGAGAAAAAAAGTAAAAATAAAGAATAGGAAAAAGTCACACTTTATTCTTCAAACTATTTAATATGTGTTTTTCTGAGCACTCTTTTTTAACATTGTAATTTCCTTTATTCTTTTTTTGGACATTCTGAATTCAAACCACTCTTTATTAGTAGTGGGAAATATATATAAACATGTCTTGCTCATGACAACAAATTAAGTTACCTTAAAATGTGTTTCTAAGTACAAAGCACTAGGACAACTTTACACTCCAATGTTGCTCACCAGGGATTCAATAAAAACTCATGTAAAATAGCTCAAATCTGTATGATAACTGAAATTTGGACCACAGTGAAAGCCACCAAACAATTAGTTATAAATTCTATTCTAATATATCATGTTTTGATTAGATCAAAGATAGAAAGAATCCACATTATCTGTATATAATTTAAATAGAAATTAGTCTTTTGATGCAACAGAGACAATATAAGTTGGTGGTAAGTTTTAATCAGCTAATGTTTGTAAGGGACTTAGCACAGTGCCAGGCACCTGATAAATTTTCTTTGAAAAGTAGATACCATCAGAGTTTCCCAATTTGGCTTTTTCCAATTACACAGCAGTCTTTTCCTCTATTCTTAGTAGGTGGCTTGTTTTAAGAAGAAATCAATCTTGTTTTTGTTTTGTTTTTTTTTTTTAATAAGAACGGATACTGGGATCCCTGGGTGGCGCAGCGGTTTGGCGCCTGCCTTTGGCCCAGGGCGCGATCCTGGAGACCCGGGATCGAATCCCACATCAGGCTCCGGGTGCATGGAGCCTGCTTCTCCCTCTGCCTATGTCTCTGCCTCTCTCTCTCTCTCTCTGTGACTATCATAAATAAATAAAAAAAATTAAAAAAAATAAGAACGGATACTTAGCACAAATAAAGAATAAAAAGAAATATAAAAGCTGAGCTGAAAAAAAAAAAAAAAGCTGAGCTGGGGGCACCTGGCTGGCTGAGTCAGTGGAACATGCAACTCTTGATGTTAGGGTTGTGGGTTTGAGCCCCATGTTGGCTGTGGAGATTATTGAAAAATAAAATAATTTTTAAAAAGCTGAGCTGGAGAGTGTAGGTACAGTAAGAAAGAGAAAATAAAGAAGAGAGAAAGGGAGAGGAGGAAAAGGAGGAGGAGGAGAATAGGAACTGGAAGTGAAGAATCACAGGTGAACATCCCAGCTCTGCCTCTAATTATGTGTATAATTTTAAGAAAGCTTTCTTTAACTTTTCTGGGCCTCACTTCACTCATCTACAAATGAAGACGATGGATTATATTCTCTTATATTCCCTTTAAGTGTCTAACAATAATTTTTAAATTGACATTTTGTTTTCCACAAATGGTAAGAGGTTTAAAAATTACTTTAGGAAGATGGAAATTACTTTTCACTAAGTTATAGGCAAATTTAAATCATGGACTCCACTCTTTATTTAATGAGTTCCCCATACAGAATTGTGTTTATAAACAAACACATGTTGTTTATATTATTTTGCATGGCTGAACTTATTTTTTATGTCCATTTGCAATAAATTTTCCAAAATGAATTATTTAATTTTAAATTACAAATACTTGTGATGTCAGTATTCACTATTACCTATACCTCACAAGTTCCAAAATGAATTTAAAATGTTTTGTTAAAAAATAGATACCATATGATCATTAAATAAAAATAAAATAATGACTGGGTAATGAAATGAGAAAGTGAGCTTGTATTAGCAAACTAAGGCTAAAAATAAATGCAGCAATTGAGAGGAAGTATGACAAGATATATTAAAATTCTGATGATAGAAAAATTTTTTCCCCTCATAAACTCCAGGAAAAAAATGATTCTAATATATTGGACACTGAACAAGATAATGAAAAGTATTTTCAATAGTATTTAAAAAAAAAAGAAATGCAAACATTTTCTTTCTATGTCAATTATATCAATCCCCAGCAAGTAGAGGGAGCACATTAAATTATATTTTCATAAGAGTTTCTTTGAGGAACTAGAATAATACTCCAAATATGTAGCTTTGAGATGCCATTAGTGGAATAGAAGATTAGGATTTGACAAAAACTGAATAGCAAACAATTTTATATTGAGGTCTCTGGCAAGTGCCTGAAGTGCCAGTTGTGTTTTCTTATTGATTGAAAGAAATTCATATAAATTAGATTCTCAGCCAGTTCACAGTAAATTTCACATTTTCTTATCAAAATTAGCCAACATGCATTCTTCCCTGAATGAAGAGAAAATAATGTCTGCAGGCAGGTCTAAAGGATTTCTTAAAAGACAAATATGAGGATTTTTGTTTCTTTTTTATTATTGTTATTAAGTATAGTTGACATACAATGTTATATCAGTTTCAGGTGTACAACATAGTGATTTGACAATTGTATACATTATTCTGTGCTCACCAAGAGAAGTGCAGTCACCATGCAACGTTATTACAATAGTGTTGGCTATATTCCCTGTGCTATACTTTTCATCCCCATGACTTATTTATAACTGAAAGTTTTGTACCTCTTCATTGCCCTCACCTATTTCACCCATCCTCTACCCTTGGGAAACTATCAGTTTGTTTTCCGCATTAATGACTCTATTTCAGTTTGTTCATTTGTTTTACTTTTTTAGATTCCACATGTAAGTGAAATCATATAATACTTGTCTTTTTTCTTTCAGACTTATTTCACTTAACCTGACACCCCCTGGTTCCATCCATGCTGTCACAAATGGTAAGATCTCATCATTTTATGGCTGAGAAATAGTCCAGTATATATGTATACTACATCTTCTTTATTCATTTATCAGTGGACACTTGAGCTGCTTCTATATCTTTGCTATTGTAAATAAGGCTGCAATAAACATAGGGGTACATGGATCTTTTTCAGTTTTGGAGGATAAATACCCAGTAATGGAATTACCAGATGGTTTGGTATTTCTACTTTTAATTTTTTGAGTAACCTCCATACTGTGATTTTCCACAGTGCTTACACCAATTTACATTCCCATCAACAGTGCACAAGCATTCCCTTTTCTCCACATCCTTGCCAACACTTATTATTTCTTGTCTTTTTGATACCAGCCATTCTGACTGGTGTGAGGTAATAATATCTCATTGTGATTTTGATTTGCATTTCACTGATGATGAGTGAGGTTGAGCATTTTTAGTAAACAAATTTGAAACTGTTGGAATTATCTTAAAAAGTGTTTTTGATGATGCTCAATGTTTCCAACATAATACAAATGAGAAAATTACAATTAAAATAAATTTGGAGGTTGTTTAGCTTTTATATTTTCCTGTATAATACTAACTGATGTCCCTTCCTTCTAAAAAATGTTTCAGTGACACAACAAATCAGTCAATAAAATAAATACATGACATAAACTGAAAAAAAATCTCAGAAAGTCTCAAAACATATTCAAAAGACAACATTTCTTGGTATCATTATTTTTAAGAACTTAATAGTATTTATTAAGTCATCCAACAACAATAGTGTATTTTTTTATCAGAATTAGAAGCTGAAAGGGATATGCTTTCTACCTAGCAAATTTTAATCTTTTTTTTTCTCATTTTATATTTGCTCTTGGGTCTTCTGTTGCAATTTTCTTATGTCAAACAAAATATAATCTCCATAATTGCAGTAAGAGAGAGAAGATAATTCTATGGAGGCAAATTATTCAAGGCAGAAAGACTAAAATTACCAGTCTTAATTAGTTTTGTATTTCTATTGGGTAAAGGAATTGCTGTTTGAGTCCTGAAAGTGTATGTTCAGCTCCTTAGGGAGCAATGATGTGTTTGGAGAGGGACAAGGGAGAAACAAAATAAATTATTGGTTTTCACCTTTAGTTACTGTATAGATTACAAGAAAATAAGATAGAGTAGTAAGGACCATTTGCTTGCTTACAGTCATGAAATTACATTCAATCATAACTCTATCTGTAAAACTCACTTGGAAAAAGTGTGCAGGGATACTCTTCGATCTGGACACACCATGAAGGTCTGTGGCTTCAAATCTCACAAATTGAAGGTGATTCTTGGCCATCTCTTGTTTAATGTGCTTCATTCTAGAGGAGAGGTGAGGTGTGGTCGGAATTTGAGTGTCCTCCCAGGTGTTATCTGTAGAATAGAAGATGGCCCTAAGACATTAGATCATGATGAATTGAAAAGCAAAAGGAGGCCACAGAGTAGTCTAATCATCATGATTGTCGACAAAATCATCACATACTCATGTCATTGACTTACAATTGGAGATTTTACCTTTCAAACTCTGCCTTTACCATAATCCCAAGAACATGATCTCTAAACAGCCTAAGAGATTGTTTGGCACTTGGGGCTAAGTGAAAGTGACGTTACTTGCATAAGCATAGAGCAATATCATATGTAAGTACTTAACTGAAAATGCCTTTGCTTATGGAAGTTAGGATACATTTGCCTAACTGGACAGCTTGGGCACCATACAAGTCTGCATGCAGATCACTGAGAAAACTGAGTTTCTTGAACTAACTGGTAATACCTAAATTAAAAGTTCTTGTATGTTTAAGGGCAACATTGTTTGGTTTTTGTTTATTTTCTGCAGATCTGCATTTTTTTGTTTTGTTTGCCAAAAGGGCTTTATGATAGCAGCTGAATCTAAGACAGCTACATGTCTCTGTCAAATTTAAACTTTAAAATCAGTATAAATGAGCAAACAAAATTATTTTTCAAGGGTAAGAGTGTAAGAAATGGAAAATCTAGAGTGATTACTCAATATTAAAAACAGAAATCTAAATATATATACATATGTATGTATATGTATGTATATGTGTGTGTGTATATATATATATATATATAAAGATAGACTACAAATTCTAAAACTTCAGAGCTAGAAGAGAGTTTGGCAATAAATTACCTAATCCAACTGACTTGCTAGCTTGAGTCCCAGAGAGGTAGGTACAGTGACGTAGTCCAAATTATTTTCAGTTCATTGCCAAAACTGAAGCTACAAACCAGACCTCTTAACTCCCAGTGGGTGACTCATCACCATAAAATGAATGAATGTATCTAAAACATATAAAAGGGTCAGGCACATAGTACACGTCACAAATGTTAGCTACCGTCCAAACTTTCGGAGAAGTAGCAGACAGTAGAGATTCAACACAAACACTGAAGTCATCTGCCTCCCTCAGAATCCTGCTTGTGCCCTAGATGCTTTCTTACTTCTCTGAGCCTGGGCTTTCTCATTGATACAATATTATCCACTTCATAGGTTTGTTGTGACAATTAAGCAAGTCATTTAACAGTTCCTGGCAGACATTAAGCACCATATAAGTGCTTCTTAAACACATAAAGTGAACACAATTACTCTAACCCTTACTAGGGATCATACATAGTACCATGATCATGTCTGAATCTGAATTCCCATCAATCTGTCACATCACTGATGACGAGCAGCTATAATTTTAAATTATACCTGAATATCCTTTTTTGAGATATAATTGGCTTTAGAAATAAGCATAAAGATTGACAGGTTAAAAAACACAGATTAAGTAGATTTTAAGTACATGAAGCATGAGGAAAACAAATTACTAGTTGCCACCTATACAAATATATTAGAGATAATGTCCTGTCACTGATACATTTGGCTACTCTGAGACTCCTGAGGCTTTATAACTACCTCCCATTTAACACAAACAATTAAGCTGTAGCAATTACAATGTTTCATGCTAAATTAGCAGTTGCTGTCTTCCCAACCTATCCTGAAGTATTGGGTGTTTTGGCCAAGTTGAACAATTCTCCTCACTGAAAAATGAAATTTACAGGCACCTGAAAATATGGAAAATTTCAGAAAAGCAGTATTCTAAAAATAATAAGGACTTATATATAAGCTATAAATATTTTAACAACATAAAAAAATCAGTAGGCATCTCCTATTAAAGGAGTAAAGTCATTTTATTGGCTCACCAGTAATATGATCACAGCCAATCTTACTAATTCTTTGTCTTATCTATATCTTCTAAAGTTTGTAAAATAAATATGCATCCACTCAAGACATGTTGTTTGGTTACCATATACTATTTATTTTGGACATATATCTAGGGCTGGACAATATATTTATTGTATTTGTTTGCCAGGGCTGTCCTAATAAATACCACAGACCAGGTGGCTAAAACAGAAATGTTATGTTCTTACAGTTCCAGAGGGTAGAAGTCTAAGGTCAAAGTGTCAACCATATTGGTCTCTTCTGAGAGCCTCTCTTGTTGGCTTGGTAATGGCTATCTTCGTCACATGATCTTCCCTGTTTGTGGGTGTTCTAATCTTCTTGTATGAACACCCGTCATGTTGGATTAGAGCCCCCCCATAGACTTCATTTAACATTAATTACTTCTTTTAAACCCTATCTCCAAATACAGTCACGATGTGAGGTGTGATGGGATAGGACTCCAACCAGCTATGAATGGGGGGAAACATAATTCAGCCCATAATATATCATACCATTTCCATTTTCTTCAGAGTCCTTATCACCACCCACCATATTGCGTAATCACATGTTTACTTTCTGTCCTTTCCCCCTGCAGGTCAGTTCTAGGAGAATAGGGGCTCAGCTTCACCTGCTGCTGTCAGTGCCTGCAGCAATATAAAAGTATCATAGATGCTCAATGACTAGCCCTTTAACCAGGGGTTTGTGAGTAAATTAACTAATTAATACAGCCTGGGTGATCTGACCTTGTCTAACAAATAGAAATTGTCATCACGTATTTTGGTAAGTATCTTAAGTATCATTTTATTCATTTGAAAGTTTAATTCTTTCACCAAATATGAGAACTCTATCCAATCTAATTTCATTTACAAGGAATCAACCAATCTTACTGAATCATTGTCTGAATTTCTTTTCTTCAAATAAATCATACTTGTTAGTTACAATTAAACCTTTTGGTCAGACCTTCCCAGATGCACATGATGAATAGCAGGCAGATAATTGCTAGTTTGGGGACTCATTTGTTTTTCTTACAGTATAGTTCCTGGGAGGTGTTCTCCTTTCCCATCCCCTCAGAAGACTAATAAATTAAATCAATCTGCTTTAATAGAGGAAGTTTTCCTGCTGTAAGTGTTGGTGGGTGGGGAGGACACTAAAAAAAAAAAAAATTAAAATAAAACCTCAAAGCTCTATAGCAACTAGAAGACCTTGGAGAAATGTTGCCTGTGTTCAGTGATGATGAGGACATATTTCAGTTACAGCAAACAAGCTGTGGTCGCTTATAAAGGCAGATTGAATAGGCATTTGAGCATTCAGAAATATCAATCCATAAAGGAGAAAGTGCATTCAGAAGTAAATACTCTGCAACACATTTATTTAGCTTATGGAATGCCCGGGATGATATGCCATACTACTTTCCCAGGACCCGCTCTCCTTTATCCACATGGCTGCTTTGAGAGACACCCTCTTAGAGCAAATGTGACCCCACCTCCCGTCACAGCATGTTAGCCTGAATAGCAGAATAACCAAGTAAAAGCAGGAACAAAAAGCAAAAACAGTAAAAAACTGGAGAGGAGGAGCTTTTCTTTGAAAAAAAAAATATATTTTTTAAAACGTCAGAAATGGGATGCCTGGGTGGCTCAGGGGTTGAGCGTCTGACTTTGGTTCAGGGCATGATCCCAGGATCCCGGGATCAGGTCCCACAACAGGCTCCCCACATAGAGCCTGCTTTCCCTCTGCCTAAGTCTCTGCCTCTCTCTCTGTGTGTTTCTCATGGATAAATAAATAAAATCTTTTTAAATAAATAAATAAATAAATAAAAATAAAACATCAGAGAAGTATCACAGAGAAGAAAACACCATGTTAAAATTTCTAACACTTATTGAGGAGTAGATTTTCATATTCATCTTTAAATTCTGTATTAGTGGTTTGTTTAAAGCTATAAACTTTTTGGTACTTTGGGTCTATTAAGAAACAATCTAGCCTGGGGCCAAAGAGGGAGCTTCTGAATTAACCAAGTTAAGTGAATAATGATGCCCATCCTCATAGTCACAGTCGGTTGGTACAGAGTTTGTGACACAAGTTTCTTCTTCATATTTTTTTTGATTGAAGACTAAGAAATGGTCAATTTCATCTCAGTGTTATGGCAGAGACTATATAAAACAAGGGTCACAAACTGGAAGAGCCAATGTGGCCAGCAGATGTTTTCTTACTAGTGGTCCCACTGTTTGAAAACTTTTAG
Source organism: Canis lupus familiaris (assembly GCF_011100685.1). NCBI lineage: Eukaryota > Metazoa > Chordata > Mammalia > Carnivora > Canidae > Canis > Canis lupus. The sequence goes on from NC_049233.1 coordinate 27,085,624, forward strand.
AATAGTCAACACTTAAATATCTGAATATTTCATACAAAAATCTTGAGTTCAAGCTTCTCTTGAAGAAATTAAATTTGGTAACACTGGGTGGTTATTTCTCCATAGCAACCACTGGCTAGTGCTCTGAGGTGGCCCGAAATGGGGCGTGTATCCTCTAATTCATGGATTGGCAAATATTTTCTATAAAGGGCCAGATAGTAAATATTTGCAGCTCTGTAAGCCATATGGTATCTGTTGCAACTTTTCAACTGTGCCATTGTAACACAAAAGCAGTCATAGGCAATACACAAACTTTCACAAATAATGGCCAGCAGGCTGAATTTGGCCTGTGGGCCGCCATTTGTCAACGTCTGCTGTAGTTTCTCACAGCCAGCATTATTGACCGTTTCCTTATGCCAGCTCACCTCACTCACTTGTATTATTTACCTGGCCCCTGTGCCATTTGTGTTAATAGTGGAAATGTTGTGGTAGGCAGAACTGCCCCACAAAGATGTTCACATCTTAAGCCCTGAAACCTGCAGAATATGTTAAAATGCAGGCCAAAAGGGACTTTGCAAATGCAAGTAAGGACATAAACCTCAAAATAGGGATATTGTCTTAGATTGTCCTGGGTTCTTAAAAACAGAGAACTTTCTCCAGCTGTAAGCAGAAAAGAGGTATGGAAGAAGGAAAATTTTGAGAGGTTCCAAACATAGGTATTTGAGGGATCATCTTGGTCCTAAGACACAGGACCAGAGAGAGGCTTCCAAGAGCTAAGTGCCACCCCAGAGGACAGCCAGCAAGGAATCAGTACTCAGTCCAACACCCCCAAGGAACTGGATTCTCCCAGTAATCTGAACAAACTCCCTAGAGTCTCTCGATAAGAATCCAGATCCAACCCCTTGACTTCAATCTTGCAAAATCTGAAACAGAGAAACTAGCTGAATCAACCCAGACTTCTGGCATATAGAACTACAAGGTAATGAATTGTGTTCTCTTAAGTTACTAAATTTGTGGTGATTCATTATGCTGGCAATAGAAAACAAATACATATGGAATTCGGACAGTGTTCACTTCCCAGGCTCTAGTTCCTCCTTCGTCCCTGTGTGTAATAAGGAATTTAGCCTTGCCAAAAAAGACCTCTTTACCCTTTGCTCCTGAATGACAGTCTGGAGTATCCTGCCTGACAAGAGTGTTTTTGTTTACCTGGGGCTTCTGGGCCACAGTAGAAAATCCAATAATGTCATTTATCCTGGAAGCTTTGAGTCATATGGTATCAGCTTGATTCCCAGAGAAGCTGGAAACTCTGGTCAGCCACATGAAGCCCCACTTTAGAGCCTCAAAAAAAAAAAAAAAAAAAAAAAAACAAAAAAACAAAAAAAAAAACACAAACAAACCGAAAAACAAAAAACTAGACACCAAGACTGAGGTGAGATTCCCTGCTTGTCAATACTCCATGCATATTGCTACATATCATTGCCAAAAGAGTGGTGCTGTCCATGACTCCACTGGGAGAAACAAATAGAATCTCCATGCTTAAAACTTTCCTGTATTTTCCCCACTGGACCTCTTCCCTTGGCTGATTTTAATCTGTATTTGTTGACTGTAATAAACTATAACCTTGAGTAATAATTTTCAGTGAGTTCTGTGAGTCCTTATAGGAAAACTAGGGTTAGTCTTAGGGAATTCCCTAACTTCCAATTGATATTAGTAGTGAGGGGTAGCCTCATGGACCCTGTCCTAACTTCACATACTGCTGCATTTCTGCCTTTCCAAACCTTGTTTGTTCAATCCTTTCATCATGGATTCCCTTGTGAAATAAATACCTCGTTTTAACTAGTTTTCGCTTAACTCAGTCCCAGAGATTTTTAACCAATGCACTGATAGGCCAAAATAGTTGTATCACTATCACAGAAACTTAAAACAACAAAATTTCACTTTTAGAAAAGGCTAGAAAGATCATTCATTGAAGCCCTTCCATTTTCTAAATGAGCAGCCTAGTGGTTAGAGAAAACTATAAAGTCTTTTATAAATGATAGTTTAAAAATTCTTCTGACTCCCAGACTGGCATTCCTCAATCAATGCCTCATTATCTGTAAATCAAATACAAATTTGGGATTAGTGGCTAGAATCATATGTCAGTTTGTTTCTGAGTCCTTACCAGCATGGTTGGAGTTTGTGTTAAATTCACTACAAGGAGCACTGGCTGATGTTTTGAGGGGTGATGGTTTTATCACTGTCGTCTGATTCTCAGAGTCCTTGTCATCTTGTGGCAGATGAGAGTCTGCGGAGCCAGGTCCCACAACTGGTTTGCTCATATTCCCCAATGTGTGGCACACCATTTGGCTTCTGATCCTTTCTTTAATAATAAAGAAAAATGTTAAAACACATTGCCATTGTTTTCAACTGTATTTTAACATGATATGGAGAGGAATCTTTAAGAAAAGAATATATTTCTAATATATATATATTTCTAGGCAGTGACATACCAAATGAAGGGCAATGGTATGCCCTAGTTGTGGACCAGAAGGGGGTATGTTGTCTGTAGAAAGTTTAAAAACGATAGTAATATCGACAAAAGCTCTGATTGCTTTTTACTGTTACCATACAGTGGCCATTCCTACTGCCCCTGCCTTGGAAGACCACTGTTCTTGGATTGGGTCTCTTGTTCAATTAATTTGTACTTTCAGCACTGTTTCAGATCTACTGAGTCAAGTTGGAATTCTAGCATGTGATATGAAAACTTGTTCCACATCTTTATTGTGGTCTCCCAAGTCCTTAGTAATGATCCTTGCACTCAAGTCCCAGAGCAGACATATGCTTCCCTTCTTATGCATACTTTCCTTCTGTTGTATTCTTTTTCCCGGCTCCCCCACCTCCACTACCTCCTAGTTCTGTCCTCTTTAAATTCTGAATATTTCGATTGCTTATTTTTATATATTTATGTTATACCCTTACATTTGGTATCTTGTACACTGCCTATGTAGAAATAAATTTTATTCCCTTGTTTTTGCTTCTCCCTTAGATGAAAAGAAAATGTGTTAGGAAAAAGAAAACCAAATAGAGGTTGTCATTGACATCATATATTCCTAAGAGATCATAAGAGCTAAGATACCTTTTGAGTTTGATACATCCATTTCTCCTACTTCAGTTGAAAAAATATGTTGTTTTGTGACTTTCTTTCTTGTTCTTCTTAATTTACTCATCCTGCTGGCTTCAGTCTCATTACCTTCATCTCTCGTATTCTGTAATAATTAATAAACAAAAGGCCAAATAACAGATCATGCACGCAACTAAATTTGGATGTCAAGAAAGCATGGCAATTGCATAGCTAAGTTTTAAAGTGAATATAAGAGATTTTTACAAAGAGGTAAATTTTGTCACTTCCATATGCTCTTGAATAATTCAAAATTTAAAAGTCTAATATTTTGCTTACAGTCTGGATATTCTACAGTCCTTTTATATGTGGTATAGAAGTGTCATTAAATAAATTAAGATCTTGTCCAACTAGTGAAGATTTCTATGTTTATTTTTTACCCTGGGATATTTTATATTATCCATTCCTAAAAATATTTTACCAAATCCATTTCAGCTTCAAAGTCCTCTTTTTATGACTCCCATCTTTTTTAGGATCTCAAACCTTTTGGCCAGAAGCACAAGTACCTGAAGAATTAGATTTTATTCTCTCTTTTTTCTTACACTCATCCTTATTGTATCTATATTTACTTGAAAAAAAAAACAGTTGCATTCATAAAATACTATTTTGTATGTGTAAAACAAATATTATACTTAAATAGTTTTATGGCTTGGGAAAACCTAAAAAAACATTTTATTTTTTTATTATTATTTTTTTAATTTTTATTTATTTATGATAGTCACACAGAGAGAGAGATCGAGGCAGAGACACAGGCAGAGGGAGAAGCAGGCTCCATGCACCGGGAGCCCGACGTGGGATTCGATCCCGGGTCTCCAGGATCACGCCCTGGGCCAAAGGCAGGCGCCAAACCACTGCGCCACCCAGGGATCCCTAAAAAAACATTTTAAAACAAAATAGCCTAAAAAAAAATAGCCTAACTTTTACAATCTAGTTCTCATCCTTGACAGAATTCCTTGATAGACCTGTCGAGGACTATTCCCAGCATGGAGCTGGGTGGTGAAGCAGGGGCTGAGGGGTGAAGAGCTCCTGCATCTCTGCACTAACAGTGGGAAGAATCGTCCCTGCAGTCCCAGGACACAAAAGCTAACACTGGAAAAAAAAAAAAGAAAAAAAAGAAAGAAAGAAAACAAAAAAAGCTGACATTGCTGTTTTTTGTTTTTTGCAAACCTTTTTTGTAGTTTGAAGGAGGAGGAAAGGAGCAGGGATAGAGTCAATAACTGTAGTCTAAAATGTTTTGAGCTATTGTCTTTTTGAAGAGCAGGTTCTGAAAGGTTCCACATCTGGGAGCAAGTTATAAATATGCGTCCAGAGTGGTTGCTGGGGAACAGCTGCACACATTTGTCGATACCAATTCACTCTCTAAAAGCTAAAATAAGTAAAAAGAATTGAACTTGTATTTATATGTAATTATGATACATTGTTATTATTGTTACTATGTTTAAAAAAGATATTTCATAGGATAAAATCTTTCATGTCATCTTAGAATTTCACATCTTAGAAGATTGTGGTTCCTTTTACCCCAGATAATTTTATATTTGGATGATGTGATACTTCTTGCAAGATATAGTTATTTTTTTCTAGCAGCTTATTATTTAAATATTTTCCCAATACACTTCTCATAGAATTCTGACAGTGATATACTGGCCTTATTGTACATAGTCACTATCTCCAAAATTGCATTGCCAGAAATATACATTATATAATTGTACTTTTTGCTAAGTGTTTTTATAAATAAATGACTCTAGCTTTATTAAGAAGTCTTGTTTAGGGGTGCCTGGGTGGCACAGTCACTTAAGATTCTAACTCCTGGTTTCAGGCTTGAGTCATGAAATAGAGTCCCACATTGGGCTCAGTGGGGAGTCGACTGTAGGATTCTCTCCCTCTACCTCTTCCCTCCTCACCCCTCGCTTGTGCACTTTCTCTCTGTAAAATAAAATAAATCTTAAAAAAAGTCTTGTTTAGAAATGAAATACTTGGTCAGGTATATAAATATGAAAGGAAATTGAGTAAACTAACATTTGTGTTAACTTTATCCATTAAGGATCCTCTCACATACAAATTAAAGGAATCAAATGAGATAGACTTTCTTTCAGCTTCAAACTCTAACCTCATGCATCTGAGTGGCTCAGTGGTTGAGCATCTGCCTTCCGCTCAGGTCATGATCCTGGGGTCCTGGGATCGAATCCCACGTCAGGCTCCCAGGAGGGAGCCTGCTTCTCCTTCTGCCTATGTCTCTGCCTCTCTCTGTGTGTTTCTCATGAATAAATAAATAAAATCTTAAAAAAAAAAAAAAAAACTCTAACCTCAATTGAATAACAATGTGCTAAAACTGAGCACTTTGTCAGGCACATTTTTCAGCATAACCCTTAAGGTAACAGAATCTCCATTTTACAAATGAGAAAAGTGAGACCTAAAATAACTTGCCCGAGGCCACAGAAGTGAATGAGATGCAGTTTACAAACAGGTCTTCTAATTTCCAAAATGCCATTCTACTTCCTAAATGCCAGAGATTCAAGTTTAGAGAGGATTCATTTTAATAACGTTCACCTGCTTTCATATAAACCAGATCAAAAGGGAAAGTTTAAGAAAAAAAAAAAAAAAGATAATTCACCTCATTACTAACCTGAGATTTTTACCAATTAAAGGCCAAGAACTAAGTCATAATTCATGCCTCTAACTCCATAAAGATGCTCAAAAGAATTTTTTTCAAATTAAGAATACATTTAGTTCAGTCCTTTGAATTATTTTTTATATACAAGGATGATCAAAGTATAGACACAGCTGTAACAGCTGAACCAAATTTATTAGATCCTTGGCTTATCCTGACCCCAGTAGAATGTTTTTGTTCTCCTAAATCTTTCAATTATATTTGGTTACAATATGAATAATATATCAGTAAAAAAGCCAACTAGCCAAGATTCATGAAGTTTGCATTCTAATTCTGACTTTTCCACTGAGTTGCAAGTCCTTCAGGAGCCTTGTCATTTTCATCTGTAAACACTGCTATAAATATAAATATACCCAGCAATTATATTCACAATTTACAAGTATTTTCATAATCAGGCAATATTTTAAATTTAATTTAATACAACAACATCAAAGGAACTTTTATTATTGCCTACATTTTGCCAAAGCAGATATAGGTCCATAGAAGTTAAGTGATTTGTTCAAGGTCATATGACAGCCAAGGAAGAATGGGAATTATTTGAGGAGCTTCCCACAGCACTGTACCCAGACAGTTGAACTGGAGGAAATTTCACTTCTATTATATAATGTTATCTGTACAACTGGTAAAACCTTGTTCACTCAACTTCCTCAATTACAGATTTTTTCATTTGCATATTTTTTATAACTCTTCTCTGTCTAAGGCTTAAAACAACCTTAAGTCACTACCAGCTTTAAATTTCATCAGTCCAAACAGTGAGGACTATGCAAATTGCTATGGTAAGGCAAAGTCAAAGAGATAAAATAAATAAAACATGATATGTTTCATAAACAATCTTACAATTTAGTACAGGCAATAAAGTGTTATAGAAATTGAAGGTTTCCACGTTGCCAAGAAAGAGATATAGGTCGGGGATAGCAAACTCAAATACCAGACAGAAAACAAAGAGACTCAGTGGGCTGGAGAGTGACCACCAAAGCTGACATCTCTCCAGGAAGAAGCCTAACTTGGTTTGAGCCAATCACTGCCGTGACAAACATGGCCCCAGTGTTGCCAGCTTTAGAATGCCAGTGTTGGCAATCTAAGGAATGCCAAAAGTCTGGATTTTGGTGAAATTTTATGATTTTTAAATGTTAACAATTAAAGTATAAGTAGGGAATAAAGAAGGAAAGAAAGTTTCTCAACTTCCACCCAGCCAGGTCTCAAAATGACTGGAATACAGTTCAGAATGTGCAGCAGATCTACAGGGGCCTGGTCACAATGATAGCATCAGTGGCCACGTATATTTTCCCTAGCACTGGTATCTAGTGTGGTACTAAGAGATAATGGTCAAAACATTTAACTCTTATTATAGCTGACAAAAATAAAAAACACTTTTATTATATCTACTACATGTCATCTCTCTTCTAAATCCTTTTTATATATCAATTCATTTAGTCTCAAAACAAGCCCTTGAAATAAATATATTATCATCCTCGTTTTAGATTATGAGGATAACTGAGTCAAAGAAAGACTAATTAACTGGCTCAAAATCACATTTCTCATAATTGGCAAAGATTTGAACCCAGGCAATCGGCTCCAGAGTACAAGCACTTAATGTATCGCTAATGAGTACCATCAGAATATCCCTGCATCACTGCTGGGGTGCTGGGAAGCTAGGGCAAGGTTCTAGAGAGCCCCTACAGAGCCAGATCTTAACTCTTTAGTGGATGGATCATGAAAATGTACAAAGGCCCAAGAGGATTAGTTGGCTAGATACAGAAGTTAGGAGGCTTGGGAGGAGACAAGGGACTCTTATCAGCACCTGTTTACCAACTAGTTTAGAAACTTTTTACCAGATGTGCCTGGGTGGCTCAGTTGATTAAGTGTCTGCCTTTGGCTCAGGTCATGACCTCAGGGTCCTGGAATCCAGCCCCATGTTGAGCTTCCTGCTCAGTGAGGAGTCAACTTTTCCCTCTCCCTCTGCCCTTCTCCCACTCATTCTCTCTCTCTATCAAATAAATAAATAAAATCTTTTTTAAAAAATAAAAATAAATTTTTCATCATTTGTCAGGCATTCAATAACATAGTTCCAATTTACAGATCTCCTGGTTGCTCCATCATGTTGGATAAGCAGTGCCTGATGTATATAGTAACTACTAAACAGATGTTAATCCTGATTATTATTACAGAGGCACTGTGCATTACTGGGGATCTCTGTTGGGAAGATATCTCATTCTAGGTTACCACATGCGCCCCTGACTCATGGGAGCTGGCTCTCACTGAGTCAAGCACTAATCCCTTATCTAAAGAGCTCTAGATTTGGGGCACCTAGGTGGCTCAGTGGTTGAGCATGTGCCTTCCGTCCAGGTCGTGATCCCAGGGTCCTTGGATGGAGTCCCACATGGGGCTCCCTGCAGGGAGCCTGCTTCTCCCTCTGCCTATGTCTCTGCCTCTCTCTGTGTGTCTCTCCTGAATAAATAAATAAAATCTTAAAATAAAAATAAACAGCTCTAGATTCTGAACAATAAACTAGAGGAACCCCTCAGAGAGATTAGGGTATGTCAAGCAGTCTGAGGGTCCTCAGAGAGGGTGCTGTGACCTATATACTCATGCTTAGACTCTATAGCACCGCTATTATTAAACAGGCAGACTATTTTACAAATAGTCTTCAGACAGCCAAGGAAACTAGGCCAAGCTTTAAAATGAAGAAAGGACACTTAAGCTGAAGATAGAGGTGAAGTAAACCAGGTTGGAAGAACCACAAGCATAAGCACAGATATTCAATTTCATTTTGATAGCATAACATAAATATGCAAATCTAATTCATGTTTAATTTAGACAATCTCAAAATTCTATGACAACAGGTTGATCCTGACTTGATTTGACATTTCCAATGGAGAAGCTTTTCTCACTTCAGAAATGTTTCTGTTATCATCCCATTAGAGGACTCCTTTGTCTCATACATGGGACTGGCCTTAAAGAATGTTTCATATCACAAGAATTTTTCACAATTCATGTTTTCCTCATCACATTGTTTCTTTTTGAAAGCTGTTATATGGTTTAGTATAAGTTTATCATTTTGCATTTCAACTCAGTGGCTTGATCAAATTAACTAAAAGAGGCTTCACCTAAAGGGATCCTGCCAACCATTAAATTTAGACCCTAATTTGACCTAATAAGTTTCCGTGCCATGTATTAACTGGTGTTATTTAGATTCTAAATATCACTGACTTACTCATTTGCTTTTCATTTTTTCTAATGGCTACCTTTTTAATATCAATACTTTAAAAACCTTTGTTTTACCCTTATATACTGGCTATAGTCTGAGGCATAATCATTAATGGATCTACTAAACATTCTGATTTCATTAATGATAAGGGTGTGTGACAAAGAGAGCAAGCCAAAAAGAATCTTATCAAGTTTTAACCTCTGTTAGAAATAATGGGAAAAAAGTATCGATGTTTACCAAATGTAAAAGAATATGAAAATGCCTTCAGTTTCCTTAAAGTGTGCTCTTCAAAGAAAAAGGGGGGAAAATGTATTCAAAATATTTATAGAAGAGATACTTCAAAGAACACAGTGCAAACTTATGTCAACTAATCTAAAAATATCCATACTGATTTACCACTATTTCTTCTGGCAATTTGTTCTAAGGATATAATACAAAATATATAAAGTTATATGTGCATCCAATGCCACCTTTGTTATGATAAAAACTTGAAAGCAGCACACAATGAAGTGGGAAGAGTTAAATACATTGTGATAGTTCTACTCAGTAAATTCACCATTTAAAAATGAATGCTTACATTTCCTATTTTTGTCACCTGGATTACCACAATAGTTACATTGTGGTTCATTCCATTCTCCACTTCTACCCACCCTTCAGGGTACTACCCAGGGTACTTCTTTATTTAAAGAAAAATCTATTTATTTATTTGAGAGAGTGAGTGAGCAGACAGGCAGGAGCAGAGGGAGAGGGAGAAATAGACTCCCCCGCTGAGCAGGAAGCCAGACAGACTCGGGGCTCGATCCTAGGACCCAGGAATCGTGACCTGAGCCGAAGGCAGACACTTAACAGACGGACCCACTGAGGCACCCCACCACGGTGCTTCTTTAAATCACAATTTTGGTCTTATTATTTCTCTGCTTGGGATACTTTCACAATTTTACATCACCTTCAGAAAAAAATTTAAATTAGTATTCTCTGAGGCTCTGCAAAGGCCAGTCTCACTGATCCCTGCAGATTCCGTAGCTGGCCATTTTTATGCACAAACTTTATCTCCATCCATGGGAAACCAGTTTTATCATTCCTCTGACTCACAACCAAAAGGCAATGATTAGCCTAACTATTATGGTTCCTTAAGTGCCAAGAATATGTTTAGGTGTTCTTCTAGAATTAATAATCACTGCAGCTGGGGATCCCTGGGTGGCTCAGCAGTTTAGTGCCTGCCTTTGTCCCAGAGCGCGATCCTGGAGACCTTGGATCGAGTCCCGCGCCCCGCTCCTTGCATGGAGCCTGCTTCTCCCTCTGCCTGGCTCTCTTTCTCTCTCTATCATGAATAAATAAATAAAATCTTTAAAAAAATAATAATAATAATCACTGCAGCTATAAAACATGGAACTACTTATAACCCAAAATGCACTTGGGCAATCTAGGATAGAGATCATAATTGATCAGACTATGGTAATGGCTGTAAGGATGGTGAAAATGAGCATACTACAGATATATTTGGGAAGTAAATTTGGCAGTTTGGAGATTGACTTGATATAGGAAGTGCAAGAGATAGAGGGTCAAAGGTGATAGTCAGGTTTCTGACTTGGGAACCTAGAATGAGGAGGAGACCTGAGAGATGAGTTGCTAAGTTCTGTTTTGAGTGCATGGAATGTATGATAATTGTGTCATCTGAAAGCATCCAGCAAGCATTGGCCATGTGGGTCAGAACCCAAAAGATAAAATGGAAGGAAAGAAAACTCCTGAAAGTGCTTGGAATCATTAAGAGAAAGAGCAGAGATTGAGAAAATAAGAGAACAAGATAGAACTGGGAAACAACAATATCTAATAAGTAAATATAGGAATGGAGTCCCAAAAAAGTAATCAGAGAAAAAAATGATGAGAAAGGGAAAGAAAATTTGGAGCAGAGTGGTTTCACTGATAGCAAGAGGTAAAGCTGTCTTAAAAGAAGGGAGCACCAATAGGCCTACTACTGAAATGATAAACAAGGTTGGTATTAAGACCAGTTCATTGTATTTTGTGACCCAGGTCACTAGAGGCATTGGTAAAGTCAGGTTCAGTAAAAGAATGTGAGCAGCAGCCAGACTGCAGTGATCTGGGGAGGAATGAGAGGTGCTTAACCCAGGGTCTACACGTGATAAGCACACCAGGAATGTTCTCTACTGCTAAGTGGAGACAGTCTGGACATATAACTCAAAAGTGAAGAAGGAGACAGACAATGACCACTGGAGAAGTACATAGAGGTCTAAGAAAGCTTATGTTGCTTTTAGGAAGAACAGACTTACACACATTTAAATGCTTAATGAAAGGAGTTAATAGAGATACCTGGGTGACTCACTGGTTGAGCGTCTGCCTTTGGCTCAGGTCATGATCCTGGAGTCCTGGGATCAAGTCCTGCATCAGGCTCCCTGTGGGGAGCTTCTCCCTCGGCCTGTGTCTCTGCCTCTCTCATGTGTGTGTGTCTCTCATGAATAAATAAATAAAATCTTAAAAAAAAAGAAGAAAGGAGTTAATAAAGATGTTGAAGAGAGAAAGAAAAAGGATAAAGTGAGGTTCCTGAATTCAAGCAGAAAAGATGGAAACTAGAGTTGCAATGAAGGGATTAACCTTAATATATCCTCCTCTATAAGAGGAAGAAAAGAAGACACAATGCTAGAAGAAAGCAAGAAGAGAAAACTTAAGGAAGAAAGGAAAATTAAGAGGAGAGGAAGGAGGAAATTGTCAACATTTAATGAGTGCTTTTCAGATGACAGAATGGACGATTAAGTTCACCCAGTAAGTGGCAGAATCTGAATGTGAAACTAATTTTAAAACCTCCATCTTTATCTATAGAAAGGTAGCCAGTTATGGAACTTCCAGTTTTCTCTTCTAGGTGAGAGGTGCTCAGACAGTAGAAATATGGAAGACTAAAAATTTAGAGAGAATGGAAATGGTTTGCCATTTGTCATAGCAGAGAATGTGAAAAAAATCAACTCGGGGAAAAAAATGTTGAGTGCCCCATAGAAATTGGAGACTTTTAAGTTATAGTGGCATCAATCTGCAAGGGTAAATTATTTTTTCTCCAGCAAAACTCTTTCAGAGATGTGAAAAACTCAGGATTGAGGTTTTGTGAGGATACAAACTTAGGAAGACAATGACAAAAAATAGGTTGGAGATATTGACAAGGAAGACTAAAATAATGAAATATGGAATCCAAGATAGATGGAATGGAAAATGAAATCAGGAAAGACTGATAAGAAGAACCCAGTCAACAAATTGGAGTGCCCTAGAAGGTAGCATTTTAGATGTATCATTGAGCTGAGTATATTGACTAGAATAAAATAGGAATTGAGTAAATATTTTTTAATAAAATGAATACAACCAACGCCTACCATGTTGAAATATAAGGCCAGAAGGAAATTTTGACTCAGATCTTTCCTTCATAAATGATTCAAAATTAAATATTTTTGGATGTCCAAAAGGACCTGATGGCAATTCAATTGGTTGATGTAATCAAAACATTTTTTATTACATGAACTCCTTTAGTTTTCTCAAGAAGAGCAAAGAGAAAAAGAAGCTCCGCTGATAATAAGATGCTCCACAATGACTCTGTTCCTTTATGCCATTAATTCTACCTTTTCTTCAATATTTTTTCACTGTATTTAACCTCAAAGCCACACCTTATTTTCAAGGTTATAATTATTCCCTTTAAGACAAACTCTTATTTTCTGTTTCCTCATAGTATAATTAAAACATGCTGATATTTCAAAAGAATTTTCTAAATATTAAGGAACAGTATAAAAGAAATAAAAAAGAACCAAAACTACAAAATATCAGTTTTCTATTGTCTTGGTAATTAAATATGTTCGATTTTAATCTGTTGTTTATCCTACTTAAGATCTGTCTGAAGTATTTTCCTTTTAGTTCTCTAGTTCACCAACCAGATAAATAAGCATCATTTGGAAACTTATTTGAAAATTTAGAACACTTCTTCATGGTCTAGTAAGTGATTCACTCTTTCAACCAGGCTGTTTCTGCAAAGTTATGTTAGTCTTATATTAAATCAGAGTCCCTGAGATCATTAAAGACAAGGACCCAAATGAGCACCATTTCCAAACTTTAAAAAAAAGTGAGACACTTTTAGGAAGACTTTACCAACAGATCTACTTATCCCCAACACTAGACCTTCATCTGTATATTTTTAAAGAGTTTTAATCCTTAAACTGCATTGCATTTTAGGAAGTTCCATCTAAATACATGGACTCTCTGGAGATTTTTGTTATAATTTGTTCTTTATTACAAATGTAACAATCTTCAATGTAAAAATTCAAAGGTCAGAAACTCATAAAGTAAAATGGAAAACTTAAAAAACAAGAAGAGTCCTCTGTTTCCGTCTAACCTTTAGATTTTTGACAAGCAAATATTTTCAGAAATACTTATCTCCTACTACTACAAATAACTCTTTTTTTTTTTTTACAAATAACTCTTATAATGGCTTATTTTCTGATATAAGTTTAAGAATTGTTTTCAGTGATGATTTAATGTGTCAATATTGATCGGTACTAGACACATTTTGAAATATACCAAAAGTAGAAATTGAAGGGAATAGATACAGTACATTCATACCCCTTGTTGACGGGTGAATACTGGGGCCATCCTTTGTATGAAATTCACTCATTTACTTAACAAATACTTAGTGAATACCTACGAGAGGCCAGTCATAGGTCCGGATGCTCTAAGAGAAATAAAGATGAGCTACTTATTGTTCCATGGAAAATAAATATAATACATGATAGTGGGCATAGGTATACTATACATGAGGAAGCTACTACTAGAACCATCTTCCTGATGAAGCAGCTGAGCCTCTGAAAGTTGCAGTAACTCTTCTGACTTCACACCTAGAAAGTAGCAGAGTCCAAACGTGTAGTTGGAAACTCTTCTTCCATTTTTTTTTATCCTACTTATATTGGTTACAGGCAACAAAACACTGAAAACTAAAAATGTTGCCTAAAAACTAAATACTGAGCAGATTTATATAAAAGGCAGCAAGAAATTCAAATGTCTTCTTTTTAACTTCACAGTTCAGTATAGAGTTCAGTAGTATCCCTGCCTTTTGAGGTAAAAACTAAGCACAGAAAGGTAAATACAGGTAAATTTCTTGGAAGTTACAGAGAATCCAAATTTTACTTAATAGAATGTCTACAACTGGGATGGGCTATTTGGAAACTTGTCAGGTTTCTCATCCTCAAGCACATCTGTGGAGGGGTTAGAGAGAGTCAAATGTCAGAAATGATTCAGATAGTTTCCAGATCTTCCACCAGAGACACCACTTTTGTAATAAAATAACCTCAATCCAAGTCGGTAGGTTAGATGGAACACTGTTCCACCTATATCTCCACCCTCACCCAAGAATATAGGAGAACTATCGTTATAAAGAGCTTCTATGTGAAAGAAATGTCACAATGTAAATGATGCGGCTGTTCCCACAATGTAAATGATGTGAAGAGCTCTGGATCTCACTTCTGTTTCCAAGAAGATGACAAAATATGCAACAGCAGCAACAAGCCTAGAGCAAATCTCACCTCTGGAGGTAAGGCAATGCAAAATCTGTAACAGAACATTTCATATGAGAAAATTGTGCATAGCCAATAGTTTGAGAAGGAAAATAGTGATTTTATAAATATCTAACAGCATGTTATTTTCACAATACGAAGCTAAATAACAAACGAAGCTAAAATAATTAAGGATCAAATATTTGGTCAATTCCCTGAGCTTGGTGCTAGTACTGGCTTTCTTTTTTTATTGAAAAAGAAATTTCCATATTTTCCAGAGAAATGAAGATTTTTGTCCCTAAATAGGTTCAAAGTAATTTTTGAAGGTTTGGTGATAGGCAGAAAAGCAACACAAAAGCTTCAAAGCTTCAAAGGTGAGAAAAGATTTGTAGAAAAATTTGAATATACATATAGTATATGATATATATTTATGGCAATGGGTTCTATAATACAGTGTGAAGTAAGATCCAAAAACATTATAGAACTGTCAGTGAAGATATCAGCTAATAGGCTGTTGCAGATAAAAATATTGGGCTTCATCAAAAAGAAGATTTTAAATGTGACAGCAAAAGGTGTTCCATCTTTTAGAAAAATATGATGTGCTTATGGCTGGAATACTAAATATAGTTCTAGTCACTGTCCCTAGGAAAATATTAATGGGCTAGAAGTGGATCAATATGTGTTTATTTATATAAATGTATACCACATAGAATTGTTATCATTATCATATAGAAAGGCAAATAAAATTCTACTGTGTAAAAGAAAAAGTGCAAAACTCTTCAAGGCTATAAAAATGAAAACTTAGGGGAGTTATTACTGGTCATCTACAACATAATAAAATATATATGATGAATAATTCCTGTTATTCACTATGTTCTAGGCACTATTCTAAGCACTGAACACATATTAACTCATTTAATCTCTTTACAAAATCTCTTCCAGTCGATAATATTAACATCCAAATGAAACACAGAGAAATCCAATAATTTGTCCCATCTCACCCAGTTAATAAGTAGTAGAGCCAAGATTAAAACACAGGCCTTCCGGTTTCAAGGAATATACTCTTAACCACTGCATATGAAACACAGACCTAATTTTTAACCTCAAGAGACGTACATAAAGGAAAGTGGATTTGAGGTAAATAAAAACAAATATAAAATGAACTAAAAACCTTGGAATCTAAAAACAAAACTGAATTTTAAGAGACCAAACACATTTAAAATATGAAAACAGAATCAGGAAATCTTTCTAGAGTTGCACAGAGAAGCATAAAGCAAGGAAATTTAGGGTAAATTGGGATAGGGGAATCTCAAGCCTTGAGTCCTGCTTCTAGAAAGTCAGTCATGGCCTCCCACAGAGCTGCATTTAATGCTCCAACACACACACACACACGCACACACATACACATGCACGCATGCACACACAGATGACAGGCTGCAGAACAGAGTGAAACTCTGGTCTGAGCCAGATAGGATCCATTCTTCCTGCAGTATGGAAACATCACCCCTTTGTGTCTACCTGTGCAGGTGTTTTCCTTTGTGTCTACCTCACAGGTATTGAGGCATAAGTATCATCTACAGGGCAGAGAACAGATCTTCCCCAACTCACTTGGCATATTACTCTGCTCAGTATCTCATACATGGCTTTTGACAAATAGATTTTAATTATTATGATGTGCTGCCATTTCCCCTCAATTTGCAACTTCATACACCTGTAGGGTCTACTTTTGGGAATAAGACTATTTTTTATCTATTTTCTGTTCACTACTGCTAAAAATTTGGCTGGATACATGACTTTATGACATTGTTTTGAATAGAGAATCTCAGTAAAATATTCTTTAGGGAAATACTAAATCTAAGATTAGGAACTATTCATTTTCACTGAAGAGACTCTACTAAAGAATTTGTTCAGGTTGGGGAAGTAATCATCCTGGGAGTTTTCTTCACACATACAGTCTGACCTTTTGATTTATCCAGCCTTTGTTCAGCTGCTGTATTTTTTGCAGTTAACCTCATGCTGCTGCTGCTCACGTTACCAGAACATCTGGTATGGAACAAAATCATTGTCCTTTTCCAGATACTAGTTAATGGAAAATGGAATGTCACACACTATCTCCCTCCCACCTCCCACATTCTTTCTCTTCCTGAGAATATGACTCTACACAGGGCAGCACAAGAGCTATTCAGTGGAGAGTTGGGTCAAGTGGACACCAAGGCTTACTCTTATTACATCTATTAAATATAATGTTCTCTCCCAGTTATCAAGGAACTTTTCCCCAAGAGACAGTGTTTGTCTCTTGCTGTGAAAATCGTGTACTTTAAAACCATATTGCTGGTTTTTCTATTCTCCAATCAACATTGATCTACACTGCTCTTGGGAGACTGTGACTCGTAAGGATTTTCACAAAAAAAGAGTCACCTGGGATCCTTGGCTAAAACTGTAGGAGGTAGGGTTAGGAAACACAGTTTTGCCATAGGATCACAAGTAGTAAAACCTAGACCAAGAAGAAGTCGAATAGTTAGACATCAATATCTCAAAAAGGTAAAGATGTGCATACTAATTACTTTCTCAAAGCCATCAGTTGCAGCTACAAATTTACTTTCAGATAAACTTGTTCTGTTGAACAAACATGTCCATCATTTGATGTCTCAGACAATGACAGGATGATGAACCACAGCTTCTTTCCAGCGAGCCCCTGCTGCACATACTGTTGCCTAGTTTCCTTGTGGAAAGTGCATTTGTTGTCTCCATGAGCATTGCTCATATTCATTAAACATAGCAATGACCCCATTATTCCTTGATCTTCCAGCTTTCTTCTCCACTAGACGGAGGAGTGGATATCAGGTCTATTTTCTCTATGCCACTATTTCAAATACAGTGCATTTCTCTACCACTATGCATTGCACATAACAGTTGTGCTTCTTCTAGTTTATTTTCTTAACTTCATCTAAAGAAAACCCACATCCTCCCAGACTTGACCACAGCATGCCTCCCAGTCTACATTTCAGTCTTTTAGAATGGTCTGTCAAAAATACAAGAGTAGAAGCTGGGTACATACACATTAAAAACTAGCAAGAAATGTTACATGTTGACAAGTGAGTATTTTAATATATTCTAGAGCAGATGAGAGGCTATCACTATTTAAAATGCCATGCTTTTCAATTATAATTTGAAAATGGGTTTTCACCTTTAGCCACTTAACCTCAAAGCATTTTTATTACAATGAGACAAAAGCTTTGAGAAAAACAAAGATTGGGCTCTTAATAACAACCAACATAGGCATAGAAGAATTTTATAGCATCCTTATGCTTCTGAAACCCAGTGCGTAATGAAGTTATTTTCAATGATCGTTCAAACTAAGTGAGCTTTTCTAATGCAAATTCTGAATTTAGTTTTTATTATATTTATAAACTCAATACATAGTGGAGGAGAGTTTCTTCACAAACTTCTCCAAAGCAGACATAAAGCAAGCATAATCATGCTGCCCTTATTCATACTGGCACTCAAATAGATGACATAGAATAATAAAAATCTTTACTGTCAGTATTTTGGTAAATAACATTTTAACTATTAACTTCATACCTCCTGCAGAAGGTCCCCTTCATCATTCATCTCACACTTTTTTATTTAAGTCGACTTTGGAAACCACAATATGCCCAACAAATGCATTCAACATGTATTTATATGTATACCTGAAACAAACACTGCAGATGATGAATTCCATGGAGGCTCTTTCCAGAGTGGTCTGGCAGGTAATAAAAGATAAACACCAGACTCTGATGTGTCATGCCCAAGGCACTAGAAGAGTCAAATGACAAATGCTGGAAATGCACTAGAAGAGTCAAATGACAAATGCTCATTTATGCCTGACTCCCTACAAACAAAGGACATTACAATGCTTAAAACTGTGTTGATTGACTTTTTCTCCAACATACTGAATTTTGTTATATAACAATTGTATTCTAGAATGAAATCTATTGTTAGATTCAGATGATGAAACCTGTATTAGACAACTATGCAATCACGGTCCACAGACAAAACACAAATGGAAAAACACAGCTGTAAGTGACCCAGATTTGTACCAATGGCAAAGATCCACTCATTTGTAGTTCCTATTTTTCTTTTCCTTTCTTTTCTAGGGTCCCTTCTAGCCTCTAAATTAATTCTGGTCCTTCATTATATAACAAAACCCATCTTTCTTTAGCCTTTCTAATTCTACAAATGTCAGCCTCTGACAAACCCCAGCCCTTCCCAGCTGGCCAGGGGGAACATACAATGATCTACAGGTTACCCTATATGGTCCTAGGAACAATCCTAACTCAGTCAGAGAGAACAGGGAATGCTTTTTCAATGAAATTACATTTCTGCTGCCTTCAATTGTGACTTTAAGTTGGTGGAAGAGGGTAGAGGGTGTTTCTAAATCAAATCAAATCCTTTCTAAGCATTTTCCATGTTTGAGTGTACAGTCTTCCATAGCTGATCACTTCATTCCTGGACTTTGGCCTGAGGAAGCTCAGGCCAGCACTCCAGCCCAGCATCCAGGCCTAACTCCCTTGTTCTATTTCCACAATAGCTTAGTTATTATTTTATGGTTGTTGTAGTCAACTCTACTTTTTCATTTATTTCTTTTTTTTTCACTTATTTCTTTACTCATCTTTCCACCTGCCTCTATCTTTGTGTCTCTTTTCTACATTATAAATTTCAGTATCTTCTTAGTTTGCCCTCTGTGTCTACTTCTAATCAAACCATAAGATAGAATTCAAACACACTGTTTATAACAGAAGCTATACTGCTGATAAGTTTTCTTCTCTGTTCTTAATTACAAAACTTAGTATATAAAAAGTTTTTCATTTCTCTCCTAAAACTTAAAAAATCAAATTGGACTTGTTTACCTAATTACTTTATGTTGATTTTTCATAATTTGATCCAAATCCAAATGTCAATACTAATTTTCTTAATAAACTTTAATAAATCAAGACAAAGTAAAAAAATTATAGCTGAAATTTTCAGATAATCAATATTATTTATATGAAATATAACAACTTACATACTGTTTACATCCATAACCATACTCTCTTTCTTTAACCCTCCAATTAATCATCAATTCTTATTCTAATAAACAAGGTAAAATGAAAATATTGTTGTATCATAAAACAGGGAGTTGGTACATTTCTGAAAAATAAGTCAGATAAATAGTTAAGTCTTAGTAAGTTGTTAGACCTTCTTTATTATTCATTATATGAGAGTTTTCATGTCACATGCAAAGCAGTTTTACCTGCCCAATAGTGGCACAAACTGCACACCATATGTCAGAGAGATCTTAATTCAGAGATTCTAATTTCCAATGACAATCTATTCATTGATCATCTTTCCAATTTTGTTGTATTCAGTAGACCTGTAACTCATCATTTCTGACCTCCCAGTCAAATTGCTTTAGACTCTCCTCACTCTAAACCTCAAGATAGCTACTTTAACAAGTCGCCTCCACGACTGCTTCCACTTGTCTAGTTGTATACTTACTAAAAATTAATCATAGTTATTTTCAAAATTGCTTATCTTAATTGCACTAGTTATTGCAAATATGCAGTTTAATTAAATATTATATAAACTAATACAAATAAAGATAGTTAACATTGCTTCAAAGCTAAGATGAACATTTTACAAAGACTTGAAAATGATACAAGTCTTAGTTTGTTATGTTTAAAAAAATACCATTGCCTAGGTAGTTTATAAATTATAAAAATATATTTCTTATAATTCTAAAGGCTAAGAAGTCCAAGATCAAGACACTACAGATTCAATGTCTGGTGAGGGCCTACTTCCTGGTTCATAAATGGTAGTCTTCTCATTGCATCCTCAAATAGAGTTTTCTGGAGTCTCTTTTAGGAGGGTACTAATCCCATTCATGAAGGATTCAGTAAATAGCAGTACATGTATAATAAAAAATTGTTGCTAAATTCTGTTTAGGTAATACACCTGTAAAAAAATAAGATAATTTATTAAAGTATAGAATTTTCTTTTGGTTTATCCTAAGATCTTACATCACTAAATAAGTAAATAATCTTCTATTATTCTTATATGAGGCACTATGATAACAGTTTATGCAAGAAAGACAATATGAGATTCAAATCAGTGAATATATACTCAAAACAAGGTATTTATCCCAAATCAATAGATTGGATGATAAATGTATAATTATATGACTTAAGTTAAAAGAGTATCCTCAGATAAGTACTCCTTTTTAGGGTACTTTATTTCAGCTGACTTTCCTGATCAATCAACCAATTTACCACTGATTGTTTAAGATAAAAGATCTTCTTTATCTTTACAAACTTTTCTTTAAAAAGTGGATGAGGGCTTTTGGAGAGAGATGCCAGATATAACACCTGCATTTACTTTTGCTAGCTAAAAAAAAAAAAAAAAAAAAAAAAGAGGGAGAGAGAGAGAGAGAGAGTGAAAATCTAACTAAAGGGCATAAGTGAAAAAGAAAATGGAAATGGTGACAACAGAAAAAAGATTTGGGTGGTAGAAAGTATGTAGACAAATTGTAGGAAACATTTAATAAACCACAGAAAGCTAATTCTAAATAATCAGTGAGAAAAGTCAAGAAACAATGCAATGTGCATTGTAGAACTTTCCAGAAATAAGAGAAAAAAGACAAAGAAATGAAAGAATAAGATCAAAGGGACTGAAAAAGAAAAAGATGACCAATCTAGGAGGTTTGACATATGAATAATAAGTTTCAGAAAAAAAGAAAATAGAGGAAAAATAGAGGGGAACCTATCTTCAAAAATAATCATTTCCCAGAATTGAAGGGCATGAGTTTCCAGAATGAAAAGGTATGCTGAATAATTAGCTAAATGGATTAAAATTCATACACATCAAGACTCATTATCATAAAATTTCAAAACTCTAACACATACAATATATGAAGAATCCAAAAGAACCCAGACTTCTTAATGGCAACACTGGAAACTAGAAAACAATGGAGAAAAGATTTTGAAATTCTGTAGAGAAACACTTAACCCATTATTCTATATTGAATCAAAACTATCAATCAAATGAACAAAATTAAGGCATATTTCACATGTTTCACATATGATTTATATACCCTTTCTCAGAAAACTAATGATGGATATATTTTTCCAATAGAGGAAACCAATACAGTAGAAAACCATAGATCCAAGTAACAGCAGATCCAACATGGGAGACAGTAAAGTGAATCCCCAGGAAATTGATAGGTAAAATCTCAGAACAACAGCTGAATATCAAGAGTAAAAAAAAAAAAAAAAATCACATTGCTCAACTGTGTATAGCTTTACATAATCATGATAATGTAGATAAATACGAAATATTGATTTTAATAACATTACAATGCTTTGTTAGGACAACTGTGGGAATTGAAATTTTGCATTTCAATTGTATTTAGGGAGAAGCAAGGAGAGAACTAAATCCTCATTCATCCAAAGTGAGAAGTCCATAGTTAATGCCAAAAACTTAAAGATGAGTAAACAGTAATATAAGTGCAATTTTTAGATATACTGAGTTAAAAAGATCCAGCTAAAGAAATTGAGATTAGATGTCTTGGGAAGGGAAACAGTAGTGCGATGAGGAACTGCTCGATGCTTGAATCCATGATCTTTAATAAACATGAAAATTGGTGTGTGGAGGAGGGGTGAATTGCTGATATTCATTCTTGAAAAGGCGGCTCTTCCAATTGTGTTTACTTGATTTTTCTTTCTTCTTCTTTTTTGCTTTTTGGTAAAAAGTCTTATGTAATTTCTTTATGTACAATTAATCACTTTATCCCTTCACGTAAGTTTATATAGTGTTTCCCATATGGTAGAGTATTTTACCTGTCTTTTATATCCCCCATCCACACTGTGAGTTTCTAGAGGGTTTGGATTCTATTTTGTAACTTGAGCACCTGGAACACTGCCTATTTCATAATAAGACATCAATATACTTTTGTTGAATGAATGAGGTGTGAGAGAGACTGAGTTTATTGTTTAGGGAAAAAATGCCACACTCCTGTTATGAGAATTAAGTATATATTGCCAAAAAACCAGATAGACTCTTTTGCCATTCTAAATAAAATTTTTATGATAACTCAGTCTCAAATGATAACCTCTATGCTCCAGTCATTCACTGTAGCCACTGAAGATAACATGAGTGCCTTCTTTCTATTAAAGGACTGAAAACATCTATTTTCAGACATCTGCACCCAGAAGTGACAATTTATATTCAAGATTATGATTATGTTTTAGGTAAAGTCAAAGCCCTTCATATAATTTATATACCAAACACTTGAGTGTTCTCTGACCAGGTTGCTGCTTTAGAAAATAATATGTATTATTTCAGATTTGTTGAGAACCTCTACAGGGTACTCAATTAAGAAGATTCACAAACTGAACACCATATTCTCACCACATTGCCTCCTAGACAGTAGACAGAGTTAAGGATAAGTTGTATATTCTCTTTGAATCTAGATGATTTATGAATAATTTTTTCTGCAAAATAGATAGAATTATAATCTACACACAAAATATTAAAAAAAATAAAGACAGTAGACTCTAATAGGGCCAAACCTCATTTCAAAAATTTGATTTCCATTGTGTTCTGGCTGTTATAAAGGATGGAAGATGATAATCTAAATGGTATATTTCTCATGTGCACTGGTATATCACAAACAAATTTCTGATAGCATCATAAATTTTATTTTTTTAAAGATTTTATATAAATAAACTCATGTTTATTCATTCATGAGAGACAGAAAGAAAGAGAGAGGCAGAGACACAGGCAGAGGGAGAAGCAGGCTCCATGCAGGGAGCCCGACTCGGGACTCAATCCCGGGACTCTAGGATCACGCCCTGGGCTGAAGGCAGGTGCTAAATCACTGAGCCACCCAGGGATCCCCTGGCATCATAAATTATAAAGTAATATGTCTTTAATTAAGCAAACATACTTAAAAAAAAGAAGCAAATAAAAAAAAAAAAACCTTCCCAAAATACCTTTTTTTGGGGCCCACTAATTGCACTTCTTCAATGAAAGCCCTTTTACTGATATAGTGTGTTTCAATCTCTTTACTTTGGAACTGTGACCTAGATGAAGTTGAAGAGCCCACATTGTTTCCTCTACTCCTGTTGTAAAAGTTTGTAATCATGACAAAAGCTTTAGGAATTTTACAAATGTTTAACCCTGCTACAACATTGTAGTAGATAAAATAAGACACACTCATATACTTCTTTGTGTGTGCAAGCGAAAATCTAAGTGCTTCACAGATGCTAACTCATTTGATCTCTCCAAAATTAATGAGTTACTATTATTACCCCCATTTCACAGATGGAGTAACTAAGGTACATATATCTTATGTATCTTGCTGAAGCTCCACAGCCTTAGTGGCAACACCAGCTTCCGAACTCTAATAGCTCCAAAAGTCCACAGTCTCAACCACAAGGACAAGATGGGAAGGGACTCAAGCTTAAAAGAACACAGTTCCCAAGAAAGCATTAATATATCCATAAAGTTAAAGTGAGGAATCTTTAATAATCCTTGTCTCTTTGCATTTATGCAAACCTATCGGGAGCCTTATGGGTTAAAGGAAACTCTGCTGGTATCCTCTTATTTCCCTTATACATATTGATGTGCATATATTTAACGTCCTTTTGGAAAATTCTCATTTTTTTGCTAGTCCACTTAATCATCCCTTTATTCATGATGCAGTCCAGCACATGTGTGGTGAATAGCTGCATCACAGGCTAACTATGCAGGCAGCTACCACAATCACTTGTTGTGCATGGATAAATGGTATATAACCAACCCTGTGATATTAGCAGGAGATACATTAAAAGTCTTATTATTATAAAAATCAGTTTTCAAGAAACCAAATGTTAGTAACAGGTTTAAGAGATAGATAGGGAAAAGCAATGAATTGTCAGAAGTCCATATTCAATATTTCTCATTCACAAGCACTTGTTCAATACCTACAATATCAGGCAAATGATTATAGCCACTGAGCCATGAATGTAAGATTCAAGTCTTTTCCCTACCCCTCTTCTGAGACAACATATGGGAAGACTGTTCAACTCGAGTACTTCTCTTGCCAAAAAGAGGTAATCTAATTGAGTGGATCCAGAAAAGAGTGGCTAAAATGATTAAAGGAATGATGGGATTCGTTTTATGAGAACAGATTGCAGAAGCTAAAGTTTACTAAGTACCAACAAGGGGAAATAGTGGGTTGTTTACCACTAAGTTACTGCCTTCTGATGAATTATTTAACAGGACTGGAGGAGCAAAAGATGCAAATTAAGTACAAGATCAAACCTATTCTTTCAATGTAGAAGAAACAGTGGGAGAAAATGAAAACCATAATAATTCTGGTTTCATTTCATGTTTATGTATATTATATGTTACAAGACAATGTATGAGACACAAAGTTCTTGCCTTCCCAGCACTAACTGCTAAAGAAATAGAATAAAACATGCCCAATGTGACTAAGGGCCTAGGTGATTTGTGAGAATGATTACTGAATACAGAGGAGAGAATAGTCTTTTTTACCACCTCCATCCATCACAAAATCATAGTTTAGGGTCAGCAGGAGGCCTTGACAACAGTGACAAAGGATACTTCCACCTGTCTTTCTCCAGATTTGTGGTAGTTCTAGAAGCTGCATGGGTTTGCTCCTCTTTCATATGTACCTGTTGAAGAGAATGTGGCCAAACATTGTGAAGAGCAATATTTGGGCTTTCAGAAGTTCTGGAACTCCTGATCAGAACAGCTTCCTGTAGTCCCCTCCACCTACCCCGCCCCCAATTCTCCCCAATTCTGTCTAGAAACAATTCATCTTCTAAAGAAACAGTAGATCTGTTTACAGGATTGAGATTTAAAACCTATCATTAAAAATAAATAGTTTGGGTAGAGCTGAGTAGAAGATCAGTGATTTCATGAATGTGCAGAAAAACACACTGCCGGGGTGGGGGAGATCCTGGGTGCCTCAGTCAGTAAGATAGCCAACTCTTGATTTCGGCTCAGGTCATGATCTCGGGGTCCTGAGATCAATCCCCACATTGTGTTGGGCTCCACACTCAGTTGGGAGTCTACTTCAAGATTCTTCCCTTTCCTTTTCCCTCTGCCCTTCCCCCCGTACTTGCTCACTCTCAAACAAACAAACAAATCTTTAAAAAACACACACATAAGCAGGAGATCGGAGGATTTTTGTTGTCCTTTTCATTTACTCTGGAAAAAGAATTTCTCCTATCATCTGATCCTTCTATAAATTCAATTAAGCAGTAAGTACTAAATAATGCAACTCCCTAAAAAAAGTATATGACAATTATGTAGAGTTGGTAAAATTAAAAAAAAAAAACTAGTTCAAAATCATTTAATACAGCATTCTCAATTATTATTCATATATTTAGCCAAACTCCATAAAGTTAAATGAAGTCGATCGTGAATGTAGGAGCATGAAATCTGAGTTCCAAGGCACATAAGGAGCTTGCATTCACGTATAATGAGCTAAAAATTACTCCAAAACAACCAGAGCTCTATTTAGAAAAAGAAGGGCAGTGTCATAGAATACATTTTTATAACACCATTAATTTAATAAATTTGATAGCATTGTCCATGTGTCCTTCTCTTACTAATGTCCTTCCAAATATTAGGACAGTGCTTAAAAATTATTAGCAATTCTAAAATCTTTCATTTATGTAGATATGTCATTCAGTATTTAGCATATTTCAAAATAGAATAGTGATGAACATACTAAATATTAACATAAAAATATATTTACAAGAAAAATAACTATATTCTCCAAAACATAAAAAAGAAGCTTGCCACCATTTTATATTTTTGCAAATCTTTTTTAATATCTAGAAGTCAAAACTCACTAGAATCTCATCTCTGCTTTTGCATTCATTCCATTGCAGTACTACATGCCATGCAGCCTCTGAATAACTCCACTCTACACTCATGAGAGAATGAGAATGAAAAAGACAAATAACATCTTACTACAGAAATAATTTTGACTTCATAGTCTCCTCAAAGGGTCTGAGGGGATCCCTGGACCACACTGAGAACTGCTGCTATAGGGGAACAGCCAGCAGATTAAAGACCTGAGTTCAAATAAAGCCTTGTTCCTTAAAGGCACATCACCTAATTTGCTTGATCTTGGCTTCTTTGCAAAATGAGGATTGAGGTAAGATGATGTCTCAGATTCTTCCCGTATTTATGCTCCCTGTGGTGTATTCCAGGTTTTATGTAAACCCTTCACTTTCATGCTGTAATTGCCATAATAGAAAATTGACCTTATAAATTAATTCCAACTAAGCACCTAGCATGAGTAGCCCAGGTAAGAATTAGAACATTTCCGTGTATCGGGCATAGGGAATAATAAAAAAAAATGAAATAAAAATAAAAGGATGGAATTCCTAAACACAAGATGGTATCTGAAACAAATAAAGGACATTATTGGAAAAACTGGTGAAATACAAATAAATTTTCTAGTTAATAGTATTGTGCCAAGATTAATTTCTTAGTTTTGATAAATGTTCTATGGTTATGTAAGATGCAAACATAAGAGGAAGCTTGGAGAAGAGCATGCTGGAACTCTGTACTATTTTTGAAAGTCCTTTGTAAATTTAAAATTATCTTAAAAAAATAAACAAGATGGCATGGAGAGCAGCACTGTGATATCACTGTGACTGAGCTGAGGGCAGAGGGGTAGAGATGCCCTGCAGATCCCTCCAGAGCAGCCATCTGCTCTTCAGGCCCTCACCATCTCCTCATCATTTTTTAAGAACCCCAAAGAGAACAAAAGTAGTCCAGTGCATCAAGAACATAATGTGAAATCTCATAAAGGAATTCAATGTTTAGAAAAATGATTAAAACTGGGATATTTTAAATGCTATTATCAGTGAATGGTAAAAGTACAAATATTCAATTTGCTATTTGCTTTATCAATTCAGTTAGATTCATAATGAGCATTGTTTACTCATAACCTCTTATGGATATTGATGCTGTTCTGTTACATTTTGTTTACTGCCTAGAATCTAAAACACATCTTGTGTTTGGGGGGAAAAGAGACCTATGTTGAGAATGTTGGTGGAAACAACAGACCAATTCTCACTACAGAGGCTAAAAATACTAGATTCTCACATTTCTAACCCTACAGTTAACCTGTATGCACCTCATCTAGGAACAGGTATTTGTCTTCTGCTCAGCCAATCAGACAGAACTAAAAAACTCTCAGTCCAAAGCTATTGGACAAAGGAGCAGGGACAGGGAAGACTTCTCTGTACATGGTAGCAGTGGCTGAAAGATCCAGTTTCTAGAGGCAGAAGTGGCAGGGCTTGGTGTTCTGTGAGTAATTCAGGGACAAGCTACATCATCTACTGCTCAGTGGTGGATGTGTCTTTGTACGGTCAGTTCTGTGCCATTCTTTTAAGCCATAGTTCAGTCTACTTTTCTCCAATTTCTGGGGCTAGTATCAGGTTGATGACTTGATGACTCTGTAAGCTATCTGATGTCTTTGCAAGTTTGTTTTCTGTTAAATCTATCAGAGTTGATTTCTGTTACTAAGTACCCCAACTGTTATATACTCATTTATGCAACTCTAGAATTAGTTCACTCCAAAGTACAAGTAGTTACTATGATAGGCCGAATTCTAAAGACGGGCCCCCCAAGATGTCTATCATCTGGTTATTCAATGGAATACTAATCTAGGTACTGCTATGAAAGGATTTGCTTAGGCAATTCAAATTCCATATCATAGACTTTTACGATATAGAGATTATCCAAATGGATTTAAACTAATCCCATTAGCCCTTTAAAAGCAGAGCATTTTCTCTGGCCAGGCAGCTGGAGGGAAAATCAGAGATGGAAAGCACCAGAAAGATTCAGGGGACCATTTGTTGCTCACTTGAAGATAGAAGAGGCCACTTGACAAGCAATGTGAGCAACCTGCAGCTGAGCTCTAGCATGAAAATGGGAGCCTGAATCCTATAAATGAAAACCAAATTACATCAAAAATTTACAAAGGCTTGAACATAGATTCTTCTCCCATGTGTTCATCCAAACCTGCTATTGTCTTCTGTAGCATGGGCTCAGAGGGAACCCAACCATCATCCGTAACTTTAGTTCTACCTGAAAATATATTCCAGCTCCAATCAAGAAACTTGCAAATGAACTTTGGAATAGATACCATTATCCCACAAAAATAAAGACATCCCTTTAAAGAATTATTACATCAACAGTAGAGAGATGAAACTTGGCTGATTTCTCTTTCCTTTTTCTTTCCCTTTTAATGTGTTTTAATAAGATGGTTTCTTTTTTATTTCTTCTTTTTTTTTACTTTTTGTAGATTTTTAATTTCTTTCTTAAATGCATAATCATAACAGCCTTATATCTGTGACAGCTAGAACAAGGTTCATCTGGAGATGACAGAAAATCCAAAATAATAGCAGCACAAATAAAGTAAGATTTTATTTTTCTCCAAAAATAAAGCCTAAAGATAGGCAAGCTAGTGCTCACAGTATCATGAACCCCTGTTCCTTCTATCTTATTTCTCTGCCAACTACGACCATTGCTCTTTCCACATGGCCAGGACTGCTTTAAGATAGCAGGTATTGTGTTCCTTTCAACCAGCAGGAAGGAGGAAAGGCAAAGGTGGCTATGCCCTTTACTTTGAGATCACAGGACAAACTTCATGCTTCCAGCCCATTGATCTGGAATTAATCACATGGCCACTCTGCTGTAAGTGAGGCTGGAAGGTAAAGTCTCTACTGTGGGCATCCATATTCTCAGCTGGAAATCATGGTTCTACAACTAAAGAGGCAGAGAAGAATGGGCCAATTAGCAATATCTGATGCAACATCTTTTGCTTCAAAATGTTTCCATTTAATGAAAGACCACTCTTTAAATTTCCAAACATAAATGGTATGTTTCTGAATTCCATATTACAGTCTGTTGACCTATTTGTTGAGTCTTACACTAATTCTGCATGATTTACTTACTACATATTTAAAGTACGCTTTGGATATACAGTGGGTCAAATCTTACTTTATTGTTCCTTTTTCAAAAAATGTTTAATAGTTTTGTGCATTTTCCCTTACAGATGAATTACAAGGCTAAAAGAAGAAAAAAACCTATTTGATACTTTGGATTCACATCAACTTGTAGAATATTTAGGGAAAACTGACATCTTTACAATTCATAGTGTTATTATAATGACATGATTATCTATTTATTCGGCTCTTCTTTGTGTTCTTAAGTTGTAAGGTTTTGATTATGGTTCAAATGTGCATTTTTAGAGTTTATTTTTCTCTGCTTCAGTTTATTTTATAATCCATTTTTTCCATAAGTTCGTCACTTTTTTCATTCACAAATTAATTCTGTTTTTCCAAAATGACTTACTCCAGTTTGTCTTTAAAAGGATCTCTAAGAGGGGGATCCCTGGGTTGCTCAGTGGTTTAGCACCTGCCTTCGGCCCAGGGAGTAATCCTGGAGACCCGGGATTGAGTTCCACATCAGATTCCCTGCATGGAGCCTGCTTCTCCCTCTGCCTGTCTCTCTCTCTCTCTGTCTCTCTCTCTCTTTCTGTGTGTCTCATTAATAAATAAATAAAATCTTTTTAAAAAATAAAAATAAATAAAAAATAAAAAAGGACCTCTAAGATAAGGTACCGTTCTTCACAGCTGATAAAATACATGCTTTATGAAATAAAATTAGATAATGACAAAGTCCTTTGAAAATTCAGAAAGTTACCAAGTATCTGTCCTGTTCTTATTTTTAATTAATTATAACTGTAAATGTGCAAGCTGCATCTCAGAATGACTAATCATGTTTCTAAAACCTGCTTAAATAAATGGTAACTCATTTGAAAATCCAGAACAATCGCTGAGTCACACATGACTCATATAACAGAGCCCACTAGTCAAGGAATGACTTGTAGAGAAATATTACTAATATTAGATAACGGTTAACTCTCTGTGAATGAGAAAATAAGATAAAAGACTAAGTGTGTCTCTAGTTCTTGAAAGTTTTCTTAAATTTAAGCAGAAAAGCATTTTTCTCTAGTAAATCAAAAACGTTTATTTATAATAAAAAGAAAAGCAAATAAGTTGATCATTCAATATTAAGTACGCTTTGAAGAATATATTTTAACTTAAAGACCATAGCTCTGGAGTCAATGACCTTGAAATATAGTAACCACAAAAGAAAGAACAGACTATCAGCCCTAACTGCCAAACATGTGGATATGTAATTAAGTGTTTACAATGAAGATCTATGAATTCTTGGCCCACTCTGGTTTTGCAACATAAAATCTCTACAAGGTACTATCTAGTGTTGTAGATAGACAAAGATGAATCAAATCCAGATCTGGCCTAGAAGAATTCGCCATTCAGTATGAGCAAGAAGGCATTTATTATTTACCTTAACCCAAGGTGGAGCACCGACTACTTAAAAAATTAAGTAAAAAATATAAAGCATTCAAAGGAGAAGAGGTTAATGCAAAATTCTTTGGAACAGTTGGCATTGGAATGCAGCCTTGAAACATCATTTGAAATTTGTAAAGATGAGGGCAAGGAAAAGAAAAAGTTGAAGCACTGAGCTTGCTGTACACAGGACAAACAGGGTGAATTCTCAATTTAATGATGCATGAAGGAAGGTAGAGAGAAACAGGTGGCACAGATCTTTATTTTCAATGACCTTACTTACACCCCATGAGAGACCTTCAAAGTGTTGGTTGTTTTATTATCAATTTAAGCAAGATATTAAATTTAATCAGAACTGTGCTTTAGAATGATTCATTGAGGGTCCTACTTTGTAATGTGAATTTATGGGAGTATTAAGGCAGAGACTGGAGATAAGAGGCCAAATTAGAAAAAGCTTGTAGCTGCACAGATGTCAAGCATGGTCAGCAAAATTTTTTAAAGTCCCCCCAAATTCTCAGACCTTGGTGTGCACACCCCTTCTCCCAGTTATTTAGTCAAACGTTAATTGAAATGTTGCTGTGAAGGAACTTGGAGATGTAATTAAGGTCCCAGATCAGCTGGCCTTAACATAAAGAAGTCATCCAGGAGCGCTTCGGTGAATCACATGAGTCCCTTTAATCTATCTGTGTCTAGAAATCAGACATAGAAAGTTAGAGTCAAAGCATGAGAGGGTTCAACAAGGCAAAATTTTTCCACTACTGGCTTTGAAGATGGAGAGGGTTCTGTATGGCAAGGAAGGTCAGCAGCCTCTGGGAGAGCTAAGATTGGCCCCTCGGTCAACAGCCAGCAAGGAAATGGGGTCTTCAGTCTTAACAACAGACAGGAACTGAATTCTGTCCACAACATGAATAAATTTGTAGTAGATTGTTCCCTAGAGTCTCCACACAAAAACTCAGTCTGACCAATATCTTGATTTCAGCCCTGTGATACTTTGAGCCCAGAATTCACTTACATCTTGCCAAGATGTCTGACCTACAGAAGTTTTGATATCATATGTTTGTGTTATTTTAAGCCTCTAAGTTTTTTGTAACTTGTTAGCAGCAATAGAAATGGTACAAGCAATGAAATGTAGTACTTTATACCATTTTAAAGGATTTGCTCTTTACTAAACCAAGTATTCAGCACACACTTAAGGAAGGCAGCATTTTGGGACCTACTTTTCCAGGTCAGTTTAATAGGATAAGAATACATTTCAGTAAACTTCATTTATTAGAGACTTGCTCAAAGATTTGGAAGTGAATGGCATGATTTTTTAAAACACATGATTTTTTAAAAGTGTAAATCACTTACACTGGGTGTCATACTTTATTTTGGCAAATTGAATTTAAATAAAAAATTAAACTAAATTAAATAAATTAAATTAATCATTTAACAAGCAAAAGTTGAAAGAGTTGAATACCTACCATGTGAGTTAACTAAACTAACTCCCAAGGAATAATAAGTGAATAAGCTAAGAGTTAATAGAATTGGATTTATAGTTATTTGGACCATGTAGTCTTGAACAAGTATCTTGATTTCTTTCAGTCTCACTTTCTTTATCTGTAATATGGAAACAATTACTGTACTAATTACTTCACAGTATTGTTACTAGCACCAAATTCACTAAGCTATACCAAAAAATTATATACTGTAAAACAGTTCACAGATTTTAATTATGATTATTACTGGGTCAGGAATAGTTATTTGTCTGCAAGCCATAGATTATCTCAGTGCATTTAAATTAGCCTGAAATAGGGTTGCAAAGATTTAAAAATTTTTACTTTATTTCTAGTTTGAAACAACATCATACTTAAAATAGTGCTACACGTACCTCATGGAACTATGAAGTAAATGTTCATTAGTAGAATAATTGGTATTTTATCCTAATAAAAAGAATTTGACAGTCAGTGACATCTCAATCTATTTACAGGAAATAAAAGCACATATTTGTCTTATAAATATCTTGATTTGAATCTTAAAACTAAAAGCAATCCAGTAATCTTAACTTCTTTGACTTAGATTGGAGACTAATATGTTTTTAATATGGAGTCTCAATTACACATACTATATATCTTTTTGAACCTAAAATTTTTTTCAACATACTGGGGAAGATTTAAGGAAAATTAGGTTACTTCCTCAGGATTTCTCAATGTATCAGTGGAAGGATTTCTTGTGATAATTTTGTAGAGTACCAAAGAGTAAGTGATTAAATAAATTATTTTTAAGAAAAGAAGGAATTGAGATAAAAATGGTCTTTGTAGAAAAAGAAATGCAGTAGGAAGGAAGAGTATGGTTATATAAAGTGAATTATACTTGTATGTTCCCAGGCAAACAGTAGGTGGCAACATGTACACAGTCTTGTTTTTGAAATGATTGTATAACACCAAGATAAAACAGGCTAATGATTCATGAAATGTGGGACTTTCCAAAACTCATGTATTAAAAGGGATATTTATGCACGAACATATTCTATGTTTTTATTCTTTCTATTTTAGAATATCATGCTGCTGCCTTATCAGAAGGACTTCACTGAAATCATTAATCTTAATGTTTTATTTGTGAGGCATATTAGGTTGTTCATCTAAATGAAGGGATGGAGTTTTTTTCCTCACACGAGTTGGTCAGATGAGGTGGTTGAATTAGATAAGAGTGAGGATCAAGAGAAACTTGGATACTTTACATTAAAAAAAAAAACAACACCATGGCGTGACCTCAATAGAGTTTGCAGCAAGTTGCTGCTAGAGGCACATCTAGGGGTCAAGGGAAGGCAGAAGCTGCATCAAGTTTCCTTTTCTCTTCTGAGCACGTTGGACTCTCAGTAACACTGAAGGCTGAAGACACATGGCCCTGCATGTGGTTTCTCACAGATCAGTTTCCAAACCTAAGAAGCCATTTTAGAAGATAAATGGCCAAAGTCACTGTGATCTTTGAGGCCTGGGGGTATTTTTATTTTCCAGAACGATGAGATTTGTTCCTGAACATTTTCCTGGTGGGAAATCAGATCAGAGCACAGCCCTGAGAGGTGAGCAGAGGTGCTGCTTTATAACAGCAGAGGTCAGTAACGGCAAAGGGGAAGGAAATGGAGCAACTCTGCCAGAAATTGTTGTCACTTTCTTTGAGTTGCACGATCAAGAGGCTGACAACACACAGGATATCCTAATCCTAAGTACCCAACAGAATCTCCTGGATAGGCAGTGTCTTCATCCTGGTCATGGTGCCTTCATGGACCCTCTCAGAGATACTTAAGACTCTGCCTACCAGAGAATTAGTTCCTACCACAGAGTATCTTTTTAGGGAACCATAATAGAATATGAAGTGAGGGGCACCTGGGTGGCTTAGTCGGTTAAGTGTCTGTCTTCTGCTCCCAGGTCATGATCTAACCCCCCTCGGTCTCCCTGCTCAGCAGAGTGCCTGCTTCTCCCTTTCCCTCTGCTACTCCCTCTTCTTGTGCTCTCTCCCTCTCTCTCAAATAAATAGATAAAATCTTTAAAATAAAAAAAGAATATGAAGTAAAATTGTCCTCTATACTCTTTTACAGTTATTGAATTTTTTTCCTACCCCTCCAATCCTGGACTTGGTTTTATTTTTAGATAAGAAAGAACAAATAGTAGCAAGGAAAAGAATAGGGAAAAAATATATTTTATCCTTACACTTGGCAAATATTTATTGAGTTCCAGGGACTCTTCTAAGTACTTGGGGTTCAAAGTGAACAAAATATATCACATCTCTTTCCTCATGGAACTGGGAATCTGGCGGGGGCAGGCCGAAGTTACACAAATAAATGGTATATGTCAAGTGATAAATTTATTTCCTAGAGCTGCTACAACAAAGTACCACAAACTAGATGAGTTAAAACAATGGAAATTTATGGTCTTGCTGTTCTAGAGATAAAATCTAAAATCTAAAATCTAAAATCATCTGCAAGGCCATGCTTTCTCTGAAACCTATAGAGACACTTCCTTGCCTTTTCCTAGCTTCTGGTGGTTTTCCAGCGATCCTTGGTATTCCTTGGCTTGTAGATACCTCACTTCCATCCTCTGTCTTCACATGTATTCTCCTCCTCTCCCTTCATATACTCTTCTTTGTATACATGTCTATGTTTATGCACAAATTTCCCCCTTTTATAAAGACAGCAGTTATATTGGACTAAGACCACCCTAATAATCTCATTTTAATGTGACTACATCTACAAAGATGTAGATGTAGCCACAATTTGTAAGACTGTGAGCTTACAAAGAAGCTCACAATCTGAGGTGTTAGGAGTTAGTGGTTCAACACATATTTTGATGGGGACCAAATTCAACTCATAACCTATACGATGAAAAAAATAAAAGAGTAAAGGCAATAGAAAGTAGGAAAGGGAGGGGAAGCATATTTAGGTAAGGTGGTCATGAAAAAAAAAGATAAGGTGGTCATGGAAAATGACATTTGAATAAAGTGAGATTTGAACAAAGAAGTGAGAAAATGGATCATGCAGATTACTGAAAGAAGAGATATCTCCTCCTGAAATTATGGGATTTTAAATGTCAAAATTGTAATGTGAACAATTGTCTTCATTCCTGAAACTATTTTCATGATTATAAAAGAAATGTCTATGAGTATTACAACCACAAATAATTCTTTTTAACTCTGAACAAGCTAATGATTTTCAGTTAACTTATCTTTAGCAAGAATGGAGGGGATAGTGATTGTTTATTCTTTAAACAAATATTTATTTTGCTGCAAATATTCATCTTGCACACTTTTAGCTCCTGAGGACAAAGCAGTGAACACAACTGTAAAACTCTTTGCCTTCAATGAGTTTCAATAAAAGGGGAAACCAAGTTTGACTTTTGATCCTTTCTCCCCCACTGGTTAAGTATTTGTATTTGTCAGATAGTGAATCTTTGATAAGAGTCCTTAAAATGGCACCAACTTGTGTGTCATCACCTCTAGCAACAGAAGTTCACAATCCATACAACTTCACCATCTACTGGAATTTCTCTCACCCAGGCTTCCTCTACTCCAACAATATAGTATTGCTGCTTTTCCTGAGGAAACACCAGGCCCTTCACTTGTTACTCTCCAGATACATTCTTGGCTAGCTGCTTCAGCTCCTTCAAATATCTATTAAAATGTCACCTTCTAGGTAAAGCCTTTCCTGGTCACCTCATTTACAAAATAACCCCCCACCATGTTGCCACCTCACTGCCTTTTTTCCATTTCTTTGCATTATTTTTCTCCAAAACTTGTATCGTCACCTAATTTTTTAAACTTATTTATTTTATTGTCCGTCTCCCCCTATTGGAATGTAAACTTCATAAAGGCAAAACTTTATATCTGTTTTAATTTACTGCAATGTCCTCTGGAATGAGAAGCATGCCTTGCACAGAGCAACTGCAAAATGAATGTTTAAGGAACAATCATTTTTTTTAAGATTTTATTTATTTATTCATGAGAGATTTTATTTATTTATAAAGATTTATTTATCACAGAGAGAGACAGAGACAGAGGCAGAGGGAGAAGCAGGCTCCATGCAGGGAGCCCAATTGTGGGACCTGATCCCAGGTCTTCAGGATCATACCCTGGGCTGAAGGCAGGCACTAAACCGCTGAGCCACCCAAGCATAGTCATTTAAACTTACAATTAACAGCCCCTCTATTCGTGCTAAGGTAGAGTTGACTGACCTCTATCAGCTTGTCCCAGATGGGGCCACATCTAAAGTAACACCAAGCACTATCTTCAGTTACAGTTGTGGAAAATTCAGAGACATTCCTTCAAATTGGTGTTGCTCATATTTGTCTTTATAAAGGGATTAGGGTGTGTCTTTAAATTTTAATATGGAAGGGAAGCTCAATTTAAGTACACTATGTTATGATGAACTAACTCATACCCAGATAAAACTTGGAGAGATTGGCCCAGGGAGTTCCTAAAGTGACTTCAGCAAACATCCAGCATGATCTGTAGATGGAATAAGTCGTGTGAGTTGCACACATATGTGCTGCTTCTTAAAATGTCAGTAGAGGTCCATTATGATGAGTAAGTACATATGGGTGAAACAATTTGGTGTTCGTTTGGCCACGTTCATAAGTAAATGTAATTGTAAATACTACATATTAGATGGAAATGATGCTAGGTGACTTGAAATTTATCCTGACAAAGAAAAGACACCTTTTGTGGAAGAATTTAGTCCTCATCAGGCTGCTTGGGGCTATAAGTAGAGCAGTGGTGCTTGAACCTATTCTCAAACTAGAATCGCCTGGGAAGATTTGCAAGCACTAGTGCCTGGTTATCACTTCCAGAGGTTCTGCTTTAAGTAGTGAAGGGTAAGGCCAAGTATTTTCTTAGCTTCCAAGGTGATTATAATGTGCAGGTAGGTAGAGAGTCAATGTAGTAAAGAACTATTCTCTGGAAAATAACCAAGGGAACGGTTAAACTTGTATAATGAGTTTACAGAATTATTCCAAGAAGCACATGGTATTAATAGGAATAGGGGTTTCAAAAACATTCAAGAAAAAGAATCAAAAGTCAAGTTTCTCTTGAAAACATGGAGAATTATAGGCATTACCATTTATGATGGTGGAAATGCAATTATTTCAGTCTACAATTCGTTCTATGAACTGTGTATGACGTTCCTCTCAAATAAAAAAATCACATTGCAGGGGCACCTGGGTGACTCAGGCAGTTATGTCAGACTCTTGATTTCGGCTCAGGTCATAATCTCAGGGTCATGAGATGGAGCCTGCGTAGGGCTCCCTCTGGGCATGGATGGTGTCTGGTTAAGATTCTCTCTCTCTCTCCCCCTCCCTCTCTCAAAAAGAAGAAGAAGAAAAAAAAAAAAAAAAAAAAGAAGAAGAAGAAGAAAGAAAAGAAGAAGAAGAAGAAGGAGAAGGAGAAGGAGAAGGAGAAGGAGAAGGAGAAGGAGAAGGAGAAGAAGAAAAATCACATTGCAAAGTTGGAGCAAACTGCTATGTGTGCCCTAAGATAGATTCCAGAAGAGAATAACCACCAGCAAGATGTGCTGGCACAGTATCCCAAGCACAGGCACAGAAGTCAAACCAACATGGGTTTAATGTCCAATTCTGTCATTTAGCAGGCATGAACATTCAGTTTACCTTCTTTATCAAATAAAGATAACAGAACCTACCTCAGAAGGACTTGCAAGCAAGGCCATGTGACCAGTAGAATCTCACAGGGCCACACTCTGATGGGCCCTCTGTTCACAGTTGTAATTCTTTGTGGCCATTGTCTCGAAATTCTTGACAATTTTATCTTTGATTTTCACTTTGATAAGTGAAGTCTAATGGGACAATGGAGTAGGCACTAGATGCTCAGAACCTGGACTCCCATAGGGTCCTGCCTCCCCCTCTCTCCAGGAAGACTTTCTCTTTTTTTTTTTTTTTTTTTGAAGATTTTATTTATTTATTCATGAGAATACACAGAGAGGAAAGAGAGAGAGAGGCAGAGACACAGGCAGAGGGAAAAGCAGGCTCCATGCAGGGACCCCGACATGGGACTCGATCCCGGGTCCCCAGGATCACACTCTGGGCTGAAGGTGGTGCTAAACCGCTGAGCCACACGGGCTGCCCTCAGGTAGACTTTCTAAGGATGCTCTCCTCACCCACCAGCAACCACTATGGCCCTCACCCCCTCCCTACTTGGGCCTAGTCATGGTTTGGGGTCAGATGCAAATGCCCTGCTTGCCAAGTCACAGGGCAGGACCCTGAGCTCCTATAAGGGTCTTCATTTGCCCTGCAAGTAACTTCATGCCAGGGAGAGCAAGCTACTACATAGCTAATACAAAAGAGTATGACAGGTAGTGAAAGAAACCTTGGAAAAGAAGAAAAAGCATTCTTCCTGCTTTTTGAACAGAGCCCACATTTTCATTTTGTACTGGGTCCTGCAAATTATATAGCGGCTTGTGAGCCATAGATGTTTATGTTACATAATTTTTGTGCATACATCAGAAAGAAAATATGAGACAAATAGATTACTTTTGTGAGATGGAAAGCCTAGCAAATTTATTTCATTGTTAGTTCATTGTCTTTATGTCTGTCAACATGTTTCTTTTCAATAATGTGAGTTGTTAACTATTGATGGGCATGTCTCTATCCAGTTTTGTCTAAGATCTCAGAGGATAATCTAGAACATGTTTTGGATGTTTGATTGAGGAAAGGAGGATGAAAAGTTAGACAAATGAAGAAAAAACAGAAAAGCAATCTAGAAAGGGAACAGCCTTTCTGTTATCTGAGGGTTTTCCTCAGATAATTTCTATTTTCTAGGTGCTTTGGAGCAGGACTTAGGTGAGTCTTTACCACAGCAATTAAATTCATAGAACCTCATCATGCAAGAATCAGACAACATCTAAACCACTGAGCCATGAGATTTGCTTTGTAAAGCAATGAAAATGACATCTTCCTCTAGGGAGACTTACATCCAGAATAGTAAGAAGTTTCTACTCTGCAAATGATTTGAGACTTTGAGCTACCTTAAATTCTTTTTAGAAACAAGACATAAATAAAAAATCAATGTAATCTCCTTTAGAGCCATCTGGTGTTGATTTTTCTGCTGTACCTCCTTGAGAATTCAAAAGAGCCAAAAAGAGAAGGAAGTAATTGTTCTCTGTTCACTGCAGCTGCCAAAATAGTCACTAATTTTTTTCTACCTTTACCTGTAAATGAGAACCAGCCTTCAGAACAATACCGTTTTATTAGTCTAAAGATATATTCACCAAATATGGAACGATTTGGATTGCCATGAGCTAATGCTAATGACACTTGGTCCTTTTAAGTTCCTGTAATTGGGCAATGAAATTTCTCATGTCCAAGGTAGTGGTAGTAGGAGAAAGATAGACACCCTAGAGTAGTTTTGTTAAAGTCCTGCTTGTTCCTAGTTCATATTTTTTATAGCACCAAACACATTTCCCCTTAGTCTTTCCTTTTGCATAATAAATACAGTATTCCCAAGTCCTCTCATTTTTCAGGATGAATCTCTTTAGTTTATGTTTATGGTCATTGATGTCTGCAGAATCCTCCCCAACCTGCATCTTCCCTCAGGTATTGACTTCAGGAATCATGTGTACATAACTCCTACAGATGAATAGGCAATTTTGTGACTGAATGTCTCTGGTTATGCTACTACTCCTGTTACAGTTATCATACAAAAGAGACACTGTGAATAAAACAGAGTCCTCTGTTAATGTCTCATGTCATCTTGAGGATGATATGAGGCAAACGTTATGTCCCTATTTTGTCTAGAGGTTATATGACTTCCCTAAAGTCACACA
Source organism: Canis lupus familiaris (assembly GCF_011100685.1). Lineage (NCBI taxonomy): Eukaryota > Metazoa > Chordata > Mammalia > Carnivora > Canidae > Canis > Canis lupus. The sequence continues at coordinate 27,125,904 of NC_049233.1, forward strand.
TTAAATATAGTGATGAGATTTGAACCCAAAATGTTGGATCTCATGTTCTAAAACACCACACAGTGCTGTCTCCACAATGTCTGACTCCTTATTCTATAAATGCTACTTTATACCAGAGTATCTTACCCGTATCCCCTTCTGCTTTCTAATTGTGCTTGAGTTTTCTGCATATTGTCTCTCTGACCATTCACATACTCCTCAAAGGCAGAGAAAGACTTTCTGTTTCTGTTTTACTTACCGAAAAGGCAGGGCACAGCATTTCTGAAGAAACTCCCTTGGGGCTCTCAGCAGAGAGCAATGCAAATAACAAATACCCAAGAATACTATTTGAAACCTAAGAAACATCAAAAATATTCCCCATCCTCACTTCTCTTAATCAATACTTTCTATTTATCCAGGCCCACGCTTATGAAGGGTGAAAATTGTCTTGATGAAGAGCAAGCCCTCTGGCTACTAATGCTGACATCTAGAAAAATCACAATGCTTGGATTCAATATTCTGCACTATAATTCCCTAATAGACTCAAGCAAATGGCAATGGATACACTCAGCCTTTTCTGAGCTTCTAAAAAACATTCAACCACTGCATTTCTCTTTAATTTCTTTTCTAATTATCTGACTGCCTTTTACTTGAGCCCAGTAGAATTTTAAATACGAGAAAGTAGTATTTGTGAATAGGCTTAAAATGAAGAGGAAAATGGGAAATTGGTATTTTATTTGATTTTTTTTTAACAAGTCATCTACCTTCAGTGATTGAATCAGTTGGCTAGCTGGAACAAGATTTCTGGGTGAATAACTTTCATTAAAACATATGGGGTGCATTTTAACAATGGTATACATTCACAAATGGCCACTATTTTTATCCCAACATCACTCAGTGGAGGGAAGTGGTGTTCCTGGATTGCCAAACCCAGAAAAAAAAAACAGAAACAGAAGAAAAATATATTATGTGGGGTGCCTTCTTTCAGCTTTTCTAACCTGGAACAGAATGCTCCCATTTTAAGAAAATTACTTGAATTGCAAAGGATGCTTCAAAAAAGAATCAGACAGATAGGCACTGATCCTCTGACATTATAGCAATCAAATTTTAGATTAATTTTCTTTTTTACATAGAAGCAAAATATAACAAGGGAACAGCCTGTCTTCATCTGGCTTATAGTAAACATTTGCCACTTAGTATTCAGGAGCCGGTTGGATTTTTTTTTTTTTTAATCTTTGGCAATCGACACTAACATATCTTTGATAAATTATGGAAAGCCAACAGGGAGAGAGCAACATTAGGAGGAGCACTCTAGTCCCAGCAATCACACAGGCAGTAGAGCAGAGATGGATAACCATCATCTGCGTGCCCTGAAGGCAAATGTTCAGCAGTCTTACAATTGTTGCCATGCTGTCTGCCTCACTCTGTCTTTTGCCCTAGCTCTCCAAACTCTCAGCCTGGTGGAGTTTGTTCATTCTGTCATTTGTTCAACAAATATTTATTGAGAACTTACCATGTGGCTGGTATTGTTCTTCATGTTAGGAATAAAATAGTGGTCAAAACATAGAGAGTTAGATATGGAACATAAGAATAACCACACAGGCAATCACTTCATGGTGTGATAAGCAGAGGGGAAATTCAAGTTGTTATAGAAAGGGCATCTAATGCAGACTTGAAAGATCAGAAAACAGTTTCCTGGAGGAAGGAGTGTCCTGATTGAGGAAAGGAGGATGAAAAGTTAGACAAATGAAGAAAAAACAGAAAAGCAATCTAGAAAGGGAACAGCCTCAGAGGCTCAGAGGCAGGCACACTTAAGGAACTTGAAATTCAGTCTGGCTGCTGCTTCAAGTGTAAGGAGGATGACAAAAAAAGGAAATGAGAAGGGTAGGTTAAGTTCTGTGTATTAGTCAGGATTATATAAGTTATACTCAAGCAACAAATAATTACCAAAATACCAAATTGTGATTTGACTCAATAATAGTCATGTCTCATTCAAGATATATATCCAAGGTAAGTTGGAGGCAAGCCAGAAGTGGTGTGGTACAGTGCACAGTCACTTAGGAGTCTAGGATGATTGGCATTTGTCATCTTGTAGTCGCAATACCAGGAACAGCTGGCTTTTTTCACCACTCCAACAGGGAAGAAGATATCTGAATGCCTTTTATATATTTCAGCCTGGAAGAGACACATGTCACATAGACCCACAGCTCACTGGCTAACACGACTTACATGTCACTGCCCCACCTGCAAAGAACTAGAAATGTAGGGGAGCAGATGGAATGTTTAGTGTGTCTTTGATGTAGATATGATATTGATAGCCTTTGTAAGTCATGTGTAAGTAGTTTGTGACTTATTCTAAGGGCAATGAGGAGCCAGAGAAGAATTATTTTTTAATTAGAGGATCAGATTTTTTTTTATCAGTTTTTGTAGTTTTGCTGGGGGTTTTGCCCCATTGGCCTTCTCACCTCTAATTGGATAGGGATTGTTCAGAGTAAAAGTTGTGGAAGTAATGCTGTTAGAGAATGAAAAATGTTGAAGACTAACAGGAGAAAGAATAATTGTCCCCCTCCCTCAATTAAAAACATGTGCTTCTTTGAGAGCCTTGTGGAATAAATGTCCCATAAAAACTGAGCTCCTACTTACTATGAGGTAGCAGCCCTGCGGAAGATGTCAGTCACACACAGACATGCTTTGGTAAATAGAACTAAGTAAGGGAGGCACCATGAGTCCGGAGCTCTGAACTTGACAAGAAACTACTATTACTGACATGTCCATTCCTTTCTTCTAGACACAAGCCTCAGTAGACATTCAGTGCCATCAGATCCCAGTGAGAGAAGGAACTTTGCATAGCATCCAGAGTCAGTCACAGCCTCCTTGGGGGTGAATGTTCGCATCTGGGAGGAAAAATAGGAGGGAAAGTGGATGGGTAGTTGATGTCATTTCTTTCTTTATATTGCCAACAAAACTGTCTTTTTAGTTTTTCTCAATGCCTGATATTAAGAGACTGTGTGATGTGAGTGTGTCAAATCCAATTAGAGCAGGTCCTCTTTGCCTCCTCTTGTCTAGTGGTCAATATCTAAATGATCATCCAAAGCTCCAAAAGCTTTTTTAAAAATACAGTCCTCAGTCACGCACTCATTTTACTGAACCAAATTCTCAGAGTAAGACCCATGGAGCTGTATTTTCTTTTTTTAATTTGCAAGGCTTGGAAGATGAAATGAAAATGAAAGAGCAATCCGCCATGAAATTATTTTCTATCTAAAGATCTACTCTGAATTTTAGTAATCTTCAGTTTTTCTCATTATTTATTAGATGTGGGTGTCTCAACTCACTGCTCTAAAAACAAGTTTTCCAAGAATCAGAGACCCTATTCCTACTGTTTAATTTCTGTGCCACATTGCACATTGGTAGGCACCCAGTAGACACTTCAAAAATGCAGAATAGAAAGCAATAAAATCAAACCGAATTGATATGCTGGATAGAGATGATTCTGCAGATGTATAATACAAGGAAAGAAATAGCATTCCTCCCTAGAGCACAAAACTATTTTTATGTTCAAGCTGCTCTTTTTTGGTAGAGACGTCATAAGTATCACCAACCTCAATCTGCCATGTTTGACAGGTAGACTCTTACATGATTGACTCAAGAAGACTCACTTTCCAGATACATTTTTTTTGAGTCCTCATAGGAAAGTTATGAGGAAGCATTTTTATTTGTCATGTTGTGAGTTGGCCAACAAGGTAAAATTGTGTACCATTGTTGCATCAAGATGAAAAATATTTGTTTTCTTTTTTTTCCCTAAATACATGTGCCCTTGATCCTCATTCTACAGATCACAAGTTTTTGCCTTTCACATATGTGGTTTTTGCTCTGAATCTCATACAGTTTAAATACTTTCAATAACTTTATATCAACACAGAAACTATTTAGAATTGGACCTCACTTTGGAGAGGGAAAGCATAGGAATTTTCTTTTTCAGTTGAGTACCAAGCAAGTAGCTATTAAAAGTGATGGGTATTAAACCTGTATAATAACAGTGAGACTTCCTAATAGAAAATCTTTTTTTTTTAATTTTTTTTTTTTAATGATAGTCACAGAGAGAGAGAGAGAGGCAGAGACATAGGCAGAGGGAGAAGCAGGCTCCATGCACCGGAAGCCCGATGTGGGATTCGATCCTGGGTCTCCAGGATCACGCCCTGGGCCAAAGGCAGGCGCCAAACCGCAGTGCCACCCAGGAATCCCTCTTTTTTTTCATCACAAATAAATGCTCAATGCTGAAAACCTTAGAAAACATCACAATAAAAAGGATGAAATTGAAATCATTTTTAGGTCCACTAGTTGCATATTGGCTCACAACTTTATTCCAATCCCCTGTGACATTTTTGGAGCATGGAGACCTGAAGACTAATATACTCATGGAGCTTGGTGTCCACGTATGTCCTAGTTTCCATCAAGCAGATATACCCACACAGATTTGGAAGATGGAAAGAGGTTGTGTCTACACTTCTACTTTTTGCTGTCAGGCACAGTCCTGCTGGCATTAGTTTTTCTGCCACAGTGCTAACAGAGATAATAGTATCTGTTCCCTGGCTTAGTGGCTACACCATTTTGCTGGTGTGGATCTCAGCTGAGTTTATCTAGTCTGGAGCCAACGATCATGGCAGTAGTTTCCAGATCATGGCAGAGAAAGCAGCCAACTTGGCAAGTCTAGGAGTCATTTATGGAAGTTCAGTCAATCAAGAGCCCGCTTCTCTAGCTCTTACAATGATTTTTGTAAGCACATAATTCTCTTATTGTTCCTTTCTAGAATATATTGTACCTGCAACTGAGCCCAAACTGTTTTAATGGTAATCTCATAAACCAGAGGTAATCACTATTAATCTTTCATTGTCTTCCTTTATAGTTGTATCTATATGTATGTGCATACGTATAGCTTTTTTATGGAATGGTATAGAATATACTGGGTTTTTAGTCTAAATCTTCGCTTAGCTATAGATCATAAACATTTTCCCTAATCAATATACTCTTTTCTACAACATAATTTTAATAGCTAAAAATTAGTCCATTGTGTTGTTATGCCAAAATTTATTTAACCAATCTCATATTTTTGGATCACTATGTTCATGCTCAACTTTAGGTATTATAAAACACTGGCAAACATTATTAATATTCATAAAGATGACAACATCTTTGATCTTCAAAATTTTTCTAGGCATGATAGTGCTGAACCAAAGAGTATGAGTATCTTAAGTCTTTTGTCACTTCTGTTATCAATATTCCCTTTAGAAAGTAGCATGTTTTACTCACACTAGCAGAGTAGATACAAATTTCCTTAGCTGGAAAAGAGAAGCCCTAACAATTATGTGAACATATGACTTTAATTATTCAATGTAAACTATATCTTCCCTATATACATATACATGAAAAATTACTGGAAGGAAATACCCAAAAGAGTAATAATACTTCATCAAGCTTACAGATGATTTTTACGTCTTTTTTCTATTTCCTAAAGCTTCTGTAAGATCGCTTTTATCATTTAAAATGCATGCAATAATTATAATAAAGCAAGAAGTTTAGCCTTCTTTAAATGTGTGTCCATTAGTAGCTGTGGCAGATGGAAATATGCCATATAGTTGTATGAGAGGGTAAAATACCTGGAAATTATTAGCAACTTAAGAAAAAAACTTTATAAAGGAAAATAAGCAGGTGGATATAAGTTGGTTTAAACTCACTAGTAATCTGTGTGCCAGTGTCATAGGGAAATAGTTTGAATCAGAGCTTATGGCAGTAAGTAGGTGGTCACAATACACTATACTCGTCTGGATCGGAAAATACTTTTCTCACTCAAAATGTAACCACTACCCTTAAATTACATCATTAGACATTTGACCTTGGTACTGAAAGAAAACATTTATACCAAGACAAACTTTGCCTTCTTTTCTAGACCCCACTCTTCCGGGAAATAACTGGGAAATAACTTCTTCAGATAAGTAATATCAAACAAACTAGCATTTTCTTGGTAAAATTCATCCAGTAGAAAGCCTTTTCAATACAACAACTTTTGTTGTTCCTAAAAGACAAAGGTTACTAAAATTTACCTCTTCACCATAGGTTTGCAAAGCAACACACTCATCTGGAAAAAATTTAAGTTGCATCAATATATGGCCATGATAACTATAATTACAGTAAGAAATCATATTAAAGTGCAGGTGACTAGTTGATACTACCAGTCCATCTTGTCCAAACCTAGAGAAACAAGCAATGGAGCCTAGACATTGGCTCCAGAATATGGAATTATACCTAGGGTATAAAGCATAAGGTCATCTGGGAAAACAGAAATCTATCTGACATTAAATTGAATGTTACCAAAATCACTAAGGAATAATATTGTGTCTTTAATTCCAAAGATGTTCTTTTCTCACTACATGATAGCTTTTAAATATTATATCATGTTTTCTCTCTCATGGTGGACTTACCAGCATGTATGTTAAATTGTCTGGTAACTTAAAAGTTAATGCAATTCCCCAAATGTCATTCTTTTCCAACCATTACTATTTCTCTCAATTTTTAAGAAGAAAAAGAAAGCAAAAAGCAGAACCCATGAGTATTGTATTTCCTCTGCAAAATGTATTAAGTTGGGTAGATAAGCATTTTAGAATACATAGGATGCCATCCACATTGTGGAGAGCTTCATATTTCTAAATACATCCATATAAAATATTTCTTCACCATAAATCCTTCCCAGAAATAATATTTATTCCAATAGTAAAACTGTAGTTATCCAGGGAACACCTAGCTGGCTCAGTCAGTAAAGCATGTGACTCTTGATATTGAAAAAAAACAAAACCCGCTTTAGTTATCCCAAATTATTTGCTCGTATACCCAATATATACGTGGTGTATTGGATATGTCTTATGTACCCTTTTGGATTCTTCTCAGCTCACTTCTCATTTAGTCCATCCACAGGTGAAACAATCAGTCCACGTATCTTCAAACATTTTCATGCACGTGGCCCTTGACAGTGCCTTGACTCAGACCAGTCCCAGAAGCCGCTTGCCTTCTGCCCAGGCATTCTCCATTGATGCCACTGTGTGGGCTGAAACAGAAGCATGTTTTGCATCCATGCATGTGTTACTCAGAAGGTCAAGGCCAATTATTTGACCAACAGCAGGTCGAATAGGTCCTATCACAGGACAGTCCCAAGAGATATGTTATGTGGCTGAAGTGATTGAACAGCTAGTTGTCTGTAGAAATATCTACTTGACAATACATCCTCATTTTGCATCCCTCTTATTTCCTGTTTTACTCTGCCTATCATTCATCTTTGCTCCCTGGGCTCATGTTCCTCAATTAAGTGTTTGGAAACAAGTCTTTGTCTCAAGCTCTGCTTCCTGAGGAACCCAAACTGAGACATAACTCTACAGCATACGGTTATATGTAGGAATTGCAATAATTACATACTGTGCAGTTTCTACAGTGCTGGGGTGGGTAAAAAATCAACATCATTACCATCATTAGACTTGAACAAACAGAAGAGATTGAGTCAATGATTTTCATGAGTTGGTGTAAGACCCACATTCTAATTAATGAACTAGTTACAGTCATATGTATTTCAAGTTTGAAAGACTGATTAACTTTGCCTGCTTTTGTTTGCTTTAGAATTAAAATTTTAAGTACCTTTTAAAAAGGTGGATTTCTTAGCAGAATTGGAATACAGAGAACAAACCAATGGTTGCCAGAGGAGTGGAGGTAAGGAATCAGCAAAATGAGTAAAAGGGAGTGGAAGATACAGGCCTCCAGTTATGGAATGAATAAGGCATGGAAATAAAAGGCACAGCATAGGAAATATAGTCAATGATATTGTAATAGTATTATATGGTGACAGATGGTAACTATACTGGTAGTGAGCATAAAAAATAGAGAAGTTAAATCACTGTTGTACACCTGAAACTAACATAATACTGCATCAACTGTACTCAATTAAAAAAATCTATTTAAAAAAAGATGAATTTTTTCCCATCTTTCTCAAGGCAGAGAGGAATCAACCAACTCATAGGTTCGTATCCAGAAAAAAGCTACATATCCCTTGCTTAACGTACACACATGTACACACATGCATGTACCCAAAGTGAAAACTACATATTCTCTAGGTGTAAGTACACACCAGAACAGACGAGACTAGAATTTAGAGGCAAACATTTTGAACAGGGCTTTTTAAATCCACATATCCCACACTATCTAATGACTGCAGTGCAAATTATGCCCTTGTGAATAAAAATGAAACACATGACAGATTATATTAATTCTATTAATCTTTACTGAACTAAGCTCCTCTCTCAAGCTGTGCTGGACACAGACAAGTCAAAACTAGAATAAATATTGTAATTATACATTAAAATAACTTACAATGTCTGTATAGTACTTGATAGTTTCATAAGTCCTTTCACCTAAGTTGTCTTATTTAATCCTCGAAATCTGTGAAATAATTGATTTTACCATCCCCACTTTACAAATAAATAAAGTTCTGAAAGGGTAATTACTCACTTAAGGCACAATATACTACCAGTTCTGAAAGTCAGGATCTTCATAACTATTTCTTGAGCCACCCTTGGAACTTTTTTTACCTCAGTTTTCTCTGGTTATCCATTATGATCCACTTCCATATACCGACTTCTCTCTTAACTACTCAATACTTCATTATTTCCATTATTTTATGAATGAATGAATGAATGAATGAATGAGATGTTTATATGTTGGGACGAGACAGTATTCATTCAACAGTTTTGAAAGAATTAAAAGGTGACATTACAGAAATATAAGAAATTTCTAATCAATTTTACAAATAGCCAGATATTTAAGGACATAACTTATTAAAAGACACATTTGAGAGATGCCTGGGTGGCTCAGCGTTTGAGCATCTGCTTTTGGCTCAGGGATGTGATCCCGACCCAGGGATCGAGTCCCACATTGGGCTCCCTGCGAGGAGCCTGCTTCTCCCTCTGTCTATGTCTCTGCCCCTCTCTCTGTGTCTCTCATAAATAAATAAATAAATAAATAAATAAATAAATAAATAAATAAATAAGACACATTGGAATTATAGACTCCTACCTCCTTAGCTGGAAGTTTGATGGAATCTTTCAAAAAGACTCTATGACAGATTCTTTGTAAGTCTGGGAAGATTGGACACATGAAGCTTAACCTATAAGTCAAAATTAAGTCAGAAAAGATATATCATGGCAAAACTTTTTCCTTTTTGTAGCTTACTTAGATGGCAAACATACTGACTCTAATCTAAGCCATTTGGGAATAAATATCAGTGACTTCTAGAGGGTTTTGTATTTTGCTTTTATTTGTTTGCTTTGACTGACTCCTCATCTTATTTCATGACCCTATTTTGGCAACATTCTTACATATTTCCAAACTCATTTCCTAATTTGTGCATCCACAACGAGATATTGATTTCCCTTTTTCTAACCATAACTAGTTAGCCTAAATTCTCTATACCAAATATCTCACAGAAATTATTTTACCATGGATAAAGAAATGCCCTGGTTCCAAAAATTAGAACATAACAATAGAGAAAGACAACTAATGGGGGAGGTGCCACAAAGATCAGCATTGTGATTAACTTTAATCAATAATTTTAAGAATAGGAGTACAGACTATAATTTGAAAATGACTCTTCTGTGTATTCAGTTATAAAAGGTTTCTTTTTAAGATTTATTATTTATTTTGGGAGACAGAGCACACATGCACATGAGCAGGGGAAGGGGGAGGGAGAGAATCTTCAAGCAGACTCCCTGCTGATCATGGAGCCCATCATGGGGCTTGATCCCATGACTAATGATATCATGACTTGAGCTAAAACCAAGAGCCAGATGCTTAACCAATTGAGCTACCCAAACACCCCAAGGGAAAAATTTAAGAAATTTCACAAGTTTCAGAAGTTGCTCAGAAAATTAAAATATGAGCTTCTTAGTAAGCAAGGTAAGTTCCTATTATGAGCTAAATTATATCCCCCCAAAATTTATATAGTAAAACCCTAGTCCCAGTACCTCAGAATGTTTGAAGATGGAGTCTTTAAAGCAGTAATTAACTTAAAATGAGGTCACTTAGGGTGACTGATGTCCTCATAAGAAGTATTAGGACACAGACATGTACAAGAGGAAGACCATGTAAACACACAGGGAGCAGACAGCCATCTACAAGCCAAGGACTGGGGCCTCTCAGGACTCCAACCCTGGTGACACCTGAATCTCAGACTTCTAGCCTCCTGAACTGTGAGAAGATACACTTCTGAAGCAAGCCGCTCAGTCTGTGGCAGCCCCTACAAAGTATACAGGTCTAGAACTAGACGTAAATAGTATAAATAATGGTCTGGAGATACAGGGTTCAGAAAAACAAGAGAGAAACTGGCAGCCTGGTAATGAGTCTCAACCATCAGATTCTAGAGGTGGCCTGCCAAAATGCAGGGATCTTCATCTGAGAAGTGAATGAAACTTTCCAAATTGGAACATGACAATAATGCATTTAAGTGGGTTCCTGTTGCTCTTGGATACCTGGTCAAAGCATTCCCATTTGTGCTGATGTCATGCTAATAGCCGTCATATGATCAGTCTAATGTGGTTCTAACAGACAAAATGCCGTCAGTCATTGAGCAGCTTAAGGCAATGAGTTGAAAGCAGAGTAGAAAATGTTCTTATCCTTGGTATAAACTATGTATACTCACTCAAAAGTCATCTTTGAAAGCACATATTTAAGCAAAATGCACAGGAAGTGGTAACTCTTGCTTGGCCCACAAGGATAAAATATAAAGAAAATGAAGAAGAAAAAGGAAAGAAGGAGGAGTCAGGGCTAGGAAAGAGTTAACCTTACCAGCATTAACCCCCTTTCTAGAACCACCCTATGAGTAACTAAATTTAATATTATTGTCCCCAGTTTGCAAAGGGGGAAACCGTATCATGGAGAGATTAAGCAAATTGCCTAGAGTTGCACAATAAGTGGAAGAGCTAGAATAAATAATAGATCCATAAAGGGAAAAAAATCACAAAAAATACAGAATAAAAATAAAACCCTTTATTTCCCAGTACTACTCTCACATTTTGTTACTAACAGAATAGAAAAGAACCTAATCTTGCTTTACATTTCAAGATAGAGAGGGAAGGATATTGGCTGATTCATTTCTTATCTTCTTGTATTTCTCTGTGTTCATTTTTAAATAAGCAAATGTAACACACACTAGATTTAGAACATGCCAGGCCTATTCCAGCAAAACAACCCATTGTCTTCTTCTGCTTGTACCCTTGACCCCATTGCAAAATAAACACAATCTGATATAATAGGGGGAGAGAAAGGAATAGGAAAATTTGAATGAACTGTGTGGTTTAACCTTCATGAAAGCATGGCTTATGTTTTGAACAATGATTCTTTGTGGTTCCCTCAAATCTTATTTGTGTAGAGAACTCTTGCTTGCTACTATGTGCTGGGAAACTGCTACACAGTTGCATTGCAATAGTAAGTATGTAAACCAGTGAATAAACAACAATATTTTGTGAGGCTACTTTTATTAATGGAAAAGATCATGTCAGTACTATTACTTCAATACACGAATACTCAAAGTTGATGGATACAGAAATAAATTGTTAAGATCATAAAGTGTAATTATTTTAACATTATTTTTGGCAATAAAAAATATTGCTCTCTGGCAATAAAGTGCATTAGTGATAAGTACACGCTTCCAAGTTTAACTCCTTTTCTTATCTCCTCCACCCTGCCAAAAAAAAAAGTGAAATTTTTTTTTTATGTTGAAATTAATCTAGCCTAAAGGAGAGATACCTTCTGTGAATGCTAAGTAGGGAGACTGTGGGAAAAGGAAGGGAAAGACCCTCAGGGTCTCAGAAACTGCATAAAGATAAAGAATAATTCTAAAGCTCAGGGATTTGGGCCCCTTCTTTGTGAATAAGCCTCTTTAGACTTTGTTACATATTATTTATTGAGCTCCCAAGTGTGTTTGCTGCAGGTGGATTCTTTTAAAAGAGAAGCAGAAAAATCTAAAGTTAAAAAAAAAAAAAACAGATTTAGAATAGTTGAAAAAAGGGCAAAAAAGATTCTGTAGATTTGGTTTAACTGTTACCTCCTTAAGATACATGATTTACTGACAAATTTGCCACTCGATGTCACTTATGCTTTTTTATTAAGTAGGGAACATATTACAGACAAATTGAAATTGTTTTATTGACAACAGAATTGAATGAGTTCAAATCATATCTTTTCATTTTCTTAATTCCCTTTCAGGTATTTGAATCCTAACAATGTGAGTTGGAGAATATGCACTACTTTTACTTCTACTTTGGATTAGAAGTAATCCGAAATAAATTGATAGCTTCAGTTAAATAGACAAATAGATTCACTAAATACTGTCAGACATATTTGTCTTGCATGATTTATTTTCAACATGGCGGTGCTCTTAGTGGTCAATCTTCTTTGAGTTCTAGAAACCATATTTTCAAGTTATCTTAGTTGGTGTAGGTTTAAAGATACATATGGGAAGAAAGGAGCAAGAAGTTGCATCTTATCAACTGCTCAGCCAGGCCACTAAACTGTGATTCATTCAGGACCTACAATATCTGTGGAGGACCAACAGCAGCTTTTAACAACCAACAGGAATACCTACAGAAGTCTGTCCAGTAGCAAATTTTTGTTGCTTCCTGTGACAAGGACTCTATCTCAGCTTGTGATTGAGTTGATCATTAAGATCAACCACTATTTCTGCCTATCCTTGGTCTCTCCTCTAAACCTCTCTTGCCTCAAGGTAACTGTCTTAAGGCTTTTATTATCCTATGACTTCTGAAGCCTCAAGTGGGTCTCTAGCTTTCTGCCCCCTTAAGTTTTTCTCCAAAGAGAGCTAGTCACCACCCAATATTGACCACCATTATTGGGCACAGTTTAGTAACAGGTCATTCCATGGGCTAATAGCCAGGACTTACACTCTCCATATTGCTGCAAAGGTTAATCCGTTCAATTAAGTCAACTGACCCATAATATCAGGAGTCAAGTGACACAAAAGCATGGTTGTCTGATGAGCTAGCTGGTTTTTTCTTTTGTTTTGTTTCACAGAATGAGGCTATGAACATAGCAACCTCTCAGAAGAGGATCTTAGGTATTGTAGGCACCCAGGGCAGCATGGTCTCTTCTCCAGCATATATGCCTTCTTTAAAAAAAAAAAAAAAAAAAAAAATCAATGGTATTCACTTTTTAAAACTTATATAAACAACAACGCTGTTTTCATTCTCTAACACAAAAGTGGTGGTTACTTAATTATTTTCAGGATTTTCTTGCTCTCAATGTAGACGTTTTCTGATAATATATTTCTACATAATTTTTATATAGATTTCATATTCCAAAATTTGCCCTTATCTTGTTTACTTCTTAATGCCCAGCATCTTGTAGAGTGCCTGGCATATATAAGGTGTTAAATAAAAGTTTAATCAAATAAAATCCATGAAACAAATCAATAATGTCAAAAATATTTGGGTTGATTTTACTAAGGAGGGTCTCAGCTTCAAGCCTGAACAGTGAGAAAAGCTGTTTGGCAAGAGCAGGAGTCCTGGGCATCAAGTCTATTGGGCAAGTGCACTGTTAATGGAGAGACAAGAGCGTTTCCTCATAAGCAGCTAACTTCTTCAGGGTTTTAGGAATGAGAGAGGGGCAGAAAGAGTAGGAGTATAGCAGAGTCTCTACCAAAAAAGTGGAAAAGTAGACATCCAGGACCTTTAATGAGCAAGCTATCTTGCTAAACAGTAGTGGACATCCTCCTATCTTAATATAAGATGAAATACAGTCAACTGTTCCACATGAACATATTCATGACTTGTTCTTACAAATACCATTTCTGCAAACATTATAATGAAAATACATATGTATTTCTAGTAACCTTTCTAGAGAATGACATTGTGTCCTGGGGAATTTCATATGGAGATTCCATTACACTGGCATTATTGGTCATCCAATCCTGAAAAATTAATACTATGTGAAATAAAATATTCAATATTAAATATTTGATGAAGCCATAATTAAAGTGCACAGTGAATATGTGAATATGTAAACATAACTGGATGTTTGTATCCACCTGGTCACAGGTAAATTCAATAAATTATTCTATAATTATTCTATAATAATGTCCTGATTATGCACAGGCATACATTCAGAGTTGTTTGCATTCTCTGGCTATAGGATTTATAAGATTTTATAGGATTTTTACACAGAATCATTCTATTAGCTCTATTAGGATTAGTTTTTTAGAATGTATACATATATTCATTCTATGTGTGTATATGTGTCTATACAGGTCCTATTCCTTCTGTTTCTTTAGAGAATGCTGACTAATATAGGTAATAAAAATGGATATTACCCTTAAAGTTTGCCATTGGGGCTGACAGCCATGACATACTTGGGAAGGTGGGATTGAGGTCAGGTGGATATTATACTAAGGATGCAATACAGATTATTTTTGAGACAGAAAAGAGTAAGGAGACATATACTATACATCAAATCTGTGAGATGACATAGAAGAAGAATTTAGGAGGGAGCTTATGGTACTAAATGCCTAAATTAAAAAATAATGAAAGTCTTAACACAATGACCACAGCTTTTCACCTTAAGAATTTAGGAAAATAAAGATCAATTGAAATCCAAAGTAAATATAAAAGGGAAATAATAAAATCCAAGCATCAATTGATGAATAGAAAACAAAAACAATAGGACAATAGGAAACATTTATGACATAAAAAGCTGATCGGGAAGATCAGTAAAGTCAATTAAACCCTCTCCAGACTGATTGGATAAAAAGCTAGAAGGCACAAATCAGCGATATCTGAAATGAGGGAGCTGACAACAGAAGAGGGAGAAACTTAGCACATATACTGTATGCTGTTTCTATTTCCCTTGCTGCTGTGACTTGTCACTTAGAAACTTCTGCTTAGCCTTGCACATAGGCAGGTTACAGCTAAGACTTGCAGAAACTGCTTTTTACCCAAAATCTGCCTTACCCAAGGAGATAAGGAAATATGTAGAAAAATGACTATGTTTAAGATACATTAATATATACTAATAAATTAATAATGGGGGCACCTGGGTGGCTCAGTGGTTGAGCATCTGCCTTTGGCTCAGGTGGGGATCCTGGGGTCCTGGGATCAAGTCCCGCATCGGGGTCTCTGCATGGAGTCTGCTTCTCCCTCTGCCTGTGTCTCTGCCTCTCTCTGTGTCTCTCATGGATAAATAAATAAAATATTAAAAAAAAATTAAAGGAATGATATGACCAGACTCCTGTGCACAAAGATCAACTGACTAAAGACAAAGAACTTACATGACCCTCAAATGTAGACCTCATATGTCTACAGATGTCTGTCACCTTTTGACCCAAACCCCTCTTTATGGCCCCCTTTTGCTACCACAAAAGAAGCTTGTATTTCATGTTGGGGGAGGGGTAGTTCTTTAGGAAAATAGTCTGCCACCTCCTTGGTTTGCTGACTTTCCAAATAAAGTCATTTTTTGCACCCCACATCTTACCTCTCAACTCATTGGCCTGTTGTGCAGTGAGCAGAGCAGCCTGGACTCATTTGCAACATCATATGGATTCTGCAGATAGTAAATAGGGGAATATTATTGTGGTGGACAAACTTCAAGATGTGCCCCATGATCTTCACATCTTGCTGTTCATGACTTTATATAATCCTGTCCCCTTGAGTGTGAACAGGCTGTGTGATTTACTTTTAACCAATGGAATGTAGTGGAGGCAATGGATGTACATGATTTCATGGATATGATTATATAAGAGTATCCTGACTATATTGCTGGAGTGTCTCTTCCTTCATTACTGGCTTTAAAAAAAAAAAAAAAGCTGCCATAAATCCTACAACCACAAGGAAGTGAATTCTGCCCACAATCTGATAAAGCTTGGATGCAAATCCTCCCCTGACCAAGCTTCTGATGAGAACTCAGCCCCAGTCTATATCCTGACTAGAGCCTTGAAAGACCCTAAGCAGAGGACCCTACAAAAGACCCAGACTTCTGATCCTCAGAAACTGTGATACAATCAATGTGTCTTTTAAGTCACAGAGTTTGTGATCATTTGCTACATAGCAACAGATAATTAATATAACAATGAATGAGTCTATACTCATGAATTTGATGACTTAGATAAAACTGTCATTTTTTTTTGAAAAATACAACTTACCCAATCTCACCCAAGAAGAAATAGGTAAAATATGGAATCTGCAAAGAAGATTCTAGAACTAATATGTAAGCTTAGCAAGATTTCAGGCTATATGACCAATATACAAAGAATCTATTGAATTTCCATATACTTGCAATAAGTAATCAGGAACTGGAACTTTTTAAAGTATCTTTTATAATATGAAAAGTATTGAATACTTAGGTTGGGTATATCTGACAAAATAATACTAAATGTCTCTGTAGACTGATAAAATCTTTCCTTAGATAACATTAATGGCCATCAAATGTTACCTGCTCAGTCTCTCAGGCTTTTTAAAATTGTTTTACATGTGTCTAATATTCACGATCACATATCATTTTATATAACTGTCAGAAACAACCAATTTATCTTTTGCTAAGTTTGAACTATTTCCAATTATTATGGTAGTTCTTAACCACTGGGCTTTAGTACAGATGACCTTATTTTAAATTCTGGCATGACCATTAATAGTTGGATAACCTAAGACAAAAATTCTAATACCTTGTACCTTAATTTCCTGATTTATAAAATTGGGATAATAATACTTAATGGCTCTGGAAAACAGAGTATTTTGTGTCAGCTCTGCCACTTTCTTACTATATAATTTGGGGCATGTTAAGTAATATTTCTGGTCTTAGTATTACCTCATCTGTAAAACAGGATAATAATAATACCTACCTCATAATGCGGTTAAGATTAAATGACATAATTGTGCACCTGAAACTAAAATAACACCATGTGTCAACTATGCCTCAATAACAAATTTTCTTTAAAAAGATTAAGTGACATAAAATATATAAAATGATTTTATATTAGTACTGAGCATGCAATAAATATTAGCCTTTGTAACATTGGGACAGGCTGATATATGCCTAACACATACAATGTTTCATAATGTTGGAGGCTATAACTATTTGTAACTATTATCTATAATTAGGCCATTCCAAAACTCAGTACATAATACATATTTGTCAAAATGTTTTTATTTTTTCTAGACAGTCATTTAATCACTTTATAATATAAAATCGAGTAGCCTTGATTGAATCAATATGTGAATATTTAATATGATCTTGAAATATGAGGCACCTGAGACCATTAATTTTTTAAACTTTCTTCAGCAGTAGACCTTTTTTTTTTTTTTTTTCAAATAAAATTCCTCTTGGAAGACTAGATAGATAGATAGATAGATACATAGATAGATAGATAGATAATTTCAAATATATAAAGCAAATAAAAGGGAAGTTTCTCATTCTAATCATAAGCTCCTAAGGCTGCATTTAGTGGGCACCTGTCACGTGCCAGGTACACTTCTAAAATTGTAGCAACCCTATGGTGGCTCCGGAAGTCTCCTTTAAACAAAAAAGTGCAACAAACAGCTTAAAACCCACTCCTTTGAAACTGTAAGCTACTCAAGGACAAGAACCTTATGACGCATATCTTACCAAATATCTAGTATAGTATTGGCCACTTAGTGAGCATTGAGTAAATGTTGTTAGGACTGAGTGGCACAAAAGGATCTAAGGCAATCTTAGAGTAACCCCATGTGCTAACAAGTAGCTGTTGCCTCGTGCTATCCAGAGTGTTTCTCGGGATGCACAACTATAATATATCTCTGAATGGCCTCAAGACTCCAGGGAGGACTTCCTGAAATCTATCAAAAAATCTGACCAACTCTCCAAGGAATAATATCCACTGCCCCAAGGATCTCCGAAACTTTCTTGATTTAAATCTGATTGAGAATTTCCCCAAGCACCAGGAATTATGGCATGAGCTGACACTGACACTGGCACTCTCCCCATTGTTTTCAGTTTCAAGTTAGATATCAAGTAAGGAAATAGTAAGTAAAAAGAACGTAGGCAAGGGCATCAAAGATGAGATGTATCAGGACATAGTTTGTTTTGTGTGTTATCTCCTTTCTAAATGCTATAACTCCTCTATTGTTGAATTTCTAGATTTGTTGAGGACAGGGCCCTTGATCTAAAGTTCTATTGCATTGTTTATGCTATTAATGGTTCTAAGAATAATAAAATGATCTTTTATTGAGGCTTTATAAGATGCTCAGTACTGTTAAAATACTTATCAGGCATAATTAAATGTTCTAGTACTCAATGAATATTTGGAATTTAAAAACTCCAAAAGAAAATATTTTATGTAGAAACACAGGTAAGATAAACAAACAAAACACATAAGAATATATGGAGTTTTTATTATAACCTAATAGTAAAGGCCAAGAGAAAACCTAAAAATAGTGATTTTTCAGGATTGTTTTTAGAGACAATAAATGAGGGTAAACTAGGGGCAAGAGGTATTGATTAGAAGATTATTTTCTGGTTTAAGTATATGGAGTGAGAGTAGAAAATATTAGAGAGCACTGTAATCCCTAAAACTCATTACAAAAACTCTAAAATAGACAGTTTCTGAATTAAAGTATCAATGTTGAACACCCTGATTAATAAAATATAAAGCAACACCATACATCACAGAGGTTACTCATTAGCATGGAGATCTGTAAATTAGTAATAATCTTCAATTCTTTGGCATCTAATCCTACAAGACATCCTTGGTCTTTACAAACTGAACTCTCAATACAACTTCTGCATCTCACCAAGGGCAGATGATAATAAGAATAGTTATATACTTTTCCTAAATCTATAAAACCTTTCTTCTAAGAAATGGATAGATGATATTATAAAATGAGTTCAAAATAAGATTAGTTGGCATTTATTACATAAATCATTGTTTATCCTAACATCTAATTCTTGCTCTCTTCTTACTTAACCAGATTTATCTGTGACAAATGACATTGCTTTATGAATAGCATGAGCCCTGTTTTAACTAAGTGGATCACTGGACTAGAAATAGAGATTCCTGTGCTGTATTTCTAGCTCTGAGTAGTTCTGTGACCTTAGGCAACCTTCTTAGCAAGAATCTCAAATCATCATAATCAAAACTAAAATGTCATTTTCTATCTACAGGATATATTGCATAAGAGCTGTTATATGATTATCTTCCTTTATCTAAATAATATGAGTTACTCCAAATAAAAGTAAAGTAGCATAAAATTATGTTTATATTAGTGTCATATTTAATAACTTGTAATGATTTAACTTTAATAGAATAAGATCATAAGCTCAAAAAGAATAGTTTTGATTATTATTTAAAGATAGTAATTCTTATAAAAATATATAGTAACTTTCATGTGTGTACATGTAATTCATTTATATCCAACTAAATGATCACAATTATCTTAAATATTACAAGTAAGAGGATTTGCTAGTCTTGTGGCTGTTATTAGTCTTGGTGACTGTAATAAGTATAAGAAGGGGGCAATTAAGAAGAGTGGGCATTGGAATCACAAACCCTTCACTGCCTCTATAGTAACCGTGGTCAAGGTACAACTCTAGCCTTTAGGAAATGCAGAAAATAATACTATCTCATTTTGTTTTGTTCTCTTTTAGGAAGGTTAAGTTTGTTAATAGATATAAACTGGCACAGGACCTGATGCACATGAAGTGTTCAAAAAATGTCAAGTTTTATATTCTTTCAAGAAATTTTGTGAGACCTTTGATACTTTTGTTGTTATACATATAATATATAACACATAAATATCTCTCCATTTCTTGAGATAGCTAGAGGGCTCCTACACCTAGAAGTCAAAAGAGTTTTCTGGTATTTTATGCCTTTACTTCATGAAGTTCTAAATTGTCAATAGATTTTACTTCCTACCCTAGATGTTGGGTAAACAGTGTTGTGTGAACTCTCTTTAGTTTCACCTAGGCATTTTTTATCCTTTCATCCACTTTCATCAAATACATGAAGAATGTATATGTTAGGGTGAGAGGTGAGGCCATTTATTTGCTCTAAAAAAATGAGATTAAAAATTCAAGATGAAACAAATTATCCTCATTTCCTGTTTTGTTGGCAATAAGGAAAGAAGAAAGTTTTTATGCCAAGGTCATTTTATTCGTATCTCACATTTCATCTCTTCTTCCATTTCCAAAGATGATGCAATTAAAGAAAGAAAGAAGAAGGGGGGAAAAAATGGAGCAGGATTTAGTTAGGGTTGTCTTCCATGCCTCATCTTTGAAAAAAATTACCGCAAGGCAGCAGGATTCATTACCACTGTCTCAGATGCTCCTAAGATAGAGAACTTCTACACTGGAATACATGTTTATATTAAAGGAATTTAGCATTCCCTAGAGTACAGATGAACAATCAATAGCCCAAGGAAACCTATGAAATGACATTGAGGGCCAAACTGAGAAGTAATGAATATATATTTTTGATATACTGTATCCTGTCCTCTCTCAAGTCACTCACTCCTGCTTTATACCTCTCCTTACTCCCTCCAGGCTGCCACTAACAAATGAAATTGAAAATTCTTTTAATAGCTGAATATGGCTTAAAGTGAACTGAGTCTCCTTATAGAGTAGTTTCAGTATTTTGTACCCATCATTTCTGAGATGAATATATACTTTAAAGGAAAGTTGAACTTATATTAAAAAAATGAAAAGCCTAGTCTTTGTGAAAAGCTTCTATCAAACAACACTAAAATAATTCTCAAGTACATCTAGTGCCAGTTATTAAGTTACTGTCTCTTGGCTCCAAACCACCCTCTGTTCTCTGCTTTGTGACACTGGATCTAGGACTCTGGAGACCCCACATCTTCTTTTTCAGCTGATTCTTAGAGGGAGTAGAAGGAGAGACTACAAGGCAAGAGGAAGAAGAAAGAAGGTGCTTCTTCCTGTCTGTTTTCCATTCCTGTGAGCATCACCCCATTAAAGCTTCTTCATCTTGGGAGCAAGAGTTTCTTCCCATGGATGCAGCTGATGGTTTGCAGGTTTTCCGAGAGTCTCAGAACCAGCCTCAGCACATCCTTCCACCACAAAGCATCAGCACCAGCTAGCTGAGCAACTCAAGTCTGAGTTGCAGAGTTGCAGGAACTGTCCTCTGAGTTTCTGAGTTTTTGTAATTCTAATGTCTTCACTGTTCTCTCAATCCTATGAACAGCTGCTTTCTCTAGCTGTTACTTCCTTGATGACTAGAATTCACTTTTTAAAAAATATCTATTTCTTTATTTTAGAGAGATACAGACAGTGGGGAAGGGGGTAGAGGGAGCAGAGGAAGAAGGAAAGAGAGACTCACAAGCAGGCTCCCTGCTGAGTGTGGAGCTCAATGAGGGGCTCGATCCCACAACCCTGAGCTCATGAACCAGAGCCAAAATCGAGAGTCCAATGCTTAACTGACTGAGCCTCCCAGGTTCCCCTAAAGTTCACTTTTTACTCTTTTAGTTACCTGGTCAACAAATTGATATTTAGTTAACAATTCTTCAAATTTTCTCTGTTTAGGTATCAGGTGTGATTTCTGTCCCCTGTCTGGACCTTGACTAAGATACAATTTAACATATATAAAGTGGTAATATATAAACTAAGTACACTGAGATAGTTTTGAAATAAAACTGTATGGGGGCACCTGGGTGGCTCAGTCCATAAACAACCGCCTCTTGATTTCAGATCATGATTTCATGATCTGTGTCATGAGATGGAGCCTACCTTAGTCTCTGTACTCAGCAAGGAGTAGGCTTGAGACTTCTCAAGTCTCATTCCTTAAGAATCAGGAATGATGAATCTCTCTCCCTCTCTCTCTTTCTCTCTGCCCCTCCCCCCACTTGCATTCTCTCTCTCAATAAATAAATAAGTAAATAAATAAACTTTAAAATAAAATTTTATGTAAAATGAAACATGAAAAAAGGTAAAATAAGTGTGTAATTGTTAGAGATTGTAGGATGGAGTGAGGAGAAAAAATAGTAAAGAAAAGGAAGGGAGGGCTAATATTTCTTCTGACAAAGTGGGAAGATAAGAAATACTGTCCATGGTAGCATAAGTATTAGTATAATTTGAAGTTGTATAGGTGACCAGTAGAAGAACTAGGGCCAGTGACATATGACAACAGAATGAAGAGAAGATGGAAGATAAAGTGTAAGCAAATTAAATTATATTATAACAGAGCAGAATGATGTTTAGAAATGATCAATAAAAAGTCATAGAATAAGCACATTATTTACCTACATAAAGATGAACCCCCCAAAATTAGATACAAGTGATTAAGATGTTTATCTCTGAGGGACAATACTGGAGATGTGCTGGAGCGGGACAAAGCATAGTTGTCCTTCTCATAAGTGTTCCCATTCTATTTTTAATATTTTATTAACCTGTTCAAATTTGCATTTTAAAAATGCAGGGAAAAGGACTTTCACTTCTGTAATAATGGAGTATCCTACTTTTCCCTATTTCTCCCACTAATTACAATTAAAAACAAATGTGTTTAAGACAAACATAAGAAAACTGGAGAAGGTAGGGAGAGGGTAGACTGGGTAGGAACCTCAGGACCCAAGGAACAACACCCTGATGAGATTCCTGGGTCTTTTTAATGCCTCATATATTCCAGACATAGAAGTGAAGAAGCCAGCTACTAGGAAACATCAATAAGCACAGATGAAAAAAAAAACCTCAACAAAAGTCCACTCTTTCTAGCCAAAGAATCAGGAGAGGAGAGGGTCAACCTTGCAAGACAGAAAACTTATAGACAATAGCTGCTCTTCTCCAGCCAAACACAACAGAAACGGCTGTAGCCTACCCCCAGCCAGCCCCAGCAGTGACAGTGAAGAACATGTGGGGAATCAGAACTTTCACTGCCCACCCCACCCCACCCCCCAGCAGTAATGGAGCATCATTCCTCTTACTCACTGAGGTGGTTACCAGAAGAGTCAGGACTTTCTCCACCAAGCAGAGATAATGAGGACACCCTCTACCCACCCCACCTCCTACCCTATGGTGTCAGCTGAAACTACATAGAGAGCATGAGAAAGGAACTGAGGATTCTGGCTCCCAGCCAAAATCTTATTGTGATTTTTCAGACCTGATTGTAGGAAATTAAAAATGCTTTACTGAGCAGGCCTCAGCAGGGAAAGCTGCCCTCCCTACACCAGACTTGGTGCCCAGTCAATGCACTGCAGACTCTAAAGGGAGTCAGGGACTCAGGCCCACCTGGCTGGTCTTGTTCTTATGCTTAGCTGCATCCTTAGCCCAGGGCCCTTCCATTGGAAGTTTCCATATTTTGGTAGTTTCCATACTTGGGAAACCTGAAGATATTTTCTCTACTCTGACTGAGGACTTAATATTTTTCTACTCCTAGTTCTTTCCCCCATTCCTTTCCTCCTGACTTTTGGATCCTTAAAACAGTAGTAGCCTTTTCTTCAAGGCTCACTCAGCAGTGATATTATACCCAGGCCCCCATATCTGTGTTGATCAACCTGACCCTCAATTGGCTCCCTACTCCATGGGGTAAAACAGAAAAGGGGGGAGCCAACTTTCTTCCCAGTTTAGATTTTTGCTTATACTATCACAGTAAATGATTAAAGGTTTGTTATTTGGCTTGTTATTTTAATGGGCTACTCTGATACCTAGCAGCTCACCTCCCGTGGATTAGCAAGTACCCCTTCCATGGGTGAGATATCACTGATGGCCTTGTAGGGAGTCAGAACTTCCACACTCACCTGGCAGTAGCAAAGTAGTGTCCTCTTCCCCTGATGGACTGGAATTAGAGAAAGCCAGCCAGAACAAGTTTAGATAAAATATAGAGTCTTGGGATACCTGGGTGGCTCAGTGGTTGAGTGTCTGCCTTTGGCTCAGGTTGTGATCCTGGGGTCCTGGAATCAAGTCCCACATTAGGCTCCCTGCAAGGAGCCTGCTTCTCCCTCTGCCTATGTTTCTGTCTCTCTATCTCTGGTGAATAAACAAATAAAATCTTTAAAAAAAAAATCTAGAGTCTTATAGCCAAACGTCCAAGTTTCCATCAAAAATCATTCATCATACCAAAAACCAGGAAGATCTCAAACTGAAAGAAAAAAAAATATATCAGAGAGAATAGAATTACCTGACAAAGCAGTCATCATAAAAATTTTTAATTTACCAATTACATTCCCACCAACAGTGCGTGAGAGTTTCTTTTATATTACATCTTCATGAACACTTATTTTTTTTCTTTTTGATATCAGCCATCCCAAAGGGTGTGAGGTGATATCTCATTGTGGTTTGGGTTTGCATTTCCCTGGTGATCAATGATGTAAAGCAGTCATCACAAAAATTTTTCAACAAGCAATTATGAACACACTTGACACAATTTTAAAAAGAGAAAATCTCAGCAAAGAAATGCAAGATATAAAGAAAAATCAAATGAAAAGTTTAAATTTAAAAATATAATAATAAATAAAAAGCTCAGTGGGTAGATTCAACTGCAGAGTGGAGGAAATAGAATCAGTGAACTAGATCATAAAACAATAGAAATTATTCATCCTGAACATCAGAGAGAAAATAGGCTGAATCAAAAGTTTACAGATCCGTTGTGAGATAATCACAAAAGTTCCAACATTCTTGTTATCAGAGTCCCAGAAAGCAAGAGGAGAAACATGATGGGACTGACCAAAGTACTTGAGGAAATAATACCTGAAAAGTTCCCAAATTTGACAAAAGACTTAAACCAACAGATTCAAGAAGCTGAGTGAATTCCACATAGTATAAACCAAAGAAATACATAGCAAGCACACATCATAGTCAAACTTCTGAAAATTAAAGACAAAGAAAAACTCTTTTTTTTTAAGATTTTCTTTATTTATTCATGAGAGACACAGAGAGAGAGAGGCAGAGACACAAGCAGAGAGAGAAGCAGGCCTCTTGCAGGGAGCCTGATGCAGGACCCCATGAGCCAAAGGCAGTTGCTCAACCACTGAGCCACCCAGGAACCCAGGAACCTCTGACAAAGAAAAACTTTTAAAAACAGCAAGAGGTGTCTCACATGTACTACTCTGATGCATGATACTGAAACTGAGGGAGGCTATGTCTATATGTATGGGGTATATAGGAATAAGGCGTATATGGGATCTCTGTACTTTTCTTTTTAAAGATTTATTTATTTATTTTAGAGAGAGAGATAGAGAAAGAGAGAGCACAAGCAGGGGCAAGGGCAGAGGAAAAGAAGCAGACTCCCCCACTGAGCTTGGAGCCTGATATAGTGCTTGATCTTACCACCCTGAGATCATGACCTGAGCCAAAATCAAGAATCAGACATTTGACCCAACAAGCCACCCAGGTATTCCAAGATCTCTATACTTTTTTTTTTTTTTTTTTTTAAGATCTCTATACTTTAGGCTCAGTTTTGCTGTGAACCTAAAACTGCCCTTAAAAATAAAATATATTTTAAAAATGAGAGAAAAATGCCACCTTATATATAAGGATAGACAATTTGAATGAGAATGGATTCCTCATTGGAAAAAAAAAACCATAAAGTCAGAAAGTAGTAGAATAACATTTTTCACTTGCTGGAAAAAAAGTACTATGGATCCAGAATTCTATATACAGTGAAAATACACTCTAAAAATAAAAGGAAAGCAAGATGTTTTCAGATGAAGAATGCCAGAATTTGTTGCCAGCAGACCTACCCTAAAGGATGGCTAACAGAAATTCTCTAAAAGAAAGAAGACAATTAAAATGTATTCTTGTAATATCAGGAAAAAAGAAAACATAAGTCAATACAACAGATTTTCCTTCTTTTGGGTTTTCTGAATTGTTTGAGGGTTGAAGCAAAAATTATAACATTGTCTAATGTGTTTCTAAACAGGAAGATTACAGGCATCTATGTGGCTCAGCTGATTAAGCAGCTGCCTTCAGCTCAGGTCATGATCTCAGGGTCTTGGGATCTAGCCCCATGTCCAGTATCCTGCTCAGTGGGGGGTCTGCTTCTCCCTCTTTCTCTGTCTTTCCCCCACTCCTCCGCTTGTGCTTTTTCTCTCTCTCAAATAAATAATGAACAGTGATAAGTTTTATTATGACATAATAAGTAAATATATAAATATATAACATATATATCAAACATATGCATACCATAAAACCAAATAAACATATAAATATTATATATCATAATGCCTAACTATATATATTTATATGCCTAAATATATATATACATATATATCATAATTCCTCAAAGGTCTATCTATATGAAGAGACACACTCAAAAATACTATAGATAAAATAGAATTCTAAGAAATATGCAAATAACCTTCGGAAAGATAGGGTAAAGAAAATAGAAGAAAATACAAAAAGAACAAAAAAATAAATGACAAACTTAAGCCCTAATGTATCGATTATTATATATATAGATATAGATGATATAGATATAGATATTTTTCTTAAGTATGTTTGTACTCATGACCCTGAGATCAAGACCTGAGCTGAGATCAAGAGTTGGGTGCTTAACTGACTCAGCCACCCAGATGCCCCCCTAATGCATCAATAACTATATTAATGTACTTTGTCTAAATACACTAATTAAAAGCCAGAGATTGACAGAATGAATTAAGAAAACATGACCCAACTATATGCCATCTAGAAGAAATTCACTTCAAATAGACAGTTTGAAAGTAAAAGAATAGAAAAGAGATGTATAATGTAAGCATTAATTAAAAGAGAACAGGAATGGGCAAAACTATTATCAATGAAAGTAGACTTCAGAGCAAGAAATAATAAATAATCAAAGAGAGGGACTTTATATAACAATGAAAGAGTAATCCACCAAAAAAATAATAATGATCCTAACATTTAGTGCAGGATATGACTACACCAGACAACAGATGTGCAAAATATATGAAACAAATTCATAGAACTGAAAGGAAAAACAAAGAAATTTATAATTATAGTTGGAAACTTCAGTGCTTCTCTTTAAATAATTAATAGAACAACTAAACAGGAAATCAACAAAGATATTAAGGAATTCAACATCACTGATCAGTAGGATCTAATCCATATTTACAAAACCTTCTAGGGTGGCAGCCTGGGTGGCTCAGCAGTTTAGCGCGGGCCTTCAGCTCCGGGCGTGATCCTGGAGACCCAGGATCGGGTCCCACATTGGGCTCTCTGCATGGGGCCTGCTTCTCCCTCTGCCTCTCTCTGTGTCTCTCATAAGTAAATAAAATCTTTAAAAAGTAAACAAAACAAAACCTTCTACCCAGCAACAGAAGAACACACCTTCTTTTCTTTTTCTTTTTTTTTTAAGATTTTATTTATTTATTCATGAGAGAATAAAAGGAAAAGAGAAGAAAAATAAAAGGGAGAGAATAAAAGAGGAAAAGGGGCACCTGTGTGGCTCAGTTGGTTGAGCCATTGGCTCTTGACCTCAGCTCAGGGCCTGATCTCAGGGTCTGAGAGAGAGCTCAGGTTCAGTTTCGAGTCTGCTTGAATTTCTCTTCCTCTGCCCCTCACCTGGCATGTGCTTGCTCGTTGTCTCTTTCTAAAATGAATAAACCTATAAATTAAAAAATTCATTAATCAATTAAGGAACTGGAGGATATAAAATAGAAAATCTCACACATGTGCCCTCAAAAAAGCAAAACTTAAAGACTGAGAGACTGATTTTCCACAAATGTTTGATTTATAGAAAACTGATAATGTTAGATTGTTCTTAAATGCCAGGGAGCTGGTCAGGGTTACCTCATATTAATCTTAGGAAATTTTTGCTTATAGTTTTCAGAGACATAAGCAAGAAATGACCCAAGTCAGGTTGATCTCACAAAATAAACTGAATTAAGCCTTATTTGTATGATTGGACTGTTTTTGCCTACTCAGGGAATTTTCAAAGCTGGTCTCCATTTGTTTTTGATTTTCACAGACTCTCACTGAACTTTCTCCTCTTTACACTTCCTGCCTATAAATACAACCTACCCCAAACCCTCAATGGACTTACCTATAACTTAATCAGTTTGTGTGTCCTGAATTATAATTTCTGTTATCCCCAAATAAGCTCATTGTTTTGACAATTTTGAGCTTGTTTTGGTTTATTTCTTTTTAGATCAACCAGGAGACAGACCCTGAAGATATCAAAAGGATAATAGAGATTACTAGGACAGCTTATTCACATAAATTCAAAAACTTAGATAAAATGGACTAATTAAAAAAATGAGTGCCTGGGTGGCTCAGTCGGTTAAGTGTCTACCTTTGGCTCAGGTCACAATCTCAGGGTCCTGGAATGGAGACCCCCCTTGGGCTCCCTGCTAAGCAGGGAGCCTGCTAACCCTTCTACCTGCCACTCACCCTGCTTGTGCACTCTTTCTCTCTTTCTTGAATAAATAAATAATATCTTTAAAAAAAAAAAAGCCTCACAAACTACCATAACTCATCCAGTATGAAATAGATCATTTGCATATCCTCATAACCATTGAAATTGAATTTATAATTTTAAAATTCTTAAAAATGAAATCTCCAGGCCAAATGGCTTTACTGGAAAATTCTACCAAATATTTAAAGAATTAACACTAATGCTATATAACCTCTTTCAGAAAGGAACAGAGCAAGAAACATTTCCCAATTCATTTTATAAAGCTACTTTTACCATGATACCAACACCAGCCACACACAGTACAAAAAAAAAAAAAGAAAAGAAAGTAATAAATCCATATTTGCAGGCCACATATGCAACAAAGGATTATTACCTAAAACATAAAAATAACTCTCAGAACTCATCAGTAAAAAAATAAACAATCCAATTAGAAAATTGGCAAAAGATATGAAGAGACATTTTATTGATGGCAATGGGCACATGAAAAGATGTTCAACATGATTAGCAATCAGAATTGCAAATTAAAATCACAGTGAGGTATCACTACATACCTACCAGAATGGGTACAATAAAAATAGTGACACTAAATGCTAGCAAGGATATGGAGAAACTGGATCTCACTCACTGCTGGTAGAAATATAAAATGGTACAGCCACTCTAGAAAACAGACTGGCATTTTCTTTAAAAGCTAAACATGCAATTACTACAACAATCCAGCAATTGCACTCGTAGGCATTTATCCCAGAGAAATGAAGACTATGTTCACACAAAAACTTATACATGAATGTTTATAGCAGCTTTATTCATAATAGCCCCAAACTGGAAACAGCCCAGATATCTATCAGTGGTAAATGATAAAACAAACTGTAGTATATCTGTATCATGGAATGCTATTCTGTAATAAAAAGACTTGAACCTTTGGTGCATGCCACAATTTGGATAAATCTCTAGATAATAATACTTTGTGGGGAGGAAAAAAGCCCAATCCCAAAAGGTTACATACCAATTCCATTTATATAACATTCTTGAAATGATAAAATTAGAGAGATGGGGAGCAGATTAGTAGTTATCAGAAGTTAAAAAGGAGATAGAGTGTGGGAGGGGAGTGGATGTGGCTATAAAAGGCAACATGAGGGATTCTGGTTGTGATAGAAATGTTCTGTATCTTGACTGTAGCTATGTCAATCTCTTGGTTTTGATGTGTACTACAATTTTGCATGATATTACCAGGGGAGGAAACTGGGTAAAATGTAAGCAAGATCTCTATTATTCCTTACAACTGCATGTAAGTCTACAATTACCCAAAATAAAAAATTTAAAACATAAAAAAAAAATATTTTTTAATGCAAGGGAAAAGACCACAGTTCTCAGCCAATCAACATGATAAGAGGCTACTTGGAAAGAAGGTGGCAGCTCCTTCAGGTAATGGACCATGATACCCTGCTTTTTCTCAAAATATGGTTGTTTCACCCAGTATTTCATAAGATGTATTAACTCCCTAGCATCCAATTGTTTATGATCCACAGGGATTTGGTTTCCCTTACCAAATTTTGCAATTCTAATGCAAATTGAATTTAAGCTGATCCAACTGGGAGTTGCTAAACCCCATAAAAGCAATTATAGTCATAAAGAGATGCTGTAAAATTGATATTAGAACTATTCAACTCTCAACCTCCTCCTAGCCCTCCCCCTCCTTCACACACACACACACAAAGTGCTTTTCTTTTATGCATGTACTGGGAGTGTATTCCAGGTAACCACAGGCTGCATTAAGATATTGATTTTAAATTCTCCTTCGTTAAGTATAAGCCAGGAACAAATCATTATCTTGACTTTCTGAATTACTACAACATAAAATAACTCTTGAAACCAACATGCTGCGTTTTTGCATCTCATAATTTTTTTAAGGTTTTATTTACTTATTCATGAGAGACACAGAGAGAGAGGCAAAGACATAAGCAGAGGGAGAAGCAGACTCCCTGCGGGAGCCCAATGTGGGACTTGATCCCAGGGCCCCTGGATCACAACCAGAGCTGAAGGCAGATGCTCAACCACTGAGCCACCCAGATGCCCTCTCATAGTTTGTGGACACTGTTCTGTCATATTCAGATAAGGAGCCCAATGCTCCTAACAGTTAACTAAAAGGACGGACACTTGGGAATTTCCAGACCTTTCCTTTTTATTGCAATTATCTCTTTACCCTTTCTCTCCCAAGATAGTAAATACCATGGTCATTGTTCTTCTACAAACTGTTTTTTTTTTTTTTCTCACACAGGTGTAGAAAACTAAAACTATAAACAGAGAAAGATTAGAGAAAGGAAAACCAGCTATTTCTGATCTGCCTTCACAATGTAAAGTGCCTCAGCACAGATTCTCGATTGTTTTATGTGCTAATCTGAACTGTTTGGAAAATAAACAGGCTGAGCAGGAAAACAGTTCAGAGTTTAGTCACTTGCCAGTCAAATCAGTTCCCTTCAATTTTACACTCTCTAATCCTTTTCCTTGCAATTCAGAGTTTTTTTTAGTTACTAAATTATTATAAATTTGTTTTTCTCTTTGTGGATAGCTTGGTTAAAATAAGATTATGAAAAGGAACACTGTCTTCTTGTGACCAGATCATGGAGAACTGTTACCAATAATCAAATTACCTGTTAAAAATACTCTTGCTCCCTCAAAATTCTGCTCCTATCTAAAATAAACTAGAGATATAATGAGTAGCTCGAATAAATTATAGCCTACACTAGAGGCCTGTTTTCTTCAAGTTATTGATTTGAAAAGATATATCATGCATCTAATTATCTCTATATCTCTAGTATTTAACAAGATAGCACATAAATACTAGTATAATCATTTTTAACTTCATGTGTAATTGTAGCCATTTAACAGAACTTAAATTATAGCATTTAGATTATGTCATTTTCATAAAAGGAAGCCATTAAAAAAATAAATTATTTATGTGACTTTTCCCCCATACTTAGACCAGCATTCCAGTTACACTAGGTGTTTTGTTTTTTGGGTTTTTTTTTTTTTTTTTTTTTTTTGGTAACCAAATTCTATTTAAAAAAAAAAACAAATTCTATTAATAACACCTCAAAATAAAATATGTTTTCACAATAAAGCAGGTCCCCACCCACCTTCTTCCCCAAGAAAATGCAGCTTGTCTTCCAGTTTTCATCCTCCTCCTTAAGTAAATCTGCCTTTAGTTTTGTGGCTTGGATCTGAGGTATTTGTCTACAGGGCTGTACAAACAAATAGGGGCATAATTCTTTTAAATAAGGAAGAGATTCCAGCACAGCCTGCACAACAGCTTCTAGAAACTCGATCCTGTGACCCAAAACTATCTATAAATTGCTGTTCCTATTCATTCACTCACAGTCAAGGGAATACCTTCAACTATTAATGACTGGTAGAGAAAATCAGAGTCTCTGATGTCTCGGCTCTTACTAGATAAAATTTTGCTTGAGAAGTTGGGACTCAGAGAATTTTTAATCCAAGAAAATTATAGCAAGTTCTTGACCTCAGCAAAGGTTGAGAAAAGCAGAGAAAAGTCAATGTTTGACTTGAACGGCTCTGGACACTTTGGGTTTAAGTCAATAACCAGCTATTGGGAGCATGCTCTTTGTTAGGCAGTGCAGGAGGCCTTAGAAATGGGTGGCCAGCATGACAGGCAGGGCCCCAGCAGCACAGAACCTATAGTCCAACCAAAGGCAACTTTCAAGCAGGTATGTATTACAGAGTGGGAGGCATAACAAAAATGTAGTAGTGACAATGTTTTTTTGGAGGACTACTGCTCAGCCATCAACACAAATGAAATCTTGCCATTTGCAATGACATGGATGGAACTAGAGGGTATCATGCTAAGCAAAATAAGTCAGAGACAACTGTATGATCTCACTCATATATGGAAATTAAAAAACAAAACAGAGGATCATAGGAGAAGAGGGAAAAATAAAACAAGACAAAATTAGAGAGGCAAACTGTAAGAGACTCTTAATCATAAGAAAAAAACTGAGTGTGGCTGGAAGGGAGGACAGTGGGAGGATGGGGTAACTGGGTAATGGGCATTAAGGAGCACACGTGATGTAATGAGCACTGAGTGTTTTGACTGATGAATCACTGACCTTACCTCTGAAACCAATGACACAAGTTAATTAATTGAATTTAAATAAATTTTTAAAAAATAAAAATAAAAACAAAATAAAAAATGTGCCATTGGATAGGAGTTTCACTTTTTAAATTTTGGGACTATATGAACCCAGATGCCATAGTTTTACTTCCTCAATCATGAGAATCCTTTATCCTCACTACTTTGGGCTGTTTTTCAATAGGACAGATTTTATTGTCTCTCCTCAGACCAACCATGAAAGTTATACAGTATATTGCAAAGGACTTGGACCAGATGGAAGTAAAGAGACCCAAATATATTTACAAAAGAAGTCTGACGACAGTGATTATAGAAGCTTATTCAACTGCTTAACAATGCCATGCTCCTCCTATCATTCTGCTCCTACTCTGAGCCTGTTGTCCTTCACCTTCATGCTTGATGCCTCATGATTGCAAGATGAATTGCTGCCCTCTGGCCATCATGTCTTCTATTCAAGGAAGGAAAGGAGAAATAAGGGGAAACTGCCATCCATGCCCTGACCCTTTCTATCAGGAAAGTCACAATTTCCTGAAAATGACTATAACAGACTTCCTATTACATACATCTTATTGAACAGAATGAAGTCACATGATGACCTCATTTGCCTTCTGAATCCTGATGAGGCTTGGACAAGTAAGAGATGTAAGCAAAGCCCTGAGAGGGTGAGTTGAGAGAGGTCAGGGAATTTCTTCCCTCTTCTTCCCCTTGTCCATTTTCAGCACTGCATTTCTGGCATATCCTCCCATAACTACAGCTCCTGCTGGGCACACTCCTCCATGGCTCTAGGTCTGTCTAGGCTCTGGCAACACTTCACCTCTTGCCTTTTCAGGCCATGGGGTGGTAACAGCCTGTCACTGTAGCTGATTATCTGGGTTCCTTGTTATATCTTTAACCTTGCCCCCATGTCTGTAAATAAACCCATCATTGAAACATTTTTAGTTGACCATCTGAGTAAAATTATATTCTGAGCCAGGACTCCAATTGAGGTACATAGATAAATCTTTAACTGCAAAGGAGGCTGGAAAAGCAGCAGGGATCAGGCCCAGGGCACCCTGAAATGTTTAATTAAGTTAAAAACAAAAAATGAAAAACAAAAAACAGGGCTATGGCAATTTGATAGGTACCTAACATTATCTACACCATATGATCTCTAATTAGAGATAATTTTAAAAGCAACCTGAGTAATAGTATCTTTTTCATTTATTTTCTTCAACTAACTCAGTGTCTGACAAAATACATGTCTACTTGTGAGAATTCCTTACTCTTATAGAAAGCTTTGCAGTATACGATGTGCCTCCACATACATTACCCCATTCGATCCTCAAAAATAACCCTGTGAGTAAGGTAAGACAGACATTTTTATCCTCATTTTCTCGATGACTTATCAGAAGTTCAGAGAGAGTGACCATTTTGTGTTGGGTCACACAGTTAGTAAGTAGTGGAACTCTAAAGCAAAGTGAGGTGTTTGTTTGTTTGTTTGAATTCCAAAATCGGGGTTCCAGAGCTAAGCCTTAGGCAGTGTGTCTGGCTATGGATTTAGGGCACAAAACTAAACCCAAATGTTGGGTGAGGTGGTGCGGAAGAGAAAGAGGAATCAGAGAATCACAGCTTCTCTGATTCTCAGATGCAGTTTAGCAGAGAGAATAGAGAACTCAGTTTATCTTGAAAAATACAGATGCAGCTTCCAATTGAATCAGTAAAAAGCATGAGTTTTGAAGTCATATAAACATGCATTGGAATCCTGGCTCTACCGCTTACTAGTTTTATGACTTTGGGGCAAGTTACTTATGCTTCGTGAGCTTTATTTTCCTATTCTATAAAATGCAAACATTAAGTACTCATCTTACAGTATTGCCATCAGGCCTAAATGAGATCATTTTTGTAAAGTGATTAGCTTTAACTCAATAAATGTGACATCCCACATTCATAATCATCATGATTATAAATAATTTGGATTCTATGTACTTTTTACCTTTCATTAAGAAACTGCTTTCTCAAAAAATAAAAAAAATAAAAAAGAAACTGCTTTCTCTGTACTTCTACATTAATGCTGATAGATTATATCAAACAACCCTTACTAGGAATAAATCTCTAAAGTTACCACACAGCTCCATGGCTTCAAACTATTCGCAAGATCCTGATAGCAGACAGTGACCTAGGTTTGCTATGTGCCAGGTGTCAGGAAGTAAATTTTTAATGTGTCTAACAGTTACAGCTTTTTGGGAAATTTTTACTGGGACTTAGGTTAAAAGACAAGCTTTGAGATCTAAAATATTATTGAATAGATAACAAACAATTCCCCTCCACAGAGATACATGTCTACACTTAGGGACAGATGAGACCCCAAGCCATAGAGACATTCCACAGTTTGTAAACCTAAAAACACTTGTCTCATCTTCCTCAGAAGACATTTATTTACATTCCAGAGAATAAAAACCCAGGATCCTTCCCCTTCTCTTTCCAAGGAGACTTTGTTTACAGTAGGGAGGAAAAGTATCTCAGCCATCCTTCTATATATGTTCCAGGTTCATATTTTGGGGATTCCTGTCCTAAGTACAACATACACCTCCATGTACAGGCCTATCCGTTAGTTCTCATTGCATCATCCCATAAGCAGGAGTAATTGGTGGGGGGCGGGGGGGAGGCAAGAAATAAGGTTGTTTTTGTAAAAAATATATATAATAATAATAATCAGTCCCTATCCCAGCAACTTCATGTCTACTTTCAGGATAATACAGATAAATAGAATTATTAAACATTTCTCACCAGGCACTCTCTTAAGTGCTTGACATAAATGGACTCACTCATTCCTCATAACAATACTATAAGTTAGGTTCTCCTATTTTTCCGTTGTTAACATGGGACACCGAGGCACAGAGATACCAAGTAATGTGTCCAAAGCCTCCCAACTAGTAAATAGCAGAGGCAGGATTTGAACCCAGAAAGGACAACTTTCTGTGCTCTAAAATGCCATGCCATCCTTCCTCTAACCAATAACCTTTCTCACTGAATATTCATGATTCCTATTGAACCAGTATTCACTGTGTCTCACCACTAGAAAGCTCTTATTAATTCATATCCAGTTACTTTCTCTCCCAGTGGACAAGAACTTTATTTTTTTTAAAAAGATTTTACTTATTTATTCATGAGAGAGAGAGAGAGAGAGAGGCAGAAACACAGGCAGAGGGAGAAGCAGGCTCCATGCAGGGAGCTTGACGAGGGACTCAATCCTGGGTCTCCAGGATCACGCCCTAAACCGCTGAGCCACCCAGGCTGCCCTGGACAAGAACTTTATAAAGAAATTGTCCTTCTGCCCTGTCTTTGTGGCTCTTGAAAGTATACAAGTAGCTGTTGAATGCTTAATATAAAACACTTGGCCCTTGAAAAAATTCTGCCAATTCCTCTCTGCTTTGTTTTGTTTTTAGTAACCGCTACCCTCAACATGGGGCTAGAACTCATGACCTCAAGATCAAGAGTCACGGGCTCCTGCTGACAGAGCCAGCCAGGTGCCCCCATGCCAATTCTCTGAATGGACCACACACCAGCCATAAGTGTAAGTGTGTTGATGCCCATAGGCTAACTGATAGGCTAATTTTGTATCACAGTAAGATAAAATTGTCTCTGATATCTGAATAGTTTTGAGTATTTTTCTGTACAAAAGTTTGTACTTGCCAACTCAGCTACTCCTACAGAGAAACCTCTGTGTATCCATCTGTGGGACTAACAGGAAACAGGACAACTGAAGAGATTATTTACAGGGGAGCAGGCAGTGTTCAGAGAAATCCACAAAGGCTGGTGCAGCTCCCTGGTACTAGGAACTATCAGGAGCCATTACCCGCCTTTGCTCTGAAGGGTTAGAGAGAGCTACTAGAAATCATAGAGAGAAGTTATACAGGCCTATTTCTTTTTATTGCTCTTCACTTTATTCTGCTTTGCAGAAATTGTGATTTTTTTTTTTTTTTACAACTTAGAAGGTTTGTGGCAACCCGGCCTGAAACAAGTCTATCGGCACAATTTGGTGCCACTTTTCCATCAACATTTGTTCACTTCACATCTCTGTGCCACATTTTGGTAATTCTCACAATATTTCAAACTTTTTCATTATTATTATATTTGTTAGGGTGATCTGTGATCTGTGATTATGACTCTCTGAAAGCTTTGATGAGGGCTAACATTTTTAGTAATAAAATGTTTTTTAATTAAGGTATATGCATTTTTTTAGACATAATGCTATTGTGCACTTCATAGACTACAGGATAGTGTAAACATAACTTTTATACGCACTGGGAAAACAAAAAATTCACTTGACTCGCTTTTTTTTTTTTTTTTTTTTTTTTTTTTTTGCAGTAGTCTGAAACAAAATTCACAATATCTCTAAGGTATGCCTATGGTTGTAGCAGAGAGCTGCCCTCAGGAAGTATGACCTTTATCAGAGGGACAAAACCATCAGTGGCCATCTGGCATAAAGAAGCTGAAAGAATACATACTTCAAACCCATTCCCCTCTCAGTTTCAGATTTCACTGATGTTTCCAGTTTGCCAGACCCAACTTGAAACCAGAGAGGGAGGGAGCCTTTGCTGCCAT
Organism: Canis lupus familiaris; assembly: GCF_011100685.1. Classification (NCBI taxonomy): domain Eukaryota; kingdom Metazoa; phylum Chordata; class Mammalia; order Carnivora; family Canidae; genus Canis; species Canis lupus. The sequence goes on from NC_049233.1 coordinate 27,163,028, forward strand.
CCATAAAAGTCAGCCTCCTGGGACACAAAGCAGACTAAAGTAGGATGTAAAAAACCAATAAGGAGAAAGAAACAAGAAATATCAAGTATATTCTGGGATAAAAGAGCTCCCACTATCTGTTCTTTGCAAAGGAATTCTTAAAAAAAAAAAAAAAAAAAAAAGGCAGTTTCTCATTCATTAGCTACTCATGGTAAAGGGCAAGATATACACAATTAAGAGCTTCTCCAGGGATCCCTGGGTGGCGCAGCGGTTTGGCGCCTGCCTTTGGCCCAGGGCCCGATCCTGGAGACCCGGGAATCGAATCCCACATTGGGCTCCCGGTGCATGGAGCCTGCTTCTCCCTCTGCTTCTCCCTCTGCCTATGTCTCTGCCCCTCTCTCTCTCTCTCTGTGACTATCATAAATAAATAAAAATTAAAAAAAAAAAGAGCTTCTCCACAATCAGCAGCAAGAGCAAAGTTATCGTGTGCCTTGAACCATTCATGAAGGACAGAAAGCTCCGATCCACCGTGGAGATACACCAGCTGAGTCAGAAGACTTTGGCTGTGCAGGTGGAGATCCCGAGAATAAGGGTGGCATCAAAGGAAGCCTGCCTGAGGCCAACCAAGATGCAACAACTAAATGAGATTTGTAGAGAAACTGGACTGTGTTCCAGATCAGTCTTGTTCAGCCAAGGAGAAGATTCAATGAATACTGCAGGATAGATAGAGAAAATTGAAGTTTACTGAGCACCAATTCTGTCAGGTTTCACATGCATCGTTTCATCCAAAAACACAAATTTTGAAAGTTCTATTTAAAAGCTGGCTGTTATTGACCGATTTTTAGCATATCTGATAAAGGAAGTTTGACAAATTCTAATGATGAGAAGTAAATAAAATTATAGCAAGGACTGAGTGGACAGGTGTCCCAACTTTACATTCCCCCAACCTACCCACCCACAGTGTCTATTTATTATCCATACAAAAGCAATTCTTTTGAAATATTAAGTCAGATCATGTTATTTTTCTGCTTTAAATTCTTAATGCTTTCCCATTTCATTTACAATAAAATTCCAACCTTGCCAAATTCTCAAAGTCTTATCAGAATTTTCCAGACCATGCATCGCAGCTCATTAATGGGTCGTGAAATAAATTTGCCCAGAAAACCATGAGTAGGCCACCCTTTATTGTTTTTGAATTCAAATGTTACATATCCAGGGAGAACTTTCTAGACCACCATATATAAAGTAACCCACCAACATCTTCACTCTCTTTTTCTTTACCCTACTTAATTTTCTCCAAGACTTTTATTAACAAATGAAACACGTATTTGTTTGTCTGTTTTATCTATCTCCTTACTAGAATTAAACTCTATGAGAATAAGGACTTCATTGTGTTCACCACACTATCCCCATGCCTAGAATAATAGGGGCTCAAAAAATTGTCAGTGAATCTATTGGATGCATGAATGGATAGATGGAGAAAAGAATGAAGTAAAGGGATGGACTTGAAAAAAATGATATGTAAAGAGGACCCTGGAACTAACAAAGGACCCAGTTTCCTTCTCGAGGAACCACCTTGCTTCTCACCATCCCCTGCTGTACAGCTCTCTTCTCCACCCCAAATACACACACATATACGCACACCTGTCTCACTGCTGCCTCTAGGACTCCACCTACTGCTAGCAACATCAAGAGAGATTGTTGGCAGGTGAGGCTCCAGCCGGGTGGTAGTCTGGAGAAGAGAGTAGAATGAGTATCTGCCTTAACCTGCCTAGACTGAGGGCTTAAAGAGATGCTGAGAAGAACTTTCTACAGACCTTAGCATACTACTTCAAAGGCCAAAACCAGCTAAAGCCTCCTCTGTGACCAGCAAGAACCCTCAATTATCTCAGATCTTTAGTGCCAAGCTTCAACTCTTAAAATTCTTGGACTCTTACCTCAGCCTACCTTGTTCAAAAATCCAACTTTATTCCAACATTTTCACTTCAGAAATCCAGTTAGTTACACTGATTAAGCATGTGGCAATTTTTAATAACACATCAACCAGAAAACAATTAATTTCATAGTATATGCAATTTGTTGCAAGTCTTAAGAGACAGAAGAAAAGGTTATTTCTTTCTTTTTAAAGTTTACCTATAAAATTTTTTTTCATTTTTTTCGAATTTTTATTTAAATTCTAGTTAGTTAATATATATTGTAATTTTGGTATCAGGAGTAGAATTTAGTGATTCATCACTTATATATATTAAAAAATGTTTCTTTCTTGGGGCACCTGTGTGGCTTTGTTGGTTAAGTGTATGCCTTTGGCTCAGATCATGATCCTGGGGTCCTGGGATCGAGCCCCACTTCAGGCTCTCAGCTCTGGGGAGAGCCTGCTTCTTCCTCTCCATCTGGCTGCCACTGCGTCTGCTTGTCTCTCTTTCTCCCTCTTTCTGTCAAATAAATAAATAAAATCTTTTAAAAATATAAAAATAAATAAATAAATAATGTTTATTTCTTAAAGCAAACATACAGCATGGGTTATTAATAAGAAGTTACATTAAAACCAATTGTTTTCAAAATAAGTGAATAAGTGAATTGGTCCACTCCATTTGCAAGTATGCTAGCCCCTGTGACTAAGGACCCTCTAACTCTAGGTTTTGCTGCTCCTTCAGCAGATTGGTCTTCTAGGGACCCTGCCTGTTCTTTTTTTTTTTTTTTTTAAGATTTTATTTATTCACGAGAGACAAGAGAGAGAGAGAGAGAGCGAGAGAGAGAGAGAGAGGCATAGACAGACGTAGAAGCAGGCTCCATGCAGGTAGCCTGATGTGGGACTTGATCCCAGGTCTCCAGGATCAGGCCCTGGGGTGAAGGCGGCACTAAACCACTGAGCCACCAGGGCTGTCCCCCTGCCTGTTCTTAAAAGGAAACAAGCAATGACCACCACTCCCTACATCAAGACTGAGGATTAACAAGAAAGGCAGAAGAAGACTGGCCCAGAGCATGCTGATTGGGATTGGAGGCCCAGCAACTCCACAGAGTTTTGAAGAATAAGATGATATTCTTAGAAAAAGCAAGGGCTTATTAATTCATTCATTCAACAAATATGTATTTGCCAAATATTAGTGGCCTAATATATGCCATTCACAGCTCTTATTCCTGAGGATAAAATGGTGAGCAAGATTGACAAGGTATCAGCCTTCATAAAACTTATGCTCTAGTGGAAAGATAAGGGAAATAAATAAGGAAGCCACAAATAAAAAGGAATTCTATTAGATAGCGATAAGCCCCATGCAAAAAAATAAAATGAAGCACCTGGGAATGAGAGTGGGTGGCGTGGGAGTTACTTTAACCAGGAAGATCATGGAAGGCTTGTCAGACTAGTGATATCTCAGCTGAGTAATGAAAAGGAATCAACCATGCAAAGATCTAGAAAAGAAATCTGGCAACAGGAATAGCAGATACAAAGGCTCTGAAGCAGAAACGAGCTTGGAGTGTTTGAGAAAAATGAAAAAGACTAGGATGGCTAGAGTCTGGTGAAGAAAGGATCAGAGAAATAGCAGACTCCAGATCAAATATGCACTCAGTCCAAATACATGTTTTAGCATTGTTTTAAAACAATGAAAATGCCAATATGTTTCTTAAAAGAGAGGATCTATGATGTAAAAAAAATTAATAATCATCAAGGGAAGAATTCAGAGTTGATACTAATAAAAAAACGGGGAAAGATTAGGAGGATTGATAAGAAATAAGAGGGAGTAACATTCATTAAAATGTATATTACAAATAGCATAAATAAATCTAAAACCATAAGAATTATATAGACCAGACCAAAGATGGAATTTCAAATCAGTGCAGGAAAGATAGATTATAGATTATTTGATAAACCGTGTTGAGATAACTGGGTCACCACTGGGGGAAAAAATAAAAGTTAAACCAAAATAAACTCTAAATGAATTAATACAATTATAAAAATACCAAAACATAGAAGCATTTTATAACTGTGAAATGCCACTCTAAATATAACACTAAACTCAGAAGCCATAAAAGAAAAAGTGGATATATCTGACTATGTTTAAAGATTCTAAATTTAAAAAGCTGCAAAACAAAGGCCAGTGAGAGAATGGGGAAAATATTGCAATTCATAATATGAGCAACTATGTCCCTTAATATATAACCAGTGAGAAAAGATCAACAATCCAAATGGACAAAATAGACTATACCTAGAAGAGAGTTCTCAGAAGATAACTCTTGGAATATGAAAGGATAGCCATTTTCTCAAGAAGAGAAAAGAAGTTAAAATTGAAATATCTTTTTTTTTTTGACCAATCAGATTATCAAAGATCTAAACATTTGATAACTCACTCTTTAAGCCTGAGCCTGAGATCTGTCTTCCACTAGATGGGGAGCTTCTTAGTCTGCCTGCTCCAAAGTACACAATGCTTAAATAGAACCACAATATATATTTCTTGAATTCACTCTCTAATGAAGAAAAGGAGTTCAAAAGCACTATTAATTTTAGAAACTGTGGCAGAAACTGAAAATGATTAATGGAGTTAATTGGAGTTTGTTGAAATTCCAGAAATCCAAAAACACATTTTTCTCTTAGAAGATTTAGTGCAATAACCAACTGTCCCTCCAAATCTAGCCTCTCTCTACTCTAGTCTCTGCCCATGTTACCATGAGAATTGCCTTTTAAAATCTCAGGGATGGGGCACTTGGGTGGCTCAGTGGTTGAGCATCTGCCTTTGGCTGAAGTCGTGACCCTGGGGTCCTGGGATCAAGTGTCCCTGCCCCCCCCATCCGGCTCTCTGCAGGGAGCCTGCTTCTCCCTCTGTCTGTGTCTTGCCCTCTCTCTCTGCGTCTCTCATGATTAAATAAATAAAATATTGTTTTAAATAAATAAATAAATAAATAAATAAATAAATAAATAAATAAGAAAAAATAAAATAAATTCTTAGAGATTATTAGGGCTCTTTTGTCCTAGTGAATATTTGATACTGTTTAAATATTGTGAACTATACGTATGTAATTCAATAGAAACTCTTTTGGTTTTAATTTCACACCTATATGATAAAATCCAACCTATGAGATAGGAGGTCATTTTACGTTCTGGTTCCAAACAACCTTCTCAGTCTTATCTTTAGTCATATCCTTTGGACTGCTCTTGTCCTCCACCAGCTTTTCTCAGTTCCAACCACCCCAGACCACTTTCTGTTCTCCAGATTGAATATATACTTTCACATCTCTGATCCCTTGGAATTCTCTCAGGTGAGAAGACTTTCCCTTTGAGCTCCAGCCCACTGGGCCACTTGGCAAAACTCCAGTCATCAAGGTCCAATTCAGATGCTGAATCTTCCATTCCCATATATGTGGTCCAACGTGGTGGTCTGACACCCTGGTCAGAATTTATTATCCTTCCCTCTGTGTTTTTATAACCCTTTATTTATAACTCTCTCCTAACTTCAAAATCTTCTGATTGCCTTCTTATTCATTGTGATTACTTTTCATTTATTCAATGTTTACTTACTCATTCGAAAAAGACTTATTGACTGCTACTATATTCCAGGTGCTGGTATGTAGCAGTTACAGAAAAAAAAAAAAAAAAAAACAGAAAACAAAGTCCTCTAAGTTCTCATGGAGCTTGGATTCTAGTCATGAGTAAGTTTTAAATTAAGTTCCTTGAGCATCAGTATCACTTTCCCCGGCACCAAATATAGGATCCTTCCTGCATTGAGCTGTGCCTGCCTGGTCCCTCTGTCCCATAGATAACTGTTGCTCTGCCATTAACAAAGGTTTGTTAGCTGAAACATGCCAGATAGAGTGTAGACATTGTCTAACTATTTGAAGAATCTAATAGTAAATACCACTATCTTAGTAACAGCAGTTAATTCACAAACAATAGCAGTCACCTGGAGTATTTTTTTTAACACCTTGGAATAATAGTTTATTTCATCATCAGGACATGATGCCTATGGAGTCCTCACTACATACTGGGTTATTGTCTGAAGGCTTTCCATATTTACACATTTAAGAGTCTCAACACCACCAAGAGATATTGTTAACTCTTTTTTATAGATGTGGAAACTGAGAAAAGCTGGTTACATCACTTGCCCAAAATCACCTAGGTGGTAAGGGATGGAGCTGGAACTCAGGCATTCTGGCTGCTAAATCTATGTTCTTATCCCCTACATCTTAAGGACATAGAAAGCGAACATCTTTTTTGAGATTTCATAGCCTAAACTGATTTATATATGTTCATGAGTGCAAGAATTCTGATACACTAGTGGTTATAATTTCTGTTAGGCTCATTTATTTGTACGAAATAGAGATTTTTTTTTTCAATTTACCTGAAACAGTGTAAGGGATGAGGAGGGATGGGAATATAAGTTCAAACATATGTCGAAACCCGAAAAAAGCAGGAACAATGTAGAATCAACCACATAGGGCCAGAAACTAGAAGTTCTTTCTGATTCCTAATCTTCTCTGTGGATCTGAAGAGCAGGACTTCATAACAGTTCTTTACTCTACCATTCCACCGTTAACCTACCTGTCCCAGGCCCACTCTTGGAAGACTAGCAGGCTACAGATGGCTGCCCTTGGGCCAATTCCCTAGCCAGTCAACCCACAGAAGGCTGGAGGAAGGGAGGGAGCTACTGCAAACCCTGGGCATAAATAGTTTCCCTGGACAAGTCCTGTGTCCATGGCAGAATTATGTTTTAATAAAATACTTAATGTATGTGGAAGTTGTATAAACTCTCGCCTGAATTATTGCAGTTGCCTGCCTACATTGTTCTTTCTACTCAAAACCTCCTATTACCTATTCTCCACACAGCAGCCATAAGGATCCTTCTAAAGTATGTCATATTATCTCAAAACCCACCACGACCCCCTCATTTCTCTCCAAGTAAAAGCAAGAGTTCTGAAGATGGTCTAAAAATGAACATGACAGGTACTTCCCGTCTCAGGACTACATTTCTTCCCCAGCTAAACTGCTGAGCCACCCAGGCATCCCTATACCAAGAGTTCTGATGCATTTTGAACATAACCCCAAGCTTTTTAGCTAATACTGAGTTTTAAGTTGATGTCGGTTGGGGATTTTATTTGATGCAAGAAAATTTCAGTATGGTCGGAGAAAGTGCAGTCCAACAAGAATCACTATTTTGTTTAATAGTAGTTAGCAAAACAGATTTGTTTGTTCATCTTTGGAAATCTTTTAAAAATAGTATAGACTCTGCTGTCTGTGTACCTACCGATAGCACCCTTTCCTTTTTTATAAACAGTTGTGGAATGGAATATCTGCTAAATGTGAGGGCTGACATGTCTCTACTACAAATAAAGTGCCAGCTTTTTGGACATCTATTGTGACCATTCAGATGCTTTTTATATTTATGTGCAAGTTCTCAGCTCCAGGTTTGGTTTGAGGTTGCCAAAAGTCTGACTACTAAGTAAGCAGTGTCATTGTAGAATTTAAATACTAGTCTACAAAATAGAATATCTGGTTTTGGATAGCCCGGTGGCTCACCGGTTTAGCGCCACCTTCAGCCCAGGGCATGATCCTGGAGACCAGGGATGGAGTCCCATGTCGGGCTCCCAGCATGGAGTCTGCTTCTCCCTCTGCCTGTGTCTCTGCCTGTGTGTGTGTGTGTGTGTGTGTGTGTGTGTGTGTGTGTGTGTGATGAATAAATAAGTAAACTCTTTAAAATAAAAAAAAGAATATCTGGTTTTGCCATCTTCATGGCTCTATAATCATAGGATTCCTTTGGGATATTAAAAATTTGAGACATATATATATATATATGAACATTCTTGGTAAAACCTTAGGATTACTACTACTTTGGAAACTATAAGTATTATAAAATAATCAAAACTTTTTATTTATTTATGCCTCTAACCATTGGGCAGTCTTAACGGAACATTCTTTTTGAGTTAGTTTGGAGATGCTGACTTCTAGTAATAGAATGCTATAAGGCATATTACCAATAACTAAATGATGGATTGCATTTATCCCTAATTCAAAACAAGAAATCTAACTAAGTTCCCCAGTAGAATTTAGATGCCATCCTACAGAAATTGAAAGGGCCTGGTGAGCTATAACCATTGAAAATTCTTGTCAGCAAAGGTCATCCAATTCTTATATTTCCCCAAAAGATACGTTTCTTTCATTAAAATGTTATTTTATATAGCTGTACCTCATGACATAATAATATTTCATCACAGAATGAGGTGCTTTTAAATTGAGAACAAAACAATCTCTTCTTCAAGTTATAAAGTACTTGGCAAACCTTCAGGATAAAAGGCGCTGCGCAAATATAGAACATTACTATCTCACTATGCTATTTCACAATGTCCTAAATACTTTTTTGTTGTACAAAGAAAAAATAAATAAAACTTAGAAAGTATAAATAGGAGATCTAGATACCTTAAATTCCTTTATCAAAGAATCAGCAATTTCTATTTGTTCGAAAACTAAAAATTAACATATACCTAAATCTCCCATGACTTCACTGAATTTTCTGAATGTTTTATGGAAGATTAAATATCTTTATGCATGAGTCAAAGGAACAACTTTCTGAGATATTTTGAGCCAAATCTATGGAAAGTTAACAACTTTATCCAGTTACATATTGAACTCATATTTTTATCTTCAGCTTTGACCCAAGTACCTATACAACAACAGTTACAAAATTTTAAGTGGATAAATCCGCAGAGACAGCAGTAAACAGGAGATCCAAAATAAGATAACTGGGAAGGCAGTAACTAGAAGGACAAAAAGAGAGAGAGGTGGGGGAAAAACATCTATAATAATGAATAGGAACCCCAAGATTACAGTTGTTCAAAATTCCTAGAAAGCAACCAGCCCAAATTGGATGAAAGAGACAAAAGAAAGGGTATCATCCAGGAAAAAATTAATATATGATGTGTGAGCTAATCGAAGAGATTTTTTTAAGTACATAGGTAGAATTTGGGGTTGAATTAGTGGTTGAATTAGTGGTTGAAAGCAACAGAAACAAAGCACTAACTCTGAGCAGTACCAACTTCAGAAAATACAAGAAGTTGAACAAGAGGTATAAGCATAGTACACTATGTGACTTAACTACAAATAATTGTTACATAATAATACAAACACAGATTGGGGCTCCTGGGTGACTCAGTCCATTAAGTGGCTGCCTTCTGCTCAGGTCATGATCTCGGGGTCCTGAGATTAAGCCCCACACTGGTCTCCCTGCTCAGTGGAGAATCTGCTTCTCCCTCTCCCTCTGCTGCTCCTCCTGCTGGTGCTCTCTTGTTCGTGCTCTCTCTCTCTCTCAAACAAATAAATAAATAAACTCTATCATTGATTGAACTTAAAAAAACAATACTACATTCTTAAGGGTTGTGATATATGAAGAAGTATGTATCTGTGTGTGAGAGAACAAAATTATCATCTTCCTCAGAAAAGCAATAGATAATGTCTAAAAATAAAAACCTTAAGAAGCATGTTAGCTACAAACATCAAGGTAAATACCAAAATAAAGAGCTAAAGTATTTGAAAGTGATTGTTTGGGCAGCCCCGGTGGCGCAGTGGTTTAGCGCCGCCTGAGGCTGGGGGTGTGATCCTGGAGACCCGGGATGGAGTCCCATGCAGGGCTCCCTGTCTGGCGCCTGCTTCTCCCTCTGCCTGTGTCTCTGCTCCCACCCCCCCCACCCCCCCACCCCCGTCTCTATGAATAAATAAATTAAAAATCTTTAAAAAAAAAAAAGTTTATATTAAAAAAAAGAAGAAAGTGATTGTTTCAAGAAATAAAAAACCAAAAGTGAAAAAAAAATCAAAAGGGACAGAGGACTGCCTTTTTATAAGAGTTTGATAATACCATTTGAAAAGTATTCATTAGTTAAAATAGATTAAAATTTTTTAAAAAAGCAAAGCTAAGTGAAAAGAGCAACATAAAGTGAAATAAATGTATTTTAGGCATCAATTGAAATTATTATATGATTTCTAGGCTGTTGATAAGTTATATTATACTGATTGATTTTCGCACTTTGAACTAAACTGGAATCCCTGGGATAAACTCATTTGATCATGATGTATTATGTTTTATATATCACTGAATTCTATTTCTAACACTTTGTCAAGGATTTTTACATTGCGTCTATGTTCATGAGGGATATTGGAGTTTAGTTTTCTTTTCTTTCAATGTCTTTATTAAAGTAATGCTGCATCATGAAATGAATTGAGATGTGCTCTCTCCTTTTTCATTTTCTGGAAGAGCTTGTGTAGAATTGGTATTGCTCCAACCTTAAATCAATTAATTAGTAGAATTCACCAATTAAGCCACCTGAGCCTAGGGTTTCCTTCATAGAACAGTTTTTCACTGTAACATCTATGGTTTTTAATACATAATAGAACTATTTAGGTTTTCTGTTTCTTTTTACATGAACTTTGGCAGTTTCTGATTTCAAGAGAATTGGCCTAGCTCATCTAACTTTCCAAATTTATTGGCACAAATTTAGTCATAATACTTATTAGTCTTTTTAAAGTGTCTGTGGGAACTGTAATGGTGTCTCTTATTTCATTCCTAATATTGGTAAGCAATTTTTTCTCTCTCTTTTTTTTACTCTGTCAATCTGGCTGCAAATTTATCACTTTTATTGACCATTGTAAACAAGTGTTACATTCCATTGATCTTTCTTTATATTTTTCTGCTTTCTATTTCACTAATTCCTTATTTTTATTATTTCCTTAGACTTACTTTGGACTTAATTTGATTTTTTTTAAGTTTCTTAAGATTGAAGCTTCTATCACTGATTTAAGATCTTTCTTCTTTTTGAATATAAGAATTTAATGTGGGGTGCCTGGATGGCTCAGTCAATTCATGACCTTCAGTTCAGGTCATTATCCTGGAGTCCCAGGATGGAGCCCTGAGTCAGGCTCCCGATCCCCCCCATCCCCATCACTCCGTCCCCTCCCCCAGCTCAGCAGGGATTCTGCTTCTTGCTCTCCCTCTGCCCCTCCCCAAGCTTATGCTCTCTCACACACTCACTTTCTTTCTCAAATGAATGAACAATATCTTTTTCTAAAAAAAAAAAGAATTTAATGCAAAAACTTTCTGACAATTAGTTTAGATTCACCCACAAATCTTGATATGTTATATTTTCATTTAATTCAGTCCAAATTGTTTTATGAACTCAATTGTGATATTTGTTTGACCCATGTTTTAGAGTACGTTGTTTAATTTTCAAGTATTTGAAGATTTTCCATATATTTCTGTCATTGATTTCTATTTTGATTTCTTCGTAGTGAGAGAACATAATTTGTACTATTTTATTTCAATCCAGTTGAATTAATTAAGATCTGTGTTATGGACTAGAATGTGGTCTGTCTTGGTTTGTGTTACATGTGCACTTGAAAGAAGTATATATTCTGCTGCTGCATGGTGTTTCCCATAAATAATGAATAGGTCAAATTGGTTGATTATGTTGTTGAAGTCTTCTATCTTGACTTCCTATCTATTTGTTCTATTAACTACTAAGAGAGAGGGTTAAAATGTCCAATTAGGATTGTGAATTAATAATTTCTCATTTCAGTTCTATCAGTGGTTTGCATCAGGTATTTTAAAACTCTGTTTTTAGGTGCATATACATTTAGGACTATTAGGTCTTCTTAATGATTTAACCCCTTTATCATTGTATAATACCTTTCTTTGTCCCTAGTAATATCCTTTACCATAACATCTACTTTACCTGTTATTAACATAACCACCGCAGTTATTTTTTGCTTTGCTTTGTTTTGTTAGTGTTTGCATTGTATATTGTTTTCTATCCTTTTATTTTTAACTAACATATGTCAGTACATTTAACATCCAAAATAACTCTATGAAGGGACACCTGGGTGGCTCAGCTGTTGAGTGGCTGCCTTCGGCTCAGGGCGTGGTCCCAGAGTTTTGGGATCTATGGAGTCCTACATCAGGCTCTCTGCAGAGAGCCCACAGAGAGCCTGCCTCTCCCTCTGCCTGTGTCTCTGCCTCTCTCTCTGTGTCTCTCATGAATAAATAAGTAAAATCTTCAAAAAAAAAAAAAAAACTATGAATTAGGTACTATTGCTATTCTCATGTGACAAAGTTAAGATATTCAAGACTACCCTGCACTGTTTCTCCACTAAGCCTGTTTCCAAAGCACCTAGTTGTCTTCTCCTGATGTGACTTCTCAAATATGTCTATATCATATTATTTTCACTTACATTTCAACATAAATAAAATATGCAAATGTGTACCTTTTTTTAACTATCATCATGGAACTCTGTAACCCTGTAAGGTTATTACCTCTGTGCATGAGGAAAATAAAAACATAGATTGAAATATTTTTATTTCCCTGAATTGGTTCTGGGGGAAGAAAGTGTTAAGTTTTCCTTACTGCAACTAATTTCTATTTCAGTTACTAACAAGTTATTTATTGACAGATAATAAACCTAAGACCAAGATCTAAAGTAGAAGTTTTTATAGTTATTTTATTTAAGAAACTAAGCCAAAGCATCCCCACCCATAGCACCATCTGGATCCCAGTTATTAGTTTGTCTCAAAAGAAAGTGACACTGCAAGTAGTGTGAGGATATGCCACACTGCCCCACAAACTCAGCAGAACATCCTCATCCGGCAGCAGCTCCTTGGAGCTTGGGTTCTAATCTGCCATGCCCCATTGCCTCTGCTCCTAAGAAACTGAAAATATGATGTTGAGCCATTAACTCTGGCACTGGCCAAAGAACAGAGGTTTGGAAACTGATATGTAGAAGCCCTTTTATCAAGCAGAGAAGGGAAGAAAAAGTTACTTTGCCACAAGGTCAGGCCCAGCGTATTGTTGCCCAATCAGACTTAATTAACACTTTTACAAGCAGACCGTATGCTAGGCACTAGGTTGGGAATCTTAACCTCATAGTAGTAAATTGTCAAGCTGACATTCTCACAATTCTATCAACTCTATTGCTTTATTGTATTAAGTGACCACCTCATAGCATTGGAAATAAATGCCAGGGCCTACAAGTTTCTAAATTTCTTCACTTCGTTTCCTACAACTATGAGAATGTTACGTATTTCTATACACCTTCTTTCAGAACAAAAGGTGAACAGAAGTCCTCCTTAGTATCTTAAGAAGAGCCCTTAGTTGGGAGCCTGAAGGTCTTGGTCCTTAGGAGCCAGTTGAGGTTGGATGGAGGACTCTGTGAAAGTCACTTCAACATTCTTAGGTCTCATTTTCAGCACCTGTGACATTAAAAAATTAGACTAGGTGTTCACCAGGGACCTCTCTAAGAGTCTAAAAATCCTTCAGAGAAAGAATGTACTTTGGAAACAACCAACCAGGTATATATTCTTTGAAGTGTTAATGATTGATAGGTTGTGACACTGAAATCAGTAAAACACGAATCAAATATTTACACATACCTCCCATGCAGTGTATTTTCCATTATGGGAAGGGATTGGGCAATGGAAAATTTCTCAAATACTTTTACTGGAAGAGACTAATTAGACTCGGGTTTTTTGTTACTATTACATAAAGTTCATACTAGAGCAATAATGATATGTGAAGCCTTCTGTTTATTCATAGACTAAAATATCACCTTGAGAATTATTTAGCAAGTGGCTCTCAGACTAAGAGGCTTATGATTTGCCTAAGAATAGAGTGCTTTGCTTTGTGTAAGATGGTGATATTACCTTTAAAAAAAATCTCTTGTTTATATTGTTAATGGTTATAATTCAAAATATCAACAGTGTTCTCATGAATTATAGACACTGTTCCTTAAGGTGTCCTAAAATGGAAGTCCGATGTCAGGGTATATATATATATATATATAGTTTATATTTTTAACGCAGCCACTGCCTTATGAGATCATAAAATGACAAACCATTTCAATTCTCTCAAAAGATGGGAAAAAACTGCCATTCAACCAAGTACCCCAAGTCTGTCTGTGGATAGGTAGAGACCTTTTTCATTGTTCCCCATGACTTAAGGAAAGCCTTGAAAACACCCAAGCTGCCTAAACGTTTACGGAAGTTCATTACAAATTGATTATCTTGCTCTTCTAAATTTTAAATTTAATATTTAAGTTTTCAACCTGTTCAGGATGAATTCCATATGTATATCATGCATTTTTTTTAAAGTAGATCTACTGTCTATTTGTCCTAAATTAACTTTTTTGAAGTTTGAATGATTACCTAATAATGCTGGAATTTAGAGATTTGATGACCAAGTCCACTCTCCCCCTCCACACCCTTTATTGAGCAACGGACTTTGATTCTATCTCCTTCTGGGCCTTTTCCACATCACATTCCAGGCTTTCAAATCTGCTTCTACGTGGAAGTTTTCCATTCCCTAATTTTGATTACCTTCTACCAATGGCAATTACCTTTATTTATTTTTAGCTCTATTGTCTTCTATGGGTATGTTGCCTAAAACACACCACGTTCTTTTGAGTAAGAAAACTATGCTTTCTTTTATCATGATAATAACTTTCCTAATAATATCTAATATTTCACTTGTATTAAAATAATACCCAATGTGTTATTTTACTACAAAATAATCAAAATCTACCCTTGAATTCAAATTGACATCTCAGAATCCTTTATCTTGAAATCACACTTTCTAATATTCATTGCTGGCTTCTGACCAGTCCTATACTGAATATTACTTGTTACTTTCTCATCCATTTCTATTATTAGGAGAAATTTCCTTACTTCCTTTCCTTCCACTATTACTTAAGTGGAAACTGTTTCCCAGAACATGCCAGCCCAAGGGAAAAAAATCATCACAATGGTAATTAGGCATCAGGATTTTTTTGGTTCTGTCCTAGCATGTTCTGTAGAAAACTGAGCCAGCCACCCAAAAACTTAAGAATGTGTTCTTCTGAATATTCATTCCATTGGCTGTAGTCTTCTGTTCTAGCTTACTGAAGTGATGTCTCCTATAGCCCTTGACATCCAGTGCAATAGCCAGAATGATGTTTACTGAAGAGGTCTCTACTGTAACACAAAAGCAAGCACACTGCTGTGGCCCACTGAAGTCTACACTGAATGCCTGGTATTGAGGGGGCCGAGTGTGCCTCAAGAGAGCTTTAACTTTGGTAACTACTGGTACCATTGCCATTGCCACCATGAGCTTTAGATATCTCTGCTCTTTTGATTTCCACTTGTTCTCCATTTGTATTCCCTTATCCTGAGATTTAGACCCAAATTCATGGATCCTAAACCAGATGATAATTCCTCACCCAAAACACTGGCTGACTGTTCTCAAACCAAAACTATTCTCACCAATATTGTGAACTTTCTCTTTCCACAAAACAAGCTATTTTCCATGAAGTTCTTTGTTGCCAGAATGTTTCTACAGATACATGATCTAATTTAATCTTGATGAACACCCCCTCCCTGGTGCCACCAGTTTTACAGATTAAAAAACAGAGGCATCAAGAAATTAATTACCCCACATCATATAGTTGACAAGATATAGAACTCAGAATTAAATCTGATCTCTGTACCCACAATCTTGAAGTATATAGTATGCAGACTTCTCTATTTTCTAGTAATTTGTATACCAAATATGCAGTTACCTAAGCATCATATTATGCTGCATCCGTGTCAGAAAATATTGGTGGTCTCACATCACTTCTTCATAAGATGTGCCCAGACACAATAAATCCTGAAGCAAATACAATTCTAGTTCCAACTCCAGTTCTTATGTGTAGAAGTCAAAGGAGTTGGAGCTGTGGACATAGAGTAAGGATGGACAAACACATGTCCTGCATACCGGCATACATCCCTGAGTATCAGTTTTCCTTCTCCATACAATCAACTAATAACTATTTCCCAGGATTGAAAAGGGCCTGGCACTGTCAGGCTTCTCCCTTCCTTCTTTTCTGCAAGCCTCAAAGTCTTTCTTTCTTTTCTAGATTTTTTTCTCAAAGTCATGAATAAGCCATTTCCAATTCTCCCAGACAGAACATGAACACTTTTTACCCTGTAAACTTACTATCTTTTTCAAACTTGTCAAAAAAAAAAAATTGTCTCAAAGTCCCTATTACATTGCTTTACAATATCTACACATCTGTCTTGCCCAGTAGGCTTGGAGGTACTTGAAAATGAGGATTGTTATTCAGGGAATATCCCTAGTGTCAGGAAGTAAGAACTCCTGAGAAACCCCATGATAAATCCCCACTGTTTACAGATACGTATCCCTAGATTTTGTTTTGTTTTCTAAGCCTCCATCTCTAAGCAGTTCATTTCATACTTCCACCTGCACATCTCTGACAGTAGAAGAATGTGTCCAGAAGGCCTAACTGTATACAACATACTTGCCATGAGTTCAAATTTTGACATTTTGATTATCAATTTGTTTCAATTTTGCCACAGTCTACTCCATAATCCAATATGTCCAAGATCGTGATAGACAAGATCATCTGGAATGAAATACAGACAAGTGAACCATTGACCCTGGAATAACAGCTTTGAACTGAAAGGGCTCACTTACATGCAGATATTTTATAGTAATAAATATATATTTTCTCTCCTTATGACTTTCTCAATAGCATTTTCTTTTCTGTAGCTTATTTTATTGTAAGAATACAGTATATCATACATAGACCATACAAAATATGTGTTAACTTACTGGTTATGTTATCAGTAAGGCTTCTGGTCAACAGTAGGCTATTAGTTTTGGAGAATCAGAAGTAATACACAGATTTTCAACTGCGTGGAAACTGATGCCCCAAACCCTCACCTTGTTCAAGGGTTGCCTGTTTTTTTTTTTTTATTTTTGTAAATATGAATTTATCTTCAAGTGTGTCGTAGATCAAAATGTGAACAGCTGACCAGTCTGTTGATTTCATGGATGTTTTTTTACAAATAGGAAATATAAAGGGAGTACTTGACTATCCAGACATTTGGAAGATATTGCTTTATTCATTCCTTTCTCTTCTTTTTTCTTTTTCTTTTTTTTAAACTTACCCAAGTTATTTATTTAGTAAACCATAGCACAGGACCTCCCACCCAATCTTCTGACTTAAATCTAATAATTACTTTTTAAAACCACAGGGCATTATTACTACCACAAATACCCTGAACCTCGTATCAATCCGGAAACAAATGAAATGCTTCACGAACTTCTGAGCGCTCGCTGCATGGGGGCCATGCTAATCTTCTCTGTATTGTTCCAATTTTAGTGTATGTGCTGCCAAAGGGAGCACTGCTTTTTCTTTTGATAGGACAGATAGCATACAGGCAGAAGCACAGACTCTGAAACCAGACAGCTAGGTTGAAGTCACAGCTTCCCCACTGCTAGCTATGTGATGTTGGCAAATTTCTTAACCTTTTTGTGCCTCTGTTTGCCCAGTTCCAGAAGGAGATAATAACTGCACTTACCTCATGAAGTTGTGAGGATTAAATGAGTCAATACAGGTTAAGCATTTGAAACGGTGCCTGACACATATCAAGAACTATATAAGTGTATGGTGATATGATTGTTACTATTACTTAAAAGAACGTTTTAAATCATTTACGATAGAGAACAAGTGAGGCTCCATGAAGATGTGCCACAGGGATCTTGTCCTCAGGTCTTATTCCCTCTCTTACCTTTGTACAATGTTACTTATGTCTAGAAGCATTCATACACCTATTTGGAAGCACATTGTGATAGTCTTTAAATATTTATGATACTCAACAGCTCCTCTTTACTACAATATAAAAGTAATACTTTATTGTTTTCTCTTAAGGCTTTACAGTCTTGCAGGGACTTATATGTGCCAGGTAACTGCTGACTCTCTATAAGAACTCTGGTGTATTTATGAGGCATGTTGTTATTTGGGAAACCACGTTGCTGGGAAAAAGCAGGTCATGCTTGTCTGTACTCAGCCAAGCTAGGCTTTGATGTAGAGCCTTTAACTATATCAATAGCACAATGTGGGTAATGACATATGAGTTGTAAACCCATCCTTTATATAATACTTTGTAGTTTAACAAAGTATTTTATATATATTGTTTTAATTAACATTCAAAAGAATCTGAGAAAAAATAGTGTATCCATTTTGCAGATAAGGAACCTCATTTCAGAAAAATTAAATAACACCCACAAACCACTAGGCCAAAAATGGGTAATACCAAATTTCCAACCAGAATGTGATTTAGTATTTATCTTTTTGAAATAAGCGTTGACATATTAATAAAATAATGGTTTGGATTTCCTTCAAAATAATCTAATTGGGAAAAGAAGCATAGATGAAAAAAAAAAAAAACTGGCCAGTTTATAAATGTTGAAGTTGGATGATGGACATTTGGAGTGTATTATCTTTTTTTTTTTAGGATTTATTTATTATTTATTTATTTATTTATTTATTTATTTATTAAGGAAAGACACAAAGAGAGAGAGGCAGAGACACAGACAGAGGGAGAAGCAGGTTCCATGCAGGGAGCCCGACATGGGACTTGATCCCAGGTCTCCAGATCAGGCCCTGGACCGAAGGCGGCACTAAACCGCTGAGCCACCCAGGCCACCCTGGGGTGTATTATTTTATTCCATCTACTTCTGTACATGTTTTAAATTTTCAACAATTATGAAAACACTCTCTTTTATAGTGTTGTCTCTGCAACCAAAATGTCAGAGTGTGAATCCTGGCTGTATTCTTTATCTGCTATCACTGGGCAAAGCTGTGCCCAATGGTAACAGTAAGAGTACTTCCTTTCTAAGGAAGTGGTGAGAATCAGACGAACTGCAAGGAACTATTGTAGGCAGCGATTGCACAGAGTAGTATCCTGAACCCCAGTTGTTTGCTTTTTCCATAACAAGCTAATACCCATTTTGAACAATATGTTTATAGACTCACCCATTATTTCAATAAATAAGCACCTAAAGGATGTGCAAGATATGTTCTAAGCACTGGGAATACAAAGGAAAACAAAATAAGCAAATTACCTGGCTTTACTTCACCTAAATTCCGGTGGCAAGGAAAAAAAGTGTATGTGTATGTCTTAAATGCTAATGGAGAAAAATATAACAGGATGAGAGGGATAAAGAGTGACTGGAAGGGGATAGCCACTTGATATAGAATAAGCAAAATAGTCAGTACTATACCAGAACCTACTCTTGCCAGCTCACAAAAGCAATTAAGTTTGCAGGAATTCTATAAGCCAGTTGAAAAACAGTCATGACTAAATATTAAATTCTATCAGCTTATGATTAAACAAGTTTTATAAAAACAAAGACTAAGTACTTAAAACTAATCACGTCCTATTTTGCTACGTTTTACTATTATCCATTCTTTTGAGGTTATTCATGTCTATTGCGTCTGTATGGCAGAAATGCTATGTAAAGGAGTGCTACTACTACACATCTATTCCCAATGCCACCTTAAATAATAGCATTGTAGAAGCCTGAAATTGACCATGGTGGGAATATTTACACCAGGAAATTTGATGAATGCATGAAATCAGGCTTGGTTTATTGTTTGATGGTCACCCTAAACTTCAGAAATGATGAATAAAATGTCAACAATGCAGATGAAACTTAAAATTGTGTTATAATGTAAATATAAGCACACATTTTTCCTCAGAAAGCCAGTTATTAAACCTTTACCAGCATACTACAGGGTAAGTTTCTCTAATAAGGTAGTAGTTGATTAATAAAGTGATCAAGAGACTTGGAGATAAAACTGAGTCTTGCTAATATCCTGCAGAAGAGTGTTCTAGGCAGAAGCAGCAGCAAGTGTAGGCCAGAGGGGCTGCAACCAGGGGAGTCAGGAGAAAATGCAAGTCAGAGGGAAAGAAAACCAACTCTTTTGGTGCCTTATAAGGACTGCCTTTTAATCTGGAAGAAATGGAAAACCCCTGGAAGTTATGAGCAATAAAGTAACCTGTTCTGACTTATATATTAATAGGATGCTCTCACTGCTGTGGAGAATACCAGAAGGAAATACAGAAGCAGAAACATCATTGGGAGGCAAGATGATGGTGTTTTTTACTTTGGTAGTAAAAGAGACGTAAAAAATGGTCAACTTTTAGATACATTTTGATGGAAAAGCCAACAGGACTTGCTGTAAGATGGGAAATTGGTGATGAGAGAAAGGAAAGGCAAAGGTGACTCCAAGGTTTTAGGCCTAGACAAGTGGAAGGATGGAGTTGGTTTACTGAGATGTTTATCAACACCACAGAAAGGAGTGGGAAGAATTTGGAGCTTGGCTTGCCTTTGGACAAATTAAATATGAGGGATGCCTGGGTGGCTCAGTGGTTTGGTGCCTGCCTTTGGCCCAGGGCCTGATCCTGGAGTCTCAGGATCAAGTCCCATGTCAGGCTCCCTGCATGGAGCCTACTTCTCCTTCTGCCTGTGTCTCTGCCTCTGTGTGTGTGTATGTGTGTGTGTGTCTCATGAAAAAAATCAATAAAATCTTTTAAAAATTTTAAATATGAGGAGCCTATTAGATGCCCAAGTGAAGATACCAAATAGACAGTTGACTATTTGTATGAGGAGTTCAGGGGGAAAGTTTAGGCTAAATGTATATATAGCTGGTGTTTAAAGGCATGAGACTGAGATCCTACCCAGAGCAAGTTTACTCAGGACAGAGTTAAGTTTGCAGCACTCCAACATTAAAGAGTCCTGAAAATGAAAAAGGACCAGCACAGGAAACTGAGAAGGTAAGCTTGTGAAATAGGAGAAGAAACTATAAACAAAGAATTCATTTAAATTGTTATTTCTCTGTACCCTGGTTCTTTCCTACAAAAGCTTTGAGGTGGTAAGCAATGAAAACAAATAATAAGCTAATAAAATTTAAATAGAAAAAGTGTGTGTCGCAAAAGAAAGACTAAAAACATGTGAACAATGAGAAATAATAATATGGTTTCTATGAACTCCGTGTTTGGTTCTGAGTTTTTTAGAACTCACAGCAAAAAAGGAAACACAATTAATTGTGTATTAGTTTGCTAGGGCTGCCGTAAGCAAATACCACAAATTGCGTGCCTTCAACAAGATGAACACATTTTCTCACAGTTCTGGAGGCTGGAAGTCCAAGATCAAGATGTCAGCAGGTTTGATTTTTCCTGAAACCTCCTGCCTTGGCTTGCAGACTGCCACCCTCTCCCTGTGTCCTCAAATGACTTCTCTGTGCATGAGCAACCCTGGAGTGTCTCCTTCTCTTAAGGAGCATTCCTATTGGGTTAGAACCTCACACTTATGACTTCATTAATCTTAATCACCTTTTTTAAGTTCCTATCTTCAAATACAGTCATGTTGGAGGTTAGGAATTCAACACATGAATTTGTGGGGACTGGGGGCAGGGGACACAATTGAGTCTGTAAGGATCAGTGACAGTTTTTATTAACAGCATTTGAAAAAAAAATTCTCAAGTAAGACTGTATACTGTAAATGTTATATTCATCCTCTTTAAGTCAATATTATTATAGAATGTTTGGTTTGCCCTAAAATTACTTTTTAATGATAATATGGAATGCACGTGAGTGAAAGTGTCCGGAAGGAACGTTCCTGAGTTGAGCAGAGGAGATGGGCACTTGGTATGCACCAGTGTGCTGTCTTCAGAAGTGCAAATGTCCTCTCCAAGAAATAAAGGCTGCTGCTATTCTGCTTTGATTGCATCTTTAGGCTTTGATACTGAGAAGAAGGGTAATCAGGAAGGAAAAATTCTACATAATCCTTACCAAAAGCTAAACCAGATGCTGGGAGGTAATGCTGCAAGCATCACTGTTAGAAATAAAAGTAAAAATCAAAGAACCAGAAAAAAAATCTGTGGAGCAGGACCACTAGAATTTCAGATACGATGGGAAGTCACAAAATGTATTAAGAAAATTATCTGTTGAAAACATGACTCCTTTATTCTTTAGGAGATATATAATACATATTTTTATTTTAACCCAAAAAAAATAATGCATAAAGATGCTAGAGACTTGTGACTTCTCATGCTTTACTAGGGCATTTTTATTTCCACTAGTTTCCTTGCTCTAATAAGCAGTAAACCCTAAAAATAAAAAAGAGCTTGTTTGTTTCTAATTTTCAGTAGCATATTTATTGTTCTGAAAAAGTACTTTAGTGAGGACCCCTGGGTGTCTCGGCGGTTTAGCGCCTGCCTTCGGCCTAGGGCATGATCCTGGAGTCCCAGGATCGAGTCCCACATCGGGCTCCCTGCATGGGGCCTGCTTCTCCCTCTGCCTGTGTCTCTGCCTCTCTCTCTCTCTCTGTGTCTCCCATGAATAAATAAATAAAATCTTAAAAAAAAAAAAAAAAGAAGCTTTAAAAAAAGTACTTTAGTTAAATTTTTTAAAAGACTTAAAATTTGTTTGAAGGGTCAAATTTACTTAACCAAGGAATACTTTTTTTTAATGAAATAACCTACTAATATCTTGATAAACCAAAAAATTTTAGAATACTGACTTAATCTTTTAGAACAACCCACAGTGAATATATTTTACATCGAACTCACCTAAATATAATGAAATCTTCACAAAATAATGCTAAAAATGTGATTTTTTTCTATTTCTCTCTTTTTTAACATGAGTAACAATCCCACTAAACATTTTCATGCTCTGTTAAACCACTGTAACTCACTGTTTAAAAAATATGACTTTTGGGGCACCTGGGTAGCTCAGTCAGTTAAGCATCTGCCTTCAGTTCAGATGGTGATCCTAGGGTCCTAGGATTGAGCCCTGCATTGGGCTCCCTGCTCAGCGGGTAGTCTGCTTCTCCTTCTCCCTCTGCCCCTCCCCCTACATATGTTCCCTACCCCCTCTCTCTGCCAAATAATAAATAAAATATTTTTTTTAAATACCAATTTTTAGGGACACCTGGGTGGCTCAGTGGTTGAGCATCTGCCTTTGGCTCAGGGTGTGGTTCCTGGGTCCCAGGGTCCTGAGATCAAGCCCCACATCGGGCTCCCCTCAAGGAGCCTACTTCTCCCTCTGCCTATCTCTGCCTCTCTTGTCTCTCATGAATAATTAAGTAAAATCTTTTTAAAAATAAAGAAAAAATACTTTTCTAAAAAAGTTTTTTTTAAGGTTTTATTTATTTATTTCAGACAGGGAGAGAGCAAGAGAGAGAGGGAGAGAGAATGAGCCATGGGGGAGGGGCAGACTCCCCAGTGAGCAAGGAGCCCAACATGGGGCTGAATCCTAGGACCCTGAGATCCTGACCTGAGCTGAAGGCAGATCCTTAATCAACTGAGCCAAAGGCACTCCTAAAAAGTACCACTTTTGAAGATCATGCTCAATAGTTGATGTAGGCACAGACTGATGCAATGAAGCAATAATTATAAAGAATATACCAAAAGTTTCATCTCTTGTCCTTTAAAGTCAGTTGACCCATCCATCCATGTGACCATGCATCTACCGCCCATCAGAGCAAGCCCAGGCCACTCTTTGATGTTCCTCTCCATTGCTTCTCAGCCGCTGAAGTATCCTTTATAACAGCAAAGGAGAGAGACTATGCATGCAACCCCGGTGGCTTTAGCAGCCACACAAGAGTAAATTGTCTTTGAAGTCTTAGGTTTTATCTTAAAAATTCATGCAAAATTTGCATTTGATTCTGTGATGTAGGAAGTAATGTAATTTAGACTATCCTTAAGCACAATGGACATTCTAGGAAAGTGCTCCTAGAACCTTCCTAGGTTTTTCCAGCATATTTTCCTGTGATGCGCACTGACAGATTTGGTCACTCTTAAGCAATTGATCAGAATCATTCTTATTCTCCCACCTAATCACACCTTTATGTGATCCAGGATTATTTCTGTTTCTCTATCTCTAATCCTCAACTTCTAACTTCCTGCCACTGCAGCCACAGATTTAGCCATCTTTCTAATTCACCTCTTCTTTGTACTCTTTTATGGGTTTTGATGGTGCACAGTCTTATCAATTCTTGTGTCCAGTGAGAAGCCATATTCTAGTTCCCAGTCCAAAGCAATCCATCCCGAACTCTAGCCCATTAGTTCACAATTGACTCAATCAGACGTGGCCCCTTCTTGGCTGAAAATTTATTCAAAAATAGAAATGGGGGATGGGGAGCAAGTAGGGAAATGCATCAAGATTTCAAAGTTCCTCAGGACAAAATGAACTGGATTTTATTGATGCCTGAACCACTGCAGCACTGGGTGCTTAACAGAGACTTTCAAAAC
The DNA here is from genome assembly GCF_011100685.1 of Canis lupus familiaris. Lineage (NCBI taxonomy): Eukaryota > Metazoa > Chordata > Mammalia > Carnivora > Canidae > Canis > Canis lupus. The sequence continues at coordinate 27,187,107 of NC_049233.1, forward strand.
TACCACCTGCATGTATCAACAGAATCTCTTACCTCTGCCAGGTCCCCAGAGAGTTTCAAGAATCAGTCTATAAAATACCCATAGATACTTATCAAGACTACATATATGTATATATCTACAACCCATTATTTTGGGAGAAGCCTCTTATTCCACCAACCAGCAGAGGCAAATGGGAAGTTCTTTCCATGAAAATTATGTTCAATTCTAGGCTATATTTTCCAAGTGCTGGCATTTCTACCAATCAAGATATGGTAAAGGGTAGGATCTTACAGTTTAGCCAAGTCTAGCAAATACTTTCCTGTACTCCAGGAAAGGAAGTATGACACAGTGTCCTGGACTCAATTCAAGGAAGGCCACATTAGACCTTCCATTAGAAGGTCTCTAACTGATACACTCCCAACTCCAGCTCATGCTTAAGTTCTGTCCCGGGCTAACATCTCAGCTCTACCAACTCTACTCTCTTGCTCCTACCACATACCCACACATACATAATTGGGAGAAACAGGTCACAACAGATTTTATATCAATTTTTAGTTCCTCATCACTATAAGACAGATGAAAAGATCATTCGTCAATGTGGGTGAGAGGAGTCTCTGCTGTCTTCCAGCCCAGGGTCCAGGTCCTTCTCCTTCCATTTAGTCCTCTGTATATGCCACATGGATTTGTTTCCCATAAGTCTTTAGGATGTCACTTCTCTATTTGAGTCTCATTCCAACTCCAGAAAATTGTCCTTGGTTATAATCACTCAGTGTTACCTGAAAATAACAATATGCATCATAATTATGCAGAAAAGCCAGGAACTAAAATTCTATTTCATAACCTTCCAGATTTAGATATAGATGCACGCTCTAAGCCAAGATCCTCAAGCCATATATTGTTGGCACTGTGCTTTGTTTGACTCACACATTTGTTTACTGATAACCCATACTTGGAAATCAGAAGATTTTTATTCAGTGGGTACCTGGGTGACGCAGTTGGTTAAGTGTCTCTGCCGTCAGCTCAGGCCATGATCCCAGGGTCCTAGGAGCAAATCCTGTATTGGGCTCCCTGCTCAGCAAGGAGCCTGTTTCTCCTTCTTCCTCTATCCCTCTCTCTGCTCATGATCTCTTTCTCTCTCACTCTCTCTCTAATAAATAAATAAAATCTTTTAAAAAGATTTTTATTCAAATATCCAACTTTTCATGAAAAATCGGAAGATACGGCAAAGCTTGGCCCATATTCTGACATTCCCACATGACACATCTGGAGCTAAGTGGCAATGCCTCCTTTAGATGCTGCTTCCTTTCTCCAATTCAATCCAGTAATCACCACTTTCTGTTTTCTCTCTAACACACAAACCAAGTGTGAACTGCCATTTATCATTTATTCTTGCACTGCTGATATTCTTGGAACACAGAAATATGTCTTTGCATTTATGCCTACATCAAAGGTGGAAAAATGAAACAGATTTTGCAAAAATGAGATGAGTATATTCTTTGTTAGGAGCAAAAAATATATCCTTACAGGTTTAATATAAAGCATATTTTAAGCTGAAAGCATTCAACTTAAGACATCATTATAAAACAAACCACTATAAGAACTATAAGGAAGGGATCCCTGGGTGGCTCAGCAGTTTAGTGCCTGCCTTTGGCCCAAGGCATGGTTCTGGAGTCCCAGGATCGAGTCCCACATTGGGCTCCCTGCATGGGGCCTGCTTCTCCCTCTGCCTGTGTCTCTGCCTCTCTCTCTCTCTCTGTGTGTGTCTCCCATGAATAAATAAATAATATTTTTTAAAAAAAAGAACTACAAGGAAAAAAACAAGTATGATGACATAAAAATGAATAATAATAAAAGGAACTGAGATGCCAGGGTTGTTTGGGAATGTAATATGCTATGAAATGCATTTACAAAACTGGCTGTCTTCACTCATGTACCTCATCATACAGCTCCCTACACCCTAACCTCCTACCTTTATCCCCGATCTACCCCACTCGCTTTTGAGTTTGCAACTTCTGCTCTAAAAAAAAAATCTATAAAAAGAAGTGATACCCAACTGCCTATTAACTCACATGGACCAAACACACCTCTCATCTAAGAATACCATAACAAAATGGTATTTTTCTGGTTAATAACGATTGTAAATCATGAAGAACAGATATGTGTATACTTTGAGATGCATAGGAAAACTCGGTGACTTAATGGTGAAACAAAATTTGAGACATTATACAACTAGATATTTCATATAGATTGATGGTAAGTTTTATCTCCTGTCCTAGACCAGTACAGAGCTATATGGAAATAAGAACTGGCATATGCTTCAAGCTTGATATGCAGTATTTCAGACTTGATATAGAATATAGACAAAGGCTAGTTGATATGGCAGGAACACATTTCTGAAATTTGGGCTAATGGTAGTTAAATAAATCCTGTAAGCACTGATTAGGCAATACGGAGGAGGAAGAGTCAGTGGCAGTGTAGGCAGCCTGGAAGAAAGTCAGAAAATATTTTGAGTAGATCAGCATGTAGTCACACACAGCATTGTGATGCCAGCAGGTCATGCTCAGGACAGTCTGCCCTGGAATCAACTGTGAGCAGGGTTGCTGAAATCCTGGCAGGCCCAGGGAGTGCTGTAATCAAAGGCAATCCTTCTCTGAAGAGGGAGAGAACAGGTGGTCTGGAGCAAAGTTCAAGTAGGTAGAGCACTAACTCAGTCTAACATCATTCAGATAAAGAAAAGAGTGAAGATGATGGGCAGTATTAATTTAGGGTTTTTTTTTTCCTGTTAGATGTAATGAAGACATAAGACATAGAGGCTTAAGGAAACACTTCACCTAACAATAAAATCATTAAAAGTTCACTTTGGTGTTAGGAGTATTACTTCATAATTATAGGACTTGTTTGTTGCAAGTTTTCAAATTGAGTTCTTCTGCTATTCTTGGAAATCCAACAACCTCATCATGTAAAGCCTGATGTCACAGAAGTTGCTAGAGTAGTCTGACAAAACCAGGACAGTTCTGGTTAATTCTTGTGGCATAATAAAGTACCCCCAAATTTAGCAGCTCAAAACAATCATTTATTTGTTTACAGTGTTAGGTGTCAGCAATGCAAGAAGGGTTCAATTGAGTAGTTCTCCTTAGAGACCCTCAGACAGTTGCAGTCCAGATACTGGCTGGCCTCTACAATAATTTGAAAGCCAGCTGGATGGGATGTCCAAGACAACCAATAGTTCCTTCAGGCTACCAGCTGAGAGCACCTACATCCCGTCTCTCAGTGTGGCTGGCTCTTCTCACTGCAGACCCACCGGTTTTAAAGAGGCAGTATCTAAAGAGGAAGAGTCTGAAGAGTGCAGAGAGCAAGCATTCCCAGAGACCAAGGAAGAAGCTGCAAGACTACTGACTTGACCTTAAAAGTCATTCAGCTTTTAAGTCATGGGCACTGAACTCTGTTGGTTGAGGAAATCACTAAGACTAGCCTCGATTCAATGTATCCCATTAGTCTACAAAAGGAGTATCAAAGAATTTGCTACCATCTTTAATCCACCATAAATGCCTTTCCATAAATTTTCCATAATTGCTTTTTCTACCTACCTTATGTTACTCATTCACATCTAAGTTTGGAAATTCAAATCCTTTACTCTAAAGTCAAGCCTGCAGGTACGGAAAGCATGTTCTCTATGTTTCATTTGTTTCTAACATTCAATTTACTGCTTTTACAGTACCAAAACTTTGAGAAGCAACATTTCTCGTGCACAGTTTGTGACAGGAATGTTATTTTTGAGTTAAATTTAATGTATAGAATTTCAGCTAATCTCCCTTGAAGAAATAATACAAAACAAAGTTTCTTAAGCTTGAGAATCAGGAAAGACAGGCAGTAGACTTGTCTTTGTTACATGCTGTTCTAGTACACTTGGTGTTATGTAGTCTGTTCCTAGTTAATCTCAAATTACCTTTATACAATAAAGGCTTATAATATCACTTTTAATCAAATTCTTTGTCTTTTGTTCCCATGTAAAAAGATGTTTCTGATCTCTAAAACTCTCAAAGAGTAAAAGGATGTTCTTATTTTTCCCATAATGACGAAATTGCTGTATCTTCTTTCCTCATGGCTAACAAAGCACTTAGAATCCACACCCCAAATCAGATGCCTTATTGAAAGGAATTAGAGCTTAACATGGAAATGGAGGCTTCCTTTCAAACTTGCCTTGGGGCCCAGATCCTAGACTGTGAAACTTAAAAATGTTCTTCATCATGTATGATCTGGTTCTGTTTCTTCATCCCTTTTTGTTGACAGACTTGGGGTAGTAGAAGTTTTTTTTTTTTTTTTTTTTTTTTTAGAATCAGTCAGTGGTTGTTTCTCCTTTAGTTTCTTCAATATAATTTCTTTTCTTCTATGATACTGTCATATTCCTTCTCCCCCTCCTCTTTCTCTTCTGCATTTCCTTCTCTATATGCTTCTCAAATTTCTTTTCCCTTTTTTTTAAACATTCTGTGCCCTTGAATTTGATTTATATTAAAGGGAAATGAAGAAAATCAATAAAAGGGGAAAAACTAAACATGAAGCTTTGTATAACTTTCACTGCAAGGATTTGTGGAATCGAATCTATGGCTCTTCACTAAACGTCCCTAAATTAGAAGAGTTTCGAGTTAGTAGTAGACAGTCATTTAAATTCAACTAAAAAAAAAAAAAACTATTTAAAGCAATGAGAGAAGATTTTAAATGGTTGGTAGAGTATTAGGCTAAAAGAGATTTAAAATATATAGTAGGTGAGAGGTAAAATCCATAGTGACAGAAAATAGATAAGTGATTGTCAGGGACTGGAGGAAGGACAATGGGGAATGATTGTTAATGGGTCAGGATTTCTTCTTGGGGTGAGGAAAATGTTCTGGTAATGAAGTTCAACTCTTTGTGTATTGGTTTCCCTAATACTCCTATGGGCCCTAGGATTTGTTCTGATCTGAAGAAATCCTACATTTCCAATCATTGATTCTAAATAGGTTGTGTTGCACCATCCTGGTGGGTTTGTCAGAGATAAGCAAAAAGGAAAGAATTGTCTGAGGAACAAAGAGCCAAAAATAATCCCAAGCTGAAAGTGCCACCTCACCACCCCCACGTGTGGCTCATACCAGTCCCATGTATGATCATAGTTCATTCTGCTCTAAATATTCAAGAATTCAAACTTATTCCCGCAAAAGGAATTGCAAGAATTAACACAATCTTGAGTAAACAAGGTGTTTATTTGTCTATGAGCTGGACACCCTGATACAGACATAAGCAGAAAAGAATAGTAATAATGCTTTGAAAATCAGAACACATACTGTGTGGTTTTTGTTTACTCATATAAAAATCAAACTGTCCCAATTTTCATGCAAACCTCTTCCCTACATCCTATGTAAATAAAGAGATGATTTTGGAATTATTTCCCTTTGTAAAGAAAATTTGGTTCTTTAACCATCTTTTCCTTGATCTCGTTTCAAGGCATTGTGCTTTATTTTGTCTTGGGGACAGAAGGTATGAGGTAAAGGGACTATTGTTTGTTTTCTACAGTTAGCTTCCATAATCTCTTTACAACAACAGCATTTTTGAAGCTCTAATAGGTTGATTAGTGTCCTAGGCTAGACAAAGCTGTTTCCTTCCCCTCTGAAAACCTCGAATGTGAAAAATAGAGATGTGTGAGAAGATTGTAATCAAAGAGGAAAAGAAGCAGTAGGTAATAGGAGAAGGAAGAGAATGAGGAGGAGGAAGTGTGTAGAGAGTTGGAGTGAAGACATGGGATTTGGGCTTGAAAATAATACAGCATATCCCTGGGATTGGGGAGAACCCTGACCATACAGGGGTGGGGGAAACCACAGGCCTCAGAGTCTTAGAAGTCCCAAAGAAGCCTGTTGGATTAACATTTTAATTCAAAATCAAAATCACCTCCATTTCTGTGTCTCCTTTTTACTTCCTTCTCCGCAGGAAGATTTTTACTACCCCCAAAAAGAAGTTGCTCCCTAATCCCTTCCCTTGGCCATCTCTGTCCCATTCAGGTCCCTCTGGGATGACCCCACAAAGCAAAGTAGATTTGTTCTGTCCCTTCCTTGTATAGCCATGTCATTACCATATGGATAACAGTTTGATGATTTTTGCACTTATTGTTTCTTCTGCAAGGAAATGTTCTTCCTCAGATGACCACATGGATGCCTCCCCGTCACATTGTGTTCCCCAGAAAGCTCACTCTGAAACAGATCTCTGCACTTCAGATGTTTGTGAGGGGATATTCTTAGAATCAACTGTGGAAAGGGAGGAATGGATGCTGCATGGGCTATGTGGGCTCAACATACTCAATTGCCCCAGGGGGGAGACACTGAAGCAGAAATTGCCCATCAGGTAGGTCTTGTTTGAGTTTTAATACCCTCACCTTGATTAGTCATTAGATGTGGGCCACCCACAGAAAGGATGTGCCCTTAAGAAAGAGGCATTTTGAAGCTGAAGCAAACCCTGAAAGTTCTGACATTGAAAGCTGTCTGGTAACAGCTCACCAGCAACTGGGGCAGAAATTCTTCCTTGAAGGGCAATCTGGGTGGCCCCTCTCTGCATCTACACATTTCCCACTTCATGCAGACTCTGCATATAGCTTACCTCCTCAGAGAAGCTCTTCTGACCATCTTTTGTAAAATATTTCCATTTCTACCCCCCAAATAAAATCCTAGCCTTCTTTCTCCCATACCCTGTTTTATTTCCACTGAACATACTATATATTTATTTAAGTGTATATTTTCTACACATTACAGACACACACACACACACACTCCACATGCTAACTGTAGGTTTCACGAAAGCCTGAACTTTGTTTAATTCAAATTGCTAGGTCCCCAGTACCTATAACATACAATAATTCTTATCACATGGTAGGCAGCCAAAAAATATTTATTGAATTACATATACCAAATCTGGCTGCCACCTAGATCCCTTATTTGAGGGAAATACCACTGAAACAATCTAATAATTCTGTTGCTAAGGCTAGGATTATTAGAAATTATCCAAAAAAGACTTAGTGACCAGAGTAAAACAAGAACATTAATGTAACGTGGGTATTGTCTAAAGGTTTGACCTACTGAAGATGCCCTCTAACACTGATAGAAGGAATCCAAGCAAACTTTTTCTAATGGATGAGGGACCTGCCCTGAAAGCCACGTAAAGGAAATCAATGTATTCAGTTGCTAGGGCTTTAGCAATAAAGCACCAGAGAGTGGTGGCTTAAACAACAGAAATTAATTTTCTCAACAGTTCTGAAGTCTAGAAAAAGGGTGTACACAGTGTGGATTTTTTCTGAGGCTTCTCCTTGGCTTGTAGATGCTTGTCTTCTCTCTGTCTTCACATGGTCTTCTGATATGTCTGTGCCCAAATTTCCTCTTATAAGGACACCAGTCATATTGGATGACAGCCCACCCTGATGACCTCATTTTAATTTAATTACCTCTTGAAAGACTTTGTCTCCAAATACAGTCACATTCTGAGGTACTAGGGGTTCGGGCTTCAACATGATCTTGGGAGGAGGGCAGGAAACAATGCAGTGCATAGCACACAACCAACTAGGTTTCTACAAACCAAGTAGGGTTAACAACAAAATAGATCTTAAAAGTAATTCAGGCACTAAACACCCACCCTAAAATAAATGAGCATCAGCCCACATAGAAAATCCCAGAAGACTGCCCAGATAAAAAAGCTAATTGACAACATGTAAGTAAAGGAACTAGAGAGCCTTACAGGTATGTTTTCAGTTTTTTTGGCAAGTGGACAGGCTTAGTTTACTTTCAAATTGACACCTCAAACCTACATTTGACACCAACACACATATTAAAAGATGATCTAAGACATTAATTATATTATAGAATGACTTGGCCAAGGTGAATAACTTCTGGGCCAGTTGTATCAGTAATATATGGTATTACTGTTGAAAAAAATAGTGGGCTCTTTGCAAAGGAAACACTGAAGTGTTTTCAGTATGTTAGAAGTAGGGGTAAAGTGTTGAGTTATAACTCACCAGCTTGTGAGCACACTGTTTCTCCCCATCTGCCTCGCCAATCAACCCTTCAGGATTTGAAAGAAGTTGAGAATTTTATCCACCTTTTATTTATAAAAAGATATTAGGGGTATTTTAAAATCTTGTTTCTTAAAATGTAAGCCTTTTCAGCAAAATCAGAATTACCTGGGTTCTTATTATTAGCAGACGGTGTGGATCTCCAGACCCACATAAGGTGATTCCCTGGGGATGGGACCCAGTAGTCTGCTTTTGTAACAAGTTCTTCAGATGATTCTTATGTATAATAAAACTTGAAGTACTCTGGGGCATCTGGATGGCTCAACCAGCCAAGTATCTGACTCGATCTCAGCTCAGATCTTGATCTCAGGATTACGAGTTAAAGCCCCACACTGGGTTCCACACTGGGTGCAGAGCCTACTTAAAAATAAAAATTTTAAAAAACACACACTTGAGGAGTATTGTTTTTAGGAGTTGATCAAGATCTCATACCCAAAACATTTACTTTGGTGGATAGATGGGGGTGCTCCTTAGGGATAGCAGGAAAATAAATATTAACATTTTGTTAATATTTGTTTTGAACACAGTTGTACATAGGGCACACATTAACCCAAACGTCATTATGCATACTCTTACCGAAGTCTATCACATGACTAAGGGCTTTCATAGGAAGTGAAAATCATAGGTAAGAATGGAAATTTATCTTCCAAGTAAGGTATGCCTGGTCAAGATTTTTAAAAAAGGCAAAGGTCCTACCTGTCAAGCAGCCAAGCAGATCCTGAACAGCAGCCACCACGGCAACTGCTAGGTCAATTTGCCAAACTTCCTGGATTCAGCAGTGAGGAGGTGATGAGCCCACATGGATTTGCACAGCTTATTACATGTGGCACAGAAGATAGCATGAGCTCCACGTTCACATTGGTTGCTTTCATATCCCAAATTCCATGGCATCCAAGAAGAGTTAGGCCCAGACAGACACAAGGTGAGTTTGGATCATAGTAAGGAACCCTGAGCTTAGAGAAACCCCAGTTTCTAAAAGAAGCTCCTGGTAAACCTGTATATCCACCCTACAGAGAGAGACGTTATCTTTACTATGCTGATCAGGAAACAAATCTGCCTACTGATTCAGAGGGAGATAGTATCCTTATCAACCCGGACTGTCTCCCGGGAGGGTGGGGAACTAGCTTCATTATCCTGGAGAATAAGCAAACCTGCTCCCTGCCTGGAGCAACTTTGCAAACAGCCTTGGACAAAATTGTCGATTCTCTTTGCTTAGAAGCCATCCAGAAGTGCTGGAATTATCTCTCAACACTACCTTTTAATTTACCTTGCTTTGATGACTCAAATTTCGCCTGAGTGCTAGAAGAACGCAAGCCTGCCTTCTTTCATTGACTTCAGAAGATAGATCTTTCTGTTTAATATTTTGTATAATCATGAACTCAGGCTTCAAACTTTTTAAGGGGTGTATCCTAATCTCAAGCAGAATCTTGCATACAGCCTCAACATCAAAACACATCAAAGCAGACCTGCTCTCTCAGAGTTGTGGAGGTGATGCCATCATGAGCTGGGGCTTCTCCTCAGACCCTTACCTTCACATTCCCTGCATTAGATTCTGGCCCCATTTGGCCCCTGAGCATCCTCAAAACCTCATACTCCATAAAACAGAGGTGAAAACCATCACTGTACTGAAATAGTGATTGATGTTTTATAACCACTAGCCCCTCTGAGCAGGTTGGTAGGTTATGGCAATGAAAGAAGGGGACCACACAGGTATGAATAAATGAAAAACCATGCTTACTGACATTAGTGGAGACAGGGGAAAGCTGGTAGTTTGAATTAGTCACTAAAGTATAGAGGTAAATAGTTTAGTCTCTGGTAATAGGAAACGCCTCTAAGGGTAGCCTTAGAGGATTGTACTCACTGCTGCACCCACATACCTAATTACTCAGTTACTTTATTCAGCAAGAATATTAATACTGATAACCTACTAAATATCAGATCATATTGTTAGTATACAAAAGTGAATAAAACATGATCCCAAAGGAGGGATAAAATGGAAGCAAGTATTACCTAAATATAAATTATATAATTTTTACAGTTGCAAAATTTGCACACATTTGCCCTAACAGGGTGTGATGTGCTTCTGTGATGTTTTCTGCTAGTTGACTTTTTCTGCCTAAGAGAGTTGTCAAGAGTATGTGCAATAATTCTTTGCATTGGAGAAAATGGAAACGCTTGAGGGACACTTTTTTTTTTAAACTACTGACTTTGAAGGCACTGAATCCTATAAACTCTAAATACTCTTATCATCCTTAAACTTTCCAATCAGCTAACCAAACTGCATCAGGAAGGCTTATCCATATTAATAACATCCAGCTGCTTTTCTAATAAGATAAACTGATAATCATAAGTAACCTAAACAGAAAATAATTTCTTCTTAGGGAAGGGTTTAAAAGCTTGCTTTTGAACATATTTACCTTTTATCAAAAATGGTAAGATCTAAGAGGTCCTCTAGATATTTTACATCTTTTAACTTAATTTTCATACCTACTTGATGAGTACTATCTTCTGTCTCAAGTAAGAAAAGGATGGATCAGGGCTGCTGGCTAATTGCCCAACATGCTACAAGAAGCAGGAAGCAGAGTTGAGTTCTGTCTACTTCCATTCCTGGGCTCCTCAAAACTCTGTTCCCTGCTTAAGGAGCAAGAGGCCATTGCCAGCACCTCTTTACTCAATTATCCTTTTAGCTTTCACCATAGAGGGAAATTTGTCTCTTTTCAGCTTCTCTGAACAATAAGTTCCTTGCATCTTTCTTTTCTCAATAATGTCTGAAGAAATATGAGAATATATGTGACTTGAGGCATGAATTTCCCTTCTTCTCATTCAAAAAGACTCTTCTGCAATAAAGAAAGCGAATTAACTGGTAGAAATTCAAAGTATTAAATCTTGACAGAACTTTGAACAGATTAAGTAATTCTTATTTTTATGTTTATGACAAAAACTCTTCAAGAAGTCACTTGAAGAAAAATTCTCTTTCAGTTTTGAACTGACAAAAGATAGCAAATAAATGTAACAGACACCAGAGAGGTTAAATTTTATATTTAATTTTTTGCTAAGAGTAATTAAAATAGTGTTGATATACTACTGAACAAAAATGTATATCTTTGAATCATTTTGAAAATACAGGTTTCCCCCAGTATTTGAAAGGGCTTGCTGGTGAAAACTTTTGTAAGCTGAAATGGCATAAAGTGAAGAATTTGCCATTAATTCATACGGAAAATTTTTCAAGTGTTCCCAGACACAAAAAATAATCTCTTAGGCTTTTCTGATACTTTGGGACACCATCTTATTAGAGGATGCACACAATAAATCGAGATAAAGCACAGATGCTCACCAACACAGTTCAGAGATATGGCAGCTTGACGCTAAGATGCTGGGTGTGGCTCAAGGGAAAGAGCTTAGCAGGGCCATTCTCGCTGTTGGGGTGTCTTCTGCCTCTATAACTCCTCGTTGCAAAACAAATGCTAAATGCAATTTTCACTTTGCATCTTTTTTTTTTTTTTGCATCTTTTCTTGTAAAAGTGAAAATCCTCTTTAGATTTCTTTCAGTTAGCAAAAACCAGTATTAATATAGGTATTCCATGAAAGTGAAGAGGTGTAAGACAAATGTTCAAAAAGCAGAGGGGACACCTGAATAACAAAGTCATGAAAATGGATTATAAAGTCAATTCATAGAATAGTTTAACCTAAATGAATATTCTTGCTCTACAAAATTAATATTTCATGGAATATATTCAATAATTACATTTTGCTAAAGACATATGAGCTTTGGAGCATCTGGCTGGCTCAGACACTGGAGCATGCCACCCTTGATCTCAGGATTGTGAGTTCGAGACCCATGTTGCATACAGAGGTTCCCTAAAAATTAAAAAAAAAAAAAAATCTCTAAAAAAAAAGATCTAAGAGCTTTATTTGCCATCTTTATACAGGTTAGGATTCCGCTATGTCTAACTAGCCAGGAATAAGAGTTCTTTTTAATTCAAAAACTAAGTCTATATTTTACTTTTAAAATATAAAAATAATCAAGAAGATGCCATCTGTTTCTTTTGTTGTTGGACTGACCACTGAGTTTTACTTAAGTGAAAAACCATGAGTGGCACCTGGATGGCTCAGGAGGCTGAGTGACCCTTTCTCTCAGTTTGGGATCACAGGATTGAGTGCCTCCTCAGGCTCTGTGCTTAATGGGGAGTCTGCTTGAGGACTCTCTCTCTCTCCCTCTGCCCCTCCACCCACTCATGCACTCATGCTCTCTCTCGCTTGCTCAAATAAATAACGTTTTTTTTAGTAGAAAAAATATGATATGACACTTTATGGCATATACTGTTACATAAGAAAATACTCCAACATATGTGCAGAAGGTTCAATCAAAAGTAAAAATACTTGGTCTCACTGGTGATTAGAAACAGTCTTACCTTTTTCCCATATGTTCTCACTAGTGATCTGTGTAAGGTTGAGAGTGGATGGGCAATTGTAGGAAAGTTAAGGAGGGGCAGTTTCTAAATAAGAATGTATGATACCTACCTCCACAATCATTTCTTAGAGAGATTGCTGGCAGATGTTGAGATAAGGTATACAATCTTAGGATTTCCAGTCAAGGAAAGATACAGGGAAAGAACATTCTTCCGCCCAGTTGTTGCCTAACCCAACCAGAGTTAGGAACTTTGTCACATGGCAGAGGGGTCCTTCTCCTCTCTGACATTAGCAACACCAGCAGAGTACCCCTGTCTAGAGGCTGGGAGCTCAGAGTTCTAGCCCTGGACTTTTCAAATCTGGGTACCATGAAGTCAGCCCTCAAGTTCCAGCAATTCTTATACTAGATCTTTTCCTGAAAATACACCAAAGCTGAATTCTAAAAGAGGTCCTAAAGTGATCAATAAATTCCTTCAGAACCCTCTCCAACCCTCCACTGAAAAATAAACTTGAGGACTTTTTCTTCTTTTTCAAACAAATCTAAGCCAAGTGTTATTATCAAATCTGAATGGGCAGAAGACATAAAAGAAGAGTTACAATGTTTTTTAACCCATTGTAAATAAGCAAGAACTTCCTGAGCATGGTACAAGGATTTCCAATTGCAATAGACATGTTCATGATAAACTGCCTTTAAACTGAATTCCTGCAGTGTCATGTGCAAGAGTGGATTTGCAGGACAGTTCATATATGTCATGTTGCCATTCCATCTCAACTCCAAATTAGTGTCTAAGAATTTAACATCATTTTCACTACTTTTTCCTCCTGCTACATTCTATCTCACCTTCTATCCCCTAACCAAGTATGTTCAAACCTCCTAAAATATCTATGGAGTAAATGTGGGCTTGTGTATAACTTCCCTAAAGCAGGACACGCCTATCTCTGCATTGAGTATAGAGGCTAGTGAGTTCAAAGTGATCTCAATAAATGCATCGCCATCCAGCCCCTCCTTTCAACCAGCTGTTATATGAGCTTATGCTATACTTAATTTATTAGCCTAAGACAATTTAATTGCATAGTTTCCACAAAATAGAACATGTTTTTCATAGTAACTACATGCTAATTCCTTTGAAAACCTCAGTAATTATACAGTGACTTTGCAGCTCCCAACAATTGGGTGATTAACTGGTGTTACATGTTTGAAGCTATTAGCAAGCTCAGCACCCAGACAGACAGAGTTCTGACAGGGTTTGTACATAAAAGGACATTTTACTATCCTAACTTTGTTTCCCCAGAACTTTGCTTCTTGTTTCATGCTAGTGGGTTTGCACAGAGCCAGGAGGAGGTAGGAGGGGCTGTTACAGCAGCAGCAGCCTTGACATTTAAGACAACCACACAGAGGCAGCAAACCTTTTCCAGGCACAGAACAGTGTGTACTCACCGAAGACAATATCAATGGTTGCCCAGTAAATAGACATCTATAAAAAGTTCAGTAAACACACAGGTTTAATGACTTGAGTTTTACATCTAAATACAACTTTAAAATCACACTTCAGACCAACTACTTGTGAGAAATGACTGCACTTTTAAAGATATTTGAAGGTATGTGTGACCTTTAGGATTCTGTCTCATAAAGCCACAAAAGAAGTATCATTTTTGCCTGAAGTGCTGATTTGACTTGATTCTAAAAGATCACGTTTTACAGAATATCTGCTTTGGGTTATGTTTATGAAGTGCTCTTAATTAACTTTTCTCCAGTGTCTCATGGGCTTTTATTTCTTCTCCCCAAACTCCTTTTCAACTTCTCCAGGTTTGATGAGAAACTTGGTATATTTTGTCATCATATTTTTTTTTCTGTATAGCTGCTTTGGTTGGTTCCTTCCACAGAAATTAGTCTTAGAAAAGTGAAGTCACAAAGACTTCCTGTGAATTTGAAATAAAAATTGTTTTCATTATAAAACTAAGGAGAAGTAAAGGAAATGCAAAAGTGTAGAAAGCAAAGATTTTACAAAACATAGATTTCTTACCCAAGTTTAATAAAATGCAATCAGCAGTCTGATTCAGCTGCAAAGCCCTTTTTCCTCCACCTTTTTTCCACAACTCCTCAAGTTGGATGGGAGAAACATTCCTTAGATTTCAACCCTGATACTTTGGTGTGGGCACGTCTATAAGAACCTCTCCTCTGGGGGTGGGTGCCTGGGTGGCTCAGTCATTGAGCATCTGCCTTTGACTCAGGTCGTAATCTCAGGGTCCTGGGATGGAGTCCCGCATCAGACTCCCCACAGGGAGCCTGCTTCTCCCTCTGCCTGTGTCTCTGCCTCTCTCTCTCTGTGTCTCTCATGAATAAATAAATATTTTTTTAAAAGACCCTCTCCTCTGTTTTCAGTCTGATAACTTGGTTTCTGATATTTAATCCTAGTGTGGAAACATTCAGACCATCCCCTATGATGCTAAGTCATTCTGTACTTCAGATCTCAGGTCTCTCTTGCGGAAGGCAACTCCATCGTCTCTCGAGGGGGAGCCTTCACCCTTGCCTATACAACAACATGGACTCCTCAGCCATCTCTTTCTGCCCTGCCTCTTGTAAAGCAAAATCATGAGCCTGCTGGCCTCACATGCCTAAGCCCCACGAATGATCTTTCCTTCTGATTCAGGTATCAGTTCTTTGATGACTCATTTTCAAGTGGTCCCTCGGAATGGTTTCCGAAGTTCTATAAACTATGGCTTTATAAAGCTAAAATTGTTTTTCAGAGACAGGTTGAATTTCCAACAATGGAAAAGGTGAGTCATTATATTTCAGGCTCCTTTGGAGTAGGGAGAGTGAACGAATCCATCCCATGGTTCCTTGGATCCTCATATTTTTTCAGAAGCAGTAGCCTATAGCAATTTATCATTACAAATTCTATGTATTCACTAAGTCTCAATGTAAAATATGTAGAGTAAGTAGAATGTGTACGTGGAAGCAATAGAGGAGTAAATCAAAATTCTGATTTTAGTTATAGATCCATAGTTGAAGCTATTTGAGAATTGACATCCCACCAATTACTGAAAGGCTCATCATCTAATTTCTAAAGAGAAATAGTATTTGAGAGTTTTTGAATTCTCTGCTCTACTTTTAAAGAGAAGGTTGTTATAGGCAAAAACTTTTACCTTGTGCTGGAAGAACATTAGCTACTTGGGCAACCCAGGTGGCTCAGCGGTTTGGCACTGCCTTCAGCCCAGGACATGATCCTGGAGACCCAAGATCGAGGCCAGCGTTGGGCTCCGTACATGGAGCCTGCTTCTCCCTCTGCCTATGTCTCTGCCTCTCTCTCTCTCTCTCTCTGTGTCTCATGAATAAATAAATAAAATCTTTAAAATAAAAAAAAAGAACATTAGCTACTCATTTCAATATCAACAATTCCTACATTCATAAGTTTGCCTTATTTTAGTAAATATTAAAATATACATTTTAAGCTTTTGAGGGTGAAGATAAGAGAGTTTTCATGGTTGATAACCTATATAATAACAAAGTTAATTCATTATCTACTATTTACAAAGCACCATACTAGACACCTTGTGAAATATATTGACTTTCACTTATAACAAGTCTATAAAAACCAATTATGAATATAGCTTGTTTTTATTGTGCACATACAAATGCCAGGCTTTGCATTAAGAATTTACATGGATTATATTATTCAATTTTCATGTTAACCCAAAAAGTACTATTTTATCCCCATTTTATGAAGACGAAATGAGGTGGTTCAAAGAAGCTGGGCAACTTGCCCAACACCTCACAGTTAGCAGCAGAAGAGAGATTCTTCTGCCCCTGGAGCCTATGTACTAACAACTCTGGTATAGATCCACTCCCTCTTGTCAAAGGTATTCAGTCTACTGAGAGAATTAGTATAGGGACCAAAGGAAAAATATAATAAATACTACATACACCTGAAAACATGAGTGCAAATTATTAAAACAGTAAAGGAATGCCTGCATGCTTGCAAAGTGGGAAACTCAGGTAATGTCATGTGACTGTTCTTGTATTAATCTCATGGCTATTTAACCCATATTGTTGTTTGGGATTTTCCATGTATATGAATCCTTTCTTCAGCTGGATTCTGACCTTACCAATGAAGAACTGTGTTTTCTATTTTAGGAACCTGCCATAGGACCTAATACAAAGACATACACACAGTAAGTACCTTACAAGCATTTGTGGAATTAAGGAAGGAGTGAAGGAATTATGGGCAAGTAAGACAATTTTGCATGTGGCTGTGTGGAGTGGTAGTAGCTGAAGTAAGATGGCAAGGCCTGGATAAGACGAGTGAAAAAGAATGGATGGAGTCAATGAGTGGGTTATAAAATAAACAACATTTATGGAGAACTTACTGTTTGAAGTGCTATAGAGGTAATAAGCCATTTATGCTTTATAACAACAATCCTGTGAGGTAAGGTACTATCCTTATTCCCACTTTATAGATGAAACACAAAGAGGTAAATATTTTAACATCACCCAGGAGAGAACTCCTTGCCACAAGAATTCATGGAGTTTTGTTCTGTCCTTGCCCAAACAGAGGATCTGAGAGCACTTTGAGCATCAACATGGCTACCAGAACAATGATTCAAAGGTTATGACAAAGATTCTTGGGTGGAATGTCAGAAAGTTCTAGCATTACCTAACACTGAGAGAAAGTTGAGATGGGAAAAGCAATAAAGGAAAAATGAGCAGTTGTGCTATTTTTTTCCACATTCGGCTTAAGTAGGCTTCAGAACACTCCCTGGAAGGCATCTGGGGAAAGGAGCCTGACCTGGAGGAAGCGGGAGGAAGTTTAATAATAATAAAAAGAACTACAGCAACAGGCCTTTATATAGCCCTTTATACTTTTGTGGGAATATTGTTAAGTCCAGGTAATTAACATACATTCTGAATTCAGTGACTGAATATAGTAAGTCTCTACCCATATACGAAGTTATATGACAAATTATTTCATTGTTCTTCACAGTTTTTTAGAAGTTGTTATGTTCCCTGGTTTGGAGAGGAAAAAACTGAGACTCAGAGTTTTAGGGACTTGCCAGCGGTTTCTCCCCTGAATAGGTGTCCAAGCAGGACAAAGCTTGATCTGGCTCATCATGTAGACTTCAGTTTAAAGGAAACCCAGTCAGAGCAGCCTTCCCTACCTGGCAACACAAACTGAAGTCACCCCAACTCCATCACTCTTTATCTCATCTCGTATTGTCTTTGGCAACAGAGTGCTTATCCCTCCTATGGCATATCTCTACATTGTATTTATTTTCTATTTGCTCCCCTTGGAATATAAGCTCTAAGAAAGCAGAGTCTGGGGTCAGTCTCATTCTCTAATCTTCACCTTATAGCAGTAGGTATTCATTCAAGGTTTGTTGCAGAAATGAACGAAACCTAAATCTCCAAAGCCTGTAGTCTCATCACGGACAAAGGACATGTTGGTTGAAAAAGTGCAGGACAGCGGAGCAATGCATTCCTGTGGTTCCTCCCCCTCCCACTGTTCTGGCTAGGAGATAACTGCTCATTTACAAGAGTTAATGTGGGCAGGGAATGAAAGAAAAAAGGAATTAATTGGGGGACTTTATGGGAAACTCTTCCCAACAGTGAAAAGTGGTTTTGGATTGAGTAATGCCAGGAAGATTGTAGGGTAACGGAGATGTAGAAAGCAAATGGGAGAGCATCAGTATACCAAAAGGTCATTTGGTACTTATCTATCTGAGTCCACACTGAGTTTACATTAATAAATTAAATGAACTATTATCAGCTCCTACCTAAAACAAGTGCTTTATCAAAAAATCCCCATTAAATATAACATCCTTAGATGTTAAATATAACATCCTATATTCTTTTAGGAATTTTTTAATCTGTAAAAATCAAGTGAATCTATTTTGCGTACATATTGGTTCTGGAATTTTCCCTGCCACATCCAAAGATAAATCAGTTCTGGTTTGCTTGCTTAATGATCTGTCCATGCCCTGTATATATCCACAATGCGCAGAATTTTCCTTTATACATTTGAATCATAATTTTCACATGCATAATTTTCCTCCCATTGGAAGAGAACATTGGTAATTTACATAAAAGCCAAAAAGAATGCAAGAAAAAAATAGAACATGGTCAGTGGGTTCTGTACCAGCTCTCCCAGTTCTACCACTGAGCAGCTGTGCTATGTCAGACAAGAAATGCTGTACTGGAGTCTATGAAATGGAGAGTAGAATAATCCCTAATTTATAGAGTCGTGAGAATCAAATAAACCATGTCTGGCAAATAATAATAGCTCAAAATTTAGCTATCTTATCATATAACATTAGATCCCTAAAAAGCTATCCAGCTGCTGTGAATGCAGTTTTAAGAGCCTTTCAATCTCTCCTACTTCTTTACAGTGTAGTCTTTGGATTATAGAGAAGCAGCCCTCTCTTTTCACGGCATTTGAA
The DNA here is from genome assembly GCF_011100685.1 of Canis lupus familiaris. Lineage (NCBI taxonomy): Eukaryota > Metazoa > Chordata > Mammalia > Carnivora > Canidae > Canis > Canis lupus. The sequence continues at coordinate 27,206,011 of NC_049233.1, forward strand.
CAAAAGAGAGTTCTCTCCTGAGTCAGGTGCATCAAAGATCTTCATAACTGCCGCTAAAATTTCCAGTTCAGAATTTCCTCCAGATATTGGGTTTCTCTCTGTACCCTGCCTATGAGACATGTAGTCACATCCTTTATGTTGTTTAAAGCCTTCCACTACTAGGACACCTTTAGGCTCTATGCACCTGACCAATTCAACCTCCTCTTCATGGACGCCAGGAGGTAGAGTAGAATGGAGGGTTGTATTTGGATTTAGCAGAAAGAAGGGATTTGGTTATGTTCATATATCTAATTTATGTAAAGTCCGGGGACTAGAAACCAGATGTCAGAGACTCATGCAACCAGATGTCCAAGTTTTTGGTCTTCTGAGTAGATATTAACAAATCTAGGTAGTGATAATTTAAGCTTCCATATAATTCTATACTTTAGCAAGGATACATCCCTTCTTCAAATTCTTGGGCATCCATCTCTGTGGAAGGTATATTCCTCAAATCCTCGCGGCTCTGCTGGTTGTGCCTCATTGCTTTAGACAATCATTCTGCTCCACATCATGCAGGTCACTTTAATAAGCCAGTATTGCCTACCTAAATTCTCCTGTTATATGTTAACAGAAGCCCCTTCCTAAGCTCAAGAAGCACAGCTAAAATTAAGTGATAGCATTTAACAAAACTTACTGAAGACTTGAAGATATAAAGGGAAATTATAATGAAAAAAGAAGAACATAATTCTATTAAGTAACCATTCCTGATCCAAAGGAGGCAGTGGTTGAGAGCATGTGGTTGAGAGCATGACTCAAGAAATAACCTGGATGAAAGAGTGAGCTGTGACAGCTTATTTAAAATCTAGGTATTTCAGAGGATAACTACCACACAAAAATATCTTGAAAACTAACTGAGTCACCTTAAATATTACTTAGACTTCTTCCTGATGTGTAGTAGGCACTCAGAAACTGTTTACTATTATTGTTGTTGTTGTTGCTGTTATCATTATCACTACTATTTGTGCCTGTTTCGCACTCAGCCTGTCAACATGCTCTAGGGATTAATTTACCTCCTGTGATATTACTGTCATTTCTCTTCCCCTAAATCCAGATCTCCGATTTTGTCTGAAATACAGAGATTGAAGAAAAATCATTTTTGCCCTTTAATTAGCCAATCTGTCCTCTGCCCAAAAGAAAGACAAATTTTATTATTATGTAGATTGGTTAAGGTCTGTATTAATTGTGTCCCCCAATAATGGAATGGGGTTTTTTAAAGATTTATTTATTTGAGAGAGAAAAAACATACAAGAACAGCGGGAAGGGGCAGAAAGAGAGGAAGAGAGGAACTCAAGCAGACTCCCTGCTGAGTGTGGAGCCTGACCTGGGGCTTGATCTCATGACCTGAGATAGTGACCTGAGCCAAAACCAAGAGGCAGATACTTAAATGACTCTGTCACCCAGGTGCCCCTGGAATAGGAATGTCATTTTGCTCTGCAAACCATGGTTCTATTACATTGCTTTTTCCTCAAAGGGGCATCATCCTTGGGGCAATGGGAGCAAAAAAGAGACAATAAATTTTAAAAACACATAATTACTAATTGAGAGGAATGCTATAGGCAGTTTTCTGTGATCAAAAATAGTCAGGAGACCTACTTCAGATTATGTGGTTACAAAAGGGTTTTTTGAAGACAGGCATTTAAAGAGAAACTTAAAAAGTGAGAAGGAACCAGATTCTGTGTCTTGGTAATTAGCACACATGCCTTTAGGTAGGAAATGCTGACGCCCCTGGAACCTCCTTCCTCCTACCCATGACATGAATAAGAGTCGGTTTTAACCAATCACGGTAATGCTATGTTCCTTCACCAGTGATTGCTTTTAGGGTTGGGTGTGAGACTATATTCTGGCAGATGAGTATGGTAGAAGGCTTCGCGAAGAGCTTTGCTTCTTTTTAAAAGGAGAAAACTAGAGAGGAGAGCTCACTGTCACCACCTCCTTACTCTTCTTGCCTCCAATGTAGATGTGATATATGGAGTTTTGGCAACTATTTTAAGATTATGAAGCAACAAGAAAATATGCAATGTGTGGCTGAGTAAAAAAAATACAAATGAGATGTATCTTTGATGACTTTATTAAGCTGTTATACAGCCTTGAAGTCTGCTGCCAGACTTTATCTAATGTGAGAAAAATAAAGTGCTATTTTTTTAAGTAATTGGTAGATTTTTCTATTACTTGCAGCTGAAAACATTCCTGATATAGTAAAGTAGTAGCATAATCAAATTTCAAAGATCATTTTTTTAAGATTTTATTTATTTATTAGTGAGAGACAGAGAGAGAGAGAGAGAGGCAGAGAGAGAAACAGGCTCCATGCAGGGAACGTGACGTGGGACTCAATCCCAGGACTCCAGGATCACACCTTGGGCTGAAGGCAGCGCTAAACTGCTGAGCCACCCAGGGATTCCCCAAAGAAGATCATTCTTAAGGAAGTTCCTGCTGCTTAAGGAATCTGTAAGGGCAGCCCCAGTGGCCCAGTGGTTTAGCGCCGCCTTTGGCCCAGGGCGTGATCCTGGAGACCCAGAACCATTGAGCTCCCTGCATGGAGCCTCTGCTTCTCCTTCTGCCTGTGTCTCTGCCTCTCTCTCTCTCTCTCTCTGTGCCTCTCATGAATAAATAAATAAAATCTTTAAAAAAAAAAAAAAAGAAGATGTCAGTGCTATATGAAAGCTTAGACTACTAACTAAACATTACTGTAGGAGCACTTGGGTGGCACAGTCAGTTAAAGTGTCTGTCTTTTGCTTTTGGCTCAGGGTCGTGAGCTTGAGCCCTGCCTCCTGCTTCACACTCAACTTGGAGTCTGCTTAAGACTCCCTCTCCCTCTGCCCATCCCCTCCTCACCATGCTCTCATGGTCTTTCTCACATAAATAAAAATAAATAAATAAACATTACTGTAAATTTTCTGTGCTGAGTACAGTTTGTCACAAATTCTTAATCACACAGACTTATCAGATAAAGGGAGACTTATCACCTTAGGCCTTGACAGCAAAGACTTCAGAACCTTTTCTCCTTAAATAGATAGTATCTGTTGCAGAAGTGTTAGCTTCTGTAAGAAAAAGCAGAGAGTTAAGTCTTGGAACTGTGACATCAGACCCCATTCAGTCTTTTCTTTATGCTAACCAGTTATCTATTTAGGGCAATAATTCTCAAAGTCCTTCTGTAATAAAAAAAAGTCATGATATTTGATATTCTATGGCTCATTCTGTTCTATTTTACATAATTTCTGTGAGAATGAAATTCAGACATAGGATAAAAATAAGCTTTCATTTCCATTGCCAAAAAAAAGCACATGGAAAACAAAGAAAGGTAATAAAATATATTAAGTCTGTTGATAAAGAGGATTATACCTGGTGACCCTTAATAATAATGATACAGATGGAATGTGACAAGCAATCAGGCCTGCACTTTTTTTTAATATGATACATCAAGACGTTCTTCCCACACAAATCATCAGTGTTACTGAACCTTCAAAGGGAAAAATAAATAAATCCCGAATGTTGGATCATATTAAATCCCATCTGACTAAACTCACTATTCAATTCTCACTTCTAGGAGGATTTGAGTCAAATCAAGTTCCATTGCCCTGAAATTTTATACCTCTATACCTAATAATATAGACCTAGCCAGAAAATGTCTGTAGGATTTAAATAATGAGGAATAGTGTGGTAATCAGAAATAACTCCAGCTAGAATAAGACCTATGCTCTCATCTGTCAATGGCAATCAAGGAATCAATGTCAGACATTTTTAAAAACCTATTGTCATCTCTTTTATATTTTTACCATAATTATCAAAAATATATTTCCTAGCTTTTGTTCAACATTGCATATTTTTTCTAGTCTTTTTCTCTATAAAATTTTTGTGATTATGATTAGTAAATATTTTCTAAAGTCTTTTAAATTTTAAATTTTTAAAAATTGTTGTTTGAATAATTAAGTATAGTATTACTTCTGGCTACAGTCCCATACCACTTATATTATAGCAATAAATTCAACTTTTCTTTAACCTACCTAATTGCTAAGGTACACTTTCTGAATGAGCCAAAGTTCTACAGATGTAGATAACAGAAATAAATAGGCTCCAGTTATTTTATACAAAGAAAACTTATTAAAAGATACCAGGCCTCATTATCAGGCAAGAAGGTTAAAGAACCAGACTGGAAAATGTACAGAGCCAAGGTATCCCTAGGCCCAGGTTCTAGGGATGACAGGATGTCATGGTGGCAAACATCTAAGGACCTTACTCCTGGGTTAGATGAATTCCTACCATTTTCTCTGTCTTTAATCTTCTACCCAAGATTTAAATTCCGGGGGATGATTGTTTGATTGATCTAATTTCAATCATATACTCAAACTTTGGCTAAGAAAGTATAGGTAGGCATCCTGGAGTACAATCCCATCAGGCTGAACTAATAATAATAGTATAGTAATAATATTAATAATAATAATAATACAATTATAATTTCTCTAGAAGAAATGTGGTAGTAAGAGGGGGAAACGAATGCTGGGCAGTCATAAATTTAAGATGCCTGATACACCATCCTTAACCATTTTCTGTAAATTGCCTTACCTATTTTCAACTCATGGTTAAATTAAAATAATTCTTTGAGCCATTCTGAAAACCCAGGAAGCTCCTTATCATTTGCTTAATGACCTCAGTCATTGCAGTACAAGAGAAGCTAAGTAGATTTTATTCAAGGTGGAGTTATGAATCGTGGAAAGCTGTAGGGTTCATGATATAGTCAGTTCACTAACGGAGTTTAGTCCCCATTGCTGAGTGGTGACACAATCAGCTGATTTGATGAGGAAGTGGCTTGTCACACCATACTGAGCATGAAAGGTGTAAGGAGGGCACCTGATGAGATGAGCACTGGATGCTATATCATACGTTGGCATATCGAATTTAAATAAAATATTTTTTAAAAAGTATGAATGATGTCACCCAAAATAATATGATCGGCTGTGCTTCATTTCTCTTTCACATCACCATATGTGACTGGTCAGTCAACACCACAGACATGACCTTCCTTCTCCTTTGCTGTGCCATGTTATCCAGAACACCCACCTCATCCCACATTTTGACTCTCCGTTGCTTCCTTACTCCTGCTGGAAACTTTCTGCACTTTATTAATATCTATCCCCAACCAAACATTATGAAATGAGGCAAAGGAACTATGTTACTATGTTTTTTCTTTTTCTTTCTTTTTTTTTTTTTTTTAAAGTAGGCTCCGCACCCAACGTGGGGCTTGAACTCACAACTCTGCAATCAAGAGTCACATGCTCTACCGACTGAGCCAGCTAGGTGTCCCACTTCTCTACCTTCCATCCTTTATTTTTAGTGGAATACAGGGGATCTCAGATGTCCTTAGAAGGGAGATAGGCCAAGTGCTAACCTAAGGAGAACAGTTGCCAGTCGTTTAACAGTTTCAGACTCCTCAAGGAGCAGAGTGGGAGAAATACTTTAAAAGGTAATTACATTCTTTGCTTAGGTTTTGGCAGAGTTGACAGTATTGAGAAATAGTCAAATTCAACCTGTGGAGTAGTTCCAAGAAAAAAATAAAAATTTTGATTACATATCGATTTTTCTTAGGATAAGGAGAATGACATAGCTTCTTGTTTTGTTGATGAGATAATTTTCTTATCCATTTTGTTCACAAACAGATTTCTATCTCTGATTGCTAGGCCAATTATTTCATAAATGGTTAAGTTAGAGAGATTTTCAGAGACTTATACTTGAGTATACTTGAAAGTTATCAGAAATAATTTGGACAAACTTCTCTTCATTTTCTTTCTCAGATAATGGAAATAGTCTTAAGAATACTTTGAGCCATCACTAGATATATATCACTGCTTGGGCAGAGCCTGTATAATTTGGTCTGGGAGTCTGAATTGCCCACAAATATTTCACTGAACTTTTCAAGAGTCTAGTTGCCCTCATGGCTGAGGCAAAAGTTTATGTCATACTACCTTTATTAGTATTTCCACAATCCCAGGGAAATGGGAGTGACAGAACAGAAGAGTGAGGAAAGAAAAATAAAAGCTCCAATATGAGGATGACTTACCAGGAGAATCTTCCAGTTTTGTTTCTTCCAAGACCCTGACAAAGCAGTCAAGCCATTCCCACCTGTCCCAGAGCCTCTGTATATCTACATCTCAGTACATTTTTCTCTCTCTATACTAAGTCAATGGCCATTTGTACTACTCATAACACTGCCTACAGAGAGAATTTCCTTTCAAGACTATCCTTCCATTGCTGGGTAGGACTGTAATGTGGTGGCAATCCGTTTTCTGCTAGCACTAATGCATGGTGAATATTCACATGTAAATTGGGCCTAAATTGTCTTTTCTTCTCTCACTTGGTCATAGGGGATCACCTATTCTCTCTCCTCCACCCCATGAGATCCCAGGTATGTTGAGAGAGGTCCATTGGTGCAGCAGTGGCAGGTGACATGGGAGTTCAAATTACATGTACATGCAATATATTCATGCCTTCTGGACATATTCAGGCTGGATCCCAATGTTTCATTTCTATCATAAGTCTGCTGATATATCTACCCAAACTTAGCACTAACATTGTATCTGATAATATCATGATGGACAGTTCTGGTTGTGTAGTCACCTGATGTTCCATTATCAGGCACACAGTTTCTACCAGAATCTAATAAAATATCCAAAACCAATTTAATACCATTTGAAACCATTGTTGTCATCGCCAATTCCTGGACCTCTTAAGTTGTATTGGCCCTGTCCATTTCAAAGTCTGGTTCTCCAGCCTTTCTGTCAATGAGTACCTGAACGCTTCTGACAAATCTGACAAATTCCTTTTATTTCAGTTAAGCAGTCTGCTTTTGTTTCTTGCAACCAAAAAACCCTAGTGCATAAAAATTGTGTACAGGTCAGATTAGATAGTTATATAGTTGATTCCTTCATTCTGAATTATGTATTTTTGCATTAGCATAATTATCTTGATGACATTATTTCTTGATCTGCCAGAGCAAAATGTAAGAAACTGAGTTTCCCATTGTGCCAAAGACCCGAAGCCACTTGAGTCTCTCACCTATACAGTAAAGCAAAGTAAAACACCACAATACTATTTACATCTCATTTGATCCTAGACTTCCTTCTGCAGTTATTTCACATCCAATTCATACAACATTCAATGTTATGAATTTAACCTAGGAGTGAAACTACATATCCACTCCAGAAACTCTGTTGATATTATAGAAAAGAATCAATTACAGGGATTTTTCACGCTTTAGAAAGAATTACATTTTTTGTACCTACTTAGACTACTTTGGACATTAAAACTGAAAACATAACAATACCATTCTTAGGCTCTTTTTTTCTCAAAAACAACTTCCTGGCAACTTGTCATAGAGAGAGCCAGGTTGCTAGAGAACAGAAGTGGGAGGAACACTTTTCACCACATTCCTGTAAGCCTTCAAACTTTTGCATTACATGAACAGATATCAAATCAAAAAATAAGATAAAACAATCAACTGTCCAAAAATGAAGTAAATAATCCAATAAGCTGTATGTGCATGTATTGATGTATTTTTATATGATGGAATAATAAATATTCACTAAAAATTACGTTTTTAGGCAACACTAAATGATAACATTTAGGGATGTACATTGGGTGGTAAAAATAAAAATAAAAGTAAGGATATTATTACCGTGAAAGTCATTAAGGCAATGAATTTCAGCAGGAGGTGGTTCATGTTAGAAGAGTGTTTCTGGGGTGGCTGAGACAAGTGGTGGCTATCCTAGTGCTTATCTTACAACAATTCATTTATACAGTTTTCTGTATCTGTGTTATATTTAAAATACAAAAAAATTAAAGAAAACTATTGGGTTTTAAGGATTTTTTTAGTGGCATGGGAAAGTGCTCACAATATAAAATTCAGCAGGAAAAAGGCAGACATCAATTCTGTATACAGTATGATTCCAGTTATGCATATGTACATTGGATATTTGTAGAAATAGGCATTAAAATAAATATGCCGAGTGTTATTTGTATTTAGTTTTCTAATTATTTTATATAGTTGCCATATTTCCTTAAATGTCCAATATAATAATTTGTAAGGTGATTTACAAAAGATAGGTGATAAACCTAATTTGTGGGGCAAGTACTTGTATTAACCCTGAACTCTCTTCAGTTCCTGTCAATGTAGGCATTTAATATGTTATAATCATAAAATCTTAGAGCTAGAAAAAAAATCATGAAATCATCTTCTCACACACCTCTATTTCACAGATGTAGAAACCAAACAGCAGATAGGCTAACTGACTTGGTCAATGTCCAGGATTAGTTAGTCTTGGACCTCGGACAGGGCACAGTTCAGTGAAAGGTTCTCATGTCCCTCTTACTCTGATGTATGCCATGCATGGAAGATGAACACAAAGCCTTGCTCTTTAAGGAAAGTTTTACTGACTTTTCAAAACATGAGTATTGTGAGCATAATTGAGCAATATCACCAATAAAATGTAAATCTGTAATGCAATAACAGTTCAAGACAGCAAATGTTAAAAAGTATCTTTGGAGCAATTTTATTTTTGAATTTTTTAAAGAAAGAAAGGACAACAGGCCTCTCGACTTCTAGAAGACCTGCTTGAATTCACTTATCTGACTTAGTAATGGTAGCTTGTGACTGCAATATAAAGTCCATCATTACTGCTTTTATTGCAGTAAAAATGATGCAACATACAGGGCAACTGCTTTCAGTCACTCTTGTTTTGACAGACTGTTTCTGAGTTCCACCTCCTTCGTACTTTAGCCCCACTTCTCTGCCATGTAGACCCAAGCAGTTTGCACAAACACCACATGACCTCAACTATACCTCCCAGAGAGAAAGAAAAAAATAAAAAATAAGAGACAAATTACTCCTAAGTCCTAGTTGCCGCCAAACCTGTTTCTAACACTTGCCTATTTTTCATTTTTTAAATTAGTTTTCTAAACACTACAAGTTTTAGCTCTTAATATGCACTGTTCAAACTTTCCTCTCCACATTTTACTTTCTAAAAGATAATCTCTAACCTCCAACCCTTCACTGAGTACATACTATGTGCAGACACCATCCACAGGGCAGGGTTAGGAAGGCAGAAATAAATAAGTCTCTTCCCTCCAGAAGCTCATTATCTAGTGAGGCAGCCAGACAAATAAGCTGATGATGGCAATAAGCTGGGGGTGGTACTATATGGAAACCAGTGAATGCTCTGCCCATGGCACTTTTTACCCCAGGAATAACCATCAACTAATACTTAACACAAGTGTCTGTTTCTACATTTCTATCCCTCTTTATACCATCTTAGATCCACAAGAGGAAACCAAGTGAAGCCCAACAGATTCCAATCCCCTGGTCATGTCAAGCTTATATAAGTGAATAATTTTTCTATCTGAATGTGCAAAACAAACACTACTATTTAAAAAGACACTATGTAAATTCCTCACATATAATTTCAAAGACTAGAGTATAAAAAGACTCTCATGTTTTATCTCTACCTTTCCATAAAGTGACCAGAGAGCTAATTCCATGAAAAAGGGGACTATGGAAGGCACTGTAATAGACTAATCATTATCCATGTGTCCTTATAAACAGAATCTCGATTTCATTAGAGGCAATGATGTGTACAGCCCATAGTACTTTGTGAGATAATTACCATTCCAGACTCCTTTGCTGTTGAGCATAACAGGGTAGCACAGTTCTGCCAATGAGATTTCATGGAAATCTGCTAAGAGGCTTCTGAGAGTTTTTCAGTGCTTGTAAAAACAACAATAAGAAAAGAGCTTCCTTTACCACTTTTTTCGGATTTGAAATCAGATGAGATGTTTGGAGCTATGGCAACCATGGAGCAGTGAGGTGACAAGAATAAAGACCCAAGCTAGTATGCTAAAGACACAGAGAAGAAAGAGCCTGTATCCTTGGTAACATTTTAGACGGGACTGGACTATGAACTGCCTGTCCTCAATTTCTGTTATGTAAATATTACATATCTCTATGGTTTGAGCCACTTTGAACTATCATGCTACTTGCTGCTAGAGGCAACCCTAATACAGATAAATGTCTAACTTGTTTATCTTTCTAATTTTAATACTGAGAACAGTGGCTGACATGTAGTAAGTGGTTGAGGAATACTTGTTGAAAGAATAAAGAATGAATGGATCTTAGATCAGATACTAAGCATCATACCTATAGTTGTGGGTGGTAAAGATTTTGTACTTATTTTATATGGAATTTTTATTTTGAGTATAATTTCTCTGAAAATACAATGTGCAATGCAAATTTTGTTTGCCTTACATTGCTTTTTCCTTGCTAATAAAACCCCAGATTTTTTTTTATCTTTCAACACATTATCCAAAGGAGGACAGACCCTTCCTCGGCCCCAGGAAAATCCGTCTTGTTTGAGGGACTTATGCCTGGGCATGAGAGATAATTGGGGCCAGTAGGGCTAATTCTGCTGGGGATTTTGAAGAAAGATAAGGTGGTCCACAGAAGGAAATAATCCTCTTCTCAGTGTTTCATGTGATGTCAGGATCTGCAGCAGCCACCTTGCCAAAATGAAGGGTGGAGCTTGAGGACTAAGCCACCACATCAAGAATGGGAGCATGGAGAAATGAAAAGAGCTTTGGTTCTTAATGACATGGTTGAACCCAAGCTATCTCCAGACTCCTTGCCATATGATAAAGGTATTGCTGTTAAAAAAAAAAAAAAAAAAAAACACTGGAAAATGAAGATTTTGCCTTTATTCAAATGGAACTTTTAAAATTTAACAAGGAATATGCATTAATGTATTACTTATTTAAATATAAGTTAATAATAAAGGATTAGTGGAAAATCTATTAAATACTAATAATCTGTGCTCTTTCGTCCACATCATCTGGAAACTGGTCCTCTACCTGCTTAAAGTTTGCAAAGAACCAGACCAGAGATATCCAGCAAACAAGTAAAAACTTCTGCTGAGTTCGGACTCTTGATCTCTTCTATGAATTCTCTCGCATTTCTTATCGTATCACCTTATTATCTTTCTTCATTTCTTTTTAATTTTTATTATTGACGTATAGTTAACATACAATGGTATACTAGTTTTAGGAGCGCAACATAGAGATCTGACAATTCTGTACATTACTCAGTGCTCACCACAAGTGTAGTCACTACCTGTCACCATACATTATTACAGTAGTATTGACTAAGTTCCCTATGCTGTACTTTTCATCTCTGTGACTGACTTATTTATTCATTCATTCATTCATTTATATTTAAAGATTTTCTTTTTTTAAGTAAACTCCACAGCTAATGCCAGGCTCAAACTCACAACCCCAATATCAAAAGTCTCATGCTCTACCAACTAAGCGGCCAGGCACTTATTAATCTTATTTTATAACTTATTTATTCCATTTATTTATTTTATAACTGGAAGTTTGTACCTCTTAATCCCCTTCCCCTATTTCACCCCTTCCTCCACACCCTTCCTCTCTGGCAATCACCAGTTTGTTCCCTGTATTTATGGGTCTGTTTTCTACTATTTTTATTTTGTTTTTTAAATTCCACATATAAATAAAATCGTATGGTATTTGGTCTTTCTCTGTCTGCCTTATTGCACTTAGCATCCTATACTCTAGGTCCATCCTTGTTGCAAATGGCAAGACCTCATTCTTTTTTATGACTAATATTCCATTGCATATGTGTATTTACCATGTTATAGTGACTATTTTACTTTTTCCTTTCCAGTATGGATGCCATTCATTTCTCTTTCTTTTCTGATTGTGCAGCTAGGACTTCCAGTACCATGGTGAATAAAAGCAGTGGGAGTGGACAGCATTGTTTTTCCTGATCTTAAAGGGAAAGCTTTCCGTTTTCTACCATCCAGTATCACGTTAGCTGTGGGTTTGTTATATATGACCTTTATTATGTTGAGGTACTTTCCCTCTAAACCCACTTTGTTGATCATTTTTATCATGAATGAATCTTGAATTTTGTCAAAAGCTTTGCAGATTTTAAGCCATCCTTGCATTCCTGGAATAAATCCCAGTTGATCATGGTTAATGATCCCTTGAACATACTGATTCAGCTTGCTTACCTGTTGTTGAGGGTTTCTCCATCTGTGCTCATGAGTTATTGACCTGTAGTTTTCTTTTTTTGTAGTGTTGCCTGGTTTGGGTATCAGGGTAATGCTGATCTCATAGAATGACTTGGAAGCTTGATCCCACGTGCCCAAAACCAAGAGTTGAGCGTTGAACCAACTGCACTATCCAGATGTTCCACATTTAAAGTAATTACTGATAGATATGTCCTTATTGACATATTGTTCACTGTTTTCTGATTGTTTTTATAGTTCTTCTCTGTTCCTTTTTCTCTTCTCTTGTCTCTTTCCTTGATTAAGGACTTTCTTTAGTGTTATTCTTGGGTATCTTTCTCTTTATCTTTTTTGTATATCTATTATAGGTTTTTGGTTTGTGGTTACCATAAAGGCTTGTATATAACATCCTAAATATATAGCAGTCTTTATGAAGTTGATGGTCACTTAAGTTGAAACACATTCTAAAAGTACTATATTTTTATTCCTCCTCCTTATCTTTTAAAGGATTTATTTATTTATTTTAGAGAGCAGGGGGGTGGGCAAAGAGAAAGGGAGACAGAGTCTAAAGCCAATTAATTTTAAGTATACGATGTTGTATTTTACATCTTTTTATTTTGTGAGTCTCTTAACTAATTCTTAGATAGACTTGATTTTACTACTTTTGTCTTTTAATCTTCATACCAGCTTTATAAGTGATTGGTCTAGTACCTTTATTGTGCGTTTGCTTTCACTTGTGAAATTTTTTCCTTTCATATTTTTTTCCTTGTAGATAACTACAAAAAGATAAGATCTTTTCCATCTTTTCTTTTCCACTTGTAGAAATCCCTTTAACATTCCTTGTAAGGTTGGTTTAGTGGTGATAAATTCCTTTAACGTTTGTCTGGAAAATTATCTCTCAACTTCAATTCTGAATAATCACTTTGCTGGAAATAGTGTTCTTGGCTATAGGTTTGTCTTGTTAGGGCATTAACTACATCATGCCACTCTCTTCTGACCTGCGAAGTTTGTGCTAAAAAATCAGCTGATAGCCTCTTGTACTTAACAGTTGATTTTCTCTTGCTGCTCTTCAGATTCTGTCTTTATCTTGAATCTTTTACCTTTTTTTTTTTTTTGAAACTTTTACATTTTAATTATTATGTGTCTTGGTCTGGATCTCTATGGGTTTGTTTTTTGTTTTTGTCTGTTTGCTTGTTTGTTTGAGGCTCTCTGCACTACCTGAATCTGGATTCTATTTGATTTCCCCAGATTAGGAAAGTTTTTAGCTATTATTTCTTCAAATAAGTTCTACTCCTTTCTCTCTCTCTTTTCCTTCTGGAACCCCTATACTGAGAATGTTAGTACACTTGATTTTGTCCCAGAGATCCTTTAATGTATCCTTATTTTCTTAATTCTTTTTTCTTTTTGCTGTTCAGCTTGGTTGCTTTCCAATACCCTATCTTTCAAAGCAACTGATCTGTTCTGCATCCTCTAATCTGCTTTTGATTTCCTCTAGTGTGTTTTTCATTTCAGTTATTGTATTCTTCAGCCTGATTGGTTCTATATTATTGTTGAACTTTTCACTGAGTTCATCTACCTTCTCTCAAGTTCAATGACCATTGCTTTGAACTCTTTCTCAGGTAGAGTGCTTATCTTTGTTTTGCTTAGTTCCCTCTCTAGAGTTTTGTCTTTTTCTTTCATTTGGGGCATATTCCTCTGTCTCTTCATTTTTTTAAAGATTTTATTTATTTATTAATAAGAGACACAGAGAGAGAGAGACAGAGACAGAGACACAGGCAGAGGGAGAAGCAGGCTCCATGCAGAGAGCCCGACGTGGGACTCTATCCTGGGTCTCCATGATCACACCCTGGGCTAAAGGTGGTGCTAAACCGCTGAGCCACCCGAGCTGCCCTGTCTCCTCATTTTGATTAATCATGTTTCTATGAATTAAATAGTAAAAAGCACTTCTTCCAGTCAGTCTCAAAGGAATGGTGTTCTGTAGGAACATCTCTGGGTAGATTGTATGTGTCTAGTGGCTTTGGCTGGCGGGCTTGAGCTATAGCAGGCATAGATTGGGGAGTCACAGGGCACTCTACACAGAGAGGCCAGACAACTGAAGCTGAAGTAGGTGCAGGCTGAGGAGGACAGGAGGCTAGGGGAGGATATTCTCAGGGTGTTCCATGCAAATGGATGGCTAGAGCTGAAATGGGTGCAGACTGGGTAGTCCAGGGTGCTCCAAGGAGGAAGCAGCCTTGCAGGATAGCTGGAGCTGAGATGGGCATGGGCCAGAAGGTCTCAGAATGCTCCCAATGAGGGACTGGCAGGATAGCTGGACCTGAAGTGGGTTGGTGCTGGCAGTCTCAGGGGACTCTATGCAGAGGGTGCCCTGATGAGTCATTTGGAGCTGAAACAGCTATAGGCCAGTTTTGTCCCAGGGAGCTTGGCACCTGTGTTGTCTCAGCCAGACAGCTGGAACTGCAGGCTACTGTCCAGGTGTGTTCTGGTGTGTGCTGTGCTAAGGCCACCTTAGTGGTATGGCTGGAGCTTGGGCAGGTGTGTGTGGGGGGGCTACCCTGGGGGTCACACTGGGGCTGGTATGGGGCTAGGGGCCCAGACTTACTAAAGTGGCAGGCTGGCTAGGGTACCCAGACCCTGCTGCTGTCTATGCTATCAAGATGAATGGTGAGCAAAAACAATGGTGCTCACCAGTCCTTCTGACGCTCAAGAGCACCCCATATGACACCCCCCCATCATTTGGTAGACACTGAGGGGATAGTGAGATCTTTAAATTCTAAGTGCCTATTTTAAACCATGGTTGTTTTGGTTTTTGGGTTTTGGGTTTGGTTTTTGGTTTTTTTTCTGTGCCCCAAGGAGGATAAATCTGCTTTTGGTCCCTCAGTACTCTCCATCTCCATTATAGGTCACAGCATCTGGGGTGGGATTCCCATGCATTCCATGTCTCTGTCTCTTGCCATTCTCTATGTGGTCCCACCACCCATTGTTGTACAGAAGCTGTTCACTCAGCTCTCACTTCTTCAGGAAGAATTGCTCTATTCACAGGTATTGATCTGGTATGCCCATGAAGGAGGGGAGTGCAGGGTTTTCCTACATTACCATTTTGAACCCAAATTTTGTTTCTTCACATTGAAATGCCTTTTCTGCAAATAGTCACAGCACTGAAAATGTCTCTTTACTTGTAGGCACACCATTGAATCATTAGCTTGTGATTAGTCACTCAGCCTCCATAGTGTTGTTGTAACTGGTTAAGTAAAGGACTTCTGAAAAAAAAAAAAAAAAAAAAAAGGACTTCTGTTGAATAACTGATATATATATATATATGTGTATATATATATATATATAAATTTTAATAACATTCTTGAAAAGTTTTGATAAACACACAAAGATTCTATAAAATGTTAGAAAGTTTAAGCAACAAAGCAACATTTCAGTTGCGACTTATAAAACAAATATTTCCTTGTTTGTTGATTTATTCATTTATTCATTCACATTCACATGTTCTCTCTTGGTGCTACAAAAGCAGAGAGATGGGAAGACATAAGAAAGATTAAAAACCCTCACAAACTAGCCAGAAACAAGGATCTGAATAAAACTGGAGCTAAAAAAATAAAGCTCTATGAAATGGAAGGAAGGAAGGAAGGAAGGAAGGAAGAGACCCTTATTCATAATGTGTTATATGACTTAGATTTTTACTCAGGTAAGATATTAGAAAATCACTGGTTAACCACCTCAGTGGTTAGTAATTTTCAAATAACTTAGAAGTATGGTCCAATTTATTCTAGAATGTGCTGTCATTGACTTAAAAATTTATCTTTGAAGAATAAATCATAAAAATACAGTAATTTTTTTCCTATGGTAAATATTTTTTTCTATTTATTCTTATTAATCTTATTGGAAATCTTGGTTTCTATTACCTTGTTTAAAATCTAAAATCTAAACCATCAATAAGATAGCAAAGCATATTTTAATGACATTTAAACCTGTTGCAACCCTGAACAAGTAGGAGACTGGCAATAAGACTTTAATCTGTCAGCTAGGCAATTTTCTAACCCTGTCACTAAATTCTGTGAATCCACCTATCCAAAAGGTCAGCAGAAGTAAAGGTTTCATTGCACAAGTTGATACCAGTACTATGTCCTCTGCCAAGAACGCTTGGTAAAATAAAGAATTCCATTGTTTCAATGGGTTGACCTAGCGACTTAGTCAGAAAGGTGTTCTTTATACTAATTTAGATGAAGAGACAGAATAAAGTCAAATAACTGTTTTAAGGTTGAGGAACTTCAAAGTAGTGCTTAAGGGCTCTAACATTTGATAGATCTGGGTTTGAATCTTGGCTCTGCCAATGTGAGATCGTAGTTTAACTTCCCTATGACTCAATTTCTCCATTTGTAAGATGGGGATAATAGCTCAAATGCAGCAGAGACTGTTGGCTGTCTCCCAATACCCATTCTCTCCTTCTTCCTTAGCAATAGAATCTTAATTTTTAGCTAGACACATAAATAACTGTAAAAATCTCTTTAACAACTAGGTGTGGTTATTAGTCTAAGTTCTGGGATATATGTGGAAACAGTATATGCTGCTTCTGGGAAGTGTCTTCAAGGAAAGAGGGTGTGACCTTCTCACCCTTCCTTCTTCCTACAGTTGGAATATGGACATGATGGCTGGGGCTCTAACCACTTGCTTTGTCCATGAGGCAATCTTGTGAATGAAAGCTACATATGACAGAGGCATAAAACAGAGATTGAATCCCTGCCACTATGTCATATCAGCCCTGGACTATTTCTGGGATACCTGAGCAGGAAAGAGAAATAAACCACCTACTAAAGTCATCATTTGAGGGTATATAATTATCTCTGTCAACCCTAATCCTAACTGATAATACTACCACAAAGAAAGGTAGGGACACCTGGGTGGCTCAGCAAGCTAAGTGTCTGTCTTTGGCTCAGTTCATGATCCTAGGGTCCCTGGGATTGAGCCCTGTGTTGGGCTCCCTGCTCAGTGGGGAGTCTGCTTCTTCCTCTCCTTCTGCCACTTCCCCACCACCACTCTTGCTCTCTCACTCTTACTAGCTCTTTCTCTCTCAAATAAATAAAATCCTTAAAAAAAAGAAAAAGATCTTAAGAATTAAATGAGATCATGAGTTAGCTACATAGTAAGTGCACAATAAATGATGCTTAATGTTATTATTCAAAGATAATATTATGGGCTAAATATTCAAAAGAAAAAAATATATCTATAAAAGCTTACCTTTCAGACCAATGGCACTAAGGAATTATAAAGACATCTATCAAATGGTAAATTCTATCCTGGAAAGCAACTTTTGATGCTATTGGAATAAATTACCTACAATAAAGAAAAGAGGTTAATAGCTCCCAATCTCCATGGTAACAATGTTTTCTTATACCAAGTGTTGTCTAGTGTTCCCAGTCTGAAGGATCCTGAATTTTAATAAGAAATTTAATATGAAAAATAAAGGTATGTACATGTAGTTTGCTATAAAGCAAAACCCTCTGACTGGTGATGGATCTCCTCCTAATGGTAACCTCATTTGTCAACAATAGCACCTTGCAAAAAAGAAACAATTTTGAAAAGAGAAATAAACCCTAAAAGCTCAAAAAAGGAATATTACTAGGAAAATATATATAATAAATAAGTAATATAAATATATGTATATGATTTCTGCATCAGAATTTGTCAAGAATCCTCTGAAATTACATATGTATCAGAGATACTGATGGAGAATTTGAAGATTTAGGAGCTGCCTCCCTCCCTCCACCTCTAATCATAGACTGTGTCCCAAATAATGTCATAAAAAGGTTTCTAATGCAACACAATAGTTTTTCAAAGCATTCATTGACATGATTTTTACCTCTTTCCCATAATTCTACTGCTTCCAGAACACACTTTAGATTGATTATTTTACTTTCCCTAGGAATTGCAATACTAATTCTGTTGATTTTATTTACTTTTCTAGTTACTTGTATCTAAACTCATAGCCTAGGCATCTTGAGGCCCTGGCAGAAAAAGCAAAAGTAAATTTCATAATTGTTCTGTATACAATTAGCATTTTAGGCATCCCCATTGCAAAGAACTAACAATGGAATCTGAAAGTGGTAAAGGATAAGGACCATTCTCACCTCAGTACCATTCATACTTTTTTGAGATTGAGACAAAAAAGAAGTTGGGAGGCGATACAGGTATTAGCATCACAATTTTTCAAGTAAACAAATGTAATGCTCAGAGATGCTTAATAACTTGACCAAGGTCACACAGCTTGTTTGTGAGCCTCCAAACCAAGATTTGATTTTACTTAACTCTATAGTGAGGGCTCTTTTCAGCAAGCCATTCAGCCTCCACAATATACTAAGGACAGAGAGGATAAAAAGCAGGATTTTGACTTTAATATTTGGAATAGTAATGCAATAATTACGAATGTACTTGGGAAGTTGCAGAAAATATTTTTTTTAAGTGACTCAAGGGGCACTCACGGGGCTCAGTCAGTTAGGTGTCTGACTTCGGCTTGGGTCATGATTCGGGAGTCCTGGGATCAAGCCCCACATGGGGCTCCATGCTCTGCTTCTCCCTCTCCCTCTGCCCTTCCTCCTGATCATGCTCTCTCTCTCTCTCTCTCTCTCTCAAATAAATAAATAAAATCTTTTTTTTTTTAAAAGTGACTCAACATTGAGAAATATTAATTAAGAGATTTTGGATCAAAGAAAAGGTACTCTTGAAGCCAGATATGTTTTGGAATTCAGTATCTTTCAGATTTTAGAAAGAAAAAAAGGGTACATATACCATATATTATGTTACACTTCCAGTAGGATCTAGAAAGCACCCCATTATCAAACACATTAATATTTCTGTGGTAAATCATATGAATATTCACACTAAGTGGCATATATAAAAGCTATAAAAGTCACATGTTAGTTCAGTAGTTTTCATTGCTCAATGAGTTCAGGTCTGGTCAAGCTTCAAGTTCCTAAAATACTTCCTCTTTTCATAGCTTTTTGGATTTCATAATTACAGGTAAGGGACATGGACCTATACTATGTCCTGTCTCACCAGGTGAGGGAAATACTCATGACAAACTGATTATCAGAATTGTCTTTCCAGGAACAGAATGAAGACACCACATATGCCAAGTTTGTACCATATATTTGGCACAAGCTTGTTTCCTGTTTTGTGACTCAGTTACAGTCTATTATGTGACTCAATTGAATTTAAAAGTAGGCCATGAAAATGAAATACAGGTCAGTCTACTAAAATCCAGATAAGCTATTAAGTAATTCAATGTGTGACTGTTCTAATTCAATGCTAAAACTATACTTAACTTCCAAGTTTTACCCTTAACTTGCAAATAAACAATAGAGAAAATCAGGAAGTACTATAAATAGATTATTAGTCCCTGAAATTCAATCATTAATGTAACAATAAGGTCTATCTCTGTTCAGATTAAAGACATTTGTTATCATCCTTTGACAGTTGGATTTGAAATAAACATTCGGCACATTAAAATTCAGCAAACAGGGTGCCTGGCTGGCAGTCGGTAGAGCATGAAACTCTTGATCTCCAGATTGTAAATTCAAGCCCCACATTGGGTGTAGAGGTGACTTAAAATTAAAATCTCGAAAAAATAAAAATAAAGAGTTGATTTAAAAAACTAAATACATAAAATAAAATTCAGCAAACAATCATTTCTACCCTGTACCTGTGTAAACCTGTGGAGTGACTTAACATGTTATCATCTGTCATTTGTTGAGGAGCCTCTATACCTGGATCCAACATATTCTAAAACTACAGATAAATTTGCACATAGCATGTAGTCACCAAAAAAATTAACCACTAACTGTCTTACTTCGTTATTCTCTGGGATTGCATTGATATTTCTCCCTCCTGGTCTGTGTCTCTTTTGATCTTCAGTCTTCCTTGATTCTACAACTGAGACTATTTTCCCATTAGATATTTGTAGAATTTTTATTTTCAAGTGTTGAAATATGTTGGCCTTGATCTTCAGGAGACTTACCAATTAATATTGCTAAGAACTAGGAAAAATAGTAAAATACTAAAAATGGACATAGACATCTAAAAATTATTTTGGCATAATTATTTCCCTTAATAAACTTGTGGCCTGTGCTTTATGGCATCATTGTCAATGTGACAATGGCTACTACTCTTTTTGATTTTTTGCCTTGTAAACAGATAGTAAAGAGACCACATAATTAGATATGTGCTGCAGGGAATATGTTGCATGCACAATTCATTTTAAAACTGAATAAGAATATAAAAAAAGTAAAAAAAAATATTGAGCAAGAAAAGAAAAAAAAATAGAAAGTAATTTCTCAATTATTGCCTAGAAAGTAATTTCTGGCTTGTCATATCCTAACATAAAACAAATCTTTTTTTAATCAGTTCTCAATTCAATTTTTTCCCCAATCTAATTCTATATTACAGAAGCTCATGTAGCATCAGGAAGAGGCAGCTACCCTCCTGTGTAAAAATGCACAAAAGTAGCTAATTACATGAAAAACAGAAAAGACATATAAACAACCCGTAAAAGGGGTAAAAGACAGATGGCTAAATGCGATAACTAAATTCTACAAATATTACCATTAACACGTTAACCACCAAAATCATTTCTTTCCTAAGGGAACATAGTTTGGAAACAATAGCACATATTTTATAAGGTGCCCCTTGACCTATATAAATTGAAAAATAAGCAGAACGTGCCTGTCCTTTCATTGCCTCCCCTACAGTAACTCATTAACAGTTTCAATTATGTTCACCCACTTTCTGGCTCCACCAAGCCTTTTGTTTGCTTTTTCCAGTATCCAAATACAGAATGAATTCCAAATAACCTTCACCAAATATGTCACTTTAAAATTTATCTACATGGGTTATTTTGTGGAGCACTTAGAGAGAGCCAATGGCAATCTTATAATAAAATGTATTAATCCAATTCTCTGATTATTTAGATAAAATAGAGTGGTGGCCAAAAAGTAGTGGTTTGGTCAGGGCACACATTGAGTGGCAGAGCCCAGACTAGAACTCAAGTCATCCAACTCCCTCTCCAGTGCTCTTTCCCACAGGCTCCCTTAGATCATGTTTCATATAGGACCACAACAGGTGCGTAGACCTTTTGTCAAAGAGGCAGCTAAGTCTTTGTCTTCCATAAGGCTCTTCAATTTCTTCATCTCAATCCTATAATTACACTTTTTTCATTTTATGAGGTTTTTTTAATATTTTATTTATTTATCCATGAGAGACACAGAGAGAGAGAGGTAGAGACACGGGCAGAGGGAGAAGCAGGCTCCACGTAGGGAGCCCGACGTGGGACTCGATCCCGGGTCACCTGGATCAGGCCCTGGGCTGAAGGTGGCGCTAAACTGCTGAGCCCCCCGGGCTGCCCATTTTATGAGGTTTTATATCACATTTTATCCAAAGCATTTCAAAAGCTATGCTACAAATTTATTGTTTTTATTATTTATTTGAATTTAGCTGAATAATTTACACAATTATGAGTAGGATAAGAGGTTCAAAAACCATATCCATGATATAAGTAGAAACACCACAACCTATCTGCTAAAAAATTGTTTTCATCGAAGAACAGCTGACACATAATATTGGAGTAGTTTCAGGTGTAAAATATAGTGATTCAACATTTATATACATTATTAAATGATCCCCACAATAAGTCTAGTTATCTGTCACCATAGAAAGTTATTGCAATATTATTGACTATATTCCCTGTGCTGTGTTTTACATTCTCACGACTTACTTATTTTATAAGTGGAAGCTAATCCCATTCACCTATTTTCCCCACCCCCACTTCCCTCTGGCAACCACCAGTGTGTTCTATGTATTTATAAGTCTCTTTCTGTTTTGTTTGTTCATTTGTCTTGTTTTGTTTTTTAGATTACACATAAAAGTGAAATCATATGGTATTTTTCTTTCTCTGACTTATTTCACTTAGCATAAGACCTTCTAGATCTATCTATGCTGTTGCAAATGGCAAGATTTCATTCCTCTTTAAGGCTGAGTAATATTCCATTATGCATATATACCACATCCTCCTATCCATTCATCTTCTTATGGACACTTACATTGCTTCTATATCTTGGCAATTGTAAATAATGCTGCTAGTGAGAGAGAAAAACGATAAACAACAAATTAACTATCTGTAGAGTAGATCATGCTCATTAGGAGAACCTAGATATAACTTGGATGAGATAATGTGAGGTGTTGTCATATGTCAGAGCTCTTTGTCACTCTCACCAAAACTGCTTCCAAGACAAGCTTCTGATAAGCAAAGAGAACAGCGGGAAGTGTTTTCTCTTTTTCTACAAAAAAGACTCTATAAATTGAGTGTCTACCAAATTGTACTACTTGTATTAGTTAGAAGAACACAATGGTACTATAAAATAAAATAGTATAATTGGCAGGAAACAAGTATTTGCTCATATATGTATTCAGAGTTCCTTGGACAGTAGGAGCAATACCATGATACTGTTTGCTGTAGTAGAAGATTCAGTGCAATGGGTCTGCTTCAGTTGCCACATAAGGAGGTTCTGACATAAAGGTAGTTATGTGATCTCCTTTAGAAGAGATAATCAACTTCAAGAATCATCAAGAAAGGGCAGCCCGGGTGGCTCGGCGGTTTAGCTCCACCTTCAGCCCAGGGTGTGATCCTGGAGACCCGGGATCGTGTCCCAAGTCAGACTCTGCATGGCTCCCTGCTTCTCCCTCTGCCTGTGTCTCTGCGCCTCTCTCTGTGTGTGTCTCTCATGAATAAATAAATTCATGAGAATTCATGAAGAATAAATGAATAATTTATTCAAATTCATGAGAATAAATGAATAAATAAAAATCTTTAAAAAAAAGAATCATCAAGAAATAGCCATAAAATAAGGGTCCACGGTGACTTTATTTCATTGTTGATTATGTGCTTTCTTAGGTATTCTAAACAATACAATCTTTATAAGTAAAATCCCATATCAATCTGCAATAAACCCCCTCAAGACAGGGCAAGACAACTTATCCGCCTAGAGCATTCTTCTTCTGAATTTTTAGAGATCGTCCACTTCTAGCATAAAAATGTTTTGTTGTCATTCCCAGGTTTTCAAGATACAACTATAAAAATAGTAAAAAGAAACTAAATACAGAAAAGGTAGAATTTTACCAATAGATTTTTAGTTTTGGTTTATAAAGTACACAGAGGCCTTAATGATGTGCATTCATATGAAAAATGATTTCATATTCAAACCCAATACCTTCTGAAAACTGCCACAGCAGACACATTTCCTCTAAAAGGATATCAACTGTGGCTTTTGTTTCACCCTGAGTTAATCAGTGGGGAAGTTTAATTACTATATGTAAAAGTATTTTGAAAGATGTAACAGTTATCATTTTTATTATATTTATATATGTCCAACCTATCACAAGAGAAAAATAGGTGAGGTAACTCATAACTTCAAGAAATAGAAAAACAAAATTATTAAGCAAAGCCCTAGAGTCGATTATGCTCTAATGACTCTGAGATTCCCAGCAGCAAAGCAAGAAAGAAATTCGAGGTGTTATTTTCTTTCCTTCCTTTTGTCTGGTAAAAGAAAGTATACAAATTCATGTGAAAAGATACATTTGTCTTCTCCTGGTATTAAATCAGAGCAAGAATTACATGTAAATGCCAAAATAACAGATGATGAATATTATAATGGACAAAACTCAACTGCAGTTGTTACAGGCACTTTTCATATTAGCATTTCTTGAAGTGGAAAAAGTCAAGAAAGAGAAAGTCATTTATGAATATAATCATCTCAGAGAACTAAATTAGTGGAATTTAGTGTTTCACAATCTCTTGTCCTAACTTGATTCAAGGATTTAGCTTGGAAAAACTAGAGGAGCATTTCTGAAAGTGTGATTTGAAGATCCCCTGAATCAGACTATTCCAGGTTCTTTTTCAAATGTTAAGATTTCTGGCCTACACTCCATTACAAAATCAGAAATTCAGGAATCTCAATTGTAAGTAAGTTTTCCTGGGTGAATTGTATACTTGTGGTGTTTGGTTATTAAACATCTATCAGGATCAAACCCACCCTTCTCTTTTTGGCTTTGTGATGCTGCGACTAAGTCTTCGTAACCAAATTTCTTCCTTGCAACCTGCTCGCTGTTAGGTTCTGCCAATAGGAAGGGAGCAAAGATGCTGGGTGGAAGGAGATGTGCCATGCTCCTAGTTTGCTCATTGTTCCTGTCAGTGTCACTCCGTCACAGCCTTCACCCCAATAGTGCTCATTGTTTCTAGTAGCAGTTGGTTCCATTTTCCACTTCATTTCCATCTCACAGAACCAGGCTGGTGGTGCTCATTTTGAGCATCAGCATCTTCTGAAGTCTGGGTTCCAGCTCCACTGGGCTCTCCTCTGAGTTCCTGAGGCACCACCACCATCCAGGCAGCTTCCTCACCTCAGAAGTCTGGATTCTTCCTCCAAGCTTCTAAGTCCTAGCAACCCAACTTTTTCCCCTTGCTCCCCCACCTCCCAGCCTAATTGCAACTACTTCTTGCAATTTCCCTGTGTTAAGTTTGTTCCTTTTCGACCTCTGATACCTATATAACCAATTCCCTCTATAAATTCTCTGAAAAACTGGTAGGGTTTTTTTTCCTGAGTTGGACCCTGATTGATACAGATATTAAAATTTGTGTTCTATCCTAGACCTAGCAATTGCATTAAATAGGTATTAACCCAAAGGATATAAACATACTGATCTGAAGGGGCACATGCACCCCAGTGTTGACAGCAGCATTATTAACAATAGTCAAACTATGGAAAGAGCCCAATGTCCATTGACTGATGAATGGATAAGGAATATGTGGTATATATACACAATGAAATATTACTCAGCCATCCAAAAGAATGAAATCTTGCCATTTGCAACAACGAGGATGGAGCTACAGTGTATTATGCTAAGTAAAATAAATCAAACAGAGAAAGACAAATATCATATGAGCTCACTCATATGTGAAATTTAAAAAACAAAACAGATGTGGAAGGGAAAAAGGAAAGGGAGGCAAATCATGAGACTCTTAACGATAGAGAACAAACTGACAGTTGCTGGAGGAGAGGTGGGTGGGGGATGGGCTAGATGGGTGATTGGTATTAGGGAGGGCACTTGTGATGAGCACTGGGTGTCATATGTAAGAGATGACTCACTAAAGTCTACTCCTGAAACCAATGTTACACTATATGTTAGTTAACTAACTAGAGGTTCAAGTAAAAACTTAAACACACACACAAAACTTGAGTTCTAGTGACTTGAGGGATTAAGGAGGCAACAACATATCTCTTACCCAAGAGATTGTTCACTTATCAATTGTTCAAACTCCTATTTTGAGAGCAATAAATAAAAGACTGGTACCAAGAGCTTCAACTACTACATGCTATTGCCTTAAGAAATTTCCAGAAGCTTTGGGTTCCAGATAAGCACATAAGCACATAAGTTCCAGAAACTTCCTAATTCAAAATGAAAATTTCTCACATAAGCTTTCCCAGATTCAGAGCTAATCTGCTTTTATATAGGAGTAGCCCACTTATGAGTCTGGGAGCAGGACAAAAAATTTTATCAAAAGAAATATTCATTCTGCCTAAGGGCTTTCATTGGAAGCTTTACTTTCATTATCTGCAAGACAAAGGCCAAACCGTGACTTTATATTTAAAGCCATTCATGAAGTTATGCCTACAAAATTCTTGAAACTCATTTTAATCATCTTTATTATGGTGTTGCTTCCTCCTGAGCTAGCTGTTCCATGACACACCTTATGTTTGGAGTCCTGCCTCCCTGCTACATTGGCTCAAGCAGTTTTCTCTGCCTGGGAGTCCTCACTGAATATGCAGATATCTAGATCAGGATACATAATGGGAACTCAACACATGTTGGAAATGGCTTTCACTGACTTCTTTCTACATTAAGCCTTCCTCAGGATTATTCTGTTTTGAACTGCCATGGCAGTACATTTTATACATAGCAAAGGTTATCTTTTGAATTGCTTGTAGACACATCCAACCTATCAATTCTTTAAGAACAAGCCATATATCCTGTAGCCATGTATCCTCGCAATGCCCCCAATGACCTTGCATCGAATAGTGACTGATAAAATTTGTTGAGTGAATAAATGACCTAATGATAGTCATCTACATTTTTTAGAAGTCAACCATTTCTCTTATACTATATTATAGCTATTTCAAATTATTTTACAAATGGAGAGGATACAGACAATATCGATATGTCTTACACTATGTCCACAGTGTTATAAAATAATTGTTTTCATTTGTCTAAGTCTGCATAACACTCTCCACATATTAACTGCTTAAAATTCTGGTGCCACTTCTGTGGAACTATTTTCTGTTTTAATCAAGGAAACTAAGGCTCTAAGAATTTAAGTGACCCTGTCCAAGGTCACATAATGAGACAGTGATATTCCTGGAATTTGACAAGGGCTCTTTTCACACATATGATATGGTCCCTCGGAAAGTTGGTGCTCAGATGATGATGATGGTGGTGATGAGCTCACCTGACAGATTGCTCTTCTTCCTCTGCAGAGACTCGCCTTCAACACCAGGAACAACTTGAAAGGAATGACTCACAGTTCCCGGCAGCAGTGCCAGTTCATGTGCTAGGATTCTGACCACAAGTGTAATGATCAGGCCAGGGAGTCAGATTTCTGCTGGATTTAGAAAAGTATCTATGTGTTTATGAAAGGAACACAATGGGCTGGTGATAGTACTGCGGATCTTGGAGGATCCCCATCCACCTCTTCACCCCAGCCAGGAGCATGGCTATGGGAGGAGGAAGGCAGGCAACAGAAAGGTAAGTGTGGCTTCCCATGTCCTCCTCCTTCCCATCTTAAACTAGAGCAGTTGCTGGGTAACCCAGTCCTGTGTATTGTTTCATAAAGTCTAGTGAGCTACTGAAATTCTTACTGGCTCAAAAATTTCAAACACACTAGCAACATAGAGGGGCATAGTGCAGATAGTACACACTGAATATATTTTTTTCTCCTGTTGAGCTCTCTGAAAAATAAGGTTAGTATATACCTTTGGTGGCACTCTCAATAGAGGACTTGTAATAAAGAACATGTTTTATAAAAATATGTGTTAATAACTTTACAGAGCTTTCAGATAATTTCAAAAGGTACCCACTCAGGTTCCTTAGAGTCTCAAAGAAATATTATAATCTGTATCTACTTATCTTCTATAGAATATTTGATATATAAGATGGTCTTATTGCAAGACAAATATTAGATTAGAACGAAGATCAAACCAAATAAAACTTAATTTCCTACATCATCAGTTCAGGTGGGCAATGTCTCTCAAACTTCTAAATGTCAACTGCCCCAATGGTTTAACCTTTCTTTCCTCTGCCCCTCTTTAACCTGCTCTTGCCTCTCCTGACCCTTTTCCTAACCACCCAGTCTTCTCTTTCTACTTCTGTCCCTTCTAATTCTCCCCCATTTTCTTTCATTTTGTGGAGTAGGGACTTAACCTTAAAGAAATTGCTTTGTTTGCTGCACTTTGCCTCAAGCTTATCTAAGCAGCCAGTCCTGTTTGCAGAAAATAAAAGTTAAAAAACTAAGTTTTGTGACCCAAGGGTAGAAGGGTGAGTTATGAACGTTCCCGCATAGCCCATTGTCCCTGAGATCATGCCATCAGCAGAGAACTAGGTCTGGTTTTACTGAATAATCCCTCATCCACACACAACCTATATATGTGCTTCAGGGGAGTTGGCAGGAACTATGAGAGGGCTAAAAATTATAAATTAAGTGTAAAAATATGTTTGCAATTACCAATAAGTTAGTATTTCCACTACTAGAGAAATATTATATTTTACCATTATAAATAATTATGTACTTTGGCTTTTCACCATCTAGATGCCTTTATGGGATTATAAGCAATATTTCATTTTCTGACAAAGAGAAAATTAGAATCATGAAGATTAACTGTTCCTAGAGATTGGACAAAGATAATAACAGTATAGATTCCTGAAAATGAACAGATAGAAAATCCATCTAAACTGGCAGAAGGAAGTCAAATTGGAACCATGCAAAATGAAGTAACAATGAAGTGCAATCATTAAGGTAGCCGTGAGGTTAATTTACTTAACACTCTTTTCTGTCCCTGGGAGTCAGCAGATTATCCCAAGATGAAGAAAAGATATAGGTGTAATCTTGTAAGACGAGAGCTGTGGGACATAGCTACAGACAAAGCCAGCCTGAGAAAAAGGGCACAAAGGCTAAATATTGAATTTATATGGTGTTACTGGAAGGCAGCCAGGAAAGGTTTGCCTTGCAAAGTCTATAGCTTAAATGATTGGCCCAAGAAGATACTACGGTTACCTTGAAGACAGGCACTCAGGCACAAGATTGCTTCACATGGGCACACAGGCTGTTCACTGCACAATGCCAGGGGGCACCATTCACAGAGACTACAATGTGAAAGGAGCCCCCTGAATCTGTGAGATGTGGAGGCCCTTCTGTGCTAACCTGTTGGAGTCATACAGAATAAGAGAAAAAAGCAGGATATAAAATCATACATAAAATTTGGCAAGAGGGGCACCGGGCTGGCTCATTTGGTGGAAAGTGTGACTCTTGAACTCATAGCCCTGAGTTCAAACTGTGAGTTCAAGCCTGACATTGGGGGTAGAGATTACTTAAAAATAAAGCATGATAGTGACTTTTTTTTTTCAAATAAAACATATACATAGAAAAAATGACCAGAAACTATATCAAAATAATAAAGTTTCTGGAAGTATGCTTGAATTCACTTTTCCTTATTCCTAATTTTCTTTATTTTTCCATTAACTAAATTAGCAGCTTTTTAATCAGTTAACAGCATTTAATATTAGTAGTTTAAAAGAGCCAAATTGACACTATTTATAGTTTCAATGTTATAAAGTGTCAAAGCTGTAAAGATTAGAATGGTTTCTACAAGGAGGTAAAATCCTTTAGAAAAATTGGCACTATTTTTCTACATGTGTTTATATTTTAACTAGTTTTGCATTTTAAACTATTCAATAAAATTTAAGCGTTATCTTTTCTTTTGAAAGCCCTGATTTTATTATAAATACAAAGAGCTGTGTATACAAAATGAAAAGTTTCCAGCAATGTTCCCTCAGCTCCAGGGTTCTCCCAATGCTGTTTACCTCTGGGTTGGCTTCAGTTTAGACCTCAAACCTCCTCCAGCAGCTAGAACCACTTGATTCCAGGTTCACAGCCAATGGAAAGAAAGACTGTCCACCCCTAAACCAATGACAGCCAAGAGGAGGGGATTAGTTTAGATTAATCAGGATTTACCCTATCACTGCTACACCAAGGGGAATGATTAGAATCAAGGATAAATACATGTTTTGTGAGGGTTAGAATTCATACACTCTCTTTCAGTAAAACAAGTTAAAAATACAAATTCATTATGAAAATGAACATTTTTTGGAATAGAAAACCAAAGTGTAAGTTTTTTAAAATGCAAGGTGTCATGGACAACACAAAATCTAGAAAACATAATTTTTTCATTAACTTCCTGACACATTTCCATTACACCTTTTCTACAGTTTTTTGGCCACATACTCTTTGCCTCTTCCTATGACAATTGTGAAATAGTTCATAAAGAAAAAATAGAAATGAAATTCAATCTTGCCCCTGGCATATAGAATTTGAAATTCTTTTCATATTGATAATTTCAATAATTTTCTTTTAGCATTACAGTTAGTTATCAGTGATGTTATATACGTTTTCAGGAATGTTATCAAATTTAGGTAGGCTTTTATCAAATTCTTTTTCTCATATATGGCTTTAAAATTTGAAAGAATCTTTCACAGTCTAGATTCCAGATGCATACCTCTCAAATTTTAAATCTCCTCCACTACCCACATACTGCCAGCACCAGGCATTACAGGACCTGCTCATGGTTCCATATATACATCCTATGCCTTTGTTGGTACAACATAATGGGTGATTTCTGGAAGCCATTTTTATTCCAAGGCAGCTAACTGCACAGGGGAGAATTCCAAACCAGGTAAATATGTCCTGTTAAACCCAAACAAATATATTCTATATTCACCATACCCTTGGTTGGATCTCAAAAATGCCCTAGACCACTGCATGTCACCCACCTGAAGGGCAAGTGTGATGCAGGGGAGATTGAAGAGTGAATCAAAAGTCAGTCCTAATCAATGTGAGTTAACATGGCCATGTTAAATCAGTATCCAGGTCCAATAACAATACAATCAATTTGAGAAGTGACCAAAAATATCATCTAGGAAAAAAATAGTGCCCAATACATTTTTTTGTTGTAATGATTAACTTATAGATGCATCTTAGTTAACTAGTTAATAAGTAGTTAATGTGTCACATTCCTGATGTGATCCCACGTTCAATGGCATGAGAGAGGAGGAGACAGACATAGAAATCTATCACCAGGCCTTGATTTTGAAGAACTAGTGACCCGACAAGGGCAACAAAATGTATAGACATTTATTTTCTGCTTTAAAATACTTGATAGATTAAAAAGAAACAATAAAATGAATATATGTTGACATTATGAACATCTTGATTTTATGTTATACACGTTAATTACATGAAAAAATAAAGGACATGATACTATTTGAAAATGAGTTTGGTTGGAGATTCACACTGATGTTGTGGAAGGAATAGTGTCTACCCAACTTTTAGTGTGCCTGTTTCATCTTGGATTCAAAGCTATTTAACATTTTCATCACTTGTGTGGTTGATGGACTAGAGCACATGATGATTAAATTTACAGATAATAGCAAATTGGACTAAGTAGTTATTACTTTGGAGGACAGGATTAGAATTCTAAATGACCTTTGAAAGCTGGAAAAGGAGTCATATAAATAGACTGATGAGCAATTGTGTTGAGAAATGTGTGAGGAAGTACACTTATGATTTTTTTAACTACACAAACAAATGTACCAATTTCTTGAACAAACATTTTTTAAATGCAGAAACCACTATTCATCACAAATTGAATACACATCAGTAAGTACAGCAATTACATTTTTTAAATGCTTCATTTTGGAGGTGGTTTAACAACAGTGTAATTGGAAGGAAACAGAAAATAATATATTTTCCCACTACGTCTGGTACCATGCAATATCTCATGGATCAAGGTTTACTTTAATTCAGGAGAAAATTATTTCCTAAGGGTATTTGACTACAGAGATTTTGCACATGTTAGATTTCTCCCCTGAGTGGAAGGAATGTCAGAGTAGTGTCAAAGGGGCCTAAAATTGGGGTCTGTTCAAAACATTTATATATAACACTGTACCAAGTACTAGATACAATAAGATAAATAGGGCATGGTGTCTGTGGGCAAAGGAGAATTTGAAAGGATTAAAAACACAATGATAATATACATTTTCTTCCTTAACTAAATAGTAAATAAATTTTGTTTATTCCATAATTCAAATTGGTGGCATTTGTCAATTATATCTGTCATTATGATTTCTCCAAGATTAATCTCCTGAGGTAAATTAGATGTTAATACAAATAAATATAGAAATATTTATAAAAATAAGCCTGATACCTAGAGCAACATCGCAAACACACTTAGAGTAGCTTTGATGAGTCAGTCACAAGGACTGTGCCCCACACATATCAAAGGATCAGACAGCTGACAGCCCCCAAAACATTATGGCAGAGTTAAAAATCAATATATGTTTATTTTTTTCATAAGTCATTTTATTACTCTGCTTTGCTGGTATTTGAAAGCCAGTCACAAGAGCTTAAGGATGTCTCATTAACTTTGCTGAAAGAGTGAAATACACAAAAAATTTTGGTTTAAAACAGTGGAATTAGAAAATATCTGAACTCGGGAACCCCACAGGAAACAGATCACTGTTTATATTTTATTCACATCATTTTATCCAGTTTTAAGCTATAAATGATTTACAGTGTTCCCCACTGTAGCATATATGGTTACTGTGTTTTATCCTCAAGAATAATAATGTTCTAAAGAAATTTTCTACTCTCTAAAAAATAAGCATCAAGAAAAAGCAACTGTAGTTTTATTATATTATTTATATGCCTTTTAAAAGTAATAATAAATTTAAAGTTTGGGTGTACAGTTTTTAACAGTCTTAGCTATTATAGTGCTCTTCTGTAACTTGAAGTTCCCCGCCAAAGCATTCCAGATTTTAAATTCTCCTTTGAGCAAACTCTGTGACTGTAACTCTCAGGATTACTGTTACTACTTCAAACGGCATTTTTTAAAGATTTATTTATTTATTTATTCATGGGGGGCGGGGGGCAGAGACACAGGCAAAGGGAGAAGCAGGCTCCATACAGGGAGCCTGATGTGGGACTTGATCCCGGGTCTCCGGGATCACGCCCTGAGCCAAAGGCAGGCGCTCAACTGCTGAGCCACTCAGGTGTCCCTCAAATAGCATTTTTAATGATTGTATTTCTGCATTATTACAAAAGGTCATATATCAATAAGTTAGATGGAGTGCCTTCGGTGAAGGAGGAAGGAATGGGAGTAAGAATTGTAAATTAAGGTAAGAAGTTTAAAAACTAAAATGAGAGGAGCTTTCATGGACTGATGATTATAAAATGGAAGGAAGTATGAAGAATAATGTTTATAATAATTCTAAAGTTTAAAAAGTATTTTTCCAAGATCTATAAAGAACTTATTAAACTCAACACCAAAGAAACAAACAATCCAATCATGAAATGGGCAAAAGACATGAACAGAGATTTCACCAAAGAAGACATAGACATGGCCAACACGCACATGAGAAAATGCTCTGCATCACTTGTCATCAGGGAAATATAAATCAAAACCACAATGAGATACCACCTCACACCAGTGAGAATGGGGAAAATTAGCAAGGCAGGAAACCACAAATGTTGGAGAGGATGTGGAGAAAGGGGAACCCTCTTGCACTGTTGGTGGGAATGTGAACTGGTGCAGCCACTCTGGAAAACTGTGTGGAGGTTCCTCAAAGAGTTAAAAATAGACCTGCCCTACGACCCAGCAATTGTACTGCTGGGGATTTACCCCAAAGATACAGATGCAATGAAACGCCGGGACACCTGCACCCCGATGTTTCTAGCAGCAATGTCCACAATAGCCAAACTGTGGAAGGAGCCTCGGTGTCCATCGAAAGATGAATGGATGAAGAAGATGTGGTTTATGTATACAATGGAATATTACTCAGCCCTTAGAAATGACAAATACCCACCATTTGCTTCGATGTGGATGGAACTGAAGGGTATTATGCTGAGTGAAATAAGTCAATTGGAGAAGGACAAACATTATGTGTTCTCATTCATTTGGGGAATATAAATAATAGTGAAAGGGAATAGAAGGGAAGGGAGAAGAAATGGGCCGGAAATGTCAGAAAGGGAGACAGAACATGAAGACTCCTAACTCTGGGTGGTGGAAGGGGAGAGGGGTGGGGGTGGGGGTGAATGGGTGACGGGCACTGAGGGGGGCACTTGACGGGATGAGCACTGGGTGTTGTCCTGTATGTTGGCAAATTGAACACCAATAAGAAATAAATTTATTATTAAAAAATAAAAATAATTAAAAAATAAAAAGTATTTTTTTAAAGGGAGAGGGACAGTATTTCATGGGCAGGACAGAAGTCACCTAACAATGATTTTCAACTTTTCACTCACTAGAGCAGTGGTTCTCAGAATGTGGTCCCAGGACAAGCCAAATCAGCATCCCCTGGAAACTTGTTAGAATAGTAAATTATCAGGCCCGTCCCTGACCTACTGAACCAGCAACTAAAGGGTGGAGCCCAGTAATCAAGTTTTTAGTATATGTGCTGCCGAAGCAAGCACACCAGTAATCAAGTTTTAACAAAGCTCTGGAGGTGATTCTATGCATGATAAAGGTGGAGAACCATATTAGTAACACCTGAGAGCTTTTAAAACATTACCCAGGCCCCATCTCAGACCGATTATATCAGAATCTTCAGGGATGGGGCCTTGGCACCAATATAGTTTTCAACAGTCCCCAGGTGCTTCTGATTGTTGGGCAGAGAATCTGCCTTAGCCCTTCTTCAACCCTAGAGAAAGAAGCCAAATGGCTGAGCTCCAAAACACTCCTTCAACAGAATTAGCTGAATCTTGAACCCGTTTACTTCTTTTCCAATGACAGATATTCTTAAATTTGAAAACCACAGGCTGAGCATAGTCAGGATTGATTCATTCTATTGAAATCCATGAACATCTTCATCAGTAGCTCCTAACCCCAAGGCAATAAGGACACTACACCTTCATTTGATGAAAAGAAGAGAAGAGAACCATCCTGACCCATGAGGTGCAGTGAGGACACCTCAACAAGCCAAGAATCTGGAGAAAGGGCCACAGCCCTAGTGGAGGGGAAGATAGGAGAGTCCTCCTATAGGAGTACAAGCAGGCCCAGACAGGGAATTAAAAGAATAAAAAGCGGATATGGTGTCACAGACAAATCTCATCAGCGTCAATCAGTTTACCTGAGGCTAACCTTGTACAGCCAAATGGAGATTAGTCAGATACAAAGATAAATTATCTCTGAAATTATCTTGCGAATAGTGGGGAAACTTTTAAAAATTTCCTGACATTAAATGTACATGTAAATTCCAGGCACTATCTCAGCGGGACTGTGCCCAATCATTCCCAAGGAAGGTTCCTCAGAATAGGAGCTGGGATGTTTACTAAAGAAATGATGGGTTTTTCAAGAGATGCTGTTTACCAGGTGCCTGGGTGGCTCAGTCAGTTAAGTATCTGCCTTCATTCAGTTCAGGTCATGATCCCAGAGTCCTGGGATTGAGCCCCATGTCGGGCTCCCCTCTCAGCAGGTAATCTGCTTCTCCCTATCCCTCTGCCCTCTCCCCTGCACCCCTACTATGCGGTCTCTCTCTCTCTCTCTCTCTCAAAGAAATGGATAAAATCTTCAAAAAGACAGAGAGAGGGCAGCCCAGGTGGCTCAGCAGTTTGGCGCCGCCTTCAGCCCAGGGATCCTGGCTGGAGATCCGGGATTGAGTCCTGCGTTGGGCTCCCTGCATGGAGACTGCTTCTCCCTCTGCCTGTGTCTCTACCTCTCTCTCTCTCTCTCTGTCTCTCTCTCTCTGTCTCTCATGAATAAATAAATAAAATCTTTTTAAAAAAGACAGAGAGAGATGGTGTTTCCTGAGTTTCCAGTTGGAAGCAGGAATCAAGGGAGAGAAATAGAAACTCCCAGGCCCAGGCCTGTTCTACTAGTTTCTCTAGCACCAAGATTTCCAGAAATTATCCTGAAAGTTTAGCAAACATTGCTAGAAGGATCTCCATTTTTCATAAAAAAGAATAGACATACAAAAGCTGAGACAATAACTTATTGATTAAATTATAAAAGGTGAGTGTTGAATATTCTGAGTTAAAGAAATTAGAAATTCGATTGGTTTATTTTTTTATTTTTTTAAAATGTTATTTATTTCTTTGAGAGAGAGGATACAATCAAGAAGAGGGGCAAAAGGAGAGGGAGAAGCAGACCTCCTGCTTAGGGAACTCAACATGGGGCTTGATCCCAGGATCCTTAGATCATGACCTGAGCTGAAGGCAGACACTTAATCAACTAAGCCACCCAGGTGCCCCTAATTGGTTTAACTTTCAGTTGAAGACACTTAGTGATGAAGTTACATGTCCTAGTATTTAAGCTGTGGCATTAAATAAGCAATACATAACTTAATTTTTTTTGAAATATGGTCCAGGCATATAAAATACTGAAGATACCAAGAAATGGTATTCAAAAAATAAAAATAGAAAAAGAACAGTTGGGGGTCTCAAGACTATAATTTCTTATTTTTAAGATAGCATCAAAATGTGCCTTAGGTTTTCCCTACAATAGTTCAAAAACTTTAACTGCCCCAGAATCATCTGGGAACCTTGAAAAAACAGATTGCTGGGCCTTGCCTCCAGAGTTTCTGAGTTCAGAGTTCAGGAGTGCAGGTATATTTCGCATTTTTAAGTTC
The DNA here is from genome assembly GCF_011100685.1 of Canis lupus familiaris. Classification (NCBI taxonomy): domain Eukaryota; kingdom Metazoa; phylum Chordata; class Mammalia; order Carnivora; family Canidae; genus Canis; species Canis lupus. The sequence goes on from NC_049233.1 coordinate 27,242,112, forward strand.
TCTCGTGATGCTGTGCTACTGCTCTGAGAACACACTTTGAGAAGCACTGATTTAGAATACTGATTAAATTCTAGCATTTTCAATTTGTTTACAATTATATAACACATAAGATTTACAAAGAGATAAAGCATAAGTCAATACATATACTTGACCTACTACCTAAGAAATTAAACATTACAGTTGAGTTCCCCTATGTATCTTTCCTGGATTCTTTCCTCTTCCAACTTATGTAGGGGTAATCATTATCCTTCATGTTTAATCATGATTCTTTATGGTCTTCAAAGAACTGCAAATCAATAAGGAACAGGAAAGGTTTGTTTTAAAGATGAAGAATATAAATAGGCTACTTTCTGAAGAAACTCAAAAGATGATGATTACCAGTTGATGATAAGTAAATATATTATTAGGTCATGTTGAAACTTACTAAAGTCAGAGGAACACAGGATTTTCAAGAACTATGAAATAATACTTTACATCCATTTTTTAAAAGATTTTATTTATACATGAGAGACATATAGAGAGAGGTGGAGACATAGGCAGAGGGAGAAGCAGGCTCCCTGTAGGGAGCCTGATGTGGGACTCAATCCCAGGACCCCGGGATCACAACCTGAGTCAAAGGCAGATGCTCGACCACTGAGTCACCCAGGCATCCCACTTTACATCCATTTAATGGGCAAGAATTAGGAAGCTGCGTAATGCCAAGTGTTGGAGGGTTTGAGGTGCAGAGGGAGACAGGAGTTCTATGCCTATGGGTGCAGACTTCGAAAAAACAATCTAGTTTCTTGGTCAAATCAGTATTGGTATACGCTGTGCCCCCTGCAATTGAGGTCCTGACTATCATTTCCTAAGAAAAGAGACTTGTTTGAAGATTGTGATAAAAGTCAGAGACAATCTAGTGTCCATGATTGGGGAGGCAGGAGGGGGTGTAGATAAACAAAATGTGTAGAAGCAATTACTCCTTGAACTACCCTCCTGCAATTAGAAGAAACAGAAGACTACATGTACACATAGAAACACAGATAAATCTTAAAACCTAGTTTTGGTTTTTTAAAAGACACAAAATGAGATTTCTATCAAATTTCATATGTATGTATGCATATTATTTTATTCTCTAAACTGAGAGTAAACTGCAGACATGATGCCCTCCATCCCTTATTGCCCTAAACCCCAGAGTCCTGAAAATGAGAAATAGAATATTTTCTTACATCATTGCAAAATCAGGAAATTAGCACTGACACAATAATAGTAGCTAATTCACACACATTCATATTTTTTCTAACAGTCCCAATAATGTTTACAACAACAACAAAAAAATCCTAGGTTATAGACTGTATTCAGTTGTCATGTCATGCTTGCTTTAATCCTGACAGTACTTCATTCAGGACCTTTGATGAATACTGTAGTTCTCACTTATCCACAATTTCACTTTCTGGGGTTTCAGTGTCTGGCATTCAACTGCATTCCAGAAGCAGATGATACTCCTTCTGATGTACTGTCAGAAGGTCAGCAGTAGCCTAACCTCACATCACAATGCCTATGTCATTCACTTCATTTCATCTCATCACATAGACATTTTATCATTTCACATTATCCCAAGAGTGAGTACAGCACAATAAGATATTCTGAGAGATCACCTTCACATAATTTTTATTACAGTATATTATTATAATTGTTCTATTTTATTATTGTTTTTACCTTCTTACCGTGCCAAATTTATAAATTAAATTATATCATAGATATATTATGTATAGGAAAAACAGTGTATATAAGGTTCAGCACTATATGCAGTTTCATGCATCAACTGTGGGTCTCGGACCATACTCCCACAGATAAGAGGGGACTACTGTACAAGCAGTTGTTTTTAGGATATGCCTCAGTTTGGGTTTGTCTAATGTTTTCTCTTGATTAGATTTGGGTTATGCATATTTGGCAAGAATACCCATGAAGTGATGTTGTTTTCTTCTCTGTGTACTCTATCAGAAGGCAGTTGATGTCAGATTTTCCCATTACTGATGATACTAATTTGGCTCATTTTGTTAAGGTGGCAACTACCAGGTTTCCCTCGCTAAGGTAACCATATTTTCCTTTGGAATTAATAAGTATCTCTGGTAGGATACTTTGAAACTATATAAATATCCAATTACATATCAAACATTCGCTCACTAGTTTTAGCATCCATTGATGACTATTTCCTGAATTATTATTATGATAGTTGCCAAATGGTCATTTGCTAATGGTGATTTCCGTTTCTTCCACATGTACTAACTGCATTGTGCAATAAGAAATCTTTCCCTACTCCTTCAGATATTTATTTAAGTATGGACTCATGGATTCTTATTATATTCAATGGATTATAATCTGTTATTATCCTTATTTTAATACCAAATTGTCCCAGATCTGGCCAGTAGGAGCCCCTTTCAAGCTGGTTTCTGACTCCTGTTTATATATTTCCTTTCATCTTTGAGCACTTGTTAAATTTCTAGCTCAAGATGTTCCAGACTCATTTTGTATTTTCCCAGACTCAGCCCAGGAACCATTCATTTCTCCAAGGAGACATGTTTCCTTTTAGAGGAGAATGCTTTTCAGAAACCAAAATCTGGACATTAGGTGTGCTTGAAATCCAATCCAATATCCCAGCCTTCCCATGTTCCACATTTATAACTCCTCTTTTCTGGAAATGAAAATCCTTGTTCAATTATACAAAATATATTTACTTATTTTCTTAAAGAATATTCAAAAAGTAATTTCAGAGTACTCAGATAACCAAGGCTTCTGACTATAGTTCAGTATTTATTTAGAGTTTTTTGTCTTTGAGAAGTGTTCTTGAGTAAGGAATGACATCTATCTAGGCTCCCTGAATCAGGAGATGGTCCCATATAACCCTGTTTCCCCTGCTGTCACAAGATTCATGCATCTGATTCTTGATAATGATTTATTTAATAAGTGATCCAAATTTTAAAAAATTTTTAAGATTTCATTTATTTATTTATTTGAGAATAGGGGGAGGAGCAGAGAGAGAGAGACAAGCGGACTCTGCATTGAGCATGGAGCCCGACCTGGGGGTCAATCTCATGACTGGAGATTATGACCTGAACTGAAATCAAGAGCTGGATGGGAAACGCCTGGTGGCTCAAAGGTTGAGTGTCTACCTTTGGCTCAGGTTGTGATCCTAGAGTATGGGGATCGAGTCCCACATCGAACTCCCTGTGAGGAGCCTGCTTTTCCCTCTGCCTATAACTCTACTTCTCTCTCTCTCTACTACTCTCTCTCTCTGTGTCTCTCATGAATAAATAAAATCTTAAAAAAGAAATCAAGAGCTGGATGCCCATCCAACTGAGCCATCCAGGCGCCCCATCCAAATTGTTTTTTAAGACTCATAAGCATTGGGGTGCCTGGATGGGTCAGTAGGTTAATCGTCTGACTTTGGCTCAGGTCATGATCTCAGTGTTCTCGGGTCCAGCCCAGTGTCTAGCCGGGTGTCCAGCCCAGGCTGCAAGTGGCTCTGCACTCAGCTGGGAGTCTGCTTCTCCCTCAGCCCCTCCCCCACCCCACTCATATGAGCTCGGGCTCTCGCTCTCAAATAAATAAATAAAATCTTTAAATTAGAAAAAGACTCATAAGGTAAATGGATTGAGATAGTGATTAAAGAAAAATCATTCAAAAAGATATTCCCAGGAATAAGTTTTTAAAAGTTTTGAATTAAAGTGGTACTAACTGACCTTCATTGATTTTTCTGTCAAAAACTTTTGAGAACTGACCTTTTATAGATATCAAGTATAATTGACACACAATGTGGCATTAGTTCCAGATATACAACATAATGATTCAACTTCTATGTTCTGCTATGCTCACCGCAAGTATAGCTACTCGTTGTCATACGACACTATTATACTATCATTGTCCTTACTCCTTATGCTGTATCTTTCAGTCTCAGACTTATTCATTCCACAACTGGAACTGGATCTTCCACTCCATTTTACCCATATTGCCTATCCCTTGACCACCACCCCCTCCTCTTCCCTCCAGCAACTAGAGACAAATGTTGACAAGATGTGAAGGCCTAAAAAAACAACAACAACAACAAAAACTTTTAAATTGGGAAGTAGGAACCACACAGCAAACAGATAACCCACAGTGATTGCTTTTTGAATCTACAGAATACATTCAAAACAAAGGGCTCTCAGTGCCACTTCCTGGAGAGCTATCAACAGAGGTGTGAGATCTGTAATCTCAATAGTATTTACAGATAATGTAATCAACAGAGGAGGAAAGATTTGCCCACTCCTTGAGGAGTATAAAAGGAGTAGAGAGAGGCTTGGGTGATCCACTTGGAGAGCTGACAATATAGCCACAAACTGTGGAATTTTCTGATAACTGACCCAACGGACCCCAAGAGAACACCTTAGAGAGAAGGTGAGTGGACCCACACCAACTGGTCCAAAAGCTGAGCTCCTCAGCCCTTAAAAACTGTTAACAGTGGCTCTTTCTGAGGAGTAAATATGGGATACAAGTGTTTGTGTGTGTGTGGGGGGGGGGATTTGTTTCTAAATATCTCTGAATTGTTTGATTTTTAGAATTGTGTACATGATTATTTTTCTAATCAAAAAAAGTTTCAGTTTGTAAGGAAGTAATCTGGTTGCCAAATTATACATGTGATCATATTGTACAGTCCAAATAATCAGATCAGTCAATAGGATAAATATGTGACATCAGATTTATCCCAGATAATTGGGGAAACTATGATCACAAAATTTATATCCTTGATTATTCAAGGATTATCAAACTTAGAAACCAGGTCCAGTATGAGCTGTGTCAAGTAATAACGTAATATCTGGTCTCTGGAAATGTAAAAAATTAGTATTTTTTTATAATTTAAAAAATCAGTCTGATAATTGAAAGGTGAACCACAATTAATTTTTATAACCTGAAAATAATTTTGCATTGGGAATCTAATTGAACATACTTAATCATAATTACCTGGGCCTTTAAAAAACTGTTGATAGCGTTCTCATTATATATGAAAGCAATACAAGCCTTATAAATAAGTGGAAAAATAAGGAAAAAGTATAAAATGTCCATAATTTATACAACTTCAGAAATAGTCACTACGTGCATTTCGATATATTTCTTTCTAGAATTTTTTTCTGTACATACAAATACTCTGTTTCAAAACTAGGATTATTAAAAAAAAATAAGATTATGTCATATAAGCTTCATTATCCTTAACATTGCTTCATGACCAAGGTCTCTTTTCAGTGAATACTCTTGGGAAATGTAATATAAATCGTCGCATAGAATTCTATAGTTGCATACAAATTTATCAGATTGCAAAGTTCAAAGTAGTAAGGAAAAGATGTATCTTAGAATACTAATTAAGTTCAAACCATTTTTTTCCTCAAAGTATACTATTTCTTTAAACTATGTATTTTGTCTAATCACATAACTCCCCAATATTAGTGAGCTATGACTTAGTGAATGCAACCTCTTGATGATTTCAAAGTTTTATTTTAGAAGGTATTGTCACTCAAGTTTGTGTAGAACCTACTGTGATAATTGAATGCTTTGTACACACAGTTTTAGTTTCTATGCTCCATAGTGAAAACCAAATGTCAATGTGCTTCCTCCTTATAAATAACCAATTACATGGGTGACCTAAAAATAGAGTTCTTGTTGGCTAAGACAGGTTAATGACAGCCAGCTTGGAATCCTGTCATGTAGTACAGCTATTTTGGTGCCACAGTGTAGCTAGATTTGTCAATCTTCTCTGGCCTTTAGCACATATTTTAGATCTTAATGCCCCGACTAAGGAATCACAGCTAAAGAATGTGTAGTTTACTAGGGAATAATTGATTGCATTGTTTCTGATTAGATCAGGAGGAGATTAGAATTCAGTGTTTTTGTATAGAGGAGCAAGAAAAGGTAAAGCATGATTTAAAATTCACAAAGGGTAGTAGGACAAGGGAAAGGAAGAAGAAATTATGGTGTGAGCAGCTAAGCAAAACTATTGTCCAGCTTGGGAATGTAATTGTAGTGGGATACAACTAACTTATCTAACTCAAAATATTTAAAAGGTAATGGTTGCAGTTGTTTAAAGCAGAAAAATAAGAATGCATAATAGTAGGGCATCAAATTTAGTGATGTCATATTCCTTGGCCTTAAGAAACTAATAAGCAGAGCTGGAAATTTCCAGTTATAAATCTAGAAACTTCCATAGACCATACTTTTTTTTTTTCCTTTTTTTTTTCTTTTGGTAATTCGGTTATTTACATTTTTTTAAAGATTTTATTTCTAAGTAATCTCTACACCCAACATGGGGCTTGAACTTAACAACCGCAAGATCAACGGTTGCATGCTCTACCAGATGACCCAGCCAGGTGCCCCTAATTTTTTTTAAAGCAGAATACTGGAAGCACAAATATTCAGATTACCAGATGGCAGACTTCTCTCAGCAGAGGCAATAAAAAGACTTTACAATTCTCACCAGAAATGTATTTAGTTACAATACAGTCTTGCAGGGTGTTTTTTTCCAAGTACATTTCATTACAGTAGAATTTTTCTCTATTCTTGTCAAGTTTCTGATCCCTCTGGAAAACCTCAACATATATGAAAACCACTTATGTCCTTTTTATCCAATTACCATAATACTGGGAGTATGTGGTTTAAAATTTGGGACCAAAAATTTTTTTTAAAGCCTAAAATATGTTTATTTTTTTAATTTATTTTTTATTGGTGTTCAATTTACCAACATACAGAATAACCCCCAGTGCCCGTCACCCATTCACCCCCACCCCCCGCCCTCCTCCCCTTCTACAACCCCTAGTTCGTTTCCCAGAGTTAGGAGTCTTTACGTTCTGTCTCCCTTTCTGATATTTCCCACACATTTCTTCTCCCTTCCCTTATATTCCCTTTCACTATTATTTATATTCCTCAAATGAATGAAAACATATGTTTGTCCTTCTTCGATTGACTTACTTCACTCAGCGGGACCAAAAATTCTTATACTCTTGTTTCTAGTCTCTAGTCCCTCCTTAGGAATACTATCTTGACTTCATATCTACTCCCCATTTCAACCCCCCAGGCAAAACATCACCTTGCCGGGTTCCCATAGCACACAACAGAAAACATCCAGTATACCTTTTATTGCAGGGTATTACAGTCGTTTACATACGGGTCACTTTTGAGGAGGAGAGCATCTTTGTCGTGGTTGCATACCCATTTCTTAGACCAATGCATAGTAAATACCAACAGAGGGATCCCTGGGTGGCGCAGCGGTTTGGCGCCTGCCTTTGGCCCAGGGCGCGATCCTGGAGACCCGGGATCGAATCCCACATCAGGCTCCCGGTGCATGGAGCCTGCTTCTCCCTCGGCCTGTGTCTCTGCCTCTCTCTCTCTCTCTGTGACTATCATAAATAAATAAAAATTGAAAAAAAAAAAAAGGTAAATACCAACAGAAATTATTGTCAGAATCCTATAAGGAGAAAAGCATTTCTAGGGGCAGTGTGGGCAATTCTGAAACAAATGGTGTGGTTTCTGCTGAAGATGTGCTGAAGATGTTAACTTGTGGTTGATATTAGAACAGAGCTAAGCAAAGCAGCAATTATTCCATGTATTCCTAGAAAACTTGTACCTCCATTTCTTTTAATCTCTTCACTCTCAGAACAACTGCTGTTTATTTCTAGTAATAGAAATAGTGCTAAACTGATCCTCCCTTCTTCCAAGGAGAACATAGTTGGCTCAGCAAAGAGAAAAGGCTCCACAGGAACTTTAGAGGCTGTCAAGATAGGTGGAGGTACAGGTATGACTCACCATGGCAACCATCTCCATCATTAAAGATTGAGTCAGAGTTTTCAGAATACAGACAAGGGCCTTGGAAGAGTTCCCTGGAAATCAGAACATTTAAGAATTGGGTTTTCTCGTCACACTCCTTAGAGTAGATCTAGACCAAAAGGAGGCAAAAATCCTTGAAATTACTGTCAGCCAGTGCCCTCCTCTCCTGTCTCTAGATGCAGATTTGTAGAAGTGACGGGGGGGGGGGGGGGGGAATACCTGGGTTACCAGAGCTATTACTACTGCTGCTGTGGCTGATACTGCAATCACAATTTTTGAAACCACAAAGAAGTTTGTGTACCCCACTGCACTAGAAATGTATGACTTTGTCTTTCTGAGTAATATACCTACCTTATATTACCAAAGGTGGGCTTCCTTTCTGCCCAGCAATGGTGAGCTATCTTAGAGCAGCAGCTCCAGAGAGCTTTTAAGATTCACAGACCCTATCTTATAAATAATCAAAATCAGTCTAGGTGTCTATAACAGATTTGGGAGCCAGGGGATCAGAGAAGATTTGGGCATTATTTAAGGGATGTGTGGATTCTGGAATTATGGAAAGATTAATGAGTCTGGGATCAGTTTTCAGTTTTGACGGGCTCATTTACTATGTGAGTTTTGTAAGGAGTTATGTAAGATGGGATAGCCAATTCTCCTCACAATGCCTTGCTAGAATAGGTAAGACATGTGATCAGATAATACAAAGGAAATTATTTGGGGAGCTAAATTGCATGGAAATGTAAGGTACATTCTTGTTAGGAGGACTTCCCCTTGGCTCTGAGATGACTGCCACTTTTTGTGAGCACTTGGATGAGTCAGTTATCCGCTCTAGAGGTCTGTTCTCTGAGGTATAATTGGATTATCTTCCAGGACTTTCCAGTTCTATCTTTACATGGCTCTAAATTTCTTTCATCTTCTTATATTTGGAAAAACTCCATTCTCCAACCCCTTGCTGCATTTCCTGCCTTTCATCATTCTAACAGCTTTGGAATCTCAGTGCCTCCAAAACAGCATGCAGTTATAAACACTTCACCATTTCCCCCCTTACAATGACCATGGCAAGCAGAGAAAGAGGCTGAGCCATGTGGTTAGAGTGCTTTGAAAAGATAAAAGCCCCTTAAAAATGAAAGGTTATTATGTAGAAGCCAGGGGTCCAAGAATAAAAAATAACCAAGAACCACAAAGGGCCATTTTTAATGATTTCCATAATATTATACATTTTGTGCATGATTTCAGGATAAAACTCTAAATAGGATGCAACTACTCCCAAGATATTTGCCATTGTGAACTAATCTCTATATGTGCAATAGTCACCTGCCAGGATTTTTCCCACTCAAAAAAGGCATAATTAGTGGAAAACTAATAGAAGTATTGTGAAATCTGGGGGCACCTAGCTGGCTAAGTCAGTAGAGCATGTGACTCTTGGTGTCAGAGTTGTGAGTTTCAGCCCCATTTTGAGCATAGAGAAGTAAGTAAATAAATAAATAACTGATTTGGTTTTAATTTTTAAAAAATAAAAATACTGTAAAATCTTTTCTTAAATAATCATCACTACCACTGATTGATCAGCAATTTCAGTGTATATAAACATTACACAACAGCCAACTTAACATGTGCCATACTCTTCCCAATTAAACTTTAATATTAATCAGTATTTCTTTGGTACAACCAACAAATAGAGACAAAGGAAATATTTCCCATAAAATTCCAAAAAGTTAGTCCAGTCGTCCATTTCACATTTTTCCTAATCTAAAAGTTTAATCACTAATACAATATAACAATTTTGAAATATTACAGTAAACTTGCTTTAGGCTTGCCAGGTTAAATAATTTCTCCAGGGCACACGTTCTGTTTGCCTTATAGTGTACGAATTGGAGGATGATACTAGAGGGGAAGTTAAGTCTAGAATTCTCGGTTCAAAGGCTCTGCCAAAGAGATCAGCATGTCACTATCACTTTGGGTGAATCTGTACTCAATCAATAATTTATTCCTGAGTCACTGATACTATTTGTCAGTTCTTTTGCCTCGTTATTCATTTCAAGGAATAAAAAGTGAGATTATTCTAAACAGTAATGTAAAAGCGAATTATAGTCTTGTTGGAGAAATTCTCAAATACAGAAAAAATAAAAATAAAAAGATAGGAAACAATCTGTCCTCTTGGGTGATACTATCCAAGATAAGTCAGCCTGTTATCATCATCACTTTCTTGATTTCACTAATCTCATTGTCTGCTGCCAGATCCTCTTTCTCGGTGTTTTTGTGCCTACCAAACATCAGCATTGTCCTCCAAACATCCTTAAATCAGGCACAAAACAATAATAGCGCAAAACACACTAGTTGCTCATTAAATACCTACCATATGCCAAGTACTGTGTTAGGCAGAGGGAAATCAATAGGACATGGCCTCTCCCTTGGAGAGCTTCATGGGATATGAGGGAGACAGATGAAGCTTACAAAAATGATTACCATAATGTAATAAATGCTACAATTGAGGTATGCACAAGGTACTATGAAACTACAGGGGATGCAGTATCTATGTTGATGGGGAGGTTAAGAAAACTTCATAAAAGAATTGATTTTCAGGAGCACTTGGGTGACTCAGTTGGTTAAGCATCTGACTTCAGCTCAGGTCATGATCTCAGGTCCTGGGATGAAGCCCCAAGCCAGGCTCTCCGCTCAGTGAGGAGTCTGCTTGTCCCTCTCCCTCTGCCCCTCCCCATGCTCATGCATGTTTGTGCTCTTTCTTTCTCAAATGAGATTTTTTTAAAAGAATTAATATGCAGGTTTTAAGGGAAGTAAAAAGAGAATTTTCCAGGTTAAAGGAATTACAGACCATGGTGGTTTAATAAAGCATGGTATATATATTCTTTTGGAAATCACAATTGGTTTCAAAGGCAAGAAGAGTAACAGTGGAGCAGAAGGTAGGGCTGATAAGGCAAATATCTTGCTAAAATTTAGACTTTCTCCAAAACTTAATGGAGGGCCACTGGAGGATTTTAAATAGGAGAATGACAAAAATACAGGATGGATTAGGTAGATACAAGACTAGAAGTTATTCAATCAAACTATTTCAATACAACTTAGTAAATCTTATTAAAGGAATTAAAGGAGATAGCGAGGAAGAGGGAGGGAGGGAGGGAGGGGGGGGAGGGAGGGCCGACCGACCTACTAGTAAAGAAATGGAAGGGGACAATTTCCAAGATATATAGTAGGTAGACTCAGTAGAAACTGGTAGCCAATCCGACAGAAAGGAGGAAAAGGTAGGAGTCTAGTATGACTGCTAGGTTTCTAGCTTTAAAACCTAAGGGGCAGAGGTGCAATTTACTGGTATTAAAACAAAGTAAGATGAACAGCTCTCATGGCAGAAGGAAAGAGATTATTAACTCAGCTCTACCATACTGAGTACGAAGTACTTGGAGTATATCCCATTGAAATATATATCCAAGACTCAAGAGAGAAGTCATTACTAGAAGCACATTTTAATTATCATTGAATGTCTTGGAAGATGAGACCAAAGAAGTCCTCTCTAAATCGCTCTGAGACTGTAAAGTGTAAGAGAATGCCAGAGAAGAAATAAATAAATATTCTTAAAAATACCGACACTTGTAGGGCAGGAAGGTAGAGGAAGAAGCCATCTCTGGAGCCCCTAGAGAGGCCGGTGAAACAAGAGAGTTTCAAGAAGGAAATAAAGATAAGAAATGAGTTTCTTTATGTGCCAAGTAGGTTGTCAGATAATGCTCATCAAGTGTTCATCACAAAGCCAGCATGTAGTAAGTACTGAATAAATATTGTAGGATGATTAGTTTTGGGCAGGAAATATCCAAGGCATTAAGACTCTATGGCAGTGCAGGGGATAATTTTGCTCACTTTGATTCCTTTCTTAGTAGAAAGAACACAGAAGGTCAACTGGTGGCTCAGTGGATAAGTGACTGACTCTTGATTTTGGCTCAGGTCATATCTCAGAATTGTCAGATAAGAGTCCCGTCTCAGGCTCCATGCTCAGCAGAGTCCACTTGATTCTCTCCCTCCCTCCCTCCCTCTCTCTCTCTCTCTCTCTCTCTCTCTCTCTCGATGCCCCTCCCTCCTCTCTTTCTCAAAGAAGTAAATAAATAAAATATTTTTAAAATGAAAGAACACAGGAGATGAGTTATTGCTATTCATAATGTCTATTAGTGGGGAATTAACTAGTACAGTTTCATCAAAATGAATTCATATTTACAAATAACACACTAATGAAGACAAATAATCTTATAACTATAAATACTCCTTTGTAACAAATTTTTAAGGCCATTCCAAAGTAATGAAAAGGATCATGATGACTCTTGTAAACAGCAAGGACTTAAATGGAGTATTTGGGGAAGTAATAGTATATAAAGCTATTCAATAGAGTTCCATTTCCACCATTACTTTTTAAACATTGAATTTACTTTGCACAATGAATATTGAATAAAAGGGAAAAAAAGCTTAAATGGCAGTAAAAAAGTATTGTAATTATTGGTCTATAAGTTTGTTGTAGACATAGTTTTCCTGTCATCTCTTGTAAATAATTTTTCGGTTTCCTTTTGAACACTGATGTAGTAACAAAAATACATTCATATATTTGTAAAACCACAACCATAATTCTTATTTAAAGCTTACTGAAGGAAGCTGAGAAAGAGTATAAATGGTTTCTTTCTTCCTGGTGAAAGCAACCCAGGATGGATAGACTAAGAATAAACAATATTGTAAAACATCATGGAGTGGCATCATTCATGAAAGACTAAGGAAAATACTCACAGTATTGCTTTTTATAACTAACTTCCATAGTTTTCATCTGTTAGAACATTTTAAAGTGTGTAAAAATACAAATCTAATTTCTAAAATTAAATAGGCATAAAATTACCCTATCAAATTACTATAAAAGTTTTTTTTTTTAAGATTTTATATATCTATTCCTGAGAGACACAGAGAGAAGCAGAGACATAGGCAGAGGGAGAAGCAGGCTCCCCACAGGGAACCCGATTTGCGGGACTTGATCCCCAGACCAGGATCACGCCCTGAGCCAAAGGCAGACGCCCAACCGCTGAGCCACACCAAGCATCTAACTATAAAAGTTTTTAAATGCTTACTCTCGACTTCTATACTTACCATTTCTTTACTTGGCACCAGTTCACGAACTACGTCTTGAGTAGCACTGGTCTAGAGGACAATTTCTCTTGAAATATTCATGAGAGGTGAGGTTTTTAGTAACTTACTATATAATCATACTTTATGTTTCACTCATACTACACTCTTAGAAAGATGACATACAAACTAGAATGCAAATTCATTTGCAATGGGATAATCCCTTCTAGGATTAGAATATGTGAGAATCCAAATTAACAAAAGTTTGTTGAGGGGCACCTGGCTGGCTTAGTTGGAAGAGCACCTGACTCTTGATCTTGAGGTAGTGAGTTTGAGCCCCACTTTGGACGTAAGAGATTACTAAAAAAATAAATAAATACAAGTTTGTTGAGCAAAGAACCAGATCATAGGTAAACAAACAAAAAAAACAAGAAGGAGGAGAGGGGAGGAGGAGGAGGAGGAAGGAAGGAAATAACCTTAAAGGAGTATTCAAGGCAAGGAGAACAGCTTGGCAGAGTGGTAGAGGCAGAGACTCTTGCATTCAAGCCACTAGGATTTGAATCCCAACTGCATCATGCAATATTTGTGTGACGTGAAACCTTCCAAGGCTCCATGTCCTAATTTTTATCATGGACGTAATGTCAATGTGGAGGGATTTATCAAAGGATTAATACAGTGCTTAATGCAGTATCCAGTGCATAGTAAGCATTCAATAAATGTCAGTTGATATTAATACCATCCTAAATAATATATCTCTCTATAACAAGCAACATGTTCATGGTGTACAGATTTGGTACTTCTTCCCTAGATAGAGCTAGATAAACACTGACAACCTTCAAATCTTTCGACTTTACTCTTCTATGTACCTAATCATCATCTTCCTTCTGTTCTCACAATCTTCCTCTGGACAGACACAAAAAAATTGATTGCGTTTCAGCTTACACATTCCAGTACTACTTCCCTGAGATCACATTTGAGTCACCTTGACTCAAATTTTAGATATTTCCAAATATTAGTCACACATTTATAGGCAATCCTTTGGTTTATAACCACAGTATGGATATAAACACCTTCATTATGGCAGTGTTTATTTTAATTCTCCAAAGGCAATCATATTTTCTTTTTTTTCAAGTTCCCAGAGAGCTTCTCACTGGTTGGGCATTACATTCCCACATCTGATGGAAAATAAATCTACATTAAAAGCAAATTATAATGAGATTAATTCTCTGGAACATGTACTCAAAACAAGAATGTTTGTGATGTTTTGACAGCTGGAGTCAGGATTACCTGACTGGTGCCTCCATTTCTGCTGCAGAGATTATAAGGCTTCAGACCTATCAGAACAACCTTTTCTTGGACAAAGCCACTTCTACTTCAAAATAATCATTGTGCAACTATGTTTCAAATTGCTTCCATGTAAATAACATTCTAGACACTCATTTTCAGAAAATATTCCCTGAAATTCTCAAAACATTAAGAACATTAGATACGAGGGGCACCTGGGTGGCTCAGTCAGTTAAGTGTCTGTTTTTGGATCAGGTCATGATCCCCGGAGGTCCTGGGATAAAGCCCCTCTGTTGAGCTCCCTGCTCAGTAGGGAGTTTGCCTCTCCCTCTGCCCTTCCCCCCACCCCTCTCTCTCAAATAAATAAAAATCTTTTAAAAATAATATTGGGTGTAATTAAATTCCTTTAAGCACTCAGTTGATCTCTCTTCCCATTATAAGAGTGGCATTTTGGGAAAGAAATTAGAAAATATAGAAAAGAAGAAAAAAATTGTTCATCCCATCTCTCAGTGACACCTGCAAAGCACTTAAATGTCACTTATAACATGGTTAACATTTTGGCTTATCTTTTTTCTATTTTTAACTTCTATTTTTACAGAGTTGTAATTATACAAATTATATAACTTGCATTCTGTTTCTTTTTATTTAACATTACAAAGTAAGCATTTTCTCCATGTTAAAGTCATTAAAGGATACTTTTTTAATATCTGAAGAATATGCCATTATGCAGATGTTTCACTATGTAGATATCTCAAGTGGTATCACTACTACTATGCATTGGTTCCTTTAAAGAATCTCTCAGTCTGATTTTTCTAACAATTTCAAGAAAAAAATGCAAATGTGTATTTAGCACAGCTTGGAAAGCAATAAGGGCACAATAAATTTTAGCTTGCATTCATTTATTTTTATTTTATTTTATTTATTTTTTAGATCTAAAAAAATAAATAAAATAAATAATGATAAATAAAAATAAATAAAATAAAATAAATAAAATAAATAAAATAAATTAAAAAAAAAATGAGATGGGCAGAGGTAAAGAATCTTAAGCAGGCTCCATACCCAGCATAGAACCCGGGTTGAGCTCAATTTCACTATCCTGAGATTATGACCTAAGCCAAAATCAAGAATTAGACACTTAACCATCCAGGCACCCCAAGCTTTTCTTAGTTATAGTTATATAACAGGAGTTTGATTGTTCTCTAAAACAAATTAAATATATAATTTTTAGGAGTTCCCACTCTGTTCTTTAAAATCTTCAGAAATAGAGCCTTTCTCCGAGCATACTTTGAGTACCTTTATTTCTTTTAAGCTTCTAGTGTCTTCCTCACAAACACAGTGCTAATACAAATGATCATGTGAATTATGGAACTGTATGTCAGTGTGCCTCCACCATTCAGCATCATAGCGTAAAATAGGCTTACAATAATGGCCTTATATTCTTGTTGGAACATTAACAAAAATTTTTTGGAAGCCATGGGCATATTTTGATTGAAGTCTTCTCAGTTCTAATTCCGTATCTCTGTCTAGCCACTTTTGACCATTTCTGCTGTCCTATGATAGTCAACCCTTTTGTTGTACCCCATTTAGCAAGATAGAAACCTCAAGTCTTGGACCCCATCACACTAATTCCATTCTAGGACTCCTTCCAATCCATACTCCACAGAATAGGAAAAGTTATGTTCTTGAAAACATGCATTTCCTGTTATACATCGTTGCTCATAGTCCTTAAAATAAAATCCAAATTCTTACCAAGGCCTACAAGGACCTGTGTAATCTAATCCTTGTCAGATCTCCAGGCTGATTCCCGGCTTTCTTCTCTTATTTTGCTGCAGTTCTCAGGTCCTTCACCATTTCCTCCACCAAGAATATCTCTCTCTCTCCCTCTTTCCATGATTTATTCTCATCATTTAGGTCTGGGTCTCCTGGGAGACCAGACCCTTGACTTTCATGTCTAAAGTAAGTCACCCCGCCAGCTATTCTGCTTACCTCCTTCACAGCACATATTACAACTTATAATTATATTCTTTGCTTAGTCACTTGTTATTTTCTCTTTCCTCATCTGTGTATAAGTTCTATCGGAGGCAAAAACAATGTTTATGTTCTTCATAAGATAGCAGAGTGCCTAGTATATGCTAGGCATTTAATGCATAAAATAAGTATTGAGGAGGAGGGGAAGATCAACAGCTAAAAGCTATGGAAGCAGGTGAAAACCCCAGGGAGCTTGCAGACTGGGGCCAAGAGGCCTTAGGACAAAACTAGTGAACACCATCTTTAAAGCAGCCTACAAAGAAAATTTAGGAAAACTGGGAATGAGATGCCCCCAAAAGGATTTTAGGTAAGAAAGTAACCTGATCATATGCAAACAAACATTTATATGTCTATTAATATGTCTGAGGATTCATGAGCCATATGACAACTATCTTTAATTAAAAGAAATCTTGAAATGCTTCTATACTAATTTACCTCTTGTTTTTTTTAATTGAGGTATAGTTGACACACAACGTTACATTAGTTTCAGGAGTATAACATGGTGATTATACAGCTCTATGCATTATGCAGTGCTCACCACAAGTGTAGCTATCACCTGTCAGCAAACAATGCTATTACAGTACCACCGACAATATTACCCATGCTTTATCTTTTTGTCCCTGTGACTTATTCATTCCATAACTGGAAGCCTGTACCTCCCATTCCCCTAAACCCATTTTACCGACCCCTGCATCCCCTCCCCTCTAGCAACTACTAGTTTGTTCTTCATATTTATGGGTCTGCTTCTTTCTGCTTTTATATGTTTTCTAGATTCCACACAGAAGTGAAATCATGTGGTATTCATTTTTCTGTGATTTTACTTATTTCACCTATTTGCTGTCATCCAATGAGAAATGTACCAAGATAGCAATGTTTGTTCAACATGGCCAGTTCAAAAAAAAATTGTGTTAGAGTAGGAAAAAAAGTATGGCTACTATAGCTTTTAGTTAAATAAATGTTATTATGTTTGTCAGGAACTGTTCAAGAACATTTCTCCTTATGTAAGGCTTACCCCAGTAATGCTGCTTAGGTCAGTGTCTATCTGGATTATCTGCAGCCTAAATGCCAACTCTGTAAATTAAACCTGTCAAGTGACAGCTTTGCCATAGCATGCATAACCAACCTTTAAAATTTATTTATACTCCATTCCCTTTCTCTGGCCAGATTAAATTCTCCTTTCCTAAGCAATTTTTTACTCACTCCAGACTGTGGCATAATTCAATATGTTCTAAATAATTACATGGAAACCCGTCTGATTTCCAATTCCCAAGTAATTTTCATTCAGACTTTGGAAAAGCAAAAGAAATTTTTCAAAGCTCACTAAAAATAAGAATTTTCTTAAATTCCTCCAGGTAAAAATATGTGAATCAGTCATAATAACGGCATGCTATGAAAATGTGGCGAATTATTATAGGTTCATAAGTCCTTTATTCAGTGTCCCAAGGAAACAGTTCTTTTCAACATGCAAATGGAACTATTCTTTTGACTAATCTGTCCATCACATTGTAATGTGCATGCTGAACCTCCACAGAAGTAAATATTACATTAAGTGGCAAGATTTCTAAGGTGAAAACACATTTTCCTCTGATTTGAAGACTTACCTATGCAATTTCCAGGCTTATATTTAAGTCGATTAAAATTTGTCATGAAAGTAAAGAGACAGAAAATGGACATAATAGATATTAACTGGAGAGAATTACTTTTTTAAATGGACAATATTTTTAAGGTTGTTTGAAAAATTTAATTTTACTGAGATAATATTACTTGTAATGATTGGGTTTGATGGCTTAATAAAATTTTGACTTCTGATCCCGCAGGATTCATTTATCTAAAGATATTTACATCTTTAGCACCCACTTGGGTCAGTAACTGGCAGTTCCTATGTCTGACCTGTACAAAACACAGCAGCCCAAGTACAGCTATTGGCCTATGGACTTTGTCCTTGGAACGTTATGACAAGCTTAATTGTTAGAGATCTCTGTGTTTAAAATTCCCACAGAAATGATGATGTAGCATTGCTGTTTGGTTTTATTATTCATCAAACTTATTAAAAAGACTAGATATCTTCATCACAAGAAAAAAAATGTAACTATGTATGGAGACAGATGTTAGCTAGACTTACTGGGGTGATTATCTCACAATGTATACAAATATTGAATCACTAGGTTGAACACCTGAAATTAATATGATGTGTATAATTTATACCTCAGTAAAATAAGTACACAGAAACAGATATGAAAAAAGGCTTCATAAAACTTTTTTGGGAGGTCTTCATAAAACTTTAAATCAATGTCTTAAGGGAAGAAGACTTTTTAACATTGAGCATTAGTTTTAAGCATTTATACTGACCATTATATGTTCATAGAAATGTAAATGTACTCTACATTTTTAAACATTTTTTACAATCACACAAGAAGATTAATTTTAGACATAAAATAAGGTATTCTATAACAGCAAAAGAAAAATAGACCTTTACAATGTTGATAGGAACTGTGTTTGTGTCCCTAAATTTTTAGGACACTTCTTCTTAAGTACAGGAATACTTAAGATTGCCTGTCTGACACCTAGACACCCTTTAGGGTATTTGCCCCAAAGTACAGTTGGCATATTATGCCTTGCAGTCTGTTTGTTTCTGGGTGGATATCATCACATTTGATCTTTCTATCATTGCAATGGTAATATACATACTATATTGAATTTTTATTTATTTTTATATTGAATTTTTTTAATCAGATATCCTCATAGCCCCGAATCATCATTCTCTAGTGTCAATCAGTCTGAGGAGATTGAAAGGGATGAAATCGTCCACTCTTTTTATATGTCTATTATAACTGGAATCATTCTATGTTTACTAGATCTGCCACCCCTGTAAGGATATCTCTATTTGCTATCATCAGAATTTACTGATTTGTTGTCTTCTGCAGTGTTTCATCTTCCCTAAGGATCTTCCTCATAACTGTCTTATAGTCATTTTTATCTCTCAACTTTTGGATTTTGCATTTTGAATATGCTGATAAAAAGTCCTGCCTACCATGATGAGACATGTTGGATACGTTTTGCTGAGAAAAGTAACTTACAGCTGGGCATCTTATTTAGTAGGAGAAGTCTTCCATCTCAGGGCTTCTTCTGTAGCTTAGAATAAGCACTGGATTTCAGCTTTGGGTTTTCTTACCTCTGGATGTCTGGACCACTATTTGCAAACATGTTGGCTCAGTCTGGAGACCTTCTGCTAATAAATGCAGGTGCTGATGCTCCAAATGAAAATCTGTGGAGGTTAGTAGATCTTCAGACCACAGGAGTCTCCTGACCAGTATTGGGATTGACTATTGTTTGCTGAGAATCAACATCTTTACACTATTAGGCTGAGAAGACCATACACCCTTAGCACTGTAGTGAACCACCATGGCAGCTGCCAGAGTGATAGGCCGAGAGCTACCCTGAGAGAATTTAGCAAACTGGTCAGCAAGACCATATTTGTACCTCGCTTAAAGCGTGTTCTTTCTCTCAATAGCAAAAGCTTTCTCTAGTTTTCCATCCTAGAACTATGTCCTTTTCAAAGCAGAAGAAGAGGGTACACCATCTGAGAGACTAAGACCTCTGGAAGCTGACTAATGTACTTGTGAGTTTGAGCCTGGCTTTTAGAGCCTGATAAGCATAGCTGACTGGATACTTCATGTCAGCAGTACTTGTGGTAATTACAAGATGTGTGCATCACAAGGCTCACAACTTGCATCACAAGTTCTACAAGAAAACTGGCTAATACTGATTTGGCTCTGCTTACCATTTGTTGAGTTTATATCTTGTCCCAGCAAATTCATTTTTTGAAAAGTCATTACATGAAAAACTTTCACCACTCCAATTAGCATCACTGTGCTGACCAACTTTTGGAGTGAGAGCAGCTGATTGAATGTTTTTCAGCTGCACCATCATATGCGTTGGTCAAGCTTTTTGTTTATTATGAAGTTAATTCTGCCCATGACACACACTATTAATATTTTTCTCTTGGTGTCCCATTAACATTTTAACTTTATCAAAAGTCTCTGTCCTATGAAAAATTTTTAATTTTTATATAATGAAATCTGCCCTTTTCTTTGTGACTTGAATTTCTCTGACCTACTTAGGAAGGACCCTCCCACCCCAAGATTTTTTCCACATAACTTTCTGACATAACACTTTTAAAATATTTACTCCTTTAAAGTTATTTGTAAAAGGACATTGTTTCTCAAGCTCTTTAGTTTTCCTTGATTTAGGTGCATTCAAGTTTCCTAAGCGAGTAATTTCCTTAAAGCGAAGGTGATTTTACTTTTGCTTCTGTAAAAGCCTGACCCAATTCCTTTTTTCAAAAGTGCTCACTTTGTGTACAGAGTATATGTTTATAAGAGTGCTGAGTAACGACCCAAGCACCGTCTCTAAATAATAGTACTAGTAAGTCCTACAATGCTGCAGTACACTGACCGAGGACACAATAACCTGATCCCTGAAGCCCTTTCCAATCAATCTACTGCTCAGTGAAAACAGCAAACAAAAGGCCTCAGTGTTAGTAGAAAACCCGAGTTCTTCATAGCCAGGTAAAAGTCCGATTTGGTCCCTTCCATCAAGTAGAGGAGAGAGGGGGTTTCCGGATCATAAGTGACAAAATTGCCCTTGTGTAGCACAAAACAATTACGATGAGGCTTTACTTCTTAAGGGCCTAAATCATGAACACAGTGGAGCCACAGAACTGAAAATGAACCAAAAAAAAAAAAAAAAAAAAGCTTTAGCTTTGACGCAAAGGATTACAGCAGTCCTTGACATAACCAAAGATTCTTAATTTTTAAAACGCTTCCTTTTAGCAATGACTAACCTTTCGTTATCTGTGACAACACATCAAGTGAGCAGCAGTACAAAGGATGCATGTGATTTCGAAACGCCACGACGGAGCCAACTGCAGTTGCCCGCGTATGGAGTATGGAGGCGTGACCACAAGAAGACTCCGGGGAGCGTGGGGTTTCGTCCGCCTCACCGGGGACTCTCCCGCGCTCCCCCAGCAAAAGTTTGGGAAGTGCCCCCGGGGACAAGGGTTCACCGAGCGCAAGCCTAGGGCCGCGGCATCCACGGTGTTGAGTCACCGGCTCCAGCGGTCGGTCGTGCGACATAAATACGGTTTGATGACGGAGACGGCAGTGGCGCAGGTGCCAAGGTAAACCGCTGGCAAAGAGGACTGTGGTTTGACTCCGGGCAGAGTGAAGCAGGGTCGCGGCGGAGACACACTCGCAGCCCTAAAGGGATTGCGTTTTAAGTGGAGGCAACTTCAAAGCTGCGCACGTGACCTGTGCGCGCCCCTCGGCGGCTTTAACTATGACAACCCGGGTTTCCGGCCGATCGGCGGGAAGCTCCCCGCCGCCCGACCCCGCTCCCAGCGCTCGCCCACCCCCGGCTCCAGCCGCCCCCGGGTGCCCCCCGACTGCCCCGCCCCGCCCCGCCCCGCCCCGCCCGGGAGATGCTACGACTCCAGCACTTCGCCATTCATCAACCGGTTCACACCGGCAGCGGCCGCCGCGCGGTGACGTCCGCGGGGGACGGGCCTCCGCCCCCGCTCGTCGGCGCTCGGCCCGGGGCCCCCGGCCCTGATTGGTGGCCGGGAGTGCGCACGTCGCGCCGGCTATAAAAGGGAGGGCTCGTGACGCAAGGGCGCCTCGCGGCGCGTATTGGCTCCCTGTGCTGCGGGCCGGCTGGGCGACGCGCTCTTCTGGGAGCCGCTCACTGCATGGTAGAGTCTGGTGCCCCCGCCGCCGCCTGCGAAGCCGCCGCCGCCCCGCGACGACCACCGCTACCCCCTGCCCTGCAGCCGCCGCCGCCGCCGCCTGTGTCGCCGCCGCCTCGGGACCGGCTGTATGATTAGGCCACAATCTTCAATGAGTAAACATATTCCTGTGAGTATCCGTCGCACCGCCGCCCCCGGGGCCGGGGCTCCGCGGCCGGCACCCCCCGGCCCCCCCGGCCCCCCCGGCCCCCCCGGCCCCTTTGTTCGGAGCCCGGCGTCCGCGCCCCTCCGCCCCGGCGCGCGGTTCCGGCGGCCCCTGGCAGCGGGGGCCCGGACGGCGGGGCCGGCTGCGGGGAGGCGGACGCCGGGGTCCAGGGCGCTGCGGGTCGGCGGTTGGCCGCCGGAGGCACCGGCCTCCTCGTCCGTGCCGAGCCGGGGGCGGCGGGGCCGGCGGGGGGGCGGGCGGGGGCCGGGCCTGCGCGGCGGCTGGGGCGGTTTCGGCCACCGCCGCAGGCCGGGCGGGGCGGCACAAAAGCCGCTTTGTGACCGCCGCCTCCGCCCTTGGCCCTCCGGTCTGGCGCGCCCGTCCGGGCCCGGCGGGCTCCGCGGCGTCCCGAGGCCCCTTTGTTCGGCCGAAGGAGAGCGGCCCGCCTGGGGCGCGGGAGACGTGGCCCGGGGTGGGGCGAGGGTTGCGCGTGTCACTGCGGAGCCGGATACGGGGAGGGCGCGGCGGCAGGGTCGCACCGGAGCCGGGGCGGCCGGCGAGGCTGATAACGGTCTCGGCCGAGAGGGCTCCGGGGGCGGGGGCGGGGGCGGGGGCCGGCGCGGGACGCGAGCCTGGCGCGGCCACCCCTGTGCTCCGTGGCCCGGACCGGCGCCTCAGACAAAATGGCCTCGGCGTCCGCGCCTGACTGAAGGCGCGGCGCGAACCCGTGATTGCGGCGCGGACAGGGGGCGCCGCGGGCGGGCCCCGGCGCGGAGCTGCGGCCTTCGGGGGCTTTCCGCGAGGTGCCGCCTTGCGGGGGCTGGAGCGCGGCGCCGCTGTAGGTGAGGAGGCCGCCTCCCTGCCCTGCCCCGCCCCGCCCTGCGCCCTGCGCCCTCAGCCTCCACCTGGTAATTCGAGCTGTTCCGGATTTAACGCCCCACTTCGGGCCGTGGATAATGGGAACAAGTCGAGTCTTGTCCTTTCTCTGGGGCGAGTCGCGGAGAGAGAGATGGTCCGGGTCTGAGCGCCCTGGGAACTGCCAGGACTACTGTTGCACCGAAGCGAGGGAGTCCACGGCCGGGCCCCAGTGTGCGCTTTGCCTGCCAATCCTGGGGGCCCTGGATGGCGCCTTTTAATCGGGGACGACTTAGAACTGGTCCCGAAATCCTTGGTGTAATGTGTTGTTTGCCTGCTTTTTTGGCTTGTGGCAACAGTAGCCGGCCAGAGCCAGAATTCTGAGGTTTATCTTCTCTCCGTGGAAGCCTTCTGCCATTCCAAGAGTATTAAGTTATTTGCGCTGTAGTTGGAACCGCCGACCGGCCTGGGATCCAGATTCTGAGGCAATGCTTCCTGTTACTCTTTTCCTTTTTTTTACGAATTGTGTTTGATGGCAGTAAATCAGTTGAAAACCAAAAAAGCTAGGTAGTTCCCAAGAGGAAAGCAGCATTGTATGTATGCTCTAGGCTAGACGCGTTACCCTAAGTAGATCTGGGGCAAACTTTCCAACCAACTATTGCGCACAGTGATTATACGGATTAAGGGCTTTGACTCTGCAGTCTGAGAACCAGACTTAAAGCTGCACAGAAATTGCTTTGTTTCCCCCCTCGCGTGTGTTATTGTGATTATATCCAATGATAGGTGGGAAGGGAAAGAAATGCCTTGGTATTTCCGAGCTGCCTATTGTGGATAGTTTTTCCTGTGGCGAGGAAATTGGTAATGAGGGAATGAATGCTTGGGGCAGAACAGATGTTAGGGAGTTGCGGTCACTGCTCCGTCGGTGGAAGTTCCCCCCCGGCCACTGGATGGCTCCACTAAGTGATTTCTGTTGCTTTCCTCTGCCTACTGATGAAACTAGCCTCTGTGAATAGAGAGGGCCAAATTCAGCTGTAACAGGAATTTTAGCTATTAAGCGTGGAAGTCCTGATGTGAAATACTGTCTTTCTCAAACATCTGCTTTCAATTGAATAAAGATAGAATCTGTGAATCAGAATACCGAGCTACGAGTCCTTGCACTGAACAGCTTCACAAATGACTTCTTTAATTCATTGTGTGTCCCGGAAAGGCTGCCAAAATTCATTTATTCTGAGGAAGTTAGTATTTAGGATTTGAGGTGAAAGTGTAACAAATTACTTTCCAGATTACTGCAGTCTGTAATAGAGCCACATCCTTAATGGTAGTCACTAATGTTTTAACCCAGCTCGCGAGTACATGAAGGTACAGTCTCAGAGGGCTCATTTGAACAAATTTGGAATTTGGAAAGTCCTCTTTCTTCTGAGACAACCTTGTAAGAAATGACTCTTGATTTAGTTCCTTTGACAGAAAAATGAAATGGTTTTTTGACTTGATGTTTTTCAATGATCTGCCAGATCTCCATATAAATTCTTCGAAATCTAGCAAAACTATTCTAGAAACTGTAACTAGCATGGTGCGAAATGCTATTTAAAGGTGCAAAATGAAAATAGCAGATAGTTTGAGTTTAACTTTAAGCCTTTGAAATGCTTATATTTAAACTAAGGGAATCTTTCGTTAAAAGATTTTGTTTGGTAATTTGCCCTTGAGTGTACATACAGTGTTTGGGGCAGTGGCTGGCACTTGGTGCTCTTGTTAACCTATCAGTTTTTCTTACTTCTCTCTTTACTCCTAAGCGCACACAAGTTCATTAACTTCCAGAGACTCAGATAAGGAAAATCTGTTAAAAGGGAATTATAAATTAATAGGTTGCTAGAGATCAAATGAGATAATAGTGTTATGTGGAAGCATTTTGAAAACCAGTTTCTTTTTTTCTTCTTAACATATTGGTTGAGGGGTGCCTGGCTGGCTGAGTCAGTACAACGTGGGGTTGTTAAGTTCAAGCCCCACATTGGATGTGAAGATTACTTTAAAAATTAAAAGAAGTATATTGGTTGAGTCTTTAGAGGTGTAAGTAAATTATGTAAAGTTTTCATTAAGTTTACAATATGTAGAAATATTTTATTGGAAAAATCAATGTAGAACGTTTGTAGATTTTATAACATTGTAAAGCCACCAACTATTTAAAAGGAATAAATAATGGAACAGTATGTGTAGGTGATCTTGTCTAAATATAACGCCGGTGTTCTTCGAGGGGTCTATGTATTAGGTCATTAATTTCAATTAAAAGTAATCTACTTGTGAGTGCTTGTTTTATGGTTATTGATTTAATTTGCAATCACCCTTGTATTTCTGTGATTTAAGTAAAAGTTGAAAAGGTGGCTTGGGCCCAAATTTGAAAAGGTGATTGTGCACTTAAATACTACAAAAGCATATAACGTGTTCCTTTGAATTGGAAAACAACTTTTTTCTTCTCTCTCTTTTTTTCTTTTAAACAGCAGTTCTGTGGTGTTCTTGGTCACACATTTATGGAGTTTCTGAAGGGCAGTGGAGATTACTGCCAGGCACAGCACGACCTCTATGCAGACAAGTGAACTGTAGAAATTCATTACTACTCCACCAAGAAGCCCCCATAAGAGTGGTTAACCTGGACACAGAAGTGTTGAATTGAAATCCACAGAGCATTTTACAAGAGTTCTGACCTGGATGGGGTAAACCTCAGTGCACTTCCTTTCTATTGCCTCAGTATTACTGGATTGAAGAATTGCTGCTTCTTGTTAGGAGGTTCATTTCATTTCCCATTACTCCCAACTTCATACTCAAAGCACTGAGAATTTCAAGTGGAGTATATTGAAGTAGACTCAGTTTCTTTGCATCATTTCTGTATTCAATTTTTTAAATTCTTTCATAACCCTATTGAGTGTTTTTTAATTAAATTAACATGGCTCGAATGAACCGCCCAGCTCCTGTGGAAGTCACATACAAGAACATGAGATTTCTTATTACACACAATCCAACCAATGCGACCTTAAACAAATTTATAGAGGTAAGGTTTGATACTTTTTTTAATGTCTTAAACTGATTGCGGTTTATGATGGGGCTTTTTATCAAACTAAACAGTTTAGGAAATTTTTACTGGTATACCTATATTTCAGGTCCCAGAAATGAAATACCAGTTTCTTCTTTAAGTTATACAGGAAAATAATTCTGTACATTTCAAAAAGGACATGTACTTGAATTAGTTTGGATTTGTAATAAGATCATCTAGTTCTTGCCTCACAGTTTGCCTGTTTTAATCTATATTAAGGGCAGTATAACAGTATGATTCTCATGTACAAGAAATTTATAGGAGGAAGGCTGCCACTTAAGAGATGATTTATGTAGTCTAATGACTAATACTGTAACCAGAGTTAGTTAATATCTTGGACCCAATTTGATGCTTAAAAGCCGACTTTTAGCTACTAATTATAATTAGTAATAATGGATTATGAACCTTAAAAAGGCTTGTAGTTTTAAATGCTGTGGGGTTTTTTCACTGTACTTACAGGGTTTTAGAATCTTTGGATGTACTTTTTAAGGTTCTGAATTACAGTGTGTACTTTGAATGAGCAAAAGTTTAAAGAGTTAATGTAATCAAGCCAAGTCAGATTACTTGTGGTCATGAGTGATTCCTTTGGATTCTGTTTACCTTTGTCCCTGATTTGCTTCTGTCATCTCCATCTAGCCAGTGTTACCATGACTATAAACAACTTCCATATATGAAGGGCCACAGGATTTTTTTTTTCTTTTAACTTCTTATTTATTAAACATATGTCTAATATTCCCCTTTTATGTTATTCTAATGTTGTCATTTAAAACAAAAATTAACTTCCCAGGGTTGAGTCATGAATGTGGGTGGGTATGAAAATAAAATAAATAAATAAAAATAGAAAGATTTCACTTTCCTATAAAACATACATTTAGGTTATACCATTCATTCCATGATTTTCTGTCAACTAGCAATACCTTTTGGACAATTGGTGAGCAATAATAACGTAGTTATAAAAGACTTCGTTAAGTGTTTTTTATGTATGTTTTATCCAGGAACTTAAGAAGTATGGAGTTACAACAATAGTTAGAGTATGTGAAGCAACTTATGACACTACTCTTGTGGAGAAAGAAGGCATCCATGTTCTCGTAAGTGTTTAATAGTTTCTATGTGTTTATGAGATAGTGCTACAAAGTGACCAACTTCAAAAAACTTGATTTCTTTTTAAGTTATTACAAAAGTGTGCAGCATCTTAATTTCTAAATAAAGATGAAAGCTAAGCAAAGCTTTGAAGTAATGAGATCTTTATAAAGAATCAGCATTTATTTGCATTTCATGGACAGTGGGGTTTCATAAAATACATGTTTAAGCATATTAACATGCTTTTGAAGGTACTTGAGTGTTAGAATTATTAGTTGACATTTATATTTAAAAATCTAAAATGTTTATTCATTCTTTTGATTTAGGATTGGCCTTTTGATGATGGTGCACCACCATCCAACCAGATTGTTGATGACTGGTTAAGTCTTGTAAAAATTAAGTTTCGTGAAGAACCTGGTTGTTGTATTGCTGTCCATTGTGTTGCAGGCCTTGGGAGGTAAGGCGATTTCTTAAATCTATTTAATGCTATTGGTCGTGATTCTAGTAAAAACTTGATTTTAGGTCTAGTAAAGATTCAGTTATCACTTTGTGAGTCAGTTTGCTTTGTTAGGTTACATATTAAACTAAATTTAAAAGTAGGTGAATGTAATAGAATAATGTATTCCAGGACAGCTGGAACTAACAAATGCTGTAGTTGTAATTTATACTTGTCTCAGTGAGCACAGTTGCTCACAGAATAAATCGTGTGTGCTAGGTTATATCAATGATATTGGAATCATTGTCCAAGCTCATTGGGGGAAAAAATTAAAAACAGTTTCTAAGGTAGTTTGCGCTGCATATGGGTTGCTTTTGATAGCACTCTTGATCCTGGAGATTCCAACTCAGTGGGAACTCAACCACGTAATGCCAAAATAGCCATATCCAGATTTGTGAGTATCTACCACCATCCCCACCAGCAAAAAAAAAAAAAAAAAAAAAAAAAAACAGTAAAATGAACATTGATGCCCCTGGAAAGGGTGGTATGCAACTGTGTCACAATCTCATTGATAATAAACAAAAAAGGAAGCAGACATTTCCAGATCTTTAGGAAAAGGAGTTCATGACCTTTAAAAAATTTTTTTTCGCTGCTTAGAGTCAGAAAAAAATTGTCTGCATTTATCAAGATTTACCCCCCCACACCCAAGGTTGACCTCAAATAATACAAGTCTTAATTACTAAAATTATTTGTAACAATTAAGGGCATCATCGTTCATTTTTGGTCCTAGATAAAAATCTGAATTTGGTAGGGAAATGCTGATGCTTTATTAGTTTTTTAACATTATTGCTATAAGGTATTACATAGGAAGGGTAGTAAATGATAGTACTTTTAGGTTAAGGAATGAATGTTTATTAGAGCATTGAATTTTTCAGGATTTGATTTTGAAAAAGTGATTTATCAAAACTCTTACCTTACCAGAGCTCCAGTGCTTGTTGCTCTAGCATTAATTGAAGGTGGAATGAAATATGAAGATGCAGTACAGTTCATAAGACAGTGAGTATATAATGAATTTTCATTTCTGCATTGTCAGTGAATTTTATTATTGAGAAACCAGTTTTTTCTCCCACAGCATATCTATCCATTATGTTCATTTTTAAGATAGTATTAAAACCAGGAAATAAGATCTTACTCTTTTTGCACTCCATGTAAATGCTCCTATTACAGAGATTCTAATCAATAAATTTGTCTTTTCTTGGCTCTCATATAAGTGGATATATAAATTTTTGACTATTGTAACCAACACTCGAGAATTTGGGATTTTTTTAGTACCCTTTTTCCATTTACACATGTGTGCCAAACTATACATTAAGCATAAAGTCACAGCATATGAATAAAAGATAAATTGCCAAGGCAGATGATAATTGGTGTATAGCATAGTAAACAGTAACATGGAGGGATTTTGCTTTAGTAACTTCATCTTTTGTTTCTCTTCATCCAGAAAGCGGCGTGGAGCTTTTAACAGCAAGCAACTTTTGTATTTGGAGAAGTATCGTCCTAAAATGCGGCTGCGCTTCAAAGACTCCAATGGTCATAGAAACAACTGTTGCATTCAATAAAACTGGGGTGCCTGATGTCATTGCCTTGGAAGTGGAACTTGAAACAGGACCTAATTTGTCATATATACATATTAGCCAATATGTTGGCTTGGTGATTAAGTCTAATGAAGCTTCCATAGGAGTATTGGAAAGCGGTTTTATCAGGCCACAAGTTTGATGGAATTGCAACCTCTATGTTTGGGTTACGATCAAACTATTTGGACACTTAGCAAAAGTTTCTTGCTTTACAGCATTTAAAATGTGCTTATCACTTGTACCAATTGACCTTTCCTGAAATCATGCAGTATTGAGTTATGTCTTTAAATCTATTCCCATGCCAGAATCTTATCAATATATAAGAAATTTAGAAAGATTAGGTGCCAAAATACCCAGCACAATACTTGTTGTATATTTTTAGTATCAGACAGAACTAAAATCCCAGGAACTATGAACACTCTGGACCTTATGTGGTTTATTCCTTCAGTCATTTCAAACATAGAAATTAGGGCCTATATGGTTATTTGCCTGCTCACTTTATGTTTACATCTCCCACATTTATACCAGTATACATCAGGTTTGCTCAACTCTCTTTTTTTTTTTTTTTTTTTTTTTCCTTTTTTTGGGGGTGGGGGGATTTTTACTAAGTCTTAAAATTATTTCATGTCTTTCTACAAACTTCATTTTGTGCTGTTATGGAAAACCTCCATTTTGAAAATCTACGTTGTACAGAAGCACATGTCTTTAATGTCTCCAGACAAAAAAGCCTTACAGTTAATTTTAATGTTTGCACTTTGGGGTGCAACTTACAGGGAGGGCCTGAAAAAAGAGTGGGAGGGGGCTATTAAGTATTTTTAGTAAATGTTGCCTTTGTCTTGTGCAGAACATGTAGAATATGCTCTTTAATTTAGTAAATATTTTTTTAAAACGTAGAGATGCTTTGTTATTGTAGCTAAAACAATTCTTAATCATAAAATTTCTGAAATTCTTGTATTTTTTTTTCTTATCTGAAGTTGTTTACCAACTTATTTTTGTTTGAAGTGTGATTTTTTTTTCTCTTCCCAACCTCTCTTGCAAAAAAAAAAAAAAGTGGGTTTCTGCTAATGAATTGAGCAGACATCTAATATTTTATATGCCTTTTGAGCTGTGTAACTTAATATTTGGATACTTGATAATTTGTTTTATTATGTAATTGATAAAATGGTGATGTGTATTAATGTTAGTTCAACCATATATTTATACTGTCTGGGAATGTGTGGTTATAGTTCTGTGGGAGAAATAATTTGTCAGTGTTCACCAGCTTGTAAAAATCTAGTGCGAGAGCTTAAACATCTAAATAAATAATGAAATGCATTTATCATCATTGAAATTGTTTGGCTTAAAGTTAACTTATTTTGTAGAAAATGATATAAATGAATTATGCTTCACTTAGTGCCATTTGAAGTATGACCTCTTTTTTTTAACCAATGAAGGATTAAATGAAGTTGACATTTAGTAAGCTCTTTACACAATTTAAGGTCATGAGAACTGCTTAATATTAAAAATACTTTCCATTATAGACTTAAAGGTTTACATCGTTTTGAACCAATGTACTATGCTGTATGGAGAAACTGTAGAGGAAGGCCTTAATTTGAAGCTCAGTTCCACCAAATAATAACTCCATTTTGGGCAACTTCTGAGCCTGTTTTCTCATTTGCAAGTAATAGATGTCTTTATAGGTTTTGATATTTGAACACAGTGTTTGGCACGTGAGGGCTTAATAACTGTTAAATTCCATTCGGTAATCTGAAGTACTTCCTTTGCATATAGCTCATGTTAATCTAAAAGGGAGAGATGTGTCTGTCTGATTTTTATTTTTAATATGTTACAACTGAGTAAAATGCAAAAGAAAATGGTAGTCCACAGAAGATTTTTGCTTGTCTCTTTATGCCAGTTTAGCACTTAATATACACCATTGTTGAAACTTTACAGCTGGCAAAAGAGATAAGAAAAGGTCTTTGAGGATCCTTTAGTTCCTTAAATCTTAGATCTTTTGTAATCAGGGGCTAGTTATTTAACCTAGGTTTTTTTATTACTGTTTTGTTCTTTTTTAAACAGCCTACCCCTGAGGGTAATTTGATAATTTTGTGTAATTGATAACTGATAATGCTATTATCACACAGCCCATAAAACAGCATTTGTTTATTGAAAGGAGATGCCATCATGATTAATGAAACATCTCGAGTTTGAAACATTGTTGGTTTGCAGTATTGGATTGTGTGTGTGTGTGTGTGTGTGTGTGTGTGTGTGTATATGGTGCTTAAAAATCGATTTATAAACCTCATCTGTACAGTATACAAATTATGAAATTTGCTTTTTATCCAGATATTTTGTGTCTTGTAAATATGACTACTTATAGAAATACCCATTATACATTCTGGGAGATTCCTTATATCTAATAAGAAATAAAATAGAAATAATGAGGTCTTGAATATAAGAAGTTATCAGATGATGTTTGAAAACTTGGTTACTTGGCTTTGGATAACAATTTACCTCAGTAGGATGATAGTAACTGCTATCATAGTAGTAAATAGTAACTAGTTGAATAGGCCTGTTTATAGGAACCATAATGCTGACAAGTAAAGTGAGTACTGAATCATAACAAGACACAATGCAGTCTTTTAGTTGAAAGCAAAACCTAGAAATAAGGTTGGTCATTTTTCAGTGCAGGGCAACCATTTGTTATTCCTAAGCCCCCTTTTTCCTAGAACAGTGCTCTTATTCCCACACCTTCACACAGCTCTATGCCTTGAAGTATCCAGCCCAGGCATGTGATCACATCTGGTTACATCACCTTTCTAGCCAGAGCACTTCAAAATGATAATGTCCCCATCAACTTGGCTTCAGAATCTTGATCTCTGGGATTTATTTTTAAATGTCATTCTATTCATCTGTTTTTAGGCCCATAAAAGTACAGCAGAAAACAAAGATGGTGTCACCAGATTTTGGTCTACAATAAATACTCCAGCCCTTTCCATAATTAAGAACACTTTCTATTGGAATTTAAGACAATGTAATTTCAAAGGGAAATGACAGGATAAAGTATTTTTTTTTACATGTAGACAAGTTCTTTTAAAAGTAGGTTTTGAAAAGAATACATGAAGTAGGATTTGCTGTACACATTTATACTGTACATTCCCTGATTTCTTTGAATAAATTGTGTGTGTGTGTGGTGCATTCTTACACCTGAATCGAAAATTAAAAGACTGGTTTGAAAATGTCTGACACCATGTTTCTGCATCATGCTTGGTGTAACTAGCCTCACCAGAACCCGGGAAGGAAAATATGTTTGCCTTCAATGAATTAAGCCAGTTTTGTGCAGTAAGTTATAAATGGAAGGATTAACAGTAATTCTACAATTCTATATTCCCAAGTTAACCAATTACTATTATTTAATATTTATTAAGGATCTTACTGTCAGGTAATTTTCATAATTTGATATCTTAAAATCCTGTATTTCCCAATTTTATACATAAAGGATATAAGCCTCCATTTACGGGACTATCATAAGTAGAATGCAGGGATTTGGGGCACCTGAGTGGCTCAGCAAGTTGAGCATCTGACTCTTCTGAGTTTGAGTCTGGCTCAGGTTATCCTCCCAGGATTATTGAATTGAGCCCCACTTTGGGCTCTACCCTCAACAGGGAGTCTGCTTGAGTTTTCCTCTGCTCTCCCTCAACTCTCAAAATCTTTCAAAAATGCAGGGATTCAAACATGTGACTATACACTACACACAGCTATGACTACATATCTCTGACCTTATTTATGTAATCAGTTAAAGGTTTTAGGAGTTCTTTGGATGACTGGGTGGCTCAGTGGTTGAGCATCTGGATTGAGTTCCACATCAGGCTCCCTGCGGGGTCCTGCTTCTCCTTTGCCTAAGTCTGCCTCTCTGTGTGTGTCTCATGAATAAATAAATCTTTAAAAAAATAATAAAGGTTTTAGGAGTTTTCGAACTGCCTATGGAACTCCTTTTTTGAAAGAAAATACCATGTGATTTTGCAAATGTTTTCATTTTGATTGAACTTTTACCCTTTTTTATAGAAAAAAGACCCTTTTGAAGTAAGCAGGATAAGCTAATGCTGCATAAACAGAAAATTTAGATATTCCTTAAGTTCATATCCATTGTAGGGACCCCACCTGATGGAGCATCTTCTCTCTAGAACAGTGCTAGTTGTGACAAAAGGCCAAACAAGCTTTGATAATAAGTTCTTGACTAAGAAATCCTTCATAACACATTGGACAGAACTGGTCACAGTCACCAGCACAAAAAAATGCAATCTTATTGTGCTAGAAAGCTAGAAACACACAGCAGTAATTGCTACCACATCAGAGTTTATAATTTTTTTTTTTTTTGAGGTAAGCTCTATGTCCAACCTGGGGCTTGAACTCAGCACCCTGAGATCAAGATTCACATCCTCTACCCACTGAGCCAGCCAGGTGCCCCCCACAGTAAATTTGTTTTTAAATAGTATATCCACAGTAACATCCCACATAACTGAAATATCAAGCATGGGAGAGAAAGTTTTCGAGCAACCAAAATAGATGTCATGAAGTTTAGGCATCCAAGTGTGTGCTTATTAGGGAATCAAAGGTGCTTATCTAAGCCTATTTAATCTTGTTTTATATTAACTAGCCAGCTTTGGTAGTTTGGTTTCCTGACTGACTAGAGGTAGTAGATATGATGCAGAACATGGGGAAAGAAGCACATGGGCAAGATATACTTACTTGTTAACCTGATACTAAAAGACTTGAACTATGAAAACAGCTGGATTCAAAAAGCACAGCCATTTGGGACACAACCAATGGTATAACTAACAGCCTTAGGCTTAGGCTTAGATAGCTCCGTTGACCTTCAGTCCTTCAATGTTTCACACAGAGCACAGAGCAATTACAGGTATTTCTGATTACCCTGAATCATCAAGCTGCAAACCATACATTTGGCTTTGTATGTTTTAAGGCAAGAAATTTTATAATTACAATGTTTGGGGTACCTGGTTGGCTCAATGGTTGAGCGTCTGCCTTCAGCTCAGGTTGTGGTCCTGGGATCCTGGGATGAATCCTGCATCTGGCTCCCTGCAGGGAGCCTGCTTCTCCCTCTGCCTGTGTCTCTGCCTCCCTCTCTCTCTCTCTCTTTCACAAATAAGTAAAATCTTAAAAAAGAAAATGTTCAA
Source organism: Canis lupus familiaris (assembly GCF_011100685.1). Lineage (NCBI taxonomy): Eukaryota > Metazoa > Chordata > Mammalia > Carnivora > Canidae > Canis > Canis lupus. The sequence continues at coordinate 27,276,560 of NC_049233.1, forward strand.
GGGATGTTCTTAGAAAAATGGTGCCATGAAAAAAGTTTGGCAAACACTAACCTAAACTTAGGCATTATTTACTGCTATATTATTTAGTGCCTTTAATATGTTAATGTGAATTTTGAAAATTTCCAAGCATACAATATAATGTATAATTGTTGAGTAAGTCAGCTCCCAGAAGGAAACAGATGGTACATTCACAGTGGGCAATTGAAACATTTAATAGACGGAAACCAACAAGGGAGAATGCAGTACTGCTACCATCTCCAGGCCATAAGAGGCAAAGGAGGGGAGAGCAGTTAACACTGGAGAGAACAGCTGAATAGAGAGGACTGCTTCACAGAAGCCGTGACTCTAGTAGGAAGACAGCCAACTAACTCGTGGCGATCCTGCAGAAGGGAGGTGAGAGACCCAGGAATAAATAGCTATCTCCATTTCCCCATCTCCTTTAATGTCCTGCTTATCTCCCCATTCTCCCTCAGCCCTCCTCCCCTTTAGCCCAACCCCAAGAGGAAGGCAGAGAGGAGGACAAAGGAACCTGGAATCTAAGATGACCATTTGAGCACAGAGCAGAAGGGATACTAGCTAGGAGAGAGGGGGAAACAAAATATTCTGTACAAGTGTGGATTCCTTTTTTTTACAGATGACTGCTTGGGACTACAGTTTTTGGGTTTTTTGTTGTTGTTTTGTTTTGTTTTTTTACTTAATTTATTTATGAGAAAGAGAGAGAAGCAGGCTCCCTGCGGGGAGCCCGATGTGGAACTTGATCCCAGGACCCTGGGATCATGACCTGAGTTGAAGGCCGACACTCAACCACTGAAGCCACCCAGGCATCCCGGGACTATGTATTCTGCAGAACATGTTTTCAGAAAACTTGACATTGTCCATTTATAGATAACCGAAGTAATACATATGAGCACACTTTTTAAAAAGTGACAATGGAAGAATTTAATATGAAACAGCTCATTCATTCAATTTCAATTTAATCAAGTGTCAATTTTGGGGGGAGCAGAGTATAATTTCTCCAACAAAATGGTAAGATAAATGGGACAGCATAACGTCCCATTTCACTTTTGCTTACAAACTATGATCACAGAGTTGGTCATTCTAGAAAAAATATTCCAAGACCTGTTCCCAAAGATCTTTCTTAACCAGTTATTCAGATAATTTGTCTTGAAGCTACTATGGCATCTACCATGGCATCCATATAAATTTTCTTCTTTCCAATTTTTAATTGATTTAACTTTACCAGAAACTTATGTGATAATAACTTTTGTGGGATTTGAACAATTCTCCGAAAGCACTTTCATTGACATCATACAATCCTGAAACATAAATTTCACTTGCATATGTTCACATTGTATTGTTGGCTACACTGGCAAGAAAATGACCAACAAATGGGTTGGAATGTAATTCACAATGCTACTTTTAATTAGGGAGTAATACTTGTAGAATAATTTTATAAGTGGATGTTCATTAATGAAAATACCCAGGGGCATCTGGGTGGCTCAGTCAGTGAAGCGTCTGCCTTAAGTTCAGGTCATGATCTCAGGGTCCTGAGATGGATTCCCACATCAGGCTCCCTGCTCAGCGGTGAGCCTACTTTCCCCTCTTCCTCTGCCTACAGCTCCTCCTTCTTGTGTTTTCATCAAGTAAATAAAATCTATAAAAAAAAAAAAAAAAGAAAGAAAAGAAGAAAGAAAGAAAGAAGAAAGAAGGAAGGAAGGAAGGAAGGAAGAAGAAGAAGAAGAAGAAGAAGAAGAAGAAGAAGAAGAAGAAGAAGAAGAAGAAGAAGAAAGAAAGAAAGAAAGAAAGAAAGAAAGAAAGAAAGAAAGAAAGAAAGAAAGAAAGAAAGAAAGAAAGAAAGAAAAGAAAGAAAGGGTGAACCTGGGTGGTTCAGTGGTTGAGCGTCTGCCTTTGGCCCAGGGCATGATCCTGCAGTCCTGGGATAGAGTCCTACATCAGGCTCCCTGCATGGAGCCTGCTTCTCCCTCTGCCTCTCTCTCTCTCTCTCTCTCTCTCTCTCTCTCTCTCTCTCATCTCTCATGAATAGATAAATAAAATCTTTTTAAAAGAAAAAAGAAAATACTGTATTTTGCTTCCCTGGGACTTAATTTACATAGAGACTCAAATAATGAATATATAGCTAAAAAGAGCTCCTAGTCTGAAGGAATAAGCAAGAGTTCACCTTCTATTTGATCTAATGAGATCTGAATAGGTGCGACTCACTATAATTCTTTTATTCAGTTGTCTGTGTTCATCAAAAACCTACTAGAAGTTTTCAAACTAGAAGCCCAGCCAAACCGTTGATAAGAACTTCACCAATAACTCCCATTTCTTGTCAGCCAAGAATTCAATTCACCCTGAGAGAAACAACTCATCAGTTGGTTTTTGTTATTGTCATAATGCAAAACCTACACATGACTATACTTAACAACTATTAACAACAACTAGGACCCCTGACCCGCGCTGCACCCTGTTTCAACATATTTAAATAACTATTTCTTTTGCAAAGGACAGTGTTTCAGAAAACTCCCTGCCCAGATATTTCTCTAATTTGAATTCAATCATTAAAAAAATTAGCATACTAAGAGCCCCTGGATGGCTCAGTTGGTAAGGGTAAGGGCCTGTTCTTGATTTCTGCTCAGGTCATGATTTCAGGGTTGTGAGCCCAAGCTCCATGACTCACCCAGCCAGGAATCCACTTGAGATTCTCTCTCTCCCTCTTCTTCTGCTCCTCCCCCCTCACAGTTGATCTAAATCAATCAATTTTTTTAAAGATTTTATTTCTTTATTCATGAGAGACACACACAGAGAGAGAGGCCGAGATTCAGGCAGAGGGAGAAGCAGGCTCCATGCAGGGGGCCCGACGTGGGACTCGATCCTGGGTCTCCAGGATCAGGCCCTGGGCTGAAGGCGGCACTAAACCACTGAGCCACCAGGGCTGCCCTAAATCAATCAATCTTTAAAAAAAAAAGAACACATTTAAAAAAAAAAGAACACATTAAAAAATTAACATGCAAAGGAAAACAGCCTTATAAGACAAATTGTTCTGTTTTTACTAGTTACTATTTTATGACTTATATTTGCTGAGATTTATTCAAGTATTAAATGCCAAATGCAATTATTAAACACTTTTTATCAGTTCAAAGCAAAGGTAAGGAGCTCTTTTTCTTTTTAAAACACAGTAGAGATTCTTCTGGTTTGTTGTTGGGGCTAGGGGCAAGAAGAGACAAAATTCTCCTAGCCTTGAAAGAGCTATTGAATTTTTTTGATTGACTAGAATCAGGAAATTGTCCATTAATTCCATAGACATTCATTGAGTAAGCATTTTGTTCCATGTATTTAGCACTGAAGACAAAGTAACGAGGACCAACTTCGTCCCTGCCTTCATCAAATTTAGGGTAGGGATCAAAATCTAAACTTGTACTTTTGGGGATAGCATTATAAAAAGTGTATCTGAACAAAAATAACCCTCCCTACAGGTTCTGGATTGCAAAAGAAGTATATTGCTTCTGTCACAAAAGTATATTCAAATAATTTTCATGGGAAGCTACCAGCTGAATGTCATTAAAACACAGATTCAAAGACAGCAAATATTTAAACAATAATGATAGTTGTAGTTATGCCTCATACATCTGCTGTGCATGAAAATTAATACTGCCAGGCTTGATAGGGCTCTTTGGTGCATCTAAATACTCAAACCCATCACAAAAGTGCAGCTTTCACGGCAAAAACTTGACAGGGTGAACTTCCAACTTGGCATTGAGTTGCTTAACTGGTTGCACGTACAAATCAAGTTGCTCCTTACAAAGAATCTAAAATTACCAACAATTTCTACTTGGAAAATGATTCTGCCTACCAAATCTACCTCCTAATGGATGAAAAAATTCTATTCTGACTTAGTTCTAACAACTCTGAAGGTACAATCAATGAAGACTCTTTTAGACTTTTTGTTTTCTCTTTCTTTGAAAATTTCTTTTATTACTATAAATGTAGGCAGAACTAGTACTAATAACTTTTCATTTCTTGACAATACATGGTGTCATCAATTCCAAGCATTTGTGACATATTGGCTACAAATATCACTTACAAATTCATCACAGGAGAAAAAAAATTCTTTACTTGGTTTCCTTTGTTGAAATCCTTCTCCTTCTCACTGTCCTCACTTTCATGTAGTTTGCTTCTTAGTCCTTTCCAGCTTTTGGAAAGTTAAAGAGAGGCAATTGCTTCACTTACTGCTTTGTACTCACCTGAGAGGACTAATCATTTCCACCATGGTGTGGAAGGCACAGGTACAGTTAACAGGGTTCACAAAACTAAATAGTACCCCGTTCCTTTGAAATCAGCCCTTCTTTGAGTGATCTTTTTATCCTACCTGAGAGATACAAAAATAAATTCCCAAACCCAATAGAAAGTAAAAAGTAGGGGCACCTGGCTGGCTCAGCCAGTAGAGCATGCAATTTTGATCTTGGGATTGTGAGTTCAAGCCCTATATTGGGTGTAGGCATTAGTGAGGAAATAAAATATTTTTTAAAAGTAAAATAATTTTTCTAGCTCTTTGGCATTACTTTCTCTGAATTATAACTTTAATTTTTTAAAAAGATTTATTTTATTTATTTGAAAGGAGAGAGAGCATGAGTGAGAGAAGGGGCAGCAGGAGAGAGAGAGAGAGAGAGAGAGAGAATCCCAAGCAGACTGCCTGCTGAGCATGGGGCCTGACTTGGAGCTTGATCCCATGACCCCCAAGATCATGGCCTGAGATGAAATCAACAATCAGACACTTAACTGACTGAGCCACCCAGGTGCCCCATAACTTCAATTTTTGAAAATAAATAATAATGAGAAATTCTTAGACATATAGTCATTTGGTTTTTCTAACCTACTCTTACTAAGATGGTGATTCTCAAACTTAACCCTGCATCAGAATCACTGGAGGGCTTGTTAAAACACAGATTGCTGGACCCTACCCCCTTGAATTTTTAATTTAGTAGGTATAGTCTGGAGTTTTCATATTTGAATTTCTAACAAGTACTCAGATGTAGCTGCTGATCTTAGGAATAACTTTTTAGAACCACTGCTTTAGAAAAAGCTATTCAAATGCATAAGGAAATGGGAATGTTGACTTGGATCTACTATACGCAACCTAAACCAGAGCTTCTGTAGTAACCCAGAGGACTTGCCATTTACAAAGGCATGAAAAAATGGATTAGGGATGATGACACCACTTTCTATGATGAGCCCTGCAGTAGACATCTTCTGTATACCAGGAATGATAATAATATTGCAGGATCCCACAACAGAATTGCATCACCCAACTCCAAGGGAAAAAATGAGACCTTGGAGTGTTAGAGGTCAGGCGACAGTGCTGGACTGTTAGAGATAAGATAGATGAAATTACTACAATAAGCCACAGGGATGAAATAGTAATTAGGGTTTTGTTTCTGGGTTCTGTGGTAGTAACTAGTACATCATGGAATCCCTAGAAATGAAATAGGAAATGAAATAAATAGGCAGCTTACTGGGGTGCCACCTGACACCTATACTTTAGTATAGGTCTTCTGGCCAGAATATGTAATTCAAGTTCCTGTAGTGAGATTCATGATCTTTTCCAATTCCCAAATCTAAGACAGTTCAGAGTCTGAAAGGACTTTGCCACTCTTCTATCAACGTTTATGGTGAATTTTCCTTCAAATCTTCCCTAGAGTCTGTTTAACAACTGACTCTGCCCTGAGGAAAGGTAAATACCCAAAACTTCTGTGAATTATTTTTTTTTAAGATTTTATTTGTTTATTCATGAGAAACACAGAGAGAGAGGGGGGCAGAGACATAGGCCGAGGGAGAAGCAGGCTTCCCGGAAGGAGCCCGATGTGGGACTTGATTCCGGGACTCCGGGATCACACCCTGAGCCGAAGGCAGATGCTCAACTGCCAAGCCACCCAGGAGTCTTTTTTAAAGATTTTTCAACTTAGGATTCACATAAATTCCAAACATTGCAATCGGTTGGCATGTTTCTTTTAATTTATAGGTTCTCTCTCAATTACTTTTTTGTAATTTGTAATTTATTTGTTGAAGAAGCTGGATTATTTGTCCTATAGATTTTTCCATATTCCAGATGTTGGTAACTGCATTCACATGATATCATTCAACATGCTTATCTGTTTTGTTATTGTTGTATTTTCTATAAATTGCTAGTGATAAAGATTTGTTCAAATCAAGGTTTCTTTGTTTGGTTTTGGTAAGATGTCATCATAGGTACTCTTTTTAAAGTCTGAACCATGTGAATACATTTAAAAATAAACATATACAATTTTAAAACCAATTTTTTTCTGTAAGATAAAAACCATCATTTTGCCTAAGTAAAGTATAGCCTGCAACTTCTCCGAGTTGCAGACAATGATTAAGCATGATTTCGTTTTAAAAGATCAAGTTTGCTTGCCAATCCTTAGAGAACAATCTATCAAAAGCTATGATGCTATGGTGCCTGACTGGCTCAATCAGAGTATATAACTCTTGATCTTAGGGTTGTGAGTTTGAGCCCCATATTGGTTGTAGAGATTACTAAAAAAATAAATAAATAAACTTCTAATAAAGGAAGCTATAGGGTGCCTGGGTGGCTCAGTAGGTTGGGCAGTCCCACTCTTGATTTCTGCTCAGGTCCTGATTTCAGGGTCCTGAGATTAAGCCACTCCCTATCAGCTGCCTCGCCTCTTTCTCAGCATAGAATCCCTTTTTCTCCTTCTCCCTCTCCATCTGCCCCTCCCCCCACTCTACACTCCCTCTCTCTCTTTCAAATAAATCCTAAAAAAAAAAAAAAAAAAAAAAAGCTATAATGTTAATGAATGACAGGATAAATAAGCCAATACTTTAGATTTGGCAGATTTCTGAAATGTGTCTTTCAGTGATTAATATTCTTAGTAGCTGGATTCAATCCTAAAAGTTAAGGACCCGATGTGTTTCCTTTCCTTCAAGTAGCCTGCATATTAGAACACACAACACTCAAAGCTATACTTTCTTTTTTTCTTTCTGTGGGTCTTAGCAAAAGCATATTTGGTAAAGATATAGTTGACCTGAGATATTCTGATCAATGTCAACCTCAGAATGTCTTTAGCGTTCTATGGCTTATTTAACTGAAATATCATCTCAAATCTTTGACAAGACTAGGTAAAATTTCTGAAAATCACTTAATGTTTTTCCTGATTAGGGACTTATATGTTTGCATAGATTTTTTAAAAATCTTACATGCCCCACAAAGGAATAGTCATTACTTGAGCCCTGTGCAGCATAGTTTGGTAGCACACTCAAGGTGGATTTACCTCGAGTAACTAAGGAATGGAAGAATAGCTGTCCTACTATCTTTCCTAGAGTTAATCAAAATGGAACATATGCTTTGAATAACGTATAAAATATAGTAGCGCTTAATGATTTTATATGATGCAAATGATGGGGATTTTAGTCATATTCTTGTCTATTCTCATCTTTTTTTTTTTTTAGGGTCCTACATGCCCAGCATGGAGCCCAATGTGGAGCTTGAACTCATGACCCTGAAATTAAGACCTGAGCTGAGATAAAGAATTGGATGCCTAACCAACAGAGCCACCCAAGTGTTCTTCTATAGATCATCCTTATATGAGATAATAAGAAAAATTAAGAAAAAAATCCTGGGTTGCCTGTATGCCTCAGTTGGAAGAGCATGTGACTCTTGATCTTGGGATCATAAGTTCAAGCCCCATGTTGGATATAGAGAGTACTTAAATAAATAAAATAGAAAAAAAAAAAAAAAAGTCCTAAGACACTCTTGATTGCCTACCCTACAGGCACTTCTACCTTCTTCCTTGTACAGAACTCTGGTTTTGTTTGTTGTGCAACAGCTCTAGAGAATGAATCATGTTTGATCCAAGCCATGGGAGAATTTTACAAATACCAGGGCACCACCTCAGAACAATTAAATTACAATCTGTGCAAGTTGGGCACAGGTGAAAATATGTTCTAAAAGCTTCCAGATTCTCCTTACCTGCAGCCAGGAAGCAGGACCACAGGTCTAAACCAGTTATGGCAATCCACTCCATTTGTCACTGACCAGAGGAAGGTACATGACACTATTCTGAATGATAAGACTTAAGGAAGACTCTGCTAAGGGCTTATGGTAAATTTTTCCTCTCTGAAATCAAGAATAATATAAAGAGAAAGATTTTAGATGCCAATACTCCTGCTTCTTGCTTGTGGTAATGTCATGTGAGAGCATAATGGCTGGTTGTGGTGGCCATTTTGCAGCCATGAGGAAAGATATGATTGAAACAATAAAGACAACAGAGTAGGGGATCCCTGGGTGGCACAGCGGTTTGGCGCCTGCCTTTGGCCCAGGGCGCTATCCTGGAGACCCACGTTGGGCTCCCGGTGCATGGAGCCTGCTTCTCCCTCTGCCTATGTCTCTGCCTCTCTCTCTCTCCCTCTGTGTGACTATCATAAATTAAAAAAAAAAAAAAATTAAAAAAAGACAACAGAGTAAAAAAAATAAAATGAAATAAATAAATAAAGACAACAGAGTAGAAAGATCAAAAGATTCCAAGTGTATCAGTAGGAAAACAGAGCCACTGTAAGTATAACAAGAATTAGTGATTTATTATTATAATTGAACTTTACACAAATATGAGGAGAATTTCAAAAGTAAAGGCCTGGTAAGGGAGTCAAAGAATCAGAAAAATAGACAAAGTGTGAGTAGACAAAATGGAACTGGTAGAGAAATCCAACAAACCAAGCTCAACTGCTAGCCAAAGTGGGACTGGAAAGTGAGAATTCGCAGATAGTTCTCTTCCAATTGTCACCTTTAGGAAGTAGTCACCTTTGTGTAGCTATCCCCTCTGGCTCTGCAGCCACACATCCAGTGGGGGGTCAGAGGCTGCGATTGGTTAGCAGGACCAGTAGGTGGCAAGAGAGGCAAGACACTGTTTTGAGATAAGAAAGAGCAAGGTGGGACTCACTAGGTATATTTACCATCACCCAGTCTGAGGTAATGACCTTCTGAACATAAAGTCTTCAGTTTCATTCATTTCCAAATCCCATACAAATTTTTCTTTTGTTCAATTCTAACCTGGAACCATGCGGGAGAAGGGATTCTGGGAAATCTAAGTCTCAAGCTTAGTCAAGAAATGGGATAAACAAACAAGCTGTAATCCTTCTGGAAAGTCTAAATTTAATGGTTAAAATCAGTAATATAAACAAATTTGGATGATGATACCAGCTGGCTATGTTTCAAAACTTTGACTTTCCCAATTATTATAAACGAAAATCAATTTCCTTAAACTTGGTAGATCCATGCCTCATTTTGATTAAGGTCTGGTACTTCTCTTTTATACAGATAAATCAATAATAAGCACAGACTAAAAATAATAATGGAGTAGGACCAAAATTCAAAGGCTAATAGGACACCTGCGTGGCTCAGTGGTTGCATGTCTGCCTTCAGCTCAGGTCATGATCCCAAGATCCTGGGATGAAGTTCCACATTGGGCTCTCCACAGGGAGCCTGATTCTCCTTCTTTTTAAAAATTCAAAGGCTATGAAGAATTTTTAGAATGAAATAAATTAAAATTTATTTATTTTTAAAAGATTTTATTTATTTATTCATGAGAGACACAGAGAGAGAGACAGAGACATAGGCAGAGGGAGAAGCAGGCTCCATGAAGGCAGCTGGATGTGGAACTTGATCCCAGGACTCCAGGATCACACTGAGCCACCTAGGCGTCCCAAAATAAATTAAAGTTTAAAGAATTAGATTGGTATTAAAAATAAAGGTTGATTAAAAATTAAAAACACTCAATAGGTAGGAAAATTAGAATGGATGGGAAATTAAAACAGGAGACCTCTAATTTTAAAGCTAGGTGATAAAATAGAAAAATACAAAAAAGGAACACAAAACAGCGTTCATTTAGATAAGGATATTAAAACAATAAGAAAGTAACTAGAAAAGGATTAAGTCATCAATAGAAAAATTACAATTAATTTGGATTTTCAGAGGCAACTAACACTAAGAAAAAGTTAAATTGACTGTACTCTAACCAACAGTTCTAGTGGAGGCTTTAAGAAGTCCTCATTATGCCAACATGCCTCCACTGAGTATTTTTGCAAGACCCACACACAGCGTCCATCATGGCTTTCACAAATGTGTGTGTTCTAGAAAGCTCATAAAAGAAAACAGTAGAAGAAAATTACAAAACTTAGAGCAAATGTTTTACAATTCTTTGGAGCATTGCTAATAAATGGAATAAGTGAATTGATATCCACATACAATATTTATTTTAAAATTATTTTCCCCTCTGGGACACCGCAGTAGGTCAGTCAGTTATGAACTCTTGGTTTCTGCTCAGGTCATGATCTCAGGGTTGTGAGATCTAGCCTCATGACCAGTTCCAAGCCCCAAGATAGGCTCCTTGTTCCAAGGTGTATAGTGTGTCAGAGCAGAATCTGCTAGAGATTCTCTCTCCTTCTCCCTCTGCCTTTCCCACTCATGTGCTCTCTCTCTCTCTCTCTCTCTCTCAAATAAATAAATAAATAAATCTTTAAAAATTAAAAAAAAAATAGTGGCACCTGGGTGGCTCAGTGGTGGGGTGCCTGCCTTTGGCTCAGGTCATGATCCTGGGATCCTGGGATGAAGTTCCCCATCAGGGTCCCCACCCCGGGGAACCTGCTTCTCCCTCTGCCTATGTCTCTGCCTCTCTCTCTCTCTCTCTCTCTCTCTCTGTGTGTGTCTCTCATGAGTAAATACATAAAATATTTTTAGAAATTAAAATTAAGATAAATAAATAATTTTAAAAATTATTTTCCCCTCATTATATTTTAAACAAATATTTAAAAATATTGGTTGAAAGTGACTGACCTAAGCACTAGATTTATTTGCATGGCAAACTCTCAACAAACAGGCACTGAAGGATCTGCCATGCAACTCTCTGGAAATCTGTCTAGTGCTTCCTACTAATTTTCAGGCACACAAAGATATCCTGTGTGTAACCCTGGTTGCCTCCTGGAAAGGGAAACAGTATCTAAAGAACAAAAATGTAAAGGAAACCTTCACTGATTCTCCCTGTATTCTGTAAATGTTATACCATATGAATATGTTACCTATTCAAAACTCATTTTAAAACCAAACTTTTCAGGTTTTCAGTTTCTGCTTCTGAAACTGACCACCACCTCAAGGAAGAACGCAGTCTCCAGTGCCAGGCTCACCGCTCTTGGCTTCCCTCCTCTCCTCGATCTTGATCCACAAATTTTTACTTCTTTTGTTGCTCTACGATGCCTTCAAATCGATCATCTATCAGCCTCAGCTTTCAATGATGTTTTTAGTCAGGAGGATGAACCAACGAGGCACGTGGGTAGCGCAATCTGTTGGGTGGCTGATGCTCCATTTCAGCTCTAGTCATGATCTCAGAGTCCTGGGATCAAGCCTGAAGCCTGCCTCAGGATTCCCTTTCTCTCTCTCTGCCCCTGGTCCCACTCTCTCTCTCCCTCTCTCTCGCTCTCCAAAATAAATAGATAATCTTTAGGGAAAGAAAGAAAAGAAAGAAAGAAAGAAAGAAAGGAAGGAAGGAAGGAAGGAAGGAAGGAAGGAAGGAAGGAAGGAAGGAAGGAAGGAAGAAAGAAAGAAAGAAAGAAAGAAAGAAAGAAAGAAAGAAAGAAAGAAAGAAAGAAAGAAAAAGAAAGACCAAAATGGCCTAGTCTATCTGTACCTGAAGCAGAAATTCTCCAATCATCTCCCCCCCCACTGCTTCACATGTACTTGAAGTGGCTTCAGTTTCCAAGTTACCAAGAATTTAGTAAAAATAACATGTTACCCAACAAGTGTTTAAATTTATAGTCTCTAAAAATAAGATAAGAACAATTATTCGATTCCATACACATTTATTTGTAGCCGGCATTCTCTTTGTCTAAGATACGTGCTATATCGAATGCTATTAATATACCATTTTACTTCATCTTCATAATCACCTGATATTTAGCATCAGTCATATTTTACAGATAAAGAACCCCATTTCAGAGACATGAAATAATATTTTCTGTTACATAACCAAGGATTGATAGAACTTAATTCAAATTAAGCTTCAGGCCTTTTCGCCACGGGTTTGCCGCCAGAACCCAGGTGTCGTGCAAACCACCGCTAAACCTAAACCAAAATGGGAAAGGAAAAGACTCACATCAACATCGTCGTCATTGGACACGTAGATTCGGGCAAGTCTACCACGACTGGCCATCTGACCTACAAATGTGGTGGGATCGACAAAAGAACTATCGAAAAATTTGAGAAGGAGGCTGCTGAGATGGGAAAAGGCTCCTTCAAGTATGCTTGGGTCTTGGATAAACTGAAAGCTGAACGTGAACGTGGTATCACCACTGATCTCCCTGTGGAAATTCGAGACCAGCACGTATTATGTGACCATCACTGATGCCCCAGGACACAGAGACTTTATCAAAAACATGATTACAGGCACATCTCAGGCTGACTGTGCTGTCCTGAGTGTTGCTGCTGGCGTTGGTGAATTTGAAGCAGGGTCTCCAAGAATGGGCAGACCCGTGAGCGTGCCCTTCTGGCTTACACACTGGGTGTAAAACAACTAATTGTTGGTGTTAACAAAATGGATTCCACTGAACCACCCTACAGCCAGAAGAGATACGAGGAAATCGTTAGGAGGTCAGCGCCTACATTAAGAAAATTGGCTACAACCCCGAACACAGTAGCATTTGTGTCAATTTCTGGCTGGAATGGTGACAACATGCTGGAGCCAAGTGCTAACATGCCTTGGTTCAAGGGATGGAAAGTCACCTGTAAAGTTGGGAATGCCAGCGGGACCACACTGCTTGAAGCCCTGGATTGCATTCTGCCACCAACTCGTCCAACTGATAAGCCCTTGCGTCTGCCTCTCTAGGAAGTCTACAAAATTGGTGGTATTGGTACTGTCCCAGTGGGCCGAGGGGAGACTGGTGTTCTTAAGCCTGGCATGGGGGTCACCTTTGCTCCAGTCAATGTTACAACTGAAGTAAAGTCTGTTGAAATGCACCATGAAGCTTTGAGTGAGGCTCTTCCTGGGGACAATGTGGGCTTCAATGTCAAGAACGTATCTGTCAAAGATGTTCATCGTGGCAACGGGGCTGGTGACAGCAAAAATGACCCACCAATGGAAGCAGCTGGCTCCACGACTCAGGTGATTATCCTGAACCATCCAGGCCAAATCAGTGCTGGATATGCCTCTGTGCTGGATTGTCACACAGCTCACATTGCTGGCAAGTTTGCTGAGCTGAAGGAAAAGATAGATCGTCGTTCTGGAAAGAAGCTGGAAGATGGTCCCAAATTCTTGAAATCTGGGGATGCTGCCATTGTTGATATGGTTCCTGGCAAACCTATGTGTGTTGAGAGCTTCTCTGACTATCCTCCCCTGGGCCATTTTGCTGTTTGTGACATGAGACAGACGGTTGCTGTGGGTGTCATCGAAGCAGTGGACAAGAAGGCAGCTGGAGCTGGCAAAGTCACCAAGTCTGCCCAGAAAGCTCAGAAGGCTAAATGAATATTATCCCCAATACCTGCCACCCCAGTCTTAATCAGTGGTGGAAGAACGGTCTCAGAACTGTTTGTGTCAATTGTCCATTTAAGTTTAATAGGAAAGACTGGTTAATGATAACAATGCATCGTAAAACCTTCAGAAGGAAAGGAGAATGTTTTGTGGACCATTTGTTTTGTTTGTTTGTTTGTTTGTTTTTGTGCGTGTGTGGCAGTTTTAAGTTATTAGTTTTTAAAATCAGTACTTTTTAATGGAAACAACTTGACCAAAAATCTGTCACAGAATTTTGAGACCCATTAAAACAAAAGTTTAATGAGAAAAAAAAAATTAAGCTTCAGTCTTTGAAGTGGATAATACATTCCACATTTTACCAATCTCTGAAGCCACTGTACTAGACTCTGAATCAAAAAGAGCAATGAGAACATCAAACAAAACAAAAAACAAAAACCAACCAGTGGTGTCATTTAGTTTGATATTTTCTATTCAGAAGTTGTCAATATATTGAAGATACCATTTTTGCAAGATGGAGTTCATGATTAGGAGAAAAAATTATCCTGAAGAATAAAAAGCAGCTCAAGATGGAAATATTATTTGTTCATTTCATTACACTACATATGAGATTTCCATACTCATAATAAAAGATAAAATCCTGAAGGTGTAATAGAGGGGAATGGGAAGCATCATTTGTTTCACCCATTTGTTGCTCAAACCTGGTTCTGGGTATTGCCTCTATGCTATACTTGTAGGGCCCAACCTGGCTTCCATCTTTACGTAGCTGAAGACCCTTCATCCCCAGCTTCAAACTCAATCCTTCCTCTGGCTCCTGGGACCACTAGTTACTATATTCGAGCATTGCCAGTTCTGATTCCTGGCAAATCCCCTTTGATATTTCTCTGCTAGATTATTTTATTAGTTTGAGTTACCCTTGGCTACCTCTCTGGCACCTTCATTCTCTTTTTAGGTCTTTTTTTCTTGTCAGTTTGCTTTCCAAGGTATAGATTCATGACTCTGAGTCTCAGTGGCTTCTACCATGATACCAAATGTCTCCCTGATGAAACCTCTTTTTGTATCACTCAGTATAGATTTGATGTTTTTGCCCTATTAACTATCTATATCCCAACCCACTGACATTCCCATCCCCCACATAGCGGTCAATTGCTAGTCCACTTTACTCTCTCCTGCAGTGAGACACCAACTGGGTTGCATGTACCTTTCCCCATGCTGTTGAATGAAGTTGCTGCTTCACAGAACTATGTGAAGAATATTTATCTCCTGGATTAATAGATTGAACCATGAATATTACCTTAGAAATAAACATTCATTTAAAATATTCTTAAGCCTCTTACTACTGTTAATGTTATAGGTTCTAGAAACCAGAAAAATAAAACATAACAAAAACCCAAGACCTATCATAATCACTACCCTTTTGGAATTTACAGTCTACTAGGAGAGCTCAGCTCTATAAGGAGGCAGTAGAGGGCAGAATGGAAAAGTGCTACAGAAGAACAGATAAAGTACTATGGAATTAAAGAGAAGGAAAAGTATTTCTTCCAAAAGGAAGAAGCTAGTATGACTTAAAGGGAGAAACGATTTCTGTAATTGGACCTATCAAAAGAGAATTCCTTTCTCTCTGAGAATGTGAGCCCAAGAACTACTAACAGCTATTTTCCCAGCCTCAAGTAGAAAGTCAATCTTGGGAGTGGTGTGGGGATCAACAACCAAGGAGAAACAAACCAAGAATTAGGGAGAGAGAAAGAAAAAGGAAGAAAGGGTGGGAAGGAGACCCCAATGACAGTTGAGTCTCTGGTTCCAGACACCTCTGATGCTGGTTGTATTGCTCATCTTGATAGGAGCTGTTTACACAAGCCAACAAGTTCCTTTTTTGTCCTAAATTAGTCCCCTACACTGGGATTTTCTGATTTACAAACAAAAGTTATAATGAACCTGTTAGACAAATACTCTGGAAACTTATCAGTTACATCTTAGTTAACTAATGCTTTAATTTTTTTTTTAATGTTTGATTTGATCATTTTAAAGTTAATTTGTAATCCTTTTTCCTTGGAAATTCTGCTTCCTGACCTTTCTTTGAAGGTCGTTATTCCATATTTGAAGGATGAGAAGTAACAATACACAGAAAGAAGTACTTGGGCCATAATGTATGCAATACCTCAACATTAAACTCATTCTTCAAGTATACAGTGGCTTAAAAATTTCAGATAAATAGGCTAGCATTTTGAAGACAGTACATTAACATTTATACTGAAAAGAAAACACTATGACTGAAGAAATGAAGTGAAACTTTGAAGCCAAACTCTAGAAGGGTGAGTTATCAGACCACTTTACAAAATAAGTGTGTGACCTATTTGTGGGAAGAACAGTGACTAGAATGCAAGGGTGTGTATGTTTCTCTCAACTGTTTTGATGATGCGATGAAAGTGCTCAGCTTCTTCAGACTGCTTCACTTATTCAAGAAACACTGATTGTTCCCTCTTGATGAATAAAGCACTGCCAGGGGCCAGACCAGGAGACTGTGCAAGTGGAAAGGAGAAATTGGTACTATGAAACCTGAGAAAATGGGGACTGGTAACTGGTCCTATCCTCTCTTCTACATGCTCCACTTATATATTGTGCTGTAAACAAAACCACTCCAAAAATTTAGTGACTGAAAGCAACAGTCTTATCTCTCATGGTTTCTGTGGCTCAGGAATTCAGGAAGGACTTAACTATCGGTGCTGACTACAATTGCAGTCAGAGTGGGAACAGTGAAGAGCTGGAGCAGCTGAGGGACAGGTCAGGCACTTTTCTTCCTAGTAGTCTCAGAGTTCCTCCTTATCCTTCACTGTGTGTTGGTTTAGGCTTCCTTACAGCATGGCAGCCTCAAGGCACTTGAAGTGGTTATATGTGGGTGGCACACCCTCACATGAGCACCCCAAGGGATGAAAATGAACATGTGTAACATATTTACAACCTATCCTTGGAAATCACACAGCACCCTGTGTCATACACCTTGGTTAAGACAGTCACAAAGGCCTGCCTAGGCTGGAGGAGGGAAATCATAGCCTAGACACCATCCATTTATCTGTGGAAAGAGAAAAAAAGTCATATTGTAAGAAGAGTGGGCAGGATGAGAGATATTGTCGTGGCTACCTTTGGAAAACATAATTTGCCACACTGCACCTACCCTTCATACATACTTCATTTTTTGTACTTCTGGATTGTCCTTAACGCTATTAAAACCAGATTTTGCCTTCACTCTTATAAATATGGATGAACAAGTAATAATGCAAATGATAGATAAAGTGTCCATAGTAAAGTATCTACAAACTCCCACCAATCCCCTCTTTATTCCAATGTAAAAGCAACTGAAAGTAATGAGTTTTATTTTGGTAGAGTAGAGACCTTTACAAACCATAGAAGTCATTTTGTAGCCTATGTATTCTGATATTTCTATTTTCTGGCACATATGCTATAGACAAACCATAGTATATGCATAGAATTTTATAGCTAACAAACAAGCATAAAATTATATCACTGAATATACTACATTTTAAATAGACATTTCATTTTTTCAGGGTGCCTGGGTGGCTTATATGGTTGGGTGTCTGCCTTTGGCTCAGGTCATGATCTCTGGGTCCTGGGAGCAAGCCCTATGTCCAGTCCTGACTTAGGCTGTGTCTGCTTCTCCCTCTCCCTCTGTTTCTCCTCCTGCTCATACTCTCTCTCTCTCTATGTCTATCTACCTGTCTCAAATGAATAAATAAAATATTTTAAAACATTTATGAAAAAGAAATTTCATTTTTTCAATGGTTTCTGAATATTCTTACATTTTCAGAAATACCTTACAGTGAAATCATTTTAAAAATAGTTCTTGGGACATTGTTGACTTGTATTTTTATTTTTTTATTTTATTTTATTTTTAATTTTAAATTATAAAATACTCCATACATATCAAAAAGATGAAAATAAAAAGGCATCTACTAATGAACCACAAGACTGTTAATTTTTGACCATATTAGCTCTGACTATATTAGCTCTCCTCTTTTCTCCCTCTCTCTTTTCATCTCTCTCCCTCTCTTTCTCTCTCCTTCTTTCTCTCAAAATCAGTTGCAAACACAATTTTAAAAATCATCCTCATATTTCTGCCCTCCCTTCTTAGGTCTGCCATATAAAAATGTATAGATTGCATAAATGTTGTAGTTTACATGAATGTTGACCCAGAGGGTTGTGTAACTAGAACACAATTTTTTAAAAAGATTTTATTTATTTATTTGACAGAGAGAGAGAGAGAGAGCACAAGCAGGGGGAGTGGCAGGCAGAGGGAGAGGGAGAAGCAGGTTTCCCGAGGAGCAGGGACCCCAACGTGGGACTCAATCCCAGGGCACTGGAATCATGACCTGAGCTGAAGGCAGACACTTAACCAACTGAGTTACTCAGGTGCCCCCTAGAGCACAATTATTCATGGCAGTCCCAGAATTACAAAATTAGTGGTTTTCATTATAATACTAATTTTTATGCTTTCACTAGAAATAAGGAGTACATATAAATATTCTATCATGTGCTGGTCTTAAATTTAGGTTGGCGCTATTACATAATTAATTTGGAGATTGCTTTTTTACTTACCTTATCCATGCTAATGTGTTTCCATAATTACTACTCTGTAGTATTCCATTGAGCAAACCACAATCTACCCATTCCTCTGTGAAAGTAGTTATGTTTTCCCCCAATTTTATTTCTACTAACATGAGTGCTACAACTAACATTCTTTTTTTTTTTTTTTTTTTTTTTTTTTTTTAACTTAAGCTCTTCAACCAACATGGGGCTTGAACTCAGGACCCCAATGCCAAGAGATACATACTCTACTAACTGACCCAAGAGGGCACCCCAGTGATCAACATTCTTGAACAGGTATCCTTGTTCACATAACAGTGAATTTCATAGAGAATAGATATACTTAGAAGCAGAATTGCTGGCAACTAGGTATGTAGATATTGTATATTACCAAATGTATCTCTGAGGTAGACTAGGCTACAGTAACAAATAGACCCCAAAATTTAATGCTTCAACTCAATAGCAATTTACTTCTCATTCACCCAAAAGCCTAGAATGGCACCTGCTCAGACCTTCATGGTCACTTGAACGAATACAGGCAGCTTGCAGAGTCGGTTGGGCGAGGGGAACTCTGCTCCATACAGCTCTTCGGGTAACCATGCTCGCAGGAATTCCGCCGTATTTCACCTGTGGCTTCGAACTTTCCCTGTGCATTGCCATCCCAGTCAGGCCAAAAGAGAAAAATGCATGAAGCACATGCATTTTAATCCTGTTCTAATAGTAACACTCTACATCTAACTGCAAGGGAAGCTGGGTATCTAGTTGCATATCCAGGAAAAAGCAGAGAGAGGTAAACAGACAATCCAGCATAGTGCCACAATGTCGTGAAAAGCAATGTTTGACAGTCTGTCCAGTTTCCAGGACTTTGCTAACCACTGAATCTTACCTGAGCTTAGGATCCAACCTTCCTTGATTTGGTCTACCAACCCCCTGACTCTGATAGAACAATGCATTTAGAAAAGTCCTGGGTCCCAGTAACTCTCCCTGGAAACATCACCATTAGAGTTTGTATTCCCAGTTGACAGACTGCTTCTCTATCAAGAAGAACACACTTCATGGATTATACTGCTCTTAGAAATTAACATCTTCCTCCATAACTCTTAGAAGCCAGGACTTGCTAACCACACTGCTTCTGTTTCCCTAACCAGGCTACTCAATTCCCACAAATATGTTGTCACCAAACACCAGCAATATAGCCCAAACAAATGCTCTATTCTTCAGCCACCTGAAAATGAGCTCAACGTTTTTTTTTTGAAAACTTTTTTTTTTTTTTTTTTTTTACATTTTTAAGTAATCTCTACACCTCATGTAGGGCTCAAATTCATGGCCCTGAGATGAAGAGTCACATGGTCTACCGACTGAGCCAGCTAGGTGCCCCATGAGCTCAATATTTTTAAATTGTGAGTCAAGTATAAAGTAAATTTCCCAAATAGCCCTCCTTTGACTAAGTGAGAATTTATGGTGACTAAATGGACTTATTTGTTATGGCTTCAGTAGGAAATGACTATTGGAAAACTCCTAACTCCAGTTTGTTGTTATTACGTGAAGAAATTCTAAGTTAAAAATAATTCAAAAAGTAGCTGAAGAAAAAGAATAATTGAAGTAAAGCTGATTGGATGTCATCTTGAGGCCAAAGCCTACGAAGTTATACCAACAATACTAAAAAGAATCTGATGATAAACATAAATTAAATACCTTAAATATTTCTTTGTTTTAATGTTAATGGCCACAATGTGCTCAGTTCTTCTTACCTAACACGTCAACTTTTATACTGCAATACAAGTTTACATTAAAAAAAAAATCAATAACGTTGTAAAAGGAATACACTGTAATTGCTTATGTCTCTTGACTTTTTTTTTTTTAAGATTTTATTTATTTATTCATGAGAGACACAAAGAGAGAGGCAGAGACACAGACAGAGGGAGAAACAGGCTCTTTGTAGGAAGCCCGATGCGATGCGGGACTTGGTCCCCGGACCCTGGATCACACCCTGAGCTAAAGGCAGACGCTCAACCACTGAGCTACCCAGGTGCCACAACTTGATCTATCTTAATCACATAAAACATAGGCATTATGAGGAGAAAATGTGATCCATAACCCTAGAAATGATATCTTTTGTACCAAGATAGTGGCAAAGTTACTTGATTTTTAAGATCATTACAGCAGGTAGCATAACAGTTCATTTATATATTTGATTATTTAAATATCTGACATTTGCGGGGGCGGGGTGCCTGGGTGGCTCAGTTGGTTAAGCTTCTGGCTCTTGGTTTCAGCTCAGGTCATGATCTCATTGGTCCGTAGACCAAGCCTCAGGTCAGGCTCTGTGCTCAGTAGGGAATCAGCTTGAAGAGTCTCTCCCTCTGTCCCTCCCCACTCCTACGCACCACCCCTTCATGTGCTGGTGCACTGTTTCAAACAAGCAAACAAATGAAATCTAGCATTTGGGGGCACTGCCTGGATCAGACAGTGAACCATGTGACTTGATCTTCCGGCTGTGAGTTTGAGCTGCATTTTGAGTGTAGGGATTACTTAAAAATGAAACTTTCAAAAATAAAAAATAAATGTTTAAAAATCTGACATTTGGTTTATTGTAATGTTACAACTGCTAAGTAGTAATTACTCTAGAGCACATTATGAGTTCTGAATGTCTTTTTATCCTATAAAAATTGTTCAGTCATGTTCCCTGCTTCTTTTTGTTCACTGGGTTTCAATATCACCCACAACGCCCCTCAAAATACTCTTTAGTTTCTTAAGAAACTAACATGGGAAGCAATCAACAAAAACTATATGTATATATCAAAGAAATAAATCTGATCCTAAATAAAGCTAATATTTGCCCATATTTCTACTAGTAAGGAATTACAGGAAGACTGCCATAAAATTTTAAAATAGAGTAAATTTCTTTAGTCATTGTGTGCTTTTTTTATTTTTTTTTAAAGATTTTATTTATTTATTCATGAGAGACACAGAGAGAGAGAGACAGAGACAGAGGCAGAGGGAGAAGCAGGCTCCATGCAGGGAGCCCAATGTAGGACTCGATCCCAGGACTGCGGGATCATTCCCTGAGCCAAAGGCAGATGCTCAACCACTGAGCCTAGTTCATTACTTTTAAACATTGTAACTATTTCCCTGTGCTATCATTAAATTGAAATTTCAGCATGATAAATGTAAGGGGAATTAGATAAAAGTATTCCCCTTGCTGGGATTGCAGCAACCATTAGTTGTTATTCTATATTATAGTATTTATTAGTCATCTTACATTAATTTATAAACCTTTTGTCTTATAGCCTTCTACTTAAAATTCAATTGGCATCACAAAAAAAAAAACAATGATGTAATATAAAATGAAGTTTTGTATTTAATTATGGTATTCTTCCTATTGTAGTTTTTGACCTTTGGGGAACATTTTATTACATTATTTCAAAAAAAGAAAGCAAGAAGAAATGGGAAGAAAGAAAAGAAACTGGTAGGGTACAAAGTAATAATAACAGAAAAATAAGTAAGACCTGAATCTAACCTTGTTGGAACCCATTGTCTGCTGGCAGAGTTAAATAGCTATAGCTTCACAATGAAAAGTGATGAATGTGTTTTCCACTGTGATGCTAACCATAGATTGGAGCCCAAGCTCCAGAGAAAGTTCAGGAGAACATATTTAACTTCTAATCCCAAAATTTATATATATTTTTTTAGATTTTTTTTTTAAATTTGAGGTGGGGAAGGGCAGAGAGAGAAGGAGAGAAAGTCTAAGTGTGGAGCCTGACTTGGGGCTCTATCTCATGACCCCAGATCTCCATCTGAACAGAAACCAAGAGTCAACAGACTGAGCCACCCAAGTACCCCTGGAATATTTTTTCTAAGTGAGCATGGGGCGAGCACTTTGATAAGCCTCAACAATGCAGTCAATTTTTATGCTTTTGAACATTTAGGTTCCATTCAGTATTTTGTAATAATGTATAAAACTTTATTAAGTCCACCAAAGCAGGTAATAGATCTGAATGTAGTCAATAGTTGTGTGTTTTAAGAGAATTAACAAAGATAAGTGTTTGGTGTTTTTTAGAAGATTCATTTATGTTTCTTTTGGTATAATTATCTCAAACTGACATTGCAAAATAATTTCTGTAGTTATAATTTATCAAATCTCAAATAGGACATTAATGCAATTAAGTTGCAGTATCTGTTCTTTTCTAAACATATGGCATGTACCTGGATTTTAGAGTCAGAAAGTCTTCCATTTGGATAAATAAGATGTGGTTTATGTATACAATGGAATATTACTCAGCCATTAGAAATGACAAATACCCACCATTTGCTTCAACGTGGATGGAACTGGAGGGTATTATGCTGAGTGAAATGAGTCAATCGGAGGACAAACATTATATGTTCTCATTCATTTGGGGAATATAAATAATAGTGAAAGGGAATAGAAGGGAAGGGAGAAGAAATGGGTAGGAAATATCAGAAAGGGAGACAGAACATAAAGACTCCTAACTCTGGGAAATGAACTAGGGGTGGTGGAAGGGGAGGAGGGCGGGGGGTGGGGTGAATGGGTGACGGGCACTGAGGGGGGCACTTGACGGGATGAGCACTGGGTGTTATTCTGTATGTTGGCAAATTGAACACCAATAAAAAATATAAATTTATTATTAAAATAATAATAATAATAATAATAATAATAATAATAATAATAATAATAAAAGAAAGTCTTCCATTTGGAACCTTGCTCCATTGCTTATACGCTATTTGAACTGAAAGGGTTTTGTTTTGTTTGTTTTTTTTTTAAGTTTAGAGATATTTTAGTTTTATTATGTATTTGACAGGGAAAGAGAGAGAGAACACACAAGCAGGGGGAGTGGCAGACAGAGGAAGAGGAAGAAGCAGGCTCCCCACTGAGCAGGGAGCCCAACAGTAGGACTTGATCCCAGGTCTCTGGGATCATGACCTGAGCCGAAGGCAGACACTTAACCAACTGAGAGCCACCCAGGTGCCCCTCAACAGTAATTTCTTAACATGCTGTTGTCAATTTCAGTTCTCCCTTTATTACATGTGCAAAATGTGGAGGGTGTGCTCACTAGCTTTTGTCACCCTAAGGACAGCAAGGTATAAATTAAACAGTCTGTGCAGTGAGAGCAGACACTGCCCTCCTAGCTTAAAGTCCACTCCTATGATTTCCAAAATCCTCTGACATGTTGAATGCAACTAATTACACCATAAAATATTAAAGCTTTAATCATATTTGAGAGGTAGAGAAAGCTGAGCCATTACCAGAAAGGAAAAGGTACAAATCAAACACCCACGGGGAGTGGAGTTCTTGTGGGTCAGATTGCCCTGAGTCTATTGCAGGTGAGCACTGAGGCTACCTTCTCTTGGTCTCTCTTCCTCTCTTCCCGTAAGATCCCTATAAAGTTCTTCATCCCTTCCTATCCCTTCCCTCCCCATCTGCACTGCCCTATTCCCTTTTCCTCACTCTCTGACTCAAAGTCCTTCTGAATCTGACAAACAACGGCATGAGACAGAGAATGAGAAAAGGAAGTGGGGGTAGGAGTTTTGGGGGCACCACAGAATATCAAATCCTACACACATTAGAGAAGACGGAAAATTGACCACCTCAAGGTTAAAATCATGGAATCTAGTGTGTAGTTTTGCCAAAGAGTATGGTATTTTTTTTTCTCATCTTGTTCTCCTTGTAGTATCCCAGTTTTGGGTGAGCCACATTCCCAGCAGGGTTGTGGGTAACTATCCTGTCCTAAAAAAAGACTGGGAGGAAGTGGGGTCTCTTACCAGGAAATACATGGTTACTTTTGCATTTGATTGGTTTATTAGCTGTATCACATAATATTCCTTATCTCCTAACCGTAATTGTCAACCCCAGGGATGGACCTTACCTTGCTTCCTATGTGTCATGGAGCACATAACACTAACACAGTCGCTAAATTGCTCTCTTTATCATCTCCCTGGATCATTTTCCCCTTACTTTTGTTACCATACCAAATTGTTATTGTCTGATGGTACTTATCAATTTCCTTTATATACAAAGGGTATTCATATACACATCCTTCATACTCTCTGCTAAACTGTAAGCTATCTAAGAACAAATTACATTTTCAATTTTTTTATGTTCACCACTTAACATCTGAAATGTATTAAGAACCTATAAATAAATATTAGTTGACAAAGAGCGTGAATAAACATTCTCTTCCTTTCTACAACTCTGTGATGACTCTGCTTCTGATTTATCTTTCATTTGGTATCTTTGACTCTGTAGTATTTTTACTATCTAGTTCTTGCTGTAATGTTTCCATTATCTTTACTTTCTAAGGCTACGAGATCTTTCTTCTCTACACTACTTTTATAAGTCTTGTGATATGGAACATACTTCAATAGCTTTGTAACATATTTTTAATGTCATCTTTTATGAACATAAAACAAATTCTATGCGGACACATGGCAAATGAGACATGTTCAACCAGAATGAGTTCTATTTTGTTATCTGCAATCTTCCCAAGTATGATCTTTTTTAAAAAATATATTTTACTTTATTTAAATTCAATTAATCAACATACAGTGTATTATTAGTTTCAGAGGTAAAGTTCCGTGACTCATCAGTTGTATATAACACCCAGTAGTCATTACATTATATGCCTTAATGCCCATCACCCAGTTACCGCATCCCCCCATCCACCTCCTCTCCAGTAACCCTCAGTTTGTTTCCTATAAGAGACTTATGATTTGTCTCCCTCTCTGATTTCATCTTATTTTATTTTCCCTCCCTTCTCATATGTTCTCTTTTTTGCTTCTTAAAATCCACATGAGTGAAATCATATAATAATTATCTTTCTCTGATTGACTTATTTCACTTAACATAATACCCTCTATTATTTCCCAAGTATGATCATACTAATATCTAAAATTGAGAGGAAGCCATCTTTCAGTTAAGAGACTTTCTATTAAATGTAACTGAGTGGAAAGTTTGGGAGGGTGTGATGAGTTTAAATTGAAAGAAAAATACTATGCATATATTAAGTTAATGTTAAAAATGGTTTAAAATGGAAAATACTCTGGTGCCCTGCCTCTAATTCTTCTAATAATTACCTTCATCACACCATAACTCTAAATAGTTTCTTATTTCTAGGTTTATCACCTTCATTTAATATGTACTACATCTTGAACTCTAATACAAAATATTTTTCATACTATTTTTCCAATCTACACCTTCTGCCAAATTAAATAGTTGATTTATTTCCATTATTGATTCATCATCACTAGGTAAACACGGGTCAGTTAGCTCTCCATCTATGACTCTGTTTTACTGACTCCCAAATAAAGAAAATCTGAAAACTTCATAAAATGTTGTGGAGATTGGGTGGCCCAGCAGTTTTAGCGCAGCCTTCGGCCCAGGGCGTGATCCTGGAGAACCGGAATCGAGTCCCATGTCGGGCTCCCTGCACGGAGCTTGCTTCTCCCTCTGCCTCTCTCTCTCTCTCTCTCTCTTTCTCTCTGTCTGTCATGAATACATAAATAAAATCTTAAAAAAAAAAAAAAGATTGTTGTGGAGATTAAATGAGTTAATATATGTAAAGAACTGTGCTTAACACATAGTAAATGCTATACAAGTAATGACTTGTTGCTGTTTTCCTTCAAATGGTTACGTTTATAAATTTAACATTATATTCTTAAATATTAATTTCTCATTCCATCAGTTTAGAAAATATATACTGGCTCCTTCCTCAAAATCCTATTCTTGTCTTTTCTTCCATTTGACCTTTGATCTTGTACCTCCAAATATATAGGAATTAAATAATTTAATTATTAATTTAATTCAATAATTAATTATGCTTTATAACCAAAATTAAGGTTTCTGTGTTTTGCATAGAATGATCTTGATAATTGAATTCTCCCCCAAAAGATAGCATTGACATTATGATCATGATGTGAATATTACTTAATAAACAGAAGAAGCAGGTAATATGATTATACTTTTTTAAAGTCCAACATAATTACCACCACGCACCAGTCAAAAAAATGATGTTCCAAACATTGATAAAATATTTTCTTTTCTCACTTTCAACTATCTACTCAAATCATTCCATATTCAATTTGCTATATTTAAATTATTGTTTCTGATAAAACTTTTATTTCTCACTAGTATTTCTAATTTCTTTTCTTTTGCCTTGCTAGTAAAAGAAACATAACACTTTAACATATGCCTGAAGAATATCTACTGTGTACATACTACTGTCTGTTGCATTACTCTCCCAGGATCCTTCTTTTTTTTTTTTTTTTTTTTTTTCCCCCAGGATCCTTCTGATTTCCTGTTTCTATCTGGACAACCTTTGTCCTGATTTTCCTTTGGCTTAGCTTCATTGTTCTAATACTTTCCTCATCTTTCACTTTGTTCCTTGTTTTACTAAACTAGATATTCAAATAGTGTCCTCTAAAAATATGATTGGGAGGAAAATTTTCTGAGTTATTACAAATTTAAAAATGTATTATATGCTCTCATAATTGTTTGATTATTTAACTTTGCATAAAATATTGGGTTCAAAATCATTTCTCTTCAGTATTTGCTCATATCCTGTGCTACTAATTAGAAGAGAAATGCCAGTTGGTTTCTCATTACTCTGCAGTGAACCTGGGTTTTCTTTATGGAGGCTTTAGAATTTTATCCATGGTAATTTGCAATATAATGAGAACATGTATGTATGTAATTTTATATTTTTATATACATATATAGCTCACTTGAATTTTCATAGGTATTTTCTTTTTTTTTTTTTAGATTTTATTTATTTATTTATTCATGAAAGACAGAGAGAGAGAGAGAGGCAGAGACACAGGCAGAGGGAGAAGCAGGCTCCATGCAGGGAGCCCGGTGTGGGACTCAATCCCAGGACTCCAGGATCATACCCTGGGCTGAAGGCAGGTGCTAAACCATTGAACCACCCAGGGATCCCCTTCATAGGTATTTTCAATTTAAAAACGTTGTTTTCAGTCCCCAAACATTTCTTTTTTTAAAAAAAAATGTTATTTATTTATTTGAGAGAGAGAGAGAGCACAAGAGAGCACAAATTGGGGGAGGGGCAGAGGGAGAGGGAGAAGCCGACTCCTTGCTGAGCAGGGAGTTCCATGCAGGGCTCCATTCCAGGATCCTGAGATCATGATCTGAACCTAATACAGACACAACCAACTGAGCCACCCAGGTGTCCCTTTTCTTCTCTTTTATATTTCCTATCCCTAGTTCCTCAATTCTCTCTTTCTGAAATACACATTAGGTAAATGTTGGAGTTCCTGGATTGAGTCTCTTATATAATATCTTTCCATCTTTATCTTTTTCCTTCTCATTCTGGGAGATTTTCTTATAGTCCTTCTATTGATTTTTTAAAAATAAGTTTTTGTTGGGGCATCTGGTTGTCTCAGTCCGTTGAGTGATTGGCTCTTGATTTCCACCAGGTCATGATCTCAGGATCATGAGATTGAGCCCCATGAGGGGCAACACACTAAATGCAGTCTGTTAATCCCTCTCTCTCTGCTTCTCCTTCTGCTCACTCTCTCTCTCTCTCTCTCAAGTAAATAAATAAAATCTTTAAAAAATAAAATAATATTTTGTTTCCAAAAGTTGTCTTCTGATTGGTTATTTTTCATCATTTTTAGCAGTTGATAGCATAATTTTATGAATAAAATATCATTTTGAACTTTTCAGTAGGTAAATTCTGAGAGTTTTATTAATGTTATAAGTTCTCTATCACACATTGGCTCTGTTTTGCCAGTTTTTCTGTTTGCATGTTCATCTTGGCCTTTTACATTTATTTTATTTTTATTTTTTTAGAAATGGGGAGGACAAAGGGAGAGAGCAAGAGAGCAGTTTCCATACCACACTCAGGGCTTGATCTTCTGACCCTGACCTGAGATCATGACCTGAACCAAAATGAAGAGTCAGGTGCTCAACCAACTGTGCCACCCAGGTGCCCCTTGGCCTTTTACATTTAGACTGTTAATTTTCTTCATATTTCTGGGAATATATACTTGTCCTTTTATATTTATTAAAATTTAGGTTGATTTATGCTAGCATGGGTTTCTATCGTTGTGTGTTATTTCTCCAATAGGTCTCTCCACTGACTAGTAGCACCATATATGTAGATGTGTTAGAGTCACAGGTTGGCCAACTTTATGTAGGCTTTTCAAATAGAGAGCAAGAGGACAGTTTGGAGAAACACCAAAGAGTCAGAGTAGGGATGGGGGCACTTTGTTATGAGATATAACCCTTGTACTTTGCAGGAAGTTCTCTAAATTTCTTTAGAAAACAGCCTCGACTCAGCCCTACTGATAAATGTAAGGCTTTTAGTTGCTTTGCTCCTACACAGAGAGTAAAATCAGAAGGACAAACTGAACAGTTATTCTAGAAGTGGACTAATAACTATCCTGTTACAAATGCCAATTTCACAACTAGAGCCTCTCTAGGTTCTACCAGAAAGTTCAGATCCTATGACACTACAGCTTTTTCCTCCTTGTAAAGCGTTTCCATGTGTCATTTGTCAACAAACTACCATCCATTTTCCATCTTTCAGAAATTCATTGAAAACTCTATTTGAGTAATCAACCACTTTCCCATTTTATTTACTATTATGGGTTTATTCTCTTTTGTATTTCTTTACTGTCACTTAGATGATATTTGGGGAGAAAGTAGTATTAAATAAGTGTACTCATGCTATTAGCTTTATTTACTCATTTTACAAATATTTACTAAGTACATATCAGGTGTCAATATTAACATGAAATTGGTTTGTTGGGCTATAGATTTTTCTCATTCTCAGAAGGCTGTTTTGGGAGAGCAAATAATTTTTAATTTTTTTAAAACAAATATGCCAAGAGGGATGCCTGGGCAGCTCAGCGGTTGAGAGTCTGCCTTTGGCTCAGGATGTGATCCTGGGATCTGGGATCAAGTCCCACATCAGGCTCTTCGCAGGAAGCCTGCTTCTCCCTCTGCCTAAGGTCTCTGCCTCTCTCTGTGTTTCTTTCATGAATAAATAAATAAAATCTTTAAAAATATATATACCAAAGAATCATGCAATGCTGCTAGCATTGGATGCAATTCTGCGTCACAAGTCTGCACACTCCTTTGCAACTGGTCCTGTGATAGCAGAACCTTTCATTTTACATTTATTACTTACTATGACTCCCACATTTTCTTCAAAGGGCACTGACATAAAGGCCTACCCCCTAACCATAGCTCCACTGAAGGAAAACTAGATGGAGCTGATTAACTCTCTGCCTGAACCAGCAGCCAAACTCCCTCCCTCTGCCTTCCACTTTTCCTTTAGGTGCTTTTTACCTTTCTGGAACACTGCCCTTTCGTAACAGTCTGCCTTCTACATATTCTTAACAGTACAGAATAAATAGCAAGCTCTTAAAAAAATTATTAGGCCAAATTTGAAGGAAAAAACCCGAGAACCTAGGGAATTACTTTTAAAAAGGAAGCATTAATGGCATTTCCCCAAGATCAAGGGTGAGAGTAGAATTTGACACTGATATGGACCGCAAGGCAGATAAATCCATCCACATCTGGAACAAGGGTTGGGGGTCGGAGTATGCTTTAAAGGATCATCCCTGCACCAAACAGGGACTCTTCTTTCAAACTGAGAAAGCGCCTACGTAGAGTTATAGCCCACTCAAATTCCCTGGGACATCCGGGAAAACTCAAGACATGAATTTGGTTTTCTATGGTCCAGGACTTACAACACGCCCAGACAAAAGTGCTAACTTTTTTTGGAGAAAAGTAACTTCAAAGTGTTTTATTTTCAAATATCATGTCCAGGAAACTGACATAGCCAGGCACCTCAAAAAAAAACAAAAAACAAAAAACAAAAACAAAAAACAAAAAAAAAACACCTAGCTACTCTGAGCAGGGAACAGATCTTCAGAGACGTCAGGTGTTGGGATACCACATGGAGACTCTAAAAACACGATGCTGACCATTTAGAGGAATGCATACAGCATCGAGGATGTCTTCAGAGAAGAGAAAACCATATAAAGTGATACCTGCAGGTAGGAACACGTGGAAGATAGATCAGCCTTTTAGTCTTGAGAACCTGACAGGAGAGGTGCTAGACCCCTTAATGGGCTTGGGAAATAATAGACATTAACGCGAGTCACAGAATCTGAACATTCCCTATGGATCGATTCTTGTAGTCCGCTAGGGCTGCCAAAGCGAAATACCGCAGGCTGCAGAGTTTAAACACCGGCGATTTATTTCCCACAGTTCTGGAGGCTGCGTGCCTAAGCTCAAGGGGCCAACTGGGTTGGTTTCTCCAGGGGCCTTACCCCTTGGCTTGCAGTGCTCTGCCCCCGCTGTGCGTCTGCATGTGCCTTTTCCTTGTGCACTGGCATCCCTTGGGGCTCCTCCTCTCCTTCTTATAAAGGCTCACTCAGGCTGGATGACAGTCGCATCTTTATCACTTCGTTTAACCTTAAGTATCTCTTTAAGGACCTTAATCAAATACAGTCACACTGAAGGTTAAGGTTTCAACATATGAATTGTGTCAAGAGAAAATACTTGCTAGAAAACTTTAAGAGTGGGTTATATCCATTTTGAGCTCACAGATATGTATAAAAGCTTAAGTAATAACAAAAGAACAATAGAGATTGATAAATCTCTAATAGAGATTAGATTTTATCATCATCATAGTTATAATCTCATAGAACTTTGGTAGAACCATTTGACAGGCTGAATTCATAGCATCAAACAAAACAATCTTCAAGAATTGTATTTTATAAAAAAAAGAATTGTATTTTATACTTAACTATTTAATTTCATATATATATTTTTATATTTTTTGAAGATTTTATTTCTTTAATCACGAGAGACACAGAGAGGCAGAGACATAGGCAGAGGGAGAAGCAGGCTCCATGCAGAGAGCCTGATGTGGGACTCGATCCCAGAACTCTGGGATCATGCCCTGAGCTGAAGGCAAATGCTTAACCACTGCCACCCAGGAATTCCTAATTTCATTTATATTAAAAAGTCTTTGGGGATCCCTGGGTGGCACAGAAGTTTAGCGCCTGCCTTTGGCCCAGGGCGCGATCCTGGAGACCCGGGATCGAGTCCCACGTCAAGCTCCCAGTGCATGGAGCTTGCTTGCTTCTCCCTCTGCCTATGTCTCTGCCTCTTTCTCTCTCTCTCTCTGTGTATGACTATCATAAATAAATAAAAAAAATTTTTTTAAAAAGTCTTTGAAGAAAAATATCCCATTTGGGATTTTTTTACTTCTGTGAGGTGGAACTAAAAAGAATATTAATTTTGTCGACTCAGATTTTGGAGTTGCTCATTTACAAACTATCCAAGCAAGATGGAAATCTATTATCACATGTATAAAAAGCTGAAGGAATCAAAGATAGCCTTTTTTACTGTCCTTTGCAGATGATAGTACTAGCATAGCAGGACTGACTAACAACCACTGATTACCTGCAAAAGAAGTTCATTTGCTGCTGAGGAAATACAATGATGTGCCTGGAGAAGGTAAGCCTTTCTCACATGATACCTAGTGTGAAGATCCCCCTGACATTTAACTCTAAGAAGATGCTGGAATTGGTATGCTTGTAATGAATGCTGAGAAGGACATGGAAATTCAGTGGTGATTCTATTTTCCTTAAAGCCAAATCTACTTCCACTGCCACATTTTTAATCCAAAGTGTAAGCACAAAATGTTTGGGTAGAGGAAATAGTTGATGCAAAGATATTTTTTTAAATGTGTATATGTAAAAGCAAATTTTTAAAATTTACTTCTTATCATAAAACTTTTCAAATATACACAGGAAAGAACAGTATAATAAACCCTTTTGGCCTTTTCACCTAGCATCTACAATTAACAGTATTTTATCACTCTTCTGTTATCTAATCTCCATTAACTTTTTTTTATTTTTTTCAATTTCCCTGTATTTATTTATTTATTTTTTAAATAAATTTATTTTTTATTGGTGTTCAATTTGCCAACATACAGAATAACACTCATCACCCATTCACCCCCACCCCCCGCCCTCCTCCCCTTCCACCACCCCTAGTTCGTTTCCCAGAGTTAGCAGTCTTTACGTTCTGTCTCCCTTTCTGATATTTCCCACACATTTCTTCTCCCTTCCCTTATATTCCCTTTCACTATTATTTATATTCCCCAAATGAATGAGAACATGTAATGTTTGTCCTTCTCCGATTGACTTACTTCACTCAGCTCCATTAACTTTTAAATTTATTTATATTTTCTGGAGTCATTTAGGTAAAATTTCAGATATCATATGGTTTCACCCCATATGAATTTCCATGTGTCTCTAAAAGATAGAGGATTCTTTAAAAATACTGTTAACACACTTAATGAAGTTTTTTAAATTTCATAAACACCCAGTCTGTGTTCAACTTTCACCAATTACATTGAAAGTCTTCTTGTGGTTTAGTTATTTGTCCAGTTGTTTATTAGCTTGTTAAAATAGAATCTAAATAAGATTTACATATTGTATTTGTTTCACATGTCTTTAAGTTTCTTTTTTCATTTTCTTTTATTTTTTAAGTAGGTTCCATGCCCAATGTGGGGCTTGAACATAAGATCCTGAGATAAAGAGTTGGATGCTCTGTTTACTGAGCCGGCCAAGCATCCCTAAGTTCCTTTTAATTATATTTCTCCCTTCTCTTTGTTCTTCTTCTTATTATTATTATTATGTTAATTTGCTCAAGAAACTGGGTAACTTGACTTGTAGCATTTCCATGTTCTGAATTTGCCAGATTGTATCTTCATAGTCAAGGGAACAACAATCTTAAGATTGTGTATTTTAAAAATAAGTAAATAAATAATAAAAATAAATAGTAAATTAAAAAGACTGCTTCTAAAAATAATTAGGAACATCCCCGCCCCCCAGTTTTTATTTTTCATTTATTATTTATTTTTTTAAATATTTATTTATTTATTATTTATGATAGACATAGAGAGAGTGAGAGAGGCAGAGACACAGGAAGAGGGAGAAGCAGGCTCCATGCCAGGACCCTGATATGGGATTTGATCCCGGGTCTCCAGGATCGCGCCCTGGGCCAAAGGCAGGCGCTAAACCACTGAGCCACCCAGGGATCCCCCGCCCCCCAGTTTTTAAATTGAGAAATAACTGACATATGTCATCATGTAAGTTTAAGGAGTACAGCATGATGGTTTGATTTTAATCACTTTATGTGTTTGAAAGTGATTACTACAATAGATTGAACTAATATCCATCTCTCATATAGAAAAATTTAAAAAAGAAAAAGTAAATTTCTCCTTGACAAGAACTCCTAGGAACATCTTTTTGAGGAAGAACAGAATGTTTTATATCATAGGATTGTCTATATTTATATCAAAAGTATCAATCAAATCTTCGATCCAGAAATAAAAATAAATCTTTACTTTAGTCAATTATTCTGAGAAGAGAGAAAGCTTAATCCTCTTAATAGCAACATCACCATCAGCAGTACCTACAGACTTACTCAGAAAAGTAGCTTCTCTAAAGATCCCAGTTGAAAGTAAATTAAAAACTTCAATATGATACTTAGTCTCACAAACGCTCATAGAGTGATCATAAGGGCAACATAGTTGCTGTGTGTTGAACAATGGTTTTTCATGCGCTGTAAGATCAAACTGTCGGGGCACCTGGCTGGCTCAGTCAGTAGAGCAAGTGACTCTTGATCTCAGGGTTGTGAATACGAGCCCCGTGTTGGGTGTGGAGACTACTTAAAAATAAAATATTTTTAAAAATCAAACTTAAAACTGAACTGCTAATACTTTTTAATAATAAACTTAAAATAACAATGATTTTTTTTTAAGTTTTAGATTCATTATTGTTTTCTAGAGGTTTCTCCTTTTAATATACCATTTGGTTTGGCATCAGTTTTTGCTGCATATTCACTTTACCATTCAGCTCTTTGTCATTTGCCTAAAATGTTAACCTCTGTATGACTAAATACTTATTTCATTTCATTGTAATGTGAAAGAGATGCCCGCTTCCTCCTACCCCAGCTGGAATTGGGGTTTTCCAATCCATCTTTAGTGTAATTTGAATTCCTCTTATTCTAACTAGTACTCACATATTTGAACCAAACATCCGTCCTATTTTTTAAGATATTTATTTATTTATTTATTTATTTATTTATTTATTTATTTATGAGAGAGAGAGAGGCAGAGACACAGGCAGAGGGAGAAGCAGGCTCCATGCAGGGAGCCCGACGCAGGACTCGATCCTGAGTCCCCAGGATCACATCCTGGGCGGAACGTGGTGCTAAACCACTAAGCCACCCGGGCTGCCCGCTCCTACTACTTTTATTGGGGGAAAGGGAGAGACACAGACAAGAGTCTAGTGATCCCATAAGGAGTATCAATGGCTAGCATTTTTTTTTTTAAGGTTTATATATTCATTTGAGAGAGAGAGAGAGAGAGAGAGAAAGAGAGAGCGCAGGGGAAGGGCAGAAAGAAAGGGAGAGAGAAAGTCCCAAGCAGAGGCCACACCAAGTACAGAACCTGACTCTGGGCTTGATCTCAATATCCTGAGATCATGACCTGAGCCGAAACCAAAAGTGGGATGTCCAGCTGACTGTGCCACCCAGGTGCCCCTAAAATTTTTGGTTTAGATGTATTTGCCTTAATCTGAAGATTAGTGGGTTTCATATAAGCTCACAGGCTCCTGTTACCATCCCCCACCTTTCCTCATGTTCATTGTCTACTAAGTCACTACAACTAAGTTTGGTTAGGAGGAAGCACTGTATAAATAGTGGTGGCGGGGGTGAAGGTCACGTCTCTCAGAGCCATAAACTTAACACTTAAGGTGCCAACAAAGCAGCACATTCCCTGAAGGTAGGTGACAAAGCTGTCTATGTTCTACTCCAGGCCTGGAGAAATGACCCCCCCTCCCTTCTATACCACACTCAGTCTTCCGGATACCAAAGAAGTGGTGCTTTGTATTTTCACATTTTATGAGCTCCTTCATCGAAAACAACTCCTTTGGCTTCTACCCGCGGAAGCATTAGGACAAAATTATACTCTCCTTGGCTCATGAACCAATATGCTGTCCAGACCCCATTGTCTTTGATCCCTGGCCTGGCGGATGCAGAAGCAGGGTGATTGGGGCATTGATGGGATAAAGACAGAGGAAAAGATGACAATGAGATAATAAAAATCCTTCCCACAAATCCATTCTTGGCAGATTGAAGCCATCAAGCCATGGAATGTTTATCAAATTACTACCATGAGCCAAATATTGTGCTAAAGGCTAGAGATCAAGATGTGGGCTATATATGGTCTCTGTTCTTTTGAAGCCTACAATCCAGAAGAGAGAAGGATCATTATACAATTAATGTACACATGCTTAATAAAATAGTTACAAGTGGGCAAGGTTAAGAAAAAGTTGAGGGGTAACCAAGAGAATATAATGGAGAAACTGTGGTATAGGGAGTTAGAGAAGGTGTCCTGAAAGAAGCAATGTTTGAGCTAAGACCAAAAAAATTATACAGTTTCTTCATTCCATTTTAATAAAACATCCAGAATAGACAAATCTACAGAGACAGAAATTAGATTAGTCAAAGTGATTATTGGTGGCTTAGGGCTGGCAGGAGGATGGGAGTTGGATGATGATAGCTAAAAGATTTGAGATTACTTTTTGAAGTGATTTAAATCTCCTACAATTGATTGTGGTGATGGTGTGCAACTGTGAGTGTATTAAAATCATTTTGAACATTTTAAGTCAGAACATTTTAAGTCAGTGAATTGTATGGTATGTGAATTATGTCTCCCTAAAGCTGTTACCAAAAAAAAAAAAAAAAAAAAAAAAGAAAGAAAGAAAAGAAAAGAAAAGAAAAAATCAGATTATGTCATTCCTTGCTTAACACATTCCCCAGTGGCTTTCAATTTTGTTTGTAATAGATTCTAAATTCCTTTTTTTAGCCTACTAGGTTCTTGCCAATCTCTCAGCTTTCTAACTTGCACCATATGCTCCAGTCACACTAGCCTTTTCTGTTTCTAGAGCATCCCAAATTCATTACCATCATAGTCTTGAATTAGCTTTTTCATTCCCTGGAGTACTCTTCCTTTGTGACCTCCCTGGTTGTCTATTGTCACACAGTCTCATCACTACTTCCTCTTGTCTGATGAAATCTTTTCCCTGGTCCTCCCTTCAAAATTTCCAGTATGTGTTCTAAATTCCAACTTGGGATCAGGAAAGTTTCCTACCTACTTTTTTCTGAATGTTTAAAAAAGATTGTTTTTCTTAAGTATTCTCTGCACCCAACAAACTCACAATCTGAGATCAAAAGTTGCATGCTCTACCTACTGAGTCAGCATGTTTTTACCCTCACTTTTTAAGTTTCCTTCACATTTCTTTTTTTTTTTTTTTTCCTTTTAGTTTCCTACAGATTTTTATTGAATGGACTACCTGAGAGAACTTTTCTTATAAAGCCTGGACCCTTCTGGAGGATCCCTGGGTGGCTCAACGGTTTAGCACCTGCCATTGGCTCAGGGCGTGACCCTGGAGTCCTGGGATCAAGTCCTGTATGGGGCTCCCTGCAGGGAGCCTGCTTCTCCCTCTGCCTGTGTCTCTGCCTCTCTCTCTCTCTCTCTCTCTCTCTCTCTCTCTCTCTCTGTGTCCCTCATGAATAAATAAATAAATCTTTAAAAAAAGAAAAAGCCTGGACCCTTATAGCAAATGCTACATTTTCTTGAGGCTCTGTATCCATAAACATTAAGTTGTACATAATATTTTGTAGCTTATTTTCCTCAACAATAGTTTGAATTCAAACAAGAGTTATAAACAAGTTATTCAGTTTCAGTGACATAATTTGAAAAGGTTATAAATGGTCAGCCTAGCCTAGGAATGCCAGATTGGTCCCTTTTGAACAAAGTCATGACTACATTTAGTACCATAAAAAAAGAGGTCCCTCATACCTTGTTCCAAGGAGTCTTGCCTCATGGGTCTAGGCTCTGTTGTAACTTGCCAAGCTTCCTGTTGAAGTTGCTTCTCCACCTCTGGACTGTGTGACATAGACTCAGTGCATCTTGGGAAACTGCAAGCTTCACGAATGACTACTATCCCCTTCTTTATCTTCTGCGTGGTACGAAGAGAGTTGTAATCCTTCTATGCCTTTGGGCTAAGGACCTACCCTTTCGCCTTCCCACTGTGACTGGGCCTAGTGCAGGCAGCATAAAACTTATCTTAATCATATCTGATGAATCTGGTTGTCTATAGTCAGAGTACAAATAACAGCTCTAGCAAATAGGACATCAGACTTTAACTAGTTGACAGTTATATTTAACTGACTCTCAGCAGATACCCTTCATGTCCTTGACTTAATCGAAATCTGGTTATTCCTTGAGGACCTTATTTGCTCTGCAATCCTCTCAAGTAGAGGCTACATATTTTTCACACCCCTCTTACCTTGGGCTAGGCTTTCCATTTCTCCATGGCAGCTTCTTCTAGATCACTTATTTCTCTCCCTTCTGGGGGAAAAAACCCTGCTACCTCTCTATCGCCCTCTTCATTTGCCATCATCTATCTGTTAATGGTCTTTTCATCTTGCCTTTAGCTTCTAGCTCAGCCATCAGCACTCCTACCATTATGCAATTTTTACAATATCCAGTTTTCATGTAAAGGACTCATTTAATACACCGAACTCTCATATCCTTGACACTCACTTCACTTCACCTTAAGTATTCATTCCCAGAGTCATATCAGAAAACTTGTCATCACCTGAAATTATACTACTTCCAATTTCAGAAATCTTCAGTTTCATCACCAGCCTGGCCTTCCTTGCTTTACTATCCATAGTAGTGTAATTTTCTTCCTCATTCAGATGTCAACCTACTGAGCCTTGCTACCTTCTCATTATCTATTATCTTTTTCTCGTCTTTACTTCCTGTGTCCCTCTGCTTATAGTCCAAGATCTGACTCATTGTTCATTGTTACTACTCCCTAAAAATTATCTACAACTTATTGCTTCTCTCTTCTTCCACTACACTTGCCTGGCAAAATCTCAACTCTAATTGAATCCAATTATCCACATTCTCAATGCCTATTGCTGAGCAGTAGACTGTTGCTGAGGTAAATCATACAACTAAGCTAGCTGGCTTCATTTTAGATTCTTTTAAAAAAAAAAGATTTTATTTATTTATTCATGAGAGACACACAGAGAGAGAATGGCAGAGACAGGCCGAGGGAGAAGCAGGCTTTCTGCGGGAGCCCGATGCAAGGACTCAATCCCAGGACCCTGGAATCACCACCTATGCCAAAGGCAGATGCTCAACCACTGAGCCACCTAAATGCCCCCATTTTGGATTAAAAAAAAAATCTTATTGTTTATTTGACAAAGTGACCACAAACAAGGGGAGAAGGAGAGGGAGAGGGAGAAGCAGACTGCCTGTTGAGCTGGGAGCCTAATGTGGAGCTCCATCCCAGGATGCTGGGATCATGACCCAAGCTGATGGCAGACGTTTAATTGATTATAGCTTCATTTTATCATCCCAAACCTTAAACAGACGCCCAACACTACTAAAACATCTTTTCCATTTTCCTTGGTAAGCTTGCTTTTCTACTCCTAGAGACATCAACTTCATTGCTTCTCCTTTCTCCTCATATATTCCAATATGCCTCCTTTGCTTACTGTCAGTCATTAGGAAGAACTTCTTCATCCTCTCACAATAACAAAAACAACAGTTTTAACTGTAGCTTGACCCACTCGTCCCTCCTTTCAAATGGTGAGAGTATCCTTATGCCTACATAATGCTAACCTCCAAAGGTTTAGTGTTAGCATATAAACCAGCAAACTACTCACAAACACACAACTCTCCTTTAAGTAGACCTCTGTTGCCTCTTGCTGTTGCTCCATTTCTATGCTTCCCTTAACAATAAAACTTCAAGTCAGCTGCTATGCACGTTGTCTCTGTCTCAATATCTACTGTTTCTTCTTCTGTTTCTACAGAGGGAGCTTTAGCTGCAAATCAACAAGTTTTTTTTTTTTTTTTAACTTCAATCTTGATATTATTTCTTGGTTTCTTATGTGGCAAAGCCATCACTATGAATTGCACATCTTTTATTAGACACTATGAGTAAAAAACTGTTCTCAATTAACATAAAATAAATTACAGAAAGAAAATTCCGGCAAAGCAAAGCATACCCTTTGTAGAACATAATTATGAGAACAGCAGCAGAACCTACAGCGCCCAAGAGAGGGTTCAGCATGATTTGTGCTAATGCACATCAACTAAAGGTTTACTTTTCCATCTACCCAAAGTTAGCTCTCAATGTCTTAGTATGTGCAATAGCACTCAGAATATGCATACAAACATAAATATATCAGTGTCTATTAATGGCTGCTTTAAATATACATATCTTTAAAGAAAAATATTTCAGAATCAAGTGACATAAAGATCAGTGCTGTGTGGAGCAACATTAACCAAATAAGCTAGGCTATAAATGTGCTTACTGCTGGGGACACAGAAATGAAATGTCTTGGTCCTCTAAGAGCTCAAATTCTTTCCTTTTTTTTTTTCTTTCTAGATTTATTCATTTATTTGAGAGACAGAGACAGTGAATGCACAAGGGGGAGGGGAAGAAGGAAAGGAAAAGAATCTTAAGCAGATTCCCTGCAGAGCACAGAGCCTGACTCAGGGCTCCATCTCACGACCCTGAGACCATGACCTGGGCCAAAAGCAAGAGGTAGACACTTGGACACTTAACCGACTCGGCCACCCAGGTGCCCCTCAGAGCTCAGATTCAAATGGAAAAGACAGCAGCCTAATAAGTTCTACAACAGAAATGTGTACAGGGTGCAAAGTGAATAATGAAGTATTATGCTTTGGGAGGGAGACAATTAGAAAAGATTTTATGAAAGAGACATGTGAGTAAGAGTTTGCCAAACAGAATTTTCCAGTAGAGAAAGAAGCATGTACAAAGGAAGGGAAGAGTGAGATAGCACCACAGAATTATGAGGAGTTTGGTGGCTGGACCATGAGAAGCAAGTCAAAGATATTTGTGAGTTGATATCGGATCATGCCTGATCTTACAAATCATGCTAAGAAATTAAACATAGGATTATATTTTAGTCAGGGTGGAACTTTGAAAGGTCATAGCAGAGAAGTAACATTATTTTTTTTAAAAAATGTATTTATTTATGATTGAGAGAGAGAGAGAGAGAGAGAGGCAGAGACACAGGAGGAGGGAGAAGCAGGATATAAATATATCCTTTAAGTAGGCTCCGCACCCAGCTTGGAGCCCAACATGGGCTCTATGTGGCACATGACCCTGAGATCAAATCCTGAGTGGAGATCAAGAGCAGGATGCTCAACCACCTGAGCCACCCAGGCACTCCAAGTTTTATATTTCCTTTAAAAATGTTATTACAAAAATAAATGTTATTACAGAGTTGTATGATTAAGTGGGAAGAATCTTTACTGTATATTACTGATTTTTTTAAAAGCAAACAAAGCAATACAGATAGTAAATCCCATTTTGTATACAAATCTTTGCATAATCAACTTCTATTTCCTTTTTAAAAATTTTTATTTAAATTTAATTTGCCAACCTATAGTATAATACCCAATGCTCATCTAATCAAGTGCCCTCCTTAATGCCCATCACTGTTACTCCATCCCCCCACCTACCTCCCCTTCTTCAACTCTTCGTTTCCCAGAGTTAGGAGTCTCTCATGTTTTGTCTTTCTCTCTAATTTTTCTCCACTCAGTTTCCCCTCCTTTTCCATATGGTCCCTTTCACTATTTCTTATGTTTCACATATGAGTGAAACCAATTGACTTATTTCACTTAGCATAATACCCTCCAATCCTATCCACGGCAATGTAAATGATAGGTATTAATCCTTTATGATGGCTGAGTAATATTCCATTTGTAGATATACCACAACTTCTTTATGCATTCATCTGTCGAAAGACTCTTTTTATTTTTTTTTTTGTTAAAGATTTATTTTATTTATTCATGAGAGACACACAGAGAGAGGCAGAGACATAGGCAGAGGGAGAAACAAGCTCTCTGCAGGGATCCCAATGCGGGACTTGATTCCAGATCCCAGGATCACTCAAAGGACTCTTCTTTAAAAGATATTTTATTTATTTATTAGAGAGAGAGAAAGAGATAGCAAGCGAAAGAGTCCTAAGAATGTAAATTCTGTATCAAAAAGTGTGTACATTTAAGGGCTTTTGAGGGACGCCTGGGTGGCTCAGTTGGTTAAGTGGCTGACTTCAGCTCAGGTCATGATCTTGGTGTCCTGGGGTTGAGCCCCACAGGCTTCCTGCTCAGTGGGGAGTCTGCTTCTCTCTCTCTCTCTCTCAAATAAATAAATAAATAAATAAATAAATAAATAATCTTTAAAAAATAAAGGCTTTTGGTACACTTTCCCAAAATTTTCTCTAGAAAATTATCAATTTGTATTCCATCCTTAGTATATGACAGTTTATCCATTCCACATCAACACTGAATTGTGACTTTTTAAAATATTTTACCTATCTGCCTGATGATATTTAATATGAAGTTGATCATCTTCTGATACATTTGTTAAAGATTTATTTTCTTCTGGAGTCTTAAACATATCTGGAAATAATATTAGCATAAAATGTGAGATTGGGATCCAACTTTAACTTTTCCCCCAATTGTTGCCATGAAGCAAATAATCCTTTCCCTACAGACTTGAGATGGCATCTTTATTAGAGACAAAGATTTTATGGGGTGCCTGGGTGGCTCAGTCAGTTGAGTGTCTGCCTTCGGCTCAGGTGATGATCCCAGGGTCCTGGGATGGAGCCCTGCATCAGAATCCCTGTTCAGGGGCGAGCCTGCTTCTCTCTTTCTGCTGCTCCCCTTGCTTGTGCTCTCTCTGTCACATAAATAAATAAAATCTTTAAAATTTTTCATTTTATTTATGTTTATTTTTCTGCTTCCGGACTTTCTTTTCAACATCTTTACTGAGATGTAAATTCACATACCACACAACTAACCCATCTAAACTGTACAATTTAATGGTTTTTGGTATACTATATGATTAATTTTTGAAGAATGTGGTAAAACATATATAAAAGTTGCCATTTTAACCATGTTTCAATGTACAACTTAGTGGCATTAATTACATCCAGAATGTCCCATTATTTCTAAACTTTTTCATCATCCAAATGGAAACTCTGTAACCATTACAGCAAATCCTCATTCCCCCTGTTCCTAGCCTTCTTATTCTGTTAACTGACCATGTCTCTGTTCCCTAGAAGGTTTCATGCCATTTTTACTATAAGTTTATATATTCTTATGCTCAAATTGAATCCCCATATCCCACCCCTGCAGGTTACTTTTTTTTTTTTTTTTAACTTTGATGACTATATTAGCTCTGCCATTCTCTTAGATTAAAATTCTCTTGCCGGGGCATGTGGGTGGCTCAGTTGGTTGAGCCTTAGGCTCAGGTCCTGATCCCAAAATCCTGGGATTGGGTCCCACATTGGGCTCCTTGCTCAGCAGGGAGCCTGCTTCTCCCTCTCCTGCTCCCTCCGCTTTGCTCTCTCTCTCTCTCTCTCTGTCAAATAAATAAATAAAATCTTTAAAAAGGACTTGCCAAATTAAAAAACGAATGGCAAAACATTCATGGTTATTTTGAGGAGAACTGACATCTTCATTATATTGTTTTTCTCTACATAGAACATAGTAGTATGTCCTTATTTAGGTTTCTGTTTAAAAAAAATAACAGTTTCACTGAGATAAAATTTACATACCAGACAATTCATCCATTTGAAGTGTACAATTCAATTGTTCTTAGGAAATTGACAGATAGGTGTAACTATTATGACAGTAAATTTTAGGACATTGTTACCATTTTGAAAAGAAACTCTATACTTTTATTTATTTTTTTTTTAGATTTATTTATTTATTTATGAGAGAGAGAGAGAGGCAGAGACACAGGTAGAGGGAGAAGCAGGCCCCATGCAGGGAGCCCGATGTGGGACTCGATCCTGGGACTCCAGGATCGTGCCCTGGGCCAAAGGCAGGCGCCAAACCACTGAGCTACCCAGGGATCCCTGAAACTCTATACTTTTAGCCATCACTTCGCTATTACCCCTTCAACCACAGTCCTAAGCAACCACTAACCTGCTTTCTGGAAGAGGGCATTCCTGTCAGAAGTAACAGTATGAGCAGACTTTAGGTTGAGAGACAGCATGGATGTGTATAGGAAACAGTAAGAAGTTATATCCTGTTGTATCATAAATTTAAAAAACAGGTAATAGAAAAGAGGCTGAAGAGCTGGACAAGTGCCAATCCTAAAGTCACTGAGGAACATTATCACATTTATTTTATTTATTTATTTATTTTTAGAGAAAGAGAGAGAGAGATAGGAGGGAGGGACAGAGGGAGAGGGAGAGGGAGAGAGAGAATCTTAAGGAGGCCCCATGGTCAGAGCAGCAGGTAATAGTGAGAAAAGAGGCTGAAGAGATAGACAAGGGCCAATCTTAAAGTGTCTTAATGGTCATATTAAGAAGTTTGGATTTTATTCTTTTTATTTTGGAGAACCATGGAAGGATTTCAAGTAGGGAGGTGACATTGTCACCGAGGGACATTATCACACTTATTTATTTATTTATTTATTTATTTATTTATTTATTTATTTAAGAAGGAGAAAGAGATAGGAAGGAAGGGCAAAAAGAGATGGAGAGAGAGAATCTTAAGCAGACCCCATGGTCAGTGCAGAGCCCGGCAGGGGGGCTTGATCTCACAACCCTGAGATCATGACCTGAGCCAAAACTGAGAGTTGCATGTATCTGACTGAGCCAAGGTGTTCCTCATTATCACACTTTCTTTGTTAAAATATTTTCATTATTTTCACTCACAATATGTTAACCAGATAATGAATTATTTGTAGCTCCAGAACCACTCAGATTTTCTGGAACTTTCTTGCCCTTGTAGGCATCAGTATGTCAGAAATACCTTTTTCCCTCTCCACGCCAGGTAAAGCATGAATACATGTCCTCTGTGCCAAGCACTGTCAAAGCACTTAATGGCAGAATTGATCCTTCCCTGTACCTTATAGTTGCTGAAGTCTGCAAAGGTGTTTTATGCCTTGTGCAGACCTGGTGCGTGGAGAAATTTTATTTTATTGTTTGACCCAGCCTCTCTAGGCCCCCCTGATCTTTGGTACACCATGCAAATTATCTACCCTGGGTCGGGGCAGACACTTCCTTTTCACCTATTGTTTCCTGCTGAAAGCATGAGTAGCTAGCTGGGAGCTATCTTTCTGGAGAAAGTAGGCAAAAAAAAAAAAAAAAAAAAATGTGTAGGAAGGGAGCAAGTGTGACAGAAGGACCAATGTATTCTGGATGAAGCCCCTAAATTCCACAATGACCTTAGTAAAATGAATTCAGAATATTTTGGTTCCACTGCTTTGATCCCATGTTTAAGAATAAAAACATTTCAATCTATCTAAACTAACATGAAAGTGTGTCTGTGTACGCAGAAAGTGTTTTCCAGAAAAAAAAACCCATTAAATATAC
Organism: Canis lupus familiaris; assembly: GCF_011100685.1. Classification (NCBI taxonomy): domain Eukaryota; kingdom Metazoa; phylum Chordata; class Mammalia; order Carnivora; family Canidae; genus Canis; species Canis lupus. The sequence continues at coordinate 27,321,215 of NC_049233.1, forward strand.
TTGATAGTTTTATCGATTTTCCGTTTGCTGAGGTTAACTCTTCCCATTTTTTTTCATCTTTAGTGAACTGATACGTAGGGACCGATGTTTCAGTGATGACAAGCATTTTTCATATCAGACTCAACTTGCATACCAGCACTGTGAGCTGCCTTCCTTGGCCTCACTCTCTACCAGGCTCAGTTTTCCTGGGTAATGTTTTGCAAGATCCAAACTTTGTCAATTTTCATTTTTCCATCATTTTTTAGTCAAACAAGTATTAGCTGTTGTTACTTGTCCTGTTTTCTACCAAATTTAATTTTCCTGAGTTAATTTGGAGTTTTCAATGTTATCAATGCAATCTGATTTTCCAATAGGTCCTTTAACTAAAACAGAGTCCTTCATGCTGTTAAAGCCATTCTGAGTTTGTTTATTTATTTATTTATTTATTTATTTATTTATTTATTTATTTATTTATGAAGGAGAAAGAGATAGGAGGGAGGGGGAAAAGGAGATGGAGAGAGAGAATCTTAAGCAGATCCCATGGTCAGTGCAGAGCCCGGCAGGGGGGCTTGATCTCACAACCCTGAGATCATGACCTGAGCCAAAATTGAGAGTTGCATGTATCTGACTGAGCCACCCAAGGTGTTCCTCATTATCACACTTTCTTTGTTCCTCTTCTAGTAACGTTTTTATAGACTGATGATTCCCTCTAGTAACCTTTTTATAGACTGGGCAAAAGACATCGTGTTTATATCTGGAAGCGAAAAGCAAAGATGATTAATAAACAAATGTGAGCCTTGGTGCTTGACTGGTTCAAAATAATAGTCAAAACATCATACTTTGTGGTAAGCTTGTTGGCTTTTTTAGGATTAAAATCTTTATTTTGTGAATGTGACAGGCTTATCATTCTTGTATTTTCTTTTGAACTCCATTGTGGGTTTTTTTTCATAAATTTACTAAAATTTCTTTAACAAGATAAATTTTCCCCAGTTCTTTCGAGGAAATTTTCCATCTCATGATTTTCCCTTTGAGTTCTAGTCTATTAAATCCCTTAGGATTGGATTTTGTTTATAATTTTATTCTTTCCTAACACCTTTTTCAAATTTCACATTGACGTCCAGAAGAGTAAAAATAAATTTAAGACTTATTTGTGCAATTCATCCCAGACATTCTAAGTGAAAAAAAAATTTGATCACTCATTTCTAGTTTCCTTTCTAAAAAAAAACAAAAACAAAAACAAAAAACCTCATAAAAAAACAAACAACAAAGATTGTAAAACCAAGTTTTTAGGGATTGATGAGTCAAGGCAGGGGATGGAATTCTAGGATTCTAGTAGAATTAGGACAATCTAAACCTTGTGGAAGATCATTTGGTATTGGAAGTGCTTGAAATACCAAAAGACTGGAGAGAGTAAAGAAAAGCTCTTCACCACATGCCTGTGAGTTATTATCCTACTCTGCACAAATCTCACAAGGTGGACTACAGTTGGCCTGAGGCTTAAATCAACAAGTAAAGGTTTCTGAGGAGCCCAGCAGGTGCTGGCTATCATTCCTTAGTGGGTACTGTTATGGTCCTTGCAAAAAGGAGGCACAATCCCAGTGCTTAAAGGGACTCATTTTGGTCATGGGGATGACCAGCAACAATTACCTCACAGTGTCTATAGTGGGCTGAGACAGAGGTCAGCCCAAGCTGTGGGAGCTGTGGAAGCACATAACCCAGACCAGTGGTCTTCAAACTTTTCGGTCTCAGGACCCTTACACGCTCTTAAAAATTACTAAGGGACTTCCGAGAGCTTTTGTTTCTATGGGTTATTTACCATCGCAGGAGTTCAACCTAAGAGTCACAAAACATTAACAAAGTAACAATTTATTACACGTTACCGTAAATAATCTATTATGAAAAATACATTCTCCAACAGAACTGAATGAGAAGATGTGGCATTGCTTCAGGTGTTTGCACATTTCTTCAACGTCCGCGGATAGCTAGACTCTCCCATCCGCTTTTGCATTTAACCAGCTGCTACATGTTTTGGTTGAAGAAGATGAAGGAAATTCGGCCTTCTACATATGTCACTGTCCAAGGACTGAAGCTCCTCTGAAAGGTGCCGGGAACCCTTCCTTCGGAGGATCCTCTTGATGCATTTTGAGAACTGCTGGCTTCGACCAGGAACGACCGTCGTCGGGGAAGGCCGCCGCCTGCGTCCCGAACAGCAGCTCTTTAGAGCCAAGGTGAGAATGGAGGCGGCGGATGGCGGATGGCGGCTCCGTGGTGCACGCCCAGCGGGGACTCCCGGGCAGGGGTCATCTGGTCTCCACTCTTGAAAGCGCACCCCGGTAAAGACGCGGATCGGTCGGACAGGCAAATCTGATCAGCCGTATCACATAAACTGCGAAGGCTGCGTGCTTCTCGCAATCGAGAAAAGCCGACCCGCGCCTGCCGCCTCCGCTGCCGGCCGCCGGGGAGCCGAGAGCTTCGGGCCCGCGGGTGTGCCGCGCCCTCGGCACCCTGGGAGGGGCGCGGAAGCGCGGCGGAGAGCCGCTGCCCGGGCCCCGCGGAGGCGCGGCCGGGAGGGCCCACAGCGCGCAGGCGCAGCGCGCAGGCCGCGGTCCCCGGAACGGTAAACAGTGGGGTCACGTGACGCGGCCCGGCTCCTGCCCCCGCGCCGCCGCCGCACGCCGATGGCTGCGGGGTCTCGCGCCGCCGCACGGTCCCCACGAGGCGAGCGACCCTCGGTCCCTGGGCGGCGGCGGCTGCTAAGACGCTACAGAGGGCGGCGCGGAAGCCAGGCTAGTGTCGTCAGCAGCAGCCGCTCGGCCCGGTGAGGAAAAGAGGCAGTGGCAGCGACGCCGACGTCCTGCGCGTACCCCCTCTCCCCGGCACCCACCGGGCCCCCTCCTCCTCCTCGCGGCGGCGGCGGCGGCGGCGGCGGCGGCCACCATCTTCCTCTTGCTGCCAGTGGTAGCGCTCGTCTGGCGGAGCTGGGTGAGTTGCGGCTCCGGCCGCGGCCAGGGAGACGGGCAATCCTCCCCTCCCCCATCCCCTTCCACACGCACGGCGCCTCCGCGGGCCTCCCCGCCCCGCCCCTCCCCTCCCGCGGCGGACACTCCGCGCCTTTCTCCCGCGCAGCCGGGAAGCCTCGCCGGCCTCTTGCGCAACGTCCTCGGCCTGCCCGGGCCGCGCCTCTGTCGCCCGGGACCGTTTGGACCGCGGGCTGGGAGGGAGCCGCGGCGGCGAGGGCGCCTGGCGGAGGTTCGGGACCGCGGCCTCTCCCCGCCTCCTGCTCCCGGGCCTCGGGTGGTGAGTGTGCCCCGCCGCCGCCGCCGCCGCCGCCGCCGCCGCCGCCGCGCGGGCGGGCGGGCGGGCGGGCGCGCAGGCCCGGAGGCACCGCGGGCGCTGCCAGGAAGGCCTGGCCTGCAAGGGCCCCGGCCCCGGCCTGTCGGACCTCTTCCCTCCAGGGCAGCCCGGCCTTGAGCCCTGGGCCCGAGGTCTGGGCAGCCGGGATTGGCCTTTGCCGGCGAGGCCGAGCCCAGTCCTAGCTTTTGGGAGCGGGGGGAGTTGGCGCTCTGTGCATCCTCCCGCTTACCGCGCGCTTTTGTGCTCGGGACCCAAACTGTCGACTCCTTTTCATTAGTTTGAAATGGGAAGCCTAGAATCTGGCCTTCGGATAATACGAGTAATTTAATGAACCACTTGTCGATACGTGCGTGTTAATGGTGCTAAATAACTGATCACCTGACACGGGGGGGGGGGCGGGGAGGAGGGAGAAAGGGAGAGAATGTTGGTACCGCGCACAGCCCTGTTTCCCTTCTTCCCCCCAGCAGTGTGTTGCCGGGTCCGATGACCTTTTCCCACCTTTGGATTTTTAAATGCCATTTCCTAGAGACTAGGATTCAAGGTAGTTTGAATGCATGATTATTGGTGCTATTCAGGAATCATTTCGCAGATTATGATCATGGATAATCATTAATGTAAGTGGCAACAACGCTTTGATATCTGCCTCTGTAAAGTCTTCATTAAGTGTAGAGATACTTAATTTAACCTGAGACTTGGTTACTGAGCCTTTCCCAAACAAATGCTTACTACCGTTTTTTTTTTTTTTTTTTAAGCTTAAAAAAATAAAAAAGAAAGATACAGTAAACTATTTAGGGAGTACCTAGTACATTGTTCTATTTAGTTACTATTTCGAGGTCGAACTTGTCTTCCTTTTTACAAACTGGTGGTTTGAGATCTTCCAAAACTACGCCTCCATTACTCATTCATTTCCTACCATTTTTTGATTCTTCAATGAAGTGTTTGGGATTGTGAAAATGTTTGTAGTTGTGTTTGTGGTTGGAAGGAGACATGAGTCGAAGAACCAAGAAATCTTTGCAGCGTTCTTCTGTTTTTGAATTTATGTATTCATTCCAGAACACAAGAGCTATGTAAAGATTATTATTTCGGATAGTTTTTATCTCCACTAGTACTCGACTTTTTCTTAATTATCTGTCCGATTCTTCTGTTTACTGGCCCCGTATTACAATAATGGATTTTTTTCTCCATCATCATTATCACTATTAATGTTTTAAAATACAAACTTCATTTCCTCACCATAGAAATATAATTTAAGAAGGGACATAGGAGCTATATTATTGCTCTGATTAAGCCACGCACGGTTCAGTCAATTCTTGAGCTGCAGAAAGACGTCTCAGCTGACGTGGGCCACTTTTTAAGTGTTCAGAATTACAACAATAGATTTTAAGCTTTATTTGGTAGCTGTACTCATGATTTTTCAGAAAGGATAACAGATGAGCTACTGGTGGGACCAGTTCCCCCTGTTTCTTTAATGGTTTATAGGTCCGTTTATTGAAGAGCATGAAAATGTAATTTATTATTACTACTTTTGCATCCTTTGGGAGGGTAGTGAACTTCCTTATCTATCACACTGCGTTAGTTTTGCATTCCATCCTATTGGGATAGACCTCGCAGAACTTCAGTTGATCCTTTGGTATGTATGCTCATCTGTTGCATATTCAAAGAAGTCAAATCTAAGAGAAAGTCGTCTGTGTAAATAAATAGAGGTGAAAATTAGTGTTGATTAAATGCAAATTTCAGGATAGAAAAGTGGAAAGGAAATTGTCTTTATGTCAAAATCCTTTAAAACCATACTATTAAAATTTGTATTGAGATTGGAATTCGTTAAGGTTGATAATCTTTGATTTATGTAATAGAATATTAATAAGACTATTATTGATAAAAGTTTGGGAGGCAGCAGTCAGCAATTTGGATTACTGTAAAATTATCCAGAGTTTAGTTTTTTTTTTTATGGAGTATGGATTATATTTGGAAAAAACTGGTGAATGTAAATTATCACACTGTTCTTGTTTTTTTTTGAGTACTAAAACATAATAATGGTTATCTTCCTCGGTAATATGGTGTTTCACTTTTTGATACATTTTGCTTTTAAATGTGCACTTTTTCCCATATTGTTTGTTTTTTTACACAGATTTCTCATGAAATCTGTTTTGCCTAATTTTTTTGTCTGAAGATAAGATCTTTTCTATTTTTTAATGAGATAATGAGATTTATTGATCAACATCTTAGGTTTGTGGATTACCCATAACTACTTCACCAGTGTCATGAAGTATCAGTGTTCTTGGAGGGTTGACTTCTAAATATTTTCATTCATTGATGTTTTAGGAAATCTTTCTGACAAGTGGCTGCTGGGTTTCTTTCTTGTGTGGAGTAGTACATCTTGTGCTCGGTTTCTCTCTTATTTCTTCTTGGAGCACCTCTGAGAATCCTGGAGTATCTTTTCAGAAGCATAAACATTTTTTAACTACAAAAATGACTTGGCAGATTGTTAGACACAGTATAGTTGCATGCTGAACAGCAGAAGATACTCCTTTTTTTTTTTTTTTTTTTTTAGTTGCTGCTCTTTGATTACTGGGAAAAGATACTGAGAGTATTGGTTTGGTTCAAAATATCTGAGACCTAGGTGCTGCTTGTACCCTCAAGAAGCCTAGGTTGAGAAACAATATTCAAAGACATGAGATGTTAAATCATTGTATTAGAGTTAAAAGAAGAAATTTCAAGACTTAAAAAAGGAATTGTGTGAGGAATTGCCATATGTATAGATGGGACACTTACTCCTATGCATTTTGTGCTTAGTTTAGATCATTTTTTAATGGTCAGGGGATTTTGGTTTCTATGATTATTTGTAACATGAAGAGAGGGAATGGATGAAGAGAAATAGTTTAATAAAAATTTCAAAATATTATCCAGAAATTGTAATCTGCACAATGTAACTTTATTAGATGAAGTTTTAAATGGCATAGTAGATTGTACAGAAAGGCTAAACTTTAATAATTTTGGTTCATTCATAATTTGTGTGAGTTGGCCACATGAAAACATTCTAAAATTGTAGACTGTGATAATAAATTGCAGAGTTTAGTTGATAACTTCTAAAATGATGTTTATACATAGAATAGCCACTGTAGTTTTATGTGTAGGGAGTTGCTAAGTGTGTATATTCTGACTTATTTTGGAGGAAGTGTGTGTCCCTTTGTTTTTAGTATTTGTAGGATTTCATTAGTGATACATTAAGAACAGAAACATAAGTAGGTGTTAATGTAAGTAGAGTGCATAAAATATAGTAGTTTAAACGTGTAGTCTCAGGAATCACACTGCCTGGGTTTCAGTTTGGGTATACTGGATATGTAATTCTGGGCAAATTACATAATGGTCTGGGTCTCAATTTGCTCATCTGCAAAATAGGTATAATAATTGCACCTGCCTCACAGGGTTGTTGGGAGGAACTAAAGAGAAAATGCATTACAATACACTGAGCGTATGGCCTGGCGGCACATAGTATATATACTATAGTACATGTTAGCTTGGTCTGTTACTACCTAGGCTATAGTTTTAGTGATGAACTGCTTCCACTCTTTCTATGGTTAATCCACACTGTTAATGCTTCCCATAATATGAATAGGGTATAGTTGTAAATATTGAAGTTTTAATTCAGTACAGTTGGCTAGTGTAATTCTGCTTTTGCCAGTTTCAGCTTGTACTTGATGGTTCTTTTTCTGGATTCTTAGGTTGGCTTTAGTTTTAGTATGGCAGATACTTTTTGGATTCTTTTATATTGATATAAGAATAATATACCTGGTAAATTCAGAAAAGTTATGAACCTTGCTGCTGCTTACAGATTTTAACCAATGAAACTAGAATAGAATTTGGTGTGTGTCTTTAGAGCAGTTGATTAGGTTGCATTGCTCTACAGAATTGTACTTTGTAGAATTGGATCATACTATCATGGTTTAACTGTTCAGTGATTTTCCTTTATCCTGGAGGCATAACCTATTTAATGTTGTTATATTATGGTGGTTAAGAACTGACCTTTATGTCAGAGCAGAATTGAGTCCCAGCTTTGTCACTTACTTATTCTGTAATATAGGGTGTAACTTTGCTAAACTTTATCCCCACTTTTACAATTTGAGAATAATAATAGTACCTTCCTAGTTGTGTGGGTGTGAAGATTAAATGACATACATTTAGATTTAGCATAGTGCGTGGCACATAATAAATATTTAATGCAGTTTACTTTATAAACAGATAATATGGGGTAATGGTAAGTGTATTGATTCTTGAATGAAATTTTCTGGGTTCAGATTTCAGCCCCACCACTTACTATAGCAAGTAATTTAATCTCTTTAATCCTAATTAATTTCTTCCTTCATTTGTGTTTTTCTTCCTTTGTTTAATGGATTATACTATAGCATGATTGTGAGGATTAAATTAATTAATAAATGTAGAGCAGAGTTTCTTAATGTTAGCAGTTTTCTAGCTGGGTAATTCTTTGTTGTGGGGCTTTCCTAGTGCATTGTAGTATATTTACTAGATGCCAGTAGCCTGCCCTCCCGTTTTGATGGCCAAGTGTCCTCTGGAGGGGGCATAATCACCTCTGATTGAGAATTACTGATGTGAAGCGTGTAGAACATTGCCTGGTGTGAAATTAGAAAACCTCATTTCACATTTTTCATCACTGTTAGTGGTGGTACTTTTATTTTTCTACTACTACTACTTATTAGAAATTTGTTCATGGTATCGTGCCTGATGAATTGATGCTTAATTTAAACTGTAATGTTGGGGCTAGAAAGCACCAAGTTTCCATTCCCAGGGGCCTGCATTTAGGTCTTGGCCTGGATTGCTTTTCCCCATTTTTGCATGGACCACTCTCTCTTTCCAGGTTTTGGCTTATATGTTGATTTATAATAAACAAGAGCTTAATTTACCGTTGTATGTAAAAACCCTCCTCCCCCCCATCACTATCACCTTGTTTAATTTTTTGTCATAGATTTTATAATATCCTGAATATATTTGTACCCCCCCCCCCATGCACATAAATCAGAGCATAGACTGCCTGAGAGAGCTTCATCGTGGAATAACTTCTTATGGCCTTTGATAGCTTTAATAATTTATTGTTAGGTTTAGATCTGTTTTTTTTTTAAGGTGATAATATGATAAAACATAGTTTTACTTTGAAGATGAGTCAAGATAGTTTTAATGTACTCTTGATGTAAAGGGGATTTTTGAAGAGGTGTAATTTGTGTGTGTGTGTGTGTGTGTGTGTGTGTGCTGTTGGTGCTTTCCAAATCTTTTTGCTTTCTATTCATACATGGAACAATACGTGCTGGTTTTTTCAGTGTAGACCAAATTTGGTTGCAGTATAATTTTTTGTGAATCAAGATAAAACAAGCATTTTAAAGCAGTAAATATCTTCAACTCAGCTTAAATTTTACTCAGAATGTTGGTAGTAATACTTATTTTTAAATTGCATTTTGAGTCTTTCTAAATGGTCTGTTAGGACCAAATTCTATCATTCATAATTAGCACATACTATTCCTTTTGCCTGGAGTATCCTCTGGATCTTGAAGATCCAGCTCATATATTACTTGCTTAGATTTTCTTGGCCTCATAAATTTCACCTTCCTCTCTGATACTGTCTGCAGTCCTTCAGTATGACACTTTCATATTTTGTTGTGATGTTTACATGTTGTTATATTTGTTTATATGTTTATACTCTTTTATATTGTGAGTTCCTTGAGTTTTGAAAATGGCATTTGTTTCACTGGTACCTATGATAACTAATTAAATGAAATATCCCATTCTCTGACTTAGCTGGATATATTTTATCATCTGTAAACGTGAGATGTGACTGTGAACTGAGAAATAATTTCTGGTTTTAGCATATATATTCCCAAAATATTTGTATTGATTTAATTGTATATATACATATCATTAGCCACTTAGCACACACCTTAGATAGGCTTATTATGTTATTTATTTATTGCCAATTTTATTTTATTATTTTTTTGTTAGGGAGGAGGGGTGGGAGGGGAGAGGGACTGAGAGAATATCAAGAAGTCTCCACGCTCAGCATGGCGTACAATTTGGGCTTGATCTCATAACCTTGAAGTCATGACCTGAGCTGAAATCAAGAGTTGGACACCTAACTGAGCCACTCGGGTGCTCCTTGAAGATTTTATTTTTAAATAATCTTGCTACACTCAGTTTTGGGCTTGAACTCAGAACCCTGAGATCAAGAGTCGGATGCTCCATGCAGCCAGGTGCCCCTGTTTTTTTTTTAATTTAAAGATTTTATTGATGAGAGACAGAGAAAGAGAGGCAGAGACACAGGCAGAGGGCAAAGCAGGCTCCATGCAGGGAGCTTAACGTGGGACTCCTTCCCCAGTCTCCAGGATCATGCCCTGGGCTGAAGGCGGCGCTAAACTTCTGAGCCACCTGGGCTGCCCCCCTGTTTTAATTATTACATTTATAATGCCAAATATAAGGAAGCATTTAAGTATAATTTCATTGTAAGAGATAGGAATTTGACTCAAGCAGTCTGCTTAATTAACATACTGAATCAACTCAGTTTTTCTCCTTAATTAGATCTGATTGTTTTTGTTTATCCACGTTATTAGATATCTCCCCACATTTTAGCTTTTAAAATATGGTTTTCAACAATATCATTTTTTAAAAGTTTATTTATTTACATAATCTCTACACTCAATGTTGGGCTTGAACTCATGACCTGAGATCAAGAGTCACCTGCTCTTCTGACTGAGCCAGCCAGCTGCCCCTTCTCTAAATGTAGATTAGTGTTTTAAAAAGGACTTATTTTAGAATAATTATAGATTTATAGAAGAATTGCTGATGTAGTATAGAGTTCCTATTATATGCTCTCATTCCAGTTTCTTGGTTGTTACATCTGACATAATGCTAGTGCCTTTGTCAGAACTAGAGATTAACATTAGTACATCGCTACTAACTTCCAGATTTTATTCTGTTTTTATTGGTTTTTCTACTGTCCTTTTTCTTTTCCATGATCCAATCAAGTTTACCACTTCGAGTTAGTAGATGAGTGTGTTCATGTTAAGTGAGTTAATATTTTTACAATCAGCTTATATTTGTTTTTCAGTTTAGCATGGGAAATGTTATTTTGGATACTGAACACTTGAAACTGATTTTTAAAAATAAATTACTTAATTCTTCCATTAAATGTTACTTTCAAGATAGTCTTGTGGGATGACTGTATACCATCATTTTTGAAATTCTTCCTTGGAATTACCCCCAGAGCCAGTTGCAACTGCTTAAGAAAAGTTAGTCTTACTAATTTATAACAATTTTACAAGAGAACTCATCTTGTGATGTGTCCTGTAGAAATCATTTCTTGGGACCCTAAAGTTTGGAATGCTTTATACCCTATTCTGTATTGGCATATTAAAAATATCTCAGTGGCAGTTATTTAGTAAACATTTGAATGAATTAAAGATATTATTAAAGAAATGTAACTTTGTTATGCCAAGTCCTCCTCCTCATTTGACTATGGAAGCTTTTTCCCTGATTTGCTTATTTAAGTTCAGATAAAACACACTTTGTATGTTATATACCAGTTTGGCCACAAAGCTGTACTGGAAAGTTTGGTTCACCTATGTTGTTTACAATATGCTTTACCTTTTTTTTTTTTTTTTTTTCTTTTCTTCTTTAAAGACTGAATATTGTGTACCATTGAGATAAAAAAATATGCCACAGGCTCTTAAGGTACCTTTTATAAAGGAGTTATTGGGATGATTCACCGATAGCAGTGTTACTGAAAAAAAGGTTGCTTAATTAGGTCACTATTTAGAATGGGGTGGTCTTTCCTATAGCTTTGTGATTTGGGGCTGTGTGATCGTAATTTCTGAATGTTCTGATTGTCTCTGTCACTTGAAAGCACGTAGTAACAGACTGACTCCAGATGAAGTTGTAGAATTTACTTTTGAGACTCTGGGAATGAGTGCATTTTTAGTAGAATCAGCATATTTTTTTGTAGAAGGAAAGTTAACTATTTGCCTTTAGAACTGGAGTTGTCCTTTTTTTCTTTTTGATTTATCTGAGGAAAAAAAGATTACTATTTGGGATGCAACTTTGAAAAGGAGGTAGTCTTGGCCTGTAGCTTTTGGATGCCAACAGATTCAGACAAACTAATTTATCTGTAGGTCCAGCCACTTGGTTTTGTTAAACATTTAGTAAAATTTTTATAAATTATTTTTAATCACCAGAAATTTATTACACTAAAATTTTTTGGTCCCTAAAAACATATGAGTAGAAGTATTGGTGATGTATGATAGTTGAGCCTTTCCTAGGTAATGAGAATCAGATAACATTAGGGAATTAAAACTTTTCCTGACTTTTCACCTGCATTGTAAGTTATAATTTTCTTTTAATGTTATAATTAGAAGAATGTGTGTAAAATAACCAGCAAATCAATCAAATAATTATTTCAGTTTTTAAAATATTTTAATATAAGTTGCAAAATTTGAGGAGAGATGCTAAAATCCTTCTGTTAAGAAGGGGATTGACTTTTGTGAGAATGAGGAAATTTTCTTTCCTTTTTTTAGGATTTTAAATTGAGTGGCATTAAACTTTGCACTTAAAATGAGCTGGTTGATGAATTTCAGTGGGTGTATATACTATACATTCAGGATTTAGGACATTTTCATCATCCCCTAAAGTATCTTCCTGTCCCTTTGCAATCTAGCCTTCTGTTATCCAAGGACCCAGGCAACTACTCATTTGTTAGAAAATTATGGAAAATTATTTTTTTTAAATATTTTATTCATGAGAGAGAGAGAGAGAGAGAGGCGCACAGAGACACAGGCAGAGGGAGAAGCAGGCTTGTGCAAGGAGCCAGACGTGGGACTGGATCACACCCTGGGCTGAAGGCAGGCAGGCAGGCACCAAACCGCCTAACCACCCAGGGATCCCTGGAAAATTATTTTTAAAGAAGATCCTTTAATGAGTCAGATCTAGTCAACTTCTAGCTCTGTAGCTCGGTGTGAAAAAGGAGGAGATACGGCGAGGGCTGTGGAGTTTTGGAACCTGGGATTGAGTCTTGGCTATTTTATGATTTGGAGGGAAAACATTTAAGTTGTTTAAATTAATTTTGTTTCATAAAGGAAATTATTTACATGTACTTTTTATATAGAGTCTATTATTATTGGAAATACATGGGTTAAATTTAGGTAAAATGGTTAGCAGCATATAATATATAACCAGTAAATTGTTGGATGTCTTTGGACTTACCCTTCCTTTATCATTTTTATTGGGGAAAGAATCAGAGACAGTTTGGGGAAATTTGGGTAGATTTGGAGCCAAGCAAAAAAATTGGAATTTTGGAACCCAAGATGTTTCTCTGTTAGTCAATTTTCTAGCCAACTGAATATTAGATATTTTTTTGTTGATGCCTCCCCTTCCCCCATCATCTAGAATACATTGGTTCATTTTTTTCTGAAACTAGTATTGCAAGTAATTAAACTTTTGATTGATTGAGGCTCTTGTAGAGCATTAGATGACCTTTCTGAGCACTATCTAGTATCAGTAGGAAACTAGCTTGACATCTGTATATACCTCACATGACTCACTAAAATAAATTTAAATCTCTGATGTATTGTTTTCTTATCATTTATCTCATTTTATAATACATTTTATAATAAAGGAAATAATTTCCTCCACTAAAATGCGTGTATGTGCACATCTCTCTGCCTGTGTATGTGTAGTTTTTTGAGTTTTGGTTTGTTGGGTTTAATTAAGTTTCTTTCCATTTTTTCCTCCTATCCCTACAAACAACCTTTTCTCTATATATTACCTTTCTTTAAATGATTTAAATGCTTTGTAAATAAAACAAGGCTATTTTACAGTTTTAATAGTTATGGAACAGTAATTTAAATGATTTAATTTTGATTCTTTTATATGGATTATTGTAAAAGCAGCATCATTCTTCATTTATGAAAAGATTATGGTTAAAAAACGGTTTTTGTGGTTTAAGCCATGTCATTCTTTCAACTGTATCAAATTAATGGATTATATACATAGGGTTTTTTTTCCCCCTCAAAATAATGAATTGAGTAAAACATTTAATAGGATTTCTGGTAAAATGATATTCTACATGTGTGATGAAGAAACATTTAGTAAAGATTCGTTCTACATGTCCAAATGTTTATTCTAAAAACAGTGAGGATTTTTTTTAAACAATTCAGAAATACCTGAGTGTGTTCTTAGACTCAAAATTATTAAAATAATTTGGTTTTAGGTGATTATCAATTGATAGCTTTATTTCTTATGGTATTTTTTTTGTCTTTCTATAGGGCTGAAAGACACAGAAGTCTTCATGGATATAGTTGATACATTTAATCATTTAATTCCTACTGAACACTTAGATGATGCCCTATTTCTAGGATCCAACCTGGAGAATGAAGTCTGTGAGGATTTTAGTACAAGTCAAAATGTCTTAGAGGACTCGCTGAAGAACATGCTCAGCGATAAGGATCCTATGCTAGGATCTGCAAGTAACCAGTTCTGTTTGCCTGTTTTGGATAGCAATGATCCCAATTTCCAGATGCCTTGTTCAACAGGTAATTCTTACTTTTTTTTTTTTTTTTTTTTTTTAGTCTGCAATTTAAAATAAAAAATTTTCAGCAGCATCTTTTTTTTTTCTTTTTCTTTTTTTTTTTTTTGGTGAGGGTAGTGAATTTAGGGTTCTTTAATATGAATTTAGAGCTTCTTTTCTAGAAATCAGAATTAGACTTTAAATTTTCTTCCAAAGAGTGTGGAATTAATTATCTTCAAGGATATTATGGATATAGATAGGATGATCATATAATTTATTATCCATAGGAGGATACTTTTTTAGAATTACAGGGGTGCTGTTAATAGTTAGTTACATCATGACAGAAAGTATAAATTGGGACTCTCCCTAGAAAAAGGGGTTTCCCTAAGAAATTGGGACATTCATTATGTCATCCTAGGCCTGCTGGAGTCAAGGGGAACTGCCGAATTGTCCTTTTTCAGTGCCCCTCCCAGCCCTTCAAATTTAATATATTGTGTGCTTCCATTTCAGATATTTTGGCATTTTGTACATGTATCTTAAAATCAGAGAAAGAACTCTAGATTTGTGCTGTCCAACTTAGTAACCACTAGTCACATAATAACTGTTAATCACTTGAGAGGAGTCCAGTCTTAACTGAAATGTGCTGTAAAGTGCACATTAGATTTTAAAGACTCAATATTGAAAAAGAATGTGAAATATATTTTATCAGTTTTTTAATGTTAATTATATTTGTGATATTTTAGATACTTTTGGTTAAAACATGAATAGAATTAATTTCACCTTATTTAAACCTTTTTTTTAAAAGTGACTACTTGAAAATATAAAATTACGTATGTGGCTTGCATTATATTTCTATTGGATAGCACTGCTCTGGGTTCTGTAGTGGAAGTAACTGAAAGATTGAGGATAGTAACTTTCTGGAAGGCTAGTCTAATTCTTAAGAAATTACTTCAGAGATGTTAATATATGGAAGAAGTAGGTTTTCTTTTATTAAGCAAAGCAAATATTACAACAAACTTTGGGGCAATTAGCTATTCTGTAAGCTAAAATTAAATAAAGGAAAATCAGCCTCAAGTGGAGAAGTTAGGCTTTCCTTCACTGTTCCCTAGAGTAATTCACAGGTTTATGTAATGTTGATCTGTCTTTCAATGCCTCTTGACTTCTGCACTAGTTTTTCAGTATAGTTTTTGTTTCCTTTTAATATTTTCTACCTAATATTTTAATAATATTTAAAGTTTGGATTAGGCTGGCCTGCTATTCATCCATAAATTTGTCAGATTATTCTGCTTGAAGACCTCAACACTGACTATTAGGAATCTTTTCATTTTAACAACTCTTTAATGCTGAGGTCTTTTGAATTGCTTGCTAATGGTTTATCTCGAATTATATACATTGTATTGTGTTATTTCATAGGTTTACATTGTTTTTGTTGTATTCTAAATGTTATAAAGCTTTTAAAATTTTGTTTTATGTATGCATTGTTCAAGTTTTTTTACTTTGGTTCCTATGTCAGTACAGTGTACCTAATTATCTTTATTGTCAAGTGCTTTTGACAGTTCTTGGTTGCATACATAGTTTCACAGTTCATTCCAAATTCAGGAAAAACATTTATTGAGTACTTATGTGTTTGTTACTGGAAATGTAGTTACTCTTAAGTATGTTATGATAGGTCTGAAATTGGCAAATGTGTCATCTTGTTAGACTTCTTCATTTATAAAAATTACAGCCTTTTTATGGGACCAGTATTCCTACTTTCTCTTCCCCTTATTAAAAAAAAATTGTTTTCTGTTGATATGAAAAGATTTTAATGATGTTCTTGAGTTTGAACATTTCTTTTGTTAATAGAAGACTTAGAACATCTTTATTGAAATATTTGATTTTTTTGAGGTATTACTAATTATTTGTGATTCTATTATGTTACAAACTAACTTTTTTGAGAAGTTAAGTAGAATTATTATCTAAATTTTTGAATTTTAAAATGCTACAATTTATCTTGGTTCTGAAGCAGAACTGTTTGTATTACTATGTATGTAGTATATGTGTTTTTAAGTTATGTAGAGTATTTGTGGAGGATAAACTAAATAATAAAGTTCTTCTGTCTAGGATTGTTTAGATTTATTTGTGCCACCAGGTAGGGCATTTATCTCGATTGCTTCAAAGTTCCTTTTGCCTTTTGGGATATTTGGTTGAGTAAAAGACCTGTGTATATCCTAATGATAGCAAAATGGAAATCATTTAAATTAAAAAAAAAATTTTTTTGACGTAATTTTAGATTTAAAAGAAAGTTGGAAAGAAGACATAAACTAGTGAAAACCTTATATGGACAACTTTTATAAGTTTTAGCTATTCACATATTACTTCGCTTTTAGTTATACAATAAAAAAGGATATCGTTTTTATCCAGATGTTTTGTATGTGGGTCCATAGTTTTACTAATTATCTAGACTTACCTTTAGCAAGGAAATGATTCTGGCAATATTCATGTCAGTAAAAGCTATAGATTATGGTTATTTTGTAACCTTGGTTTTGACAGTGTTAAAACTAGAAAACAATGTAAGTGTTGGTTTTGTTCTCTGCTATGCTAAACAGAGTTGATTTGCTGTAGTTGTTAAAGACCAGTTTTTTGTTGACATAGTTGAGTGGCTTGTGTATATTTCAGTTGTCTCCAGAAATCATAGAGTAGCTTTAAAAATTACAAAAATAGGAAAGAAACATGGAAGATTACTTTTAGGGCTCTGTTCAAGGGAAAGAAGTTAGGATGCTAATTGTTTCATTTTGGGAGCTAACCAGTAGATTTCTCATCCCCCCCCTTTTTAAAAAAAGATTTTATTTATTTATTCGTGAGACACACATACACACACACACACAGAGGCAGAGACATAGGCAGAGAGAGAAACAGGCTCCATGCAGGGAGCCTGATGTGGGACTTGATCCCAGGACTTTATGATCACGCCCAGGGCCGAAGGCAGATGCTTAACCACTGAGCTACCCAGGTGTCCCTCTTATCCCTTTTTTTTTAATGCATTTGACTCCAAATTATTTCTTTATGTATATAATTGCAGTGTTTACATAATGGTTTTTAGATTTGCCCAGTAAACATTTTTTTTTTTTTTAACTCCAGTAAGGAAAATCATTAAGTATTGGGGAAATGTTTGGTCTTGATGTTCAAGCCAGTTATTGTTTTTTTTTGTTTTGTTTTTAAGATTTTATGTATTTATTCATGAGAGACACAGAGAGGCAGAGACACACAGGCAGAGGGAGAAGCAGGCTCCCCTCAAGGAGTCCGATGTGGGACTCGATCCTGGATCCTGGGATCATGCCCTGAGCCGAAGGCAAACGCTCAACTTCTGAGCCTACCCAGGCGACCCAGTTATTGGTATTCTTTTAAAATCCTGTTAGCCTTAAAATAAAAATATTTGCCCAAATAATAGGTTCAAAATGCCAAATATATTATTTATATATACCACTTAAAGAATGTATATAAAATAATCAAAATGGTATTTGAAAACCTGGTAGTATAGAGTGTCATGAAGAAATATTTTCTCTCTCATTTTAAAACATGTTCCCAGGCAGCCCTGGTGGCTCAATGGTTTAGTGCCGCCTTTGGCCCAGAGCGTGATCCTGGAGACCCGGGATCGAGTCCCACGTCGGGCTCCCTGCATGGAGCCCGGTCCTCTCTCTGCCTGTGTCTCTGCGCTTCTCTCTCTCTCTCATGAATACATAAATAAAATCTTAAAAAAAAAACAAAACCATGTTCCCCTTTTACATAGATGCCTGTGATTCATAAATGTGAAGCAGATCTCGATTTGACCATTTCTTTACATGGTATATAGAAAAGAAAAGTTCAGTGACTGTAATTTGATTTATTTTCTTAAGACTAGGAAGATAGATACATTGTAGATATATGGGTATTCAGAGTAGCCCTTCATTCAAGTAGCACTCATAGCTACTGTACCCTGCAGTGATAATCAAGGTGTCCTTTCCAGGCTACATTATGGCTAA
This sequence comes from Canis lupus familiaris, assembly GCF_011100685.1. NCBI lineage: Eukaryota > Metazoa > Chordata > Mammalia > Carnivora > Canidae > Canis > Canis lupus. The sequence goes on from NC_049233.1 coordinate 27,339,107, forward strand.
CAAAATCTTCATTCACTAAATTAAAAAAAAAAAAAAAAAAAAAAAAAAGTCCCTCCTGTTGCATGGTTTTTAGAGATTAAACAACTTAAAAAGTCATTACATTTTTACAGGTATCTAGCATATTGACTAATAGTTGATTCATATTGTTCACTTAAATATTTTTTTTCAACTATAAAGGAAAATTTCTCTTAACATGCACATGTGATAGTTACTTTCCTATCATGAATGACATTGGTAATACATGACATCAAGCAGTTTTGTTTAATAAGAATTTTAGCTTGTATTGCTTTCCTCTCAGCAAAGTATTGTAATACTTAAGACTGGTTTTATAAGCCTTGTAGCTAGTATGATTTGGTTCCTTTTTTGGCACACGGGTTTTTAATAAATCATAGCTCTGTAGTTGGGGCTTCATTAGAGGCAGAATTCATTTAGGTAATATTAGAAAAATGTGTACTTGTTTTGAAAAAATAATGGGTGTTTTAGTGCATCACTTGAGATGTGTTTAAAAGGTCTGCAAGTTTTTATGGCTTCATGTTTCTCTTGGACATTTCTAATTAAACAGTACATTGAACTAAACACAGTGGACCTTTGGTCCAATAAAATCCTGTTTTCAGATTTTAATTATTGTTCTTGTCCATACTTTATTTGTGGGAGTGGCAAACTCTTTGTGTAAATTATTTAGATATGTGGGTCCAACTATACATATAAATCCATTCCATATTTTCACTGGGTCCTTTTTCACTGTTTCTGTTTATTATTCTGAGTGGTAGTGTTTTTTTGTTTTTGTTTTTTTCTTGTGCCATTGCAAGAAGTCAATGAACCTCTTGTGTGGTTGATCTTTTTGAGAATTACATTTGAACAAGAAAATACAAACTTAATACATGTAAGTAAAGTAGTTATACGAATAAGATGAAATATATTGGTGTATACTGTCAATTTTAGAGTAACTGATCAGTCCTGTCAGAACATGCATAGCCTTATAACTTGATTTCTTAAGATTGATTATTAATATTAAATATCATATTGAGTTCTTAGGGGTTTTGTCAAAAGTGGGTATGTTTAGAAGAAAGCAAACAGAAAAGAGTAGAAAGGTTTGTAGAGTTAGAGATGTAATTTAGTGGAGGAGAGAATGCTGGAAGGTGGAAAGAGTAGAGTATATTAACAGCCATAAATCCTTGAAAGTTTGTCACATTGGCTAGAGATTTGACCTTTTAATGAATAATGGGAAAGAGCTAGACCCATTTGATAGCAGTTAGAGCTACAGTTTGGCTAAAAGAAAGAACTTGGGGTTCTCCAAATATCAAGTAATAGTTTCCTGAGGATATCAATTTATCCTTTTTTTTATAGTTGACTTTTGCTCACCTTACTTTGCTTGATGTAATATAAAGTCATGTATGTATTAATTTTTCTTTGCATTGACTGAGCATTTAATTTTCTGTCCTCCTAATTTAAAATCTGAAATCATGTCTTCATCACTATATCCGTAATTAATGTCTTTCATTTTTTCATTTTTATCACTTAAAATTTATTTCATTATTATTCCTGTAGCCCGTTGCTTATTTCACTTAAAATACAAACCTTGGATCAAGAGTAGAACAGTTTTTATTCTTTGGGTTGCTGACTCAATCTTTTATTTAACTTGCACATCTATGCTGCTACAACAGGCTGCTTTTTTCAAGGCCTTGAACATTTGGTTCTGTGGAATCTACCTTTTTTCGGGATGTGTGCCTCACAGGGCCCTCTGTCATTGTATTGCTCTTGTCTAGGTATGCCATTCTCCAGGCCTGTGTTGAATATCTGTCATCCTTGAGCTTTATTGCGCTCCTTGAGTAGAGAGCTGTTGTTTTCCTGTATTTCATTTTCTTTATCTGTGCCCTCTTACTGACATTCTTAGTAACTTTCTTTCTAATAGCATCATATTTGAGTAATAATTTGCTTTTATATACAAAACAAAGTTGAACATCACCTTTTCTTAAAATTTTAAAAACCTTGCTTCTTAGCCTTCCTGCATCTGGTATTGTGGATGGGTTGTCTGATTTCTTGTATGAGAGTTTTGCTTTGTTAGGTGGCCATCCCTGACCCCTGCTTTGGGATCTTTTCTTTATCTTTTGGTGTTTAGTATTTCATTTTTGTTGGACACTTGGTGGGCCTTTTCCATTTTTGTGTGTGTGTGTGTGTGTGTGTGTGTTTAAGATTTTATTTATTTATTCATGAGAGACACAGAGAGAGACAGAAACCTAGGCAGAGGGAGAAGCAGGCTCTATGCAGGGAGCCCGATGTGGGACTCGATCCCCAAACTGGGATCATGCCCTGAGCCAAAGGCAGATGCTCAACCACTGAGCCACCCAGGCATCCGGGCCTTTTCAATTTGAAGAGTGTTTGAAGAATGATCCCTTCGGCTTTGTGAAATTTTCTTCTTCTTCTTTCTTCTTCTTCTTCTTTCTTCTTTCTCTTTCTTCTTCTTCTTCTTCCTCCTTCCTTCTTCTTCTTCTCTGCTAGTAGACCAATTTTGGCTTTTTTTAGAGCCAATTCTTTAAATCTCTTTCTTGCATCTTTACCATCTTCTGTTTTATGTCTTTTTAACGTTCACTGCCATATTTTTGTCTCTTTGAATATTTAATTTTGACAATTATATTATTGTTTCTAAGAACTCTTGTGTTTATTCATACCATTTAAAGAAATATTTCAAGAACATTTTTTTATTAAGTTCTATACCCAGTGTGAGGCTTGAACTCAACCCTAAGAGTCACATGCTGTACCTACTGAGCCAGCCAGGAGCCCCTATTCATACCATTTTAAAATAGTTTTCTTTTGTCATAGGGATATATTTTATAGTCTAAATTGTTTTTTGTATTTGTATATTTTGATCTTTCTCAGGTGTTGCAAGCTTTTTCCAAATGTCTAATTATTTTTGGTTGCTTGTTGATGTTTAAACTGGGAGAATTGGAAATTTATGTCAGGTTTGCTGTGGGATAAATGAATGTTTGCTAAATAGCCTACGGTTATTTGGGGGGAATCTTTGAATAACAGAGTGAAAAGCGCTTTATCATTAGGTGTTACCTGCTCTAGTCTCTCCAGCTTGTTCATTTAGTTAGTTTCAGTTTAGGGTTAAGAAAAGACTGTCTTGCTTGGAATTCAGTGCTTGGCTTCAGGCCTTGCTGGGTATATTAAAGTCAGTAGAAGGGATGAGGTTGTCTTCTCAGGATGTTCGTCCCTAAGTTAATTCTATATTTCTAGCCCAGTCATTACCAATGCCCTTTGCCAGGTGGAGTTGTTCCCTTTTGTCTCTAGGCCGTGACTTTTTCATTCTTTGTTTCACTAATCTTTTCTGTTTCATTTTCTTTTCATTTTTCAAAAATGTGTTAAATCTTTCATTTGCTTTTGGGCTTCCTCTTATACTTTGTTATTATAGGCTTTTGCCTTTTATTCCTTTATTCTTATTTTAGTGGGATTTAGTGAAAAAGGGGAGATAAAAGTTTGCCCTTGGAGCCAATGACTCTTAATTAAATCAGATAAAATGTCTAATGGCTAGTAATTCCTGCCTAAGAATTTTGGAGCCCTGTCCATTATTATCTTGCCTTTATCAGTGTAGAATTTTATCCTCCTCTTGATTTCTTCCATGGTCAGTTTGCAATTGTTCCCTTCCTTTTAAGATTTCTTAAACTGTTAGTAGTATTAATTGCTAGTTTTTTTGTTAGTAATAAAGCTGTTAACAAACTTCTCAGACTTTGCAGGTATATTAGTTTTCCAAAGAAAGAGAAATCAGTAGGGTTTGTGTTTATGTATGTTTGTGTATTACATAGGGAGAGAGAGATATTAAAATTAAGATTGTTTTATTATAAGAAATTAGTTTATGTGATTGTGGAGGCTAGCAAGCCTAAAATCTTCAGGATAGTTTGGTAGGCTGGAATCTGAGGGAAGAATTAATGTTGTATCTTGAGTCTGAAGACAGAATTCCCTCTTATTTGGGGGACCTCCATCTTTTTCGTAAGACCTTCAGTTGATTTAATGGGGGCCCATCCATGTTATGTAGGATAATCTGCTTTTTTTTTTTTAAATTTTTATTTATTCATGATAGTCACACAGAGAGAGAGAGAGAGAGAGAGAGGCAGAGACATAGGCAGAGGGAGAAGCAGGCTCCATGCACCGGGAGCCCGACGTGGGATTCGATCCCGGGTCTCCAGGATTGCGCCCTGGGCCAAAGGCAGGCGCCAAAACGCTGCGCCACCCAGGGATCCCGATAATCTGCTTTATTCAAAGTCTACTAGTGTAAATGTTAATCTCCCATCAAAAATATATTCACAGTAACATTTAGATAGGCATTTCTGTAAGTAACTGGGTTCTGTGGCATAATGAAGTTAACCATCAGAGCAAGGTACCAGACTGTCAGAACATGATAGATTATTCTTTGAACTATTAGTACTAGTTTATGTATGTTGTCACGAAACTAATCTCAGGATTTTTGAGAAAGTGGTTTCTTGGGGAGTTTGCAGGCAGAGGTAGGTTATAAAGCTCCTAGGTCTTTTCTCTTGTAAGTGATTATATATAAAGGAAGTTGATAGAATAGCTAGTATGTGTGAATGTTAATGTAACAAGTACTGTACAAAAGTACTTGGCCAGCATTGTCTCATTAACTCTTCACAAAAACCTTGAAAGCTGTAAATATTATTAATCTTACAGCTAAATAAACAGATTTTGAGTCTCATTAAGTAATTTTCCAAGTTCACTAGATAAGATTTCTCAGTCTTTCTGCCTCCAAGTACATGAGTGCTCTTGAGATCAAGGCTCTAAACTGTACCCCAAATTTCATTTGGCTTCATAATTCAAAAGTAGAATAAGGAGCTTTTTTTTTTTAAGCTTCATTTTTAAAAGAAAAAGGAGATTTTCTTTCAAAGAATATGGGATTTGTAAGAAAGATTTATGAATGCCTGATATAGCTCTTTCCTATTAAAGACCAGATGTTTTAGAGAGAGATAGTCCTTAACCAGTGATTTTAGTCAATTGTAAATCCTAGAAAGTTGCTCTAAGGATGTGATTTTACTCTGTGTCAACAGATAGAAGTGTACTACAAGCTACATCAAACCTTTAACAGGTAGAGTATTGTTTTAGGATAGTATTCAGTTAGTATTCAGTAGACATAAGAAAAAAATCTAAACGCTCCTCATTTTACAGTTGAAGAAATTGAGACTTAAAAGTAAATATTTACTTAAAGAAATTTTGTTAAAAGTGGGTTGTTTTTGGCTTTAGTCACTTATTGTGTATTTCGTATCAGGTAGTGTGTCAGACAGTAGAAATATATATATATATATAACGTTAAGTAAAACAAAACTCAGTTTCTCTTTTAATGGAATTTAAGGTTTAGTATAGAAGTATTTTTTCTGATGTTTTGAGGATACTTAATAAGTCTAGTTATTAATTTAACATGCACTTACTGGGAGAGGTAGTCTACCATGGGTCTTGTGTGTTCCTGAATGTTCCTGCTGAGTGTGCCAAGAATGCAAGGTCTTAACCACTCTGAAACTGGGCCATTTTTTAGAGTTGTGTTTGAAGCAAGCAACCTTGAAGAATAAGATAACATTTATTCCTTCCACCCCACTCCCCCCTTATCCCAGACAAATTGCAGGCTTGCTTACTGCTTACTATGAAAACAAATTCCCCACAATGTTCTTCTCCTGTATCTCAGCCCACTGTGTAGGCTCACCTGTTGCCCCTGTGGACTTGGGGGGGTGGGGGAGGGGGCAAAGAGAACTGACAGCATCTTGGTCTTGCTGCTTGCTCTGCTATGATGACAGAATTCTTTGTCTCTGACCTAGTAGTCTTTTGTCAACACCATGTATCAATAATAGGCTAGTTTTTTAGTTTTGCAAGTAGGGTAAAATCCCAGACCCTTCATGTTCTCAGAATGTTGAACTCTGTTCAGAAATGATAATATGAGGGCTTACCAAGCACTTTAATTATTAAAGATGGAAAACTAATTTACTTACATGAAGGCAGGGATAGCTCTATCTCTATATACGTTGTGGTGTTCATACAGGTATTAGAATAGTACCTAGCCTAGCACAGAGCAGGTGTTCAGTAAATTTTAATGGAGGGGGGGTGGGAGAAGGGACATACAAGGAAAGGAAGAAAGTGGGGCTAGGTACTGGGACCAGAAGTTAGGGTAGCAAATAGAATGTTTGCTGCAGGTGTGGCACAGCTTTGGCTCTCAGGTTTCTAGCAGTCACTGTGGAATAGGAAAACCTTTCAAGGTGAAAAATTAGTCTTAAAGTAAAAACAAATCCAATATCCAGGAAAAGGAAAATTTCTGACACTAAAACTAGAAAGAAATTTTATCCAAAGTTTTTTTTTTTTTTTTTTTTTTAAGGTTTTATTTATTTATTCATGAGAGACACAAAGAAAAAGGCAGAGTTCTAGGGAGAGGGAGAAGCAGGCTACCTCTGGGGAGCCTGATGTAGGACTCGATCCCAGGACCCCAGGATCATGACCTGAGCCAAAGGCAGATGCTCAACTACTGAGCCACTCAGGTGTCCCATTATCCAAAGTTTTGTCCTAATGTGTGATACAACTTAAAAATTCCTTAGCAACATACATTCAGTGAACATGGGGGTTTATTCTTATAATATCCCTCAATATGTAACCTCAGTATGAGTTGTATCACAAGGACTAGAATAATGGTCTGACATAATCCTATGTTAGATGTTACACTACTTTCAAACAGCGTATTCCTTGGATATCATTTCTTACACTAGATTTTTAAATGTATTCATGTGAAGGTGAGTTGTATAATACTGTCTGAGAACTGATGGGAATGCAATTACCTTTTTTTTTTTTTTTTGCCAGCCTAAATGCATAGACATAAACTTTATAAATAAACAGGGCTGTGTATGGGATTGTGTAAATTTAAGAGCTCTGATGGGAGTATTTGTTTGAATAAGAGGCTTCTCTCCCTCCCTAGCAGAGGAGGTCAGAGCCATTATTTTCCTCAGAAAATGATTTTTGGATACTCTGTGAGGTGTAAATGAACAGGAGAGGCCTCATAATTTCAGACATAAATGAAGATCATATAGCACAATTTTTGTTTTATAGCCCTTGTTTTAAGTAGCAACTTGAGTAAAAATAATAGATTCTACCCTCTTTCATTGCAATCGATTAGATTATTCTTGGTGTTCTCTTCTAGTCATGGGAGGATTGTATAATCTCTTGTGGCTATTTTCACTATTATTACTGCCTCGATTCCTATGGAACTCTTTAGGCTTGTTCTTTCTACTTCTACCCTAGCACAGAAGTAGGGTACTTTTCTCTCCTCTGTATGTATTACCTTAGTCGGATAATGTTTTGAAAAGATTTCTTAACTGGAGCTGCTAGTGTTACTATTGTCCTCTGCCATCTCTTCTCTAAAATGCTGCCTTTCTTTAATTTTGATATTTTTTCACAGTGCATTTTGAATGGTAATTAGTTACGAAACGTATAAAGAGGTAAATTGTTACGGGATGATTAACTAGAAGTTTATTTACTAAAGCAGAGAGCTATCCAAAATTGTTCTAAGCTAATTGATCTAATTCCCTTTTTCCTGGTAAAGGTATTTCCTGAAATCAGACCCTCAGATTAGGGTGAAAGCATTAGTTGACTTGCACAACTTTAGTAGGTACCAATCCAGGAATACAGTGTGAATAATGCCCCCTTAAGTTGAGTGGACAGCTGACTGGGATAGTTTACATTTATATTTAAATGTTTTTACTTAAAATTACGCCTGATAATTATTTAATTACATTGTGGTTATGTTAATAATTTTTGATTAAATAGGAGGAATGTGTCATATTATCAAATCTCATTGGAAGACTACTAGCTTGAAAAACTAAAACTAGACTTCAGAAACAAAAAACAAAAATCTAGACTTCTGTCTGAGATGATTGGACTACCATCACCTAGTGGTGGTGTACTCTCATAGCAAGAGAAGAGAAAAATACCTCCTGTACTTTGAGTCACAAAGGCAAGGTATTTTTTTTTTCTTCCTGGAGCTAAGTATAGTCTTAATTTTAAAATATTTATCACAGGAAATAACTTTTGTTATTTAAAAAAATGTAAAATTTATAAGATTTGGATGGCACAGTATTTTGAAGAGAATAATGTCAGATATTAATGATATCCTAATTATGTTAAAGTGTAGTTAAAATGAAGAACTTAAAAAGGAGTCTGTTCTGATGTACAAATTTGAATTTACCTTCCTCATTTAATAGGGTTTGGAATGGTCAGATTTTCATATTAACTTTCACATGCTTTTTAAATGTATACTCTGTTGAATTAAAATAATAAAGTGAGCCTGATCTCTGAGGCCTGGTTTTGTGGAGAAGTATGAAAGAGAAGTGTTGTTTGCACCCCTATCCTGGTGCATTTTGAAAATACGTGATATGCTTGTTTTTGACTCTTATATTTTATTATCTGAATTCTCTTACCTTTCTGCCTCTTCCCAGCTGACTTCCTTTTAGCCTTTATCTGTGAGTTTTTCTCTAGAATTAACTGCTTACTCTATTATCAAAATTTATTTTTACACCTTGTCTGTGATTTCAGCTCATAATTTAAGCAAAGTAAGCTTATCACATTAGTATCTGCCTGATTTAGGTGTGATTGGTTACAGTTCCAGGACTGTTTATATTATTAAAAATAATGGTTTTTTTTTTTTGCATATAAGACCTTGTTATTTTTAATATGTTAAAATATAATTTTTTCTGTTAATCTTTAAAGCACTTTTCTTAGTTTCCAAGGGATAACATTACAACATACCACAGACTTACTAGTTTAAACAACAGAAATTACTTTTCTCACAGTTATGGAAAGTAGGAGTCCAAGATAAAGATGCCACCAAGGTTTTTTTCCTTCTAAAACCAAAAGAGAAAAAAAAAAAAAAAAAACCCAAAAAGAGGATGTTTTCTAATGTAAATGATTTTATAGTTATTGGATTTTTGTGCATTCTAATGTAGTGGGCAAAAAAGTTTAACTGTGTGGATGATGAATAGTATTCTTTGGGCAGAAATGCTAATATTCTGTGATTTTGCAGTTTAAAAGACTAGAGTCTTAAATTGATAGTTTAAAGTGGTAGCAGTTGGATTAAATATACTTATTTCTCATAATCATAGAATATTTGATATATGCTAGATGTGTGAACATTCATATTTAGCTTATTAATAACATGAGATGGTTTATGAGAAGCTCTTAAATCTTTAAGGTAATGAATTCTACTTTGTAATTTAACAGTAATTTTGGTATAAAGAAAATTAAGGATCCTTGAGCAAAGGTTTCTTGGCTTTGGTTTTGATCTTTTGTTCCTTTGTCTAATTAATCCTATAATTTTAAATCTTACTGATTTTTCCATCTGTAAGAAAAATGAATAATGAGCTCTCATTTTGCTGTCTCTTGATTTTGCTATCTCTTGAGGATGTTGACCAAAAGGAATTCTGATACAAGAGTGAGAGCTGCATCTGCAGTTCTTAACGAGATCTCAATGTTGAGACAGTTTGGCTGACTTTTAGTGACCCTGGAGAGAGATTACCTTGTTTTAAGGCCCTATCCTGGCTTACCTTCCCTGTCCTAGTGATTAGTGTACCTGCCAGCCAGAGGAGTTGAGTTTCATAATTCTTTGGTAGTGGCAGATTTCAGTTTTTAGAGAATTAGGAAAGCCTAATTACCTAGATTCCCCAAATCATAGACCTAGGCATCCTAGGCCTACTTACTGATCATAGAAATATTTTCCATATTCTAGGCTCTGTTCCTTCCCTAGTCTGTTGCTGTGATAGATTTGGTTCTCATGAGTTGTGATTTACTGGGTTATCTTGATAAAAATTTTTGGCTTTTTGGCCTAGGATTAAGTTCATTTTGGGAGTGACAGAAAATTGGTGTGAGGTGGTATCTCACTGTGGTTTTGATTTGTATTTCCCTGATGGCAAGTGATGCGGAGCATTTTCTCATGTGCTTCTTGGCCATGTGTAGGTCTTTGGTGAAATTCTGCTCATGTCTTTTGCCCATTTCATGATTGGATTGTTTGTTTCTTGGGTGTTGAGTTTAATAAGTTCTTTATAGATCTTGGATACTAGCCTTTATCTGATATGTCATTTGCAATCTTCTCCCATTCTGTAGGTTGTCTTTTAGTTTTGTTGACTGTTTCTTTTGCAGTGTAGAAGTGTTTTATTGTGATTTCAAGTCCCAATGATTCATTTTTGCTTTTGTTTTCTTGCCTTCATAGATGTATCTAACAAGAGATTGCTGTGGCCAAATTCAGAAAGGGTGTTGCCTATGTTCTCCTCCAGGATTTTGATTGATTCTTGTCTCACATTTAGATCTTTCATCCATTTTGAGTTTATCTTTGTATATGGTGTAAGAGAAAGGCCTAGTTTCATTCTTCTGCAGATGGCTGTCCAATTTTCCAAGCAAGGTTTTTTTTTTTTTTTTTAATAACAAAAAACTGTTGATGACATTCTGTAACTGTAAAATGTTGAAGGCAAACAAGTGGTTTAAGAGTGCTGACTCCATCACTTATGGAATTCTCACTCTTCTCTCAGGATATCTCTAGATAAATTGTGACTGACATGACAAGGATGCTAGTGTCAGCTTGATTAAATATTGGTGAAGTTTAATTTCTTTTTAGTTTTTAGGTAAGTTAATATACGTAATAGCACTTCATTCCCAGAGAGAGATTGATTGTTTATATGTCTTTAGATCTGTATGCCTCCTTAAGAGACCATTTGTTTAGTATATACTTGAAGTCTGATGAAGGTTGTTATAAGGATATCTGTTGAAATGGTATTTTATTTAGAGGCAGTATCTTTTTAATGAATACTGACCATTTTTTCATATTTTTAAAGAGTTTTTGATAAATACCTGACAAACTTTGACTTCTAGCTTCATAAAATGTAAATATTTGTAACTCATTCTGGGTACTTATATCATCCTTGACTTCATCTTAGTTTCTTACCCATATTTTTCTTTTGTTTAGTTTTTTTTTTTACTTTTTTCTTTTTAAATATTAGCGTATTTGTATGTCTTTAGGTTGTCATAATTGGTGCACAGATTCAAAAAACACATTGTGTTATACTTTTTTTTGATGCTCATATCGTCCTTTTTGTTTCATATGCTTAAATTGCCCCAGATGTAATCAGTGTATTAGTGTGTATTGATATCCAGTTGTATACATTTTTGTAGATAGAATTTATATACATTGGCTTTGTTACAGAGGTGGAGTGCTTTTTTTTTTTTTTTTTAAGATTTTATTTATTTACTCAGAGAGAGAGAGAGAGAGAGAGGCAGAGACATAGGCAGAGGGAGAAGCAGGCTCCTGATCAGAAGGAGCCTAACACGGGACTTGATTCCCAGGACCCCCGATCAAGACCTGAGCCAAAGAGGGAAAAAACTCAACCATTGAGGCACACCCAGGCATCCCAGAAGTGGAGTAGCTCCTTATTTCTTTTTTTCATTCTGGGATTGAATATTTAAATTTTGGCCTTAGAAGCATATTTTCTTATTTCACGGGTGTAATTACAGTCAATTTCTTGATAAAAGATTTCCTCATAAGCAGATGTCACAAAAGTACATCTAATATGTAAAAAGAGGTCATTTTGGTTAGCTGATCTGTTGATAGGTTTTGGTAGAAAAATTTTCCTAGTTTTAAAGTTTAACATTGATAGAAATGCTTTATTTTTTTTATTTTTTTACTATTTACTTATTTATTGATTGATTGATTGATAGAAATGCTTTAAATCAAATTTGATACACTTTAGTCACAGGAGAATTGTCAGATAAATGACCTTGACTACTGGACAAGCAATATTGGCCTATTTATTTAAGATTTTATTTATTTATTCATGAGAGACACAGAGAGAGAGGCAGAGACACAGGCAGAGGGAGAAGCAGGCTCCATGCAGGGAGCCTGATGCGGGACTCGATCGCGGGCCTCCAGGATCACGCCCTGAGTCAATGGCTCAACCTCTGAGCCACCCAGGTGTCCCAGTATTGGCTTTTTAAAATAGGTATTTTTAAAAGATTTTATTCATTTATTTGAGAGAGAGAACATGAGCAGAGAGAGGGGCTGAGGGAGAAGCAGACACCCTGTTGAGCAGGGAGCCCAACTTGGGGCTCAATGTGGGCCTCTATCTCAGGGCCCCAGGACCTTGGGATCATTACTTGAGCCGAAGGCAGATGCTTAACCAGCTAAGCCACTCAGGTGCCCCCGATATTAGCTTTAAAAAAAGAAACACTGATGATTTAGGAAAGTAATTATCCATATAAGATAGTCCCCAAGAAAGAGGTAGTTTTGAAATGCTTTTTTTATTTTAACTATTTTGGGTGGGTCATTTTCTAATATGTGTTGCAGAACTCTTTTTTTAAACATCAGTACGGTGAACATGAATTTAGTGACTGTTGACTGAATTATCTTAGGAAATAAACTATTACATCATTATTAGTGATATACTTAGATACTGTTTTAGTAGATAGGGCTTTTGGTCTCTACAGTAATTGGACCTGAGGCAATATACTTGGAAAAAAATTATTTTAATGATTTATTTTTCCTTTTAAAAATAATAATGTCTTTGGAATGATTAGCATGTCTTTCCCAAGCTTTGAGTGTATTTTGTTAAATCTCAGGAAAATGAGATTATTAAAAATACATGAAATAAAAGTAAGGGGGTGCATGCTTGTAAACAAAGATACGTGTGTGTATCACAGAAAAAATAAACTTTATTAAAGTAGTTTTTCACTGAGGCCTCTATTTACTTTTCCTTAGGAAGGGCTTTAGATTTAGACTCTTTGCTGAAATGAACTTGGTAAGGAATCACCCAGTCCAAAATTGATCATAAAGGCCTAGAGAGACTCACTGAAATAAGCAAGTATGTACTGACTTCTAAACCTACGTTATGAAATGGAATGAGATATGCTTTATTATATATACAGTTGCTTTAAGGCTAAATACTTAAAGTATTAATTCATGTTTTGCTCATTAAATTGAGACCTTTACCTAGGAATATTTATCAGTATTTTTAAAATTCTTTTGTTGTGTTTTTCAAGTTGTAATAATTCTCATATGTGTTCTAAATTTATTGCAGAGTTGACAATGTTTTTGAGTTACAGCTTTTAAATTTGTGTTATTGAAGCATAATTGGCATATAAAATTGTATGATATTTAGACTGAATATCATGGTGATTTGGTATACATATACTTTGTGAAAGGATTCCCCCATGTAGTTAATTAATACATCATCATCTGACATATTTGTGTTCATATTCATATTTTTTTGATGAGAACATTTCACTTAGCAAGTTTCAGTTTTGCAGTAAAGTGGTGTCAATTATAGACATCATGTTTTACATTAGATCCTCAGATCATACTCCTTTTATAGCTGAAAATTTGTATCTTTTTACCAACCTCAACCTCTATTTCCCCCGCAATTGGCATCTATTATTTTTAGTCTGTCTCTATAAGTTTGATTCCACTTTTTTTTTTTTTGATTCCACATATAAGTCATACCATGTAGTATTTGTCTTTCTCTGTCTTTTCCTGACTTATTTCAGTTGGCATAGTATTCAGGGTCCATCCATGTAATCCCAAATGACAGGATCTCCTTTTCTCATGGCTGGATAATATTCCATTGTGTATGTATGTGTGCGTGTGTATGCGTATGTGTATATCTACCTAGATACACACCACATCTTTATCCACTCATCCATTGATGGACACTTTAGTTTCTTTATTATGGATATTGCAAATAATGCTGCAAATATAGGAGTGCAGATATCTTTTTTTTATTTTTATTTTTATTTATTTATGATAGTCACCCAGAGAGAGAGAGAGAGAGGCAGAGACATAGGCAGAGGGAGAAGCAGGCTCCATGCAGCGAGCCTGACGTGGGATTCGACCCCGGGTCTCCAGGATCGCGCCCTGGGCCAAAGGCAGGCGCCAAACCGCTGCGCCACCCAGGGATCCCCAGATATCTTTTTGATACCCTGTTTTCGTTTGGTTTGGTTAATGTACCTAGAAGTGGGATTGCTGGATCATATGGTAGTTCTATTTTTAGTATTTTGAGGAACTTCTGTAATGTTTTCCATAGTGCCTATACCAGTTGACATTCTTACCAACTGTGAACAAGGGTTCCCTTTTCTCCACATCCTTATTAACATTTGTTATTTTTTGTCTTTTTGAAGATAGCCATTCTAACAGGTGTGAAGTATTATTTCATCTTGTTTTTGATTTGCATTTATTTCCCTGATGATTAGGGATTTTGAATGCCTTTTCATATACCTGTCCATTTATTTGTGTGTCTTTTTTTGAAAAATGTCTATTCATTTCCTCTGCACATGATTTTATTGGATTGTTTTTGGCTATTGAGTATATATATATATATATATATATATATATATATATTTAAAGATTTTATTTATTCATGAGAGACAGAGAGAGAAGCAGAGGGAGAAGCAGAGGGAGAAGCAGGCTCCCTGTGGGAAGCCTGATGCAGGACTCAATCCCAGGACCCCAGGATCATGACCTGAGCCAAAGACAGATATTCCACTGCACAGCCACCCACGGACCCCAGGATCATGACCTGAGCCAAAGACAGATATTCCACTGCACAGCCACCCACGTGCTCTCCGCTCCTATTCGCTCCTATTCGTATGCTTTGGATATATGCTTTGGATATCAACGCCTTTTCAGATACATGATATGCAGATCTTTTCTTCATTCTGTAGGTTGCTGTTTCATTTTGTTGATGGTTTTCTTTGTTGTGCAGAAGCTTTTTAGTTTGATGTAGTTCCCCTTGTTTATTTTTGCTTTTGTTGCCCTTGCATTTGGTGTTAAATCCAAAAAAGTATTGCCAAGGCTAATAAAAGGAGCCTGCCCTTGCAGGAGTTTTATGTTTTCGTGTCTTACATTCCAGTCTTTAATTCATTTTGAGTTGATTTTTTGTATGGTGTGAGATAAAGGTCCATTTTTGTTCTTTTGCATGTAGCTATGCAATTTTTGTAACACTATGGAAGAGAATGTTCTTTCTCCTTTGCATATTCTTGTCTCTGTTGTCATAGATTAATTGATGTAAATGCATGGGTTTATTTCTGAGCTCTCTATTCTGTTCTATTGATCTGTGTGTATTTTATTGTTTTGATTGCTGTAGCTTTTGTAGTGTAGTTTGAAATCGGGGAGTGTGGTGCTTCTAGCTTTGTTCTTCATTTTCAAGATGGCTTTGGCTATTTGAGGTCTTTTGTGGTTCCATAGAAATTTTAGGGTTGTTTGTTATATTTCTGTGGAAAAATGCCATTGTAATTTTGATAGGGATTGCATTGAATCTGTTAATTGCTTTGAGTAATTTGTGGAAATTTTAACATTAATTTTTTTTTTTTTTTTTTTTTTTAATAGGCTCCATTCTTAGCTTGGAGCCCAGCAGGGCTTGAACTCATGACTCTGAGATCAGGAGTTCAGTGTTTAACATTAATTCTTCTAATCTATGATGCAACATCTCTCCATTTATTTGTGTCAACTTCATTTCTTTCATCAGTGTCTTGTAGTTTTCAGTGTACAGATCTTTTACATACTTTGTTAAACTTATTGCTAAGTATTGGTTTTTTTTTTAAGCAATTGTAAATGGAAGGTTATATCTTTAATCTCTGTGTGATAGTATACTTGGCCAAACTTTTAGAGACTTTATCATTTATCAGTTCTACAGAGAATTTAGTTCCTATGCATGTGTCCTGATAAAAAACCCTCCTATTGTGTATCTTTTTGAGTGAGTAGATTTTTGATGTTGTTATTTGGTTGTTCCATGGTAAGATACATCTGATCTTTGTTTTCTAAACTGTTAGCATTCTTTTTTCTGAGTCCTGTAACAGGTTGAAGTGCAAGGTGTCAATCAACACTACTGTTATGGAATAGAGGTGTTTTATTCTGTTTCTTTGCTTGCTAAGGATAATTTCCTGATTAGAGACTAGTTTAAGGTAGAAATTCTAATATCTTGAAATGGAAACTTGGGAACAGTGACATTTTTACGTACTTTCATGCAGTTCATTCAAACTGTGCGCAAAGCTGAGGACTGTGTATTCTAGGTGTGTTCTAGGAACTAGGGATGTATCATAATGACAAATTCCTGCTCTCATGAAGTTTACATTTTATTTACTATTATGTAAAATTAAAAATCTTCTCTTGCGCTGTTACAGATTAGAATATTAAGTCTTACTGAAAAATATGTAATCCTCTAAGAACTTTTTCTCTTGGCTTCATTTGTTTTTGGTTTTCTCTTATATTTGAGTAAAAGTGAACCAAACATCTGGTTATAGAACAAAGTGCATAATTGAGATCTGATTCATTGAAATGGGAAACTGAATAAATAATGGTAAGATCTGTATAACAAGATGGTTAAGTTGCATTTTTTCAAAACAACTTTTGTTTTATGGTGTCATTCTTTTTTTTTTTTTTTTTATGGTGTCATTTTTAATAACATTCTAGGCATCTGCTATCCCACCAAAAAAGAAAAAAACCTAAGAAATAAAGATAAAATTAGATAACCAGAAGCAGTCCTTAAGCAACTAAGTACTCCCCAGTATTCCCTAAACACTCAAGCTCATGTTAACAGTGTTTACCTGGTCACTGTAAGGTTTCCACAGTTAGCCAGTGGGTAGCCAAGTGCTTCTTCTCTGTGCCTGTTTTTAGAACCATGGTACAGAGCTAATTCATGTGAAAATTTGTTAATGTGCATTTTGATCTTCCTTAATTTCATAATAAGTGTTTCCTGGTAGTTTAAAAAAAAAACTTTGGTATGATTTTAGTCCTTATGTCCTATATTTAGATATTTATGAAATTAAATTTTCATGTTTTGAGATTAGGTTTTTATTTTTTTGTTTTCCATAGGCATGATTTGTAATGTTAACACAATGAGACATTTACTCTACTTTTTGTTTTATCTCTGGTAGAATTGAAGTCTGTACACATACACACACACAGACACACACTGTCAGATCTTTACAATTGAATTTCATCGTTCTCATAAATCATGGTTTGGAAGTTCATTTTATATACATTTTTATATGTATTTGTCATATATTTGCATTACTGTATTCTTTTGCTCTTTGCTTACAGCAAAACTCCTGGAAGGAATTTTCTGTGCTCTCTATATCCAGTATCGTTCCTCCAAATTCTGATTTTGCCCTATCTAACTCCACTGGATTATAGTTACTATCACTCTGCCAGATATCAAGGCCATTTTTCTTTTATCAGTGGCATTTAATTCATTTGATCTCTGACCTTGAAATGATTTATTCACTTGATTGGTTTGTAACTCTCTTCCTTATTCTTTCATCTTCCTGCCTTCTTTCTTTCAGTTTCTTTTAATATTCTTCTTCATTTTCCTGACTCCTAAACATCGGAATATCTCAGTTCAGATTTTAGATATCTTTTCTTTTTCTATAACTGTTGTGCTGATTTTATCCAGTTTTATTACTTAAAACCTTTTTATGGGGTGCCTGGCTTGCTCAGCTTAGTAGAGCATGTGACTCCTGATCTCGGGGTTAAGTTTGGGCCTTATGTTGGATGTAGAGATTACGTAAAAATAAGATCTTAAAAAATACTCCTTATGATTAAGTGTGTGTGTGTGTGTGTATATGTGTGTGTGTGTGCATATATATATGTATATATATATATATACTTATATATGTATCTTTAGTCTCAACTTCTTAATTTCTAAACTTGTATGTCTATTGGGTATCTTAATTAATGTCTAAAACTAAACTCAGTGCCTACTTTCCTACCTCCTAGTTCCCCTTGTACCACTTCTTCCTACAGTCTTTCCCATCTGTATAAATGGCAAGTCCTTCTTTTGAGTGGCTTAGCAAAAAAAGTTTGAAGTCATTATTTACTTAATCCTTTTCTTTCACATTTTCATATTCAGTTAGTCAGCAAATCTTGTTGGCTTTATTTTCAGGATATCCAGAATCTGACTAATTGTACTTCTCATTTTTTTCACTACCACTGTGGTCTTAGCCATTACCATCTCTCACCTGGATTATCCCATTAGTCTCTAAGTGACTTCTCAGCTTCTGCCCTTGGAGATTTCTTGTTCTGAAAAGAGCACCAAAAGTAATCCTTTACCAAGTTAGGTTATACCACCCTTGTGTTCACAGTGCTTTTGGTAACTTTTCTATTTCACGCAGAGAAAAAAAGTTAAAGTCTTTGTAGTTTAGACCCTTCTTAGTTTCTCTTTACACCTCTGCAGTTTTACCTGCTATTCTTCCCCTCACTTTCCCTAATCTAGCCACACAGACCTGCCTCCCATTCTGTTCTGACATCCTAGGCTGTTTCTTCTTCAGTCTTAGTGTTTCTAGAAAGCTGTTGCCACAACTGGTGTAGGTTTTTGCTGTGAAGTCATCTCAGCAGTGTCCTCCCCAGTCCCTTCTAGACTATACAGTGCCTTTTTGGGAATTAGAAAAAGACACCGTTTCTTCTGTGCACTGCTTGGAGAGCAGCAGAGGGGGGCCTAGATTTCAGTCTTTGCTTTAACCTTTGGGTCAGAAGCTGTTGTGCAATAACCAGTACAAGTGTCCCTAACTTTCCCTGGGTATTCTTTTTTCTTTCTTTTAAAAAAAGATTTTATTTATTAATCATGAGAGACCCCCACAGGGAGAGGCGGAGACACAGGCAGAGGGAGAAGCAGGTTCCATGCAGGGAGCCCAGTGCCAAACTTGATCCTGGGACTCTGGGACCACGCCCAGAGCCAAAGGCAGATGCTCAACCGTTGAGCCACCCAGGCATCCCAGGCATCCCGTCTGACCTTGGGTATTCTATTTAAAAATCAAACCCATTCTTTGTTCCCCTCTCCACATACTCTTCTTCTTTTTCTTAAGTGTTAAGACTTAGATAATATGGTAAATGCTTGTTTCACTCTTATTAAAATGTAGCTGAAGCTTTATGGAAACCGTTTCTAAAAATTTTGCATTTTATGGAAAACATCAAACAAAGCAGTGAGAATAGTGTAATCAACCTCCATGTACCTGTAACTTAGCTTAAACAGTTAATAGTTGGTTTTATTTCATTTATACCCTACTCCTTACCTACCCCCCTGCCCCAAGATTATTTGAAGCACAGCCCAGAAGTCCTATAATTTCATTTGTAAGTATTTCAGCATGTATCTTTAAAATACAAGGATTGGGGTGCTTGGGTGACTCAGTTGGTTAGCATCTGCCTTCTGCTCAGGTTATGGTCCTGAGATCCTGGGATCGAGCCCCACATTGCATTCCCTCTGCCCTTTACACCCCACTCATGTTTTCTCTACTGCTTACTCTCTCAAATAAATAAAAAATAAATCTTAAAAAAATTCTTTATTTTAGAAAAATAGCCACAATATTATTACCCAGCCTAAAAGTTCTTAATATTGGGCAGCCCAGGTGGCTCAGCGGTTTAGCGCCACCTTCAGCCCAGGGTGCGATCCTGGAGACCCGGGATCGAGTCCCACGTCCAGCTTCCTGCATGGAGCCTGTTTCTCCCTCTGCCTGTGTTTCTGCCTCTCTCTCTCTCTCTCTCTCTCTCTCTCTGTCTCTCATGAGTAAATAAGCAAAATGTTTTTTTAAAAAGTTTTTAATATTTTTAAATTGAACTTTCATTTTTACCCAGTTCCCTAAACATTTTCTTTAAGTTTGAACTGGAATTGAAATAAGATTAATACATCCAATTGGTTAGTATGCAAGTATGTATCAGTCTATATAGGTTCCTTCCCCCCCATCCCCTTTCTCAATATTCATTTGTTGAAGAAACCAGGTCATTTCATCTTAACTATTCTGTATCATTGGTACCTAGAATAATCTAGGCCAACATGTGACATATAATAGGTACTCAGTAAATATTTTTTTTTCTCAGTAAATATTTTTAAAGGAATTGACTGAAAGGTAAGTAATTTATAGTATTCTAGGATGGAATTAAAATGTTAAATTTTTAGGGAATGATTACCATCTCACTTTTACATTAGCTTGATAGAATGATCTTGGCAATAAGAGAAATTATTTAGACAGTTGAGAAGGGGTCAGATGCAGGGCACTTAGGGCTACAGAAAGTTAGTTGAAAAAATCTTCCAAGATACATTAATAATTGCTACCATTTAAGATCTTATTATTTACATACCATGCACTGTCTTAGAAGCTATGTAGTTAATTCAGTTTTTACAGCAATCTTTCAATGAAGAGTTCATGTCTTCATTTTCCCAGTGAGGTAATTGAAGTTTAGTGGGAGAAATGGAGAAGTGGGTCCTGGGCATTAATGTTTTTCCTAATAAATTTTTAGAAACTAGAGACAACTCTTTAAAACCGTGTGCATTTATAACTTTGGTAAAAAAAAAAAAAAAATAAGTGGCACCAATGATACTATTTCCCTGTACATAGAAAGCCTTTGTTTAATGTGTATCTTTCTAGCTTCTTTTTCTAGAACTATTTTATATGAGATGGATTGGAAAATGTGAATAAGAAAAAGGAAAAATCTCTAAAATAACCATTATTAGCATTTTGGTGTATGTTTGGGGTGCGTGTGTGTGTAAGAGAATATACAACTTGGAAAACAATTACATTATACCACTTGCAGTTCTTTCCTTCATACAATGCCTGTTTAGCATACTGAAGACTGAAGATTTGCAGTGGAAAATACTGTTCTAATTTGCTTTAACCCAGTGTCTCTCTTTTATACTTGCTTGATAGAAAATCACCTTTCCAAGACATACTAATAAGTTTTACCCAAAGTATGAAGTTGAGTTTGGCAAAAGTTGAAATATTTGTGCATGTTTAAATATAAGACTTTAGAATGTGTTAAATTATACATTCTAAATTTGATGATTTAGAAAGGATGGATAATTTGATAGTACTAGAGTAACTGAAGACAGCATTCTGAAGAAAAATGAGCTTAGATTGACATCAAATAATACTAAAATAAGGTAAACAAGGGAAAATACTTGCATCAGGTAGGTAACATAGATATTATATAAAGAATTCATAAACATTGGAGAGAAAAGCATCTTTAAACCTGAGTGGGAGAATAGGCAGAGCTAAAGAAATACAAAAAGGCAGTACACATATGTGAAGTGTTCAAGGTTCTTTAGTAACTCTTTCTTTTAAAAATCTGAAACTGCATGCCAGTGAGTTGTTATTAATATGAAGCTCTTTGTACTGTAAATTCTTTATAATCTTTACGGAAAACTATATGATGAGATATATAAAATAGTAAAATATGTATATTTTCATTTTTTGACTCAGTAAACCTATGTTTTTAAAGGTCATTGGTTTTTTTTTTTTTTTTTAGATTTTATTTATTCATGAGAGACACAGGGAAGCAGAGACACAGGCAGAGGGAGAAGAAGGCTCCATGCAGGGAGCCCGATGTGGGACTTGATCTCAGGACCCCTGGATCATACTGAGCCAAAGGCAGACACTCAACCACTGAGTCACTCAGGCGTCCCTATTTTAAAGTTTATTGTAGAGAAGGAATTGAAGAGGAAAAAAAGTTGTATGTGCATAGTAGCAATATTTGTATTTCTCAAGTTAGGAATGTCTAATATCAAAATGATAAATTTACCCCAAATGGTTCATTTTATGTAAACATACAACCTGATATATATCATGCCACAGCTTCTTTTAGGAATGAATAGGTGTATCATCCGTGAAGGAAGTAACTCTCACTGAAAGGAATCTAAATAGTGGCTGGGTGGTATTCTGCAGTATTAGAGGAGAAAGCTGTGGGGCCTCTGTTAGGAGGACATACCCATATAATTTCTTTTTCTACTTCATCAGTCCTGTAAATAGATCCCTAAAGCTTCTTGCTGCAACGGTGCAGCATCATGGTTTTAGGTTTTTCTCAAGTCTGATACTTAATGCCAACTTTTGTAATACAGTAAATGTTGAGGAACTAAAAGTAGTTGAGATTGGCCTTTGTACTGCCAGCATTAATTAAGGCATGTCAAAAATGAAGAATTTCTTAACTGTATTTGTGGTTCTCTCTTTTATATGGTATTAAAGTGATTTAAACTAATTCTAGTTGTTGAGAAATTCAGTAAGTTTAACTCCAAATCATTTGGTTTTATTTTATCTGATTTACCTCCTCTTCCCAAAAAGATAGTTTGGAAATAGTCCGGAATAAAGTAATAGTGTCAGGAGGACTTCACATAGACTTGACTGGCGCCAGAACTCAGCAGATTTAATAAGGGCCATTTGTGGATAAGGATGGGAGGAATTTTAATGTGATCTGAACGCAAACTCAAGGATTTCTGAGTATAACGGTATATTTTATGCCAAAATTTCAAAATGAGAGTGGCATCTAATTCTGGAAATCTGGCAGGGAGGAAAAAACATTGTTTTTTTTTCTGTATGGCATGACCATACACTGTCTCCTAAAGAATGTGGGCCATTGCATTGTTTTGATAACCCACAGTTCCCATTTTAGTGAATTTAAAAGGTGGATATCAAATACTTGTGGCAGGAGGGAGGAGATGTGGGAGGTCCCTGAGAATAGGCAGTGTTGGTAAAACAGCCCAGATTCTCCTTTACTTCTATTCATTTTCTTAGCAGAAGCAGTTGGATTAAACTGTTTAAAACACAAATACCTAATTGGGAGGGTTTTGCCACAGAGTTCATTCTGCAATGTGAATTACTTTAGTCAGATGATTGGATTAGAAGAAAGAAATTTCAGATACTTTTAAAAATTTGATTCGTTCTAGGGAGAATTGAAGAAAAGCAGTGAGGAAGAAGGAATACATAAGTTTTGATAGTGGATATCTAAGGGGGGGAGACTGAAACAAGTTAATAGAGGGCTTCCTAACTTCCAAGCGTTTTATATATATTAATTTAATTATCACAGTAGCCCTCTGACCCACTAGTATTTTCTCTATTTTATTGAAGAATTTGAGGCACAGAGAAGTTAAGTAGGTTCTTTACTTGTTGGGGGCCTTGTTCAGATGAGAGCCCTGGAAATATTAGAGACCATGTAGAACTTGATTTAATGTAAAGATGGGCTTTTCAAGGTGAAGGAAATGTGTTGCCAAGTAGAGCAGAAGTATAAAAAAGGCTATATTAGAAATTTCAACTCTGAAAAATATCCCAAATGAAATCTTAGGTATTCTAATCATAGGTTTTTGATTTAGGGGGTTTTTGTATGATGGGACTGCAAGGCATTACTTACCCTTTAAGTTATTTTCTAGCACATACAAACATGCAGTATCTTTGTTGATTTTTCCCTTCCTCCCCTTTATTTTCTCTATCTCCCACCCCACTCCTCCTGCCCCACTCCTCTTTTTTTTTTTTTTTTCCAAATTCTCTCTCCCTTCCCATTCCCTCATCTCTGTTTCTCGAAAGGTGATTCTCCTTGCCTCACCTCCTTCCATTTCCCTTTCTCATTTGTCATTTACATAGAAAAACCATCTTTTGTCCCTTTAACTTCCTTGTTTGTCCACCTTTGTCTTTTACCATTAAACTTCTTAAAAATAAAAGACTGCAGTTGTCATTCTTTACTTTTTTTTTTTTTTTTTTTTTTTTACCTCTTGTCATTTCATCCTCTGCTTAGGTGTGTCAAATTAGTGGATTTCCTCCTTCCATTGTTTTTCTCTGTAACAATAACCTTCCTGATCTGTACTTCATTGAAATTCTCCTTAGCCTTTTTTTGTGTGTGATGTTGTATTACCTTGATGCTTCTTTTGCCTGCTCTTTTTCTTTGTATCATCAGTATATCCAAAAAGTGAAGTCAGTGCCTCACTTCCATATTTATTCTTTCCAACTTCTTTCTTTTGGTGAGAACCTTTTTTCTTTCACTCATTGACATTTAAAATTTCCTGCCCCCCCCCTTCCCTAATTCTTTTGCTCAGCAAATATTTCTGGAGTGTTTCCTGTATTACCAGGTTATTATTCTAGGTTCTGAAGTTTCAGCAACGAATAAGAGAGTGACTTGTAAGCTTACATCCTAGTGGAGAAGATAGTTAATAAACAAATATTTAGGTAGTGTGAAACATGTTTTAAAGGATAAAGTACACTAATGGTCAGTAGGCAGTGATGGGAGCGTATGCTGTTTTGGCTAAGATTGTTATGAAAAGTTTCTTTGAGAAGACGATATTTGGGTAAAACTTGACGAGAGTGAGTCACATGGATATCTGGAAGAAAAGCACCCTAGGCAGAGGGAATAGCAAGTACAAAGACTCTGAGATGATCTTAGGTTTTCCTGTGTCAGCAAAAGCCAGCGTGACTGGAGTAGAGTGAGTCATAGAGAAGTTGACTGGGGAAAATCTTAAGATCCTGTGGTCTCTGGCTAGGATTTTGGATATAAATCTAAGTGCCGTGGTAAGAGTTTGGAGGGTCTTGAACAGAAGAATGATAACAAGATATGACTTCATGTTTTAGAAGGATCACAGTGTGACTGTGGGAAGTAAGCTGTGTGTGTGTGTGAGAGAGATGAGTGTATGGGGAGTGTTTGTCAGTAGAAGAACCTGAGACACTGTTATCGTATAGTTTTGATAAGAGATAATGGTAATTTGAGTAGAATGTTAGCTGTGGAGGTGGTAAATGGTTAGATGAGTGATAGATTTTATTTATTTATTATTTTTTAAAAAAATTATTTATTTTAAAGTGTGTGTGTGTGTGAGAGAGAGAGAGAGAGAGAGAGAGAAAGAGAGAGTGCACCTGAGGTGGGGGGCGGGCAGGAGAGGGGGGAAGAGAGAATTCTCAAGCAGACTCCCAGCTGAGTGCAGAGCCCAATGCAGGGCTGCATCCCAGGACCCCGAGATCGTAACTTGAGCCGAAATCAAGAGCTGGCCTGCTTAACCCACTGAGCCACCCAAGCATCCTGAGTGATTATGTTTTATAGATAGAACTAGCAGAATATGCTGATCATTTGGATGGTGGTATATGAGGAGAAAGGAGCTAAGTTCTAGAGTTATGGGTTTGAACATCAGGGTAAATGGAGGTTCCAGTACCAGGAATATCTTAAGAGGGGCAGTTTTATTGAAGAGGGATGGGTAGAAGCAGTGTTTATTTTTAGTATGCTAACCTTGAGATACCCATTAGAGCTAGTGGAGATGTCAAATTATATACTCTTCCAGAAGTCAAATGTGAGCTTGGAGCTGGAGAAAATAACTTTGAGTCATCCAAGTGTAGATGGTACTGGATGAGATCACTTAACAGGTTTTGTGTGTAGATAAAGAAGAGAGATGGGGAAGGACTGAACCCTTAAGTCCTCCAGTGTGTAGATCTCTTCCTCAAGAAAAGGAAGCACTATCAAAGGATATTGAGAAGTAGCTAGTGAGATATAGGAAGTTGTTGATGTTCAAAAGCTAAATGAGAAAGGGATTCAGGAAGGGGAGATGGGTCAGCTACACGGGGAGGCTACTAGGAAATGGAGTAGGATAAAACCTAATAATTGACCTTTGGATTTGGCTTTCTAACTCCCTTTGAGTTTTGCTTTGCAATATAGCCCTGAATTTCAGAACATACTTTTTCACTCCCTGTCAACAAACATTATTAATCAGGCTTCAATTGCTCTTCTCCTGGACTATTTTCCTCTTTTGAGTTTTTCCTTTTTCTCTCCTGATTATAATACAAAATACACACTGATTGTAGAAAAGTTGGAAAACACAGAGACAGTAAAACGATATAAAAAACTTAAATTCTTTGTCTACCTTACCACTAGAGATAATCACTAATAACACTCCAGAGCTTTTTTTCCCCTATCCATTTCTATTTATGTATGTTTGTAATGCATATATTGTATATATGCTTTTATATAAAATTGATATGAAAAGTAGTCTTAAATCTATTTATGTATGTTTGTAATGCATATATTGTATATATGCTTTTATATAAAATTGATATGAAAAGTAGTCTTAAATTTTCCATTTTTGAATGAATATTAAAAATTTTTTGAGAATGTGTGTGAATGTGTCACAGCATAAGTATTTCATCATGATGAGCCTTCTGACTGAACTTCCCGGTCATTTCTCCTCTAATTCTATCTTAAGTGAGTCCTGATGCATTTTCCTGAAGTGTATTCTTCTCTAAGCTTTCAGGGTGTAGAATAGTGATTGAAGCATAGACTATTTTTGAGAGTAATACATGCATATAGCAGGAAATACGGAAAACAGGAAAAAAGTATATTATCTTTTATACAATAACATAATTTTCATCTATTTTCTGCTAATCTTTTTTTCTGTTTGTCTAAATGTACATACACATGCATTTGTTTTTTACTAACAAAGATCACAGTGTTTTGTAGCCAGCTTTTTTTTCCCATAATTTATTCTATTTATAATTTATTGGTCAAAGTATATAAGCAGTTTCATTATTCTTGTTTGTTGTCAAAGTGCTCTTCAAAAAGATTGTACCATTTGAAAGTATATTTATAAAGAATTTTGTTCTCTTTAAATTTTAGGATAGACCACTATCTTGTTGAGCTCTTTTAATTGAAGTTCTTCTTGGATACAAAGATGAGGACTAGATAACTTCTTGAGGTTCCTTCTAACCCCTAGGATGAAGATAATAACTAACATTTGTATAGTGCTCTAAAGTTTACAAAGTGAGTTCTCATACATCATCTCACTTGATCCTCACAACAGCCCTGTGAGGTAGGTAGGACAGGTATTGTTATTCTCATTTTAGAGATAAAGAAACTAGTAGAGAGGTTAAGTGACTTGGTCAAGTTTTATTTAAGTGTTTTAGCTGGGATTTGAATCCAGGCCTTCTGATCTAAATAATCACATTCTTTTTACAAGATTTCATATAGCTGCATATTTAGAATTATATATGTCAGCTAGTTAAATAAAATTGTTATATATAGAGATAAACCCAATGACAATGTGAATACAGTGTTTATATTTTCTTTAGTGTCCCCCGATCCTTTCCCATATTTTCTCCCTCCCCATTTAATGAAATGCTCTCTCATTTGAGTAGAAGGTAATTTAATTATATAGCTATGCACCTACCATTTTACTTCTTAGCATTTGGGAGAGGGGAAGTTAGATGATGTTTTTCATTTCTCTCTGTGTATATTTTTTTGCTACCACTTAAAGGTGTACTTATATTACTTTCTGCACATGTAGTATAAAATCTTTAAGTAATAGAATTATACTTAGGACTAGAATCTTTTGGGTCTAGCATCAAATTAGAATCACAGGCTTTTCAGGGCATTAAACTTTTATACTACTCTAACCAAAATTGGGATAATTGAGTATTTCAAGTGTAGTTGTTTATGATGTTCACAGAGGTACAGTGCATAAAAAGTGAGAGTGACAGTGGAGGTCAAATCAAGAACAATCCTAGCTACTCTGACTAGTTACCTCATAAAAGTAATAAAAAGTTTGTAAAGCTGAATTGGGAGCTTGATAGTGGCAATATCACATAATAGAAACAGACCTAGATTTTCAAGACTGTGTAGTGTAGTATTGCATTAAAATGTCTCACAATGTTTTCTGTAACTGCCTTTAAATACTTAAGGTATTCAATATTTTTAAAATTAATTTTCTTGTTTTTGTTTTTTCTCTAGTTGTTGGTCTTGACGATATTATGGACGAAGGAGTCGGTAAAGAAAGTGGCAATGATACCATTGATGAAGAAGAACTGATTTTACCTAACAGGAATTTGAGGGACAAAGTAGAAGAAAATTCAGTGAGGTCACCAAGAAAATCACCTCGTTTAATGGCACAAGGTAATCCTTCTAGGAAGGTTGAGCTAGAAAATCAAAGGTATAGGAACAGATGTGATAGTTTGTAAACTTGCTAAGCAGAGATATTTTCATGATGTTTACTAGTCTGAGCATTTTGATAATCATTTTTGAGATTATATCAATTTGTTGGTTTAATTTTTAAAATTTTTTATTAAAATTATATATTTACAAAATTTAAAGGGTTGACTAATTCTTTAACTTTCTGATGCTTATTTTCCTTCCCCAGAGGAAATCATTATTAACCTACCAGCTGGTTTTACTAATTTTTTGGTATTTACTTTCATGTCTGTAAGTAATAATGTATATTGCTACTTTTTGATTATTCTAATGTGTAGGTATTTATCAACTTGCCACTCTGGATGATGAATTCAGTGTTTGATCTCTTGTCCACATCACACAAAAGTACATTTTCTCATCCTTCTAATACATAGTTTTGTTAGATTAGTAGTTATTATTTATGTTTTCGGACTCTGTATGCTGTTAGAAATCAATTTAATAAACTAAAGTTACTTTTTCCTATACAACCTTTTGTCTTTCTGATTTAATAAATGTTTCTGTTGTTCCTTTGCTTATAGTTTTGTACATTTGTACACAGTTTTCTGTGTACATATCAGTAATAACACCCCAACTACTTTGCTGGTTGTCTAAATCTTTCAAAAAATACTTATGCATATCAGATATTCTGTCATTTTCATTTTATAGAATAAGTCACCTGGAGCTTTCTCATCTGCTCCCATGTGTGCTGGTTTGTTACCCCTGCAAAAAGCCTGATGCATAGCTATTATCCAGGGATCTCCTATAGTATTCTGATGATGATTCTGTTTGGCATTGTAGTTCTTATTTCCTCTTTTTTTGGCTTAGTTCCTTCATTTTGGTGACACTTCTTCTGCCATGAAAAAGGAACATGGAGGCATGTTATTTTAAAACTGTGTGTCTGCAAATGTATTTAATCTGGTCTCACATTGGAATTATAGTTCATAGAATTCAAGGTTGGAGATAATTTTCCCTCAGAAATTTGAAAGTGTTCCTCTACTTTCTTCTGATTTCAGTGTTGTTGAGAAGTTTATGCTGATTCCTTTTATTTCTTTTTTGGTATGTTATTTACTTTTTTGAAGTTTGTGGAGTCTTCCTCTTCAGCTCTGTGTTTTGATTTTTTTTTTTAAAGATTTTATTTATTTATTTGAGAGAAAGCGCAGGCGCAAGTAGAGGGAGGGAGAAAGGGAGAAGCATGCTTCCCACAGATCAAGGAGCCTGATGGCACCCCGATCCCTTGCCTGAGTTGAAGGCAGAAGCTTAACCGAGTCATGCAGGCACCTCTGATATTTTTGATAATGTGTCTTGGTATTAGTGTATTTTAAGTATTGAGCTCTGGGTCCTCCATGGATCCTTTAGCACAAAAAGTATTATTATTCAATTCTGGGGAAATTTTTTGTATTATTTCATTGGTAGTTATTTTCTCAGCTCTTTCTTTCTGGAGCTCATTATTCAAGTGTTAGGAGGGACTGGCCCTTCCATTTTCTTTATTTTGCCAACTTTTTACCTCTGTCTTTTTCCTCTACTTGGTAAAGTTTTTTCATGTTTATCCTCCAGCTTTTCCATCAAATTTTATATTTCTAATTTCTGAATTTTTTTGTTTTGGGAATTGTCCTTTTTGTAGTCTTGTGGTCTTGTTTCATAGACACAATATCCTCTGCTGTCTTTTTTTAATCTCCTTTCATCATTATAGTTTCTTTTTTCTCCATGTTGTCTCCCCCTTGCCCATCTTTCACGTTAGAGACTTTTTTAAACTGTGATCCTTGATTGTTTACTCATGTTCAAGAGTATGGAACTAAAACTGTCTAAAAGGTTAACACTTAAAAGACTAGGGGTGGGTTGGATTTTGTCTACTGTGAGCTTCACTGTTTTATTATCTGGTTACATGGGGTTTTTTTTTTTTTTTTTTTGTTCTTCTTGGGATGGTTTTTTTTTTTTTTTTTAAGGAATCTTTGATGTCAGAATTAGGGTTATTCCCTTAGGCTCATTAGATTGGTAGCATGTTATGGGGACCTTTTAGGGAAGTTGACAGGGTATCTCAGGTTTTGATATATATAAATTCACCTAATGTCACAAATTTCAGCGTACTTTACTGCCACTTTTATCTGTGCCTGATGTTCCTTAGTCTAGAAACCCTGTTTTGTTCTCTTACAGAAGCAAGCTTTCAGTCTTGGATTAGGACCAGGAAAGGGCAGTTGTCTGGCAGATGGAGTGGGAGAGAAGGAGCTAGGGGTCTAACTGCTTCTTAAACAGCTTTCATCTCATCTTCATTTTAACTGCCTGCCTCCATCCACACTTTCGAATCACCTGGGGTCACCAATTCCTAACCCTTTAGAGGTATCAATGATATTGGTTCTTGCTGACACTGTCTTCTTAGAGTTTGTCTTTTTTTTTGGGTCTCCTATATCAGTTACTTCTTGAGCATCTCTTGTTTGGCATCCAAAACTATCACTGTTTTCTCCTCTTCCTTTCATGTTAGAGTTATGCCTTTTGTATAGCTTTAGTGTGGGTTTTCAGAAGTGGATTTTAAAGTTAGATGCATGTATTTATCATCTTTTCCTCAATTTTTATACACACACACCTGTGTATTTGAAGATTTTATTTATTTTAGAGTGAGCGAGGGGAGAAGCAGAGAGGGCAGAAGAGGGAAGGGGAAGGAAACTGAGGCAGACTCTGAGCTGAGCGTGAAGCCTTTTGCATGGGGGCTTGATCTCATGACCCTGAGATCACAACCTGAGCTGAAATCAAGAGTCAGATGCTTAACCGACTTAGCCACCCAGGCTCTCTACCCTCAATTTATATTTTTAATCAGTTTTTAAAATCTGTTATTTGGTAATACTTGTGACTTTGAGTAATGAAAAGAGTAGGATGAATAGTATGGACAAATGATTAATGTTGGCCTATTCAACCAGAATTCAAACTAAGGCAGTTTATATTTAGAGGAGAAAAACAACTTGATCTTTGGCTCAATAAATCAGTTACTATTGGAAAACGTTTTTTTCATTTTAATTACCTTTATAGTTGCATCTGCTATTCGTCATTTTTAGCAGCAACCTAGATAATGGGTGTTACAAGTTCATTTATTTTATTTCAAGGCAGACAAATAAAGTAGAGCTGTAAATTATTACAGGCGACAGCTTCAAAGCTTAAAATATATAAAAAATATATAAAAATATCCAGATGTTAACAAACCATTAAGTTTCTAGTTATTTAGAAATGTTACATATCTGAGCATGTGATAAACAGTTAATAATCCACACTAATTTAAAAAAATTGTTGAGTACGTACCTAATGATGAACTGCTGTGCTGAGTTCTAGGGAAATTAGAAAGGGTCTCTAAAACTAGGATGACTGAATAATTTTTTGTTTAAACTAGTACACTTTTGAGAGAAAAAGACTGTGCTATTGATAATCACATTGGGACCTTGGGTGTCACCTAGAACTGTTAAAGACAAATGAAGACATGTGATACCTTCTTTAAGAATTTAGTGGTATATGACAAATAAGTGAGTGTTTTAGGTATTGGTGCATATTTTTTTTTTTTTTAATAAATTTGATAGTGTTCAGTTTTCATGCAGGGTTTATTTGGAGGCATTGGATGTGCATAGAGTTGGAAATAGCTGATTCTGTATTTTAGTTTGTGGGTTGTTTTTCTAGTTAATGAATCTACTTCAGCTCTCTTTCTTTCTAGTTTCTTTTGACTCCATATGTTCTCCTGGAGGGTGTATCCAGATAGGGAAAAGAGGAAAAACTCACATGGGGATTCTTTGTTAGGAATATTGTTAAAGGTGGGAAGCTTTATTAAATTATTCTCATACTTTCCCCACTTTCTTTCATGATAATATTTTCTTAACTTAAATTTCTTTGTTTGTAATTTCTCTTTCATTTCTTAGGAATAGCTTGTATGCTAAAATGGTGATACAAGTGAAGCATTCATATAAAGGAGTTAAGAGTTCTTGTGAGACTGTTTTGAAATACACAGATCCTGTTTATGATAGGTGGTCTAGTTCATATTTTACTGGAACTTGAACTTGTTCGGTATTAATTTATTTAAAGGTATTTAATGGGGCAGTCCCGGTGGCTCAGTGGTTTAGCGCTGCCTTGGGCCTGGGGCGTGATCCTGAGGACACGGGATCGAGTCTCACATCGGGCTCCCTGCATGGAGCCTGCTTCTCCCTCTGCCTGTGTCTCTGCCTCTCTCTCTCTCTCTCTCTCTCTATCTCTATCTCTCTCGGTATAAATAAACTATTTTGGGATCCCTGGGTGGTGCAGCGGTTTGGCGCCTGCCTTTGGCCCAGGGCGTGATCCTGGAGACCCGGGATCGAGTCCCATGTCGGGCTCCCAGTGCATGGAGCCTGCTTCTCCCTCTGCCTGTGTCTCTGCCTCTCTCTCTCTGTCTGTGTGGGACTATCATAAATAAATAAAAATTAAAAAAAATATATATATATTTTTAAAAGGTATTTAATGTTAGAAAAAAGATATTTAGTGTTTAAAACTGTATGATAGTTTTATGATGAGCATTAATGTAAAGGAAGCTCATTTTACTTATTTTACTCCTAGCTTAGTTACTATAGAAACTTGTTATAAACATTCTTGCTTTCTAGTAAAGTGTATCAGTCTGAATTTTGTAGTTTTTTCTCCTGCCCCAGAATTTATAGAACTTTGATAAATACAAAATTTAACAGGTATGTGTGTGTGTGTGTGTGTGTATGTGTGTATGTATGTATAATATGTGATGATCATCATGTGTAACTATTCAGTACATTTTCATTGAAATATGCAAATTTATAGCTCAGAATAAAGAAGTGATATTCTAAATTGTATTGAAATAAAAACACATGGCAAAATAGCTAAGTTATTTTTATTTATTTTTTTCCCTTGTGATAGAACAAGTAAGAAGTTTGCGACAAAGCACTATTGCCAAGCGTTCAAATGCAGCACCTTTAAATAGCACAAAAAAGGCATCTGGGAAGACTGTATCTGCCCCTAAAGCAGGGGTGAAACATCCAGAAAGGTGTCAGATTAAAGAAGTTTCTGTGTCACCGAAACCTGAGTACCATAAGGAGAGCAGAAGGAGCAGCCGACATATTGGACAAATTGAAGTGGTACCAGAAGTATCCGTGTCTTCAAGTCATTCTTCAGTGTCACCTTGTCTTGAAATGAAGGATGAAGCTGGATTAGATTCTAAGCAGGAGTGTAATAATCAGGGAGAAGCAAATGTGCCATCTCATGAATTAAATTGTTCGCTCATTTCAGAGACTTGTGTTAGTATTGAAGAAAAGAAAAATGAAGCTCTGATGGAATGTAAAGTCAAGACTGTTACTAGCCCACTGTTTAAGTTTTCAGATAAAGAAGAACAGAATGATTCTATTTCTGATAAAATAGATGTCACTGTTGTTGAAGAAGTGAGGGAAAAGGGAAAAGTTGAACAAGAATCAAATGAGACAATAAAATTATCCCATGAAGATGACCAAATTATTGAGGAACCTGCATCTTCTGCTTCTCTTTCTGATGCTGTGGCTTGTACAAATCCAGATAAGACTGAAAAGAACCTTGTAGGTTTGTCTTGTTCTGTGGATGAAGTAAATGAATGTAATTTGGAATTGAAGAATACCATGGAAGTTTCTGATAAAGCTAAGAACTCCTTTCAAAGAAATGAAATAGAACCATTGGGTTATTGTAAAGACACAGAGTCTAATGATAAGCAGTTGGAAAACACAGAATTTAATAACTCAAACTTAGAGATGGTTGATACTAATGCTTTTGAACCAGAGAGTAATATTTTAGAAAATGCTATTTGCGATGCACCTGACCAGAATTCAGAACAGTTGAATATTGTTGAAAGTATTAAAATGGGGCCTCATGAAATAGCAAACCTTCAGGATGACAGAAACAGCCAGTCAAGTAGTGTTTCTTGCTTAGAGTCAAAAACTGTAAAATCCAAACAAACAAAACCTATAATTCATTCTAAGCAAAACATGACCACAGATACTCTGAAAAAAATTGTTGCAGCAAAGCATGAATTAATACATAACAAAACTAAAATTAATGTCAAGAGTGTGAAGCGAAATGTTGATGAACCAGAATCTCAGCAAAATTTTCATAGGCCGGTCAAAGTGAGAAAAAAACAAATTGAGAAAGATTCAAAAATTCAGAGTTGCAATTCTGGTGTTAAATCTGTGAAAAATCAAGCTCATTCTATATTGAAAAAAACATCACAAGATCAAAATTTAGTGCAGGTTTCCAAACCCTTAACTCATTCTTTGAGTGATAAGCCTCATGGTCACCCTGGTTGCTCTAAAGAACCCCCTCATCCTACACAAACTGGACATTTATTACATTCCATCCAGAAGCAATGCCATAAGCCCCAACAGCTGGCTGCAGCAATGAAAACCAATAGTCATGTGAAGGAAGAGCTTGAACATACAGGTGGTGTAGAGCATTTTAAGGAGGAAGATAAACTGAAGCTTAAAAAACCTGAGAAGAACCTACAACCCCGCCAAAGAAGAAGCAGCAAAAGTTTTTCTTTGGATGAGCCACCATTGTTCATTCCAGACAACATAGCTACTATAAAAAGAGAAGGCTCAGATCATAGTTCTTCACTTGAAAGCAAATATATGTGGACTCCCAGCAAGCAGTGTGGGTTTTGCAAAAAACCACATGGCAACAGGTGTGTGTGTGTGTGTGTGTGTGTGTGTGTCTGTGACTGAGAGAGAGAGAGAGAGAGAGAGAGGTACATTAAAGAGAAATTGCTTTTTAGGGTGTGGTTATGTGAGAATTTTTTATAGAAAGAAATTACTTAACATACAAAGACTTACAGAAGCAAAAAAACCCCTCATCAATCCTGGATAAATGATAGAAAGTTGAAGCCACTGAATTTATAAATATATCATCCCAGAACATTTAAAAAAGCATAGCTCGACCAATGGCTGGTATATGGAAATATTTTGTTATTGTAACCAGTTAGAGAGTGTGGTTTAGTTATTGCATCTGAAAGAAGAAAAAGAGCTTGCTGCTAATCAGAAAATTGTTATACTGCTTTGGGTCTGTAAGTTATATATTATTTTATTTGGCATTAGCAGAACTAGTAATAAAGTGTAAAGGTCATAATGGAAATTCTATTTTTCTTTTGAAGATTTTTTTTTCTTTTTTGTAAATGAAGCTTATTTACCATGACTTAAATACCACCACTTCATAACTATCAGACTTGACCTTAGAATGAAGTTTGGTAGCTAAAACAACTGTTAAATTATTCAGGTGAATTGTCTATGTAATGCAGAATAGAGAGAAAACCTGTATTTCTTTTTTGAACGTTTTAGGGATTTGAAGGATTTCTTGTGAATTCTAATCTTGTGATTTTAAGATTCAGTGTTGTATAGCTTTTTGACACTGCCCGACCCTCCCCCATGTATTTTTTATTTGCTAGCTTTTTAAGAAAAGGAAAACAGGAGATGAAGTGGAGTTTGCAGCTACAAGATTATCCTGTTCAAGTGTTGAGATTGCTGTTGGAACTTCTATCAACATTGACATAAAAGAACATTATAACTTGCACATTGTAATATTATCCTTACTCATGAAAGTAAATATTAGGATGACTTTTCCCAGCACTATCAGATTACATAAAAATGAAACTTTTTAGGTAGGGACAATTTAGTAAAGTATGTTGTGTGATTATTTTGGTGTGGGAGGTGGTGGTTGGGGAGAGTGGTTGGGAGTTCCTGGGGGGATTCTGTAAAAAATAAGTTTTATGTCAACTGTTATGTCAAAGACATAACAGAGCTTTATGTCTTCATTTATGATTCAGCCCATGTCCTATTTTTAGTCAGTGGTTACTCCTTATAACAACATATTCCAGTTTTTGTGTTTTATTTGAATATAGTGCTACATTTCTCCTCACATATGTGTTTTTTAAGATTTTTTTTAAGCACCTTATTCAGATATGCTAAAATGGGCGTGTTTAATTTTCAGTATTAAGGGCTGAGTGGTGCTTTTAAGTATTCTTTTAAGTCAGCAGTTTTCTCTCTGCCAGAATATTCTAAAAATCATTACACTGACATATGGAATAGGAGCCTTAACTTGAATTGAGTTTCTAAAATGAAATTTGGACCTAGAGTTGGAAGTCATGTTAAGTATGTTACCGTATAGCTTTGTTGCAGATAAGCTCTTCTGATGGCCTGATCCTCAGGAGTTTGCCCAGGCTTTTTAACAATGGCTCCAAACTTAAGAGCAATCAACAGTTACTTTCCTAAAATGAAGATTGAGTGTTAAGCCATATTGTGGTTCCCCCACTCCCAGGCCACCTTTTGTATCTGCTCTATAAAACCTAGAGTTTATTTTGCCTCAGTGTGGAAAATGATTTAGAATATTAGATACGTAGGGATTTTGAGTTTACCCTATGTGGTTAATATGAATACTATTATAATGACATTGGAAACAATCAATTTGGGAAGCAACATTTCACATTACTTCAATTTTGTGAATAAAGAAGCCTAAGTGATTGTTTTTTCTTTACATATTAACTAGCCTTCACTACTTTTTTGATATATCATGCTTATATACATTGAATTTACTCAAAAAATATACCTGGCATACAGCATGTAAATTTCCTATTTTAATCCATGTGTAAGACTATGAATTTATTAGGAATGGCATATCTGTAAATAATTTTCATCCATTTCATGCACTAGCCATTTGAAAAGCTAGTGTGAATATGACATTTTTCTAACGCTTGTGATAGTTTTGCTTCTGTAGGGACTATTTTAAGAACTTCGGCATTTTACACATACTACAACTGAAGTTAGCGTCCTTGTCTGTGATTCCAGTTGGAAATTATATTTTTAAATATAGATTTGTTGATGGAATCACCAAATGTAATAAATATTTAACCATAGGGAACTTCTATATATATCCTAAAACAGTAGGTATGGACTCTTAATTTACACATCAAGCTGTCGTTTTTGCTTCCATTTATTTTCCTCATTCAGCCTTATAACATAGTATATTTATTATTTAAAAAAACAGGACTACTTAGTACTCATTTTAAAAAAAAAAAGGTCTTTGGATTTATGTTTACATAAGCTAATTGGCATTTTAGAAAGGAAGAAGTGTGTCTTTTTATATTACCTATTGCAGTTTCTGGTATTTCTCCAGGTGTTTATATTTTTAGTTTGTAGTGCAGTTTCTTGCCCAGCTGTAGATATTTAGTGCATTGGATGAAATTTAAAAACAAATCCTCCATAGCAGGGTGGATTCATGGATTTTTATCTGCAGATTAGATTGTTAGTGACAAAAACAGTGAACGTTTATGTGGAATAGAATCCCGTGAATGTATATACATTCACAGTAATAGATTGTCACACACATAACAGAACTGAAGACCCATCTTGTAACAGGTGCATTATTATTGTAACACAAATCTGCTAGGAACAGGAGTTCTCAGATGTTACTTGCCTTTGTGATTTACTTTGAAGGAACTTGAAAATTTCTTTTTGGTTTATGCCAAAAAGATTAGAATTTTAGTTTTTGTCTTAGAGTCTTAGTTTTTTTATTTTTAAATTTTGTGTATGAACACTTAGCAGTAGAAGAACATGACATATTTCTGAACTCTCCCAATTAACTGATTCATGCTTGCCTGGTTTACTTAACTGATCCATTGGTAAACTCCATACAACGTTAGTTTTTTTTGTTTTTTTTTTTAAGTGAAATATTTAACATCCAGCTTATAGTCTTTTCCTTAAGTGATTTTGCCTATTAGTAATCAGAAATTCAAGGCCAGAGTGGGAAATGGGGTAATTCTGTTAGCTATGTGATTCATACTACCCACCACACACATTTTAAAACCATGAGGAGTAATACAAAAAGTGAAGAAAATATTCTTTGTGATAGGCCTTTTTTTATAGTTCGTAAAATTTGTAGTACTTCTAATTTTTAGACCTAGAAATGAACCATATTTACATTTTTGCAAATCAGTTTTACTTTCAAGTTGAATTTTATTTTTCCCTAGGACATGTGGAAATTATTTTTATCAGTGATTTTTCAGAATTTTATTTAACTGCATTATCTTTTTATAAAATCCTAAACTATTAAGATACCTCTGGAGATGGCACAGAGATTTGCTTTTCAGAGCTTCAAGTTTCAGGAAACATTTCCAAAGTAGACTTGAAATAAAGCATGATGAAATACAGTTACCTAGTGAGTTTTGTCATAAAACAACTTTCCTGATTAAGAATTTGTAATTTTTAATACGCGTTTTATAATTTGATATTTAGATTTGAATATGGGTTAAACACATAGCCATGGCCACGATGTATGGGTTTTTAGGTAGTGTCTTACTGAAACTAGTCTAGACTTGCTTTGAAGGAATCAAAATGTAGCTCTGATAGTGGAAATAAAGGGAAACAACTGCTAGCTTTCCTTCAGTATTTCAAAGAAATACATGTACCCACCCGCTCTCAAGAAATAGTTTTTATAACTTTGCAACCTGAAAGAGAAAAACTGTGCACTTGCATTTTTCCAAACTCTGTTGGCTAGAAGATATGTATCATTGGAACATGGACCCATCTAAAATCTCCCCAAGCCTAGATAGACCATTTTTATCTTGCAAATACCATATGGTTTGAGTTTTCCTTCTGGCTTACAAATCCAAAACAATTGTGTTTTTGGTTTTTTTTTTTACATGAGAAAGGAGGTTTTCTTGTTTTGTGTCTTTCGTGCTCCCCCCCCCCCCCCCCCCATCATTTTGGGTAAGTGATTACTTACTGGATAAAGCTAGCACAGGCATTCGTAGTTAGGGTAAAGAATGGTGAATCAAACACAAAGTCAAGTTTCCTTAATGCACAGCAGTAGTTTGATACAC
Source organism: Canis lupus familiaris (assembly GCF_011100685.1). Taxonomy (NCBI): domain Eukaryota; kingdom Metazoa; phylum Chordata; class Mammalia; order Carnivora; family Canidae; genus Canis; species Canis lupus. The sequence goes on from NC_049233.1 coordinate 27,377,689, forward strand.
AATAGAAGGGTACGTGAGGAAGAGAGAAATGTGCTGTTGAGGAATGAGTATTTGCTGTGACTTTTTTCAAGACCTGGAAGATTTGAAAGTGATTTTTTTAAAAAATAGTTTCAACCTTAAAACCTCTTAATTATTTAGAGAGTTGGCCATTATCACGCATTGTGTTACCGTAAAGCATTTTCCCATTAGGACACAGGTTTTTAAAATGAGTTTTGGCATTGTTGGGTGCCACTGTTAGCAAAATAAGCAGAAAGTCTTTAATTCATTAAAGAATATTCCTGTCCTTTTTATTCTTAATCTTTCAAACATACCATGAATTACCAACCTGAAGATGAAAATTACATGTTTAAGTGAGCTCTCTAGTTTACCTAACAATGGGTTAAGAGCTTTTAAAAAGTAACTTATCTCTGAAGATAAGAGTAACTTATCTCTTTGTACATCTGATTTATCATTTTATTCAAAAGTAATTCCAGATAGTTCTAAGTTAGGAAAACCAGCTTTTTAGACTCCTAAATTTCGTGCCCGTGATTTTTTTTTTTTTCTCCATTGGTTAATGAAGTTATTTAGATAAAATGCAGTAAAGGGAAACCTTTATAAGGGGATAGGAAATTAAAGAAATTTCAGCCTTAATATTAATACCTTCATGTTAAGATATAATGATTTTTGCTCAGAAAAACAAGTTTATTATCTAAACCATGATCAGTAGTAAGGAAATCTGCACTCGGAAGTATGTTAAGAAAAATTCTCCAGCTTAATCACTGTGACACCATGAACCAGAATATTTTGAGCTCAAAGAGTAAATAGTGACATAGTTAAGATGGTTAATAAACAATCTGAGAGTCTCCATTATGTTAGTTGTTGAGTTGGGTTTTAATTCCAATCTTTGGCATTCAAAATTATTCATTGGATAAGTGGTTCTTCAGTTTATATAGGATTTCAGATCTGTGGGATAAATGTAATTCAACTTTCATGCATTATCTGTGATCAGATTATCATAGCTCTTAACCACCCTTTTCAGTGGAGAAATGTTACTTTATACTTTGTTATTCTACATAGTATGCTCACAAAGATCAGTTACCCTTTTTTTCATTTTATGTTTTTTTTGTATTTTCTCATACTACAGGGAATATATTTGACTTCTTAAAAGTTCCTTCTTCATAGAATATTCTTTGAAAACTTGCTCCATGTTGAACCAATAGAATGGGTAAAGATGGAAAACAAATAGAAGATGATTAAAAATTTAGGCTCATTTTTGACATTTTTAAAAAATGTATTGAATCAAAGTTTCCCCCCCCCCCTTTTCCCAGGTTTATGGTTGGCTGTGGGAGATGTGATGACTGGTTTCATGGTGATTGTGTTGGTTTAAGTCTTTGTCAAGCACAACAAATGGGAGAAGAAGACAAAGAATACGTGTGTGTGAAATGTTGTGCTGAGGAAGATAAAAAGACTGAAATAGTAGATTCAGATATTTTGGAAAACCAGGCTAAAGTTGAAGTCCAGAGTGAAGATAGAACAATGGAATATGAAAAGCTTGGATTATCAAAGCACATACCGACAAACGACAAAACCAAATATATAGAAGACACAGTGAAGCACAAGGTCAAAATTTTAAAACGGGTAAGCTCGTTAATGCATTCTTTTTACTTAATTCTGTATAGTCTGGCAACTTGAAATTTCTCTTTGGGTTTCATTGTTTTAAGTGTACATTTTCAAATTTGTTTTACCAAAAATGGATGGATTTTATTTAAAATACTTTGGCAATCTTGGTGAAAAAAACAAGTAGTGAAATCTTCACAAAATGTAGATCTTATTTCTTACAAAGTTTTGTGTAGTTTCTAGTCTCTAGGTTGATATTTGGATTTTTTTTTGATAGCATGTGTGTGATCTTGTGATATTAAAGTGGTACTAAGCTGTACATTGTGTTTGCTGATACACTTTTTAAAACTTTTCAGTCCATAAATATGTACTAATTCATAAGCCACATTCTACATTATTATTTTCAGGTAGAAGAATTACTTTGTCTATTTCAGGAAAAATAGACCTAATTCTTTTGACTTTGTGCCAGTGTTTGCTTAGAACCTTCACTTCATAATTTCTTTCCTAAAAAGGTTGTCAGTTTTCCCTTATCTTATATTTTTAACTAATTTCTAAATGTATTTTTCTAAACAGAAATTTCAAGATAGTCAATTGCAGAAGATTCAGTGCTTTATCTGATTAAACTTTCAAATTTTCATTGTCTACGTTTTTGTTACATTTTTCTATTTTATGATTTTCACTGTCAACATTTTTGTTACGTGATTTTTCTATTTTGATTTGTTATTATAGTACTAGGGAAGAGACAACAGTGGCAACAAAATATATGTGGTTAATCAATATAATAACCCAAAAGACATTGAACATGAATTGGAAAGTTAGAAGGAACTTTGGAAACCTTGTAATCCAGCCATTGAGATTAAAGAATCATAAGCATGTTTTCTCCAAAATCATCTTCATTATTTACAAACTCAGTTCTTTGAGATACTCTATATAGGACAAATCTGGATTAAGTTTCAGTTGGCTAGTCTTGTAGCATCCAGCATTTTCTGACTGCTCAGACTTTTTGAGAATCAGATTATGTTTTTCTGACATTTGCTATTCCTTTTCCTGTTGATTTAATTAGCACCAAAGTAATTGATGATTTAGAATTGAGAGATCCACTGAGAACAGTTCATAGCACATCTTTGGAAGACTTTTAATTATTAACTATTAATCATCATTTCTTGGATGTAATATCTTGGCCAGTCAGGAATATAGCTCATTGTTTTGTTGTTTAGCTAAGTTGTCTCCATCTTGTCTAAAAAGACATAAAACATTAGATGTTTGAGAAACCACTCTATTCATTCTCTATGTCAGAAAAGAAATTAAGTTAGTCTGATTTTGTAAATATATGTGCCACCCAAATGAAATGATTGCTGCTTCCTTTTCTTTTTGATGATGAACTGTTGAATCTTATTTGGATTTTTCTCATTTTAGTTTATGGAATCTGCTTTCCTAAAATACTACTTCTTATTGTTAGGTTTTATGTTGAACCATTTATTGAGTTCTTATTGTGTGCCAAGCATGGTACCAGACTTGGGTATATTGCGCTGATTGAAATATGTTGTTGCTCTCAAGTCTAGTTGGAGAGATAGAAAATAAATTTAAAAAAATTAGAGGATTCCAAGTCTAGAGAAAATCAGGTTTTTTGTATGTACTGTGTCTTTCAACCTATAAAAACCTATGATTATATATCATAGTGTTTTTCTATCTTTCAAACACTACCATGATGTGATTCATTACTTTAAAAAGTCTTAGAATTCTAGTTCACTAGAGTTCGTTGTGGTGGGTTATAGTTAGGATGAGAGTAGCAGGTATTCTGATGGTTTGTTGTACTTTATGGGAGTTAAAATTGCCAATTGATACAATGAGACTAATTGAGACACTTACAGGTGGGTGTGATTTCATACGTTTTAGGAAATAGTGAAAAACATGATACCTATTTCTCCACAATCTCTCCCTCTGTTTTCCATATCCACATAAACTAAAAGAACTCTTGTACATAGTTTTCTAATATCATTACTGGGAAAATGTTATCCACGTTTTTTAGTTTCCCTTTATAGGCTATTATGTGTTCTGCAGAATAGGTGCTTAATGTGGATTTTGAGTGGGAGAATGAGTCTCCTTTTTGCTATTGAGAGTTATTTTTGTACATCTTTTAAAAAAAAACTTAAATAATTATTGGGCTAAACAATATGATATTTGCTATCTTGTAATACTAATTAGGTTTAATTCTTTTCATCCACGTACTCTTAAGCCTTGCTTTAGTAGTTTTCATTCTAATAAGTTAAATACTGTTTTCTTCCAGGAACCTGGTGAAGGCAAAAACTCAGCAGACTGTAGAGACAGTGAAATAAAAAAATGGCAGCTAGCTCCTCTTCGAAAGATGGGACAACCAGTTTTACCTCGGAGATCCTCAGAAGAAAAAAGTGAAAAAATACCAAAAGAGACTACAACTGTTATTTGCACAGGAGAAAAAGGCTCCAAGCCAGGTAGTAAGACCAATAAAGATTAATTATGTACTAATAAAGTTGGATTCCATATACCATCAATTATCATATTTAGGGAAATTTAGCTATTTTAATGTTTTAAAGACAATAAAAATAGCTTAGATGATTGACCTTTCTTGAAATTAAAAACCATTGCTCTAAATTCTAGGAAGTACTAATGAACTTAGTAAGAACCCTCCCTCATGGCACTTACACACTAATAGGAGAAGAAGACAATAAGTAGAAATACAAGAAATACAGCATATAGGCACTGTGAGAAAAAGTAGATGGGGTGAAGAGTAACAGTTGCAGAGAGTAGAGGGAGTTTGTTTTAGATAGAATGGAGAAGGTAACTTGTGAATAGGATTTGAAGGGATGGGAACTTTTTTTTGGAGGACTGGGCAGGGTGCAGTCCAAAGGTTTTGAGGTAGAAATAAACTTGGTATTTGAGGAGCACGAGAGCTATCGTGGAGTGGTTGGATGGTAATAGGAGAGAGAGAACGATGGCCAAGATGAGTTCATAGAAAATTACGTAAAAAGTTTGAGGCCATGGCAAAGAGTTTATATTTTATTCTGAATGTAATGGGAAAGCTTCAGAGTATTTTGTACAAGGGAATGATGAGTTACTCTGGTTTTCCTATGAAGATTAGACTATAGGAGAATAGGAGAGAACAAGGTTAGTTAGGAGTCTGTAGTAGTATCCGAGGAAAGAAATGATGGTAGCTTGGAACAGAGGTACAATAGAGGAATGAGAAGTAGTCAGATTCTAATATGTTATATAGTAGAATTGGCAGAACTTGGTGGTGGATTAGTTATAGGTAGCTGAAAAAGAGAATCTACCAGAGGATTAGATAAATGTTAATGCTATTTATTGAGAAAAACAGATTTGGGGAGGAAAATTTGAAAAATTATGTTTAGGTGTTTTTAGCCTGTTAGATATCCAGGTGAAGGTGTTTAAGTAAATCTTTGGCTGATGAGTCTGGAGTTTAGAGAAGACTTCAGGAGGTGGTATATAAATAAGGGATATATCAGTGCATAGTTATTTAAAATCATAGACTTAGATATAAACAGCTACAAAAAGAGCTTGATAACAAAGAGGCAGAAGCATAGCTCTTAGGGGACATATCGGCATTTAGAAGTTAAGACAAGAAGATCCAGCAAAGGAGACTAAGAGGTGGTCTGTGGGAGACCATGATGAAGTTTCAAGGAGGAGGGGATGATCACTTGTGTCCAGTGTTTGGACATCTAATAACACGGACACAGATCATATGTGATTTAGTGAAGTGGAAATCATTAGTGACCTTGAATAGGATGGTTTTGGTGGAGCACTGGGGATAGAAGCCACTTTACTGGAAGACTGGGAAGGGAGGAACCAGAGATACTGATTACTGTTTTAAGTAATTTTGCTGTTAAAGGGAACAGAAATGGTGTGGTAGCTAGAAAGATCTGTGAGGTCAAGGATTTTTTTTAAGGGAGATATATTCGTAAGACTACAGGAATGATCCAGTAGAGAGAGAATTTGATGATGTAGGAGAAGGAGGTGATAACTGAGGGGTTCAAAGTCCATGAAGAAACAGAAGGGGATGGGAAAAAGACACCAGTGTAATAGTAGGGAAAGATGACTGTGTATGGTAGAAGGGAGGATAAATGCAGGTAGGTTAGATTTGGTGATGGGAAGATGTGAATAGCAGTCATTTTAGTGAAATATGAAGTGAAGAAAATCAAACGAGGTTGAAGTTGTGGAAGGAGGTATTGTTGATTTGAGAAGAAAGGAGAAAAAGTGTAAAATAGATATTTTGGGATGTGTGAGAGGAAACTTACTAGGAAAACAATAGGATTAGAACAGATTGTTGTCTACTTAAGATTTGTGGTTTTAAAATTAAAGTGATCTGTTAGCATCAGTTTTTTTCTCCAGTTGCCCTTGGCTGTTTGTAGGCTATTTGGGTGAAGGATAAAGTTGGCCTTTACTGGTGCTTGTGGTTTTGCAAATGCAGATGTTTAAAGAAGAGCGGATAAAGGTGTTTAGGATGCAAGGATGTAGTAAATAATGTTGGACTGTCTCATCAAAGTTGGTTATGTGGGAAAATAAGAACATCAGTGGTAAAAATGATAGATTTAAGAATTGTTGAAGAGGGGCACCTGGCTGACTCAGTCAGAAGAGCATGCGATTCTTAATCCTCGGGGTTGTGAGTCAGAGCCCCATGTGGGGTATAGAGATTACTTAATTAAAACTTTAAAAAATGTGAAAAAATAAAATGGGAAAAGGGTATGTTTCATAGCTTTAGGGCCACTTTTTAGTCACTTAATTTGTAATTAAAATTCATTTAAGTTAGAATTTTTTAATTGATATAATTAGTATATGACATTATGTTTCAAGTGTGTGACAATGATTGGATATTTGTATATTTTGCAAAATGATCACAAGAAGTCTAGTTAACATCTGTCACCATACATAGATTAGAATTTTAATGCCTGAAATATTTCAGTGTGGAGTATGGGTTCTGATCTTATTTCTGAATAGTAATTTTTAATCAGTCAATTTTGTTTGTAAACTTACATAATGCATTAAAAAGGAAGATGACTTTTTAAAAGCAACTTAATGAGTTTTGATAATTGTTTAATTTAGGGGCTCATGAGAAGCAAGAGATAAAAAAGAAGAAAAGTGAAAAGGGAATACCTAATGTGCATGTTCCTACTACTTCTACTTCTAAGCCTTCTGCAGATCAGATCAGACAAAGTGTCAGACATTCTCTCAAAGACATTCTTATGAGAAGGTAACATGCATTATAATTATACAAAATTGAATAATATATGCTTCACATATTTGAAGAATAATTGAATTATTCTAACTTTAAGACTTACAGAATCAAATTTGAAGGTACCAGAGGAAAAAGCAGCAAAAGTTGCCACAAAAATTGAAAAAGAGCTTTTCTCTTTTTTTCGGGACACCGATGCTAAATATAAGAACAAATACAGAAGTTTGATGTTCAATTTGAAAGATCCTAAAAACAATGTAAGTGTTTTTGTTCATGTTTTTCTTCATGTCTATAGCTACTTATGCTTCAGCTTTCCTAAATACATTGCTTTTTAAGATTATAATAGATCTATAATTTATTTCTTTATATGAGACTGTCATTTTAATAGTCTTTTGCTGCTGAACTGAGTTATGAATTCTGCATAGTGGTGACTAGTGTTATAAAATGAGTCTTTTAAAATGTAAAATACGACGTCTGTCTTAACCTGATTTATGTGAATTTTTCCCCATTGTCTCTTATTTAATCCAATTTATTAAAAATACATTCATATGTATTCTTTAAAAACACTGTTAAGCCAGCATTCATAACAAATACTATATTGGTACTTCTGATCTAAATTTAAAAGCAGAGTAACACTCCTTAAGAAAATAAATACATTTAGTAAAAAAAAGAATACAACTTAAAACATTTTGCTTATTTATTTAAGATTTTATTTATTTATGAGAGACAGAGGCAGAGAGGTAGGCAGAGGGAGAAGCACACTCCCTGTGGGGATCTGATATGGAATTCGACTAGATTCCAGGACCCCGGGATCACAACCTGAGCCAGAGGCAGATGCTCAACCACTGAGCCATCCAAGTGCCCCGCCATGTTGCTAATTTAAATATGACTTTAATTCTAAGTATCTTTTACTTGAACTGTTAATCATTTCCTGGCATTTCTTGTTTGGGACTAGAGGAAATCTAAAAGCTAACTCCTTATATATTTGCTTAATTTTTATAATAGTTTTACATAATAAGTTGGTCAATTTGTATAATAATATTTTCAGTATATAGTGTGTGATATGAGGTATTTCCTTGAGGTATACTAACAGCCACTTAAGAAAAATCTACATTGTACAATCTGTTATCATGGTCCAGCGGATCAGATACTTCAGTTATATAGTCAGGAAGCTCTTCTTCAGTAAGTAAACATTTATTTCCTTTAGGTTTCATTCTTGCAGTGAATTCTTTGCTTTGGAGTCCCTTCTAAGCTTGTTAGAACTTAAACATATGAAATCTTAAAAATATGAAAGACCCCACATTCAGCAAAGTTTACATTTAAATTTTTTTTTTTTTTTTTTTTTACACTGTAGTATGCAGTACCTAGCTATACTACAGGTTGGCTATTATGACTGAATGTGTGTTCCTGGGAATACTCTAAGAATCTATTGTGGGGGTGGTGGGGCGGGGAACAGTCTCCATACAATTTTTGGGTAGACGTTTTAAGGATTCTGCTGGACACGTTTCTCCACTATGTGTTGATTTCATATGAAAGGGGTATTTTGGGGCAGCCCGGGTGGCTCAGCGGTTTAGTGCCGCCTTCAGCCCAGGGCCTGATCCTGGAGACCTGGGATCGAGTCCCAAGTCAGGCTCCCTGCATGGAGCCTGCTTCTCCCTCTGCCTGTGTCTCTCCCCACCCTGTCTCTCATGGATTTTTTTAAAAAAAAAAGTATATTTTGCTGACTTAGATGATAAGTTCTTAGAATACAGGGCTGTCAATAAATTTCTGTTGTAGATAATATATAAATCATTAAACATTTATAAATCAGGTTTCAAAATTGCATCTTTATTTATTCCAAGTTTTTATACAGCAGTTCCTCTTTATTTTGAAAATGTTTTTCTTCTCTTTCATTCTTGTTTTAAATATTTCCAGATATTATTTAAGAAAGTACTGAAAGGAGAAGTAACCCCTGATCATCTTATAAGAATGAGTCCAGAAGAACTGGCTTCTAAAGAGTTAGCTGCATGGAGGCGGAGAGAAAATAGACATGTAAGATTATCTATGAATATGTGTTTGGATTATCAGAACCTATATTTTTCAGCCATAGGGGAAAAATTATATATATACACACAGAAGTAATTTAATACAGAGTGCACAATAATACAAACTTCCTGTTCTGTGTGTCTTCTAAATTACTATCCCCCATTAATGAAGTTCTTAAATTCAATCTTTTGTTTTTCCTTATCTCTGCTGCTTTTTTCTCATTTTTTTCCAATTATCAGATTATATAATTAACTTTATTTTGTTATACTTTGTAAATCAGAAAGATGGGAAAATAGGTCCATCTTAATCAGATCTGTACTTTTCAAAAATGCAATTTGAAGGTATTATGAATATTGGTAATTTTTAGCACTAGATTCAGAACGAAAATTTTATAGGTGAATAATCCCTTACAATTCAAAGTTTCAAATGCCAAAAGTTCAGAAAAACAAGATTTTTTCCCCTTAAACACGTTCATTGATAAAACTTGATCTGAATTGTCATGTATAAATGTTCATTATACAGAAATGTTGTGTGCTTAAGTAGCTCATGAGGTCCCAGCTCTACTGAAGTGTTATGTAACCTAAATAGTATGTGCACCATAGTCCATTTTTAAAACTAAAAAATTCTGGAAGTCACCAATGCCAAGAGTTTTCTTTTGGATGTTGTGAACTTTGAAATACCTTTAAAAATTAAGAGAATATGTGACTTTAAGTTATTGTGATAGTGGGATGACCACATTACTCTTTTTATTACAGTATCCTCAGAATATTAGCTTTTTTTATTCTAGAAAATACTGGTTACTTATAGTTCATGTGAATTCTTCATGGTTTACCTGGTTCTTTTTCCATAATACTTGTACCTCAGGCATTAAAATCCTCCACGTTGGTCTTTTGCCAAATTTAGTTTGAAGCACAAGGCCTTGATATGATGTATTTATTAATATATTTCTTTGACTTTCACCCTTTGTAAATTTTCCTTTTATTTTGAAAACAGTCTCACCTTAACTTCTTTCCCTCCGTATTCCAAATATGTGTACGCCTCTCTTCTGCTTTAACCCTGTGGCTGCAAGTACCATCTGCTTTGGAGACCAGCTTGTTCTTTCTTTAGGTCATGTATTTGATTTCTTTCTTTAAAGATGATTTGTACTTAACAAAGGCAAGACTAATGACCAGACCCATGTTTATCTTTCTTAACCCATTCCATTCTTGACTACTTTTTATTAGTTCTTGCTACACTTGCTTAATACTTTGTTGCCAAGTTTTTTCAACTAATTATCACTGCTTAGTTAGGAGACAACTAAGGGACTACCTGAGAATTTTTGGTGTTTAAGTAAACTTCCATTATTTTGGGAGGTGTTAAGAACATCAAATTAGGAATCTGAGGAAGATATTTCTCATTTCCCTGGTGGCAGCTGGTAAAATAGTAAATCAGAAAGCAACTAAATACAATGTTTTAAGAAACCCTTTGCAAATTACATGGCACTTCAGTTGCTTCTGGTTAATTTACATGTGAACTTCTCAAGGCTTATGACCCCCCCGCACTAAAACAGTCTCTAGCATTTGTAAGTACTCATTATATATTTATTGTTTGAAAGATCACCTAAAAATTAAAAATCATCTGTGATGTTGCTTTCATTTTTAGATAAGCTCTTATTATTTAAAGCTGTACATTTGGAAATACGTATATTTTAATTGTGAAATGTTTCTTTAAAATATTTCCTTTAGACCATAGAAATGATTGAGAAAGAGCAGAGAGAAGTGGAAAGACGACCAATCACAAAAATAACTCATAAAGGTGAAATTGAAATTGAGAGTGATGCTCCAATGAAAGAACAGGAAGCAGCCATGGAGATTCAGGTAAAAATAATAAAATTGTCATGTTTTGTAGTGCTCAAAACATGAAGATTCAGAAAAGATTTATTTGCCTAAAGTGTACTTAAAGGTGAAAGAAGAATTTTAAGAAATACATATATTTTAAAGTAGCTCATATTATTGGTTTCACAGTTTTTTGAGAGTGTTTACAATATTGTTTCTTGTATGTAGTTATACAGACTATCTGCATCACAAGCACCTGTTAAGCACTTGTTAAAATGTAGATTCCCGGGGTCTCTGTGACTTGGTGAATTCTTTAGTAGGCCTGTCAATCTCTAAGTGCTTCTTAGGCAGACTGATATGAGAGCTTGGCATAGCTTTTCTTGCTTTCAAATATCAGTGAGGAAATTTATGAAATCTTCTTAGAGGCCTTTTATTTTATTTTTTTTTTAATTTTTATTTATTTATGATAGTCACACAGAGAGAGAGAGTGAGAGAGAGAGGCAGAGACACAGGCAGAGGGAGGAGCAGGCTCCATGCACCGGGAGCCCGACGTGGGATTCGATCCTGGGTCTCCAGGATCGCGCCCCGGGCCAAAGGCAGGCGCCAAACTGCTGCGCCACCCAGGGATCCCTTAGAGGCCTTAAAGAATGAGTAATGTTTTGAATTTTTGTTCTACTTTAGGTCATAATTAACATTTAGCATTTATTTTTTAAAGAAATAGTGAAGGAAGCACCTAGGTGGTACAATCTGTTGAGTGCCTGACTCTTGGTTTTGCTCAGGTCATGATCTCAGGGTCGTGAGATCGAGCTCCATCTCAGCCTCCTTGTTTGGAGTGGAGTCTGCTTGAGATTCTCTTTCCCTCCCTTCCCTCTGCTGCCGCCTGCCCCACTTGCTCTAAATAAATAAATAAAATCTTAAAAGAAGTAAAAACCTATGAATGGAACAGTTTTCATTTTAGAGAAATATCAATATGAAATATAAGTTGATTTTTAATAATTGGGGCTGAATTTTGCTAAAACTTTTTACTTTTTTTTTTTTTAAAGGAACCTACAAGTAACAAGTCATTGGAAAAGACGGAAGGAACTGAAAAACAAAAAGAAGAGATTGATTCTATGTCCAAAGATACCACTAGTCAACACAGACAACATCTTTTTGATCTGAACTGTAAAATTTGCATAGGTAATTGGAACTTTTTCTTTCTGAAATGCTGCTTTCATTTTGAAAGATGCTTGTGTTTGTAATTTAGATAGGCTATGTTTTTTCAGTATAGGGGAGGTACCTGTTCACTCCCTTTGAGAAGTAGCACATTTTTTGACTAACTGGTCTACAGAGTTGAGGTATAGTTTGTTACTGTGGTATAGTTTATTGTCTACAATTAATTGTATTATGTATAATCTAAACTTAACAACCCTGGGGACAAAAGACCAGAATTTAAGCATTAGAATAGGCGCCAGAAATGTTGGGCAGTTCTGATGGTACCGTCATTTATTAAATGAAGGAGTAAAGTAGCATTTGTATTTTTTAATTATATATAACAAATGAAACAAATCCTAAAATACCTTTTCTCTAGTACTCTTCTATTTGGTCATTCATTCAGTAAATATTGAATTCTTGCTGAGCAGTTTCTGGTGCAGGGAACATAGTGGTGAAAAAATCAGATGTTATCCAAGCTTTAAGAAAAACTATAGTCTAGCAGGAAAGACAAACAGGTGATGATTTGAGTTACAGAAGTACAGTATTTAGCTAGCAGGAAGACCTAGCGTAGACTGGGGTATTGGGGGACGTGGCTGAGGAATTGACATTTGAGACATGAAGGTTGAAAAATAAGCCTACAAGGAGAGAAAGACCATTTTGAATAGTGGGAATGGCATGAACTTGAATTGAATTTGAGAAGAGGAGAGAGGGATATGATTTGTTTGAAGACCTATTTATAGAGCACATTTTGTAATATCTTTTTGCCTTTCAGACTTGAGATTGTGACTTTGTAGTAGTGAAATCAATTTAGTAAGTAGTTATTAACATTTCAAAAACAAAATAGAAAATACCACAATGACTGCACTTATAAAGATGAGTATCTATAACAAAAAATATGTATACACACATACATACATATATGTACATGTATATATATATGTGTGTGTGTGTATATATATATATACACACACACACATGCACACACACCCCCACAGAGGGGTGTGTGTGTGTTTAAATATGGATCATGGGATAAAATATTTACAGATCATGATCAGAAATGCTGAAAATATACTTTTGTAGCTGCGTTGAAGATTTTTGGTCTTTAAGATCAGTGACAGTGACTATAAAAGGTTTTTTAGCAAGGGAATGACATGATCAGATTGTAATTTTATGAAGATATCTCTGACTTTGAGAAGAAATAACAGTGGGAGAAGCAAGGAGAGGAAGGAGGGAAACTCCATAGGAAGCCTTTACACTAATCCAAGTGGGAGATGACAGTTTTAATTAGAGTGATTAGAGTGGTCATTGGAAATAAGTGGAGGCTTTAGATACTCACATTAGGTAATATTAATAGATGTTGGAGATTGATTAAATTTAGGGCATAAAAAAATGGGGATGTAATTAAGGAAGAATTTAAATTATATTCAGTTTGTTTAAAAATAGAGGATCAGGAAATTTGTAAACCTTGGAGACATGGCTCTTAAGTTTTATTTTATTTTACTATAATATGCTAAGGAATGATACATACCTTGTACAGTAAAATGAAAATTCTTAGGTTAATCTATTTGCTGTCCACCATCTTTGGATTAGAGGCTAGATGAAATTTATTTTACAAATTAAGTAATTTTCCTATAATGAAAATAATCCTATCTTTTCAAAGTTGTGTTTACATATTTTACAATCTGTACAGTGATAAAGACTTAAAGGGCAGAATGTTTTTAGACTTTGTTATTCTTAAAGAAAGCCATCCATGGTATGATAATATTTTTAAGTACACAGATTTAGTTCTGTCTTAATAAAAAATATTCTTAATCATTTCTGTTAATTTTAATCATTTCCATGGTAATATTTCAGTAAATTTATGGTAGCACACAAAAACGTTTGTTAAACACTACTACACTTAACCTATTTTCAGAAAGTCTGAGTAATTTTTTTCCTTGTTGATGCTATAGCCTGAAATCAATGTCATTTTTTAAACTTTAATATTTTTCATATTTAGTAACTAGGCACTGCACTATGCATTTATGTCATGAGCTGCTGCTGTATGTAACACAAAGTAGGATGCAGAGTTGTTTTACTCAGTTCTGAAGACTTGGAATTTGGTGTAGTTGAGTTAAAAGAAAATTGCTAGGGAATTAAGAAGCCTAGTTTGGGTTCTAGTTATAATGTTTCCATTCCAGCTTATCTAAGTTAGTTAACATCCTCTTTTCCTAATTTTTCATATCAGAGAGATGTAATATAACACAATATGAGAGATAATGATAGTTAAAAATTACCCAGGAGATCTAAGGTTATGCAACAAGATTAGTTTCAGATTCAGAAAAACTGAGTAACTTTAGAAGCAAAAATAGATGAAGTTACAGAAATTTCAGATTACAAAAATGGTTTATTTTGGTGTCATCTGGTGTTAGGTCGAATGGCACCACCTGTAGATGATCTTTCTCCAAAAAAAGTTAAAGTTGTTGTTGGAGTATCTCGTAAACATTCAGATAATGAAGCAGAAAGTATAGCAGATGCATTGTCTTCAACCTCAAATATTTTGGCTTCTGAATTCTTTGAAGAGGAGAAACAAGAGTCTCCGAAGTCAACATTCTCTCCTGCTCCACGGTAATTTTCTCTTAGCTACAGTTTCTATAATAATCATTCTAGATCTTTGCCAAACTATGCTTGGAGGTCTTCAAAAACACAAAAGTAACATACTTCTCAGGAACCTTCCTTTTGAGAAAGTAACTGTACCTTCTTAAACACTAAACTAATTGAAATAAAAGAATAAGACTCAAAGTTAATTTAGAGATTTGAGTCTGTAGGTGGGGACTTGACTTTAAAATTCTGTTTAATTATGTTGGTCCAGAGAGGCAAGAGATAGGTCATTTAAGAAAAATTGCTTGTACTTCTCTGGACGTCATCTAAACCACTCATGAAGGATGATTTTGTAAAACATGATCACATAAATACGAATGTAGTTTTATAAAGTGAAAATATAAACTGATCAATAGTCTTTCCATATTTTGGCTTTCTTTATATCCTAAAATAGAAGTAATTGATGACTTAGTAGAAAATAGATTTATTCGTGAGCATATCTTTAAGCTAAAAATTTTTAATGTTATATTTTAGTCCAGAGATGCCTGGAACTGTTGAAGTTGAGTCTACCTTCCTGGCTCGATTGAACTTCATCTGGAAAGGTTTTATCAACATGCCTTCTGTGGCAAAATTTGTTACCAAAGCCTATCCAGTGTCTGGTTCCCCTGATTATTTGACAGAGGTACTATGAACTTTTTTACCCTTTTCTGCTTGGATTGACATATGTGTTTCTCAAAACAGTAGGAGAGAAAACAATATTATAAATAATAAAAATATTTTATTTTCATTCATAAGAAAACTAGACAGTGATCCTAAAACCATTCAATTAATGAAACTATGAGTTCACAAATGGAGGGTTTGTTTTTTTTTTTAAGATTTTATTTATTTATTCATGAGAGACAGAGAAGTCAGAGACACAGGTGAAGGGAGAAGCGCAGGCTCCTCCACACAGGGAGCCCGATTTAGGACTCGATCCCTAAACTCTGGGATCATGCCCTGAGCCGAAGGCAGACACCCAACCACTGAGCCACCCAGGTGTCCCACAAATGGAGTTTTTGAACTATAGGTAACTGTGTTCTGAAAGTTTTAAACCCACATGTCCTATACTCCAAGATGTGCTTTACTATGTCAGAAAATTAAAAATTAATGAGAGTCTGCATGGAGAGCCTAAGTCTTTCTTTAAATATAGATTTGATAAAAGATTGTCCTACTTAGTATGCTCTTCAGTGTTAGCCTGTCAGGAAGATTTTTTCCTTGTTAACAAGTCTTGTTATGCAGTATTTACGGAAAATAAGCAGCTGTAGTATTATATTATGGTATATGAGAAAGTATGCCATTTTTGAACTATTTTGAAGAAAGTTATATTTTTCTGTTGATGCAGAAAGAAAATAAATCCATACACTTGTACTGTATTTTTGTTGAGGTTACATTTTCTATTATGTTCATATCTTACATTATCCTTTTCCATTCATTTTCAGTATGCTGACTATGAAGGCAAAAATTAAAACAAAATTCTTTCAGTATTTGAAAAAGCCAAAGTTATAATTATGTTTTAATAACTTAATTATTTCACATATAGTTTTCTTGGCAAATAATTTTAGAAACATTGATTTTATATGAGGAGAATTAAATGGACTGGACCCCATGATGTTGTTCTTTTTAAACAAATGTGTTTAGAAATGTAGTCTGACCAGTCTGTGGTGATGAGAACTCTTCTTTTAAATGGGAAAGAAGTCCTAAACAGTTTGGACTTGATTTTAAACAAAGCTATTCTCCTTTCTGGGCCAGTTTCTGTGTGGTTGCTTTCTAGAATTCTATCTCTACTTTCTACTTTAGTTTAGGACTAAAATCCCAAATATATGTTTAAAGCAATTAATAATTTAAATAAACTTAATTGAACTTAATATCAATTAATTATACTTTTTATGACTCAGCTTCATAGAAAAAAGAAATATACTGGTTAGTTTTAAATATTTTTAATTACATAGTTAACTGATTTTATGTATAGTCATCTGTTTTCAGAAAGATTCTACCATTTGAAAATATGAACTTGCATTATTACAGTGTTATTCCTTACTGTGCAAAAATATGCTCTATAATTAAATTCGATTACTTCTGAAATCCGGCTATTAATGATTAAGTAATATCCTTACCCACTACCACCAAGCAAAGGTGGGGGTGGGAAAGAAGGAGGTTGGAGAAGAAAAGCAATATTCTGAAATCTCTTATATTCTGGATTGTCAATGTGTCATATGCTTGCCACTGCTGCTTCTCTTTACCTGTCTTTCGTGCTGAGAACTGATATGACCTCAGATTCTATCTCAGTTGTATCTTGGGTACCCACGTTAGTTATTTGCAGTTGACATTTGAGGTGTAAAGCTTGATGGCTGCCCCTGTACTTTCTTGTTTTATGATACAAATCTTTTTATTCACTTGTTTTTTTATTACCATTTGAAATTAGTCTTAGAGCTAAATTTGAATGAATTATGAATATTATAATAAAGATATTCTGTCTCTGTTGCTCATCTTCATTTTTTACTGTAGGATCTACCGGATAGTATTCAAGTAGGTGGCAGGATATCGCCTCAGACAGTTTGGGATTATGTTGAAAAAATTAAAGCATCAGGAACCAAGGTAAGGAAAATTTCTTTAGTTATATTAGCATGAGAGAGTATTTGAGAAGTAAATCATTGGGTTCTTTATGCAGGGTACCCTGGGGGATGGAGCCAATACAAATTATAAATCTACATAGTATGCCTGACAAAACTGAACTAAAGCCATTTGCTAAAAGCTCAGAACAGCTCAGTATTCCTTTTGTAGGTTTTTCTTTCTTTCTGGTATGCTTTCGTAATGATTTCTGTCAGTGTTTTGGAAGAAATGTTTTAGGTTTATGTATTGAGATTCCTCCTGGATTTTTGCCTTGCTTTGATTATAGACATTTGTTCACTTAGGGCATAGGCTAAGCTGCTGCACAGAGAGACCCTAAAAGTATAGTGGCGCAAAGAATATAGAGGTTTGTTTTTTTTTTTTTAATATGTCAGTGGTTCAGAGTAGTTCTGGGGGCTCTTGTTCTACAAGATCATTCAGGGACCAGGCTTCTTCTGTCTTGTTATTTGACTGTTTCCAAGAGTGTTGCCCTTTTCAGTCAAACATGGTCAAAGCTGACTTATCAACCTCAAGAGGGAAAAATGAAGAATGCCTGTTTGTTTTAAAAGCAAGACCTGGAAATTGCTGTTAACATTTCACTTCCTCTAACTTACATTGGCAAGAACTTTTTAGTAACGTAGCCTTATGTACCTGCTAAGAAGGCTGGGAAATGTAATCTCACGAAATGTTGTCTCTCTTGGTTGGTGATGTGCCTGGCTAAAAAGCTTCTTTTTGTAATAAGAGGAAAGGACGAGAATAGATAGTTGGTAATAATTAGTAGCCTCTATCACAATATTATTTTTTTCTTTTCTCTCTCTATATTTTCTATCATTTCTTTAACTTGTAGAACATGACTATGTAGGAAAACTTAATCATTAGAGGAAATTATTTTTTCCCTCCAAGGATGATAGTACCTAGCATATTACAGACATTAAAAAAATCTTGAATAAAGGAACATTAATTTTTTATCTTAAGACTAGACCTGTTTAGTAAGATTAGAAATAATCCAAAATGGATGATCTCAAGCTAAAAAGAATATATATTTTTCAATAATAGATTTTAGAATTTAAATTGATAGAATACAAATAAACTTTGAACCACTCTAAGAAAATTACAAACACTTACTTGCCTTCACTTTCTCATGATAGTAAAAGTCATGGGAAAGCATTGGGAATGTATTACCCTTGGACAGTTTGGGAATCACTCTTATCTATCCATATATTTCTGCCTGACACTTTATAGTATGCCTCCTTCCTGAACTGACTGAAACACTATAATGTTACCTCTAAAAGGGGACAGTTTAGATGACATACCTTTTATAAGAGCTAGAACCATAGTTTAGATCATTTGCACATTTTTCTTTAGGATCTAACATCAATTTAGACTTTATCGCAGGTCTGGCACTCTTCATTTTGACTGTACCTTCATGAAAAGGCATCCAGTTTTTTACATTACCAAATTAATACTACACTGGGACACCCTTTTCTGTTGGAAACAAAACCTAGAACCCAGAGGCACACAAATAAGTTCCCAAGTAAGCCAAATGATTCTACAAAATTTATGGCCTCTGTGTTTTTTAATTCTCCCACACAGCCTCTTTTATTTCTGTATCCAGTCCTTGTAAATTGGATTTGCAGTGGATTTAAGTATTCTTGTGTATATGTACATGGCAGTATTCTTGTGTACATGTACATGGTACGTGGTGGTGGTAGGTGATATTTTCAGTATGCTGAAAACACAGGCAGCCTTTTGTGGAGGCTATAACATCAGAAATGAGATTGTGTAGATACCAAAAAACTTAGGTTTAAATATGTTCTCTGTCACTGACAATTGTGTCACCTTGAGCATACTAATTATCTTGGGACTCAGTGTCTCATGGGACACCTTCAGATAAAATGAATCTATCAGTGGATCAGCAAAGATCTTCTGTTAAGAGTTGCTGCCATTTATTATTTTTATCTACATTCAAGTTATAAATCATGTTATTTGGCAATCATCATTATAAAATTAACTAGATTATTACTAATTGAGAAATGATATTTAAAACCAAGCTATTCTTTAGGTTATTTTAAACAATCCTGTATTATTTTCTTGAATAGGAAATTTGTGTCGTTCGCTTCACACCCGTAACTGAAGAAGATCAAATTTCTTATACTTTGCTATTTGCATACTTCAGTAGCAGAAAGCGCTATGGAGTAGCTGCTAACAACATGAAGCAGGTTAAAGATATGTACCTTATTCCTTTGGGTGCTGCAGATAAAATTCCACACCCTCTTGTGCCTTTTGATGGACCTGGTAGGTACACATTTTAATAATAAGAATGAATAAAATAAAGTGGGAGGTGAGACTAGAGTTACAGAAGGGATTCTTTCTTTCCCAGGATCCAGCCCTCTAGAGCTAACTTGAAAGGGGCAGGTGCCCACTTAATAGGCTGTAATAAGTTAGATGCAGAAATGTACCCTTTATTGTAATGTTTGAAAATGACTATTAATTGATGTTTTTTATTTTATACAGGGCTTGAACTACATAGACCTAATCTGTTGTTGGGCTTAATTATCCGTCAAAAACTGAAGCGGCAACATAGTGCTAGTGCTAGTACTAGTCACACAGTCGAGACTTCTGAAAGTGTACCAATGACTTTGCCACCTGATAAAAAAAGTAAAATAGACGTTTCCACAGAAGAAACACCAGAGGAAGAAAATGACTTTTTTAATTCTTTTACAACTGTATTACACAAGCAGAGAAATAAGCCTCAGCAGACTCTTCAGGAAGACCTTCCGACAGTGATTGAACCTTTAGTGGAAGTCACCAAACAGGAGCCACCAAAACCTTTAAGATTCCTTCCTGGGGTATTGATTGGCTGGGAAAATCAACCTTCTACTCTGGAATTAGCAAATAAACCTCTTCCTGTGGATGATATACTTCAGAGCCTTTTGGGCACTACTGGTCAGGTATATGAACAGGCTCAATCAGTGATAGAACAAAACACTCTCAAAGAAATTCCATTTATAAATGAGCAAGCTGACCCCAAAGCAGAGAAAATAGATAAAGTGGAAATAACTGATGGTGAAACCAAGGAGGTAAAGCTTAAAGTAGATGATCTTTCAGAATCTGCAGGTAATTCAGTAGTAGGAGGAGAAGAAACATCAGTAATGGGGTCTTCTTCCATTTCTCCTGGACCTTTGACAAGTCTTAGCCTCAGAGGTAAGCCACCAGATGTTTCTACAGAAGCATTCTTAACAAATTTATCAATTCAGTCAAAACAGGAGGAGACTGTGGAGAATAAAGAGAGAACATTAAAAAGACAGTTGCTACAAGATCAAGAGAATAATTTGCAAGATAATCGGACTTCAAGTACTAGTTCTCCATGCAGGTCTAATGTAGGAAAAGGAAACGTAGACAGTAATGTCAGTTGCAGTGAAAACCTTGTTGCTAATACAACAAGGTCCCCACAGTTTATCAACCTGAAACGGGATCCTAGACAAGCAGCAGGACGAAGTCAGCAGATAACTGCTTCAGAAAGCAAAGATGGAGATAATTGTCGGAATGGAGAAAAACACACCCTGTCTGGTCTGTCACACAACAAGGAGCACTTAACAGAACAAATCAGTGTAGAGGAAAAGTTGGCTTCTGTAGAGAAAAACTCCTGTGTTCAGCAGGGGAACAGTTCAGCAGTTGCACAGAACTCACCATCAGTAGAAAACATACACGCATCTCAAACAGAACAAGCAAAACCTTTACAGGAGGATATTTTAATGCAAAATATCGAAACTGTGCACCCATTTCGCAGAGGGTCGACAGCAACATCATCTCATTTTGAAGTTGGAAACACATGTCAGTCGGAGTTTCCTTCTAAAAGCATCAACTTTACTTCCAGAAGCACCAGCCCCAGAACAAGTGCAAACTTTTCACCCATGAGGCCACAGCAGCCTAACCTTCAGCATCTCAAGTCTAGCCCTCCCGGATTTCCATTTCCAGGGCCTCCTAATTTTCCCCCACAAAATATGTTTGGATTTCCACCACATTTGCCACCCCCTTTACTTCCCCCTCCAGGCTTTGGCTTTGCTCAAAATCCCATGGTTCCCTGGCCTCCTGTTGTTCATCTGACAGGCCAGCCACAACGTATGATGGGTCCCCTTTCACAAACATCAAGATATATAGGCCCACAAAATTTTTACCAGGTTAAAGACATTCGAAGACCAGAAAGGCGCCATAGTGACCCTTGGGGTAGGCCAGACCAACAGCAACTGGATAGGCCATTTAATAGGGGGAAAGGGGATCGACAGAGATTTTATAGTGATTCACACCATTTGAAAAGAGAGCGACATGAAAAGGAATGGGAGCAAGAATCTGAAAGGCATAGACGCAGAGACAGAACCCAGGACAAGGACAGAGACAGAAAAAGCAGAGAGGAAGGGCACAAAGATAAAGAGAGGGCACGGTTATCACATGGTGATCGAGGAGCAGATGGAAAAGCAAGCCGGGATAGTAGGAATGCAGACAAGAAACCAGATAAACCTAAAAGTGAAGACCATGAAAAGGACAAAGAACGAGAGAAAAGTAAACATAGAGAAGGAGAAAAGGACAGAGATAGGTACCACAAAGATAGGGATCACATTGACAGAGCTAAAAGCAAAAGGTAAAATTTGCAGGCTGCTTCAAGATTACATTTAAATAACTGAAATGTATCTTAAAAACTTGACAATTGCCTGCTAGGATTGTGCCATCTTTTAAATTTTTAATATTGGTGGTTTGCAGAACAATAAAATCTGTGTGTTGGTGCAGACTGCTCTCTGTCCCCAGTGCCCATTGTCCCTTTCACACCGACTGTCCCTAGTTATAGGAATTTAATATTTTTAAAAGTTTTACATTGCTGTATATTCAAAGATTTGTTTTATTAATATGCAATAAAGGCTTAGAAATTTTAGTTTTATTCCTTACTTGGTAAATACGGTTAACTATGGAATATATTTACTGCCTCTAGTGAATGTCCTTTATATAATGACTAATTTGAGAGTAATGTGTGCTCTGTAAGTTTGTTTTAAATTGCACTGTTTTTAAAGAAACTGTAGAGGAGCAACAGAAAGCCAAGCAACTTCATAATCAGATTATATTAATCATTTAGTTCAGCAGTTTTGACCAAGAATCAGATGCCCAAGGAGTACATTTATTGCTTTAATCTGCATTCATTGAAGGCATTTATTACCATATACTACAACGTTGTGGTAGGCCATTTTTTTCCTTTTCATTTTTGGCTCTTTGGAAACTTGAATACTTAAGCTTGTACATGATCTTGTGTTTTGCTATCCTTTTTACTGTAAAATGTAAATATTTTAAGGGATATTTTGATTCTAAATATGATAAAAGAATTTCTCACCTATTTTGTGTGTGTGATTTGAAATTCAGTAGTAAAAGTA
Source organism: Canis lupus familiaris (assembly GCF_011100685.1). Classification (NCBI taxonomy): domain Eukaryota; kingdom Metazoa; phylum Chordata; class Mammalia; order Carnivora; family Canidae; genus Canis; species Canis lupus. The sequence goes on from NC_049233.1 coordinate 27,400,185, forward strand.
TTTCTTCTTTAAAGCTTTAATTATCATCAGATACTAGACTCTTTCTCCATCCAGAACATACAGACAATAGCTCTCTGTGCAGGCAATAGATGAGGGAAAAAACAATTCTATATCATGGATTACAGGCTATTGAAATAAATCATGCAGTTCTAAAGAGGTTAGAATTGAGAACTACCAATGAACAAATGTGTAGCTATAACGCATTATATAGGTATGTTTCTGAAAACTTGTATACCATCAAAATTTGGTACACTAATTGTTAAACAGAACTTATTTAAGAGACACGTGTTGTGAATCTCTGTAAAATGTGTAATTAACTGATTGTTGGTGGAGGTGGGGAGAGGAATATAGTTTTGTATGCCAGTTTTGCTTGAAATAGCACATGGAGGCTATTGTTAATCCAAATTTAAATTTATTTAAACCCTAAATTACCTACTGTATTGATTGTTATAATTAAAAAAAAAATAGCTACCAAAAGATACTAACACTTGAGACCCAAAAAGAGAGGGGGAAAAAACAGTATTTGAACTCATTTATATTAATGAAGACAAATATAAATGACTTCACAAAATTAAAAAGATAGTTTGTTTTCTTAAGTCTAAAGATTACAGTTAAAAATAGCTTTTGAAATTGATTCAGCTTTGCTGTTCTCACTGGAGAGAAAAGGAGTTTGAATTCAAAACCAAACATTTTGTCTCATTTGCAGCCCTTTTTTGTCATCCTTATCCTCTGAAATCAATCATCCTAAAAGTTCTGAAACAGAGGACTTGTATTTAAATAAAGTTTGTTTAATTTTGGTCTACTTTTCTTTTGGAAATTAACTTGTTAGAAAACTAGTATGTTTGCAAACAAAACCCAAGGTCACTAATCTTTTGCACCATTTTGATGAAATTGTTTTCAGGGTTTTACTGAAAACAACAAAAACCCACTTCAAAAAGTTAGCATATTTATTTCAAGTATGTAGTAAGTCTGCTTTCTCTGATTTATCTGGTTGTGGGGTAGAGCAGACACTGGGTTTTTTGAATTTTATTTTTTATTTTTATAACTAAAGAAGAATGGTCTAACCAGTGGAAGAAAGCCTTTAAGTTAGTTTTTGATACTTTTTAGTCTGTAGTTTCTTGTGTATATTGTGATGATTAAAGTTCTTTCTTCATACCTCATTGGAACATGATCCATTCCATAGAGGCCCATATTAGTAGTGGCCATCTCCTGAGATTATAGGGCTAAGCGTTAGAACCAAGTCTCTCAACCTCCTGGTTGACTGAAATATTGTAGAGAGTAGGGGAAGTATAGGTGTATGGAGTAATGTTTTAACTTGTGAGGAAAGAGGGGAAAAAGAAAAGTTTTCAGTGAGAAGTAGATCCAAAGCTATTCTCAGTCTTTAAGTCTCACCTACAGCTAGCCTTACATAAAGATGAGTTAAATGAAGTACATCTTTGTTTCTCCTGTCTAAAGGAAAACTTGCTCTGTATAAATGGTTTGATGCTTTTTACAATTTAGAACCATCTTAAGACAGTTTATACATTACGTTACTAAGTTAAATGTACCGCAGTGTCTCCGTATTTTAAAAATGCACCTCTTGTAATCCTCTGTGAACCCTCTGTATGTCAGATCCTGTGTGGGGTGCTTTATATAACCCGTGGTCAGCCTAAAAGGTGAAGACTCACCTTAAAGGAAACTTGTACTTAGAAAACTTTTAAAACTTGCTTAAGGTTAGACTGCTATTGTCAGAAATGAATTCTAGCTCAGTTCTGTTTTTCTCCAAAGTCCATATGCATGTCAGTTGTATGAGAATTGAGAACAGGAGAGAGAGACAAAAGCCTGGTTACTATATAGGCCTTTCATAGCCTCTCCTCTGTTTCACCAACCTGTCTTGAAATCCTTTATTGGACAATGCAGCTCCTCAGAATGAGCAGGAAGACACAAAAACCTGTAGTCTCCCTTGCATAGATTTGCAAAGTTTACATTCATTTCAAATCCTAATTCTCAAGCCCTCTTTTATCTTCTATTGCTGCTGTGACAAATCATTCAAAACAGTGGCTTAAAACCACACAAATTCATTGTACATTTCTGTAGATCAGAAGTCTAAAGCAGATCTCAGCAAGTTGAGATCAAGGTGTCAGAGGAGTGTATTCCTTTTCTGGAAGTGTCTTGAAAACATGAGTCTAATAGAGGCAGAACAGTCATTGGGAGAGACTCCCAACATACGTACTTAAGGAAAGTATGACTACGAATACCCCCAAATACTTATTTTTCTGTGAAAAACTTTTTCTGTGAAATAACTCCGTGTGTATGGATATATCTACCCAAGCTGTATTTTTAAAATATTCCCCATTTAAAAGAGGATACTTTCCCCACAAGGTTAATGATTTTTTTGCAGCAGCTTCTTTAAAAGGAATCTTTTCATTAAGTCATTTTGACTTAGAGGAAATTGCTGGGTAGCAGTTCTTATTTATTTTGTGCCTATTCTACTTTGTGCTAGATTCTTAGAATTCATCGGTGAGCAGTACCATTAGCCTCCAATCTCTTGGAGCTTGCAGTATAGTGTAGAAGGCAGGTGGTTATGTCTTAATGTAAAATTGCAGCTGATAAACAGCTTTAAGGCATTCTCAAACTTTGGTTTCAGGATCACTTTACTCTGGAAAATTACTGAGAACCCTAAATATGGGTTCTATCATTTAGCATTTTAGAAATTAAATGTTATAATTTTAAAAACATTTAACAATAGTCCTATCATGTTAATATAACATTTGTATGAAAAATAACACTAAATGCCATTGATTTCATTTTTTGCTCCTCTCCAAAGTCTGACTTAAAGACAGCTGGATTCTCTTAATCTTCTGCATTCAGTGTTCTGCAGTATGTCATTTTGTTTGAAATACATGAAGAAAATTTGACTTCACATGGAATAATTTTGAGAGAAGTAGTATTCTTTGGATCCCCAGAAGATTTATAGGCTTTCAGAGATCCTTGTTTTACACTTTGAGAAGCGCTGCTTTAAAGATAGGCACTCTACATTTATTGAGAGAGAACATGTGGCTGGCTACTGTGATGGGCTATGTGTGTGTGGTTCACTGAAGCTTTGGTAACCTTAGAAGGTTTTCTTAACTTTATACATAAAATGTGTATCTTTAAAGTTAGATATAATTATCATCCATCAAAATTATTTAAGAGCACTTATTTTGATCTTAGTATTACCAAAACTAAAAGGTATGGACCAAAATAAATTTAGGTCAGTTTTTCAGCGAGTATTGGACAATGTTTTCTTGCATGGTTTCTGTTAAAAAAAAAAAACTTTGAGTCTATATACAGACATATGGAAGTTTTATATTTTGCTTTTTTAAAGATTTTATTCATGAGATACACACAGAGACAGTGGGAGAAGCAGACTCCCCACAGGGAGCCTGATGTGGGTCTCATTCCAGGACCCCGGGATCTTGATCTGACCCCACACTCAACCACTGAGCCACCCAGGTGCCCCTTGCTTTGTTAATATACCTGGGGGCAATTTGTGTTCGCTGAATGGTGCCAAAGCTCTACTTTAGTTCTGGGGCCCTCCAAGAGCATCTGTAGCATTCCTTTCCTTTTTTTTTTTTTTTTTTTTTTTTTAAGATTTTATTTATGTATTCATGAGACACACAGAAAGAGAGGCAGAGGGAGAAGCAGGCTCCATGCAGGGAGCCCGACATGGGACTCAATCCCAGGTCTCCAGGATCACGCCCTTGGCCAGAGGCAGTGCTAAACCGCTGAGCCATCGAGGCTGCCCCATCTGTGTAGCTTTCTGATTGCAATGATGTGGCAAAAACAAGCCTATCTCCCCAATCTAAAATCCCTCAAATGATAAATTGCTTACCTGGTTTCTTTGTATAGACTGGAACCTGCACAGGCAGATTTTGCTTAAAGCATTGAGAAGTTAACCATGCACCAATCCTTTTATTTATAAATTCTCATCTCCATTTAATGATTATATATTTTTCCTTTCAAATTTCACCAGTTGCTTATTAACAAGATGATTTTTTTTTCTCCGCATAGTCCTACCTATTAGTGCATTGGGTTAGTGGTGGTGTCATTTGCTTTGTTGGTGGCCAAGTGGTTATAAATTGTAACAAACGCTAAAAATGCTAAATCACAGCAGCAATAACTACTTCCCAGTCTGCAGCAGTGGAGTGGGGTGGAGAGAGAAAATTCTATTCACAGTTATATCAATAACTTGAGGTTGGGTAAAATGGATTTTCATAAGTTAATGCTTTTAATGATACAGATAGTATAATAACTTCAATAGCATTATTCAGAACCTGTTTTATGCCCAATTTTGAGACCTATAGACTTGAAAAGTGTAAATGAACTTTAATTTTTACATTTGATCAGTTATATAAATACATGCTTTAAAAAGTCAAGTCTATAAGAGTCATAAACAAAATGATAGTTTGCACTACTCTTCTCTCCAGAGATAACTATTTTCAATTCTTTTAGCCATTTCTTAGGATATTTGCCTTCATATTTGTGACCTATACTTAAAAAAAATTACAAAACTGTATTTATTAATGTCTTACTGTAGAAGATAAGTGTTTAACTGTCACCAGCCAACTGTCCTTTCCTCCACTTTCTGTCTTCCCACATTCATGCAATAACTTTTGGTTTCCATATTTAAATTTCACATTATTGTAATCACATATTTACAGCTGAGCCATGTAATAGAAAATGGTTATATATTTTTTCTTATATAATTTTTATTTTTCCTATGGTTAATTTGCTATATTTCATTTTATTTTTCTTTGTGTCAATTATTCCACCTAAATTTTATTTAACAATTCACAGATGAGTAAACATTAAATGAGCTAATGGAGTGAAAACTTTGGAATCAACGTATTTACAGATACATTAGATGTAGGAAAAACAACAAAAGTCATATTTTTAGCTACATTTTATAAACTTACAGAAAAGATGTGTTAGCATTTAGACTACAATGTGCCAAAGAAATAGCTATCAAAACAACTACATTTACACATATATTTTGTATATTGAAGTCATCAATACTAGTTGGTATAATTAATTTTGTTCATCTCCATTAAAAACATTGTATCCCTCGGATTTAATTAGCTCAATTTTTTTTGAATCCTGAAAAAATACATCTTTAATTCTGCCAACAAAATCTTTCTTAAAAATCTCATGAGTCACTTTATTTAACTTTTGGCCATATTCAAAGCCCCCTAGATAACTAATGCCATCATAGTTCAGAGCAACAAATTTTTTGTGAGGGTCAATATCCTCAGAGAGAATTAGATTGTCATCTAGGTAGGCCTTAATAAGAGTCTGATTTTGAATTACTCTTACATGGTGCCATTTATTACAATGGAATGTGCCGTTGCTATAGGTCATATGCACAGAAATGCTTTCTCCTAAGTTGACTGCTATTTTCAAGGACTGATTATGGAGACCAATTGCCAGAAAATCATTTTCTTCATTTTGAGCTTTTCCTATCCATACAATTAAGCCTTCTGTTTCAGTAGTACTGAAATTTAAGGATACGGTAGTGAACTGAAGGTTTCTCCTTCTGTAATCTGGATCGATGTATTTTATATAAGAATTACCCATAAATTTTGCAGTTGAAAATGAAGTTTTGTTTTCACAATACTTTCCTACCCAACCCAAAGCACACAAGCAACTGTAAGAAAATTGATCAGGTATACACAGAGATTGATGAAGACAAAGGTTATTCAAACAATACACAGACTGGTCACATGTGTTTCCAGTCCAGTGTGGCAAACATCTGCAAGAAAAAGTTGTGCCATTTACTATACATTCACCACCATTTCTGCACACATTATACCCACAGGGTGTCCCGTCACAGTCACCTACATTTGAGCCTCCTTTTGCTCCTAATTCAGTTAACTGTAATTCTTGATTATTTATGATAACTTCTCGGACACAACCCTGAAAACCTGAAGGTTCATTTGCTATTGACATAGGATTTACAAGATTTAAGGATGACACTCCTCCAATGTAGAAGTCAGTATTTGTGTCCAGGGAGCTCATTTTAGCATTGGCTTTTTCTGTTACATTTATCCCATCCAGATCTAAGTAGCCTTCTGCACCAACTCTTCCTGCTTTAATCACATGCCAGGTACTTCCATTCGTAGTTACTTTTTGGAGAGTCTCTAGAATGATAGTTCTGTCACCAAGATTGTAGCGAAGTTGAACAAAACCATTTACTAGGGAGATACATAAAAAATCCCCTGTTGAGAAAGAAAACCAGTTAATTAGTAACAGTAAATTGTCGCTCCATTAAAAAAACTTGCCCTTTTTGGCCATTTGAATAAGTTTTGGTTTGGGGGAAAAAAGGCAACAGTCCGGATCAAAATAAAGTTAAGAGAATTTTGTTGCCATTTACAGATCAAAATATAGATGTATATATTCATACATAAATCCTGTATTATTCAGGAATTGGCCACAAGTGATTTTTCCTAGTTGTAAATATTTCACAATGTAAATGTAAATATTCCACAATGAATGTCTTGTGGTACTAAGTTAAAGTGAGGTTTTCCTTTAATGATTTTATAAGGTTAAGGATGAATGGTTAAAAAAAAAGTAACATAGATGTTTTACTCCAAGCTGCTGATTTCTGTTTTTAACAGCAGTTGAGGAAGTAAGCAAGAGAATTAAAAGCTCTCCAAAGTTTCAGTCCTGTCATTGGCATCAAGTTCTGACTACAACTACACAAATCCCTAGTTGAGATCTCTCCTTGGGTGTTTAAAAGGCACGTCCAACATCAAAGTAAAGTTCATATTCTCAGGCTGTGAACTTGCTTCCATACACTTGGCGTCTTCTGATCTTTCCAAACTAAGGGAATCCGTTTCTCCTCCGCTTCTTCAAACAAAAAATCTAGGTGTGATCCCTGGTTCCATAATTATTTTTTTTTGTTTGTTTGTTTCACAGTAACCAGTCTCAAAGACTGGTCTACTGAAACAGATTTAACATTTTGGTTCACTGTAAACCTTCTGATTCTGTCTGCCTCTGCCACCTTCATTAGCTCTACTGTCATCTTTAGCTTGATCTTTTGTTGGAGTCTCCTCACTCTTCCTTTCTAATTGAGTTTAGAATCTATACTGAGGCTAAAATGATCTTTTCAAATGAAGAGATCTGGTCATTATACTACCCTTTAATAGCATCCACGCATGTTGAAATAAGAGCCTAAAATCCTTAACGTCTCTGCAGTTTCCCAGCCCCTTTCTCTAGCTTTATCTGGAGTGTGTTCTTCTCCTCTTCCTCCACTCACTATTCCAGCAACAGTGCCCTTTTCTTGCCTCAGCACCTTTGTGCATGTTGTTTTCTTTTTCCAGAACACTTCATTCCACCTCATCTAGGTAACTCCTAGTATCCTTCAGATCTGAAATTAAATGCCACTTCCTCAGAAACGTGTTCTTGATTCCTCAGAGTTGGTCATTTTTTTTCTATTAGTACTTTAATTGTACCATGTTTCTCTTCTTCACAATATTTCTCTCATTTTATAATTATATAGCCATCTGTGAACAAATCTGAACAAATATGATCCAGCATGTATATGAAGTTGCAGTGAGGCATTCAGAGGAAAAGTAAATCCAACTCTGTATGCCAGGGAGAGAATGCAGCCCTTCAACGTAAGACTATTTCAAGAAGTTACCAAGTTGTTTACGTAACAAATCATGGAGATATCTTCCTCAAGACAGCATTTTCCCTTCTCCCTCACATTTAATAGCTAATAAAAAATTTCTTATCCAAGGAAATTTCTTGGCACATGCTACTCTTCCTTTTCTCCTTGGACAGTGCCACACTACAACACCTTCCTCCCAAAAATAGTGTCCTTTTCTTCTACTGATCCTTGTGGTCCACTTCAGACTGTTATTCTAGGATGATTGGGAGACCTAGGAGTTCTATAATCCACCTATGATTTCCACTTGAAAACTAAGCCCACACAAAGTATGGTTCTCTTAATCATTTTTCTCATAGAGAATTTCTAATGAATATAATGTCATTACATCTGTGATTATTTGATTAATAGCTGCCTTGTCCACTAGCTTGAAAACTTCATGAGAACAGGGTGTGTGTGTGATTTGGCCCAACAGTTTATCTCCGGCACCTAGCACAGCTCCTGGCACATAGTAAGATGCTAAATAAACAATGGTGGAATTAAGAAATCACCTTTGTATAGTTGTGGGGTGAAATGACTCAGAGTATTTCTCAAATACTAGCTTGAAGCTAAAAAGCAAGAAATAAAACATCTTTTTCCTGTAATGATACGCAAGTTTTAAAAAATTCCCAATACGAGGAAGAAATTCACTCCATTTACATATTTTCTAACACGAATAGTATTTTAAGTATAAGATGGAGAGGCGTTTGCAAACTTTTAGATTATATAAAAGAAAATTAAATGTGGACTGGATTATCTAAATTTTTTGTACCATAATAAGCCAGAACAATGAAACATAATTGATACTAGGTTTTTAAAATGTATACCACTCTGAATATACTTTGTGACCTGTAATGGACACAAATTCACAGGATTATGGAAGAAGTTTCTCTTGCTACTTGTGTCATAGAGTGTCCTTTAGTAAACTGGTACAGTGAAGAGCTACACTGGAATAAAAATTATCTAAAAAATGATTAGGAAAGCTAAAGCTGTGATCTATAGTATCACTGGTCAAGTTGCCAACTAAGAGCAAAGAGAGCAGCTCTTGCCAGGGAAGGCTTATTTTAACACAGCGTTGCTGGTATGTTCTTGTCTTGTGAAGAACTGACCCCCCCCCCCCCCCAAAAAAGGTGTTTTTCTTTTCCCCTTCTGTGTCCCTGGAACCTAAAATTGCTCTTGTATCTGTATTAGCAGATTTTGTCAAGCAAACCTTTTATTTTAGTTGACTAGAATATGGGTCATGGCTGTAGTCATGGGATATGAATACAGATTGGCATTAGGGTAAGTTTATGTTAGAAGTTGAGTACTAGTGGACAGTCCTAAGAAACTTGAGCTCATAAATGGAATAAAGCTCATAAATGAATTCACCTTGGCTATTTAGTGCCCTTTTAACCATGTCTAGGGCCCTTCCTTCCTCATCTGTGCTGCCATTGCCATGCATCAAAGCAATGTTTTAGGACCTAACATTTGTGAAGGGACTATAGAAGTACAGTAGGGAAATTTTATATACTTTTAGCTCCCTACATTTATCTTCTATTGTTTGTTTGAATATGCTTTAACATTACATTGTGGATGTCTAGGCTTTTTAAAAACATATTTGTGAGGATTATAACTATCAAGAGGAATTCAGGCTGTGATGAATTTGTGCATTGATAACTTTTACGTAGCAGAACACTCACTTTAAGGTATGAAATACTTAAACACTAAACAGCAATGGATAAATAGGACCTGAGGGCTTATTTCTTTAAAAATCTCTTTCCAAACATCAAATATCTAAAATCAATGAGGATAATTTTGAAATTATCATTTTGTTTTAAATTTTATATTATTTGAAATTATTAAAATTATTAACCTCCAAAAAGAGATACTTTGTTCATTGAAAATTTGTTTTTTTACATATGATAATCTAGTTGGTTGCTGATATCTAAATTTGTTTTTTACATTGTGTATTAAGTGGGCATTTTTACCAAAAGCTCCACTTAGCAGAGAATTAGCTAGAAGGCTTAATTAATGTTTACAGCAGACATAACTCTTAGAGATGGCACAAAGTATGAGAATATCACTTGTATTTTATGCAACCATAAATAAATGAAACATACTTTGCCACTTCATTATACTAATTGAACACTAATAAGTAAGTCTATGCTTTTCATCTGATAAATACCTTTAGGTTAATCTAAGAGAATGTAAAGTTGATTTTTAACATTTTAAAGTTTTCATGATTTCCTTATATAAGTGTCAAATGCAGCATCAACCATGACTTGAAACTAATCCATTATCTCGTTCTAAAGTGTTTAAGGCAGAAAAAAGAAAACTCTTGACTGACATAAATTGAAATACAGTGCCATTTAATAACAGGTTTAAGAAAATATGCCCTTGGCTGCCTCTATGTGTTAATGTGTATGAATTTTTTACATATGTAAACATAAATACATATCTAGTGTACTAGTTAGAAAACTACAGTACAACATTCTTTGCCAGCACAGTTCCAAATCTATCTTGATTTTATACCCTTATCACACAAAGGTTAATTCTGAGTTTTTTAATGAGCAGCATAACTACAGCTGATTGTCTTTTAATGTCTCTTGATTTGTAAGTAGAAATTTTCCATTTGTGTACAATTTTTTTCATTTGGCATTTTCACAGGGAGATTTAATCATGAATTTAAAATGAAATATCAAATCTCAGGAAAAAGATCTCTCCTAACGTATATTTTGCAGTACAATCATGTTAATTTTTTTCTTTGAATTTATCTTTTCTCCTTGAAATTATTTTGAAGGTATTTCACCAGTGCACTGAGATGGAAACACTTGAGTCTAATTCTCTGATAGTTTAATCATTTAGCAGCATATTAAGACACATTCATAAGAGCTACCTTAAATAGTTTATGAAAATCAGGGTACCATTTGTGTTGACTACAGAAAATAGAATAAACTGGTTTAATTATTTCCCAATACTAAAATTTCATTTTCTGAGAAACAAGATGAAAGAAAAGCCAAACACAAAATTTATAAATATTTTGCAATAGGAATGTAACTGTAAATGCAAATGTCTTTGTCAAAATTCTGGAAAATATACATGAAAATGGAAATCAACAGTAAAGTAATAAAAACTCAACGTTTTTAAAACTGCAGCATACTACACAGATATTTTTATTCCATATTGTTTTGCGATAATTGTGCTACTTTTATAGTTAAAAAATATTTTTAAAACTTATTTTGGAATGTGAATCCTAGGTTTAGTATTTAGATAACAAAATAACTTAAAAGTTTTGGAGCTATAAATGTGGACAGATTTACGGAAATATATCAATCATGCCTTCCTTTATGTTTTATATACATATTTTGTTCCTTTTGACATAGGACTATTATGCTCAGCTTCAACATCTTTTCTGATGGGATTGTTATACAGTTGAAATGTACTATATTTGGATTTTGCTAATTTTAATTCTAACACAACTCTTGCTATTTTATTAAAATTTATACTTAGAGAGTCAGTTCATTAACATACACTTTGATAACAGAACATACAAGTATCAAACATTTACATATTTTATAGGCTAGGTGACTTAAAAAAATAAAAATACTTCATTATACATTACTTAACAGACTATTGGGAATTCATTAGGATGTTCCCCCCCACAAACATGCTACCAACTTTACCTGATTGTGCTTTTAAGTGTTGTGCAACATAAAATAAGATGCCATCTTCGGAAAGTGGCTGAAACTGCAATTGAATATGTGTGTTTTTTCGAATACGGAAGGAAGCAAAAGACATCCAGGATAATTCATGGCTTCTGAAAGATGGATCACTTATAGATAAAGCTAACAAAACAAAAACATGAGTTAAAAAAAACTAGTATTGCTCATAAGTACCAGTAAAGTTAAATAATTTTATCATTTACGGATTTACCTTATCTTCCAAGAGTTGCTCCTCGCTAAATACATTGAACTATGGTATTCATTATAAGACATTTAAACAGTATGGAAGAAAGTAAAGTAAAACAATGAAATTCCATTGTTCGGTCTCCTCTAACCATTGTTAGCACTTTATTGAACATGTAGCCAGACTTTACTTTCTGATGTGTGTGTATATACTTTCTGATGTGTATGTTACTTGATGTGTGTGTATATCTAGTACTTGGTTTATTTCACATAAAAGAAACCATATTATATACAAACTATGCATAATACATTTACTTTCGGGACATGTGGATGGCTCAGTCAGTTAAATGTCTGACTCTTGGTTTTGGCTCAAGTCATAATCACAGGGTCATGAGATCAAGCCCTTTTCATCAAGCTCCATGCTCAGTGAGGAGACAGATTCTTTTTCTCCCTCTCCTTCTGCCCTTCCCCCTGCTTGAACTTGTGTTTTAATTCTCTCTCAAATAAATAAATCTTTTAAAAAGTAAGGTACTTACTTTTTTCACTCAACAATCTATCTTAATGAGACTCTGATGTTAGCATATTTTGCCTATTGCTTCTTCTAAACACTTACACAGTATTTTAAAAAATAAATTATCTTTAGGGGGCCTAGGTTGCTCAGTGGTTGAGCGTCTGCCTTTGGCTCAGGTCCTGATCCTGGGCTCCCTGCTGGGAGCCTGCTTCTCCCTCTGCCTCTGTCTCTGCCCCTCTCTCTCTGGGTCTCTCATGAATAAATAAATAAAATCTTAAAAAAAATCCTTAGAGAAGTTTTAGATTTACAGGAAAACTGAGCAGAAAGTATAGTTGTTTCCATATACTTCCCTACCCCTAACTCACTCTCTCTCTCTCTCTCTCTCTCTCTCTCTCTCTCTCTATATATATATATATATATATATATATATATATATATATATAACCTTTTCACTATCAACATTCTGCTATGGAGTTGTACAGTGTACAATTGATGAACCTATATTGACATATCATTATCCAAAGTCCATGGCTTACATTAAGGGTAATTTTCATTGTACATTCTATGGATTGTGACAAATGTATAATGACACGTATCTACCATTGCAGTATCATACAGAATAGTTTTACTCTCCTAAAAGTCCTCTGTGCCTCACCCATTTGTCCTTCCTTTTTCCTCCCCAAACCTTGGTAATCACCAATATTTTTACTGTCTTCATAGTTTTGCCTTTTCCAGTATGTCATATAGTTGGAATCATATAGCATGTAGCTCTTTTAGTTTGGCTTTTCTTCAGTTAGTAAAATGCATTTTAAGGTTCCTCCATGTATTCATGTCTCATTTCTTCATAGCTCATTTCTTTTAGTGTTGATTAATAGACCATTGGATGGATGTACCACGGCTAATTTATTCATTTATCTACTGAAAGATATCCTGGTTGCTTCCTAGTTTTGGCAATTAAGAAGCAAGATGTCCTAAACATCTTTCCAATTGTCCAATTCTCTTCCAAAGTGGCTATACCATTTCGCATTCCCATCAGCAATGAAAAAGAGCTCCTGCTGCTCTACACCCTGGTCAGCATTTGGAGTTGTCAGTGTTTTGGATTTTAGCCTAAAATGGTGTGTAGTGGTATGATATGTTAGATGTTGATATGTCCTAAAGAGAAATATCTAGGTGTGTGCATGTAGAGTCAAGGAAAATGATATATTTGAATTAAGACCCCACAGAAGTGAATAAATGACCATTCACAAAGGTGAATGCAAGGCCCATGAGGTGGGAAGTTTCTTTCCATGAACAAGGTCCAGGAAGAAGGGCAATGTGACTGGAGGGGCAAAAAAAAAAAAAAGTGGAAAGAGAGGTCAGAGAGGTTATGAGGCCAGATCACGTTGTCAAGAATTGTGATGTATCTGAGATTTTACCTACCGGTAAGGTAATAAGAGACTGCCACATTTCATAGATAATTACAGAAAACATGAAATACCTGGGTCAGAGACAAAGGACAGTTTATGACTCATAGCAAGTAACAAGAGTTACCATAAATTGTCAGTTCCAGGAACCCCTATTCTCTTACAAAAATGTGAGAGGACCAAGTGATTACTGTGTGTTGCTTAGAGAGGAAATCTTGAGTTTAGAGGTCTAAGTCTTTTTTAATGGACAGGGAGCATGCCTGCTCTTGCTCTGAAGGAAGACATTATTTCTGTCTTCTAAAGCAGGAAACAAACTGGCTCTTTGCTTCAAAGTTAGTTATCAGTGGTGAGATGGGTCTACATTGTGTATTCTTCATGTGCACAGAATCATTTTATGCAAAGATTTGTGGTATTTCTGTATTTTTGCAAAGATTAAGTGATTTGAGGCTGGCCATGCAGAAACATCAGATGGATCTGAGTGAAAGGTCATCCTACAGAATACTGTCAAGGATATGGAAAACAGGTAAAATAGAGAAACTGTTCCAGACTGAAGGAATCTGAAGAGACAGGACAACCAAATGCAACATACATCCCTGGAGGGCATTCTGGTTCTAAATGAATAAACACATGTTGGGGCAGTTGAAGACATTTGAATCTGGTCTGTGAGTTGGATGGTAGTGTTGTACCAACATTAATTTCCTGATCTGGAGGTTTGTGTGCTGATTATTTAAGAGAATAGCCTTTCGCCTTTCGTTTGGGGGAAATAACCGCAAGGATGTTTAAGAATGATGGGGCATCACATCTTTAGATTGCTCTTAAGTGGTTCAGAAAAAGACTAATAATGACAAAAGTGTGTGTGTGTGACAGTGAAGAAAATGAAATGATATAGTTGGGGAGAGTATGGGAGAAGGAGATATAGGAATGCTTTTTATTATAGCAACTTTTCTATAAATTTAGAATTATTTAAAAGTAATTATTAAAAATTATTTTCCTTACTGTTTTTATTATACACCTCTTTTTATAAGCACTTTCAACACTTAAACTACCTTTGTGTTTTTTGAACAAAATGATTTTTTAAACATCTCAAAAATAAGATCAGATACAGTAACTAAAAAACCAAACCAAACCAAAACTCTCAAAGGTGAAGATTAAACTGATCATCATAAGATCTAGTGCTACCTATTACTGATAGGGGTGATTAGCTTGTTTTTCCTCTGAATTATAGCTTTGCAAGAATCTGTAAATGTTTATATAATATCATTCTCTTGGTATTTATTGAGGCTTGTCTTATGGCCTAGAACATAGATAATATTTGTAAATGTTTCATATGTTTTTGACAAGAATGTGTATCAGGAAGTGCTGTGTTCTTTATGTTCCTATAGCTAAGAGCTATAGGAATCTTCATGAATTTGGGAAAAGTCTAGATTTTTCAGTGACACTACAAAGTTTTTCCAACAGCGAGTCATCTTACCAGGTTAATTAAGAAGGAAACACCAACACCCCTCTTCTTGGATAAATAATCTACTGGGTTCTGGCCAACAGCTTCAGGGATGGTCAGTGTAAGGAGCAGTTACAGAAGGGATAGTTTTTTGAGAGGAATAATAGCTAATGATTCAAGTGATTTTCCAAATTATACACACTTCAATCATGGCCATCACTTTTATGACCCTGTTAATTATAAATAGGATTCTCTGTGAAATTAGTAATATTAATATTTACCACTGTTTAACAACTGTGTCATTGATTGGCACCAGGCTAGCGCAAGCTGGTAAAAAAGAAAGTAGAATGGGCTATTTAGTGAAGTAAGAATCCTTGGATTGCAATGATGCACCATCTAATTTAGGGAATCCATAGATTTCTAAAACGAGCCATATTTTAAAGAAACTACCAAGCTATTTTCTAGACTGGCTGTACAAGTTTACATCTAATTTCTCTACATTCTCACCAGCATTTGATATTATCTCTATTTTTTAAGTTTTAGTTTTCCAGTAGGTGTATAGTGGTATCTCATTGTCCATAAACTCTTTTTAGATTAGTGGGTATATGAAATTTTTTGTTTTCTGCCTTGAGGCCTTAGTAGAAGCAGACAATCAGAAAAGTCAAATCTCATTGCAGAGTGATTCAAATAACCTCTAACTCAATACTTTGCTAATAAACACATTTATGCTCACAGATTCTCTGTGAATAATCTTTAAATAATTTTAAAATATTGACTCCCAGAGGAAGAAAAGAATGTACAAAATTAAAACAATATTAAGCCAATCTAGAATTACCAGTTTAATCAAATTATTGCATATTCTTTTAAAAATGAATTATTTTTATCCTCTTGTTTGGAAGTAATTTTTAATTTATAAAAAATTGAAAAAATAAAATTACTCTAAAGAGTATTGTACCCATATTTGTCTTGCTAGTCTTAAACCCCTTTACTGAGCTCTATCTAGCTATCTATATATTTTTTTTCTGAATCACTTGAGGATAAGTTCCATACATCATGGTTCTTTGCACCTAACAACTTACAGATATTCTCTTTATATAAAACCACAGTACAGTTATTACTAAATGTAATGTTAATACTATACTTTTGTCTGACATTCATATTCCAGTATTTTTAGTTGACTAAACATCCTTTACAATATTTTCCCCTGGAGTGTGAAATTACATCTAAACTGAGATGTTGCACTGAGTTTTCATTTTTATTTTTTAAAAGATTTTATTTATTTTTTTGAGAAAAAGAGAGAGCATGAGCATGGGGAGGGGCAGAGGAAAAGGGACAAGCAGACTCCCTGCTGAGCAGGAAGCCCAACTTGGGGCTCAATCCCAGGACCCTGAGATCATGACCTCAGCCAAAGTCAGACACCTAACTGACTGAGCCACCCAAGCACCCTATCATGTCTCTTTAAAGGTCTTTTAACCTAGAACATTCCACAGCCTTTCATTGTCTTTATGACCTTGACATTTTTTGAGATTTAAATTCAAGTTAGCTAACATAGAGTGCAGTATTGGTTTCAAGTGTAGAATTTAGTGATTCATCACTTACATAAAATGTCCAGTGCTTATCCCGAGTGCCCTCCTTAATGCCCATCACCCATTTAGCCCATCCCCAATGCCCTCCCCTCCAGCAACACTCACTTTTTTCTCTATAGTTAAGAGTCTCTTATGGTTTGCCTCCCTCTCTGTTTTTATCTTATTTTATTTTTTCCTTCCCTTCCTATACGTTCATCTGTTTTGTTTCTTAAATTTCACATATGAGTAAAATCAAATATGTAACTTTCTCTGACTGACTTATTTTGCTTAGCATAATACCCTCTAGTTTCTACCCACATTGTTGCAAATGGCAGGATTTTGTTCTCTTTGATGTCTGAGTTCATTTTTGCTTTGTTTCCCTTGCCTCTGGAGATGTGTCTGATAAGAAATTGCTATGGCCAAGGTCAAAGAAGTTACTGCCTATTTTCTCCTTAGGATTTTGATGCTTTCCTGTCTTACATTTTGGTCTTTCATCCATTTTGAATTTATTTTTGTATATAGTGTAAGAAGGTGGCCCCGTTTTGTTCTGCATATTGCTGTCCAGTTTTCTCAACACTGTTTGTTGAAGAGGCTTTTTTTCCATTGAATATCTTTCCTGCTTTGTCAAAGATTAGTTGACCATATAGTTGTGGGTCCATTTCTGGGTTCTCTGTTCTGTCGCTTTGATCTATTTGTCTGTTTTTGTGCCAGCACCATACTGTTTTGATGATTATAGCCTTGTAATACAGCTTGAAGTCCAGAATTGTGATGCCTCCAGCTTTGGTTTTCTTTTTCAACACGACTTTGGCTCTTCAGCATCTTTTCTGGTTCCATACAAATTTTAGGATTGTTTGTTCTAGTTCTGTGAAAAATGCTGGTGTTATTTTGATCAGGATTGCATTGAATGTATAGATTGCTTTCGGTAGTATAAACGTTTTTATTTGCACTTCCAATCCATGAGCATTTATTTCTTTGTGTGATCTTCAATTTCTTTCATAAGTGTTCTATAGTTTTCAACATGCAGATCTTTTACCTCTTTGGTTAGGTTTATTCCTAGGTATCTTACAGTTCTTGGTGTAATTGTAAATGGGATCGATTCATTGATTTCTCTTTCTGTGGCTTCATTAATGATGTATAGAAATGCAACAGATTTTCTATACGTTAATTTTATATCCTGAGACTTAGCTGAATTCCTGTGTCAGTTCTAGCAATTTTTTTGGTGAGGTCTTTTGGGTTTTCTGCATAGAGTATTATGTCATCTGCAAAGAGTTTGTTTGACTTTTTCCTTGCCAATTTGGATACCTTTTATTCTTTTTGTTGTCTGATTGCTGAGGCTAGGACTTCCAGTACTAAGTTGAACAATGGTGGTGAGAGTGGACATCCCTGTTACGTTCTTGACTTTAGGGGAAAAGCTCACAGTTTTTCCCATTGGGGATGATGAGCTGTGGGTCTTTCATTTATAGTCTCTATGATGTTGATGTATGCTTTTTCTATCCCTACTTTCTTGAGGGTCTTTTTGCAAATAAGGATGCTGTATTTTGTCAAATGCTTCTTAAGCAACAGTTGGGAGATCATATGGTTTTTTATCCTTTCTTTTATTAGTGTGGTGTATCATGTAGATTGCAAGTATTGAACCACTCCTGCAGCCCAGGAATAAATCTCACTTAATCATGGTGAATAATCCTCTTAATGTAATGTTGGATTCAATTAGCTAGTATCTTGTGGAGAATTTTTGCATTCATATTCATCAGGGATATTGGTTTGTAATTCTTTTTAGTGGGGTCTTTGTCTGGTTTTGGAATCAAGGTAATGTTGGCCTTGTAGAAGAATTTGGAAGTTTTCATTTCTGTTTTTCTGGAACAGCTTCAGAAATATAGGTATTAGTTCTTCTTTAAATGTATGATAGAATTCCATGGGAAGCCATTGGGGACTGGACTCTCGTTTGACAGCAGTTTTTTTATTATTGTTTGATTCAATTTCTTTGCTGGTTATAGGTCTGTTCAAATTTTCTACATCTTCTTATAAGGTGTTAGATGTGATCTCTCTTCTTTCATTTGTGATTTTATTTATTTGGATCCTTTCTCTTTTCTTTTCGATAAGTCTGGCTAAGGGTTTATCAATTTTGTTAATTCTGTCAAAGAACCAGCTGTTAGTTTCATTGATCTGTTCTATTTTTTTTTATTTGTATATAATTTATTTCTGCTTTAATCTTAATTAGTTTCCCTTCTTGGGCTGGTCTTAGGCTTTTTTTGCTGTTCTTTTTCCAGCTCCTTTAGGTGTAAGGTTAAGTCATGTATTTGAGACTTTTCTTGCTTCTTAAGAAGGCCTGTATTGCTATATACTTCCCTCTTTTGACCACCTTTGCTGCATCTAAAAGGTTCTGAACTGTCATGTTTCCATTTTCATTTTTTTCCATGTATTTTTAAATTTCTTCTTTAATTTTCTGGTTAACCCATTCATTCTTTAGTAGGATGTTCTTTAACTTTCATGTGTTTGTGGTCTTTCCAAATTTTTTCTTGTGATTGGCTTCAAGTTTCATAGCGTTGTGGTCTGAAAACATGCATGGTATGATCTCAGTTTTTTTGTACTGGTTGAGGTGATTTGTAACTCAGTATGTGATCAGTTCTGGAGAATGTTTCATGTTCACTCAAAAAAGAATGTATATTTTGCTGCTTTAGGATAAAATACTCAATATATGTGTTAAGTACATTTGATCCAATGTGTTATTCAAAGCCATTGTTGCCTTGTTGATATCCTGCTTAGATTATCTGTCCATGCTGTGAGTGGTGTGTTAAAGTTCCCTACTATTATGGTATTATTATCAATGAGTTTTTTAAAAGTTTGTTATTAATGGATTTTTATATTTGGCTACTCCCAAGTTGAGGGAGTAAATATTTACAATTGTTAGATCCTCTTGGATAGATCCTTTATTATGATATGGTGCCCGTTTTAAAAATCTCTTATTACAGTCTTTGGTTTAAAATCTAGTCTGATATAAGTATGGCTACTCAAGTTTTATTTTGATGTCCATTAGCATGATAGATGGTTTTCCACCCCTTCACTTTCAATCTGGAGGTGTCTATGGGTCTAAAATGAGTCTCTTGTAAACAGGGTCTTGTTTTTTAATCCATTCTTATACCCTGTGTCTTTTGATTGGAGCATTTAGTCCAGAGTAATTATTGATAGATATGAATTTAGTGCCACTGTATTACCTATAAAATTGTTGTTCCTGTAGATTGTCTCTGTTCCTTTCGTAGTCTTTGTTGCTTTTGGTCTCTCGCTCTCAAAGGGTCCCCTTTAATTTTTCTTGCAGAGCTGGTTTAGTGTTCATAAACTTAGTTTTTGTTTGTTTTGGAAACTCTTTATCTCTCCTTCCATTCTGAATGACAGCCTTGCTGGATAAAGTATTCTTAGTTGCATATTATTTCCATTTAGCACATTGAGTATATCATGCCACTTTCTTCTGACCAGTCAAGTTTCTGTGGACAGCTCTGCTGCCAACCTTATGTGTCTACCCTTGTTAGGTTAAGGACCTTTTGTCCCTAGCTGCTTTCAGAATTCTCTTTTTATCTTTGTATTTTGCAAATTTCACTATGATATGTCTTGGTGCTGATCTGTTTTTGTTTATTTTGAGGGGAGTTCTCTGTGCTTCTTGTACTTAAATGCCTGTTTCCTTCACCAGATTAGAGAGGTTCTCAGCTATATTTTATTCAAATACATCTTCTGTCCCGTTACCTGCTCTTCTTCTGGGATTCCTATGGTAAACAGATATTATTGTACTTTGTGTAATCGCTGAGTTCCCTAAGTCTATATTCATGATCTAATAGTTTTCTTTCCTTCTTTTTAGCTTTATTATTTCCCATAATTTTATTTTCTATATTACCTATTCATTCCTCTGCTTCTTCCATCCTTGTCGTAATTCCATCCAGTCGGTTTTGCATCTCAGCTATAGCACTTGTTATTTCAGCCTGAGTCGTTTTTAGGTCTTTTATCTCTGTAGCCAGGGTTTCTCTTGTGTCTTCTATGCTTTTTTGCACCCCAGCTAGTATTCTTATAACTGCCCTAAATTCTTGTTCAGATATATTGTTTATATCTATTTAAGCAAATACCTGGCTGTGATTTTTTCTTAATCTTTCTTTTGGGGAGAATTCCTCCATCTTGTCATTATGTCTAGGCTTCTGTCTTTTGAGTGTTATGAAAGCTTGTTATGTTTCCTGTTCTTGAGAGTAATACTATATTAAGTAGGAGTCATAACACTATCCAGGGCCTGGTGCTTCAGGAAGTGTTCCTGGTGTATGCCTGTGCACCATGCTGTTGTGTTTTGGCTACTCTTTCCCACAAGTCAGTCCTCTGCAGAGTTCCTTCTGGCTCGCAGTGATAAGTGTTTGTACCTTTAACTAGGTATGCTTAAGATAAAGCTGATTTTAACCCCCCCCAAAAGACAACGCCCCCATAACCAAAAAACCTGATCCAAGAAGAAAGGAAAAGCAATAAGCAAGCAAGCAAACTATCAGCCTGATTCCAAAGGAAAAAAAAAAACAAACAAAAAACAAAAAAAAACCACACAGAAAAAAATTTAAAAAAAGGAAAGCCTGGTCCTAGTTTCGCCAGAACTGAAGCTGACACTTTGGAGCACTATATTATCAGTAGACTTGGTACAGATCAGGGCCTCTGTTGGTCTTCTGAGGGAGAGGTTGCTGCACTGCTTCACAGTCACACCTACACTAGTAAAGATGACCCAGCTGGGAGTCAGGAGGGTGGAGTTTGGTGTGACTCCAGCCTCCACTGGAGGTGCTTTGTTTCTCTCTGAAGTCCAACCATGCTGGTGTGCTGGGATAGGGGCGGGGAGGGAGTAGTGGGTGGAGGATGGCATCACCCCACCTCTTGTCCCTGGGAAGGGGAACCTGTGGCCACCACTATTCAAGAGGCCTTCATGGAAAAGTGGACAAATCTCCCCTCCTGTGTTCTAGGCTTTTTTTCAGATCCCTGCCCTCAACCTGTCGATGACTGGGCCTTTAGCATACCCGGCAATATAGTTCTCCAGTGTTTTCTCTGGCCAGTGGCTGAGATTCAAAACTGTAGATCTTAAAGGACCCAGCAAGGTATGGGCCTGTTCTTCAACCCCAGAGGACAGCCTCATTGTTCTGTCCCAGAAAAGTAGTCATCACCTGTGTAGGTTCCAAGAGTCTATAGTGAAAAGCTGTAACCAGTTATAAGCTCTCTTATGTGCACCTCTTTCCTCTGCTGTTGAATGGCCACTCAATAGTGCCATGGAGAGGCAATATACCCTCTTCCAAATGTGCTCCATTTAGGGGAATGTTCTCTCCCAGTGTGATCCAGGGAATCCCGACACCATGGAGTCTTGCACAAACCTTACACACTGCTGTCCCACTCTCTCCCTCTCTTCCTGATTCCTCTCCATGAAAAGTGCTTCTTCCCCTGCATGGCACTGTAGCTTTCCTCTCCCCCAATTCACATCTCCAAACCTGCATCTTCAGTGTTCTCTGTCCAATTGTGCAGATTGTTTTCTTAATCCTCAGATTATTTTTCCTAGTTGTTCAGAATGATTTGATGTTGATCTAGCTATGTTTGAGGGACAAGGAAAGCCCAGGGTCTCTCTACTATTCCACCATTTTTACTTCTCCCTATGACCTTGACATTTTTTAATATTTTCCTCCTCTTATTTTTTTTAAAAGACTTATTTATTTATTTATTTAAGAGAGAGAGTGAGAGAAAGACAGAGAAAGAGAAAGAGCACTCGCATGGGGAGAGGGGCAAAGGGAGAGGGAGAGAATCTCCCCCTGAGCAGGGAGCCTGACATGGGGCTCGATCCCATGACCCTGAGATCATGACCTGAGCTGAAACCAAGAGTCAGATACTCAACTGACTGGTCATGCAGGTACTCCCCTCTGTTTTTTTGAAATGAATCATTTTGGGTTTGACTGATTACTTAATAATTAGATTCAGGTTATGCATTCTTGGCTGAAATAATTCATAGATGATGATGGATTTTTCTCAGGGTATATCACATATGGAGGCACATGATATCTATCTGTCCCTCACTGGTGAAGTTAACTTTGATCACCTTGGTCAAGGTGTTGACTGATTTTTTTCTACCATATAATATTCCATTGTATAATTGTGGCTTTATTTTTTCTTGCAATTCATATGTAGTGTGGGGAGATAGTGTAAGACCATGTATATCTGCTATTCATCAAAACTACCCCCTAGATTTAATATCCCCTGATGATTCTAGCCTGAGTGCGTTTTTACTTGGATGCAAAATGATAGTTTTCCAGCCCTACCAGTCTCTCCACAATTATGGCCTGGATACTGTAGCTTCTCAACTGGCCTCTAGAATTCTCAAAGAGGCATGATGGTCCATTTGTTGTTGTTTACTTGGTGTCTGTTGGGAGAAGGAGAATTTGTAACTTCCTATTCTGCCATCTTATTAACCTACATCTCTGCTTTTAATGCATAAATTTCCTTTAAAACCTAAAGCTCTGCAAAACTCCCCTCATTTATTAAAAATTTTATCACCTCTCTATCTTGGATGTAGCAACTTCATTTTTAAAATTTTGCTTTATTTTTTAAATTTTTATTTATTTGAGAGAAAGAGAGAGAGAGAGCAAGCGCACAAGCAGGGAGAGGGGCAGAAGCAGAAGGAGAGGGAGAAGCAGACTCCCCACTGAGCAGGGAGCCTGACATGGGCCTAAATCTTAGGACCTTCAGATCATGACCTGAGCCAAAGGCAGAATCTTAACTGACTAAGCCTTATAGGTGCCACCTCCTTTTTAAAAACATACCTCTAATCACTTTAAATTGAGTAAGTCCCATTGAAGGTTATTTTACTACAAAATGTTTCTGTTCTTAGTGGTGACCTGAAGATTTCTAAGATACGTTAATTCCCAGAACACTTTATCATGATGCTCTCAGAGCATAGTTTACCTAGTAAATAGATAGTTCTCAATCTCCATATCCTATAAGCCTATGAAGTTAAACAGATGTTTCTCACTGATTTACATCTGCTGTGTTCTCAGCAAATAGATTCAGGGCTCTCCATGTTATACTTTCAATTTCATTATGTTTAATGCAAAATATTTTGATTTTAGCCACAGTTTTTCTACTGTACCATAGCTATGTTCTATTCAGTTAGTAAAGACAACAAAATAAAAATAATTTAAGACTTTTTATAGTATTTATTAATCTATTATTTACCTCTTAGGTCTATGGGTAAGTGCATATGACTTCAGTGTAGCTTCTTAACTTGTTATAATCTAATGGATAGAGGTAACTTTTTTTCCATCCTTAACTATGTGAAATCTTAAGTATTTACCTGTCCATATCAACTTAAGCAGCTGGACAAATTTTAGGTTAATTATACACCTTGTTATTATAGCAAAAATGGAAGCTAAACATCCTTTCTCTTTGCTGGATCATTACTAGAGTCTTATGGGAGTGGTATGAATGAGCAATTGAACCTGTTGGCTAATTGCTAACATAAGGAATGGTTAAGTATCAATTACTAAAAAAGTAAAATCATTCCTTTAGGCAGACTTTCTTTAGCACCCATATGGATAATGCTGAATAACACTATTTAATTGTTTAACTCATTTAGTTATTTGAATGGCGATTTG
The DNA here is from genome assembly GCF_011100685.1 of Canis lupus familiaris. Lineage (NCBI taxonomy): Eukaryota > Metazoa > Chordata > Mammalia > Carnivora > Canidae > Canis > Canis lupus. The sequence goes on from NC_049233.1 coordinate 27,424,289, forward strand.
GTTCTAAATGATCTTTGGAGGCCCATTAAGATGGAGTGTTGCTTAGAAATTAAGTATAAAAATTTCTATAAAAATCACAAGATTGTTTTATGATACTTAGCGACATCTGGTGATTCTTGCTATTAAAATCTTTTAGGACAAGGTGTTCTACTCCCTGGTTTTTGGAGAATTTGGGGGTTTGAATTGATGCCTAGCTAAACTTTAATTTTCACATGAAAACACCAGCTTTGTCACTTAAATCTGAAAAATAAAGCATGTAAATGAAATAAAGCATGTAATAACATATAATTCAATTAATAACCAGTATACCTAGACTCTTTACAGAGATCTTAATTTTTAATTTTTTGCTTTGCCTTGACTATCAAAAACTTTGCTGATATAATTTATATTTAAAAGCAATGGTTTAGGGGCACCTGAGTGGCTCAGTCAGTTAAGTCTCTGCCTTTGACTCAGGTCATGATCTCCGGGTCTTGGGATTGAGCCCCGCATCAGGCTTCCTGCTCAATAGGGAGTCTGCTTCTCTCTCTCCCTTTGCCCCTCCCACTGTTTGTTCTCTGTCTCTCTCTCAAGTAATTAGATAAAATGTTTAAAAAAAAGCGATGGTTTAAAGAAAATGTTAAATAATATTTTTAAGGATTAGTATTATCCCAGAAACATGCCACATCATTAGAATTCTTTATTCATGTAGCTTTGGCATAATTATCTATATGGAACTATAACTTTATATTATACCCTTAGCCTTTATTGTGTGTCAGTATGATAAATGCCCATATACATAATGTCTCTTCATTTTCTTTCTTTTTTTTTTTTTTTAAGATTTTATCTATTTATTCTTGAGAGACACAGAGAGAGAGAGAAAGAGAGAGAGAGAGACGCAGAGACATAGGCAGAGGGAGAAGCAGGCTCTATGCGGGGAGCCTGATGTGGGACTCAATCCCGAGTCTCCAGGATCATACCCTGGGCCAAAGGCAGCTGCTAAACCGCTGAGCCACCAGGGATCCCCTGTCTCTTCATTTTCTAGAAAATTGTCATCAAATATATATATTGCTGTTTAATTTTTTTAAAAAATTGGAGCTTGCTCAATATGTTTTATATTAGGACACAATTCTTTGTCCTTAATGTGATGACTTACCGGTATGCTTTCTTTTATTAGGCAATAATTGAGTAGCAACCTTTGTGTTTTATGTTTTGAATTCCAGGAAATCTAAAGTTAGTTTTACATTCAGCTGCATACCATGTTTTAGACTTTAGTTTTGTCTTGTGTTGCTCGGTGTTTTCTTTTTGTCCCTCTGCATGTCAATTATCCCCTCTCTTCCCTCTTTTCTCTTTCTTTTCTTTCCTTGAGAGGACAGATTTTATATTTCTACCACTATCTTGACTACTTTTCAAATATATATATACATATATATATGTATATATATATATTTTTTTATTGTGAGCTCTTTCTTATGCTACTTGGAGTGTCATAAATAATAAAACAAGCCATTGAATCAGGTAACTTGTGTAGGAAGATTTATGGATGTTTCAGGAGTCCCAAAGGCTTATTTGAAGGTCTGGGAGACTATATTGATTATATGCATATGCCATCCACATTATAAACCTTGGATAATCACCATGTACTTCACAAATGTAATTGAGCATCATTGATGTGAAAGGCACACCCTCCAGCTTAAGCATCCCCTGATGACTTTTCAATCCATTGTGCCTTACACTTGTCTCTTCCTTTCTTTCTCAGAGGTATTTTAATAATTTAGACTTTATCTGGCATTCCCTTTTCAGATGAAGAGGTTTACTCACATTTGCAAGTGCATTCTTCGATTCTTCCGTATGCTTTCCCAGTGGCTCTCATTCTTAGGAAAACTACCTTACCATCCTATTTGAGTCTATCCAAATCTTACCTATTTTTTGATACCTACTTTAATTCCATTGCTTTCTAATGCCTATTCAATCCTTAGTAGCAGGATATAATGCACATATTGCATCATTGTTTAGCAATTAAAACAGTCAATCCTCTGGGATATTTCTTCCTCTTTTCCCTGAACTGTGATTTCAATTATATATATTTTGATTTGATTGTCACAGACTTTTGCCTGGTGGCTTATTAAGTTGTTGACTCTTTGAAAGGAGAGTCTGACAGTGCTTTGATCTCTTCGCGTGGCCTGAGTATCTTCTAATAAATATATTTTTAAACATTTAATAATCAGCCATACTCCTACAGAGAACGAATTTTTTTAAAAAATACTTTGTTCAGTCATTTTGAAAAGTTTATGTCAACTATGTTGATCATAATGGTGAAATATTTTTAAACATCTTTTATATAATAAAATGACTGTTTTTTTCACACTAGGAGGTTTAAAATATTTTGACTTAAGAATCTATTTAAAACTAACCCATATTTTAAAAATGAAAATGTTCAAAATGTCTATGCGGACTTGGCTTGTATTTAACACAACTGTAATCTAATACATTTTTCTTCCTCTGTAGGAGGGGCTAATTACTAATGGAGTTTTTCTTGGGTGCCAGGTACTGTCCTGGACATTTTTTTTTTTGTCCTGGACTTTTTACTTCAATGAGTTCCCATCATAAACTTTATGAAGCTGTATTAGGAGACTCTTAGCCAATTCCGCCTCTCAGACCATAGGGCTTTCTTGACCATTTGTCATATGATATTCCTTGGTCACTAGAATAACATGGTACAGGAGAGTTTGCTTTTTAAATTTTTTTAACATAAATTATACAGATTTTATCAAAAGAAGAAAATGAAATAATATTTCTTTATATCTTTCATGATCATGAAACTTGTAATTTGTCACTTTTCAGTATTATTATTGGAAACAGGAGGGAGCCTACCTATTAGCTCCCCAAATTGGAAGGTAAAGTTTATGGTTGGATCTTATCACTGTTAATCATTTCAGATTAAAAGGTAGGCAAACCTGCCTCAGGGTGGGGTGGGGAGGCAACGAAGTCCTGTCCATAGAAAGTGACTAAACAAACTTTTAAAATTAATTAATTAATTAGTTAATTAATCAATTTATTGTTTTGCTGCCTTCTTAAGGTGGGGGACAGGGTTTATGTTTCAACATGTGAAACATTTCAAGGGAGGAAACAGTAGTAGTAGTACAGTAGTAGTAAAGCTGCAAATGTAATGTGAGTGCTTTTTGTTCATTACTTAATGTTATCTTGAATAGAAAATAAGAAGGACTTTGTTGAAAAAAAACCTCTTATAGATGTCTGTCTCAAGAGTTTTTAACCTTTCACTCACTACCTTATAAAAATGAATAATCATTAATTTAGGACTTGACAAAGAGTATGGACTCTCCCCAAACTTTGGCCAAAAATTTCCCCCAGAGATTTTGACATATTCTCTTTTCACACTTGAGAAACACAATGTTCAGGAAAATTAAGTTACTTGTCTAAAGTCCAAGGTTGGGAAAAAGTAGTTGTGTTTGTTTCTTTCTACTAAGATTCACCTGCAACTTCTATTCTTTTAGACACCTGGAAAGCTTAATGTTCATATAAACCTTAGAATTGTTTCATATAATTCACTTCCTCGCTGAGTTTCATTTATGATTTAGCAGGTTGTATTAAAGAACACAGAAAGAAGACTAAAGAACTAAAATGTGTGTTCCTAGGAATTATAGCTAGTTCCTATTTAGTTTTTACAAGTATTACAAAATTCTACAGATAGAGGATCTAGTAAACATGTAACCACATTCTATTAACTGTCAAGATGGGATTGAAAATAGGGGAAATAAAGAATAAAATCCGTTTTTTTCTATGAAGAAAGCTTGTGAATTACCTACTCTACTCCCAGATGGCTAAATACATCTGGAAAGGAGCATCTGAACATAGACAAACAGTAACGATTCCTGAAATTGTCATCTATAAGTACTGTGGCCTATTTTCTCTACTATCAGAAAAACCAAAGACTTGGCTGGAAAGCACCCCATGTGTCAGGAAAGCTTGAAGAACTGAGCTTCTCCATTAGCTTGAATTAATTTCAATGAAACCTAGGGCTTAGTGGGCCATAAAGTATCCTTGGCATCAAGATGGTCTAAGTAGCTTGAACGTTTGCCTTTTCATTCAAAATGCCAGCATGTGAGTGGGTTTCTGTACCTAAGGGAATGAGAAATGGGTGGACAAAAATTGCACTAGGAATGGAAAGAATGTAAGAAAAATGAAAACATTTTCAGTATTTTCCAGGCTAAAAGTTAAAAACACACATATTACAGAATCTCATTTGGCTAAATGTCAACAATATGCAATAGCTAAAATTTAGTGGTATAAAAGTATTCCAAGAAAAAAAGCAATTTACCAATAATATGGGGAAAATAAATGGAGAGGAGAGATTTTATGATTCAGTAAAGGTTATATGTGTAGTTGTAAACCATAGATTCTAACAGGAAATACAGCTACAAGCTACAACAGAAAAAAAAAAAAGAGCAAATGAACAAGCTTTGAGTGAATAAGGAAAGTAACAGGGCATATTGCCTATCTTGCAAAATAATTGTAAACCAGAATTCTGCTAGAAATAGAATATTTTAATGACTAAACTGGATTGCAAAATATTTACCCTAAACTGTTATTTCTTTTTAGGTTAAGATCAATAGTTCTGTGTACTGTCAAACCCAGATGCCATTGCTTGCTGACCATTCTTCTTTATCTTCAGTTTAATCTTTAAAGCTGGTTTAGGTTCCCTCAGTGTTTAAAAAACACACATCTGAGCTGGGTTGTCAGCCAGGCAATGTGAACATTGTGGATTCTTGCACTTCTGAACCAGGCTCAGATATTTTGAATCATTTTTGGTGGCTATGATCCTAAAAGCCATTGAATTCAAGTGGCCTGTTAATATTTTACTTACCACAGCACCATACCTCAGTGGAATTCCTAAGGAGTTTGGGGTGAGGCCATAGTGAAAAGAAAAGTTATGCCAATCAGGAATTCTCCTTCTCTTGTCCTTAGATGGATTTTTCTTTCTGTCAGTTATAGGTAAATGTTTTAAGGGATTTGAAAGATCACTTTTTCCCTTCAGTCAGACATCTTAAGAGTAAGGGATAGACAAAGTCAAATTTCACTACTTAAATTGTAACCTTGGGATAAAAATTTCCCCCACCACTCTTCTCAGATACACACTTATATTTTAAAATGCTTAAGACTACTTAAAATGCTGGGACAAGGGCATCTTATTAACCAGTTTTACATGTCACAAGCTGCACAGGATTCCATTTATTTCATGTGACTGGTAGTTTTTATGTATTGATTATGAAGTATAAACAATACAGTATCATGGGACACTCACTGGATTGGCAGTGTGAAGGCTTATATTTTCAGTACCATTAATCCAGAGTTTTGATTTTTACCTCTTTCAAAGTAGAAGAGTTGGGATTAAGTGATATTTAAGGTTCTTTTCAATCCTAGCTTTTGATGACTCATTTAAATACCAACTTTACTTTTGAAGTTATTTGAATTTTAATGATCATACTGCCCTTTTATTAGGTTTTCTTAGATAACTGGAGTATGATAGTTGTTGATAAATATGTTACCTCTATATCGTTAGTTCCTATACTACATTTAGTTCTGGAATGGCTATTATAAGGGACTGCTAACATCTAGAAATAGAGTATTTTTGAACTCATTGATGATCTACTGTATTAATATTAATTAATTATTAAGCAACTACTAATATTGGATTGAGAGTCCAGAGACTTGATTCTGAGATTTTTGATACATTATTTAATTTCTCTGAGCATTAGTCTCCTCATTTAAAACTGATACGGTTGGACTAGAAGATGATTGGTAATGTTCTATGACTTTACATTCCTGGAACTCCCTATACCAAGATGTATATTTAGTTCATAATAGAGCTGAATTATTTTATTAAGAATGTTGGTCTCAATTTTGGATCTTGAGAACAAGAGGAAAAATAATACTCTATATTTTATAGTACTTTATACTTAATAAATAACTTTTTTATATGTTACCTCCTATGAATTTTGTAAGGTAGACAAAATAATACTTATTATATCAGTGAGGGTCCTGGCAGTGAACAGATGATATGCTCAAATAGAGTAGTCTGAAAATAAGGGAATGGAAAGACCATTTACAAAGATGTGGGCAGGGTTTAGGGAAATTATAGGATACAGGGTGTTGCCCTGGGGTTAGTCTCAATAGGGGACTGTTTCTACTCCTAGGCCTAAAATTGGAGTAGGTAAGAATCTCCTGACAGACACTGTGTCCTTGGATAAAGGAAATTTTGATGACCTAGTGGCAAGGAAGTTTATTTCTAAGGAAATAAATAACTCTGTCTCGCTCTTCTGTCCTCTGATGGCCTGTTGGTGACTTCCTTTGGCTAAATTCAACTGGAGGCAGACTACATGGGAGCCCATTGATGTAATCCTTTGGGAAGGCCTTGGGAATACAGAGCAGAGGGAGAGAGGTGAGAGTAGTACCAGGAATGGGGGGAAGATGGAAAATAGGTGGCACACTTATGATTGCCACTTTATAGATAATGAAATCGAGGCTCAGAGAGTTAAAAGATACAACAGAAACAAAATCACTAGTTACTGGAAACATCAGGATGCAAGTTTTCTGCTTCTTAGACTCCTGCTCATAGTCTTCACAGGCTTATTATTTTGTTAGCATGAAATTAAAATTCTTTACCATGTTTTCCAAGACTCTATGTGATCTGACTTCTGCTTGCCTTTCCAAATTCATCTTATAATACTATCTCCCATTCTGGGAATACTGGCTGCCTTTCTCTCACTCAAATATGTAATATTATTTTCCTGTTGTTGTTTTTTTAATTTTTTAAAAAAGATTTTATTTATTTGAGAGAGCAAGAGAGCGAGAGCGAGAGAGAGAGAGAGAGAGAGAGCACAAATGAGGAGAGGGGGAGAAGGGGAAGCAGATTCCCTGCTGAGCAGAGAGCCTATGGGTCAATCCCAGGACATAGAATAATGACCTGAACGGACTGAGCCACCCAGGTGTCCCTATTTTCCTGTTTCTAGGTTTAGCCACTGCCTAGAGTATTTATCCCACATGCCTTCACACATGGCTAATTCTCACCAGATGTTAGCTCAAATGTCCCTACTTACAGAGTCCTTTCTTGACGATCCCAACTAAAATGTACTCGTCCAATGACTTTTTATCTCCTCTTCCTCTTTATTTCCTTTCTGGCATTAACTCAATCTGTATTTTTCCTCACTGATTGGTGGATATGGTGTTTGCTTGCCTCCCCCTATTAGAATGTAAATTCTATGAGGCAGGGCAGCTGTCTATCTTCTTAAGGGAGTATTCCCCGCACTTGGTCTGGAACTAGTAAACAATCTTACTAAATTAGTGAATAATCCATACTATAAGCAGTTCTCCAAGGGAAGGAGAAAAGAACAAAGGTTACTAATGCTTGACTGTATCTTGAGGCAAGTGACTACCCTTTTACCATTCCTCCCCTCTCCAGTGTCATTGGATTTGCCAATCAATTGCATCTTGTTCTTGTCACTCAGAGATTACAAGCATGAGTTTTGATTCTTGGGGTGGGGGGGGGGCTTATTTACAATAAAGATGGTCATAAAACTAGGTAGGTGTGAAAGCTGTAAGTCAGAGGCTCCATGTATAGTCAAATTAATTTTCCTTCTAAGACTTAAGGTTTCTTGGAATGGGAAAATAGAAAAGAAGAAGGAAAAGAGGACATCTTAGGCATTTGTAAGTTTAAGGATGCTGGTACTGAATTCATTGATAATTTTTATAGCAGTTTATAAGTACAATAAAGGTGAATTGAATCCCAATTCTAGGTGCCCATACTGAGTAGAAATTATGGGATACTGGTTATGATGCAACTGGGAAAAGAGCTGTCTGGTATTTAGAAAAATGCAGCCATTGGCAAGACACAGTAGTGCACTGCTGCCTGGTTTCAGAGGCCTGGTTGCTATCTGCTCTTTATTTTGTTTTGTTTTGTTTTGTTTTGTTTTTTAAATTAACTTTTAGTACCATAGCTACTATTTTGGAAAATTGCCAAGTCAATGGGTCAATGGAGATGAAAAAAACAGACTTAAAATTAGACTTAAAGTTTCTCTTTGTCAGGATGACTTGGTGGCTCAGTGGATGAACATCTGCCTTCGGCTCAGTGTGTGATCCTGGTGTCCCCCTCTTTGGCTCAGGGCATGTTCCTGTGTCCCAGGATCAAGTCCCGCATCAGGCTCCCCACAGGGAGCCTGCTTCTCCCTCTGCCTGTGTCTCTGCGTCTCTCTCTCCCTCTGTGTCTCTCATGAATAAATAAATAAAATCTTTTTTAAAAATTTTCTCTGTCATTTGGATTAAACTCTCTTCATTATTTCCACCAAAAATACAGTTTATAGTTCTTAAAATACAGTTTATAGTTCTTAAAATCAACTTTAATATAAAAATTACTATAGAAGATGACTTTCAATTGAGAATTTAGAATCTATGGTCCCACCCCCCACATAATATTTTTTCCTGTCAAAAAAACTGCATTTATGATATAATTTTTTATGACTTATTTTTTTTAAATGAGTCAAACTCATTTTATAGCATAGCAGGGTATATCAGTAGTCAACTCTGTTCAGAATTCTATGAGGATGATACAATTTTTCTGACAGCTTTTATCATACTTTGTAGACTCTCTATGAAATAACTTTATTGCTATCACTATTTCTGTCTTTATCTATCATCTCAATCTGCCATTTCTCTATATAACCTATTTATATACACACACAACCCAAACAAACCCTGGGTTAACCCCCCCAGGTTTTCATCATTTGAGCTTTTAAGCTTCAAAAATCTATCTTGCCCTATTGTTAGTTACTAGCCCTTATGTTAACTTCTTCTATTATTTCTTTCAGTTTCTAATGGCTATCTTTCTGGGAGTAATAGAGGTACACTATCTTGATAAAATTTTGAGTACTTTGCTGTTCACTACAGTCAAGAACTATTGCTTGAAAACTATTACAATCCGTTTTTATTATTTTAGAACCAGTAAGTTGAAATGTATATAGCAGATACATCTATCTATCTATCTATCTATCTATCTATCTATCTATCTATCTAACTATCTTTTTTTTCTTTTTGCTCTGCACTATATGATGGGTGTTAGAGATTTAACAGTAAACAAAAATAGGCATGGCCACTGCCCTCACTTCTATGACAGAGAATCAAGGAAGGCTTCTCTAGAAAAGTAAGGTCTGAAATTGAAACCTGAAGGATAAATAAGTGTTAGCTGACTGTAGAGGGGCAGATGAGAACATTTTAGGCAGAGGAAAGAGTATGAGAAAAACTGCTATTTCAGGATGGAGTGTGGCATATTCCAGGAACTAAGAACTGCCATTTTTAAAAGATCAAGATCTGTCTCTAATGTCATTATGAAAAAGACTGATTTCCATAATAAGCCAGACACAAAACTCCATCTCATTATTTCAGTTACACCTTGTGACATGATTAAAAGTTTCTGTCACTAAATCACTAGTATTTTAAACCTCCAATGTCTTCCATTTGTCAACACTTTTGACTTTTGGAGGAGAGCTAAACACACATACAATCTCAAAGAATATAGGATAAGAAATATTTGCATTAGTGTATATGATAAAGTGATCTGAGAGAGATTAAATTTGTTCTTTCCACACATAGGAATATGATATTATGATAACCCCACAAATTATGTGTCTATACAACACAATTGGTGGCTGGCTCCTGTACTCCTTCTATACCAACCTTTGTTCCTAAATAGGGGAAGTAGAGGCTAAGGTTTTATCTTCCAGGTAGAGGGTGCGGTGGGAGAGAGTAATAGTAGATTATCTAATCTCAGGTAAAACTCCATGACCCCCTATTTTCCGGCTTAATCTCTTGAGATTCCTTAACCATGAGTTTCTTGGATTCTCTGCCACACTGTTCTGAAGTCCCAGACAGTCCCAAGACCCACAATCACCCCTAGTGATACTTAAACTGAAAAGGACAGCAGCCAGCAGGTGGTAGCAAACTGAAGTAGGAGTGGGACCCACTTGGATTGTGCATCTGGATACTGACTGGCTGGGCAGGTTCAGTCAGGCCATTCCATTAGCCTTATAGTACCATGACTGGGCCTGTTACACAACTAAATTTTTAGAACTCTGAGCATGATGTCATGGGGATCTTTTATTTGAATTTTGTTGTGATATTTAGAACTACACCAAATATGACAAAATGAAATATGCAGTATTGATTTTTGGAAGATGCAGAACTTCAGATATTCAACAACATATACTTTCCTAATTTTCACCATAGACTGATGATCCCCATCATTTATGATGTCCCCTTTTAGACTTTGAGTTTGTGGTCACTTGTTCACCTCAGGGGTTCTCTTGTCCTAGTGTTCCTAGAGCTTTATCAGAAGATTATGCTGTGATTGAGGAGATTTGAAGATGGCAGAGTTTTATTAACCCTCTCATCAATCTTGCCTATAAGGGCAGGGATAGGGGAAGGTGGTCAGGGAAGTTATAGGAGGAGATGAAAGCATGAAATGTAGCATAGAGTTTTCGCTTGCAGTTCGAGGATAATAGGCAGTGGAGAAACACATTCCTTCTCCTGCCAGTGTTAGCTGAGTGGTAGTCCATGAAGATGAGTTTGTGCTATTAGGCTACAAGCGGCACAGCAGAGAAATGACTTTGGTTCATCTCTATTTATGATGGATAGAATGAGACTGCCCTATCCCGCCTACTCCCTTTCACCCTACAGTGTGCGTGTAATGTGGAGGAAATCCAGATCTTATGCAAGTTGAGGATTATTACATATTCTTAATTTCACTTTTCCGAAAGGACATGGACTTAGTTAATTTATGAACAATCAAGAGTTGGAATTTTGCCTTACCTTGTTCACAGTAGATTCCAGTGGTTCCCAGAGGGCAGTAACAGGTGTATCCATGAAGCAACGGAACACAAGTTGCTCCTCTGCTACAGTGGTGTGGAGGGTCATGTTCAGGGTCACAGGTGGAAACTGCCTCTGTGCAGAATTCTCCTTTCCACCCAGTGGGACAGTCGCAGCTGTAGGTTGAGAAAGAAGGTCACATGATTTGAGCATTTGAATAGAGATGGATATACACTTGCTGATGTTACATTGGGAGTTTTGACTGAGGTCCCAAGATAGAAGAGATTTTGTATATCAAAGCAAATTGTGATTCAAGCTACCAAGAGCCAAACTGTTGAGGGAAAGGCCTAATGACTGATTATAGGATTACTGGGCTTCACATAAAAATTAAAAAAAAAGGTTCAGCACATGGAAATTGTAGGAGGTTTTAGAGAATCATTGCTTCGTACAGAACAGCATTGTAAGTCCTTCTCCCTGCCTGACCTCACCACCCAGGGAGAGGCTGTGAACAGTCACTGCCTCTTAATCTTGATCCTAGCAGAAAAGAAGTTCAGTTCAATTTATGTTCCCCCACATTGGTGAACATGTAAGTCTAGCTCCTGGGGCTGCAAAAGGAAATGTGAACCCCTCCAGAGGCAAGACAGATGGCAGTGACACCCAGGGATGGGCTGGGCACTCTGAGTTAGGATCAGCATGGGGACATGTAAAAGGGATCTTGCCCAGAGGGTATCTTCGTAGCTGAAGAGACCTCAGCAGTGACAGGCAGACAGTATACAGCAGGGCCAGAATCTGAGAGGTAAAGGAGACTTCCTATTTTGAAGACAGACTGTGTCTGGATTTAGAGAGTGATATGGAGGGAGCTCAACAGGAGAGTGGTGGACCCACTAAATGTAAAGATGCCAAATAAAATGTAAGGCTTCTGATTAAATTTAAAAGTCAGATAGACAATGAATACTTTTTCAGTATGTCCCATGAAGTGTTTGAATTTCAGATAAGCAACATTTGAGATATACTAAAAAGTATTTATTGTCTATTTGGAATTCAAATTTATCTGAGTGTCTTGTATTTCCCCCCTAAATCTGACAACCCTATATACCAAGGGCACATGAAAGAAAGGCTTGCTTTTTATCTCTTCCAGGCCCAGAGAGCACTAAACCATCAGACAATGGTGCAAGTCAAGGAAGTCCATTCCAGGATGCGGTGCGTGGCGCTGAGTCAGCAACCACCAGACTGGGAAAAGACAGCAGTAGCAGATCACACCTCTCTCAGAGACCTTTCATTCATGTGGTAAACCCTGGCTGAGTTTAGGCCAACAGTCATGAAAAGTGAAGTGTTGTTAGTATTTTGAAGTGGACCCTTTGAATTAATGAATTGAGAGTGTATTTGCAAATTAAAGTGTCTATTAGTTTCAGCTGGAGCAGAAATTTCAATGGACCTCCCATGTTTTAATCCAATTCTAAGAAGAGGATGACTCCTAAACAAGTTTAAAAAGGCAGCGAGCAACAAAGTAAATTTACGTTATGACTATATCTATGAGACCAGGGTCAAACTGACTTGTTCTCAGATCATTACAATGGGTTTTTGCTTAATGACAAACTATAGACACAGATGACATTAACAGCACCGCTGGGGTTGTTGAATGCATTATACCTATAGTATAATTCCTAAAGTGAGCAAGTCAAGATAAGACAGGTAGAAAACAGAAATATTTTCAGTTTTATTTTTTATTTAGGCTGGAGGAATCCTTACAGATTCTGAGGATTAAAGGCAGGTCATGCAGTCCGCACTGGGTGGGTCAACCAGTACATGACAATATCTGTCAATAGCAACATATATGGCACATTATATGTCATGGGGAGGGGGAAGTAGGGACAATGAACACTCTTTCTGCAAACATCATTACCAATAGGTAAGAGCTTCATAAAATTGAGGTTAAATCAAAAGAAGAAGATCAAAATCACTTGACCATGGTAAGACTGACTTTTTTTTAGCACTTGGCATGGATCTTTCAGCTACTTCCTCTAAGTAAATTTTAACATTAAAAATGCTGGGAAAATTGGATATTTACATGTAAGAGAATGAAACAAGACCGCTATTTTAACCACTTAAAAAAAATAACTTGAGACGGATTAAAGAATTAAATGTAAGGCCCAAAACTGTAAAACTCCCAGAAGAAAACAGTTTTTAGTTTTCCTTTTCTTAAAACATTATATAAATGTAATGATATTACTGTCTTTCATTCCAGATTACATCTTTGGGATTCACCCATATTGACACATGTAGCTGCTGCATTAACTGTCCATACCATATAACCGGATGAACAGAAGTTCCTATTTTTTGTGTAGTTGAAATTTCAATGTTTTCTTTTATGGTTTGCATTTTTAATAATTTATCTAAGAAAGCTTTCCCTATTTCGAGGTTAGCAAGTTATTATTTTATGTTGTCTCTTCAGACTATTATAGTTTTTTTCCTTTTACATTTATATCTTAATACATCTGAAATTATTTTTTTGTTTCATGTAGGGTTAGAGATCCAGTTACAGATTTCCATATGGATGACCAATAGTTTTAGCTTTTCTTCATTGACTAGTTCATTCTTTCCCACTCATGAGCCCTGTCCATGTGTGCACTGTCCTGGTCCTCTCTATCCTGTTTTTCTAAACTGGCACCAATATCACACTGTCTTTTTTTTTTTTTTTCAATATCACACTGTCTTAATTTCATCTGCTTTTATAATAGGTCTTGATGACTAGAACGGCAATTTTCTGCTACCTTGTTTTTCTGTTTGAGAGTGTCTTGGCTATTCTTAGCCTTTTATTCTGTACACCTTTCCCTTCAAATTAATCCCAAGTTCAAGATAGCCAAATTTCCTTGCTTTCCCTTTGTCTAATAACAAGGCTTATTTTTCTTTTTTTCTTCCATTGATGGTGTTGCTCATAGGAGTCTCAGGCCTGGGGGGAGTCTGCTAATAGATCCCCTACCTTAGGCAGTCCTTAGCTTTTAAAACAGGTCCACTGTAGCCTGTGCAGCCCTCAAAGGGTAAGGTCATACATGCTTCACGTTTTAGCAGGAACTCAGGGCAAAAGCCAACTTTGGTGCTCACTTTCTAGAGTCTTGCTTTTATTAATTTGAGATCTATAGATGTGTTGCTGTCCCTTTGGGTAATAGTGTTCTGAATATATACACTTTATATTTTATTCGGATTTCAACATTTTCATTTGGGAAGATCATTCAAGATGTATAATACCTCATAGTTCCACTAACAGAACTCTTTATTCCATATTCATTAAATTCTCTTTCACACCTCACATTCAGTGGTTGAATGTTATTTCACTGACTTGATAAGATACACTTTATCCTTATAGTCACTTGTGAGATATTATGTTTTTAATTTTTCACTGTCTACAAACTACAGTGATAAAACTCTTCTAGTTGAATCTTTGTGCACATATTGGTCATTTCCTTGGGGTAAATTTAAATATCATCATGACTTCTAGGCTTTGGACACATATTCCAACCTGCTCCCCATAATAATTGTACCAATTTACATTCCCTTCATCAATGAATGAGAATGCTCCTGAAATAATAGATGTATATAGGCTCAAAAATAGGCAATATTTTATAGGCTTCTTGTTTTTTATTGACCCAATTATTATTTCTTAAAATAAAAATGACCGTGTTTGCCTATTCATATTTATTAAGAACATATTCATTTCAAACTCCTATATTTTCCTATATTATTTGGCAGTCTAATCACATTTATGCTTTACCAAAATTCATTTTATCAACTAAATTTTTTTTATTATTTACTATGTGCATAGCACTATCATAGGTCATAACAGATGGGCAGAAGGCATGTAAGGAATAAACTCTGGCCTCGGCAGAGGTGAGGGTATGCTAGAGGAAAGCACCACTGGGCTGCATAGGCTGAGGAGCCAAGTAAGTAGCACAGACAAGTGCTGCCAGGATCCAGAAACCAGCATGGGGAAAACTCAGGGAACAAAATTCATATTACCGCCACATGCTCACCAATGTACTGTTACACTCTGGTGCTGGGAGGAATTCAAAGCAAAAATTCTTGTCTATTTGGAACTTACAGGAAGAGGCATAGGCACATGCATATAATGGTCAAAAACAAGCAAACAATAGTTTCTGAGGATGCTGGCATTTCATTAAATAGGGTATTTAGCTGAGTCCTGATGAAAGATTTATATGATTATTGTATCAAAGTTTGTGCAGAGAAAAAAAAAAGTTTGAAAAGTTGCATAAGGTTATGTCCAAAATGGAGAAAAACAAAATACTGATTTAAACTGCTAAAATTTACATATCGATTTTAGTTATTGTTTGAAGAGTTCAAAAAGCATGAAATATGTAAAGAACTATAATACAAAAATAGATTGTCTTCTGGCTCACAGTCCTCTCCTGCGGCGCTCCCAGAGGTGGGCCTGCACTCGGTGGCCTGAGCTTGGATGACTCACGTGGGGGCGCTGCTGTCCCCCAGCAGGGACCGTCCCTACCGACAATCCACTGTGTGCAACCTTCTTAATGTACCTACGGTCCTTCAGATGGAAAAAACTGCTTTGGTTGGATCATCTCGACACGTTTCAAGTGGCATTCTGTACAATGAAGTTTAGAATTTAGGAATTTAGGGTATGTGTAGAGCCTTCCTAGGTTAGCACGAGATGCCTTTGCAACTACTTTCTGACATAGGGAAGGCATGATACGAACTGTATGACATTTTGGCTATTTTCCTGTAAATGTTATTTTTTTAAAAATAAATTTCCTTTTCTCCTCCTGTTCAAATTGACAGATTTTCTATTTAATAAATTTTAAAATAAAAAAACAGAAGCCAAAAATAGACTGACTTACCAATTTCATAAAAGAAATAAAGGTGTAAGAATTTTTATGACTATATTACTTTTTATGATAATTGCGCCATCTAGTGGTTTATTTTTATCACCATGGGAAAAAAAGCTAAGACCAAAATTAATCTCATTGCCTTATAGACAGACATGACAAAGGTAAAATATTTATTTTTATATTAAATATAGCTTAAATCACACTAAACACAATATAATACAGATGTTATAAACTTGTTTGAAAAAAATAATTCTTAAATAAAATAAATTCTCATATTGTTCCTCTCAGAATTTTCAGGTCGGAAGCAGTTAGCTCTGCATTTGAAGATTTAAAAAATTACATTCAAATACCATATATTATTTTCTTACATTATATTTTAAGAGATATTTTCACCCTAATGATTTTGTGCAAGATCAAAATTTTCTTTTTGTTCTCTTCCCGGCTTCTTTAGCAACCTGTGAAAGGTAGATAATAAAAAGTCTCAGATCTGTTTATTCATTGTTCTCTAGTTTGGATGACAATATTTTTCTAAGCCTTGAAATTAATTCATTAACATTTCATCCTTTAACCATGTATTTACTACTTCCCTTGAGGAAATGTGGGTTTTGGAAAGGTGTGTGTATGTGAGGTGAGGTGTCCATAGAGTGGAAAAAGCAGAAAAAAACTCAAAGAAGAGGTAGATATTCATTCATTTAAATAATGTTTGTTACTATTATTTTTTACAAGCTAAGTGTCTGTCGCTGTGCTCATGGACTTGCTCTTTCTGAGAGGATCAGATTAGTAAGCAGACAATTTAAATACAATGTGACAAGTGCAAAGATGAATACTATGTGAGCCCATGGGAAGGACAGTTAAACAATTTTAGTGAATTCAGGGAAGGCTTCTGAAGTGAGATTTGCCTACATGAAATGAGTGCATCAAGAGGGAAAGGCAGTAGAAAATTAGGCTAGAAAAGGAGGTTTGAGCTCAAGGGCTTTGAATAACAGGCTGAGATAGTTCAACTTTTTTTTTTTTAATTTTTAAGTAATCTCTACACCCCTATGAGGGTTGAACTCACAACCCCGAGATCAAGAGCCTGCATACTCTACTGATAGAGCCAGCCAGGCACCCCATGAAAGTTCAATTTTAAGTTGACTCCTGACATGACTGATGAGGCATATTTTAAAAATATTAATTTGTAAGTGTAAGAGGACCCCATGGTGTAACAATAAACTCTACAGTTAATAGAAGTTTAACTTTAGTGGGATCTTACTATCTTTTTTTAAAGACTTTATTCACCCAGAGAGAGAGTGAGAGAAAGAGCACACGTGAGTGGGGGGGGGGGGGGGAGGGAGGAGAGAGAGAGAGAGAGAGAGGGAGAGAGAGAGAGAGAGAGACTCCCAAGCAGACTCCCCATTGAGCATGGAGCCCAATGTGCGGCTCGGTTCCATGATCTTGAGATCATGACCTGAGCCAAAATCGAGTCAGATACCTGACCAACTGAGCCACCCAGGCACCCCAGATCTTACTGTATTTTTATCATTAGAACAGGGGCTGGCAAACTTTGGCAGTATATAATTTGCTTTGTAGCCATACAGGCTCTGTTGCAACAGTTCAACTCTGCCCACTGTTGAGAGCAGCCACAGACAAGCCACAAGTGCATGGACATGGCTGCATCCCAATTAAACTTCATCTACAAAACCAGGTAATGGATCAGATTTGGCCCATTGGCTACAGTTTGCTGATCCCTGCACTATATCATTAATGGCATGGGGGTAGAGATCAGGTCTGTTTTGCTCTCTTTTGCAGTCCCAGGCCCTACAACAGTTCCTGGCATATAGCAATTTTTCATTGAACATCTGGGGAATAAATAGGTAAGTAAATGAATGAGTCATAGCTGGGGGACAAGGAAGTGGATGGATGCAAAGAGCCCTGGGCAGGGAAATGGCTCTGAGGATGGAGAGGTAGAAGCAGATGTGACAAACATTTGGTAAATGCTGGTTTGAAAGATGAAAGGTTATAGTAATGGCAAACATTTACTGAGGCTTACCATATCCCAGGCATTCTTCTTAGCACTTTAAATGTATTAATTCATTTAATCCTCCCTACGATCCTATTAGGAGGATACTATTATCTCCTCATGTTGCAGAGGAGGAACCTGAGGAACAGAGGAGTTAAGCAAATTGTGTGGCAATTTGTGGGTGAGGGAACCCATGCATGTAACTGCTGTTCTATGTCTCTCAATCTATGGAAATCTTTGGGGTTTCAAAATTAAATGACTGAAAGAGTATAGTGCCATTATTGGGAATAGGGACATCTGGAGAATATAGTTTAATGGAAACATATAAAAATCTTCTTTTAGCTACAGAGTTGGAGGTGACAGCAGTGATAAAAGGGCTTTTTTCCTTTAAGTATCTAGTGATACGGCTCTTCAACTTGATGAGAAGTGAGGATGTAAGTAAGACGGATTTGTAAATTAAGCAGATCAGCAGACAAACGGCAGAAGCACCTACTGAATAAGCTAAGAATATTCAAAAGATACTGAGGAATCATTGATATTATATATAGAACTGTTTTCTTAAGTCCATTCCAAAAATGTTAGCTATCCTCAATTGTTAATACATAAAGAATAGTTTGTGAGTTCTTCTGCCTCTAAACATGGAGAGATGATAACACAGAAGAAAGTGTTAGGCACTTTATAAATATGAGTAGCAGCTGGTCACGATGGCAATCGAGAATTGAGTATTGGAGTATTTTACTAATATAGCTAATTATTTTACATCTGTGCATTTAGAATGAAACTGTTTTAAATTTCTAAATTGCAGATAAACTGAGTTTTATTGCCAGTTTTATAGCTCAGAGACATCTATGGATTAATTTTTTTCTTGTTACAATAGATATTCAACATGAAGAATTTAATTTTCTTGTAATTAGGCAATCCTATGACTTCTAAGGTTTAAGATGAACGTTGACATATAAAAGTTAACTGAAAGTGAGATGATGGAAGATTTAATATTCTATGTCTGAATATCACTTAAACATCATTCAGTTGCTTAGTAAATATTCACCAAAGGAGAAGTATGGTATACTGCTCTACTCTGTTACCAAGGTGAATACAAAGCAGAAAACATGGTTTTTCCTCCCAAGGGCTTTATGATAATTTATTTACATAAATTATTCATATGAAATATATATATGTAAAATATATTATTCAAAGTTTTTCAGAGCCTCACTTTAGTCCAGGCACCATTTTAAGTATTTTTTTTTTTTTTTTTTAGGTAGTGACTCATTTAATACCCATATTAACCCTCTGAGGTAAATGCAATTATTAGTTTTCAGTGTGTAGTTAAAAAACAGAGACTTAGAGAAATATAACCCCTGCCTAACCTTCTTTTTCAGTTTATCACAGATTCTATTGCTTTGCATAAGAGAAATTCTTTTACATATGTTGAGGCTAATGAGGGCAAGTTATTAGAATCATCACTGTGAGATGAGAGCAGAAAAGAGGGGATGCCTGGCTGGCTCAGTTGGTAGAATGTGTGACTCTGGGTCTCAGAGTTGTGAGTTTGAGCCCTATGTTGGGTGTAGAGATTACTTAAAAATAAAATCTTAAAAAAGAAAAAGTTTTTGGAGAAAATTTACCTTGAGCTGGATCTGTAAGAAAATTATGGTTACAGATTTGTGGGTTTTCTGTGCATAAGTAAAATCACAGATACAGTACTTAAAATGAAATCTATGTAATGTGATAATAAAGCTAATATGAATAATGGAATTAATGCATGTTATTTAGCAACAGATGGTCACATAGCTTAAAGGACTCCACTTCTGCATATACAACTTATTTCTCTGTTATTTGAAGGAAAAGAGAAACATACATGAATCTCCTCCTTAGATAGACCATCTGTTGTACTGAATGACTTCATGTCAGTTTGCTTTCCTTTATGATTTATTTCCATTTCAGTAATAAACTGGGAGAATAAGGTAAGTGTGATATGATGGATATCATTTTACCTGCCAAAATTTACTCAAATGTACAATTTGAGTACATGTACGTGCTCAAATACATGCTCAAAATTTGAGCCTTTGAAAAATATGCACACAACAGTAAAACAAATGAACCTCACTCTACAGTAGAACGTGATGGCATGTCAAGACAGAACATGCTTACAAGGAAGGGTTGCTATAATCACTCCACCTACTAAGTTTCCCCATGGCCTTCCCTTCTTTGCTGGTGAGATCATTCACCAAACTCTGATGACACCACACAGAGTGTAGAAGGATGAGAAGAAGCTACTCTTTACATACTAAAAAAAGTATTGGCAGTTGTCTGTGGGCCTCAGCCCTAATGGTTCTGTCCTCCAAGTGTAAAGGCCTAACCGTTGTTTCATGTTAACAGTTGGATTCAGTTCCTCTTAGTGAGGGAATTGTCTTTGGGGAATTATTTACATGAGCTTCTTGGAGTAGATGGTGGACCCTAGCTGTAGTAATGTGAGCATGAGCTTGGACTACAAAAAGAAAATAGCTAAATCGCTCTGCCTAGGGCTAGACGGGAAATTTGGTTTGTTCTAACCTAGAGAGTCAGTTGGAGCAAAATAAAGCAATGACAAGAAGATACAGATTAAGTGGAGTGGAGTGGCCATGTATTTTTTCTGCAGGGATGGGATGGCCAAAACACAAGTTGAAAGTTGTTTAGGTGGCTATAATATAAACAGTTTCCCTCTATAGCTCCCCCCTGTACCTATATAAACTGTCTGATCTATCTCAAAGTGTGAACGCTTTTGTTAATTTGGTGGAAATCAAATAAGTTGCCACTTTTAGACGTACATTGTATGGAGCAGAGTCTGTATGGGTGGGAAGGAGACCTGCAACCAGAGAAGGTTTTGAGAATATACCCAATCCTCCTGGAATCTGCATTAACCTTGGAAAGATCTTTGGACTTCCACAGTGTAGGGACCTCTCAAGAGTCTAGGAGAAAGCAACTGACATCTGATTACAAAGCAGGAGAAAAAAGACATTCCCCTTAAACCACAGTAATAGGGAGGCCTGCTAAAATCTACATTGAATTCTTACTTCGACCGTTATTTTCTCTCGATTTAAATAATAAAGGTATGAACTTCTTTTGGAATTTACATCCTTCAAATACATTTTTCCAAAGGTGGCATCAAATAATGGATTTGCATAGTTTTGGCAACTAAGAACTGAGGGTGAGGAAAGACTGGAATAAAATATCCCCACATTTTTTTTTAATCCCCACATTTTAAAAGTAGCTATCTATAACTGGTAAAAGCATGCTATACTTTATTTTATACTTTATGAATTTTCAAATTAGACAAAAATGTATATTATATGTACTATTGTTTTAAAATTCAAATACAAAAGTAGAAAAAATAGTGTAAATCTATCTCCCTAAACAGTTTCAAACGATCAATTTTTAGCTCTTAAGTTTCATTTGCTTCTTTGTCTACTCTTTTTATTGTTTGGCCAAAATGTTTTGAAGCCATTCCCATTTTTACAGTACACATATACTATAAATATTTCAGTATATATCACCAGCAGATAAGAAACAAAAAAAACCACAATGTAAAATCTGTATTGTACCCAACAAAAATGACATTGATATCTCATGATCATCTAATTTTTGTGCTCAGTTAATTATCATTGTCTCAAAAAGTTTCTTTGTTTTTTTTTTTTTTTGACAGTTCATCAGGATCCAAACAAGTTGCACAAATGCATCTACAGAGTATGTGTCTTAAGGCTTGTTACCTAGATAAAAATTCTCCCATTGCATTTCTTTCCATCTGTATGCTTTGTGTGTTGTTTGTACAGTAGAATTTGCCATATACTAGATTTGGTTGTTTATATACTTATAATACCATTTAGCTTGTTCTCATCTATGGCCCTTATTTTTCAGAGTCTCGTAGATATAGAGGCTTGATTAGATTCATGTTCAGGTTTTTTAATGCATTAGAGGTGGTACTGTGTAGGTAATGACATCTTACCAGGAGGCATATAATGTTTGCTCCACATTTAATTATGACTAGCCAGTTGGTTCAAGTGGTGTTAGCTTGATCCAGCCATTATATAGTTTTCTATCAACCTTTCAGTAAATGATTCAAGTAGCCATTATTTTCTGTGTTATAAAATGGTGATATTTCTAATTTCCATTATTTATCCTGCACTTAAATTAGCTCAGTTCGAATAAGAACTACTTCTCATCACTTATCTGGCTAGTTAATATTATTTAGTATTAGTTACCTATTGCTGCATAATAAATTACTCCAGACCTTAATGGTTCAAGGCAATAATAACCATTTTTTATTATTATGGACTCATAATAGGTTATTCTGCTCTCAGGCTTGCCACCTGTAAATTTGTTCTCTATACAACTGCCAGAGGAACTATATAAAATAGAGCCTGACCATTATTAAAACTGTTCAGTGGGTAGAATCATTTTATCCTTTAATTTCACAATTTAAGGAAGGAATAAGTGCTAACAACTTTTCACCTAGCTTTGAAGTCACAAGCTGTCATTTATAGAACATCTTATTATTTATCCAGGTCAGCATCTATTCAGTGTGGGAAGGGACTACAGAAGGATGTATCTCTTAGGAGGGCCACTGGGAGGCTGGCTACTATACTCTTTATAGAAAAGGAAGGTTGAACCTACCCATCTTTCCCTTTAGTTGGATTTCAGAATAATGAGTGGTACACTAGCAATCTCCATAGGTGACAAGTTTTCTTTGGTGGAATGTGTGTATAGAGTATCATTATAACTACATGTATTTTATATATTGGTATGTTTAAACCCATTACAGATATTATTCTCTGGGATTCTGAAATTGTTCCATCTTTAGCCAGTGGGAGTCTCTTAAAGTTGGCTTCTGTCCTCTTTCAAAATCACCCTAGTGGTCTTTGACAACTCTCCTGCTTTCAGGCACAAAAAGACATCCAGGATCATATCATACATTTCCTACCCCAGAGTTGAATGTCCAATTATACCAGAAGTTCTGGTTTATTTTTTAATTTTTTTTAGAAGTCATGTTTATTTTTTGTGGAAAATGCTGCTTGGAGATAAAGATTTTGGTATTAGAGTTTTCATTCCTACCCAATCACTGTTGTTTCTGGATTTCTTTAGTGGACATAGCTAGGAAATAATTAAGTCATGAATTCATATGTTATTTCTAGTTCAAATTAAAAATGAGAAGGTTTTTACTTTTTTGATTTTATGTCTATATTGCTTTTCTCTTATGCTGAAAATCTTGGTTCCTAATGAGAAATATTAAGATAATTACTCATTTGGTTTATATCCATCCATTCATTCATCCATCCATCCATCAAGCTATCTTGCTACCTAGCTGTTTTATTTTTATCTCTAGTTTCAGAATAATATCAATGCTACCATTTACATCAAGACCATAAGATGCAATATAAAATATCTTTATGGTTCTTTTTGTCTTTGGATATAACTCACTGTACAGTCAATTAGTAATTATTTGAATTAAATGTCTCCTAGGTTATGCCACCAATTTGTTTTTTTTAATATTTTAAAAATTTATTTATTCATGAGAGACACACAGAGAGAGGCAGAGACACAGGCAGAAGAAGAAGCAGGCTCCATGCAGGGAGCCCAACGTGGGACTTGATCCTGGGACTCCAGGATCATGACCTGAGCTGAAGGCGGTGCTAAACCGCTGAGCCACCCAGGCTGCCCTATGCCACCAATTTGAAATACAGTTAGATTCATTTATTTCCTTATTTTCTTTTCAATGCTTAAGAATTACTCCTTTCTCTTTTTTTTTCATCTTCCAGGTGAAACACTGACCTAGTTCCAAATAAAAACAATGAAGCAGACTATATTTTTAAAAGTCCAGCTTTCATGCCTGTTACTTCTCCTTGTTCTCTTTCTCATTCTCAGGTAACCATTTATAATTTTTTTCTGTAATCTTCCTCTGTTTTTTCTCCTTAGAAAAACATGAGCACATGTGTATGTGTATATATAATACACATATTTATATGAGTGTATTTATATCTATTTATCTATATTATTCCCTTTCCTTGCATGCTTTGCTTCTTTACCATACTATTTTCACTTACTGTATCCTAAGGATCAGTAACATATAACGATTTTTATAGCCATGTCCTCTGTTGTGTAAATGTTCTTTAGCTTTACCAGTCAGATACCTAGTGATGAACAGCTTGTGTTTAAACAAATAGTTTGCTCTGGTAACGACAGTGTCTACTTCTCTACAGCCCTGCCACTAAATTAGGCAATTTTTGAACTTTCTCTTAATCTCAAAGGTAAGAAAAAATATTAGCTTTAACTTGGAATCCCTAGAAAACAGAGATTAAAAGCAATTCCAGGGAAATGAAGGGGTCCTCTGCCTCGTAAGCAAGAGTAAGAAAAGAACAAAGGGAGAGGAAGGAAAAAAACCAAATGGGAGGTGGTGAGTTACCTAGCTGGCTACACCGGCTGGTTGCTTGGAGAGGGAGTGTTTCTTGAGGAGCTGGAGAGTGATATACAATTCTTGGGGATACTGAGTGGGAGAAAGTCCAGCAGGAGCAGACAGGGTGACAGCAGGCCATGTGACACCTTGAATAGCAGAAGCAAGAACTCATGTTTTGCTGCACTGGCAATGAAAGATGAAGGGACATTTTGAGCAGGAAAGAGAAGCAGAGTTTTTAGCAAGATTCAGGGGGAGGGGGTTTAGAGAGTAGGGTGCTAGTTGGCGAATGATAGCACCGTCAGGCATAGGAGCCCTAGTAGACTGCACTAAACTCTGCTGGGTGAGATCAGAGGACAAAATGGGCAAGGAACTCTTCATTTGGAGAATTTGGGGACCCCAGAGAGTCTACAATTGGGGACCTTCTAACATTTTTCTCACGTTTTTCTGTCATAAGTATTTATTTTTCAGAGGAAAGGAATTTTAGGTTTCACCTAATTCTCAGACATCTGTGAGCCAAAAAATAATCAGGAAACCCAGGGTTGGTGAGATTCTGTGCTCACTGATAGATTCATTTATGAACTTACTATAAATCTTGGGTGCATTTCACCTCTTGGATCCACATTCTCTCTGAACTCCTATTGTACCTACTGTCTGTGCAGCTCACTTTTACATTTAGCTGGTTTTTGTAAGTTTTGGCTTTCCTACACTGTTCTTTTCTTCAAGGAACACATGTCATATCACCCTCAGTCATCATCAGAATATGACTTTATGGTGTTAAAAGAAACTGAGGCATATTAAAAATTTTGAGTTTATTTGAGCAAAGATTGATTTGAACTGGACAGCCTCCAGTCTAGCAGACAGAAAGGAGCTCCAAGGAGCTGTACCAAATGAAAGACTTTTACCGCTGGCAGAAGGGAGTAGGAACAAGGAAGTTATACCGGCAAAAAAAGTAGACTGGTTATTGCAATGTCACTTCCCTTTAGGGAAGGGGTCTATCAGATTATCTAAGTCGTATTGATCAGGTGATTCCTGATTGACTGGTTTCAGATTTCACTTCTGGGACAGCCTAAACTGTAGTGAAGTCGAATCTCCGTTTGGTGATGTAGGGCTTAGCATAAGCAACTCCATTTTGGGCCTGTTGTTTTGTTTTTAACAAAGGTCAAGCAAAATGCAAATTAAATGATATAAAATCTGCTTAAAAACATGTTGCACAAAACACATGTACATATATGGGTAAGCTACAACTAAACAAACCTTTTCTCTTAGCCTTGGCTGCTGACTAACAAGAGAAATAGCTTACTGCTTTTCTGTTGCATCAGAGCTTATCCCAGGAGCATGAAGTCCTTACATGAACTCTGCCTTATTATACTCTCATTTGAGAAACTGCATTAGAACACAACTGGATCTGTGTATGCTGACGTACTTGGAGTAGGAAAGCAGGGCTTGCAGTGGTTTACAGAGTCCCAGAGCACAGTCCCCACCTTATCAAGCCTGACCTCTCACCTTACTTGGCACAAGGCTTCCCCTTAGGTATCAACAATGCTTCCTACTCCCAGCTGTGGGAGTAGGAACCAAATGGAGCATTTTGAATTCTTTTTTTAAAAAAATTATACCATTCAGCTATGCATTGTTAAGACACTGACCAGCTTTGAGATTTTGCTTTTAAAATTTATTCCAAACACCATGACATTTATACTTCTGGGTTGGGACTTACCTCTTGAGCATTTAGGAAATATTTTATTATATGTCTTAGTTATTTTTCAGAAAAAGACCAAACTTTAGCTTTGATCTGTCTATATTATTACCTAGAAATTCAATGTAATATTACTCTGCTTCAGGTAAAAAAATAAAATCATAGAGCCATGTAAAGTTAAAAGCCTGGGATAGAGGAAAACTTCTTAAACACCACTGAAAAGTAATTACAAAGAAAATAGCTTCTTTTGAAAAGGGATTCTTATTATTGAGATGAGAGCAGCATTACAAAACTTACCAAAAGGAGTAAAATTCTCCGTAAACTCTTGCTACTAGAGCTGAATGACTGTGAGTGGGCACCTTAATACTTTTAAACAGCTTTATTGAAGTGTAATTTACATACCATAAAATTTACCTCTTTTAAATTCAGGGAGCTGTACTTTTAATAAGTAATTATATAATACTCACAGGAGCTACATCTGACTAGATACGTGTTTTGTATGTAGTTAATATGGTACATATTTTGTATTTTGTTTATTTATTTAAAAAAGATTTTAAAAATAATTTATTTATTTGAGAGAGGGAGAGTGAGTGGGAGGGAGAGGGAAAGAGTATCTGAAGCAGACTCCATGCTGAGCACAGAGCCTTATGTGGAGCTTGATCTCATGAGCCTGAGATCATGACCTGAGCCAAAACCAAGAGTCGAATGAGCCACCAGAGGCCTCTGTTGTTATTTTAATAAGAACCCAAATATTGGCCCCAATTTTGGTAAGAAGGATTTTAGAATCCTATAAAGAAACTTATCAGAGGTATCATTCCCATTGTACATAATTAATCAAGTCTATTTGTTATTCAAGTCAAGGCTCTCATGTTAGACTATGAGATACAGTTTTCTACCCACACAGGAATTGATGAAACCCCCAGGCTCTGTGTCATGACGTAAGTTACTTCCAGTTTGGAGAAAATATGGAATGTCAATTGAAGACAACTTCATTTTTTAAAAAAAATTAAGAATAAATGAACAGATTACACACTACAGATAAAGAGATACTTAACACATTTGTTACCTTATCTATATTATTAGCTGCTTTTAAAATGCTTTAAATTTCTTGTTATTTAGGTTCTGAAAGAGTTTTGATCCAGGAACTAGAAGATTTGATTTTGGGGCCTGCTGTACACTTTTAAGATGCTGGTTTATCCTCTTGATTCACTTGCAATCTTAGTTTCCCATCCATTAAATTGGGACTAGGATATCTGCCTTGACTAATTTAGGAAGGTGTAATTAGGGGAAATGGAAATAATGTATGCAAAAAATGCTCT
This sequence comes from Canis lupus familiaris, assembly GCF_011100685.1. Lineage (NCBI taxonomy): Eukaryota > Metazoa > Chordata > Mammalia > Carnivora > Canidae > Canis > Canis lupus. Next base: position 27,451,434 of record NC_049233.1, read on the forward strand.
GTTAGCCACAAACTTCTGTGCAATTATATGGTATTACTTTTATTATCACAAATCAAGAAAATTTTCTATATTAATCGAAATAATCTGCAAATAGTTCTGAATGTCTGTCTACACTTGGCATTATACTTTCCAAGATAAACACTTGTGGCTTTTTTTTTAAAAGGTTTTATTTATTTATTCATGAGAGACACAAAGGCAGAGGGAAAGGCAGAGGGAAAGGCAGGCTCCATGTAGGGAGCCTGACGTGGGACTTGATCCCAGGTCTCTGGGATCAGGCCCTAGGCTGAAGGCAGTGCTAAACCGCTGAGCCACCTGGGCTGCCCACACTTGTGGCTTTTAAATGGAAACAGACCCTTTGTTCCACATGGAATAATGAGTTGGAGTGAATGTCCTACTTGGGCTTTCCATTTTCTTTGCTTTCTTTATAAAGATTTTATTTATTTATTTATTTATTTATTTATTTATTTATTTATCCATAAGAGCACAAGCAAGGGGAGCATCAGGCTCCCCGCTGAGCAGTGAGCCGGATGTGGGGCTCAGTCCCAGGACCCTGAGATCATGACCTGAGCTAAAGGCAGATACCTAACCTACCGAGCCACCCAGGCACCCCTTTCTTCTGCTTTCTTCCTGTCACTTCCCACTGTTTGTTATCACATTCTTTATTACTATCAGTATAGTATCACATTACAAGATAACGAATCACCTCAGAGGTGACCTGAAGAATGACCACATTTCTTTAGATAAAGTGAGATAAATTTGTTCTTTTGCATAATTAAGCTTGGCTGCAGAGCAAATTAGAATGCCTAAGTTATAAAGCAAACCTAAAGGTTTCATTAAAAATTGTAAAGAAGGGGGATCCCTGGGTGGCGCAGCAGTTTAGCGCCTGCCTTTGGCCCAGGGCGCGATCCTGGAGACTCGGGATCGAATCCCACGTCGGGCTCCCTCTGCCTATGTCTCTGCCTCTCTCTCTCTCACTGTGTGCCTATCAAAAAAAAAAAAAAAAAATTGTAAAGAAGGAACAGTAAAATCATAATGGTTAAGCTAATTTGAATTTATATTGCTCCATGGTGGTGGTGTACCAAGCTTCAGGTTTTGTCTTTAGCACTTCCATGGACTTGATCACATTATACATTTTTTCTTCACAAGTTTCCATAAAGTTGAGCTCACGCTTTTACCTTACTGTTTAGCACATTAGGTGTCTTGGATCTACCTGAACACATCAAGCCTTTTCATATTTGTTTTGGATTAATTTAGATTTAACTCCCCCACTGACCTTCCTCCCACAATCATAATCAGTAGGTCATAGTATACCATGAAAATTTCTCTATAATATTTTCTGAATTAATTCTTTCCTTTTTTTTAAATGGCTATTTCTTGAAATCAGGCCCTTCATAATGTGCTTAGATTTTCCAAAACTGTCTCCTAGTGATTCTGTGATACATCCATGCTGCAAAGGGATGTTTACATGTTTACAGGATTGTCTTTACTATGGCTTTTTCTTGCCTAGAAACTGTTTATGTCTTATTCTTGAGAACAATCAAATCTGTTATCTATCACGTAAGTTTCTCTTCCTTCTATACTTCATCTGCCCCATTTCTCATACTTAATCAATTACAATATTCTGTTCAGTCAGTTTGGCTTCATTCTCATGATCATCATGGGATCACCTTGCTTGTCCTTACATTTGCATTAGTGCTTAGAATCTTTGGAATACAGATTCCTTCTGCTCATTGGTTCATTAATGGAACAATTAATGAATGTCTATTCTATGCTGGGCAACTCTTCAAGGTATGAGGGGTACAATGATAGAATGAAAGATCAGGTCCATTGTCAGGGAAAAATAATAACTAACACATAAACAGGCAAACAAAGAGAATGATATTTATGGAGAAAGGAAAATGTGATGATGTGATGGAGAATGAGTAGAGTGAGGGATAGTTTTGAGTTGATCTAAGGGAGCACTTTTCTGAGGAGGTGATATGAAGGAGGCAGCCAAATGGAGACTGAGTGCAAGGGTGATCCTGCCTCTGCTGGAAGACACAGGTCTAGGAGCAGAAATGAGCTGGATGTGTTCAAAAGACGAAGTAGGGTAACTGGACTTGAGCGTAATGAGGGAGGGGTAAGAGAGAAGATCTAAGAGGCTGCAGAGGCCAGATTATGTAGGGCCTATAAGAAACTAAACAGTAGAGTGGAAGAAATGGGAAGATTGAGTGCTTACTTTCTCTTTCTTTGGCACATTCCAAGATAACCCTCTTATATTACCTGTGCAGGGAGGAAATGATCAACAAAAGAAGTTCTTCATAAGACAACATTCCTTTGTTCTTCCCATTTAACAAGTCCATGTTTTTTCTTCATACTAAAGTAGTTCAGAAGTCAAATCACACAGCTTTGCTAGCTAGGGTCCACCTAGCGAGGACGCTTTCTTTTTTTTCTTTTTTTTTAAAGATTTTATTTATTTATTCATGAGGGACACCAAGGGAGGCAGAGATATGGGCAGATGAAGAAGCAGGTTCCATGCAGGGAGCCCGATGTGAGACTCCATCTCGGGACTCCAGGACCACGCCCTGAGCCAAAGGCAGACACACTCAACCACCGAGCCACCCAGGCGTCCCACGAGTACCCTTTCTAACAGAGCTCAAACCTAAATATGAAAGCAAATCCCAGTAGGCAAATTCTTGTATGATTAACATTTCTGGCAATACTTTCAATGTTATGAATTTAAGATTATTTTCCATGGTATCTGGAATGAGATGCAGTGACTCATTTCCATTGTTGAAAGAATTGAGAAGGTGGCATAAATGCTGCACCGACCCTTTTCCAGTTTTTATCTGTTGTCCAATCACCTAGGAAGTCCATATAAACATATTTTAAATGTGAACATCAGTCTGTGTGAGTGGAGTACTGCTTAGCATGCAAATAACTTGCTAGTTTATTTCTTAATAATATCATACTTACTATACAGTGAAACCAGTCTCTATGCACATCCCACCATTGGCACATTTCATTAAACTGCAGGGAGAAGCATCACACTGGCTAACACTGCGCCCAGCATTCGGGTGGCCCTCAGGGTTTCCCAGACCTCTGAAATGGTCCTTCTTCTCAGTGCGAACTTGCATAGTGAAAATACAACCTTGAAGAAAGGCAAAAATACTTCATGTAAAAAAAAACTGGAAGAAATAAAATGAGAAGTATTTTTGATTTTTAAAGCAGTGTTTTTTTTCAACAAAAAGTAATATATGTCAATTTTAAAGGAAAAACTATAAAAACTTAAAAACAGAGAAGCACAGAGAGAAAAATAAAAAAAATCTCTACAGTATCAACACTGTAGAAAGGACAATTTCTTTAAAAGATTAATTTATGTATTAGAGAGTGAGAACAGGGGTGGGGCAGAAAGAGAGAATCTCAAGCAGACTCCACACTGAGTGGGCAGCCCAATGCAGGGCTGGATCCCCAGGACCTGAGATCATGACCGGAGCTGAAACCAAGATTTGATTGCTCAACCAACTGAGCCATCCAGGCACCACTAGAAAAGACAATAATTATTAACATTTTGGTATATATTATATGCCACTAATTAACATGTATATATGTATATATATGCATATATATATACGCACACACAGCAGTTTTTCTAGCTATATTTTCTTTTAAACAAAAAATAGAATCCTGCATTAGATATATATCAGAAAGTATTCCAAGCATTTGTATATCATATCATAAATACCATTAACTCTTTTTTCATAGCATTGACTATTTTTAAATGATGGCATACAGTTTTTTTTATATATTTAATTAACCTTCAATTATTGGGCAACTGACTGAGTTCTACCTTTTTGCTATTAAAAATAATGCTATGATTAACATAAGCATATCCTTGTGTATTTGCTAATTATTTTCTTAGTAATAATTTCTAGCAGTGAAACTACTAGGGCAAATGATATGGATGCTTTGAAGGGTGCACCAATGTCATAGATGTTTTGCACAATTTTATCTCCCCCACTGGGTACTGGAACACCTGCTTCTTTACAAGTCACTACATGCAAGAGATTATTATGTTTCATTTTAAAATGAAATAAAGAATAAAATTTTCTTTTGCTATTTTTAATTGAGGTTTAAAACTTTTAAATAAATTTATTAGCCATTTGTATTTCTTCCTTTTCATTTGTTTATTATGTAATTTTTTCTCTGTTCATCCCTTTAAACATCAATTCAGAAGACCTGCTTACATGATGAGCATTTTAGTTGCTTGTCATGTATTGTTAATACTTTTTCAGTTTAGTATTTGCCATTTAATTTTGCCTATGTGAAACTTTTATTTTTTTTATGGAAAAATTTTGGAAAAGTTTTTAATATTTATGTCACAATACTCTCTTTTTTTCCCTCAAGGATTTGTCTCTGCATATATCCTTAGAAAGTTTTTTCCCAGTTATACACTGATCTTACTTATATATGGAATCTAAAAAATCACTCATATAAGCATAGAAGAATGGGGGTTGTCAGGGGATGGAAGTGGGAGAAATGGAGAAATGTTAGTCAAGTGGTACAAACTCTCACGTACAAGATGAGTAAGTTTTGGGGATCCAATGCATAGTTTGCACTGATAGTTAATAATACTGTATTATATGCTTGGAATTTGCTGAGAAAGTAAACTTTGTTTTCAACACACACACACACACACACACACACACACAAGGTAACCATGTTAGTTAATGAATGTGTTAACTTGACCCCTTGGTACTCTTTTCACAATGTATATGTATACCAAACCATCATATTCTACACCTTAAATATATACTATTTTATTTGTCAATTATACTCAGTAGGGCTGGGAAAAGAAAGATCTTTCATACTCCAAGACAAGGAAAATATAAACAAAAAGGGCAGTTCAACAAAGGATTTATATGAAACTGTTTGGGATCCTGAGATGTGTTATAATTTTACTCATCTCCTTCTGCACTTAGAGTTTGTTCATAAAGTGTTTTTTTAAAAAAATATTTTATTTATTTATTTGAGAGAGAGAAAGAGAGAGAGCACAAACTGGGTGGGGGGTTGTGAGGGGGGAAGGAGAAGCAGACTCCCCAGGGAGCAGGGAGCCCAATGGGGCCCAATCCCAGGACTCCAAGATCATGACCGACCAGAAGGCAGATGCTTAACCAATGGAGCCACCCAGGTGCTCCCATAAAGTACTTTTAAGTTAATATGGTTATCAACCATAACTAGAGTCTTTAAAATGAGAAGCTAGGGCAGCCCGGGTGGCTCAGCAGTTTAGCACTGCCTTTGGCCCAGGGCCTGATCCTGGAGACCCGGGATTGAGTCCCACATCGGGCTCCCTGCATGGAGCCTGCTTCTCCCTCTGCCTGTGTCTCTGCCTCTCTCTCTCTCTCTGTCTTTCATGAATAAAAATAAATAAAAATTTAAAAAAAAGAGAAGATAAAGGCTAGACTGGATTTTACTTTCAAAACTTTCAGGAGCTAAATACATGAAATAATTCCTCTTGGTGAAAAATATGGGTTTAGTTTTGAAAGGTCAAGAATTTACTTTCCAACTTAATTTTCACTGGCATTTTCACTGACAAGCACCACTCTCAGCAGGCATTGATATTTTCTTATTGTGAGAGAACAGTGATTGTCCTTCCTCAGATTTAACCTTTATTATTTCTTCAAGTCCTGCCATCTGCTATTACAAAAAAAAAAAAAAAAAAAAAAAAGCTCTGCACAAAATGAAGAAATTAATGGATGCTACCAGCTTTATGCAGAATAACCAGATAACTTAATTAACGAAGCAGGGTTTCCCATGCTTTTTGTAGAGTGAAATGCACTCATCAGAGAGCAAAAGTACAAGATAGAGTCAGGTGGGTTTGGGTTCAACTGTAATCTCTGCCATGTAATGGGGAGATGGTCCACACTGAGTGCTGATTGCCAATCCTTGCACTTTTAAAATGGAGACAAGAATAACTATTCTCTGGGTTAAGAGGAATAAGGTAATATACATAAACTGGCCAGTATGACCATGGGCAATTAGTAGGTCTCATCATTCTACACTACCTCACTGTCTTTATAAAGGTGGGAACCTTTATAAAAATTATTTCCTTTTTAGCAAAAATTGAAGGATGCTAATATTAGCTTTTCGTAGTTTTTATAATCACACACTGAAAAAAACTTGTAAATGACTATAACAAGTATTAAATTCTGAAACTGTTCATTTAAAACTACTTCTTTATATGGATAAATGAAATGTTTTTGTTAGAAGGAACTGCTGAAATACATTTTTGGCTAAAAACATGGGAATGCTATATTTAGAGAAACATTTGGCTAATACAAATAGTTAATTGCTTTTCTTTTACAGAGAGATGCTTCATGTCAGTCAACATATGCAGCTCACAGGCAATTACAGTGGAAGCCATATGTAGAATATATATTGTATATTTTCAGTCTTATTCATAGAGCAAAGCATAATGTGCTTAGAGTAGCACCATGGAATAGCTATTCGATACAGACTTCCTGCAAATGGTACAGTGGTTATGAGAAAGACTTGGAAGCCATCAGCCATGTGTATATTGGAAAGTAGGAAGGGCAAAAAAGTGACAGCATTTTTTTGAGAGTAAAATAATATTTAAATTACTACAATAAGTCCTTTTTCGCCCCTCTTATGGGTTCTGGTTTGAAAAGTACCATGCAATTAAAAAGAGAGAGAGAAAGCTGAACTATCAAGAAACTGACAGTACTGACAGAGCAGGGCACTTTTAGTTGAAATAACATGTTCTCTACAGTGTTGTTACTGAATCTGAATCTATTTCAGGTCCACTCCGATATTCAGTTAGGTAATAAATATTTAGTAATCCTGGTATCAATGAACCCGAGCCGCTGCAACACTAGAATAATGGATGGGACAGTAGATTTCCTCATGTTCACACTAGTCCAAAGTAATTTTTAATTCTACATCAGTACGAAGTAGGTCTGTCACTGAAACCAACAGATCTTAGAATATTGATGAAAGCGATGGATCTTCTTCCCATAAAATGCACATGGGCACATGCATGATTGTATATGCGGTTTTAGAAGACCCAAGGACCCATTGAATCCCATTCACGAACCTCACTCAACCTGAGACCTCCACAGCTTTGGAATAGATGTAACTTTGGGGGGGAAGGCAGAAGAGAGAGTCTTTCTCTGCCTGGTATATGTTGATTACTCCGGAGAAGGGTTAAATAACTTCAGTATCTTCATAAGTACTAAAGGTTATAGGGAAATAACAGCTCATTATGAACCATTTCCAGAACAAAAAAAAAATGGGCTTTATCAACAGTAAGGATTTGTATTTTAGACTGAGAACTGCTGGATTAGAGTCATTTTACACTAGGAATAGGAAAGCCTAAATCATATAATCTTTTACTATGTGTGATTTAATCGCCACTCTAAAGACAAATGTGATAACTTTAGTCTAAGTATTAAAATTTTTCATGAAAGTCTGCATTTGTTTTGTTATGATTAATTAATATACTGGCTTATAGAAATGCAAAATTTTACTTATTTATTATTTTTTTATTTTTTGAAATGCAAAGTTTTAGATTCCATCATAAATATTTTGATGAGGTAGTTCTACCATAGGGTCCAGAAAACTATATATTTTTTAAGATTTTATTTATTTATTCATGAGAGAGAGAGAGAGAGAGAGAGAGGCAGAGACACAGGCAGAGAGAGAAGCAGGCTCCATGCAGGGAGCCTGACGTGGGACTCGATTCTGGGTCTCTAGGATCAGGCCCTGGGCTGAAAGCAGCGCTAAACCGCTGAGCCACCCGGGCTGTCCAGAAATCTATATTTTAAGAAAATTATCCTATATCATTCTTTACAGACAGTAGAGCTCAGCTTTTGGGAGTCAGAAGCTTGTGGTACTGCTGTGATCTGCTTGTTATGGTATATTGGTAACAAGTGTCTATACTTTGCAGAATGGTAAATGTGAGTTTATCAAGGCGGAGAGGCAGACATCAACAGAGGACTCAAGAGGTAAGTGTGATAAGAGTAGGAGATTTCAAGGTCATGGAACTTCCATGAGACTGGATTAAGTGGCAGTTGCTAAGAAGACCTGCCCAAGACTTCTATCCTGAGAACCGTGGCAGCTTATGTGGCTCCAGGTATGTGCAATCCTAGCATTTCTGCCAGAGGAAGGGCCCACTCTGCATGCTGAGCATAGGTCACCGACACACTTAAGGAAAAAAATGACAGGTTTGAGGAGAGCCTCTGTTCTCATTAGCAAAGTGTGCAGAAAATTTGTAATAGGAGGGAGAAAATTGCACGAGAAAACCTCAGGAAGCACTGGACTTCAATAAATTTGACAATCTCAAATTCTATGACAACAGGTTAGAGTGCTAACAATAGTAAACATACATTGAGTGTTTCTTATGTATTGGTTTCTGGGTTAGGCACTTAATATAATTATTTTATTTTATTGATTAACTCAGGAGAACCCTATGAAGTATATATTTTTCTCCTCTGAGGAGAAAAGAGAAAAAAATGGAAACACAAAGAGTTTGAATAACAGGCTACAAGTTAGGTCCGAAGCTGCTATGTGGCAGTGCCTGAATCTGAAGATGGCCTGACTCCAGAGCCTGCACACCTAACCAGTGTCCACACGAGAAAGAGGAGAATGAGTGGAGCTGTGCCACCTCCCACCAGCAGCACCGTCATCATCGCTAACACAAAGCAGACTCTAATCTTGTGTTCTCTCACCATTAACTCAATATCAGAACTACATAGCAAGAGAAGTGCTATTATTATTCCATTTTACAGGTAAGAGGCACAGCTAGGCACTGAGAGGTGACTAGCCAAGGTCATGAGGCTTGTAGGTGGCAGAGCTGGGGTGTGTATCCAGCCAGTTGGGTTTCTGCGTCTATGCTCTTATCCTTGATGGTACACCCAGAGTATTTATGTAAGCATTTGTCTGTGAATAAATGACCAAGTTTTGATGACCCCTCCCAGGATCTCCACTTCACCGAGTAGATGTGCTTCTTCACATTCATAAGTTTACCCATCCCTTTTCGTGAATATAGTGTTTTCAAGAACTCATGGATTTGTCATGCCCTTACAATCCTTTTCAGATTATCTCCTGCTGAGAAAGAACTGTTGAATTATTATATTTAGCACAGTGCCTTAATAGGCTTTAAACTCTTGTATAAGACACCCTTCTGAGAATCCACACTGATGACATAATCAAAGAAGAGTTTTCTTGGAGAACCTTGGCAGAAGGAACTCATTTTGCTGGAAGAGGATCTTGTATGATGCTGGATTGGCTGTGTTGCTTTCACATGTTTCACATATGTGGGTTCCTACATCCGTGTTTAGGCAGAAGTCGGTGAAGGTGAGGAAAAGGATGCTGCCAGGCAGGCAGAGAACTCAAGTGCCTGAAATGGCTGTTGATGGCAGCTCCTATCTTGCAGAGATGTGCATCACATCCTGTCCCCATTCCTTGATTCCGGCCAGAGAGTAGGTTGGTCATGGGTGGGTGGCTGAGGACACTGTAACAAACAGCTCCTTGACCAAATATTCTGAGACTAGGATCCATCAAAAAGCTTAGTCTCACCAAATGCACTACTATAATAATTTGAAGCATGTCTTTATTTTATAAGTCTACTAGAAGTCAGCTTTGTGGGAGAAGTTCTGCGTCTATTTCCCTTCCTGAGCACAGGGAGACAGACTGTGGTCATACAATTACTTGCTCAAGCATAATAATCCTCTTGACGTGTGGTGGCCTCTATGGTCCACACCTTGGTGGTATGGATCAGTTAGCTGCAGTCTGTCTCTCACCTTTACATCAAATATATTCCAAAGTTAGTTGGAGTTTCAATTTTTACTGTGATTCCATGAGGTTTATCTTGCTTGCTCTATATTAAAAAACACCCTGTATAAAAAAAAAATTAGCCATGCCCCGATCCTCCTCGCCATAATGCTCTACATTTCCTTTTTCCCCCTACAGAGTTTATCAGCTCATACTACTATATAATTTACTTATTCATCATTTTTAGTGTTTATTGCCTTTACCCCATTGGAATGCAAACTCACAAGTGCAGGGATCTTTGTTTTCTTTACTGAAACATACTAAACATGTAGTACATAGGTAGGAAGCGATGAATAAACAGTGACTGAATGCTTTCCATTAAAATTAAACTTTGATTAAGTCTGATTAGAAAGCAATTCATTTTTCTAGTTTTGGAACTAGAAATGTATTATTTAAAGTTTTTTCTTGTCTCAGAATTTGAAACTGGTAGGTAGAGTGTAAAAACTATCCAAGCCTTACCTTGAAAGCCATTTTTAAAATCGGCTCCATTGGGTAAGAGATCTGGTATGTATTCACTGTAGCCACCTACATAAAACTGACTGACGACATTGAGACCAACCAGTCTTCCCGGGGAGATGATGGATTTATTTTTATGATCATCTACCTTCAAAAGGAAAAGAATTCAAAACCTATTAAAAAAGGAATTAATTCCCAAGGGTGAACTGTTAAGATACTGTTTTGTTATTTCCCATTAACTTGGCATGAAAAATTCACAAAGACCTGAATTTTGAAAAAATAAAAAACACCTCACCACTCTATTCTTTGCTTCTCTGCTGGTGTCTGTTACCATGGATATATTAATATTGCAGTGATGGTTTTGCATTTCAATCATAATCACAGTTCTCCAAAGATCAGGAGCTGGCATCCGGCTGGTCTTCCTCCTTCTACCCTTGCTCCCTCCCCTTCCATTCTCAATACAACCACCAGAGTAATTTATCAAAAAAAGTTACTCCACTGTGGTACTCAACCCCCCTTCTTAATTTCTCAGTTGTTCTCCATAGCTCTTGATAAAAATCTAACTTCTTAGCATGACATCGAAGTCCTTTGATAATACAGACCTGGTCCACCAACTAATCACCTCTTTCGCTCCTCCCTACCCCAGAGCCACACTGAACTACTTGCATTCTTCAACACACACTAGCTGCTGTTGTTTTTCTGAACTCCTATTTATTTGCAGTTGTGCTCAAGCCTCACCTTTGTAGGGGAGCATTTCCTGAGCCCTCTCTCTCACCTTATCTACATTAGTCATCCCTTTTACTTATCCCCACACCACTTAATTGCAAGCATGCTTCTCATCCTCAGCTGTGAGCACTGGTCTGTCAACTGCATGGGGCAGGCAGCGCGGGCCTCTTGCCTCTCGTCTCTATTGCACAGGTCCAATGATATATGGCAATGCTCCGCAAAGCTGTGGGATAGATGAAGGGATGACATTTTACCTTCAGCCAGCCCATCTGGAGGAGCCTCCCCAGACGGACTGAGTGGATGCCAAGGCTCAGATCGAGGGGATCACTGCTGATACTTGCCATGCCCGATCCCAGGTTGTAAGTATAAATGACACTGCCATTGCGCAGACCCACAGCCAGGAAGTCATCGCCGTTCAACCCTGGGATGAAAAGACATGTGAGGCATGCTTGCTGAGAGATAATTCAGGTTTCTAGTCAGCTTCACTTTATTGTCTAGTTCTGAGGTATAGACCAGCATATAGGAAGGTATAATAGACATGTAGCCTCTCATCGGCACTCAGGTATGTCTGTGTCTGGGTATTGTTGTTCACACCCTTAGAAATTTTGTGAACACCGAAAAGTTTTTCTTTGAAGCCACAAGGGTTCTTGCCAGCTGAGGGGAATGATCAATACCTAAAACGTTGGGATTAACATCTCCTTTTTGTTTGAATGAAATTCAGTGTACACTTTACAATACATAGAACTTTATAATAGAGTAGAACTGCTCTGATAGTTGAGGAGATTCAATAAATTGAGATAACCGAGTATCAGCTTCGAAAGTCTATGATTTGAAGAGAGTTTTAAAAATTGTATTTCCATAATTGCTCAGGATATGCTATAATTGTTTTCTTACAAACGCTCTTGGCCATACCCCCATGACCACTTAAAGATGGGTTGTGTCTATGTTCCCTTTTCTCATTCTCTCTCCATTAGCTCAGGACCATCCATAGAGAACAGTGAGGACCCAGAGCATTCAGAATACAGCTCATACAGACCCGTGGAAAAAGGGGAAGGCGGTTGGAAGAGAACCAACATCAGACACTAGAGAAGGGTTCTGGCAGTAGGTCCGGTAGCATATAGAACACTGGAGATGGTCAATGCTGCCAGCAAGTGGGCAGAACAAACGTAGGTTAAGGCAGAGCTTTTGAGTTAGGTGGACATAGGAGGTCTGTCCACAGGGAGGAGGAACCCAAATATATCATTCAGTTTCTGAAAGGTGTGTTTGTGGACTTAATACTGAGGTCTGCAGGTAGGAAACTAAGGCAAATACTTCTGCTCAGACGAAAAATATGAGGCCTGATAGAAGTAAGAAGTTTAATCAGTGAGCAAAAAAAGCAGAAGTGAGTCCTTGGACATGGACAAAGTTTGTTGTGAGTGTGCACAGCCTCCCTCTCCTACACTTTTAAGGTTGATGTTGTATGCTGCCTTGGCCTCTGCTGTTAGTCTAAGCAAGGTAAAGGAGAGGAAGATCTGCAGCGGGGGGGGGGTGGGGGGGGGGTTTCTAGATAGTGTAGAGAGATGGGCTTCCCAAGGCATTGGAAAATGGAAGACAAATATTTAGAAGTACTTGAATCTACCTGTGCTTTTCTCGTGGGTCTGCCATGGGCTGTGAGCTGGGTTATTTTTGGAAGCTCATCAGGTGAGCATGATACGCAGCCAGGGTTGAGAGCCCCAGTGTACGATTATTATTAGTATTATTAGTATTACTACGACGACGACTACTGCTACTAATTATACGATTATATACTAGTATTATTAGTATTAATAGTACTACTACTAATAAGATAAATGTGTTGTGTCTAAAGACTGCATAGGTATGGTGCTGACCACCCCAAGAGGTTATGCTTTCTATTTGAACCACAAAGTTGCTTCCAGCACAGAGAGGCAATGGTGATCTTAGAACTTGAAAGATCAAGGAGCCTTCGCATTCCTTTCTTACTCTCATTACTTCTCTGCATTGGCTAATGATTTACACTGAAAATGGTGACACTGACCTAAAGGGAGAGAAGGGAGTCCATAGATATATTTCTTTTCAGTCCTTCCTTAGCCCCCAGTAAGTGAAGGGAGAGAATGTTGACAGAACATGGGTGTTTCAAGAAGTGAAATGAAGATAAGTTGACTTGATTTTGTGCAGCATCTCTAGCATTCTGGTAAGAAAAATTACACATGCAGGTACAAGCTACAAAATACCAATTTTGGTGATTCTGCAAATGAGTTAAATGCTCTGATATTTGCATTTTAAACCGGCATTTCATGATATAAAAATGAATGATAAAAGTCTTGTTAATAATTTAGTATTTTAATTTTTCTTAACTTACACTGAAATAAATAGCAACTAAAAGACACCATAAAAGGTTGAGAGACCACTGAAGAAAATAAATACTTTCAGTACCTCTAATGGCATTTTTTCTTTGCTTTTTAAACAAGAGACCCTGAATTTTCATTTTCTAATGGGCCCCACAAATTACATAGCCATGCCTGAGGGGGGAATCTTTGTTGCCTTCATATAACAAACTGGGAGAGAAGAGCAAGCAATGAAAACACTATTAATCTGTGCATCTGAGGCTGTTGGGAGACTCTGTAGGTAGATGAGGTGCTAAGACTTGTGGGGGCAGATCTGCGTCAGGGTTTGTGGGGTGATACTGAGGTACATATGGGACCATTAAAGGTCACATAGCTGCTAGGTGGCAGAGCCTGCATCTAAAGTCACCCTGATGCCAGAGACTATACTCTTAATCACTGTCCATGTAGCAGAGAAAAAGAAGCATGTGTCTGGCTGGAGCTGTGCCACCTCCCACCACTACCAGCTCTTCCTGAATGTTCCTTTCTGAGGAATAAGGGGAATAATAATATCTCTTAGGAGTTTTCTAAGGATTAAGTGATATTTAATATCGGTACAGTGCCAACCCAGCACATGGTAGGTTCTCAATAGGTGCATTTTTTTTTCTTTTCTCCTTGACTAGGCCTGACCTTAGCTTTGTATATCCTGTTTTCTTCTCCTACTTCATCAGTACAAAGCCTGGGAAGCAGGTATGCTTGGCCCTTAGGCAGGAGCATGCATCTGTTCTCAGTTAACCTTTGGGGTCAGGGACAACCATAGAGTTTTTCTTTTTTCTTTTTCTTAAACCTATAGACTGATTGTTTCAGTGCATTACTCTGATCTAACTGAAATTTTTTTGAGGGTCAACCATGTAGGTGAAGTGAAGGGACTTGTGGGTATGTTTGTTAGCAACCATTTATATGTCTTATGTCACTTTCCTGTGACATTTACTGAAGTGAAAATTTCTTGCCTTAAAGCATGTAATAATATTAACAATGACATATTTCAAACAACTACCACTAATTGAATTGCAGACTCAAATTTAAGTGTTCCTTTATCACATTACTCTATGAGTAGCTCTGAGAAATATTTGGGCAATTTCTATTTTTACATTTGTCAATTGACAAAGTTACAGATGATATTTGGCATTTATACTATTAGAGATTTTTAGTGATTGACACAGTGAGTTTGTTCATAAAAAGAATTGGAACTAAGCTCACTTGGCATGCAGAACCTAAAGCCAGAGTGAACCTTAATGAAACCAGGCTTAGGAAGAAGATTTTCAGACAAAGCAAGGAATATTTGTTGGATATTATTTAGTAGCTGATGCTAAGAAGGAAGGATTTAGTGAGATTATGTTGTGTAAGTGGTAAAGGGGGAGGAAGGAAACAATAGGAGATAACTTTGGATGAATAGTAGCTATGAATAACAAGATCTAGGAAGCGAATAGAAATCCTTTTAGAATGTACAGCAAAAAACTAAAACCAAACAAACTTGGTCTCTCTTTGGCTAGAAAGAAGAGTCATTATTCAGTTCCACAAATATTGTTTAGCAGAGAGCTATGAAGTGGGCCATGTGTTGGAGAACCATATTTAGCATTATAACAACTCATAATGTTGCTTACAGGAGATCTCATGGGGGAAGAAGATGAGATGCTGTGGTCAGAAAAGCATCTGGCCTCATAATGGACAGAGAACAGTGACTTAGCAAGAGAAGCAAGGACAGTCTAAATAAAGAGAGGGATGGTGGCCAGGGTAACAATGATAAATAATGGAAACAAAGGAACTCTTGTACACTGTGGATGGGAATGCAAACTGGTGCAGCCACTGTGAAAGTCATTATGGAGGTCCTTCAAAAAATTAAAAATAGAATTACCACATGACCCAGCAATTCCACTAGTGAGTATTTATCCAAAGAAAATGAAAACACTAATTTGAAAAGATACATGTACCCCTATGTTTACTGCAGTGCTATTTATAATTGCTGAGATATGGAAGTGTCCATTGATAGATGAATGGATATAGGTTATGTGAGATACACGCACACACATATAGTAGAATATTATTCAGCCGTAAAAAGAATGAGATCTTGCTATTTTTCAACAACATGGATGGACCTAGAAGGTATTATGCTAAGTGAATAAAGTCAGGCAGAGAAAGACAAATGCTACATGATTTCAGTTATATATGGAATCTAGAAAACAAAACAAACAGACACACAAAAGAAGCAAAAACAGGCCCTTAAATATGGAGAACAAACTGGTGGTTATTGGAAGGGAGTAAATGGGGAGATGGGCAAGATGGATGAAGGGGAGTGGGAGGTACAGGCTCACAGTTATGGAATGAGTAAGTCACCAGGATGAGACATCCAGCATAGGGAATGTAGTCAATGTGGTTCTGTAATAGTGTTGTATGGTGACAGATGGCATCTACACTTGTGGGCATAGCAACCTATGAATCATATGAACTGCTATGTTGCATACCTGAAACTAATGTAAAATAGGGTATCAACTATACTTCAATTAAAAAAAAATGGAAACAAGGTGAAGGATGCTGCCATGGATTATCTGGAAGGAAAGATCAAAGAGGTTGAACTTTACTGGATTTGCTTGTAGTTTGTTTTTAAACTTAAAGGTTTGGGCAGCCCCGGTGGCTCGGTTGTTTAGTGCCACCTTCAGCCCAGGGTGTGATCCTGGAGACCCGGGATTGAGTCCCATGTCAGGCTTCCTGCATGGAGCCTGCTTCTCCTTCTGCCTGTGTCTCTGCCTCTCTCTCTGTGTGTGTATCAAATAAAAAATAAATAAATAAATAAATAAATAAATAAATAAATAAATAAATAAAATCTTAAAAAAAAAAAAAAAACCTAAAGGTTTTAGTATTTATACCAGCAGCTCTCCAACCTGGCTGGACCATATCAGTATAGCCTCTGATTAACTTGCAAGCATGGACAGGAAGCAGAAATCTATATATAGAAGGGAGGAGGGTATCAAAGGTTTCAGATAGTAAGCCCAGGAAAAATCATACAGGTCACTTTGACCTGAATGAAGAGAGAGACAAAAACAGAGAGAAAATAGGTAGACCTTAGTAGCGTGCTGGCATACCATATGGTGATTGTAAAGGAATTTTTATGAGAAAAACACCAGGCAAATTCAGTAACAGTAATTAGTGTTGGTCTCATTAGCTTCACCTTGAAGGAAGACCTGCAGAAGAGTAGCTAGTGGTTGGAACCACTGACTCATCAACAAAATCCTTAAAAGGAAGAATAAGACTCATGTATAAAAGAATTAACCCAAGCCTATGCATTGGAGATAATTTCTGGGAGAACCTGTCTTGCTGTTTCTCCCACTGATTTTGGTCAATTACTGTCTGTTGTAAATCATAAAGCTGAATGTACATATGCTCTCACTTGGTCTGCTCAGAAGGATACCCCAGAAATCAGAACCACTGGGCTGCAAAGAGGTAGAAGCTCGGGGATGCCTTGGTGGCTCAGCAGCTGAGCATCTGCCTTCAGCTCAGGGCGTGATCCTGGAGACCCGGGATCAAGTCCCACGTTGGGCTCCCTGCATGGAGCCTGCTTCTCTTCTCCCTCTGCCTGTGTCTCTGCCTCTCTCTCTCTCTCTCTCTCTCTCTGTGTCTCTCATGAATTAAAAAAAAAAAAAAAAAAAAGCTCATTCTCAGGTGCCCTGGTGAGGATTCAGAACTGTTGGAAGGCTTTTCCTGGGATTCTTGGGCTGTTCCTTGGTTGCTCTAAGGGGGCATATTGGGAAACTAAAACATGAATATAGACAGTTCTGTAAAATACCTGTGTATTTCAGTGCTCACCATACTTAAAGGTTATTATTGAGCCTTTAAAAAAAAGATTTTATTTATTTATTCATGAGAGACACAGAGAAAGGCAGAGACACAGGCAGAGGGAGAAGCAGGCTCCATGCAGGGAGCCTGATGTGGGACTTGATCCCGGACTGGGCTCACACCCTGAGCCAAAGGCAGATGTTCAACTGCTGAGGCACCCAGGCATCCCTCTTATTGAAACTTTTATGTCACAGAAGCATGATAATTCTTGTTCAGGTGTCCAACAACCTTTTAATTCCAGTAGAAAAAAAAACTTTCTGAAGTATTTTATTTAGGATGACATTTTGATTTATAACTACAGAAAGCAAATGTAATTTGTATTATTTCTTCAAACTATTCTTCCAGTTTGGTGAAATATTATCATGTATTAAATCTAATTTACCTCTCTCAAAATGATACTGTACCTGGAGCCCGCAGAGGTAAGCAGTGCCCCCGTATCACAAAGGCTCTTTACTCATTGAACTTCTGGCTGCCCATTTCTCCTTCTCCCTCTCTTTTGAAAAAATGGTGATGATAATACTGTCACAGGACTGTCGCTAGCAATAACTTAGAGTGTTTTATAAGATCTTTGCAAATAGATTCAGAAATTCTAAGTGACAAGTGGATTTTTCTTTTCCCTTCTAGCTTTCCTGTCCTGAGTGAAAGAATAGATGGGAGAGGAGTCACCAAGATGATTCTGTGACTTTCTGGTCCAATGAAACCTGCTTGGCGAATGGTTCCTGGTTCCTGGTGGGAGTTCTTTTCTGAAAAGCCAGTCCTTGTGTACAGATACTTTGTGAGGGTATGTGACTATTATTCTAGGGCTTATAAAGCTTTTATATTTCTGAAAGAAGAAAACTGCCTTTTAATTAAATATTCTTGACTTTGGACACATAATTAAGCTTTAGTTGACTGTTCAAATGGTCATGAGAGGGTCAGAGAGGAAGCTAAATTCGATATGAGTAAAGAGAGAGGTGTGAATGATTTCAGCAAAATAATGGAAGGAGCTTATGAAATTAGAATGAAGCTAACGTGATGCAAAGCAAAAATATATCTAACTTGATGTGTGAGAAATAAGACCCAAGAGAATGAAAGTCTCACCTACTGGAACAATATATATTGAGTGGTTCAAGATTCTAGATATTGAAGCCATTTTTACTCCATATTCAGTGATGATATCTGCTTTAGTGGGTGCTAAACTAAAATTAAGATGACTGGAGGTTTTGGGATGCCTAGGTGGCTCAGTCGGTTAAGCTTCCGACTCTTGACCTCAGCTCAGGTCTTGATCTCAGGGGTCATGAACTCGTGCCCCATGTTTCTACGTAAAAAAAAAAAAAGATAAGTGGAGGTTTTTGAATGAAATCATAAGGAGCTTACATTCTCGGTTTATCTTATGATATGTACTGTACAGCTTCTATTTTTATTTTTTCATTTTTTTTCCTCTCTCTTTTTTAAAAAAAAATTATTTATTTTAGAGGAGGACAAAGACAGAGTGAAGGAGGGGTGAGGGGAGAGGGAGAGAAGCAGACTCCCCACTGAGCCAGGAGCCCCACACAGGCTCAATCTCATGACCCTGAGATCATGACCTTGAGCTGTAAACCAAGAGTCTGATGCTTAACCGACTGCAGGACCCAGGTGTCCCTGTACTGTACAGCTTGTACACCAAATCATAGTGGCAAACTTTCAGCTTCCTGTTCTGTAGATATGACCATTAAACTAAAGATATTCTAGAGCTCTGAAAGCATCAGAACCAGGCACAGCCCTGTGCACAATGTTCCTTTGTTAACCATTGTGTACAAGGAGACCATGTAGTTTCTACTTCAGGAGATTAAATGATTAAAATGTAGGCAATGTAAACTAGCTACTGTTGTGGCCAAGTCAAGATGATGTCCTGGCTTCCAGCTGTGCTGGTGAACAGACAGTGAGGGAAGGATGACAGCAATAACCAATGCAACGTTGTGCTCAAAGCACATGAGAATGTGATACACCACATTTTCTGAGGCTACACATGGCCCATATTTTTCTATGTTTTGACCAAAAAGAGCTGAGACTAGAAAAAGTGGGAAGTCTGGGTCTCTCTTGCTGTTTGCTGTCAGAGATGAGATAATGAAAATAAGGGATGTAAACACCAGTTTGTGGGTACACTTGAGTTTCCATAAGGTGCTCATTGGAGGTGTAGAACAAAGAGTGAAAATGTGGGCTTGTAGTGGATGGATTTGCAATTTGCCCTTCGGATGTTCTTTTCTGAGATCAAGTTTATGCACATTGAACTATGCATGAATGAACATTCCCTTCCATATAAATTAAAAAAGGTGTGGGGGCTCCTGGATGGCCCATTTGGTTAAATATCAGACCTCTGATTTTGGCTCAGGTCGTGATCTCCAGCTCTGCTCAGTGCAGAGTTGGTTTGAGGATTCTCTCCTGCCCCTCTCCCTGCTTGCACGTGCACTCTTTTTCTAAATAAATAAATAAATAAATAAATAAATAAATAAATAAATAAAATATTAAAAAAACAAAAAATAAATAATAAAGGCCAGAGGATTTGCAGGGATCTACGTATTTTTGTCATTTCAATGCTCTTTAAGTACTGGTCAAATGTGACAATTTTCATGTATTTCTCAGTCAGTAATGTGAATTAGTTTTGGACAGCCATAAGAACTCAAATTATTTAATAACTCCGACAACTTTGACATCATCGTCCAGGATATTTAATTTCACAACAGTTAAGATTTGATAGTTTGAGGTTGTCAGGAAGAAATTCTCATAATTTCTACTCATTCTGATGAGATTGCAGAAGAAAATAATGAACATTCTTCTATAGTAGAAAATATTGGGTCAGAGCATACACTGTCAGTTATGTTCCAGAATGCCTCAGTACAATGGAATTGGGAGATGTGTTATATTAAGGAATTGGCTACAACCTGCTCTCTCATTCATCAGGCATCTTCCTTCTGCCCTATCTGAATCAAAGCTCTATAAAAAACAGGCTGAGCTGATTGGATTTTGTGATGCGCTCCCCCCTTCATTTTTCTTTTTCTGTACTGTAGATGACATTCATTTCATCTTTTCCCCCAGAAAAACATCAAGCTATATTTATGCGCTCTTATTTCTGTTACAGTTAATAACCAAGGGCTTGAAGTAAATAAGATATTATTTGGCATGAAATATGAGGTAACCTTTCCTAGTTAATTACTGCAGCATAGAAGACCTACATGCTAGGAACTGACAGGAAGCTATGCACACAAAGCACTTAGGTACATAGATCAAAGAACCAGAAGTTATATACGTTTTTTTGAAAAATTGTATCACTGTATTATACCTTTTTAATAAAGGCTAATGTTGAGATTTTAACTTACATTTCAATGATGTGAACAGAGATACATGTGCCCCCTCTATCCTTTATTTAGGCCCTACCTTCTTCACTACAGTCCACATCAATCTTGATATACAGTATTACAAGCCAACCAGAATAGTCTCTGTCTTCAGAGAGTCTTTCGGTTAGTGAAAGAATCAATAAGTATGTAATTATTGATTTCTCACACAGTGCCAATCCTGAGAATGATGCAGTTGGGGATACAAAATATATTAAAGACAGGGATTGTCTAAAAGGAATTTAAGAAAGACTGCTAACTCTGGGAAACGAACTAGGGGTGGTAGAAGGGGAGGAGGGCGGGGGGTGGGAGTGAATGGGTGACGGGCACTGGGTGTTATTCTGTATGTTAGTAAATTGAACACCAATAAAAAAAATAATTAAAAAAAAAATAAATAAAAACCTGCACATGAAAAAAAAAAAAAAAAGATTAAGATTAGGAAATTGCCACTATTTTAATGTTTTTGATTTATGAATTTGGTAGCTTCATATGATTCGAAGTCGTGGTTGTAAATGACAAAGAAGTATATAATTATTATGGGACATAAACTCCAAGTTCTAAAAAAAAGAAAAAGAAAAAACCAAGTTCTATATATAGGCTTTGTGTTGATAGGCTGTAAGGAGACCCAAATTCATCGGAGGATGCTGTGGGATCAAGCCCTGAGTGGGGCTCTGCACTCAGTGGGGAGTTGGCTTGAGGACTCACTCCCTCTGCCCCTACCCCTGCTCGCATGTGCACACTCTCTCTTTTCAAATAAATAAAAATATTAAAAAATAATTTTTAAAATTAATTAAAGTGAACTGGGTCAGGCATTCCAGGCAATAGAAGCTGTAAAGATAGAGGTATGAGGGCAATGGAATAAACTGGCTGCTTATACAGACTGTTGGGCTGGGGACTAGCTGGGCTCAGGCTGGGAGGGAATGGGAATGGAAATGCCAGTGGGGCTGCTCTAGTGCTAATTGTAGAGGACTAGTTGAAATGGAAGGCTCACAAAGAGAAGCACACTAAACAAATTCCTTGACTGTTCTACTTGGATGAGAACTCTACTTTCTGAATTCCATCTTTTGTATCAGTTATGTGCCTCTTTTCATTCAGTGATGTCTATGTTCCTGATATGCATGCATGAGACACTGTGATGGATGCTATGTATCCTGGACATGGCTTCTTAGCTCTGATTTAGTATTGTTAGTTAACAAAATCTTAAGTACATACATGTTGTGACTCCCTGAATCGATTTTAAGTTTTAGTGTAACAGGGACCATGGATTTTTGCATCTATTCTTTAAAAAACTGTAATGGGTATCTACATGTGACAGCCACTTTAGTTATATATATATAAAAAAGCCATTGTTGTGGTTCCCAAAGAGATCCGGACACAAAGAAGATAGGATAACAGTTCCCAGCAAACTGTAGTGAGATTAATTAATTCTTGAATTTTCCTGAAGGATTAAAGACTTCAAAGAATGATCTTTTGAGCTGTGTCTTTTAGGATAGAAGTATTTTGGAGGCATGAAAGTGAAGTGTGGGTGGCTTAGGAAGATGGAATAGCCTCGGTAAAAGCATAGAAATGGAGGACATGGCAACATGATGCAGAATGTTCACATGTGCCAATACAGCCAACTATAGGGCAGACTGAAGGAAAAGGAGATTGTGCAATAGCCAGGGGCCAGATAAATGTCTATACATATTATGTAAAGGATCTTATTAGGTGTGTACGTTGTGATGAAGCATGCTGATTAGGCAAGGTAAGTTTGGATTTGAATGTTAGAATGATCTGCTGTAGCAAAGTGGGGAACAGAGGGGAGGAGACGCATGACTGGCAGGGAGCCTGGGAAGAAGGCTGTTGCTCCTGCAATAGTCTGTGATAGACGGGGCCCAAATGAGGAGAAGAAAGAGTCAAGAAGCAGAAAATACAAAAAGCAACTGGGAGGTAAGATGGACAGACTTTGGAGTTTGATAGAACATGGGTGACAAAATGAAGAGAAGACAATATTCATAAGTGTATCACCAGTACCTAAAAGAATGCCTCATTGAGGGCGCCAGCAAATATTTGTCAAAATGAATAAAGGGAGAAACCTAGATGACTTCTGGGTTTGTAGCTGAAGCATAATGTTTATTTATTTTTATTTTTTATTTTTATTTTTTTAAGCATAATGTTTATTAATGGCAGTTGCCTGCAGAAGGGATAAAGGAGGGGAAGATACTGTAATCACCTGTGGACCACTGTGGGACATGGTGTGGTTTCCAGAAGAGCCAAACTATAAGACGTACACTATGAGGGAGTAAGGCGTAAGGAAGGAAGAGGAGCTAATAAAGGAAATGTCAAATATGACTGCAGAAACACAGGAATGGGATTAGGTTAGGTTACAATCACAAGTCAGGAGAGACATTTTCAAGTGAATGTCTGACAGGGTGATTTGTCCAGTGTTCAATGAGAATGAAATCTGGCAAAATAAATGCTTAGCTTTGGGAAACTTGGAGGAATAACATCAGTGTTGGGCAATGAAGGTCCTTTGCCTCTTTATATGGATGTGTCAGAAATTAGAGGTTGGCTTACATTTTATTTATATAAACTCAAGCTTTGTGCATCTTTTAACCTGAGAAAGACAAAGGCGGCATGGGAAATGGTGATTTTAGTGGTAACAACCAACGAGCAGGTAGGAGACTGATGTTACCAAATAATTAAGAAACACATCTAAGTGTGGAGATAACACTGTTAAAAACACTGACTTAGGGGACGCCTGGGTGGCTCAGTGATTGAGCATCTGCCTTTGGCTCAGGTCATGGTCCTGGGGTCCTGGGATGGACTTCTGAATTGGGCTCCCCGCAAGGAACCTGCTTCTCCCTCTGCCTGTCTCTCTGTGTCTTTCATGAATAAATAAAATCTTTTAAAAAAAAACCAAAACACTTAGATCATAGTTTCTTACATAAAATAAGACAACAGCAAATTGTATGGTTGATATTAATTATATCCATTATATTTTACAGGAATGTGTATTTTTTAATTAATAATTTTATGTGACATAAATTGATGAGTTATCCCAACATATGACATTATGGGCAGTAATTACATATCTCAGTCCTTTTCTAAATATGGTCTAATTTAGCTGGTCCCTGGAGGTTTTGACTAGTTGCTCTCAAACATTATTTACATAAAAAGCACCCAGCGTGCTTGATAAAATTCTATTTTTTTTTTAATTCAAGAAGGTTTGGGAATTAGTATTTTAACAAGCGCCCTTATGTGATCATGGCACAGGCATGAAGAGGTCCTACTTAAGATAACTCTGCCTTAAAAAGCTCTTAAGTGCCTGCTACCTGCATTTTTAAGCTGTGTTCTTGTTCCCCCAGGTGGTTTCATGTAGAATTGCATATTTCAGATTTTTCATTTTCACTCCAGAGGAAACAGCTCCACAATATACCTGTTATTTAGTCTTTATTTAATCATTCTATAAGCCTAAAAATACAAATGCAGAATGATTGAACATTCCGCTCCTTATCTATTGAGCAGATGACTAGAGAGGACCAAAAAATGTCACAAGAAAGAGTCCACATTTTACAAATGCTGTGTTAAAAACATTGCTTTTTGCTTGTCTGTTTTTGTTTTGAAATTTTTGAAGGATTCTTCCTGGAAGAGTACTGGGGAATTAGTTGGTGGCAGCATTTGCACAGGCAAGTGTTTATCCTTTACTTGGGTTCTCCTGAATCTTTCAGAATTTAGAAGATTCGTTTTAAAACAAGAGAGACACAGGTCTTCAATGCTCATTTGAATTTTTCATCAGCCAGGCTTTTTTTGTGTGGCTTTTTGGGTTCTAATTAAAAAGGATATAATCAGGGGCGCCTGGGTGGTTCTGTCAGTTAAGTGTCTGCCTTCGGCTCAGGGCATGATCTCAGGGCCCTGGGATTGAGCTCCACAGTGGGGTCCCTGGTCAGGGGGGAGTCTGCTTCTCCCTCTCCCTCTGCCAGCCGCTCCCCCTCATTGTGCTCTCTCTCTCTCTCTCTCTGTTAAATAAATAAATAAGTAAATAAGTAGGTAAATAAGTAAGTAAGTAAGTAAATAAATAAATAAAATCTAAAAAAAAAAGGATATAATCAAAGGACATATGATGGAGGATGTGTGGAGTAGAGTCAAGGGTAAAAATTCCTTCTTTTTCCCCTTCTTCCCTGCCTTCTGGCAGTCACTCAGCAGATATTTGAGAGGCTTTGTGGGCAATGTGGAGATACCCGGGACAGCATTTTTCTGAGAGAGAAATTTAGCAAACCAAAGTTCGTAACAAAGGGTGTGTGCTCTAAGTGCCAGGCACACTCTCAATGCCCAGAGGCAGGGAAGGTTGACCCAATGGATGGGAGGAAGGTAGCAATGGGTTAAAGATGGGTTAAAGATCTGAACTGGAAACCCCCAAGAACAGCTACTTTTAAAACCTTTGTGTGGCTGTGTTGCTGTCTTACACGTCATGCAATTATCTGCTTTTGTGGCAGTTCTCATATTCATTCATTCAGTACTGGTTATGGGTCAGGCGGTGTGCTAAGTGTAGGTGTATAAAGTCGAAGACGACTGGCTTGGTCTCTCTCCACACAGAGCTCCCATTCTAGGAGTGGAAACAGACAAAAATAAACTATCTAAAAAATAGACAAAAATTCTAAATGGAGGTATAGACTTTAAAGAAAACAAATAAGCTGTGGTAGAGACTAACTTGGATGCAGTGTGATAGCATCTACTTTTGTGAAGGTGGCTGGGGAAGGCCTCCCTGAGAAAACGGAAGCTGCCATGTGTACTGAATCCCATTCTGTTTTAAGTGCTTTTCTCGTATGAACTACGTTAATCCTCACAACTCCATTTGAGAATGTATAATTATTAGACCATCTGACAAGTGAGGAAATAGGCATAGAGACATTGAGTAAGTTGACACATAATCTGTCGGTGTGGAGACTGCATCCAAGTCTACATGCCCAGGCCTCCCCGCCTGCTCTCTTGACCGCTCTGACAGCCATCTCCAGTCAAGGCGGAGGAAAGAGCCCATACAAAGCCTCTGCGACAGGCAAGTGCTTGAGCCTTAAGGCACTGCAAGAAGACCTGTGGACAGGGGCACAGGGCTGAGAGAGCTTGAGGTTGGAGATGGAGACAGGGGCCTGATCCTGAAGGTCCTCTGAGGACATGGTAGGGAGGGTTGGGCTGCATCCTCAGTACAGTGGAAAGTCACAGGTGGCTTTTAAGCAAGCCTTTAAAACAAGTAACTCTTGCCATGACTCGGAGAATGGACTGCAGGTGGGGAAGGCTGGAGGGAGATCAGCTTCCAGGAGGTCATGCAGTTTGGCAGTAGAGATGGGGCCGAGATTCTGACAGACTTTGGAGGTGGAGTGAACAGCACTTCACATGATAAAGTGCCCCCCCCCCCCATCCTCCCAGAAGTGGTCAGAGGCTGACACCCCACCCAGCTCCTTTCAGAAATGTGTTAATACAGAAACCACTGTTCCAAATTAGAGCAGTCACTGAACGAGTCGAAAAGAACAGAATATGTTATGTACCTAGCACAATAGAACCACTGATGGTTGAGAGAAAGGTCCTTTTCTGGTGTAATATGTTGATTTCACAGATGAGAATACTGAACTCAGAGAAAGTAGGTGATTAACTGCTTAACTAGTCAGCTACCGACTTGGGAGTAAAATATATGTGCTCTTCCTTGATTCCACACAAGATGTAACTGGTTTCTACTTAAAACAGACAAATTTAACTTATAAGTTGATTTCCCACCAATACTAGGACATTGGAGTAGTATATCACAGGCCGAGCACTTTCTTAATTACTCACTTCTTCAATTTGGAATGGTTTCCTTTGAGGGCAACCATTCCCATTTCACAACACTTGGTGAAATGGTGTTCCTTCTGAGAATTTCCCTTCTCTCCTTCTATATGGAAACAGAAAGAAACAGAGGAAAGGACAAGTTAATAAGCTCACCTCTCATGTGACAATTACCCTTTTCTGCTCTCCTGTTTGCCTGCAGGAACTCTTGCCCTCGGTGTGAACAGGGCTCCTTCAGAAAGGGTCAGGGAACTTTGGAAGGCATTGGATTACAAGAAACATGCTTGAGGCAGAAAACAGGAGGAGGCTACATTTAGGCAAATGTCTCCTTTATCCACAGCCAATTAGAGTACCCCTGAAAAATTTTCTAAAGTATTCTTAAAGGAGCTAAGCAAGTCCTAGAGGGTTCAATTAATCTTACCATGGCCCTTCTGTCCAGTGAAAAATATTAAGTTATTTTGCAGTGCCGAGTGATTATTTGCCAGCTGAAACTTCAAGTGGAATTCATAACCGAAGCTGATGTCTGGGATCCGTGAATAAGCCAGGAATGAAGTGTATCCAAAGGCATCTGTGCCACTGAACCTGGGCTCAGTAATATTAATAGCTGTGGAAAAACCCAAACCAAATTGTTAAAATAAACCTGCACATGTACTTGTAAAAGGAGGGTTATATTTTGCTGATGTATCTGGCCAGAGACTCTGTTTACTATCACATTAATTAGACTTAAGTGCCCTTCAGCATTGAGCAACTAAGTGACTCAATGGGGAATTTCAAAACCAGAACAAAGGAAGTGCAGTGTTTTGAGATCCTGTATATAAACCTTTCACTCGCATACCCTTTATACATAATGAAGAATTTACTTAAAAAAAGAACCCCTATATTTTGAGGAGTAATTTTTGAAATAAAAAAAGATCACCGGCAAAGTATTTGCCCAGGTGCTTTGTATACATGATCTGACATCTGAACACTGGCTGTGACTTAGACAGGAACTCAACAGCTTGAAACTCTGCTTTTCTAGTCCTGCACATCCGTGAGAGCCAAAGCCATAGGTCGGGGTGGGAAGGCCAAGACATGGGCAGGAAACAGATCGCTTTCCATCACCATGTTGTCGATGACCAGAACTGTTCTTTAAGTAGAAATCTTTGTTTCAAAAAATATGTTTTTTCTTGTTCTGTTAAGATGCTTGTTAAAAAAATGAAAGCATGGGTTTCAATAGGACTGAAACCGTAGGGAGATTTAGTAGAAACCGAAAATGGTTAAAAACGAAGTTCAAGAGCCAGTGTGGACAAAATAGAACTTAATTGAGGGGTACTCTTAGCCAGCTAGGCTCTTTTCATCCTGCCTCTAATCTTGTTTCCAACTTTTCTCTTTTACTGCTCTGTTTTGTTTGTAAATAGTCCCAACTGGCTTCTATTTCCCCACTGCAAAAGGACCACAGGAAATGGGAAGGGGGCTTTTGATCCCTATCCCTGTCTGTCTGTTAGGGATGGTATTCCCAGGTTAAAAGATGTTTCTAGGATTTATTTTTAATAGTTGAAGGCAGCTTGATAGAGGGAAGAAGAGGTTTTTTTGATTACCTTATATTGCTCTCTTCTTCTCAAGAGATGTTGCCTCTCCTGGGAAGTTGTAAAACTAGAATTTTTATAAGCCTTAAGAAATATCCTCACTCTGGTACCTAATGCTTAAAACAAAACACTTGTTATATCTGGTTATAATTGTTTATACAGCAGATAATTGTACTATCCTGGGAAAAGTGATTCCACTTATTAGAGGCTTTTATTTCTGCTTGTTTCATACAACTATTCAGGTAGGGTAACTGTATGGAATCAGCTGAATAAGATTTCACTACAATCTCATTAGTTTAGGGGCACTTGGGTGGCTCAGTGGATGAATGTCTGCCTTTGGCTCAGGTCAGGTCGTGATCCTGGGGTCCTGGGAGTAAGTCCTGCTTTGGGCTCCCCGCAGGGAGCCTGTTTCTCCCTCTGCCTATGTCTCTGCCTCTCTCTGTGTCTCTCATGAAATAAAATCTTTTAAAAAAAACCTTATCAGTTTATTCTTTGGATAAGTGTTCTTTTTCCCCAAACTCACCAGAATCCAAAACATGATTGTGAGACATATCACCTCTTATATTTATTTTTTATCTAATGAAGTAATTTATGGTTTGTGTTCCAGAGGCAATACATCTACGGTCTTCCTATCAGGGATTTTGCTTGCAGTAGTACTGTAGGTAGGATGGTTGAAGGAAATGAAATGTACTGGAATTGAAACAAAATAAAAAACCGAGTGTTTTGATGTTGCCATTAAAAAAGACAGTATTCAACTAAATGCTAAAATAGAGGAATTTTTTTTAAGTAATGACTCAACAATATTTCTTCCAGTTTATAATTTACAACTGGGACTACTTATCGATTTAGTACTACATTTAGGTTAGATCAAGAGATATACCTTGTAGGTATTTCGCTATCAGATTCTATGCTAGATGCTGGTAACACATAGATAATAAAGCACCATCCTAAGCCTCAAGGAACCAGTGTGTGGTCAATTAATGTATCCACATGAACTGGATGGAAAGTTGAGTTGAAAGCTGATGAGCAGCAATTTACCTGGCAGATGAAAAGGAAACATCATTTCAGGTAGAAAGAATAGCATATTTTCAGGTAGGGAGGCCCAAACAGTGTGTCATACTCGAGCAGCTCACAGCATATGTCAATTTTAGAATGAAGTTTAAAAAGGAAAAGTACAAGCAAATGTAATGAGATAGTCAGATGAGGGTCAGATTATGAAGGGCTTGATATTTTCTCTATAATCTTTGAGTGGTTGGGCAATGGTCAGAGTTGCCTCTTAGAAATATCACTCTAGTCATGAAATATGAAGGCTGGATTAGATGGAGAGAGTGAGGACCAAATTTTAAGAACAAAAATGAGGACTTTGATGACACCAAGAAATCTAACAATGAGCTAAGCTTACACTGAATTGTAAATGTGAGGAAATATATAGGTCAGTCATGGAAAAAGGTAATGGTGTGGTATTTATATAAACAGTGAACAGAAATGTATCCAATAAGAATAAGTTTATAACACAATTTCATACCACTGAAAAGAAGGACAATGTTTACTGAAGACTGAAGATAACTATGCCCACAGGAAAAAATCCATCACACTCTGCACATTTCTTAGTCTAAAGCTACACCGTCAAATAATGTCGACACTCACCACATGTGGCTGTTGAGTACTTGAATTGTGGCTAGGTTGGCTGAGATGGAGAAAATAATGTAAAATATTTTTTTTTCCAAAAAATTTATTTATTTGAGAGACAGATAGAGAGACAGAGAGAACGTGAGGGCACGTGCTTGCAGTGTGGAGAGGCAGAGGGAGAGAGAGTCTTAAGCAGACTTTGTGCTGAGCATGGAGCCTGATGTGGGGCTTGGCCTCATGACTGTGAGATCATAACCTGAACCAAAACCAAGAGTTCAATGCTTAACCACTTAGGTGCCCCAAGAATATAAAATATGTTATTAATAATATTTTATATGCATTAAATATTGGGTCAAATAAAATATATTGTTAAAATAATTTTCACCTGTCTTTTTTATTTTTAAAAATGTTGCTACTAAAAAAATGAAACTACACAGGCAACTCATATTCTACTGAATAACTCTGTAGAAAGAATCACATGCCTCTGGGCAGGTAAGTTATTTCTCTAAACTGTTAGCTATGATTTACATCAAGGGGCTCTGTTTTAGCAACTCTGAGCCTGTGAAAAGATGGGGTTTCCAAGGGAAGAACAGGAATCAGGAGAATTGGACAAAGAATGTCTAGCCCACTGTGAAGAATCCTCTGTGTCCCTTACCCACACTGTTTTCATCCTGCTGGTTTAGGCCGGAGAACACGGAGGGACCCTGATTAGACAAAGAGGACTTTCAACCTCACAAATGATTCTTTCCAGCTCTTGGAAGTAAGCCCTTTATGATCTTCAACCAGGCAACATTTGGTTAATTTGATTACTCTATTACACAAATTCCCAAATCAGACTTCTAGAAGCATCAGTCGTCATCAAACCAGTAGAATGAACAGATTGTAATGGGAATATTTTAGGGCTATTAAATGAATTTTTTTTCTTTTGTAACCCCTAGTTGCCTCATGGTTTCCATATGTGAACTTCTGCATTTTTTCTTCAGTTCTGTTAAAGTTTTAGCAATAGACTGGAACCATGAGGAAGAAAGGGGGGATGTTGGGATTTGAACTAAGTATTAATTATTTACTATGTGGAGTAAGGGAACAAAATCACTAACAGCAGTCTGGGAACATTTCAGGCAGTCAAAAAGCCTTATGTATCTCAACATCACCTAGGGTCATTAAAAATTCTACCAACCTTCAATGATGGGAGAACATCTTAATCTTTTTCTATAATATCATGCTCGTTTGCAGGCTTGTTGTGAAATCTTTGTACAACATATTATGCTCATGGAATACATTTTAGCAAAAATTACCACAGAAAGGGTATAAACTTCTGTCTTCTAGGAATTTCCTGTGGCAAAATTTCCTCATTCCCAATCAGGACAGAGAAATAGCACATGGTTGTTTTAAATGTACCTGTACTTTTTTTTCTTTTAAAAATATCCTGTGGTTAGTCCTCTTACCTGAATTATTGACTTTTTTTTTTAATAGAGGTGACCAAGATGAGCTACTGGGATGTGGGAAGAAGACAAATAGCGGCCAGACTCAGAATACCTTCCTTTTGACTCTGCAGTCAGAGATGCCTCCTGAAGCCCGCCGGCTGGCGGGGACATGAGGTATTACACATCTTGGTGATGGAAGAGAGGCCACTCGATGTAACCAGCTCAGACTCGATTTTGGATTTCCTTACTTTCTAAGTAAATTTGGGCAAGTTAACTTCTCTGTTTTAGTTTATTCATGTGTAAAATGAGAATAGTAACAGTATCCAACTTCTTGTGAGGGTTGAGAAAAGCATGTGGCTGAAGGAAACACATCTGAACTAACCACAAGTCTCAAGTGAGTGAGCCTCTTGCACAAGCTCTGTAATCCTACCCCATTTTCCCAGGCAAGTCACTAAAGCAACTAATTTATACCTCCTCTTCCCCCTCTAACATCTAACATTCATTGTTTCTCAGTCGATGATTTTGCTTCTTATTTCATTGAGGAATGTAACCTAAGAACAGAGAACTGCCCCATTCTTCTGCCATCAAACCCGCCCTGCCTCAGAGCTTTCATCTGGATTCATATATTCTGCCTTTTTTTTTCTGGTTACAAGGCTGACTCTGCCTGGGTATTGAATCCATCCTTCATCTGCCCTTAGAAAGGCATCATTCCTGCAATTCTTTTCCATTTCCCGGGAGACACCAAATTCTTCTTCTTTATTGAATCATTCTCTTCAACATTAAATATGCTAAAATCTCTCCATCTGAAAGACTGCTTCCTCAACTCCTCGGTCTTCTCTACTACTCCTTGTTTTTCTACCATTCTAGTAAGAGTCTCCTAAAGAGTATCTGTGTTGACATTTTCTTTTCTTTCCTTCTTTCCTTCTTTCCTTCTTTCCTTCTTTCCTTCCTTCCTTCCTTCCTTCCTTCCTTCCTTCCTTCCTTCCTTCCTTCCTTCCTTCCTTCCTTTTTTTTCTTCCACCCATTCATTCTTGATTTCTTTCCAGCCAAGTTATCCTCTCTCTTTCCTTTAAAACTTCAGATGTGAAGGTCATGAGTGACCACCATCTTTTAAAATTCAATGCTAATTCTCTGTTTTCTTCTCATTCAATATCTCAGGTGCAGTTGACACAATTGATGATTTCTTTCTCTTGAAATGCTTTCCTCATTTGATTGTCATAATATCCTTCCTAGTATTCTTCCTGCCTTCAACTGCTCCCTTCATTCTTCTTTCTTTCAGTTGTCTCCA
Organism: Canis lupus familiaris; assembly: GCF_011100685.1. Classification (NCBI taxonomy): domain Eukaryota; kingdom Metazoa; phylum Chordata; class Mammalia; order Carnivora; family Canidae; genus Canis; species Canis lupus. The sequence goes on from NC_049233.1 coordinate 27,483,711, forward strand.
TTTGCCATCATTATCTCCTCGTATGTACCAACTACAGGAGGATGCCTCCTGAATGAGAGTCTTTATCCTTGATTTTTTATAAGTGCTCCACATTCATATATCCCACTATCTACTAGATATTTAATATACATTTGTATGACCAATAGGAATCTCAAACTGAACATACACAAGACGGAACTCTTTATTCTCATATCTGTATCACCTCTCCTCCCAACCACATCTCTTCCCCAGTCTTCTCTGTCTTTGTTCAGAACAAAAACTAGTCATAACCTTTTTAAAAAAATTATTTATTTATTCATGAGAGACACAAGGAGGGAGAGAGAGAGAGAGAGAGAGAGAGAGAGAGAGAGAGGCAGAGACACAGGCAGAGGAAGAAACAGGCTTCCTGTGGGTAGCTCAATGCAGGACTCAATCCCAGGATCCTGGGATCACACCCTGAGCCAAAGGCAGATGCTCAGCCACTGAGCCACCCAGGTGCCCAACTAGTCATAACCTAAATTGTTTCTTTCTCTGCCACATCAACAGATGACTGGAAAATCCTATTCATTTTCAAAACATACCCCGAGTCTCACTACTTCTCACCACCTCCATCAATACACCAGAGCCTACTGCACTATTCTCTCTAGCCTGGACTACTGTTGGCTTCTTTACTAGTTTCCCTTGCCACCCTTGTCCCTTGCAGTCTCTCTTTCATACTGTAGCTACTGTGGACTTTTAAAAATTAATTGCATACTTAAAAGTCCTCTAGTGTTTTCCCTCAAATTTAGAAATTAAAAAAACCTGAACTCTTTAGCATAGCCTCAAATCCCTACTCTCTGTATTTATTTTATACCCATTTCTTCTTGCTCATTCTGCTCCAAACCGGCTAACTTCTTTGTGTTTCTGAAACAAACCAAACACGCTCCTAGCTTAGAGCTTCTGTTCCTCTAGTTTCCAATGTCTGAAACATATTCTCCCCCAAAAGATGCATGGCTTGCTCCATTACTTCCTTCAAGGCTCTGCACAAGTATCTCCTCCTCACAGGGGTCTTCCCTAACCACTCTACTAAATTATTAATTCCTCCTACCCCCATTACTCTCTAGTTCTTTAACCTGCTCTGCTTACCACAGCCTTATTACATTATATACCATTTGTTTATTTTTTACTGTCTCTCTCCCCAGTTAGATCGTTGGGCTCATCAGGGCAGAGATTGCCTGTCCTTCACCAAGTCCAGGGCATAAAACAGTGCCTGGACTCAGGTAGGGATAGGATACATCTTTATCAAATGGTTGAGTGAACGTGTATAAAGGGTTTACCGTAGTGTTGAAAAATTAGTGACACTGATGTTATATTTCTGCTGTTATTGTTTATTTAATATCTTAATTGTTCTGTTCTTAGGTCATTAAAGAAAGAACTGGATCTGTTGGATGAGTTTGGGAAAAGGAATTTCTGTACCATCCTACCAATGCTAACCATTGCTTGTTTGCTTTTCCCCCCATCTTTTTAGTCATTTGCTTATAATGAATATTTTTGGATTTTCGCAAAGATATTAGAATCTCAGTTTTTCAAATGTGGGCCAAAATTCAAATAATAATTCTGTATTGATACTGGAAATCAAGGAAAAGACCCCCAACTTCACAAATCAGTTGTTTTTCATAACTATGTTTCAAACATAACTATAATTTCACATGCTTTTTCTTTTAAAATTGTTTTATGTTTAATATTTGATAATAATGTCTTTTGAACTTTAAGATTAAAATACTAACTTATGTTTCTTGGGGGCAATTGATAGTTATTGACAGAAATTTTTAGCTTTTCATGACAAAATATCTGTATGATTCTCTCACAATCTTGTTTGAAATTTTATAATATGGACTTGGGAAAAGTTCCTTAAGTTCATTAAAGAATTCTTGAAAATGTACAGTGTTTTCAGGATAGACTGTGTTGTCTAAACTATTTTTCTAAAATAAAGCTCTTTGCTCTATTTTTATACAAATACAAAAGACAAGAAGAAAACAAAATAAAACTATTGTTGATTTTTACTTGGATTCTGTTTTCTATCTAGGCCATTGTATATAAACTTAGCCGACTGGACACCAGGGAGCGCTGAGCTAGTAAAAATGCAGTTCAGTTCTTCCCTCTTTTATTATGTATTTTAATGAAGCAAGCAGATGGTAGATGGATTTCCCCCTGGAAACTGCTGAGTTTGAAAGACTTTGGTATGCCAGTTTTGCAAGAATGGTGTTTAGCAGCATAGACTACCTCGGAATATACATTTAACTTTGCCAGGAAAAAATTCATATACCCTTAGGCAGATGGATAAATCTGCAAAAATACAAGACCACTGCTTGCCTCTCTAGCTTTCTTTTGTAGATTTGAGTGTAAACATCTTTCTTCTCTCTTTGTTTTTAACTTTTTCTTAGTAATATAGCAATAAATTTAGCTCAATATCCTTTATAAATGCAATTAGGGTATAAAACTATATACACGATTGCTGTTGTTTCTATTTCTATTGTTGAATAAGCTCCCTCTCGAGCATGCTTCCACACTGTTCAGTATTAACATTTAGAAATAAAAGAGTAGTAACTTACAAATGTGATTTTCATTTTCACTTAAGAGAAAAATAAGTCTCTCCTAAGATGTTATTAACAGTAATAGGTGATGATGACTTATACAGAAAACATATACTTACCTATTCTTTCTGAACTCAAGGTAATACTCAATATATGAATAAAATCAAGCTCTCTATTCAAATGGATATATAATATTCAATTCACTCCTAGGTGAATTGAAAAAACATGAAATAAATATCATTGGTTGATTGCCAATTCCGGCTTATACTAAATCATTCAAACATTCTGTGTAGATACAGAATTCCACCATTCTCACTTCTCTTTCTAGTTGTCAGAGAAAAGCTAAGAACAAACAGAATTTTACATTAAGATAAGAAAACTGATGAAAATGTGGGGCATCATTATTTCCACCAGCAAAAGAAATAGTAAAGGATCAGGATCTGAAGCAGCAGTCTTTTTAGCTGTGTAATTCTTAGAAATTAGTGCCATCTTCTGGCTTCTCAAAGTATTACTTTCAAGCCAAACCAGATAGAGTAGGATTTTTCACAGTACCATGAAATGTCAAAGAAGAAAAATCCCCAGAAGATATGGGTCACATTGTGGATCTTACAGCTTATGGCATGAACTTTGAGAATGGTATCATTTATCTGTTATTCACATTATATAAACAATGCAGATTTATACGGGACTAAATATGCTTTGTAGTTTTTTTGTATGACAAAGTAAAATTCCCAGATATCACACATGGAATATTTGAGAACTGATGTATTTGGAACACTTTTCTCATTCTTAAGTCATGAGTTTCTTCAAGTTAATGGATTTTTAGTTAAGAAATTAAGAAACATCAAGGTTGGAGTGGGTCATAATTCAAGTTCAGGGGAAATGTTAAAAAAAACTTTTTAATCTATTCTTTTTTAAGCCATGGATATATAAACATATTTTTATATACTCCAAAGTAATAAAAAATAGCAATGATAATAGCTACTATGTTCTAGTTGTTAGGTGCCCTCTCTGAATTATTTTATTTCTCATGGTGCACCAAAGAGATGTTCTTACTCTTATATTTCTACCTGATAGATAAGGCTCAGAGAGGTTAGGCCACACAGCAAAATAATGGCAGAGTTAGGATTTGAACCCCAAGTCATCTGATTCCAAAGCCTGTGTTCTTTATAATGATGGGTGGGATATTCATGATGTTGGCTGATTTAAGGATTATTGATACATATTTATATTATTCAAGTTTGTATCCAAATTGATTTCATACAAATTTGTCTTATTTCCTTGTCCATGTCCATGGACCCAAGAAAATTGGCAGTAATCTTATATTATTGATACATATTTATATTATTCAAGTTTGTATCCAAATTGATTTCATACAAATTTGTCTTATTTCTTTGTCCATGTCCATGGACCCAAGAAAATTGGCAGTAATCTTATATTATTGATACATATTTATATTATTCAAGTTTGTATCCAAATTGATTTCATACAAATTTGTCTTATTTCCTTGTCCATGTCCATGGACCCAAGAAAATTGGCAGTAATCTTATATTCTCTCTTTCAGATTTAATCGAAATGTAAATACATTTAACTGCCCTGCAGTGCCAACTATTTTACTGGTACTCAATATATACCAGTGAATTTATCAATAGGTAAGTTTTAATAGGAACATAATTATTTAATAATATGCAGAGAATATAAGTGAAAAGTAGTGGTTAAAAGATCAGTATGTTTGTAAAGTTTTCTAAGTGTTTGAATATTTGACATGCACACATATTTATATTCCAGATGATTAACTATAGTTTTCATTTTGTTTTGGCATTATGGAGAAATAGTTTAGAAGAAGCAAAATCTAGCAAGGACCCCAAAAATAAAGATGATTTATCAATAAAGCTGATTTATCAAAATAATAAGGCTGATGTACTCTGTGAGAAAGACGATAAGAAATATGTACTAGAGATACTAGTGGGAAATTATTTTTAAGACATCTATAGTTTAACTGTTGATGTGCTGGAAAAAAGCAGTAGCATATTGCAAAACAATAACATTTCTGGGGACTACAACACCTGACGTTTCAAATGCATAGAATAAAGGGAAGATTTTATGTTAATAAATATGGTATGAGAGATTATTCTAAGTCATATTCCTAATAAAACAAAAAAATCATCAGTCATAATTTGTGTTGTTTAAATTTTGCATAAGAGTATTATTTTTGAATGGAAAATATCTTATATATAAAAGCCCCAGGACTTCATGTACTAATAGTGAGTAAGTACCTAATTCAAACTATAATGGTATATAACAAAACTACACAAAAAGGACTAGAATATTAAGAATTAGAGGCATAATATGCAAACAACAATTAGGAAACATAATGAAATAAAATATTTTATTTGTTATGGCATGAAATGCCTGGAATAAAACTTACCTATTAGGTTTCTTAAAGGTTATACTCAACAGAAACTGACTCTGGCTATCCTGAGCAGGAAAGGAATTTATGGGCAGGTGATAGGCTAGCTCATGGAATCAACAGGAAGACTGGAGAACTGGTGGGTAGATATTTCTGGTTGGCTGAAATAAAGGGACGTTGGCAATTCAAACATAGCCAAGTTCACATTGTGTGAACAGTGTCATCAGAATGTAGTCATTGTTATCTCTAGGGCTGGGGACAGCTATGTGGCCACCTCAGCTACAAATAATTTTTAAGTATCATTCTCTCTTTGGATGACTTTCTTACCATTTGAATCCCAGGGTATCTCATCGGCCTATCATAGGTCATGTGTGTGCACATAAATAGGAAGGAAGTGCTGTGTAGCCAAAAACAAAAACAAAACACAATAACCAATAGATGTCTCTCAGAGACCGTTGGTTATTTAGTGTCAATACACATTCTTTTTCTAGTACTTGCATTTTCAAATTAAAACTTCCTTCTGTGACAAAGGAGCCAGGAATATACAATGGGAAAAAGACAGTCTCATCAATAAATAGTGTGGGGAAAACTGGACAGCCACATGCAGAAGAATGAAACTAGACCATAGAGGGTAAGCTTCTTGACATTGGTCTAGGCAATGTTTTTTTGGATTTGACACCAAAAGCAAAAGCAACAAAAGCAAAAATAAACAAGTGGGACTATAGCAAACTAAAAAGCTTCCACACAGCCAAGGAAATGATCAACAAAATAAAAAGACAACCTCCTAAGTAGGGGAAAATACTTGCAAATTATGTATGTGATAAGGGGCTAATATCCAAAAAATATAAAAAATTCATACAACTCAATAGCAAAAAGAAAAAATCTGATTTAAAATTGGGCAGAGGATCTGAATAGGCATTTTTTCAAAGAAGACGTACAAATGACCAATTGGCACATGAAAAGGTATGCAACATCACTAATCAGGAAAATACAAATCAAAACCACAATGAGATATCACCTCACACCTGTCAGAATGGTTACTGTCAAAAAGACAAGAAATAACAAGGGTTAGTGTGGTTGTGGGGAAAAGGCAACATTGTGCACTCCTGGTAGGAATGTAAATTGGAGCAGCCACTATGAAAAACAATATGCAATTTTCTCAAAAAGTTAAAAATCGAACTAGCCATATGATCCAGTAATTCTTCTGGGTATTATCCAAACAAAATAAAAACACCAACTGAAACAGATACATTTTCATATTCACTGTGGCATTATTTATAGTAGTCGGGATATGGAAATGACCTAAGTGTCCATCGTTGGTGAAGGAATAAAGAAGATGTGGTATATATATATGTATAATGGAACATTATCCAGCCATAAAAAAGAAGGAAATCTTGCCATTTGTGACAACATGGATGGACCTTGACGGCATTAACTTAAGTGAAATAAGTCATACAGGGAAAGACAAATACTGTTAGTCTCACTTATGTATGGAATCTAAAACAAACAAAAACTGAGCTCATAAACACAGTGAATATACTGGTGGTTGCCAGAGGCAGGAGGAGGAGGAACAAAATATGTGAAGGGGGTTAAAAGGTACAAGCTTCCGGTTAGAAAATAAAAGTCACAGGGATGTACCATAGAGTATGATGACTATAGTTGATAATACTGTATTCTATACTTGAAAGTTGGTAAGAGAGTAGATCTTGAAAGTTCTCATTGTTTGAGAAAAAATTTATGACTATACATGGTAACAGGTGTTAATTTGACTTATTATGATGATCATTTTGCAATATATACAGATAGAGAATCATGATATGGTACACCTGAAACTAATCTAGTATTATGTCAATTATATCTCAATAAAAACAAAAAGCAAGACAAAACAAAAACTTCCTTCTGACATAATGCAACAATCTTACATAATTTTCAAAAGCCACTCTCTTTTCCAAAATGGAGTCTTTTTAAAGTCTTTTCTTTGATTGCATTTTGTTGCAAGTAAACAATCTCTGCATAGTGGCCATTTTTTCCTCATTTTATGTTGTGATCCTGTCCTATTATGGATAAGGTCTCAATAGTACTAAACCCAAGTGCTTTATATAGAGACCAGGGTGCCCTTGACTGCTGTAATGATATGTGTGACTTTTAGGTGACAAAATCAAAAGTGCTGCTAATACTACTTTGGTTTGCTGCTCATCAGAGTTGACAAGAGGTGGTCCAAAGGAAGGAACTTGATATGGATAGCTAATTATAATGGGGGAACAAGAAAGACAAAGGAGGATGGTGAGGCCACACAGACACTGGCAATAGCTAAGCAGGTGACAGCAGCTGCCATCACTAAGGCTGACAGGACAAGAGTAAGGCCTGGTGTTTCTGAAAGCCCAAGAGCCAGACCACCTGGCAGAAGCTAGATCCTTCCCTGGGGCTGCTCATCAGGACATGGGACCAGGGGTGGGAAGGCCAGGAACCAATGGAGGAATGGGCCACTTGTAGACATGCCACCTGAAGCAGGGGATGGGAGAGAAATACTCTGGATTTTCTCTTCCTCCTACCCCCCCTCCCCCGGTCTTCTTCCTTTTGTAGGGAAAATGAGACATGGATCTTGGAGAAAAATAGGCAAGTGCCTGGTACACATTGCAATGAAAGCAGCCCTGAGGCTACAATCCTTATTTCCAAAACTGGCCAGAAGGCCACTTCTGATCTTGTCCTTCTGCTCCTTGAATGCTATTTCCTTTCATGTAGGGGAAGCAAATTTAAATTCTTCCCTCTGTCTTCTTACGTGAGCCCTGACACTGATGAGAGTGTATGCTTGGTGTGATGATGCAAGACTTCCTTCCTGAGAGCCCCAGCCATGATGGGCCTGCAGTTTAGGGCTTCATGAGGCCTCTATTAACTCTTACTGCTGGATGTGTGAGGTACCCCAGGGTGGACTTCTTGCCTTTTGTAGGTATGCATATGTGTGTGTATGTGTGTGTGCACCTACATCATGGCCTCCTTTAGTACTCTAGTGAAGCCAATGGCAATGCTCCTCAGAGTAATGTTTCTAGGGGTGCCCGGGTGGCTCAGCTGGTTGAGTATCTGCTCTCTGCTCAGGCCATGATCTCAGGATCCTGGGACTGAGCCTTGCATTGGGCTCCCTGCTCAGAGGGGAGTCTCCTCCTCCTTCTCCTTCTGCCTGACGCTCACTGCCTACTTGTGCTCTCTGTCTGTCAAATAAATAAATAAAATCTTTTAAAAAAAATCTTAAAAAAATAATGTTTCTAGATTGATGAAGTAAAATACATAGGATTATAAAAGAACCTCACCTTTTTGAAATATACTTAATAAAATATACCAAGAACTTTGTAATCAAGTAAAATTATGCTTCTTTCATAATTCATATAAATAACAAGATCTAGCAGCAGGTAGAATGACCAGCAATTTCAAATTGCAAGCAACACAAAAATATTTTAATAGAGTGTACAACAAATTGTAATATAAAGAGATCTGATTTCTTCCCATGATAAAGTACAGTTATTGCTGACATGACTGGATTGTTGCTGCCATTCATAATTAAGAATTTGTTAAATTTCTGTTGCAGGTGTAAAAAGATGTAGTTTTTTCCCCTCATCCACATTCACAGCTTCTTTGACCTAGAGAATCACCTGACTTCTGTCAGAATACTTTTCCCTCACATGCCAACACACCTCAGTGTTTGCTTAAACTCTCCCTTCTTACTGAGGTCTATCTTGTCCTACTTTGCCCATTACATTTAATCTCACCTTTCCCTTGTGCCATGTAACTTTAAAAATGCTGTCTTGACCCAGTTTGGAGGCCCTGGTGAAAGGCTGTTCAGTTCCTTTCTTGAGAAGCTGAGTCCACACTTGTGGGCACTCCACTCGCTTGTTAGGCTCCGGAGAACTTACTTACGCAATCCCCTGATCCCCGGGGCCAGGTACCAGACAATAGGAACAGCCACTGTTTCTCAGAGCCCAGGAGATTGTTCAAAAGAGCCAATCCACAGGCACTCTTGAAATCTCAATCACTCCAGTTGCCACATATAAACTGTCTTCTATAGCTCTGGGTTGCTGTTAACACCATCCTTGGTACACAACCCAGTGTGTGGCCCTATGTGACAACCTTCTTTTGTTTGGAGCTGTAAGTGGCCAAAAGTTCCACCTTTCATCCATTTGAGTGCATTGTCCTGCCATCAAAAAAAAAAAAAATCTTTAAAACTTATAAAACAATTTGATTTCTCCTTGGCATATCCTTTCTCTCCTTTTCTTCTCTACTTTTTTGTTTACCTGGTTTGTTTGTTCACCCTTAGTGTTGATTACCTTTTAACAATTCCCTAGAAAGTCTCACCCCACAGTGGAATGGGAAGTTTAAGGTGGGATCTCATTTTTGTTCTCTGCTGTGTCCCAAGCACGTGGACAGTGTCTGACACATAACAGGCTCTCCATGTAGCGAATGAAGTCAGGGATCTCCATCCTGTGCCCTCTTGTGGTCACTCTGGGCAACATCTTCGCTTGAAGGACATAAACCTTTTGTGCATGAACAAAGTACAAGATAGGTGGCTATTGTAGTTTCTAATTCAATGGGGACATTACTGGCTCTCTTGGTAAGAGCTTTTCTCTTTTGGAGGCCCAAAGCTTCTAAGCTAGTGGAGCTCAGACATATGGAAAGGAGAAAAGTTGTGAGGAGGTGTTCAGGGGTAATCATGAGAGGGATTACCCTTCTGCAACTGCATGGTTCCTGAATCTGTGTAAGAAGGCTGTGGAAGGTAGTGTTGCATACTAGTGATGGCTACAAAGCATACCTGGCGTCTTGCAAAACGGCATCATGATCCTGATAGGTGGCTCAGGTGGTGCTGTCATAGACTATTTTGCCATTTGAAAAGCCATTCTAAAAACCCAAAATAAACTACTGGAACTACATCAAAATAATAAGCTTTTGCACAGTGAAGGAAACCATCAACCAAACAGGAAACCTACTGTATGGGAGAAGATATTTGTAAGTGATTTATCTGATAAGGGATTAATATCCAAAATATATACAGAACTTAAACAACTCAACACCAAAAAATTAATCTGATTAAGAAATCAGAAGAGGATCTGAATAGATATTTTTCTAAAGAAGATGTACAGATGGCCAACAAACATGAAAAAATGCTCAACATCAGTGATCATTAGGGAAATGCAAATCAAAACCACGAGATATCCACCTTACATCTGCCCAAATGACTAAAATGAATAAACAAAAAAGATAAGAAATAGCAAGTGTTAGCAAGGATGTGAAGAAAAAGGAACTCTTGTACACTGTTGGTGGCAATGTAAATTGGTACAGCCACTATGGAAAATGTATGGAAGTTTCCTCAAAAATTAAAAATAGAAATGCCAGGGGATCCCTGGTGGCTCAGTGGTTTAGCGCCTGCCTCTGGCCCAGGGTGTGATCCTGGAGTCCCGGGATCGAGTCCCACGTCGGGCTCCCTGCATGGAGCCTGCTTCTCCCTCTGCCTGTGTCTCTGCCTCTCTCTCCCTCTTTCTGTGTATCTCATGAATAAATAAATAAACATCTTAAAAAAAAATGGAAATGCCATACTATCCAATTTTTCACTACTGGGTATTTACCTGAAGAAAATGAAAACAGTAATTTGAAAAGATATATACATCTTTATGTTTATTGCAGCATTATTTATAATAACTAAGACATGGGAGCAACCTAAATGTCCACTAACAGACGAATGGATAAGGAAGATGTGGTATATATTACGCTGCCATTGAAAAGAATGGAATTTTGCCATTTGCAATGATGTGGATGGAGCTAGAGTATTTATGCTAAGTGAAATAGGTCAGAGAAAGACAAATACATGATTTCGCTTATATGTGGAATGTAAAAAAAAAACCCAAATGACTAATGAACAAACAAAAAGCAGAATCAGACCTATAAATACAGAGAACAAATGATGGTTGCCAGAGGGGAGAAGGGTGGGGGGATGAGCAAAATGGGTGAGGACGGGGAGTGGGAAATACAGGCTTCGGGTATGGAAAGAATAAGCCACAGGGATAAGAGGCCGAGTATTAGAAATACAGTCAATGATACTGTAACAGTGTTACATGGTGACAGATGGTTGCTACATTTGTGGTTTAGCATCCCATAATGTATAAACTTGTGGAATCACTGGGTTGTATGCCTGAAACGACTGTAACATTCTATACCAACTATACTAAGACAAACTAACAAACACAACAGCTTTTTGATGGTAAGTTTCTTAACAAGACCAGTATCTGTCATTACTTAATTTCTTTTCCTGTAAAAAAACACAAAACCCGTTGATTAGAAGTAATGTTGCTCAGAATACCATGATGCTTTATGCTGTACTGACTGAGTTATCAGTAGAAGTGCCGGAGGAAGCATGGCTGGTAGAACAAATGATCAGGCTGAAGGACAAACTCTTGCCCTTCCCACGATGTAATCAACCTGCCACTGAGGGTAGTCCCTGAAGCCCTAAGGCTATATCAAGGGTCAGGATTGTTTGTAGCCATTGGGAAATGAAGATTCAGAGGTGCCACTTCTGAAATCATTTTTATTAGGCAAAGTCAATGCTGAGGCTTCACATCACCTCAGATTCTTCTACCACAACCATTTCCACGCGCAGCCAGATTGCGTTCTAAATCCTCCAACAACCTCTATTTCTTCCAACAAAAAAATATGTGTAATATTTTTCTCACATCCATTCCAGTCATAGGTATCATCGCTTTTTCTAGGTTTTGACAGATTGATGAGAGTGATTTGTCTAGATACTACTTCAATCACATTTCTCTGATTACTAGTGAACAACTTTTATACGTTGGCTATCTCTTTAGTGCAATACATTAGTATCCTTTACTCATTTTTTCTTTTGAGTTTATTTTCAGAACTCTTAAGAACTGTCGATATTATATTCTTTTTCTATCACATTGCAAGTAGTTTCTCCAAATCTTTGTTTTTCTACTGACTTTAGATGTGATACTCTTTGCAACTCAAACTTTACTTTTTAAAATATTCTTTTTCTTTAAATTTATGATAGTCACAGAGAGAGAGGAGAGAGAGAGAGAGAGAGAGGCAGAGACATAGGCAGAGGGAGAAGCAGGCTCCATGCACCGGGAGCCCGATGTGGGATTCGATCCCGGGTCTCCAAGATCGCGCCCTGGGCCAAAGGCAGGCACTAAACTGCTGCGCCACCCAGGGATCCCTTTAAAATATTATACAAATATTTTTTCTTTATAGTTCCAAAATTTTGTCTTAAGAAACCTTCCTTCACCCATAGATTACACATGTAGCTTCCAAGATTTGGTTCTAAGATATTTACTAATTCATATTCTATATTTAAGTCTTTAATAATTCTACATTTCATTTTAAACAACTTTATTTTTTTTTATTTTTATTTATTTATGATAGGCACACAGTGAGAGAGAGAGGCAGAGACATAGGCAGAGGGAGAAGCAGGCTCCATGCACCGGGAGCCCGACGTGGGATTCGATCCCGGGTCTCCAGGATCGCGCCCTGGGCCAAAGGCAGGCGTCAAACCACTGCGCCACCCAGGGATCCCTACATTTCATTTTAGTACATAATGTAAGAGAGGTCCTACTTATTTTTTTTTTCCAGTTGGAGAACAGGTTGTGCCGGTTCCATTTATTACACAAGACGTTCATTATTGAGTAATTTTGTCATCCTCTGTATTATCATATATACTGGGATCTTTTGCTGGCTTGTCTCTTTGTCCTACTGACATAGTTTTATCTTACTATGGCACGACCATATTAATAATGATGATAGTGGTTTAACGTGCATTCTTATATCTGGCAAGGCAAGTTGACCTCACATTTCTTCTCTTTAAGATATTTTTACTGGATCATAATGGGTTACTTTTACATATATTATTCTATGTAAGGTTCAAAAGCTGTGAAATTTTATTGGAATTCTTTTTTATATACTATATTTGAGAAAAAATTTTTTTTTTTTTTGGCATTTTCTTCCCATCCAGGAATGTGGTATTTTTTTTTCCTAGCCACTCATGTCTCATTTTAACATCACTAAGGTTTTATCATTTTCTACATAGAAGTCCTGGACCTTTCTCATGAAATTTATTATAAATATTTTGTGATATTTTTGGTCACAATTGTGAGTAAAAATAATTTTTTACTTCTACATCTAGGTTGGAGGGCACCTGGATGGCTCAGTTGGTTAAGCGACTGCCTTCAGCTCGGGTAGTGATGGTAGGGTCCTGGGATTGAGCCTCACATTGGGCTCCTTACTCAGCGGGAAGTCTGCTTCTCCCTCTCCCTCGGCCACTCTCCCTGCTTGTGTTTTCTTGCTTGCATTCTCTCTCTCCATCAAATAAATAAAATCTTAAACAAAAAAGTTACATCTAGGTTGGTTTTGCTAGTGTAGCAAGATATAAAAATAGAAGTTTCAGCTGAAATACAAAGAAAATAGAAACGACACGTCATCAGACCGAGATAACCAGGATCTACAAAGCAGGTGGTTGAAATTCAGCTGGTGACTCCTGCATTTGTCACCTCACTGAGGGTGTGAAAGACTTATGAAGGCCTTTTCTTTCACTTTGTCACCTCAAGTCAAGAGGGGGGAGGTTTTAGGAACACAACTTGTAGAAATAATGTGTGTTCCTGAATTTTGGGGTGAGGGGACACTGTGGACTGGCTCCTACTTGGATAGTGTAAGGGTTGAGAGACTGGATGGCTGCACTGAAGGAGAGAGCAGATGAGTCTGATTCTTGACTGGGATGGGTCAGCACTCCCAGAGATTGTTGTGGAAAAGATGTGTGAATGTTTGCTTTGTGTCTGATGTGGGTCATGTATGGGACAGAGACATCGAGGTGATTTTAAGTTCTGACCAAAAGAACCACCTCAAGAGGTGAAAAGCCCCCAGGAGGGAAAGCTAGAGGTGTCACTAGATTGCTAGCGATACAACCAGCTGGAAAAGAGATGCCTTCTGGTTTTTTGGAGACCTCACTTGCCCCAAAAGACAAGGTTGGTTTTAAATATCTGCCAAATCCAGAGATCTGAGAAGCAAAATCAGCATGACCTTATTAGTCAAGAAAGAAGTTTCCCATCTCCTTTCTCCCCCAGCTCCCTGTGAAACAATCTGGAGCTGCAGTTAGTAAAGGAGGGGAGGAAGGATTTAAGTTTCCTTTTTCTCTGACTTTAGACTTTCTACCTGACTCAGCCCCCACTTGGGAAAGCACAAAGGTTAAAGCAAACAGATTTGCCTACCACGTAAAAATGGATGACCTCATTACTGTGTGGAAATGATAGTTTGTGACCCCGGAAGGACCACATCTAAATCTTCACTTGAAAAAAGGAATAACACCACTGAACAAATTTTAAAGGGAGAATGGAAGACAAAGTGAAGTTGCTTTACGTTTTCATGTGTCCATGCTATTATGAAAAAGAGCTACTGACTTATTTTTTGTCTGGTAACTAGCAACAGCACCAGATTTTCTCATTTAAATGATATAAATAAGAAATAGACTTGTATCTTCCTTTCCAGTGTTAAGACAAATTTTCTTTTTTTTTTTTTTTTCTCACTGCATTTGCTTGGACTGTCCTGACAATGGTGAATAAATAACAGTAATAGTAGGTATACTTGTCAAGTTTTGATTTTAACTGAAAATGTTCTGGTGTTTGCCCATTAGGAATAATATATGGTTTTGGTTTTAAGTTAGCCTTAAGTTTTAGTATTTGTATTCAAAATTTAGTTTCTATTTCCGTTTTTTTAGTTTCTTCATAAACAATAAAACAATAAAGCCCATCTGCTGAATTCGGTTGAATGCCTTATCTGTATCTATTGAGTGACATTTCATTATCTATTGATAGGATCAGAAGTTAACTTGCTTTAATATTTTTATTTGATTTTGAATTATATTGATAAATTTCCTGGCATTGAATCATCAGTCTTATATGCTCAGAATATTTCTAACTCAATCATAATCATGTAATATTTTGGTACTTTGTTGGAGTATACTTGCTAAAATTTAGCCTTTGTTGTTGTTATTTGTTTTTGCCTCTAAAGTCAGTTATTTATTTATTTATTTATTTATTTATTTATTTATTTATTACATTTGTTTTTATTTAAGTTCAAATTGACAACATATAGTATATCACCCAGTGCTCATCCCATCAAGTGCCCTCCTCAGTGCCCGTCACCCAGTTACCTTATCCTCCCACCCACCTCCCCTTCTGCAACCCTTTGTTTCCCAGAGTTAGGAGTCTCTCATGATTTGTCTCCCTCTCTAATTTTTCCCACTCAGTTCTCCTCCTCTCCCTCATAATCCCTTTCACTATTTCTTATATCCCATGTATGAGTGCAACCATATGATGATTGTCCTTCTCCCATTGACTTATTTCACTGAGCATAATACCCTCCAGTTCCATCCATGTCGAAGCAAATGGTGGGTATTTGTGTCTTCTGATGGCTGAGTAATATTCCATTGTATACATACGCCACATCTTTATCCATTCATCTATCGAAGGACATCGTGGCTCCTTCTACAATTTGGCTATTGTGGACATTGCTACTATGAACATTGGGGTGCAGGTGTCCCAGCATTTCACCACATCTGTATCTTTGGGGTAAATACTCAGTAGTACAATTGCTGGGTCATAGGGTAGCTTTATCTAGAGGCTCAAGTGAGATTGGTCTATAGTTTTCTCTTCTTCGTGTCATGGTTATTTATCACAATGAATTGAGAAACATTTGCTTTTTTTGGTTTGGAAAAACATGAATAAAACTGAAATAATTTGTTCTTAATAGATAAAATACATCTAAGTATGTATCATTGAAGTGACTTTTAAAATAGTAGATATTTTGGGGTGCCTGGCTAGCTTAAAGGAGCTCAACTCTTGATCTCAGAGTTGTGAGTTTGAGCCCCACTTTGGGGGTACGGTTTACTTAAAAAAATATAGTAGATATTTCATTACCTTCCGAATGCTAATATAGTAATTAAACAATTATTTTTTCACAAATAATTACTCAGGTTGAGTATTTATAGTTTGGTATAAAACATTCATTTTCTCTAAGTTTTAAAGGTGTTTGCAATGGATGTACATATTTTATCCTTTAAATTTCTTTTTCTTCTTTATCTGTGTTCCCATCATATTCTCATTCCTAATCTTATTTTTTTTTTTTACCCCTTTTAATTTAATCACTCTCTTGAGGAATCTTTTTGGCTTTATAAAAAAACAAGGTCTTTTATATTTTATTTATTGTAGTATCATCAATTCCCTTTTTTCCAATTTATTTTTATTTCAATATTTTATATCTTAATATGGGTGATTGCTTACTTCCTATATTTTTATCTTTTCTCTTTAGTTCTATTTTATTTCTTTCAGCTTTCTCTGTTCCTAAGTTATTATCTTTTATTATTATTTTAAAAATATTTCTTAATATTAACACTAAATTCTTATATTTTATGTTTCTCCTGGATTCACTTTGTTTTAATCATGTCTCAGAGTTTGAAGATACTGATCTTCAGGCTCCTGCCTGATGCATAAAGGAGAAATCTACCCTGCTGGTGTCCTCTTAGAACTTCAGACCCTACTTTCACAAGCTGCCTACCAACCTCAGACTATGCCTATCAAAAAGGACAGATTGGAATTGGGAATAAAGGAGGATATCTTCCCCAAATCCCTTCTTTACATTTACAATGGAAGTATAATACACAATAGGCAAGTTGTAAATAAAACTTTAAAAATCATTGAGACATAAAATAAGTTTGTAATAAGAAGAAATACAAATAATGTTTAAGAACAGAGCTTTCCTATGACCCAGCAATTACAATACTAGGAATCTACCCCAAAGATACAAATGTAGTGATCTGAAGGCGGCACCTGCACCCCAATATTTACAGCAACAATGTCCACAACAGCCAAACTACGGAAAGAGCCCAGATGTCCATTGACAGATGAATTGAATGGATAAAGAAGATAAGATATATATACAATGGGATATTACTCAGCCATCAAAAAAAGAAATCTTGCCATTTGCAATTATGTGGATAGAAATACAGGGTATTATACTAAGCAAAATAAGTCAATCAGAGAAAGTTACGTGATTTCACTCATCTGTGGAATTTAAGAAACAAAACAGGAGCATGGAGGAAGGGAGGGAAAAATAAAACAAGATGAAATCAGAAAGGGAAGCAAACCAAAAGAGACTCTTAACCTTAGGAAACAAACTGAGAGTTGCTGGAGGGCAGCTGGGTGGGGGGATGGGGTAACTGGGTGATGGGCATTAAGGAGAGCACATGATGTAATAAGCACTGGGTATCATATACAACTGATGAATCACTGACATCTACTTCTGAAACTAATAATACACAATATGTTAACTAATTGAATGTAAATAAAATACAATTAAATTAAAAATAAATATATATAATGTTGATAGGAATTTTTGATATACTAAACTTGTTAATTTCCACTAAATTATTTTATCAATCCAACGTGATTTTAATTGAAATATATTAGGCATGGAGTAAGGGCTTAGAATAAGACACAAATAAATCTGGGAGATTTTTATTATGAGAGTGGCTTTTCAAATTATTGAGAAAGAGAAGGATTATTCAGTAACTATTAAGGTAAACTAATCATTAGGATGAAGGAGAATTCTTTAAGTTACTCCAAATCCCAAAATATATACTCCAGCTGGATAAAAAAAATTAAACTAAAAAATGAAACCATAATAGCTTTAAAAATAAAAAGCATGGGTTGATATAATTTTAATCTTTCTAAACTGGCTATTGTAAAAGAAAGCAGAGAGTGACAAATTTGGCTACTTAAAATTGAAAAAGCTTCTTTATGCCAAGAATGAGGGAAAACAAAATCAAGACAAATGGATTCTGCAAGTGGGTATAACATTTTTTGATTATCCATTCTTCTGTCGATATACATTTGAGTTGCTTCCATTTTTTTTGGCTATTATGAATAATGTGCTATGAACACTCCTATATAGGTTCTTGTAGATACATGTTTTCATTTGTCTTGAGTATGTTCTGGGAGTAGAATTGCTGGGTGGTACAGTAACTCCGTCAAACATTTTGAACAATTTGTTTTCCAAATTTGTTACACTGTTTTAGGATCCCACCAACAATGTATAAAGTACTGATACACACTACAACATGGATGAACTTCAAAAACATCATAATAAGTGAAAAAAGCCAATCACAAAAGGCCATATATCATATCACTCCATTTATATTGAATGTTTAGAATAGGTAAATCCACAGAAATAGAAAATAGATTATTGGTTTCCAGGGGGTGGGGCAGGGGAATACTGAGGAGTGAAAGCTAATGGGTACTGATTTCTTCTTAGGGTGATGCAAATGTCTGAAATTAGACAGTGGTGATGGTTTCAGTGAACTGTGCATTTTAAAAAGGGCGTAGGAGTGCCTGGGTGGCTCAGTCGGTTAAGATCTGACTTTGGCTTGGGTCATGATCTCAGGGTCCTGGGATCGAGCCCCTTGTTCAGCTCCCCAGTCACAGGGGGTGGGGGGCAGTTTTCTCCCTCTCTTTCTCCCTCTGCCCCTCTCCTTGTTCATGCTCTCTCAGTCACTCCATCAAACAAATAAATACAATCTTTATAAATAAATAAATAAATAAATAAATAAATAAATAAATGATATATGTTATTGTAAGCAAATTGTATCTCAATAAAATTATTATTTAAAAAAAGACAAATGGGGAACAGAAAGAATCCTTTTATCACAACACACATGACAGCCAAAATGCCTTTTTTCCCTAATTACCAGGAACTTATTCAAACATAAAGCAAGAATAAACAATCCAAGTAGCATCATGCTGGCCAATGTTTAACAACTTTTCCGAGGGCATGGGGCCTGGTGAGGCAAGCCCTTATTTGCAGGGTTAGAACTTTTTTTAAAGTTCTACTTATTTAAGTAATCTCTTTACCCCACATGGGCTTGCACTCACTACCCCAAGACTGAGATGGGAGATTGCCTCACACTCCTCTGACTGAGCCAGCCAGCAGCCCCGCAGTGTTAGTTGTTTTTAATTTTGTAAAAATTCCTCTGATGGCTGCTTTCAAGCTATTGTTAACAAAACTGGATCCAGCAAACATTGCATTCAAGTAAAAATGGTCATGAAATATGAGTGAGAGATTTACAGAAATACAAGTGACACTGCTGAACCACACTTATAAATAAAAGAATGCAAATTAAAACAATGATGAGATCATTTTTAAAAATCCCAATGTGGCTAAAAAATTTTGAGAAAAGATACTCTCCTAGTCTCATATTTTGGTGGGAACACAAATTGTTTGAAGGGCAAGTTTGGCAAAATCTTTTAAGTTAGACATGAATATGTTATTCGACCCAATAATTACACCAATAAAATACATGTCCTGCTGAATACTTCCTAGGGAAACAACTTCTCTAAGCTCTTGGGGGAACATAAGAAGTGAACATTTTGTCTTTTCCAAAAAAGAATCTAAAGCCTCTAACAAATTGAAAAAAATTAAACATAAAGTGATTCACACAAAGTTATCAACAATACTATAGGCCATGATTAAAAGCATGACATTTTTATGAAATATCAGTATTTGTTTAATGTAGGAACAAGAAGGAAAAAGGAAAAAAATAACAAAATAAAAATGATCTATCAGAAATTAATGCTGAACAACGGCAACGTTGTTCTAAAAAATGGAAAGAAAATATCTAATCCACTTACATAAAAAATTCCTGTCTATAATGACCCTACTGGTAAGAAATGAAGAAGTGATTTTCAAAATAGTACCAGAAGGATTAGAGTTATTAGGATCCCTATTGTTTGGAGAATACTGATATATCCCTCAGTCAGCACAACTCACAAATGTAATGCAATTCATCCAGTAAATATTTATTAGTCTACTAAAACAGTAGGTGAAAATAACACCATCTAATAACTTTGAGGGACATAAAGAGGAATCAGACATAATCCTTTGCTATAACTCAGTCTTGTACCAGTCTTTGATTTTTTTTAATGAAAAGGATTTTTTCTCACTTTACTACATCCATTCCCACCTTTCAAAACAATAAATTTGAGGGTAAAGACTATATTTGTTTTGTATTCCCCATAGCATCTGATATGATGGCATTGCATCAGTCCACATGTAGCATTCAATCGATATTTGTTGACAGCACTGTTATACTGACAACAATTAAAAAAAATGGAATATTTTATAAGAAAAATACCACACTTGGTTTTTTTTTGTTTGTTTGCTTTTGTTTTGTTTTGTTTTTTTTCCACATTTGAATACACTCTGGAACTGTCATAACTTTCATAGTGACCAGTTATGTTTTTGTTTTTCTACTTGTCTACACATACACTATTCTTGAGGATCCTGGTTGAAATTAAAACCAGTGTGCAAACTGATGAGGATTTTCTGTTCTCAGTGGAGACTTTTGTCATTGATTTTTTTTTCCTTGCTACATAGGCAAAACTTGAGTCCTTCATCTGAAATGAGGCAGGTTTCAGTGAGCAGTCTGTGAGGTGGATATGGAAAATAGATATCCAGACTGTGTTCTGAACAAGAAGCAAGAAAGGGGGAAGATATAGAAATATTGTGCTTATGATGCTACCAAATGGCACTCTAACTTTCTGATTAGCCAAAGGGATGAAGTTAAGGTTGATAATTTAGATGACTGATTTTTCTTGTATTTAGCTTTCTGTTGAAGTAGAATACAGAAAAGTTTACAAATCAAAATAAAAAATGCAGAGTTCATCAAGTGAACTCACTATTTCCCTGTAACCTCTTCCAAGTTAAGAATTGCTGGAATATGTTTGTTATTATTTTGTTTAGGACTTTGCTTCAATATTCATGCCTGGACTGTCATTTATTTTTCTCGTCAAAGGCAATACCTAGATTGTGCTTGTCTCGTGGAAGAAGTTGGAAGTTTTCCCCTCTTGTTTTATTCACTTGAAAAGTTTATGTAAAACTGGTGTAATTTCTTCCTTATATAATCAGAAGAGTTTGTCACTAAAGGCACACGAGTTTTGATTTTCTTAGCGGGAAGATTTTTCTTTAGGATTTTTACTATGATTCATGTTTGTTATTTTTTCTTATGCTAGTTTTAAATAGTTTTGTTTTACTAAGATTTTATGGAGTTAATATAATTTTTCAAATATATTGACATGAAGTGGTTCATCAAATCCTCCTAATATTTGTATGATTTGAAGTGATGTTTATGTCTTACTGATTAAAAATTTTATCTGACAATTAGAATAAGTCTCATATCTATAACTGGTTCTGATGCTTCAGATAATTTTTCTTTTCTTTTTTGTTTTTTAGTATGGTTTGTAATTTTTTGTTGAAAGCTGGACATGTGTCATGTAATAGGAACTAATGTAAAAAGCTTTAGTGTGGGGTTTTGTGTTAATCTGACTAGCAATTGGGCTTTATTTGATGTTTGGGGAAGCCACAGATGCCAGAGGTTTGAAACTGCTCTCGAGTCATTGTTTGTGTCTACTCTGTTAACTTTGAATTTCCTTAGTCCTTCTCTTCAGTGATAGCATATCTTGTGGCTCTGTCTGTCGGGTCCACTGTTAGTACACTGGAGCCTTGCACCTGTGGTGGGAAGGTGATGATTCAATTTCAGTCTCTTAGCAGGCTGTGTTCCTGTGTGACTTTCAGAAATTTTTTTTTAGCTTTTTTTTCCCTCCTTAGGTGAGGCAGGAAGGCAAGAGGGGCTGAGGTAGGGAACACGCCATCTCTCAGGTGGGATAAGGCCCTAGTAAAGCCTTTTCCCCAGAAAGTAGGCCTCCCTTGGCTTTTGTCACACCTTGCTCTCCTGGCTTTTTTCTTCCACCATTGACCATACTTCCCCAGTCTTCTTTTCTTTGCTCCTTTTTCTTCGATACCTACATTCTAAATGTTGTAGTTCCCAGAATGTAGCTCTCTATACATTCTCTTCAGAAGTGATTTCATGTAGTTTTATGAGTTTAAAATGAAATATCCCCTGCTTCTTTTAAAAATTTTTTTAAAAAGGTTTTATTTATTTATTCATGAGAGATAGAGAGAGAGAGAGAGGCAGAGACAGGCAGAAAGAGAAGCAGGCTCCATGCAGGGAGTCCGACATGGGACTTGATCCCGGGTCTCCAGGATCTGGCCCTGGGCTGAAGGCAGCACTAAACCGCTGAGCCACCTGGGCTGCCCATCTCTTGCCTCTTTGACTTGTCCACTTACATATTCTACAGGCATCTAAAGCAAAACTAAACTCCTGTTTCCATGCCAAGCTTCTTCTTCTCCCTTCTCAGTAAAGCATTCTATTATCTAAATTACTCAGTCCAAAAATCTGGTAGCCATTTTTGATTCTTCTCATCCTCAACACAATCTACCAGTAAGTCTTATGAAAGCTATTTTCAAATAAAACTTGAATCTAGCTAGGTTTTTCCCCACTCTGCTCAGAAAACTTCACTTCTTACATGAATTCTTGCATTAGCTACGTCTGTCCCTCTTCTTCTAGTACTCCTGACCCAAGTCATGGGTTATAAACACAAATCAAAACAAATCACTCCCCTCCTTAAGCTCATGGCTTATCATTGGACACTGAAGAAAATCCAAACTCCTTACTATGACCTACGAAGCCCTGAATGATGTGGCTTCAACTTATTTCTCTAAAGTCACTTATGCCACCCTTGCCTTGTTCTTTATGCTCTAATTTCACTGGCCTCTTCAGAGAAGCCCTCCCTGACCACCTGTCCAAGTGGGTCCCACTCTGCTGTTTTTATCATGTCATTTGTTTATTTCTTCCACAGCGTCTGTCCTAATTTGATAATACATTTATTTACTTTTTGCCTGTAGCCTTTTTGGATTTCAAGTCTCACTGAAGAAGGTATGCCTGTTTTGTTTACCAGGTTTTACTAAGCACCTGGGATGGGCCCAGCACATAATAGGTTCTTAGTTAGTATTTGTCAAATGAATAAATTATAGAATGAGTTTTCTTACAATTAAAATGACATAATTAAGCCATATTTATTATCTCATAATTTTCCAGGTAATTTCTAATATTGAGTTTCTCACTTGGATATATTTTACTAAAAGTAAAGAACATTGATGTCAGATCTAATTAATTTCTGCACCAATGGGACAACTCATAACTGATAACACATCTTTGCAAGTGCTTAGGTTTGTTTAGATAGCATTTTAATAACATGGCAAGACTTTGTCAATGATTCATAATTTTATACTATATCTATTATGCTTAAGAAGATTATTATTCATCAGTTATTATTAATTTATATTTTATAATTTCAATCTCTATTGAAATGATCAGTAATCACTTCCATGATTAGTGCTTCAAGTACAGTGTAACTGAATCTGTATTTGAGACACTTGTGGGATTCAGAGTGACATAAAAATTAAGAGCATAGCTTTGCCACAAACCAGCCATTCCTCATACTGGTTATTTACCTTAATTTTCAGTGTTCTCATCTAGAAAACGGGGATGATCTATAATAGCTGCCCTTTGTGCTCTTTTGAGAATTAAATGAGATATATAAAGCACTTAGAACAATGTCTTCATTGCAAGTTTAAATATCTGCTAACTCTGATTAGCTGCTTCATAATGAACTGTAATGAAGGAGACACAAAATAAAACAGCAGGAATAACTCATAACTGATTTTGCCTATTCTCAATCTAAGGGTTCTGATCAGAATAAAAAAATGAAGAGGAGGATGATCTATTCAACTCCTTTATTAGCTGATAAAGGAAGTGAAGTGCAGGGAGGTGAAGTGACTTGTTGGATGTCACGCAGCTGGTTGTTTCAGATTTTGGACCTGGGTGTGGGTTCTGTTCTCCAGTGCAGGGCCTTCCCCTTATACAACACTAATAGTTTAATACTGCCAACTTCAGATTTTATCATCTATAAAGTGACATAAAGGCTTATTAGTTAACAAAACAGTATTTATTTGAGTTTGCTGAAACAATGAAATTCATTAATCACAGCATGCAGATGTTAAAGAGTTGATAAGATGTGGCACCCTACTCCACTCTAGAGAATAAAGCCTGAAAAAAAGAGGTGGCGTTCTTTTGCTTTCCGTATCTAAGAATGCTTGGAGCAACACTTTTTTTCAGTTTTACCAAGTAGCACATTTGGGATATAATAATTTCTAAGTTTGTTCTTACAAAAGCTGCTTCTCTGGAAATAGGCTTTTGTCAAGGGGATTTTTTTTTCTCAAGTTAAAATTAGACTTTGCTTAATACACCCATAATTTTGCAGCCCTTTGTGTATTGCACAGGTGTTCTGATATGCTCTTATTCCAACAGGGCAAATGTTGAATAACCATGAAAGCTTTTAGATGTTGGCAGAGAGGCACCTTAAGTCCTTTGATTTGCGGGGTGGGAAATTGCATAAGCCCCTATTTGTCAGAACATGTGGAAGAGATGGCTGTTGATGCTTTCCATTTTCCTTTTGCCACACTGACTTAGACTAGAATTCAGTAGCTTAAAATATAGGCTCCTAAAGATGCACTTTCCTCCAAAGTATTTGTTTGTTACAACAAGTGATGGAGGAGAGAGGTATAATGGAGGAGGAAGCAGACGATGCTGTTAAGGGCTCTTTTAATCCACAAACAAAAAGACCTCTGGAACATATAATTCTTAAACATTCTGTTTTTAAAGCTTACATAGGCAATCAAACTTAACACACAGTGGATATGGCTATCTCAGGAAAAATCAACTCTGCCATGGTTAAGATAGCAACCCTGACAAGTACTTAGGGGACTCATGCAGCTGGGCAGCCACAGTGATATTTCTGCAGGAAATCCCCCTTTGGTGGTAGCTGTCAACAAGGTGTGTGTTAAGCCATCTACCTGGAGACTGACAGGGATACACTCCAATGAGCAGAATTATCAACCACTCACTCTGATGACAGCTTTTCTTTCTCTAGAGCTTAACATCTTCAGGGCAGAAAGAGTCTCACTTTAACAATTTCAAGTTGATTTAATACACAAGAACAAAAAAGATGAGATTCAAAAATACCCTTGGCCCCTTTAGAATGGCAAAGAGAATTACAAAATGTCATTTCTGAGACTGAATCATTAGGTGCAATATTTAGATTTGCCCTCTGGAAAAGACTGGATGTTCCCTGCCAGGTGTTAAGTCATGGATGCAAATTGAAATGGGCAGTAAAGTGCTGACTTTCAAAGAGCCATATTAACTTTACAAGGCACTAGTTATGCTCTGAACTTATTGAGAATAGCAGAGTCAGGAAAGAGTTAATTCACTTCCCGCAAATCCCTTACTCAGGACCAAAGTGCTTTCATTAGAACAAGGGAATTAAGAATATACCTATATTTGTCTATTGTTTAACCCATAGGAAAAGAAAACCTCTTAATTTAAAATAGATTAATAGGTGAGGTTTTGCAAGGTATTCTTTGTTCTACAAATTTTGAAATTTCAGAAATGAAGAGGAAGCCCAGTTCTTTGTAAATCCCTACAACACATCCTACTTATAAAAATAAGGACTCAAGTAGCCCTTTGGGAATGATGGTTCACATTAAGTGATTCCTACATTTTGAGACATGAGCCATACTACTGATATTGGATGTGTAGAACTCCCTTTTGTACTTCACATTCACATTCAGGCTTTATAAAATCATCATTACAACCAAACAGGGATCATGACTTGATTATCTAAGACTGCTTACCCTTACCTTTGGATTTGTCCTTTATTTCTCAAGGGTAAGGGATGGGATAAGGCCAGGGAAAGCATATGGAATGCTAATATTGTAGAAAGCATGTATATGTTGGATACATTGGATAATCTTAATGCGACAAAGGTACCTACTAAGTCAGGCTTTGTTTACAAATTATAATTAATTTTCAGACATATTCTCTTTATTTTTTCTCATTATTTCCCCAATTAATATTTCACAATTAATATTTGTGAAATGTGCCGTTTCACAAATGCATAATGATAGGAATCCCAGAACTCATTTGCCAAGTCTTTTAATCATAGATATAGAACATGAGAGCATTGAAATGATCAGTTTAATTATTTTGACTAATCAATTCTACAGTAATTGATATGCTTTCCCAAAATGCTCCTTTGATGGATTATTGTTTTTCTCTAAAAAACTGTTTATCTGTCTGAGTTGACAAAATGATACCTCTAAAAGCGTCAATCTTTTCAGGTTTAGTTGTTCTTATCAAATATGTGAAATATAACTTGCATTTCCCTAATTATATGAATGGGAATTCATATTCACTAATTATGTGCTTCCTCATCAAAGTTGAATACTTTTAAGGACACTTAAATTATTGAAGGGTCATCATTTGCTAAGAGTACAAAGAATAAGAAAACAAGTATCAATTCATTTGACTCATTGAGAAAAATGAAGACAAAACAAAACCCTAATTGATAAATGTATAGTATGATGTAAGCATTTTTATTTTTATTAAATTGCAATCAGAAAAAGGAGAAGTAGCTCCTACTTATTCTATGTAGTTTAGGTCTCAGTGGCCTTATGTGTGACTCTTTGCGTCTGGGAATGTCTACCACATATGAACACATTTCCAGAAAATGGCCATATGACATTTTATCCTTGACTTTCTTCTTTTTTTTTTTTTTTTTTTTTTTTTATATATCCTTGACTTTCTATGATGGGATTGCTGCTGGCATTAGCAGAGGCACTTGTCACTCTACTGCTGTATCCTCTTGTTGCTTTCTTCACAGCTCAGTTAGAATGAGCTAAAAGAATGCAAATTTAAGTAAATTTAATTGTATTGGGGTGAGTGGGTGGCTTTAATGTACTTTAAGAACACGAATAAGTAGCTCTTGAATATGCCGCTCCATTGTTTCCTCTAACAATATCAACCAATTGGAAATAGATAATAAATTTTATATATTAAATGTCCTAAACATTCCAACCAAAATTTAAAATAAGCTTCTCTAAATTAATTCTTTGAAATCAATGTAACTAATAAAAATCCAGGCCATGTTTGAAAGGGAATAGTCTAAATGAGTGGTCTGTAAACTTTTTAGATCATGGCCCAAATATGGTAATTTAAAATTGTTATTGGTATACAAATACACTAATATAATATGGACATCATAATACAGAAAAGTAGCAATTAAAAGATTAAGGCAAAAAAGAAAATTAATATACCACAGTGGAGTGTACATATACCACTTGGGGAACTACTGTGGTGTATTTTGTGAAAGGCTTGTTCTATGAGACAGAAGAACTCTTGGTTTAATGCTGTGTTATTAAAGGACTTCTCAGAAGCTTCACTGTGCTACTGATGTAGAAAAGACTTTTGGGATTGAAGCTGATGGCCAAGAAAGAAATTTTGAGATGTCTTTGGTGCAAAACAATAGTTTTATTAAAGCATGGGGACAGGACCTTTGGGCAGAAAGAGCTGTGCTGGGGTCATGAGGAGTGGTCCATTATATACTTTCAAGTAGGGAGGGGGTTAGGGATATCCTAGGTCCCTAAGGAATTTTGGAAGCAAAGTTTCCAAGACCTTGATGGGGCTAGCTACTGTTGAGGAAAGGTCATTCATTACTGACTAATGAAACCTTAGTCAGGAGTCAGATGTACGTTGGTGGGTCATATGTTTGGGGAAATGATTGCCAACACGTATCTTGAGGGGTTTAGAGATAAAGGAAATTTCTAAAGGAATTTTTATACGTTAAAGTAGACTTACCGGATCCTGGAAGAGTGGAGGAGGTAGGGCTAAGATCGCCTTTTGCCTTAAGTAAAGTATCAACATCGGGGCAGCTGAGTTCTTAGAGGAAGGTCACTCTGCCTGTCTCAAGAACTTGTCAGTGGGCAGTGGGGAGTAAGGACATTTAATTTTTCTTTTGCCTTTGTTTCCCACATCACTACTATACACTTGAATTCCTAAAAGGAGAACAGAGTACTATATACTATTTAAAAAAAGAGGCTGAAGTCAGGGAGATCTGGATTCCAGATTTACCCATCACCCATGAACTATTTTACTTTTGTCTGATTATTTAAATTCTCTGATCCTCAGGTTCTTTATCTGCACAATGGAAATGATGACATACCTCATTGGGTTATTATGTAGATCATATAGGAAGATGAAGGTAAAGTACTTAGCTGAGGGCCTGGCATATAGTGAGCACTTAGTAGATGTGAGTTCATTTCAACACACTCTTTTTTATGGGCCACCTTACAACACTGTGGACCACACTTTTTGAAATGTTCCAGATTAGATTATTCATTCATTGCTTGTTTTATTAGTTTACTTTTTCAATTTGACACTTATTGACTAGCTCTTAAGTAATAGGCATAATAGTAGGCTCAAGGTAAGAGCTTAGTTGAATATTCTGTAGAACTTTCAAATTTTCATTTCTGCAAAAACATGAGAGCCTACCATATGTCAGGCAACATTTCCTACTCCACAGGTATGGTGATGGCCAAGGCAGATGTGATATCTACCATCACAGAGCTGACTGTCTGAGGGAAGGACTCACACGATACATAGCCAACATTTTAAGGATAAATACAAGGTAGTGTGAACTGACAGAGGGTATAAGGATGGGGGCTACAGAATGAGGTGGGATCTGTCCATGTCAGGTCTGCACTTTCTTTTAAGCAGTTCTTACCTCATCCCAAGAGACAGAGGAAGCTATTTTCAAGCACAAAGTCATAGGATGACAAAATATTCAAAAAGACAATATGAGTGTGTCAGTGGAAATAGACAAACAAAAAATGCCTTGAACTGAGTAACTGCTAATCACTGTATGGAATGGTAGGCAATTTACATCACACACCGGCATCTCCATCACTGTTTATTTCATTCCTCTCTATCAATAAATTCCATTGCCTCTTCATAAAATGTTGACTTTACAGTCTTTCACGAAGCATAAATTTACCCAGACTCTAGTCAATTTTCTGTTTTTGTGAAGAGTTTTTTAATGTACAGCAAATGTGTTTGTGTTCTCCATTGCTTGGTAACTGGCAGGTGCATCACATTAGCACAGCTCTTAAACCAACCAAGCATAACCTGATAGGTGTGGTAGGATCTGACAGTATTCATTTGATACCAAAAAATCGACTCTTTGTGGGGGGCCCTGGGCTGACAAAGCTGCAAAGTTCAATTCTCTGGCGAGCTATGGGATAAACTGCAGAGGTCTACGTTTCTGCAAATGTCTACAAAATCAATTAGCCATAAATATATTCAGGAGAGACAATTCTACTCCAGTGTGCAGTCTATCCATTTTAAAGACATTTTTAATAAGCAGGAAATGCTTGTGTGGGGAGGGAAAATTCTGTGAGGTTGCTAAACAATGACAAAGTGCTGGATTGAACAGAAGGAACATTTGGTCTTTGCAGTTTAGTGTTCTACTGCTGGTGTTCCAGAGGTAAATGGTTAGTAAGAGTTTGATAGTGAATATTCTTTGTTCTCTGTTTAAAAGCAGACAATAAAAAAAATATAAAAGCAGACAATAATAGCTGCATGCCTTCCTAGGAATTGAGATGTGAAAATCTACAAATTAATTTGATTTTTCATTTAGTGTGATTGTTACAAATTGCCTCATGGGGGTACTTTTAAAATAAGAGGTAATGTTTCATAAGTAAGATCTAAAATTTGTTGTCTTATTATTTTTTTAATTTGCAAAAGTATCATTTTCATTTTGCTGCTTGCTTTGGTATTTCTTTTACAGTATTAGAATAATGTTCATACCATAATTTTATTGGGTTGCAAAATATATTTTATAAAGTTGTAATTTATTAAATCTCCTAGACTGAAAGAAAATAAATAAGACACAAGAAATCCTGTACTTTCTCTCTCTTTGAGAAGGAATCGAAGAGCTTATAAATAAAATCAGAAATATTTGAGAAAACATATCAGGATATAAAGTTCAGTAACCATATCAGTAAGTATGAAGTTTAGCTACATATAACAGAAAATGTATAACAAAATAGTAGAGATTTAAGCAAAATAGATTATTTCTCCCTCATTAACAAAAATGTGTGACATTGGACAATCGCTGAATGGTATGGTGTGGTTCCAGAGTTATCAGGGACTTAATTAAGCTTTTCCATCTTTTTTGCTTCATCATGGTAGCATGTATATTCAGTTTTCAAGGTTGCTTAAGATCCAAGATGACCTCTGGAATTTGAGTCACCTCTTACACATTATAAGCTTAGAATGAACCTAAAAAGGGGGTCCCTGGGTGGCTCAGTGGTTTAGTGCTGCCTTCTGCCCCCGGCGTGATCCTGGAGTCCTGGGATCGAGTCCCACGTCGGGCTCCCGGCATGGAGCCTGCTTCTCCCTCTGCCTGTGTCTCTGCCTCTCTTCACTCTCCCCTCTCTCTCTGTCTGTCTCTCATGAATAAATGAATAGAATCTTAAAAAAAAAAAAAAAAAGAATGAACATAAAAAATGAATCAAGGGTGGGAGTCATGTCGCTCTTCAGGAGTTTTCCCAGAGGTCAGTACAATCCTCGAACACTTCTGCTTATATTCACTTGTCATAACTTAGTTCCATGGCTCCTCTGTTTTAAGGGAGGCTGGGACATTTTAGTTGGGCACATTACTGCCTCCAATACAATCAGGGATGCATTAGTAAGAAAGGAGAGAATAGATTGTTTGAGAAACTGGTGGCTCTGCCGGAACCAATATAATTCCCCAAGACAAAATACCTTACTATCTTGTTTTTAATAGGTGTATGTGTGTGTGTGTGTGTGTGTGTGTGTGTGTGTAATATAACTAAACCCAACACCACTCACTGCTAGGAAGAAAAATGCCTTCAGAGAAAGATGACAGAAGTAACTAGAGACACATGAGCAATTTCTAAACCTAATGAAAGACTGACTAGGAAACATCTTTCCCAGATACACACACACACACACACACACACACACACACACACACAGACTCATTCGCTTATAAACACAAACTAGTAGTAATAATTATTGGAACAAGAACTGTAACTTTGCTCTGCAGCGACTGCCACTTGCACAAATGAAAGAAAGGTGTTAATTCAGTGCAGTGGGTGGGATTGCAGGAGTCCATCAAAGCTATTTTTCAAGAACGTTTCAGTGTACAATAATATATATATTTATTTTAAGTGCTGCTTTTTTAGCTGTGCCAATCTAACTTTTTTTCTTTGCAGATGCTGAAATAGAAAAAAAGGTGAAAGGCAGGAGGTGTGAACCTTCCCACTGAGCAAAAGGAGAGGCAATTCCCTCAGTTCTTAAGGAAGAAAAAAAATGCAGGACACTAAAAGGTTGCCTTCAACCCAGAACAAGAGGAATCACTTTCCTGAGTGCTTTCTTGTGTGGCCACAATCACCCCTGTCTCCTTGCTCCCCTCTGGGATTGGGCTTGATCCTCTAACATTTCTTTGTAACCAGGAGCTAGAAAATAGACAATTTAAACATGGAGGGAAATGAGGGATATTGAGACGGGTTTAACAGCAGGGTAATCAAACAGCTGTTGAGTCGGAGAGAAAAAGCTGGATCATATCAGAGTGGATGCTATCAAAAGAGTTACGAGCTTACATGACAGAAAATTACATATACTTGAAATATGCCATTACAAAATGCCAGCCTGACATTAAGCTGCTTTATAGAGGTATCATGTCCTTAAATAGCCTAGTGATTATCTGTATCCCTGGAGCGTTGCTTTCCTACCTGACTTTGTAATACCCTGGCTTGTCTCTAATCACTGCAAAGAATGTCACAAGTTAGAAAAATTCTTAAAAAGGAAATTAATTTTGATCTCCTTTGACATTCTAGAGTTTTCTTTTCAGCTAGGATGGAGATCCAGCCCTCTTTCCCACAATGACAAGATGTGGTAGTTTTCTGTGGGGTCAGAGTCTTGGCTTGAACGCTCTTAAAAAAACACACACACACACACACACAAAAGCATTTTCTATGTGTCCAGTGATATGTGAAGCAATTTACATGAGTCATCTCATTTATTTCTCATGAACTCTGTAAGTTAGGTTCTATTAGTAGATTGTTTGAAGTCGAAGCACAGAGAGACCAAGTGACTTGCCCAAGGTCACTCTGCAGGCTATGCAGCAGGGGAGTGGGGATTTTAACCCAGCCACGCGGATTCCAGGGTCTAGGCTTTCAAGCTACATGTTACACTATTTTCTTCAAAAGCCATGCTCCATTGACAGGCGCAGCAGGCTGGGAGGATACAGTAAATTAAGACATATTTTTAGAAGGGACACAGAGAGCAAGAAACAAGATAAAGCATTCCCCCCTTTGCCTTTAAAATGATGTGGTTAAGAAAACAAGAAGAGCTTATTCTTGCATATAGGAAGAGGCAACAGGAAGTGTGAATGAGGAGCACGAATGTGGAAAGTAAAGCACTTTACAAAGGAAGGCAGCTGTGAATTTTCCATTTGCAGTGTTTGTTTATTTTGGCTCCTGTCATCACTGCCATGATTGCCCCGGGAAGAATTCCCCAGTGGAAACATCAACAAGGTAGGAAACATCATAATTATATTTCCTATTATCCTCCAAAGAATCTATTTAATATGGTAGATATGGCTATAATCTGAAAGAAAAGTGCTATGTAGCAAATACAACTGCTGATAAAACTGGCTGATTTTTCATCCTCTGGTATTAACAAAAAGGCAAAGATAAAAAACGGAGTTTGGATATTAGTCTGTGCCTTTTCTCACGTGTGGTTGCAACTGGGCACCAGCTATGCTTATCGGTTTGCTCTATGCTTTTCTCTATTGAATAGATATATATTCAGTATGTTCTAGAGAATCTCCTGAGGGTCAGATTGGTAACAGTGAATGGTCCAAGAAATGATATGGGACACTACCCTGTACTAGTTGGGGGAGTAAAGATGGCTCCTGGAGGGAGCTGCCACTTTGGGCATTTTTGTGATTGTTACTGGAGTGTTGATGTGTTAAGCTCTCTTTCCTCCTATTGATCTCCAGCTTCTCTAGCTCTTTTGCTTATCTGAGATGCTTGCAAGAGCTTGCACTTTTGCTAGTTTTGTATGGCAATGTAGAAGTGTGGGAAAATAAGGTCCTGCAGGGGAACCCTCAGTTAAAATGAACCAGGAGTCAATGGTTAAATGCATCTCTCTTTTGTCCTGTGAGCAGGCAATTGTCGGAATCATCCTATGATGATGATTAGGAAATGTAAAACGTTTCCTCCTAAGATCAGACAATGTTGTCATTTTAGATGGTTCCTCATAAGGTCTCAGAATCGAGCACAATTGGCCACAGTTCAACCCCACAGGACATCTTTGTACTGACTTTCTCCCTTTCCTGTTTTATTCCCTCCAAGTCTCCACTTCGCTCCAGTTTCTTGAGATCGTTTCCAAAATAAACTGTTGAATGCAATTCTTTATGCAGTTTCTTGAGATCGTTTCCAAAATAAACTGTTGAATGCAATTCTTTATCTAATGCAATTCTAGATCTAAGCTAAGGTAATGTAACATCACCAGAGGAACAATATTTATGGGCTGAAAGATAATGTGGGAGGGGTGTTTGGGGACGGTATTGGCATTTCACATGGCCTTCTCTCCTTTACCAGATCCGTAAATAGTGGAACTCTGGTTCTTGGCTCTCTTCACCTCTTTGTCTACACTTTCTTCTTAGATAATCTCTGATTCCATGGTGTTAACCACCACCTCTACTTTGATGACTCTCCAAATTATATCTTTAGTCCTGAACTCTCCTATGAGCTTGAGCGTAATTTACCCAATTGCCTATATATATCTTCTCCGTTTGGATATCTAACAGGCATCTTTTTCTTCATCTGTACATAATAAAACTTGTTTATCTCCCAATAATGCCCTATTAAAACCCTGTTATACTCTGAATCCTCCTCATGGCACAACAATAAAATAAAATACCTATAGTCCAAACAAATAAAATAAAGAACTCTAGAATGTTCTTGATTCAGCCCTTCTCACACTCTTTTCAGCAAGTTCTGTCACTACTATCTCCAGAACAGATCTCAAGTTCACCCACTTATTTCCATCTCCACTTCCCTGGTTTTAGGCAAAATTATCTTTTGTCAGGGTCACTGACAAAAGCCTTCTAAAATCAATATTCTGCAGTCAGAATGATTTAAACAAATACATACATACCACCTGCCTCTTTAAAACCTTCCAATGGCTTCTTAAGACACTGAGAAATAAAAGTCTAAAACCTTCCCATGTGCCTAAGACCCTTTATGATGTAGGCCCTGCTCATGTCAGATACAGTTTTCTCCCTTGCTCTCTTATGCTCTGCTAGAGCAGCACCTTTTCATTCTTCAAAAACCCCAGGTTCTAGCTCTTTTCAGAGTCTTTCATTTTTCTGAAACTTCTGCTTGAATAGTTGTTTTCTTGGTTTCATATGTCCTATTTCTTATTCTTTAGGCTTTAGCATAAATCTCTACTCTTCTGGAGTCATTCTTGTCAAGAGCACCTGCCTGGAAGAGTACCCTTCTCCCTAGTTACTCCCTACACTCCTTATTTATTTCCTTCATAATTCTTTTCTTAAACTTTATACTGTGTTGTGAGCTGTTTTATTTTCTTTTGATCTTCTCAGCTAGAAGGTAAGCTTCATGAGGGCAGGAATCTCAAATTGCTCTGGCACTTTTGTGGAATATATTAGTGGAAGGGTTAATTATTTTGAGAAATTCCTCTGCACGTATGAATGTCTTCTTACCTACAATGAAACAAGGAGACTAATAAATTTTGCTAATATCTCCTGTCTCAATAGTCCATTAATCTCTGGATCTCTGGAGCCCTAATAAGAGCAAGAGATGGGAATAAACAGCTTTTTTGTAAATACGGGAAGACATGCTTATAAATCTTCACTTCTTGTGGCACCTGGGTGGCTCAGTCAGTTAAGCATCTGACTCTTGATCTCAGCTCAGTTCTTGATCTCAGGGCCATGAGTTCAAGTCCCTCCCTGGGTTCCACACTAGGTGTGGAGCCTACTTAAAAAAAAATCTTCATTTCTTATTTCATGTGATCAGTCTGATTTTCAACTACAAAGCGACACTGATGATTCATCCTTCAGTAATCAAATGTTTTTGTGATCAACTGCATTTTTCAATAGCTTTTACCTCAATAGAATGAATGGTTCTGTTTTTATTGGAAAGGTAAAACTTCAATTCCATTGGGTGTACAATGCCTTTTCTATTATAAAAGTGACTTGGCTAACTTCTGACATAACTCTGACACAAAGAGAATGAAACTCATTGTACTTCTTAACTTCCCCTCTTCCAGCTAAGTATAAATCCATTGTCCCAATTCCCTTAAAGATATATATTATCAAAAATTTCAATACCTTTTAGTCACAAATTCTTCTTTATCTAGTTTCAATTTTTATACCTGTTAAGTCAGGGTGTGGTGCTCTAGCTTTTTGAGGAGTCAGGACAGGTTAGATCGGTTTGTTTCATTTTGCACCTGGGGCATAGTGACCTCTGCTCACTTTGATAACCTTACTCTAGAATTTGGTAACAAATACCACTAACACCAAAGAGGTAGTAAGCTTTGTTTTTTTAAAACTTTTATGGTAGAGGGCACTGGAGTGCCTCAGTCAGGCGAGCATCTGACTCTTGATTTCGGCTCAGGTCATGATCTCAGGGGTGTGAGCCTGAGCCCTGTCAGACCTCAGGACTCAGCAGAGAATCCGCTTGAGATTCTGCACCCCCTCAAATAAATTAAATCTTAAAAAAAAAACAATAAAGTTTTTATGGTGAAAATAAAAATGAAACAAGTCCAATCCTGAGTTGATGAAATATTAATACCAAATACTTATAATTATCTCTAGAAATATTTATTTCTCTTTATCAAAGCTAATATTACCTTCTTAGGCAAGTTACTTCTTAAAACAATCTTATATTATAGTATCTTGTTCTTTTTTGTGATTTAGGATTTCCACATACTAGATTTTCCTAAGGAGAGGCCCATGGATATTATTTGTGATTTTTGTTTCTTGCTATAAAATAACCATGTCATGGGTTTTTAATATGTCTGTCTTTGTTTAAAAACAACAACAACAACAACAACAAAACTGGTCTACAATACCTAGATCTGTTAATATTGTGTCCTCAGTTTGCCAAAATGAGATAAAATATTTTGATTTTATGTATTGCATCTGATTTTCCTTGTTACTCTTTGAGCATTAGAATGACTTTGAGGGGATCCCTGGGTGGCTCAGCGGTTTGGCACCTGCCTTTGGCCCAGGGCGTGATCCTGGAGTCCCGGGATCGAGTCCCACGTCAGGCTCCCGGCATGGAGCCTGCTTCTCCCTCCTCCTGTGTCTCTGCCTCTCTCTTTCTCTCTGTGTCTATCATAAAAATAAATAAATAAATAAATAAATCTTTAGAATGACTTTGAGATTTTATAACACAGAGATTTTTCTGTAGTCTAACCTCAGGGAGCACTCATTACTTCCTTTGTAATTACATGATGGCTGTGAGAAATACCTGCTCAGTGATCAGTCTCATTAATAGTTCTTGTCTGGATTGACTTGAAAAGAACCAAGGAAAAGATTAGACATGTTTGATCAGTCAGGTACTGTCTTTGGTTCCTCTGAGTGACTTGTCTACACCTCACATCCTTTTGCCCCCACACCATGCTTAATAATGCTCCTACCGTCCTTGCAGAGGAGTCCAGACCTCCCATACGGGCAGAGGCAGACAATATCTGTCCTGGATTTAGGAACACAGGTGGCACCATTTCCACATGGGTTGTTTTCACAGGTTGCATACTGGCACATCTTGCCTGAGTACAGCCGTGGACACTCACAAAACCAGTTTCCATTATCACTGAGGAGGGAAAAGGAATGATACAACCGATAAGAAAACAGTTGATCTTTCACACACAGGCACAAATACACACACAAATAAAATGAAAACTGCAGCTTGTCTTCCCCCTTTCTCTTTCTGTCAACTTTAAAATATCTGTAGCTGTGTACTTCACATCGAAAGAAGACTAGCAGCTTTATAGTTTGCCTGAAGCCATGAGTTCTATTTTAAGCCATCTATTTTTATTTTTGAATTATCTCACCTTTTGTTTCTCACTGGGTGCCTTTCTAGGACTTCATTAAATATGTGTGGCATTGCCTCAGTAAAGTGCTTCAAATGTATATTAGAAGAAAACATCTTAGAGGAGAATTTCAAGCTGGGGATAAGCTTTTTCCACTGAGGACAAAGTCTTCCAGAAGCCACCCTTGAGGTAACTTGGAAAGAAAAGCACTGTGGGGAGCCGTAATGACTAAACATCTCTCCAGCTTCAAATATGGCTTGGTGGCCCCAGGCTGAGAGTGTCTGTGAAAGCAGAGCTGAAAACTATGCTCACCTGCTGGGCAAGCCTTCTTCAGGGGGGAAGGTGACCGGAAATCTGGTATTTCTGCCTTCCTTGCATCTATTCCCCCCCTTTTAAAGTAAAAGTAGCCCCAGCTTGCCTTTGCAGACCACTCCTCCACCATTCTTAGCACACGCTGACCTGGAGGGCAGAGCCCCACTCCTGGTGTCAATCCCAGTGATTAGTGCAGGATGGACCCAAGGCCAAGACAGCTGACAGCTTTCTCTGTAGACATTACTACTCTGGTAGCTGCTGGTAGTGTTTGCCGCTTCCGAGGGGAGAGCATGGCTAAGAATAGAGGATAGATGCCTAACAGTGCAAATGTAAGGGACTGGAGCAGATGGATGGTTGATATTATTCGGGTACTAGATCCAACCGTTACTCTGTAGTAATGCGAACCAGTGGTTGGTTGGTTTGTTTATTTATTTTAAAGATTTTATTTATTTATTCATGAGAGACACACACACACACAGAGAGAGAGAGAGAGAGAGAGAGAGGCAGAGACAGGCAGAGGGAGAAGCAGGCTCCATGCAGGGAGCCCGATGTGGGACTCGATCCCGGGACTCCAGGATCAGGCCCTGGGCCGAAGGCAGCGCTAAACCGCTGAGCCACGGAGGCTGCCTGAACCAGTGGATTTTAACCCCCTTTTTAATCTTCAAGCCAGTTTGAATGGGGGTTTTGTCACTTGCAATTAAATGAATACTATTTAATATTGATGCCCTTTTTTCCCTTTATTGCTTTAACCCACACATCTTGCCATGTATGAATCTTTAGAGTTTTCCCCTTTGCTTATATCTTATCTTCTAAACACAACTGCTAACTCTTAAAGATAAGTGCCAGCATGGTCCCCAAAATTAGGATGCCAGCATCTTTTGTTTCATGACTCAGCCTCCCAATCTACTTGCAGATCTTGCCCATACCAGAGAATTTTCCACTTGTGGTCTTTGTGGTCTCTTCATACCTTCTTTCCATCTTTTAATTCTCTTAGTCCAAAATAAATTAACTTGCAGGAAAGTATCAGATTTTTCCTACTAATGAATACCTGATTTTGAAATTGGAAGAGCTTCCCTTTCCAAATATGTATGTATTTTCTATTAATTCTCTATGTTAATGGGATGAAGCACTCTGGAGAGAATTTATGTATTAGATAGCAGGTAAATCTAGCTTTGGTGGGTGAGGCTTTGAGACCTTCAGACTTTGCTGACATGTAAGGTGCTAAACATGAGAGACCAGTAATTTACTCATTTTATAACTTTCATGGCAACTTGCATAGCATTTTACACTTACTAGACAGATATAGAATCTCATAGGTTTTCGGAGGTGGGAAGAAAATCAAGGCTCAATGTCATTAATATGGTTATTAAGGCACCCTAAACAAACTCTTTTGTTTTGGAGCTTACAAACCAGAATTTTGAGGACCCTTGAGCCAATGCTGTTCCTTCTTGCCTGAAAATAGTGGTAAAAGCATAGCCAGACCACCTGGCAGGGACAGGTGTGACTTCAAGTGTTAGGTTGGAACTTAATGTTGCTTGGGGCCATGGATAAATCCCATGTAATTTCACCTCCACTCATTTAATGTGGAATTAAAAGCTCAATATTAAGCATCTGGTATTCTGGGATAAAGTCTCGGAGTATAACACTCCTGAAAGCTGTATTCTGGAAAGACCAAATTAGTCTTTTTATATCGAAGGAGAATGCCACATATATGAAAGATAAACGAATCTAAATATTGATTGATTTAAGTGCTTGAATCATATAGACCCACCCAGATTTGAAATGCAGGAAAGATGTTTTTCTGTTACAAATCGAGGAAAGCACTAATTTTAATCATATCCTATTGATCAATCAAGCCTCATTTCCTTTTTGCTTTCATCAGGTGTTGGAAGAAGTCGGTTGTTATAAATTCATGCGGAGATGACTAACCGCGTGCATCTGTACATCAGCAGGCAGCTAGAGCAGAGACAGAAATGGAAATTCTCTAGGAAATGCTCCATGAAAGGGGAAGATCACCTTATCTGGCTGACCAGGAGCAAGTGTCCAGAGCCCTCTTGCCCATCTTGATATTCCATTAGCATTCCATTAGAAAGAATCCACATTAGCCAACTGAAATTTTAAGCCAGATGGTGAGGCGTCTATATATTTCACTTCAAATTGTACCCTCAAATTCCAAAATATATCCTGGAGTGCCAGATATTTCATCAATAGTTTTAATAAAATCCTTTTTTTTTTTTTGCCACCAGCTGTATTAATCTGGACCTAAAGGTTTCTCCCACTCAGATCTTGCCAAAGATGTCATTACTATATCTCAACTTCTTCAAAAGCTAGCAAGTCAGCTATGTTTGCTGTCACTTAGGTCAAATGACACCTCTCCACACCCTGAAGGAAATCGCAGTGTTGACCAAGAAAGTCAGTGCCTGGAGGTTGAAGGACCTAGGTAACAGACCAAGTTTGGAAACAATGATTAAACCAGTGTCACCTTCCTTGACCCAATTTACTTTAAATGTTGTAATATCACTGTGAATTTTTTGGAAACAAAAAAAACCCCTAATTTTTTAATTAGTTATGAGGGAATATATTTATAAGCAATACAGTTTTTTAAATGTGAAAAAGTTGTAAAAATCTTACCCTTCACAGACCTGGGAACCATATAGAAAACCGTTTTGCAAATCTTCCTCTAAGAAGGTCAGGGCACTTTTCTGAATTAAAAGTAGGTCTGAGAAACATTCCAGATATTGGTGAAGTTCTTACCTGTAGACTATAACACTGTATTTATTGCCAATTGCTGTCAATCAATATTTGTTGTGTACCTATGTTGTGGACAGAGCCATGTGCCATGGAATAATGCTTCTGTTCTTGTTTAGGAAGACAATATAAGTGCATGAACTAATCTTTGTAAAATACAGCACAGGTATCTGAAAAGGGAATTTAGGCAGTAGGCAAGGATTTTAAGGCTTTAGCTCTGTAATATGCGGATTCAAATGTCAGTAACTTCTAAAAGCTGCTCTGACGACTGGCATCACAGAATGTTACCAGTGAGTCATCCATGTGGCTTTTAAAATGCAGATTCCTGGGCTGCCCTTGCCTTCTGAGATGCTGAGTTAGGAGATGGAGGGTGAGGCCCAAGATTCTGTGTTTTAAGAATGTCATCATGTGACCCTCTTACAAGGCCTACTTTGTGCAAAAGCCAGATCCCCTGAGACATATTTTCTCCCCAGAATAAAAGCTTGATGGGTATTAGTTACTATTGTGTCTAGAAGGATGCCAGGGCATTATAATTTTCTCTTTTGGGGCTATGTTTTAGCTTTTGACTAATGTCTATCTGAAAATACAATATTTTTCCATTAAAGTACAAATTTTAGAGGATTTTTTATTTTACTAGGACCATATATGGGTATATGGTCTACTGCATGTATATTACACTTAACAATATATGGTAGGAAAACATTCACTCAGTCATTTTAAAGCTTAGTTAAAAAAATACTACCTATCTAAGTGTATGCAAACATCTGTATACTTTGGCACTGTAACTATTATAGCATTTTCAATTACAAGTCACAATATGGTGAGCATATCAAATGACTGTCATTAAGTTTCTACGGGTATTAAAAATTATCTTTAGAAAATTTAGCTGAATACAAAAATCAAGATGCTGGCTTGAAAAGGATGCCCCTATTTACATAACAGCCAGAAGCCTGAAAATTTTCAGAACTAAAAGGACTCCTGCATGTATTAACTTAAAAAAATAAATAACTCTTCCTGCACTCTTTGTAGCTAATGGATCATTAGCGGATTTCAAAGTTGACCACCCACGGTGTCAAGAGAGGGATATTCTCGGCAGGAAAGGGAGCAGAAATGAGTCCTTATGAATAATGTCTCTAGGTACTTTTAAAAAATAAAATTACTATTGGCAGAAATAACCCATCTCTATGTATAGGCTCTTCTATTTATAGCACCACAGCATAGGCTTGAGAATGTAAATGAGATCCCAAGTAGTTGTGGTTCAAGTGGAACTTTCACTCTTTTTTCGTGAATTTCCCACCACCACAGTACGAGTCTGCTGATTACAAAGCAATATACCCCCCAACCCTCCCACCCCACCCCCATCCCAATCTTCCTTACAATTTTTGAACTCTTTTCAAGTGAGTTGTCAGCTGTGTGTGGAGACTCGAGTGTCACATCATCCACAGATAGTTTGTTTTTATGACAGAGCTGCCTAAAAGGATGCTATTTCTTGCAGTAAGGCATCATCATCATGGACATTTTTCATTTTTTTTGAAAGTAGCCAAGTGTGAAAATAATAGAAAAAAAACCCCAAAATTTTCTTAAGGGGGCCTAGAAAGTGAACTTAAGGAAACAGTCTGTGTAACATACCCATGATGGGGGAGCTCAGGGAAAATGTCCTTCAGTTTCCAGGAGCTTTTTGCTTTATGTGAAAAGATTTTATTAAAGGTAGAAACAGAGAAGATGAAAAAGGATATGAGCAGTAATAAAAGAGAATTACATGTGAAGAAATACTACACAAAATAGGGATGATTCACAACAATACAAAATATTTTTGTTCTTGTTCTAGGATCTGTCCAATTCAATCCTGTGCATATTTTGTGAAGGAAGATTGAATTTATGTTATAATCTCTCTCTCTTTCCCCATCTTCCTGCTCTCTCTTAAAGCCATGGTTCACGTTATGAAAAGTTTTAGGTTGGTAGCGAAGGATGATCTGAAATTTCCTTCCCAGCAAGAGCAATCTTTTCCATTTCTTTTGCCATGGGACTCACTAGTCCTTTTGAAATGGAGATACAGCTTTGCTTCCAAGAGAGGAGCCTCAGAAAATACCAAACCCCAAACAGGGAGCTAACATGGTAAATGTGGCCATAACCCAAATAACTTAAATGAAATACACCTGAGAATGTGTCTGGCACAGTAGCTGACATTGCTCAGCTAGCTGCTCATTATGTGATAGTGAAAGGAGGTGGGCATAGATAAAACATACAATTAATTGAATCCGAATCAGTTAATGGTGGGGTAAGGGCAAACAGAAAGGAGTCTAATAGAAAGAGAAGTGGGTTGGGAAAAAAGCATGAGGTAGAGGGTACCAGTGGGTGAGAAAAATAAAAGAATACGTTGATAATTGTTGAATGATTGTATCATTTCACACGTCTAAAATTACC
The DNA here is from genome assembly GCF_011100685.1 of Canis lupus familiaris. Taxonomy (NCBI): domain Eukaryota; kingdom Metazoa; phylum Chordata; class Mammalia; order Carnivora; family Canidae; genus Canis; species Canis lupus. Next base: position 27,526,135 of record NC_049233.1, read on the forward strand.
TCCACCGATTAAAAAATATCTCAGGGTTTTAAGATTAGACTTTGTGACCAAGCAATAATTTCATAATAGATTTTCTTACTCTGTGTTCATTGCAAAATTAGCTGGTCTCTAGTCCCCTGTACTGGAAGGGCAATTTGGGCAGGATTTAATCTAACAGAATCAGTAAATGCAGTGCTTATGAAGCTCTGGAGTTCTCAGATAATTTCCCGTGAAGATAATGTGCCTATTTCGAGGCTATTTAAGGCTGGAAGAGTTGGTTTAAGCTTTTAAAATGCTATTTCAACTCCTACTAAAAAGAAACAAAAATTCTCTTAAAATATTTAAGTCAACAAAGTGCTGTTTCACCCATTCCCTTGACCTCACTAATGTTCACATACACACAATTTCTACTCAGTGGTTTCCATGGTGAATGCAACTGTTGCCAGGGAGGTGGAAACAGTGCATGCAGCGTTGATGGATTGTTCTTTTCTGATATTAAGAAATATTTACAAAATTGCTGGGGGAGGGATTTATTCCTCACACACATAAGGAATAGTAAATAACTCCCTAGAAAGATAAATATTTATAAACATGGAAACATTCTTTATGAACATTGCCACATTCCTACATTGAATTTGCAACAAGAAATTTAATTTATTCCAATTTCTCACTTTCATCGAGTGTTTATGCTTTAATTTCATGTGGGGAAAAAGCAAGACATTTAGAGGAGTTCTTGCCTCTAAATATGTTGATGCATCAGACTTGCTCTCAAACTACAAGAAAAAGGGGGGACATATGGAATTGTCCCAAACCTCATTATACAGAGTCAATGCCCTCAATAATTATAGATCGGAGACTGCTGACTAGAAACATGTTTAATGCCTACCCCTTGAACGATGTGGTATATTTAGCTTATAGTTCTAAGGTCCCGATACTAAAACCTAGTATACAATTATATACAATTATAAGGAACAATATAAAATTTGCCACTCAATGTTTGCCCATATTATAAGAAATTATTTCCTCAATCCCAAACCCAGTTCAGACCCTCAAGTCATGCAGCTTCCTGCCTGTAGCATATACTACACATTTGTGTTAGTCCAGGTAACATTCCCAGTTCATTGGCAAAACGTTTCCATTAATTTTGACTTTGACTCCTTTCCTCCCACAAAACTGGTTGTTCAGATCTTTCCCAGTCTCTAAGCCTTGTGTCCCACATTCATGTGAGATGACTTCATTTCATCCTCTATAGAAAGATAAAATTGTGGTCATCAATACCAACCCTTGACTTCCCACATCATCTCTTGCACTTATTTCTCCACCCTTCTTTCTTTTTATACTATTAAAGGGTTTTAGGCAGATAAATAATCCTAGTGTGTTTTAGAATTGTCTTTCTGAGGCTACTGTGTGGAAAATGTACTGGAGGGACAATGAGAAAAAAAGGGATGCCCTTTCTTCTCTTCTTACTCCTGTTGGGCATATGCAAGAAACCCAGTGTTGCTCACCCGTAGCAAGTTTCAGCAGCATCTCCTAGCGAATTCCCACTAAGCCCGTGTTCCTGCTGGGTTCTCTGTGAAAGTCAGGTGTCCCAGTGGGCAAATGGATTCTTAGCAAGCAGTACCCCCCAAGAGTGGCTTTCCAGACAGTTCTGCTGACTCTCTAGGGGTGGTTTGTAATAGAGTTTCACAGAAACCCAGTGGGCAAAATTCTAGTAAGTTTAGTAATAGCCCTGTGGGTGGTTTCTCAGTGAGGTCCCTAGATTCCCAGGGGATGGCTTTCCCATGAGGTTCCTGGTGGATTTCAGCAATACTTCAGCAGTTTCTTCAGCCCCTCAGTGGATAGCTTCCTCTTTCCCAGTCCTGGCCTGTGGCAGCTCAGTGAACTTTTCTATATCCAGTCACCACATACTCTCCATGGTGGTCTAAGTACCAATCTGTGTGTGTGTGTGTGTGTGTGTGTGTGTGTTTTCCAAATTTGTTTTTTGAGTATTCTTCCCTAGCCCTAAAGGTAAGGATTGCTCCCTACATGTGCTATACCTAAACTCTTAATGTACTCTTTGACGCTTAGGAGTTAATCCTCTGTTACTAGTTAATAGTTCTTCACATTAAATATTCCTAATTACCATATGGCTTCTGTCTCCTGCCTGGACTCTGAATTATATACAGAAAAGCCATTTGGGAGGAGGTTGTCAACAAAATCCAAGCAGAAGTGTAGATAAGCTCAATGGAAGCAGGCATGGAGAGAAATGATTTAATAGATGTTTAGAGGAAAAATATGTATTTAACTGATGATGTTTTGGATAACTTGAATAGATTTTGATGCCATTCTTAAAACTGAAGAATACAGATTAGTTTCCAAAATGAGAATAGGACAATACACAGCTAATTTTATTTTATTATTTTATTTTATTTTTAAGATTTTATTTATTTATTCATGACAGACAGAGTGAGGCAGAGACAGGCAGAGGGAGAAGCAGGCTCCACACAGGGAGCCTGACGTGGGACTTGATCCTGGGTCTCCAGGATCACACCTTGGGCTGAAGGCGGCGCTAAACCGCTGAGCCACCAGGGCTGCCCCACAGCTAATTTTATACATATATTTGAAGTATCCATGGGTATCATAGTGAATATGTTAGGTAGTGTCAAAATAAGTTGTGATTGTAAAAAAATAATTTGGTTTTGATCACAATTAAGAGAACCTCTGTGTTATTATGCTAGTTGGGGTTGGGGGGTTAGGCACCTGAAGGGAAAATAAACTTTGACTCAAAGACCTAAAGAATTTAAAGTATTGGACCACTTACTTACCATATCAATGAAATAAGAAAGGCTGCACTAAAAACATTTAACCATTATACTTCTGTTATCACTACATGGAAAGATGCCCATGTGTGTGGGAACATGGCATGGCTAAGTTCCTTTTAAGCTTAAAGGAATATTCTTTTTTTAAAAAATATTCCTTTATTAATACAATTACCATGTATGACATAGCTGTTCTTCCTGAGGACAATTTTGTTAGCTTTGTGGGCACAGTTGAGATGCTAGGTCTATGAGAGAGAGCTCACTGGGCAGAAAGCATTCAGCTCAGTTTCATGTAACTGTTCACGATTATGATGATGATAATGAAAATTATTTATAACGTGAAACATCTTTGATGAGTACTAAACTAGACAGGATGCCAGGGCAACCAGAATAAGCAGGGGTATCCCAAACAAACTGGGGTCTCTGTTTGGGGTCATAATATTTCCCCTTAGTCTATTGAATGTACTAATTAAATGTGAAGAATTCCCACCTAAAACGAATTCTGAAGTAGAAAGGCAATTATTTTATTTTAACTGCTGCATTATTTGGAAACTTATTCTATTAGAGTTCAAATTTACACATACTTAGGGCATTATCTTAGAAGAATATTTTCTTCTAAGTTGATAAAATTGAGATACAATGTGCTGAGAACTGAAAACAGCTTTCCTAAAAAAAGAACTACGGATAATAAATCACTGCTTTGCTACCTTTGATATGTGGTCTTCTCTCTTTTTTTCTTTAATCCTGAAAGTGATAATTTGAGTTTTAAATACAAGAAGTTGAAAGTAGCTTCAGGCTTTTTCAATTAAAAGTTTAAGTTTTCAGCTTCTTTGCACTGGAAAAGACTAAATCTCTTCTTGGAATTGGTTGACATGATGTTAAAATGGACCATGGTATTTCTTTGAAAACCATGTACAATGGCCAGCCTTCATCAAAAGGTGTTTCTGCTGGAGGCATGCTTCTCAGTTCAGTGACCTTATGGAAGGTAAAGGACAGTTTTAAAAGCATTTATATCTAGTTAACATTTTTTTGACACTCTATTAGATGTGACAATTTTCTTTTACATTAAATGGATAAAAAAAAAAGAGAAATAGTCAACTTTTCCTGCTGTTTCTATAGTTTCAATTAGTTTCTTTCCCCTCAATTGCTCTATCAGATGGGCTAGATAAGATTTCACTATTTGGGGGATCATTTTAAGCCTCTTTTCCAGCAGTTTGTTATTTTTAAAGCTCCAATGATTCACCATAAAATGCATCTCCATCTGCAGGAAGCAATTCTTAAATTGCTTCACTCAACAAATCCAAAACTGCTAGGCTCACTATAGCACAAAAATAGAACTGGTTTGGAAGGGGATTACCTATTGGATTCAGAAAACCTTCTTCTGAGACAGGTTATAGCATGGGACAGATCTCTGAATGTCATAGGCAATTTTACATTTTTTTAGTAAGAATCATCTGAAGTTTTGTTTCATAGGTTTGAACTATTTCCTGGTAAAAAAGTTCTATCTCCTGGTAACTAACATTATGAGTAATTTGAGTTATTAGTTGTTGTAAACTCTCCCATCAGTTCAAACTGAATTAAAATTTTCTATGCAACTTTAAATTGTATTTGAATGGATACATATTTAAATACCCTTTTCTCAGAATTTATTAAATCTTAATTTGAATTCAGCTTTTAAACATTTTTTTAATTTAAATTCAATTTAGTTCACATATAGTGTATTATTAGTTTCAAGGGTAGAATTTAGTGATTCATCAGTTGCGTATAACACCCAGTGCTTATTATATTAAGTGCCCTCCTAGCCCATCACCCATTTACCCCATCCCCACCTCCACCTCCCCCCTTGCGACCCTGTTTGTTTCCCAGAATTAGGAATCTCGAGTTCAGTTCTTAATTCATTTCATTTAAAGTTAATCTCTCTTCGTCCCCTTCCATGGCACATATATGCAAAATACTAGACTTCAGCATGGAAGAGTTATCACAATCAAGTTGAATTATTATTTATTTATTTATTTATTTATTTATTTATTTATTTATTTATTTTTTCGAGTTGAATTTTTGACTCAGGTTTTATTTACACTAACCTGTAAAATGGGGTAGAAAAATCTTGGTTTGTCTTAGTTGTTTTAAATCTAATTAAAGTAAAATAGAAACCAACAATGAAAGTCAAAGGACGAAGAGTTGTTTGCCAGTTTAATCTTACATAGGAAGCTATTGGTATCCTTGGGACTTAGAAAGGCTGATTATTCTATAGGATTTTTAAAGACAGGGCACAGTTTATCTTAATCCTATGTCAGCATTTCCCTGAAACTGATTTAGCCTTTCACAATAGAAAGAAGAGACATAGTAGATCTTTTAATTGAAAAATCCTGCAGCTACTTTCAACCTCTGATATTGAGAATCAAGTTATCTTGTTCTAAAAAAGAACAAAAAGAACTTACTAATCTGGAAGTTATTCAAGACTCATTTATTATCAAAAGTATTGTTAGTGACTCTCCTAATTCCTTCAGGGAACCTCTAGGTATGAAGGCAGATCATAATACATACAGCAGACTATTTAAGGGATACCTCGTTTTATTACAAAAGGTGTCCCTCAAGTCTCCGATAAGATAAATAGCTTCATACAAATATTTTTCAGAGATACTTTTTGCCAAAAACAATGCTTTCACATTGTGTTTAGTTTTGCACTAAAGTTCCTTGAAGGTGTTCCATAGCCTTCAGGAGGGACAAAGGATCACTGGTGTCATGTCTCAGTCAGAGCTAGTTCACTTTTATCTTGAATCATTCGTTTTCAACAAACATTTACTGGACTTCTCTATGACAGGCACTGCTAGGTACTGTAACATTGTGGTGAATACAAAAAGATACAGTTCCCTTTTTTATTACATTTACAGTCTGAATGGGGAGAGAGGAATTAAACAATCAGGTATGCAATTATAAATTTTATTAAGTGCTAAGAAAGAATATCACATGGTGCTACAGAAGACGACAGCAGGGGGATTCTTTTAGATGGTGGGCAAAGGGGAATTTTCAGTGGCATTAATAATTAAACTGAAATATAAAAAATAAGGAATTGGGTTAGGTGAAGAGTGGGGAGTGTTTCAAACAGTGAGCAACATGTATGAAAGCCAGGATATGAGAGAAAGCCTGCCACATCTCAGGATTCAGAAACAGCCATTATGCCTAGAGTTCAGAAAAAGGAGAGGATTTGAAGAACTAGCCACAGGTTATGATCATGCAGGGGTGCCTCTGATTTTATATCAAAAAATATGTAACACATAATATTGCCATGTTTTCCCTATCAGTTGATCAAGGAAAACCTTAAAAAGAATCCCTGCTTTATATACATCATAACATAGGAATTGCATATTAATTTAAATTACCTTATCAGATGTTATGAAAATATCTTAAAGTTTTTAGTTCTTCGTCCTGTGAAGAAATACTCTATTGTCTGTGTGGAGCACTTCCATTTTTATTAAATTTATATTAAGCTGTTCTCTCCGTTTGGGTCTCTTGCTAAAGCACATAACTAAATTAACACCAATTTAAGTGTAGTTTCTAAATGGAAATCTAATATCCTCCAACATCTTAGTCACAAATTCTGTGTTTTGTAAATAGCAATTAAGCTATTTTGATGATGCAGTGCGAGTCACATATTCTGTGAGGCACTGAAAGTCCAAGAGTAATTCAGTAGCATTAGGGTGCATCTTAGTTGCTGGCCAAGCTGGCTGCTGCCTTTGTGGTATGGGTTGAGGGGCTGGAAGTTCTCCAATCCAGAAATATCTGCCCATTGTCCTGCTCCATAAAAATCTATTTTCAGGGTTTGTTCTTTTTAGGTAGAAAATTAAAGTTTCTTCTCATACCTTAAGCACTACCTCAATGCCACCTTCTCAATGATACCCATGGCCAGAATGAACTTCTTTTATTTTTGACACATTGATGCCATTCAGTTACCCATTCAGATATTCAGTAATATTTGTGAGGTCCTGACATGAATCAGGCATAGAATGGCCTTGAGGAAAGAAAGACCAATAAGACATGACTACATTTTAGTGAGATTTTAGTTTAGATTAGTAGTTCTTATAATTAGTTTCTCATTAGAATTGCTAATGGAAAATACAGATTTGTCAAAAGTACAGATCCATAGGCATGGAAGTGGGCATGCATATTTTTCACAAGTTTCCAAATGATTGTGATACACATTTCTGGTGACCTGGTTTCCTTTCTTTTACAATATTTTTGCTATAAGAACTTGACCCACTTTGGGAGTAAAAAGAGTCTTTATATTGAACTGAATCTCTTCAACTTATTTTAGATGTAAGCACTGGTTATGATTGTACTGCTAGAAGGGAATATTCTTCCAACGTAAATGGTGGAAAGTGAATGATCTATCAAATATTTGTTGAATGCAAAATGAATGAATGACGATCTTTTCAAACTGAGCTGTCTTCAGATGAAGCATCTTTCTTTCTTTCTTTCTTTTTTTTTTTTTGAAGCATCTTTCATATGGCATGGCTTCAAGACCTATAAAAGAACTTAAAAGTTGGCATCTGAGATTCCTGGTTTCTAGGATGAAGAAAAAGGAAACTTGATGCTCAATGCTTTTGTCATGCCTTCATTTGAAAGTGTCTAAATCATTTATACAGTTTTTTTATTGAGCAAAAGTACATAGTTTCATATTTAATGGCATGGGTCACATAAAGATAATCTTAAACCTTTGATTTCAAAGAGCACTGAGTTTTCTTTTGAGTACATTTTACAGGATTAAGACGACTTATTTTAAGTTTGCATTTTAAGATACCTTGTTTATAAAACAAGACCTATTCTCCATTTTCTAGGTTAGATAATATGAAATCAAGTCACAGTTGGAAATGTCATAGTCTGTACAAACTAAGCACAAAGAGAAAAGGGAATGCATCATATGAAAAAATTCTGATGTTATTATTTAGGTCACTGTGTTAAATGTTTGGAAGATTCAAGGAATAAGTAATGTTATACAAGTTGCAAAATAGCATATTTTCAAAATGATGAACTTTTAGGAATTTGGTAATGAGGTGATAATGAGATGATGAGGTGTGAAAGAAGTTAGTTTCTGCTTTGCATTTTTTTTAGTCCATTATCTTTATTGCTGTCTTATAACACTTCAATATATATACTGACCTTTTATTCTGACTGCTACCTTAACTGTGCCTATCACACATTTTTGGGAGATGACTATAAATTATGAAAGGTTGAAAGTGCCCCCAAAAGCGTTAAATCAAATGCTATAAAACTGAGTGTTGACATTTTTCAAAAGTGCAAAAAGTGCAAAAGCAAGAGTTTCAGAGTGTTGAATATTAGCATGGAAGGCAAGTGTACCTGGGAAAATTAAATATGAGTATAGAGGGTGAGGCAACTTTTATATTTGGAATAAAAGGTTGTTTTCTTACTCTTTGCTATTAGAGTGGAATTAAGAACTTAATTGCTTTATTCTTTAAATCTGACACTAGGAGGAAGGTAGGTCAGTACACTGTCTGGCTCATTTATAACAGTAAAATGCATCCTATTGACCTGGGAACAAATTGATAGAACAAGGGCCTACTAGGGATATAGCACCTACAGGCATAAGGACCAATAAGATATTAATTTAAGCTCCAAATATATAAACACACTACCTTGTTCTAAGGAAATGTTAATATAGTTCTATTTCTTTATGTTGAGCATGTAGTATAACAAGAATATATCCAGACTATTAAGTGGCCCAAACTAAGAGGCCCTTAACAAAAAGGGAAATAAAAGGTATTTGTGCAGGCTTTTGAAAAAGGAATAATGTCGAGCATGAATATTGAAGATATATCATATTTAAATTTAAATAACATCTTTCCCCATAATTTCAATGATTTTCATTTTCTTCAGTTGTTAATCAAATTAACTAAAAGTGTTATGGAGCTACTATAATATGAATTGTTTTGTAGTATTAATTATTGCATGATATGAGAGAAAATGAAGATGTAACCATCAAAGCTGCACTTTGGATTTTAGGAGACAAGAAAAAAATAATTTAATTTAACATCTGTTTTACCTTAGGGATGAAGGAACTGAGAACCATGAAGTCAGCACAGCTAGTTAGCAGCAGAATTGAAACTTCTCAGAAACTAAATATCCTATGAGGAAAGCAGTAACTTCAGGATATTGCTGATTAACCTGTCCCAGCCATTCTATGAACCTACATAGTTCCTGGATGATTTTAGGACTAATGCTAGCTTTTATCTGTTCTGGTCTGAATCTTAATTATGTGGTCACTCTACCGGCATCTTTCAGGAAGGTGCACCTAACAAACAGCTCATCCCTTCTGCTTGCCCTTACACACTTTTCAAACTCATACTGTTACCCTAAACCAAATACTTCTTTCTTCCCTTCACTCTCATATTGAACCATGCATAATTCCTACATTTCCATGCCTTTTTACTGAACTCCTCCCTCTGCTTAGCCAACATTTGTCCCAAATCTTCCTCTTTATATGGGTAATTCTTATTTAATCTTTCAAGACTGAGATCAGATGTCATTTTTTCAAAATGTTTTCCATAAATTTGACAGGCTTTTGTTGAGAAATGCAATCTCTTGATGCAATCTTTCAACCCCTACCAGGCTGCATAAGAACTGGCTTTGGGACTAGAATATTTCCTTACCAAGAGCTAAAGAATCCACACAGCCTGTACTGGGTTTATCAACCTTGTGTTGGAACATCTTTTCAAGATATTTTTCTTTCTTTCTTTCCTTCTTTCTTTCTTTCTTTCTTTCTTTCTTTCTTTCTTTCTTTCTCTTTCTTTCTTCTTTTTCCTTTTTCTTTCTCTCTCTTTCTTTCTTTCTTTCTTTCTTTCTTTCTTTCTTTCTTTCTTTTAAAAAAGATTTGACAGAAAGAGTGAGAGAGAAAGAGAAAGAAAGAGAGAGAGAGAGAGAGAGGACACAAGCAGGGGGAGCCATAGGCAGAGGGAGAGGGAAAATCAGGGTCCCTACTGAGTAGGGAGCCCAGGGAGCCTGAGATCATGATCTGAGCTGAAGGGAGATGCCTAACCCACTGAGCCACCCAGGTGTCCCAATATATTCCTGTTTTAAGCTTGATTAATATTCTTTTGTTCTGCTAAAGTGTGCATGCAATGGCCCTTGGGCATGCTCCCAGCCTTCAGTATTTTAGATTCCATGGGGAAAGAATCGGGGTCCATCCACTGTAGCACAAGAGGGGTTCTTATAGGTCAATTGCCCTGTGTCAGCTTCTGGTGTTGGGGGAGAGGTACTTGCTAGCCATGAGAAATGGATGCACACTATTGGAGCTGATCTTATTATAGCTCTTCAATAGAGAAGAGCGAGGAAAAGTAAGTAAAGAATTGTTTCCTCCAGTGCTTAACTCTTATGTTTTCCTTGGCAACTCTGATACCAAGATACAATAGATAGAGGTGTTTGGAGATCTCCCCTGGTACAGTCAACCAGTGCACCATGTTCTGCTCCCCTGGGATTGATACCTGATTCATGGTATTCTGCTCTATACTTTCTATGAATTTGGGCTAAATGTTTCTCTCTATTACTCCAAAGCACTTTGTAGGTATTTTTATATTAGTATTTACCACATTACTTGGATATGTGTCTATCTGTCTAACTGTTTTATAAGTTACTTGGAAGATCAGTACCCTGGACTGGAAAGCTGCCCTTAATAATTTCTTCAATTGTTCTCATAACTTTCATGACTTCAACCATTTCCTACTTCATTACAAATCCCAAATCTGCATGTCCACCTGAGTTTTTTATGAATACCAAGGTTTTCTTACCAGTTTAGCTTCTAAGCAGTTCTTCTCTCATTTTATGTGTCACAATTTATTGGATCATTTTTTTAATAGGTCAGGACCCTCAATGTCAAATAATGCTTAAATCATTTTGTACCCAATTCCTATGTACCAGATACATGCATTTTTATGTACTAAATACATACATAATCTGGGGGAGATTATATCTTGGATTATCTGGTAGACCCATAATGTCATTACGACCTTCCTTAGAAGAGAAAAGCAGACAGAGGGATTACTCAGACAGAATAGGAGAAGGCAATGTGAACACAGAGGTAGAGATTGGAGTGATACAGCCATAATCAAGGACTGTTATAGCCATCAGAAGCTGAAAGAGGCAAGAAAGATTTTCTCTTATAGCTTTCAGTGGGAGCATAACTATGGGCTATCCTTGAATTCAGCCTAGAATTTTAGCTTGAATTCTAGCCTCCAGAACTGTGAGAGAATAAATTTCTGTTGCTTTAAATCACAAAGTTCATGATAATTTTTTATTATAGCCATAGAAACTAATACAAGGACCTACTATGTTTCTGTACTGGGTCATATGGTGTAGGTAAAAAAACAAACAAAAAACCAATGGGACACTGGCCTTGACCTTGAAAAATGAGACTGGGATCCCTTGATGGCTCAGTGGTTTAGTGCCAGCCTGTCGGTCGGCCCAGGACGTGATCCTGGAGTCCCTGGATCGAGTCCCACATCAGGCTCCCTGCATGGAGCCTGCTTCTCTCTCTGCCTATGTCTTTGCCTCTCTCACTCTGTGTCTCTCATGAATAAATAAATAAAATCTTTAAAAAAAAAGTGGGACTAAGGTTTATATGATAGGTTAGTTTTGGCATGAACGGGTATGGACCAAGGCAAGCTGCTTTTGTTTCCCAGTGATCAGTAAAAAGCCAATGGAAGCTTTAAAGTAAGAGTAACACCATCACCTTTGTTTCTGAGGGAGATGGAGAGTATGGAATTGAGGATACTAATGACATTGTTCCTCTGATAAGAATTTAATAAGGGTTTGAACTGCAAGAGTGACTGCAGCACTGGGGAGGAGAGCTTTTAATTTAAGAGATTTTCTGAAGTGGAATTGAACAATTACATCATTTTTGAGCCATGTTACCCTTCTGGGCTCAGCATCAGGCTCCTAATAATTCTTTCCATTAGATTTTTGGCTTTTTGCTAAATACCTTACCCAAATTGTAGTAGTTCTTCTGAGAAATGATTTGAATACTATTTTGAAAATGATTTTACTGGAGATAATATTCTTTGAAAAATGTGATTTTAAACAATCTTTTCCCATATCCTTGATAATGTGTATTATCACACATTATCACACATTATCACGCATATTATACATCATTATACACACAATGTATTATCACACATATCACACATTATCACACATATTATACATCACACCTTGATAATGTGTCTGTGTGTGTGTGTGTTTTAAGTGGGAACCTTTGGAAAATGGATCAACACAGAAATTCATACCATACACAACTTCCATCAAGTAAAGATTACTAATGTTATGATTTAATTTTATGTAATCTCAAATATCACTTGAATGATGAATCAAATTATTGTAAATATATATCACTACCTCTTCAAGTGTTAATTTCAGAAATATATAAGATTAAATACGTAGCATTCTAACAATGCATTAATGGTATCATTTTGCTAATAACAAATAGACTAGTCAGATTTGGAAGTGATGAGTTTTTAATACATCATTCTGAAGAATAAGGGCAATTATTATTTAAATGAAGTGAATAAACATGGAGTCACTACCAGGCTCTCTAAGCTAGTAATAATTACTTTATAAAAGGTTAATAAATGTCAAGTAAAAGCAGCTATGACCTGTTAAAGGTTAAGCTGAAAACCGCTAAAATGAAAAAAAGGAAGTGCTGATTATTACATTTATTGACTGACACTGACACTCAGAGAATAGATAATTCTAGAATGATTAATTGATAATTAAATTTCAGACAAGCATCTTTAACCTCTAAACATGAAGATAATTTAAGGACCCTATCAGACTCATGCTGCTTACTAATGTATTTCCCTCCCCTCTTCGTTCTAAGGATCAGCAAAATCAGTGGCTAGTTTTATTTCAAAGTATCTTTTCAACATGTGTTGAGTTAATAGAGAAGATAGCCACCAATAGATCTCCAAAGCACAGGGCCCCAAGTGTCAGTATCCTCCCCAAATACCAACAGAGGTTCTGAATCACATTGAGAGTGACACTAAACACTCAGCTGAGGATCTAAGAACTTGATGATATGATCCTGCCTTCTTCTCTTTCTTTCTCTCATACCACATCCTTAGAATTATATGCTCCAGCTACTAAACTACTTGCAGTTTCCTCAAATACTCCTTGCTTTGGTCTATACCCAGAACTGCTTGTCTCTTCAAATGCTAGGCTAATTCCTATTTATGTTTCAGGATCCATTCATGTCATCTCTTTTGGGAAGTGTTCTCTGATCCTTTCAGGTAGGATTTCTTTTTCATAGCACTGATTATAGTATGCTTACATGTTAGGTTTATTAATTCTTCTCCCTTGCTCAATTGTAAGGTCTTTTAGGACACAGAGGCTAACTCATACACTCCATATATCCAGTATTTAGTAGAGTGCTTGGCCCAGTGTTTGGCCCACAGCAGATGCTCCATGAATGCCTAGTGAATAAATAAATGGATTTTTTACAAATTAAGAGAAAATACTTGGTGACTGAAGGCTAGAGGGGGTAGCCTTTTTGTTAATTTTGGCTGAAACCTATATTTTATATAGCCCAGTGTCATAAGTATGTTTCCCAGAGAGAAGATTTTATTTATCTATTTTCATTTGATATTAGCCTTCTTTCCCCTTAGTGCAATAATCAGAAAATAATCAGATGTAGCTATACAGTTGGCTTTGCACCTTCCTCTGAAATCAGATGTATTTGGAGTTTTTTGGGCTGTAACTCCCATCTAGTATGGCTATTTTTAAAAAGTCATAGTGTTTTTAATGACACTGAACAGCCTGCAGGGGTCATTCATGTTTCTTTTTTCTTTTTCTTTTATTTTTTCTTAGCATAGAACAACAACATTAACAAATGCATCAATCTTCTCTAGATGTAAATGTTTAGTATAATAAAATATACATACTTTTTCGTGGTGCTCTGCTGTGGGATGCCCTTGCTTTGTAATGAGCTTTATTATCTATTAGAAAGTGTGTAATGTAAGGTGGCCCTTGAGAAAAAATCAAATTACACTTAACTTCTCTTCAAAACAAAAAAGGAAACTCTTGGTACAGCACATAGCTTTCTCATATGTTCAGGTCTTAAATAGATCCTAACAGTTGAGGCTGTGCATATGTACACAGGGACCAGAGAGGTCCCAAGTCATCCACCTATCCTTGGCTGACAGAACCTGCATGCAGGTGCAGAGATTATGTGACAAAAACCTGGTGGAAAGTTAAAAGCCTGGGAAGAGTTGAAAATGATCTAATGGTTTAATATTTTCTCCAGCTTGCACAAAGATCCATCAGCAGAAAGTGGAAGCCTTTTTGGCTTGAAGTGTGAAACAATCTCTGTGCAATCTTTTACTGAAAGCCAAGCTATACAAATGCATGGGTGAGCTCTAGGAAGGCAAGCTTAAAAACAAAAAGAAGGAAAATAATAAATGAACAGAGATATCCGTGGCTGTACACTTTGGTGGAGACATACTACATAAATTTAGTCTAAGCAAGTTTACTAAACAGAAAAAATAAAACAACATTCCCCCAGGAGAAAACTAGAATCCAGAGTTGTCACAATATATTATTCAAAAGGCCAGTGTGTAGGGGCGCCTGAGTGGCACAGCTGGTTGACTTCAGCTCAGGTCAGGATCTTGGGGTTGTGGGATTGAGCCCTGTGTCAGGCTCTGTGCTCATGGGAGAGTCTGCTGGAAATTCTCTCTCTACCTCCCTCTCTGCTCCTCCCCCCACTCATGCTTTCTCTCTCATAAATAAATAAATAAATAAATAAATAAATAAATCTTAAAAATAATAAAAGCCAGTGTTTAAAAACAAAACAAAATAAAACTATGAGACATGCAAAGAAATAAGAAAGTGTGACATATATTTAGGGGGAAAAAGTAGTGAATAAAACTCTCCGAGTGTCCTTGGACGATGGATTTAGCATACAAAGATTTAATTAATTAGTTTTAAAAGATTCATTTATTTATTTGAGAGAGAAACAGAGAACATGAGCAAGAGGAGAGGCAGAGGGAGAGAAATAGACTCCCTGCTGAGCAGGTGCTTGATGTGGGGCTTTATCTTATGCACCTGAGATCATGACCTGAGCTGAAACCAAGAGTCAGATGCTTAACTGACAGAGCCACGTAGATGCCACGAGGACACAAAAATTTAAAAGTAGCTATTATAAATATATTTAATGAGCTAAAGGAACCTATAAAGAATTAAGGGAAAGTAGATGACAATCATTCAGTGAATAGGAAACCCAATAAAGAGATAGAAATTATTGAAAAACAGAGAACCAAATGGATATTCTGTAATTGAAACATACAATGACTGAAATGCAAAATTTACCGGAGGGGCTCAACAGAAAACTGGAGATTCTAGAGGAAAGAATCAGTAGCTTGAAGATAGATAAATAGAAATTATCCAAACAGAAGAACAGGGAAACAGGACTGCAGTAAAATGAACAGTCTTGGAGATATGTGGGACAGTATAAATCATACAGACACATGTATGAGTCCTAAAGGGATAAAAAAGATGGAGAAATGGACCTAAAAATAGTCCAAGAAAAAATGGCTAAAAGCTTCCCAAATTTTATGAAAAACATTAATTTATAAGTCCAAGAAGCTCAATGAATATAAAGTAGGATAAATACAAAATTTTCCACATCTAGACACATGTAGTCAAACTTTTGAAAGCCGAAGAGAAAACCTGGAAAGTAGCAAGAGAGAAACAACTCAGCAGAAACAGGGAAAAAAAACAGTATGATACTTAACTGACTTCTCATCAGAGATAATACAGGCTGGAAGGCACTGGAATAAGATATTCATGTTGCTGAAAAAACACCATCAACCAAGAATTTCACTGAAAGGAATTTACATGGTACACTAAGAAATATTTATTTACCATAAAAGAAGTCATTAAAGGAGAAATAGGGGAATAGCTCATCTACTGAAAGAGAAGGAGAGTAAGTATATGGACAAAGATGCATATTGCTTGGGGAGGTCTGAATGGCAGAAAGATGTGTGAGTTCTCTTCTCATTGCTTCTATTGGGGCAATCAGCTAAGCAGTAAGTAGGGAAGGAAGTGCTAGAATTTGAGGAGAAAGGAGAAGGGTGAAGTGTCATCTGGGAAAAGATAAGAATAAATGGAGTTGGGAATGTGATAGGATTTTGTAGTTGCACTAAGGATCCATTGAAAGTTAGTGACCATATATTTAAAGTTTAATCAGTCATCATGGTCCTGTGTTTTTCTCTAGCCAAGGTTAGATGCACAGGTATAGGCACAGAGGAGGGGAATGAAAGGAAGGTTATTTGAGATTATATGAAGGAAGTGAGTATCCTCATTGAAGATGGAATCTAAGCTGGATATAGAAGAAAATGAGGACGTGTTGGGATATTAAAGTCACTGGGCCAGAGATCCAAGGTGTTGGGGGAATAACATGAGCAAAAATATAGAAGTAGAAATAAGTACATAATAAGTAAAGTAACCAGCTTTCTGATGTGGTAGATATGTAATAGGAACTAATAAAATTAGTTCAAGAATATAGACTCAGATGACACTTAGATACTTTCTCAACTTTGTTGACTAACAACCTGTGGTGGTAGTCAAGTTGGGCCTATCAGTCAAGATGGATGTCTGCCACAGTCAATAGCAAGCCAACCTCAATCGTGGAAGTCACCATGCTGAGAAAGTGAGCTCTACCTTCTCTCAGTCATACATAAGTCAAAGATCTTTCCATGGTCCACAAGGTCCTGAATCTCCACATTTCCTCTGATTCTTCTTTGGTGCTTTCAGCTTCAGCCCATTGGTCTCCCCAGTGTTCCTCATACACATCAGCCAAGCTGTGATTCTCCCTGATATTCCTAAACTCCTTTAAGTCTTGCGCACACAACATCTTCTTAGTTTCCTTCCCCTTCTCAGCTCTAACCTGACCCTATTTAAAACTGATACTCTCCCCTTGCCATCCTGCTCCTTGAAGGCACTCCTCATCCCCTTTACTTGCTTCTTCGTTTTCCGTTATACATAATAACATTCACAATAATCTACTGATATGTTTATTATCTGTTCCCTGGCACTAGAACATAAGCAGAGAAAAGACAGGGATATTTTTCTGTTTTGTTCAACACCTAAAAGAGTAGTCTGGATCCCAGCCAGACTACTCCCAGCCACCTCGAGTAAATATTGATAGAATGCAAGCAAAATCAGCCACAAACTGGGACAGATTAGGCGATATACATGGGCATTGTTTCTAATTTATCTTGTTCACTGACCATGTGAGAAGGATACAGAAAAGCTGCAGGACCTAATGTATTCTGGAAAGGTGAGATTATGCTTACACTTCTATTTATAATCAAAATTTCATCCTTTTTCATATATGACCCTATCCTTTGTCCTTCTCTCCCCAATTTACTCCAAGGTAAAGATAACTAGACCAGTATTGCTCTACTCTACTATTTTTCTGTGGCTTTTCTCGTGCAATGTCTTTAATAGAAGAAGAGTCCAACATGAAATTGTGATAGCCAGGGGTGGGCCTGTAAGATCTCTGCTTGCCTGGATGGGGTTCTGTGTCTGAAGTGTCCTCACTTCATGGTCTTGGGAATATAAACAGTGTGCAGCCTCCTCTTCCATACCTTTTCCATTTTCTCTGAATGTCTTTTTGACTTGAATTGTTTCCAGTAACTTATGTATTTATTTTCCATCTTTATCATAATAATCATAATAGAATCTCATTTGAACATAAAGTTTTTTTCTACCTTCACACTATACTAACTCTTGCTACACTTAGCAACTGACTATCCAGCAATAGAACCCATGCTACTAGTTTTTAAGACCAGTAATTTTAATACGTAGTTCAATATAGGTAGGAGCATGCATACCCAGCCTAGGAGAGGTGTCAGACATTGGACTCTTCATCTTATTGGAAAAAAGAGGAAGTCTTTCAAAACTGATCCAATGGTATGGAACTTGGTAACCTTTTTTTTTTTTTTTTTTTTTTTTAAGATTTATTTATTTCAGTGAGAGAGAGAGAGAGGAAGAGAGAAGGGGGTAGGGACAGAGGAAGAGAGAGAAACTCAAGCAGGCACCTCACTGAGCAGGGAGCTTGACAAGAGGCTTAATCTCATGACCTTGAGATGAGACCTGAGCTGAAACCAAGAGCTGGGTGCTTAACCTACTGCGCCACCCAGGCGCCCCAAACAATGACCTTCTGAGATGTTGGCAAATATGGGCTGAATTGAAGAACTGACTGAATAATCAGGCTAGGAAATGAGAAGTTCTCTTCTGTAGTTCTTGTGGGAGGAAATAAGAAGAGGCTGTGAAAGTTTAAGCTTCAGGTCCCCAAAGTTGCAGAGGCCCTTCCCAGAGCAGCCACAGGTATTTTGTCTTTGTAACTCTGATTTATTTTTCTTAGAAACCTACCGAAGTTACAAAGGCTTCAGAGCTCTACAAAACGTGGATTTACCATTGGAAGGAAAACTTAAGTCTATTACTGGAAAGAAACATGGTTTTATAGGGGTCAAATCAGACAAATTAGAAAGCCCTCTTTTTCATATGTGGTAAAATACACACAACATAAAACTTCTCATTCTATTTTTATTTTTTTAAAGATTTTATTCATTTATTCATGACAGACACAGAGAGAGAGAGAGGCAGAGACACAGGCAGAAGGAGAGGGAGAGAAGCAGGTTCCATGCAGAGAGCTCGACGTGGGACTCGATCCCAGGTCTTCAGGATCAGGCCCTGGGCTGAAGGCAGCACTAAACCGCTGGGCCACTGGGGCTTCCCTGTCATTCTAATTTTAAAGTCTACCATCCCATGGCCTTTGGTACATTAACAATGTTGTGGCACCATCACCATTATCTGGTTGTAGGATATTTGTATCACCCCAACAGGAAACACTATACACGTTAAGCAGTCTCTCCCCATTCCCCATTGTCTCTTGCCCTTGTCAACCACTAATCTACTTTCTCTTTCAGTAGAATTGCCAACTCTGAATATTTCATAAAAGTGGAATGATATAACATGTGGCCATTTTGTGTCCATGTCTGACTTCTTTCACTTAGCATGTTTTCAAGTTTTATTCACGTTTTAGCATGTATCAGTATCTCATTCCTTTTCATGTGGAAAGGTCTTTTAAATCAATGAGAGTTTTAGAAAGCACGTAGCCAACTGAATAAGAGAATTTCAAGAGTAAAATTTGAAAGAATGACTCAGATACTATGGGCAGAACTTTTCATAGTATTATACTGCATTCAATTCCCTGAGCCAGTGAACTAGAATCTACATGTCTTTTCTAGTCTTTTTGCTGATTTTAATCAAATGATCTTGACTGACTCCTAAGCTTTTTTTTTTTTTTTTTTTGACTCTTATACATTCTACTCAGATGTAATCCTTGTGCTGGGTGCCTGTCCTTCCCTCCTCCCTTTGTATGATCCCCAAGTACTGCCTTTCTCTTCTGGGTCAGCATCCAAAGTGCCCACTGAAGTTCCAAGAGAAAAAACTATTTCTCCCTGATTTTATTGAGAACATTTGAAAATAACATGTTCTTTGCTAAATTCCTGAAGAATATTTGAATATATGCTTTCATATTTAAGAACCTATGTATGTATACTACCACCAGGTGAGAAATAACTGCCAGGTTCACTAATGTTACCACTATGCCATCTATCTCTAATTTGTTATAAAGCATTGAGAGTATTTTGAGTAAGAGAGATTCTACATAAACAAAATTATATCCAACTTTTCCTGTTAGGAAGGGTAATTATTCTACCTAACTATAAAGCACTACTCAGTTTTCAGTAATTTATTTAGCATTTTGTTGACTCTAGTTTTAGTCTACTGTATTATAAGGGTCGAAAGATGCTTTATGTTTTATCTGAGGTGCCATACACAAAGTACTGCACCTACCATGCAAATAATGTCAGCAAAAGGTATCTGCTGCATTTCTAATAGGACAACCTAATAGCACCTGGTTTGAAGTTCCTTCACACTTTGCTTATCTCTGCCCACAACTGTGTCCATTTTCAGTGAGAGGTTAGTACAATCTTCATATTTATTCAAACAACAAAGTCTCTGAAAACATATCCATTAGACTTTGGATACAAATCATGGCCTATTTTAGTGTTCTTAGAACTTTAGTTTTCTGTATTTGAAACTTACTGAATGCTTTGGAAAAGCTTTCCATTCTAATGTCATATTTTAACATAATTTAGTTTTTATAACATTTCACTTATACTTAGTTTTGAAAGTCTCCTGTCTTGCTTGGGTAACACAGGTGTGATAATCAAATGAGCCTTCATCTGCTAGCTCATGCATTCCAAAGGAGTGAAAACTGTTTCTCAGGGGCAGCAAAAAATCTCAAACTTTTTACATATAAATCACAGATATGCATACACTATATAAACAGATATGCAGTATATCCATGGTATTAAAATCTCATGGATAGGGCAATTAGGGAAAAAATGTGTAAAAAAGTACTTTTAGAGGGACAATAATGAAAACATTGGTCCAGCTCTTTCAGTTCAAAATAGTGTGTTGATATTCACTACCCATAGCAGGAAAGCCAAGGTCACACAGCATGTACATGGCAGGTTCATGCCTGGACCTTAGTGTTCTCTCTTCATTTCTGTGCTCATCTGTGGTGTAGTGACTTGGACTGGGGCTTGATGGCTCCTGCAAGGAAGAAATACCTTCCTTGCTACCTTTCCTTTTAGGAATGTTTCATACATTAACATAATGTTTGGCCCTCAAACTTAAGGGATTTATTCAGAGTTTCCACTTTTTGTCTAGTATGTGTGAAACCTATACCTCTCCTTTGTTCTAAACGGGCCACATATTCCTTCAGATTTACACAGGCCATGGATAAAGAAAAGTATAGAAACAGCGTTCAGGGGGTGGGGATTTGTTCTCATGATCCTCTAAATCACTTTGGGTCTGCAGGGTTAAGTATTACTTAAGTTTTGAGGTATTTGGCTTTTTGTCTGCTTTTCATCTTTCTCACCCTCAAGGTCTACTAAGTCAGCTTCTGATTTTGATAATATGATTCTGAGAAGCTACAGGTACTGCTCTTTGTATTCCTCTTTACAATGCTCCAAATATTTCTAAGCACTCCTCTTAAAGTAACTTAGATATATGTTAGTACCAAAACATTCATTAAAAAACCAAATCATTATTTCACCCTGAATGGCAGTAAGCATTGGTGCTAAGCTCACTCCTCAACTGAGGTCAGAAAAGGGGGCAGGAAAAGATATTTCTTGGAATTAAAGAACATATCTATTTTACATAATTTGAGAGCAAACAAATGAGTGTTCTAGGGGGACTGGTGTGATCACTGAAGGCCATTTCTGTTTTTGGAAGAGGTAGGAGAATAAGATGTGAACATCTGGTTATTGACTATCATTATAGTGTAAAATGTGAGGTACAACATGGAAGAATTGAGGCTGTAAAGGTCTGTGCAATGCGATCATGAAGAGGATGCATATGGGGAGATGAGAAATATGGGTTTTATTTATAGGTGAGCAATTCTTAAAACACCGTCTATGTTGCCTTCTGGTTTCCGTGAAAGTCCTTCAGATAACAGCCCAGGGGGCAAGAAGGAGTAGCCAATAGATGTGCCTCTCTACTCATTTCATTAGAGGAGCGCAGTCCATGTTTTTTTCCTCAATCTATCTATCTATGTATCTTCTATCTATCTATCTATCTATCTATCTATCTATCTATCTATCTATCATCTATCCATCTATCATCATCTATCTATCCATCTATCATCTATCATTGTTATTATCTATCTGTTATTTACTTAGCTTCTATATAAGAGGTCTTTGAAGAGGAGATCTACTGACATATATATCCCAGTGGACCATCTGGTTAATTTATTCAGCAGGAAACTGGATAGAGTGGTACCCCAGTTCTAGTGGGGTGATGGAGTTGGTGATTACGAATATTGCCAGAGCCAACTGTTAAATTTCAGGAATTTTGGGAAGCTGGTTGACATCAGGTTGGCAGTTTAAAATTGATGTGAAGCTTCAACTCACACTTGGGGTATTAAACCAATGAATTCAGCAAGATGCTACACATCAGACTCTGCAGTTCCCTCCCTCTTGCATCCTTGCAAAGAACTGGTTTTTAAATGTTTGCTAGCACACTACTGCCAGTTCTCAGACTTCAGTGCACATTAGAATTACCTGAGGAGATGTAAAAATTCTAGTGCCTGGGCACCACCTCCAGAAATTTCAATTAAACTGGTAGAGGATGTCATATGGGCATCAGGACTATTAAAATATCCCCCAAAAGAACCCCAAGGAATATCACTGTTAAAGATGTGAATCCAAGAGGAGGAGGGATTTACAAAGACTGAGAAATGGGAGAAATAGAAGAAAAGACTACTATAGAAATCAACCAGTTAGAAAGTTTCCAGCTCCATAAGGTAGAACTAGACCATGGCAAGAATATTTTCTGCCCTATAAAAACTTTTGAATTGTTAAAACGTTCTCACAGAGAGTGGACCACTTTCAGGGGAAATTTGGAAGCTGGATGGCTACATGTCAGTGGTATTGTTGAAAGCGGCCTTCATTGAAGGGGAGATTGGGACTGATAGACAATCTTTACACTAAAAAGATGCAAAAATTTAATGAGTATCTAATCAGGTACATGAGATTCTGCCATAAGTTAAATCAGATTCTGATTTAATTTATGGCAGAATCTGGTGTACAAAGTGATCTTGCTAAAAAAAAAGTAAGGAAAGAAGAATAACTATTCAAATCTTTAGGACTGCATGCTCTGGCTCCTTCTAAATACTTCTGTCCCAATGGCCATCAGTAAAGCCTTTTTCTTTGGTTCAATATAGTAACACTAGTGTCTTATGATCAGTTTTACTATCGTTGTTATTTTGTTTTTAATTGTGCTTATCATACAGAAGAATCTTCACCTCAATATCAAGACTAAAACTTGGGGGATCCCTGGGTGGCTCAGTGGTTGAGCGTCTGCCTTCAGTTCAGGGTGTGATCCCAGGTCCAGGGATCAAGTCCCATGTCAGGCTCCCTGCATGGAGCCTGCCTCTCCCTCTGCCTGTGTCTCTGCCTCCCCCGCCCCCTGCTCTGTGTCTTTCATGAATAAATAAATAAAATCTTAAAAAAAAAAAGACTAAAACTCTTTTAAAACATATCGAACTTTTATTTTTTTTATTTTTATTTTTTTAATTTTTTTTTCATATCGAACTTTTAGATGGTTATAAATGGCAGTTAATGATCTTAAAATTTGTCAAGGATAATGTCTATTTCAAGTGTGTTCAATACACTTTCCAAAACAAGCAAATGAGAGAGTTAAAATACTTTTATGTTAAGAATCTTAAAGAACTTTCCTACCATTTTCTACGTTTACTTGATTTATTAATTTAAAGTTATGGCAAAATTATTTTAGATGGTCATTACTTAGTATTAATTGAAGTGAAAAATAAATCAAAGCTATTTCTATTCAAGAAAGGTTACTTGATTATGGTTTCCCAAAATAATATGTTATAGCAGTGAGGGAAGAATGCAAACACATTTGGCTTGAACTTGACTTGTTCACAGATTATGATATTGCTTAGCAAAGCAAAAAATTCTGAAATCTAGGTTGAAGTCATTGGTTTTTTTTTTTTTTAAACCCTAATGTAAATGCATCTGCACACATTTCAATTGCAGTCACTTTTCCCACAAATCAGCTTTATCAGCTCCATTAGCAGTTGAAGCTGATAAAAATCTGAAGCTGACTTCCTGCTGTTTAGTCTCCTAAGTGTCAGGAATAACGTATTCTGTGTTACAAATGTCCCAGAGGTATACATGTCTGCTACTTAATGTTGCTATAACTTATTCTCCAGGATAAACATCTTCCCTTATGCTCATTAAAAATAGTTTTTAAAAATAGGAAATTGAGTAAAAAAAACACTAATAAATGAACAACCTGATATAGATGAACTGCTAAGAACGGACTCGTCCCGTATTCAGAACTCCCACTGACATCAGACCTGGTTTGGCTTTTATTCACATTATTGTCAATTCACTTATTTTTACTTGGTCTTTTACATCATAATTGATAACCCTTGAATAATAAGACTAATTAAACATTATCAAAAGTTTGGACAATATGACCCTAAATAATTCCTTGTTAGTTGTTATGACGACTTATTTTCTTTCTTCATCTAAGGATATAGTCTGGTATAGATTCAAATTTTTTAGGTTAACTAAAAATATTGTTTTTTCTTTGAAAAATTTTTTACTCTTCACCGTACTAACTATAGATAACATGCAATTCTGTAACTGCTTAGAAAAACACAAGCCAAACAGAGTCTACTTGGCCAGCTATGTTCTTCCCTATTTATCTCAAATTTAACAAGTTATTTATTCAGCATCTCCTACATGCTGGGTGGATGCAAAGATTAAAACAGGAGCTAACCGTTAATGGAGACGGTAGATATAAACTAATAATTATAATTAGCACTATCATAAATATAGATCAGAAAGCCCAAGATTGATTGATTGACTTATTAATTGATTGTACTATTTTTTTTGAATTCACAACTATTATTTTTTTATTTTTTTAAATTAATTTATTTTTTATTGGTGTTCAATTTGTCAACATACAGAATAACACCCAGTGGTCATCCCGTCAAGTGCCCACCTCAGTGCCCGCCACCAAGTTACCCCCACCCCCCGCCCACCTTCCCTTCCACCACCCCTAGTTCGTTTCCCAGAGTTAGGAGTCTTTCATGTTCTGTCTCCCTTTCTGATATTTCCCACTTATTTTTTCTCCTTTCTCCTTTATTCCCTTTCACTATTTTTTATATTCCCCAAATGAATGAGACCATATAATGTTTGTCCTTCTCCGATTGACTTGTTTCACTCAGCATAATACCCTCCAGTTCCATTACTCAGCTATTAGAAACGACAAATATCCACCATTTGCTTCGACGTGGATGGAACTGGAGGATTGTCTGTACTATTAATGTGGGTTCAAGAAGCCCTAGAGTATGGTTTGTCTCTGGGATTTGGACTGCTTTAGAGATGAAGGGAGGGAGATGAAGAGAGAGAAAGAGAAGGAGCAAGAGCACCAGAAAGAGCTTTGCTCTTCCTGTTTCTTATCACCTTAACCTCTATCTCAAGACCTTAATAGAGAATCATTCTTTTTGTTCTGAGTCTTGCCATGTTACTAGAATTTTTAACTTGTACCAAATGTCTCATGGCATCATTTAGCATTCAAGATTCTAGGTCAGGGGCAGCCAATATAAATATAATCTGAGTCACATATGAAATTAAAAAATTTCCAGAATCTATGTTATAAAAAAATAAACAGGTGAAATTTTCAAGAAAATATTATATTTAATTCAATATATCCAGAACATATCACTTCAAAATATAATCAAATATAGAAAAAAGATATTTTACTTAAAAAAAAGTCCAGTGTGTATTTTACACTTAGACCACAGCTCAATTCAGATTAGTCACATTTCAAGTGCTCAGTAGTTGCATGAGGCTCATGGTTATTGTGTTGGACAGCACAGTTCTAGACCTTTAACTCTTTAGGGCTCCCCTTTATCTACTTCATTCTGTGTGTGTATAAGAATCTTGACAATTTATCAGACAGCTTTTCTCAGGCTGAATCAGGTAAAGTCATTTTTTAATATCTCCTCAGGGGAACCAGAAAGCAACTCTGTGGGAGTTATATAGAAGGCTCAGTTGGTTTAGTTCTAAATTCTTGCAAAACTTGAAAGTTTTCATATTTCTTTTTCCAAGCTATGAGATTGCTCCAGGGACTTGGATGTGAGGGGAAGAAGAAAATTGATGTGTGAACTAGTCATATATATATATATATATACACACACATATATATATATGCGCAACAGTTATATAAATATATAATAGTTATATAAATATACAACTACTCATTATACATGCAATATAATGAATATATTGCTTTTGGTATCTATCTCCTTACTAAGATATAATTTTACATAATAAAATTCACTCATTTAAGATGTACAAGTCAATGGCAATTAAATAAGCAGTGACAGTAAAGCAAGAAAGGCAGGGTTCAAAGTGTTGTGGTCACCCTGCAAGAACAACTAATATCAGCTCCTGGGGGTGAGAGGCTAAAGAAGGTTTTAGAGGTAACAATTTAGAAACCAAGAGGTCAAGAAATATTATTTAATAGTGAGGGGAAAGGATGCCTGGGTGCCTCAGTCAGTTAAGTGTCTGCCTTCAGCTCGGGTCATGATCCCCGGGTCCTGGGATGGAGCCCACATTGGGTTCCCTGCTCAGTACTCCCTTGCCCCTACCTACTGCTTGTGATCTCCCCCTCACCACCCCCTCTCTCTTTCACACACATACTCTCTCTCTCAAATAAAATCTTTAAAAAAAACAATGGGGGGAAGAAGAATCTAGTCATGTTTACTGTTCATGGATGTTTACTGTTCATGGATATAGTTTTTAAAATACTTGGAATGTGATGAAATTTTTAATTTCTGATACAAGGCAGTGTCATGTAACGTGTGTGTGTGTATGTGTGTGTGTTTAGAGAACACACTGTAGGATCTTGCAGCCTCTCTTAGGTCATCTTTCCGGAGGTCAGTTATTGGTTTGGCTGAGCACAGAAGTGCCAGCTGATAGAGATTACTGGTTGATAGAATGGTATATAAAGTCACAGAAGGACAAAGCTCCCTTATCAGCTTGTATTGTTGGTAAGTCCAAAGCCAACGAACAGCAAACGAGCTCTGTACTCAGAGCAGATACACTGTATTCCAGAATCTCTCAAAGGCTGTGCAGTTTCCCTTTGTCTATACCAAACCAGAGAAGAAATAATTTCACCTTCAGCTTTGCTCTTGGCCAAGCCAGTTCTTACCTTCCCTTTTATATTTTAAAGTCTATTTAGGTAAATGTAGAACTTATCATAAACACTGGGCAAAACTGGAGATAAAAAGTTCTTAAAATTATCACTTGTACCAAATGTCAAACAGCAGGAATTGAAATTAAAACAGACACGAAAGAGGCAATAAAGGTAAAATCAATAAGGTTGATTTCACAAAAGGCTGAGTTACGCAGCTTTTATGACGAGCCCAATTTTTAGACCAGAGAGAACCCTGGGGATCTATTCTCCCATTGGTGTGCATGCCTCACTCTTACTTGCTTTAATGAGCTTTATCAGTGGGAAACAAGGCAAAATAGATTCTCCGACTCTCCTTTCTTATTGCTAGCTCCAAAGCCCTTAGCAAAGCACACATCACGCATTAGTTTTGGGTACTATTCTGATAAGAGACACTTGGCAAAGAGTATTCAAAATTCTGCACAGCCTTCTTGGCACATATTATTCAGGAGATCCACTAAAGTACATAAACGTTTATTCTGTGTCTAGTGTGGCTTTAGATCCTAGGCTGTGTTGGTTTGAGAATTACCTCAAGGCAACCTGTAATGCAGAAGACTTTGGCAACTAAGAGCAAATGCAGATAAAATCTTGTTATATAAATAATACTGATGGTGAAAATCACCAGATAACTTTTACAGGCTTCCTTTCACCCCTTGCAATCTGGTGTTCTATAAAGCCATTGAGGGCTTTTTTTTTTTTTTAATTTAGTGGAATGAGCAGGCATTACTGAAATATTTTATAGTTCGTTGCCATATAAAAGGAAAATAATACCCTAAAACCTAGGGTGGTCTGTTAATATGAATGCATTGATCATAATTTTCAATATTGTGTGGTGTACCTATTTAATATGATAATTCCTCTTGCTTCTTTGACATTAGTTCAATTCAACAGATGAAAAGTTGTGTCCCAACCATGGAATACAGATGCTATGTTAATTGCTAAGACATGAAATAAACAATATCCTGAAACCATTTCAGTGGCAATAGTAGGTAGGCAACTAGGGAATTCACCTACAGATCTGTGTGGAAGTTCAGAAAGGGGACCTTAGCTCGGCCAACTAGCATCAGTAAAGACTTCAAGGAGATGACTCAGCCAAATCTTAAATAAAGAGTGACGTAGAATTCACCAGGTAGCAAGAAAAGTCTTCAAAGTCTGAGAACTCACCTCAACTACTTAAGTGCTGTATATCACTTTTATCTAAACAGTGTCTTTGGAAGAAAGAAGCAAAGTAAATTTATTCTCTTTATTGAATTATATGGAAGCTTTCAGAAGTGACTGCTCCACTCCAGTCCAGTCCATTTCACAAGAATGTATAGAGAACCTTCTATGAGCCTTGCATTGGACTTATTTTCAAGGCTATTGAGTCCATAAGGCTATAACTACATTTAACCTTAAATACGTGTCTATTTTCTTTGAAGCTGTGTTGTGGGACCATTCTTCTAGTCCAAGAAGAATAGGTGAAGAAAGGAGCATGGCAGGCCAGCAACCACGGTTCTAATAAAAGGTGCAAGGAGGTTGGTGGTGATGACGGTGGGCATGTAGCGGGGGAGAGGTCAGATGGGAGGCCATAGGACTAGAGAACAGAAGTGGGAGAGAGAGGTGGGTATGTGAGGGGGGACTCAGAAATGGGGGAAGGAGAAAGGAAGGGAGTAGAGATTTTTTTCTTATACAGTTTGGGAGGTTGTTTTAGCCTAAATCCATGGAATTAAAATATTTTGTTCCAGATCTTACTAAAAAACCTCACATATCCTTATTCAAACTGGATACAAGTATAATTTCTAGTACCCTCTGTATCTAAATCAAATTGCGATTTTATTTCCTATCTTCCTCAATGTCAAAATTCAGTCAATAGAGTTTGGAAAGTAGGCATAAAATCTTATTAAACTGTGACATTGACTTAATCTGAGGCCAGCTCTCCTGGGTGGAACTTACGGGAGGTTTGGCAATGCAAGCCTCTCTACCTGGTCAAGACTCTCTATCCTGGGAAGGGTTGAAATGAATGTGGCAAAGCCACAACTGGTGCTGGCATTCTCCGCCAAATTTTTCTCCACTTGCTACACATATCTGCTCTGTTTGCTCCACACTCACCCAGGAGCTAATTTCTTGTGCACTGCAGCAGAGTGTCATCTGATTTAGCCTGACTCTGCTGTGCGGTTGGACTGCCACATTCCGAGGTAACGTGTAGTCAGTTATCCACGTGTTTCTAAATACATGGGTGCTTGGCACTAAGTAAATTGGGTAAATTGATTTGTTGTTTGATCACTGAATCCTTTGGCAAACATGCACTTGTTTTAGTTTTTATTATCAATGACCTGAAGGAAAGTATATATGTATGTATATATGGTCTACTATTATTTATGTATATTTGTGTGTGTGTTTAATAACTTCTAGTTTTAATAAAATATTAGAATCACTAAAGATTTGATTAGTAGCATTTCAAAGCATTTCATTTTTTATAGAAAACACTTTATTATTATTATTTTTTTTTTAAAGAGAAGGGGTAGAGAGGGGCAAAGGGATTGAGAAAGAGAGAGAATGTTAAGCAGGCTCCATGCCCAGCACAGAGCCTGATGGGGAGCTCAATCTCGTGATCTTGAGATCATGACCTGGACTGAAACCAAGAGTTGGATGCTTAACTGACTGAGCAACCAGGTGTCCCTATTTTATTATTATTATTTTCAGAAAGCACTTTTAGATGCTAAAGGTAAGGGATATGCAGGATATTTTTCTTCTCAGTCCCTTCTGGTCCATTCTTTTCCTCCTACCCCTTGCTCTGTGTCCAGGATGCTGACTTCTTCCCACTTTATCCCCCAAAATTCCCTGCTGGGTGGCTTCTGATTGGGTTTTGTTAATGCAAAGCACCAGCAAGGGACTGAAAGGTGGGAGCAGAGAAAAGTTAGGGTATTTCTTCCTCCTTGCTCTGGGCCACGTTTTCTGGAAGGTGTTACACCATCCATGACAACAGCTCCTGCCTGGCAAGGTCTCCTTCACAGCTCTGGTTCTCCCTGGGCTGCTGCAAACACAACTTCCTTCTCCTGGTCCCCAGGGGGCAACAGCCACTCTTCCTGAGATCTCCAGGTGCCTCCACCTTATTTCTTGGTTCATTTAATGTTCCAACACCTCAGAAAATAAAATTCATTACAGTGTCTTGAACTTCCTGAGTTGGATTTTGTTTTCTGCCACGACTCTGACTGATATAAGGGGGGTGTTTCCCAAAAACATACTTTCTGAATTTTCAGAAAAGAATCATGTATCATGCATTGAACCACAGGAAATCTATGATTTTACAATCAGTGATAGGTAGGAAAGGGCATGAGACTTGCTGTGATGAGCACTGGAAAGGGAGTGAGTGAGAGGAACTCACTTTGCGATCTCAGGCAAGCCTTTGGCCTAGTCCTGTGGGCTGTCTTCGTATTTGCGACTGAGGCCTGATTACCTGCTGCATGTAAATATCTCATTGGATGATTGCGAAGCGCACATGGGGCACAATGTGTGACTGCCATCTGAAAACTATGAAGCAGGAAGGCATAAAAGATGATGTAGTACTTCTACAGCTGTTGTCATGTCATACCATTGATCTCCATCCTCTCATACCCCTCTTGTATCTGCTGCTCTTGATGATTTGGGGTTTTCATGAGGCATTAATTAATTTCTATTTTCATTTAAAGTAATTATATTGTTCTAGTGGCCTAGTTTTTTTTTTTTTTTTTTTTTTTTTTAAGGGGGGAAGTGGGAGGGAGAGAGAGAAGCATGGAGCCTGATGTAGGGCTGGATCTCAAGATCCTGAGATCATGACTTGAGCCTAAATCAATAGTTGAATGCAAGATTCAGATGCCTAACTGCCTGAGCCACCCAGGTATCCCAGCTGGTGGTCTAGTTTTTGTGGCTGGATGACTGGTTTTAAAAATATCTGATGGATATTTCTGTTGGTTCTTGCTTCTACTTGCATATTTACATTTTAAGTCTAGGGACTTTGGGGCCTAGAGCAAGCTGTATAGCCTCTGGTGGGTTTCATTTCCTTGTGGATGAAATCACAGTAGTAACACCTACCAAACCTTCCTCACAGGGATAATGTAAAGCCATAATGAAAAAAATGGGAGCATTTTTGAAATCAATAGGAACAATATCATTACTATGAACTTCTTGGGTGTCAATATGAAGTACTGAAATGGGACTGGATGGTGTTTAGAGGTCCATTCAAAAATCAAAATTCTTTGTTTTTAAGAATATATATAGGTCCTTAAAGCCAAATGAAGAAAGACGATTTATGTCCCACACTTTAGCATTAATGCACATCTTACTTTGGCAACAGATGAAAGAGATAGGTCTTAGTGAAGAGCAGGGAACAAAAACTATGAAATAAAGATAGAGCAATGAGTCTGAGGATTACTGCCTTCCTATTATTATTTTTCTTCTCAAGTGAGTTTGTAGGGTTCACAATATTACTAAGTTATCTAATTTGGACAAACTTCTCTCCTCAAAATCATACATGGCATAGCAGTATTTTGAGTCAATTAAATAATGGTTTCTCATTTTAGAGTAGCAAACACTTGATGCTATGGACCGAACTGTGTCCCCACTTCCACCCCATTCATACGTTGAAACCCTAACCCCCAAAGTAACTGTATAGCAGTTTATTTTAAGAGGTAGTTAAAGGAAGTATAAGGATGAGGCTGTAATCCAATAGTACTGTGGCATTTAAGAAGACAAGAGAAAGATCTCTCTCTCTGCTTGCATACACCGAGGAAAAGCCATGTGAGCACGTTGCAAGAATGTGGCTGTCTATGAACTTGGGAGACTGCTCTCACCAGACACTGACCCTGCTGGCACCTTGATCTTAGACTTCCAGCCTCCAGAACTGTGGGGAAATAAATTTCTGTTGTTTAAGTCATCCAGTCTCTGTTCTTTTGTTATGGCAACTGGATCTGACTTACACATTTTAACAATCAGAGATTATTAACAAGTCCTGAAATCATTCACACTGAAGGAGACAAGATAATTAGGCATGACCTAATAGGAAAAAAAAGTCATTAAAACATGACTCACTAAACTCACTAAAATGTGAGTTTAAATAAAAAATGTAATTTCTCATACTTCGTTGTTAATTGTCCTTTCACATGAAGTATCCTCACTGATTTGTACTCAGTGTGGAAAAATCTGTTAAATTTTGTGGAGGAGTAAAATTTTTAGATAGTGATTTTGTAAAGCTATCTAAATGTAATTTTTGATCAACCTAGCTTGGGTCAGTTTACAACAATAACTCTGACATCTAATCAGAAAAGCAGGATGTATGGTGGAAGGCACCCTGGACTGGGTACTGGCTGACCTTGTTTCTTCTTGTCATATAGCTGTGACTTTGAACAAGTCATTTATCCCTCATCTGTAAAAAGGAGCAGTACTTGAATGGTGTCTGGGATCCCTTTGAGCTCTAACACTTTATATATGTGTTTGCCAATGTGTTGTAAGTTTGCTGAACTTTAAGTAATTAGTCTGAAAGATGCTATATAGGCTGTTAAAGAATGCTGCTAAAACTGCTTATAAATGTAATGATAGGCAAATATATTCACTATGCTCTTAATTTGTCATGTGTTGTTTTCATTTTCCCAGCATAGAAAATAAAATATTGTGATTTTCAAATAACAAGACAAACAAAGTTCCTGATGGTAAAATGTGAAAATCAGTATACTGTGTAAACCAAGATTCGTTTTCAGAACATTTATGCAAATAGGACAATTTTTAAAACTTGCTATTCTAGAAACACTACACTAGGTGGAAGCAAAGAGTAAGCTAACATGTTAAAAGGTTAGAAAGTGATATTTCCTGAGGTAAAAGAACCATACTTCTCTGGATAGTAAAGGTCACTGAAATTATAGGTTACATTCCTTTTTAAAAGATGCTAATTAGAAGACAGCAAATAACACTGCCTATTTAAACCACTGAAATGATACCAAAGTGGGCCACTGTTAAAGCCTAATCTTTACCTTTCTTCTTAAAGACTCTGGTTGGTATCTTAAGAAATTAAATATTGAATCATTTCTCTTTAATTCTGGTATCTGATTGATCAGTAAGTATAATACAGTAACCAGCCAAATGGTGCTATTCATAGATCTTTTTTTTTAAAATTTATTTATGATAGTCACAGAGAGAGAGAGAGAGAGAGAGAGAGAGAGGCAGAGACACAGGCAGAGGGAGAAGCAGGCTCCATGCAGGGAGCCCGATGTGGGACCGGATCCCGGGACTCCAGGATCGCGCCCTGGGCCAAGGGCAGGCGCCAAACCGCTGCGCCACCCAAGGATCTCTATTCATAGATCTTTTTTTGAGAGCTTACATGTTAAGCTTAGAGCATAAAATGATATTTTAAAAAAATTTCTCTAAAGCATATACAATTTTGAATTCAGTGGTGGGAAACTTGCCTTATTGTATGTAATATTATATGTCACTTCTTTGAAGAATTGTTATTTCTTCTCCTTTTCAAAATTAATTGGGTCTTATAATTTAGTTTCTAAAATGTGCAATGATTTCTATGTTTAGGCTTGTAGGAAGTCAAAACTCAGTTTATTACCATAGTCTTTATGCAGAATGAATTGCTTAGAGCTACTCTTGAAATGCACTGCATGAAGAAGGAAAAGCCTTTTTATTCTAGAAAAGCATTTTGAAGTTGTTTGTGTAGGCAATAAATCACAAGCGATACATTATGTGCAATGATAATTTCTACATGATGTGTTAGATCAAATCCATTGCTTAGAGTATACGATGGCACCTTTGTTTGTGAAATTCCTAGTATAAATGCAAGGAGTACTAACCATTACTTAACAGTAGTGAAGCTGAAACTGAGAAAAAGACTGGAATTGAGATAACTCTTTTCTGGTGGCCATCAGTATAAGCAGCCCTTAACAACTTTGTAACAGGGACAACCACTTAATCTCTGTTGGGTGCAGATTCCTGATCTCTAAAATGTGAAAGCAAGGTCAGATAATCTGTAAATTTCAGTGGTTACTAACTATGATTCTACTTGTTCTACTAAGGCCAGGTTATAATGAATAAACTGGATCTCTAGCATTAAAATTTATGTTATTAGCTTTGCTTGTTTCCCTATTTAGCCCACAATAGAAAAGTACGAATGGGAAATAAATGATATACGTGAAGAGTCTGGGGTCATCTCTATATTCTTTTGTTGATGCAGTCACTGATCACCGAAAGAACTGAGAAGTGAGATTTTCTTCCATCACCCACCACTACCCAGCAATGATGACAAGAGGACCTAAGGGCATAAACCAAGATAGTTCATGTGGATATTTTGGGTTGACAACAGCATGAGATACTCAGGGCATAAAAATGCATGTGTTGCAAATCTTTGGGCAACTTAATTTGGAGGCTCAAATCTCATATCTGTATAACGAAGATATCAATGGCTTAAGAAATTAGCAAAAGATGCAAATGTTCACTAATATGTACTGTGTGTTAGAGGGAGAATTTCTGGGAAGTGTCAAATATCTCTGAAAAAAAAAAGTATGTTTCTAGACAGAAATAGCAACTCAGCAATTTATTCATGTTATCCAGGTCTAAATGTCATCACTCCTGTTCATCAGCAAGAACAAGAGAAATAGAAGAAAAATGTAATGTCATACTAAAGAAAATGAGTACAACTTTACCCACTCTAGGCAATAGCTAATTCTGAAAATTCTAACATGAAAATTCAACAAATTAGGCTCATTTTGCAGGCTTGTACAAAATAGAAGTTGTAGTACCTTTCATTTGGTATTCAAGTACTTTCCCATATTTCTAGTATCTCGTCATGGTACTTTACCCACATGGATCATCCTATCAGCATGGGCTTGTCAACAGGTACATAATTCTTTCAAGGTTCCCCTTAACTGTCACCTTTTAAGATGTCTAATTAAATTCTATGGAAATTGGGAATTAATCTAGTCAGTCATATCCTTAACTTTCAATCACTCCAGAAAAACGTCACAGAATGAAAGAATTCTTACCACATGCTATGACAAGCCATACAAAGGGAACAATTGGTCTTTTCTTCTTAGATTATAATGGCCTAGCAGGAAAGGCCTTTAGCATTTTTATTTTCTGTACAGTTGTTCATTTCATAGCATACTGTATGTAGAAGTTAAATATTAATATCACCGGGGACTTTCAAAGTGCATTTAATGGACTCAGCACGTCTTAATATCTAGTCTCTCAGAGCTCTCAACAACACGTCTAATGGTGGTTACTCTTTCTTCATTATATGAAAGACAGAAGGTGAAGGAATGGAGAGAGTAACTGGCTTATAAATGATTATCAGTGGAAGAACTAGATTGAAAATGTGGGTCACATTTTGACAGCCCAGAAGCTAACTCACAGCTTTTCGGGTCAGCATTGATGTCTATGACAGTAATAACTTCACAGTAATATCATGAATATCATTGAGTGCTTAGTGGTACTGTGTCTTGTAATGCATCTGGAAGCACTGGATACTTAAAACATAAGGAAGTTACTTATTGACCACATTATTATCGTGTACAAATTGACAATGTTAATAATGACCTATATTTGGGCAGAAGATGTGCCTTATACTTTATAATTCAGCTATTATTTTATTTGTACTTAGCTCAGTACTAAACAAAACTGAATTCCAATAAATATTTGTGGATCCATTCAAAGAGCTTTTAAAATATATGTCCTTTCTTCATTTCACAATTTCTCTTTGCAAAAGACTGAGTGGGTAGCATTATACCAATTTGCTGTGAAATAGACAAAGACTAACAAAATGTATGGGCTTTAGAGTCAAGTAATGGATTCTTAGCTTGGTTCTGCTCTTACTAACTGTATGCGCCTCAGTTTTCTCAACAGAGAAGTAGGGATATTAAATTCAAACAAAGAATCGTTGTTGAGAATGAGATTATGCATGTAATTCTAGACTAGTCTGAGGTTATCGATCAGGGTCCTGCAGTTAAGAGGCAGAAGTGAGATTTGAGCTCAGGTCTCATGATTTTGGGTCATATGCTCTTTGCATTAAGTCAGATTTAGGCAAAAATCTACCATTGTGTCATAAGCCATGCCCCAAGCACCTGACAGGCTTTGAAGATTTACTATTACTTTGCCTTACGGAAGCCTAAAAAGTCATGACCATAAAACAATTAGTGATTCTGCTGATCTGGAAACAATGTCACCTGAATTGAGATGGATTTTACTTTTTCCTTTTCTTCCCCTGTGGGCTGAGTGTGGTTGAGCTGTTTTCTGAGATGGCATTTCTTAGCTATCACTTCGGTTCGATATTCTCTATCCCTTCTGTGGCTAGAAATACCCAACAGCTCCTTCACCTTAATTTTGTCATATTATCGGTGTGTCAAAATGGAAACCAGTTGCTGCAGAATCTCTGGCACATAAGATCATTAAGTAGAAGCCAGAAGCAGAAGCTAGGCTTCTGGCTAGATAGAGGGCACTGCAAACCACTGGGTGTGAGATGGCTGTGTTGGGTAATGTGGAGGTAATGGCAAAGAACCAGTTGTTTCTGGTTGTGACTGTTCAGGTCACCTTTATGCAACAACCTACAAGAGAATAAGTAAATTGTTACATTAAACTGCCCAGACTTCTGTTCTTTTAATGCTCAGACTGGTTTCTCTGCTGTGGACTGATGCTTCATGCATTTTCCACTAATTTAGGAAAGCAGTGTGGCATATTGAGACAAGCACAGGTCTCTGAGGAGCTGTGTGACTTTAAGTAGGTCATTTACCCTCTCTGTGTCTTTTTCACAACTTCATGATGGGGAATGATAAAAATATAGAAGCTGAGAAGATCAACTGTGTTGACGTGTATGAAATGCTTTGAAAATTTAAGTGTCAGATGATGCTGGCTTATAAAATGATTTTTATTACTAGCAGAAAGAGGAGGTTTCTATTGTCTTATTTGGTTAAGCATGCTCCATGACTCTCCTTTAGTGCTAATTGCCTACAAAATGAGTTTCATGCCTTCCCAGAAAAAAAAAAAAAGATATGATCTCCTCTGATTTTATTCTCCATATTGTTCAGGATTACACTAGAAAATAAACCCCAAGGGCGCCTGGTAGTTGGTTAAGCATCTGACATTTGACTTTGGCTCAAGTCATGATCTTGGGATTGAGTCCCTCACGGGCTCTGTCCTCATTACAGAGTCTGCTTGTCCCTCTGCCTCTGTTCCTCCACCAGTTCATGCTCACTCTCTCTCAAATAAATAAATAAATAAATAAATAAAATCTTAAAAAAAGACAAGAAAGCTCCGTGAGGGCAGGCATTTATTTTAGTATTTCTGGTTCTGGTTCATGGATGTGTCCGAAGTGCCTATGATAGTACCAGGCATACAGCCTGTGTTCAGTGACTGTCACATGACTGATTTAATGCAGGAAGTCACAAAGATCTGCTGTTTCTCACTTTTCAACTGAGTGTGTGTGTGTGTGTGTAGGCAAACCAGATAAAGCTTGACATTAAGCGTATTTCCTCACATATATTCCATTTTCACCTTAACTGGTAAACATTTCACCTTCTGATTTCTGATTTGGGGTCAGGTATCGTCTGCTTAAAAACATAGTTCCTCCTGACATTCCAATTCAAGTCACAATTCAAATCCCACTAGTTCTGGTTGCTCCCGGATCAACACATTAGTTGCACTCAGCTTAATAATACCCTACCAAGCCCTGGCAGTCTTACGGAGATACACAATTACCAAAACCCACTGAGGAGGCGAGCACATTCCAGGAATCACTAATGGGATTTAAGAGGTAGCAGTGACAATACAATCAGTCTTTAAATGAAGAATTTCTTATGTCAGAGCTAAATCCAGTCAAAGAAGCAGGGGGCAGTTTTATGATTTATAACAAATCCACAAATGCATCAGTGGTAATATGAAGCTGGTTGAAACACTGAATGCTCGATTCCTATTGAGTCCTGGGAAGGACACTGCCCGGATGTATGCAGGGAAGCAGAGTGGGTCAAATGGGATCCAGGAGTATGTCATCAATAATGTTTACTGATCTGTTATTTAAGGAATTTTAATGAAAATGAAGTCAGATGAAGTGAACTGTTTCTAATCTGATTTCACTCAGTCAAGCTAAGCCCTTCTCTACTAAACTAAAGCCCAGGGAATCTAACAAAAAACAAATAAGTAGTGATCAGTAGACTGGAGGAAAGCTGCAGTCTGCAGGCCTGTGTCAGCTGCTAATTTCATTTGAGTCCTTGATTCACACATGCCTCAAGACTTAGAGCTGTTCTTTCCCCAGAAGAAAAAGCAACTGCCGGAGCTTTTGCTCTTCTTAGGTCAGAAAGTATAAACATGTCAAGACTGGACTTGTCATCGAAAGGTATAAGTATTCTTTTCATCTCTTAGAATCATTTGCTTCTCCAGGTTACTAAACCCAACATTTTGTATAAATAAATTCAGGATGATTTTAGCATGATAGCATGCCTTGGAATCCTAAAATCCTCTCAACCGCTTAAAAAGGGAGTTCCGTCATCTACTATTACTATTAATTTTTTGCTCTGTTCAATATTTTATCAAAGTAACATGCACATAGGGTAAAAAATATAGTGGAATGAAGGACTTCTAATGAAAGAAAGCAGTTCCTTACCCATCTTTTCCTAACTCTTGTGTTCATTTCCCAGAAACAGCAGCTTTTTTGGCTGTTTTTAGTTCTTCTGGTCTTTTTCTCCTATTGCATGATTATAGTGCTTCTTGGCTAATCAAATTCAGACTTGATCTATTAATTTCTTGCTAGGAAAGAGTTTAGTTATTTTAAACCACTCTTTCACAATATTTGTACCTTACATATGACTCATCCTATTAGTAATCTTTGTGTCATCGTATTATATGCCTAAATCTATGTTTCTTTACATATCTAATTTACTCAGTATTTCTCACCTTCCTTCTCTGATAGTTTAAAATGTTCACACCCTGCTCCCTTTGCGCCCCTCCACCCTCACTCCTGGCCCCTGGCTCCTGTCAATTCCACCTTTACTTTAAAAGTGTCAAGGTTGATTACATTTGTATTTTGTTTTGTAACCGTGTTTCAGTGTTATATATTTTCCTGATGGGCAACTTCAAAAAATTGGAAACCAATGAACACTCATTACATCACTATTATCAAAATGTGTTCTCTGCATAGATTAGTAGTGTGCTAGGATTATGGTTCCTCCTATGGAGGGCCAGCTTCACAATCTGTTCAACTAACATGTCAGATGGGTCCTCATGATTCAAAAACAACAAACAGATTCTAAACAACTGTTTTTGTATCTGATTGTCAAAGTAATGTTCATTTGACATATAAAAATGCAAAGAAAAAAAGTCTAAAGAAAAATTTTAAAAAGGTCCATAAAGGTAGGTGAAAATCTTAACATGGGTTATTTCTAAATTTGATTTTTTTTCTCTATTGAAACAGCAAATGGATGAGTCAGACTGATCACTTCAATACTGTTTCAGGGCTCGGCAGGGAAGTAGTGGGTGTTCTTAGTAAAGGCACACTTTTAGAGGCTTCTTTGCCAAACCCTACAACCAACTCCTTTATCTTAGTCCTACTTCACTGTAAAGATGAAAACTATTTGATTGAGCTCCTAAACACACTTGATCAGCATATCAACATTTCTTTGTGTCTTTTTAAAATTTTATTTTTATTTATTTCAAAGATTTTCTTTATTTATTTGAGAGAGAGAGAGCACAAGTGAGAGAGCACAAGCAGGGCGAAGGGCAGAGGCAGAGGGAGAAGCAGACTCCCCGCTGATCAGGGAGCCCCACGTTGGCTCGATCTTAGGCCCCTGAGATCGTGACCTGATCTGAAGGCAGATATTTAACCAAATGAGCCACCCAGGCAACCCTCCTTGTGTCTTCATATAATTTTGTTCGTTTTCTTGCTGTTTCAAAGAAAGGATGTTCCTTCTTTGCCTTGTTGGGCGTTATCAAGGTATTCTCCGAAATGATTATATTTGATGAGTGAAAGGGCATGCTTTCAGTCATTCACCTGAGGCAGGAGGCATAACTGGGTCACCCAAGATGAGCTTCCTTATGGAGAAATCTCTGTCACCATGAACTTGGTGCTCTTCACTCTCACACTTTTTTAAAGAGGAATCTGCTTCACCAAATGGCTTCCTGATCTCTAGTCACTATGCCATCCAGGTTTCTGTGGTCTCCACCCTACAAATCTAGTTCCTTGCAAGTCACAAACTCTTAAGAACACAGTATAAGATCTCTTTCCATTTCTCATCTTCTTTCACTGCACTGTAGTGTCCATCGTTGGTGCCTACAGCTTCTTCCTCACATTCCTTTCCCTTTGTTTCTGATGTTTTGCTCTTCTAGATCTCCTATTTCCTTAGTCAGCTCAGACTGCTATAACAAAGAACATAAACTGGGAGACTGAAGCAATAGAAATTTATTTCTCACTGTCCTAGAGGATGACAAGTCCAAGATCAAGGTGCCAGGAGATTCTGTCTTTGGTGAGAACCCTCTTCCTGATTTGCAGGCAGCCACCTCTTGCTGTATCTTCACATGGCAGAGGGAGAGGTCATCTCTCTAGTCTCTCTTATACGGGCACTAATCCCATTTCAATGGCTCCACCCTCATGACCTAATGACCTCCCAAAGGCCAAATACTGAAGTCCAACTTCACAAACTCCATTCAAACTCACATATCACATAGGTCTGCATGACTCCAAGCAACAAACATTTCTTTCTAAATAATTGTTTTGTACCTCCAATATAATCACATTGGGGATTAGGGTTTCAACTTATGAATTCAGGGTGTGGGGGTTGGGAACACATATATTCAGTACAGATCATCTACTTGAGATGGCTCCTTTTTCTTTTCTACTTCTTTTTCATTCTTTTCTACTACTCATTCTGTTCCCTTCCTACAGCAGCCAATGCAATTCTATAAAATGCTTGCTCTGCTTTCCTCTTTTTTGCTTCCTTTCAGTAATTACACAGTTCAACCTTAAGCTTTCCATGGTTGACCCCCCAGTTCATGAGTTAGCCCTGAACATTGTTAACATTTGCATCTGCTTCTGGATATTCCCATTTGAATGTTCATTTGACTCCTGAGGACAAAATGGCCCAAACTGAACTCATTCTCTTCCCTCTACTTCCTGTAATTATTTCAGCATTTTAGTTACCTGGTTCAAAATCCAATAATCCTCCTCCTTTACACCTTCCCTTGGCTCCCT
This sequence comes from Canis lupus familiaris, assembly GCF_011100685.1. Classification (NCBI taxonomy): domain Eukaryota; kingdom Metazoa; phylum Chordata; class Mammalia; order Carnivora; family Canidae; genus Canis; species Canis lupus. The sequence goes on from NC_049233.1 coordinate 27,567,007, forward strand.
GCCTTCTGTGAATTTTTCAGTCCTGTTCTTTCTATCTCATATTACCTGATGTTCTTTCTTTTCCTCTCAATGTCTACTGTTGCTTTGTTTTCTCTCTTCTGGTTCTAGAAACAATTCTTCTAGTATAAAGGGAAGAATGCTGTATGTGAAGGCTTGAGAGACAAAGCATCTCATCCTGTGATATAATGTTCAGTCCTATCTTGATCATTTTATTAACCACCTACCTGCTTTCTCCCTGGGGTCTTCCAGAAGAACCGTTCCACACCCTTTCCTTATTCAAAAATATACATTTTCCCTATCACCTAATTAATAAAATTCAAGCTCCTAGACTAGTATTTACATCCATATTTAAATCTTGTTTTTTACTATGATATCAGAAATAATTTCAGTAGCTGTCTGCCTTTCCCTTCTCAACTCCTCACCCAGAATGGAAACTGTCTGAAACAGAACTTGTCTGCTTTTTGGGGTGCTTAGTATGGAGGCTGATACATAGTATGCTCATAGTATTTGTTGAGCAAATGATTGGATAGAATTGTCCTCACCTTATGCTTTCTGGCTTCCATGCCCCTTTAGACAGCATTCACATTATTAAGTGCTCCCTGTTATGCACTATATTATGTTCTCCCACAATTCATATGTAGAATTCTTAATCTCCAGCACCCCAGAATGTGACTATATTTGGAGCTAGGGCCTTTAAAAAGGTGATAAAGTTAAAATGCGTTGTTAGGGTGGGCCTTAATCTAGTCCAACTGGTGTCCTTGTGGAAATTTGGACATAAACATAAAAAGAGAAATGAGGGATCTGTATGCATAAAGGAAAAGCCATGTGAGGACATAATGAGAAGGCTGATCTCTGAAAACCAGGGAGAGAGGCCTCAGGAAAAACCAGACTTGCAGATACCTTGATCTTGAATTTGTAGCCTGTAGAGCTGTGAGAAAATAAATTCTGGGTGTTTAAGCCACTCAGCCTGTGGTATTTTGTTATGGCAGTTCTTACAAACTAAGACGTACTCTTGTGAGATACTCTCTTAAACCTTCTTTGGATAATAAGAATACTGTGATATAGATACTTATATGATTTCCAGTTTACAAAAAAAAAAAAAATGAAAGCAGTGAGATGTTAATAAATTTCCTGATGCTCACACTGGCGGTATTTGGAATGCAGGCAACTCTACTCACGCTGTTTCCTCTCCTTGGATCACCTTTCCCTCATTTCTAAACATTCAAAACTATCTGTAAAGCCAGAGGAAATGACCTTTCACTAAATTCCTGTACTCTGGCTCTGAATCTGCATTCCAATAATTATTCTTTTGCTTTATTTTCAGCTCCAACTTTATTGTAAGTACCCTCTGGGAACCTGCCTAAGTCTCCAGGACTGGGGCTCTGCATTATTCATCATAGCCCTTTGACATTAAACCTGGACCCCTTCTGGGACTAGAGTCTGTCTACATACCTGGGGCCTGGCTACTGGCTGACAGGTATCCCTGGTGATAAACACACACCAGTTGATGTGTGCTTATGAATTCACTTGTCTCAAAATTCCACGTTGCTATTCCCTGTCAGATGCACAGGAATCTCCACTAGCTTGGTATTGATTACATTCTGGGAACACCATTGTATATATTTTACTATAGCTTTCTTTTTCTTCCCTCTTATAGCTTTCATATATAGTGTTCTACCCTTTATATGCATTATTTTCCCCCAGAATCAGAAGCTGAATCTCTCCTAATGCCCCAGGCTTACCATAAATAGTTAGCTCTGCTTCCATGTTTCTGATTATTTTAGGCACAGTTATCATTAAGCAGGCAATATCCAGGCATGAGCTGTGATAGACAATTCTTAGGCTATTGTCAATGATCCATTCATTCATTTATGCATGTATTCATTTGTTCTTTCATTCAACCACCTTAGAATTTTTCATATTTCAGTCACAATACCAGGTGGTAGGTTCAAAGTCAGTTTCTTTGATTTGATACTAAAACAACTACAAGCTTTTGATGCTATTAGCAGCTTATAAGAAATTTCCCCAAAGTAACCTACACTAAAATGTAATTTGAAGACATGTTACTGATGAGATTCAAGTGTCTTTCCTCCATGTCACCAGGCATCTAAAATGAAATCAATGGAAAATAAGCTGCAAACAGGGAAATTGTAACATGTCATAAGGATAAGTTAAATGAAGGAAAGTGATGGTATAAAGAGAAGGGACAACTGAAATTTCTGAGGATCTGGAAGGAATATTGAAAAAGGAACCTGTTGAAAAGGATCAGATTAGTGCTACTCCAGGTACTATACCCGTGAGACAGAAATTCCAGCCAGTTCTAGTATTAATAAAGGGTGGCATTCTAACAGAATAATTAAATGAGTGTAGCAAACGTTTTTAAGCCACCATGATATGCCAGAGAATTTGAGGTGTACAAAGGACAGGTTCCTGTCCTTAAGAAGTGAGGGAAACAGACATATAAAACCCTACCCCTCCTGGGGGTAGGAATGGAGCTAGCGCAGCTGTTGCTACTCTTGATGACATCAGACACTGTCAAGACCCAGATTTCTTATTTTCCTCTTGTAATGGGCAAAATACCTGGTACAATTCTCAGAATTCCCCCTTAGCTGGGAAACCAAAGAGACCAATCTCTTTTGATAAGTGAGGGGAACTGTGCTGGATATTTTCTATTTTTCTTTCCTTGGTCTATGCTTCTATTTGCCAAGAAGGCTGACCTGTGTGAAACACATCAGGCTTCCTTGCCCTTGGGCCATTAAGGGCTGCCCTAGGGAGATCAAAACAAAGGAGAAAATGAAGTTTGAGTATCTCTCCTGGACTTCTTTTTTGTGGGTCCAGGTAAAACAGGTTCTATCCCTTAAATGAGCTGCCCTCTTTCCTCTTTACCTATCTTTCCTTCCAGATCCACATTGCTTCACCCCTGACTCTCTTCGACCTGGGGTGGTAACAACTATCTTATAAATAGCCCTGGGTTCTTCACATTCCTTATGATTCCCTTACACCCTGGTCATATTTCTGTAGTTATTTATTTATTTAAGAAGATTATGTATTTATTTATTCATGAGACACACACACACAGAGGCAGAGACATAGGCAGAGGGAGAAGCAGGCTCCCTACAGGGAGCCCGATGCTGGACTCCATTCCAGGCCCCCAGGAACACGACCTGAGGCAAAGGCAGACACTCAACCACTGAGCCATCAGGTGCCTCATAAGTAGTTCCTTTATTAAACCTGCATGGAATTATCCCAATTTGAGAGTGCATTCTTCCTTCTTGAAACTCACTTGATTCAGGAAGTAATCAAAAAGACTAAGGAAGACAGGACAGATGCGGAACCCTGAACCTGATGACTGGACAAGGTGGAGAGGGTAGTCTAGAAAGATAACAAGTCCTGTGACTCAGTATCCTGCAAGTCCCCAGGGTTTATTCCTGGATGCTGTTTTTGGAAACTGTTTGGGAGCCTGGAACACGAGGGACTACCATTCATAAGGCTGAAAACTAGCAGTGCCACTGGGTTCAGTGCCTGGGGTTCCAACTTAACTTCAAACCCCTCTGAGCAAGAGCTCTCAGTGTTCTGGGATAACTTAAGCCCTTGAAGAGAAGGTTGCAAATGGCATCCACTTTCAGAAAACAGACGGAAGCAGGAGAAGTAAGATATGGTCTCAGTGGAGAGGGAATAACCTTACTGTGCTAAAACAGAAATGTGTTCCAGGTGTTAAGAAAGCAGGGCTTTGTAAAAATATTAGGAAATGCCAGGTTAGCAACCATAATTGGTTTTAACATTTAAGGATGACATTGGTCAATTGGTCAACGATTCAAGCAGCTCTGTTGGCCATGGGCAAACTAAAGTTATTTTCTTTAACACATTTTCTAAGACAGCTTAAACTTGATAGAAGTATTGAAATGTGGTTTAATCCTCTTGGTTGAAAGAGGAAATGAAAGTGATCTTGAAGTGATTGCAACATACACTACTCACTTTGTTTCCCTCAATTACTCTCCAATGCATCAGGGATGATTTATCTGGTCTAATCTATACTGTTTGTGAATTAATACACATGTACCCAGGAGTCCTGAGTTGGATGAGCACATCTTTTACAAAGGGCTGGACAGCTCTGGCCCTTGTTTTATCAAGGGTCGGGAGCACAAAAGTGAACTAAATAACAGAAATCAAAAGGCAAACATTGACACCGGATGCTCACAAGACTTAGCAAGAAATACATTCTTAAAAGTCATTAAACAATTTTGAAAAGAAATTCAAGCTGTGGGACTGAGCTCTGAGATCAGAACAATAAGCTCCGTGAATTGGAACAGAGGCTTTCTGAAAGAAATGTCTACAGTTTTGAAGAATACTTTTCCCAGACAAGCTTCTTTGTGAGGGGATTTTTTTTTTTTTTAACAAACATGCCTATTTTTGACTCAGCTCAGAAATGAAATATTTCAAAAGCCCTTTCAAGCTCAACATCTCTAAAATTACTCCTTCAAAGTTACACTTTAAGGGGTAGTAGAGTAGTGAGATTAAGAGGAATACTGAGGTGGTGAAATTTTCATAGGTGTGATAAAGACATACCATAAAGCCTCACTACTGCCATTAATTTTTTTAGTGTTTCAGGCAAAACAAAAAAGTACCATGTGGAAAAAATGGCAATATTGCAGGGGTGGGATAAAGTGTTTCAAAGTTCAGTTTTGACAAAAGAGAGCAAAAGACAAGATTACTTTTTTCCTAGTTTACAAGATTCAAAAGGGGATTTTTTACGAGACATTTTTACCAATTTTGTGTTTGGAAATACTATTGCAGTTTCCACAATTAATGACAATGAATGTCAAAATTATTGCCAAATAAAAATGTTTTCTGGGGAAATGAAATCAAACTCAGAATTAATTTACTTAGGTAGCCCCTAATGGTCTTATTTCTACATCCCATTGAGACTTAATTAATTTAATCATAGTTTCGGCTGGTTTGATTTCATCATATGCAAAATGCTAAGTAGTTTATATTGATGAATCAGAATCAGAGAAAATTTTGTCCAGCTTGATTCTGCATGGAAATATTAAAGATATTTGTGAAGTTATATATTCATGTGTATCATAAAAGTGAACATTATAAATATTAATTAGAGCAAGTTATTTTTTTCTTGATAGGAAGAAATATGCAAGCAAATTGTTTGATTTTGAATAATTCAGTTTTAAAGTTCCAACTGAATTAAAATTTCACAATGGTATTTCATTATAAAGAACTAGCTTTAAAAGGGGTTCGTGCTTGTACTTTTCCTATTTTGGAAGGGTGCTTCTCCCTGCTAATTCTCAGGGGTCATTATTTTTATTTCCCTATAGCATTTGTGTTCTCCAGAGAGTTACCTAACCAAATCACTGTTCTGCCCATAGATGAACAACATGTGTTGTTCCTAGTTCCCTTCTATTATGTGGGGTACCAACTTAGATTAGCCAACTAGATCTACTCAGACATAGTAATATTTGGACAAGAGGTTTCCCTAACATTTGATAAGTGAATTCAGGAAAAGAGGCTTTTTCTTTGTCCTGGACCGCAAGCTGTGAAGACCATCTAGCTGGAATGCCAACAGCCTTCTTTCCTAGCTGCCTGAACAAAAAGCTGCAGAATGAAGCCAGAGAGAAAAGCAGAATAAAGACAGAGAGGGATGTAGAGCCAGGACCTGCCTGAAGCCTTAGGATTTTCTAATAAGAGACAATGACTCCCTTTTTGTTTTAAGCTAGTTTGTTTTGGGTTTCTGTCCCTGGCAGCCAAAATAATTCTGGCAAATCTAACAAATAAGCAATAGAAAAAAGCTGGAAGGAAAATAATTTACAGCAAATTATAAGGTAATGCTTCTTGTTCTTACCCACATATGGTCAAAATGGGCTGTGGGGTCTACACATAGATAGTGAGAGAGAAAAAGAAAAATTCTTACTTTATCTTGGATATAGAGACTATTAGTACATGTTACAAAATATGTTAATAGATGGCATACTTTGCTGCTCTACCATTCAGCATTTCCTTTATAATCTGAGCTTTAACTGTAGGTAAATCTAAAAGATACAGAATTTCAATTGGAAGGAACCATAAAATGCCTATTTCATTTACCAATTCTATAGATAAAAACTCATATTCAGGGCTCTGATATACTTATTGAAGGTCTCAAGTGGCACAGTTAGGCCTGCACATCGACCTTCAGAGTCCAGACCAATGCTTCTATTGGAAAGCTCTTCCTCAGATGCAAACAGCGTGGCACTTTTCATTGTATTGATTTAGTTTTATGCTTGATTTTATGTTCAATACAACATCATAAGTTGGGATTAGATATTCAAATTGAATGAATTGCTATGCTAAAAAATTAAAAAGTTAACATTATTTCTTTTTAAAGATATTATTTTTCAGTAATCTCTATACTCAGTGTGGGGCTAAAACTCAGAACCCTAAGATCAAGAGTTGCATGTACCACTGACTGAGCTAGCCAGACTCCTTAAAAGTTAATATTATTGAAGAATAACGGTTCTTTATTGAGTTTTGTTTTTGTTAAGTAATTAGAAATATTCTCTAAGTATAAAATCACACCAATTCTTAGATTTTTTTAGTATGAAAACATACTAATCATTCTTCCTGGTAATTTCATTTACCATTCATTAAGTCCTCTTTATTTTACCTAGGAGATCTTGGGTGATATTTTATGTGTTTGCTTGTTTGTTTTTGAAATGACCAGTCAAAAAAGGTGAATTGGTTTGTACAAGTAAACATCACCTTAGTAACCACAGTAAACATAGTAAAATACATTAAATTGAATAGTTTTGTGTGGAATCCTGAATATAGTCTATTTTTATGTGTTACCATTCTTTCTGGCTTAGAGCTAGAAGAAAGTCTTCTGTTTTCCAGAATAAAATACAGTTTTGGAAACTGAAGCAACAGGCCTTTAAGAACTCTGGACAAAAATATCTGTAATGGAATATTAACTGTGCTACAAAGGTAATACTTTATCAAGATCATGAGATATAAATTTATGATTTTGGAAATCTCTTCTCAAAGAGTTGTTGGGACAATTAAACAAACAAATGTATGAAAAGCATTAAGAAATGCTCAACTAGTGTCAGCTATTTTATGAAAAATAAAAAATTACTTTATATTACTCTTTAAAAGTGACAAATAATTACTGCTATTAGCTTATGTTTTGCCACATTTCTATTGAATTGTTTGAAGGGAAAGTGACACTTTTTTATAGAACAAATGACTTTTCCTAGTTAAAAAAAGATCTGGTGTGATACCACCAAGATGGTGACAGAGGTCGTTCCCGAGTTTGCTCTCCCTCACAAGAGTAACAACTAACATCTGTTTGAGAACAAGGCACCACTGAGAGAATCCTCAACCATGAGGGTGAGGCTGAAGCATGCTGCCATGCCACAAACACAAAGACAGACTTACAGTAGAAGAGTAAAAGAGGTGGCTACATTTTGATCACACTGTCCCTTCCTGAGGCTGCTGCAGCACCATGCCCAGAGGTTTTCCTTGAGCCTTCAGTTACTCCAGTGGGAAAAGAGAAACTGGGATGGGGGGGGGTGGTGGTGTGTCAAACTCCAGCACTGTGTGTTGCTTTGTGTGAGCCCTTACTCCAATGCTGCACCAAAGGAATTGCAGGGGAATCTTCAGAGCCCAGCCAATGAGATTCTGACTGTGACAGAGAAGGAGCTGTATGCCTGCAACAACCAGCACATGAAATTGGCAGACTGAGTTCACGCTTGGCAGTGCCTAAGTAGTAATTCCAACCAGCAGTTTTGTTCATCCATAGAACCAAGGAACCCATCAGGGTGCAGATCTGCCTGATTCAGGTCCTCAAAGGATGAGTTTTGCTGGCCCTAGCACCTGGTTTGTTTTTGCCCAGGCAAGGTAGAGAGTCACGGTCTCACTTGCTATGGAGAGTGCCTTCCAGCCCCATTTGACCAGAAGGCCGGGTGACAACTCCTGGAAGCTGTGTGGCCCAAGGTGTTCAAGCTAAGAGGCAGGTGGGCAGAGCTGATTACCCCCAGAACAAAGCCAGTACCTGGTATGGAGCCTTTCCATACAAGGAGGGAGATTAACTCATAGCCAAGACTGAGAATAGCTCCCAATCAGAAAGCCTGTTGGGGAAATTGATGGTAGCCTCTAGTGGCCTCTCCTTTTCTTGCCTAGGCAAGGGCCTGAGACATAGCCCCACCTACTGTGGAAAGTGTCTTCTGGCTCTTTCTGACTAGAAGGGCTAACAAAAACAACTGAAATATTATTGCCCAGCAGTGCTTGAGCTGAGAGAAAGGCATACAGAGCTAATAGGTTACAAGAATTAATAGGTTACACAACAAAACCAGTGGCCCTGTTTGGCCAGGGAATTTGGGATGTAGGTCTGCTTGAGTTGAGACAACAAAGATCTTTAGTGGTTTTAGAGTTGTGTCTCCCACTGTGTCTGGGCAGGGAATTAAATTTGTAACCTCTTTCATCTCTGAATACAGCTTTTAGCTTCTCTAACCAGAGAGATCCTTACCAAAGCACCCAAGAAGCTGCATAGCCCATTCAACAGCTCTATGTTCAGTGGCACTTGAAGAGAGAGCACAGATCATGATTTCCTATACTGCAGAGCAAAACCAGTGTGCTCTCCTAACCAGAGTATACAGTGCACACTCAGGCCTGATTTGGGTCCCCAAACAATGAGCTGTAGAAGCCCCTAGGCCCTGGCCTATTGTCTTGCCCAGGCAGGGAAGTGAATACACAGTCCCATCAGCTACTGAATATAGTACCCATTCCCAACCATATAGTAGGCCTGACCAGAGCATTTAGGCAACCACAGAGTCCCACCTGTCCATGACCTTAACAGCACACATACCCAGAAACTCAAAGCTTAACTGACTGAAGAATTGTCTCTGCCAAAGCAAACCTATAAAGTTGGAAGAGGAGCTCCATTACTCAGATGAGATGATAGCAATGAAAGAAATCAAGGATCATGAAAAATCAAGTAAATATGATAGCACCAAAGGAAACTAATAAAGCTCTATTAATTGACCTTAAAAAATGGAGCTCTGTGAACTCTCGGACTTAATTATCCTCTTTAGTAAAGTTTAGTAAAGGACGTGAAAACACAGACAAACAAAATTAGGAAAAAAACTGCATGAATAAAATGACAAGTTTGGCAAAGAAATAGCAAGCACTTCCCCCTCCAAAAAAAAAACCCCAAAAACCAAAACCCAGACAGAAATCCTAGAGTTAAAAAACACAAAAAAACTGATGAATTCAATAGAGTTTAGAAAGTAAACTATCATGCAGAAGAAAAAAATCAGTAATTTGGAGAATAGGATATTGGAAATTATCCAGAAAAGCAAAAAGAAAGAAGAATGAAAAAGAGTGAAGAAAGCCTTTGGGGAAAAATACGTATTTACATCAGAGGAATTCCAGAAGAAAAAAAGAAAGAGAAAGGGAAAGGGACTGAAAATATATTTAAAACAACAATGGCTGAAAATTTCCTGAACCTGAGGATAAACAGACATACAGATCCCTGAGGACCAAAGAACTCCAAATAGGTTGGACTCGAACAGGACTATTACTGATACATACTATAATTAAACTGTCAAATGTCAAAAACAAAGAAGAATTCTAAGGACAGCAAGAGAAATGAGAGAATTTACATACAAGAGAACCCTCATAAGTCCATTGGCAGATTCCTCAACAGAAACTTTCCAGACCAAAGGAGAATGAGATGCCACGATTAAAATATTTAAAGTCATAAGAATACAAAAAGGTAGCATTAATACCTTTGGCAATGTAAATATATAGTCATAGTAAGATTTTGCAATATGGCAACAGTGGTATATAATACACAATTGTCATTTAAGAATTAAAAAAAGAAAAGTGAACATAGCAAAACAACTATAAATAGTAATCTGTTATGCAATAAAAAAACATGTAAATTGTAGCAGCAATACCTAAAATGTAAAGGAGAGAAGAAATAAAAGTGTAAAGCATACAAATTCTATTAAAGTTAAGTTGTTATCAGTTTAAAATTAGGGCGTTCTAAGTTTAAGATATTTTATGTAACCCTCATGGTAACCACAGGGGAAAATCCTGCATTAATTACACAAAAGAACGCAATAATGAAGTCAAAGCATACTCATACCAAAAGACATGAAAATACACAAAAAAACAGCAGGATAAGAGTCAAGAAATAATGGATTTACAAAACAATCAGAAAAAAATTAACAAAATGGCAACAGCAAGTCTTTACCTATCAATATTTATTTTGAATGTAACTGGATTAAATTCTCTAAATGACAAAATTTCTGAATGGATTAAAAAACGAGATCCAACAATAAACACTTCCTGCAGGAGACTCATTTTAGTCTTAAAGATACACATAGGCTCAAACTGAAGGTGTTGAAAAAGACATTTCAAACAAATGGCAACCAGAAAAAGCAAGGATAGCTATAATTGCATCAGAAAAAATAGACATTAAACTAAAAATGGCAAAAAGAAACAAAGAAGCTCATTATATAATGATAAAGAGATTAATGGATTGAGGAGATATAGCAATAATAAATATTTATGTGCTTATCACTGGAACACAAAAATATATAAAGCAAAAACTAACAGAGCTAAAAGGAAAAGCAAACAGTAATACAGTAATACTGGGGACTTTAATACCCCACTCTTAAGATGGATAGATCATTCAGATAGACAATTCACAAGGGAACAGTGGATTTGAACAACACTGTAGACCAAACAGACCTAACAGATATACACAAAACATCTAACAACAGTAGAATACACATTCTTCTCAAGTGTACATGGAACATGTTCTAGGATAGAACATATGTTAGGCAATAAAACAACCTTTAGCAAATTCAAGATTGAAATCTTACCCAATATCTTCTCTGACAGCAATGGCATAAAACTAGAAATCATTAACTAGAAAGGAAAACTGGAAAATTCATGAAAACATGGAAATTAAACAACACTCTTTCGAACAATCAGTGGAACAAAAAGAAATTAAAGGGGAAATAAGAAACTTTCTAAAAGTGGAAACACAACACATCATAACTTATGGAAAACAGCAAAAGCAGTTCTAAAAAAGAAAGTGCATAACAACGAATGCCTACATTAAGAAGTAAGAAAGATCTCATATAAATAACCTAATTCTATGTCTTAAGGAACTAGAAATAGAACAAAGTGAGCCCAAAGTTAGCAAAGAAAGGAAATAATAAAAATTCAAGTAAAAATAAATGAAATAGAGAACATAAAAATGATAGGATCAAACTAAGGGTTCACACTTTGAAAAGATAAATAAAATTGACAAATCCTTAGGCTAACCAAGGAAAAAAGAGAAATAATCTAAATCAACATAATTTAAGTGAAAGAGTAGACACTACAACTGATAACACAGAAATTTAAAGGATCTAAGAGGTTACTATGAACAATTGTATGCCAACAAACTAGACAACCTAGAAAAAAAATGGAGAAATTCTTAGAAACATATAATTTACCAGGACTAAACCAGGAAGAAACAGAAAGTCTGAACAGACAAATTACTAGTGTGGAAATTGAATCAAAAATCAAAAATCTGCCAATGAAGAAAATCTCAGAACTAGTGGCTTTACTGGTGTATTTTACCAAATAAGTAAAGAAGCATTGATAATAATCTTTCTCCCCAAAAACTGAAGTAAAGGGAACACTCCCACTTATTTTATGAGACCAGCATTATCCTAATACCACAACCAGAAAAATATGGTACTACAAAGGAATAGTACAGGTCTATACCCTTGGTAAATGTAGATGCAAAATTTATCAATAAAATACTAGCAAACTGAATTTAGGAGAACATTAAAAGGTCATTTACCATGTTCAAGTGGGATTTGTCCCTGGGATGCAATGTTTCAACATGTGCAAATCAATCTGTATGATATATAACATTAATAAAATGAAAGAATAGTATCATCTCAATAGGTGCAGAAAAAGCACTTCACAAAATTCAACATAGGTTCATGATAAAAACCTAACAAACTAGGCATGGAGGCAATATATCTCAACATAATAAAGGCCATACATGACAAGCCAGCAGCTAACTTTATACTCAATGGTAAATGGACAGAAACTTTTCTCCTAAGATCAGAAACAAGGCAAGAGTGCTCACTCTTCCCATTCCTGTTCAACATAGTAGTGGATTTCCTAGCTAGAGCAATCAGGCAAGAAAAAGAAATAAAAGATATCAGAATTAGAAAAGAAGAAGTAAATTTGTTTCTCTTTGCAAACAACATGATTTCATGTAGAGAAAAATCCTAAAAACTCAATAAAAAACCCATTAGATCTAATTAATGAATTCAGTGTAGTTGCAGGATACAAAATTAACTCACAAAAATCAGTAGTGTTTTTCTGCACTAACAACAAAGTTTCTGAAAAAGAAATAAAAAGAAATTGAGTTCATTTATAATAGCATCACAAATAATAAAATACTTTGGAATAAATTTAACTAAGGAGGTGAAAGATCTCTATGCTGAAAACTATAAGATATTGAATGAAATCAAAAAGGATACAAATAAATGGGAAAGTTGTCCTACCTTTATAGATTAGAATAATTAATATTATAAAATATCAATTCTATTAAAAGCCATCTATACATTCGATGTAATTGCTATCAAAATTTCAATGGCATTTTTTTCAGAAGTAGAAAAAAAACTCTTAATATACATATGAATCCACAAAAAAACCCTATAAATAACCAAAGAAATCCTGAGAAAGAAGAACAAAGCAGGAGGTATTATACATCTTGATTTCAAGCTATTCTATAAAGCTATCTATAGTCCTCAAAACAGCATGGTACTGGCATAAACACAAATAAATCAATGGAACAGAATTGAGAAACCAGAAATAAGCCCAAGCATAATATTACTAACTGGTAATGGACAGGGAAGCTAAGAATACTCAATGGAGAAAAGATAGTCTCTTTAGGAAATGGTGCTGAGATAATTGGGTATTCACATGTAAAAGAATAAAACTGGGCCTATATTTTACACCATTTGCAAAAACTAACTCAAAATGGAGAAAATCCTTAAATGGAAGACCTGAAATCATTAAACTCCCGGAAAAAAACATAGGACCAAAGCTCCTTGACACAGGTATTGGTAATGAAGTTTTGGATATGACACTTAAAAAACACAAGCAATCAAATACAAAACAAACAAGTGCAACTCTATCAAACTAAAAAGCCTCTGTACAGCCAAAGAAACTATTGATGAAGTAAAAAGACAACATACAGAATGGGAAAAATATTTGCAAGCCATATATCTGATAAGGGGTTAATATCCAAAACACATAAAGAACTCATATCATTCAAGAGCAAAAAATCCCCCCAATAATTCAATTAAAAATGGTTAAAGAACCTGATAGACATTTCTAGAAAGGAGATATATGAAGGGTCAAGAGGCACATGAGAAGATGCTTAACATCACTAGTCATTAAAGAGATGCAAGACAAAACTACAATGAGATATTGCCTCCTGCTTGTTAGAATGGCTATTCTCAAAAAGACAAGAAAATGCTGGTGAGGATGTGGAGAAAAGGGAACCCTTGTGCACTGCTGGTGGGATTGTAAATTGGTGTAGCCACAACAGAAAATAGTGTGGAAGTTCCTCAAAAACTTAAAAATAGAACTATATGATCCAGCAATTCCGCTATTGGGAATATATCCAAAGGAAACAAAAATACTAACTCAAATATCTGCACCCCTTCAGCCATGTTCATAGCAGCATTATTTACAATAGTTAAGACATGGAAACAATCTGAGTGTCCATTGATAAGTACACAGATAAAGAAGTTATGGTGTGTGTGTGTGTGTGTGTGTGTGTATATAATGGAATATAATTTATATAGGGTATATATATGTATATATATAATGGAATATTATTCAGTCATAAACAATTGAGGAAATCCTACCATTTGTGACAACATAAATGGACCTTGAAGACATTATGCTAAGTGAAATAAATTAAAGACAAAGACTGTATGATGTCACTTACATGGAAATCTAAAAACAAAAAAAAACCCCAAAAACCTCCAAACTCACAGAAAAATAGATCAGACTTGTGGTTATTAGAGGCAGGAATAGGTGGAGGGGGGATTGGTAGAAGATGGCCAAAAGGTACAAGCTTCCAGTTACAAGATAACTGGGGATGTAATATACAACATAATGACTATAGCTAACATTGCTTGTATGATAAATAGGAAAGTCGTTAAGAGAGTAAATCCTGAGTTCTCATCAGAAGGAGAATTTTTTTCCTTTTTTCTTTTCTTATTGTATCTATTTGAGAAGATAGATGTTAGCTGAACCTGTTGCGGTACTCATTTAAAAATATGTGTAAGTCAAACCATCATGCTGTACACCTTAAACTTAAATAGTGATTGAAAGAAAGATGATTACTAATTTGCTTACTATTATGAATATACATGTGTGATTGGTTTATGAATCTTGCCCTAATGTTTCTTGAGATTTACTTGATGTGACTCAAAGCCCTTTTCTTTCTATTGTGATCAACTCCTTCCTGAAAACCAAAAAAGTCAGTGGTAAGGATATTAAAAGCTTATATAGCAAGCAGAAGTATTATTGTAATAGCACAATAAGCAATTAATCAAGAAAAAAAGGCCCTCTGCCAGAAAGCTATCTTGCTTATATCTTGTGTTAAGCTCTTTTGTTTTACGTAATTGATTAAATGGTTCTTTTCTATTGAATCATTGTAGAGAATAGAGAGCTGTTTCATACTGAGAGTCATGACGTATGCTATTAGTTATTTAGGCTAAAATAGCAAGGTTTTCAGTAATGCATCTTTTTTAAAATTTTAATTAAAAATCTTTTTTAGTAATGGGTCTTATGTAGAATGTTCATTTAAAAATGCATTCTTTGTTCACATTTCATTCTCCTGAAGTTTTATTAAGATGGAGAATTAAATATAGAATTAATGGCTCACAAGTAAAAGGCACTGAACTAAGTGATGCAAAAAAATGCATCAAGCATTTGATTAAAACAATGTTAAATACATATGCCCATATGAAATACTAAAAGAAAATGGACAAGGTCTTGCTTTTATACTGGCTTAGGGCTTCCAGGCTTTTCCTTTCATGATTAATCATACTTGGCTGCATAGAACACTTGTGCTCTGTCATTTCTTTGCAGTAGCTGCCATTGTGTGAAGATGGATATGCCTTTTTCCTCCCTCTTCTCCCGAAAGATGAATTCTCAATCTCAATTGCTCCTCATAGCATGTGCACTTATCTTTGCCTTTTGTGCACTGGAGGAGAACATGCTTCTCCATTTCTTTGTTTCTCAAAAATGTGAGACAAGTGCCTTTTCCTGTATCATGTAGCTTCCCTCTACAGTGTCAACCACACTGACACCTGCTTCCAGTAGCAAGCTAGTGACGCCACGGACAAGTAGCTCCCCAACAAGGGGCTGAGCCCTCTTTCTCCTCTCCTCTCTCTCTATTTTTCTCATTCCCTCCTGCTCTCCATTGTTTCCTGCTTCCTTTCTCCCGAACCACTTTTAAAAGACTAATTTGAATCAAGCTTTCAACCAAGACCATTCTATTAATTTAGTTTCAAACAGATACAACAATGCATAATGTTCAAGGGACTAGGTTTAGTTTCTCTTACTGGCTTAAAGAAGCAATCCATATCTGGACATTTAAGTAGTGTTCCACAATTCCTAAAATATACAATTTATACACACATGTGCACATACATATATTCTTTTACCTTGTGTTATATCTATCATCCTTGCACGTTCACTATGGTTCTGTATTTTTACAGTTATTCAATGAGAACTATGTGCTATCTATAGTAACTTGGGATTTAAAAAAATACATACTAAAATAGAGTACTAAAATTTTACTCTATTGAAGATTCCATATAAATATGTCTAACTGACATGGACAATTAAGGGCTCATCAATGTACACTTAAAACCAGACACAGGTAAACAAAGTTCTGATAGGAGAAAAGATGAAAGCAGAAATATATCTATGTTGTACACATTTCATGTTCTCCATTACCTTTTATATCCAATTTAAACCATTAGTCTAGCCCTCAACTCCTTGTCCATCTCAACTCTTACCATTCTCCTGCAAGTATCCTATGTTCTGGCCATACTAATTTCTTTGGAATTCCTTAAGCTTTCTAGATTATCTTCTTTCCATATTTTTGTACCTGTAGCTCCTTCCTTAGGTAACTTTTTTATTTTTAAATATTCAGTTCCATGGGCTCTTCCTTTAGGAAGATATTCTCCATTCCAGTTAACAGGCTAGGTTAGTTGCCTCCTATTGCTCATATTTTATACATATTTCTTTCATTGCCTTTTTGCTCATTTATTCATTCTTTCAACAAATATATATTACATGACTAATAGATGCTATTTATATAATTGCCTGCTAAGATGCCTATCATCTTTTCTCCTAACAGAACTGTGTTTGCCTGTGTCTGACACAAAATGCTACTGGAAATTGGAGCACTGGTCGACCATACAGGGCATTGCAAGACAGAGTAAGAGGTCTGTAGTTGATGCTATGTATATTTGAAAGCCACTGAAGAGTCTTAAAAAGGAGAGGGATCATTGTCTGAACAGTAGTTTAAAGAGACTATTTAGGTGGCTGGATGGGGAATTCATGGTAGGGTACAAGTGAGGAGTCAGGGAGACCAGTAAGGGTCTGTTGTAGAAGTTGAGGCAGAAGACTTGACTTGATTCATGACAGTAAAGGTGAACAGTGTGTGGACTCACAGTGTATTATGAATATTGAATAAAATGGACTTCCTGCTGGACTGCAGTGGGGGTGAGAGTAAAAGAGGTGATAGAGGATTATTCTCAGGCTTATGGGTTGGTTAGCTGGGAAGGCAGTGCTGCTGTCCACTGAAGAGGGAAGACTGCATGTCTGCCGTTGACACAACCAATGCAAACTGGGTGCTGGCTTACACAATGATCAAAATGGGTTACTACACACTGATAGGTGGCTTTTGAAGTTCTAGGAATGGATGAGGTCATCTTTGGGAAGAAAGTAGGGCATAATGAGAAGAGGACTTAGAGTAGTTTGTAGGAACTTCAGTGTTTAATAGAGAAGAAGGGCATCACACAGTCATGGGAAGATTAAATAGAGATATAATAAGCAGCATGATGTAAGAAAAATAGTGTTTCTGATTTAACTAATTGCTTTGGGGTCTGAAATTGGGCTTTAGCCTCATTCCTATCCTGACCTAGTGAGAAGCAATGTGTTCTAGTAGAAGAATAATCTATTTTGGAGTCATATAAATCTTGGCTTGAATTTACCAGCCAAGGGCAAGTTTCCCAAGCTTTCTTAATCTCTTAAATTCTAGGTTTTAGTTGTAGGATTGTTATAAGTGTAGATGCAATAAAGATAAGTCTCTTACTGTGGCAATTAGCACATAATATGCCCTAATTTTAAATTGTAGGTGCATACTAATAGTGTCACAATGAGTTAAGAGAGAAATAATCAAATTATAAAATATTTATTTAAAACATTTTCTTAGTAAGATGTTCTTTCTCAAGTTTACGCACATTAATATTGTGAGGATGGGGTGAAGCAAGAACTTTAATCCCAGCATAGTTTCGTTGATTTGGATTAGCTCTTAATAAAAACTATAGCTTAGATTTATTGAGTGCTTTCTATCTGCCCGACACTGTGCTGAGCAGTTTAGATTTAGTCATTTAATCCAAGCAGCAGCCCTATGAAGTGTGTAATGTTATCATTCTCATTTTATAGGAGAGAAAAAAATATAACCAGGAAATTAAATAATTTGGTTCAAAATCACCCACCTAGGTGTGTGTGATTCTGTGCTCAGACAGTACCTTTTACTTTTTAGAGGAGCTTTGACATTTCTTTGAAAATATCTCCCTGTCTATTCTGTTAATATTTTTTCCCAAATCAACATTTAGACTTGGAAAAATGCAATAAATACTTGTTCTAAAAGCAAGAACACTGAGCAGCGATATAGCAAAGTCACATGAATGTTTTTTGTATGAAAGGTAATAAATAATTGGATGGACCCAGTAATAAGTGCCAGAATACTATAGAAGGAGAAAAGAAAGATATATCCAATTAATTGCACACTGAGAAATGTGGGAAAGGAGGTCTGAGACACTTCAAATATGACTCAAGAAAAGTTACTGGTATGTGGCTTCAAGAAATAATAACACAAAAATGGCATTACTTCATGCCCCCAGTGCAGCCTGTTCACAGGGCTTTGGGTGAGGTGACAGCTTATTGCAAATGTTGGCTGGCACAAGGGTTTTTTTTCTCTCCTTAAAACTTTGGCTGCAGTAATTGACAACTCGCTACCAGTAGGAAGAAACTTTTAAGAAAAGAAAATGGCTTGAATATGCTATTCAAGAATCTGCTTTTTTAGTAGCTCTAATTTCATTTAAATCTCATAAACTACAAATATAATCTAATTACTGGTGGTAGGAAAGTATTCATTTCTTGCATGTAACACCAGTAAGATCTATGTTCAGTGACTTGTGGGTCTTTAGTGTGAACTCCAGGTTCATCTTTCTTGCTTCTAGTAGACATTTTCAAAGTCTTATCTCCTATCTGTAGGTGGCAGTAAGTTATTACTGTTTTGGTTACTCTGCCCACTGGAAGGAAGATTAAATTTAGTTTAGAGAAACAGAATATAAAGAGAATATTGTTCTACCTATGGGCCAATATGAAGAACAATAACTCAGTTTTTTTTTTCAATAGAAGTTTCATTCCCTCCCCCTTTTTAATTTGAGGTAAAATTGAAATTCTTGTGTATTCTCGGTGGACTCTCCTCTGGCTAGAATGAACTTATGTTCACATCAGGCTAAACAAACCTAGAACAAGAGAGTCAAGGGTTTTGTATAAACCAGCATCTCAAGAAGCCCACTGTTTCTTAAAGTGATGTGTCTAAGCAAGATGAGTTCAGATTTTAAAGCCTGCTGTTATATTTATATTAAGCGATGGCATTTCGCTTTCAAGTATACACACATAGAACATCAATTATTCTTCCAATTCCACAATAAAAAAGATTTCTTTCCAAATGAATCACTGATTTCCATCCTCAATGTTAAAAAGAAACAAAAAAACCACCACACACAAAAAAGGCAAGGGGACTATTGAACTGCAGTGATTTTCTGCATTGTCTTCTGCCCTGTGGTCGTTCATATGCAAAGCATGCTTCCTTACAGATGGAATCCACCAGTCCTTGCCATTAAGGGAAACACAGCAGGACCCAGAGAGGATTTGTTGAAGCTGAAAACCGACTTTATAATTTAGCTCCGAGTCTTGAAGCAGCATAAGTCACACTATAAATCAGAACACCAGATCCACCAATGTATGGCAAATAGAGTGAAACATGAATTTCCCTCCTCATACCTCTCCTCTTGTTAGAACAATTAAAACAACAACCAGCTCCTTCATTGCTTGTGATTTAGCAGTTAGCCAAGTAAAGTGACAATTTCAGGCTACAGTAGACAGAGCCACAGAAAAAAGAAAACACGGCCAATAAGGTGAGGCAATTGCTGTCATGTTATGCCAACAGAGACTGCCAGGTTTCTAAAATAAAAACAATCTTTCTGCTAAGGTGAATACATTGCGCTTTTGCTTAGCTTAGCTTCACGGACCACTAATGGAGAAAGTCAGTTTATACTTCCAGTCTCTGTTTTGGTTCCACTAAAAAGATTTGACTGAGGCAGAAATTAAGTTGTCTTTTTTTTTTTTTTTTTTTTTTTTTTTATGGCTTTCAGGTATATACTTAACTTCTCCTTGCCTGTGAGAGTAGAATGCTTTTGGTTTACAAGAGCCTTTCTATTCATGTATTTCCTATGTAGAGAGTAGGATCCTTACTTTGTACATGAGTGCCTACTATCCGTAAGGTAATTCTGTGTTTTCCACTCTCTGTTGTAGCAGCTGACAGCAGAAAAGACAGTGTGATGTTTATGTGTTAAAATGTAGGATTTTCTGTCCCAGTTTTCGTAATCTAATAAGTAACATTTATGTACCGTTGTTAACTCTTATGTTTAAGTGGTTGTTTTCAGTTTTAACAGAATGGGTTAAAAATTCAAAATGCATTTTGCTTTTGATGAGCAAGAAAGGCCTAACCCCTTAATGAGTACACCGGTACCAAACTGTCCCTCTTTTTCTAAGAGTCAACTGGTACCATAAGGGGTCTGCAGGGCAATGTATACCAAGTCATTCATGAGTAAGGACCTCTATTCATTCCAACTCTAACTACTGCGTAAATAATTTTCTCGTGGAGACGAAAATGGTGGCTACGTGGATTGGTTTGATTGACCTGACCTTAATAAAAAAAAAATGGATAGCTTCATGGTTTAGCTTTTGTACCTGTCTTGGTGTTTTTAAGATTTGAGGGAATAGCTGGAATTCCCCCCTTATAACCAGGAGCTGGAAAGGAGTAGGTCAGACTCAGAAGACAGAGCCTATAGCAGAAAATACCATGTGTACCATGTCAACAGGATCACGGGGATTTAGCAAGACATGAAAATGACAGGTGATGTAGGATTCAAGCAGATGAGGGCTAAAACCCCATCTAAGTTGCTTAGGCCACTTATTCTGTGAATTGAATAAACTGTTTAAGCTCTTTGAATTTCAGTTTTCTTATTTTGTAAAATAGGATCTGTAATGCCTACTCTAAAAATGTACAACTAATGAGAGATAAAGTGTTCAGTGTCATTCACAAAACACAGTAAGACACTTAAAAAGAAGTAGCAGCCCCAAACAACAGCACTAGCTGTTATGAGTCATTTCAGTAGAACATTCCATATGATGCAGTGGAGGGTGATGGTGTAAAGCAGAGGATAAGAAGGCCTGAGGTTTAAGCCTATCTCCACCATTGGTGTGACCTTGGGTAGACTATTTAACTTTTTTTTGTGGCTGAATTTTGTCATTTATACAATGGAGATAACCAGGGCACAAAACTTTTGGCATTTTTGCTAGGACTAACTGACATGATACATCCTGAGTAATTAGGACAGTGTAAGAAATTAATGATGTTGGCTCTTTCTCTTATTATCTCCCCTTCCCAGGAGGTTAACAGAGAAGAATACAGAGGTAGTCCATGTGGTGCTAAAAGGATAACAGGATGTGTGAAAAAAACTCTAGCTATATCCTAGGATTTCCCTGGAAGGGAGAGAGAGGTGGTGACCTAATGACATTGGCGATGTTCCCCAAAGATCATAGGAATTTACCTCGTGCTAAATAGGTGCCTCAAAAGCATGAATGTGAATCTGACACAAGTGATCATTAAACAGGACTCGGGGATTTTTTTGACTTTTGATCAACTCAACATGTTTTGGTAGGTTCTGAACCTCACTATTTAAATAAATCTATGAATATTTTGGAAACATGGGAAGTCTATAATTAATCCCCATGGGCCATACAGAAACTGCTTGTTTAAATCAAAAGTAGACTTTACATTCTCTCTTTTTCAACGTCCTGCACCTATATAATAAAATGTTCTCGCATTGGATGGTTCTTTGCAATTTAAAGCATTTCCACACACGTAGTTTTCTTTCAGCCCCTTTCAGTTCTAGGGAGTTAGCCCAGTGGGCATTAATATTTTCTCCATCTTATGGGCAAGAAACGAAGGATTTGGGAGGTGAAGGGACCTATGCCAAATCACATAGTTTTAAGCAACAGAGTAAGTTAAAACGTTACTCAGCAGTGTTTGATAAGGTTGACTCCGCAGCTTAGTTTTAGGTTACATAAGAGTGTGCTGTCACAAGTGCCATTAGAATTACTGCCACATTGTGACTTTAAAGTTCTGCTTTCACTAATTTAAATACAAGGAGACCTTTCTAACATGGAGATGTGTTTGCCTTCTATACTTATCTTCTACATTTATATCTGCTCTTTGAGGCTATTTCAGTTTGACATTTCTCTGCTTTTTCTAGGAATGTTCTTTGAAAAAGACTCAGAAATATCTGAAAAATATTATGGCTGCGAAGTTTAGAAAAGAGTTTGAGTTTAAAATAAAGACGTGGTAGCTCATATCACATTCAAGGACAAATAAAATTTTGGAGTTCTGTAGTCTTGCTTATGGCTTTTTGCCTACATCTGAGAAACAATAAAAGAATCACAGATCTGCAGATGCATCTAATAAGGGAAAAATACAGAGGTATATGTGGCAGCATCCTTTTTTTTCTTATTCTAAAAAATGAACTAAAATTGAGAGCACCTATGGCATTGAGATGGGAGCAGGAAAAGCAAGTGTGGGGAGATGGATAACCTTCGATGTCAAGTTGATTTCTCATACCTATGTGGTCCTATTTTAGTTTGAATATTAGCTAGGAGATCTGCAGTCCCCTGTTCTACAAGGCTAGAGAGGTGAACGCCGAATATTTTAGAGGTTTCTCAAAACTCTAATAAAAATCTCTCCTGCCAGATGACCCCTGATAAACTTCAGTCTTCCTTTCAGTACAAAGCTCCCCAAGACAGGCTCAGAAAGGATGATGTTCACCACGATTAAGCCTCCAGTCAGCCATGTTAGGCAGGTGAGAAATTTCATTGGATTTTTTTCCTTACTTGGCAGTTTTAGATGTAATGCAAATCAAACAGGAGAACTTGGTAGGAATATGTGAGAACTAGGTCTATATCACATTAAATGTGCTTTTGGTTGTATTAAAGTAATGTGTAATATTTGCTTAATGATTCAATATATCAAAATTGAGCTGAATGTGAATGTATACAGTATGAAGTTCATATATTCCACTTGTACTTCTGTTTATGTGGTGCTTATGCTTGTAATTTCATAGTGATCTATTTTTCAATAGTACATCAATATGTATAGTTCTTAATAACAGCACTTATATGTTATGTTGTGGTATCCTCATTCCCCTTCAACTTCCTGAGCATAGCCTTTCTGACTTCTTTACTGCATGATTTTTATGACTCGCAAAATGACCAGCCTATAGTAGGTACTCTCTATATATGCTTGTTGAGCTGACCTGAAGATGAATGTTTCCTTGTTTGAGAACAATTTCATAATATAAAATCCATGAAACCCTTAGAAAAACAAATTTAAGGTATTTCTGACCTGGCTTTTATGAATTTGGGCTTTAAAGGTGAGCATGAGGATTTTTTGCTTTATTTCATTTCTAGTGTGTAAGTTCTGGGCAAAAAAATATCCTTGTGGGTTTCTGTATGAAGTAATAGAGAGTGACTAATATTCTGCATATTCCCTGTAACTGTTATGGGATCCTTAAGTAATCTTATGCAGAGTTATTGGGGTTTATTTTGTTCTCTGAGTATATATCATTACAATAAAATAAAGATGTGAGGATCAACGATAAATGGAAATCTTGTCTTTTACACCTTTTTTTTGTTCAGTATATTTGCAGTGGTCACTCCAAGTATATGAAGTTTGGACCAAGCAGTGCCAGGGGCCCAGGTTAAGATGAAGAGGCAGAGTCTCTACTTCAAAAAGCAGAAAAAAAGCCTTTTACTTTCTTTAGCAGTCTCTTTTCAAGCTGTTTTTGTGTTCTTTACTTGTCAATTAATGCTGCACTTCCTGAGGCATGAGGATACTCACAGGGTGAATGCAAACCTATGCAGGCCTCCTGGGCTCCGCCCTGTGTTTAGCACATGGGTGTGTCATGTACCAGACCCTGACTCTTCTTTGCCCATGTCTAGACCCTTGTCAATGATGGAGGTGGCAGCGGTCACTGGGTGGAGGTGGGGAAGCAGGTGATTGAGAACTTTTTCTGGAGACATGAGAAGATGGTGGGACTGCAGGACTCCAAGTCCCTGGCACAAGCTCCATGGTCTCATCTCACTCCACTAACAATAGCCAAAATCAAAGACAACCTAGTAAGAATTCAGATACAGCAGTACCAGAGCACTAAGCCTTCAGTGAAGCCCTTTTATGAGCATGATTCCCTGTGTCACTGCAATACCTCACACCTGTGGAGCTGGCTGTGGTCCCCAGGACAGATGAGTTATGGGATGATAGAGAATACAGCTGGTCAAGAAGAAGCGATATGTCTTGCCTCAATCCTGAGGTAAGAGGGTTGACATTGCCTATTTAATTCTCCATTGTGATGAAGACTTTCTTGGTCTTCACTTTAATCTACTTTCTTTTATGTAAAAATAATGAAGGATAGGAAAATGGACAAGCAATTTTAATAAAGTATAATTTATACCAGTGAAATTATGCATGCAAATATAATATGAATGCATGTCAAGGTTTTATGAGAGATTCAGTAAGATGTCAAAACTAATTTAAAGAGTATTTGAGAAGCAATAGTAAGATTGCTCAGTTAGATATAAAACTAGTCAATGGCCAACAGGGCAATAAACTACAACATTTAGGGTATTTTTCCATTAGAAAGAAATTATTCTCATCTCTATCTGACAAAAGTCTATATGTTTAACCTCTGCCTCTATAAAGCTGTAAAATAGACCAGACAATACAAAGTAAAGCCCAACAATGGAGAACTGCACTCCAAGTAGTACATCCAGTAATGTCTTCTGCCTGTTTCAGGTTAAGGATAATTTATCTATCAATGTTATTTGTCTCAGACTAGCATTCTCTAGATTTTACTTCATCTGACCATGATATTGAAGGATTTTTCTCAGTTGCCCTCCATAAGCACAGAAACAGATACTTAATATACACAATAGTAGGATAAAAAATAAGAAGGTATTTCTTAATATACTTAAATCAGCATGCATTTAGATTTCCCTTAATACTTAAATTAGACCATATACTTCTAGACTACAAATAACAGCACTGGAAGGGCTGCTTAGATATTTAGAATTAGAAAGGTCTGGGCTATCTTTAGTCAAATGAGAAACAAAAAAACTCTGGAAGGATATGTGCCCACATCACACATAAGAGCAGATATGAGATTTGAACCTAAGTGTCAACCATTGTCCTGATATATGGGGAAGTCCCCCATCGCCTAAGCAGTTCCATCTCATTTGGAGACCATTGGAGACATGAAGTGTCCATTCATGTCTACTTCCTTGAATAAGGTGTATGGAGGTTCATCCTCTGTTCAAGGGAAATTTCAAGTGTCAAGGACTCCCGAATGTGACAGTGGGTGGTCCACATTCAAGGCCAGCTAGGCACTGAATCTCCTTCACTCTGTCCTGGTTCTGAGACAAAAGTCCTTCTTTTTTCCACTTCAACTAATCCCTATTCATTTGACTCCTCCTCTCCACCATCATTTCCCTAACCCAGTCCTCAGTCCTTGGGAGCAGAAACTGTCACTCTCTGGTGATGAATATAAAAAGTTGTTACTCACATTTAGGACTAGAACAGTTTCGAGGCTTTAATTTCTGTTTCTGTGTTAGGTGGGTAGAATGAAGAAGGAAATAAAAAATCCCTAGAGCATTTGTGAGGGGGCAAAGGAGAAGGAAATTATGTAAATATTCAGGTATGATTTTACCACATGGTTTTTCTGCCCAGATACCTCAACACAACTCCAATATTTAGGCATAATTTTCTGTCAGTTCTATAGAACTTAAACTGTATTTGTCATAAGCCCTATTAATCTAGGACTAAAGAGAGCCGTGCATATCTTGAAGCCTATGGCATCTTATCAAGTGTTGAAGAAAGGATTCTTATTATTAAACACACTAAACTCAGCATATGTTCCCAGTTGTTGCACAATCTTATACTTTGGAAATCCCTAAAAAGTGGAAAAAAATTGCACTCACTGGACCTTGTTTGTATCATCTGATACAGCATTTCCTCATACTGCTTCTGAGAAAGAGAATGTTCAGTGTGATGTTAATAGGTATTCCTGGAAAATGTTATTTGGGTGAAATAAGTTTAGAAACTTCTATTAAGTGGAGTTAAGTGGGTTATTTTCTACAGGACTTCTTCAGCATGTTTAAATACATTGTGAAACTCTAAGAGGGAGTGGACATGTGACATTTTATGAATTTATCTTAGAAAATTTTGCCCCTTTTCATTTTTTTTCCTGAGAAATGCTTATAGGTATATCTTGAAAAATAGTTTTGAAAGTTCAGTTTAGTTTAATCCCTTCTTTATCAAAATGATGAAAGTGAAGTCTAGAAATGGTTAGTGGCATATTTAAGAATAAGGGGAAGAAGGCACAGATCTCTTGCCTGTTAGACTGGTCCAAAGCAATGAAACTATAATTTTTATTTTTTAGAATATTTTATTCATTTCTTTTAGAGAAAGAAAGAGAAAGAGTGTGAGAGCCAGGGGTGGAGGTGGGGCAGGGAGGAGCAGAGGGGGAAGAAGAGGGAAGGGGAAAGAATATCCAACAGATTACACACTCCATGTGGAGCCCAGTTTGGGGCTTGATCCCACAACCTTGAGGTCATAACCAGAGCCAAGATTTGGATGAGCTACTCAGGAGCCCCAAAACTATAATTTTTTTTTTTCAAAACTATAATTTTTAAATATAACCTAGTCCTTAAGTATAATTCACCAGTCAGAGAACTGCTGAAAATAGCTACCAAATCACTAACTTTGGACAACTAACTTTTTTTGTGTGTGATGGAGCAAAGAGATGAATTTATATTGCAAAGCTTAGGACAGAAAGCACTTACTTAAAAGTCTAGAAGACTATGATTTATCCTGTCTCTATTATCAGTGTTGACCTGAACAAATCTCTTAACCCACTTATACCCCATTTTCCCATTTGTGAAGCCAAAATCTAAATTTCTGTTCCAAGGATATTTTAAGTATTAACATCATTTTGAGATAGAATTACATCAGAGCAATACCACTACCATTACCATTTTCCAAAACAAAGACAGCACTTGGTAACTGTTAGGTCGATGGCAATCAGCAGTGTTTATTTAGACAGTACTTGCTTCAAGTCACTGTTGCATATTGAAGTCAGTAAACAATAACTAAATTTATTTTCCAGTGTTTTTCCATGTAGTCTTTATACTCTTACATCTTTAGTAAGTTTTAACTTATGGCTCCAAATCACTTGATGTTTAGCAGAGTGGAGGGAACAATTCTTACTTCATTTTTCTAGTATAAAAGGTTAAGCAATTTTCCTAAGGTACGTAATATGCCAGCAAATGGGCCAGGAACAAAATGTAAGGCTTGGGAGTTTTGTCTACTGCTGAACCAAAAAGATTGGTTTGTTTCCTTCCTACATTAATTATTTAAACTTCTTGTTTTAAGCGTTTTGCAAACCTAAGCCAAGGGATTCTAGATATCTCACATTTTATTTCAGTTTTAACTTTGCTTTTTTTCATTTTGTTTGTCAAGCTTTTCACATAATTTTAACAGCTTCATATCTAATTACATGTAAAAATCATAATGATTAACACAATTTACCAAATCCTTTGTGTGTTTGTGTGTGTGTGTATAAAATGAAATCTGTAAATGGTAAGCCATGTAGATTTAAAACAAAATCATTCATTAAAAAAGAATGAATATTTCTAGTTACAAAAAAATTGGTTTTAGTACATAATTCCTTCCTAAAAACCATTAATAAATAGTTTCTGAAGGGGAGCAAAACAGTTAAGAAAAACATATTAGCAGCTCATATTTTGCTTGCTTGTTCTTTGAAGTAGAGAAAAAAAAAAAACTCTTAGTATTCTATAAGAAAAGGAAAGGAAAGATAGTTTTCAGATGGGATTTAAGCCAGAGAGGTCTCTTATGCCCAGGAAGATCAATCAGGGTAAATGAGTTCTCCATGTATTATTACCTAAGGGTAGAGAAAATTGAAGATGAGATTTTTCCCCCTACTTGTTTGACCTTGCTGCATAAATATGATGTAAAAAATATGTGTGGAATTTGATAGTGGTCTTTTCTATTAGTCAAATCTTGAAGCATTTAACTCTTTGAGATTTTTCAAATTTGGTGTAAATGACACAATTTCTTCCATGTTTAATCTTACTTGTTTTCCTTTAAATATAATTGTATTTGCAATCACGGCTTTAATGAAACTGATTTGCAGAGGACCTAAATGCTTTCTGCCCTGTAAAAACAAATGCTCAACCCTTGTTGCTGCACTCAAGGATGGCAGTAATAAAAGTGGTTAGAAAATCAATTTAAACTGCATTTGTACTTTACCAAGAACCCTGTGACACTTACATTGGTAAGAGTTATGCTTTCCAAATATGTGATCCACTTTTATAAGCAACTAAAAACCCTGCAGCTTCAGTCACACTCTCCAAGCAAGAATAAATGACCCCACATCAATCCATTTTCACAATACATGACACTTGTAGAATGGGGGAAAGAAATGAGATCAAAAAGATAAACAACAGGCTGTGAAATCTAGGCTGTTTTAACCTAAGACTGCACTTTGTATGCATAAATGAAAAAACACATTTTATTCTGCAACCCTTAATGTTTTACAAATCTGTGATTACCATAAGCAAAAGAGTATGTAGAAAATGATTCCATGCCTTATTATTCTTTGTAAATCCCATGTATCACACTGCTTAACATAAAAGAGGTTATCTGCAAATGCTTGTGGTATGAAAGAAGGAATGGATGGATGGTCTTAATGATACACAAATCCCATTTTAGTCAAACAGACTTGGACTAAAGTAATTTCTAAACATGGATATTGTAGAAGAAAAAGAGAAAAAAAGTTATAATATTTTGTTGTGATGCATTACATTTCACCTAAGTAATATGGAGCTAAAATATGCCTGTGTTTTTTTCTTTCTTTTAATAATAACTGGTATATTTGCTTTTCATATCATGGAAGACTTTAATGGGTCTATTTTTGTAAGTAATTTTTTTTTTTTGCTTATGATTACCTCCAGCTTGTTAAACATTAAGGAAAGCAGAGGGATACCATTGAGCAGCTGTGACTTCCCTCTTTTGGTAATGCAGAAGGTGGCTGGTATTCAGACAAAGTTCAAAGCAAGAAGACAAGGGGACAAGAACAAGATCTTTTAATATCCTACTAGAGTACTGTCTAACAGGCCTGCTTAAAGATTATGTAATCCTCTGGAAGAGTGCACTCTTCTTTGGCTCACTATTTGCCATTGATTAGGCTGAGCCTCTGAAATTACATGCTAACTTATAGATCTTTGTCTGCTGGAGAATCAAATGAGCATAAAATGGTAGAAAAGGAAACCACAAAAATTACATTTTATTCTCTGGTAGGATACTAACCAGTTTGGTCTCAAATCTAGCAATCTTATTTTGTCATTGATTCAGTGACTGTATGTTTTCAGGCTCTCGAATTCTCTTTGAATCAGCCGTAACCGTTATGCCCATTCCTTCATAATGAAATGAATATATCTTTGGCATGTACTCATTGTGTACTTAAAAACTGACCTTTACACCTGGGCTTGAGTTATCTTTCTAGGACCCTGCCAAAGAAGATTGACTTTTGGGCCCAGGTGAGTCTAGATTTCGTGAGGCCCAAAGCTTATGTAATTTTTGATCCTTTATAACAAAAAAAGGATTTAAAAGTACAGGCACAGAATTGTGCATAAACATGCATATTTATTTATAATGAGAAAAGAAACTTCAGTGAATTACAAGGAAGCTTGGAGATTCAGGCCTCTTTCTCTGAAATCTCTTTAGGCTCTTCATAGGAATTGCTTACTTGGAAATGACTCTTGATTGACAACCTAGTTTGTCATCTGAGGGAGAACTATAACAACCTACTGCAATCCCTGATAACTCCCAGGTCTCAGAAGGATATGTGTAAGGGTGGCGGTCTCCTAAGCTTCATTAGCCCCAGAGTAAACCAGCTGTTGCTGGGTAAGGATACACCAGCAGGTAAGGAGTTATGAAGGCTGGGAGAAGCAAACCAGAGAACTTTTCCTCAGCAACTGGGCCATGGAGCAGTCCTGTGTGCAGAGCTTGGTGACAACTGAAACATGCATGTATCAAAAGATCCAACACTGAGGGGATCCCTGGGTGGTGCAGCGGTTTAGCGCCTGCCTTTGGCCCAGGGCGTGATCCTGGAGACCCGGGATCGAATCCCACGTCGAGCTCCCGGTGCATGGAGCCTGCTTCTCCCTCTGCTTGTGTCTCTGCCTCTCTCTCTCTCTCTCTCTCTCTCTGTGACTACCATAAATAAATAAAAATTAAAAACAAAAACAAAAACAAAAGATCCCACACTGAGCTTCTGTTGCAGGAAGAACAGAACCAAAATGGCACCAGTTAAGAAGAAAATTTTTGAATCTTTTTCAATCAAATCCCTCTGCCCCAGGATAGCCCCAAATCTGGAGAAACTAGAAACAGAAGAGATATAGAAAGGCATCAGGAAGAACATATCACATTCTTTCTCCATTCAAGTTCTTGAACTGGAGGACTACCCAACTGGGAAGGGGATTGGAACATCTAAACTAGGTATAAAATGGAAGTTTTAAACTGAACTAGGCTGAACCATGCTTTTAATATGTCAACAAGAATAGAAGGTTCTGGAGCCTGCATGATATTTGGTTAAAGGAAAGTAAAAAGAGATCCTACAAAGCATGTTTGACATCAATGACAAAAGAAAATTAAAACTTTTTATATTTGTACCCCATAAAGTAGACACTGCTTTTAATGAAAGAATACACAGGTAAATGTCTTAAATGCTCAATTAACAAGGAGAAAAATGGGGAGAACCATTTTTTTCCAGCCATTGAAACCTGGTTGGATATTTTCTTCCCCCCCTTACTTCTAGCAATTGAAGCTACCTACAACTGAGATGCTTAGATGCTCAGTGGCAAACTTTTACATCTGAGAAAAATCTAACCAAATAGAAATTAGTCCTCTAGTACATGAGACACAAAACCTGAGTATAATTTCAAGGATGTTGGCTGCAGACTGAAAGTGTAGCAACTAAGAAGAAAGATTAACTATTTGAAGATGTTATTAGTCTAAGTGTGTGGTGAGAAATTGATCTGAAAAAGACTCTTTTTCCCCTTGGTATTCAGAAGAGGGAGGTAGACTGCTGAGCTAGATTAGGGGTAATCTGGCCTGGATATAGAGTAATAACTAAAAGATCTCAGCAGGTGATGCCTAGCTACATGCCACTAGGAAATGACAAGACAGGCAAACATTTTGTGGGGGTGTTGCCACTCATTACAGAACAAATGGAGAAGCTAAGACAAATCTTTTGTACTCTAATGGTTGTTACTATTGCGATTTCAAATTCAATTTACAGCTCCTACCTCATTTTGAAGTGCTAACTGATTTGAAAACTACCTCAGAAATCAGAAAGACTTCTTTTTAGCAGACAATGTCAAAAAGATGTCTATAAAATGAGAAAACATGGGTTGAAAGAAAAGGGAGAAACTGACTGAATGAAAAGAATGAAAGAAAGTAACTTTTACTTCTACTCACGTGGGACAATGAGAACAATGAACATTCCCTAATGGTAAGAAAGACATTTTCTTTTTGAGATTATTTGTCATAGTTAATTTTTTAAAATATTTATTTATTTACTATTTATGATAGACATAGAGAGAGAGAGAGAGAGAGAGAGAGAGACACAGGAGGAGGGAGAAGCAGGCTCCATGCCAGGAGTCCAACGCGGGACTCGATCCCGGACCCCAGGATCGTGCCCTGGGCCAAAGGCAGGCACTAAACCACCGAAGCCACCCAGGGATCCCCGGTCATAGTTAATTTTATGTGTCAACCTGACTGGGTCACAGGATGCTGACTAAACATTATTTCTGGGTGTATCTGTGAGGTGTTTCTATAAGAAATTAGTATTTAAACTAGTAGATTGAGTAAAGCTTATGACTCTTCCCAAATTGGGTGGGCATCATCCAATCCCTTGGGGATCTAAATAGAACAAAAAGTGGAGGAAAGTCAAATTTGCTTTTTATCTGACTGTTGAGCTGTGACATCAATCATCTTCTGCCATCAACACTCCCGGTTTTCAAGCTTTCAGACTCAGACTGGCATGTACATTATTAGTTTTCTTGGGTACATCACTAGTTTTCCTAGCCTCTATGAATGCATGAGTCAATACCTTATAATATCTCTATCTATCTATCTATCTATCTATCTATCTATCTATCTATCATCTAACCTAAACATTGCTTAACATTGCAAATAGAATTGTATTTTCTGGATTTTCTTGGTCAATGAATTGAATAAAACTATTTTATCCATCTGTTCCCTTAGTGCAGTAGTCCGCAAACTATGGCCCTTGGGTCAAATCCTGCCAGACATCTATTTTGTAAAGTTTTACTGGAACACAGCCATGTACATTCATTCATATATTGTCAGTGGCTACTTTAGTGTTATAATAGCAGAGTCAAATAGCTGTGGTGCAAAGTCTGAAATATTTGCTATTTGGATCTTTACAAAAAAGTTTGCTGACACCTGCCCTTGCACATGGAGGGAGGTATTGATCAGTGATGAGTAAAAGCTATGAGAAAAATTAGAGGCCCAGAAAGCACATTTATTCACATATGGGAATTATTGACTTTCAGTGCATGATAAAATACATTCAATACAGGCTTAGCATCTGGTAAAATTAAGACTAAGTATAAAACTCATGTCTCAATAATTATTTACTATAATATCAGTGACATAAATGTTTAGTGCAATTGTTGTATAGGTTATAGTCCCAAACCTGAACTCCTTTTAAAATATTATTTAACCTATTTTAAAATATCTGGCATAGAAAAGAGAAAGTAATTTAAATATTATCTGTTTAATTTGCTAACCTTCCTGTGTATGCCCTTTTGGAAACAGCTTGTTCAAAGTCCATAGAGATTTGGATACTCAGAATAACCCTTCTGTATCACTTTTCTAAACTGAATTTCACTACATGCAATTTGGATTTCTCTGAAATGAGCAACCACAGGGGTTTGAAAATTCTAGCACAGATTTACAACAAAATGGAAAAAGGTTGGATGCTGTCCAGAAACATGTGATGGTACTGAGAGCAGAATGACATTTGCTCAGTAAAGCTGATGAAGTGTTACTCCTCTCAATCTTTTCAAAATTTGTCTTTTTGTAAGCAGATTACCTTCATAGACAATGTAGGGATAGCACTTAGTAACAGTGAATTGTATCAACCATGCACCTAAAATTAGTGATGATTTTGTTTATAAATAGCCAAAAATAAGGTTTATTTCATGAACCCTAAAGTGTAGCTCCATGGTACTGAATGTTTGTTCACTTACCACCCTACTTTTATTTAGAGTATACTTCTTAAGAGTTTTTCTCCTATTAAACCACTATTATTCGTTACATGTTGGAAAAAGTAGGTACGCATTCCTAGGACATGTGGATTACAGTATGCAAGTGTGTGTGTGTGTGTGTGTGTGTGTGTGTGTGTACTGAAACATCGTATCTCCTAACTTTTAAAGTGGACTAGAGCAATTAAACTGATGAGAAATTACTTGCATTTTCAAGTAAAACCAACATGTACACATGCTATAGTATTAAAAAATTAGTGCCTTTATATCTTGAGGATATATTATATCTCAGGAAATGCTGAGAGGTAAAAGAAGTTTTCTTCTTGTCTTCATAATAATGACTCTTTTATTCTAAACATAGATGGCCTATTACTTTGAAAATAAAATAAACTTGTAGACCAAGAAAAGAATTCCATCAGGTCACTTTGTCCATTCCTTTTGGATCCAGAAATGCTAAATATTAAGATATCTTATTTAAATTGCTCTGCTATTTTGAAAGCTGTCTTGAATCCAATGTGCTTTTCTGGGAAAGCAGGAGAAGAGAAAATCTGAGAGGTCTAGGGGATTGAACACCAACAGCCATTTTGCTACCACTTGAAGTCTGAGAACAGAATCAAAGTGGAAGAATCAAAAAGGAGTGGAAGAAATTGGGTCCTAGAATGGCATCTAAGTCATGAATCAAAAGATGCCTAAGTGGGAATCCACAGCCCTCCCACTTAATGTGAGCCAAGAAATTCTGTTTGGGATGAGTTTCCTAGCATTTGCAACAGAAGGAACCCTACTTGATACAGAAATGATCCTTATTTTTTTAGCTAAGGTAAAGAAGGTTTTAAAAGATTAGCTAACTTGCCCAAGTTCACATATTAAATAAGTGACCAAGCTAGGATTTGAAGTCACTTCTTCAGTTTGCTAAAAGGAGCTGCTGAGGGGACTCAAACTGGATTTTTAACTGACTACAATGTGACAAACATGAAAAAACAAAGACACACAAGAAAGGAGTGAAGCAAGGACAAAGTGTGAGGTACAAGGTTCGATGATTTCTGAGGATTCTGAAATCTGAGATTTCCCTGGTTTTCCCATCTCTCCCAGTGACTCAGCAAGATAGGAGATCATGGATGGTCCTTCTTACCAGGCTGACTATTTTAAATTCCAATTATTTATAGGGCCATAATTATAAATCATTACAAGTTTAACATCTGTTTACTGATTTGCTAAAACACCGATATTGCCTACCAATAAGAATAATTTACATTTCATTTCTAAGAATAGTTACTGGTGCCAGGAAACCATGGAAAGCAAACCCAGACTCATGAGGACCCTCAGTTTCAGAAGGTGAACCACCAGGAACTATACTAATTATTCAGCTTTTCCCCGTTAGAATAATCCAAAGTGAGCCCATACTCATTGGGAGTCAAAGTTTCTTATCCATTCCAGCCCTCAACAGGTATTTAATTTTTTGAAATTTCATGTTTTCAAATTCATGTTGATTTTTTAAAAAAAGATTTTATTTATTTTTCTGAGAGAGGGTAGAGAGAGTGAGAGAGCATGAGTGGGGTGGGAGGGAGGGACAGTAGAGAGGGAGAAACAGACTCCCCACTGAGCAGGGAGCCCAAAGTGGGGTTTGATCCCAGGACCCCAGGATCACAACCTGAGCTGAAGGCAGATGTTTAACTGACTGAGCCAACCAGGCACCCCCAAATTCATGCTGATTTTACATTCTCCTCCATAATACATGTTTGCATTAGAAAAGAAAAACAAACAGAAAACCAGGAGAAAAGAAGAGGGAGTTTAGAAGTCTGCCTGGATAAGCAACCTCAGGAGTGAGATTAAGTCAGACAGCATAGACAGACCCAAAGGGTGAGAAGGGTTGGAGGACAGTTTGGAAGATCTTGGAAAGATCCATTTTATGATGTGGTAGTGTGGACAAGTAAATAACCTTTGGCTTTGGCCAACAGCACAGATGGGAAGTGAGTTGCCAAAGGCAATAAGCTAGTTCAGATGCATTTTGTTCAAGTCAAGATAGGGCTCAATAGCAGAGTTTCTCATTTCCTCAGTTGAAAAACTTTACACTGTTCCATGTATTCCAAGTATGGGCATGTTTTTGCTGGGGGCAGGGTGCTGGTCATGGTGCTGGTACTTTGTGACTTATTTCCTTGGTCTA
The DNA here is from genome assembly GCF_011100685.1 of Canis lupus familiaris. Taxonomy (NCBI): domain Eukaryota; kingdom Metazoa; phylum Chordata; class Mammalia; order Carnivora; family Canidae; genus Canis; species Canis lupus. The sequence goes on from NC_049233.1 coordinate 27,602,273, forward strand.
TGTTCTCTATGGATTGAAGCTGCTCATGGCCTCATTTGGAGTCCTCCTTCAGTACATATTCTAACTCTCCTTATGAGTTGCTGGATAGACCGCTGGAGTGCTCTATTATGGTTGGATATGAGTGTTTTTGATGGGACAGGGAAGAGTGAAGATACCATTCTGATTCTGATCATCCTTCCTGTAGCCCTAGAGCTATCTGTATTTTTCTTATATTAAACTTTTGACCTCCTAGGAGCTGTTCTTATGATCTTTCTGAGAAGTCTATTCTGTTGTTATTCTGGAACTAGCCAACTCCAGTGCACTATAGTGTTGGTGTGCATAAAGATATCCTGGAATGGAAGTCGTGGTTGCCATGGATCAGCATGTCCTGGATGCAGTAATGCAGAGTAGTTTTGGCAGTTCAGCACCAGCAATCAAGATAGAAATCATGTTGTTCATAGAATGTGAAGAAGTGTTTTATTTGTTGGGTCACAGCCAGCAAGTCTCCATTTTGCTAACAATAAGAGGCACATACAGATCTGGAAGACCTTAAAGAGTGCTTGCCAAAATCAGTTGACATTTGAGTATATTTCTCTGGGGGAGGAGTTGAGAGGTTGAAAGACTGAGAAATGGATAGAGAAGGCCAGAATAAAGTATATGACAGAAAACAGATACATTTTTTTTTCTGGGAAAATTTATCCTAAGTCCTAAGGTGCTGATAAAGCTTCCATACTATAGTGAAAGCTTCTGTGTGCAGGATAGTGTCTTGACTATGCATCTTTGTTTCACATACATCTTGCCCCTTAGTTGGTCCTCATGTGATGTTTGTTGAAATAAATCTAAGAGAATGGTGTTTTATGGACTATTTCTATCTATCCTACTAGAATAATTGTCTTTACTTTTATTTTCAAATACATATCTAAGACTGGAAGAAATGTGAGATTCTCTAATTTATGAAAATAAGAGGTTTATTTTATTTAACATGTATTTGGCTTACAGTATCTCAGACAGTTATTGTTGTAAAGTAAAACTCTTAGGTATTTCTCCAAGTTGATGATAGGGACACATACAAAAAATTAGAGTATATTTGTTTTCTATTGCTGCATAGTGGAATTACCACAAAATTAGCTTAAAACAACACACATTTATTATCTTACTGTTTTTCTGAGTCAAAAGTTTGGGCAAGGTTTGACTGGTCTTCTGTAAAAGAATTTCACCAGCTTTAATCAAGAAGTTGGTTAGGTTGGGGTCTTAATCAAGGTTCAACTGGGGAAGCACCTGCTCCCAAGCTCCCCGGGCTGTTGGTAAAATTTAGTTTCTTGCAGTTGTAGAACTGAGGGCTTCAATATTTGCTGCCTGTCAGCTAGAAGCCATCCTCAGCTCCTTGCTGGTTGTTGGCTGGAAACTACCCTCAGTGTTGTGTTATATGGACCTTCCCCAAATTGCTCCATGTTTTATCGAAGTTAGCGAGAATCTCCTTGCAATATGCAGCTCACAATCTTATGTAACCTAATCACGGAAGTGACATTTCATCACTGTATTGTACTGATTATTCTGTTAGTTAAAAGCAAATCATAGATCTTATCCACTCTTAAGGAGAGGGTATCATGCAAAGGCATGAATACTGGGAGATGGGATGATGAGGACTATGTTAGAGTCTGCTCACCACATATAGAAAGGGAGAAAACACAATTCTTGTCACTTCTATAATTCTATCACTGGTAATATTGACAATATTTATTTAGATTGAATGACACAAATATTTCAGACATTAGAAACTCAGTAGGACAACCTTTTTTTGTGTTTCTGTTTCACTTAATTACACAAAAATTCATTTCTTTCAGGGTTCTAAAGGTGGTTATCTTGCTGGATAATTTTTGTATTATTATATTTTTAAAAATAATTGCCATTGGTTGAGTTCATTATATAGCAGAATACTTCTTAAATAAGACCTTGGTTTTGTTTCCTTCAAAAAAATAACCATGGCCAAGGAAGTTATCTTCACTCAAACTCAAAATTCACTATTTTAAAGCCCTTTAAAACCTTATCTGTTATATTTTTCCTACATCAAATAGGCCCATATTGTTGTTGTTATTTTTCAAATATATAAACCAAGGCACAGACTTGTACAGAGTTAACCAGAAGCAAAGGGTTTAGATACCCCAAGAGCCAATATCCACTTTTTCCACTAAACCATGCTTTTTCTTCAAATTTATTAGGTCAGTCTGTGATTGTTTGGTAAATATATCACCTTGATTTTATCATACCTGTCCTTTGTTCCTTGTCTTTGCTATTTGGCTCTTTCTCATTTTTCTTTTCCTATTCCAGTGATTATTTTCGGAGCCCGTCTCTGCCCACCATTTCTTATCGTACTCTTTGATAAAATTTTTCTCTTTCCCACACTATGCACATAGATGTTTACTTTTGTGAAGTCATTAACTACTTGATAGCTTGCCCCTTAGAAACACTGAGGTGAATTAATTACGATATTTCCTATGAGATTCGGTTAATTTTTCCTTGACTTGAATTAATATAATCTACACATGTTTTAGCATTCTCTCTGTCATTATTTGTAGCCCTGCAATAAAAATTTCTCAGAGCATTAAAGAAATTTGGGAATATGTTCTACACTGTCCAAATAAGACTCCCCCAGGGTTGATTAAGTTAAGACATTTTAGTGGAGCAGAAAGTAATTTTAATTAAAATCTTCTGAGGCTTACAAGCATGATGAATCTTTATATCAAGTAAAAAAGGTATATAGGCTTTTTCTTCCTTGATGTAAAGATTGCAAATAAGGAGAAGAAAGAGATATAAGTATTCTTCTCCATTTTTATCTTACAGATCTAAGTAGATCTTTTATTTTTTAAAGATGAAGCAAAAAAAAAAAAAAGAAAACCACAATAAAAATGAATGCATCAAAACTATTATCAATAAGTAAGAATCTGTCATTCATATGTCCTCAAAGCAGAACACCATGGTAAAATTATACTTGGATCCATCTGCAATTGCTGAAATCAGGTCATTCGAAATTGTCAAAATCAAGTTTAGTTACCTAGTTATTTTCCGAGGTCAAGTATTTCTTGACATTGGAGTCACAGTATATAAATTTCTTTGAACAAACAAGTATTCACCACATGTGTGCATGACCTAGATGATGCATATGCAAACTAAGAGGTTCCAGACCTTTCTTTCCTACCATCCAGGTGAAAATGCTGCTGATTTTTGTTGTTTTAAGAACTTGGAATCATGAATATAGGTTGGAGATCAAGGGGCTGAAACTAACCTGATGCAGGTGCCATTGTTGTGGCATAGATGATGAGCACACCATGGGACATGGCAGTTCTCAATGTTCTTTCCACGTAGTGCTTCATCAATGATGAAGAATTCTTTGTTGTTTACTTGAAGCTCTTGAATGCAGCCTTTGAACCCATAAATCTGACCTGCATTCTTATAGATCTTAACATTTGCTGGGATGTGGCCAAGGAACATTGATTCAAAATGTACCTATAGGAAAAATAACAACAAAAAAATCTTGTAAGTTATGATTAGATTATATGAGAAAGACCTAGAAAGTTTTGTTCTATAATGCATGCTTTAATGTATTTTACCATGTAAAATGGGTCATAATTGTTACTTACTTTTGCCACCTCTACTAGATGGTAGGATAAGTTACTTTAGAAAAAGGCTCTTATGTATTTTTCACAATATCTAATAAAACTCAGTAAAAAAGCATTCAGTAAAATTTGCTAATCGATTTCTCTGAAATATATTTTGGAACTCAAGTGTTTGCATTTTAATATGAATATTACCAAATAAAAACTGATAAAGAAAATAGAGGCTTGTTAACTATTGTTAAAGGGATTGAGTTGTGTTCCCCCAATTTATAGGCGGATATTGCAACCCTCAGTAGCTCAGAATGTGGCCTTATTTGGAAATAGAGTTTATTCCCTGACCAGAATGACAATAAAATCTCTGGTATGAAGTAAACTGTGACTTAATCTCTCTTCCCACACTACAGTAATATATATAAATTTAATTCTCATCATTTATATGAATATAAAAGGTAGCTTTCTCAAACATGAAATTTATTAATTACAAATGAATTCTGGATGAACTGGTAATGAGACCCTGATCATCAGGGCTGTAGGCATATGAAAGGTGCATGCAGTAGCATTTGTGCAGTTTATGTCTCTGATGTTCTTATCCCCAAAACACATTCACACACTCCAAACTGATAGCTGAAAAGTATTTAAATTGACATTACAGGTACACTAAAATGGAAAACTGTCATTGCAAGAATTCTAAAACTAGTGCCAAATAATTAAGTTAAGGCTCTGAGGGGAGGAGAGGATGGGGAATTCTCAGTAATGCCATTTAATGTTTATATTAATATGTTCTGGTTTGATGCAAATGTGCTTTTTAGAGAACAGAAGCATGTTCAATTCTAGGAACATCAAAGCATCTCTATGACCCATAATAGATCAAACTAACCCTGTTATTTGAGCTTTTATTCTTTTCTGGTGACTCGAGTTCTGCTCCTGAAGGCATTCATTAATTTTTTGTGTGTACTTTATAAAAGGTTCAGATATATAGTCACCCAGAGGATGCCTATTTTTGAGCATAGTGGGGTGGAAGTCTCAAGGAGTATTAAAAGAGCCTTCATGTAACACAGGAGTACATTTAATTGTTTTCACATCCTTTTTCATATGCTAAGTCCATTTATATTAATTACTGTAACAAACTATTAGCAGAATTCTTTTATCATTTAAGATAAGTGACTCACCGCTAATGCAATCTGGAATCTATCATGAACCTGCAGACTCAGCGAATCCAAGGCCATGACCTCTTCTCACCAAGGGTCTCTGACATCTATGTTTATTGATCACACACCTGGAACAGCAAACTCTCTCACAGCTTTGACAAGTGTGCTGTTTTAGCACAAAACTGATAGAGGATGGAAGAATATCCTCCTCTTCTGTCAGCAGTGGGCAGATTTGAGGGAAAGTCTATGGAGCTATCTATGATTTATTAGACCATTAAAAAACACCCAAACAATGAAAGTAGATGGCTCTTGTATTTCTTCCGATCTGAGGCTCGAGCTGCGTTGGAATCCTGAAATGTCTAAAAAAGCTGCTGCCGTTGACTGCACATAGATAACCATTAAAATGGTTGACTTCCTCTATCCCCAGACTCTTAATTATCCAGGAGCTGCCTTTTGTGTGTATAATCATTCCTAAGGAGACAGGTCTTTAAAATAAGTCTTTTCTAATAACTTCTTGTGAATCAGACTATGGAGAATAGAGTCTGACATCAAGATATGATCTTACAAGATAAAACCACAGAGAACAGACATGGATAATCAAGGAGGAATCATCAAGATAATGAAAAATATGAATGGTGCTGAGGGAAAAGAACTCTGCAAAAGAGTGAAATGAGCATTCCCTTTCCTCTCAGAGTTTTCTCTTTAAGGGAATAATATATTTGCTCTTTTATAATATGTGGGAATGAAATAAGAAGACAGGCAAAAGGAAATAAACTTCTAAAAACCAGAGGTGGAGACAGATAAGCTGTTTTATCTTTTTTTTTTAAATTCTGTTTTAATTTAAATTTGGACATTGGGAGTCTACGTACATTTCTGTAATGATATCTTTATTCAATGTTTTGTTTTATAGCCTCAAATCTGTCTAATGTTAAATAACTTTTTGTTAACAGGAAGGTAATTCTAAAGTAGTTTTTTACTTAATATTAACTATTGGAGTGCACTTTTCTTTACCTAAGAATATAATTACTTAGAATTGAAATTAACTGACTTTCATTTGTTTAACAAATTTTAATTTTTAACATTGTCTGAATTGTATGCAGAAAACATCACATCTTGGAATAGGGATGAATAAGAGGTGTTGGGTAAAATGTTTGGGGAGAAAGATTTATTTAAATAACTTTTTACATATGATTTGTCTTAAATTTTTAAAAATTTACAGTCATTAAATGAAAGGGGGTCGAAAGGCAGAACCAGTAGTTATTTCAATTCTTCATCTCTTTGCAGTTAGAAGATCTCTCTCTCTCCTCCTCTCCTCCTCTCCAATAATATAATAATCTGTGATCATACAGTCTCTTCTATCTTTTTATCCCTTTTAGGGGGATAACATAGTTATCTTGGGATTCTCTCAGAGTTTATAGTAATGCCTTACAAATAGGAAGTTTAATATAAGTTTGTTAAAGAATCACCTGATTAATGAAACTCAATCCTGTTTTTTTCCTACAATTTCCTATTTATCTTCTAGCCTTCTTCTACTTTATGCTGTCTTAGAACCTTGCTGTTTTACTAGATTCAACATATGGGAGGAATATTAATACGGCTTTAATTCTAATATAGCTTTCTATATATCCTTAATATATATATAGCATTGAGTGTTGAGTAGTGTTTACATGGAAGTTCTTGAATTTCTTATGAGATTAATATCAAGTAGCTTACACAAAGATTTTTTTTTTTATAATTTGATAAATAGCAATGAAGTCCTCATTGGTCCCATACTTTATAGTTAAATCTCTGATTCTTAAGGTTCTTTAGGCCAGAGAATGTTTTCAAAATGGTATCTTCTCACTTTGTCAAAGAAGGAACTGAACTTTAGTGAAGCAATCAGTGAACTGAGTCGCTATCCTGTGAGCATAGTGATATAGGAAAGTGGAAATATTTTAAAAAATGGGATTATTCTTGTCCATAATAGAATTTAATGTAATCTGGGGGATGAAATCACAAATTAGAAAATATAGTATACAGATCAGAAAGATGGTTCCAGATATTTCTTCCCTTAGGGAGACACTAATTCAAGAACAATACACAGACCAAGTCCCTTTGTGAGAAATGAGTAGATAGTTTAGAAGCACTTGTACCCTAGGTGAGTGTGAAATCAGCTGTACTGAGGATGACAGGAAAATCTGTGGCACTCAATGGCCAAAGGTCTCCCCCAGACTCAGTGAGGCATAATTGGAAGAAGACTTCCAGCTCCCAGTTTCTCTCTGGGGAGGGAAATAGAAGACTGAAACGTATATACTATGTGCAGACCTTTCAGGTCCAGCCCAAGAGATGAGTTCCTGTCTTGGTGAATCTAAGTGCTGACAGGGAAGTGTGCCAGTTTGGGGGCTACTGAGAACAAAGGCAAATGTTTGGACTAGCATGCATTCACTCACTGTAGACATGAGCTGGAGCTTAGTGGGAAGAGCAGGCAAAACTTCCCTAACTACTGACTTCTCTCCAACAATGGAAAGACCTGAATTCTGCATCCAAAAGAATGGCTTTTCAGGGGGCTGACTGAAGAATGGGTTTGTCTCCTTTGTCTTGGAACACTGACAGAAACTGCCATCCTGTAGATTTCTGGCTGTTACTGAAAATGAAAGAGGACTGGATGGTGTGTTGCTGCTCCAAAGGACCATGGATGCAGCAGACTGAGGCTGATATGGTTTGGTGGCCTCTTACTGGGGCAGAGCAAGGGAGTAGGGTGGAGAAGAATAGAGTATGCTTCCAACATTCTGGCTTTTCTATGGGCTCTTTGAGGGACTGGTTTCTATTTTGCCTGACTTGAAACCCTGACATGACCCATATGCCCTTAGGAACCCTGGGGCTGCTGAGAAAAGAAGAGAATTTGGGGGCTTGTGGAAGCTCCAGAGAACCTGTAGAACCTTAGACACACACTAGAGGGAGCAAAAGATTATGAGCATCTGAAAAAAAAAAAAAAAAAAACAACAACAACTGGTAAATTCCTATAAAAGGGAATTTATACACACAAGGCCACAGAAGATACATCCATAGAAAGTGCTGAGAGGTTCCCAGACTCTCTAGCTGGGCTGATTGGTGAAGGTCCTTTCTTATACAGAGGCAGTCCATAAAGACTGGGAAAGATGTCTGTTTTTTCAAAGGTGTAGATATCATCATGAATTTTATAAGGTACAGGAAGAGATAGGAAAAATTAAAGGGACTGAATGAATCCCTGGTAACCAATTCTAAAGAAATGGAAGTACCTGACAAAGAATTTTAAAATAACTATCATGAAGATGCTCGATGAATTCAGGGAAATGAAGCATGAAGAAAATGAGAATATCAATAAAGAGAAAATATAGTAAAGAATCAAGCAGAAATTTTGGAGCTAAAGATGCAAAACTAATCGAAAAACTCACTGGAAGGGTTCATCAAACAACTTGATCAAGCAGAAGAAAGAATCAGCAAACTCAAAGATGGGTTTCTTTGAAAGTATTCAGTTAGAGCAGCAAAAAGAAAAAAAGACTGAAAAGGAGAGAGGAAAACCTGAGGAACTTAGAAGACACTATCAAATGGATCAATATATGCATTATGGGAGTATCAGAGGAAGAAGAGAAAGAGGCATAGAATACTTACTTGAAGATATAAAGACTGTAAATAAACACGAGAATTTTACATTTACTTACTTAAGTGTTTTCTTACTAGGGTCTTTTAGTTGGAATGAAGACAAACATTGATTGCTGTATTAAAAAAGAAAGATATCATGACTGAAAACATCATAAATTTGGGAGAGAAAATGGGCACCCAGATTAAGAAGCTCAAAAACTACCACAAGAAAGAACTTCAAGAAGTCTACACCAAGATACATAGCCAAATAGTCAAAAGTCAAAGATAGAGAATTCTGAGAACAGAAAAAAAAAAAAAAAGAGACTTGCCACATAAAAGGGAGCCCCTATAGGGCTATCAATGGATTTCTTGCCAGAAGCCTTTAAAGCCAGAATGCTGTGGGATTATATATTCAAAGTGCTCAAAAATAAAGTTAAAAGATAAAAGTATAAAAACACTTTAACTATAAAATGTGTCAATGTATGCATAATATAAAAAAGATGTAAATGTGAGATCTTTATATGAAGTGTGGACAGGGGAGAAGTAAATGATTAGAGCAATTGAAGTTAAGTTGCTATAAGCTTAAAATATATTATTATAATTGTAAGATGTTCTATGTAAGCCCTATGCTAACCACAAATACACTATATATAAAAGATATGGAAAAAAATGAGAAAGGCATCAAAATATGTCTCACATACACACACATATACAAAAACCAATGAGATACAAAGGAAGAGAGCAAGGGAGAAAAAGAGGGGCAAAAAAAAAAAAAATCTATAAGACACAAACAATTAATGAAATGGAAATAGCTTCTTATCTATTAGTAATTTAATTGTAAATGGAGTAAACTCCCAATCAAAAAACATAAAGTGACTGAGTGGACCAGAAAAATTAAGAAAACTCCCAAGATCCAACTATATTCCATCTATAAGAAACTCACTTTTGATTTAAGAACATACAGGCTGAAAGTGAAAGAATGGAGAGAGGTATTCCATACAAATGGCAACCAAAAAAGAGCAGTAATGGCTATGGCTATTCAGACAAAACAGACAAGTCAACTACAGTCATAAGAGACAAAAAATGACCTTATATAATGATTAAAAGGGTCAACTGGCCAGGAAGATATAACAATTATATATATATTGGCTGTATATATATATATATATATATATATATATATATACAGCCAATATCAGAACACAGCACTGACTCTAGAACAACATGGGTTTGAACTGCATAGGACCACTTTTATGCAGATTTTTTTCAATAAATATATGTATCATACTGTAAATACATTTTCTCTTCCTTATGATTTTCTTAACAGTATTTTCTTTAATTAATGTTGTTATAAAAATACAATATAGGGATCCCTGGGTGGCGCAGTGGTTTGGCGCCTGCCTTTGGCCCAGGGCGTGATCCTGGAGACCCGGGATCGAATCCCACGTCGGGCTCCCTGCATGGAGCCTGCTTCTCCCTCTGCCTCTCTCTCTCTCTCTGTGACTATCATGAACAAATAAATAAAATCTTAAAAAAAAAAAAAATACAATATATATACAATATATGAATATATATACAAATATGCATTAATCAACTGTTTACATTATCAGTAAGGCTGCCGGTCAACAGGCTGTTAGTTAAATTCTGGGAGAGTCAAAATTATAAATGGATTTCAATTGTGTGGGGTTGGCACCCCTAATCCCCATGTTCAAGGGTCAACTGTATGTGCAAATTAAGCAATGTACTCTTTTCAAAGGAGCAATGGTTCAAAGAAGAAATTAAATAATTCAGAAAATATCTTGAGACAATGGAATGTAATATACCATAACTTATGGGATGTAGCAAATAGTTCTAACAAGAAAGTTCATATCTTGAAAAGCTTAGTAAAAAAGAAGAAAGACTCAAATCAATAATGTAACTTTATATATCACAGAACTAGACAAAGAAGAATAAATTAAGTCCAAAGTTAGCAGAAAGTATAAAATTATATAAAAATTAGAACAGAAAAAAATAGGGAACAGAAAAACATTAAAAAATCAGCAAAGTTGAGTTGGATTTCTGAAAAGATCAACAAAACTAACCTTTAGCTAGACTAATTAAAAGAAGAGAGAAGATTCAAATAAAATCAGAAATGAAAGATGACATTACAACTGATGCCACAGAAATAAAAAGGACTATGAGATAACTATGAACAATTACACATCAACAAACTGGATAACCTAGAAGAAATGGATAAATTCCCAGAAACCTACAACGTACCAAGAGGAAATCATGAATAAATTAAAAATCTGAACAGATGAATAATAAGAGAAAGAATCTGTAATCAAAAACCTCCTAACAAACAAAAGCCCAGTAACAGATGGTTTCACAGGAGGATTCTACAAAAAATTTTAAAAAAGAATTAATACCAATCCTTCTCAAACTCTTCCAAAAAGCTGAGGAGGAGTGAATACTCCAAGCTTATTCTCTGATGCCAGCATCTTCCCGATACTAAAGACAGAAGAAGACATTACAAGGAAAAAAATCTGCAAGCTTATATACCTGATGAATCAAGATGTAAATCTTCAATAAAATACTGGCAAACCAAATTTAACAGCACATTTAATTACAAAAATTATGTACCATGACCAAGTGGGATTTATCCCTGTGATACAAGGATGGTTCGACAGAAAAAATAAATCAATGTGATGTACCACATTAATAGAACAAAGGATAAGGATTACAAGATTAATAGATGCAGAAAAAGTATTTGACAAAATTCAACATCATTTCTTTATAAAAAGACTCAACAAACTATGAATAAAAGGAAATTACCTTACATAATAAAGGCCATATATGACAATCCCATAGCTAATACCATACTCAATGGTGAAAACCCGAAAGCTTTTTCTCTAAGATCAGGAAGAAAACAAGAGTGCCCATTCTCTCTATTCCTATTCATCATAGTACTGGGAGTCCTAGCAGAACAACTGGGCAGGAAAAAGAAATAAAAGCAAGAAGTTCCCGTAGATGACATGATCTTATATATAGAAAATCCTAAAAAGTCCACAAAAAATTAAAACTAATAAATAAATTCAGTGAGGCTGCAGGAAACAAAATCTACATAAAAAAAATCAGTTGTGCTTCTACATGTTTCCAAAGAGCAACCTGGAAAGCAATTAAGAAAACAATCTCATTCACATAGAATCAGAGGGAATAAAATAATTAGGAGTAAACATAACTAAGGAGACGAATACACTGAGAACTATAAAACATTGCTGAAAGGGATGAAAGAAGATGCAAAAAAGTGGAAAAACTTCCTGTGTTCATGGATTGGAAGACTTAATGCTGTTAAAAGTTCATTCTACCTAAAGTGATCTACAGATATAATATAATGCAATCCCTATCAAATTTCCAAAGGCAGTTTTTGAATAGAAAAAAAAATCCTTAACAGAGGACCCCAAATAGCCAGAACAACATTGAGAAAGGAAAACAAACCTGGAAGCACGATACTTCCTGACTTCAAAGCATATTACTAAGCCACAGTAATCAAAAAACAGTATGGTTTTGGCATATAGACACATACATACAAACAGCAGAACAGAACCCAGAAATACACTTGTGTGTCTATGATCAAATGATCCTTGACAAGGTGCCACATCTACACGATGAGGAAAGTCATCGTCTCTTCAACAAATGGTTTTGGGAAAACTGGACACACACATGCAAAAAAGTTGAACCTTTACACCATACACAAAAATTCAACTCAAAACTAATTATAAAGACTTACACATCAGACTTGAAACTATACTACTTGAAGAAGAAAACTTAGAGTAAAAGCTTCATAACATTAGTTTTGGCAATGATTTCTTGGATACAGTACCAAAACCACAAGCAACAAAAGCAAAAAAAGACAAGTGGGGCTATGTCAAATTAAAAAATCTCCACTGCAAAGGTAACCATCAATGAAGGAAAAGGCAATCTACAGAATGAGAGAAACTATCCACAAACCATATATCTAACATGGGGTTAATATAAAAAATACAGAAGGAACTCCTATGCCTCAATAGCAAAAACAAATAAGCTGATTAAAAAGCTCATATTTTCAGGGTACCCATCATAAAAAAAAAAAGCAATAGCAAGTAAAAAGTGTTGACAAAGATGTGAAGAAACTGAAACCTTTGTGTACTGTTGTGGGAATGCACAATTGTGTGGTAACTATATGTGCAACAGTATGAAGATTCCTCAAAAAATTAAAAATGAAGGTATCTTATGATCCAGCAATTCCACTAATGAGTATTTATTGAAAAGAGCTGAAAACAGCTGAGTGAAGTAAGTCAGTCGGAGAAGGACAAACATTATATGTTCTCATTCATTTGGGGAATATAAATAATAGTGAAAGGGAATATAAGGGAAGGGAGAAGAAATGTGTGGGAAATATCAGAAAGGGAGACAGAACGTAAAGACTGCTAACTCTGGGAAATGAACTAGGGGTGGTAGAAGGGGAGGAGGGCGGGGGGTGGGAGTGAATGGGTGACGGGCACTGGGGGTTATTCTGTATGTTAGTAAATTGAACACCAATAAAAAATAAATTTAAAAAAATAAAAATAAAAGCTTAAAAGCTAAAAAAAAAAAGAGCTGAAAACAGGATCTTTTTTTTATATGTGTGTTTTTAAAAAAGTTTTTATTTAAATTCTAGTTAGCTGACATACAGTGTTATGTTAGTTTCAGGGGTACAACATAGTGATTCAACACTTCCGTGCAAACACCCGGTGCTCATCACAGGTGCCCTTCTTGATCCTCATCACCTATTTCACCCCATCTTCCCCTCCCTTCTGGTAACCATCAGTTTGTTCTCTGTAGCGAAGAGCCTGTTTTTTGGTTTGCCGCTCTCTTTTTTTCCCTTATGCCTGTTTGTTTGTAGCATACTGCATGTTATTCGTAAGAAAATATAGAGCTTTCAATATAAAGAATGGATGACCAGACAGAATGAAGATAAAATCACACTGACTGCTTTACATTGGATTTTTCACAAAACTATGAGTGTTTCATAGATTTTCCACCATTTGAATAGTCTGTGTTTTGAATCTAAAATTTGGCTAACTTGCACTCTAGCATGTCTTTTAAAAAAAACTAATGTACAGTTTATATATAGTATATTGATTCGGGTTTATGTATAATGATTCAACAATCTTATACATTACTCAGTGCTCATCACAGTAAGTGGCCCCTTAATCCCCTTCACCTATTTTACTCATCCTCTTATATGCCTCTCCTCTGGCAACATCCAGTTTGTTCTCTATATTTAAGACTGCTTTTTTTTTTTTTTTTTTTTGGTCTTTTTTCTTCAAACTAAAACCAATTTTATTCTTACCTTAACTATCCACTTGATAGTTTTCAATCTGCTGGAGCAGAAAATGAAGTACAATAAAGTGTATTATAAGGTAACAAAAAAAACGACATTGGGAATCAGAAAATCTGGGATCAAGTCTCTTTCTTTATCACTATGAAATTTTGGACATTTGATACTCAATTTCATCAGATACTACCTTGTAAAAGAGATATTCATTCTAACTTTAGAGGGTTCTTGGGAAGATCAGATGAGAGAAAAATATATGGCCACAATTTGGAAAATGTAATGTGCTTATGCAAATGTTAGCTATTCTTATGTGCTTCCTTAAGATGCTTGTATATACTCAATAAGAGAAAAAAACTACATAGAAAAAAAATGGAAATAAAATGAAATTTCCAATTCATTAAGGCTTTACACACTGCCAGCTCTAATGTGCACCAAAATTAGCACTTTGGAGCTCTAATTATACAGATTAACTCTCCATGATGATCAAATGAACCAGGAATTCTTTATCTTAAATATATTTGTGTAAAGTCACACTAAGAAGCATGTAACCAACCACATCATTAAAATTAAAAGAATTCAGCAAATTGCCTGGTCTCTAGAGGGATAAACATCCTCTCTTCTTTCAATTTTCTTCATTCAACGTTTCTAAGAAAAATTCCCTGAGAAGGAACTTTTTAATAGCACAGTATAAGCACTGCCATAGCCCATAAAAATGTAAGTTTTTAAGCACTGCTTTGTATCTTGCTAATCTTTCTAAATTTCTGTGCTGTTTTTCTTAATCAAGCATAATATGTTATATGCAAAGTGTGAGAGGAAAATTAATTTCTTGTAAAATTTAATAAAACTTTGATAGCGACAGGGAGTATTAAACATATTTAATTGTACCTAAGTGTCAGGAATGATTATTCTGGTATTTTGTTGAGAGTTTTTACAAGGAATCTGTTCAATAAAGAAATATGATAGGTGTTTAGTAACTTAAAAAGAAATATTTACTTCAGATATTGAGGGCACACTTTGTCACGTTTGGAACTGGGTATTTGCTTAACTACCTGAGAGACATAGGATATCTCTGTGTCTTCCTTCTGTATTGGAGGTTTTCCGTCTGCAGTCATTTCAATCATGCAAGCAATCCGAGGGCTGCCAACAGGGATTGTGTAGCTAGAAATAAAACAGAAGAGGCCATTATTCTATGTATAACTGGCAAGAACAGTGTTACTTTGCACATGGATGGTAAGTACTTCTTCAACGAGAGGTACTTTCTGGATCATAATAATCCTGAAATATGGCCCCAACCAAGTGTGAACATTTTAGGATAGATAAATGATATATTTCTTTTCTAACACTGAAATTCTATTTTCCTTCTTTCTTTCTGTCTCTAAATCAGGACTTGAAATGCTTTCAGAAAGTTAAACCCCCACAAAACAGAAAGAGCTTTTCTGTATATGTAGGTAATAATACATTTTAAGTGCTAACTGTGGTCGACATATGGTCTCACTCATGTAGGAGACTGCTGGACAAGAAACAGCAATGTTAAATGATGCTAAACTGCCTAGGTAGAAATTTTCCCTCCCTGGCCTACAGGGGAAATAGAAATGGAATAAGAAATGAAAGGCTGCATACCCCTGAGCAGTGAGATTACACTGTGATATAGTTATCAGAACTCAGAAAGCATGCTGCTAATGTACTAGCTAGTACTGCATCTCAGAGATAAAGAAAAGTGTAAGGTTAAGGGAATTTGTAGAATGAATAGCAGAAATGACCAATACACAATTGAAAATTTATCACAGTTTACAGAGTGATGCCATCAGATGAAAAGGGATACATACTAAGGTACTTGGCATAAAATTAAATAGAATTTTAAAAGACAACTCAAATGAGATTACCCTATCACTTGTCGTATGCAATAATAGTAACTTGTATTGTTATGAAGTCTATTCCATAGAGATATTAGGCACACATTTACTAATATTAACAGTGGCTCTCTCTGCACTCTGAAAGTATTAATGATTTTAATGTTTTCACTTATTTATATTTTCTACATTTTGGTTAATGAACACGCCAACTTTTTATTTTTAATTTTGATCAACTCCCCCAGTTTGTGCATGACTGAGAGCTTTCCCAGGATGCAAGATTTCTCAGGGCTAAAACCAGGTAAGTGCCTAGCAACCCAGGATCAGTTGGTAATCCTACTTTTAAAAGAAAAAGTGAGTCTTATTAAAAATCATTGGTTAAATCATTTATCAGTATTTTTTTAAATTAACTTTGGAGTCTCAGTTTAATGGAAAATACAAATCAGGACTTTTTTCTTTCCTTCCTTGCTCCAGAAGGGACAGCTGTTGTGCTGGTTTCCTCTTCCTCCTTACCTAGAATACAAATCTGATATGGTCCTTTTAATACATCATTCCACTACTTTTTTTGGCCTCTGCTCTAGTTTACCAAGGTCACTTCTAATTTCGATCAGATCACTGTTGAAAATTCTTCCATTCTAGGAATAACCTCTACAGCGTTCCACTTGTGCGAATTATGTATTGTAGAGATATACGAGGCACATATGTCATTATAGTTGATACGGGCAGGTAGACCTGTACAGATGCTTTATAATGCAGATGTGGGAAATACTTCTCAGGGAACGCACATGTCCTTATTAAGAAATAGTTAGATCTCTTTTGGTTTGTTTCATTCAGTGCTTGTTAAAATCTAACCATATACTGCAAAAGTATATGGTTTTTATAGAAGGAAGCCACTCTATCTGCTTTCTATTACCCCCTTCATATCTTCCCCTGACCCTTTCATCAAATGGTAGATTCTATTGTCTGCTTGATCTATGCACTATTTTGGAAATGTTTACTCTAATTCTACCAGAGATTTTCTATATGTAGATTCTTATCGTGTTCATTTTTATAATGTTTCATATTTGTTTATAGACTAAATTGTGTGATAAGAAATGAAAAAATGCTGTATAAACAAATTAGACATTATGCTACATAAATCATTTGAGGAAAGATCTAAGTACATATCCCTTATGCCTCTCAAGTATTGCTGAGGCCAGCCAAGTCTAATGATTTAAAGACTTAAGGATCATATTTTGAGATAATCCATTGACTGGCTGAGTGATCTTAGGCAAACCACTTAACCTTTCATCCCTAAAGTGTGATTATCCACAGAAGGGAGATAATCATTCTTGGCTCATAAATGGTTAGTGAGAATCACATTATTTAATGTACATAAATCATTCAGTGCTAATATTAAAATCCAAAGTTAAAGCAATTATTTGCTGACTAGACAGGGATCTCTAAAGAGATTTTTATGAAAATAAATTACACAGTCAAGTTGAAGTGTTCATCTACTTCTGCTAATATTGCTTGTAATGGGATTACAATCAAATACTCGGGTAGCATTGTTTTAAAAACTAAAATCTGACAAAACAGACATTGTTTTCCCCCAATGTCCTTAACATTCTTGTTTTTAATGTTTATAGTCTTTAGATATGCTAAACAATTTGGGAGAAACCTCTGACTTGGAAAAGACAATATACTTTTAAACTTTTAGAAGATAGTGCTCAAACTGCAAGTTCAAGATATCCATAACAATGAGAGAGGTTGCAAAAATGTAAACAATGGAGAGTGGATTGTTCAATCAAGTACTTTTATATAATTGAATGCTATCCAGCTCTTATACTGGAGTTGTAGAATACTAGCTAATGGCATGGAATAATATTTGTATAGAATAGAAAAAGTGATAAAGACAATTTGAGTGATATGACATTTTTATAAAAAATATGCGTTGAGATAATACCAGATCTACTTCCACTAATATTAACAGTGGCTATCTCTGCATGCTGAGAATAAAGATGACTTTTAATTTGTCTCTTTTGCTTATTTGTATTTTCCATATTTTGGATACAAAACATACAATAATTTTAAATTTCACCTCATAAAAGAAATACTCAATTTTATAAAAATTTATAAACATTCAGTTTTTATTTACAAAAAGGCAAAAATAATTTAGTGACTTTTCTGTTTTCCTAGATTCCATGCTTTAATTTCCAGGTAGACTATCTTCTTGCTAGGTATGCTGACCTTTGAACAACACAGGGGTTAGGGATAATCTCCCCCCTTGCCCCCTCCCCTTGCCCGGGAGTTGAAAAGCCACATACGACTTTTGAAACTTAACTAATAGCCTTCTGTTGACTAGAAGTCTTATTGATAACATATATAATCAATTAATATGTATTTTATGTTATATGTATTACAAATTATATTCTTACAATAAACTAAGCTAAAGAAAAGAAAATGTTATCAAGAAAATCATAATGAAGGGAAAATAATATTTATAGTACTTTACTGTATTTATCAAAAAATATCTGCATAGAAGTGGACTGACACAATTGAAACCCATGTTGTGGGATCCCTGGGTGGCTCAGCAATTTAGCGCCTGCCTTCGGCCCAGGGCATGATCCTGGAGTTCTGGGATCGAGTCCCACCCACATCAGGCTCCCTGCATGGAGCCTGCTTCTCCCTTTGCCTATGTCTCTGCCTCTCTCTTTCTCTGTGTCTCTCATGAATAAATAAATAAAATCTTTAAAAAAAAAAAGATTTTAGAAACTCATGTTGTTCAAGGCTCAATTGCATTGCTTTTTGATAGCCTCTGAAATTTCTTGTTCTGGAACTTATATTAGATATCTTTTGGAAGCCTATTAAACTGTTCTCTAAATTTCTTACTCTTGCTTTCACTTTTTAGAATATTTTCTTGATTTCTCTGTCCTGTATTCTTCCTATGCACTGATTTTTTCTTCAGCAGTCTCCAGGATCATTTAAATTGTCTACTGAGTTTTAATTTCAATGAAAAAAATCTTTTATTCCCAAGATCTTGAATATTTTTCATAATTTTTGTTTAATATATGTCTATTTTTCTTTTATAATTTCTTTTTTAGAAAAGGTTTATTTATTTATTTGAGAAAGGGAGAGACAGAGAGACAGGAAGAGAGCATGTGCACGGGGGCGGAGGTGCAGGGTTGGGGGGAGAAGCAGGCTTCCCACTAAGCAGGGAGCCAGATGTGGGGCTCCATCTCAGGACCCCAGGATCATGAGCTGAGCTGAAGGCAGACGTTTAACCAACTGAGCCACCCATGCGCCCCTCTTTTATAATTTATCCTTTAAAATGAGTCATTCCTTCACTAGTGCTTTCTAGCATCCCAGAAATACTTATTTTAAACTTTTTGTCAGACTTTTCCATAAAAAGGATTTTATGTAGAGTGATTCATTCCACTTGCTGATTTGTTTGGTTCCCTTCTCAGTGTTGCCGTGTGCTCAGATATTGTGCTGTGCAGGCTCACTTTCAGTGAGAAGTATTCTTATTTCCCTCTCTTTCCCCACTTCCATTCTCCTTATTGTACCTTTCTGCTGTACCCCAGTATACTTGCATAATAAGAGCTCTACCTGATTTTCTGAACATCTAAACCTGAATCTTGGATAATGTGTATCTGGTAGTTTTGTCCTTTGGTGATATTGAAGATATTCATAGGTTTATTCAGGGCTAAAAAGATTGCTTGGTACAGTTCTGCTCATGATGCTTTGGTTGCACTCTGTTTTCTTCCTAGCTGGCAGTTTGCTGAAAATCAGAATCCCAGATGACAGTCTCTCTTTTTCTTTGTGTGCAGATAGATGGATAGATGGATGGATAGATGGATACACAGACAGACATAGATAGCACATGTATGCTTGAATGAGTAGTTTTAGTTTCCTTATAGGAGCTGAGCTTCTCTGTTTTTAGACCTAGATCTTGGCAGGCCTGCAGTATTAGCTCTTGCTGCTTTGCATTTTTGTCTGTTTCTTGTTGGGGGTGGGGGGTGTTATCTTGGTTTTGAACTTGCCTTCATATTTTCAGTGTGTATTTTAGAATTTTCTACATTGCCGCTATGTGTTTGACACTAAGGAGGAGCATCAAAGTATGAAGTTAGAGTCATCTTGACTAGAAGTCTTGCTATTTTTTTTTCTTTTTTTTTTACAATAGGGAAAGACAACAATAAAGATCAAATTGAGTCCTTACTTTTGAAGGGCCATGTACATAGAAAGTTACCTTTAATCTGTAAGGGGCAGAATGATGAAAAAATAAACAAGCCATTTGGGGTTCCTTTATAATTTTGCAGGTTTTAAATTTGAAGGGAATAATTTCTTTAGCTTTGTCCATTTCCCGGTTGTGTGTGTGTGTGTGTGTGTGTGCGCTAAAGGCATTTCAATTCATCTGTCTCACAATTTTTTTTCAATGGCATATTCCAAAAGCACATAACTAAAGTGGTTTGTTTTGTTTCCAGAGAGAAACAGAAGTATGGATTTTTTCCTTCTCTGAGGTACCTATATTTGATTTATCAAATCTGGGAGTTATATGAGTCACTGGCATTACACCATAATGAAATTAAATGCTTTAAAAGGCCCTTGTAGTGCTATGCTGAAGGCTCACAAAACATAGTTCATGCATAATTGCAGTAGCTATGGAAATCTGAAGCCATGATATAAAAGTAACACAACTGAACAGCACCAGCTGCTTCTAGGGAATATTGCTAAATTGATGGAATACTGAATGCTTCCATAGGGGCAAAATATGTTCTTCTCTCTTATCACAGAGTTTGGCTATGAACTAGCAATGATGCTAGCTTGTCTATTTTAAATTTTGGACATGATTAGCTTTGCAGGTAAGTTTATTTTTCTACCTAAGTAGAATTTTAAAATGAATGTAAAAACAAGCCCTCTATATGGATAACTTGTAATATAGATAGAAGTTAAATGAATCTCCAAATTAATAACTATTCTGACCAATAATAACCAACCTTAATGTTTACCAAATATAAGTATTGCTCTGAGGTGAATGGATAGCATTTCCATTAAGCTCTGGCTTGGAACTTCCTTTAAAAGAATCTTTCAGGGGATGCCTGGGTGGCTCAAGTGGTTGGGTGGCTGCCTTGGCTCAGGTCGTGATCCTGGGCTCTGGAATTGAGTCCTGCATTGGGCTCCTGTAAGGAGCTGCTTCTCCCTCTGCCTATGTCTCTGCCTTTCTCTGTCTCTCATAAATAAATAAATACGTCTTAAAAAAAAAAAAAGAATCTTTCAGGATAGACGTAGGACCGAGAGAGAGGTTAACCTTAATTGTTAGCAGCTATGATTTCCATATGCAGCCCAAAGTTTTAGTTGAGTCCTGCCAGTTAGCTCTGCATATGAATAGCTGAGATGGGAGACTCATATCAGCAGATGGCAGTAAAGGTACATGGCAGAGATGGAGGCACTGAAAGGCATCTGGTCCCCACAGATAGGATCTAATTGATAGTGTGATTGTTTTAGCTCCCTGTTTGCAACAGGAAAACATGGGAAAATATATTTAAAAGATTGTACATCAGGCAGTATGGATGAAACTGTCCAGAGACATCCAGCTTTCCTTACCAGTTCATGTATCTAATGTGATTGTCATGGCTGTGTGAGCAAATTTAAGAAGATGTTGTTTGAGAGTGTGATGGTTTCGTACAGCCCTATCAACACAGCCACCCTGTTTGAGGCTGTCAGTGTGACTCAGCATAATCTATATGTTAAAATAGCATAAAAAAGATCAGGCACAAAAATCACTGTTAGGCCCTTTGCTGAACAAGAGCAATGCAAACACGCCCAAAGCATCTTGAGCCATCTCTTTTTATTTAGAGTGCCAAAGAGTTGGCCCGGCTGGCCATGCAAACAGCTTGAATAAGGAATGCTGCATGACCTCTGATAGGTGATTGTCAATGAGGGTTTCCTGTCTCTAAATGATTGTCATGAGATGGTCATTGGCTTCAGGTTATTTTATTTAACCTTTCCTCTGACAGATAGCCCAAATATCCTTAATAATAAATTACTGAGAAAACCAAGCCATTATCCTGTGAGGCACTGATATTAAAGAGTCTGCAATGATGCCCGAGGACCACTGAAGCAGGAACTTCATTTACACCCTTGATTAACCAGAGCAGTTGTCAAGGGAACACCCAAACAGCTGTCATGAGATATCACAGATATTCCAAAAACTGTGATTTTACTTCTGACTACACTATCCAATTCATGTGCAATGGGACCTACAGATTTCATGGTCTCCCGGTAGCATCTGTAATAGTATGTCCTTGTTTTTTTTTTTTTTTTTTTTTTTACCCATTAAAAACATTTGCATAACGACTATTACAATTATACAAATTGAAATTTGCATCCGGATGTATTGTTTTTTGACCTGACATCTGGCTTTAACCTATCTGAATGTGATGATAAGACGCTTTCGTGGTGTGCTAGAGAAGGCTAGCACTGACTCATAAGAGCTGGTTTTGTACATTTCTTCTCAATTCTGCATCTGTGAATTCATGTTGGTAGCTTGAAATTGGCTGTGGTGGGAGTATTTACATCTGGCAATTGGCAAAAACTATAAATCAATCAACCCTCACCCTCATCTTACCCTTTTTCTCTCAAAGATCTGGTTGCAAAACACCAGCACACCACTGAGTTTCTTGAATATTTCTTAGTAGGATTTAAACATCCACTTAGAACAAGGGCATTAAGTTGCAAAGCTTAGCTTCACTGTTGGCATTTAATTTGGAATTTCAGTAGGAAATCTGCTTTATTCATACTTTATTAGTTCACAGCTTTAAGTTGGATCAATTTACTCTGATGATAAATGGGGGTGTCAAGAATATTACCCCTAAAACCTACACTACATATGCAGTTTACAAATACCAGTAGTATTTAGTTTTATCCTTCAAGTTTAATACTTACTGGCTCAATTCATTTGTTTTTAGCAATCTTGGGGTATATTTGTATCCAGGCCACTGAGTAAATAATCAAAACTCAGGAGTTGAAAATATTGATTCCTGATCTTTTCCTCTTCAACATCTAATATATCATACACACATAATTTGAGACACTAAAGTTTCCCAAGTTGAAACAGGATTTGAAAAAAATCAGTCTGATAATAGATCATTTTACCAAATTTGAACAAAAAGCAAATGTGATGAAATGGGCATGTGGAGAGATTTACCTCTGTTAAGTTATAAGTGAAGTTAAAGACAAGTTTTCCTCAGGAGAAAGCCATGTGAGTTCCTGTAATTTTTTTAGATGTATTACAGTGAGTGATGGCTGATTCTTTTAAAATTGCCTTATGTAAACAATAAACGTATAGTTTTCCTACTTCTGAATGCTATAGTTTTTGCATGATTATTATTATTTGTAGCATATGATTGATTTTCCTGGCTATTTTAACTGAAATTTATTTTAAAAAACAATATTTTAATGTTAAAATATTTATACTTATGTTTAATCCAATTAATAATTTTAGCTTTTATTAAAAATATGAAGAGAAAGTAGATTAACAGAGATGCAAAGGACTTAAATTCCAGAAGCACTCTCTGAGTCAATGTTGTAAATATCCTCATCACTCTAAGTGTAAAAAGGCTGTAGTGTGATCCAGTGAGCCGTGGCTCAGGATCAATACCTCTTTGGTTTCATATTTCTTTGTCAGCTAACCTACCATCTAAGTATCCCTTGTCTCAGTGTATTCAATTTTCTTTGGGCAAGTACATCTATTTCTCATTCCTATATACAACTTTTTCTTTATGGTTCCTAAGGATTTAATGTATGCCACTTCCCCCTCTACTTGTCCTTCTTAAATACTTTTGCTAAACATGGCTTCCCCATTGTTAAAATTACTGATATGGAGAGAAGAAAAGTCAAGTACAGTTCTTACCCCAAACAAACTTTCAATTTGGAGATAACCAGGCAAGTAAAATTTTAGAAATTCAACCAATATAAAAATAGATAGAATCAATGAAAAATGTAATCTACGCTTAATGCTTGGAAGAAGCATTACCAGCCTTCCTTAATTTTGGGTCTATTTTTTATTAATAGCTCCCATGAAAGCACTCCTAATTTAAAGACTGAGAAAAATTTAATGAATAAATGATCATGATGATGAAAAAATGCTTTGTTTTTTGCCCTTACAGTAGAGACAACATACTTCTTTTGGAAAATTTCCAGAAGATGATATGTGAAACACTCTAAGTAGACCAAAATCCAGATCATTTCATGTGTAAAGTGAAAGTGCTGATAGTCAGAGATGGTTTAAAAGTTTTACACTGCTTGATACAAATAGAAAACTAAATTACTGTAGGCCTATAGGCCCAAAATGACAAAGAAATTTAATAAGCTCTAAATCTATGATCTGAATTAATTTTCTTTATGTAATCTTGATCCAAAATGATGTAAGGTAGAAGGGCCTGGATGGCTCAGTTGCTTAAGCAGCTGCTTTTGGCTCAGGTTATAATCCCAGAGTCCTGTGGGATTGAGTCCCTCGTTGGGCTCCCTGCTCAGCAGAGAGCCTGTTTCTCTCTCATCCTCTGCCTCTCCTCCTTGATTGTGCTCTCTCTCTCTCTCACATAAATAAAATAAAATAAAAAACAAAATGATTTAAAGTTATTTTTAAACCCTAACGTCCTATTTCATCTTAAAATGTACATTTGTTCATACTAAAATTTCCTCATTATTCTATTACAGGACTCCATCTAAGGTAGTTTTTAATATAAAGTGAAATAGTGAGAAAAAGAAGAAAAAGGGAACATCTGTATAGGGAAATAAAGCATAAAAGAAATTAGTGTTCAGGAAAATTATCTTGAATACAACTTAGAATGAATCCATCCAATAGACAAATGAATGAATCTCTAGTATGTAAGAAACTGGAAGGTGGTAGGGAAGTAGAGGGAGATAAAGTAGTTGTCTTCCAAAGGTTTTCATTGAGGGTAGAGAGGAACAACAATGTCCTTCTCTGAGAGGTCAATTTTCACTGAACCAGAGGAATCAGGGCCAGCGAACCAGTATTGGCAGTGTAGGTTAGTGTTAATGAGAGCTGACAGATTTGTGCTACGTCTTCAAGGCTCACTCAAACTCAGCAAGTAATGTGGGAAGGTTTCTTTTTTTACACAGAGATACAAACTGGGACCTTCTGATTGCCAGGTTCATGAGGAAAAATGAAAGTAAGGAATTCAAAGAGTGCCTAGCTTTGTTGATTACAGGAAACAAACAAAAAGGGGAATATATATTTTTTCTTGTCTTTAGCTTTTTTCCTTTTCTTTATTGAGCCCCAGTCCAGCACCTGGTGCTTTCAGGATGCTTTGTATTATCCTCTTGTCTATTCTAAGCAACACTTCACCAATGAGGGCACACTGGAATATAGCATTTCAATGTGATAGAAAGCTTCATGGGGTATACATTGTTATTATTAGCAATGGCTTCTTATATTGGAGTATAAGGAAGTAATTTGCTTTATTTAATAAACATTTATGTAGCATTTATTATGGACCAAACATTTTCTTTATTCCAAGTACTTTACTATTACATTCTTTTTTTAAAAAAAGTAAGCTCTGTGCAGCCCCGGTGGCTCAGCGGTTTAGCGCTGCCTTCAGCCTGCCGCGTGATCCTGGAGACCTGGGATCGAGTCCCACGTCGGGCTCCCTGCACCTGCATGGAGCCTGCTTCTCCCTCTGCCTGTGTCTCTGCCTCTGTGTGTGTGTGTGTGTGTGTGTGTGTGTGTCTCATGAATAAATTAATAAAAATCTTTAAAATAAAATAAAAAGTAAGCTCTGTGTCCAATATGGGGCTTGAACTCATGACCCCAAGATCTAGAGTCACATGCTTTCCCGACTAAGCAGGCTAGGTGCCCCTCCTCAAGTACTTTAAAATATTGAACATCATACTCCCCATGAGCTAAGCAAACATTATTTTTCCATTTAAAGATTAGGAAATTGAGTACCTGAGGGGTTAACTATTTGAAGTCACACAGTCTCTAAGTGATAGAACTGGAGGCAGAGATTACAGTGAAATAAAGAAAAACCAAACAAAGCCTGCAGTGGCCCAAAGATAGAAGAGGCAAGGAATAAATTTTCCCTCAAGTCCTTGTTGGGTCTACTGATACCATGACTTCATAGTTCTGGACCCTACAACTATGAGAAAATAAATTTCTATTGTTTTAAGCCACTGAGTTTATGGCAATTTGGTTACAGCACCTACCATAAGCACATACAGAACAGATCATTTAAAATAAGAGGCAAGGATTTGAATATTAGCAGTGTTCAATTATTAAAATGGAATTCAAACATAAATGAGATTAGAAAGTTTATAAGTTGAATTATAAGTGGACACCTTATTAAGATATCCAGATAACCTAATGATTGGTTAACAAATATATCAGTTGTGAAGTAGTTATGAAAAAGATCAGAAAACAATAGTATATCTCTTGTTTTTAACATTTTCACAGTGTAGTTTAATTTGACAGGAAACACTGATATAATCAACATACATCTATTACAGACATCTAAACCTAGTACCTGCATTTACTCTAATTCAAATAGATTAATAAAAACATTCTAACAGACCTCTGTAAAGTGCAAAGGAGATTCTGCTCACTAATTCACTAAACACTAAGGGTGAGCACAGTCATAGTAGTAACTGGAAAAGAAATGGTAAAAAATATTCAGCAATTTCCATTTCTTTACTTGTTTGGTATGTTGAATTTTTTTTTTAAGATTTTATTTATTTATTTGAGAGAGAGAGTGAGGGAATGAGAGAGTAAGCATGTGTGCATAAGCAGGGGAGGGGCAGAAAGAGATAGAAGCATATTTCCTGCTGAGCATGGAGCCCTATGTGGTCTCAATGAAGGCTCATTGGGGGCTAGATGAGGGCTTAATGGGGGCTTGATAGCGGCTCGATCTTAGCACTCTGGGATCATAACCTGAGCTGAAGGCAGACACTTAACCAACTGAGCCACCCAGGCACCCGGTACTCTGAAATCTAAAAACATTTTCCCTGGATTGTTTTTTATTACCTTTTTCAGGGAGGGATTATTTGCTATTCAAAGGTTTTTAAAAATCAATTGTAGATGTTTTTTTGACAATCAATGTAGCAAACATTTCCATAGTGGCTTACTCTAGCCTTCAATCAGCTGAGAATCTAGTGTCCTATTCTTGGAAAAGTAATACAAATTTTAAAATTGTAAGTTCCTTAGGCCAAAGAAAGGTCTCAATGGTTGTACTAGATGGATGGAGAAAGCTTGCCTTTGTCTTCAAAGACTCTCCCAGGAAGCCAAGCATTATGTCACCTCAGAAGAACTTCTATGTTACATTGTGAAATGTAAAGGGAAGAACAAAGTGTCTATAAATGAGGAAACCTCACCTTCCTTGTTAAAGGATCCTTAAGTATTCTCTCTACTCAAAAGTATTTTCTGAATTGTCAACAGTAGCCAGAGCCTAGAATCCCCTGAAGTGATAGTTTTCAAAGAAAATAAAGCATTAGATGTAATAGCTATATTAAAACACACAAATGATTGTTTCATTCTGAATGAATATTTAAGTAGAGGGTTATAAGGATCATGTTATTTTCCTTTTTTATCACTTAGGAGAAAAAAAAAATCCCCCTCTCCTTTTCTCTCTTCTCAGTCTTTTGGCAAAGCATTATAATACAACATAATTCCATGTACTTCTTAACAGCAGAATAAAATAATAAAGAAGAATTTCTCACATTCAGTTAATAGTCATATATCTATAAATGCCATCATGCAACAGGGTAAAACTCAGAATGGAGGAATCTTGGTGGTGGGAAAGACTTGAGCTGCATAGCCCATCTTCTACTTAAAGACACTTTTTAAAGGCTTTGTAAAGAATGAATTTCGACTTCTGTTTGAATATTCCATTGAAAGAGAGCTCATTATGTCACAAAACCATTTCTTTATTAACAGTTGGGCCACTGTATAAAAGCCATTCCTTGTGTGTGCTAGGTACCTTTTACTGAATATTTTCTTAAACCAGGTACTGGATTAAACACCATACATGGATTATCTCTCAAGGCAGTATTTCTCAGTCTGGGTTTGTTTTATAGTTTTGGTTCCATTTATCCCCAGGGAACATTTGGCAATGTCTTGAGAAATTTTGTCACAAACAGGGGGAGGAGGATGCCACTGACACTTAGTAGAAAGAGGTCAGCAATGCTGCCAAATATCTTATAATGCACAAGACAGTCCCTGACAACAAAGGATCCAGCCCCAAATTATCAACAATGCCCATCTTGAGAAACTCTGATTTAAAGTAAGAGCAAAGTGAATGTTCACTAGCTAAATAAATCATATGTTTTGTTATAAAAACAAGGGCCAAAGGAACATTTTTTCTACAATAAAGCACAATTTTCTAAAATGAAGGACTACAGATTATAACATTTTGTTATTTTTATACAATATATTCACGTGACTCAAAATTCAAAAGGTATGCCTGAGTATACAGTCCAAAGTCTTTCCCCTGCTCCACTCCTGGTCTACCCAAGTCCCGTCCATGGAGGAACTAGTGTTACCAATTTCTTGTTTACTTATCCAGAGGTCCTGTATGCATCTGTATGCATAGGCACACATGTGCACTCACATGCACACACACACACACACACATACACATACTCAGACACACAAGTGCTATGCACATTCTCTGCATTGTGTTCTTGTTACTTAATCTATCTTGGAGATAATTTGTCTTCTATCATGACACCAAGAGTTTCCACTTTTTTTTTTTTTAAGTGGTAGAGTATTTCATTGTATGGATTTCATTGTACTTTATGAAACCACCTTCTTTCCATGGATATGTAGGTTATTTCTATTTTTTTTCTGTTACAGACTTTGTTTACCTGTATGGGAAAGCCCTACAAGTAGACTTATCAAAGAAGAAAGTTTGTGTGTTTGTAATTTTTATTGGAATTTTTCCAAATTACCCGCCATTAAAGTTGTATCTGTCTCCATTTTGTAATTTTTCAAATTTGTTCTTACTGTTTCTTCCTCATAAAATACTTTCAAGGAATATATAAAAGGTGGGGACACCATATAGTATTTTGTGCCTATCATGTTCTTAGCAGTCAGGTATCCAGAATCTGGCCACAAGATATTTTTTTAAGCCTGTTTTTAATTGTGGCAAAACATGTGTACATAGTTTACCATTTTAACTATATTGAAGTGCAAAGTTCAGTGGCATTAAACTTATTTACCATGTGGTGCAATGGTCACCACTTTCTATTTCCAAAAATTTTCATCAT
This sequence comes from Canis lupus familiaris, assembly GCF_011100685.1. Lineage (NCBI taxonomy): Eukaryota > Metazoa > Chordata > Mammalia > Carnivora > Canidae > Canis > Canis lupus. The sequence continues at coordinate 27,631,062 of NC_049233.1, forward strand.
TCCAAATGGGAACTCTGCACCCATTAAGCAATAATTCCCCATCCAGCTTTTCCCCAGTGACCTCAAATCTAATTTCTGTGTCTATGAATTTGTCTATTTTAGATATTTCATGTATGATATAATATTTGTTCTTTTGTGTCTGGTTTATTTCATCTCAGGGCAAAGTTTTTGAGGTTCATCTGTGTTGTAAAATGTACTAGAACTTCATTCCTTTTTTGAGGCTGAATCACATTCCATTGTATAGACATTTTGTTTATCTGTCTCTTCATGAGCACATATTTTCTTCTCAGCTTTTGGCCACTATGAACTATGCTGCTATAAATATTGGAATAGGAGAATCTCTTTAAGGCCCTGTTTTCAGTCCTTTTGAGTATGTAACTAGGGACAGAATTGCTAGGTCATATAGTGATATCACTTTTAACTGTTTAAGGAACCATCAAATCACTCTGTAATTACTGAACTATTGCACATTTCACATTTCATATCCGAACAGCAATGGTTCTAATTTTTTTCACACTCTTGCCAACACTCATTATTTTTCATTTTGAAAACAAAATTATAGCCATTATAGTAGGTATAAAGTGGCATCTCATTGTGGTTTTGATTTGCATTCCTCTAGTGACTAATGATCTTGAGCATCTCTTCATGTGCCTATTGACCATCTATCTGTCTTCTTTGGAGAACTGTCCCTTCAGGCCATTTGCCTGGTTTAAAATTGGGTTGTTTGTCTTTTTATTGTTTATTGTTCCTCCTCACACACTGAGTCAAAACCTTACTCAAATTAATTTTCACCAATTCATCATAAGCCTGCTTCCTTGAGAGAAGACAGATCCTTTTACTCTAATAGGAATACAGCCTTTAAATTTGGCTTCTTGCCCAATTCTGGCAAGACATATTTTACCTTTTCAGGAGGATCAAGATTAAGGTGAAAAGTAGAAAGAATATTATTTTCTAAAAGATTTCAGGTAAATAGTTTAAGGGATAATTTTACCTCTGAACTTGAGAGAGAATATTTGTAAATACATCCATAAGTAAGCAAGGATAACTCTAATAAAGAGGTTAATTATTATCTAAAGTGGGTCAGAAATTCTTTTGCAGATATTTTTAAACAATTTATTCAAACCCAGCAAAAAGCCTACATAAATTGTCAAAATTTCTTGTCTATTCAAATACACACTGAAAACATTTAGTAGGTTAATTTAATTACATTCATATTAGGTGTGACTAATAAGATAATGAACTAAATTTAATCACTGGAAAAATTAGAAATTGTAAGTTTTCTAGAACCCCCAAGATTATATTGATAATGTTTTATGTATGTAAATTCAATAGCTCAAAACTAACTTAGACACAAATGAGATCAGAATATGTATATATTAAATTGAATGGACTTACACTTTTAATATACACAGATAATCTAAATGCTTTGGTTTTAACAAATATTTAGCTATTGAGTGGCTGAGAAAAAAATCAGAAAGCAACAGTATCTTTCCTCTTGAACATTTTCACAGTACTGCTTAATTTGTTAGGAACACTGACTTAATATAAATTCAATGAAGTAAATGAAAGTAAAATGGTTGTAGATTCCTAATAGATTATCATTGATCAGGCCTGTATTTCGTAATGGTCTACAATAGGAGTGTATTCAAATTAAATGATAGGCCAAATCCTGGGTCCATTAAGTGTTAAAAATAACAACAAAAATGTGGAAGAGAGAATGACTGAGGGCAGTACAAAGTAATGATGTCACCAATACTACTATTGCTACTAGTACCAATTGCTAATAATTGATTGAATAAGGCTTACTAATTCCCAAGTACTAAGTGCTTTTATATACTTCACATATTAGCTCACAACCACCTCCAGAAGCAATGTTATCTTATAGTAACCATTTTACAGATCAGGGAATGGAAGTATGGGATTGTAAGTGACTAGGCCAACTTCACAAGAAGCAGGTTCAGGATGTGGCTCCAAGTAGCCTGACTCTGAATCTGCACACTTAACTCTTATATCAGTGGTCCCCAAACTTGTCTCTGCACTGGCATTTCCTAGGGGGTCTTAAAAAAATTACAATGCTCAGGCCATACCCCCAACCAATAAACTCTTAGTCTCTGAGGAGGGAACACAGGCATGTGTGTTTTTTTTTTTTTTTTCGAAGCCACCCAGGGGATTTCAATGTGCAGACAAAGTTGGGAATCCTAGGTGGCCTTAAGTTGCTGAGATCAAAGAAACTAGAATTATCAAGTCAGAAAACCTACAGCTGGGCATTAAGAAGGAATAATCTTAAATATACAATGAATGGCAACAAGTAATACATGGCATTCTTATACCACTAAAAAAAAAGAGAGAGCTTAAGCTGAAGCAAGATAAAATTGGATATCTCAATTATTAATACTCTACCCACTAAACAATATGAAGTAACGAGCATTTTAAAGAAAAAAGTGCTCTTTATTTATAATGAAAGTGGTATTATGTTCAGAAACAGGCAAAAGACAATTCAAAGCTTCTTCGCATTCTCTGGATTTAAGTGTGTAATAATAGCTCAAAGTTTATGATATACTGTAAAATTAAGTAGGCAAAAATCCTTATTCTAATATTTGAGATATTAAAATTAATGTTTTATCATACTTTCCCCCCCAAATGGATTATATACATGAAAGTAGAACACATGTTGCATGGATCCCTACTGTATTAACCAAACAGTAAGTCAGGAAAAAGAACATCAACTACAAACCCAAACATATGTAAGAAAATCAAGTTTGTTTTGTTCCTTATTGTGAACCTTATCTTAAATGCTCATTGTCATGAGCATTCAAGATATTGAATACATACATTACAGAATTCTAAGAGGCTGAGAATAATGAAAGACCTAGAAGTCATGTATGAATGTGTGAAATTGGGCAAATCATTTAACTTTCTGGAGCATCAGTTTATTCATCTCAAGAATTATCAGACTTTTACTGTAGAGTGCCAGGTAGCAATATTTTAAACTTTGCAGGCTACCTGTAGTCTCTTACATATTTTTCTTTCCTTCTTCCTTCTCTTCCTCCTCCTCATAATCCTTTAAAAATGTGAAAACCATTCTTAGCTCATGGGCCTTATGAAAATAGATTGTGGCCAGATTGGCTCATGGTTTGTAATTTGCCAAACGCTGATCCAGATATTGCACTTCAAAAATGGCACAATCTAATGCACTGGTTCTCATCCAGGGGTGATTTTTGTCCTTTTTCAGGAAATGTTTGTCAATGTCTGGAGACATTTTTGGTTGTCACCTGGGGTGGGGGACAGGGCTGTGTTATGGACACCTAGTGTGGAGAGGCCAGAGATGCTGCTAAACATCCTACAAGCCCACAACAAGCTCTCACAGTACTTATCTGGTCCAAAGGGTCAACAGTGCCTAGTTCAAGAAGATCTTGACTAATGGCTATTTTCTCTTAATAATAGGGAGAGTAAAGAGAGTAAGTATATTTAATCTTTCTTCATTCAAGATTGTGGTTAATTAATGTTTACTCAATCAGTGAGACAGATCTGCATGACAGTGTTGGAACAATTTAAACAAGCTCTGAGATCCTGCAAGCTGTACTGCCATGAAGAAAATCTATAAAGATGAATTTGATAATCTCCAATCATGAGAGTCAAGTACAGTTACAGCCTTAAAAATCTATCATTCACAGAGAGGAGAAGAGAACTAAGTAGGCAGTAACAGATATGGAATTGCAACATATCAAACATGTTCAGACCACTGAATGACAAAACCAGAGCCAGGCACTGCCAGTACTCTGATGATGGTTCTTTTGTGCCTAGAATATGTTTATTTTCACCTGTCCGTAAACTTGTGATATATCTTCCCTATGGAATCAGAGTACAGAATCACGTAAGAGAGACACAGCTGGATCACTGAAAATGTGCAGGGGAAATCTGACACATTACTCATGCCCATAAGAGGATAATGCTCAGATTGTCACTTCTAATTTTTTTCTTACTGTGTACTAATTACATTTTCATTGCATTTTAAATGTTTTTCCTTTAAAATTTTTTTCATTGTATTGTTTTTTAAAAAATGTTAAATTTTCACCTCTAAGTTCTACTACATTTAACATTATATAAAAAATGATTATTAGGAACCTGACTAAAAATTCTCAGAAATTCACTCTAGCATATACTATTGAGATTGGATTCTAGGCTCACTTTTGAAGTTTTGGCTTGGAAAGTTCTACCTCTGATCTTGTTGAAGGCATTAGTTTGTATTAGCAATAAAGAATAGTGCTGCATGTCTGAAAAGATTTTGAACTAGAATTTTGATTTCTACTTATTTCTGAAATGACCCAACAAGTAATCTTTTGAGAAATCTTATACAGCAAATTCTGTTGTAACACAGTAAATTAACAACTTAGATTCATCTGGAGAGGTATGTTTAGTTGCTTTTATTTTATTCTAGATATGCAAAGATGATACATCTGTAAAGTGTGCTAGGGCTAGGGTGTAGTATGAGGAGTAATGAGATTTAATACAGACATGTGAGCAGTAGCTACATCTCAGATGATGGAGAGCTTTAAAAATCATACAAGTTTTGGATTGAGGCTATTGAAGGCTTGATTTGGGAAAGTAAAATAATCAAATTTGTGTTATAGTATCATTATTCCAGATATTTAGTGACCTTATTTTGGAAGTCTTGTGGAAGAAAGATTGGAAGGGCTTAAGATTTAGGCAGGGCGACCATCGAGAAGGACACAGAAATCATTCAGGGAGCAAAGAATGTGTACACTAAGGCTGTTACAGTAGAAGACAAGAGGAAGGAGGCAGATTAAGAGATCGATATTCAAGGAGTAAGAACATTTGAGCTTGGATTGGCTATAAAGGGGGCAGTAAAGGAGACTAAGTAAAAACTCTAAGATGATCAATTTAGGATGTGTGAAAACACTTAAACTACATCATCTCTCTCAGTCTATGATGTAATCTTATTATCTACATTCTACAGATGAAGACACTTGGGTTAAGTAACTTGCCCAAAGCCACACAGGAAAAGCAAGAAAGCCCAGATTTGAACCTAGAATTATCTAATGTCAGAGCGCATGCTTTCCACTGTTCTCAATAGGTAGGATGCATAGTACTGGAGGAAGAGGATATTTGGGATGCTAGAGAAGATAAAGAATTATGTTTTGGAAATGTGGAGCCCAAGATGGCTATGGAATACATAGTTCGATCATATAATAGGCACCTAAATGATTGGAATTTTTAAATTTGGTTTTATACTACTCTCCTATATCATATTCTAGCTTATTGTACTTTACAATGACAATGGCAAATATTTACAGATTATGTCCCAATCTAAAAAGACCAGAGATAATGCAAGCATGCTACAGAACATATTGGGAAGGAGACTGGAAAAAGGTGAAAAAAGGTCCTATTAACTTTTTCATTAGTCATTTTTAACTATATTACACATTAACACTTCAGTGCACTTCACAAAATAGCAATTTGGGCTCTTATTCAACCACATTTACTAGAAAAGGGGGAACTAAATTAAATACAATCTAGAAAACAAATAGCGCAAAAAATTTCATGAATATTAATAGAAAACCAGACAAATGTAATGTGCTTGAGTTTGTATCATGAAATGTACGATTCATTCTTTTGTGGAATTGCTATTTCCAAACAAGATAAATTGCTTTAGTTACTTTAAAAAATGTAAAATGTGAAACATTCATGGAAAAAGAAGATAGGCTCAGATTATGAGAAATAGATTTCTTAATGAAGGAATGAGGTTTTGAATAAAGTACTCCCTTTGGCAGCATCTTAACAAGATCATAGTCAGTGAAAATGAATCATTAGTAAACTATGAAGCAATGAACAAATGCACACAGCCAGATGAGACTGTAGGTTGCTGTGGATTTGCTAGAAATTCCCATCTGTCATTATTTCTGATTTTTTTTGCCTTACCCTAAAATCATTAATAGGGTACACATAGTCACTGTGAATTGTATGGCTGCTTCAAAACACATTAGGGTTTAATTTATTGAATGGTATTTCATTAGTTCAGATGAGTTGAAATGTGGCATTTCATTTTCTAAAACTGTGTGGGAACATTCATCATATATATACTTAAATTATAACTTAGACACTGAGTAAAGTTTCAATATATCTGAATCAAATTGAATAAACATTCCAAATGAACTAAAATTCATTTTAGATCAAACTGACTTTTTCTGATTAGTGATGGTTTAAAATCTCCTCATATAAAATTGATTGGAGGCAATTTCTCCCCCCCATTTTTATTAAATGATATGAGACTACTCCTTATTCACAAAGCTGTTTTCACAAAGTAGAACATTTTTTAGTGATTTGTTTGATTTACTTTATTCTACTTGATTTCTAAATACCTGATGGACAAATGAAGGTATCAAATCTGTGGGGTACTTTAATCTATATAAAGTTAAAAATTTTAATAGATCATTCATTCATTTATCTGTATTGAATTCTTACTTTAATTGTTATTTACTTTATTTCAGTATTATTCTGATAATTACTAGAGAAAAAAGGCGAACTCTTTTGGGTAGGAATCAAGTGCTTAGAAGACAGTAAGGTTTCTGCAGCTATCATTAGTAGACTAATACAGTTTTGAAAAATAATAAACTACTCCCTGTTACTTGAATAGTAACCATAAAATCTACAAAGATATTTCTGGCGGAGTCACAGTTGGTTGTGACTTTGGTTGTGAAGCAAATTAAAACATACTCAAAAAGACTAAAATCTCTTAAGATCAGTTGATGAAAGATCAGTTGAATTTAATGAATTATTAGTTTTCCTAATCTGAAATATAGCATTGGTTGAGCTATTTATGATCCTCTTTCACATGGAGAAATCTACACCCTGTCTTACTCATATCTGGGGAAGTACATACTGGCTTTACTTTTCTTCCTTTGGCTTGCTTTAAGTTTTAAATGTCCATTACTCATTACTTATAGGTTATAGTAATTACCATTTTTAATATTGCTGAAAATAAAAATTTCTTTACAGCTTGAGTTTTGGAATAATAATTGAAAAGTGCTAAATTTTTGTGGAACTCTAAGAATATAACACTCATTGAAAAAGTTTTTTAGAAAGCAATGAATTATGGGCATTTGGTTAATACTACCATACTGTAGTATGTACAGTATGTACTTAAAAAAGGTACATTTTTATGTTATGTGTTTTGTTTTCACCACAAAAAAGCAATGAATTGCATTGTTTACAATCATATAATAATTCATTTGATAACTTAAAAATTTTATGTTTTTATTTCTAATTAATTATTTTTATTTTCATTTTTTAAAAAGATGTATTTATTTGAGAGAGTGAGAGAGGCAGAAAGAGTACATGTGAGTAAACGGGGGGTGCGTGTGGAGGGGTAATAAAGGGAGAGAGAAAGACTCTCAAGCAGACTCCCAGCTGAGAGCTGGCCCCAAAGCAGGGCTTGATTTCACTACCCATGAAATCATGACTGAAACCTAAATTAAGAGTCAAATTGTTTAACTGACTGAGCCACTCAGGCACCCTTATTTTCATTTTTATTTTTATACAGGAAGTAGGATTTATTGGAGGGCATCAGTAACAAGGGGGCAGTGCCGAGGTACTCATGAGCACAGAGCCCGCTATTTTCAAGGGTCCAGGATTAGGGAGGTATTTGACCCCATAGCCATCTGGCATGAGCTGCTTTTCAGCCACCATATCTTCTTTGTACACATTAAACTTAGCAAAGCCTCACTTCTTGGAAATGTGGGTCTTCTGGTGGCCAGGGAACTTGAGCTTGGCCCTTCATAGGGCCTCAATTACATGCTCCTTGTTCTTCAGCTTTGTATGGATGGACATGATGACTTGGCCAGTGTGGGCCCTGGCTCCTGTGCCCTAGGGCTTTCCAAAGGCACTCCACATACCTCTCTGGAGCCTATCAGCCCCAGCACAGGACATCTTGTTGATACAGATGACACGGAAGGGGTGGAGCTGCACTCTATCTTTTTTAAGTTTTAATATATATCTATTTTATATTTATTTATTCACTTGAGAGAGAGCATGAGGGGAAGAGGGAGAGAGAATCTGAAGCAGACTGTGCACTGGGCTCGGAGCCCGAGGTGCGGCTCCATATCACGACCCTGGGATCACGCACTGAGCCTTAACCAATTGTGCCATCCAGGTGCCCCCAAAAGTTTTTATTTAAATTCCAGTTAGTTAACTTACATTGTAGTATTAGTTTCAGGTGTACAATATAGTGATTCAACACTTTCATTACAACACCTGGAGCTCATGACAACTGTACTTCTTGATCCCCATCATCTAACATCCCCCCCACTGCTCTGGTAAATCAGTTTGTTCTCTATAGTTAAGAGTCTGTTTCTTGATTTGCCTTCCTCGACTCGACTTTTTTTTTTTCCCTTTGCTCATTTGTTTTGTTTCTTAAATTCCACATATGAATGAAATCATATGGTATTTGTTTTTTTGTTGTTTTGTTGTTTTTGTTTTTGTTTTTTTGACTAATACTCTTTTAGATTCTCTGGAAAAATAGTTTGGGTTTGAGATCCTGGAGCTTGTGCAAATACACTAGGCACCAACTGGGATCAAAGTATGGACTGAGATCTTAAAGTATATTTAGGTGGAAACTGTATTTTCCTGAAATTTATTTGTGAAACAGGTGTGTGGCTGTGGTCTACTGGGCAGGAATTTAGGTTATAAGATAAAAAGTTAAGAAGCTATAAATTTTCTTATTTTGGGATTATCCACAATTTTAAGGATTCTGAAGTGCAGGATTAAATGTTAATGCTAATAAAATAGGGTCTAAGTTCCTTACTTCTACATCTCAGACTTGAATCTGTTCTTAGATATAACTTCATAGCACCGGGACTGAAAGGGATGGAAAAAAGAAATCCTTGAATGGCAAGAGCCCAGTATTATGGTGATCTGCAAATTCTCCAGGGAAAACATTTTGGAAAATATTTCTCTTCCATTTTTTCCTTGTTATTTAAGATTTTTATCTTGATATTTATGATTTCTAAATAGACAAGAAGGGCTGGAAAATAATCATTTTATTAAACAATTTTTTAAATAAAGTTTACAGTTAGAATGTAAATGTTTTCTATTTGGAGAATTTGGGATAATAAACATTAATACTGAAAATAAAACAAGGAGATAATGTAGACATATGGTGTGACAGAACTTGCAAAGTTAATTTTTCTTAGTTGGTAATTTCTTATCAGATGTTCCAAATTAGAACTGAAAAACATATTTTTGGTAAACTAGAGTTTCTTCGGGGGAAGGTATTCTCTTTAAATAACTGTTTTGTTTTTGTAATTACTGTAGTACACAAATTGGGAGTTTGCATCTGCTATATTTAAATCCAGTAAAAATGTGGGTATTTGCACTCAAATTTTGTTTCTATTCTCTGTGCTTGTTTTACCATGGTGATGTATGGAAGATGCCCCAGAATTACTCATAATGTTATGCTGTGTGGGGGGGAGTGGAGGAATGAAAATTCCTTAAATGTAATGTGGATATAAAATTGTAATTGGAATGCACTTTCATTTAATTTTGAGTATGTATTTGGTAACTCATTGCTTCCGCAAAGCAATCTTCTGAAAATTAAGGGACTTAAAAAATTATCTTAAGTAAGGACTTAGGTAGAATTTTAAAATTTATTGTATTTGACACACATGCCTATTTATTTTTGAGCATAAATTCAATTTTATTTTCTGACATTTAATTTTTTTTTGGAAATTTAGAGGTTTTAGAGCTACAAAAGCAGATTTGAGTAGTTGCAACATAGACTTTTTGGACTGAAAGTCTAAAATATTTACTATTTGGCCCTTATCTTGTCAACCTCTGTCTTCTAGTTCATGAAAAGCTGGAATTTGAATTCCTTGATAGCTTATGACAAAGAATAGTTAAGGGCACTAGGGGAAGGGAAAGACAAAGAAAAAGCATAACTTAGGTTTATTTTTGTTTTTTATTCTTATAACTTAGGTTTATATAGAAGTATTTATATCAAAATCTGGAATCAAATTTTGGTTCACATAAAATGAGAATAAAGAATATTTAGAATATAGACTCAAGAGCAGGCACTTGTCTACATTTGCCACTCAGTCATGGTCATTTACTAAGTGCATGGGTACTATACTGGCAATCCTAAATGACTAATGACTTGAAGTTTTCTGATCTCTTAGGGTTGGGTGGCACTTGAGCTTACTTTGCCTCTTCAGATAGTGGTTGATAGGCTCCAGTGATGCTGACAGAGGATCACATAGACCTGCGCAGTTTGAAATACATAAATATATATATATATATATATATATATATATATATATATATACACACATTTGTGTGTGTGTATGAAAAAACACATTTCCATTAAAAGGATAATGCTGGCTAAAATAGCTACAATCCTCAGGAAAGTAAGAATCATGTTGTATAAAAATTCAAAAGTTGGTTGAGAATGGGGAGAATATATTAAAGAGGTCTAAAAATTAGGCTTCAGTATTGCTCATCAAACAGTGAGCTAAAAGATAAGTGCTCTGTATGTAGAAAATGGTAAGTGCTTTGCCCTTTAAAAAGGAAATACAGAAAATGTTGCCCTTTTAATATGTCCTGTAGCCTGCCCTGGATTTGAGGATGAACAGAGATGGCACTAAAAATGATAAAGCAATAAATCATAAAGCCCCAAAGTTCCTTTTGTGTCACAGCTCTTACATGTTCAGAAGGCAATAACCATCTTCAGTACACATCAATTTCCCTCCGTGGGATGGAAATTGGAGAAACTGTGAGAGAAAATACTGAAGAGGAATAAAAATGTTTCCACCTCTTTCATTTTCCTTACTTTGAATTTGTGCTGTCCACATGTTAATTGGAGATCTTAATAGTTTTAGGTATAATTTGATATCTGAAGCAGAAAGAAAAAAAAAAAAACCATGGGTTTATAACTCAGCTGGAATCCAAAGTAAACATAACCATTTCTTCTTCTTCCTCCTTTTTTTTTTTTTTACCTTCAAAGCGTTTTAGATTCCTTTCGCTCTTTTCATGTTTACCTGTCCTTTCTTTTCATGCATTGAAACTCACCAACTCACTTCTACACAGTTGTCTTTTAGTATCTAAAATGCCAGCGTTAAGTGGGAAATGATAAAAAGTTGTTAGAAAAATCTGTCTTTCAGAAAGTTTATCAATGTATAATTTAACATATTAATGATAAGTGAGAGCAGAAATTTCCTTGTAATTATAAACGTAAGAATTTTAAAGCAGCAAGTCATTTTCTTGGTTACTGATGGCCTGGACTCATTTGTAGGTTTAATTTGGGGACCTGGTCAGAATCAGGAAATAATAGTAATTCCATGACTGTCAAAGTTTCCTGTGGACCTTGATACAAATGTTTCTGCAAAGACTTCCTGTCCTTTAGAAACAAGATTTAACTATTTGGGATACCACTTTAGGAAAACATACAGCTCGTGACCTGAAAATGGGGAATAAGGACATCCTCCTTTATTCCAAAAGCATTTAACTTTGGGACTAGTTTTTGTGGTAGGGTCAGGACAATCTCTGCAATGTGAAGAAGACTAAGAACCACACAGCTTCGATGAACAGCTCAGACAATGCTGCAGGAAGAAAGCTTCTTGTCCAGTTTGATCACACAATGAGCCTGCCATGTAGTTCCCTCTCCATCTCTCCAGATATGCTCCTTGGGGACTAAGTGGAAACTAGTCTACTACTTGAATGGCAGACGTCTATTTCCCCTAGAACTCCTTTGTCCAATTTGTCCTTTCTACATCTTTTGATCACTGGACACCTACTACTTTACTCTTCCTGATGTTTGCTTTCAAGTTTTTCCCAGCTGACTTGCCTCTAGTCAAATAACATCTTCCTCTGGCTAACTTGTGGACATATGTGACAGAATGATTGATAAGATATATTTGGGACACCTGAGTGGCTCAGGTCATCATCTCAGGGTCATGAGATAGAGTCTTTTGTCGGGCTTCACAATCATCACAGCATCTGCTTGAGATTCTCTCTCTCTCTCTCTCCTCCCGCCAACTCACTCTCTCCCTCCCTCTCTCAAATAAGTAAGTGAATAAATAAATAAATAAATAAAATCTTAAAAAAAAGAAACATATATTTGGTTTTCATCCACAGTTCTGAAAACACTTCAGAGTCATAACGGTGAAATGGGTGTCTTGTTTTCAATAAAGGTGACTTTTGGTACACACCCAAGGGTAGGAGCTGGTTGCCAGGAGGACTAACCATGTAATTAGAGGTATAAAATTTTGAATTCCACTTCCCTATCCTCCAAGGAGGGAAGGGAGGCTGAAGTTTGAATCAGCCAATAACCAATGACTTAAGTCAATCATTACTATGTAATTAAGTCTTCACAAAAATAAGAGAAAAAACGTTTGACTCTTTTTTGGACAGGTTCCATGCTTTGGGAACCAAAACACTTCTATGTGCCATGGAGCTGGGTCCCAAGCTTCAGGATGGTAGAAGTTCTTTTGTTCAGGACATTGACCTATGTATTTCCTTATCTGATTGTTGATTCAAATCCTTTATGATATCCTTTAACAAACTTGTAAATGTCAGTGTTTTGCTTTTGGTGTCAAATCCAAAAAAAGTATTGCCAATATCAATGTCAAGATGCTTACTGACTGTATTTTCTTCTAGTTGTTTTAAGGTTTCAGGACTTACATTCAAGTCTTAATTCATTTTTGAATAGATGTTTATGTACTGTATAAGGTACAGGTCCAGTTTCATTCTTTTGCATGTACCTATACAGTTTTCCCCATACCATTTATTAAAGAGACTATTCTCTCCTTATTGTATATTCTTGACTCCTTCGTTAAAATATTTGAACATATATGCATAGATCTATCTCTAGCTATCTATTTTGTTCCATTGATCTGTATGTCTGTTTTTATGCCCCCGTACCATACTGTTTTGATTATTATAACTTTGTAATATAGTATGAAAGCAGAAAGTGTGACTCTAGCTTTGCTCTTCTTTTTCAAGATTGCTTTGGTTATTTGGGGTCTTTTGTGATTCTATACAAATTTTAGGACAGTTTTTAATTTTTGTGAAAAATGCCATTGAAATTTTGACAAGGATTTTACTGAATCTGGTAGTAGGGACATGTTAACAATATTCATTACTCTAATACAGTAACACCAGATGTCTTTCCCTTTATTTGTGTTTTCTTCAATTTCTTTCATAAATGTTTGTTTTTGTACAGATCTTCTATCTCCTATGTTAACTGTGTTCTTAAGTATTTTATTTTTTAGATATGACCATAAGTGGGATTGGTTTCTTAATTTCTCTTTGCAATAGTTCATTGTTAGTATATAGAAATGCAGCTGATTTTTGTAGATTGTGCATCCTACAACTTTATCGAATTAATTGATTAGTTCTAACAGTTTTTTGGTGGAGTCTGCAGTTTTCTATATATCATATTATACCATCTGCAAGAGGAGGCAATTTTACTTATTCTTTTTCAATTTAGATGCCTTTTATTTCATTTTCTTGCCTAATCACTGTGGCCAGAACTTCCCATTTCCAATACTATATTGAATAAAGTGGTAAGAGTGGACATTTCTTATTCTTGATCTTAAAAGTTTTTATTTCTTCCCTTCCTTCTTTCCTCCTTCTCTCCTTCCCTTCCTCCTCTCTTCCTTTCTTTTTCCTTTCCTCTCCTTCTTCCTCAGGATACTTTTTACATTGCAATAAATCATACAATTTTAGCAGTGTAAAACAAGAAAGAATGGAGGACGTACCCACCTTCCTATCATGTTTTAACTATGTGTTTTCTTCCTAGGTAGCTCCAATCTCTGGGTGAGATACAAGACAGAAGGAAGAGATCTCCTCATGTTTGCTTACTCTTTGACCTCTGGATTTCCTAGAGAGTTCAGCAAACACCCTTCTATGGTCCTACGACAGACAGTGGGAATGAAAGGCTGCTGTTGGATCTGTTCTTGCTCTAAGGCAACATCCTAGAAAGGCAGGTCTTGTCAGGAGAGAAGCATAGTCCTGAGCCCCAAATGGTGATATGAGTTGGTCCAGAGGTAGGGGGAATGTTTTTTTTTCTACAGGAACCAGGGAAAAAGTCAGCTCTTACACCAGCAAGAAACCCTAAATATTGTCTAAACACCCACTCTGCAGAATTCAGCTTGGAAAAATATAATCATAACTCTTTAGTGTCATTCAACTAAAAGGCAACATCTTGGTTACACAGATGTACTCCAAGGGAAGGAGAAAAACAGAAGGCATGAACAAGAGAAGATAGAGAAGACATTGAAAAGAAACAGGCCAAAATGCAAAACATAAAGTGGTTTCAACAGTTCTAGCCAGTGCTTCCTTTTGCCACTATGTATGAAGTTTGCTGTGGGTTTGTCATATGTGTTTTTATTATGTTGAAGTATGTTCCTTCCACACCCAGTTAGTTAATAGTTTTTATCATAAAAGAAGTTTGGATTTTTGTGAATGCTTTTTCTGCCTCTATCAAGATGATCATGATTGCTAACTTTCATTTTGTTAACATTGATTGATTTGCAGACTCTGAACTGTCCTTGCATCCCTCAAATAAGTCCCACTTGATCATGACTTATGATCCTTTTAATGCCCCATTGAATTCAGTTTGCTAATATTTTGTTGAGAATTTTTGTGTCTATGTTCATCAGTAATATTGCCCTGTAATTTTCATTTCTTGTAGTGTCCTTGTTTGGTTTTGGTATCAAGGTAAAGCTGGCCTCTTAAAATGAGTTTAGAAGTGTTCCTTCCTCTTCTGTTTTTTGAAAGAGCTTGAGAATAATTGGTATTGATTCTTGTTTAAATGTTTAGTAGAATACACTATTGAAGCTATCTGGTCCTAGACTTTTCTTTATTGGGAGGTTTTGATTACTGGTTCAATCTCCTTGCTAATAACTGATCTTTTCAGATTTTCTGTTTCTTCATGATGCAGTCTTGGTAGGTTGCATGTTTCTAGGAATGTATCCATTCTTCTAGGTTATCTAATTTTTTGGCACATAATTGTTCACAGTAGTCTCTTATGATCTTTTGTATTTCTGTGGCATCAGTTATACATTCTCCTCTCATTTCTGATTTGGTTTGACTTTTCCCTCTTTGTAAAATTAGTGTAGTTAAAGTAGTTGAAAGTTGTTAGTTTTGTTTATCTTTTCAGAAAACTGGCTCTTAGTTTTATTCATTGATGTTTTCTCTCTCTCTTTTAAACCTCTATTTCATTTATTTCCAATTTGATCTTTGTTATTTCTTTTCTTCTACTTATCTTGGGCTAAAAGAATTTTGTTCTTTTTCTAATACTTTGATGTGTAATGTTGTTTTTTTTATCTCTCTTTCTCTCTTTTTATTATGGCATTTCTTTCTATAAACTTTCCTCTTTTTTTTTAAGAGAGGGAGAGAGAGAGAATCCTAAGCAGGCTTCATGTGAGGGCTCCATTTCACAATCCTGAGATCATGACCTGAGCCAAAATCAAGATTTGGACATTTAGCCAACTGAGCTAGCTATCCAGGCGCCCTTCTATAAACTTTTCTCTTAGAACTGCTTTTGCTGCATCCTATGTTTTGTTACATTGTGATTCCATTTTCATTTGTCTCAGAATATGCTTTGATCTCTCTATTGATTTATTCTTTCCCCCACTGATCACTCAGTAACATATTTAATCTCCACATATTTGTGAATTTTTCAGTTTTCTTGTTATAACTGATTTCTTATTTCTACCATTGTGGTCAGAAAAGATACTTGATATGATTTTTTAAAAAATATTTTATTTATTTATTCATGAAAGACAGAGAGAGAGAGGTAAAGACACAGGCAGAGGGAGAAGCAGGCTCCATGCAGGGAGCCTGATGCGGGACTCGATCCAGGGTCTCCAGGACCACGCCCTGAGCCGAAGGCAGACACTCAACAGCTAAGCCACCCACGCATCCCACTTGATATGATTTTAGTCTTCATAAATTCATTAAGACTTGTTCTGTGGCCCAACATATGACTATCTTCATGAAGGTTCCATGCTCACTTAAGAAGAATATGTATTCTACTGCTGTTGATAAACATGTAGTTTAGGTTCTTTGCTTCATTACTGATTTTCTGTCTGTATAATCTATCCATTCTTGAAAGCAGTGTATTGAACTCATCTATTATTGCTATCTATTTCTTCTTTTAGGTCTATTAATATTGCTTAATATATTAAGGTATGCCAATGTTATGTGCATAAATATTTACAACTGTTAAACCCTCTTGATGACCTATTTTATCATTATATACTGACCTTCTTTGTCTTGATAACAGTATTTGGCTCAGGGTCTATCTTGTCTGTTATGAGTATAGTTACCTGGCTTTCTTTTGGTTTCTATTGCACGTAGGATCTTTATTCATCCTTTCACTTTTAGTATTCATGTGTTGTTAAAGCTAAGGTGAGTCTCTTGTAGGCCATATATAATTGGGTCTTGTTTTTTTAAATCCATGTTTTTATCTTGTATCCTTTTTATCTTGATTTTTATCTACTCTGGCTTTTGATTACAGAATTTAGTCCTTTTACATTTAAAATAATTATTGAAAGGCATGGACTTACTATTAACATTTTGTTGTTTTCTGGCCATTTTGCAGCTCCTTTGTTCCTTCCATTCTTGTTGTCTTCCATTTTGATTTAATGATTTTCTGTAATAGTAGATTTTGTTTTCTTTCTCTTTATCTATTTTGTATCAAGTTTTTGGCCTTGTGGTTACCTTGAGGCTTACATAAAACATCTTACAGTTAAAAAAAACTATTTTAAAGTGGTAACAATTTAACTTTGAATATTTATAGAAGCTCTATATTTTTATATTTCTTGTCCACATTTTATGTTTTTGGTGTTACAAATTATATATTTTTATATTGTGTAATTAACAAATTATTTAGTTTATAACACTTTTGTCTTTTTAAACTTTATGTTAGAGTTATAATTGATTTAACCATAACCATTACATTATTAGAGTATTCTAGATTTAACTATATTTTAACTACATATTTAACTATATCAGTGAATTTTACACTATCATATGTTTTAAAATGATTAATTATCATCCTTTCATTTCAGCTTAAAGAACTCCCTTTAACATTTCTTATAAGGCTGGTCTAGGGGTGATGAACTCCTTTATCTTTTATTTGTCAGGAAAACTCATTATAACTCCTTCAACTCTGACGGACAACTTTGTTGGGAAGAGTATTCATGGTTGGCAGTTATTTTTAATTTCAGCACTTTGAATATATTATCCCACTCCCTTCTGTTCTGCAAAATTTCTCCTGAAAAACCTGCTCATAGTCTTACCAGAGTCTTTTGTATGTAATAATTTGCTTTTTTCATACTGCTTTTAAGATTCTCTTTATCTTTAACTTTTGACAATTTAAATACAATGTGTCTCCATGTGGATCTCTTAGATTCTTCTTTGGTACTCTTTGTGCTTCCTAGATCTAGATATATACTTCTTTTCTCAGGTTAGGGAAGTTTTCAGTCATTATTTCTTTGATTATACTTTCTTCCCCCTTGTCTCTCATTTTCTTCTAGGATGCCCTGTAATGTGTATTGGCTTGTTGTTCCCTTAAGTTACCTCACTCTTTTTTGTAATTTTTTCTTTTTGCTCCTCTGATTGGATTAATTCCACTGCCTTACCTCTGAATTTATGGATTCTTTCTTCCACTTGATCTAGTCTGCTGTTAAACTCCTTTATTGAATTTCCTAGTTCAGAGATTGTATTCTTCACCTCTGTAATTTCTGTTTGGTGCTTTTTAATATTTTCTACCTCTGTTGAAATTTACACTTCATTCCTCCATTACTCTTCTGACCTCTGTGAGCATATTTATAACTATTATTTTGAACTTTATTAGCTCAATTACTTATCTATTTCATTAAGATTAGTTTCTGATTTATATTGTTCCTTTGTTTGGAACACAGTCTTATTTCTTCATTTTCTTTACTGTCTCTGTTGGTTTCTGTGCATTATATAAAATAGCCACCATTCCCAGTTTTCAGAGAGTGGTCTTGTGTAGAAGATGAACCTTGTCAATCAACCTGGCCCAAGTTCCTGGTTGTCTCTCAAACTCTTACGATTATCCAAGCCACCTTCTTCATTCTTAGTGGCTCCTAGTCGTTGAGGGTGTGCCAAGGTCCATCAGTGTTCCAAGGGAAGTATCCAGTTGGCAAGCAACTGCAGGCTGATTAGAAGCCAGACAGCAGCTGGGAAATTATGCAGTAAGCCTCTTCCAGGGAAATACTAGAAGATGGGTGTTTTTATCTTCTCCCTCTGTGTTGAGCCTGTACTAAAAAAAAAAAAAAAAAAAAACAAAAAAAAAACAAAAACACTTTGTTTTCTATAGTTCTCTGGGACTTGTGAATGCAAGACCCATTGACCACGAGAGCAACATGATTTAGGAGTTTGTGCCTCAGTCAGCAGCTGTAAAGCCAAGTATCAAGCATGTGTACAAACTCTGTCCAAAGAGACAGTGGCAATTTTGTTTTATTGATGGAGCACACCAGAGGAAGAAAGCTTCAGAAATGCTTTTTGTTCCCTTGGGCTCCATGGAGGATCAGAGCCAGCTCCTAGATATGTGCAAAATAGAAGGTAGGCCCTCAGTTTGTCAAATATGCAGTCAAACCCCTTTCAGGAAGACTGGGAGATGGTTATTTTTGCCCATTTCTTCTGTAGTGAGCCCCAAGGGGCTAGCAGCTGGGGCAAGTGTTCACATGCCATTAAGAATTCCTTTGTTTGTTTTCTGTAGTTCTGTTGGTCTTGTGAACACAAGTCTCATTGGCGTTTTGAGGGCTAGGCGTTTTGAGGGTCCATTTGATGGTGGGAACCTTAAAAGTTGGGGTGCTAGATCCAAATCTTCAGCTTTTCAGTGACAAGCTAGGAGCTGGGGGTTCCTTTCTGATTTTATGGTGCTATGCCAGAGGTAGGGTTTATGGAGAGATTATGTATCAGCTTTTCTTGTGCATTTCAATGCATTTGCTGGACATGTTGGAGTTGCTCAGCTAGTTTCTTGATTTATTTCAATGGGAATTGCTTCATGTAGCTGTATATTCAGAGCATGGGAAGAGGGAAACTCAGGAGCATCTTATGTTGCCATCTGAGTTCCTTGAGTGACAAAACATTTTAAATTAGCCTAGGAAAGGACTATGACCAGAGTGTTAAACAGAAATCTTTAAAAATAGTGATAAAATAGAATTTCCATTTAATAACTTAGTAACTTAAAAAAAAGTGAAAACATCTGGTGCTGGTGAGGCTGTGGAAAAACTGACACTACTAGCAGGCTTATAATTGGTGCAGCCATTGTATACAATATAAAATGTACCTACCACTGTATGGTTCAGTACTCTATATAGGGGTGTGCAGCACTGGGAATGATCATAGCTATAGAATGGATATTCACTGAGTGCCTTCCTAAGGAGTATGGGAACAACTAGATTGCTTTCATGCCACACACAGGTCATTAGGAGCCAGGATGGCTGCTTCCTGTCCACCTCATCAGCCACCTTCCAACCATTACCTCTGTGGCATCCTACCTGCACCATGTTGGATTAGATGCTGAGTTCAAAATTGTAGTTCTCCTAGATGCCTAGAAGCTCTGTCATAAATATGCCCATTAACCTCTAGTTCTTCATTTTTTTTGACTGCCTCTATAGTACTACCCCCCCACCTTTACTTGAGTTATTAATTTGTCTCTGAGGATGTGGGGGAGCAAAGGGGGAAGCAGACTCTTGATATGTTACTGGAGTCTGAAAGAGTTTGGAGAAGTTTGGAGAGTTTCTCTCTCCTTCAAGACTTTGCTACAGAGTCAAAGAAGTTGGAGGCCAAAGCTTTTTAACAGCCTCTTTCTTCTTTTTCACTGGGCAAGAAGCTCCAGCATGAGAGATGGATGACTAAAAAAGACTTTTAAAGGGGAAATAAAAATACATTGCTTTAATATCCCACCAGTATTATGCCCCTTACGATACAAAGGGGGAAAATATGAAGCAAACCTATTGTTCATTGTGACTTTATACTCCAGGCATACATGACTTTTTAATAAAGACCTTGCCCTGCAGCACCTGGACCTGGGGAGTTGTTTCATCAGTTATGCTAATGAGGCCCAGGCTCAGTTAGTCTTGTTTATGAAAATTTCTTTGTTGAAAATATGTCATATTTCTACATTTTCTTAAAAATATGATTCCAAGTACTTTCAAGGGTCTTTGCAGCCAAAAAAATGACTTGATTTTGTGACGTATGCCTTTCCTATTTTCCTTCCATGTTGCCTTTATGGTTCCTACCCTGAATGGGAAATATGCTTCAAAATATCTCCATTAATTAATAGAGAGCTTTGCTCTTTGGTTAAATGATTTTGATTGATCTGCATTCTGTTTGCACATAGATATGCTAAAATTCTTTTTACTGACTTTCTTCCCATCAATATTACCTTAAGATGATTAAAGGCAAAAGCTTCTGGGAGCTAATATCAAAATGGCAAAGAGGAAGGAACTCTTCAGGTGGAATGTAAGTTCACTTATAAGGTAAAACACTCATGTAAGGTGAATGACTATACCCTGGCATTGTTCAACTCAGCTTGAATTTTAGCTGAATAACTCTGTGCAGCTTCATTTGTTACTTAATGCAGCTATGAAAATGTATTGGTCTTTTGGTCTTTTGACATTCACCATATATCTCTTAGAGTACTTAACATTCCTTCTGTTCCTTTTAGGGAAAAATTTTATGTTTCTTTTTTCTGTTGTTGATATACACTATTTTGAATGACTTTTTACTTTAAAAATATGATAGAACTCCATGGTGACAACATAAGATTTACTGTGCCAAGCTGTTTTGTTGATTTAACTTCCAGATGAGCAAGAAAATAAAAGGTAGAAGTGAACAGTTTAGACTAGACAGGAGATACTATAAGCTAAATGACAGATATAACTCCTGAAAAATGTAAAATATGGTGGCTTAGACTAAATTTAGTCTCTTAAATCCCACAGGGATTAGCTGTATATAGAACATTGTATATAGAAAATTGAGATAATCTTTGGCAGAAAAATAAAGTTTCATTGTAATCAATCCAGTAGAAGAGGAGTTTCCTTACTCAGCTACCTCCCTATGTGAATACATAGGGTATTCATAGGAACAATCATTATTTTTAGCCCAGCAGCTATTGGTGGCACAGTGAAATCATCTCTATAACTCTGTGAGCATCCACTATCCACAGATACTTGAAAATAATTTTAAAATGGCCTGAAAAAAGGCCAAGAGCCAGGTGATAGTAATCCAGCCTTCGTCTGATAATAAAAATTCTCCTAGTATATACTTTTTAACAATACAAAATCTTTTACAGAAAACTTTAAAATGGTGAATGTAAATATTTTAGGATTGTTGACATATTTTAAAATTTCTGTTTTTCACTCAGAGTAATTTTTTAAACATTTCGGCAAAAGAAGTTATTAGCAACAGTTAAACATTATATGTATTTAATATTATACATATATACGTAAAGTATTTTAGAGATTTTATTTATTTATTTATTTTTTTTTTTTTTTTTTTTTTTTTTTTTGAGATTTTAAATATAATTGAGAATGTTAGCTCCCTGAAGTTGGAGGTCAGACCTTGGACTTTTCAGGCCTATCTAGCAGCAAACAGTGATAGTTTGAAGGCTTAGATTTCAGACTTGAAATACAAAAGGAATCTAAAGGGAAGAAAAACTTAAAATGTGGTTTGATATTTCAGAGCTTTAAAAAATCTCTATTATCTATCTATCTATCTATCTATCTATCTATCTATCTATCTATCATCTAACCCTTCTATTCATTTGGATTCACCAGAGAGAGAAAATGACCATCTCCATGAGCATCTTGAGACAAGGTAAGAAGACACATGTTAGTTGGTGCCTACCCTCCTCTACATCTAAATTTAATTCTGAAATATGAATCTGAGTTGAAAGGGGGCTCAAATATTAATTTTTTTCTTTTTTCAAGCAGAGAAACAGCAGAACTTACTTCCTTTCCTTTTACTGAGGAAAGAAAATCCCCCCTTGGGAGATAAACTTCCTTAAAAACAAAGAACAAGTGAATTGTAAGTCCTGCCTTTTCTCCTTACAGACTTCATAAAAAAAAAAAAAAAAGTCAGCATGTTACATATTGACATTTGCATTTGATTATGGTATTTATTATTTATCATCACAACTTTTCTTTGCCTGAAAAATTGTTTCTGTAATTTTCTGGAGAATCCTCCAGATTATCACCTAGAAATGAGGCACAATTTGTCAGGAGGTCATGATTTCTGTGGCTCTTTTTATTTTTTATTCTCTTTGAAGGTTGTAGTGCAGGGGTCAGGCTTAGCTTGCCAGTCATTGCAAATTCCCCAAATTCCAAATCCCTCCATCCACCCTGCCCTTTTTATTTGTAATAAACCATGCTGGGTGCTGGGTGTCAATGATAACATGGGGCACCTGACCAGATGCCTTGACCCCAGCACTAAGGGCATTTCACCAAATGACTGTTTTTCTTCTTATTATTCCATATTCCATATTCAGCCAAGCATTTAGGTACCTATTTCCTTAGGTACCTATTTCCTTTTTCATTTCCCATCTCTAGTTTTAAAGACATTGGTATAAAAAACAGATAAAACTGTAGTAATGATACTATGAAATATTTTTGAGGAATCATTTCACTAGGGAATATGAAATTGTTACTATAAGGATGGTCTTTAGCCAAAGAGAGAACACAATACCAATATTAAAAAAAACACAAAAAACACAAAAACTGATCATATCAATATGCAGTGGGGAAAAGGGTAAATGAGAGAGAATCTTTACAAAAATGAGAACTGAGAAGACAAGGCTCAGGTTTTCAAATAGATGCATTTCTTGATGAGCATTCAGAACCCAGGCAGAAAAATGCCTGACAGAATGTGTATTTCTTGTCAACTTTGAGTTAAATTTTGAAATATGAGCTGCAAAGTTTAATTACATAAATCTCCAAGAGAAGTTATAAGGATTAGATTAGTTAATATTTGCAAAATCCTTACTACAGTTTTTGTCACATAGTAAGCACTGCAAGAGTTTTCTTTTAGTATTTTTAGCTCAGTTGGTTCTTGCACAATCTTATGAGATGGATACTACTATTATTCCCTTTTCATGTTTGTTTCTGAAGGATAAGTCACTTGCTTGGGGAAACTACATTTTCTCACTAAATACAGTTTTGGTGAGACTCTCTTTGAAGTGACGAAGGGGTGTGCTACAACACAAACTGGTCTCTTCAGAAGCAATCTCCCTTGATTTTGAATTTTAAATGGTTATGAGAACTGTTGGATTTAACCACATTGCACCTTAAATAGGGTGACCTGAATCCGTGGTATGTATCTTGGTTTCTGTGATTTCTGAGGCTGCTTCTTGAGCTTTTAATTTTTGAGCTACCTCATACCTTTCCAACATATTCTGTTGTTACCATTTGGTCTTGCATTGTTTTATGCTTGGGTGAGGGGGCTAGCAAACACTGGAGGGAACTGACAGTGCCTTGCTGTCAAGGTTGATCTGCTGATTCTGAGCTCATCCAGGGAAAGCTAATGCGTTAGAATCCTTTGTTTTGGGAGAGGGAGGATTTGAATGGCCCTATACAGACAGGACACTTGACTTCCCTAGTACAATAAAATCATCCTGACAAGGTAATATTTTCATCCAATTATTTTGTGTCTTCAGAGTAATGATTGCCTGTAAGGTATGTAGCATTTGTTTGAGTTCCTATGTTTATCTTATAACATTCTTGTAAATTTTTTGTAAGATTGTCTGAAAATTCTATTTGTAAATCTGATCTTTATTGCTTCTTACTGTGCCCAAATATCACTGACTACTTAAGGGACAGGATCTTGTATTTTTCTACCCATCAGGATCTGTCAGTTTTTTAGCTTTGCTATGTGTATCCAAAATTATTTCTGACTATTCCCTACCAGATTCAGCTATCTTGTTTTCTTGAACACCTGCTTTCTGTTCCATCTTCCATGTGTTTGCTCATGCTGTTTTCCTTCACTTGAAATGCTTTCCATCTTCCACTTCATCTTTTAAAATCCTACACCTTCAAGTCTCAAGTGATCCTCTTTCCTTTTATGTCAATCCATGTTGATTTCTCTCTGAATTCCCATTGCTCTTATAATCAGCACCTCACAGTATAGCAATTATTTCATGTGTGGATGTTTATTCATACTTCCATGGTGAGATTCAGGTACACAGTGATTGTTTCCCCCCCCAATATTTCATTATCAAAAGTTATAAACATAAAAAAGCTAAAGGAATTTCACAGTGTGAACCATCACATACCCATCCAGATCCTACAATTAACAGCTTGCTGTATTTGCTTTATCACATATATATCCTTCTACCCATGCCTTCATGTATCCATCCATCTATCCATCCATTATTTTACTTTATTTTTTGTGAGACATTACAAAACAAGTTACAGAAATTGGTGTATTTCACCTCTGACACTTTAACATGTCTATCACTAATTACAGTGAATATTTTTAATGATATTTTTGTGACCAACATTTCAATACTCCATAGTCTGCACTAGGATATTGACCACATCATAGGAAATCAACTTTGCCCATTGGGTTGAATTTCAATATCACTCTGAAAGCCATTAAAAATTAAATGTATGAAAGGCCAGATAAATAGAGTCTAGAGTCTCGGAAGCATACAGAGATGGATGTGTTTCACAGAGCTGTGAAAGAGACATACCTATATGTAGCTTGTACTAGCCCAATTTGTGACCTGCTAAATATATCCTAGGAGAATGTTCAGACAAACTTTTAGAAGGCACTTGGCTGAGAAATCAGATAGGCCACCATCTGACTGACTGAAGTACTTACATGGGTGGTGCTATACTGTGTGCTTAAGAGGCACAAGAGGGACAATCCAGTTTATTTAAAGATACATTGAATAGGTGATAGAATAGGCATAGGCTAATAAGTGGGACTCACATACAGCAGTTTGTGGCAGCCTGCTCCATTGTACCCTGCTGAGTGAAATCTAACTCCTTTACAGAATAGCGTACATTTCATATAGACATTTTGAGCCCAGGCAGATGAATCTGCAAGGAGGCCGTTCTCCTGAACATGTGCAGGTGGTGAACTTCTGACATCTTATTAGGAGAAAGAAAGTTATAGTGTTTCTCAGATTTGGTATTACCTTTTAAAACATATTATTATAGAAGTCATTATTCACCCTGACACTTCTTCCTATATCTGAAATATATCTGTATCCATATCCACATCATGTATATTTATATCCACATACACCCCCCATTCTTCAATTGACAGGCTCCTTCTTGCCTATGTATCTCTGATCATCCTCTTTGGAGAATCCTCTCCTGACCTTTTTACTTAAAAGGGATGCTCACTCTTCCCATTATACCTTCTCTCTGCACTCTATTTCAACTGGGATACATAACAATTACTAACTATGTATTTGTTTACTTACTTCTCACCTTTCTACTCTAGTAGACTAAAAGTTTATGGTGATAAAACCACATTTTTCTCTTCTCCTGTATGATTAGAGGCTATCAGACTACCTGATCCACAGTAAGACTCCTAATTAAAGACTCCTATATACTAAATCATATATACAGAAAATATATAAAAAGAAAAAAATTATTCCAGTATTATTCTAAATGCTTTGCTATGTTTGACTTCTCCCTTGGCCCTCTTCCTTGTCCATTTCCTAATACTTGGCCCCTTGCTTTGGAGCTGCACTCAGACTTGAATTTCCGGACAATACCACAAGTTATAAAATCATCTATGCCATCTCTGAAAACTCCCATTCATTTAGTATGCTGCTCTCAGCTAGGGGCTAGGAGAAAATTATATCTGATGGAAGAAACTGACCACAAGCTGTGAATGATTGAGGATCTCACTTAATGTGTTAAATCTCCTGAGAATGTTTATGTATTATAAGAGTGGTAAACTCTGGCACTGTGACTAAGCAACTTAAATAATTTCAGACACTTCATGTGATAAAGACCTAAGGATTTAGTTGACTAAAAGCATAATCTGAATGGTCTGAAAACTGAGTAAAGTGAATTCCTTCTTCCTTGAGTGCATAGGGATCACTTACACAGGGAATACTGACTTCCACTGTCTGTGACAGCTTATATGGTAGTTGATATAATGAAGAGTATAGAGAATAATTAGGATGGTGAGGCTCTCCCAGATTATATCAGTTGAGGAAATGGTGAGAGGCTGGGAACATTTACTTTATAGCAAAAAAGAATTAGGGAAGATAAGTAAATTTGCTTCATTCATTTGAAAAATATTTATTGAATATATACTATAAACTAGTTCTAAATTAAGTTCTGGGGAATAACAGTAATTAAAACACAGCCCACTCACATAGAACTTGGATTCCATGGTTAAGGAAATAGCAGTAGACTATGAAGTAGAAAAGGGAATATATTTATGGATTTATGCTTTTTCTTTTCTTTTTTTTTTCTTAAAAAGCACATAGGGGACATGCAATGTACATGAGACTGCATGAAGAAATATATTTAATATAAATAAATCTCAAACATCTACAGAGACTGCAAACCTGGAAGGAGATGCTTCCTGGGATAGTAAGTTCTGTTACTTGTAATATTTAGTTAAATTATCAAGATTCAAGGTGGTTGTGGATGAGAATCCATGAGACTTGTTCATAGGTTCTCTAAGATCTATAATTCTTTGTTAGTCAAGATCACAAATTTTCACTTATGATGACCAGAGAAATTAGCATGATTGTTCTCATAAAAAGCAGTGCTTCAAGTCAGGCTTGGAAAAAAGGAGTCATTTGATTTGGACTTCTTGATCCTTTCACAAAAGAAGGGATGAAGAGTTCTGTGGGCCTGGCATAATGAATAAATAACTGGTAACTCTTTTCTCTAAACGTAATAGGAAGTAAAACAATGGTCACATAAAGAAGAAAGATAAGGTTGTAGTAAGTCATCTATAAAAGCAGACATAGGAATGGGGGTAAAGAGTTCCAAACATGAACTCTAGTTTTAACTTTGTTATATTTCCTTGAGTCATGTGGCTCTAAGAAAGTCCATTTACCTCTCTGGCATGGAGTTTTCTCAGCAGAAAAATGAGAGGTTGAACTATATTATCTTTAATACAACTTTTAGGTATCACATTTAAATGTTTTAGAAATCATTAAAATATATTTTTGTAAGGATGTTTAAGTATTTTGGACTATTAAGGTAAAGTTCTAGAAATAATATTGACACCTTTTCAATGGATAAATTAGAATTAACTATACAATCAAAGTATGACTCTTCTGATTCCTGAAACTAGCAATAAATCCAGCAATGAAAACTGTCTTAATAAGCACTGAGACTTCATATTTCTGAACAACTCCCATGTAATATTTTAAAGCAACTATTCCCTCAAATAATAAATATTATTGTAGTTATCTTCTTTTTTCCTATTCCATGAATTGAATCTCTTAAGTCCATTTCAACAAAACTGGTGATTCTAGAGACAGTGCATATCTAAAAGACTATATTTTTGCTTGAGAAAAATCTGAAAAATCATATATTAATCTGCATAAATCTTTTAACTGGAAATACTTGTTTTAATATAACATCTCTGTCTTATTAGATAGAAGGAAATTGTGTTGAACTTTCCTGCTTTTCGGGACCTAAAAAAAAATGTGCCTATGATAGAATATATTTGACCTAAGTAATTTTCAAGGATAAAAGTATCTTTTCTAAAAGCTTTTTGCAGAATACCTAATAATTACAGCCTAATGAATTTTAAGTAACAGAATGCCATGGCTTCTTCATAATAGCAAATACATTAAAACTTTGACTTGCAATAAGTACAGTAGCATATAATTCATAAATGTCTTTAAAACATCTTTAACTTCACTATACTTACATATTATGTAGGCTAAGTAAAAATAATTCTATCTACCCCTTTTGTTATATCCAGAATTGACAGATGGTATACTGATTCTACTTTTCTTTCAATATAGCATCACAATTAAAACATAATTTTCACTAAATTTTGTGAAATTCCCTGAAAGAAAGTGGTAATTGCATAAGGCAAAATTGAAAATAGAAAATAAAGTTTTAGGCTTTGTAGACTTTTTATTTTTATAGTAATCAGTTGAATTTTCAACACTGTTATGTTCACTAATTTGATGAAGTATATTTTAGAATTAAAAAGTATATTTTAGAATTAAAAAGTTAGGGAATTTTTGGTGTGTCTTATGCTCAACCTGGTACCTCTTTTTGGGAAGCGGTAGCTGAGGAGACTTTGGCGTTCACCATGGCTGATGAAAAGCCCAAGGAAGGAGTCAATACTGAGAACAATCATATTATTTGAAGGTGGCAGGCAGGTGTGGTTCTATGGTGTGGTTTAAGATTAACCACTTAGTAAACTAATGAAAGCTGGTTGGGAATAATAGGGTTTGTCAATGAGGGAGATCAGATTCCTATGTGATGGGTAGCCAATCTATGAAATTGACATGCCTGCACAGCTGGAAATGGAGAATGAAGATGTAGTTGATGTTTTATGGCAGCAGACAGGAGGTGTCAACTAAAAAGGAACCTACTACTTTACTCCAGAACTCTGTTCCTCCAGACCAAGAAGACCTCGTCAGTGAGAAAACTGCAATTAGGTTCCACCACATCCTGACTACTACATACAGTTTTCTCTACTCTTTCGTTTTTCCTTCCTCACTCCTTAGGTGTGCATAAAGTAACTATTTCTGTGCACAAGCAAATTGCAGTTTTTTGACTAAATGGCCAATGGTATGTTTGGATCAACATCAAAAGGATATTGGATGGGGAAAAATACTGTTCTATGAAAATACCCCCTTTCTTTATTAGTGGCATGCTCATTCAACTCTTATCTTTATATTCCAGTAGGTTACTTTGTCTCACTGTTTAACAAAAAATAACAACAAAAAAAATCCTTGTATACCTTGTTTGATTAGAGGATTTTTAATGCTTTTCATTTATCATTGTAAATCTAAGGACAATTTTATAACATTTTTGTATGTAGCTGTTGGCAATCTACTTTAAATGGGGATAAATTACTGTAAAAGAAATGAATCCTAAATAGTTTTTCCTTGAAGTCAAGCATCTTGTTGTTTAAATAAAATTCTTGATTTAAAAAAAGTTATGGAGTTTTTGATATGTCTTAAAGGTTTCATAAAATGTGCAAAGTATGAAACATTTTCCTTACATTTATTGTCTATAATATAGTACATGGTATAGTGGGTGGTGATTAGAGTGAGACTCTGGAATCAGACTTCCCAAGTAAAAACTGTGGTCTCACAGTCCCCTCAGGCTCTATGTATTTTAATGTCCTCTTTTGAATGATTATAATAATACCTCAATGGGTGGATATTAGGAATAAATAATTAAATCCAGAGAAAGAGCTTAAAGTGTGGGTGTAAAGTAGTAAGAGTTTAATTAGTGGTAGTTATTTTATTTATTATTTTTTAAAGGATTTTATTTATTTATTCATGAGAGACACATACAGAGAGAGAGAGAGAGAGAGAGAAAGAGGCAGAGATACAGGCAGAGGGAGAAGCAGGCCCCATGCAGGGAGTATCCTGGGACTCCAGGATCAGGCCCTGGGCTGAAGGCGGCACTAAACTGCTGAGCCACCCAGGCTGCCCAGTTATTTTATTATTAATATAATCACTTAAGTATTTTTTAAAGAAAAAAAATGAGAATCAATAACTTTTTCATCTAATCTTGAAGGTCCTCTACTAACGTCATTCCTTTTGATTTTGCAACATGACTTCTGGAGTTCTCATAAGGCTTAAGTAAATTTTCTAATTTCTTATATGAACATTTAATCACTTGTGTTATTTGCTTATGTCAACCTCTGCCTAAATAATCTAAAAAGCTAAAATTCCATGGCCTTCATCTATTTAACTGATCTCTATTAGCAAGATTTCCATGATGAAGTCCATCTAGTTGTTTTTCTCCTACTTGTCCCATATTCACACCTCACATGTTTGTTTGGTTTTGGAGATGAAGTAATTATCCTTCTGAAAGGCCAGTAGAGATTATTACAAGAGTATCAAAGAGTATCACAAAAGCATGCTAGGAGTTAAGAGTAAGGAAGAACACTAGTCTAGACTGTCTTCTAGAGGAGGTAGGCTTATAGGAAAGATAGTGAACAATTAGGAGAAATGAATAGAGAGAACATTTCAGGGGAGAAACTGTAGCAGTAGCTAAAATGAATATGGTAGGAAAATGTAGGACTGTGTTTGGGACCATGGCTTTGGTGGAATGAGATAGTCCATGTTAGTAATAGAGGATAAAGATGTATAGGGAAGAAGCTGATAAAGGACCTTGATTATAAACCACATAATCTGTCCTCGAAAGAGATGATGATGGAAGGACTCCTTATAGATGTTCTGATTTGAGATTATTTCCTTTTAAGAGTATTTTAAGCAGGAAAATCTGAACAAAAATGAGCTATGTGGGGTGGTGGTTAAATATAAGAGATCTAGAATAAAATTGTATAGGTGAGAAAACCTTGCTTCAGTTACTATTTACATGACCTTAGATAAGTTTTTTTTTTTTTTTGACCTTAGATAAGTTAATCTCTTTAAGACCTAGTTTACTTTTCTCTTAAATGAGTATTACAAAAATAACTACTCCTTAAGGATATTGTGAAATTTAATGAGATTGTGTGTAAAAGTATTTATCATAGTGCCCATCATGTAGGTGCAAACTATTATTACATTGCTGTTAAGGAGTGTGAATAAATGAACTAGATTGAGATTATTATGCTAGTGAAGTTTCCAGTACATCTTTATAGATACAATCTTGTTTGTTTGGATCCATCCAAAACTTACTAGCTATGTCTATCTCACAGTCATCCAGACAGATTTCTCTCCTGCTGACATGATAACAAATTTGTTTTTGTTTTTTTTTGTAATACAGACTTTTTTGTGCCCACTTCATGGTCTTAGCCATTTGCTTCTTATACCACATAACAGACAGAGCCTGCTCCTGGTCCAAGTTCATCACTTTCCCATCTATGAAACTAAAACGAGATGAGCTTAACAAGCAAGGAATTTCAAAAACATTTGCAATTAACCTATGGCCCAATTAACACTGAAAAGGCAGTGACTTTCAGAATAAGCCACTGGGAACATCTCCAACTTCACACAAAATATATATTTTTTGTCCCCAAAACTTCTTTATAGATTTTAAAGATACATTGGAATATATGCTGTGTTATCATATAGCTCTGTGAACAGCTTTTGTATGGCATCTTTCCAAGAAATAGACAACTGGATGGTGCCTAAACCATGAATGTAAAGGAGAAATGTTGGAAGAGAGGTGAAATAATGGAGATTTTTACTTTCACTAAACATATTGTATCTCCCTCAAATATAATCTTTGAACAATATCCATGATGGGAATTTAATAAATGTAAACTGATATATATGATATTTGAGACCTGCCTATAGATTAGAAAGCATACTGCTAGTAATGTACAGGAAAATTCCACAGGGAGAAGGAATAGATATGATGTCTTTGATCTTCCTGTCCATTAAAAAAAAGGAGTCAGCACATGAAATTCAACAGATAGAGCTGTGGAAAACTTTGGAGGACATCCAGAAAATAGTGCCTAAAATAATTAAATGCTCAGAGAACAAAACTGTGAGGAAGTAAGTTTACTTAATTGGAAGGAGATATATCTGTAGAAAACTTCATTAATTTTTTTTGAAGTGTTTTTGATGAAATGCTATAAAATAAAATAAAAAAGTAGTGAGCAATTTTTCTGGTCCTAGGGCAGCAATAGAAGAAATAGATTTATATGGATGATAAACCATAATAATGATACTAATCATTTGAGGGGCACTTGATGCTTTCCAAAAATGCTCATATAGATAACACTCATAAGAGCCTGTAGAGCAAAACAGTGAGTGTTATTATCTTTATCTTTCAAAGAAAGGAGAAGACAAGACTTCTTTGTAGTTATACAGAGAATGCTTTGCTTCCTCACTTCCCTGTTTATGGGTGCTATTCAGGTGCCCTGTGCTCATTTTGAATTATAATGAACATATAAAGATCTGTCATTTTTGCCTTAAATCCAGGTACACCCTATTTGGACAGTGGTCTACGATCTAATGATAAATCACAAAATAGCATTATTTGTGATTATTTATGTCCATGCTGATACATAGCTACAAAATTGGCATTTGGGGTTTTGATGTAATTAGTATTGAGTTGCTCTTCCTAAGAGTCACTGCTTCTTTAGGTGATTTGGGACAAGAGTAAGTAGAAGCATTTCATTAATATGGGTGAACTCAGTCCTCTAGTTAGTAGAGTGGGGAGTTAGAAGGGGTGTTGTGATATATGCCTAGTTTATTTAAAAACAACATTAGTTTGCTTATGTGTAAGTCAAACCCAAGGGTCTTGGACTTCATTAGCTATTAAGTGGTGATGTAGCCATGAGCCTCACCAGCTGTAGTGGATGCTGTGGTATGCTGCCATGAGTCTCCTAGCAATGGGACAAAGGCCCAAGTCCCCTTGACTCAATTCAGGAAACTATGAACATCCCTACTCCAGAACTTCCCTTAGAGTCAGGTGAAGCCTCTGTTGCAATTGCTCTGCAATTCAACTTCTACCTCTTCTCAGTGCTGTGTCTTTCAGTGACTTACAGATGTTGTTTTGAAAAGCACTCTGTAATAAGCTTCCTGCATGCAAATCCCTACTGTCTATTTCCAAAGAACCTGATCTAAGATAATGGTTATTAAATCTCAGTGGCTGAGACTTAACTGTAGGAATTATAGTCCATTATAGAATCTCCTTCTCCAAATATTTTTAGGAATCCTCAGGACTGCTTGCACATGTGTGTCCAAGGATCAGCCTTGCTCATTGGCAATTTCTGAAAAAATTTTAAAATATTTATTTATTTATTTTGGAGATAAAAAGAGACATGGGGTGGGGGAGGGGTGGAGGGAGAGGAATACTCAAGTAGACTACCCACTGAGCACAGAGCCCAATGTGGGACTCAATCCCAGACCGTGAGATCATGACCGGAGACAAAATCAGGAGTTGGCTGCTTAGCAACTGAGCCACCAAGGTGCCCCACTCATTGATGATTTCTGCACAAACAACCTAAAACTTCACCTTCTCTTGTTCAACAAATTCTCCACAGAGGCTATGCCAAGCTGGAATTGTGTTTCCATCATTTTCTCTGATGCTTATATACTAGAAGAGCTAGAATTTTCTTTTAGAAAATTTGCCCCTACTGCACTGTATTGGCAAAAATGAGTGTCATTGCTAGTACAAGGCAAGCAAGAGAGTGATTCTTTGCTATTTTCTTCATTTGGGAGATGGGAAGAGATTCTCAGAGCATGGGTGAGTTCATCTCAGTCTATCACATAGGATTGGAAACTTTTTCCCTCCAAATGACAGGAGCTTTATTGAGGTGTCTAGTAAGCTCTTATGTGAATTTTTATGGTATTTTCTATAGGGTTTTGTCCTGGAATCTCCTTTTTATCTTTGTAACATCTTGTCTTTGAAGGTAGGATTGGGATTCAAATATTACTAGAAATTAGAATTAAGCCAACTATTACCAAGTTGAAAAGTAGGAGGGACCAGGACAGAATTTATACCAAATACTATAAAACAAGAATTTACTGTCTCTTATGGAGGCATTAGATTATCTGAAGAAATATTATTAGATTATCTGAAGAAATATTAGAAGTCTTTGTTCTACATTTATTGAGTTCAAACACTTTGGCTTAGTACCAGTACCTGTCTATGAAACCAGCTTTCAAATTTAAAAATTTAGTATATCTTTTGAAAAGTCTTAAGCTATTCTTAGAATCTGTGTTAGGTAGAACAGAGTTACAGATGTTAAATTGTAAAACAATTTATCTCAATATATATATTCTTTTTATTCAGTATATTGATGAAGTCAATTTGTTGAGGAAGAAGCTTTCATAGCTTCTTTTAGCTTCATTTAGAAAGTTGAGTGGCTGGCCATTTTTTTAAATAAATAAGATTGTCTATATTTTGAGGCTACTCTGTAAGAATTGTTCTACGGAAGTTAATTAAGATAAATATGTTGTTAAGGATTAAAGCCTACCACTAAGAATAGGACTTAAAGAACTTTCACATAAAATATCTTTCTTGGTAGCTGTTTAAAGGCAGTAATCAAATATCCTCTAACCATGATGATGGATCCCATTTAGGGGGAGCTGTGAGTCCTATAGAAGCAGGTTGAAAAATACATAGGATTTAAATCTGAATTGCCAATTTACCACTTCTTTACTTAATAAACAAATAATCCCTTGACATTTTCTCATGAATCTTATTCTTTTTTAACATGTTAAATCCCTTTAGCTGCCCTGTGTGGCATTTGTTTCCTGTTACTTTCTTATATAATCTTGTCTTTTTAAAAAATGTTTTTATTTATTTGTTCATGAGAGACACACAGAGAGAGGTCGAGACATAGGCAGAGGGAGAAGCAGACCTCCAGTGGGGAGCCGGATGCGGGACTTGATCCCACGACGCTTGGATTACCACCTGAGCCAAAGGCAGATGCTCAACCACTAAGCCACCCAGGTGCCCCTATAATCTTGTATTAAAGATGATATGTACTTGCATTTTAGGATTACAGAGAGAAAAGGCTTTTAGGGATTGCAGTTCATTTTGCTGTATACTCTGCCACTGTACAAGAATAGTTCCAACTTAATAGCCTTAACAGTTGTAGAAATCTACCATTAACAGTAAAGGATTAAGAAAATGTGAAGCTTTCTTCAGCATACATTGATAATTCTCAAAAGAATTTCTTGGCTTTTATTTTAGTTTATTGTGATTCTCTGCATTAGAAATCACAATATTTGATGATGGTTTGCTGAAGAGCTAAATATCCTTTCACCTCAAACTTTATGTTCCCACTGTAGTCAATCTCCATATAATTTCTCCCATGAGCCACGGTGTTATTCTATACCATGATGTCATTGTTTATCCTCTTTGATCTGCTGTCCCTTTGGTAAATTTCTAATCTTTCTTCAAAATATAGTTTATTTCTCATGTTACAGATGTACTTGTCAACTGCTATCTTCCTTTCTCTTTAGTAGGGTCTTTGTGGTTGCTCGGAGGCCTTGAGGGTCAGTCAGTTCTCTGGCTGTCCTGGCATCTTAGCACACAAGAAAATCAGGAGTTATGGACCTGATCTTCACTTTTGTAACTTTGTTAACAGCCATTCCATTTGGACAATTTGAACTGAACTGCACAATTAAGAGGAGAAAGCATGTGATTACATAGTCAATCACCTGAAATTTTTTTATATTACAGGTGGGTTGAGTCCATAACTGACACATATTATCCAGTGAACATACTGTGTAGACTTAGCTTCACATTCAGATTATGATGTCTTTATTTAGAAAGCTCCATTCTATTTCTGCCTCACTGAGCACCAAACTGACACGTCCTTGTTTCTCAAGATACATGCAAATTTTAAATACAACCATACATGCTAGCAGAAGACTAAACCCAGACAGTACTGAAATCACCAACTTCTGGACCCACAGACTTCTAAAAGATTTTCTTAATCTTACTTAATGAAAGAAATTTGATTTTTTTAGTGGCTATTCCCAATTCAAAACAAATAAGCTACATTATAACTTGCTGTCCAGCTAGTATTGGACATGTTATATATGATTAGTGTATTAAGTGTGGATAAAGGAACAACAGCAATGTTTAGATATATGTATTTATGCGCAAGTCAATGTAATTATGAAGCATTATGCTGTATTTCCCATATTTAGCTACAGTTTTCCTACATTTCTTCTAAGAAATACCAGATGGAAGTGTTGATGGAAAAGATACAGAAATTAATATTGAAGTGATGAAGTTTGACCTTTTTAAGATGAAAAGCTTGCCAAACTTTCCATATTGACATGGCAACGTTTTATGAATAAATCTAATATCTTATAGATTTAGCACAGTTCAAAAGTCACCATCTGTTTCAAGAAGTGAAGGTTCTTGCTATTACGTAGTTTCTGGGCATTAAGACTGAAGGCATGCAATCCATAGTTTTTATAATATTAACTATCAGGAATGTGCGAAAAACCTTTATATTTTAAAAAATCAGAGACATCAAAGACATTTGAGTTACTCTCAAAATTAGAACTGATAATACATTAAGGGTATTCTTTCTTTTTACATTAACTTGGGTAATCTCCTGATCATTCTCTGTATGGAGTTATATAGGTTAATAGTATCTGGGCAACAAGTTGTAATACAGAGAATGTAAGTGGGGAAAAAGGGAAAGCGCTGGAGGCTGATTTTGAGCGCAATTGTCTTAAAGGCCTCTGATGCTACATATAGGTATTATGAGAACTTGTCATTTGTTCCTTTTCTTATTTTGCACAAGTTATTTAACACTAAATCTCATTTGATACAGTCAAAAGTATTCCGACTCAGAATTCTTTTTACTTCCCGTTCTTTAAGGTTAATGCTAGCTTGGCATTATCTAAATTTATTTTCTACTTTCTTAATCAAACAATGGTAGGAAATATGCTAATTAAAAAAATAAAAAGTAGTGTGCACCTATATGTACTCACACAAGTACACAAACAACATATATACATATACTTCTACCTATAAGAGGTTTTTATTTTTATTTATTTATTTATTTATTTATTTATTTATTTATTTATATATTTTTTAAAATTTATGATAGTCATACAGAGAGAGAGAGAGAGAGAGAGAGGCAGAGACACAGGCAGAGGGAGAAGCAGGCTCCATGCACCAGGAGCCTGACGTGGGACTCGATCCCGGGTCTCCAGGATCGTGCCCTGGGCCAAAGGCAGGCACCAAACCACTGCGCCACCCAGGGATCCCTATAAGAGGTTTTTATTGCAGAGAGATGAGGCAAAAATCAGTCTATTCACAATACTCAAAAGCAGTTTTTTTCAGTTTATTTTGTTTTCTGCACCAAATATCTAACAAGGTTACATGTCAAAAATGCTTGCAATGGTTTTATCTGATGTTTGAGTTTGAGCAAGTTCTAAAATTCTTGTTGCCCAACTGTTAGAAACTTCCAGCCTCTGTTCAATTGATCTTCAACCATGCATGCCTTCCTTTACTCTACCAGATATTAAAAAGTTGTTGATTGGGATATGTAGTGCTGATGCTCATGCAATTCTTGGTCAAAATCCACTTGGTTTTGGCTACCCTAAGAGTTTGTTAACCAAAATGAATCACTAGATATTGGAATGTGCCTTAGATATACATGGATAATTTTACACCTCTGGATAAGTCTTTGAGAAATCTAAGGAAGGGAGAATAGGCTGTGTGGATTTAAAACATGCAGATAATAACACACTAAATAAATTACCTGAGGAATGACACGGGACTTCTTTACAGAACAAAATGCTGCATAAAGAGTCAGCTTTTGTATAGGACAGACACAAAAGGAGCCAGAAAAATTTAAGCTTCAGAAACTTTAAAAAGTATATATATATATATATATATATATATATATATATATATATATATATACAATTTTTCTGAACTTCTGCAAAGGAGAATAACCCTTGTGAAAACTAAGACTCTCTCTATGTGATCTCTTTCAAAATTTGTTGAAATGAAAGACAAAGTGTGCATGAGTATGAATTATAATCTACCTGTAGTACTGTGATCTCTGCTCTGTTTCATTTAAGAAGAACTTCTATCTTGATACTGAATTGACCTCAATCACTACAAGTGGCTTATTCAAGTTTGTTCTATTTCTGCCATCTATCTACAGGTACAATGCAAATTTAGGAGGAAATACTCTCATGTTTATTCTCAGTGGCTAATAACAAACAAAAAATCAAGTCATTTTTTAATGTTTACCTTAGAGCTCATTCCACTTGTTTTTGAAAATAAGTTCTTATCAATCATGCTATGGTATTTTATTTCCAAGAACCCTTAAATATAGAAGAAATTCCAACAACATTCAAATAGTTAAAAAGGACCTTAACTCACATGCTTTTTTTTTTTTAATTTAAAAAATTTTTTTATTGGGGTTCAGTTTGCCAACATATAGCATAACACCCAGTACTCATCCCATAAAAGCATGTGAGTTCCATCCACCATTTGCTTCGATGTGGATGGAACTCACATGCTTTTTAAGGACAAATTTGTTTTGAATTTGCAATAACAAGTATCCCATTAGAGAAAATTAGGATAGCTAGAAAGAGCTGTACAGAAAGACCCTTTTAATGCTAAGTTGTGCCCAGTTAAGGATGGAGAAGTAAGAGTGGAGCAAGAAAGACAGAGAGAGAAGGTGACATAACAACTGGACTATAGGGATCAAGCAAAAGGCAGTCATAGATCAAGGGACATACACTAAGGCAGAAATGAGAAGTCTCAATGTGTGTGTCTTTCCATTTTTCCTCCACTCTGGCAGGAATCTTCTCTTAGGTGAGTTGTATCTCATCACTTTAAACTTCTCAGGGGCTTTATGTTCTCATTTATTCCTTACTTTTCTATGTAGTAACACCTTCCGCTCAAAGTCCAATCCACAATTAAACATGCTCAAATCTCTCATCTTACATTTTCCTCCTCTTGACTCCTCACCTCTCTCTAGTGACCAACTTAACTCTTTTTGTACTTTCACAGTAAAAGTTATTGAAGAGTTGCCTAGTGTATACTGTTCTTCATATTCATTACATAAGCTTAACTAATTTATATAATATATAATATACAACATATAATATAGTCCTAGGTCAGCCTTTAACGTAACCTACTGTCACCTCATTGTCTTTGTAGGATGCTGCCTATAAGACAAAGCAGATTTGCATTTTTGTTTCAGTGGAGATATCTCTCACTTTCTAAATTTGAATAAAATTAATTGAAAGACTTGGAAAGCCCTTGCTCTTCAGTTTCACTAGGAGCATCAGCATTTTTAAAAGGATGGTTTCAACTTCAGGCTACCAAAGACTGCATGGTTTGAAGACCGCCTACTGGGATATTCTCTACTTAAAGGCAAAAAAATGAAATCATCCTTTTAAGAAAGTTTGACCGAAACAGAAATTACTTCCTACGTGATCAAATGTGCCACTGTTTGTATGAAATTATTACATTAGAAAAGATAATGTTATTAATCAAAATGCCTTTTAAACTGCTTTCTAAGTTATTCACCTTCTCATCTGGCTCTTTTTTTGTTGAGCAACTGCAGCCTTTTTAAAAATATTGTATTTATTTATTCATGAGACACACGAAGAGAGAGGCAGGGGGAGAAGCAGGCTCCATGCAGGGAGCCTGACGTGGGACTTGATCTCGGGTCTCCAGGATCAGGCCCTGCGCTGAAGGTGGCGCTAAACCACAGAGCCATCTGGGCTGCCCAACTGCAGCCTTTTGTAAGAGAGATGATTAAAGTAAAAGTTAAGTCCATTGCTCTGAAAATTTGTTTTGTCTGTACACAACTCTCTGTTCCCAAAGGGTTTGCCTAATTTAGGAATAGTAATTTCATTGCCTGAGGGTAATTTCGTTGCCTTCCTGTCATAACCAACTGAACTACCCAGCCTAGACACTCTCATTTCTTCCTTCGTTCTAACATTTACTGAGCATTTTTTCTGTCGGATGCCCTGCAAACCGCATTAAAAATGAGAAGCTTACTGTCCCTGCCTGGAAGGAGTTTCCATTTTCAGATTGGTGTCAATTTTCTTGATTTTATTTGCAGAGTGATGCAGACTCTGGGAAAGCTTATTTGATTTATATGACCTTCACAGGTTAGCCAAGATTCCTGCTAATCAGACTAACGCATCCAATTGTCATCTAACATATAAACTTGACACAATATGTTATTTTTAACTGACACAGAGTAACGTTAGAGACCATTATCACTAGATTGCTGTACTGATGAAGAATTTTAAATTCTTGGCTGCTACATGTAAATTGTGTCCAGTAATGCCCTTGGGATGTGACCATCATATTTAGCCATTTCTCTCTTCTGAGATTTCCTAATTCTGAAGTATGAATTAATTTCAAGACTGCCTTCCAAAAGTTTATATGCCCTAGAAAGACATTTCCATTTAATATTCAATTTTTTTCCCCTACTGGATTCTCTTTTTTCTGTGCAGAGTCAATGACTACCTCCGTCCCTTCCCCACCGCTACCAATTCTGAACAGCTATTTTCACTCAAAAGATATTTTGTTAAACAATTGAATTTGATATCCTTTCTCTTTTTCCTTTCCTTCCTCCCCCTTTCTTTCTTTTTTAGAAAGGGGGAGACAGATGGGGAGAGGGAGAGGGAGAGAGAGAATCTTAAGCAGATTCCCTGCTGAGCACGGAGCCCCACACTAAGTTGGGGCTCCATCTTAGGGCCTGGAGCTCTGTCTCACTACCCTGAGTTCATGACCTGAGCCGAAATCAAGAGTCCCACACTTAACCTACTGAGCCACCCAGGTGCACTGAACTAGATCTTAATCTCAGCTGAACCACATGACTCTTTAACCTGTTTATTTACTCCATGATATATTTTTTAAAAGATTGTATTTATTTATTCATGAGAGACACACAGAGAGGCAGAGACTCAGGCAGAGGGAGAAGCAGGCTCCCTGTGGGGATCCTGATGCGGGACTCGATCCCAGGACCCCTAGGTCATGACCTGAGCCAAAGGCAGAAGCTCAACCACTGAGCCACTAAGGTGCCCCAGCTCCATGATATTTTCAAAGAAATTGATTTTGTATATAATTTGATTGCCATTGAGTGGTATCAAATTATACTTTAATTTGTACTTTTCTCCATCAAAATGAAAAAAATGATGGCAAAACAACTTTCAGATGGACCTTTTTGTCTTTCTTTTCAAATGTGAGTGGCTATTATACATACAAATAACATTTAAAAAATAAGGTTCAACACTATAATTCAAAGAACTACTGTGGAGGACTTACCGTACTGTGATGGGGATGAATACATTTGTGTTAATGCTATAATTAGCAGAAAGAGTCAAGATATTTTGAGAACTTCCACATCCATATTTAACCATGGGCCTTCCTTCCACAAGAAATAAATGAATAAAGTGTTGTCCAATATTCTTCTCACTACCTTTAAAAACAAACATTACATGAAATTAGTGATGAGATTTATATTTTATTCAATAATAATCATTCTCTCAACGAATGTAATCCCTGCCCTCAAAGAATAATGGTTTAGTGAGATGGTAGGAATGTGATTAAATTATTCAATGTAATAATACCATATTAGGATAATACATTATTTTCTAAAGGCTGAGAATAGCATGGTGTTAACAGCATTGCCTTGATATGAGATTAACTTTCTGATTCTGTTCCTTAATAGCAAGATGATCTTATTCTGAGCCTCAGTTTTCTCATATGTTCTAATGGGCTGAGGAGAGCAAATAATTATTAGAACTACTGTGATAGTTAAAATAATAAATAAAAAGCATCTGGCACCTGTTGAATATTATATAATTTGGTTTATTATTATTGTTAATTATTTGCATTTTAATTTTAATGTCTTTCATAAAAATTGAAATGATAAAGAAATATATAAAGAAGAAAAAAGACATACTCTCCTTCCTCAAGCTCATTCTTTTATCCCACTTTGTGGTACTCCTTTCTACCATATATCTATACACATATGAATATTTATATAGCCCTCGTTTTATTTTTAAAAATGAAATAATGCGATAAGGAGCTTTATTCATCTTTCTCTTTTCATTTAATAATGAACTTTAGACATCTATGTAAGTACATAGTTTTTAACATTTTTTTAAAAAAAGATTTTATTTATTTATTCATGAGAGACAGAGAGATAGAGAGAGAAACAGACTTCTCATAGGGAGCCTGATGCGGGGCTCAATTCCCTGTACCAGGATCATGCCCTGAGCCAAAGGCAGACGCTCAATCGCTGAGTCACCCAGGCGTCCCATTCTTTTAACATTTTTAATTGAAGTATAATATAATAATAAATTCAAAAAAATCACTCAAATATTAAATGTACAGCTCAGTGAATTATTACAAGGTGAACCCACTCATGCAAATACCACCAACTTAAGAGAAAGAACATTATCTGCATTGTCAAAAGTCTTTTTTTTTTTTTTTTATTATAGTCACAGAGAGAGAGAGAGAGAGAGGCAGAGACACAGGCAGAGGGAGAAGCAGGCTCCATGCACCGGGAGCCCGACGTGGGATTCGATCCC
Organism: Canis lupus familiaris; assembly: GCF_011100685.1. Lineage (NCBI taxonomy): Eukaryota > Metazoa > Chordata > Mammalia > Carnivora > Canidae > Canis > Canis lupus. The sequence continues at coordinate 27,673,252 of NC_049233.1, forward strand.
GGGTCTCCAGGATCGTGCCCTGGGCCAAAGGCAGGCGCCAAACCGCTGCGCCACCCAGGGATCCCTGCATTGTCAAAAGTCTTATCAATCACTTGTTTCTTCCCTCTACCAAAAGTAACCACAATCCTAATGTTTAACAGCTATGGTTAATTTTGCTTGATTTAAAATTTCATATTAGTGAGATCATATTGCATATATACTGTTGTGTCTATTTACTTTTGCTCAATATTATGTTTGAGAGATAGCACCTATGGTAAGATTCATTTTCATTGCTTTAGAATATTCGATTGAATGAATATTTACAATCTAGTTATTCTTTTTGCTGTATATGAGCATCCTCCTTCCACCCCAGTTTTTGGTTATTATGAATAATGCTGCTAATGATAATCTTGTGTATGTCTTCTGTGCTGAATGAAGCACATGCATTTCTCTTGTGTATATGACCAAGAGCTAAATTGTTTATGATTAATTTAATAGCTATTGCCAGTTTTCCAAAATACCATTTTGATTTAACCCCTTACCAGCAGTAAGAGTTCCAACTGATCTAGTCTCACCATCACTTGGTATGATTGTTTTGCAGATTTTAACTACTCTGTGTTTATTTTACTGTAGCTTTCAATTTTAATTTTCCTCATATTAGTGAAGTTGAGCATATTGTCATGTTTGGTGGCTGTTTTGATATCTTCTTTTGAGAAGTGTTAGTTTTCATTTCTTGCTCACATTTCTATTTGATTGTTTGCTTTTTCTTACATTGTTGGAGTTATGTCTATGTATATATTTAATATCTAGGTCTATATACATATATGTGTATGTATAGCATACAAGCTCTTTGTTAACCATATTTATTGAAAATACTTTCTCCAATTCTGTGGACTGTCTTGCCAATTTAAGAGTGAGTTTTGTTGAACATGTGGTCTTAATTTTACCATAGGTCTATTTATTATTTCCTTCATAGTTGTAATTAATGATTTTTATGTAACCTTTAAGATATCTTTGCTTGCCTTAAAATAATAAAGCTATTTTATCTTTGGTAAGCTTTGTTTAAGATCTATACTGTGCCTAGCATTGATTTTTGTACATGATATGAAGCAGGGAGTTATGGTAGGTTGGATAACAGCCACCATAATGCCACCAAAAATAGTCATGTTCTAATTGTTGCAATCTTATATGGCAAAAGAGACTTTGAAGGTGTGATTAAATTAAAGATTTTGAGATGGGATTATCCTGGATTATCTGGTTGGGTCAAGAATTAGTTAACATGTGTCCTGCCAAGAGGGAGGTAGAGGGAGAGCTGATAATGGAAGAGGTCGAGCTATCAGACTATAGAGGGAGACTGAAGTGATGCAGCTACTTGCCAAGGAAAGATAAGCAACCACCAAAAGCTGGAGGAGGCAAGAACATCTTCTCATCTAGAGCTTTCAAAGGAGTACCAACTTGATTGAAGCCCTATAAGACACATTTGGCACTTCTGGCCTCCAGAACTGTAAGGAAATTGCTCTTGTTTTAAGCCACTAAATGTGTGGTAATTTACTACAGCACCCATAGGAAAACACAGGGGTCAATTGTAATTTTTTCCTCTTTTAGTTTCCAATTGATCTAAAATCATCATAGCAAATAATTCTCATTATGTATTTACTGAATTCTCAGATAATTGTGAAATATATATTTTTAATATTTTGAGATTGTCTCTTTCTTACCTTTTTCTTTTATTTGTTCTTGTGAATATACATCTTTTAAGATAAAAATTATTTAAATTAATTGTATTGTTTGAAAAATATATACCAGCAAAAGTATACTAAACCAAACTGAAATTACAACTCTTGCAAATGGCCAGCATTAGGGGCCCCTACGTGGTTCAGTCAGTTAAGCCACTGACTCTTGATTTCAGCTTGGGTCATGAGATTGAGCCCTGAAAGGGGCTCCATGCTGGATGTGGAGTTTGCTTAAGATTCTCTCTCTCTCTCTCACTTTTTTTTAAGAGTTTATTTATTTACTCATAGAGAGATACAGAGAGAGAGAGAGGCAGAGACACAGGAAGAGGGAAAAGCAAGCTCCACGCAGGGAGCCCGACGTGGGTCTTGAACCCGGGTCCCCAGGATCACACCCTGGGCTGCAGGCAGCACTAAACCACTGTGCCACCGGGGCTGCCCTCTCTCTCTCACTTGTGCCCCAACCCGCCACTGGCCCACTCTCTCTCTCTTATTTTTAAAATTTTTTATTTTTAAAAAGATTTTATTTATTCATAAGAGACACATACAGACACACACAGAGAGAGAGAGAGAGAGAGAGAGAGAGAGAGGCAGAGACACAGGCAGAGGGAAAAACAGGCTCCACGCAGGGAGCCAGATATGGGACTTGATCCTGGGTCTGCAGGATCATGCCCTGGACTGAAGGCAGCGCCAAACTGCTGAGCCACCCGGGCTGCCCTCTCTCTCTCTTAAAAACAAAAAGTCCAGCATTAATATTTGGTGAATATCACTATAGATACAAAGGTTGATAAATGCACAGATATATAGAGATAATTTTTCATTAGAGCAAAATCATATTATATACGTATTTTAATTTAAAGACTCTTTGATAAACTTAAAATCTATTGAGAAACCCCAAAAAGCTTTGCTTATATGATTTGCATCTTATTTATTTATTTATTTATTTATTTATTTATTTATTTATTCATTTATTTATGAACAAACAGGGGGAGAGGAAGAGAGAGAATCTCAAGCAGGCTCCACACCCAGTATATAGCTTGGTGTGGGGCTCATGGAGCTTGATATCATGACCCGAGCAGAAATCAAGAGTCAGGCACTTAACCAACTGAGCCACCTGGGCACCCTGGTTTGTATCTTTTAGTATTTCTTGGATTAGAATTTAAAACTGAAAAAAAATATTTAAGACAGAAAATTTTCAATTATTTATTGGTTAGCTTATTTAAACATCACTATAATAAAATCCATTATATATTAGCCTACGTAACATATTTTGTGAAAAGTAATTATATTTTCCAAAACAAAAATAATAGTGAGAGGAGGATTATTCTATACTTTTACAATCTTCTTCAATGTTAAGCTTAATAAAAGCTGTTAGATTCTCATATCCATTTCTCTTTTTTTAAGATTTTATTTACTTATTCATGAGAATACACAGAGAGGAGAGAGAGAGGCAGAGACACAGGCAGAGGGAGAAGCAGGCTCCATGCAGGGAGCCCGAGGTGGGACTCGATCCAGAGTCTCCAGGATCACGTCCCGGGCTGAAGGCGGCGCTAAACCGCTGAGACCCCGGGCTGCCCTCTCATATCCATTTCTATATTCAATTTGTTGTGAATTGTTGTTTTGGTTGAAGTACGTGAACTACACAGCCTCACACAGAATGTAATTGGAGAAAAGGGATTATTTAAATTGTCTTTTTATTTTGTTTTTTAAAAGATTTTATTTATTTGAGAGACAGACAGAGAGAGAGAGAGCATGAAAGGGGAGAAGGACAGAGGGAGAAGCAGGCTCCATGCTGAACAGAGAGCCCGATATGGGGCTTGATCCCAGGACCCTGAGATCATGACCTGAGCCAAAGGCAGACACTTAACCAACTGAGCCACCCAGGCACCCCTAGATTGTCTTTTTATATATATACAAATTGAACAAGTGGTAGTTCCTTAAAGTATAGCTGAAATGTGGAATCTGTAACTATACTAATAATCTATATTCTTTGTTACATTAAAATTCCATTGGTTTTTCTTGTATTCTATTTATTTTTGTAAAGATTTTATTTATTCATGAGAGACACAGAGAGAGGCAGAGACACAGAGGGAAAAGCAGGCTCCTTGCAGGGAGTCCAATGCAGAACTCAATCGCATGACCTCAGATCACACCCTGAGCTGAAGGGAGATGCTTAACTGCTGAGTCACCCAGGTGTACTGGTTTTTCTTGTATTTTCAATGAATATTTTATCCTTACATGACTTTGTAACATCATGCATTGGTTATCTGAAAAAGGTGGATTCACTGAGTCATGGGTATCTTTCAAATGTTGACATTTTTATATAATATTAAACAATCACATTAATTACAATTACTTCTGAACCCATCAGAAAGTATACTGGAGCTCTGAAGCTCACTGTGAAGAATATGCTTTCCAAAATTCTAATTTTTACTAGAAAGCTTGAGTTTTATCATTGGGAAACAAATACCATCAGCTGCTTTCCTTAAAATGACAGGCTTACTTAGTTTTTGAGAAAATGGCTGCAAAACACTCAAGCCTGAATAATCATAGATTATCTTTTAGTCATTTTTCAAGTCATGTTTTCATAATGGCTACTTCAACTAGCAACTTAAAAAATTTGCCAAGGGCTTTTTCTCAAGACAGCTATTTTGTATTGGTATGTATCAGACTTGCCTTATATATATTTTCCCTTTTATGTACAGCACGTTAAAAAGTTGTATATATATAGGGATAGAGAATTTTAAAAATTAAGGCATTTTTTACACCATTAGGACATTTTTCTGTCCATTTTTACTTTGAGTGCATAGGGGAGTAGAATAAAATGACTGAGTATGATCTGGGGGCATTGTCATGAGAGTGGTGTGCAAGATTTTATCTATTGTGACCTTTGTACTTTGAGTACAAATGTCAATCAACACGATGGAAAAGGCACATGTCTTAGTTTTATTAAAAAATAATTTTGAAAAAAATGTTGGTGTCATGGACATCTGATACTCAGGGATCTGATACTCAGGGATCTAGATAAACTTGAAATATCTTCATATTAGAGCTCACACTAATTTGAAAAGAAAAAAAAAGAAACCAGAGTGAAACTAAAGGTATCTCTGAACCACAGATAAATGTTTCTCTAACATCTCAATAAGAAATGTGAAGAAACCTAAGTTATCTCTCCCTCATGTCTCAGGCTCTCAAAAAGTGGAACACAAGCAACACTTGGGTTTCAAAGAATGGTTCAGAGAAAGGTAACAGGGGAAATTCTGAAAGAATCTGAAATAGAAAAAAAAAACAACAACCCAAAACTAGCTTACCCATTCATGTTCTCCTCACCTTTCTTTACCTTTGAGCTATTTTACAACTCTAAGTTGGTGAAAACTAATAATAATTCAAATTATTCTTATCTACAGCAACGCAAACTAATTGTGTCTGGTGAAATGTAACTGATTATTTCCCTGTAGGTAGACTTGCTTTCCATCTATTTGTAAATCTGCTTCAAAATTTCTTATTCTTATATACATATATCTCTGTTTCTTGACTTCTTTGAACTGATTGTAGTATCTTATCAGTTCCCTCATTAATTAATAGGTTAAAAAATTTTGGCTTGTGTTCATTTTACATATCTTTTTGAAAATTATCCTTTAACAAAGGAAAATAAGTTAATTTTAGTTTTTGCAGCTATGAGGTATATTAAGAGAAATTATATTATATATATTATATACATATATTACATTATAATAGCAATAAAACCAAAACTCCAAGGAGAAAAATTTGCCTAGAGTATAATGTAGAGGCGATTCCCCTGGTGTTAAACAACATAGCAGTCTTGGACTGGACAGAGATCCTCGCATTTATGGATGATCAGTTGGGAAGGAAGACAGGAAAGGATTCAAAATACAACAGAAAATAAGATAGGAATGGGGCATACAAAATCTAAGAAATAAAAACAGATTTTCCATAGAGTTCTTAATGCTATAGAACTTATTAAGAATATAAATTTAGTAAGAGAAACACAAAGTGAAATGTAATACAAAATAGTAAGATTAAATCAATATTGCAGAAGAAAAATTGGACAAAACAACATCATTAAAGATTTAATAACAAAGTACGAGTAGCAAAGGGCATAATGAACATGGTTGAAAATCACTCTTTTGAGATTCTCCTAAATGTTACTTTCTAGAGCCCACTCAACCCACCTAGGTTTTTATCACACTTCTGAGGACTTCAGCTGTACACCCTAAATTAGTCCAGTGCCTGACAGAGGGTGATGCAGCTTTACGTTTTCTGCCTCTCCTGAGATCCATTAGCAGTTTTTTGGGCTTCTATTCCTTAGTGTTTTCCCTTATTTTCTCCATGACTTCCTATTCAATTTCTTAGGCTGCTTTTCTCTGAATTTGAGAGCATAAGTAAGAATTTAGTATTACCTTTGACTCCTCTTTTTACTGAAGGGAAGAGGCTGGGGGCAATGAGAACACATTTAGAAACACAACACTCTGTACCAGCATCTTGTGTTTTCTCTCCTTGGATACATAAAAGGTTTTATCATAAAATGGCATAAAATTGTTTTTTCTGGAATTGTTGGCTTGTTCTCCACCTTCCCTTCCTTTTTGGGAGAGGGGTGGATGGTTCATTTTGTTATGCACTAAGGGACAGTCTGATATCCTCTTCCTTTCTCCATTTTTACTCAGAAGTTTCTATTACTTAATATTTCTAAAATACATTATGATTTCAGACTCATATTTTTGAGATAAGACTTAAAAATACAATATATGGAGTATAAGAGAGCTGAACATTTAGGTCAAGCTGTTGTGCCATATGTACAAGGTCTGTTTTTCAAAGCTTCAAAAAACTGAATTTTAAAGATTGATTATACACATTAAACAAGATATATGTAGTACAATGTAAGAATGAGTTATTTTTAAAGGAAGCTCAGCCACTAAAATCAAGGACAGGGATGAGCAATCTTATCCAAATACACCAACATCCCATTATGAATCAGAGCTACCCTGTGATACAGTACACAACAAGGCAGCTTTAATAAAGATAATGGGAATGAAAATAAACAATTAAGCATAGTTCTCCCTACAGTCTGCTATATAGTAAGTATAGTTTTAAACTTGTCATTTGGACTTATTCTATTAATAAGCAATTTCTTGCTTTATGTAAGAATACTTTTAAGGAAATTCAGAGTGTTTTGTTGGTCACATGTGATGGTAGTGGGGTGGTGGGGCAGGGGCAATGGAAGACCTGGGCTATTGATGTATTTGCATGATTCAATAGCAAATTATCCACTTCAGGAAATATAGGTCATATTTTTTTGATAGGCTGATTTCTTTTACTTTTGAATCAACTGATTTTGTATCACAAACCTATATTCTGCACTTAGAGAAGAGCTAGGAATAAACCACTCAAGGAGGAGTTGTCTGGTTTTCACAAATAGTACTGTTTTACGTTCCTATGTAGGGAAAAACCCACTTTTCTACTTTGTTTTTCTTTCCCATGTGTCTCCTTCACTCCTCACAAACACTTCACTTCTGGTTTTCAAATGTGTGGAGTTTTTTCCCCCACACCAAGCAATTCTCTGTGACACTACTTGGGTGTCCTACAATTTAATTCAGCTTAGACACTATCTACCCAGAGACAGTGTCAGACCCTATATGTTAAGATCCTCTGTCCCATAAGACTGCTGGCCCTCTCCCCAACACATGCTTCAGACGTCAGCTTCAGACACCAGTGCTTCTCACCACCTGGCTACAGATCAGAGGTCCAAAAGTATTTCTCCTTGGGTTTGATTAATTTGCTAAAGTTATTCACAGAACTCAGGGAAACACACTAACTAGTTTATTAAAGGATATTACAAAGAATACAGAAGAACAGCCAGATGAAGAGACACATAGGGTAAAGTCTGGGAGGTTCCAAGAGCAGAAGTTTCTGTCCCTGTGGAATTGGGGCACATCACCTTCTTGGTGAGATATATTGACCCATCTGGAAGCTCTCTGAGCCCTGTACCATTGGGATTTTGAGGAGGCTTCCTCCTATAAGCATCATTAATGTTAACTGCATTTCCAGCCCCTTTCCCCTCTCTGGAGGGGGGGGGGGGGGCTTGGACTGAAAATTCTAAGCATCTAGTAGTAGCTTGGTCTTTCTGGTGACCAGCACCCACCAAAGAGTCATCCAGGAGCCCACCTAGAGTCCCCTTATTAGAACATAATATGTTCCTACTGTCTTTCTCACTTATGAATTTACTAGGGTTTCAGGAGCCTGATGTCAAGGGACAAGGTCAAAGACAAATATTAGAACAAGAGATGCTCCTATTCTTGTCACTTAAGAAATTACAAGGGTTTTAAGAGCTTTGTGCCAGTAACTGGGGGCAGAGACCAATACATATATTTTCTATTATCTCAAAGTACTAAAGACATCATATTTTCAAACACAAGTATAATAAAAAATGGAAAAATAGTGGCAATTAGTAAAATCAAATATAAAACTTTCAAAAATAGAACTACTAAGGAAAATTAGTAAGTCATGACTACTATTAGATGTATATTCTTACATTAAACTTTATAGGCCGAGTAATCCGTATACCACATTAAATTAATTCATCATTGCTCATTAAACCCAAAGACATCAAGCAAATGTGAATCTCTCTCTCTCTCTGTGATACATGACAAATGTGAAAAGTGTCTTTTCCCCCATAATATCCAATCTCTGTTGCCTTGGAACAGAACTTGAAAGCTGCAGATGTCAATATTAGGCCATTGAAGGGAAGTCATTCTGTTGTTTCACTGAAAAGACATTTGACAATCCATTAGCAGAAAAGCGTGACATACCCTTTTGAAAGAGTTCTTTATGCTTTTAGGCCATGTAGTAATTTTTTTCAATGACTTATTTATGTCTTAAGTTTTTTGAATATTTATTCAAAAATATTTTGAAACTTTACAAAATGTAGAATTCCTGAATTGTATTTATACTAATGAAATCACTGATTGTATCACCTGATTTATGATTTATAAAAATGGTGCTTAGAATAATAAACAGTAATGATTACTTAAAAATTTAGATATCATGGTATTTTAGAGAGATAACCCTAATAATTTTGAGTCTAAAATTTATGAACTATATATAGCCTATATTTATATATATATTGTATAGTATATATGTATATATTGTATATATTTAGTCTTATAAGGAAAGAATAATAATGAAATAAGCCAGAGAGGGGGAAAGAATGATATCCTACTCGTTTTTATAATTTTGGTTTGCTTGGTTATTATGTTGGGTTGTAGATCTAAAAATTTTTTTTTTTAAGATTTTTATTTATTTATTTATTTATTTATTTATTTATTTATTTATTTATTTATTTATTTATTTAAGAGAGAGAGATAGCAAGAGAGAGCATGAGCAGGGGGCAGGGAGAAGGAGAAGAAGACTCTGTGCTGATCAGGGAGCCCGATGCACGGCTTGATCCCAGGCCCATGGGATCATGACCTGAGCCAAAGGCAGATGCTTAACTGACTGGGCCACCCAGGTGCCCTTAGATCTAAAAAATTCTAAGCATAGGTACTGTATCACTTCATTGAAATACTGAAGGTAGAATAATTATTGTACTACTTCCATTAAAAATTGGTATTTTTCTCTATTTGAACTATTGTAATGAATACTCCCAAACATCAATGACAATTTGATTTGAGATAATGTATAAATAAACATTCAGGAGAGATTCACTGGTCATCAGTTTGAATTCAAGTAAAGTGCAACATCATTCCTTATAGGGCTAAAAATGATGAATAAGATAATATGTTTATTAAGTCAGATACATAGATGGTCAAATTTGGAAATTCCTATAAAGTGACATGGATTCCTACCTTTTCTCATTAAAACAAAACAAAACACCACACCTTTATATGGTACTTCATATTTTTCTTTTTAAAAAAGAGTTATTTATTTGAGAGAGAGAGAGAGTGAGCACTGTGGGGACAGAGAGAGGGGCAGAGGGAGAGGGAGAGAGAATCTTAAGCAGACTCATGCTGAGTGTGGTTGAAGTGAGGGGGGCACGACCTTTGACCCTGAGATCATGACCTTAGCTGAAACCAAGAGTTAGATGCTTAACGAACTGCACCACCCTGGAACCCCAAGTACTTTGTATTTTTCAAAAACACTTTTATATACATTTTTCAAACCTTGTGAACTTGAAAATAAAAATTGCATCGGTATTATTTGTCGTCAAACCAAAATACAGAACAGTTAACTCACAGCTAACTTGGGTTCGAGTCTATCTTTGGTTACTGACTGACATTTCCATCAGGACTGCCTATGGCACAGCGGTCGAATGATCTCCTCATCACTGGTGCCCCCTTCATGGCATGTAATAAAAACTAAACTCTGAGCTTGCACTGAGTTCTCTGTTGAGTTCTCTATTGAGCACACATGTTTTTTCTGCAGTTTAAGAAATCCCCTTTCCTGGCTCTCCTTAGAGGTCTGCATTTGTATACAGCAGCAGCAAACCTAGCAGCAATCTTAGTAGCAGTGGCTCAGGGTTTGAAGACATTTTAGAGCAACAGGGGCAACACAGGCAGTAGTAGCACGTAGTGAGTAGGTAGAACCTGGAGAACGTGGCTGGGGTGACCTAGTCGGTTAGTGAAAGAATGGCAGGCAGAGACGTTCTAGGAGAACTGATGCATTCAGGCAGCAGCCTGGCACACACAATTAATTATTAACACATGCTTATTACATGCTGCTGCAGAATGGCTCTGGGTCAGTTAGTTGTGCTTAACCAGGAAAGAAAATATAACTCATAACAAACGATTCTTAGAGGAAATGAATCCTATTCATTTCATTTGGATGAAATGGATAAAAATGAAAACCAAAAACTGCATCTACTGTTCATTCCACTACTATCTCATTCCTGATTCCAAGATTTTTTTTTTATAGTCTAAATATTCTTTTCCACAGTGGATAATTCTGTCAAATGGATGCAATATTAATGGCACCTATTAGACAAGAATATAGCATCCTGGGCATCTAATTCCCAAGACTCCTTACCAGGCAAGTTATAAGGGAGGAAGGGTTAAAACATTTTCTGAAAAAAATATTTAGTACTTACTTCATGTTGCCATGAACCAAACACAGTTTTCAGTACATTAAATATGACAACTCTCTCCATCCTTACAACACATTTTTCATACCTTTGTATTATTACTAATAATATGATTCCATTTTATAGATACTGAAGCACAGAGATGTTAAGTAACTTGCCCAGATGGCGGAGCCAGGTTGTCTAGCTCCATAGTAATTTTCTTAATAACTGAATTATACTGTTCTTGAGATGGGCATGGCAGGAATTTCAATCCCTGAATGGGCTCATTTGTTTGCTTTTGCTCCTTTCTGTCCACCAGAAGCAAGTTTGTTCCTCACTGGTCCATTTCCTGATGTAATTACCTCAGAAACAGAGTGTATCTCTCACTGATTTATTTCTTCATAAATTTCAATCACAGGAATAAGTTTAATTTGTCTTAACACAGCTGTTCTCTTTCAAGAGAAGTTTAATGAATCACATACATTTTAGGTCAAGGGTTGGCCAACTATGGCCCATGGGCCACATTCTGCCATTGCTTGTTTTTTTAAGTAAAGGTGTTTTTGCAACACAGCCACATTCATTCAGAGCCACATATGGTCTATGGCTGCTTTCATGCTAGAGTGGCAGAGTTGAACAGTTGTGACAGAGACTGTGTGGCCTGTAAAAATATTACTCCCTGTCCATTATAAAAATAATACTCCCTGTCCATTATGGAAAGAACTGCCAACCCCTCTTCTGTTCCTGGTTGTTAAAGTAAACTCAGGATAAAATTATCTTTGATTGAAGCTACATTTGAGTAAACCCTTGAAATACGCACCATTTTGTTTTTGCTTACTTACTAACAGAATAATTTCCTAAAATAAGGTTTCAATGTCTATTAATTTTTCATCATAAGCATCAAAGTTAGATAAGTCACCAACAGAACTTGGCGAACAATTCTAAAAAAGCTTACTCTATGCAAGGCACTGGCGAAGTACTGAGGAGGTGGGAGGAACAGAGATTTAAAACACAATTCCAGATTATGAGGTGTTCCCTATTTAGTGAAGAGGCATAAGCACAGATTTCTAACGTAATGAATCTCTTTACTCAGCCCTAGTTTTTAATTTATACTCCTATTATAAGACCTATCACAGTCAGCTATTCTCATAGAATTATGTACATATTATCTCTCCCCTAAATAGTGAGAAATGGGTATAGGTAATTTCTTATTCATCTTTGTATCTAGCTCACAGTGCCTAGAAGGGTGTGATGCATTGTCTAGGCACTCCGTTAAAATTTGTTGAATTTGACTTTCCTGAATTAAAAAAATAAGATATGATGAAAAGAAATCTTTGTGTATCCTATAAATGGCAATGTGTGAATTCATCCATCTATGCTTTCAACTCCACTCCCACCCATCTCCGTCTGGAGCAAGCTCCATTGGGAGCTATTAAGGAGGGACAAAGATATTCAAATACTTTTACAGTGCACATTGTAAAACTGATTAAAACTGAGCACACTTTCTTCTCCAGGAAAAGATGTTTAATATGTTGTCAGGAAATACTGTAGGATTTCATTGGCCTTGGTATAATAAGTATCTAATGAAGATATTGTGTATTCTACTGGGAATCATTTTATAGAGAAGGGCAGATGTTAAGATTCTTTAGGTTTTATTTGTTTTCTTCAGCAATATCTTCTTTTTTTTTTTTTTTTTTTTTTTTTTTTTTTTTTTTTATTGGTGTTCAATTTACTAACATACAGAATAACACCCAGTGCCCGTCACCCATTCACTCCCACCCCCCGCCCTCCTCCCCTTCTACCACCCCTAGTTCGTTTCCCAGAGTTAGCAGTCTTTACGTTCTGTCTCCCTTTCTGATATTTCCCACACATTTCTTCTCCCTTCCCTTGTTTTCCCTTTCACTATTATTTATATTCCCCAAATGAATGAGAACATATAATGTTTGTCCTTCTCCGACTGACTTACTTCACTCAGCATAATACCCTCCAGTTCCATCCACGTTGAAGCAAATGGTGGGTATTTGTCATTTCTAATAGCTGAGTAATATTCCATTGTATACATAAACCACATCTTCTTTATCCATTCATCTTTCGTTGGACACCGAGGCTCCTTCCACAGTTTGGCTATCGTGGCCATTGCTGCTAGAAACATCGGGGTGCAGGTGTCCCGGCGTTTCATTGCATTTGTATCTTTGGGGTAAATCCCCAACAGTGCAATTGCTGGGTCGTAGGGCAGGTATATTTTTAACTGTTTGAGGAACCTCCACACAGTTTTCCAGAGTGGCTGCACCAATTCACATTCCCACCAACAGTGTAGGAGGGTTCCCTTTTCTCCGCATCCTCTCCAACATTTGTTGTTTCCTGCCTTGTTAATTTTCCCCATTCTCACTGGTGTGAGGTGGTATCTCATTGTAGTTTTGATTTGTATTTCCCTGATGGCAAGTGATGCAGAGCATTTTCTCATATGCATGTTGGCCATGTCTATGTCTTCCTCTGTGAGATTTCTGTTCATGTCTTTTGCCCATTTCATGATTGGATTGTTTGTTTCTTTGGTGTTGAGTTTAATAAGTTCTTTATAGATCTTGGAAACTAGCCCTTTATCTGATATGTCATTTGCAAATATCTTCTCCCATTCTGTAGGTTGTCTTTGAGTTTTGTTGACTGTATCCTTTGCTGTGCAAAAGCTTCTTATCTTGATGAAGTCCCAATAGTTCATTTTTGCTTTTGTTTCTTTTGCCTTTGTGGATGTATCTTGCAAGAAGTTACTATGGCCGAGTTCAAAAAGGGTGTTGCCTGTGTTCTTCTCTAGGATTTTGATGGAATCTTGTCTCACATTTAGATCTTTCATCCATTTTGAGTTTATCTTTGTGTATGGTGAAAGGGAGTGGTCTAGTTTCATTCTTCTGCATGTGGATGTCCAATTTTCCCAGCACCATTTATTGAAGAGACTGTCTTTCTTCCAATGGATAGTCTTTCCTCCTTTATCGAATATTAGTTGCCCATAAAGTTCAGGGTCCACTTCTGGATTCTCTATTCTGTTCCACTGATCTATGTGTCTGTTTTTGTGCCAGTACCACACTGTCTTGATGACCACAGCTTTGTAGTACAACCTGAAATCTGGCATTGTGATGCCCCCAGATATGGTTTTCTTTTTTAAAATTCCCCTGGCTATTCGGGGTCTTTTCTGATTCCACACAAATCTTAAAATAATTTGTTCTAACTCTCTGAAGAAAGTCCATGGTATTTTGATAGGGATTGCATTAAACGTGTATATTGCCCTGGGTAACATTGACATTTTCACAATATTAATTCTGCCAATCCATGAGCATGGAATATTTTTCCATCTCTTTGTGTCTTCCTCAATTTCTTTCAGAAGTGTTCTATAGTTTTGAGGGTATAGATCCTTTACATCTTTGGTGAGGTTTATTCCTAGGTATCTTATGCTTTTGGGTGCAATTGTAAATGGGATTGACTCCTTAATTTCTCTTTCTTCTGTCTCATTGTTAGTGTATAGAAATGCCACTGACTTCTGGGCATTGATTTTGTATCCTGCCACGCTACCGAATTGCTGTATGAGTTCTAGCAATCTTGGGGTGGAGACTTTTGGGTTTTCTATGTAGAGTATCATGTCATCGGCGAAGAGAGAGAGTTTGACTTCTTCTTTGCCAATTTGAATGCCTTTAATGTCTTTTTGTTGTCTGATTGCTGAGGCTAGGACTTCCAGTACTATGTTGAATAGCAGTGGTGAGAGTGGACATCCCTGTCTTGTTCCTGATCTTAGGGGAAAGGCTCCCAGTGCTTCCCCATTGAGAATGGTATTTGCTGTGGGCTTTTCATAGATGGCTTTTAAGATGTCGAGGAATGTTCCCTCTATCCCTACACTTTGAAGAGTTTTGATCAGGAATGGATGCTGTATTTTGTCAAATGCTTTCTCTGCATCCAATGAGAGGATCATATGGTTCTTGGTTTTTCTCTTGCTGATATGATGAATCACATTGATTGTTTTACGGGTGTTGAACCAGCCTTGTGTCCCAGGGATAAATCCTACTTGGTCATGGTGAATAATTTTCTTAATGTACTGTTGGATCCTATTGGCCAGTATCTTGTTGAGAATTTTTGCATCCATGTTCATCAGGGATATTGGTCTGTAATTCTCCTTTTTGGCGGGGTCTTTGTCTGGCTTTGGAATTAAGGTGATGCTGGCTTCATAGAACGAATTTGGAAGTACTCCATCTCTTTCTATCTTTCCAAACAGCTTTAGGAGAATAGGTATGATTTCTTCTTTAAACGTTTGATAAAATTCTCCTGGGAAGCCATCTGGCCCTGGACTCTTGTGTCTTGGGAGGTTTTTGATGACTGCTTCAATTTCCTCCCTGGTTATTGGCCTGTTCAGGTTTTCTATTTCTTCCTGTTCCAGTTTTGGTAGTTTGTGGCTTTCCAGGAATGCGTCCATTTCTTCTAGATTGCCTAATTTATTGGCGTAGAGCTGTTCATAATATGTTTTTAAAATCGTTTGTATTTCCTTGGTGTTGGTAGTGATCTCTCCTTTCTCATTCATGATTTTATTAATTTGAGTCTTCTCTCTCTTCTTTTTAATAAGGCTGGCTAATGGTTTATCTATCTTATTAATTCTTTCAAAGAACCAACTCCTGGTTCTGTTGATCTGTTCCACAGTTCTTCTGGTCTCGATTTCGTTGAGTTCTGCTCGAATCTTTATTATCTCCCTTCTTCTCTTGGGTGTAGGATCTATTTGCTGTTTTTTCTCTAGCTCCTTTATGTGTAAGGTTAGCTTTTGTATTTGAGTTCTTTCCAGTTTTTGAATGGATGCTTGTATTGCGATGTATTTCCCCCTTAGGACTGCTTTTGCTGCATCCCAAAGATTTTGAACGGTTGTATCTTCATTCTCATTAGTTTCCATGAATCTTTTTAATTCTTCCTTAATTTCCTGGTTGACCCTTTTATCTTTTAGCAGGATGGTCCTTAACCTCCATGTGTTTGAGGTCCTTCCAAACTTCTTGTTGTGATTTAGTTCTAATTTCAAGGCATTATGGTCCGAGAATATACAGGGGACAATCCCAATCTTTTGGTATCGGTTCAGACCCGATTTGTGACCCAATATGTGGTCTATTCTGGAGAAAGTTCCATGTGCGCTTGAGAAGAATGTGTATTCAGTTGAGTTTGGATGTAAAGTTCTGTAGATATCTGTGAAATCCATCTGGTCCAGTGTATCATTTAAAGCTCTCGTTTCTTTGGAGATGTTTTGCTTAGAAGACCTATCAAGTATAGAAAGAGCTAGATTGAAGTCACCAAGTATAAGTGTATTATTATCTAAGTATTTCTTCACTTTGGTTAATAATTGATTTATATATTTGGCAGCTCCCACATTCGGAGCATATATATTGAGGATTGTTAAGTCCTCTTGTTGAATAGATCCTTTAAGTATGATATAGTGTCCCTCTTCATCTCTCACTACAGTCTTTGGGGTAAATTTTAGTTTATCTGATATAAGGATGGCTACCCCTGCTTTCTTTTGAGGACCATTCGAATGGTAAATGGTTCTCCAACCTTTTATTTTCAGGCTGTAGGTGTCCTTCTGTCTAAAATGAGTCTCTTGTAGACAGCAAATAGATGGGTCCTGCTTTTTTATCCAGTCTGAAACCCTGCGCCTTTTGATGGGGTCATTAAGCCCGTTCACATTCAGAGTTACTATTGAGAGATATGAGTTTAGTGTCATCATGATATCTATTCAGTCTTTGTTTTTGTGGACTGTTCCACTGAACTTCTTCTTAAAGGGGAATTTTAAGAGGCCCCCTTAAAATTTCTTGCAGAGCTGGTTTGGAGGTCACATATTCTTTTAGTTGCTGCCTGTCTTGGAAGCTCTTTATCTCTCCTTCCATTTTGAATGAGAGCCTTGCTGGATAAAGTATTCTTGGTTGCATGTTCTTCTCCTTTAGGACCCTGAATATATCCTGCCAGCCCTTTCTGGCCTGCCAGGTCTCTGTGGAGAGATCTGCTGTTACCCTAATACTCCTCCCCATAAAAGTCAGGGATTTCTTGTCTCTTGCTGCTTTAAGGATCTTCTCCTTATCTTTGGAATTTGCAAGCTTCACAATTAAATGTCGAGGTGTTGAACGGTTTTTATTGATTTTAGGGGGGGATCTCTCTATTTCCTGGATCTGAATGCCTGTTTCCCTTCCCAGATTAGGAAAGTTTTCAGCTAGAATTTGTTCAAATACATATTCTGGCCCTCTGTCCCTTTCGGCGCCCTCGGGAACCCCAATTAAACGTAGGTTTTTCTTCCTCAGGCTGTCGTTTATTTCCCTTAATCTATCTTCATGGTCTTTTAATTGTTTGTCTCTTTTTTCCTCAGTTTCCCTCTTTGCTATCAACTTGTCTTCTAGGTCATTCACTCGTTCTTCCACCTCGTTAACCCTCGTCGTTAGGACTTCTAGTTTGGATTGCATCTCATTCAATTGATTTTTAATTTCTGCCTGATTAGCTCTAAATTCTGCAGTCATGAAGTCTCTTGAGTCCTTTATACTTTTTTCTAGAGCCACCAGTAGCTGTATAATAGTGCTTCTGAATTGGCTTTCTGACATTGAATTGTAATCCAGATTTTGTAACTCTGTGGGAGAGAGGACTGTTTCTGATTCTTTCTTTTGAGGTGAGGTTTTCCTTCTAGTCATTTTGCTCAGTGCAGAGTGGCCAAAAGCAAGTTGTATTGGGAAAAAGAGAAAAAGAGAGGAGAGAAAGAAGGAAAGAAAAGAGAAAGAGAAAAAAAAAAGGGAAGAAAAAGAAAAAAAAAAAAAAAAAAAGAAGAAAAAGAGAAAGAAAAAGAAAGGAGAAAAAAAAGGGGGGTGGGGGAAGGAAACAAATCAAAAAGCAAAACAAAACAAAAACAAACAAACAAAAAAAGAACCACCGGGGAGTATCTTCTGATTCTGTGTACTTTAAGTCCCTTGGCTTCTCCTGGAAGTTGTCCGTCTAGCTGGTCTTCTGGGGGAGGGGCCTGTTGTGCTGATTTTCAGGTGTTATCAGTTGGGGGAGCTGCTGTGCCCCCTCCTGGTGCAGGGCTCGGTGGGGGTTGTTTACCCCGTGAGGCCGCAGGAGGAACAGCCCCAGTGGCGGGGCAGCTCTGGAAACCTGGATTCAGCTCCGGCAGGAACTCCGTCGGCAGGGCCTGGAGGCTCCGGGGCGGGGCCGCTGATGTGCTCAGCTGGGGCAGGAGCGTCCTCGCTGTCCTGGGCCCTCCCGGCCTCTGCCTGTCCCGGGGGAGGCGGGATCCTGGGCTGTGTCCCGGCGCCCTGTGCTCCGGAGCCTGCGCTGGTGGATTCGCGCTCCCGCCCCGCAGCCCCCTCCGCGGAGCCGCCGCCGGAGCCCCTCCGAGCTGCTCCTGGAACCGCGCAGCCCCCTCCGCACGGAGCCTCTTCCTCTGCCCGAGCCCCTCCGAGCTGCTCCCGGGGCCGCGCAGCCCCCTCCGCGGAGCCGCCGCCCGAGCCCCTTCAGCTGCTCCGGGTCCCGCCGGGTCCCGCCGTGCGCGCTGCAGCCCTTAGGGAGCTCCTGTTTTCTTCAGCAATATCTTCTTTTAGTCCTCTCTAAATGTACAAAGAAGGAGGCCCCAAAGACCCTACTTGTTCTGGCCATTTCTACCTGGAATAAAACCTAAGACTAGTCCTTCTTTTGCTTTCTTTCTTAAATACAAATATTATGTAATATGAAGATTACTTCTGAATCTTGTTCTCTCACTGGAGTTGCTCATGCAATTTGCCTCCTGCAACTTGGTCAGATGTCTGCTCCTAATTCTCAAAGATCACATACTTCCAAAGGGCATGCTTATTTCTTTTCAAAGAAGTAGCACAGAATGGATTCAACTGCATAGTAATATATCCCATGACGAAACCCCCTGATTGATAACGCTTGCCGAATAGAGCTCATTTTCTGAAAGTGCACCTAAAGAGTTTTGTGTGGTCTCATCCCTTCTCCCGTGACCTATTAGTAGCTCCTTTGACGGGGTTCCAGAATTCTGAATTGGTTCAGTGGCAGATTCAAAAAGCTTTCTTTTCATCTTGACTGCTGTTCTCAGAGCTGTCTCTCTCCCACAGAGAGTTCTTTTTTAAACCATCCTTTCTAAGGATTTTTACTGTAACCCCATAAGGATTCCAGTTTTATCTTCCTTTTGTTCCTTTTCAACATCAATTAGTTGGTGAGGCAAACTGAGAAAAAGATAAATCTACAGTTTTGAACTAGGAATATAATTCAAAGCTGACACTGGCTTACCAACCTGATATTCCTCTATCCTTTTCCCTTTAAAATTGGGTGATGTAAAACGCAAGTGTTCAATACGTGTTTGTAGCATGGAATTGAGTTTTTCCTGAGATGTCCGGAAATGAAAATGACAAAACTAAAAAAAACAAACAACCAAGGAAAACAAGACAAAAATCAACCTCTAGTCTCTAAAATGAAACATCTGTTATAATTTTCTTACTATTCTTAATTGCTCCTACATGTAATATACTGATTTCAAAAGAAAGAATATCAGCCCTTAAGTCAAGTTAAGGGACATCTTTTAAACCATGGATGTTTAACTAAATCACAAAAATCTTTGCGTTCATTTGTGTGAGGCTTTTATGAGGTTGATAAATTCGAAGAGGACTGAGAGCAACAACTCCATGAAACATTCTGCTGAGGTATTCCCAACAGTGTAGGATTAAATTACCACTTTACAAATGAACAAAAAGAATGCTTTACAAACAAAAATATTTTCCCCATTTATAGGCTATGAAACTCTTGTGAGTAAACAGCTTCCATGTGTCCAATGCAGGGACAACAATTATGTAAGACACAGAAAGAAACTGATAATCATTACAATGGCACCATTTTTTTTTGATTGTTTTATTTTACTAATAATTTCTAGCTTGATTTTTTCTTTTTTGGTAGATCATTGAATACAAAAGGCAAAAATAATTCTATGGCACTAACATCAGTTTGGGTTTATTGGTTTAAATTAAAGTACCAACGTGGACAGGGTATATATAATATATATATATTTGTATATATATACACACACACACACACGTATTATTGTATTTATTTATTTATTTATTTATTTATTTATTTATTTATTTATTTATTTTTATGGCATGTATTTTTATGGCTTTCAAAAAGAGCACATTGAGTGAAAGTATAGATATGAGCCAGAAGCACGAGCCCAGAGGAGAAGAATTCCCAGAGGTTGGCTGCTTCTTTGGCTGTTTTTAGTAGGTAAAAACATACTTTCTACAAAGAAACAACTTTTATTCTTATATAACTTTAAAAACTGCAAAGCCAGAGAATCACTTTGCTTTGGGACTTTAAATTATTATGTTTGTGTCTTTTGTTCTGTGTTGTGTTGTTTCCTTTCCCCTGCAATGTACTATTACTTCCAAATTTCATAGTTGTCCACCGCAACTTAGGTTTTGTATGTAAAACAAATTTTTCTTTTCTTCTCTCTCTCTTTAAATATAAATACACCAGACATTCTAAAGTCATTAGTTATTCATTTTTTTAAAGATTTATTTATTTATTCATGAAAGACATCCAGGGAGTGGCAGAGAGAGAAGCAGACTCCTCACAAGGAGCCTGATGTGAGACTCGATCCGGGATCCCAAGATCACGCCCTGAGCCAAAGGCAGATGCTCAACAGCTAAGCTACCCAGGTGTCCCTAAAGCCACCATTTTTTTTTTTTTAAAGATTTTATTTATTTATGAGAGACACACACAGAGAGAGGCAGAGACACAGGCAGAGGGAGAAGCAGGCTCCACAAAGGGGGCCCGACCTGGGACTCGATCCTGGGTCTCCAGGATCATACCCGGGGCTGAAGGCGGCGCTAAATCGCTGAGCCACCCGGGCTGCCCTGAAGCCATCCTTTAAACATGGTTGCTTACACTTCTGGGACATAAATAATGCTGGTCTAGTTCTGACATTAGTTTCTTTCTAAAATAAAACAAATTTTCAGTTTTCCAAAAATCCTTTTTTTTTTTTTTTATAAGATTTTACTTATTTATTCATGAGAGACAGAGAGAGAGAGAGGGAGAAGCAGGGTCCCTGCAAGAAGGCTGATGCAGGGCTCTACCCTAGGACCTTGGATCATGAACTGAGCCAAAGGCAGGCAGACACTCAACCACTGAGTCATCCAGGCATACCAAAAATGCTTCTTTAAAACATTTTACTCATAGCCAAATAATATGAAGGTTTAAATATTTTTACAAAGTATGGAATGATTTTTTTGCAAAATATTTCAAAGTAGAGGAGAAAATAATTTTCGAAATAATGAGTTGCCCTAGAGTGGATAATCTATTCAAATACTGAAGACATTATACCTCCAATATAAGGAATTGTTAAAACTATTGAACATTCATTTCAAAAGAAATAAAACAATTGTCAGATTTGGAATACAGCATGTAATCTACTTTAGTGATGTTTAGCCATACAAGAAAGAAATCTGTAAATTCTGGTATAGGAATCCTTGTGAGCACACTGCATAATGTAGAGAGCCCTAAATATAGAGGCATTTCCTTAAACAGATACTGTTAATACTACTTTTTTCAAGCCAGTTAGGATAATGTTAAAAGAGTGATAGGAATTTTCCCAATTATCAAATGAATTCCAGCTTTCGAATGCCTTCTTCCAAGTTACCAAATACTGAATTCAATCATATTTAGTGATGTATATTACAAAAATATGCTCTGAAACATTTGCAGCATTTATGTTTTACTGTTATAGCCATATGCCATCAAATTCATATGCTTGCTATATTCTTCCTTGCTGGTTCAGAACCTGTTTGTAAGTCATGTTCCATTGAATGACTCATAAATTAAAGAAACTTCTAAAGAAAACTAGAAAGAACTAAGATTTCCTTTTGATAATGCTTCATGCACTAAGCTAGAAAAGTTTTTCCACAATATTTAAATGAATAATTCATTGCTTCAATAGGTTAACATTTGAGAAAAAACATGACATACAGGAAGTTAAACATTTAATACTTACTGTAGAGAATAGTTCCATTCAAAGTGTTTGTTTTTATAGTCAAGTAGATGGTAACAGTTCTGTTATGTTCCTTCTCCAGGACAAATTTGAACTCATCCAGTGTTGTAAAAAAAGGCAGTTCTAGATAGGAATTCCCATTGAAAGATGGAAAAAATAAACCTGCATCTAAAAAAAAAAAAAAAAAAAAAGTCATGTAAATGTGCTCTGATGGCATTCTATTGCTAATGAAGTAGGTAGGAATACAGCATTTATAGTTAGCATTCATTTCAAAAGGTGACACTGATATTATATACTGGCTAGTAGAGGAGGGTAGGTGAAGGAAGATTTAAGGATTGATAAATTTCTTAGACTGGATACTAGTTTAATAAGTATAATATATCAGTATAATAAATTTGTGAAGTCATTGTCTCAAATAATCAACCACCAGTTCAGAGGAAGACTTGAAGCAAGAATTTTAACTTGTTGTACATGGATGGAAAACAGAAAATTTGTGTCCCTGTGTATGTGAAATAATAGTTTTCATCAGATTCTTAAAGTCTTCTGATATGAAAGGCTGTACATCAAATTATATGCTTAAAATCAATGAATTTTATTTGATGTAATTATACCTCAATAAAAAAACAAAAAAATCTGTGACACAAAAAGATTAGAAAATTGTCACGTAGCAAGGTTTTAAATTAATATTTGTTAATATTTAATGCTTTCCAATAATACTTATTTTGTAAGTGGTATTACTATAATACGCAAAGCTAACTTTTTAGCGTCATCCTTTTAGAATTATTAATCCTTTAAATGATTAATCTCGAAATATAGAGGCACATAAAACTTGAAAAGTATTTATTTTATGGTCATATACTTATATTTAGGGCTGTAGACTTGGTACATTGAATAAGGGTAACATGGAATGTGGAAATACAAGTTTTTTTCTGTCTCACAAAGGGGAAAATATTTTCTGCCTCTGGATCAAAACCTGGCAGTTCCTAGGAATCTTACCTTCTTTCCAAGTTATCATTATAGTGATTCAGAAACTAGTATCCAGTCTAAGAAATTTATCAACCCTTAAATCTTCCTTCACCTACCCTCCTCTACTAGCCAAGACCTGTAGAGCGCCTGATACCTACTATCTGCCTTCAGGGTCAGGAGGAAGCAGTCTTCTGTTCTTTCTCTTGTCTTACCACCTTCCATTCATGCTAGCTGCTGTTTCTGACCCTTTCCACATCTGACTTTAAATGTGGAGGTGGCAAGGCGGAGTGGAAAGAAGTACATAGTAAAGGAGAGCTATAAGAACTGGCAACTGATGTACGCAGGCTCAGGCTCTCACTCTCTAGGAATAGCAGATGTTTAAAACTGTTTCTCTTGTGGTGGAAATGTCAGATAAAATACAACGCGCTCAGTTCAATTTCAATTTCAGATCAACAATAAACAATTTTTTAGTATGAAGTACAAGCATGTACTAAACATCTCACAAAATACACTAGAAGAATTGTTATTTGAAATTCAAATTTAACTGAGTGCCTTATATTTTTAGTTCTTAAATCTGGCAACCCCATGACTCATGAGCATTTGTGCATTCTTTGGAAATCCTTTGCCAACTACGATTCCTAGGAGTTGTGCTATTGCCTGCCTTTGGCTTGTCACTTCTAACTTGGCCCCACATTGATTTTTCATTTTAGCACAGACTCCTGCTGTTGACAACCAGTTGCCTGTGTCAAAGTAAAAGTTGCACTGGACAAAGTTAAACAGACAAAGACTTTACTCAAAGCTATTGCGATAAAGGAGAGGTCAGAATTCAGTCTTTGCTTGACAAAACAAAGAATATAACGAAAGGTGAAAAGAGAGTTTTTAAGAGCTGAGGTGAGGGATCATAAACTACCTGTGTTTGCTAATTGGTCTGACCCCCTAAAAAACATAAACTTTTTCCTATCTTCATCACAGAGGGTCATTTACAACTTGGACCAAAGGCACCCATTGAAGTCAGGCTCCTACCTTCCCACAAAACTGGGAGATAGGGCCACTATCTTTTTCATGCTTACGTGTCAAAGACATGGTTCTAGGTCCTGAAGAAAGACATTCCTGGGTTGTAAAACTAAGATTTATATCTCAAAAGGGGCAAAGAAGGAATTTACAATAGAAAATTTTCCAAAATAAATGCTCTAAGACAAGTGAAGTCTGGGACCTAGAGTGAGGAAGACAACTGTCTAAAGTTTAGTTAAGGGGCTCTTGGGTGGCTTAGTCATTTAAGCAACTGCCTTTGGCTCAGGTCATGATCCCAGGGTACTAGAAATTATCCATAATCTCTCTCTCTCTCTCTCTCTCTCTCTCACTCTCGCTCTCTTTCTTTCAAATAAATAAAATCTTAAAAAAAAAGTTTAGTCAAATTGAGGGGAGTATTAAGGCTGTCTCAGTCACCTGACTAGAAAAACCACTTGGGTAGAACATAAAAATGGCCCTAGACCAAATTTCTTTTCTGAGGGGAGTCTATATCTGGTCCCTGGGAAACATTCCAGCATTCCCTGCCCTACTGTCTGTGAGGGTAGAGTTCATTTTCAGGATTTTGGAAATCTTGAAATCCCTTGTCTCTACACACACACATCCACAGAGACTGCTTTGGCTTTCTTTCTTAGGTATAAAGGTATGACTATGTTGGTCCATCGTCTTCCTTTCCAAGTGATCTACTTTTAGCAACTCTCAAACACTGCCAGGTGTGATAGGTGGGAGAAGGTGAGGGATGAGGCCAACAAGACAGCTTTCTACAAAAACATTTCCTCAAAATCCTGTCTTTAAAATCCTCTTTCTTCTTTAAATGCTGTCTTTTTATATCAAGAATTTTTCCTAGTTAAATCTTTTTTTTTTAGATATGGCATCTCATTTTTTTGATAGCATTATATCTTGGTGTGTGAAAGGGTTTATTTTTATCATCCTGTTTATGTCCATAACTTTGTATTGTCAGATATAAATATAATTTATGTATTAGGAAACTACTTGATTTAAGTTATATGGTAACTTAAATATTTAATATCACATATTTTTACCATTCCTTGGCTTTCTACACACAGTCTTTAATTTCTTGAAATTAATCTTCCTGGCTCTGTATTTTACTGGATATGTTTTTTTCACAGATCTGTTTTTAGGCCTACTTAGCAAATCCTGCATTAGTTCTCATATGCCTAGAAAACTCTGAATACTTACTACTTCCTTTATTAAAACATTCTCCTTGTCTCTCATGACACTATGCTGCACTTTGACCATCTCCTCACCTGACCAAGAGCTTCTTTGCAGACTGTTCTTTCAACCATTCCATAATGCATTTAGCTTCCAACACTCCATCCTGGATCAACCAGTTCATCTATGTTTTATCTACACCTGCTCCTCCTCCGTTTTCTTATTCATAGCACTTACTCTCCCAGGCTTAGAAATTCAGCATCATTAACTACTCATCTCTTCTCACACTAGTTGCTGCCTCCTGTCACCTCTTTCCTAGATCAAATCTTGCAACTTTCCTTCTGCTATCACTGACTTTATTTAAGCTCTCATTACATTTCAACTCAATAGCTTCTTTCTAACTGGCCTCCCTGCCTATAGTGTCTGTTAGCTGTCACTGCTGTCACATAAACTTTACTCAGGTATAATCATCTAAAAGTTGTGGTCAAAATCCTTTCCTAACTACAGAATGATTCATCTACCCATGGAGTAAACCAAGTCCTCCATGGTCTTGTTTCTCAGTGGCTCCACACACACAGACCTACTGGTAAGGTTGAACCATGCTTTCTTCTGTGGTTCTGCTTATGTTCCATTCCCACAAACCCTAGCTATATAAATCTTCCTTTATCTCAAGGCTTACTTTGAATAGTACTTCAAATTTGAACTCCCTATCATACTGTATCTCTAAATGTTTTAGTGCATCCATTATTTTTTACTGCCAGTAAGGGTTGTCATAAATCTTGGGTAGAATTGGTAAAATACTAAATCTGTTATTTTGGATGAGGCATGTAAATTAACTTTAATTAGCAGAAACAGAATATTCTAAATAAATGAATTCTAAGAAGACTTTGGGGGAAGAGCTTGCTTGCGATGAAGAAAGCTCATAACAAAGTTTGAGTTCCGCCAGATGTAATATGATGTTTATCAGATAATGAACTGCACATACACTGCTTTTTAATATATATAAAAATATAAATGCATATATAATAAGGAGAAAATATATATGCCAATCAAGTTTTTAATATATATTATAAGGAGGAAAAATATATCCCAATCAAGTTAAAATGCAATGTAGCTAGTTCGCACTAGAGGAAGTTTGAGAAATGTAGATGCAGCTAGTGTAGAGAAAAATGATAAAGATTACAAAGAGACAGACTTGGATTTTAAGTTAATAGAATCTTTAGTGTATAACTTGGCAACTGCTTGGATAGTGCATGTCTGTTAGCTTAACCATAATATGGTTTTAGACACTGTTTCTTTATATTACTTTTACCTGTCCTACTGGAAGTCACTGATGTGGTTCATTAATTCAACAAATATTTATTGAGTGATTACTACATGCCAGGCATCAGTCAAGGAATATTGTAGTGAGCAAAATAGATGAAGACCTCACCCTCACGAAGCTTAGAATCTAGCTTCATGGAAGAAAAACCTCATGCTAGAATCCGTAAAGTTTATTCTTCTTATATGGTAAATTTTTGGAGGGATCCCTTTCCCAACATTTGCTGTCACTGAGGAGCACTGAGCCTCATGTGAAATGTTAAGATTAAATAAGAGGGAGGGTCTAAAAAAACCTACATCATCTACCCTTTCATACTGTTCATTCTCTGATGGAAGGATCTGTGTTTGATTTATCTTTGTATCCCCCTGTGGCATGATCAGTTTTGCACAGTATAGGCAGATACATTCTTAGACAAATACAGATATAGATAAATATAAATAAAAGACAAATATAGATAAAATGATTGTCTGTGGTAGTGTAGGAAAAAAAAGAAACAAAAAATTCTCATAATTAAAATGGGATAGAAAAGACTATAGAGATGGGGCTTTAGCACTTTTTTTGTGGTTAGTCTTTTCACATTTTTGATAAATCCACAAAAAATTTTTCTGGAAGAAAATAGTATTTACATAAGGGTTCACATATGAATTAAACTACTGGGATCCATAATCAGGTTTTCTTATTCTGAGAAGTAGTGAACTCATCACCACCAACAAAAAAATATATAATTCAATTTGCTAAAAAAAAAAAAAATGACTTCCATATTACTTTGCTGGAGCATATCTATTGTATAATTCAGGGCA
Source organism: Canis lupus familiaris (assembly GCF_011100685.1). NCBI lineage: Eukaryota > Metazoa > Chordata > Mammalia > Carnivora > Canidae > Canis > Canis lupus. The sequence goes on from NC_049233.1 coordinate 27,700,340, forward strand.
CACCTGCCTATTTCCCAGCTCATACACTCTTTGAATCTTTTTTTCAGAGCTGACAGATTTTACGAAAGTTATGACAGGAAACAACAATTACCAACAATAAACAGTTGCTATCGAATTGCTTTCTAACCATATTAATTTTCATTATCATCATGTTTAGTGGCTATGTTTGAAAACAGAACTGCCCTGAATGTGGAAAACAAGACTAATTGGGGTTAGGTAGAGTGTTTTCCCGCTGCTTCCAAAGCCTCTTCAGGCAATGCTATTTGAACATACTCCAAATTTATTTTTCTTCCAATTATAAATGAAAAAAAAAACAGGGTCTTTATACAACAATATGTATTAAACATCTTACAAAATATGCCAGGCAATGGTTAATTGGTGACTTCTGATTACAACACAGACATCTGTAATGTTTAACTGTCTTAAAAGATCATATAGGGTGATCTATGCAATTATCTTAACATTTTTATGGTTAACAAAATTTAAAATCAGTTCTGACTCATGGGAAAACCAATAAATTAACTAAGAAGGAGGATCTTTTAAATCCCCTAAGTTATGTTATATTAAACAAATTAACTCAAATTGTCAAAGGGAGGTATGAGAACCTAGAGTACAGAGTTGGAAATAAATATCTTAAGTTAAAACTGTGCATGAATTTAGTATTTTTTACCAAACATATTTCTATAGTATGAATCAGGACCACAGTCAATTAATAACAACAACACATTGAAATTTTATTCAGGAGAGCGCCATGGAGTTCTTTATGATAAAGAAAACACAGAAGAGATTAATATCTTTATCCTGAACACAATGCATCTGAGCAGTATCAATGTTATTCATTCTGAATAGAAATGGAACACCTTTGTCTACAGTATGAGTTATAATCCCCTTAACCTTGAATAAAAGTCTTCTATGATCTAAACACAGAAACTGACATACTAACATACGAGTAATGCTACAAATGCGATGGGTCACAAATTATCCATATACAACTTTATTGTAATTCCTGGTACTAAAAGGAACATAATACTGTTTGTTATTCTTCTTTTATAATGGAAATAGACTTGATTTACTCAACAGAAATTTGAAAAATATTATTTGAGTGTTTTTGTCGAGTCTTTTATTATGTTCCCCAGAAAGAGCTTCATATAAATCCTATCACTAAGTTTATAAAGTGAAGGTAATACTGATACAATGCAATTATTAATATTTTGTTTTAAAATTATAATTACCTCTTTTATGGTTCTTATTTTATTAAATTCTGTGATTAAACAGAATATTATTGGTTAATAAGTCCAGATATTATCTTCCTAAAGGATTCATTAGGAGAGGAGTTATGATGGCAGAGGAATAGTGGACCCTAATTTTGTCTGGTCCCTGGGATAGCTAGATAGTTATCAAATCATTCTGAACACCTGTAAAATCAATTTGAGATTTATGAAAAGAAATGCTGCAATTCTACAGAGAGAAAAGTGGTCACTTTTTGGAAAGCAGGAGGTATGCAGACTTGAATCTGGGGAGATACATATGAGGATACAGTGGAGGGGAGGTAGCTTCCTTTTGAGGTTACTGCAAAGTATTATAAACAGTGGAGCACAAAATCAGAACTTTTAGGAGTCTGTTACGGTGGGGTACATCCCTGGCATAAAGGTGCTTGGTGGGGAGGCAGAGTGGAATCCCAGGTGGGACAGTGTGGTCTCAGGATCACAAGAATAGAGGTGCCTGAGTGAGGCAGAATTCCCAGGCACAGCGGGACGGAGAAGCCACCTGAAGCAGTGAGTCTAGGCGCCGGCTTTCTGCTGGGTATTGTCATAAATTGTGAACTGCTGCACTGTCTGGCGACCCCTCTCCTGGCAGGGGTCCAGCAAAAGGCAGAAGTGTGGGGAGACCCCCCCTCCCTTCCCCAGGAGGAACAGCCCAGGTACACACTGTAGGAGTCAGTAAAATTTGGAGTTTTGAAACTGGTCACAGATGCCTCAGATGAAAATGCTCGTCCCAGGCTGGGTGAACACAGAGCTCCCATAGAAACCGGGGAGACAAGGGTGATGGACTGCTTTTCTATGAGGGTTCACTGAAGAGTAAGGGGCGTGCACTTTCAGCTCTGGGGCTAGAGAAAGGGGTGCTGCCATTTCCATCCTGCCTATCGCTGCTGAAAGCCTTCAGGGAACAAAACAGCACCGTGTAGTAGCATCCAGAGCCACTTACACTGAGCTCGTGCCCATAGCAAAGGGAAGGGCATTTCCACAAGGGCAAGTGCACCTGAGAATCAGCACAACAGGCCCCTCCCCCAGGAGATCGGCCCGAACAACAGGCTAGCACCGAGTTTACTGATCTTAGAGAACTGCAAAGCTTCAGCTCTTGGGGAAAACAGTACATAACACTCATGTTTTTTTTTTTTTTTTTCTTTTTTTAAGATTATATTTATTTATTCATTCATGAGAAACAGAGAGAGAGAGAGAGAGAGAGAGAGAGATAGAGGCAGGGCCACAGGCAGAGGGAGAAGCAGGCTCCATGCAGGGAGCCCGACGTGGGACTCGATCCGGGGTCTCCAGGATCACACCCTGGGCTGACGGCGGCGCTAAACCGCTGAGCCACCCGGGCTGCCCTCTTTTTTTTTATTACTCTTTAGTCTTTCAGTATCATTTTTAAAGCTATTTTCTTATTTTTCAATTCTTTTTTATTCTTTTTTAATTTTAATTTTAATATATATGTTATATATATAATTTTTTTTATTTTTGGTTTCCTTTCACTGTATTTTATTTTACTTTTGTATATATATAAGTTTTTCTTTCTTTCTTTCTTATTTTGGGATCTAGTTTCTTTTAACAAGTAGACCAAAGGACACCCAGAATCTAGTTTTCTGCTATGTTCTGTTTTGGTTCTTGTTTGACTTTTTCTTATTTTATCTTGTTTTTTCCTCTTGTTGTTGTTGTTGTTACTATTGTCTTTTCTCTTTCTTTCTTCTATTCTTTTCTGGATAAAACAATGAGACGGAGAAATTCACCCCAAAAGAAAGAACAGGAGGTAGTGCTCACTGCCAGGGATTTAATCAATACGGATATAAGTAATGTCAAAAGTAGAATTTAAAGCAACAATTATAAAGATACTAGCAGGGCTGGAAGAAAACATAGAAGACACTAGAGAATCCCTTACTATACTTATTAAAGAACTAAGATCTAGGCAGGCTGATTAAAAATGCTATTACCAAGATGGAGTCCCAAATGGAGGCTCTAAAAGCAAGGATAACTGATGCAAAACAGAAAGAGTCAGTAATTCAGAAGAGAAAATGATAGAAAATAAGGAAGCTGAAAAGAAGACAGAAAGACAACTACTGGATCTTGAAGGGAGACTTAGAGAAGGGAGACTCAGCAATTCCATACAATGAAATAATATCAGGATAATAGGGGTCTCAGAAGATATAGAGAGGGAGAGAGGGGCAGAAGGTTTATTTGAAAAAAAATATAGCTGAGAACTTCCCTAATTTGGGGAAGGAAATAGGCTTTAAAGCCTAGGAGGCACAGAGAGCCCCCCTCAAAATTAATAAAAATATGTCAATGCCTCAACATAAAATAGTGAAACTTGCAAATTTCAAAGATAAAGAGAAAATCCTGAAAGCAGTGCAGGACAAGAGGTCCTGAATCTACAAGGGTAGAAACACAAGGCTTGCAGCAGACCTGTCCACAGAGACCTGGCAGACCAGAAAGAACTGGCATGATATACTCAAAGTACTAAATTGGAAAAAATATGTAGCCAATAATACATTATCCAGCAAGGCTTTCATTGAGAATAGAAGCAGAGATAAAGAGTTTCCTGGACAAACAATAACTAAAGCTATTTGTGAACATTAAACCAGCCCTACAAGAAATATTAAAGGGGATCATTTGAGCAAAGAGAGAGCCCAAAAGTAATAAAAACCAGACAGGAACAGAGACAATCTAAAGAACTAGTGACTTTAAAAGTAATAGAATGGCACTAAATTCATACCTTTCAATAATTATTCATAATGTAGATGGAATAACTGATCCATTAAAAAGGCATAGGGTATCAGAATGGATAAAAGAAAATAAGACCCATTGATATGCTGTTTACAAGAATCTCATTTTAGACCCTAAGACTCCTCCAGATTGAAAGAGAAAATGGAGAACCATTTATCATGCCAATGGATATTAAAAGAAAGCTAGAGGAGCAATCCTTGTATCAGACAAACTAGAGTTTAAAGCAAAGACTGTAATAAGGGATGAAGAATGACACTAAATCATAATAAAGAGGTCTATCCAACAAGAAGATCTAGCAATTGTAAATATGCTCTTAACTTGGGAGCAGCCAAATATATATAAACCAATTAATAACAAAATTAAAGAAATTTTTTGATATTAATACAATAATAGTAGAGGACTTTAACACCCCACTCATGTCAATGGACAGATAATCCAAGCAGAAGATCAACAAGAAAACAAAGGTTTTGAATGACACACTGGACCAGATGGACTTATTCAGAACATTCCATCTGAAGGAGCAGTATACACATTTTTCTCGAGTGCACATGGAACATTCTCCAGAATAGACCATATACGGGGTCACAAATCAAGTCTCAACCAGCACAAAAAGACTGGGATTATACCATTCATATTTTTAGACCACAATGCTTTAAAACTTAAAGTCAACTACAAGAAAAAATTTAGAAGGACCACAAACACATGGAGGTAAAGAGCATCCTACTAAAGAATGAATGGGTCAACCAGAAAATTAAAGAAGAATTTAAAAAATACATGGAAGTAAATGAAAATAAAAACATGACAGTTCAGAACCTTTGGGATGCAGCAAGGGCAGTCCAAGAAGGAGCGATATAGCAATACAGGCCTTTCTCAAGAAACAAGAAAAGCCTTGAATACACAAACTTACTTTCCACCTAAAGGAGTTAGGAGAAAGAAGAGCAAATAAAGCCTAAATCCAGCAGAGTAAGAGAAATAATAAAGATTAGAGCAGAAATCGATGATATAGAAATAAAAATCAGTAGAACAGATCAACAAAACTAGGAGCTGGTTCTTGGAAAGAATTAATGATTGATAAACTTCTAGCAAGACTTATCAAAAAGAAAAGAGAAAGAATACAAATAAATAAAACCATGAATGAAAGAGGAGTGATCACCATCAATACTGAAGAAATACAAATATAAGAGAATATTTATATGCCAAAAAATTAGGCACTCTGGAAGAAATGGATAAATTCCTAGAAACATATTAATTACCAAAACTGAAACTGGAAGAAACAGACCAGTAACCAGCAAAGAAATTGAATCAGTAATCAAAAATCTCCCAACAAACAAGAATCCAGGGTCAGATGGCCTCCCAGCAGAATTCTACCAAACATTTAAAGAATTAATACCTATTCTTCTGAGAGTTTTTACTATGGTGATGATATACTGCTGACAACATCTGTTGATAGTATCTGAAAAATAGGAATATCTATATGCTTTGATAAATTATATGACTGCCTAAGAATGGGTTATATATTCCCATGGAATTTAAGGGGCCTGACAAAGTTTTTGTGTGTCCTTTTACCTAGAGCATATAGAATATCCCTATCCAAAGGAAAAAAGAAGTTCCACGTGGCTAGTAAAAAACCTGTAATTATAAATGAGGCTGAGGATCAATTTGACACACTGAAAATAGCATCATAGAGAATTTTAAAGAATTTGCATCTTTCTATGTATTGTTTTAACTGAAGTAATTTATTCAAATTATTGGTTTTACAGAAAATTTTTCCCTTTAATTTCCTAACAAATTCTGGAATCATTTCCCTTATTCTGGAAGTACTTCTTTTTCAAGTTGCTTTCATGAGTATTTCTTGCTCATAAACCCTTTGTTGTTGTGGTTTTTTTTTTTCCTGAAGAAATGTTTATTTGAACTGAATTCTTCCGTGAAAGTGTAGCTGTGCAAACATTTGTATGTTGACATTTAATTTCTCTCTGTAATTTGAAGGTTTTATTTCTCTCAGCTGGATTCCACTGTTGATGTTTTAAAATAGTTTGAAATACATTAGAATAATTATATGCTACACCTTCTCTTTCTATTCATCATATTTTTCAACTTCCTCTTGCATTTCATTTTAGCATTGTCTCTCTGTGTTAAAATATTCAGATCTAACTTCATGTACTTAATTCTTTTCTCAGCTGTATCTAATCTATTATTTAATTCATCTGTTACATTTTTAGTGATTATATATTTCATTTCATTGTTTGGAATTTTGTGATAGTCTCTATTTGTTTTACTTATTTTAAAATTCCATTAATTGTTTTTATTACTGAAGTATAGGTGACATTACAGCTAATTATTTTTTCAAATTTTTATCATTTAAGTATACATAATATTATATTAGTTTCAGGTGCACAAGACAGTGATTTGACAATTCTGTACATTATGCAATGCATACCACCATAAGTGTAGTTACCATCTGTCACCATACAAAGTTATTAAAATATTATTGACTATATTCCCTATGTTATACTTTTCACTCCTGTGACTTATTTATTTTGTAATTGGAAGTCTGTACCTCTTAATTTAATTCCCTCCTGTATTTTCTTCAGCATTTTAAATAGGGTAATTTTATTTCTGTATTTAATGAATCTAATATCCAAATTCCTTGGGGTTATAATACTGCTGTTTATTTTTTTCTGCAGCTTTTGCTTGAGGTAGTCTGTTTTAGCTGGTATTCTTTTATTATGCAGTTATTTTTTATTAATATTTATTGGTGAGAATCTATAGAGACCCAATTTATGGAATTTGGATTTGCAAAAGTGGATTTGCTCTTGCTTCTTCCAAATATCCTGAGGCTTTCCAGTTGAGATTGTTTTATATTAATTTCTACCTTGGCATTTCTTCAACCAAATCTGCATTATAAATTAGAACTGAGGCCAGAAAGGCTGATGAAGATTCTTGGGGAAGGTGTTACTTATATACCTGTAGTGAGGGTGGCTGAACATCAACTTTTCTTGTCCTTCTTTGCTCCTAGGTTCTTTTTTACCCCGACCTCTCCACCAAGTCTGAAGTCCCTTAGAGGTCTAAACTTTTAGAAGAGTTTTCAATTTCAACTCTTGATTTTGCCTAGGCACAGAGAGCTTTTCTTTGTGTCTCATACTAACTACCCTTAATGCCCTTATCTCTTAGTGTCTGAAATGAGCAAATGCTGTGCTTTTACAATTTGTCACACATTTTTTGTAGCTCTCTTTCTGGTTTTTTGGCCCTCAGTGTTTTCTTTATTTTTGAACCCTGGAAATGATCATAAAAAGGCCCCTATGTATTTAAGAGGCTGTTCATTTTATTGAACATCTTAACTGATTTTTAGTAGGAATGTTTTTCAGAATATCTCATGTGCCTAGTGCTACAAATAGAAGCATAGTGTTGTCATCTTTGCTATCAAGTAGGTTATATGAAACCTCAGGAATAGTACCATCTCACTCATTTAGACTCGCTTAGAGACCAACACTAAAATTTCCTCAGGAGCACAGAGGAATCAAAAGCCTATTAATTTATAGACTATATAGTTTTCTTATCTAGTATTTCTAATGTATTCATGAATGCATGCACACATATAAAAGCAAAAGAAAAGCAGAAGAAATCAGAAATCACAAGTTAGATAAGAAAAAAGATATTTTGTATTATCTGTAACAGCTTTCATTTCTAAGAATATGAAAACGCAATTTGTAGAAAATTGTAGAATTAAAAATATGGTATATATATAGTATTATTTTCTATGTTTACAAATAACAACTGTTTAAATTGAATATTAAATTCCTAAGGATTTCAAAAATGTGGATAGAGTATATAGAGATTTGCTAGAAAAATCTTAGAAGCAAATTGCAAATTATTAAAAAGTAAGTAGCTATCATTTCAAGGGTGAATGAAAGTAAAACTTTCCTACTATTAAAATGATGATTTTGATAATACTAATTCATAGAAATAACTTAAAACTCTTCCTATATGTCAAAACCAAGGCAACTGACCTGTCAATCAGAAAGTATTAATTATATCAAATACTTCTTTAATTTGCTCATTAAAAAATAGCCAGTGCTTGTGATAAGCTATAGTTGTGATAGCTATGAAGAATGTATGTTTCATATATATTTACTATGTCAAATATTAACACTAGTATTTCAATGTGTTTTATTTTTAGTACTAGCACTAGTAATTCAATGTGTTTTATTTTTAGAATAGCTAGACTATAAGCTTTAAAGAAAAATCTAAAGTTGGGCATAATGATTTTTAAAATGTTACAAAAATTCCTGCATATTTGAATCACATTATTATGGTTATTATAACGATTACTTCGGGGACTGCAAAAACAAAATTACCAAATTGAAGTTATATTAATTTAATGTATTATAATTTGATATTGATTAAAATTAATTCACATAATTATAGATAAGTTCGTTTTTTTAGTCCTCAACATACACCTCTCAGAAATAAAAGTATCTCTTTTCTTGCATAGATTCAAATATCCATAGTGATTTTATTTCAATTACAATTTACTAGGTTAGTAGAGGAAAGGACATTCACATGTTATTTAAAAATCCCTAACAGACAAAATTTGAAATATAGTATAGAAGAGAGGGGATATGAAGGAAAAAAGTGACCTAGATTATGCTATGGCAGTAGAAGTAGTTTTAAGCCAAGATGGTTACAGAGCAGGGTGGTCTGGTGGTGGTCATGGAAGAAAAATCTTTCCTACTCTCTGGGAAAATTGCAAACTAGGTGAATAATTTATCAGTAAACAAAAATACAAGGCTATAATCTAACATGCATGTTATTGTTAAAAATCATGCAAGTAAATAACTCTAAAACCCTTAATTGAGATAAGAAAATTTGAACATTATTCATTTAAAAAATATTTCAAATCAACTTTGTTCAAGGCACAGGGAGCTTCCAAGATGCTTTAGATGTTGATCCTTAATTCAATGAATTTCCACTCTAGGAAAATTAGTCAATTAATTGATTACTTCATTCAGCAAGTAATGACCTTATTACATCACCAGAAAGTGGTAAGAGTGTGAGAAAGGGGAACAGTGGAACAGCTCACTATGTATACAGAGAAAAGCCTAAAGTTCAGTTGGCCAAAAGCACAGACTGTGTGAAGGAGAGTAATAGAAAATAGGCATGGAGAGGTAGGAGGAGGATCATTAGAGGGCTGCAGAACTTCATTCTGCAGCCAGAGACATTAAACCTCTTTGAGCAGAGAAGCAGCAAAATTAGAACTGTCCTTCAGGAATACTAAGCTTCCAGCAATGTACAGAGAGCTTGAATTAAGAAGAGTAAAAAATTGTGAATTCAGATGAGAAAGCTGTAACAAGTGTTCAGGTGGTGAAAGTGAGAATCAAAGCAAGTTCTGAACAATAGCAAAAGAGAGGAGGGAATAGATGGGAAGGACATTCTAAACTAGGAGGAACAGGACTTGACAATGAGTAGACTGTAGGTTAAGGTGAAATGAAAGCTCAATGTTTTCCAGTCTGAGTGACCTGGGTAATGGAGGCAAGGAGGAAACCCCGGAGGATGAGTTTATCGTGGGAGGTTGATAAGGCCAGTTTGAGTTTGTAATGCAAATGGAATTATCTATGTAGAAGTGACCAGCAGATGACTGAAGTCATATGTGTGCCCCCACACGTATGGACATGCATGTGCAATAATACAGAGAAGAAAATAAGACATTGTGCTAATTTTCTGCTTTAACAATTACTTAAAACCTTTCCTGAGGTTGTGGGTACATTGTAAATGGGGATGAACTGAATTCAGTGACAATCAGTTGACTTTGTTAAACCTCTAAGGGATCTTTTAATACAGGAGGCAATTCAAAGCCTCTGGTTTTTATACTACTATACAATTTCTACTCTTTTAAAAAGTGGTGATATGTCTCCAAGAAAGTGCAGATGTTCTGTGTTAACCTTAGTCATCTCTCTTCCAGAAAGATGTGTGTGTGTGTGTGTGTGTGTGTGTGTGTTTCTTTAAAGAAAAACACAGGGATCCCTGGGTGGCGCAGCGGTTTAGTGCCTGCCTTTGGCCCAGGGCATGATCCTGGATACCCGGGATCAAATCCCATGTTGGGCTCCCAGTGCATGGAGCCTGCTTCTCCCTCTGCCTGTGTCTCTGCCTCTCTCTCTCTGTGTGTGACTATCATAAATAAATAAAAATTAAAAAAAATAAAGAAAAACACAATAGTTTCCAAATAGTTGTTCTTTCATAACATTTCCAGTAATCTCATTCTGTTTTAACATTGTCACACTGGGGGGCCTGGGTGGCTTAGTTGGTTAAGGATCTGACTCTTTTGGCTCAAGTCATGATCTCAGGGTCTTGGAATCAAGCCCTGAGAAGGTCTCCATACTCAGTGAGAAGTATGCTTGAGATTCTCTCTCTCTCTCTCTCTCCCTCTGCCCCTCCCCTCCCCAGTGCATACACACACATACACTCTCTCTCTCTCTTCCTTGAATAAATACATAAATGTTTAAACAAAAACAAAACAAAAAAAACCCCATTGTTACATTGATTAGTTTTGGTAGTCATGACCATCAACAGTTGATTTTTAAGTCATTCTATGTGTAAGCTGTATATATATCCTAGTATTCATTTAATATGCTTAGATAGAAAAATGTAATAAAAACCAACACAGGTAATTTGATATACCTGAGACAGTCAGTAAATGGACTGAGTGTGGGCTGGGAAGGTAGAGAAAGAGAAGAAAAGAGAAGAGGGGAGTGGGAAGGAGGAGGAGAAGAAGGGATTGGGGGGGAGGAGAGGAGACGGAGCATATGAAGAATCAGAATCACCCTTTATAACTAGGTTTTATTGAGAACTACTACATGCCAGGCAATGGTCTCCAAAGTACTATTATTATCTCTGTTTTTTGTTTTTTTTTTAAAAGAAGACAGCTGAGACCTTTAAGTTTCCTTAAAAGGAAAGCAATTTTCTGAATGCTGCACAGTTAGAAATATCTGCCTTTGAGGACTAACTCTGCCGTTTATTAATTCTAAAACTGAGTCTTTTAAACATACTGCCTGACTCTCAAAAGGTTATGGAAGACTGATTAGTACACAATGGTTCTATCCTTGACTGCCATGTTTCCCATTTTCCACCTGATTTCTTCTCCTCGCTAACCCTGCAGCCTAGAGGACCCTGTCCCTTGAACCCCGTTATCCCTATGCCATTCTTACCATACTATTCTAACAATAATAATGTATAACATGTTTTCAGCTCTCATTTAGTGTGAGAACTGTGCTTAGAACTGTTTTTACATGGATAATCTATTTTCATCCTCAATAAAACCCTGTAATTTTCCCCTTTTACAAATGAGGAATCAGCAACTTGGAGAGGTTAAGTAACTTGCACAAGGTCACACAACTAGAAAATGTCAACCTAGACCCTGTAACTTTAGAGGTCCTCCTCCTAATCTCTAAAATATACAACACAGGTATTATTGCCATTATTTTCGGCAAAGCCTTTAACATTGGTCCTTTTACATATGTGGGTAATAAACTGTGTTTTTGTACTTTCCCAGTTTTGAATACACAGTTGCTAACTCTGTAAACATTTCCCATTAGAGGCTGGCATTATTACATCTTTCTTCTTCAATTTGAAGCCTGTGACACATTTTTACTAATATATCACTGGCATAAAGTTTTTTTTTTTTTTTCTCCTGACCCTAATACTACCTGGGACTCAATTACTCTGTCTTTCACTTTCTTCAGTCTTCCTTTACTTTTCATTATTCAATCCTTGTCCCATTCATTGGCTTCTCCCATCATTCCTTTCATTTCTTCAATAACTTGCAAAGGCTTTTTCAAGAATTAGATGTTTACATAATATGAAAATATTTTAGTCTACTATAGTCATTCTGAGATCATTAATGCAATATCAATCATACAATTAGGAAGCTATCTGAAGCACTGAAAATAATCATAAATTTTGGAAAAAATGAAAAATATAGTCATATAAATGACTATATACAGTAAGGGATTATGACAATCACTACACAAGCATACTATTTCACTAGTTGAAATGGCTCAAATGCAGTAAGAACTTGGACAAATGAAGGTCAAAATCCAAAGATAAACCTAAAAAGGTTCAGTAGTTTAGTTCAATAAGCTGAAAACTGGAGAAAAGTACATTAGAAAGTCCATGAATTGCTGCCACTTATGTGCCTGGTCTTTTTATCTGTGGCCCATATGACAGCACAGACTCATTCAGCTAAACTGCTTTGACTATGGCTAAGAACTATGAGTAGAAAAACACTTGAATATATGGGAAATTGTTGGGTTCAAGTGTGGGGCAAGCAATTGGTATGAAAATAAGAGAAAGTTTAAAAGTTCATATTGTAAACCAATTTTCCCTCTCCTATTAAAAACTAGTGGGATAGAAAACTGCTTCCAAAGAAACCTCTTTGAAATCACAGCTAGAGATTGCAAACATACTGTTTAGCTGGTAGGCTCACGTTGTCTTCTTTCTATAGCTGGATATAGACTTCTGTTGAATTAAAGATAAAAATACATCATAAAGTGCTACACAGTATGAACCTGGTGATTAATAGTATTTTGTGCACATAGAATTTCAAGAATCTTTTTAAAAAAATAAGCATGTTGGAAATATAAAGGCTTTCTCACTCTCTTCTTTTTCTATTCTTCACCTCACATCAATAATACAATGTAGATAAAGAATGAAATAGGATATTGAATATCTACATATATATAGATATTTAATACTTAGTACTTAGATATACTCTTAGATTACTCCACATTGACGTTTGAGGACTGTCAGATTTCTTCTATCAGGCACTAAGTGAATGGTACGCACCATGTATAAAGATCTGTGGCAGATGGCTCTGTGTGTAGTATGTGTATTTAGATCAGGAATTCAGCTTTGAACATGGGATTTTGCTACCTAACGAGACATCCGGATGATGATGTCTATAGGATATTTATTGACTATATGGGCCTGAAGTTCAGAGGTATAGTCGATTCTGAAGGTATAAATTTTGTAAATAAAGTAATATTGCTAGTTGAAGCTGAACAACGGGACTGGAAGAGATTTATTAGGGAAAGTGAGTAGATGAAAAAGAAAATGAAGTTTAAAATCAAGAAGGAACTGTGAAAAGTGAGAGTAAATAGCAGAGAAGACTGAAAAAAGACAGCTGAAGTGCATGCATCACAAGGGAGTATGGCATTAGAAAAGCCCCTGCCCTCTCCACCCCCCAAAAAAGAGTCTTAGTAACAAAGAATACTACTCAATTGTATAAAAAGCTGTTAGATCAGCCTATGTTATGTCAGGAAGTAAGGAGTTAGAAGTGCCAAGTTAGAACCAGTAAATGAATGGGAGAAGAGTCATAAGGCAGTAGCGGTACAGTAATGGGATTCATAGGAGGATTTTATTAAATGGGAAAGACTAAAGTAGTTTAAATGCTATTGAGAAGGTCTAGTGAAACAGAATAAATTGAAGATACAAGAGAGTGAATATTTCATAGTCTCTATAAAGGAGAGAAGGAATAAAATCTGCATTCTTCAGGGTTCTTATTTGCATAAAGCAAAATCCACTGTCATTAGTTTAAGCAGAATTAAAGAATCACACCTGATTGGTAGAGGCTCTGTCATGTTTGTGGCCTAGTTGCAAGGCAAGTGGAAATGTGAGTCATGTATTATGCTCCAGAGGCAGGTCTTATAACATGGGATTTTATAAAATACAGAAGAGGTAATAAAAAAAAGACAATGGGTACACACAACAGGAGAGATATCTACCACAAATACCAAGGCATTGGTGAAAGAATTGGCCTTACTTAGTAGCTTAGAAATTTCTTCTATGGTAATAAAGAAAAGAAAGAACTAATGAGTGATGATCCAAAAGTCAGTTTTGAGAGATGCCATCTGAGGGCAATAATTTTTCTCACAGAAGTAGGACACAAATTCATTCTCTGAGACAGAATAGTGAAGGCCTAAAGTTTGAGAATGTGGGGAAGATTTAAAATAGCCACCATAGAGATTGGGAAAGAAAGCTGAAAAAAAAAGCCAGACAAGATTTATGAACTATGGAGAAGGTTGAATGTAGTTGTCTGGCCATGAATTTATAGTGGTACCAATTTTCCAAACTAGATAATTTCAAGTCATAACCAGGGGTGTGGGTGACAACATGGAAGGGGCAGATAACCAGGCTTATTCATGTTTGAATTCTGCTTGAAATCCCTATGAAACAGAGAAGAATGGGGAATTAAAAAAACTACAAAGATACCTATTACAGATCTATAAATGACAAATGAGTTCTCATAGCGAAATACTGCCATTGGCTAGGAAGACATAGGCATGGCCAACATGCACATGAGAAAATGCTCCACATCACTTGCCATCAGGGAAATACAAATCAAAACCACAATGAGATACCACCTCACACCAGTGAGAATGGGGAAAATTAACAAGGCAGGAAACCACAAATGTTGGAGAGGATGCGGAGAAAAGGGAACCCTCTTACACTGTTGGTGGGAATGTGAACTGGTGCAGCCACTCTGGAAAACTGTGTGGAGGTTCCTCCAAGAGTTAAAAATAGACCTGCCCTACGACCCAGCAATTGCACTGTTGGGGATTTACCCCAAAGATACAGATGCAATGAAACGCTGGGACACCTGCACCCCGATGTTTCTAGCAGCAATGGCCACAATAGCCAAACTGTGGAAGGAGCCTCGGTGTCCATCGAAAGATGAATGGATAAAGAAGACGTGGTTTATGTATACAATGGAATATTACTCAGCCATTAGAAACGACAAATACCCACCATTTGCTTCAACGTGGATGGAACTGGAGGGTATTATGCTGAGTGAAGTAAGTCAGTCGGAGAAGGACAAACATTATGTGTTCTCATTCATTTGGGGAATATAAATAATAGTGAAAGGGAATATAAGGGAAGGGAGAAGAAATGTGTGGGAAATATCAGAAAGGGAGACAGAACATGAAGACTCCTAACTCTGGGAAACGAACTAGGGGTGGTGGAAGGGGAGGAGAGCGGGGGGTGGGGGTGAATGGGTGACGGGCACTGAGGGGGGCACTTGATTGGATGAGCACTGGGTGTTATTCTGTATGTTGGTAAATTGAACACCAATAAAAAATAAATTTATTATAAAAAAATGAGTTCTCATAGTGAAATACTGCCATTGGCTAATGTTACAGAATGAACACATAAGTATACTTGAGCCATTAGTATCTTCACATAAGGACATATATTTTTCTCTATTATATATTCTGTATGATTTGAGTTGGCCTATTATTCCAGCCTGTCAAGACTTTTTTAGCTTTGATTCTGTCATCCTTCATATTCGCTTTTCTTCTAGGCTTTGTTTCACCTGGAAATCTGATAAACAGACTACATTTCCGTCCAATTGACAGAAAAGCTGAACAGAGCAGGGCCAATTACATGGCTTCGTAATATGTTATAGAAAGATTAATCCAAATGCTCAGATGGTATGGATTTTAGTAATCTTCTCAGTGACAGAATCATAGAATTTTATAGCTGTCCCACCCTCCATAGCCTCCCCCAGTTCTTTCACAGCTGAGCAAGATGATGCTTAAGAAGGTTAGGTGATTTTTCCAAAGTAATTAATTAAGTATCAGAACTTAGTTTTCTGACAACCAGCTCTGGGACTGGTAGCTCTTTACACGTTACTCCTCCCTTCCTTTATATCAATCTGATACTTTTCAAATTTGAAGTTTTTCCACTTGGTAAGTAATGTTTTTTACTATTAACGTACACAGAATAAGATTATTATGTTTTCGGGCAAATTGGTTCTTCACTTTTTTAGCAACTCTTTTTGTTACAACTGTTGTATGAATCAGGTCCTAGGGAGAGTGTTACATTCACGGCATCCGTCTAAGACTAGAGACAGGATATAAATACTGCATTGGCATCCCGACAATGCAAATGAAAATTAAACTGAATTTTGAGTTCTGTAATTATAAAGTAAATTTTGATTCTTTCTATCTATTCCTTAAGGCTACACTGATTGGAAACTGCATACTGTCTTTGTAGCTATTGGTTGATTAAAAAAAAAAAAAAAAGTAGTCGCTCAGAGCCATCATCCAAACTGTAATATACAAAATACACTTGAAAATATTTTCCAATCTGTAAGTTTTATTATACATAGTATTATACTAAGCTAGAAACTTTTATAAGAGTAAATCTCTTTTTTCCATTGGGAACAAATTAGAATTTAGATGTAAGAATGTTTTCACACTCATTTAATCACTGTAGTACTATATAGCATAGGCTTTGAAAGCCATGTTGGGGTTTGAATTTCAAATTTGTCATTTAATAGCCATTGTAGTCAGAAAGGATTATGCAGTCTCTCTTTAGCTTCAGTTCACTCACATGTAAAATGAGCAAGGTACTACCTGCTTCATTAGGCTGTGAGAAGTAAATAATCATATGATATTTGTAGGGTACAGAATGAGCCCTATTTTGTAGTATTCACTCCGTAAATGGGAGATATAATTTTTGAGTCTATTCTCTTTGGAGTTAGTTTCAATGACAAATTTCACCATAGTATGCATCTATAGGTACAAAAGGTAAATTTTGGTATTATTACTTGCATTATAAAATGTTATAATGACTATATTCTTTTGTAATCAATTACTAACTGTGAAGATAGTTTCTTATAGTCCTATTTAAAAATGGCTATAAATTGCTAACATTAATCTACATCAAGAGTTGGCAAACTGGTCAAATTGGAATGCTTCCTGTTTTTGTAAGTAAAATGTTATTGGAGCCAGGCCCATTCATTTATATATTGTCAATGTCTGTTTTCATGCTACAATGGCAACGTTGAATAGTTGTGACAGGGCCTGTATGGTCTGCAAAGCCTAAAATATTTACTTTCTGGACCTTTGCATAGAACATTTTCAGACTCCTGTTCTACTTGACTAAAATCTGTAAGGCTGTGAGGAGAGAAGGTGTAAATACTTAAAAAATTTCTCTATAAGATACTGTAAGCTAGATTTGGAAAAACACTGATGTAATGTGTAAAATTCTGGACTTTACCAGAAGAGCTATTGCTATTACTGAAGCTTCCTCTGGTCTATTTTTTAAACTTCTGCTATTATAACTTTTTTTCTAAAAAAAAAATATTTCTAATGTTTATCGTTACTATTATTACATTCTCCACATTGCATTTCTAAATTAGAAAAACACACTATTCCAATATTTAAACACTAACTTTTCCACTGTAAAATATTTTTTACAAGCATGAAATATTTTGTAGATTTATCATAAAAAAGGATTTTAGATAATACACAAAATAGGCAATGGGATAGAAATCAGTTGCTTAACAAATGCTTAACATGCATGTATCACTAAACGACAATTATCCTGATTAAGATATAAGATATTTTAAATAATCATCATACCATGTGCATATTTTATTCATTGAATTGTATTTTAATATGATTTATAGAATTTATTTTTATGTTATGGAATTGGTTTTCCTTAATTCAAATTATATTCCCATGTATAGAAGAAATGTAAAAAAACAGTGACTTGGGCTTTTCATCCATATGACACTAACATCTTATTTTAAGACTGTTTTCCCTAAAGTAACTATTTTATCAGGTATGTTTACGTAATTGTCAAAATAATTAATCAAAAAACTTTGTCAACAAAATTAGAGTAATTTTGGCTTATGATAGACATACTTCTTGATTGATTGAATCTTCTGCATTTTCTTGATGGCCATTTAGATACTACATAAGTACAATCACTAAAAGTCACACACAGAGATGCTACTGAGACTATCAACTTGCTAGGTCACATTCCTTTTAATTAATATAAGAATGTGGAGATAATGCAACAAATTAACATGTGACCTTATTTTACCAAACAAATACTTAAGCATATTAATTCTAAGTAAAGTTTTATGAAATTGTATGTAATAAGCATTTATTAAGTTCATACCCATGCCAGCAACTGGAAATGCAAAAGTATCTTTTCTCTGAAGAAACTTGCATTATAGTGAAACCTATTATAGCAAAAGATACCGACATAGGCATAACTTGCTATCCGCATTTTTATTTCTGAGGGAAAGGCTGCACAGAAGTAAAATTGATTATAAAGGACATTCTAGGTAGATGGCATAGCATAAAGAAAACAACAGAGCTGCGTGGAAATGCATGGGCTAATTGACTCTACAGTCTTGCATTCAAACCATCTCAGACTATTTTCTTATTTCCATGGTAGTTTCACAGCTTTTCTTTTGGACCATTACAAAATTGATGTTTTTTCCATGATGAACTTATTAATGCCTAAATTTACTTTGGACTCAGTTTCCACAAAACATTTAACAAACTAAAAATCTCATTAATGCTTTAACATTATTTTGGGCCTGAGCAAATTTATCGTTATTAATGTATTCAGCGATTTTTTAAAACTCCTATCTTCTTAGACAACAAAGCAAATAGGAACCAAAACAACAATCAAACTTTTACTGATAACGGCTTATTCAAACTACTTTTTGAGATCTTCTAAGTTATAATAAAATCAGATACAAGGTCACAGGGAAGGAAAAGATAACATAGATCAAAATTCTTTACAAATGCTACATCATTATCTCTAAAACATTACTTCCTGATGAGTTTCTTTCAGCCTTTTTATGGAAATTGGTATTTATTTCCAATCTAGAAATAGAAATGAGATTCAGGAGAATACACAACAGTGCTACCAAGGCAGCAATTATCACATTCTATTGTGTGGAAGGTACTGTAATAGCTATTTTATAATTTTTATTACATTTAGTCTTCTAAGTCTATGAGCATATTCATTCTCCATTGTTGCACAAGTTACCACAGATCCAGTGACTTCAAACAAAACAAATGCATTCTTTCACAATTTCCTTTACCTAGGTCCTCTTCTCAGGGTTTCATTGGGATGAAATCAAAGTGTGAGAGGGGCTGTCAGCTTATCTGAGACTCAGGGTCCTCTTCTAAGCTCCATAGTTATTAGCAAATTCATTTCTGTTAGGAAGTAGTTGTGATATCCTTTTTTTTTTCTTACTGGCTATCCCTGAGGGACTTCTCTTGGTTCCTAGAGGCCACCCACAATTCCTTGCCATGTGGCCCCCATGGCAGATCACAACATAGATATTTGCTTTCTGCCAGACCTGCAGAGGTGCATGCATCTCTCCAGCTTCTCCAGTTAGTCAATCAACATAATCATGGGGTGAAATTGCCATCACTTTTTGCCTTATAACACAGCCTTATCAAGAAATGACTATCTTATATTTACAGCTTCCATTCACACTCAAGGGAAGGAAATGATATAGGACACTAGGGACAGAAATCTTGGGAATCATCTTAAAAATTCTGCCCACCACAGTGATATACATGTTATTTCCATTTTATGAATCAGGAATGTAGGATTTAGAAAGGTTTAGTGACTTGCCTAAATTTACACTGCCAAATTGTGGCAGGGCTACTAGCTGCCTCATTTAAAAGGGCTCATACATTAACTTTAGCATTCTCTTTAGGTCTAACAGTGCAATAGTCAAATTTTCCTTAATACAGTTAATCCACTTTTCTAGTTTCAATTCTCAAGTCTATACAGAAGACTTTCAAGTTTCTATCTCTAATCCCGATACTTTGCTTGAGCCTTAGACCCCTATCACTTAGCATCTTCTGCAATTTTGTAATTTTATGACCCAGTTCCAATTTGATTCATCTAAAACCAATTTCAAGAAATTGCCCCTCCCAACATCCCAATTCCTATTAGTGCATCACTATTTTTCTTAACCTATATTGCCATCTTTGTATCCCTCTACTTTGCTGCACCCTGGACTAATCAAAGGTTAATATTCAAGTATCTATCACAGAGATCATCTGTGGCCAGGGCTCAGTTAATGCCTGTTTTTGTTTGGCAGCCAGGGTTAGGCAGTAACTGATTCTTTCATTTCTTAATTTGAAATATGTCTGATATCCATCTGCCTGGCTTCATTCTCATGGGCATCACATTTAGTAATGATAATGTGGAATCTTCCCTTTTTTGGGAGTGATCATCCTTTTGTAGTCATTTAGTAAATATATTAGCTGTTTCCAAATGCTGTAAACATACATAACTTTTACCCTGCCTAAGGTAGTATTTCGAATGAATTTAATTTACTTAAGGAAACAGAACCCATTAGTAAAAAATTAATAAATAAAAACAAATTATAGAAATGTTGCCAATAATCTATGAATAGAAAACATATTTTAAGTATTAAATTACTATTAAATATACAGGACCCATTTTCATTACATAAGCTTTTCCCCCACAAAAGAATGCTACTAAAAAAAAAAAAAACTGCTTATATATATGAATTAGTAAACTAATGCCTTAGCTACATAATTCTAAATTTCTGAGTACCTACAAGGACTTTCTCATTCTATTTACTTAAATATTTTATTTATTTATTCATGAGAGACACAGGGAGAGAGAGAGGTAGAGACATAGGCAGAGGGAGAATCAGGCTCCCTGAGGGATCCTAGGACCTAGGGATCACGACCTGAGCCAAAGGCAGATGCTCAACCACTGAGCCACCCAGTTTCCCTAGGTGAGTCCAATTGTATGAATAAGTACTTCTAATATGAATAAGCATTTTATGGCACTAAGGAAGAGCACAAGAGAGAGGCTAAGACTGTGGGACCTGGAGCCAGACTGCCTGAGTTTTTATTTCAATGTTTCCAGTTATACTGTTGGTATGACCTTGGATAAGATACTTAACCTCTTCTGTCTTGGCTTTCTTTTTCCCTAAGTAATAACAATAATAATAGCACCTAACTCATAGCTATGTTAGAAGAATGAAAGAAATTAATATTTAAAGAATTCAGAAACGTATCTGATCCTTTGTAGTCACTATATAAACTAACAAATACATTAGCAGAATACTTTGAATATTTTTAAGACTAATTCATTCTAGACTATGTAAATATAGTTACACTTTAGGGATTTTCAAAAATATCCATTTAAGGCTCAACCAGAGGTAAGATGGTAGAGGAGTAGAGTGACTCTAAGCTTGCCTCCTTCCTCAAACACAGCTAGATAAATATCAAACCATTCTGAAAACCCAAGAGATCAATCAGAAATCTTAGAGAACAAAGCATGTGTCTACAAACTAGAAAAATGACCTGTGGAAGATGGAGGAATTCACCCCAAAAGAAAGAATAGGAAGACATGATGGCCAAAAATTTAATCAATACAGATATAAGGAAGCTGTTTCAATTAGATTTAAAATGATAATTATAAGGATATCAGCTGGGGTTGAAAAAAGCATAAGACTCTATAGGATCTCTCTTTTTAAAAAAGATTTTATTAATTGAGAGAGTGAGAGAATGAGGTGGGGGAGAGGCAGAGAGGGAAGGAGAAGTAGATTCCCTGTTGAGCAGGGACCCTGACATGGGGCTTGATCCCAGGACCTTGAGATCATGATCTGAACTGAAGGCAGATGCTTAACTGACTGAGGCACCAAGGCACCCCAACACTAGAGAATCTTTTACTGCAAAGACAAAAGAAAAATCAAGTCAAGCTAAAACTAAAAATGTTATAACCGAGATGCAAATCTGAATTGAAGCCATAAAAATGAGGATGGATGAATCAATGGAACAAATCAGTGATACAGAAGATAAATTTATAAAAAATAATGAAGCTGTAAAGAAGAGGAAGACAACCATTAATGGATCATGAAGACAGATTTAGGGAACTCAGGGACTTATTAAAACAGAATAACATTTGTATCATAGGAGTCCCAGAAGATGAAGAGAGAGAAAGAGGGGCAGAAGGTTTATTTGAGGAAATTACAGCTGAAAACTTCCCTAATCTGGGAAAGGATGCAGGTATCAAAATCCAAGAAACACACAACACTCCCATTAAATTCAACAAATGCTGACCATTGCCAAGGCAGATCATAATCAAATTCACAAAATGCACAGACAAGGAAAGAATCCTGAAAGCAGCAAGGGAAAATAGTTCTTAATTTACAAGTGAAGACAGGTGAAGTTTGCAGCATACCTATTTACAGAAACTTCCCAGGCCAG
Source organism: Canis lupus familiaris (assembly GCF_011100685.1). Classification (NCBI taxonomy): domain Eukaryota; kingdom Metazoa; phylum Chordata; class Mammalia; order Carnivora; family Canidae; genus Canis; species Canis lupus. The sequence goes on from NC_049233.1 coordinate 27,722,406, forward strand.
ATGAGAAGGGCAGATATATTTAATGTTTTGAATAGGAAAAATATGCAGCCAAGAATACTTTATCCAGCAAGGCTGTCATGCAGAATAGAAGGAGAGATAAAGAGTTTCCAGGACAAACAAAACTAAAGGAGTTTGTGACCACTAAATCAGCCCTGCAAGAGGTATTAAGATGGACTCTTTGAGTGGGGAAAAAAGATCAAAAACAACAAAAACTAGAAAGGACCAGAGAACATCACCAGAAACACAACACTACAGGTAACACAATGATACTAAATTCATATCTTTTAATAATCACTTAAATATAAATGGACTAAATGCTTCAATCAAAAGATACAAGGTTTCAAAATGGATAAACATCAATCTATATGCTGCCTACCTGATACTCATATAGACCTGAAGATTATTGAAAGTGAGGGGATGGAGAAATATTTATCATGCTAATGGATATCAAAAGAAAGACAGAGGAATGCCTGGGTGGCTCAGTGGTTGAGCATCTGCCTTTGGCCCAGGGCATGATCCTGGGATCCTGGGATCGAGTCCCACATCAGGCTCCCTGCATGGAGTCTGCTTCTCTTTCTGCCTGTGTCTGCATCTCTCTCTCTCTATGTCTCTCAAAAAGAAAGAGTAGCCATACTTATATCAGACAAGCTAGATTTTATTTTATTTTATTTTATTTTTTTTTTTGATTTTATTTTTTTAATTTGTTTTTAAAGATTCTATTTATTTGAGAGAGAGAGAGAGAGAGTAGGAGTGGTGAGGAGCAGCACAGAGAGAGTGAGAAACAGACTTCCCACTGAGTAGGGAGCCCAACACAGAGCTCCATCCCAGGACCCTGAGATCATGAACTGTGCCAGAGGCAGCCGCTTAACCTACTGAGCTATCCAGGTGCCCCCAAAAACTAGATTTTATTTTAATTTATTTTATTTTATTTTATTTTATTTTAATTTTATTTTACTTATTTTATTTTATGTTATTTTATTTTATTTTGCAAACTAGATTTTAAAACAAAGACTTTAACAAGAAATGAAGAAGGGGATTATATCATAATTAAAGGGTATATCCTTCAAGAAGATCTGACAATTGTAAATATTTATGCCCCCAACTTGGGAGCAGCCAAATATATAAACCAATTAATAATACACATAAACTCATGGATAATAAAACAATAATAGTAGAGGACTTTAACACCCCACTTACAGTAACAGACAGATCATCTGAGCAGAAAATTAACAAGGAAACAATGGCTTTGAATGACACACTGGATCAGATAGACATGACATATATACAGAACATTTCATCCTAAAGCAGCAGAATACACATTCTTTTCAAGTGCACACAGAACATTCTCCAGAATAGATCACATACTGAGTAACAAATCAGCCCTCAACAAATACAAAGAGACTGAGATCATACTATGAATCTTTTTGGACCACAATATTATGAAACTTGAAGTTAACTACAAGAAAAAACTTGGAAAGACTGCAAACACATGGAGGTTAAGGAATATTCTTCTAACAGATGAATGGGTTAACCAGGAAATTAAAAGAAGGAATAAAATAGTACATGGAAGCAAATAAAAATGAAAATATGACAGTCTAAAATCTTTGGGACACAGCAAAGGCAGTTCTGAGAGGGAAGTATATTGCAATACAGGCCTACCTCAAGAAGCAAGAAAAATCTAACCTTACACCAAAAGGAGCTAGAAAAGGAACAGCAAATAAAGCCTAAACTCAGGAGAAGAAGGGAGATAATCAAGATTAGAGCAGAAATAAATGATACAGAAGCCAAAAAATAGTTGAACAGATAAAAAATAGAAACAGAAGGAAAACTTCCAAACTCTGTAGGAGGCTGGCATTACCTTGATTCCAAAACCAGTCACAGACTGCACTAAAAAGGAGAATTGTACAGACTGGTATCCCTGATCAACCTGGATGCAAAATTTCTCAATAAAATACTAGCAAATCAATTTAACAGTACATTAAAATAATTATTGACCATGATTAAGTGGGATATATTCCTGGGATGCAGGGAATGTTTAACACTCAAAAATCAATCAATGTGATATACTACATTAATAAAAGAAAGGAATAAGAAGTATATGATCCTGTCAGTACATGCAGAAGAAGCATGTGACAAAGTATTACATTCATTCTTGATAATAGCCCTCAAAAAAGTAGGAATATATGGAACATACTTAAACATAATAAAGGACATATATGAAAGATCTACAGCTAATATCATCCTTATAGTGGATAAACTGAGAACTTTCCCACTATGGTCAGGGACAAAATAAGGATGTTCACTCTCATCATTACTACTTAACATAGTACTAGAAGTCTTAGCCTCAGCATTAAGACAACAAAAAGAAATAAAGGCATCCAAATTGGCAAGGAAGAAGTCAAACTTACACTATTTGCAATAACATGAAATACTCTGTATAGAAGACCCACAAAATTCTGCCAAAAAATTGCTAGAACTAATACATGAATTCATCAAAGTTTCAGGATATAAAATCAATGTGCAGAAATCTGTTGCATTTCTATACATTAATAACAAATTAGCAGGAAAAGAAATCTAGGAATCAATCCCATTCCCAACTGACCAAAAACAATAAGATACTTAGGAACAAATCAAACTAAAGAGGTAAAAGATCTGTATTCTGAAAACTATAGAACAGTTATTAAAGAAACTGAAGAGGATACAAAGAGGAAACTGAAGAGGATACAAAGGAAATGCATTCCATTCTCATGGATTGGAAGAACAAACATTGTTAAAATGTCCGTATTACCCAAAACAGTCTACATATTTAATGGAATCCTTATCAAACTAACACTGGCATTTTTCATGGAGCTAGAACAAACCTAAAATTTATATGGAACCACAAAAAATCTGCAAGGTGAATGAGATAATTAACAAAACTAAAAGGCAGCCTATGGAATGGGAGAAGATATTTGTAAATGACATATCTGATAAAGGGTTAGTATTCAAAATCTATAAAGAACTTACCAAACTCAACACTCAAAAAACAATGGAGCCAGTTAAGAAATGGGCAGAAGACATGAATAGATACTTTTCCAAAGAAGACATGCAGATGGCTAATAGGCACATGAAAAGACACTCAACATAATTAATAATCTGGGAAATACAAATCAAAACCATAATGATACCACCTCACCCTTGTCAGAATGGCTAAAATTAAGAACACAAGGAACAACAGGTGTTGGCGAGGATGCAGAGAAAGGGGAACCCTCTTTCACTATTGGTGGGAGTGTGAACTGGTGCAGCTACTCTAGAAAACAGTATGGAGGTTCTTTGAAAAGTTAAAAAAAGAACTACCTTATGATCCAGGAATTGTACTGCTAGGTACTTACCCAAAGAATACAAAAATACAGATTCAAAGGGGTATATACACCACGATGTTTATAGCAGCATTATCAACTATAGCCAAACTATGGGGAGAGCCCAAATGTCCACTGACTGATGAATGGATAAAGAATATGTGGTATGTGTATATATATATATATACACAATGGAATATTACTTAGCCATCAAAACAATGAAATCTTCCCATTTGCAATGACACAGATGGAGCTAGAGTGTATTATACTAAGTGAAAAAAGTCAGTCAGAGAAGGACAAATATGGTCTCACTCATATGTAGAATTTAAGAAAGAAACAGGTGAACATATAGGAAAAGGGAAAAGGAGAGAGGGAAACAAACTCTAAGAGGCTCTTAATGATAGATGATAGAGAACAGAATGAGGGTTGATGGGGGAAGGTTGGGTTGAAGATGGGCTATTAAAGAGGGCACTTATTGTGATGACCAGTGGGTGTTACATAATATGTAAGTGATGAATCACTGAATTCTACTCCAGAAACCAGTATTGCACCATATATATATATTTTATATATATATAGATAATATATATATTTTTTATTTATTCATGATAGACATAGAGAGAGAGAGGCAGAGACATAGGCAGAGGGAGAAGCAGGCTCCATGCTGGGAGCCGGACGCGGGACTTGATCCCGGGACTCCATGATCACGCCCTGGGCCAAAGGCAGGCGCTAAACCACTGAGCCATCCAGGGATCCCCAATATATTAACTAAAATTTAAATTTAAAAATATCCATTTAAAGGCTTTCCATTTATGATATAAAATATATCTAAGAAAATTTTGTTAATTACTAGGGGCAGATGACAGATGTTTACAATCCAGTTTTTAGAAATAGAGAAAACAAGGTCTCATACTATTATCAATATCATGTTAGAATTACTATGTTGTTGTTATGTTATTATTATTAATATTATTATTATTATTATTAAACTTTCCTACTCTAGGTCCAACTTTCATTAGGGAACTAATTTCTTGAACTGCCTTTTCTTAGTAGATATATTTTTAAACAATTTTATCATGGTAGTTACATATCTCTAAACAACAAGTGTAAACACAGCAGCAGAAATAAAAATTATTTGTACGCAGGAAGAGAAACTGTGGCACAGGAAGTGAGACCCAGACGTGATCTGAACCTTTTAGCAATCTTGAGTTAGAAGAGAGACAGCTTTATCGTTTCTAACCGCCAGCTCTGTGCTTGATGTGAGTTGGATATCTTTCAGATTAAATCAAAAGGCAAAAATTGGGTCATAAATCCTATGGAGTTCTGTTCTGGGAAATATACTAAGAAACAAAGTGAGATGGCAGCATAAGTGTTGCCTCTGGGGCTTGGCAAAAACAAACAACAAGATATAAATACAAAATTAAAATTGATACAATTAAGTTACAGAGTGATTTCAGTCTCAAGATCCCCGTTCAAAGATTGTGCCTTTGGTTTAAAAGTTACCCACAGCAAAATTTCTTTGCAGACTTCCCATTTCCAGGATCCACTGAAAATTCTTTCCTTGGGCTCAGCAAGGCCAGAGGGGATTTGTCAGAGCTTTCTAATTTTACAACTATTAGATAAAATGATAAGGCAGCTGGGTCACTGGAAGGCGAAGCATCCAAACTGGGATTTTGCTGGCTTAAAGAAAATAAAAGTGATGTATAAAATAGCAAACCCCATGGAACAATATAAAGAAAATTCAGGGGAAAGTGTACAGCTATAAAAGATGTTTAAAGCAAGGAATCTCATAGTGTCTTATTTTCATTTGAAAGCTGTAGCCAGGAGCAAAGATTCACTTTGTTTTGGCAGGTTAGAAATATCTCACTCGTTTTTATTTTACTCAAAATAAGTGTAGGAAACATATTGATACTCCGAGGTTCTTCTTACTTTTTCCACCCTGCTTTCTGGCCTTTCCCTTACACTTGAAGCCTCCTACTGTCATCTACTTTATCTTCTCTCAAGGGGAAAGTTTTGAAAGCTGGCAAGAAACAAAAGAAAAGTAAGCTCATTTCTTTGGTATTGAGTTTAATAAGTTCTTTATAGATCTTGGAAACTAGCCCTTTATCTGATATGTCATTTGCAAATATCTTCTCCCATTCTGTAGGTTGTCTTTGAGTTTTGTTGACTGTATCCTTTGCTGTGCAAAAGCTTCTTATCTTGATGAAGTCCCAATAGTTCATTTTTGCTTTTGTTTCTTTTGCCTTTGTGGATGTATCTTGCAAGAAGTTACTATGGCCGAGTTCAAAAAGGGTGTTGCCTGTGTTCTTCTCTAGGATTTTGATGGAATCTTGTCTCACATTTAGATCTTTCATCCATTTTGAGTTTATCTTTGTGTATGGTGAAAGAGAGTGGTCTAGTTTCATTCTTCTGCATGTGGATGTCCAATTTTCCCAGCACCATTTATTGAAGAGACTGTCTTTCTTCCAATGGATAGTCTTTCCTCCTTTATCGAATATTAGTTGCCCATAAAGTTCAGGGTCCACTTCTGGATTCTCTATTCTGTTCCACTGATCTATGTGTCTGTTTTTGTGCCAGTACCACACTGTCTTGATGACCACAGCTTTGTAGTACAACCTGAAATCTGGCATTGTGATGCCCCCAGATATGGTTTTCTTTTTTAAAATTCCCCTGGCTATTCGGGGTCTTTTCTGATTCCACACAAATCTTAAAATAATTTGTTCTAACTCTCTGAAGAAAGTCCATGGTATTTTGATAGGGATTGCATTAAACGTGTATATTGCCCTGGGTAACATTGACATTTTCACAATATTAATTCTGCCAATCCATGAGCATGGAATATTTTTCCATCTCTTTGTGTCTTCCTCAATTTCTTTCAGAAGTGTTCTATAGTTTTGAGGGTATAGATCCTTTACATCTTTGGTGAGGTTTATTCCTAGGTATCTTATGCTTTTGGGTGCAATTGTAAATGGGATTGACTCCTTAATTTCTCTTTCTTCAGTCTCATTGTTAGTGTATAGAAATGCCACTGACTTCTGGGCATTGATTTTGTATCCTGCCACGCTACCGAATTGCTGTATGAGTTCTAGCAATCTTGGGGTGGAGACTTTTGGGTTTTCTATGTAGAGTATCATGTCATCGGCGAAGAGAGAGAGTTTGACTTCTTCTTTGCCAATTTGAATGCCTTTAATGTCTTTTTGTTGTCTGATTGCTGAGGCTAGGACTTCCAGTACTATGTTGAATAGCAGTGGTGAGAGTGGACATCCCTGTCTTGTTCCTGATCTTAGGGGAAAGGCTCCCAGTGCTTCCCCATTGAGAATGATATTTGCTGTGGGCTTTTCATAGATGGCTTTTAAGATGTCGAGGAATGTTCCCTCTATCCCTACACTCTGAAGACAATCCAATCATGAAATGGGCAAAAGACATGAACAGAAATCTCACAGAGGAAGACATAGACATGGCCAACATGCATATGAGAAAATGCTCTGCATCACTTGCCATCAGGGAAATACAAATCAAAACTACAATGAGATACCACCTCACACCAGTGAGAATGGGGAAAATTAACAAGGCAGGAAACAACAAATGTTGGAGAGGATGCGGAGAAAAGGGAACCCTCCTACACTGTTGGTGGGAATGTGAACTGGTGCAGCCACTCTGGAAAACTGTGTGGAGGTTCCTCAAACAGTTAAAAATATACCTGCCCTACGACCCAGCAATTGCACTGTTGGGGATTTACCCCAAAGATACAAATGCAATGAAACGCCGGGACACCTGCACCCCGATGTTTCTAGCAGCAATGGCCACTATAGCCAAACTGTGGAAGGAGCCTCGGTGTCCAACGAAAGATGAATGGATAAAGAAGATGTGGTTTATGTATACAATGGAATATTACTCAGCTATTAGAAATGACAAATACCCACCATTTGCTTCAACGTGGATGGAACTGGAGGGTATTATGCTGAGTGAAGTAAGTCAGTCGGAGAAGGACAAACATTATATGTTCTCATTCATTTGGGGAATATAAATAATAGTGAAAGGGAAAATAAGGGAAGGGAGAAGAAATGTGTGGGAAATATCAGAAAGGGAGACAGAACGTAAAGACTGCTAACTCTGGGAAACGAACTAGGGGTGGTAGAAGGGGAGGAGGGCAGGGGGTGGGAGTGAATGGGTGACGGGCACTGGGTGTTATTCTGTATGTTAGTAAATTGAACACCAATAAAAAAAAAAAAAAAAAAAAAAAAAAAAAAAAAAGAAAAGTAAGCTCATCCCAACAAGTGTTAAAACTATCGCTCCAAGGATCCAGTGCAACATACATATTTGAACCAAAAGGCTCAGCTTTAGTTGGGCCTCATATGTACATATACATATCTGTGGGGTGTGAACCAAATATTTTTTGAATGAGTGATCATTTTCACATGCTTTAATTTTAATACAATATTTAATTTTGGAGTAACTATTAGTTCAGTGGAAAGAAATGTTTACTCCATATGTAACATTGAAAATATTCTAGGCTCCCTCTGGGCCATGATTTATGAATTATTTAAAGAGTTTACCATAGAGCATGACCAACTGTTTTCTTTTGCCTTTTTTTTTTAAGATTTCATTTATTTATTCATGAGACACACACACACACACACACACACACACACACACACACACAGAGGCAGAGACATAGGTAGAAGGAGAAGCAGGCTCCATGCAAGGACCTGATGTGGGACTTGATCCCAGGACTCAATCCCGAGACTCCAGGATCACACCCTGGGCCGAAGGCAGGCGCTAAACCCTGAGCCACCCAGGGATCCCCTAAGTGTTTTCTTTTGTAAGGTGTTTCTAAAAGCTGCATTAATGATTATCAATGACAAGTTTCTTGATTACTAGTATGTTAAAAGAACTCATCATGTAAATAAAACTCTTCATATATTCAAATATAATCAGAAATTCTTTTTATTTTTTAAAGATTTTATTTATTCATTTATGAGAAACACAGAGAGGCAGAGACATAGGCAGAGGGAGGAGCAGGCTCCCTGAAGGGAGCCTGATGTGGGACTTGATCCCTGGGCTGGGATCATGATCTGAAGTGAAGGCAGATGCTTAACCGCTGAGCCACCCAGGTGTCTCTAAAATCAGAAATTCATATCAGCATGATATTATCAAAATGAGGCATGGGAAGAATGAGGTCATAAGAAGTGAGGGAGAGGGATGTGGAAAGAGAGACAGAGTACACCAGGTCTGATTTAACCTCAGACCTTAGTGGTATTTGGGTTTGTGCCCCAGTGGACAAAACCAACTTTGTACAATGAAGGATGAAGTATAAAAATTATTTTCTTAATATTGTCTCATATTGAACAAAGACGAAACTTCGGGTCTATTCAAACATGCTGGAATGTAATGCTTGTGGCCACTCTGCATACACAGGATGGGCTCTGACACAAACTTTGGTTCCTATGGAGGAACTAATGATAGCTCACACACCAAGGAGATAAAAAAAGGTTTATTACACATATAACAAGGCTTTCTGCGGATACAGGCAGGCCTTCCAAGTTAGTATGAAATGCCTTGAGAGAGCAGGAAAAGGAGACTGGCTTGTCTTTTGTGGTAGTTAGTGGGTGGGGCTGGGCTGTGTGTGAGGTTGGGCCTGTATGGTTTGAATTTCCTGCTGTTTCAAAAGAAAGGAGCATTCCAAGCTTTCTTACCAGCACTCCCAGCACTGCCATTTACATCATTCTCTTCTAATTCTTCTTAAGTCTCCTCAATATTTGGACACTGCTCATCATCTAGCATATTATACCAGGATATCTGTTTATGGTTTCAAAGTGCTACCACCAAAACATCCCATTTTACACTTCCAATGACCTTAAAGTCTTATTTTCTCTGTTGAGACAACTGTCTTTTTACTGTCCTACTCTCTGCTGACTCTTTCACACTACCCTTCCCTAACTATTCGTCTTTCAAAAGCAGTTCAAGTCTCCTCTTCTATTGTGAAGTCTTCCTGTAATCATTTATGTCCTTGTCAATTTCTATATGTAGTTTCATTTCTAAATCCCAAAATAAATGATAGTAATAATTGTATGTTTATTAGTTTATACAAATATGTGTTGCATATTAGGTATATAAAAGATGCTGTTCTGGATTCTGAATAAGACATGGATATGGATTCTGCACCAGAACTAGGTATCATGACTGTCATATATATGGACAACTGTTCATAATAGGGGGGCAACTTTATGGAACCTTTTTGTTTTTTTAAGAGAGGGAGAAAGATGAGGGGCAGAGTAGAGGGTAGAGGGAGAGGGGGAGAGAGAATCCTAAGCAGACTCTGTGCTCAGAATGGACCCGACATGGGGCTCGATCTCAGGACCCTGATTTCATAACCTGAGCCAGATCAAGAGTCAGACACTTAACTGACTGAGCCACTCAAGTGCCCCTGGAATCCTGTTAAATGGGGTATACTGGAGTTTAATTTTGAATGACAAATATTTTATTTAAAATATTTACTCTTTCATTATTATAAATATCAAACTGAACTTTGTACTTTTAATTATTATGTAGTTTACCATTATATAACTTGAATAATATACTATTTGTCTTGTTTGTATCTAGATTTTTAAGCTTAAACACAGATGCAACATCAGCTACTTGGAAGAAAATATCCCGCTAATTTACCTGAACAGCATTTTGTGTGTATGATTCTTAGACTAAGTGACTTTTTAAATAGCTTAATTGTCCCACAATAACTACAATTACTGACAGTCATCTAAAAAATTCTGAGAAAGTAAACTGTAAAACTTAATTTTCACAGACAGATATTATTAACCAAAAGGCTCAGCTTTAGTTGGGCCAAATTTTCTCCCTTTCATCCTTTTTTAATATCAATACAAATTAGACAATATTTTTGTTTACAGATTTCTTTCATATTGTGTTCAAAATGATTTCACTATATTTCTATTTATTTAGAGAGATAAAACTTATAAGAGTGTTCACATTTACTTTACAGTTCACATTTTCTATTGAAAATGTAATCTATTAGGTTTTGAAGATGATGTAAGCTAGATTTATGGCTCAATACATTCAAAAGATAGTTTAAAAATCAATAGAATGAAGTAGAAGTGTATTTGGGGCACCATATCCAAATGAAGTACACTGAGAGAAAAAGCAGTATTGAAACTGTTTCAAAAAAAAAAAAACTTGACCATCACCAAAAGCATGGGGATCATTATAATTTATGTGTCATATAAAAAAAATAATTGGAAAGTTTAAACCCTCCAAGAATTGTGTCTGAAAAAAGTAATCTTATTATTTTGATATAATTTTAGCAAGAGCTATAAAATATAACAAGTTAGAGATTAAACAGATGTGTGTAATTATGAAAATTGTTATATAAACATTATTTGACAATATCATCCAAAATCTTTACTGTCTTGGATATGAGCTGTCTCTCTAGGTCAAAGGTTACTGAATTTGGGACATCTGAAGAGCTTCACTGAAAACAACTTTCTCCAATGCAGTAGTACCTTCTGCTATGTATAGAGCTTATTACATTGCTAGAGGTTCTCACCTGAACAGTACAACCTTTTATTTTTAGCTCCTTTGGATGTTTCGATTGCATTTCTAAAAATAATATTTTCTTTGCACATGCAATTTTGTGCATCATTGCCCCTAATTGCATCTTTAAAATGCATGCTGTGAATATTTAGCCCTAAAGCATACCATGAACTTTTTAAAATGGAGCATGCTTTGATTGCTGTGACTTCCTAATTTTCTCCATGAAATGAATATCCCTCATGTATACTATGAAATGAACAATGCTAGAGAAGATTCTATCCCCCAGATGGCCCGTTCGGTTCTAATTCTCATAACATGCATATTCAACAAAAATGAGGTCATGCTTATCTCTAATCCCTAGGCAATCCCAAGGCAGCAGAAACATAAGGGCTATATCAACATTCCAGGATCCTATGAGCTTGGGACTGCAAGGAGATTTTTTACATTCTTCAATAAAGCTTATTTCAAATATTCTTTATAAAGCATGAATTCCTGCAATTGGTAATCTATACAGCTCTTTTAGCAATGTTCTACTGATTTGTTTTTCTTGACTCTTAATGGCAGATAAGATGGGATTTATTTATCCATTCAAAAAGTATTTATCAAGCACCTTCAAAGTAATAGGCACTGTGCTAAATGCTTACAGTTGAGTGTGTGTGAGGGTCTTACAAAGAACAGTAAACAAGTAAATAAATCAAATGATTATACATTGTGGTGCTATGAAAAAAGCAATCACAGGCTGAGATGCAGAAAAATAGAGTCAGTGAAGTGTCCCTCTTTTTTGAGGGACAGCATTTAAATTAAGCAGTGAAGAATTATAGTGGATAGGCAAACTATAACCCCTCTGGCCTAACACTGATCATTGCTTGATTTTATAAGTAAAGTTTTGTTGGGATATAGCCACATTCATCTTTTATGTGTTGTTTATGGTTGCTTTTGCATGAGGCCAACAGAGTTGAATACTTACAACAGAGACTGTATGGCCTACCAATTTGAGTATTTTTATTCTATGGCCTTACGGAACAAGAATGAAGAAGAAGCTTTTCACATAGGGGAAGAGACACTTGAAGTACGAAAAAAAAATGCCATGGTATATTAAGGGAAATGAAAGAAAGCCAGGTAGTGAGGGGTGAAACCGGAAGAGAAACTGAGCCTTGGAGGCTGTGGTGAGCAGTCTGGATTTTTAAAGCTCACTGTTTACAGAATGCCAATGGAAGGTTCTGAGAAGGGAGTGACATGATATGATTTATTGTTCAGAGAATTTATAGCTAATCCTGACAGAGTACTTATTAAGTGCATATTGACAGCCATTTACATGCACTGATTTATTTAATTCTTATATATTATGAAGAAAATGCCATTATTTTCCTGATGTTGCAAAGAAAAGCTACATAGCTTGCTCAATATGATATGCCTGCAAATGATGGAGGCAGATATGAATCTAAATATTTTTGATCCAGAGTCTGTGCTTTTGACTATTGGACACTGATCTAGATGTCTAGAGTGCTGTGATGTCTAGGGTGGATCAATGTGACATGTGTGTGAGTATGTGTGTGTTTGTGTACAGATCAGAGGTAGAGGAATGAGTATCTTAGGAGACTGTGGAAAGAGTATAGGTGTAATCAGTATAGTGGCCTGGGCTATGGGACTGAACACTGAATGACAAACGTTGAATGACTCAGGGAGAGAAGAGTTTCAGGAAATAGTCACCTGACCTTCAGTGCTGAAGAATGGTGAACTACTAGGTGGGCTGAAAAGTGTACCTTAGGCTTTTCAGCCTTGAGACTATTGTTATGGACAGACACTTTAAATGGTAACATACCACTTTTCAGCAACCATATATGCTGCCACAGATAAGTAAGAACAACTGTATTGTATCATATAATTCTACTTTTCCAGGAAGGTAAGATGACTCTGAATAAACTATGGTAGAAGGCTGTTATTTCCTTCTGAGTCTTCATTTTTTTCCAGTCTACTAAAAATGTCAGCTACCATAATATAATCTATGTCTGTATTAAAACTTTTTAGAAGATTAATTTTATATAGCACAATGTATTCATTTTTATATTTCATTACTTATAGTTGTCTTTTTCTGAGTAAAATATCTGCCAAGTAACACATTATTACATAAAATTATAATCTCTGTTCTCGGAACTAGGTAATTTGCTTTCACATATAGGTCAAAGAAACTATTTTGATAGTATTAGAAGTAAAATATAATAGGTATTAGTATATATGGTTTTTATTTTAAAAAAATGACCTGCAATAGAGTATGGAAAATAAGAATTGAATAGAGTGAGTTACTAACTATCCTGGTAAAATAATAATAGTTGCAATTCTAACTGTCTCCAACAATATTTATAAGGTCAAAAAAGGTAATGGGAATAGTGGAACGATCTAAGGCAAGAGAGCATAAATGAAAAAAAACTGAGTCTCTTTTCCTTCAAGAATTTATATGTGCCTTTTCATCTTTGAAAAAGAATGTATATTTAGTTCTTAAAAAAACTTTTATTTAAATTACAATTAGTTAACATACAGTGTAGTATTAGTTTCAAGTGTGTAATTTGGTGATTCAACACTTACATACAAAACCTGGTGCTCATCACAAATGCACTCCTTAATCCTCATTATCTATTTAACCTATCTCCACACCTACCTCCTCTCTGGTTACCATGAGTTTATTCTCTATAGTTAAGGGTCATTTTCTTGGTTGGCCTCTCTCTTTCTTTTTTCCCCTTATGATTTTTGTTTTGTTTCTTAAGTTCCACGTATGAATAAAATCACATGGTATTTGTCTTTCTCTGACTGACTTATTTCACTTAGCATAATACTCTCTAGCTCTATCCATGTCATTGCAAATGGCAAGAGTTCATTCTTTTTACGGCCGAGTAATATTCCATCGTATGTGTGTGTGTGTGTATATATATATATTTATGTGTGTTGTGTGTGTATATACATACACATATATATGATATTTATATATTCCAGTGGTGTGTATGTATATACACCCATGCACCACATCTTCTTTATTCATTCATCAGTCAGTGGACACTTGGATTGTTTCATAATTTGGCTATTACAGATAATGCTGCTAAGAAACATGGGGTGCATGTAAACCTTTGAATTCGTATCAAAGTATTCTTTGAATTTGTATCTTTGTATTCTTTGGATAAATACCAAGTAGTACAATTGATGGATTGTAGGGTAATTCTATTTTTATGTTTTTGAGGAACTTCTGTACTGTTTTCCAGAGTGGCTGCACCAGTTTTCATTCCCACCAACAACTGCACCAAAAACCACAAGATACTGAGAAATAAACCTAACCAAAGTAGTAAAAGACCTGTACTTTGAAAACTATAAAACTAGATGAAAGAAATTGAAGATGACACAAAGAAAGGGGAAAACACTCCATGCTCATGGATTGGAAGAACAAACATTGTTAAAATGTCTGTATTACGCAAAGTAATCTACATATTTGATGCAATCCTTATTAAACTGCCATCACCATTTTTCACAGAGCTACAACAAACAATCCTAAAATAATATGAATCCATAAAAGTCTCTAAATAGCCAAAGCAATCCTGAAAAAGGTAAACAAAACTGGAGGCATCATGATTCGAGACTTCAAGCTATATTGGAAAGCTGTAGGCATCAAGACAATATGGCATTGGCAAAAAAACAGACACATAGATCAATGGAACAGAACAGAGAACCCAAAAATGGACCCACAACTATATGATCAACTAATATTTGACAAAGCAGGAAAGAATATCCAATGGAAAGAAGATAGTCTCTTCAACAAGAGTTGGGTAATTGGACAGCCACATGCAGAAGAATGAAACTGGACTACTTTCTGACACCATACAGAAAAATAAATTCAGAAGGGGTGAAAGACCTAAATGTGAGACAGGAAACTATTAAAATCTTAGAGGAACTTAGGCAGCAACCTCTTTGACATTGGCTACAGAACTTCTTACTAGACATACATGCCTCCTGAGACAAGAGAAACAAAAGAAAAAATGAACTATTGGGACTTCATCAAAATAAAAAGCTTCTGCATGGCGAAGGAGACAATTAACAAAACTAAATGGCAACCTACAGAATGGGAGAAAGAGTGTATCTTTAGAAAAAATTTTTTTTTATTTGACTACAGTTGACACACAATATAACACTAGTTTTAGGGGCAGAACATAGTGATTCAGTATCTCTATACTTATTTTATGCTCACCCTCCAAGTTTAGCTCCCATCTGTCACCAAACAGTGCTATTACAATACCACTGACTATATTCCTATGCTGTGCCTTTCATTCCCGTGACTTACTCATTCCATAACTGGAAGGTTGTATCTTCCACTCTCCTTCACCCATTTTGCCCGTTCTCTTATCCCTACCCCTCTTCCTTCTGGCAACCACTGGTTTGTTCTCTTTATTTGTAGATCTGATTCTGCTTTTTTGTTTATTCATTTGCTTTGTTTTTTAGATTCCACATATGAATGGAATCATATGATATTTGTTTTTCTTCATTTGAGTCATTTCAATATCTTCTAGGTCCATCCATGTTGTTGCAAATGGCAAGACCACATCCATTTTTATGTTTGCGTAATATAGAAAGAGTGTATCTTAATATAATTATTCAATATTATAAATTAGAGTTTAATTGCAGGATGAGAGACAGTTTCTTTCCCACAAGAAGATAATCATACTTGAGTTACATCATTAAAAATATCTGCAACTGAATCTTGGCCTCCTTTTCTTTTTTCCATATCTAGATATACAAGACTCTTAAAACTATATATATATTTTAAAATGTTCTGCCTATTTTGCAGCCATAAAAAAAGAGATGTTGAATCACCTGAAATGGCTGTAACATTGTGTGTCAACTATATCCCCAAAAAATTGTTTTAAGGAAAAAAATGTTCAGCATATTCAATACTACTTGTCTAGATTTTAAAAATTTTACATTTTAGAATAAAGCAAATCAAAGAGATAAGTGCACCACAAATTAAGTGTAATGAATTTGTTGCTTAAAGATTAATAAGCCAGTGAACAACAGGCAGAAGCAAGTATCTTTCACAGAATTTTCATGTTAACCATCATGCTGAGGTGTACATGACACAAATTTAGATTTTCACTGCCATGTAGCATTCTATTTTTGTGTTTATATGCAAGTAAATACACAAGAAAATGTACTAAGTAGGGATCCCTGGGTGGCGCAGCGGTTTGGCACCTGCCTTTGGCCCAGGGCGCGATCCTGGAGACCCGGGATCGAATCCCACGTCGGGCTCCCAATGCATGGAGCCTGCTTCTCCCTCTGCCTGTGTCTCTGCCTCTCTCTCTCTGTGTGACTATCATAAAATATAAATAAATAATTTTTTTAAAAAATGTACTAAGTATAATTTAGTAGATATTATTTTACACACTGCGTTTGATTAGATGTTTTGTATTTTAGTTCTGTACTAAATTTCTGAATCCTATGAATGTTGTATACCATGACAAAGGACAGACAAAATATTATTTTAGTTTTAGTCTTGGGATAAAATATTTAATATGTCTTGTACCTGCAAAAAGCATAAAAGGATGAAAATATATTTCAATTTCCAAATAGGCATCATATATTAATATTATTGTGATAAATTTTAGACTGTCATTTAAATAAGTAGTTTTAGCTGAGGATTTTGTACATAATTTTTAGTTATATTGAGTTTTACCAATAGTATAAAATTATAATAATATTTCCTGAATGAAAATGTTCATATTTCTTTCATCTAGGTGTACTTATAGTCATACACATACACACGTATGCACAATTGCTCAAACATGCACACTCATATTCATTTATAATTTGTCAGATTCACCAACAGCAGCATTGTAATAAGGAATCTGAAGTCAAAAGCTATTCATTCAAATGAACACACTCTTAAAAACTCCACCTCAAAAATAATACTGACACAGTATTTGGAAAGACTGTATAACCTTTTAAAAATTTTAAACTGTATTTTAGATACATTGACATTTTCTTTGCCATTGACAAGCCACTTGTGGGTATTGAATCTATTTTTAAAAAAAATATTTGAAGTGAGGGAGATAACACAGACCCTTCCAATCAGTCATAAAGTAAACTATAAAAAGAAAGAATATTTTCCCTACATAAATTATATTTCTACAAAAGTGAAATAAATGGCTTTGGATTTATTCTACTATTAAAAAATAATGAGTGAGATGCAGTTAGAAGTATAGCTTGGGGTAACATCCAAACTAAATCCAGCACAAATTTACCTAACATTGTTTTGTTTTATATATATATTTGTACTTTTTCCATATTATGCTGACATAATTTTGACAAAATAAGTAAAAAAGTTTCCTAAAACGCATAAAATAGCTCTGGAAATTTGTCAATTGGAAAATCCTTAATTTTATTCGCCATTCAAAAATTTTATTCTAGTTACATACTATTGAAGAGAAAATATTTTTACTTCTTTCATTTTAGAAAGAACATGGTTTATAGTTGGTACTGTGGGTGTGTTTTCTGAATTCATGGAAAATTTTGATATTTGGAACTAAGCACACCTTATTTGTTTTTATCACTTTCATCTTTTCTCATTTATGAGATAATGAATTTCTCATTTTTACTATATTTTTTCTTGAATTACTGTTTTCTTATTTTTTTTTAGTTGTTGAACAATTTCTTACCCTAATATTGTTATATGCTTAAAACTCCTTAATCATTGCAATCTTGTATTATATTCCCTAAAAATTCTTCTATTTATAGGCTAGTGACTTGAATTCTTTTATGAAAAACTGTATCTGTATCCATCTATCCATCCATCCATTTATCATAAATTGCTTATTAAAGAGATTGAAAATGTTACAATATAAAGTTTGGCTTGAAGCAGGTTGGCATCAGGATTGTAGTGATTGTATCCTGGCATCAGGATTATATTTTCTTCTACCTCAATTTGTCTTGGAGATCTAAGGAACCCAAAACTATGATTATTTTAGTGCTTTTATGAAGTATGTGCAGCATTTCAATTCACTTCTGGGAAGTTCTGACGGTGGTAAATTGATGAGCAAACTCCTATGTCATGGCTTACACATGTTTTGATCTTCTTTGGAAAACTGAGTTTTTAAAAGGGGCCACATTGACTATTCTATGTCTCTGTCTTGCTATTGAGAAATTTTGCTTTGCTCTTATGATCCTGGGCAACATGGAAGAAGCACTCTGTTGACTGGGCAGCTCCTTAACTTATATTGCCTTCAACTTTAACTACAGTCCTATGAGAGAAGTTCTTCATATTAATTTATCATCCTTACTTACTGTTGCTCATGTTTCTTTATTTGAATTTTAGAAAATCAATAAAAGTAATATATGTAAATATATAAATATTTTTAAGTCAGTTGGTACCAGAATGCTTACCATAAAACCCAGCAGAATGGTAGGTTCCCACATCTTAGGCTTATTCCCAGAGTCAACTGAAATAATACTTTCAGTTCTTTCATCTGGTAGCTTCCTCCATATCTCTAAAAATGTATGTTTACTGATGTTTTTGACTTACCAAGTTTGGAATTATTTGCTTTGTTAAGGTAGAGGAGCTATTGCCTTTCTTTTAAATTACCTCGTGCACCATTACTATCTCTATCATCTATTTATCAACATCAAAATTTTAAAGCATTTTTAATAAATACATTTGCACTCTTTTAAGTATGTCACTAGTGTGATCATTATAGAGACAGGTATTGATTTATAATATTTAAGTTCATATACAAATTTTTTATTGTTTTCAATTTTTTCTCCATACCTTGAATTTTTGTTTTTCAACCATTCTCAAACCCTCATCTCTATTCCATCACATCAATTAACTTATTCACAGACCTGTCCTTCTCTTTCCTAGAGCCCATTCTCCTGGAGATTTCCATCCTACTGTTTCCATGTGTCCTATTGACTTCAGGGCCTAACCGAAGAGCTCTTATGATAAGACCTGCCTTCACTGCTCTCCTATGGTTATCTTGCTTCCTTGGATCCTGTGTTCTTTTTACTTTTTAAATTCCCTTTCTCCTTCCTGCAGTTTATCATTATGTATCTCATAGTAAATGATTAGAGTGGGAGATGGTCTCACTTCTCTGAAGAGGTGATCTCTGAGTTGAAGCTTGAGCCATGCAAAGATCTAGAGAGAGAATAGTCACATAAAAGAAAGTAGTGTTACATACAAATCTCCTAAAGAAATTGTGGGTGTTAGTAACAGAGGGAAAGGTACAACATACTGTTATGGGGAAACTAAGAATGGTATCTTACAAAGTCTAAGATTTATTCAAACAGGATCCAGGTCATTTAGGGTCATGTAGTCCATGTTAAGAGTTTTGGAATTTATTTTCACATCAATGAGATACCACTGGCTCATTTTAAATCAATGGGTGATAACAGATGTTCTTATAATAATACAGAAATGATGAGCTGAGTCCTTTTTGATGACCTGCATTTCTTCATCGGGGAAAGAAGAAAGCAAAGGAAATAGAAAAGTGGTTAGACATGTTTTGATGCTCTAGACTAAGGGTGTAGAGATTTCTAGTAAAAATTTATTTTTTAATAATAGCAAATGTTACATAGGATAACTGCTCTAAAATATGTTCAGTGAAAATATATACTCAGATTAAGGAATATGCAGATGGTGAAGTTTTGACAATGAATTAAAAGACAAAAAAAATCCAGCTTGAGGTGGAAGTATTGTTAAGGAGAGGTTTGGAAATAAAGATATACAGAAGGTTAGTACAGTAGATAAAAACTAAGCAAGCAGTAGAGAGAGGCTAAAAATTAAAGTAACATATAAGAAAATGGAAAAGGAGGGAGGTATCTGGACAAGATACCAAGTAAAGGTTGAAGATTCAGCCTACCTGAGAATGAGGAACCCTACATACTGATCTAGATAGATTTTGAGGAAGAGAAGGCAGAGGAAGAAACAGAAGTCTATCAGAAAAGGAATGAAGTCAACTAATGTCTCATTCATTTAACAAAAATGCATACATTGAGCATCTATTTTCTAGGCATAAACTAGGTCCTTTGGATATAATGATAGGATACATTCTCTATTGTCAGAACATTTGCATATACTAAGAAAGGCAGAAAATTAAATAAATATTCATTGTACTGGAAGGATCTACAAGACAATATTGGTATCAATGGGTAGACTAACTCTTCAGATTAATTGGAAAGCTAAGCGGGGATTTCATAGAGTTTGTGGTGATTTGTTGATTTCCTGTAGAATAAGTATATACTCCATAGTAGATACAAAGACAGGCAGAGGAAGGAATTCCAGATAGAAGTAATACTTTCTGGCAAAAATAAAAGAATACCAGACTTTAGAAAATGCAAGTTGCTTAGTATGGAAGGCCTTAAAAAGGCCTTTGGAAGGTTAATGTAAGAAAGCATAGACTAGATCATGAATTACCACAAGTAGTATGCCTTGGCATATATAAGTATTAACATAGACAATATTGAATAATATGATCAGCTTTTTGATTTAGAAATATTCTTGTAATTAAAGTAGAGTGATGATTTCCAGGGCTGAGTGAGAAGAGATTGAGTCTGGAGGCAAAGAAATACTATAATATTACAGGGATATTTTAAAATAGAATAATTAAATAAGAGCAGTGGCAAGGGAAAGTGTTTTTGTAATATTTAAACAAATTTTAATAGGACTTGGGTTGACTGAGTGTGGGTGGAGCTGACCTAAAGAAAGTATATAGGATGAAAACTCCCAGATTTCTTGTATAATTAATTGAGAGATCAGTAACTCCATTATGCTACACTGGGGATATAAAAGAAGAAGCAAGTGTGCTTATCCAGACAAATGATGGAACTGGGATTCAGGAGAAGTATTTGGATAAGGGAAAGGGGAAGAATAATTAGAAAGAAGAGAGAAAATGAGGTACTTTTCTTGAGTAACTATTATATGCTAGGAGCTGCCCTAGTGCTTTTAGACACCCTTGTTCATCATATATGGCTGATATCACTTCTACATTGAGGAGTCCAAAGTTCAGAGAAGTTTCTGCTCAATTTGTCCTGGCTATTAAGTACCAGAACCAGCATTCAATTACATGTCTAACTCATTAATACCATGCTCTCATTTTGTTGTATAAAGTTTGGGGGAATGCTGGTATACAGTCATTATTTGATGGCATGGGGATTTAGGAGGCCATGTGGAGCCAAAGGGAAAAGCATTTAGAATGCAGAAAAAAGAAGACCTAAGAAGACTGGCATTGAGAAGCAATGGAAAAGACTGAGGAAATGGTGTTAAAGAGACCAAGAAGGAACACTTAAAAGAGAGAATATAGAATGCCCTGGGGGCTCAGTTAGTTAAGTCTCCGACTCTTGGTTTTGGTCATGATCTCAGGGTTACAAGATTGAACCCTGGGTTGAGCTCTGTGCTGTATGTGGAGTTTGCTTGAAGATTTTCTCTCTCCCTCTCTCTCTGCCCCTCTCCCTTCTCTATTAAAAAAAAAAGAAGAAGAAGAAAAGAAAAAAGTAAAAGAAAAAAGAAAAAAGAAAAAAAATTAGTATCAAGTGCCACAGAGAAATAGGGCTTGAAAATTCCCAAACTCGAGCACAATTTACATGCTACTGGGACAGAACTCCAATTGTCAATAGTGGTTATAAATAGTAGATGAGCTATAAATACTAGGTGAGCAAGAAAAGACATTTAGTTTGGAAAACTCTTTAAAGAAAGTTGGTAATAAAGAAAGAGAGATGGCTAGAAGGGGACACAGAACTAAAGAAGTTATGTCTGGGGTAGTGATTTGATAAAGATAGAAAAATCATGGGCATTTCTGACATGAGAAAGAGGGAAGATCTGAGAGAGGAGGTAAATAGAGGAAGGTTTTGGAGGAGAGAAGGAAGGGATAGGATATAAAACCCAGGCAGAAGGTAGGGATCCACTGAGTGAGTCAGAACATTCCCTTTTCAAGTCATAAGAGAAGAGGGTGAGGAAGAGAATAGATATAAATAACGATGTAGGTGGGGTGTGGTGTCAAGAGAGTTTACTCCTTAGGGTTTCTATTTTAATCATAAATTCAAAGGCAAGGTGATCTTCTGGGAGTGAGGAGATGGACAGGAAATACACCACCTTAAGAAGCTGCTGCTGGCTTAAAACAGCTGTTCTGAGAAAAAGGGGAAAAAATAACAGTGGACTAGAGAAAATAAATGGTGGTCTCATTGTGTGTACCTTTCTGCAGCAGCAGCAGCACTCAGCAGCCTGCTTATACAAGTGCAGAAATCACATAAAGACATGAAAGGCATCAGGTGAAGGATTTGACCAAACTATAATGAAAGTATTTAGTTATACACTATTTAGGTTAAGTTGGCAGGTGAGAAATTTAAAATCAGAGAATAGTTTGGCACACAGAAGGGATGGGTCAGAGAATGGGGGTCCCAGAAAACAAGACAGATGCAGTACAGGAAAGTTGTTAACACCAACTCTGAGAGAAAAAAAAAATGTACGTAAGGCTAGATTTGAGAAGACCAATAATTTGGGCATAATAATATAGGTAAATATATGGAAAATCAAGAAAGGAGTAATAAAAAAGACTTCAGAGCATAAAGATCTAACTGAAATCCTGAATTCACATTCACCCATATATGCATTTTCACATGACTTTTCCAAGGAAAATTTACAGCTGGAGGGGTCACTGAGAGTAGATCCTGAGTTGAGGACATAAAGGGAGATATGAGATAGGCAAGAAGAAATCTGTTCTAGTGGCATCAAGAGTTTTCTTAAGGTGGAAGACCCCCATGTTCAGCAGGTAGAGTTAGGTGGCTAAGCAATCACAATGGGAATTAAAAATAACTTTTTAAAAAGAAGAATATGAAGGACTGATCAGTAATAAGTTGTGGTCAGAAAGAATAATTTTAGAATTTGAGATTTGACTTTTGAAAGGTTTCAGATATCTAAAAAGGGCTAAGATTTGGTCATTAAAAATCCAATATATTAGAAGGGCCATCCATATGGGCAATGAAGAATTGAAGCAGAGATGACACCAAATTAGACTGTTAAGGATAATTGAAAAAACAAACAAATGGATAGATGGGTAAGTGTGTGGATAAACAGACGAATGGATAAATGAGAGTAGAATTAGTTGATATGAATAACAGGATATCTGGACCAATGTATAGTTCATTTCTAGGATGGCCCTTAGACTATTTTGTCAGATGTCCAGTCTACTTGGTCTGGATGTTTATGGTGGCTGATCAACTTGAATCACAAAATTGTATTTTGCTAGTATCTGCAAATTTCTAAGAAGACATTTTATGCAGTTTTTTAAAACACTGAGGCTTTAGATGATATTGACTTAAGTTCCTGCTTCACAGAATAAGTTAAAAATTCTCTAAGTATGGTTTATTTACAAAGCATATAATGTTTAATATTAGTAGCTTTGTTGGATATTTCCAATTGTCTCTCCAGACGTATTGGCCACCCATTCTTACTGTGCTTTTGGCCCAGAGAAGCTGACCTGTATGGAATTCGTTGGTGGACTCCTATGCCTGTGGTACCCTGTTGGATTCAGCCAATGGAAATCCTAGCAAAAGATGAATAAAGGGAGTAGAACGAGTGTGGGTTGTGTATTCCTCCAGCTTTATTCCATATAGTATATTCCTCTAATCAGGATGGAGTCCTTTACTGAAGGTCACAGGTCTCAAGGAACCTCTCCACATAGCTCTCTCCTTCCAGATTTTGCTAACTGCTAGCTAGCTTCCTTCTCTTCTTAGAGCTCTAAAAGCTCCTCTAGTACTAGGTCAGAGTACCACACTGTCTTTTATAGTTTCTGTATATCCTGACCATATAATCCTAAATATTCCTCATGAAACTATCCTCAAATTGTCCAAATTTCAAAGTTCCATGTTTCCTACTGGGATCCTGATTGAGACAAAATAAAGAATACTGTGATTAACAACATTGTTATTGACCTGTTTAAAAATGTACTTTTATGACCTTGAAGTCTTTTCTCATATCCTACTTTTATAGTGTATTGGTATATTTTTGAATATGTATTTTATCAATTTTTACTTTAAAATTCCCATTCTCATTTTATTTAGTATAAGGCAAAATTCCAAATGTTAATATATCTATGTTTCTTAATTAGTGTATGCTAAGTAAGATTCTTGGTAACAAAATACGTTCTTCACTCTATGGCCTGTGAGATATCTAGATCTCTAGTGAAATTCTTTAGGTATAGAAATATGTGCCCATCTTTAAAAACATTTTAGTCAGTGTGTTGGTTTGAATGGTTATGCCAGATTCCTAAAGAGCCAGGAGGCTTTCTCTGGTAAGAATGAAGAGATATTTGGATATGGGACAGGTTATTATTATAAAAAAAAAGAAATCACTTCTCAGAAACACTTCATTAAATGTAAAGCAGGCTGATCACTTTTAATATTGCAGATGATTGACTGGAAACAAAGACCATGTGTCAGAACAAGTGTTAATACTTGAAACAGCCTCTTTTTCTTATTTTTGGCAACCAACTAAATGACTGCTTGGAAGATCATAAAAGTAGTGAAAACAAGCCCTTTTAACAGAACATTTCCGTTCTAAGCTGAAATCCATTAACTTTAGAACATATTGTATTTAAATTCATAAGCTATATCATATGAAAACTGTACTGCTAGTTCATTCCTAATTGATTTTAATCACTTAG
This sequence comes from Canis lupus familiaris, assembly GCF_011100685.1. Classification (NCBI taxonomy): domain Eukaryota; kingdom Metazoa; phylum Chordata; class Mammalia; order Carnivora; family Canidae; genus Canis; species Canis lupus. The sequence continues at coordinate 27,746,971 of NC_049233.1, forward strand.
AGAGCTCTATAGCTTAATCTTATTTTTTTAATGGGCATTTTTTTTCACTGTAAGAATAGAGTTAAACATTTAGATCTGTAAAACCAGTATTGAACATATGACAGTATTTTATATCTGGAAGTTAGTTTGCATATTTTTGTGTACACATACCCTTCACCATACTCTCTCCCTAACATAAGCTGTCACAGGTACCTTCAAAGCATTTTTCCCTTTTTAATCCTATGCCAAAGGCAGAAATCCAACGTCATTAAAGCTACCTCCCTAGGTTTAAATCAGACATATTCAGATTCAAGCATGGAAGTATAATGTTCTCTGCCAGCTAAGGCTGGTTTTAGGGGAGCAAAGTGAACTGAACAATAAGTGGTGAGGGACTGGGAGTCCTTGAAGTGAGGAGAAGAAAGAACTCCCATCCAGAAGGTGGCTGAATAGAGTGGAGACATCCTGCACTGAGTGTTACCTGTGAATAGCCTCCCATTTATGGTCCTGGACACTTGAGACTCCAATTCAGACATAAAGAGATTATCATAATGCTGTAGGATAAGTGGTCTTGGACGCTAGGCAAACAGATAGAAGGGGTCCTTTACACAGACAGGTTGTGTCAGGAAGGCCTTCCCAGCAGGAATGAGTTCTGAAGGGTGTGACTTAGGCAGCAATGTGCTACAGGAATAGTCCAAGAAATAAAAGCATCGCATACAGAGACACATGATGGAAAAAACATGGCCAGTTGAGTAAACAATAAGCAATACAGTACATCTGATGCACAAGGTGTAACAGGCAAATGCAGTCAAGGAAAAGGCAGATTGCTAAGAGATGGAACTGGCCAAGTACATTGGACTAGGTCACAACGCAGCTTGAATCTGCTGTTTATGAAAAGCCAGCGAGGATTAAAGAAAGGAGGAGTCATGATCAGACTTATGATTTAGAGTAATTCCCACAGCAATGTAAGGCATACAGTGACTGATTAGAAAAGTAGAGTATAGGAAATGAGTAGAACTGTTATTTTGCCATACTTCAAGTAGGGAATGATGGGGATCTAAAGTAGTGTAAAGCGTTGAAGTGTGGCAGGGGCAGGAGAAGCAGATGAGGCCAATTTGAGAAACATTTGTGAGATTGTCAAATTGGAGGGAGGGCCATGGAGTGGAGAGGGAAAAAATCTAGGCTGACTACCATGTTTCTGAGGATGGGTATTCACTGTAATGATGAACAAAAGATGGCAGATTCTGGAAAAGACATTAAATTCACATTTCAGACATCTTTGAGACATTCAGATGGAGAAATCCTCTGAGGAATGGGACTTACTGTCTACCCCAATTCTACCCCAGTCCATCAGCCAGACATTTTAGCACTCTTTCAACTGTGGACGCATGAACACAAGGTAAAAATCACAGTTGTTCCATGCCACAAATTGTTTTGACCCCTGTCAATAATTTGTTAAACCAAATTGGGATTCTGGTATATATATGGTCAATTGTTCTTAATTATCTGTCATCGTATAGGAAATCTGAAAACTGGTGGTTATTTCTATGTGATCTTTATCTTTTGGAAGGCACTGGTTGTATCATTTTGAAGCAGATTAACTTTCTAAAATGTATTTTACTCAGGATACAGTAAGATCACATTATTTATTCAAGCATGAAAGGCAAGAAAAAGTGTTCAGTAGCATGTTAGACTCAGTTAAGAATCGCAAGGGTCTCTTTAGTTAGGGAAATAAAATACACAGGCACATGTGACAAGTCATTAAGCTAAATGAATTGTTAATGCTGAGGTTTGTTGTGGTCTTAGCTTTGACTGAATCTGTCAGCCTGACACTTAAAAGTGTCACATGGCTAGAATTATCCCACAGTAAGGCAAAAAGTGGATATTATGATACAAATTATTTCTTATAATTATTTTGTTCTCTATTGCATTACTTTTTGAGATCAAGAACTAGTTTCATTTCACAAAGTAATAAACATAAACAAGTATTTAACATGTGTCTATTCACCAGGTTAGAGAATGAAAGAGAAAACTGTCCTCTGAGGGAAAACAGCATCAATAATTTTTCTGTATAACCATGGTATTCTTTCTGCACTATACTCCAATTTGCTCAGAAGCAAGTGAAGCCCAGAGGGTGCCTAGATGAGGGTGCCCTCACCCCTGCCATGCCAAAATAGGACCCTGGGACCTCCTCAAGCCACAACACTTGTTTCTCAGGTCCTTTTAATTCACAGGCCACTCCTGTCTGAAGCATGGAAAGGAACTCTCATTTCTGCCACTTATTGAAACTACTATCCCCTTTTCTTTTTCACCACCTCTCCTGTAATTGCCAACTTCTACCTTTTTAGCATTCTGGATTCTCAAACTAAAGGGTGGAAGGTCCCAGAGGAAGTGATAACCTGCAGGTGCCTATCAATTTCTCTTTGGGGCTATGAAACGCCAGTAGTCCCATAGGTCCAGTGATGTGAGTAGGACATACTCAGAACAACAGGCACTTGCTACCTATTGTGGATGGCAGAGAGAAAACAAACCACTCTTTGTTCTAAATTTTCTACGACATTGAGAGAAAGACATGAGTTTCTCAATAAACAGTCCTCTTGTACAAATAAAATATTGGTATATCTCTAGCTAGCTAGCTATTTCACTCAGAAAAAAACCTCACTGTTAAAAAGTTTGTCTTACTTTTTCTTCTGGTAACTGGATGCGTTAGTTTTTATAATTTTATGTGGGAAACTTCTTTTTTTTTTAAATTATTCTGGCCACCATAAAAGGATGATAATGTTGAAGGATGAAAATATGACAGCTACTATTGAATAAAGAATGTGATTATTTTGCAAAATGGATAATGTTCCTTATTACTTCTAGACTAGAATATAGTAATTCCTTTCCTTTTAATTTTTTTGTGTTGTTTCCTTATGCTTTAGTTTTAGGATTATACATTGAGCAGCTGTCTCATCATCAGTCTCAAATATACATAATCTAACTACAAACTGACAAACATTCAGTAAAATCTCACTAATTCACAATAATTAGAGGAAAGACCAATCTGAAATACACACACACACACACACACACACACACACACACACACACACACACTATGCACTGAAGGAAATAACATTCTATATTGGACTGTAAGCAATACCTAAACAGGGCAACAATAGCATTGCTAGAATGGATCTAGCATGGCAGAGATAAGACATAAAAGTGTAATTAGTAGGTCAATTATATGTAAAATGTTTCAAGTTACTTTAGTTCTCTCCTGAAATCCTTTATTTGTCAAATTCTTTCTTTAGTCTCACACCCATATATGAAAAATCCCATGTCAAATGAATATACAGTTTTACTCTTCCTCTTGTTCATTTTCAATTCATTCCCCAGAATAAGTACATGCTTAAATTTTAAAGCCTTATCTTTTTTCGTTACCCTTAAAAGAAAGTTCTTCATGTATTTTTAAAGTAAGATTTTAATAATTGAGGGAAAAAATAAAAGGCTTACCATATGACTCTAGCCTATATTTTCCACATGGAATACAAAATGGTATCATAAGAAGATATACTCTTCCTTATTCCTCTTTCTCTCCTAGTCCTCTGTCATCTAATAGTAATTTATTAATAGCCATGACTTGAAGCTGATTAATCATCGAAGCTAATGAAGTTTTAAGCTTTAGGGGCCCTCACTAACACTGATTTCTTCCAAGGTCCTGGGAAGAGTTCTAGCAATGACTTCACATAGCCTTATGTTTTTGTTAAGTCTTCGAAAATAAGGTAGTATAACTTCAAGATAAGCTATACTATCCTCCTTTTCCATTTGAATCCTCTCTGTCACACTTTGGGTTGCATAATTCTGGAGCGGCCAGGAGCATTTTGGGACCTAGTTAAAGTTACCTGAGTTGGAAATACACTTAGTTTGTGTTTTTCATAGTCACTTGTGAGTCTAATTAGCTTATTTCTAGCTGTCCTAGTATAGGAATGGATTTCAGAAATACTCCTATCTTCCACTGTGCTGACTCACCTGGCATCATGACAAAGAGTTACAAGTCCAATGGTCCTATAAAATATGAATATATCAGAAGAACTCTGTGAATTTATTTAAGATTAATCAACCCAAAGAAAAGTTGACCTGAAATTTATAAAGTACAAAAGAAACAATGTAGGTATTTTCCAAAGTTTGTTATTGTCAACAAAGTTTGAGCCATCTCAAAGCAGAATGTGGGGCAAGCATTTGAGTGTAGACAGTTTATATAGGATGTGATTTTTAGACACAGAAATGAGGTGTAGGGAAAGAATGGAGGAAGGAAAAGCCCACTTGAAATGTGTTATTGTGGATTCTGCTGTGGGGAATGCAGGCAAGGTTTCACTAGGACTTTGGGAAGTGTAGGAAACACCTCTCAGAATCATCTGTGCAGAGCACGAGAGGCTGAGGCATTTACTGAGGATTTCTGTCTGCAGGGGGGTTAGGTTCCCTCCACTCCAACTGAGTTGCTATGAGAGTTGAGCAGGAACCAGAAAAGAAGGCCCTAATGCACGAGAGCAAAGAGGTACATTCAGGAGGTGAACACTGCCAGCTGTACACAGTTGCTTACCAAAACTGAGACTGAAATCAGAGGTGGGCCTATGAGAGATGATGTGGGAGATCAAAAGCATCTGCTACAGGTAAATATTTTTATCTCCATTTTTCTGATGAAGAAACTGAAGTTCAGTGAGGGTAGGTCAATTTCCTGAGATTGCATGGCACGTAAGTAATAGAAATAAGATTTCAATATACACATGTCTGATGCCAAAGATCATTCATTTTCTATCATATTGCATGCCTCCTTGGGAAGAGAGGACATTTAAGCCACTGAATCATATACACTTGGCACAGTTCAGGAAAATGATATTGCTGGCTTGGGCCAGCAGGTGGGAGCAGAGGAAGTTAACATGATGATTAAGTACCACACTACTCTTTTTGTAGTGGTTGCTGTGGGAGGTGAGCTCTCTTACCTTGCAGAAAAGCATATTAAAATTTATGAATAAATCACTGATTCATATAGATCCACTGGGCACTCTGGATTAGGAGGATAATACAATATAAAAAATCCTGTTGTTGAACCCAAAGAAAGAGTAGTTACCATGTCATGTCAGATAGCTCAAAATATGAGGATTAGTAATACTCTAATATAGATGACGTACAATAGAGTTTTATATATTTGACTCCAGCTATAGCCCCAAGGGGAATACAATAAAAATTTACTAACTACTTAGTCCACACCTGGAGTGACTTCATGTATGTTTTGTAGCTGAAATATTCAAATGAGGCTATTACATGATTATAAAAATCTGAGAGAAGTCCAAGGCCCAGTGGCATGCAGGAGCCTAATGGCTATGGTAGACAATACTAAGGTTTATCAGGACTCTGTCTCTCTTCTACTTTCAGTATAAAAAGACTACAAACTTTAAGTATTCTGTCTTGGCAATGAAACGGGAGCTGACACGCTGGGTACCACTTTGGAACTGATGCGCTTGATTGCTGATGCTCACCTCCCCAGCCCTCTTTTCCAAAGCCACACAGTCTGTGAAAGCATGTTTAATTATGCACAGCACAGGAGCCACAGAGCAAATTAGCCTGGAATGCTAAGCTTCTCTATGGAGCACAGCTTCTTTGGAGTAACAGTGGACTTTGAATGTTTGAGAAATAAAGTTTTATGTTGTTAAGCCAATGAGACTATTGTGGTGCTTGATATTGTGGCACACCATAGCTTAAACTGACTGAGTGAAAGGATAACATCGAACAAAAGTCAATGTGGTTTCAAAGGTCATACATGCTCTTTTTAGTGCAAAGTATTGTCTCCTGTTTCTAGGTTTTACTTTATTTTAAAAATATTTAACATATGTTTGATTTTAAAAGTAATTCATAAACCATATGACCATTTTGTAAAAATATACAGAATGTACTAAAAAAGAATGAAAATTATCTCATAGTCCCAACACAATTAAAATTTTGGTATATGTGTATATATATATATATATATATATATATATATACTTTTAATCTCATTTTCTATATATGAATACATATATTTTTACATTGCTGAAATATTACTGCAAGTAAGACTATAGTAAAATAGTTGCTTTTTACATTAAATATCATTACTAAAATTTATGAAAATTAGACATTCTTTGTAAACTTATGTTCTAATGTAACATGGTGCAAATAATTCCTTAACTTTGTCCTACTTGCTACTAGCTCTCTTTTTCTTTTACAACGTACACATTCCTTATGACTATTTCATTATAGAGAGAGAATACATAGACATTCTGTTACCCTTATCCAAGAGCCCCATATGATAAAGAAATGTTGACTCTGAATCCATCTTGTACACCAATTGTTCAATTGCTCAAAAGTCAATCAGATATTCAAGTAAAATAACAGCTGAATGGGTGACTGAGCTGACCAACTATTCACCTTACTGATAGTCCCATGAAAACATAATCTTATGTTTTTTATGCTAAAATTTATCTTAGGTATTGATCTTTGTTCTATACTTGTACTTTGCTTGCATATCTGAGATCTCTTAAACGTATTATAGCACTGAGACTCATGTTATGATGATGAAGTAGGATGAGAAATGATTAGAAGGCAAAATACCTAGAACTATGAACTTCCTAACCATAGATCTGACATATGTTACCGAAAAGAAGTTGTGATAAATTTTAAACAGGAAAAATATTATATCTTTATTCAATTTGATGAAAAAACTAACCCAACCCAAAAGAGAATGAGTATTTTTATTTGTTAAGACATTTAAAAAGACTGATCCTGCCCCAGCCTATGTGTCAGTATTCCTAAAAGCCCCCCCCCCAAAAAAAATTAATGAGTATCGAGACAATTTTCATAAGTCATACCCCATGAGCTTATCAATAATGGTGTAGCCGGTTTTTTTCTTTTATTTGTCACTGACATGGATGTCATTTTTTAGCTTTTTCTAAGCGGTACTGCTCAGTTCCTTTGGCAGAAAACCTAAGTGGTGAAATCATCTAAAGCTTAGCCATGTATAATGGTTCACCAGCATCCCACCATCAAAAAAAAAAAAAAAAAAAAAAAAAAAAACTTCTATTCTACACTTCAGGAAAACGTGCATGGATTTGTAGGTGTGTGAAAGGAACCATGGTGGAAACTCTGCAGGCAGAAATTCTTTATATACATAACAACACATCAATAGGCAGCTATACTGCAAGTCCTCCCACATATCCAACTAAATAGAGACAAATTCAAACGCTCACTCCATGTGTCTAATCTTGTCATATTTTTCATGTAGAGCCCATGATAGTCAAATGCTTCAGAGAAGTTAGATTTTCCTTGTGGTAGGCATGAAGATTTTGCCACTATATAAGGCTATCTGCAGAAATGCAGTTGAGTTCTGGGATAACAAGAGTGATAACAAAAAAAGTAGCAGTTACCATTTGTTTAGTGACAACTGTGTGATAACCACTCAAACTAGGAACTTTTGAGGTTATTAAGCCTAACAAGTATATGAAATAGGCACGTCCAGATTATAAATGAGGAAATGAAAATAGAGAGGTTAAGTAACTTGTACGCTGTCACCTAAGATGCGAAGGAGACAATATTCAAAGACAGATAATATTCAAAGCCTGTGCTCTTAGCCATTTTGTTATATTGTCTCTATGTCTGAGTTAACCTCACAAATCACCCTGCCACTTATTAGTGGCGTGACATTGAGCAAGAGAGTTGACATTCCTTCAATTTCTCTTCTGAATAATTAATGCCCTGCCTTCATCAGGGGGTTATTGTGAATATCAGAAGGAGTTAACAAATGTCAAAGTGTTCTGTCAATTTGAAATGCCATATAAATGTGAACTATTTTATAGTCACCATTATTGGTCATAGTAATTGTTTTCATAATTGGAACCGTTGCACAGTTTTTCTCAGGTGAAGAATGACTCCAAGGCCTGGGACTCAGAGTGTGGTCCACAGAGCTGCAGTTTCAGAATCTCCTGGGGATTTCCTTAGAAATGCAGACTTGAAGGCGTAGCCTATACCTGGTAAATTAGAATCTACATTTTACAAGATTTCCAGAGGATTCTTAGGTATATTATGTTTGGCGAGCTTTAAGATAAAAGCTAGATTAAGGGTATGCATTATGTTTAGAGGTTTCAGAGATTTGAGGTTTTAGTGAAGATGGAAAATTAGAGCACTTATAAATTGTTGGATTAGCCTCTGTCAAGATTCTCCAGATCACTAGAATATTTCTACATGAATGGATTAGACCATAAGACCTGAGTATACCTATTTATCCTGGGCTATTTCTGAGTAGCCTAAATTGTAGCAAGAGTCAGAAACATGGGCTTTCCTGATAGATTCTCTCATAGCAACATGTATAGCCCTGGCAATCCTTCAGCTTCTGGGGACTGACTTGCTGTATTGACATGATGTCCTAATGATAATCTTGTGTTTTGTTTTCCTTGCTTGTTTATTTGTATGTTTTATTTTGTTTATGGTGCATATTTTTTTCTTATCAGATGAGGAATGGTATTCTGCACATCTCAGAGGCATCTGGCAGATGTTGAGAGTTGATATGGGTTACATACATTAAGTTTCAAAATATAAATGGACCTATAGGAAAGAAGAGACAACTGAAGTGACATCTTTAGACAAATAAGGAATATCATAGGAAGTTTTAAGAACTCTAACAAAGAAATAGAGTAATAACTCTTGTTATATAACAGTAAAGGGAGTTAAATGGGAGGAGGGTACATAGAAGATGAAAATAGTCCATTTCAGCAATGGACTTGGTATAGTTTGACTATGGGAAAGAAATGAAGGAAAGTGGCAGTAATAATTGATATTTGAAATTATTTCCTTAAGACAATTTTACCTGAAAAGCTAGTTGGAAAATCCTAAAGACAATTTGAGGAAAAAAGACAAGGCTTTCAACAAAAGTATAGTACAAATACAAATGAAACAAAACTGGAAGCTAATGAATGAGCTCAAATGTCATTCTTGTTGAAATAGTACTTGCTGTGATAACAGACTGCTCAGGAGGAGGAAAAAAAGGATATGAAACCAAAATTTCCCTAAAATGTTCTCTTGTCTAACAAGAATTTAAGAAGAGTCTTGGGTGTTTAAAGAATCTCATCAAATCACCGGAATCACTTAGTATTCACTGGGCTAGAACTTGTTTTTTCTAGCATGTTCTAGTGTTCTTTCCAACAATGCAGTAAAATGTATTTAGTAGGAAAACATCATCAGATAGCTAAAACCATGAAGACATTATTATCTTAATTAGAAAATATGTTGTCCCTAAGGTGTTTTCACTAGAATGGTCTCAGATCTGCAAAGAGCCTGAAGGTTAATTCCAAAACTGCAGGGTTTATATTCAGTAAAAACACCAGCCAGGCACAACAGGAAAGCTTCACAGTTTGGATAGAAATGGAATCAGATTGATAGGTGAAGGAGTTTAAGGAAGTCTATGATATTTTTTAAAACAATAGTATGTAGGAAAAGGCTTCAAGTTTTATAAACTATCATATTATATTCACTTGAAGTAAACAGGTAGGATTTACAGTCATGGAAAATTGTGTTATGTGAGTATGAAACCAAAGACTAACTAGGGGAAGAGTCTGAAATTATGTATCCTAGCTGCATTTGTTATAGCAAGCAAGCAAACAACAAAACAATATATTAAGGAAGAGCGTAAATAACTCTACAAGGTATTTTGGAACAAAATATTTTACAGAATGAGATGTCTAAGATGAAGTTCTTAGTAATAACTTACACAATCCCCAAATCCATTTGCATATATGATTACATAAACACTGAAAACTTCTATGATAAAAATGTACCATAAATAAAAGCCATATATACCCACCTAATATATGTACATATTACATTACATATGATAATATAATAAATAGAAAGGGGTATATGTATAAGCTTTAAACATATCAAAAATTCTTAACCTTATTAAATGTCAAGAAAATGCAAGTTGACAGTTCAGTGAGGTTCCATTTTTTTATCTATAAGATTGGCTCAATCTCAGAAAGGTTTACTTCAAATGTTGACAATTTTACGAGGGATGGGTCATTCTTATACACAGCTGGCAGAAACAGCAATTGGTACAATATATTTGGAAGTTTCTTTGATAGAAACTATGTTCACGGGATCCCTGGGTGGCGCAGCGGTTTGGCGCCTGCCTTTGGCCCGGGGCGCGATCCTGGAGACTCGGATCGAATCCCACATCAGGCTCCCGGTGCATGGAGCCTGCTTCTCCCTCTGCCTGCGTCTCTGCCTCTCTCTCTCTCTCTGTGACCATCATAATAAATAAATAAATAAATAAATAAATAAATAAATAAATAAATAAATAAATAAAAAGAAACTATGTTCACTTAAAATGATTATATCTCACAATCAAGAAATTTCACTTAAAAGCAAGTATATATACCTCCTTAAATATACAAATATGTTTTTTAATATGCAAATATTTTTATATAATCTTATTCATGCTTTGCAATAAGAAAAAAGTGAGAAAATCCAAATGTCTGGGCAGCCTGGGTGGCTCAGTGGTTTAGCACTGCCTTCAGCCCAGGGCCTGATCCTGGAGACCTGGGATCAATTCTCACATCGGGCTCCCTGCCTGGAGCCTGCTTCTCCCTCTGCCTGTGTTGTGTCTCTGCCTCTCTCTCTCTCTCTGTGTCTCTCATGAATAAAAAAACAAAACAAAAAAAAAAAAGGAATCCAAATGTCTATCAGTAAGGAAATGATGAATGCATTGTGGTTCAGTGATACATCAGAATAACCTGCTGCATTTACAGAGGATGAGATAATTTATACAATGATAATTTATGTGAAAAATATCTATGATATATGGTCCAGTGAAAATAATTTACAGGGGATATATATATATATATGTATTTGTGTATGTATATATATACATATATATACACACATATGTATACGTATATATACATATATGTATATGTATATTACACATACACACATACACATGAATATATATGTGTATATATTATCACTTTTAAATATTTATATAATTGTATATTTTCATTTTGTGAAACTTGAAAATACAAAAGCCAAACTGTTCAAGTGGTGATATGTGGAGATGGTTCTAGAAAGGGATGGGAAACTGTCAGTAATGTTATAATCATTGCATTATTTAGATGTCTCAGCACACAAGTAAAGGATTTATGATGTAAAAATATAGATTAAATAGTTGACACTTCTCTTTCTTTATCTTCGCCATTTTCATGAAGAAAGCTGTTGTTTTGTGACATTTCTTAACCTCTGCATCTTTCTTCTAACATTGTGTCTTCTGTGGCTGGATCATTAACTCTTGTCTCCAATACCAGTAGTTGTGCAATTCACAAGTTCAACATTCTCAGTATTATTAGTATTAAACAGTCTACTCTTCTTGAATTCTAAAATTATTTTTACCCTGATTACAAGTTCAAGGAAAATTTTCAAATAAAAAGTGGCAAGAGAGCTAACTCATTAAGATACAAAAAGGACTTGGAAAAGGAAAGGAATTTGTGTGGGATGGATTGTGAAAATAACAGTTTCTAAATATAATGTTTAGGTTATGAGGAAGGAGAAAGGTGATGACTAATTTGAAAGTCCATTGTCTTAATCATTTTGGGTAGCGTCTGTTGATTGATAAGAGAGAGACATACACACATGAGCTTTGAATAGGTTATATGGAAGAAATGTTACAGACTATTTTAAAAATGAGGTTGCATCTGCCTTGTTTTCAGTTTTGTGATTAGATTTTAGTGCTCTTAGGCCTCAACTATACTATGCTGTTCCTATAATTTTCTATTCTGATCCCTCAATTTTTAGTACCTTATGGGGCTTCACAGTCAATTACAAAGGATGTCTCTGGTTTTGAAGCTTTTAACCTAGCTTTTAGTGTGGAGGTCAAAGATATTATTTTGTAGCATTGCAATCAAATGATATTTCCAGCTACAGCCATACTCTAAGATGGTCATTTCTTGCTAAAATTTTGGAAAAGGATATAACTTTGCATTTAGAGATTCACCGTTTTGAGTCATCTGAAAATGAAAACCAATGACATTTTCACAGTATCTTTCACTGAAAAGTTTCAAAGCATTTTCATGGCATTCGTTAAGGTTTACAGGGCAATATACATAAGTAAAGAGAAAATTTCTATGAAATGGAGAATGAGAATAGCTTAATAGGTCAAAGATAGACAATAAAACCTGTGGAGACGAAAAAAAAATAATGCTTTAAAAAATAATTACATGTTATGTATGAAGGAACAAATGACATAAACCAAAATGTGATTATTGAAGCCTTTCTCAAAAGTCAATGTACGTAAGATGTCATGTGATTTATAATATGTTGTTATCTGTCACATAATAGTACTACTAATAACTATGTGTTAGGTATTAGTCTAACTTTACGTCAATTACCAGTTACCATTATGTACTCACAACAATCCTGCTGCACTTAGAGTGTGAAGGTTGAAGTTATTACTATTACCTTATTTAAAGGTGAAGAAACTGAGACACGCAGATGTTAAGTTGCTTATCCAAGGTCCCTTATAAAATGTAATAAATGAGAATCTGAACTTAGGGAAGATGGCATTTATATTTATATACTCAATCATAATTTGTGAACCACCATGAATGATGATTTAGAATTAGTCTTTGAAACAAGCAAAGCAGCACTAGATGTATCTAAGAGATACTCCCTTGCAGGGAGCCCTATGTGGGGCTCATCCCAACGCTCTGGGATCATGACCAGAGCCAAAGGCAAACACTCAACCACTAAGCTATCCAGGCACCCCCCTGGGGTCATATATTTAAATGTTATAACAATTTATAAAGTAATAGTAGACAATAAATTAATGAAAGTAGTTACTTCCAGGACAGGAAAATCACAAGCGCCTTGGGTGGAGCTTTCAATTTTGTCTTTTGTCATATTTAACATACCTTTTATTATTTAAAAAAAATTAAGATTTTATTTATTTATTCATGAGACACAGAGAAAGAGAGAGAAAGAGAGAGACAGGTAGAGTCACAGGCAGAAGGAGAAACAAGCTCCATGCAAGGAACCTGACATGGGACTCGATCCTGGGTCTCCAGGATCATGCCCTGGGCTGAAAGCGGCACTAAACTGCTGAGCCAGCTGAGCTGCCCTAACATACCTTTTAAAATGAACATGGAAAATGTGGAGATTTGTTAAAGCTGGAGTTGGCTACTTGATATTCATTATCCTCTATACTTTGTTTATATAAATAAAACGCTGCACAATAAACATTATATATATTCACAAGAAAAGAAAAAATGTAAAAAAAATGACATTTCAATCATTCCATTCCTTAAGCATAACTTTTTAAGCACATTTTAAAAAATTCAGGATATTTTCCTACAGCCATAGGATTAATTTACAGCTGGTGGTATATATATATATATATGAGGGCACCAGTTTGTGCCCTCATAGTGGTATGCCATGATGTTTTTTTTTCCTAGCCTCTGTTAGAATGCTAACAAATTTGGCCATGAAAACACATTAAAGTGTTATTGGACAGCAAACTTCGGGACAACTTATGATGAGTGATTATTTTTCAATCACAGCTACCTAATTTCAGGTCTTATGGCACTGTAAAGCTAATGGACATATCTTCATAATGGGAAGTGGGCAAAAGTTTGGTGTGCTTTCTAGAGGACTGACAGGGGTCTAGGAAGGGCATTTGGGTAGTTGGTGAGGACAATGGGTATATGCATGTATTATGGAGACTCAAGTCTTTTCAGGATAAACTTAACCTGCTTCACAATTTTGTCTAGAGCTAGCCCTGGAGAGGATAATAAATAAATACACCAGATTTAGTGTTATGCTGTATCTAACACGTAATTTGAAGCAAGAGTTTGCTATTAGAAACTGACCAAGACATAATTTATCATCTGTATCTAAGAGAATTTAAGCATTTCCAGCAAGCACAAACCTTTTTTTGGTCAACATTCCTGATGTGACTGATTAAAGGGTGTGAGCATTCCTGCACAGCCATGGGTCATTTTGTGAAATGGAACACTATTCGGCACAATCTCTGTGAACCCAGCTTTGCTTTCAGAAAAAAGTTGGGAGGCCATGTTCATGCAGTAATTTAAGGGGTCAATAGAAAGGCTGAACTCCAAAGTGTTGGTCTGACAGGATGCAATTAGATTTTCTTTTGTCACGTACTAATATACCCCTCGGAAGGATATCATGTAAACTTTACCATTTATCTCTTTGCTGTGTGGAAGAAGGATTAATTGAAATGTCAGAAAGGTCTGTGATTTGGGTGAGTCAAGTGTGGTGGGTAAGAGTAGGGTTTGATCCTGTCAGTATTTAAAACTTCGATATTTTATTCATCATGGACTTATGCATTGATTTGATCTCTAAAATACAATTTATCTTGATTACTGAATTTTTTGGTGCCCCTTTAAATTTTGTGTAAGGTAGTGCCTCATTCACTACATCCTAGTCCCATCAGGGTAAAGCAAAGTGACATTGAAAATAAATGTGGTACTCATAAAAAAACCCTTTACGTACAACTGCAGATGATGTTATATATATAACTCTCTGCATACTAGCTAATTTAAAAAATTACTTTTCCTGAATTCTTACAAATTTTTGTGACCTTTACCTAACCTTGTTGACTCTTATTTTTCTTACATATTAAATGGAGATAATAATTCCTACTTCACAAGATAATTGTTTAAAAATTACACACAAAGAATATAGTTTGTGGCACCTGCCTGGGTGGCTCACAGTGAGGTAAGTATCCAACTCTTGATTTCAGCTCAGGTCATGATCTCAGGGTTGAGATGAGCCCCAAGTAGAGTGCTGTGCTTAAGCAGGGAGTGTTTCTCTCTCTCTGTCCCTATCTCCCTCTGCCCCTCCCTCTGCTCATGCTCTCTCTAAAATAAATGAATTTAAAAAAAAATCTAGTTTGTACCCTAATGTATGGATAGTTATGGTAAATGTTTGTTGTAATTGCTATTAAAAGTAGAAAAGGAATAATTAAGGATGCATGTTTATTCTTCCTAGGTAACACATTTTCATCAACTTTAAATCTGATGGTATGAAATGGCATCTCAATATAGATTACCATTATATAATTTTTCCACATAATGGAACAATTTTGCCAAGGTACTGTTATAGCCTGATCTTTCACTTCAAGCTACTGGCCAAATGTTACCTCTGAGTGTAAACTAATCCAATCACCCTATTAAAATTGCTATCACCCATCTCTCTTCCCTCTCCCTGCTTGAGCAGTTTGTTTTTACTCTGCTTTACATTTCTGGACAGCATCAATCAGCTTTTAACACCATAATTAACTTACTTACATCATCTGTCTTACCCTTAGGAGGATGTAAGCCTCACGATGCAAACACTTTTGTCTGTTTGTTCACTAGTTGATTCAAAACCAATGACAGTGGTGTGTACAGGTACTCAAAATGTTTTCTGAATTAATGAATACATTAATGATGGGATTTAACTTAAAATTCTCATTTTTTTCTATGTAAAAGTGTTATTTTTGAGTAAGCAAACTGATATATGTTTCCAAGAAGAAACCCTAAAAAGAGCACCGGGGTACTTCAGTTACTTAAGTGGCTAAGAGTCTGCCTTGGGCTCCGATCATGATCTCAGGTCCTGAGACCTAGCCCTGCAGTGGGCTGCCTGGCTCCTTGCTCAGTGGGGAGTCTGCTTCTCCCTCTCCCTTTGTGCCTTGGACATCTGCCCCCCCCCCCGACCCCCCCGCCCCCTCCTCGTGCTCTTTCTCTCGGTCAAATAAAATAAATAAAATCTTAAAAGAAAAGAAACCCTAAGAAGAAAAATGAATTGTTCAAAAACATAGTTACTTAAGTACTAAACTAAATGCTTGAGCAGTTACTTGGAGGATCACTCTCTCTCCCATACTTCTCCTTCCCTCCCTCTCCTCTGAATTAAATCAGCACTTACAAGATCATCTCTCTTCCTTCTTACTTTTCTGTCACTAACTCAGTTTCACCCTTCACCAGACCTCACACCTGAACAGCTGTTGCTGTCTGCAAGTAAAAATCTTTATTGACTTACCCCTTCGTCCCTTTTTTATTTACTTATATACTCAGATCATCTAGCAAACCACAATAATTATAGTCTTGAGGGCCTTAATATCCCCTTGCTTACTGCAAACAAAATTACCCTGCCTTCTGGGACTCTTTGGTATTTGAAGAAGGGACCAGGTGACCACAGGGTAAATTCATTAATGAATTCTGTCTGTCATTCTATATATACAACAAACATTTAAGTGAGTACCTACTATGTACATATACAGTGTTGTGTGTTGTGAATATAACAATGAGCAAAAAATGACCTTGGTGTTCATGTATAGATGGATTTAAAATTACAACTATGGGGGATCCCTGGGTGGCGCAGCGGTTTGGCGCCTGCCTTTGGCCCCGGGCGCGATCCTGGAGACCCGGGATCGAGTCCCACGTCGGGCTCCCGGTGCATGGAGCCTGCTTCTCCCTCTGCCTGTGTCTCTGCCTCTTTCTCTCTCTCTGTGACTATCATAAAAAAAAAAAAAATTACAACTATGATGAAAAATGTAGTTGTAAATATTTCAACCACCATTTTACCCTTTAGCTCTTTAGCCCGGATTATAGAGCATCTGTATTTTGAAGAAAAGTTGATATTAGCAGGAAATAAAGCCCCTTAGAGATATGTTTGAGGTTTGAAGTACTAGAAGAGAGCCTTAATGCTAGGTTGTTGTCACAGGTTTCTTTTTGTTTAGAATAATTTTTTTGGTATTAAGTAATCTAATCCTTATTTTTTAAAAAAATATTAAATAAGTACTATTATTATTTAATTTTAAAAATGATAAAACTGAAATACAAACTGAGGCAGTTCACTTGCTAAACTTCCCAGAGCTGTTATATGGCAGAACCAAGTCCAGCCCTGTGGTCCAACAACTCCTGTTGTCTGTTTTAGTATCCAAGTGAAAATGATTTGAGGAATTTTACTAGTCTTTGTCTATTAAACAGTTGCAACCTCTAGTGAAGAAAGCTACTTAAAAAACAGACTTAGAGCCTTATTTTCTAATGACTTTTGGGGATAAGAAATAATCATTCCAAACTGAGTAGCACCTAAGAAATTCGTCAGCACACTTGTTAGATTACAGTAGTACATATGCTATTATTTTCCTGAAAAATTGGACCACTTGATTCTACTGCACAAAATGCCCAAGTTACTTTATTCATTCCTATAAACTGAGTGCATCATTTTTCTAAAAAATTGACTTCCTGTTGCATACCAAATAGATTTTAATATTTAACAAGTTAAAGCATTCCTTGGGATATGGAGAATAAATGCATTTGCTATATATTCCCTGTGTATAATTCCAGCTTCTTCTGTAGCTGGGTGATTGTTTATTCAAGATACAGTTAAAACCAACTTTTTTCTTTTTTAAACTATCACACTGCCAGAATTTGGCCCCTCTGCTGGATTCATTAAACTAGTTTAAATCTAAACTTAGTTTTTATGTTTTCAGTGCAGGTATTTTCTGCTTTACTGTAGTTTTGTCTTTCTGGCCATGGAATGTCTGAGACTAAAGGACAAAGTATGTCCAGTTATTTGATATAACACACTTTTGACAAGGAGGTGTGTATACCTGTCTGATATCCAACATATATACTGGTTGATTAAACCTTTCTCAGTAAAGTGTTCCTTTTTGGGGTTCACTCCGGTCTTAGTAATAGACTTCTTTGGGAGCTACACCAACATGCTCTTGTGAATGGTGCCAGGACTACTGTTCCATTGCCAAGATTGGCACATGCTAATTTACAGCCCTTAGGTATCCTGGGGAATAAATAAAGCTATGCTGTTCTTGGAGAATATCATTATGAATGATTTCATTCATTTTATTTTTAAAGATCCATATAAGAGAATTATCAGCAAATGTACTGTTGCTTAAAGGAGCTGCCATTCAGCATGTGACTCAAAATATCAATTTTATATCAACACTCCCCCTATCCCTGTTCTGAATAACTGCTGAAAATGAAGGAAAAGTGTTTTTAAAAGTTCTAAAAGATATAAAGAAACAACATGTTACTGTAGGGGACACTGGGTACTGCTGGGTAAAATGACAGATCACCCATGAAGATATATAAATAACAGCCATTTTAGAATTTGGTTACAACTAATCAAGAAACTTTGTTGATGACCGAGAATAAGCATTTAGGGTATGCTAAACCCAAGAGGAAGCAAATATATGTCTACCATCCATAGGCTGCTGCTATCGTGGAGGTAATAAACCAATTAAGATCTCTCACAAAACAAAATACGAGTGATATAACTTGAGGGTAATGTCTTAGTAATTGCAATATGCAAGGTCATTTTTAACACATAGTAATTTCTCTTGTGAAACAATTTCTTTCAATGAATAGATAAAGCGTATTTTATATTCACTTTGAAAGAGGGTAAAGACATCTGCAATTTTGGAAACCAGCAATGTGGATGATGTGAGGTTCTGAAAGACAACATTTTAAAAAGGTATCTTGTTAAATATAAAATGGACAATTATCCCCAGAACTTCTCATTATAAAATAAAAGAATTATTATAAAGGTCTATGTGGAAGTCTGTTCTTTATAACATAAAAAAGAACTCATATGATCTTTTTATACAGGTGGAGAGCTTATACTTGACACTGAATATTGGCATTATTTAAGAATTTCTCCATTTAGTGGTATTTCTAAATCTAGTCTCAAGAAGACAGTTTATAATCTCTATATATGTAAATATTGCCTTTCTCTTTTATTTTTCTTTTAACTTTTACTTGTTTCTTAAATCTATTTTTGTTTGTGGTAATTTCCAAAAAGTGTTGATAGGGCAGTTTTACAGAACAAACTTCCCTTAAATCCTAGTCTGCCCTTGCTCTACCAACACTTGATTCCAGCCTTACAGTGAAGGGAAAGGAAATGTGTTCTTACCAGCCCTCGTCCCTTCTATCCATATAAAGACATGCATGAGGAATTAGTCAGGAGAAAACATTACTTTGAGATGCCTCCGATGATTCATGGATCTCACATTGCCTATAATCATGGCAAAAAGTATCACAACTGCCAATTTACATTTATTTCTGTGATTATTTTATTTCTGTCATCCTCATTATGAAGGCTCCATGAACACAAGAACTATGTCTTTCTTTTCCATTATGTTTCCCTGTATCTTTAGGTCAGCCAGAGAGGAATGAGTGATTTTGTAATTTGGGGGAGCCAAGGGATCTGCATCCCTCTCTGCTCCTCTGTCAGTGGTCACTGAGGAGTCCTAAGAACTCACAGATATGGTACCCCCGTCACATACACAATACAGATAGAATCTAGGCCAACTGCTGACATTGTCCCTCTCCTAAGATCATATTGAGTAAGTTAAGTCCTTTGTTCATAGATATATGCTGGTTTGGGGTTGGGAACCAGAATTCAACTTCCTCTCACGCAATACAGAGGTAGGAAAGTATCAGAAGCTCCAGAATTTATTCTTCAATTTTCTTTGGTCCCTTTCTCTCAGTTAATGCAAAGAAGTTGTGGCAAGGCTATGCCAGAATAATAGCAGCATGATAATTTATGTAAACACTTTATCATTAATGATTGATTAGCACGTATCAGAATAATGATTAATTATGCTATTAAATTAAGTATAAATTAATTGCTTATAATATTCATTATTGCTTTAACCTTTTTGATATATTTAGTCTTCAAAGTTTATTGCTCACAATGTGAGCTCATGTATTTGTTCATCTAGAAATGTTTATTGATTGCTGTTCTGTGCTAAGCACTATGCTTGCTCCTGGAAATAGGTTCAAAGTGAGAAAGATGTAGCATTCTTGTCTTCAAGGAGCTTGCCAGCTAAAGAGACCTAATGATACCACAACTCCAGATTGTTTTGTATGAGATTCCGAAGGAGTAAGCAAGAGTCAGCAAGAAAAGGGTTTAGATGGGGAAGGAAAGAGTCTTCTAATGAGAGGGGGAAAAAGCCTCTTAGCCCATAAAAAGTTTTCTAGCAGAGAGAAAACACAAAATTTATAAGTCTAAAAACAAAAATTAGGGAGAATATTGTATAATACCTTCTATTACCATTATTTTTATTTTTGATCTTCTCAAACTATAAAAATGATCAGCTCTTATTTTAATCATTTCACTCAGGTTGGTATTTTTTTTTGCCCTCTCTAACTTTTGAAAAACTTTGTTTATCCTTTTCTCTCATTTTTTTTTCCTAGAAGTTTGCAGAAATCAAATCTAAACTATTCTAAGTATTTTCTCTAATATGCTAATACAGTCTCACACAAGTAACTCTAATCCATACATTATTTATTTACCTACTTGTTGCCTTGGATATGGCTCTCTCTTAGTTTTAATACAATATATAACCATCTAACTGCATAACTTTCTACATTCTAGTAAAATATATAGTTTGAATTTTAATAAGACATTTCTAGAAAAACAAAGGAGCCACAGCTGGTCACTGACTGCATGAAGAATGCTAAATATAAGTGGAAATGAATATTATTTGATAATTGTGCAATGAAATTGTTATCTTTCCCCTGAGTGATTTAAGACCAACTTTTCTTTAAGGTAAAATATATTCTTTTCCTATTAAATCTGCACTTCAAAAAGGAACAAAAAGCAAGATTTGGGAAATTGCAATTACCACATAAATTTCTACCATAAAACCACAGAAAATCAAAACACTGTGAGAAGGCTGGGATGCTAGGTGAGAAAAGCAGCCATGAAAGACTTATTATTCAAAGAAGAATTCCTGAAGTAGTTCTTAAAATACTGGTCACATCAGGAAAAGAGTATTTTTCTCAAAATGTTCACAGAGATTTTTAAATTGTGGGGTTGACTTTGCTTAGTTATGTTTTTCTCAGGTGTTGGCTCTCTGGTCATCTTCCCAAGCATCAGAAAACGTGTAAAGTAAGTTCTTAAATGTGATTCTTGCTAGGTCAGCAGGCAACCTCTCAGGTACTGTGATTGGAGTGAATTCTTTCTGACCATCCTAGAAAATAACTACTGCCTCCTTTACCTGCTGACTACTAAAGGTGTAATGATGAGAATATAAGTATAAAACATACTTTACTAGTTTTGCTACAGCTTAAAATCTCTTTACCCGAGTATGGTATTTTCTTGGAAAAAATACTGAGCAATTTGTTGGATTTGAAATTTGACCCTTGTCATCTATATGAATTCTATCTTACTTGTCTAAGTGAGAAGAAATGCTAATGTATACCTGATTTTTATATGCACCTATTTTATACACAGAAATCCTTACAATTTTGTATCTGCTGTATTTTAGCTTATTAGTACATTTGCTTTGCACTGGAGTAGAAGCTTTTAAGAGTAGTCCCATGTTCGATATTGCTCACCAGGGTTATCCTTGACATCTTGTTTAAGTAGGTGAAAGAGTTATTAAGTTTGTCAACAGAAGACTTGAATTCTTCCAAATTTATAGGTTGTTCTAATGCTTTACAGCTAGATGTTTAAGCACCTACTGAATACATTCTATTGACTATTTGAGATACATGGATTTTAAAAGACCGGGAAAAACAGTTCATAAGGTAAAAATGCTCTCATCTTAAATCCTCATAGTTCATGGAACTTCCATCAAAAAAAGATGTTTCCTCCTCCATCCTTGCATGTTCAGTGAATAGCTTTAATGGACACTATTACCAGGATTATCTGAGTGCATTATTTTTCCCATTATGACACTCATGCTACATCTTTCATAGCACCTTAGTGTTGGGAAGCAACCACAGTGATCACCTATGCTAATCACATTTTTCTGTTTTTGTTTTTGTTTTAGGTGGCTTAAACAACAGAAATGAATTTTCTCACAGTTCTGTAGGCTGGAAGTCGGAGATCAGGGTGCCAATATGGTTGGGTTCTTGTGAGAACTCTCCTCATGGCTTGCAAATGGCTGCCCTCTTTCTATGGCTTCACCATTTCTTTTCTTCACTGTGCACATAGAGAGCAAGAACAACAGATCTAGCTCTCTCTCTAGCAAGAGAAGGAGCTCTCTCTCTGTCTCTCTCCTTTTAATAAGGCCACCAATTCTGTATGATTAGAACTACACCCCTATGATTTCATTTAACTGTAATTACCTCCTAAAAAGGATTATCTCCAAATACAGTTACACTGGGGGTTAAGGATTCAATCCACGAATTTTAAGGGAATGCATTTCAGTCCATAGCAATTTGGATTTTTTTCTGCACTTTTTGTTTTAATTTTATTAAGGGATAACTGGCAAGTAAAGTTGTAAGATATCTAAAGCAGACATTATGATGATTTGATACATGCATACATTGTAAAAGGCTAACCACTTCTATTAGAAGAACTCTGCCCTTGAAATATTCAAGTTGTTAAAATGTTAAGTGGCACCAGTTTGATCAACTGATAGATATAGATCAATAATTAATACATAATATAATAAAATAGCAATTATCCACCTGAAAACACCTCTTATGATATAACTGTTGCTCAAGTTGATTTAACTAGCCAGCATTCAGGATTCCTATACCTTGAAATTTGACTTAACTTTTTTAAGGAGGTGCTCCCAGTCTGCTGGATTATTAGGTTTAAGTGATTTGCACAGGTTTCCACTAATAGGAAGAAATGTCTATGTCCCTTGCAGCAGTCACACATTCACTCAAATGCAGCTCATAAATCACATTTACAACCTCCAGACTTCAATCAATAGGGTGTTTTATAGTCTGTAGAAAAATTATCTAGAGAGAAGTAGGAGAAGCACAAGAATGATGTAGCTGGGGCCTGCCTAGGTCTAGATTCTGCATTCTGTCATCCTGAAGAGATTAACCTGCTGATTTTAACAAAGAGGGATATCTCCCAAGCAGCTATATGCAGAGCCAGGGCAGTGCTGGTATTAATGAAGCATTCTGGGAAGACATGATCAATAGCAGCACCAAAGCAAAAAAAATGTTTTTGCCCTTTCATCCAAGTTTAGGGTGAATTATAAAAATTAATAGGGAAACAGAACATAGTGCTTATAGTAACTGATTCTAATTTACCTGTTTCTCTGAAAAGGTACTGTGTTAATAATAAGGTATTTGAAATCTCATAGTAGCACAACGTTCTACTTTAATTTAGTGACACACTTCCTGGATTTAACAATGAGCTATTTTTCATTCACAATGTCATAAAATTTTTTGCTAAAGTTGTAGAATCACAGTTTATAAAATAACACAGAGCTTCATTTAGATTCTCTACCATGTGCACACAATAGGTTATTTCATAATTTTCCAAAATTATATGAGCAGTAGAAGATGTCCTGCTGGCTGATCCAAAATACTTTGATAGGAGAAGTAAGAAAGATTTCATTTAGATAGCCTAAATCTTCTCGTACTTTCAGTTAATGGTTATGTAAATTTTCTAACAAGTGATGATTCTAAATAAGAAAATCATAGCGTAAGGAATGATTACCATATATTTATTTAGTTCCTTCAGGCATGTAAAATGGTGCTTATGATGTAAAATTAAATTATATAGTGATGTGGAGAATGATGAACTCTTTGTATCTTGAAAGTCTAAATGTCAGACAATGACTGTGATGGTGATGATGGATTATTGATATTTAGGTTCATGACAGTAAAGTGATATGAAGATGAACTTTTCACAGCACAAATATGACAATACCAACATTTAGAATAGCACTTTCATTTGGCTTATTTCTTTTAAATTTGGTACATGGGCTAATTTAGGAGAAGCAGGTATACATTCTGAGCCTCTTTAAGTCCCAAAGTTCCAAAATTAGGCCCCACAGTCTCTAAGAAATTCAGAGTAGCTGAGAAGAAAAGATACAGAATCTGGCTTGAATTTGACTGAAGGGTACATAAGTAATGCATAAGTTCCAAAGAGTATGGATATAACAAATTATATACATATGAATATATAATTTATATATACATACATATAAATACATACACATGCATGAATAGATATACATGTGTACATGTACATATAACTACACCCATATATGGTATAAAAGAAAATTATAATAAGAAAACGAAATGACAAGTAACAGCCTGGGGAAAAAATTTATAAATCTTGTAGCTGATAAAGAATTTGTATACAGAAACTACAAAAATAAGATGAATAATCCAAATACAAAATGAGAACAAGATTTGACAGACATAAAAAAAAAGATTTGAACAGATATCACAACAAAGAATGTAGAGGTATATGAGTGGTCATTAGGCACATGAAAAGAAGCTCAATATCATCTGTCATTAGAAACATGCAAATTAAAACCCTAATAACATATCACTTTATACTCATTACAGTGGCTATAATTTAAAAGGCAGATAATAACAAGTGTGGGTAAGAATGTGGAGAAATGAGAACACTCATACAATGCTTGTAGGAATGTAAAATAGTGCAGCCACTTTGGAATATAGTTCATCAGATCCTTGAGTAGTTAAATATAAATTTACCATACTTCTAAGTATATAGCTAAGTGAAATTAAAACATGTCCATCTAAAGACCTGCATGCAAATATTCATAGTGGCATTATTTATAATAGCTAAAACATGGAAACAAACACTCAAATGTTCACTACTTGGTAAGTGGATAAAAATAATGTCATAGCCATACAAAAGAATACTATTCAGTAATACAAATAGAGTATGGAAACTTGGCGCTAAAAAGTATTATGCTCTGTAAAAGAAGGCAGATGCAAAATATCACATAAGGTATAATTCCATTTTATGAAATGCCCAGGAAATGAAAGTTTATAGACAAAGAGGTAGATTAGTGGTTACCTGGGACAGGCAGTCAGAATGAGGAATGAATGCAAATGGGCACAGAGAAGCTTTCTGAGGTGAAGGCAATGTTCTAAAATTAGGTTGTGGTGATGATTGCACAACTCTGTAAATTTATTTAAAATGGGTGAAATTTATGCTATGTCAATTAAACCAAAATAATGTTCTTAAAAGTAAATTATACTTTTAGATACTAATTAGCACTAGTTTCAAAGTAGAATGAGTGAGAATATGAGAAACTTCAACATTTATAGAATTCCTTAAAGGAATTTTACAAGGTTTTCGAATCCTCAAATTGTGTTTAAAATGTTTGTCTAGTAGTTGTTGTACTCCTTAGAGTTGCTAGCTCCAAGAGAATAGAAATATTAATCTTCTTGTTCATTAGTTTATTCCTGGTACTTAGGACAGTTCTTGGCTCAGAGGTATTACTGAATAAATATTAGATAAATGAATGAATGACATGGTCTTTATCTAGGTGGTCAACCTTTAGAGGAGAAATTTTCCATCTACTCAGCTGGAGTTTACAATCAGGCATGTGGACACAGTAAAGAATAAAATTAGAGGTTGCAGAAGACTTGTTCCATGAATGGAGACACATGAGGACAGAGAAAGTGAGCCTGGGAGGAGGGTTAATTAATCAATTCCAATGAGAAATAGACATCATTCAAATTACACAATTTTAGGAGGATTTCTTACAAAAGGATTATTGGAAACTCTGCTCAGAATGCAAGGGAATCGTAGGTTTGGGGTAGAAACCTTAGGTTAGAAAATGGCAGGAGCTTCAGAAGAAAGGCCTAAGGTATGAAAAGAGAGAAAGGTTCCTGGAACCCAGATGAAGAGGGTTGTATAGAGAAGGCTACCTCAAGAGGAGTAGTGACCTTTGGTCAAGGTTTTAGCCAACAATGACCTGTTATACAAAAAGCCAAGAAAAAAAAATACACTGATCTCATTCTTTTCCCTCCTGATATCCTAGTGGGGTTTTTCACTCTTCAATCCAAAGTCTGGAGTGATAGGAGCCTGATGAAGTATCCATATGGCTCAGTCTTCTACAGAAATACAGTAAAGAGAGGTGGAAAGTGGATGTTGAAGTGCAAAAGTAATGAACACAGTAATGAGCCTTGGGCCACTGGAGTCTGAGTCTGACTATAAGGAAAAGGGCATTGAGGTATGATGCAGAAGTTGACTATTAACACTGGTTAATGTGGAAATTCCTACTTTGGATAAATAACCAGTGGCACTAAGACAGACTAACAAGGTTTTAGTATTATCTGCTTGTACCTGGTGTCCTTTGGGTATGGTATGGCTAAGATTTCAGTAGAGTGATGAGTGGGCCACAGTGGAGATGCTGGAGGTGAAATGAAGCAGGTGTTGATCTTGTCTGCACTGAATCTCACTAGGTATGCGTTTCTAAATTGTGCCACTCTCAAAAAAGCAAAACCATTTACTGGCTTTTCCTGCAGTTACAATAAATAGCACCGAGAGAAAATAGCAGATCTTGATTCCGGAGGCTTAGGGTACTCAGGAAGCAGGGCTCAAACATAATGTGCCTCCTGAGCCATTTGTGTCTCTTTAGATTAATGTATTCGTTTCTTAGGGCTTCTGTCACAAATGATCACAAATGGGGTGGATGAAAACAACAAAAATTTATCCTCTCACAGGTCCAGAGGCTAGAAGTCTGAAATCTAGGCATGAGCCAGGCCACCCTCCCTCAGAAGGCTCTAAGGGAAGAAACCTTCCTTGCTTCCTCCCA
Organism: Canis lupus familiaris; assembly: GCF_011100685.1. Classification (NCBI taxonomy): domain Eukaryota; kingdom Metazoa; phylum Chordata; class Mammalia; order Carnivora; family Canidae; genus Canis; species Canis lupus. The sequence goes on from NC_049233.1 coordinate 27,773,528, forward strand.
GCTTCTGGTGGTTGCCTGTAACCCTTGGTGTTCACCAGATTGTGGCTGTTTCACTACAATTTTTGTCTCGTCTTCATATGGTTGTCTTTCCTCTGTATCAGATCGAATCCAAATCCCTTTTTCCTTATAAAGGTACCAGTTATTGGATTCAAGACCCACCCTAATGCAGTATGGCTTCAGCTTTGCTTGATTACAACTGCAAAAACCCTGTTTATAAATAACGTCACATTCACAGGGACCAGGGATACATTTTTGAGGAGTACACTATACAGCCCACCACAATTAATGACAATAATAATATAAAATAATAAAGATGAACTCATTCTTAGGAAGCATTTCATATACTACTTTTATGCTCATTATGCCTCCTTTTATCTCAATTTTCTTCTTCTTCTTCTTCCTCTTCTTCTTCTTCTTCTTCCTCTTCTTCTAATCTCTATAGTGAGAGGCAGGGCAGGCATGACCTACTAAAACATGGGTGAGCATAAAGGCACTGTTCTTACTTTCTGTAGCTCCAGTTGTCAACTGACAATCTTATGCCATGGGTCCTGAGCTTACCACTTCTGTTTAATATATATCCTATGACTAAACCCCTTAAGGGTTTAAAATGGCAGGATAGCCTACTAGCCACTATATGATACAAAGGAAATTCCTTTTTAAATTGTAGATTTAAAATTAGACATTATTTGATGATACTATTAGTTTAGTTATTGAATTGTTAAAACCATTCAAGTGATATTTTCAATAATATCAATTTACACCTTGACCACTTCTCTGGATGTATGTATCTATAGATAGTAAATAAATATATTGAATACAAAGAGAGTAAGTATCTTAGAACAATACCTGGGTAGCCAACATATAATGCTATATCTAATAATGCCATTTATGACCTAGTGTTCAGGTTCTTTAGGCTACCAGTTGTACTCTAAAAATATTTCTTGAATGAGTACATAGATACACTTCAATTATATTGTAAGGTACAGTTATATCTGTAACTTATCGCTAAATAATAAAATCTTTTAATGATTAAAAGCTACAATGTGCATACCTTTATAGAACCACTGAGAAACAGTTAGGTGTAGCAAGGATTTGGAAGGAAAGAAATCCTTTCAAAATATAATTTCGGTTAATGATCACTGGTAAATTAGTCAGGGTTTTCACTGCAAATACTATAATTCCCAACTCAAACTGACCTAAGTGATAACAGGAATTTATTGTCTCAGGGAACTAAAAATCCCCATAGACAGAAAAAGATTTGGATGGATTTTATCAGGGTCTTAGGTTTGTTTCTCATCACCTTCCTTCTCTGTGAGTTGGCTTTTCACTAGGCCTGATTTCCCTATTTCAAACATGAAGGCTACTGACCACTTCTTGACTACGCATTCTCTTCCAGGTCCCAAGAGGCAGCACTTTTCCAGTGCTCCCATCAGAGTCTAAGGCTGACAATAATTGGGTGAAGGTAGTCGCATGGTCACCATGAGCTATTCCTTCTTACAGGGGAAATAAAATGTGCTGATTGCTTTAGGTGACTCAGGATCTACCCCCGAGTCATTGGTGAGGAGTGGAAATCTGAATGAAAATTAAAGTAAGTCTTAAGGAGCAATAATCAACAGATGTCCATAACAAATGCCCATTACCCTTTTCAATAGTACGTCTTGACCTCTTCTTGGTATGAATATCTCCCCCCAAAATGCATATAGCTAAACTTCCATACCTGTTTTTTCTTCTTCATCTATTTGTTTTTTTATTATTGTGGTAAGAACACTTAACTTCAAATTTTAAGTGCATAATACAGTATTGTCCAGTAAAGGTACAATGTTATACAGCAGAACTATAGAATTACTCAATAACAAAAACTTTATACTCATTGACCAGCAATTCCCCCTCCACTTCCAGCCCTCTTCCTACTATTCAACTCTTTGTTTTTATAAGTTTGACTATTTTAAACCTTCATATAAATAGAATCAATTCTGTTGGTGGGAATGTAAATTGGTGCAGCAGATACGGAAAACAGTTTGGACACTCCTCAAAAAACTACAAGTACAACTACCATTTGATTTAGCAATCCCTCTTTTGGGTACATATCCAAAAAATTAAAATCAGCATCTCAACTGATATCTGCACTCCCATACTTATTTTAATCTTATTCACAATAGTCAAGATATGGAGATAACCTAAATGTTCATCAGTGGACAGATAGAGTAAGGAAATATGATATGTACACACAATGGAATCTTACTCAGCCTTAAAAAAAGAGAAAATTCTACCATATGCAATAGTATGGATGAACCTGAGGATATGTGATAAGCCAATCACAGAAGGACAAATACTGTATGTTTCTACCCATACAAGCTATCTAAAATAGTCAAAACCTACTTATTTTTATTTATACTTTCAAGTAAGTTTGCATGTATTTTAGATAAAATCCATGGCCAATAAAGACAGAAGTGTCTCATTTTCCACTTGAAATTAAAAAGTTCTCTCTCTTATGATAATGTTTAATCTCTTAATGATGCACATACATTTCTTCTTTCTGTTTTTGCTAAATTCCTAAGCTTATGCTATAAGTAAAGTGTAATTTAGAAGGATATATTTCTTTCCAATTATGCATTTGCTTATTGAATACACATTTTTCTTAAATACCAAAGTTGCATTACTTGAGGAAACTTACTTATGGTAATTCTAAATTTGCAAAACATACTATATTATAATCTTATTATTACTAAAATCTTTATTAGTATTTTTCATCCAAAGCTATAAAGTTAAAATTTTTAAATTACAGTGGTAGGAAAATCGTATTATTCATAAATAAAAGGTTACTTTAGTCTTAAGTATTACAACTATCATCTTGATGAGGGCATTCATTCCATGCAACAATTCAGGTTAGTGAGGAGAATACAAAATACTGAAGACAATGAGATTTATATGTCTATAGGACATATATTTAACAACTCTCAATTATTTAGTATGAAAGATACTTGTCTTAAATTAATATGAATATGATATCTCATTAGAATGTAAGCAATAATTTATTCTAATATCTGAAGGCCTGCTTTGACCATATTTACTTTTTTTGAGGACAGTAAAACCACTTAAGAAAAAAATAGGAGAACCTAGCAGGGCTTGGAGCCAAAAAGCATTATATGCACCATGTGTATTAGGTTTTGGTTTTGGCTTCCATGCTGAGAAGAGACAATTAGAAGTAAAAGGTGGAAGCAGGAGGACCAGACAGAAGACTATTGTAGTATTCCAATTACTTTTGTAGAGTTGCATGCTTCCTTACAATGAAAAATTTTGATTATATGCTCTTTGATATTTAACACTATATAACAGAAGAATAAATTTTTAACATATGACACTATCATAAATGTATGTATGCAAGCCCTAAATATATGAGTTTTTATTTTGTTTTGAAATTTGGAATCTGAATAATTTTGGATAAACATGAAAAATATTTCTCTAATCAAAGTTTTCAAATACAGATTGTATGATGGAAAATAAACTCTGAGGATGTGAGTGCTTTAAATATGATGCCAATTTTTCTTTAAAAAATCTCTTGGGACACCTGATTGGCTCAGTGGTTGAGCTTTTGGCTCAAGGTGTGATCTCAGGTTCTCAGGATGGAGATCCCATGTTCCTCATTGGGCTCCCCACAGGGAGCCTGCTTCTCCCTTTGCCTGTATCTCTTTCTCTTCCCATGTCTCTCATGAATAAATAAATAAAATCTTTTAAAAAATTCCTCAAAGACAATTTATTTCTGATAACTAAGTTGTTTAATTTTTGAAGTGCTTTCAAATTCAATTTGAGTCTTATGTTGTGGGTTTATGTAGAAAGAAATTTTTGTGTTAAGGACCATTATTGTAAGAGATTCAAGAAGTGAACTTAAGTTTTTGGTATATTTCCCATTTAGTTTGAAAACAAAAGTGAATCAAAAATGTAAATTCCAGGGTTCCTGAGTGGCTCAGTCAACTAAGCACCTGCCTTCAGCTCAGGTGAAGATCCCAGGGTCTTGGGATCGAACCCCATGTAAGGCTCCCTGCTCAGTGGGGAGCCTCTAGGAGCTTGCTTCTCCTTCTGCCTCTTCCCTTGCTTCTGCTCTCTTTCTGTCAAATCAACAAAATAAAAATCTTTTAAAAAATGTAAATTCCTTATAATCTGATATAAATGATATAGATTTTGAAAATTCTCTCATTGTTTATTGTTGCATAAGTAATTTAATGACATATTACTGAAAACATGGTTATAAAAGATTGATATTACTAATAATTTATAAATAATTTTAATCATTATGGTCATTTCACCTCTTTGAAAGGAATGCAAAAATCTATACTTTGTCCATAAAAATTGAGGTTAGTATTTGATAACTGAATAAAAATTACTGACATCCTGGAAACACCAAAGTTTTATATTTCTTCTTTTTCTGTTTTGTATTTTTCTGTTTACTTGTAGAAAAAATAACTGACAATTTTTTTGAAATGAGACAATTTGATAGTTCATATTTTTATTTTGTTAGCTGATTTTCCCTGTATCTTACTATTTTTCATTTCCATTTTCTAATCTTGTTCTTTAAATTATTGTAAAACCAATCAACATAAATGAGATTATATTTTAAATAATTCTTCTAATTAGTTCTCCTTTTCTGAAATGTCATTAATCCCTTGAATTAATTATTTTCATATGAATATGCATGATATCTTTTTTTCTAGGAAGTCCATCTAATTTAGTTTGCAGATTGCACTGCTAATCACCTAGATAATTTTTGGTTATCTTCATCAAATAATGTTTATTGAGGTTTATGTTTATGAAATACTACAATGACAGGTGCTATATGAGCTTTCTATGGTTTCATCTACATTGACTCACACTTTCTAAGTCCATTTAATTTTCTACACTTCATTTTCTCTCATCCATAACTTGACTACTCTGATACTTCAGATGAAGTAAAAGGACGTTTACTGGTCAGAAGTTCCATTTTATAATTTGAATGGTCATCTTTGTTTTCTCTCTCCAGAAATACCTCTTTTTCTTTTGGGATATGAACTCCCATACCTGTAGGGGACTTCTGAAACCACTCTTAACCTCTACTACAACTCTCAGAGCCATGTTGCTGTTTTCAGCCTGTTAACAGCAGCAGATTTATTGGCCAGTGGGGTGAGCATATGACCCAAACCTGACTAATCACCATTCTTTTCTAAGTTTATTTTCTTTTCTTGGAATAAAAAGTGATACTGTGAAAGAAGAGCTTCAAGTTTTCCAGCTGAATTAGTTATTTCTGAATTAGTTATTTTGATATTGTGTATGTGGATACAATATCTTATTAGAAAGCCCATCTAATTTATGTACTGGTAGCACTGCTATCTATCCAGATAAAAGAAGTGGATCAGAAGATACAAACAAAACTAGAAATGTTCAATAAATAACGCATTTTTATGGTGTTTCCAGTTCTGGTTCTAGTAATCTTTGAGTCCAACTGTACTAGACTCTTTCCTTGATTTAGTTACATAAGACAATAAGTTTTAATCTAAGTTATCCAGACTCTGGCATTACCTACATAGTTGGAGTTAGTTTAGGATCTTTAACCGACATGAGATCCTTCATGACATAACAAATCATATTACTGGACTCAACAAATGTTATGGCAAGAGTTTATGTATTAACTTTGTAGATGAAAATGAGGTGGGATGATATATTGCTGTATTTTGCCTCAGAACCATCCCCTTATACTTTTTAGGAACCAGAGAAATGTGACTTTTGGTAAATGATACACTATTAATTCCTTTCCCCATCTGAAGGAAGGAACTGACATACACAAAGGAGTTTTCAGCATTGTCAGGAAGATATTTAAAAAGTACTTATATGCCATGAAAGAAAAGCGCCAATAATAAAAAAGTCATATAAATAATATATAATCCCTATTCCTGACACTAGTAGTTCTTTGCTCATGCTCCTACAATAATATTAAATCATTATTACCAGGGGACCTAAATTTATAAACCAAGTGTGGCCTCCAAGCAAGTTCACAATTGCCTTCCTCTGCAAGATTGTTGGCTTTTTTTCTTACTTTTCTGCTTGCCTTGTAATTTGAAATTACACTCATAGTATGGCAATAAACTCGTGATAGTCAGCTTTTAGAATTACTAGACATCTCCTTGGCATTAAAAAACAGTCCAAAGCCTCAGATACATATTGATTCATTTTAAAACCAACCCAATAATTTCTCTAGTGAGAGAATGGAATGAATATTATTTTACTTATAAACTAAAGACTGCATGTCCAAACAGTTTGAGATCATACTTGAGAGCTAGTTCCCTTGGGTACAGTTCCTAGTTTTTCAATTGTTTTGGAGTAGAAAATAAAAGAATAAAAGGTAAAGTACTAGCAGGCTTGTTCAATAAGATATCCCTTATTGCTATAAAACTACCTTGGGCTAATTTCACACTAAAACTGCCAGAGCATGAAACTCAAGAAATTACATTTTTAAAAAGATCTAAAGTGCCAATTCCAAGTCACAGTATAAATGGGCAAACTAATTTCTAGAGTTTTAGAAATAACCAAGATATCAACTGTGTGATGAAATTTAAGTATAAAAACATGAATTTGTAATTTCCCATCAAATCTTAGATTGACATTCATACAACTCCCATATGTTACATATGTCAAGCAATAAATAAAAGACCTGGCACTTAATAGGTATTCTAAAAAACGTTTTGTTAATGATTAAATGAATAAAAGGAAAGGCGTTTCTTCAAGTTCATAAAATCTTCTTGGTGCCAAGTGTTAATTATCATAAAATTTCAAATCATATGCTTCAAGGATGCTAATCTTTACTTGTGAAGTGTCCTCATTTTTTTCTCTTCATTTACATTTTGGCCTGTGTTTTAGGCAACAATTAGTAGAGAAGATTGTGAAGGCACTGGGGACAGATTAGGAGAATAAAGTTTTTATAGGGGCAGGGATATTTGTCTATTTAGCCCATTTCTGACAGTGAATTGACATGTACAGAAAGGAAGCTCAATAGACGGCAGATAAATATATGAATCAGGTGGGAAGTGGGCAGAAGAAAATAATTTTTAAGTTATGTATAGATGAATTAATGTATCAGGAGAACATTTTAAAATCTGGGGTTTGAGATAAAACAAAATGAATGAGGCAAAATCTTGGATCTACAGAAGCAATAAAATATTGGAGAGAAATTACATGGTCTTGCATAAATCTTAACCAGTTCAAAGCTTTGTTATTTAACACTCTTGCTCTATTAAAATAGCATCCTATCATCTTGAAAAATAACTGGATAAGTATTTTTTTTCTTTTCAAAAGTTTCAAATGGGTGCATTAAAGGATTTCCTGCTGTCCCCCTCCCCACCAAGTTATGTCAATATATCTCACATTCTATATTTTGCAGGCAACTTGTCAAAAATGCTTACATTCCTTACATGTATGATCCTTATATGTATTGAAATTATCTAAAAATAAAAACTATTCTTTCGTTCTCAAATTTCCTAATACCAAGCATTACATACAATAAAAAAAAAAGAGCCAATGAAGATTGGCTTAAATCTCATCTTAATAATAACTGAACTCAACAATTACTTACTAAAAGTGTAACATTGAAATGGGTATTGTAGGCATTAGAAAATACTCCCACATTGATACTTGCCTTAGCGAGCCATGCAGTCTTTTGAAAGAGACAGGCAAAACATATAAGGAGAAAGAAAATAAGAAAACACTGCCAAAACACAGAGTAATACATTACAAGATGCTAAATTGACTACAAAGACTGTGCTCTATGATACAGATAACATCCTTCATTGGATATTAAAGATTTTAGATTAAAAGTAATGTTATGGTTGTATAAATTTTACTATTAAATCATTAGATTGCAATAAAGAATCCCCTTAGGTAAAGATTTTCTCAGTGTATTATTTAATAAATAATAAAAGCAGATGATATACTATGCAATGATTCAGTTTTAAAAAAGTTTTATCCTGGATATATTCACCAATGTCAATAAAAATTTCCTATAAGAGGATAAAGGTCAAAATTTATTCTTTATTTTTGTTTTCTGAAACAGCAACCTCAATTATTATGTGTAACCACAGAATGAATTTTATTAAGTTTGCTGACTTTATTATATTTCTGGTGGAGTAATACAAATGAGTCACCTTTGAAAATAGGATCCACGTTGCATTTCCACAGAGCCCAAGGAGACATATAGCATTTCCCTAGATTACTTAATTATCAAAAAATTACAACCAACAGAATAAATGGCACCATTTCAGTCCTACTAAAAAAAATGTTTTATCTTTAAAATGCCACAGATGGGGTAAAGAAAGCAATTACTTGTCACTTCTATTGCAAAGGTTATAATATTCAACTTACTTGAAGTGACAGATTTTTCTAAGGGTTAGAAAATTAGCTGCTGAGTAGGTCCCAGCTTTTGCAAGCAATCCATTTTTGTTACCAGTATTCTCAATTAGTTCAAAAAGCCAAAGGACTTTGATGACATTTATTTATTTATGCTTGTATTTACAGGTGCCATTACCCATTCTTCCTCTAGCTTGATTGAGAAAGACTTAACATTTCCTTAAGTATTAAATATTCATTCCTACTGATAGCTTAATTGAATTTTAATATAAAGAATCATGAAGAAGTATAGCACAGAGTAACAAATCTGATTGTCCTCAAAATGTTTCTAACTATATCTGTTGTGGCTTAGGTATATAGCATTTTTTTTTTTATTTTGTTGAAACTATTTTTTTAAAAAATCGTTATTTCTGTGTGAAATCATTGTATGAGAGGAGCTCTGCAATCACATTGCTTAGTCCTCTTATTCCCACTCTCTCAGAGGACTAGTTTATGCCTTCTCTTTCCTTGGGATTACATGACCCCCTCTTTCATTGAGCAAAGTACAGATCTGAAGAGGATTCCCCACCAGCTACTACGATGGTGGGTCCATGCCCCTCCCTAAGGCTGACACCCTGAGAGACCATTAGAGTCCAAGGCCTCAGTACACACATGGACGTTCCACCTTCATTTTCTGCTCTTTTTTGCACATGAAGTTTTTTTGTTTCTACCGTACCATTGTCATTCAGCATACAAAAATGCTGTTATTTTTGTCTTAAAAGAAAAAAAGAAATAAAAATCCCCACTCTTTCCTCTGCTACTTCCACCCATCACCAATGATCACGTGTGCTTCCTTTAATCGCTCAGTAGCTTCCCCTTATCCTCAGAACAAAGGCCAGACTCCTCAGTGGGCTGCTGCAGACCTGCAGCCACAGCTCTCCCACTCTGTGTTCCTGCTCTTCTGAATTCACTTCTGTCCATGCTCTCTGCTACCAAGATTTCATACCAGCTGAGCCACTGACTGCAACATTCTTCCCTGTGCTGCCTTTAAGTCTACACATCTCTGTCCTCTTCCCCATTGCCTAGCTGTCTCTCATGTGTCCTTCAGGCTTTGGCTTAAACATTACTTTGACAGGGATCTAATCGCTTGATTAGGTTGTGCCCTATTCGATGCATGTGTCCTTCACCATCACTACTGTCCCAAGTAAATGGAATGTTCTGTAAGGACCACAAGTGTATCTGTCTTGTTACTACCATATTCCTGGCATTTAACACAGGGCATAGCACTCAGCAGGCAATCAGGAAATATTTGCATTTGAATGAATAAATGAAGGAAGGAAGAATTGAGGACGCTCAGTGCTGCTCAATTAATATTAGCAGACTACCCAGCTGAAGAAACAGAGTTTGCAATAAAAATACAGCAATTTGGTTGTGAAGCATGACTTATAGATTCTTAGATTATACTGGCCAGCATAATTTCTAACATTCCCTTTGTTTAAATGTTGAATTCAACTATGAGAAACTTCCTTCTTAACCAAATGGAAACACAATGTTCCCTTTCCACCTCATTTTACAAAATTATTCCATATAAGTTAATTGAAATAGTGACAGGTCATCAAAATTAATAGCAAAGTTTTATAGCCTTCAAAACAAATGTCTGGTTTCCTAAAACTTTTTCGGTGGCAGGTCTATTGAGGATACCATTCTTAATCGCAGATTCATCTGTAAGAATTTATCATTTTACTTTGTAGGGAAATGATTATTTTCAAATAGAATGAAATACATGAAAAACTAAGTATGCTTCCCATTGTGGTTGGCAGAAAACAGGTACTTTAGTTTTCTACTTCACTTTGGTAAGTAGGAAAAACTGAACTATTGCAGAAAGGCACTTAGCACTCTGGTTTCTTTGAACTCTATTTTAATATAATGTCCTTATTATGCAAAAAAAACCCTCTGTACTACTGCTACTGACATCTTATATGTTTTTTGGTGGGGGCTATGGTGAGACTGGCATTTGAAACTACTTGAAGTAGTTAAAATATCAAAAGACACAGAAAATATCTAGATAATATAAAATTTGCTTGTTTGCCTCTTGTTCAGATTTTTACAAATCTGAAGACTGAAGAAAATAATTACATTTAAAAAACTTTTAGTATTTATATCCACCCAGCAAGGCTTCATTTATCTTCAGGCTATTTGTAAATGTATGTAACTATCATATGTTTTGAAATCATTACTCTCACCAACATATTATAAGACAGTTTTTATGCTCTGAAAATATTTTAACATCTAACACACAAAGTTAGTTACATGTTGACTGTCATTATTATTCAATCAGTAGAAAAGGTCTATCAGGGAGAAAATACCTTATCCACTTAATAAGATTACTTCCCATCTTGTTTTATTTAAACATATAATTCCCCTCTAAGTCACAAGTCATACTCCTGAAAATCTCAGGATTTTACAGCAGATGAAATGCCTATCATAGGCATTGAAAAGCCATAGTCTCCCTGCAAGCATGCTTTAAAAACAACACAAAGACTCAGAGGTTCCTTTTACAGAAATCTAAAATCAAAAGGAACAGAGTTTAATATCCTATGTTGGAAACATTAAGTGCTAAAGAGCTCTTTTGTGATCAAACACTCCTTTTCCATGGAGAAATCTGTGGTCTCAAAGCTTGGTCTAATTTATTGTCAATATCACATTGCCATCCTCATAATAATCATTATTGTCATCTTTGTCTTAACTACTACCTGCCGGAGAGCCACTAACTGCCAGATGTGTTATTCACTTAATACACATTTAATCTAATTCTTACTATATCTGGAAAGTCAATGGTTAAAGAATCCTCATTTCAGATGACAGAGGTACAAAACTGGTAAAGCCGACCCCAGACTCATTTAATGGTTTTCTCACAATACAGGCAAAAAAAAAAAAAAAAAAAAAAAAAAAAAAAAACCACACACACAAAAAAACACCATTTGGATCCAGGTGGTAACCATAGTATCTATCAGAGGTAGCAAATTCATGTGTGCTTCCCAAGCCTAGGCTGGTCACTTAAATGAACGAGGAAAGGTAGGGTAAGATTATGGTGAAGTATAATACACAAGCCCCTTGTATAGGGGCAGTGACTATTCAGGTCCCACCCAGGGCTTCCATTTGTCAATATACCTCTAAGAGGACAGATTTTCTGACTTTTCATGAGAGGTTGAAAACCTGAACATTCATATGTGTATGTATGCATATATTGTATGTCTTTCACACATGCACACATACTTATAGTCTTCTCATTTTTAAGGCAATCAAATACATTTTTAATAAAATAATGTTGGGGCCAAACATAGTATCAGGGAGTACTTCCAATCTTTGTGTTAATGGGATTAAAAAATTCTGAATAAATCCAAATACATTTAAATTAATTTGCTACCAGATCAAATGTTTAAGACTTTTGTGCCAAAGAGTATAATCCAGTCTCTGTCCCCTTCACATTTTTAGACAAGCATTGCCATGTATCTTGCTTTTTCTTTGTTTTGTACTTTGTGGAACTCTTAAAAGAACATCATCAGAAGAACAAAGAATTTCAGTAAAAAATCCCTGAAGGCACCTTGTATACGGAGCAGATTTGACACTCTTCTCTCCTGGAGTAAAAGCAACTAGAGAAGCAAAACTCACCGGACAGAAGAGCATCTTTTCCTCTCACTTATCAAGTTTTCTTCTCTCAGAGGAAGAAAACTGAGAGTGGTGAAAAGGACTCTCTCAGCTCAGCTTTGACAACTTTGAAAACATGAGCACCTGGAAAGTAAGATATGTTTTGGAACTTGAATAGTAAAACTGAGTAAGTTCTCATAAAGATAGATTATAAGTGACTGCTTTCCAACCAAAGTGCTAAAAGTGCTTCATTGTGCTGTAGACCTAGCTTCCCCACCTCTCTCAGGGAATGTACACACTAATTATGAGAACACACGGGAATGAGTTACCAAGTGAGGCTGCAAAATTCACTTTTACTCCACCCAAATATTTGGCCATTTGAAGTTACACAGATGGAACTAATTTCACTCTTTTTGCCTCCTCAATATGGCTATGGGATACATCCATTTCTTTAATACCATTTCCATATCTGGTTTTAGTTTGAGGAAAATTTAAAGATATTTCCAGAAGTATGAACATTCTGAATAACTAAATTAATCTTCCTGAGCCTCACGTTACCCAGACATAAACTGAATACAGTAATTCCTACATTTCATTGAGCTAAAGGTGCAAGATTTGGCAAATAAAAAATAAGATTGTATGAATTTCAGATGTATTTGTAGCATAAATTTGCTCCAATCATTTTTCAATATAAGTGTGCCCCAAATATTGAATGAGGCATATTATACTACAGAAAAGATTTGCTGTTCATGTGAAATCCAAATTAATTTTTATCTTATCTTTTATTTGACAACATATTGAGCTGTTTTAGGGATTAAATCAGATAACTTACCTAAAATGGCTGACACATGGTAGATGCCTAACAATTTTTTCCTGCCTAACCCTGTGAACTATTAAAGAAACATGACTTGAATTAGATCAATTCTTTGTATCCTAGATGTGATGAAAAGACTGATATATCATAAATGCATTAGTAAATGTGCATAGTACAGAATAAATGAAGTATGTGTGTGTACATGTTTAGGAGATGGAGTTGAACATTAGTATGGAAAGGGGAGATAAATACATCAGGGAAGAGTCACATTGTGCTGCCCTTTTATCAACATATCTCATCATCATTTGACCACTATTTTGTGTGACTAGGGGTTTACAAAGACCCTCATAGATATTCTTGTCCATTCTTCTTTCCTCAAGACCTTTACCCATAAATAGTACTGGGATTGTAAAAATCTTTTATATTGTTAAAAGATTCCACAAACTGAATTTTTACTATATTCTTTAACATTTTCCCACCATCAGAACTGCAATGATTTGTTACATTTGTTTTGAGGGTGTAGCTGTCATTAATGCCAGTTTTTTTTATGTATATGTGTGCATTTAAATATACATGCAAATAAATATACTTATAATGAATATAGATAACATTTGCAGAGCAAATTTGGCCCACCACCTGTTTTTTTATGGTCCACCTGGGAGGTAAGAGTGTTTTCTATTTTGAGAGGTTTTTTTTTTGGGAAAAGTCAAAGCAAGAATTAGAACTTGCGATGCATGAAAAGCATATGAAATTCAAACTAAAGTTTTACTGGAACACAGTAACATCTACATATCTATTTGTTTACATATTGTCTATGGTTCCTTTAGCACTGTGTAGTGGTTAGTTTCATGTGTTAACTTTGCTAGGCTGCAGTATTCAGTTATTTAATTAAATATTAATCTAGATATTTTGAAGATGTGCTTATCATCTACAGTCACTTGACTTTAAGTAAAGGAGATTAACCTCAATAATGTGGGTGGGCCTCAGGCCATTAATTGAAGGCCTTTGCGAGCAATACTGAGGTTTCCTGGAGAATTAGAAATTCTTTCTCAATATTACCATACCAACCTCTGAGTTTCCAGCCTGCCAGCTTGCCTTAAAAATCAGATTAAAAATGCAGTATTAACTCCTGACTGAGTGTCCAGCCTGCAGATTAGCTCCATGGGACTTCAGACTGGCCGGCCCCCACAGCTGTGAGCCAATTCCTTAATATAAGTCATATGTAAATATAAAATGTTTCTCTGAAGAACCCTGGAGGATGCACATTACAATGGCAGAAATGAATAGTTGTGATAGAACCTGTATGGCCTACAAAATAAAAATTTACTTTCTGGTCCTTTACAGAAAAGTCTGCAGACGTGCCCTATGTTAGATATACACTATACTTGTCATTTTCCTTCGTGCATCCACACAACTTCATATTCTGCTAATATACTGATGCCTGTGTACCATAAAATGAGTGTCAAATTAGCAGTAGAATCAGGGAGATATACTCTATTTGGTAAATCTCCTGGGCTCAAGTGGATATAGATCATTGGAGTGTCAGTGCTGAGGAGGTGATAAGCAGGCTGTGCTGGGTGAACACACCAGGGAGGCATTCACTACAAACAAGAGCTGCACATTAAGATTATATGAAACTAAAACCATCACCAGTAAAATACTCTTACGTGAACTGCACATTGTTACTTTGCCTTATCTATTTTGGATATGGGCATGCAATGTACCTTTTGTAAGCTTCAGAAAGTAGATGTAGGTATCATCTAACAGGTCACAAAGTCAGATGCCTTCAATGGCAGGTAATAAGCCAGCAAAGTACGGGATGAAGGGGACTTGTGAAGCCCGAGGACGTGCAGTCTCCACGTAGTGATATTTAAATATCTGAAAGAGGGCAGCCCTGGTGGCTCAGTGGTTTAGCGCCGCCTTTACCCGGGATCGAGTCCCACATCGGGCTCCCTCCATGGAGCCTGCTTCTCCCTCTGCCTGTGTCTCTGCCCGCCCGTGTGTGTGTGTGTGTGTGTGTGTGTGTGTGTGTCTCATGAATATATAAATAAAATCTTAAAAAAATATATCTAAAAGATTCAAAGACATTGGTGCAAGCCTAACAAAATACCTTTTCAGGCTTCATGTGTTGCCAGTTTGAAGCTTCTGAGATAGAGCCTACCTCTTCTCATTTCATTAGTGGTCATTAAAACCCAAGATCTTAAGGGACTTCACTAAAATCCCTCTTGTTTATTCATGGCAGAGATCAGATTGGAATCCAGGTTTTCTGTCTCCCACTGCAATTTCCTCATTTTCTGTGGAGAGACCCCCAAGGATGTGTTAAGATAGGATTATGAGAGAAGGGAATAAAAGTCAATTTAGTCTGGAGAAGAATCTTGCCTTTAAGAGAGAGTTTGTGTCCAAGGAATACATGAATTATACATTCATATATTTACACAGCACTGATGATGTTGCCAGCTAGGAGTGTGCCAGGTGCTGTGTTTGAAGAAAGGAAGTGTAAACAATACCTTGTTTTATTTTGCTTTTCTCTAATTAATAATAAATGTACTTTTGTACATTTACTAGCCATTTATTACTATTCCTGAGAACTGACTGTATGTTTTGTCTGCTTTTCCATAGGTTGTTTGGCTTTTTTCTTAGTGATATATAAGCATTAAAATATTCTGCATAGTAATCTTTTGTGTGTATCTTCTACATATACCCTTTTCATGTATCTTTTTCCATTTTTGGCTTGTCTCTCCACTTTCTTCATAAAGCATCTTTTGGGGCATGAAAAAATCCTTCCCCACCCCCAGATCACAGAAAAACTTTCTTAAATACTGTTAAAATGGTTTTCCCCCACTTTAAAAAAAATGTATTTATTTGAGAGAGAGAGAGAGTGAGAGAGAGTACGTGTGTAGGTGTGAGTGGGTGGTGGTGAGGGGATGGGAGGAGGGAGAGAAAGAGAGGGATGGAGAGAATCTCCAGTAGATGGGGGCTCTAGCTCATGACTTTGAGATGATGACCCTGACATCACAATCTGAACCAAAATCAAGAGTCAGATGTTTAACTTACTGACACACACAGGAACCTCTTCCCCCACCTCTTACATTTATCTCTAATTTATCTGGAATTGAATTTTGTATATAGCAATGATGGAGAGGTAGAAGTTTCCTTTTTTTTTCATATGAATAACTTATTATCCTTGCACATCTGTTGAGTAGTTCATGTTTTCCCCACTTATCATTAGTGACAATTATGCACTAAATGATATTTCTCGGTAAGTATGGGACTGGTCTATTTGTTTTTTTTTTTTTTAATGTTTATTTATTTATGATAGTCACAGAGAGAGAAAGAGAGACAGGCAGAGACACAGGCAGAGGGAGAAGCAGGCTCCATGCACCGGAAGCCCGATGTGGGATTCGATCCCGGGTCTCCAGGATTGCGCCCTGGGCCAAAGGCAGGCGCCAAACCCCTGCGCCACCCAGGGATCCCGGGACTGGTCTATTTGTAGTCCATGTGGTTGGTCTGTTTCTTTCTGTCCCTTTTTTCAATCAATGTGTCAATGCTATATGCTCTTAATTACTATAGACTTACAATTCTTCATTTCTGGGAAAGGAAATCTCACTTTGTTTTACTTTTTAAGCATGTTTTGGAACTTTCAAAAAAATTTTCTCTTGTATACATTTTTGAATCAGGATGGCAAGTTTTACAAAATAAAATTGAAATAATTTTTATTGGAATTAAATTGAAGGTACAGATCAATTGGGGCAGAGTTGACATGTTTACAATACAGAATTACAATTCATAAACAGGATATATCTCTGTTTATTTAACTATGTGCCTTATATAAACTAGTTACTGTAACTTCATAACAAATCTTGGTACTGGTAGAGTCCTCTCACCTAGCACACATACTTTAATTTTTACCTTCAAAATGTCTTGTCAACTTTTATCTTTATTATTACCATTTAATTTATCTAAGTTTGCTCTGCTATCTATTTTCCTACCTTCTTAAGTAGAATGCTTGGTTCATTAATTTTAAGGCCTTCATCTTTACTAATACAAGCAGTTTAAGGCTATAAGTTTTCCTGTAGTTACTGCTTTACTTGCATCAAATAAGTTTCTGTATGCAGAAATTTTCTTAAGTTGTAAATACTTTATAACTTCTATTATGTTTTCTTCTTTGACTTGTTACTGAAACTGGAATGAATGTTTGTTCCAAAATACTTTATGATAGTTACTTTTTGGTTACTGATTCTTAATTTAATTACATTTTACTCAGTGAGTATGACCTGTATCACACACCTGTTTGCTTTCTGCCAATATAAGGTTATTTTTTAAATATTCTTTGTGATGTTATATATATTCCACCATTGTTTAGGTCTGTGTTCTATATATTTCCAATGTTTCTGAATTGTTAATTTAATATTTTAGTTTTTTGAGTCTTTTTTTTCCTTCTGTTTATTCTATGAAATACACAGAAGGGTAAGTTAAAATGTCATAATATAATTGTGCTCATCTGATAGTAGAGACCTAAGACTGCCAGAGTTTGGAAATCACACCCTGAATTACTATTCTATTTTTGATTTTTTAGTTTGCATGCCTAATTTACCAAAAACAACACAAAGACCTTAAAATATTTTAGCTCTCATCATTAAAAAAATTCTATTTTGTTATATTTCAATTCTTCCTTTTACTTTTCTTTAACCCACAAGAATTTTTGGTAAGTCTATAAAGTCAATATTTGTTTATATTGACACACATATTGACTATTTTCTTTAATCACCATACTTTCTTGCACATCAGATCATCCACTTGAAATATCTTTCTTCTGTCTAGAGTACAACTTTTAAATTTTCCTTTAGTAAAGATGTTGGTGGCAAATCATTTTACTTTTTTCCTTTTCAAATTATTTCATTCTCAAATTTAGCACTCATTTAAAAAATAATGCAATACTATGACTTCCATTGCTCGTTTCGAAAATTAAATTGTCTTCTAATTTTTGTTCACTGGGTAGTAATTTTGATTTTATTCCTCTTTTGTTGAACTTAAGATTGGGTATTTGTCTGTGGTATTCTGTGGTTTCACAAAGATAAACCTACACATCACCATAATGTGTCTTTATTTGTGTGTTTGTGTGTGTATGTCTGTAAAAGTACATTAGTTAAATCACCTCTGGTTATTTTTTTTAAGATTTTATTTATTTATTTATGAGAGACACTGAGAGAGGCAGAGACATAGGCAGAGGGAGCAGCAGGCCTCATGTGGGGAGCTAGATGTGAGACTTGATCCCTAGACTGAGGATCAAGCCCTGAGCTGAAGGCAGATGTTCATCCGCTGAGCCACCCAGGCATCCCACCTCTGGTCATTTTTCAATTTTAATTGTTCACTTAAACAATCTCTTGGTTCTTACTTGTTTTTTTAAGTCCGTTTTTTCCCCTTATTTTTAAACATAATAACCCACATTTATTTTACTCTATATGCCTAATAATTCCAATATCCAATTTCCAAGTCATAAAAATATGATTATATCATTTGTGGTTTCTGCTTTCCTTCACTAGTGGTGGTGTTTCTTTGTGAGTTTTAAGGGTTTGCTGTTGTTATTCTTTTTGAGAAGCATTTCCAAAGGTAATAAACATTTATTTTCACCAGGGACTCAAGCATTACCTAACTGCAGAGATTTAATAAAAATTCTTGGCTTGAGATTTTTTTCTAATTAAGGTTGTGTGAATGTAGGCTAAAAACCTATAAAGACTAGTAGATGGTTATGAATTTTTAGGAAATACCTTGTTTTCTCATGCACCTTGTGCTAAATTTTGAAAGATGCAATTTTCCTTGTTATTTTGTGTGAGACTGTGTGCATGCGTGTGTATGCTGGGATTTCCAGTTCATTTACGGTGTAGCTTTGGGATTCCAGTTTTATCTGCAGATGAAGAAATCTATTTGACTCTCCACCAGAAATATATCCTGAGCTTTGTCTTCTGTCTCCACGCATACTTCCTACCAATCTGAGAAACTCAGGTTCACTGGTTGAGCAAATTTTAGCAAGATGAAAAGCATTTTAGTGCTCTGTTTATCTCTTTTGATTCTCAAATTCACTTAGCTTTTGGTCTCTGTGTATTTCTTATCATCAAAATATTAAAAAATGTTTTCTCCATTGTCATAGCTTTCTGTGAGAAAATAAGTCAAAGTATCTAGCTTATCATATTGTCAGAAATTGATTTCCTTGAATTTCTAAGATTTATGTGTATATAGCCAGTTGTTATTTTTTAGTGCCTAAAGGTTTATGATGGTCACATTAAAAAAATACATTGCATCTCTTATCATGACACAGAATCACTCTTTAACCTATTTAGAGGTTTTAACCTTAAATCCCATCTCGTCTAGTATTGATTTTATCCTTCTAGCTTTCAATTTTCCATGTCAGCGAGGTATTTCTTTGTTCCTATCTTTATTTTTACTTCTTATAAATATTTTTAAAGTTTTATGGCTGGGCAGTGACTCCTAATGAGAGAAATCAGTTCATACATATTTACCCTAATGACTTAAAATTTTAAATTGTATTTCTTCTATTGTGCTCCATCATTGATTTTATAGTATTTCTTTTACTACTTTTCTCATTATTTTTGCACACCTTATTAAGCTGCTACTCGTTTATATTTTTCTCTTGCTAATTTGTAAATTCTATTTTAATTTTCCATTTAATTTTTTTTTCATTTTCCCTGAGCTTTTAATCAGGCACATATTTCTATATTGTTATTCGAAAACTCTTCCTAAATGCATCCTCTCCCATAAAAAAATGCTGTTTTCAAACCCTATCACAAATCTATGAGACTTTTAGAATACTTTTATGTCTCTCCTTCCTCTTTTCCCATTCCTAGGTTTTATTAAAATTGTAATTTCTATTTCCTTATTCTAACTCTGTGGCCATATACCAGTAGGTAGATTATCACTGCCTGAAGACCAATCCACCCTCTCTCCTTGGTATCACTACTTTTTCTGAGTTTTAAGAACTGCTTGTGAGGATCCTTGTAGCCTCTTTAAAGCCAGGGAACCAGGTACACTAATCCAAGTGCCTAGGTGTTCTCTCCCCATTGGACTGAACAGTTCTTTGCTGGTCCATATATTCTTGTGGCTCAGAGCCTTTGCTTAGAGCTCTCAATGCTGGTGTCCAGCCTTCTCCATCTTAATTCTCATTGTTAGAACCTTCACAATGCTCAAGATATCACTTAAAGCTCACTGTCTATCAGCTGCAGGAAAAGTAGATTTAAAGGTGGAGAGGTAGCAGGTCTCCTTCAAGCCACTATCTTCTAAGAAATCTAATATATCTATACCCTCTATAGCAAAAGAGACATTTAAAACAAAAAGCTATAGCAATATTACAGTAATTATTTTACTAGATTTCAAAAACAAAATAATTAAATCAATTAGATACATACAGCTATCAGTAAGAAACCAAATATGGCAAAGAATGAAAAATAGGGCTCTAGCAGGCTTATTTCTTTCTGAACTTTAGTTGTCATCAATCTGAACAACTGGATTTTATTTTTTTAAAGATTCTATTTATTTATTAGAGACAGAGTGAGAGAGAGCACAAGTGTGCGTGTGTGGGGGGGCGTGGTGCAGAGGAAGAGAGAGGGAGAAGCAGAAGCAGACTCTCTGCTAAGCAGGGAGCTGGACACAGGGCTCTATCCCAGTATCCTGGGATCATGACCTGAGCTGAAGGCAGACACTTAACTGACAGAGCCACCCAGGTGCTCCTGAACAACTGGACTTTATAATAGAATTTATAAGAAAATTCTCTCTCACCTACTCAGCAGAAGAACTACTGTTATCACCCATAATATTTATTATGTGCCTAAAATCTGAATGTAACAAAAGCTCAACTATTTTAAGAAGGAAGAAGGCACCAACTTACCTCCCTTACAAGCCATTCAAGACTTTCCCCAAAACCATTCTAATGGGGATAAAAACCCACAATAAATTGAAGTTTAATAGTTTAAAATCAGTACATTGATGTAAATTAAATTTATCCTATCTCTAGGTTTTACTTTTTATATCACTTTATGACCCTTTACTTTTTATGTTTTTATGTGTATTTTATAGAAAATAAAGGAAAATTCACTCTTGAGTGACTAAAGAGGTTATAATTGTGATATTTTATATTACATCATGTTTATGTCCATAGCTTTCATAGTATGTTTATGTCCACAGCTTATTTAGTGGAGGGTTATATTCAAAATCTCAAATCCTCATTGTCAAATTGTTATTGTAAGAAAAAAAAGCAATAAACTTTTTATACATCAAAATTCCCTTATAATTTAAGAAGGGGAGAGGTAAGTTTGTTTTCTATTTTCTATGCTAAGTCTCTTCTACCTTGATATCACCAATTTATTCAAATAAACAAAAAAGGTGTAATTCAGGCAAACTGAGAATACCAGAAAGAAATAAAGAGAAAATGAAGAATTTATTCAAATAAACAAAAAAGGTGTAATTCAGGCAAACTGAGAATACCAGAAAGAAATAAAGAGAAAATGAAGAAATATTTGAAGTAGTAATGGTGAAAAATTTCTAAAAGTGATGACAGAATCTGAACTACATAAACAAGAAGCCCAAAGAACATGAAGCAGGGTAAATATAAAAATTCATATCTAAGTATACCATATTCAAACTGCAGAAAACTACAGACATAGAAAATTTTAAAAGAGGCTAGAAGGAATGGGAGGAGGGAGAGCCTTACCAACAGAGAAACAAGGATAAGAAATATATTGGACCTCTCTTCATAAAGCATATAAACAAGAAGAGAGTGGAGTCAACTACTTAAAGTGTTGGCGGAAAAACTCAACACACCTAACTAGAATTCTGTTCCTGGCAAAATTATACTTCAAAGGTGAATGGGATATAAACGTTTTCTCAGGCAAAAAAAAAAAAAAAAAAAGAGAAAATGTGTCATTAATAGTATCCTGCCTTGTGAAAAATGTTGAAAGAAGTTCTTCAAGAAAACGAAAATATAGGTCAGAAACATGTACTTACATAAAGGAAAGTAGATAAAAATAGAGCAACCCTATGACCCAGCAATTGCACTGCTGGGGATTTACCCCAAAGATACAGATGCAGTGAAATGCTGGGACACCTGCACCCCGATGTTTCTAGCAGCAATGTCCACAGTAGCCAAACTGTGGAAGGAGCCTCGGTGTCCATCGAAAGATGAATGGATAAAGAAGATGTGGTCTATGTATACAATGGAATATTACTCAGCCATTAGAAACGACAAATACCCACCATTTGCTTCGACATGGATGGAACTGGAGGGTATTATGCTGAGTGAAATAAGTCAATTGGAGAAGGACAAACATTATATGGTCTCATTCATTTGGGGAATATAAAAAACAGTGAAAGGGAATAAAGGGGAAAGGAGAGAAAATGAGTGAAAATATCAGTGAGGGTGACAAAACATGAGAGACCCATAACTCTGGGAAATGAACAAGGGGTAGTGGAAAGGGAGGTGGGTGGGGGGTTGGGGTAACTGGGTGGCAGGCACTGAGGGGGGCACTTGGGATGAGCACTTGGTGTCATGTTACATGTTGGCAAATTGAACTCCAATAAAAAAATAAAAATTAAAAAAATAAAGGAAAGTAAAGAATGTATAAATAAAGGCAAAGAATCTCTGGGTGGCTCAGCGGTTTGGCACCTGCCTTTGGCCCAGGGCGTGATCCTGGAGTCCCAGGATCGAGTCCTGTGTCGGGCTCCTGGCATGGAGCCTGCTTCTCTCTCTGCCTGTGTCTCTGCCTCTCTTTCTCTCTGTGTCTATCATGAATAAATAAAAAATAAAAAAATAAAATCTTTAAAAAAAATAAAGGCAAAATAAACTATTTTACTTTTTGTTTTTTTTAACTTTTTATTCTTCATCAATCTAATTGATAACTGTTTGCTCAATACAATAATAGCAAAACAATGTATTCTGTGATAATACCCTGTGGAAATGAAATAAATGATAGCAATGTTATAAGATGTGGAAGAGAGAAATTGGGCATGCTCTAAGACACCTGCACTAGCTGTGAATTAGTGTAGTATTATTTAAAAGTGTAGGGGAAATTCCCCAGCTTGATAAAAAACATCTACAAAAATCTATAGTTAATATCATACTTAATGATGAGAGATTAGATACTTTCTTCCTAAGATTAGGAGCAAGCCAAGGATATCCCCTCACCACTCCCATTCCACCTCATATAGGAAATCCTACCTTATGCAATAAGGCAAGAAAAGAAAATAGAAGGTATACAGATTGTGGTGGAAAAAATTAAAGTGTCATTGTTTACAAATGACATTGCAAGTATCTCTTTAGAAAATCTCAAACAATGACCACCAACAACAAAAACTCCTGGAAATAGTAAGTGATTTTATCAAGGTTGCAGGATACAAGATTCGTACACAAAAGTCAAATGCTTTCCTACATATATCATTAATGAACAACTGGAATTTGAAATTTAAAAAATCATTTATATTAGCACCAAAAAAGGAGAGGGAAATACTTATGTATAAATCTAACAAGATATGTACTAGATCCATAAGAGAAAAAGTGTAAAATCCTGATGGAAGAAATCAAAGATCTAAGTAAATGGGGAGGTATTCATGTTTATGGATTAGTAGATTCAATTAAGATGTAAGTTCTTTTGGGGTGCCTGGGTGTTGCAGTTAGTTAGATGTCTGACTTTCAGTTTCAGGTCAGGTCATAATCTCCTGGGATGGAGTCCCACAATGGGCTCCATGCTCAGCATGGAGTCTGCTTGAGATTCTTTCTCTTTCTCTCTCTCTGCCTCTCCCATTTGTGCTGTCTCTCTCTCTCCCCCAAATAAATAACATTTTTTAAAAAAAGTAAGTTTTTCCCAAATTAAATTATAGATCAAATACAATTCCAATCAAAACACCAGTGAGTTATTTTACGGATATCAACAAACTGATTCTAATGTTTATCTGGAAAGGAAAAAAAAAAACCTAGAATAGCCAATACAATACTAAAGAAGAACACAGATGGAGAACTGAACAATAAACCTTAATGTAAGTAAGTAATTAATGCAGTGTGCTTTTAGTGCAAAAATACACAAATTGATCCATGGAACATAACAGAGTCAGAAATACACCCACATAAATTTAGTTAATTGATTTTTGACAAAAATGAAAAGACAACTCAATAGAGAAAAATGTTTCTCCACCAATACTTCTGGAACAATTTTATATCCATATGCAGCAAAGCGAATCTTGACATAAATTGCCATGGACTGAATTGTTTCCTCCCAAAATTTGTATGTTGAAGCTTTACCACCAATGTGACTATATTAGGAGATAAAGCCCAACTTTAGTAAACAATTATGATTAAATAAGGTCACAGGAGGAGAGTCTTAATCTGATAGGACTGTGGCCTTATAAGAATTCATTTTCTGTCATGTGAGGACATAGTGAGAAGGCAGCTATCTATAATTCAGGAAGAGTTTCACCAGAAACTGAATCCTGCCAGATCCTTGATCTTGGACTTTTCAAACTTCAAAATTAAGAAAATAGATTACTGCTGTTTAGGGCATCTAGTCCATGGTATTTTGTTATGGCAAGTTCCAGTGGACAGACCTATGCCTTACATGAAATGGCTCATAGACCTAAATGTAAAATACAAAGTTTTAAAGAAACTTCTAAAGGACAACATATAAAATTCAAGTGAACTTGGGCTTGGGGATGAGTTTTAGATGTAACACCAAAAGTACAATCCAAGAAATAAAAGATAAGCAAATTTGACTTCATTAAAATTAAAAGCTTCTGCTCTGTAAAAGATATTATTAAGAGAATGAAAAGACAAGCTACAGATTAGGCAAAAATACTTGTAAAACACATATTTGATAAAGGACTTGTAGCCAAAATAAAGTATCTTCAAAAGTCAACAATAAGAAAACAAACAATCCAATTACAAAATGGGCAAAAGATCTGAACAGACCTTATAAAAAATATACACAATGATAAATAAGTATTTGAAAAGATGCTCACATATATTTCACTAAGGAATTGTAAATTAAAAGATCATGAAATACCACACATGCCTATTAGAATGGCTAAAATAAAAAAAAATTCTCATAATTTCAAATGTTGGTATGGACGTTGGAACTTTCATTTATTACTGGTAGGGAAAAAATGGCCCTGACAGTTTGGAAGAGTGATAGTTTTATTTTTTTTTAAGGTTTTAATTATTCATTCATGAGAAATACAGAGAGAGAGAGAGAGGCAGAGACACAGGCAGAGGGAGAAAAGGCTCCATGCAGGGAGCCCAAAGCGGGACTCAATCCGGAGTCTCCAGGATCAGGCCCCAGGCTGAACGCAGTGTTAAACCGCTGGGCCCACCCGGGCTGCCCTAGAGTAATAGTTTTTAAAAAGTTAAACGTAGTTTTATCACATGATTCAGCAATTGTGCTCCTAGGTATTTCCCCACAGGAATTAAAAACTTGCATCCACAGAAACCTGTACATGAATGTTTATTGCAGGTGTTTCCTTAACTTCCCAAACTAGAAACAATCAAAATGCCTCTCAGTAGGTGAATGGGCAAACAAACTGTATTTATACACAAAGGAAAATTGTTAACTCATGAGAAAGTTATGTTATTATCAACATCAAGTTATCAAGCAACAAAAAGACATGGAAGAAACTTAACTGCATATTAGCAACTGAGAGAATTCAGTCTGAAAAGGCTATGTGCTGTATGATTCCATCTATGTGATAGTATAGAAAAGAAAAATCTATAAAGACAGTAAAACAAACAAAAAACAGTGGTTGCCACTGGTTCATGGAGGTGGAAGAAGATATTTATAGGTAGAGCACAGGAAATTTTTAGGGTGGTAAAATTATTCCACATGATATGCTAATGGTGAATACATGACATAAGGCATTTGCCAAAATCCAAAGAACTGTATAACACAGAATGAATTAATAAAAAATATTTACTTTAATTAACAACAATGTCAATATTGGTTCATCAGTTGTAATAAATGTACCATGCTAGTGCAAGAGGTTAATGAGGGGAAACTCTTATGGGAGTTAGGAGGTGTGTGGAAACTCTACAAACTTTTATTAAAGTTTAAAAAATTGGGGAAAAAAGTAAAAAAATGCAAGTATTGTATACTAGCTTATGATAGCTACATAGGAACACCAGGAAAGGAACACCAAAATGGAAGAGTGGGACAGTGTGCCATTCCGTCTTATCTGTTTATGAGATCTGTTGAAGATGGGCATCAGATTCATTAGAATCCATTTTGGCTCAGAATTACTGGTGGTGCTTGGGTGTGGAATATGAGGGAGGCAGAAAAAGTGGCAGGTTGTGATACTGGTGAAAGAACCTGGAGCAGTCCTGGTGGCCCAGAGGTTTGGCATCGCCTTCCGCCCGAGGTGTGATCCTGGAGACACAGGATCGAGTCCTGTGTCGGGCTCCCTGCATGGAGCCTGCTTCTCTCCCTCTCTCTCTGCCTGTGTCTCTGCCTCTCTCTCTCTCATGAATAAATAAATAAAATCCCTAAAGAAAAAAAAAAAAAAAAAAAAAAGATCCTGGTGACTAGGAAAGCTAAACTCCAGAAAGGCTCACTGTAGAGCTTCTTATATGATTGTGTTTGTAAATCAGAATTTGTAATTTTGTATTATAAATTTGTATTTTCTTAAGGAGCTCTCCATCTCTAAATTATATAAACTTTAGGTCCCACAAAACCTAGAAAGGATACACAAAGGAGTATATATCCACATCTGATTTTCTCAACATAAGAATTAGGTGGCCTAGTAAGCATTAGTTTATATTTTGTTCATATAAGTTTTTTTCTTGGCCTGCTAATATATTTTTTAATATGTTGCTGATCTAAAATTGCCCAGATTGATCTATCTTCTTAAGAACTCACCAAATCGACACTCCTGGGATCTGAAAGATGAAAGCAAATGATTCAGATTTTAATCAGATTATCAGTGTCTTGAAAAATAATTAACAATATTTTAGAACAGCTTTTGCCACATGAAGGAGTGGTGATATATTAATAAGGAACCCTGTAGTACTATATATTCAAGTCAGCACAAAATAACATCTGGAATAAAAGATAGGCAGTTGTCTCATATCACCTTTTTGTTTGCTTGTTTCCTTTTTATTCTAGATTAGAATAATTAGAAAGACTTCCTATAGTATTAGAGAGAAACAGAAAGTCTATAAAAACCAGTTAGATATTTTTATGAGCTTTTCTGCTTCTCTAAATGAATTATATGTGGGGCAAAATGGTGAGCTATATTCAGTATGTTGGGGCTAATGGGGCTTTAAATAAAATGGTAACAGAGCCTTAGAAACTAAATGTTTCTAAATTCAAAGAAATGGTTTGTCTTTACCAAGGAAAATAATATTTCCCTGCACAGGAGTAGAATTATCAGTATGCACCTTCACTTCCTGAGAGTACCATATAACAATGTCTTAACCATTAAAATTAATGACCTGGAATGTAAGAGGCCTAAATAGCTCTATTAAGTGGGAAAAAAATTCTATCAGTTCTCAAAAAGAGTGAAATAGATGTTGCACTTATCTAAAGGATACACTTAATGGAACAAAAAAAAATTGCCAAGTCACAGAGAATCTAAAATGTTTTTTAACTACCTTTAATTAAAAAAAAACATCTGAATCTCAAAAGATGGCTTTACAACAACTTTAAAGTAGCAGATACATATTTTTAAGGATCTAATTTTGCTAGTGAATATTAAGTGTTCAGTTGCTCTCCAGGGTACATTTGGCAGTGTCTGAAGCCATGTTTGGTTGTCTCAATTGAGAGCTGGTGCTACTGATATCCAGTGAGTTCAGGCTATTAAGCATCCTACACTGTGCAGGGCAGTCCTCACAAGAAATGTCATTGGTGCTAAGGACGAGAAGCAGAAGAGACTGCTACAAATACATATCAAATTTATATATTCAGGGTTTGTGATGTATAAATAATTACCAATGATTCTGCATTCCCTACTTATTCATTTCATTTTAATATAACCTGAAGAGTCCTTAGACTGCTGTCATTGCGAGGACTGGGTCCTCTCCATTTGCTTTCCTTTGTGGTTTCCCTTCCATCAGGTGAACTGCTCAATCAGTCTTGGAAGAGTTGGCCAAATTGAAGTTGGTCCTCAAAATCCCACCCCTGGACTGTTCTCTGAGAAGTGTCTCTTAAAAATATACTGTTGGAAGATGAAGAAAGATACTTCTCTCTCCTTAGCCTCTACTTACTACTACCAAATCAAACAATATAGTGCTGCCTGAAAGTTCTTGCACATTCATTCAGTGGATAAAATAAAGTAAGAAAACTAGTTTCAGAAACTATAATCTTTGCAGCTTGGCAATATACTTTATTCAAATATGAAACCGCATTAGGCCTGTAAGCAGCAGCAGACGTAACAGAAATGAGTGTTGACTGAGCTAATTAGTGAGTTGAATTGTGGTCCACCAAAAATCTGAAAATGTGGTTGTATTTTGAAAAAGAACCTTTGCAGATGTAATTGAGGTAGGATCTTGAGAAGAAAACATGCTGGATGAGAGTCAGCCTTAAATCCAATACTAAGCGTCTTTTTTCGAGAACAGAAGAGGAGAAGACACATGCAGGGTCAGTGATGCGAAAATGGAGGCAAAGATTAGAGTCATTTAGCTTTAAGCCTATAGCCAGCAGAAGCTGGAAGAGACAAAAAAGATTCTCCTAAATAGTCTTCAGAAGGAGGGTGGCCTTGCCAAAATCTTACCTTTAGAGTTCTGGCTTCCAAAACTGTGAGAGAATATGTTTCTCTTTGTTTTTAAGCCACAAATTGTGGTAATTCTTTATAGCACCTAGGATACCAGAATACTACTATAGAGTAAAAAACCTGAGATATGAGGCAGCACCAAGAGAGCTTGCTCTAAGTCTGGGCAGCTCTGAAAGTTGGAGGAATAATATTTGTGATAATTCCAGATCATTTGAAGGAATGTCAATAAAGGCAGAAATGAGTTCCAGAATGTACTGGATGTCTTTTGAGAAGGGCAGCAATCCATGACTGGATACTGGTTTGTGAGCAAGATAGCCAATAGGTACCCAGTGCCAGAAGGGGCTTGATTCAACATGAAATAAACTAGGAAGGTCCTCAGATAACAGATAGGGTCAACAGTAGCAATAATCTTTGTCAGGTGGAGGGCATCACTGTAAAATCTGAGAGTCAGTGTCCTTGGGGCAAGACCCCAGTCATTAGCTAGAGTGAGGAGAAGATGTAGGAGTGTATAGGGTCATCTGGGTGTTTAATGAATCTGCTGGCCAGGGAAAGGTTCTAGTTCTTGAAGAATTATTCAGAGCTCCTAAAACCCAGAGTCCATTGAGTCATTGGAAGACAATGTAGCTCATGCACAAAGTGATTTTCCAGAATTATGGTGAAATTTGAGTTTGATGAGGTTTTTCTGAAAGTGTTAAGGTTGAAAGCATGAAAGCACCATAACTATAGTTAATAGGGGATGGAAAAATGAAGGAGAGGCACTAAAAACAACAACAAAAAAAGAGTGTATGTTAAAAACTGAGTAATAAAATGAAATGATTAAAAAACTGTATCAATAACTAATATAAAAGATTTTTCTTGTTCTATATCTAGAATACTTGACACATTAATAATCACTGCACTCCATACATTTATTATTGAATAGATGAGTAAATTTATAAATGAATGAACAAGTGCTTTAGGGGAAAGATAAAACTTTATACTCAATTCTTTTTTTTTAAGATTTCATTTATTTATTCCTGAGAGACACACAGAGAGAGGCAGAGACATAGGCAGAGGGAGAAGCAGGCTCCCCACAGATTTTTACCTGACAAATCCCAAACTGAAGCTATGATGCCAATGTTTGTTACGATCTTTTTATATTAAAATACATCAGTATCCAATGTAAATTATATGAATTCCAAAACTATTATCATTCTAAATTAAAAATTAAATCACATTTGGCTGTATATAAAAACAAATCATTTAAGTCTAAAGCAACTGTCTTTGAATACTGAATTTTAGTACATTTAAATAGTCTATGACTTATAATCAAAAGAGACAAAGATAGCAATTTGTCCTTTATGGAAACATATGTATTGGTGTGTTCATTATTCTAAGATTTTGTGTTATTTCTCGTGAAGGTTGATGCTTTCAATCAATGTTCCTTGGTTATTTGATTTTATTTTAAAAACAAAAGCACTTACAATCACTTTGGAAGAAGATCTGGAGTTTCTTATAAAGTTAAGCATAAACCTACCTATGCCATGACTTAGCAATTCAACTCTAGGGAATTTGCTAAAGAGAAATAAAAATACATGCTCCCAAAAATACATTTACAAAAACGTCACAGTAGTTTTCTTCATGAGAGCAAAATAATGGAAATAGCCTAGGTGTTCACCAAGGGGGTGGGGGGATATAATGAACTATTACTCAGGAATAAAAAGCAATAAACTTACCAATACATTAGAATACACAGGTGAATCTCGTACACTGGCTGAGAGAAAAAAGTTTTATAAAATCGTATATACATATAGTATATTTCCATTTTATGTGAAGTTCGAGAACAGGTAAAACTAACCTATGGTGGAAAAAAGAAAAATAAAAAAAACAGCAGTTGCTCCTAGAAGACTGCAGGAAATGATTCCTTGTGAATAATCATAAGGTAAGCTTTGGGGATAATATTGTATGTCTGTTAAAGTGTATACATTTTCAAAATTTATCTCATGGTACATCTAAAAGTTGAGTATTTTATTCTCTGTAATTTTTTTCCTCCAAAAAAAAGGAAAAATCGGCAAGCAAATACTGAACTCTAATGGTATGCATACTATAGTGCTTAGGGATATGGAATACTGATACCTTCAACTTTGAAATGTATGAAAAATGGACTGAAGAACTGATAGAGGAATGGAGAAGTCTGTAATAAAACACGTATAGTAAAATGACAGAATCTAGTAGTATAGTCATTAAAATATTTCAGCTATTCCATAGTGTGAAAATTTTCATAAAAATATGTAAGGAAAAATTAAAAGCACTTTTCATAGTTCATGCTTCCATTTCCTAATTAACATTCACAGTGGGAATGCTTAAAAATCATGTAAAATATTTTATTTCCATAGAAACCAAGAGGATTTGCATAATTCTATTTCACTATAAACATATTCAATTTAGTTTGTTCATTAAGATTGGTAATATTTTTGCTATTTTTTTGTGTTTTCCAGTTTTTAATTATAACCAGGTAATATATTTTGATCTTTATAATCACAGTTAATTTTATAAACATATACTACATTACAAAATTTCTTGATATAAATAGTTGATTCATTAGCTAGATGATGATGACCTGATGGATTTGAATTTGAGCATTTTCTTAAGGCTACTGAAAGCAATTTATGTGGAACCAGGTGAAATGGTAAATTTGCATGCAGGTAGCTAAAGTTCTATCTCATAATTCTACTACCAGAACATATGATGATCTATATTAAGACATTTATTCTCCTTTTTGTAATAGTAGTAATTGAGTGCAGAAATATAGTCCCAAGGTCCCTTCATGGCGTTTTCTGAAGTAACTGCACAGTCAACCCAATCCCTGCATCATACAGATGCATATTCCCTGATATTCCCTGGCCTGTGAAGGTATCACAGGCTGAAGGTATGACAGGCTGTTGAAATACTGGGGATTAACTTGCCCATATTCTCATGTCATCATTAGCATCTTATGGTAGTTTAACAAGGCTTTTAAAGGGGATTAGCTTAGAAAGTTGTTTTTTTTTTTTTTAAGATTTTATTTATTTGACAGACAGAAAGAACACATAAGTAGGTAGAGTGGCAGGCAGACTGAGAAGGTGACTAGTCTGCTCTGCTGAGCAGAGCCCAATGTGAGGCTCAATCCCAGGATTCTGGGATCAGGACCTGAGCTGAAGGCAGATACTTAACCACCTGAACCACTCAGGTGCCCCAGTTTTTTGTTTTTTTTTTTTTAATTCACTGTTAGTCAACAAGAACCTGCTTGACTACATAATATTGCATTCATGGTAGGAAGCTTTTCTGTCTGATTTCTTCCACTATTGGTTATGATATTATGCAGCTTTTTAAAGACATTTATGTATTTTGGATTATCTTAAAGCCATTTGTGGAATATTAAATATGTATTTTATTATATTATTATGCAGCGAAAAGAGCACATTATACTTCAGAGGGAGTTAATATTAGCATGTGAATCTAACTCTCTAGAATCTCTTCTCTTATTCATTAAAATGTCACTTTTCCTGGCTATTCTCTGTGAGAATTAGAAAAGGATCAAAAGACATGGCATATTATATAATAAATTTAAATGACTTCAAATAAGGATTTGAATTTCAGATGAGTTGGGGTAAATTTTAAGACCAAATTATAAAAAAAGATATAAAATATAAGTACAAAATAAAAGAAATATAACAGTGATTATTGGGTGTGATAATATTTTGGGTTATATTTGTATTTATATTTAGTTTCTCTCAATGAGGTTTAATGTGATTTAATAAACTTTGAATGTAGTGATATTGTTAATTTAATTGAGATGTTAAATTGTGACCACCATTATGAGAAAAAAGGGAATGAAAGTAGGAGAAAATGTACAAAAATTATATCACAGTTGGAGAGTGGATCTTCTTAGGTGTATATTGCTCTGTAATAGCTCATATTAAGCATTCAATAAATGTTTGAATGGATGAAAGAATGAGTACATCAATCAATACACAGTAACATCCTCTTATAAAGAAACGGCTAGTCTATTTCATTTTCTTCTATATTATTGTTCCTTCTATAGCTATTTCTCATTGATATTTTAGCATTATTTTTACTAACTAAAAATAATGAATGAGTAAATCATGCAAATACCAAGAAAATTAATTCTGCCTAATAACTGTTATATCAATTTTCACTTTAAACCATTCCTAAGGTTGTATTTCTTGAAATTTTTAAATTAAAAATGAGATCAAGAGATTTGGCAGTTGAAGAATTATTCCATCATTCTGAAAATACATACTTTTTTGGTTGTATATATATGCTGTACAAATAACATATTTAACATATATTTTATTTTTTTTTATTTTATTTTTTTTTAACATATATTTTAAATACAGGCTAATAAATGTGACATCATAGTGGTAATTTCTCAAAATTCTCTTTCCTTCTTTTTTAAACTTATCGATTCTCTCCTCTCTCATAAATCCTGAGAATTGATTAAGCTGAAATATATGTCATAGTTGCATATAATCATGAATTTGATTTCTTATATCATAATTCTCAATTCTTCACATAATGCATATTCATATATTTACAATCTGACTATGCTTAAATGTCACTCATGCTTTACCTTTATATTTTCTGTTACCAGGCTTTCTTTGCTATATAAATTCTGTTCTTTCTTCCAAGCTTCTTCAGGATCTCACTTTTCCAACACTATTTTTTAACAATATTTTTATTTTTATTTTCTCTTCCTTTTGTGGGGGGATAGAAGGTGGGAGAAGAGGAAGAGAGGGGTAGAGGGAGCAATTTAAGTAAGCACCATACCCAACACAAAGCCTGACATAGGGCTCAATCTCTAATCCTGCAATCATGACCCGAGCTGATATCAAGAGTCCAATGCTTAACCAACAACTGAGCCACCCAGCCATTCAGGCACCCCCTCAATATTATTCTCATCAGTTCCTTCCCTTCTGCCTTTTGAGTGCAACTCTTGTTCTTAAATTTGAAAAATCTTTTTAAAATTCTCCTGCCTTCAGCTATTGCCCTACTTCTTTCCTTTCTGCTTAACCAGCTTCTTCTTTTCAATTCACCTCCTGAAATTCTGCTTGTAGCTTTGTTTTTAAGGCTAAATCCAATGCTCTCTTCTAAACCCTTATTTTTCTTGATCTTTATGTGTTACACAACTGAAATGTCATGAGTCTTGAATCACTGTCCTTTGACTTATTCCTTCTAGCTTATTATAGGCCTCTTGGATAACTCTACAATCTCCTGTCTCTTTGATCACCCCTTCCCTAATCAAACTCTAAATTTTGGTATTTCCATTGTGTAGATTGCGACTTATTTTCTATATATCCTAAATTTCAGCTGATAAACACTATTACTATCATTTGTTTATATTTATTTATATTTATTCAATAACTTTATATTTATTCAATAACTTTTTTATTTGAGCAAATTTAATTTTTAAAAGTAGCCCTATATTATTTTGGAAGATGGATATAATAATATTTTCATAATTGAATGAAAACTACATTAGTTTGCTAAAGCTGCCATTGCAAATACCACTGACTGAATGGCTTAAACAAAAGCAATTATTTTCTCAAAGTTTTAAAGGCTAGAATTCCAATATCAAGATATCAGTAAGTTTAGTTTCTTCTGAGGCCTCTCATTAACTTGTAAATTTCCACTTTTTCACTGTGTCCTAAAGTTGTCTCTGTGTGTGAGCATTCTTGGTGTGTGCTTTTGTGTCTAAATTTTCCCTTTTTATAAGGACACTAGTCAAACTGAATTGGGACCCACGCTAATGACCTTATTTTAACCTAATCATCTCTTTAATTAATTTTCCAGTTTTATTGAAGTATGACTGACAGAATTTGTACATATTTAAGGCATACATTGTGCTATTTTGATACATGTTTACATTGTAAAATGATTACCACAATCAAACTAACATATCCATCACTTCGCACAGTCATTTTTCTGTGTGTGGCACAAACACTTGAGATTCTACTCTTTTAGTAAATTTCATGTATATAATGTATATAATACATTATCATTAACTAAAGTCACCATACTATACAAAAAAGACAAATGTCTGATACATGAAAAAGTGCTCAACATCGCTAATTATCAGGGAAATACAAATCAAAACCACAATGAGACATCACCTTAAACCTGTTAGGATGGCTATGATTATCAAAAAGTGAAAAGATAAGTGTTGGAGAGGGAGTGGAGAAAAGGAAATCCTTGTGTACTACTGGTTGGCATGTAAATTAGTACAGCCACTGTGGCAAACAGTTCTTAAGGAACCACTTAAGAAATCAAAATAACTATCATGTGACCCAGTAATCTCACTTCTGAGTAGATACCGAAAGGAAATAAAATTGTCATCTCAAATATCTTCCCTTACATTTTCATTGCAGCATTATTCATAGTAGTCAAGATCTGTAAATTATCTATTAACAGATAAATGGATAAAGAAAATGTGCTACATATATTTGCATTTCACTAAATATTATTCAGCATGAGAAAGAAGGGAATCTTGCCATTTGTGACAGCATGGATAGACCCTGACAGCCTTATGCCAAATGAAATAATGAGACAGAGAAGGACAAATACTGCATGATATGACTTTCATGTGGAATGTCTCTTATACGTATGATGGAATATTATTCAACCTCAAAAAAAGAAATCTTGCCATTTGTGACTACATGGATGAACCTGAAGGCATTACTCTTAACCACTTCTTGAAAGGCCAGATCTCCAAATAGGGTCATATTCTGAAGTACTGGGTATCAGAGATTCAATATGTGAATTTTGAGGAAAGACAATTCAGTCCATATCAGTAACTATAGAAATAATCATAATGATTAAAATCTAGATTGATATTTTATCTTCCCCCAAGGTTTTGAACCTGAGATCTGCACTTAGATTTTTGAAAAGACAATTGGCAAATGTAGACATGTTAAAGATATAGCAGCAGTTAAGTTGAGACTTTAGGTAACCTGAAAGATCAAAAGATAATGGATAGGAAAATAACATTCTCACTGGGTAATAAAATGTCACATCATGTCAGTTCAAGCAGCACCTAAAATCATTTCCCTTATCACCAATAGGAAAGACTATATTTACTCTTAGATTCTGATGTCTGAATCATTCAGTTTCAGGGATTCTGTGTTTATCCCTGATGAATGATGTCCACTATCTCTTCCTTAGCTGAAGTCCTGTTAAACTAAACTGATTTATATATACACATATAGGGTAGCCTGGGGTGGCTCAGTGGTTTAGCACCGCCTTCAGCCCAGGGAATGATCTTGGAGACCCGGGATCGAGTCCCATGTCGGGCTCCCTACATGGAGCTTGTTTCTCCCTCTGCCTGTGTCTCTGCCTCTCTCTCTCTCTCTCTCTGTCACTCATGAATAAATAAATCAAATCTTTTAAAAAAGTATATATACACACATATATACATATATATAGCCTTTTGTAATTTATAATATACATCACATAAAATTGGCATGTTACTGTTTAATCTCAAAAATAATACAGCCCAAAAGAAATAAAAAATTATTAAGAGTTAAGTTGCTGCTGCGTGATTTTGTGTAATCTCATCTAAAGAGAAAATCTGGAAAATACACAATTACAAAAGCAGGACTATCCACTAATTTACTGACAGTCTCAGATTTTACGAAGTCATGTATGAAAGATAGATGGAAAGATACATAATCAAAAATGAATAGAAAAACAGCACAAACACAGAAAAATAATTTCTAGAATTGGCAAAATTTCAAAATAAATGTGACAAAATGCTAATATTTTAAATGGGAAGAACATAAATCTGGTCATGTATATATTAAAAATACACACACATACATGTATATACACATACATATACACATATAATTAAAACTACCTACTTATCGTTATGATTGGATAGATTAGAAACATGATGCTTATTTTGATTCTAATTTTTCAGGGCGAACATATTTAAAACTGGAGTATAAAGAGTGCTATAAATAGAAAATTTAAGTTAATTTTGATTGGGAATATAGTAAAAACTACTTTTTAGTTTAGAAGAGTTCACACTTATAGGCTTAGATGAGATAAACACTGACACCGAAATTAACACTAACAATAATAAATATTATAAATGTTATTAAGTATCCAGTGATGCCTCTGTTTATATACCAAGCATATTCCTGAACTTGGTATGCCCAAGTAGTGCTCCTCTGCTTAAATCAGATTTTCTGGAAAGATGCAGAAGGGAGGAAAAAGATATACCTGAAACAGAATATGTATGCAAAATCAAAACTATAGAGGATAACTGATTTAAGAGTACTTAAAGGAAGTTGGAAAGGTTGTGAAGTCAGCCTAAGATGGATTTCGAAGTCTGAATACAGATCTAAGAATTCATAGGCTAAGAGATCAGAATAAAGACAAACTAGTATTGGCCAAATGGGGATGGCAAAAGAAAGGGATCCTGAGTAGACAATATATATTTTTGTAAACTTTTACATTCAGAATCTCATATATTGGTACATAGGGAACATCTAATACACATTTAAAAATGAATGACCAATGCTTAAGTCATGTTTGGGAAAGTTCTTAATGACTTATTTGAAGATAATAATCACTGAATTAGAATCCAGCACTTTTTCAATTACCTTAGAAAGATTTTTCAAGTCTATTCAGAGGTAGTTAAGATCCATTTAAAAAAAATATTTTATTTATTTATGAGAGAGAGAGAGAGAGAGAGAGAGGAGGAGACATAGACAAAGGGAAAGCAGGCTCCTCGCAGAGAGCCCGATGTGGGACTCGATCCCGGAACCCTGGGATCACACCCTGAGCCAAAGGCAGACCCTCAACTGCTGAGCCACCAGGCACCCCAGGTCCAATTTTTTGTGTGAAAAACGTAAGGGGTCGGGGGGGATCAGAAGACTGGATAAGCAACCTTGCACCAAAAAGGAGCATGTATGAATTTCAGAAACAATATATGGATAAGATTGATTTTTATATTTGGACAAACATCAGAAAGCATTTTCAGCTAGTGATTTGTGAGAATATAGAAACTTAGAGCCAGAATTTTCCTTAACAACAACTCATGCTGATCCAAACGTGTAAGGCAGATCAAGGAAAGATCCTACAAATGCCAATTCTTGATTTAACAAAGCATTTGAGGCTCATGTGTAAAATTAGAGGTGATGACCTGAACCAGGACTTGGCAAAGCATGCTTCTGGGCCAAATTCACTCTACAGCCTGCTTTTGTAAAACTTGTGAGCTATGAATGATTTGTTATATCTTTAAAGAGTCGTTAAAAAAATATATATGAAAGAGACCACTGTATGTGGCCCACTAAGTCTAAAATATTTACCAAGACCTTTACAGAAAAAGTTTGCTGACCCCTGACCTAAATCATTTCTAAAGTTCCTTCCAGCTCTAATAAGCTAAATTTTTAAGGCATACTCTTGAAATGATTGCAGTATTGCCAGATTTATCAAATAAAATCTAGGACACATCCATTCAAATTTGAATTTCATATAAACAACCAATTAAATTTTTAGAATAGTATGCCCCATGAAATATTTGGGACATACTTAGACTAAAAAGTTATTCGTTATTTTTCTGCAATTTAAACTTTACTGGGAATACTGTATTGTATCTGGAAATCCTATGATTGCAGATATATGTGACTGCTCTGGTAAAATTCTGTACTTGCAGCAGTTTGAGTAATTTGTCCAAAGGGTGTTGACACACAAATCACTTAAACTTAGTTCTAGAGGGTGTGTTTATTGAAAGGTCATAGGCCTTTTTGTCTTTGAACCCATGTAATGTATGCTTATATAAATGTACTGGATAAAGATCAGCTTATATCTATATACCACATGATGGGATGAGGGGAGAAGTCTCCAGAGACAGCAAAGATCATTTTAAACTTAAGATAGTCTAATCAGTGTAACAATTGATAGTGACAGACAAGAAATAATCATTGAGAGAAGGACTTAACAATTAATGGGGTAATGTCCTGGGCCTGGAGGACATTATTTCCTTCCCCTAAAGTGAGGGTGATTTATGTTATTTACTCCATCACAACCATGCATACAAGAGTTATTTTTGTGAAATGTGCTGTGCAGAATGTATCTGCACTGGAAAAGAGTACCTTCTGAAATTTGAAAATGTCATATAATTTTGGAAGGGTAAATAAGAGCAAAACTAAGTGGATTCCAAAGATAGATGGAAATATGCTCACTGGAAGGGGTTTTGAAAAGGCCCTGCAAATATGTAATTTCAAAACAATGTGAATAGTGATTTAGAACAGGATGGATCTGAAAAGAAAATGGATCAACATGGTATGTTCAAGACCAAATAAGTGTATTTGTAAATTAATAAAACGGCTCAGACTTACTAATGTGATGAAATTCTATATATGAATCGAGTAAACAGAGTTTATCTAAGAGGGTCACAATTACCACCAAAGTTTCTGGCTTTGAATGAAAAAGCAAAAGCACAACACTCTAACCAGAGATTTATGGAGAATTGATTTGGGCTGTTGATGCCTTAAAATATGTAAGTAGTGAAACATTAGAGGGCATTTCAAATGATCTAAATGTAAATTAATCTGATATATGTGGATTATATATTTTTTAATAATACAAATGGGTTTGAAATGAAGGGAACATTGTTTTACAATAGGGAACAATTCTACACAGATATGCTTTGGGCTTTTGAACATATGTTCAAACATCTGAACAATAGTATGGTTGATTTCACAAACTCTAATTGTGTCCAGAGTCATCCATTCATCATTTTTAGCAATTTTCAATGTTGGCTATTTTCAAGTGATTGCACAGTAATCTTTTTGGATATTCATACATAATGCCTTTTTATCACCTCTACAAAAAAGTGAATTATAAGTCAATTTTAACATGAAAATGTGCACAGTTCTCAAGTTTCTATCTAGTAAAGAAATAGAAAAATATATAAACTCACTGTGTAAGAAAGAAAACTCATATTAAAAAAACACTCTTAGATTTTTTGCCTTCTTTTGTGTTCATTCTTTGCATTTCCCAAAATATTAACTGTGTACAGGTTCTTTCCAGAGCAGTTTTGGTACTGCACATACTATTTTGAATAAAGGAACTAATTTTAAGTGGCTCTTCCGCATTTTATGCCAAGAAAACATCAGATGTGCTGCACATAGGGACCCACAGCAGATAGAGCTTTTTTATTCTCTCTTAAACAAGGCGTTGGAAATTTGTGAAAATGCAAAAAGCATTGTTACTAAAAAGCTCAGACAACAGAAAACTTTATTTTGTGGTGTTATTTTGTGGTGTTAGTAAATGCATCTAGTTATAGTCACCATTTTCTATCTTTCTTTTACATTAGTACAAAGAAATATAATTACATAACTTTGCATGGAAGCACACATGCCACATGACATACTTTCATATATTCTGGCTTATGTATATGCTAAGTACATACTAGTATTTACATAAATGAAGAGTGTTAAGTAAATATGATAAAATATCCTAGAAATCATAAGCATATCATGAAAAGGTGTGATTAAGTATAATACTACAGATCTTTTAAACATAACTGCCAATCAGAACTGCAGAATGAGGTATATGTGGTTAGAAGGTATCTATGGGATTCACATTCATGTAAAGGAATTCAGTATTTGAATAATGAAAGAGTATTAGCAACAAAGTTAACTAGTAAGACCTTAACTCTGGAGTAATGTGCCATTCGATATGCATGTGATACATGTGTATAATTATGCCAATAAAATAGAAATTAAAAGTAACATTTCTCAAATTTTTAGAAAATTTACAGGGTTTTTTCAGACTTCGATTCTCTTCAAAAGATTGCAACTCATTTCATTTTCTTTCTTCTGAATTCATTTACAGAAAGCTCTAGAGGGTAACTTTTAGTGGCTTATGATACTCTAATTGCACTCAAAATTTAGTTGAGCTGCCTAAGTTTTTAAGAGTAAAAAACATTTATTAAATATTTATGAAAATCAAGGTTATTTTCTTTCTTTTTTTTTCTTTTTCAAGTTAGTTAAGAAACAGTTTAATATTAGTTCCAGTTAGGTAAGATACAGTGTAATATTAGATCCAGTTATGGAATTTAGTGATTCATTACTTACATACGACTCCCACTGCTCATCACAAGTGCCCTCCTTAATATCCATCATCTTAAGGGCTATTTTCAATTTTTTCAGGACAAAGAGTTCTGTGTTCAAAGGTTTAAAGATATACCAAAAATATTTTGTCTAGCTCTTATGTTGCTATGTTTAAAATCCCATGATAGCCATAAGGAAGAATCCTACGAAATACTTGTTAGTTTTATTTCAAGCATATTTGTAAATACTGTAGTCTAAATATTTTAGACTATCTACAAAAGGAGAGAAGAATAAATGTAAGTGTTATGAGGAGTTCTTCAAGAAGCCAAAGTTAGGAGGGCTCCCTGAATATTCAGGGCACAGATTGAAATGAATATAAAAAGTTGAAAAGTGTTCAAATTCAGAACTAGTTGAGTTGGTAAAAAGTCAGGGATTGAGTCTTTAGTTTGTTATAGAGAGACGCAATTTTTGTATTTTTTCCCTTTTTTTCTAAATACCATGATATTTGTCTAATATGCCTAAGTAGCTTAATGGTTATTTAGTTATTCTTTAAAAAAAAAAAAAAAAAACTCTTTACATTTAACCAAAAAAAAAAAAAAAAATCTGATTTCCCTTTATATTTCATGTACCATGCCATATGGCCGAGTAAGAAAGATTTTTTTTAAAAAGTCACTTTCCTCAATATTTTACCCTCTAGGATGAAGACATCAGAAAGCATACCATGAAAATACAAGACAGTAAATACAACAATAAAGATGCCACACAATACTATGGTAAAGCAGAATGAGAAGTCAAAAGCTGGTTGGGATGTGATGGTAAAACATGTGTTCCTAGAAAAAAAAAAATAGCAAATGATCCAAGTCTTTAAGGAAGAAAAGTAGTTAACCAGGTTAGGAAAGATATTCCACATAGAAGGAACATTCAGAGGGAATGGGATGTGACATGTGAGAGGACATGGAATGCTGAAAAACTGCAAGTACCTTGGTATAATTGGAATACAGTTTTGGATGGCAGGAAGCTGGAGGAAAACAAAACCAAATACATAAGCAGGTATCAGACCATGAGGCGTAGTTGTGTGTCAGGTAAAGAAATGTATCTGAAAGAAGAATCAAGCACCGATCTTTTGGAAAAGTC
The DNA here is from genome assembly GCF_011100685.1 of Canis lupus familiaris. Taxonomy (NCBI): domain Eukaryota; kingdom Metazoa; phylum Chordata; class Mammalia; order Carnivora; family Canidae; genus Canis; species Canis lupus. The sequence continues at coordinate 27,815,327 of NC_049233.1, forward strand.
TGTAATAGAGCCAGAGAAGTGAAATACCTCGGTGTTGATGAGAAAAATACAAGAAATAATATGCAAAATAAAACAAACCAAACCAAAACAAAAACAGTCTCTCATTCTATAAAATAAACAGTCTCTTAATTAGAAATAAAAACATTAAGTAAGACTATAGACTTCATGAAATACTCTACAACTCCAAATAAATTCCTTGCTCTCAAAAACCACTGTTTTCTGGAAATCATTCTGTTTGAGTGTTGCCAAAGAAAACACATAAAGGAAAACAGTTTTAGACTGGAAAAGGCTTATTGAATCTAAGAGGGCATAAAGAAAGAGATATCAGTGTGGCAGATGCTGTGAAACTCTTGCTGTCAAATCATGCTGCCTTCCTTTCCCCACCTGTGTTGATCTTAAATGTGCTTTCTTAATAAAATCCTGCTTTATAATCTCTGCCTAGGATTCTGCTGCTGGTGGGGGAACTCGTCCTGTAACATTGGGGGATCAAAGTAAGAAAACAGTCTGACTAGCAAGCTTTTCTGGCAAAGTGAAGAAGCATCATGCAGCTGAAGCAGTTTCACAGATTCCCCCTAAGTACAAAGTCCACAGCAATGGCTAAGTAGAACCCAAGAGGTTTTATGGGAGAGACTCATCTAGGTGTCAATAAATTTTAGAGCTAAAAGGGGTTCTCAATTGATTCTAACTCTGCCACTTCGAAGATAGAGAAACTGCCGGTCAAAAGAGTCATGATTTCCCTAATGCTACGTAAGTAATTAAGGGCTGGGCTGTGACTGAATTCCCTATCTTTCACTCCCAAGCTACTGCCTTTTTCAGTAAACCTATGCTTCTTAAATGGATATGTTCCCAGGAATCTGCGTCAGCATGTCAGATTTGCTTGCAGCCACAAGAGAACATGAAAGTTCCTGGAGAATGATTTCATTTACTCTTTATATCACAATGCATATGTTGCAGAATGTAAAGAGCATGTGACTTTTAAGATTAAACAAATAAGAGACTCTCAAGATCTTTGGAATTCAGCTTTATCTTCAGAATCCTTTTGGGTAGAGTTGAGTTTCTTCTGCTACTAGGGATCAATCAGTGTGAAAGTTTGAAAAGAACTAACTCCAAGAAGAAATACCATCATTCCTAAACACTGGATTCTTTTCTATATTTGTGATAATATAATAGCATTTATACAAGGACTTTTCCTGGTTTCTCAAATTTCTTATTAAAATATCTAACTGCAGACAATGAGTATTAATTACCTTCCCTTTTAAAGAGTGGTATTAAACATATGGAGGTAGTACATGCTAGGAGGAGGTCAATTGGTCTAGCTACTATCACCCCTAAAATATATGAGAGAAAGCTAGAGATTTATTACATCGAGAGATTCTTCAGAAGGATTTAGGAATAGGAAACAAGGTGACATATATTGCCCCCACTCCAAACCAAGTGAGGAAGTCTCATAAAGTATCACTTGAGAATTGTGGATCGCCAAATGCATGCTAGCAGAGCTGAAGCAAGTAGTAGAACCCCTTCTGTTGCTTTTGTGCAAAGTTCTCAGAAGAATGTGGTATGTGTTCCTAGAGTTTAGAGGCAGGGGATAGAGACTGAAGCTTGCATTTTGCTGGGAGAAACTAAAAGGCAGTCAGCAGGCTGGAGCAATCTGCACAGCTGGTGAGGAGAAAGAGGATTCACCCTAGATTTATGTGTACTTTACTAGTTGGCAGGACAGTAGATGCCTGAGATTTTCTGAGATTCAAGTGATGATAAGGAAGGTGGTCGATAAATAGGCCCAAGTTATCTAGAGATAACTTTTTTCCATAAATATATCACCATATCAGGTGAGCCAGTCCAAAAGGATATAAATGTATTTTCTAGATAACTGCTAAAGGGAATTTGCAAGAGATCAGATAAGAGTACCCAACCCACAGCAGAGAAATGTGCTGTAGGGAATTAACAACAAACCACAGATGTACATGCAATGTCAGAATGCACTTGCTGCTAGTACAGAATTATAATTAACATCTACTAAGGATTAAGACTTTTGGTGCTTTTCCTGATTTCTTCTACCCCTGGTCTGACCCAAGACTTTAGTTTTAGAAAAGAGGGTATTAAAGGGAGGAACAGAAGAGTGTAGACAGTTTCAAATTGGCTTTGAGAATGAAAGTGGATTAGTTAGTTAAATTAGATTAGACTTTTTAACACCTGCAAGTGACCTGAAAGCTTTGGGATATATACAGATTGTCTCAAAATAAGGAGAAGAGAAATCTGGTAGAAAATATCTATTTGGTGCTGGAAGAAATTAAATTATTTCTGGATGTACACTTATAAGTCAGGTCATTTAACAAATTAAATTCTTTATCGTGTCAATGTAGATGGCATTGTCTAAATGCACATATCCTGTATTTTTTAAAGGGAGATTTAAAAATAGATATGTATGGTGGTTAAAAACAATTTTTGGCATCAAACACAGCTTGATTTGAGCTCTGGCTTTGCCCATCGCTGCGTAACCCAGGCAAATTACTTTCTCTTATTATTGTTTTCAGGAATTAAGTAAATGATTGTACCTCAGTTTCTTTCATCTATAAGATAGGGATATTAATAGTTGTAGTTTTTAACATTTTGTGGTATATTCTCAGCCCACCATAACTTCCTTTTTAGGCAGCTGTTTTATGATCTCCCTCAGCAGCCAAGCTGGCACAATATACTTTTGACCAGAGTGACTGGATTAGGGGTGGTCATTATTTTTTTCTTTCTAAGATTTTTATTTATTCATTTACTTGTAAGAGAGACCGAGAATGTGCAAAGTAGGGGAAGTGACAGAGGGAGAGGGAGAAGTAGGTTCCCTGCTCAACAGATAGTCTGGCATGGGGCTCAATCCCAAGACCTTGGAATCATGACTCGAGCCGAAGGCAGACACTTAACTGACTAAGCCACCCAGGCACCTCCAGGATGGTCACTTTGGTCATGTGTCTTTTACCTGGGTTCCACCTAAGAAATATTTGGTCTCTCCATGGGAGAAGGACTCTACAATGTTGATACAAAAGCCCCTGTCAGCTAAAAGACGGTGAGAAGAATGAAACATGAGTTCCTAAGAGGAACTACACACTGTGCTCTTGTTCTTAGTTCTAGTTCTTTCTGGAAACAGCTTTGTATTCCCATTTTGGGGCTCTATGAGATGCCATCTTCATATTTTCATAATGAAATTTTTCTATCTTTGCTTGTGTTTCCTTAGATCAAATAGGAAGATTAGTTTTAAGAACTTGGATTCAAATCTCAATTCCAAAATTTACTGGCTGAGTAACCATAGACAAATTACTCAAATACTCTTTCCATTTTCTCTGAATTATGGGGATAGAATAGTAGCCAAAATAATATCCATTCATGAGGAATAAATGAATCTCTATAGGCTAAGATTAAAACCAATACCTAACAGGAAGAGGAGTTAAGATGGTGTGGTAGTAGAAGGATCCTGAGCTTACCTGTCTCTCAAACACAGGTAGATCAACATAAATCATTTTGAACAACTGGGAGATCGATGTGAGGATTAAGAAAACAATCTGCACAATTGGAGGGAGAGAACATGGCAGATGTAAGATTTGAAGACCTAAACTGCAAAAGAGAAAAGCCATGGTGTTGCAAAGGGCAGGGGAGCCCATTTTGCAGAGAGAGGTCAGGGAAAGAGGGAGAGACAAGGAGAGAAAGCAGTGTATATAGGGTTTGCACAAGATGCTGAGGTGTGGGGATCCCCTGGGTTCTACTGAGAAAGAATGCACCCATTCCTGGAACACATTTGGAAGAGAGTATTTTGTCCCTTCAAGGACAAAAAGGTCTGCTGGGCATGATTCAGTGGCCATTGAACAGCAGGGAACAGAGGCACATATCTGCACATTCAACGCAGATAACCTGGTTCCAGCTTTTTGTTGTGTTTCATCATAGACTCCAGACACCTGTCCAGGTCTGTGACTGCTTTTCTGGGACAGAACATTGCAGGGTGCAGTGCTGTGAGGCTTTCCTCCTGGGGTGGGAGGAGTAGGTCCATGCCTTGCCCTGTCCTTTAAGATTTGGAGTTTTGAATCTCAGCTTCTGGCCAAAGTTAAAACACAGGAGAATGTGGCATCAGGAAGGCCAACAGCCAAGCATAGACAGGTTGAGGGTAGAGATGTAAAGAAAGCCCGGGACACAGGAGGGGAAACTGCCTTTCTGTGTGGGCCTCCTGAATAGTGGTGGCCTCCAGTTCCCTTCCCCAGGGACAAGAGGGCAGGGTGATGTCATTGTCCACCAGCACAGTTGGACTTCAGAAACACAGGACCTTCAGTGGAGGCTGGAGTTGCTTACACCAAAACCCTCCCCTCTATACCTGGCAGGGGCATCTTTACTAAGGCAAGTCTGACTGTTAGCCAGAAGTGTAGGCATCTCTCTCAAAAGACCAACACAGGCCCCTCCATGTACCAAGTCTACTGATTATAGAGTGCTTCAAAGCATCAGCTTTAGTTCTGGTGGAAATAGGACCAGGCTTTCTTTGTTTTTTAACTTGGTTTAATTTTTTTTTTTTTTTGTAAATTTAGTTTTTATTGGTGTTCAATTTGCCGACATATAGAATAACACCCAGTGCTCATCCCATCAAGTGCCCCCCTCAATGCCCATCACCCAGTCACCCACACTCCCCACCTACCTCCCCTTCCCCACCCTTAGTTCATTTCCCAGAGTTAGGAGTCTCTCATGTTCTGTCTCCCTTTCTGATATTTTCCACTCATTTTTTCTCCTTTCCCCTTTATTTTTTTAATTATAATTTAAGTTTTTTCTTTTTTCTTTGGATCACGATTATAGTTTGTTTGTTTGCTTATTAGTTTGTTTCCTTTTCTCATTTTTTGAATCAGGCTTCTTTTTTTCCTTTTTCCTTTTTCTTTGGAATCAGGCTTACAGTTTTTTGAATGTCTGTTTACTTTTTTGTTCCTTTCCCTTTTCTTTTTTCTTGTATCAGGCCTTCCTTCCTTCCTTCTTTCCTTTGTTCCTCCCTGCCTTCTCTCTATCCCTCTCCATCTCTCTTTCTTCTTTTTAGCAGGCTTAACAAATAAATCAAAGCACATCTAGTTAAAGGTCCAAAGCAAAGAGGAACTCTGCAGATGACTGACCTGTGGAAAAGAGCAGCCAAAATACAACAGCAGAGTTCACACAGCACATCAGAAACACTTCCTGCAGTGCCAGGACTTGGATAGTGTAGAATTACTTCTTAATATAGGATTACTTTCAGGAACAGGAGATATAACAAGCTTTCATAGTACGCAAAAGACAGAAACTTAGACATAATGACAAGACAGAGGAATTCTTCCCAAAATAAAGATTAATAAGAAATCACAGCCTCAATAGGAAATTGAGGTATTTGCTCAAAACAAAGCAAAATATCTGAACAAGAATTGAGAACAACAGTCATAGTAATATTAGCTGGGCTTGAAAAAAAAGCATAGAAGACACCAGAGCAACCCTAGCTGCTTAGGGTTATCTCTAACCCTAGAGATAAGAGATCTAAACCTAGTCAGGCCAAAATAAAAATGCTATAACTGAGATGCAAAACCAACTGGAGGTAACCACAATGAGGATGGAAGAAGCAGAGGATCAATTAGATGATATAGAAGATAAATTTATGGAAAACAATGAAGCTGAAGAGGGAAAGAAACTATTAGATCATGAATATAGACATAGGGAACTCAGCAATTTCACAGTGCACAAAATATCCATATCACAGGAATCCCAGAAGAAGAGTGGGGAAGAGACGGGTAGAAGGTTATTTGAACAAATTATAGCTGCAAATGTCCCTAATCAGGGAAAGGATACAGGCATTCAAGTACAAGAGGCACAGAGAACTCCCTCAAAATCAACAAAAATGGGTCAACACCAAGACATATCATAGTGAAACTTGGGAAATACAAAGATAAAGAAAGAATTCTGAAAGCAGCTAGGGACAAAAGGTCCTTTAACCTACAAGGGTAGACACAAAAGGGTAGCAGAAGATCTGTCCACAGAAACTTGGTAGGCCAGGAGAAAGTGGCAGGATATATTCAATATGGTAAATGGGAAACATATGCAGCTAAGAATACTATATCCAGAGAGGCTGTCATTCAGAATGGAAGAAGAGATAGAGTTTCCAAGACAGGCAAAAACTAAAGGAATTTATAACCACTAAACCAACTCTGCAAGAAGTATTAAAAGGGATTTTTTGAATGGGAAAAAAAGACCAAAAGCAACAAAGACTAGAAAGGAACAGAGACAATCTACAGGAACAGATCCATTAGATGTAATACAATAGCACTAAATTCATATCTATCAGTAATTACTCTGAATGTAAATGGACTCAATGCTCCAATCAGAATACACAAGGTATCAGAATGGATTAAAAAACAAGCTTCATCAATATGCTGATTACAAGAGACTCATTTTAGGCCCAAAGACACCTCTAGATTGAAAATGTGAGTGAGAACGATGTTTCATGCTAATGGATATCAAAAAAAAAAAAAAAAGAAAAAAAAAAAAGGCTGGAGTAGCTATACTTAGACAAACTAGATTTTAAGCCAAAGACCATAATAAGAACATTTTCTCATGTGCATGTTGGCCATGTCTATGTCTTCGTCTGTGAGATTTCTCTTCATGTCTTTTGCCCATTTCATGATTGGATTGTTTGTTTCTTTGGTGTTGAGTTTAAGAAGTTCTTTATAGATCTTGGAAACTAGCCCTTTATCTGATACGTCATTTGCAAATATCTTCTCCCATTCTGTAGGTTGTCTTTTAGTTTTGTTGACTGTATCCTTTGCTGTGCAAAAGCTTCTTATCTTGATGAAGTCCCAATAGTTCATTTTTCTTTTGTTTCTTTTGCCTTCGTGGATGTATTTTGCAAGAAGTTACTGTGGCCGAGTTCAAAAAGGGTGTTGCCTGTGTTCTCCTCTAGGATTTTGATGGAATCTTGTCTCACATTTAGATCTTTCATCCATTTTGAGTTTATCTTTGTGTATGTGCGAAATATCAGAAAGGGAGACAGAGCATAAAGACCCCTAACTCTGGGAAACGAACTAGGGGTGGTGGAAGGGGAGGAGGGCAGGGGGTGGGGGTGAATGGGTGACGGGCACTGAGGAGGGCACTTGACGGGATGAGCACTGGGTTTTATTCTGTATGTTGGTAAATTGAACACCAATAAAAAATTAATTTATTAAAAAAATAAAAAAAGACCATAATAAGAGATAAAAAGGGCACTATATCATAATAAAGGGGTCTATCCAACAAGGAGATCTAACAATTGTAAATATTTATGCCCCCAATTTGTGAGCAACAAAGTTTATAAGTTAATTAATTAATAACAGACTTAAAGAAACTCACCTATAATAACATCATAATAGTGGACATTAACACTCCACTTATGGCAAAGGATAGCTTATATAAGCAGAAGATCAACAAGGAAACTATGGCTTGGAATGGCATACTGGACCAAATGGACTTAACAGATATATTCAGAGCAATTCATCCTAAAGCTGCAGAAGAAACATTCTTTTCCAGTGCAACACTGGAACACTCTCCATAATAGTCACATATTGGGTCACAAAACAAGCCTCAATCAGCACAAAAAGACTGAGATCACACCATGCATATATTGCTATGAAACTTGAAGGCAACCACAAGAAAATAATCTTAAAAGACCACAACTACTACATGGAGGTTCAAGAACATCCTACTCAAGAATGAATGGGTTAACCAGGAAAGTAAAGGAGAAATGAAAAACCTTATGGAAGCAAGTTAAAATGAATATGACAATCAAAAACCTTTGGGAAACAGCAAAAGTGGTCCAAAGAGGGAAGTTTATAGCAATATAGGCGTTCCTCAAGCAGCAAGAAAAGTCTCAAATATGCAAACTAACTTTATACAGAAAGGAGCTGGAAAAAGAGGAGCTGCACAAAACCAGCAGAAGGGAAATAATTAACATTAGAGAAGAAATAAATGATATAGAAATTAAAAAAAAAAAACAGTAGAAGATCAACAAAACTAGGAGCTGGTTCTTGGAAGGAATTAACACAATTGATAACCCCCTAGCCAGACTGTCAAAAAGAAGAGAAAGGACCCAAATAAATAAAATCACAGATGAAAGAGCAGAAATCACAACCATCACTCCAGAAATACATACAATTATAAGAGAATATTATGAAAAATTATATGCCAAAAAATTGGGCAATCTAGAATATGGATAAATTCCTAGGAATATAAAATTACCAAAACGGAAACAGGAAGAAATAGAAGATGTGAACAGACCCATAACCAGAAAATAAATTGAATCAGTAATCAAAAATCTCTAACAAACAAGAGTCTAGCACCAGATGGCTTCCCAGGGAAATTCTATCAAACATTTAAAAAAGAATTAACATGTATACTTCTGCAGCTATTCCCAAAATAGAAATGGTAGCAAAACTTCCAAACTTGTTTTAGGAGGCCAGCATTACCTGATTCCAAAACCAGGCAAAGACCCCACTAAAAAAGAGAATTACAGACCAATATCCCTGATGAACATGTATGCAAAAATTCTCAACAAGATACCAGCTAATTGAATGCAGCTGTATATTAAAAGGATTATTCACCATGATCAAGTGGGATTTACTCCTGGACAGGAGGGGTGGTTCAATATCTGCAAATCAATCAACATGATACACCACATTAATGAAAGAAAGGATAGGAATCATATGATCCTCTCAATAGATGCAGAAAAAGCATTTGACAAGATGCAGCATCCTTTCTTTATAAAAACCCTCAAAAAGTAGGGATAGAAGGAACATACTTCAACATCACGTATAAAAGGCTCACAGCTAATATCATCCTGACAGTTTTTCCCCAAAGGTCAGGAACATGATAGGGATGTCCACTCTCACCACTGCTGTTCAACATAGTACTGGAAGTCCTAGTCTCAGCAAACAGACAACAAAAAGAAATAAAAGGCATCTAAATCAGCAAGGAAGAAGTTAAACTTTCACTCTTCCCAGACCACATGATACCCTATGTAGAAAATCAAGACTTCATTAAAAAAAATGCTAGAACTGATACATGAATTCACACATGAGTTTAACGTTACAGGATATAAAATCAATCTACAGAAATCCACTGAATTTCTGTACACCAATAATGAAGCAGCAGAAAGAGAAATTCATGAACCAGTCCCATTTATGATTGCATCAAAACCCATAAGATACCTAGAAATAAACCTAACCAAAGAAGTAAAAGATGTGTATGCTGAAAACTATAGAACACTTATGAAATGTTGGGAAAACTGAACAGCAAAATGCAGAAGAATGAAACTGGACAACTTTCTTACACCATACACAAAATTAAATTCAAAATGGATGAAAAACCTAAATGTGAGACAGGAAATCATCAGAATCCTAGAGGAGAAAACATGCAACAACCTCTTTGACCTTGGCCACAGCAACTTCTTATTAGACATGTCTCCAGAGGCAAGGAAAACAAAAGCAAAAATGAACTATTGGGACCTCCTCAAGATAAAAAGCTTCTGCATAGCAAAGATAACAATCAACAAAATTAAAAGACAACCTTTGGAATGAGAGGGATGTTTGTAAATGACACATCCAGATAAAGGGCTAGTATCCAGAATCTATAAAGAACTTATCAAAATCAACACCCAAAAAACCCCAAATAATTCAGTTAAGAAATGGGCAGAGGACATGAAAAGACATTTTTTCAAGGAAGACAAAATGGCTAAAAGACACATGAAGAAATGCTCAACATCACTCATCATCAGGGAAATACAGATCAAAACTACAATGAGATACCACCTTACACCTGTCAAAATGGCTAAAATTAACAACTCCGGAAACAACAGATATTGGCAAGGATTTGGAGAAAGGGGAAACTTCTGCACTGTTGGTGGGAATGCAAACTGGTGCAGCCACTCTGTTAAACATTATGGAGGTTCCTAAGATGTTAAAAATAGGGGACGCTTGGGTGGTTCAGTTGGTTAAGCTTCTGGCTCTTGATTTCAGCTCAGGTCATGAGATCAGGGTCATGAGATCGAACCTGAGGTGACACCTGTGGTGGGCTCTGAGCTCAGCAGGGAGTCTGCTTCTCTCCCTCTCCCTCTGCCCTCCCTCCTCCTCTCTGTCTAAAAGTAAATAAATAAATCTTAAAAAAAAAAAGTTAAAAATAGACCTACCCTGTGACCCAGCAATTACACTACTAGGTATTTATCCAAAGGATCAAAAATGCTGATTTGAAGGGGCACATGCACCCCAATGTTTATTGCAGCACTACTTAGAATAGCCAAATTATGCCAAGAGCCCAGATGTTTATCAATAGGTGAATGCATAAAGAAGATTGGTACATATACAAAATGGAATATTACACAGCCATCAAAAAAGAATGAAATCTTTCCATTTGCTTAGTGGGGATGGAATTAGAGTGTACTATGTTAAGCAAAATGAGTCAGTCACAGAAAGACAAATATCTTATGATTTTACTCCTATGTGGATTTAGGAAATAAAACAGATGAACATAGGGGAAAGGAAGGAAAAATAAAAGAAGATAAAAAACAGAGAAGGAAGCAAACCATAAGAGACTCTTAACTATAGATAACAAACTGATGGTTGCTGGAGGGGGATGGGCTAAATAGGTGATGGGCATTAATGGGGGTAGTTGTTGGGATGAGCACTGGGTACTATATGTAAGTGATGAATCACTATTTTATTCTTGAAACCAATACTACACTATATGTTAACTAATTTGAGTTTACATAAAAAAAAATAGCATCTGTGTGGCTCAGTGGTTGAGCGTCTACCTTTGGTTCAGGTCATGATCCTGGGGTTCTGGGATGGAGTCCCTCAGTGGGCTCCCCGCAAGAAGCCTGCTTCTCCCTCTGCCTATGTCTCTGATTCTCTCTGTGTCTTTCATGAATAAATAAATAAAATATTTTTAAAAATTAAAAAAAGAACAGTGCTTAACACATATTAAGCATCCAGTAAATGTTAGCCATTATTTATTGAATGGATTTCTATAACTGAGAAATGAAAGTAACTTTGACTAATATTATCTGACTTGCAAGGTTAGCAAAATGACTGAAAGAGAAAATGCATGAAATTATTTGGATAAGAGGTTTATGTTGTGTCTGCAGGAGGAATGGAAACAAAAATTTCACTAAACTATTCTACAACATAAATAAATAAAAATACCAGGAATTCAAGGATAAACAGAAAATAGGGGAGAGATGACAACAGAGAGGAGAAATATCTGAAGAATTTTTAAGAAAAGATTAATGTTTGATATTAAGGCACGTGTGTGTGTATGTGTGTGTGTATGTGTGTGTGTGTGTGTATACATGTATGCTATAAAAGCCTTGTTGTGAATGATTCTATTTTTGTGTGGAAATGAAGAAGCCCATTGTTTGGGATCTTAGCAGATTTTATTATCTAGTTACTATGTTGGAAGCCTAAGATGACTAAAAGATGACTCCTCTTATCCACCTCCTTTCTGTCCTTCTTAGGGTAAGCATATGGCTGAGAAATTACCAATTTCAAAATATTTCTTGGGACTCTGAAACTTAAGCAAATGACTCAGAACATGGTGACAGTATAAAAGCCCTTCTTCAGTGGTAGTAGTGGTGCTTCAGCCTATTCTTGGATGAGCCTCAATCTGCTTCCTGTTTCTTGGTCCTCCAGAGGATCCTGCTGAGTATATTTTCCAAGTTGGTTCCACTTGCTTTGCTCAATTCTGTGAGCACCAGATAGCCATCTAATAAACTTCCTTTTCTATTATATGATCATGAAAATTCCTGAGGGATGACTACAGGTTCTGTGGTAGGCAGAATAGTGACTCCCCAACAAAGTCCACGTCCTAATCCCTAGGATCTATGTACATGTTACTTTACAAGGCAAAAGGGCAGTAAGGTTGCAGTTGGGATTAAAATTGCTAATCATCTGATGTTAAACTGCAGGGATTATCCCAGATTAACCAAATGGGCTCTGTGTAATGATAAAGGTCACTACCTGTAGAAAAGGGAGGTGGACACATAGATGTAGTCACATGCTATGAAAAAGTTTAGGTCCACCACTGTTTGCTTTCAAGATAGATGAAGTGGGTCATGAACTGAGGAATGAAGAGGCTGGAAAAGGCAAGGTAACAGATTCTCCCCTGGAACCTCCAGAAAGGAACACAGCCCTGCCAACATCTTGATTTTAACCCACTGAAAATTACTTCAGACTTCTGATCTACAGAACTTTAAAATAATAAACCTGTATTGTTGAAGTCACTTAAACAATGATGATATGATCATTAGTTATGGAAACAATAGAGGTCCTAAGTAACATGTTGTTGGGGAGGAGGCGATGTTGAACTGAGAAAAAAGGAGGTGGGAAATGCTAGCTGACCTCTGTTATGCTTGTCTTCCTTTCCTTGCATCCCCCACTCCACACTCCATGAGAACAACTACTTGAAAACTAATGACAAAAATGTCTTCTTCATTTCACACCACCTCCAATGACTAACTGCATGTGTTATACATGTTAGGTGTTCATAATGTTTATTTAATTAAATGTGTTGAATTATAGTGGAATAAAAGAATGTTAATTATGTCAATAAAGAAGACAAATAAAATAAATGTCATCTTTTTTTCATAGAGGGTATATGCAGTCCCTCCTTATCCTATATGGAAATTTCTGAATTAGTAAAAGTAGACAGATTGATGGACACCAACTTTTTACATAGTTACAAGCACCAGGATGAGGAGGGAGCTGTCTTCTTCCAAGGGCTGAACACAGAGCTCCTTGCTGAGGAGTGTGCAGCAACTGATAGTGGAGAAGACTTGGGAAGCCCGGAGCCCTTCAGCCCACTCCTGCCTTCAAAAATGAAATCCTCTGTCTTTGATGATAGGTAATCTTGTCTCCTTTGAGTCCCCGTCCTTGACTTCAATGCCCATTCATTTCAATTTAGCATCTTACTATTTCAGCAGTTGCTGTTTACTAATAAATCTGCAGCAATGATCTAGGACTTGAAAATAAATTTTCAAACCTGAGAATTTTCAGTACTATGTTTGAGAAGGCCAATACCCATTTCTTGGCCCTTTGCTGATTATATAGACCATCAGTTCTTTGCAAGGAGATAAATAATTGTTATAAGAAGCTGACTAATGCTCTGTTTCTGTGCCTTCTTGGCCCTGGAATGTCTGACATTCAGTCACCTGACCTAAAGTTAATAAATAAATTCAAACTTCTCTAGTTTGCCTTTAAAATATATTCCAGTTATGGTAAAAGCAAAGGCAGGTGTTAAGACAGTCTTCTTTTTTTCTTTCATAACAAGACAAAACATCTACTAAAACCTCTCATTTTTATTTCTAGGTTTGCAATTTACTCAGTACAGTTGACCTTTAAACATATATGGGATACACAGGCAGGATATCAAATAAAACAAAAGATTTCTTGGTTTTAATGTATGGCATTTAAATACTTCTTTATTGCACTATTTATAAAACTGTTTTATAGAACACTAAAAAGTATTGGGTTGTTTAAAAATGTTAATCCTATAATTAATAGTCAGAGGCATACGCTTTCCCCCAGCACAAGGCACTGATATTCTAAATCTGTCACTCTGAACTTTACAGTAGGAGACAGCCATCTGCCTGCATGCAGCTATCTAAAACAAAGCAAGAATATAGGCTGTTATGTTTCCCCTGGTGAGATGCAGGATCATTATGATAAAGTAGGCAACAAGGTTTAGCTAATATGAATTAAGATAGCATGTGTTGAGAAAAAAACACACATTAAATCAAACGGATTCTATAAAAATCAACATTATTAGGTGATTGGATAGGGATGATTTGATAAAATAGAACACATTACGTAATGCCAAGTAGAAAGGAAATATGTGTCTGGGTGACCCATTACTGAGTCCCATAGCCTTGAAAACCCCTTCTCTGTATTACTGAATTTAGTTGGGTCTAGATTCAGTAAGCCTCAATTTTAAGTAAGGTCTATATTTAATTTACACCTCCATTTTGTGGTGAAAAATCAAAGTTGTTAAGATAAAATACTTTAGTATTCTCTCACAAGTTAAGAATATTAACTGGAAGTAAAAAAGCGAGGCTGTGAAGAAAAATCAACTTCCAACATACCTTTATACACAGACACCTGTGCAGTTATATATTTTTTTCGGAGAATTGTGTTCTTTCATCATTGATATCTAGATTTTTCTGAAATTCAAATCTTGTTTGTCTACTGTCTATATTTCAGTTTTACTGAAATCATTATGAAAATAGGTATGAATCTTTCCGGGTCACTTAATGACTTTTCAGTTTAATTTTAGGTTGATCGCCATAATAATACTCTCCAGTAAAAATTTAGTATTTGTCACAAATTTAGTATTTGTCACAGTAAATTTGTCCAGTAAAAATTTAGTATTTGTCACAAATTTAGTATTTGTCACAGTAAATTTGTCCAGTAAAAATTTAGTATTTGTCACAAATTTAGTATTTGTCACAGTAAATTTGTCCAGTAAAAATTTAGTATTTGTCACAGTAAATTTTTACTGGAGAGTATTATTATGGCGATCAACCTAAAATTAAACTGAAAAGTCATTAAGTGACCCGGAAAGATTCATACCTATTTCCATAACGATTTCAGTAAAACTGAAATATAGACAGTAGACAAACAAGATTTGAATTTCAGAAAAATCTAGATATCAATGATGAAAGAACACAATTTGGATGGAACTGGAGGGTATTATGCTGAGTGAAGTAAGTCAGTCGGAGAAGGACAAACATTATATGTTCTCATTCATTTGGGGAATATAAATAATAGTGAAAGGGAATATAAGGGAAGGGAGAAGAAATGTGTGGGAAATATCAGAAAGGGAGACAGAACATAGAGACTCCTAACTCTGGGAAACGAACTAGGGGTGGTAGAAGGGGAGGAGGGCGGGGGGTGGGAGTGAATGGGTGACGGGCACTGGGGGTTATTCTGTATGTTAGTAAATTGAACACCAATAAAAAATAAATTTAAAAAAATTTAGTAGATCGACATTAAAGAAAATTCTCTTTCTTCCTGAAATAAAGATATTTTTTATATACAGATTAAAGAGTGAGAAAATTCAGAAATTCCATGTCATGCCATCATGTTAAATTTGATTTTCTAACTAGTGTAGCAATAGAGTGTGGTGGTTAAATGTGAAGTCTGGAGTCAGCCAAGATTGCTTCTAATCCTACTCCTACCACATATAAGCTGTGTGACCTTCAGCAAGTAATTTAACAGAGTCTAGGCCTTAGATTTTTTATTTGTGAATGGGGGTAATTTACAGTGACCACTTCAGCTGGGTTATTCTGAGGGTTAAGTGAAACAAGACGCATGAAGCAGTGCAGTGTCTGGTAAATCAGAACTCTTCACAGTGATATTATGCAAATTTCATTCCTGAAGCTGAATTTCATGTAGTTTAGATGTTGAATGTATTCAATAAAGGTCTCATTTAGGGTATTATTTTCACAACTTATCTTTAAATTCTAGGCATTTTAATATTGAGAATATATATATATGTGTGTGTGTGTGTACACACACACACACAAATATACACACACAAAGGGAGAGAAAGGAGAGATATAAATGGATTAATTGATTGATCTGGGTAGTGTTTATCTAAATAAAGATTTTTACGCAGGTAGGTGAAACACTAAAACTGGCATACAATACTGCTTACTGAAATCCACACTTAGAAATTGTGGCATCTGGCCAATATAGATAATTCTATAAAAAGTCTCATTGTGGTACCAGATTCCTGAATCACAGGCCTTAGGCACCAGTCTTCTTCTGTCAATGTATTGTAAGATGCATACCATTATGAATTATATTTGGAGCATTAGATTGAAAACACAAACCCACTCTTTGCTTTCTTCATGACTGAAAGAAGAGAGGTACTTAATTCGAGGTGATAAATGATTAAAAATAAATATAATTTTACATTTAGAGCATATGACACTGCATTCTAAAAATTATACTGAAATATTTCCCAAAAAAAGGAAGCAAGAACAATAATAAAATCACAGATAATACTATAATAACTGATAATTTAAATAGTTCTATTGCATGAATTTTGTATCACACAACCGCAGATATTACCGACTTAAGATTTCTTTAAAAAAATCTCTAATTGGTAATATTTAGTCACAGTTTCTGACTATTTTGTACTTAGAAATAAATATTCTATAGTGGATTACCTACTTTTTGCAACAAATATCATCCAATTATTAGTTGTTGGGTTTTTTTTTAAAGATTTTGTTTATTTATCCATGAGAGACACAGAGAGATGCAGAGAGAGGCAGACACACAGGCAGAGGGAGAAGCAGGCTCCATGCAGGGAGCCTGACATGGGACTCAATCCCAGGTCTCCAGGATCAGGCCCTGGGCTGAAGGCGGTGCTAAACCGCTGAGCCACCCAGGCTGCCCCAATTATTAATTTTTAAAATATTGTAAATTCAACAGGAAAAACATTAAAATGTAGAAGGTAGAAAGTGATTAATAGTGCTGAAAAAAAATATTCTCAAAAACAAATATAGAATAGAGTTTTTGAATTCTTTTCTTGAGGTCAATCTCCTATATTCTGCTACCCTAAATACCAAATACAATGAAACCTCAGCTAAGCCTTGTGTTTAATTCCAAATAAGCCTGGATTTCTCTCTTTCTGCAGGAAAGTGTAGGTCTGTGCATCTAGCGTTAAAGCTACTCAGTAAGGAGTTGAAGGAGGGAGAACTGGGGATTCAGGAGGAGAGAGAAGGATTATGGCTGGAGGGTCCTTTGTAGTCTAAAATGTATGACTAACCAGGAGATATAGCCAATAACTAAGGACTCCTCATTTTGTAACATCAATTTCACTATCATTAGTAAATGTGCATTAAAAAAAACATTAAGAATCAAAGAATAGTTTAAGAAAGGTAAGAACGGTATTTTTCTAAAACTCTACTTGGCATGAAATTAAAAAGAGAAAAATCCCTCTCAGAGTTTTAAATGGCTAACTGTGGATCTCAAAGAGCTTTATAATCCAAATTATGTCCCTAGAACTCTACTTACAGAATGTAATATAAATGGTCTCCCACTGTAGCAGAACGCAAGTCTATTTTGCAGACATATGAAACATTCACTAAAAAAAAAAATCAAGCAATAATGAAGTGTCTTCAAAAGCATTTTACAGTTAAAAAATAGACTTTAAGGACACATAATATTTATATAATGAGCAGGAAAATAGGCCATATTTACATTTCTGTGCCTTCGACTATATTTACTTGCTTACTTGGCTGAATATTAACACATAGCAGTCATATGAGGGCATTTGTCAAGAAGAGCTGAATAGCATATTACGGATACCTATGAGTTTGCTTCCAGAGGTCCTACATTTTGGTATTAAAAAAAGGAAATATTTAACACAATCATGAATAAATAATGAAAGTCTCTGCCATTTGAATAATTATCCAATAGTAATCCCCATCCTCACCTACCCAATTTAGAATCAGTGATTAGTTTACATAGAAAACAATGTTACTTTTCAGCTTGTAGTGTAGGGACATGCATCATGACCTAATACCTTTGTAATCTGGCCAGAGCATTTCTAGTTCTAATCGCCCAACACTGCTTTAATTAACTGAGAGACTCTTAGGAGACCATTAAATGTTGACACTAGGGAAATTTTCTTTTGATTCATAAATAGCTTCATTAATACTAAAACCATATTTTTAAACATCAAAAAATAATGTACTCTTCTTACTAAAATAATTTGAATATGTGGATCTGCTTATAAAATACAAAAATGTTTTGGTTAATAATTAAGCAATAAACATAGTATAAAGTAGAACCTACTTGTTTCTATGGAGACAAAGGATGGACTACACCATAATTTTGTAAGAAACTACATAAGTAACACCATATTTCAATTTTGACTCTTAGGCTGTGTGACAACTGAAAATATATTTTGAATGACAATCCTAATGGAGAAAAAACAAATCTGAAGTTTGTTTCTACAATACTGAACAAAAGTGTTCTATCAGAATTCATTTTTAAATAAAATTATACAGATGCTTCCTGTTTGTGCTAGCATCTCTCAATGTGTACAATAAGGTTGCAATTCTTTTGTACACTCTGGAGAAGTTTTTAATAATAAATGAAGATCGATTACCTTGTTCACAGAAACGGCCAGTAAAATGTAGTGGACAGTCACACTGGTATGAGAATATACCACTGGAGGGTAAAACAGGATGGCAAGTGCCTCCATTGTGACACATATCTTCCTGGCACATGGATGGTGCTACAAGAGGGGAGCCAAGGGAGGTCCAAATGGAGTCAACCCCTTCTGTTACACCAGAAGGAGCAACAGAGGACAGTGTAGACAGAGTAGAATCCTGGGATCTAGATTTATAAAAAGAGCAGAAAACACAACATAAGTAAAAGTGCATGAACTTAAACCAAAATAACAGAAACTTTGATTTAAAATAAGATGAAATAAAAATAATAAACATCTGTGGTTTAACTGAGGGCAAATGGAATAATCATGTTTGTTTTTCAGTTGTGGGACTTATAAATGTTAAAAATGTCTAAGCTATAGAACGTGACCCTAGGTGGATCACAGAACTGTAGTCAATCTATGCAGTTCCGAGAAGCTAAATTAATTTCTTCTAAGTAGTAAAAACCTGGATGTATCAATCTCAAAAAGCCTAAGAGTCAGTTCTCTTATGTAAAAGAATTAGAATTTGGCTAAACATAGTTCTACTTTGGTATATTAACTCTCATGAACTGAAGATCAAGAAATTAGGCCATGTTATATGTTAGTGATAAAACTGCTTTCACTTGAATTATTCTGAAAATTACCAAAGGAGTACCTTACAAATGCCTGTGATTCTTCATTTTTTCCACAAATTTTCTACCAGCTATTTTTTCTTCTTTAATAATCATACAACAACAACAAAAAACCCCTTTTGAATTAAGATGAAGTTCCTTACTTTTACATTCAAAGCCTCTTGATAATAAATTTCTTTTTTGCTTTCCGGCCTATTTTATTATCATGATTCCTAATAAACACCTTAACTTCTCTCATAGCCAATGAGAGAACTTCCTGAATTTTGGTAGTTTGAAGTAACTTCTCTGCACTGTTATTCTTCTCTTCTTATTTAAATTTCACCTAAAGTGCCAAATCAAGATCTATATTATTTCCCCCATATAGCCTTCTTCATTGCTCCTGGCTCACCAAGATACAATTGATACTTCTTTCATCTCTAAAATTCCACATGTCTGTACCAGTGCTAGAATATTTTCCACTGGCTTGGAATACGTTTTTTAAAGATTTTATTTACTTGAGAGAGAGAGAGAGTGAGTGAGCGAGAAAGAGAATGTGAGCAGGGGAGAGAGCAGGGGGAGAAGCAGGCTCCCCGCTGAGCAGGGTGCCCGATGCGGGGCTTAATCCCAGGATTTAAGGATCATGACCTGAGTTGAAGGCAGACACCCGGCCAACAAGCACCCCAGAATGTATTTTTTATGTTATGTAGAGCTACTTCAGCCAGGCTGAACACTGGTCAGTTTTTCTACCTTTCCTCCATAAATAAATTCCTGATTTTGGCAGAATTCCTTATTCATAGCAAACATTCTAGAAATATTTGTTGAATTAATGTCTTCAGAGTATTCCTGAGTGTTTCACACTGTTTGTAAGCAGTGCTTTTGGAATTTTCATTTAAAACAATCATTAAGAGAATTATCCTTTTAATGTAAAAAAATCTTGCTGTGATACAAATAATCAACAAATTAACTATCTGAGAAATTTTTATTTTGTACATTATCATAAAGATAAAACCATAGCAAAAGAAGTCAGTTGAAGATATCCTCTGACTGATATTTAGAGACTTAGTTATTTTTGTGTCTCCTATACATACCCGTATCAATTTATTGGAATAAAAAAAAGCTGAAGAAATTGAGATAATTTATGAAAACACTTTACCAAAATAATTTTAATGTGCAGGTCAGTTCTTTTGCAATCCTTCTGCAACCTGAAATTCTTATTTATAGTGTTTATCACAGGTTGTAGCCATATATTTACATTTATGATTAAGCTAAACTGTCTTCTCTCTTCTTGAATGCAATCTCCCTGAAAAATGGACAGGTCATCTCTGCTCTTTTCTTCATTTTATCCCTAACTATAATGCTTATCCCCACATAGGCTCTCCAAGAAATATTTTATAAACTAATTTGAACATTTTTTGTAAACATGCAGTGTACCACAGTACTAACAAGAATAATAGCAAGTGAAAATAATTTTATCTTTGGGGTCAACTTCATAACTCCATTACACAGCTCTTTAGCTTTGTAAATAATATAAATTCTAACACTTTTGATGCAATCTTATAATCAATTTTCTCGGATTTCATTCTATTAGATTAGCATAGTTCTTCCCGTTTGCACTCATAATATAAGTTTGTCCCTTTAAATTAACTTCCATCAAGCACCGCTAATTTGAAGTTCATGGGATTTATTACTCAGTATTTCATATTCTAATTTAATTTTTAGTTTTATTGTTTCTGAATGACTTCACCATTTTGTCTATCTCATACTATGGACTTCATGAACTGCAGTCTATCATCTCTTTCAGGAATAAATTAGACTGAATTAAATGTCACCACTTCTTTCTCCCATAGTAGCTGCTAAGGGAGCCTATGTCTCACCTGTAAAAGTCAATATGTTGCACATTTCAGCTGCGAACTAATTTTATAAAAATAATAATTATTAATTGATCCATCAATTAAAACATCAGTGTCATAAATCAAATTTTGAAAACAGCATTAATATGATATACTGTTATTAAGGTCAAATTTTGTATCTGATATATTAAATATTAATAGTCCTTGACTTTCAGTATTTTTCTTTTCTTAAATTATAAATTATGTCATTACTTATTTTATTGACTTTTTAAAGATTATTTATTTGAGAGAAAGAGAGAGGGACAGAGAGAGAGAGAGCACACACACAAGCAGGGGGGAGGGGCAGAGGGAGAAGCAGACTCCCCACTGAGCAGGAAGCTTTATGTGGGGCTCCATCCCAGGACCCCAGGGATCATGACCTGAGCCAAAGATATCTGTCTTTGTTTAACTGACAGAGCCATTCAGGTGCTCCATTACTTACCTATTTTAAAATTAAAATAAGTTTTACTCAATTTTTTATATATTTAAAAAGAAACCATTTCTTCTGATAACATTTTAACTTAATTTTACATAAAAGGTTAAAAATATCAAGTAAATGTGGACATTTATTAGACTCAGTTAGATGATGGTCATATTGATATGATCAGCAATTTAAAAAAGGAGCATTATAGCTGTAATTAGTTTAGTTATATAAACTTATGAATGTATGGGAGCTTAGAAATAAATAAAAATTCAGGGTTTTCAAAATTGTTTTTTAAATTAGCAATATTTTAAAACTTCATGGCCTTTCTTATGTAAATACTGATTTACTATCTGTCTAAAATAGTAAGTGTAAAAATTCTGCTTGATTATCTCTTGGGTATCTTTGGACAAAGGTATAGTGATGAAACCAGTCATTGCTAAAACAAGTAGTAATCTCTAATCTCTAATGACCTTTTTCTGAATGAATTAATGATTGAATAATATGCTAATTTTACTCAAAATCAAGCCTGACTCTTAGAGAAAGGCACCTTGATATAACAGTGATTGCAAATCACATTGTGGGAGCTCTAGGTGGAACAAGAAAGGAGGACACTCTACTTGTCTCATTCCTGCCATTCTCCCATTTCCAGAAAGGTCTACAGAATTATTTGCATGCCAAGCAGCAAGCAGTTCATATTGCTTTAGCCTGAGGGATTTTGCTTGTCAGCTGACTTTATCGCTGCTCAGCAGACATTTGTCTAGTTTCCATTTCTTAGAAGAAGGAATGGACTCACAAATATGAACCCTGGAAGCCCTGCTTTGTAAGCAGAAAAACATAACTTTAGATTATGATGAATTATTAAAAGGAAAGAAACTCAGCTGGAGGAATCTTAAGTTTGTGGCTTTTAACTGTATGTAGGGGGAAGCAAAGCTTCAAAAATTGTAATTAGATTTTTTAAAGCAGTAAAATAAATATAATATAATGTAGGCAATAAAGGACAAAAACATACTTGATGTAGAAATAATATGTATAAAAATTGAGAAATAGTAGTGTAAACATACATATTACATTCTACTTCATCTTCTCACCTACTTGAATATGCTAATCTTCTCTTTACTTTTTCACCTAAAAATAATTCCTAGCAGGCTGCCCTATCAGTAGGTGTAGTTCTTCATTTTCCTTTTAAAAGTTGTAGTGTTATATTGTTTGGTTAAACATCATTGATTCTATCAGTTTGGAATTAATATATTTAAGCTGTTTCAAGTTTTTTCCTTATTATCTGGGTCATACATTCTTTTTAATAGCTATATTGAGATATAGTTTATAAACACAGAGTATATCCATTTAAAGTGCAATATCCAATAAATTTTAGTAGATCTAGCTAGCAACCGTCCCCATTTATTAGCAGTCATTCCCACCACCTACCCTCAGCCTACATTCTTTATACATTTGCCTGTTTTGGACTTTTCATATAAATGGAATCATACTACATGATCTTTATGACTGGCTTTTTCACTTACCACAATGTTTTCAGGGTACACTATTGCTTCTGCATGTAATTAAACTTCATTGCTTTTTATCACTGATATGGATATACCACATTCTTTTATTCATTAGCTAATAGACACTTGAGCATGTTTAAATTTTGGTCTCTTTGAATAATGCAACTATGAACATTCATGTTCAAGCTTTTTTCTGGATGTATGTTTTCAATTTTCTTGGATATATACCTATGGGTAGAATTGTTGGATCATATATTTTATGTTTAACATTCTGAGCAACAGTTTAACTATTTTCCAAAGAGGCTGTACCATTTTACAATCCTGCTAGTAAAATATTAGAGTTCCAATTTCTCCACATCCTTGTTGGATCATACATTATTTTTAAATTTTTTGTGGATTTTGACAAATTTCCCTCAACATAATTGCTATAGTTCATGTAGTAGCAACTTATATTTATGCCAATAGTTTTATTACTGAATTTTAAATCTTTAATACTTACATAAAACCTATAACTTATGTTATTTCAATTTATATTTCTTTATTTATAAGTATAGTAAGTAGAATAATGATTCCCCCCAAATATATCCACATTCTAATCATTGAAAAGTATACATGTGTACGTTATAAGATTGCAGATGGAATTAGGATGCTAACTGGCTGGTTTTGTTTTAATTTTTAAAGATTTATCTATTTATTTGAGAGAGAGAGAGACAGGGAGGGGCAGAAAGAGAGACAGAAACAGAGAGAGAGAGAGAGAGAGTCCCAAGCAGATTCTGAATTGATTGTGGCCACTCAGGGCCTGATCCTGAAATCCTGAAATTAATGAAATTATGACCTGAGCTGAAACCAAGAGTTGGTGATTAACTGACTGTGCCACCCAGGTGCCCCTAATTGGCTGGTTTTAGTAGAGATATTATCCTAGATGCATCCAGTTGGGCCCAATGTAATCACAAGTAGTCCTTAAAAGTATAAGTTGGTGGCAGAAGAAGAGTCAGGTCAAAATGATGTGATGTGAAAAAGACTCAACTGACTATTGATGGTTTTGAAGATGAAACAGGGTCACCAGCCAAGTGGTGGACAGCCTCTAAGAGCTGGATTCTCAACTCGAGCCACCAGAAAAAATACAGTCCTGCCAACACCTTGATTTTAGCCCAGTGACACTAATATCAAAATATCTGACTCCCACAACTGTTAAGAAAATAAATTTGTATTTTTAAATCCACTCAGTGTGTCATGATTTGTTACAATAATACAACTATTTTCATAGCGTTATTTTCCATTTATCTTGGCAAGTGTGAACTATCTGTTCATATCCTTTTAACATTTCATTAGTTATGTAGACGTTTTTCTGGATATTTAAGTTCTTTGTATATTGAAGAAACTGGCTTTTTGTCATATGTAGTAATAATTTTTACAATTTTATGTTTTGAATTTGTTTTAGCATATTATGCTAAATAAATGAAGTTGTATTTAAAAGAAAAATGATTAAACCTTTCTTTTATAGTTACTAGAGTTGTGTGACTATTTACATGCTTAAAATATATTCCCTAGGGATCCCTGGGTGGCGCAGCGGTTTGGCGCCTGCCTTTGGCCCAGGGCGCGATCCTGGAGACCCGGGATCGAATCCCACGTTGGGATTCGGTGCATGGAGCCTGCTTCTCCCACTGCCTGTGTCTCTGCCTCCCTCTCTCTCCCTTCTCTGGGACTATCATAAATAACTAAAAAAAAAAAAAAAAAAAAAAGTATATTCCCTATTTGTAGATTTTATTAAAACTTTACATGTTCGAAAGACTGCCATCTATGGAAAGACACACAACTGTACTATTTCTGGGGAGTTTCTTAGTGTTCAGGCCTTCAGTTCCCATGCAGGATAACTGACAACACCTCGTCATATTTTAGCAGTGGTGGCTAAACAGGAATAAACCCAGAGAAGAATGTAATTTCTCCTTTAACTCTCAAAATCATAAGAACATAATGATATCAAATAGAACTTTAAACATACAAAAAAATGGCTTCAAAACTTTATTTAAGAGGTACTGGGTGGCTCAGTCGGTTAAACATCTGACCCTTGATTTCAGCTCAAGTCATTATCTCAGGGTTGTAAGATTAAGCCCCTTGTCGGGTCTGAGTTGGGCGTGGAGCCTGCTTCAGATTCTCTCTCTTTCTCTCTCCTCAACTCTCACTTCCCCTTAAAAAAAAAAAAAAAAAAAAAACACTTATTTAAATTGTCAGCATTGTCTAATAGCGCTAAGATTCATATTGTCTTTAGTTTGATCTAATAATTTCAAAAATAATTAATCACGGCAAATTCTTCCTGAGAGCAAAACACAGAAAAAAGTGTTTGCTATTTAAAATGTATTTAACATAATTATATCGAAAGAGGAAATATGTAAAATTACTGTTAGTACAATATAAAATTCTCATTTACTGTTCAAGATAAAAATAAATATCAAAACAAAAAATTATACAAGAACCAATCTGAAAACAATAATCCCAAGTTTAACTCTTCTTTTTTTAGTATAACGTTATTCAATAAAATGAGAATCATATCCTAATAACAAATGCAATAATATTTAACATTTTAAAACACAAGTGAATTAATTCACTATTGACATAATAGTGGGATTTTAAAAGATCTTGTTTTCACATTGTCACAATTTTTCTCACTAAAGGAATACATTTTCAGTCTCACAATTTTGTATTTTTTAGCTGTTCCATATTCATTGATAAGGTTCTTTAGATCACAGCATTCTCACGTAATGGATGTTCACAGCATTGCGGTGTGTTAGGCAGGACTTGTACTCCAGGGCATTCCAAGCTACTGTTTCTCTGTATTTAGGGTGGGTAATTTTGAAGACCTGTACTCTCATTGATAGATTCTGATTCTCCTTTCCCATGTCAGCCCTAGTGGAGGTTGTTCTGATTACAGAGAACACATAAGCTGTCCTGATCTTCCACTCGAGAGCCCAATGCTGGATGGGAATTAAATTATGCTTTAGGCCAATATGCCAAATCAGTAACTATCAGAAACCCTGGATTTCTTGCCTTTTCTTCCTTTCCTCATCTGAAATTCTAAACTTCTACCCCTCTTTTTAAAAACTCATAAAATATCTTCTGTCAGTTCTACTATGATCATGTTTGTTTATCTCTGACTTTAGTTTGTTTTTCTTTAATCCATCCTTCTCACCATTCTTGTTCTTAGTATATTACCCTCATGCCAAAAATTATTCCAATTAAAATATATATTATTCTGTGATTTGGTCCCACCTTATTTTTCAGTTTTATCTGCCTCCAGTGCCTTAATATATGTTCAATATATGTTCTAACTACATCTTAGTGTATTTTTTTCAGTATTTCATGCTGCATGCCTTTCATATGCTAGGTTTCCCTAAAGTGCACTTTTACCTTAAAATATCCCTTTCTTCCTGTAAGACACAAAAGAACTTAAGTTCTAAACTTACTGTCTCTAAATTTCTTTTGGGATTCTCTGAGACATAATCAATTGTATCAATATTATACATATATCTAACTAAAGAAAGAATACCAAATATCTCTAATGCTACAAAAGGACACAAAGTGAAAGTACTTATTCATATCCTCCTCCAACCCAATACCACTTCATTCATAAGAGGCAACCACTGTATGTTCCATTTTGTGCAAATATATATCTAGATTATACGGACATATAATTTAATTTTCTTTATCAGTTTTTAAACAAGTGAATTTGAATTAAAAAGGAAAATGCTAGCTTCTGTAGTAGATATACCTTGAAATCTCAGTAGCTTAGCAACACAAAAGCTTACTTCTTGTTCATATAAAGTTCAATCACCATAGGTGGAAAGGAAAATTGTTTCCTGTAGTCATTCAGTGACTTTCAGAGTCTCAGGTGACATAGTCTTCACCGTTCTCACCATGTGGTTTCTGAGGTTACCTTGTGTGTCCACATGCACATATCTGAATAACTAACAAGGTAAGAAATGGAGGAAAGATGGAGCATGGAAAATCTTACTCCATTCCATTTCATTGGCCAAAACTTAGTCACGTGCCCAAATTCATTGCAAAAAAGGATGGGAAGTAATTTAGCATTGTGCTGAGGAAGGTAGGAAAATTAATTTGGTGAATCCAGCCAGCCTCTGTCATGGAAATCATGCTATAAATACTATCATTTAATGGAACTAAAGCAAAAGGGAATTTGCATGCTTTTCCCCTCACAAAATATCTTGGGGATAGTTTATGGTCATTACATGTAAAATAAAGCTCAGAAATTTTAATAAGGTAAGTTCTTAGTATAAATGCATTACAAAGGGCAGCCCGGGTGGCTCAGCGGTTTAGCGCCACCTTCAGCCCAGGGTATGATCCTGGAGACCCGGTATCTAGTCCCATGTCAGGCTCCCTGCATGGAGCCTGCTTCTCCCTCTGCCTGTGTCTCTGCCTCTCTCTCACTCTCTCACTCTCTGTGCCTCTCATGAATAAATAAATAAAATCTTTAAAACATATATAAATGTATCACAAAGTATTTAATCATTTACCTACTGATATAAATTTATTCATATATTTTCAATATAATTTTTCAAATTATAAGTATGACAGCAAATTCACTGTATAAATATCTATGAATATATCTGAAGAATAACTACCTAGAGGTAAAACTCATTGGGTGAAATAAGTATGCCAAATTTGTATTTTATTTTTTTCTTATAATTTTAAAAATATATTTTATTTATTTATTTATTTATTTATTTATTTATTTATTTATTTATTTATATTATAGAGAGACAGAGCACAAACAGGAGGAAGGGCAGAGAGAGAATCAGACTCCCTGCTGAGCAGAGAGCCTGACATGGGGCTCAATCCCAGGACCTTGAGATCATGACGTGAGCCAAAAGCAGACGCTTAACGAATTGAGCTACTCAGGCACCTCCTAAATTTGTATTTTACTATACAGTCCATAAAAGACTGTAGAAAAGTAAGCTCCTCCGATTGTTCTTGGTTACTAATTTCTCTAATGCCTCACCAAAATTGAATATCATATTCATTTAGTTGGTTATGTATCTTATGAATAAACATTATAAAAATTATAATCTCACTGTTTTATATCTATTTTGAATTATAATTTTATTTATTTATTTTTTAAAAGATTTATTTATTTATTTATGATAGACATAGAGAGAGAGAGAGAGAGAGGCAGAGACACAGGAGGAGGGAGAAGCAGGCTCCATGCGGGGTACCTGATGTGGGACTCGATCCTGAGATCCAGGATCACGCCCTGGACCAAAGGCAGGCGCTAAACTGCTGATCCACCCAGGGATCCCCCAAATTATAATTTTAAATTTAGCATTTGTCTTTTATACTTTATCTATGTTAAATCACTAGAATATATACTTTTCTCACCTTTTCAATTGGGTTATTTTTTTTACTTTAATTTTTAGGAGATATTTATATATGACAGATTTTGTCCTACTTTATGTCTTTTCAAATAAGACTTCCTCTTTTTTTCTGAGCATTTTGCATGTTTTCCATTTTCCTTCTTCTATTGTTCCTGTTGAAAATTAATTCATTACATGTAATTATCCTTCTAATGTAGGAAACTTGTCTTCCTTGGATACCTTTAAAAAGTTCATCATCAGGGATTTTTCTCTCTGTTTTGGTATTTTAATAATTAAAAACTTTTTCTCTACTTTAGCCTGTATTTTATGTCTGTCTTATAGTTGGAATGTTTTTTCAGCAGCTACATTACTCAAAATGGAAGTCATCATTTTTTTCTTTAATCTCCCAGAAACTTCTCAAAATACATGCCTATTAAAAGAACACTTTATTTTTTCAAAAGTAATATATATGAATGTAGCATGTGAATGTGTATGTGTGTATATATCTTTGTTTTTATAGTTTTCCATACATTATAAATGGGAATGGACTTAGATATGGGTGTACAGCTTGCAAGTTTTAGAAAGTGCTTAATATTATTTTGTATATATATATATAGAATACTTAATTGTTATTCTATGATTATCTCTCTTTTTAGGACTTAAAACCTTAAAGCAACTTCATTTATTTACTTACTTAGGTAATCAGTAATTCAATAGTTCTGACATATAGTAATTGCTAAGGATGTATTTTTCAACTTTATAAATTTTCTAAACCATAGATATATTTTGAGGTGTGTCATACAAAGAAACAAATCATTTTAAAATATGAAATCGAATGGATACTTAGGGAAATTAAACTCTATATCATGGATCCTTAAAGAAATCTACTAATTCACAATCTAATCCTTATATTATTTAGATTTTTGAGATCAAATTAAATTTTAAATGATATAAAAACAGCATTTTTGAAATTTTTGGTTATATTTAGATTTAGAAATCATTGAAGTTTGAGTACCTTTCTGCTATGGATAATAAACATAAATATGGAACATATTTAATAAGTGTTTTATGTCAAATGTAAACATGTATTATAATAATTACATTTCGTTTATGGAGAGATACTACTCTGGAATACTTCCAAATTGGCATGAAAACTTCCAGGAAAGAAGACTATTCCAAAATATCAGCCAGGATTAAAAAAGTATGATTACTTATTACCTGGAAAGTGTATCCAAATTAGAGACAGACAAATTAACAATCAAGGTGTCATGATTAAAATCACATACTTAGCTCTAGTCATAAGAATTTGTGTACTGGCAAAAATAAATGCAAATCTGTTTTCCAGTCTTACAAGGAGAGAGGAACTTTCTGATGTTCATATGAGCTCCAGAGTATTTCACAGAAATGATTCTTTTAAGGAATCTAGATCCAGACATTACCAGCCAGAATTTGAAAAACAAAAATGGTTCAAGAGAAAGGACATGTCAATCAATCTAGAATTCATTGCACATCATTCATTCACTTATTTATTCAACTTAAAAGGACTTATGGAGGGCTGCCTGGATGGCTCAGTTGGTTAAGCATCCAACTCTCGAGTTTGGTTCAAGTCTTGATCTCAAGGTTGTTAGATCGAGCTCTGCATCAGGTTCTGTGCTGGTTTGTAGAGGCTGCTTAAGAATCTCTCTCTCCTCTCCCTTTGCCCCTCTCTTTTGCTCGTACTCTTTTTCTCAAAAAAACAAAACTAAATTAAAATAAAAGGACTTATGGATGTCTCTCCATGCACCAAAACTCACTAATCAAGACAATATTCTGAGCAGTAGAACCTAGGCCCTCCTATTTATGAGCTTCTGTTTTGTGGGTTGAGAAAAAAAAAATAGGCAATTGCAAGACTGCATAATGCACGGAGTGCCAACTGTAAACTGAGCACTACTCTAAATGTCTCAAATGTACTAACATAATTTAATTCTCACAATAATATAAAACCATGACTATTTTTATTTTCCTAAACTTACAGATGAGAAAATAGAGGTATACATCTGATAAACTTGCTCAATGTCATAAGGCAAATATATGGTGTAAATCTATTTGAACCCATATAGTTTGAACCCTGAATTAAAGCTTTTCAGAATTTTTATATTCCTGGCAGGGGACTAGAGGGGATGGATGGATATACTAATGACAGAATTGCGGATAGATGCTAGGATAAGAGAATAGAGCAAAAATTATATAGAAGACTTCTTCAAGAGGTTATGGCTGAGTCTTAAAAGACCAGAAGAAGCTGGCTAGAGAAGAAAGGTGGACAAATAAGTGTATGATGTGGGGAGGGGAGGAACCCTGTCAAAAGATGTTGCATGTCCAAAGACTCAAAAGAAAGAGAGAACATGTGAGGAGAATTGGAAATGGTTTGGCATGGAGAAGGCTATAGTGTGTGTGTGTGTGTGTGTGTGTGTGTGTGTGTGTACATACCAATAGGTGAGTCTTGGGAGACAGGCTGAGGCTGGATCATGAGAAGATTTGGTGACCATATTTAAAGGCAATGTGGAGACATGTAGGTTTTAAGCAGGAAATCAATCATCCTGCTTATTGGTAGAATTACCAATTCTACCATTCTGATTTTCATACAAAGAATAGCTTGTGAGGGAGAAGTAGCTGGAAGTAATTCAAATATTGCAGGAACAAAAATAATCAGATTGGAGCCTGAACTAAGAGAATGTTATTGGGGATATAGAGAAGTGAAAGCATTTGAGAGAAATTTGTTGTTGAGAGTTTAGTTATTCTATTATATTGCTGTCTTGGCATCCATTTTGAGGTCAAGCAGCCCATGAGGTCCCTGAACGACATTAGCCCTTCCCATGAGTGCATACCCTGGATTATAGCTGGTAGAATCAAAAGTAAACGTAAGTTCTTAATATTATTTCCCAACTGCGTTTGTGAAAAGCAGTCTCTCCCACCTCCCAATGACTTCCTGTGTGCCACTTGGATAAGATCCCCATGGCACTTACCAAAATCCTTTTGGTTTGAACTGACTAATCTGGCTTTGGCCCAGGAACCCCAAAGCACCCACCACAGACCCTAATACAGATATTTTCTCTAGGTCCTCTCTTTCTCTCTCTCTTTCTCTGCCTACTCCCTGCCTTGACTTCCTGTGTGGCTCCTCAAGGCATGCTGTGTACTTCCTCCAGGACCTATAAATAATAAACTTGTCTATTTCAACTCCGTTGCGGTCTTTTGTTGAATCACATTTAACATGTAGCGCTCTACTAACAAATGTTAATTTAACAAAGTCACATTTGATTTTCAAAAGGACTTTGTGATAATTTTCATACGTGAGGTGTGCATTAGTCAGGGCCTGTCAGAAAACGATGCAAACTCAGAAAGAGTATCATCTGAGTTTAATTAAGAGACTATTTTCAAGTTGGAAAAGCTTAAGAGAATCAACAAGTGACTGAGAAGTGTCTCGGGAATAGAATCTGTTACTGTCATTGAACCTGAATGGGCAAGCAAATGAAGTACTTTCTGCATTGTGGACAAAGATGTAAGTATAGAAGAAGGGCCACTTGATAAGAGCTGTGGTCTTGAAGAAAGGAATATAGCCACCCCAAATTTATATCCAGCTGCGATAATAGAGAATAGAGAATGTGATCTCTTCTTCTTTCTATTCCTTCAATGTCCTGCCTTCTCTCTGGCCAAGCACAGCTGAAAGTCAGAAGCGAAAGGGCTGTGGGTAATTGCAACCCATACATGTCAGCTTTCCAGAGTACCAAGAAGGGTGGAAAAAGATGGAGAATAGGTCTGGAAGTGAAGCAGAGAATAGGTAGTTTAGGGAGAAAGGTAAAAAAGCATAAGTGAATCTCAGATTTGGGAGCCATGCAGGAGATCAAGGCAGGGTTTAGGCAGATAGAGAGTGAGAGAGACAGACAGACTAACAGACAGGAGGACCTAGAACAAATGTCTTCACTCTCACTGATATCACTGGGTGATATCAAAGATATACATTCCATGCTGGGCACAAATTACCTCAATCTTGATCTAATGCAATGGTATCTTACATAAATTCCTAGTAGTACTTATCTCGTTTCTCCAGAACTGATTTTTTTTTTTTTTTTTTTTTTTTTTACTTAAAAAATACTTCTTTGGCAATTTGGGAGAAGAAACTTGAGCACAAGAACTTATATCACCACAATGCATGAGAAGTCAGTAAAATACATATTTTACAAATAAATGGTGATCAATTTCATTACATTCTTGCTCAGCTGGGTCACAAAACACAACCCTTGATATCCTCATTCACTGGTAGACAGCTAGCAGAACTGCAGGCAATGCAGCCAAGGGGATATAATCATTTCTCTAAAGAGATACCCATATAGTATTATATAAGGGGAATGTTTTAAGAGGTTTATTTTAACATACTAGGCCTAATACAATAAAGCCACAAATAGCTAAAGCAATGATAGAAAAAATGTTCATTTCAAAATTCAAAAGACTAAAGAAAGATATTAGACACAATACTTTTACTTTCAAAACATGACAGCTTACATTAAAAGGTAGTCATTGGTTTCCCATTACTGTGAAGAACCTGATAAATTAGTTTGGGAATGTTAAAGTAGGCACACAAAAAATTAAACTCGAATCCAAGTGTAAAATCATTACTTAAAGTTCTAATGTATTACAGAGAATAAGCTCAGACACTCAGCACTCTATATCAATTTCCATTTAAATTCTAAGGAAGATCCAAATAGAGTTCTTTCTTTCATTAATTTTAGAAATGTTTTCTGTACTACTTTTTTCTTTACATAAACCTTGGAATAGAAAAGAATGTTAAGTTAGTTTGTAGACCAATCTTTTTCAAAAATACAGTAAGCGACCTCTAAGAAAATAAAAAAGTAAATCAAAAGGTGCTGAAGCATTAGATACTCACGGATATTAAAGCAGTACTGTTTATCTCATGTTGTTCTTAAACATTCAATATTATCTTAGTGAAGCAATGGATTTAACCTTGTCTGATATGGACATCTATTAATGGCTTGTCTTCGGGAAGTTAGGCAATTGGCTTTAATCGGCAATATCCTTAAGACAATAGAGAGAGTCTATGCACCATCACTTCTTACACATTCAAATGTGATGCCTAAAAACATTTATAATCTTTCAGCTTATTTCAGGAAAGGTAGATATGTTTAATCACTTTTTCAGTGGCTCAACTCCACAGTCTTTATGAATTTTAACATCATATTTCAGAGAATTACCAGGACTACTTAAGGTAAGAATAAATGGGCCTTCAAGAATTATTGTATAGCAGTGGTTAATAACCAATAATATACCAGGTTGCATCTGACATCTAGACAGACAATCTTATTTAACTGAGTGTGTTAAAATATCTCAGGAATGCCAAGGAGGATTCACTCTGAAGGAGAACAATGTGGCACCAACACTGAGGCACAATGCAAGAAAAATTATAGAGAAATTTATCATAGTTGTTACTTCTTTTCTAGTCAAAAAGCTTTGGTGAAGTGGGTCGGAATGAAAGCCAAATAAAGTAAATCAGGACAAGGTTGAAATGGAAAAAGGTGCTATGACAACACAGAGAAGGAAGAAATGAAGACCATATCAAGAACTTAAGAAGGTGATTGCCGCAACCACGATGCCCAAACGAAAGAAGCAGAATCAGCAGCAGCCGCCGCCACCACAACAGCCCCCGCTGCCAGAGCGGGGGGAGACTGGAGACGAGGAGGATGGGAGTCCCATCGGACCACCTAGCCTTCTGGGCCCTCCCCCCATGGCCAATGGAAAGCCTGGTGATCCCAAGTCAGCCCCAAACTGGAATCCACCCACATGTCCACCATCAGTAGAATGGATAAATAAGTTGTTGTGTGTGCATGCAATGGGGTACTACGCTGCAATGAAAATGAACGAACTCCTGCTACAGGCAACCTGGATGAATCTCACAAACACGGTGTTGAGCGAAAGGAGCCAGACAGAAAAGAATGCAGACTCTCTTCACAGAGGTCCTCCAGGATCAAGGGGACCAATGATTCTACCACTGCTGAGCCTCCCACCTCCTCCCAGGGGCAGAGGCCCAATCCGGGGAGGCCTGGGCCCCAGGTGCGGCCCATATAGTCGTGGCTGGTGGGGGGCCAATACTGAACCTCCTTTTCCTGGACCAGGCCATGGGGGTCCTTCCAGAGGAGGATTTCAAAAGAGCAATCCCCGAAGGCTCAAAAGTTGGTCTCTTATCAAAAATACCTGCCCGCCCAAGAATGGCCCCCAAGTTATGGAAGACAAATCCAACCGCCCCGTCTGCCGACACTTTGCCAAAAAGGGCCACTGTCGATATGAGGACCTCTGTGCCTTCTACCACCCAGGCGTCAGTGGACCTCCTCTGTGAGACTGTGCCTTCCCATCCAGGCTGGAAGGAGCCCTCTGACCTAGCGGCCATATATTTCCCTGTGGCCCTGTGATGGCTACTGTGAGGCTGTTCCACCCACCACCATCAGTCAGTGACACCCACCCCATCTCTCACCTCCCCCATTTGGGGTCCAGAGTTTTGTTTCATCACTGGTGCCCAGCGTGTGGGCTTTCTTCTGATTCAGCCTCCAGAGACTCGTCTTCAGGACCCCACCTTTGCTCTCTTCAACTGCCTCCTGGATCCTCTTCCCCATCGCTGATTGACTGCTGAACAGGAAACCTCTTTGGTGTTGTTTCTTGTGCATCTATCTGTCCACCCAGCCCTCGGCACTGCCCTCGATTCCTAAGAGCCCTGGAGTAGTTTCCTGCCATTCCCTTCTTCTAGCTGCTTGTTTTAAGTCCTTTTTATGTGACGAACCCTACCCCCAAAGTTGCCAGTTGCTCTGTGAAACTCACCAGGTTGACCTGGGGTCAAGTACGGATGACTGGTGCAGAGTTATTCCCTGAAAGGCCACTCTCCCTGCTTTTGGATTTTGTAGATCCTGCATCAGTAGCATGATCCCCACCACTCGTCTGTGATCACTGTGCTTTGTGAAACTGTGCATCCCCTCGTACATAGCCTTTCTCAGTGTCCGTGGCATCATTGTGACTTCCCAACACTAGAGTAAGTTTTTCTGCCAAAATGAGTGAGGCTCTTGATGCCCTCTAGATTTTCCACACCTCCCAACACGGGAGAATTGTGAAACTTTCTGCAAGACTGCCTCCCTGGTCTCCCTATTCTCCTGGTGTCGGTTTTTTTGGGTTTGACACAAGCCCATGAGATGTCCTCTAAAGCCTCTTACGGGCTATCCTATCTCCTCTCCAGCCCACTTTAGTTCGAGTACGTCATTGTGAGGCCACCAGCCCTTTCGTCTGAATTCTGTGAATCTCCACCTGGCCTACCCTTGGGTGGAACCTGGACGGTACTGTTGCCCTCGTCTAACCTTCTTCCCTACATCCTGGCACTGGTTGTTTTCTGTGAAAATGGCAATGAACAGGTTCGGTTTTGCACTGGCCCTGAGGAAATGGGTCAGGAGCTGTGCGGGTAAGAGGGAAGGATGAGAGCCGTTGGAGAACTGAGAATGAATTTTTTTTCTTTTTAACATTTTTTATATTAGTAATAAATGCAGTGAAAACAAAAACAAAAAAAAAAAAAAAAAAAAAAAAAAAAAGAACTTAAGAAGGCTTCCCAGAGAGGTCAATTGATCTAAATTCTGAAGTACAGAGAAGAGATTTCCAAACAGCATACTAAAGAAACAGCACGTAGAAAAGTGTGAAATGTTTCCATTGTTGGTATAGTTGGAAAATTTTAGGATTATAGAGAATGGATGTGGAAGTCAATATAAACTGTTATGGGATTAGAGTTGGAATATTTTTAAGTGCTAGCTTTTCAACAGATGATTTAACAGGTGTTGATAAGTCCCAATTTCTCTGAAGAGCTTCAGATTAAAGCCTTACATGCAGGTCTGCAACTCCTTGTGGATATCTTACAGGTACCTGGGCTCCTCCCCTCTCTTTCCCCCAAACCTCTTCTTTCTAGCTCTCCCATAGGGCCCAAAGTCAAATTAGAAACTTGACCATAATCCTTCTCACACCCTTTTCCTCAGGCCACACATATATGCCATACCAGGATCTATTCATCAGTATGTACCTCTAACCTAAGTCCTCTTTTTACTATCAACACTTCTTGCCTAGGTGACTGCAAAAACAATCCATTTGGCTTCCTTGCCTTCAGTCTTGATCCTGTCAATTTATTCACCACAATGCAATGAGAGTAATCATGTTAAAATGTGAACCGATCACATTACTCCCCTTAGCACATTCAGAGGCTCCCTGTTGCTCTCAGTACCAACTTTAATGTGATTACCACAGCTTTCAAAGCCATTGGCAAACTGGTTCTGCCTCCTGAGGAATCTCTCAGCTTTCAATTTGTTCTCTTGTGCTTTGTTCTACTTTCCCAGTTTATACTTCAATTCTTAACTTAGAATATGGTTCTTCTGGAAAATCTTGCCTGACACTCAAGTCCGTTTTAGACATATATCTCATAAATTTATCCCCCTATACCTCATCAGAAGTCTAAGCTCATTATACAGTAAGAGCTTATTTATTTGTATACTTCCCCCACCTCAGAATCTAAATTGTAAGTTCAGTGATTTTATAAATTTCTTCCCTCCTCAATGTATCCCAGCACTCTGAATAGTGATGACGTTCAGTGTTTGTGAAACAGGTGAACAAATGTGTAGGGTCTTGATCAGAAAGACAATTACATATTATGTTGGGAAGCCTGGACTTTATTCTGTAAGTCAATGCCTTTAACTATACATCAAGAAGCATTGAAATCCATAAGGTAAAGGGGTTTCCAAGAATATCAATATTCCTCAAAATCAATGAATGTATCATTTAAATAGTTTAATTAATAATTAATAATTATGTGGCTTAAGATAAAACATTATTTCAATGAAATTTTCTTAGCACTCTGCTACTGGAATAAGGCAGATTATCTGTATTTGTTTACTCTTCTCAGCCTTTAATTGCACATTGCAGAAATTCTTAAGAAACTATGTTGTAGGTTTCAGCAGATTTTATGCTAAGTGAAATGATATCCTTACATATAAATGTTAAGGGCTTGAAAGTCACATTTGCTTTATAAGTAATCAGTAGACATTATATTCTACACATTGGCTTTCTTATGAGAGCAGCTAGCAAAGTCTTGTCTTATTTATTGTATTGTGATATGATAGGGTTTTACGCCACTGCTGATGCCACAACCATCACTACAGATAATTTCAGTCTTAAGTGTTTCCTTAGGATTTCTGACCACTATGGTCTGCACTGAATGATCCCTCACATGACACCATGTATGCCAGAGGGACCACTGCAAAAGAGCTCAGAACCATCTGGGCTTCTTCCCAGTCTAAATGGAGTAGACATGAAGGCAACTTGTAAATTCAGGGGAGTAATCCCAAGGGGATGAACTTTACCCAACAGGAGTAAAAGGCAGAGAAGGGGTCAGTGAGTACATTCATCTCTCTCCCCCAAAGACTGTTGTTATTATGTTCTGTATGAGTCATTTGTAAGACATCTCACATGGCTGAGCTGAGACTATTATATATTTTGGTCCCATTCCCATTTATCCTCATTCTTCTCTGCTTCATTTCCCCTTTCCTCTCATTCTGTATACTATACTCAATGTAAACTTTTAATTCAGATTCTGTTCTCTAGGGAATCTGGTACAAGAAAGCCAGATTTTAGAAATTAGTGACTTACCACAGTTTTCTCCCAGGAGGCCACTGTGCCTGTTTTCTCATTATTTAAAAAATATTATACTAAGCCATTATTTACAAAGATTTATGACATTTCACAGGTGTTAGTTTGGAAAACAGTCTTTGATGTCTGTATAGTTAAAATGTAGCAATACAGAAAAAAAGGCACATACTGTGTTCAGTCTCTATCACTATACCAGACACCCCAGTTTGCTTTTCTAGAGTCATTCTCCAGCTTGTTCTACTATGATTTATGTACAGGAAACTGCCCCATCTGACTACATAGATGGGGCTTCTATTCTTTATGGTTTTTTATTTCTTTGGCCCAACAGGAAACCCTAGCCGGTGTTTGGAGGGAAGCAGGAGGTTAGGGTAATATTTATCCCTAGCAGAGGTCATGTCAAGCTGGCTGAACCCTTTGATTGAAGTCACTGCTCCCACATATCTTCCCCTTCCCTGTCCCTTTGGGCCCAGGGGTAGTAACAGCTTGTCAGTTCTTGCCTGGGGTTTCTATACTGTCTCTATGGTTCCACCACACTCCACTAACCCCTGAATTATTGCCACCTAGTAAATAAAGCCTGCTTGAATTGTTGTAATGTGCTGTGCTATTGTAACTGTTTAGATCCTGACCGAAACATCTGTCAATACACTGCCTTTGAAGAAGTGACCTTGCAGAACTGATTGGAGATATGAGAATGTATGAAAATATATATAGGGAGTAAAAAGTAACAGAGCTGGAGACTGTTAGATTTAAGGGGAAGCTAATGTAAATGATGACTTGACCAAGACAGAAAACAAAGAATAAAAAAGCTAGAGTAAAACTTGGAGACGATTACATGGAAAATCAAGCAGAAAGTATTTAGGAAGATAAAGGAATGTGAAATGTTATGGAGAGATGGGAGGAACTGAGGTTTGAAACACATCCACTCATTTTTAGCATTTAAGCCATCACTTTTGACCATGATGACAGCAACTTCAATAGAGGTGGCTGAAGCAAAAACCAGCCAGTCATGGACTATATTGTGAGTAGGAGGTGTAGAAGTTAAGAGAAAAAGTGAGACCTACTCTTGCTAAACCCTAAAACTTAGAGGAAGAAAAAGGAGTTTCTGAAATGATTAGATGTTCAAATTCTCACTAGAAACTTCCTCAAGTGAAATGATGCCTATCCAGTCTATTAGTATCATCTTTTTTCCTTCTGTCTAGTTTTCTCTTTTTATTTTATTTTTAGTTAATATTTCTACTAAACAAATAAGAAAAATCCATTGTATATATGAGTTACTTAGCAAATTGTTTAGTGAAGAAAATGAATATTATACCGTATTCCTTTTACCTGTGCCTTTTAAAAATTACTTATGACATTTTGATTTGTTTCTAATTGAATTAAATTAACAATTTATATAGTAAAGATAAGTTATTGCTGTTTTAATTCAACTGTTTCACCTCAGAGAACATTGTCTCATCTATTTTAAGAGTTAATAGTATCACTTGAATAGCCAAGTGTGAGAGTAAAAAGTAGTTTACATATGTTTGTATGTACATATGGTGGTAGTATCTAGACTACCACCATACTATGGTCTGAATGTTTGTTTTCCCCCAAAATTCACATGTTGAAATGTTAACCCCAAAGTGGTGAGATTAGGAAAAAGGGCCCTTGAGAGGTAATTAGGACATGAGGGTAGAGCCCTCATGAATGGGCTTAGTGCCCTTACCAAAGAGACCCAATAGAGCTCCCTAGCTCCTTCCATCATATGATGACACAGTTAAAAGACCGCCATCCTGAACCAAGAATATTTCACTAACCAAACACCAAATCCGCCAGTTTCATGATTGTGAACTTCCTAACCACCAGAATTATGAGAAATAAATGTCTGTTGCTCATAAGCTACCTGGTCTGTGGTAGTTTTTTGTAACAGCCTGTATGGACTATGACAAGATTTTTACAGAAGACAATAGCATTTGAATCAGTATAATGAGTAAAGAAGATCTACCTTCACCAATGTAGCTGATGTCATCCAATCTTTTGGGGGCCCTAGTCAAACAAAAAGAGAAAAAGAGGGAATTCTCCTTCTTGAGCTGGCATATCCATCTTCTCCTCCTCTCAGACATTGGAGGTCCAGGTTCTTAGGTCTTCAGACTCCTGGACTTAAACCAGCAGCCCACCATTTCTCAGGCCTTGGGACATGAACTGAATTATCCTATTGGTTTTCCTGGTTCTCCAGCTTGCTGACAGCACGATTGTTCATATCGTATCATCCATAATGGCTTGAACCAATTTCCATAATATTCCTCCTTTTATATATCATACATATATATGTGTGTGTATATATATGATATCTGTGTGTGTATGTATGTATGTGTGTGTGTGTGTTTTTGTGTGTGTATGTATATCTCCTGTTGCTTCTGTTTCTCTGGAGAACTCTAATATACATAGCAAGGAAAGCTCATTCGCCTCCCATATAAACAGAAATTCATATTTTACACATTCCTATGTGTAACTATAAAGGGTATTGATTCTATAGTGGATATTCTTTTAATTTTTATCATATCAAATTTTGAGGATCACTTACTATAAACAGCATAGTCCAAAAATAGCTATCGTGAATATAACCTTTATATTCTCAATCTAAAAGTTTACATACATATCTACATACAGAATTTGAAATTATGCTCATTGTTACGTTAAATCCATGCAGTTTCTGCAAATAGATTTGTTGTTACAATCTTCCACTACAAATATTTAATTTGTCCTTCATAAATTTGGGATATACTGTGATTTAAATATTTCATGGCATTCGAAAACAAACAATTGAAAAGTGAAAATTAACTCATATTTAAATGTGTTTGCTTTTAGGACCTTTCTCATAAGACTGATTTCAGGCATAGAGCTAAGTATGTTCAACTCATTGGACACTTTGGTTCAGCCCAGTAGGGGCTCACAATGAACGGTTGTGTGGAAACCACTTATGCTGAGGAGCTAGTGCTTGATATTTCATTTAAGGGGCTCCTGTGGATTTGGCTCCAATTTCCTTTCATCCCCACTAGTTCTCTTTCTATTGCTAAGGTGCAAAGGAAAAAAAGACAAAGCAGCAGAAGAAAAGGGAAACCCTGCTTAACCGTACAAGCAGTTGCTGAGGTTCATCTGTCCTGTGGTCGAGTTATTAAGGAGCCTGCCTGTATGATGCCCATCTACAGAGACACATATAGACATCAACAGCAATAGTAGTAGTCAGATTTGCCATTTTGAACTACCAAGCATGAAGGACTTAAAGAGAGCTGGGGGCATAACCTCCCATTTATGAGCTGAACAATAAATGTTGCCTTCGATGCATGTGCCCAGTAGGACCAAAGAGATCAAGATAATGAGAGCTATGCAAATAGCTACATTATGATGGGTAAGAAATAAATCTCTCTCAGCTGAAAATCCCAATTCTATTTCTCCCTCACTGGCTCTCCAGAACTTCAGTGTCATATCGTGTTGCTTGTAGGTTATGTCGTTTTTGATATCTTGACAACTCTCAAAATCTACTCCCTTTCAAAGAAGTCCACTTTTTTCTTTTAGCGCTAACTCATGGTTTTCATTCATTCAAATTGAAAAACTTTGAAATATCTTTGGCTTGTCTTTTTCCTTATTTCTTTCTATATTGTTTATTCTTTGCCATTTAAATTTAAATCCCGCTGAATTTAGACTACTAGAATAATTTCATAACGGTTCTCACAATCTTTAGTTTTCTTTCTGACCAATATAACAGAGCTTAGTAAATTTAATTTTTATAACAGGTGAAGAACTACCTCTGCTTCAAACACTCCGTGAGTATTCTTAATTTCCTATAGAGAATAAAGTGTCATAAAGTTCAAATAGCGAGATGTTGCTTTTAAAAGCACAAAATCTGTGCAGCCCGAGTGGCTCAGCGGTTTAGCACCTGCCTTTGGCCCAGAGCCTGATCCTGGAGACCTGGGATTGAGTCCCACATCAGGCTCCCTGCATGGAGCCTCTTCTCCCTCTGCCTGTGTCTCTGCCTCTCTCTCTCTCTGTTTCTCATGAATAAATAAATAAAATATTTTTTAAAAAAGCACAAAATCTGATTTTGAATCTGAAATCGGGTTTTATGCCCACAGATTGCCTTGGCTTTACATTCTGACTTGTATTTTCTCATTTTTCATATATAGATAATACTATACATAAGTTATATTTAATGACGTAAAATATAAACATACCCAGAAAGGTAACTGACACAAAACATTTTCTGTATTTTTCTCTGCTCTAAACAAAACATGTCTACTTTTCATGTTGTAACATGTCCCACATTCTGTCTCTGGGCTTTTGCTCTAGGGGTCCAGTTTTATTTATTTATTTTTAATTTTTATTTATTTATGATAGGCACACAGTGAGAGAGGCCAAGACACAGGCAGAGGGAGAAGCAGGCTCCATGTACCAGGAGCCCGACGTGGGACTCGATCCCCGGTCTCCAGGATCGTGCCCTGGGCCAAAGGCAGGCACCAAACTGCTGCGCCACCCAGGGATCCCTAGGGGTCCAGTTTTAACTAACAGTTTCCTTCTTATAAACTTCCATATGTCCATCCCTATTTTTCAAGATCTATCCATTCTCTGATGCTTTCAAAAATCCCAACCTGTGGGATGCCTAGGTGGCTCAGTGGTGGAGCATCTGCCTTCTGCTCAGGGCATTATCCTGGAGTCCTGGGATCAAGTCCCACACCAGGGTCCCTGCATGAAGCTTGCTTCTCTCTCTGCATCTCTCACGAGTAAATAAATAAAATCTTTAAAAAAAAATCTCAACCTACAGAATTTTCTACCTACTTAATTTGATTAAGTAGTTATAATTAAGTTGTTGATGATTGCTTTCTAGCAGGGTTATTTCTCTTTTATGTATATAAATGGTAACTCCCTTTTTATTCCTTTTTATCTATTTATTCTTACTCTTCTTCAAAGGTCTCCTTGGCCTCAATTTCCAAGCTATTCTGAATCCTCTCTTCTGTCACTATGGTGCATGTCATAGGATTGTAATTATCCTTTTGTGTCTATTTCTCTCTCTAAACTATAAATACAAAGGCAAGTCCCATAACTTAAGAACCTTTGTATTGCCAGCCTCAACCAAAGTATATGCACTATTAGATTGACAGTACATTTTGGTTAACTGGATAGAATTATGTATACCATGTCCTTTCTCCAATTCTCAAGAAGTCACCTGTACTTCACTACCTGGTGTAATTCCTACCCAGGAATGTTCACACCCCAGGCCTGCAATTAATGGTATGGACGATGATGATGATGATGATGATGATAATGACAACAAAAGTGATTACTATTCCAATTTTTATGGCTACAGGTTTCTAAGATTTTACTTAATTCTTGGTAACCAGAAAGATTCTGATTCTGTCATGTCAAAGGAATCAAGGGAAATTTTGAAATTCTGTGTCATTTTTCTTTTCTTTCTTTCTTTTTTTTTTTTAATTCACGAGAGACACACAGAGAGAAGCAGAGACATAGGCAGAGGGAGAAGCAGGCTCCCCACAAGGAGCCGGATGTGGACTCAATACCAGGACCCCAGGATCATGACCTAAGGGGAAGGTAGATGTTCAACCACTGAGCCACCCAGGTGCCCTCTGTGTCATTTTTCAAATGTCTTCTTACCCTTTTCAAATTGGTGCTAAATTTTGACATGACCTCTGTACCACAGGAAGCCCACTGGTATTCTTAGGCTGCAGAATGACATGAGAGCTTAAGGAGCTATAATTAGTTCTTCCTTCCTTCCATCAATCTACTTCACTGTTCTCTCAACATCAAGAATTAGATTCAAATGTTATTTTTGAGAGTAAGCAAGAATTTAACAGTATGAAGATACAATATAAAATAGGCTGCCCATTTCAAATTTCTAATTTTCAGGTGGTACACGTCAATTTGTTGTAAGGAATACTCACTGTGTGGCAAAATCTAGTGTAAATCTCCTGTAAATCTCTACTAGTAAGCTTCAGAGAGTTAAAGCAGCTGGAGAGTGAATCCCCTAGGCTGGCCTAATGAGAATGACACCAAAATCAATTGATTGCTAATTGGAGAGGAAATACGTCACAGAAATTTCCACGTTGTTTAATGCAAATACAAAAAGGGCCTGTGTTTTACCATGCTAACTTAGAGGATAAGGTGGATACATGAAAGCAAACAATGAAGGAAAAAAAATGTGACTCCTGCATACAAGTTACATAATTTAAAGACAAAGCAGATCCTAAAATCAACATTATGCCACATGGGATAATTCAAGCATTGTCCTTTTCTAAGTCAGCACAATTTTCACACAAAGGAAAAATAGTCTAATAGCATTTACCTCAAGATATTAAATCACTGCATTAGAGTGTATAGAGATCAACTTACAAAGCAGTGAAAAAATGTCACAGTAAGTCTAGGCTGCTCACATTCTGGAATATTTTTTAATATAAAGTTCATTGCAGTTAGCTATTTATGAGAATAAGATTCTAGACATTTGCTTATACAATCACTCCCCATATGACACCCCCACAAACACCTAACATAATATCCACCACACTGCCATGGCAATATACCCTATAGGTAATTTTTTTCAGCCCAATATCTGTGGAATTCAGTTAGATCAATACTCTGAGTCATTTGAACCAGACTTTTTATGCTTATATGGCAATAGCATTTTATGTAATACATTAAAGCAATCCTTCTGGGTGTACATCTACTGAGTACAGAATTCCTATTTTCCGTAGCTATTAGAAGTTACCCGGAGAATACTCCTATTTCTTTCTCAGGCCCTAAAATATCTAGGCGAGCCATCCATGGCAGATTCCTCTTCATTTAAAGAGATGCTCTTCCAGGTGTATTTGGGAAGCAAATATTATAACCAGAAATTATAAAAGCTAAGTCT
Organism: Canis lupus familiaris; assembly: GCF_011100685.1. Classification (NCBI taxonomy): domain Eukaryota; kingdom Metazoa; phylum Chordata; class Mammalia; order Carnivora; family Canidae; genus Canis; species Canis lupus. The sequence continues at coordinate 27,859,938 of NC_049233.1, forward strand.
GAGATAGCAATTTTACTGTTGTATAATTAATTGCTCAACCAACAACTCCCACTGCTTGTTCCTGTTCCCAGCCCTACTGTATTTGAAATAAAGTTATGATCAAGATGACCTTAATGTTTCCCTCAGCTAGACTAAATTTGAACTGGCTTCCTCACTATAGGGCTCTGACCTCCCTTTCTTTAGGGCATGTCTTTTAGAAAACTTTCTACTGTAAATTCTTTTTCTGTTTCTGTCCCTTTGAGATGTAAATCTCTTAGCCTCTAAACCAGTTTTACAAACCAAGATTGTCTTCCTCAAGGGCCTGAAAGCCTTTTGTAATGTAATTATCAATGAAGTTGGTGCCCATTTCCCAGTCTCACCAGGAGGTTAGAAGTCTAATCCAGATAAGTGCCAGTGCCAAATAGCAAACACAGATATCGAATTACACTGACTAACCTATCCATTAACATCCTCTACTACTTTTCCACTAGCTCACTCCAGACCTTAAACTTGTGTGTGTTCTGTCTCAGCAGAGTGGAGTTCAATCACTCTCCTCTATTGCAATAGTCCTGAATAAATTCTTCCTTGCCTGTTTAACTCTGCCTGATGAAAAAAATTTTTGATAGAGCAGTTCCCTCTTTTACAGAAACAGATTAATATTTCTTCCCTCTATGGTTATTTCATCAAAATCAAAACACATTTTTCCAGAAGCATTTCAATATTTTATCTCCTTGATGTGCCTGTTGAAGAGACTATATGTTTTCTCTTAACACTCCGATTTTTTTCCCTTAAGTAACAGAAGGCATTATATTTTATTGGGAACATTCAGCCATCTAAAGTAAAGACTGTATTTCTCAGCTTCCCTTGATTGAAGCATTCCAATGTGACTGAGTTCTGGCTAATGCTTAATAAGAACAAAGATGTAAAATGCTGGAAGGTGTTCTTTAATGGAGGGAGATTCTGTTCATTGCTTTTACCTTGGTCCTGCTGGAAGGAAGCTAGGATTGCTGGAGTTCAACTCGTTATCTGAAAAGATTGAGGTGGAAGCACCAGGCTGAGGATGGCAGAGACTGTAAGGAGCCTGGATCCAGGGCGATGATGATGTTGTTGTTGCACCAGCCAGGTACTACTATTATTTACAGGTGAAACAGACTTCAATCTTTTTTTAGCCACATAGTTTTGTTAGTTTTATATGTCATTCCCAGGTCAATTTAATTCTAACTGGTATTGGTGTCCTTCCTAGTTCTCCAGCTATAGTACAGAATCTTCTTTGGTAACCACAAACTTTGAATACTTAGGCTCTTAAATTTCTCCACTTATTTTCCTTTTATTTACTCAAGTTTCTGTACAACTATTAGCAATATCTTACCAGTTATTTTCAGATAGGCCTTCCATACTACTTAAGGTTATTCCTAGAAATTGTATGTTTTTTGTTCTGTAGTCAAATAGATCATCTTTGATAGAATATCCTTTAATTAATTGGAAATGATATATAAAATTATATTGTTGTTTTGGTATATCACCATTAAAATGATTTTTCTACTAATTCTGATAGATTTCAGGTTTATATTTAAGACTTAGAAACTAAGGGATCCTTGGATAGCTCAGCAGTTTAGCACCTGCCTTTGGCTCAGGGCATGATCCTGGAGTCCCAGGATCAAGTCCCACATCAGGCTCCCTGCGTGGAGCCTGCTTCTCCCTCTTCCTATGTCTCTGCCTCTCTCTCTCTGTGTGTCTCTCATCAATAAATAAATAAAATCTCAAAAAAAAAAAAGACTTAGAAACTAAATAATAACAACCATGTTGTATTTATTTTACCACTTATGACTCTTATTCATGTTTGTCTTATTTCACTGTCTTATTGTATTGTTTTATTTCAATGTGCTTCCACAACAGTGGTAAATGGTAATTGAAGTAGAATTTTTCTTCTTATTGTCAATAGTACTTTTTTGGTCTTATTAGCATCTTATCAATGACTATAACATTTTTTTACTTAAAATATGGTCTTGATCATTACGGAGTCTTCCATTCCTGTTTTCTATGAGGTTTAATCAAAAGGATGTTAGTGATATAAACTGTATTATTTTCATATCTATTAAGATGATTCTGCCTGTTATAATTTTCTTTGGGGGACTATTGGTGATATATATACATATTTAACATCACCTAATATGAGGTTATTCATGATTACCTACATAAATCTCATTTAAGTGAGATGAAATTTTTAATGTAATTCTGACTTTGATTTTCTAAACTTTACATAAGATGTTTACATTTATTTCAAAAATTTTGTTTTTGATTACACCACTTCTCCCTACACAGTAAAACAGTTTAACTGCTTTCCCTACCACCAACCTGACACCCACACACAGGACTCATTTCATTTCCTAGTATTTGTAAACATTATCTGAGCTTTGGAATCCTAAACATTTATTCATCTACTTTTATATTATGTAAATTCATTTTCAGATTATATTTGTCACTTCCATCCATTTTTATAATATTTACAGTATATTTTATGTTTAAATGATTCAACATTAGCACTATTCCTTTGGAATTCTTCCTTTTAGTGTATGGGCACACATCTTTGAGCACTTTTAAAAAATAAGAGTTAAATGAGTAAGATATTTATAAAAATTGTATTTGTATTTCATTAGTTCATGAATAAAATTTTTCTGTCATATCCCCCACCCCGCTTTTTATTTTTTAGGGGAGAGAGAGGCAGAGAGAGACTTTTAATTCTTAACACATCTTAATAGATGTTTCACAAGATCTATTGAGCCTGACATAGGGCTCAATTTCATAACCCTGAGATCATGATCTGGGCCAAAATCAAGTGTCAGGCATTTAATCAACTGAACTACCCAGGTGCCCCCTACCTTGTCTTTTATTTAAATCTTGATTCATTTGGTTTTCTTTTGACATTTAATGTTGAAGAGAAAAATTCTAAGGCAGAAACTATTTTTGTTATTTTGAAGGTAAACTCATTTTGTTTTGTTTTGTTTCCTACCTGGGTTTTTACAGTATTCTAAACCTATCCTTTCAATATGGACAATTTTTCTAAGATTTACCTAGTATGATTCTTTTTTAAACTTTGCCAGAATCTGGAAAATTCCTTCGATCTGCTTACACAAGCTTTTTTTTTTTTTTTTTTTTTTTTCCCCCAGCACCAAAAGGTTTTCCTTTAAAGTCTTGATTTTTCAGAAAAACGGTCCTAAGAGCATGATTTCTGGAGTTGGAATGTCTTGGTTTAAATTCTAGTTTGACAATTTATAAGTTCTTCATCATAGGGAAACATTCATGAGCTCTCTTTTCCTCAGTTTTATTTTTTATTTTTATATGTTTTTAAGGAGAGGGGGCAGGGGGATGGACAGAGGAAGAGGGGGAGAGAGAATCTTAAGCAGACTCCATGCATTAGGCATGTCTTGCCTCAGTTCTGTATCAGTAAAGTGATGATAGGAAATGTACTATAAACATCATGGGATTGTTTTGAGGATTAAAAAGTTCATCTGCACTGTATTAAAGAAGAAACTGGCATGGGGTAATTGCTCAGTAAGTGGTAAATGTTATAATCACCTCATTATAATTTCCTTTCCTTTTCAATCAGGAGACACTTCTAAAGATTCTTCTCTACTGATTTGATTTTCTCAAGTCACTAACTTTCTTCAGTAGATTCAATGTGTATTTTACTTAAAACTCTGCAATTTCAGTTTTATTGCAATCCTTTCTGATCTCACCTATATTCCTTTTCATCTCAGCTTGTTGACTTTACATCTCATCTTCTTGCCCTTTTAAGCCAACTTTTCTTTCCTACGACATTATTGTCCTATTTCAGAATTTTTTGAATTTGATTTAATACGACATTTCCCTTGGATCCTAAAGTTTTAGAAGTACTCTTCCCTTTTCAAGGTGATGTTTGTTTTCTCTTGCTTTTTAATATTTTTTTCACAAGCTCTATATTATTATTGTTTTTAATTCATCAATATTCATCCCACAATAAAGAAAACCATGCCTATATCCAGTATTTGCTAATCAATAGGATAAGCAATTTTCTTTGTCTCTGACCATTGCCCATGGATATGTTGGTTTGAAAAACAGTCCTTTATTAAGTGTAGGTCGAGAAGGTAGTGTGATTCCTAAAGGAAGTAGCTTAAAACAGGATCTAAAAACTATTATGATTTTGAGGCTCTATGAAGAATGAGAGGGCATCTTTTCTGAATAAAGAAGGACATTGTAAAGACTACAATTTCAGATACACACTACTGTCTTTCTATTCTTGTCCTTAACAGGTGCTTTAATTTGGAGAACTATCTACCATGATAGGTTATATCCTTACATTCTACATCTACATACTTACATATTGCACATGTAATGCTAAAGCTTTATATTGAATGGAAAATTCAGTACTATAATGAGTTCAAAAATCAGTGCCTGTATGGTAACGGGAAGGCTGCTTAGTTTTCAGGTTCAAAGGGAATCTTTCAACCCTGAATAGTTAAGAGTGAATTATTAGTTAGCTAATGCCATGCCACAAACCACTCCAAAACAACTAACGTGGCTCACAATTCTATAGGTTGATAATATGGACCAGGTTTTTAGCTAGGCAGTCTTATCTTACACCCAGGTTCATTTAGGCTACCATAGATAGCTACTGCTTTATTTGTTATATTCAAACAATCTAGTATGGTCCCAAATGGGACAACTTATTTTTGTTCCATGTGTTCTTTCATTGTCTAGTAGGCTAGCCAGTGCTTGTTTACATCATGGTCACTGGTTACAGGACATTCAAGAGAGCAGTAAAAGAGTGTAAAATCTCTTGAGGTTTAGGATTAGAACTGGTGTCATGTTACTTCTGCCGCATAATATTGGCAAAAGCAAGTCACAAGGACCACTCAGATTCAAAAGTGGAAAAGTAGATACTGCTTCTTGATGGGAGGAGCTGTTAAGTCACATGGTCAAGGGCATGGATACAGGGAGAGATTGTAAGTTAAGGAAATTAATTTTATAATCAATCAGTCACAGTGGAAAAGCCAAGAAATATTTTCTAACATTTTATTGTGGAAAACAAAATTAATTTGACAATTTTCTCAGTCCACTTTTGTCATTTCTAGAATATTTTTTTTCTCTCAAAATTTAAGGTACAGAGTATTGGTGTTGTATTTATCTTTTCTTTATTATCTTGGAAAATTTAATAGAATGGCTTATGTCAGAGATTGATAACCACGTCATGTAAGATAATAAAAATGCCAATATGAGTTTTAATACTTAATTCTTCCCACGTATGGATGCTTTTCTGTAGAAGTTCCAGTTTTTCACAACACATTGAAAGCTGGGAAAAGAAGATCAACATATATTGATAAAACAGCTAATATATTCTAGTTCAACCATGGGTATATATAACCTGATCACACCTGGTCTTAAATATCTAGAGCCATATGAAGTGTTCTTGACCTGATGCTGAAATATCTTGATTTTGAACTGAGCTCTTGGGCTTCTCCTGGACCTGAACCTAAAATCTCCATGTTTTCTGGACACTTAGAAAATAATTTCTAGAACATGGTATAGTTTTATCTGCTTTGACAAACTCTTTTGACCAGGCAGTGACCAAAAATTGAGAATAGAAAAATCAAGGAAAATTTGCCAAATATATTTTAGAATTACAAAATTAAAAAAAAAAAAGTACATTGGAGTTAGTCATATCTGAGTACTTCTGATTGCCAGTGTGCATTCTGGTAAGTTAATTAACATCTCTGACAATGAATTCCACATTTGACAATGTTCTAAGAATTAATGAAATTTATACATAAAGTACTTAGAATAATGTCTGGATCATAGTAGGTATTCACCAAAAATAACTCTGCTTATTCTAAGTATTGCCTTCATTGAGACTTCTTAGAGTAAGCACAATTAAATACTTATAAAATTATAATACCTTACCCCTAGTTTTTTTTCCTCACGTTCCCTGTTACTTGGTTTAATCACTCAAACAGTTACGAGTGGGGATAGTTATCCAAATACTCGTATCAGTAGAAGCCCTCTCAAAATGCGTAATGAATAATTAGTAGATAAAGGAAACAGATTTTTAATTTTTGAAGAACACCTTGCAATAATATATTCTCTCTGATTCTCTTTAAAGGTGTTGAAATACTTTAAAATAATGTGTCCCAGGCTCTCCAAATATGTGCATATTTGCAGCAATGATACTCATTGTGGGATATGCAACTTAAAGTTTTAACAGAAGTAGTAGTACTATTTTCCTTTGTAAATAGTAGTAGATAGATGCCACAGTAACAGTTTTTACTTGATTAAGCTCATTTGATTCTCAAAAATAAAAACTAAAGTAAGCAGAGTGGAAGACATACTTATTTTTAAGATGAAGCACTAGAGCTTTAGGAGTTAATGTGCACTGCATGACCTGGGGCAACATCGTCAAGCTGTCTCCCTGATTCAATCCTGTGCCCCTTTGCTCTACCCCACTTTTCTCTTTCCACTTAGAAGCAGCTAATTTATTACTGGATCTGAAAATGTGGGGAAAGGCACTGTGTTGCTCTCTTCTCTGCATTTTGAGAATCCAGCACAGAGGAGTCTAATAAAAGAATGTTAAGTGAAACAATGATGTGAAACTGCATACTTTTGTAGGAACCACAAATATGTCTAATTTTCAAACGTTTATAAATTAAAAAGAGAATCAAGAGGGAACAAAGAGTTATAAAGAGTAAATAAAACACTAAGGAATTCAATCAGCTTTCATTATTTCAGTTTCTGATTTTACCTCTCCAAATTGCAAGTTCATAAACACCCAAATATTTAGTTAATTGACTATTGAATTTTTTTTTTTTTTAATTAAAATATAATTGAGCTCTAGCCTGGCTTAAGGTAACACTTAAGCAATGGCATCTTAAGTTTGGGTGAGATGTTAGTGAAATAGTACAGTTGAAAACTGCAACAGTAAAGACTCCTTAGCTTAAAACAAACAAATACACACAAGTAAGTAATGTTTTACCAGTCAGCAAAAGTGTAACAAAAATTGTATTCCTCAGGGTGGAACTGTCTTCAGTTCAGTGAGTTTACAGTTCCATTATTACAAAGCACTTTTTAAAGAGTGTTATTGAGTTGATGCTGATTTAAGATCTTATATCCCAATTTTAGCTTAAAAAATAAAAGGCAAGTCAGTTGAGGACAAAATCTGATGAAATGTCACAGTGACGCTTCAGTTACATGGAGGTTAGATTTATGGCAACCTCACTCATCCGGAACCAGCTGTAATCACGGCATTAGTGAGCCAGGCCTCTGTGGAGTCACATCTGTCAGAGGAGTCACCCATATCAGTGTAGGGCACATGGGCTAACCTGAAGTTCTTAACCAGGCATTGGGGTGTTCAGTAAAACTCTACCAGATTGGACTGAGCACAAAAGGCTGACAGCAGCAAAACAAGTTAAAAGTACTGTAAAGATAAAACGATAGTAAACAGTGGCCACCAAGGCTATCACTAAAATGCTTGATGTTTGCAAGAAAATGTTTGCTAATGGGCTGTGGATTCTGGGTAAGAAAACAAAGGAAAATCAAAATGGTCGCACTTTTCATACTTTTATTATTCATTCTTCAAAATTATTATTACATGCTCTTGAAACTGCTAAAAAAATGAGGTGCTGTTTATTTATGTAGCACCTTTAATTTTTGAAGAACCTAAGGATATTTAGTCAAATAAAGGCTTCCTGTATGTTCCCATGAAATTTATTTATTCTATCTTTTATGTTTTGAAGGGAAATGTTGCATGATATCAGCACCGCAGTGCAACATGCAGTGAGTTTTGAAATACTCTATTATAATGCAGCTAGTTGTCATATATGGAAAATAAAGATGTCTTCCTCATCCACCAAAATCTGATCCTGACATAAAAAGTACCCTGGGGCTCAATGCCTCTTATTCTTGTTCTGTTATCTCTTTCCCTTCATACCAACTTCTGTCACCCCTAATTCTTCACTTCTCTTCCCATCCGTGTGTTTTGTCCACCACGGCTATGTTCTCTTCCATCATCCTTGATTGCTGTCTCTCTAACAACTATAATTTAGCTCTATTCTTTCCTCTTAGCATCCTCACTAGATGTGCCCTTACAGTAAAATAACCTCCAATGAAATTAAAGACTTTAATGTAAGAACTACAATAAAACCATGATGGCATAGAAAGACTATATGGACATTTAAAAAAAAAAATCTTGGAAGAAAGAAAACCTTCTTAAAACCATCATTAAACCAGAAGCCAAAGGTCAAGAATTAATAAATTTGATTAAATAAAAACTTTAATTTCCATTTCCAATATATATGACAAAAAGAATCAATATAAACAGACCAATACTACAATAGAAAAATAACCAAAGGTCAGAACACAGTGAAACAGAAGAAGTATGAATATCTTACAAACATGAGAAATTGCACATTCTTACTCATATTTTAATATTTGCAGCTCTGCCATGTGACTGGCAAGATTTAAAAAAACTGATTAATTTGAAAAACTGATGCTGAAGGCTTCAAGAATCTTAATGTCATGCTAGTGGTGGGGGAAATTGAACTGGTACCCTCTCTGGAATTTAATTAATCGTCAATATTGAATTTGTATTTAAAAGAACATGTCTTTTCCACTTTTAGGAGTTTATCCTAGAGATACACTTGTACTTACAAACAAATATATAGTGGGTGATTTTTTTTTTTTTTTAAGAGAAGAGAGAAAGAACGATTGGAGGCAGGGACAGAGTGAGAAGGGGGGAGGGGCAAAGGGAGAAAGAGAGAATTTTAAATAGGCTTCACACCCAGTGTGCAGCCCAATATGGGGCTCAATCTCACCACCCTGAGATCATGACTGAGCCAAAATCAAGAGCTGGACACTTAACTAACTGAGCCACCCTTATATAATTGGGTAATATTTTAATTCCAGCATTATTTTTCCCAGCAGAAAAACAACCAACCAACAAATCCATCATCATTTGAACTTAAATATATTACGAAATATTCATAAAATGAAATGTTACATGGCTATTAAAAAGATAGAAGTAGATCTCTATATGCTGATATGAAAAAGTCTTTGGTAACTATTATTAAATGATAACATCAAAGAACAGTGTATTAATCATGTGTTTTATTTTCTGTACCTTATGATACTTGACATTTAAGAATATTTCCAACTGGAGAGAGACTGTGCCTTCTGAGGCTAGCAAATTTTTAGGAATAACAGAGTCAGACATGCATTCGATATGCAAACTAACCAATGAAGAGACATACTGTTCCACCTGGCCTGCGTACCCCAGGGTGGCAATATTCCTCCACCTTAATCCTTCCTAGGGCCAAGTGCCAGGTAACTAGAGATCATCTTTATAGATCAAAACCCATAGAAATTAGTCAAACTCACCAATCCTAAACAATTTACCCTGCCCTCCCTGGCCTTTCCTGGGACAATCTCAGTAAAGATAGTGACTTGGGTGTTCCCCCATGTCTGCTTTCTGCTTCCTGACCAAAACTCTGGTGTTCCTCTTATAACCTGGAATGAGGAGCCATGACTCTCATTTCTAGGGAAACCATGGGTAATATTAAACTTTTCTTTCAATGGCAGTGACCTCTCTGTGTACTTACTTAGTCACCTTTTATATTTTTATAAGATTTTATTTATTTATTCATGAGACACACAGAGAGAGAGAGAGAGAGAGAGAGGAAGAGAGAGAAGCAGGCTCCACGCAGGGAGCCTGACATGGGACTCGATCCCAGGACTCCTGGATCACGGCCTGGGCTGAAGGCGGCGCTAAACCGCTGATCCACCTGGGCTGCCCTGGTCACCTTTATAAATTAAGACCTAGCACAAAATAGAATAATGTGTAAAGTATGCTCTTATTTATGGAAAAAATGAGTATATATATGATGGACAGATGGACAGCTTCAGGAAGGGTATGAGACAGAATTTTGGAGAATGAAAATAGAAAACTGGGGTGGGGCAAAGAATGCTCTTACTAAGTGATATTTTGGAGAATTTAATTTTTTTTTATGTATTGCTTTCCTAATGGTAAAAGAACAATATAAAGATGACTCTGATTGCTATGTGGGGAACACACTGGAGAAGGTGGAATAGAAGAGTGAGATCAGTTAGGAAAATTAATAGTGCTCCCAGTGGTGATGACCGTATAGCAGACAAGGAAGAAAATGATAAGTAGGAAAATGGATAGGCTAGTATAGAATTAGTATAGAACACATAGCACTTGATAGAATTTTGGTGACAAGGAAGAAAGGAATTGAGAATTGCTGAGGGTTCTAAGCCAACCAACTGAATAAACTGGAGTGCTACTCACAAAAATGGGGAAAATGTGAGGGGGCAGTGTTATAGGAGATACTTAGACAATTCTACTTAAAGGCTGAGGAGTTTGCATTTGGAGAGGTGCCAGGATTTAATTTTTTCTCTCCGGGAAAGAATGAATTGATAAATGCTCTCCATTGCCTCTAACATGGGATACTATAGTCATGTCAGCTCTTTCGGGAAGATAATTTAGATCTGATTTAGAAAAAGAGAAAAGAGAACATTCTACAATATTCATATATCTCCTTCTGGCTGAAAAATATATACAATTTTTAGAATGTGATATTTCTATTAGAGTACTGGTAATTTTTTTAGTGCTTTAAAAGAGAAAAAAATGTTCTAATTGATTTTCTCCCAGTTTTATTGAGGTATGACTGACATACAAAAATTATATATATTTAAAATGTAAAACAAGATGTTTTGATATATGTATTTATTGCGTTTAATTGTCTTTCACCATTGTTACTCAGCTAGGCTATGAAAGGGCAATGGGATCATGGGCAGAAACAGTTTCTTTTTGAAGCAAGTACTAGCTCATTCCAGAGCTTGGCCAAGGAAAACTCTCTACTTTCCTTATCTAAGAAGGAATGAACTCACATTATAAGGGCCAATTGAATTCAAAGAATATACTGTAAGAGTTGTTATTTCATAGTATAAAACAGAAGTAGAAAGTAAAGGGAAAATTCTAGCCTAGATTGATTCATATTATTTCACTACCCTAAAGCAGCAGATTGAGGTATTATATTACTTGTAATAACTGATAAAGAACATAGTTGTGTATCCACATGCAATATATATTCAACTTTTAGAGGACAATAATAAAATGGCGAGCCCACTAGTGACTTAATAAACAGAATATCTGCAGCAATAAGTTTCCTTTGTGCTTTCCCTCAGTCCCAGTCCCCTGGTTTATATCCCTCCACAAAGTATTCCCTATCCTGAATTTCTCCTAACTTTCCTTTACATTTCTCCATTTATGTTTTGACCCTAACTTAAAGAACATCATGCTTAGTTTTATCCTTTTTTTTTTTTTAAATAAGTGTATACTGTGCTATTCATTTGTGGCTTGCTTATTTTTAATCAATAACATTTTTAGGATTCACCCACACTTATATGTTTACCTCTCATTAACACAGCTCTACCACTCTAGAATATTGTTATAGAATATATTAATATTATTTTTCTTTACTAGTGTTAACAGAAATTTGGGTGGTTTCAGTTGTTTCAGAGTTAGGAACAATGACCTTAGGAACTTTCTTATATGCGTTTGTTGGTGGTTATATACAAGAGAAAAGGTGGAATTTCTAGGTCTAGAATTTGCATGTATCCAACTTGATTCAATAAGTAGGTTCTACATTTCTACCAGTAGTACATGAGCTACTGTTATTCTCTATCCTTATCAATACTTGTTACTATTAAATTCTAGAAATTTTTGCCTATGTTTGTATGACATACCTAATTATGACTTTAATTTGAATTTTTCCAGTCATTTTTTGGCCAGTTTTGCTATTAAATTGTCCTATTAATTAGTATCTTATTTTTGCAACATCTGAGACATAGCTATTTGTCATTTTTATATGTCACAAATGTTTTACAAATTATAGCTTGTTTTATGATTTTCTATAGAGCCTTTTAAGAAAGACATTCTCAACTGTAGAAAAATCAAGCTTACTGATTTTTAAAATATATGTTAAAGATTTGGAATTTCACTGAGATAGTCTCCTATCTATTCTTCTAAAGCTTTAAATGTTTGCCCTCCTCTGAAATCATAGAAAAATATATGTTCCCTAAACTTTACCATTTTACCTTTTTTAGCAATTTAATTCAACTAGAATTGATTTTTGTATATCGAGATTCTGTGGGGTTTTTTTTCCCATTATGGCAAATCAATTTTCTCAGAATCTTTTAGTAAATCATACCCATCTATTTTTCCATTGTTCTCTGTTGTGATTCCTGTACTGACACTATAAATGATACCATGCATTCTTCATTACTCTAAGTTTTGTAATGTCTTATCTAGAAGAGCAATTCACTCTTTTTCTTCTCCAAAATAAATAAAAACCCACTGGGCTTTTTACTGGAACTGTATTGAATATATATGTAATGATTATATGTATTACTTATTATTATAAATATAAATATTACTTATTATTATGTATACATACGTACAAATTTGGGGGGGAGAATAGAAGAATTAGACATCTTTATTATATTGAATATCCCTGTCAAGAACATTATATTTTCTTAAGATATTTAAATAAAGCTTTATAATTTTCCTCATATATAATTTTTCTGAATTTATTATATACTTATTTGTAGTATACATATTTATGTAATATTTATTACACTTAGTTACAATATTTATATAATATTTAAGGGTGTTTTACATATTTGTGATATTTTAAATTGCATTTTATAAAACTTAGGCATGAATATATAGAAATGCAATTTGATATATAGAAATGAATATATAGAAATGTCAATTTCAGATATTGACATTCAGCAAACGAAGTATTCCATCTTATTCTATTAATGTTTCTGTATATTCTCTTAAGTTTTCCAGGAAGCCAACCCATGAGTTTTGTTTCTTCTAAGCAAATCCATATAATTTTTTTCTTTTTAATCTTACTGCAGTAGCTAGGAACTCTGTCTACCACCATGATGAATGACGTGGTGAAAAGTTTAGCATTTCCCAACCGTTGACTATGCATCTGTTTTTACATGTTACTCATAAGGTTCCTCCTAGAACCTTTTGCTAAATCTCTTTATCATAGTTAGATGTTTAACTGTATTGAATGCCTTTAGTATCCTATTGAGATGGTCACACATATTGTTTCAGTTTAATTTAATTTAATTTAATTAATTAATTATTTATTTTTTTAAAGATTTTATTTATTGATGAGAGACACAGAGACTGAGAGAGAGGCAGAGAGAAACACAGGCAGAGGGAGAAGCAGGCTGCATGCAGGGAGCCCGACGTGGGACTCAATCCCGGGTCTCCAGGATCAGGCCTTGGGCTGAAGGCAGGCACTAAACCGCTGACCACCCAGGGATCCCCTCAGTTTAATTTTAAATTCCCTTGCCTTGTCCCATTTATTTTTCATAAAGGCATATTTCCTTTCACTTCGTCGTAGGTTAGTTCAAAGTTATCTGGAATTTTATCTTTCTTGTGTTAATCTTGTGGTTCTCCCTCTCTTTCTAAAGTTCTCTTTAAGTGATTTTGTATTTTCTTTGATTTTCTCCCTGTAGAGTTTTACCATAGGCTTGTATAGATTTTATTTTTTCATTTATTTATTTTGTAAGATCCTGGTTCTTATAAGTTCTATCTTCCTCAAGTTATGTGGGGGTATTTTAATTAAAGCCCTTCCCTCTTTCATGGACATTGTTAAGTTCTTTTCTTAAATACAAAAATTTCTTAAATTATATTTACAGTGCATTTTTCAGTTATCAATCTAGCTGGTAAGCTATGGTCATTGGCCTTTGCAGATGGGAAACTATTTGCAAGCCCTTTATTTTTGTTGAAAGCAGCAAAGAAGTAAACAAATTGGAAAAAAAAAAAAGCCTTTTCCTGATGGGAAGGTAAAATTCGGATTGTAATTCATTTCTTCTTTTTCAACTACAACCATGTTCATATAATGGCAACTTGTTAAATCTTTAAGTCTTTATGTCTTTTTCTTAGGGTCAGAATATTTCCATTTATGAAGATACTTTGTCGTCATTTGACTGGATTTCAGGCACTGGTTGCCAGCAGGTTCCTGATTCTCACTCACAACTTATTCCTGCTCCCAGACATCACCCCTTCAGATCATATTTCCACTTAGTCCAGTGATTTAAAATAAATGTGTATCAGAAAATGGCTCTCCTGCTTAAAGGGCTGCTTACAAATATTAACTGCTAGGACTATATGATCTGGTCCTGCATACTCACCCTGTTCTACACCTACTTCATTTACTATACACAATAATCTTCATTCTGAACTTCAAATTTGCCAACTTTGATCACATCAAGCTCTTGTACAAGCTTTTCTCTCATTTGGGAATGGAATAAATATCTTCAAAAAAAAACAAATTTAAGCTCAAAATTCTGGTTTAAAGGAAAACAATGCTGATCATTCTATATACAGTCGAGTCTACACTATATAGAGAGCTAATGAGAACAAGAGCCTGATCATGGGGCTATATCTTGCTATATATCCTGCTGTATCCACAGGGTTGAGTGCAGTGACTGCCATTGTAGGTGCTCAATCCTTATTTACTGACTGAATAAATGAAGAAATGATTGAATAAATACATATCTAACTGAGAATACTTGATACTTAGAAACTGAGACAAGAAGGCAACTAAGGGTACTGAAGACAATCTCTGCTATTTTCCTCCAGTTTTGGTTTTCCAGCTTTAACCAGTTGTTAACCTTGCAGAATATCTCCTCCTCAAGCATTCATCAACTCTCTGGCAACCTGGTCACACTATAAGCTTTGCCCCTCTAAACTGGTTGCTAGTAGCAGAATATTCCATAACTCTCTTATATTTATCTCCCTTAATTCCACATTATTCCTGAGAAAAGTAGAAATATATGTCATCAGGAAGCATTCTCTCTCTTTTTTTAAGATTTTTATTTATTTACTCATGAGAGACAGAGAGAGAGAGAGAGAGAGAGAGAGGCAGAGACACAGGCAGAGAGAGAAGCAGGCTCCATGCAGGGAGCCTGATGTGGGACTTGATCCCGGGACTCCAGGACCATGCCCTGGGCCTAAGGCAGGCGCCCAACCGCTGAGCCACCCAGGCATCCCAGGAAGCATTCTCTTTTAGTTTAATTCAAATAACATCTGCATATATTTTTTAACATAAGTAGTATGCAATTGGTGTTAATCCATATTTTAAGTTCTGATGGGGTTTTCTTTTTAACATTTTATTTATTTATGTTTAAGGTCTTAAATGTCTGGATGGGGGATGCATATAAGTCTATATTTAAGGGCATCTGGACCTGGAGATTTTCATTTGATTGGAGGAAACATTCAATCTATATTCTAGATTATCTACAGTTTGACAGAACCAGAGTAAACCATGAACACACATTTCTCATTCTTTTGAAGCTTATTACTTTAATAGATACACTTCAATTGCACTGTTAATTTTTAATGAACTGTAGTTTCTTATCTTTCTAATAGAACATTGCCCTTGAAAATGCCTTTACACTCTTGGAATAATCAAGATAAAGATACTTTTCCTTCCTTTTGAATATTTTAAGGTTAGCTGTGGTCCTTAGATACACCTTGAACTTGTTTTGTGTTGATTTTGTGGTTGATAGTTTGATTACCAGACAAAAGATTTATTGTTGCCTAAGTGCTAAGCTTCTAAAAATACTTAACTAAGCATTCAACCAATATAATTTTGTACCCTTGAAAGCCTTCTGTAATTAGATATAGGTCAACTATATTCTTGGAAAGGCATCCTCACTCTTTACCATTTCCCTGCATAAATGAATTATAAATTAGAATTGCTGTTATTACCATTTTACTCTGGCAATTATTCCAATTTTACCACAGCAATCAGTTCCATCACAGTTCAAACTTAATCTATACAAAAAAATTTACCTTAATTCAACCTAAATCATATAATTATTTTTAATTATTAAATAAGTCCAGGAGCAATGAGGAGGATTGCTACTGTGAACTTAAATTGAAGCCATGATGAATTCACTGAATGAGAAGTTATGAAAATATTCAGAGAGACTGAGCATGGTACATTATTAGTCTATTAATATAAGTAAAAACAAAGCAGATTTTAAAAAAATCAGCAGTGATGAAAGTGTATGTGTCATTTATATGCACTATTTTGAAGACCTGAAACACTAAAACAAAATTGGTTCATGAGGTATGATACTTTCTTACCAGAGAAGGCAGGAAGACATATACTCCTGTATAGTAATAGAGTTTGATTGTGAAACCTAGATCTGACCTCAATAGGTTTGTTCCTTTTATTTTCTAGGAATTAAATGATTTTAACTATTTTAAAATTAGAATTAATTTTGAAAATATTCTCTAAAATGTCAAACAATTCCATAAATCAAGTTAAAAATTGGAATTGATGAAAACATATGACAGCTAATTTATTGAGGTAGTTTTTCTCAGTATCTATATAAATTAATGTGATATAGTCCATGTTAGCATTTTTGAGATATTTCTATGACCACAGTTGGCACCTATTAATACTTGCCTTTGGAACATTACAAAGTTTATCTTGTTCACACATAAATCATTGAGGACTTACTCATTTACTGAACTGAACATAAATTCTCTTATTAAAACATCTGTCTGCCAAATACAAATCATGGGATTTTCATAAGTAGCTTTATGGAACACCGTATTGCACTTTGCACAGGAGTGTTGAACACATCACACTCAATACACTTTCAGTGTCATATATGGAATGTAAAGAGGGATCCTCAAATAGCCTGACAGCCCTGCTTCAAATGATTCCAATGAAAAAATTAATTTGACTGTACAAAGAACAACTAATCACAAAAGGTATGCACACTAATGTCATTTAAACTTCTAAGAGAAAAACACAAAAAGAGCTGAGGTTTATAAACTACTCATAGTGTAAGAGGATTTATTTACTACATATAGGGAAAGAAGAAATGGGTGGGAGGGCCTCCTCTAGTGATTGGGTAGATGAGGTAATATTAATGGACTCCAGAGAGAAAATATAATTATACAACATCTACCTTTCAAGGAGAATGACTTGCAAATGGAAAGTTTATCCCATACATCATAAAGCAGAATTAAAATGCCAGTCAAATATACCTCCAGGTACTGAAACAACTTGCAAATATAAATGTTTATACACTGAATAATCATGGAGAATGGGGAAACAAAATGTTTGGATTACCTCAAACATTCTAATGCAGTCTCAGACTGAATTCTGAGCAAATAGCATCCATTCTAATTCACATTTTTCAGATCACATTTGAAAAAGTTTGGTTGTTGGGGCCAAAGTTAAATAATAAATGATGAACTGCATTAGTCCAGAAGAGAAAAAATGATAGAACATTGAGAAATCATATGATATGAGACTAGAAATTACTGAAACTTGGCTTGAAAATACTTAGTACAGGTTTAATTATCCTTAAAGAAATGAAAGGTTTGTATGTAGAAAACAATTACACTAAATCAGAGAAGATGTAGTTGGACATTTCAGCATAACAGCACTATAACTCTTATAGTATTTGAAAAATGTAATTGGCTGCCTTATGAGGTAGTAAAATCCACATCAAATCTTTAAGCAGAGTCTGGATGACCACCTGTCAAAGGTACTTTAGAGTTCTGAATTAGGTGGAATGTTTAGCTATACAACTGCTAAGTACTCACCAATTTATGAATGTCATTTGCAGTATATTACACTTGTAAGCGAATACATTTGTATCATATTACACTTGAAATACGACCAACATCATATACTAGTAAAATGTCTTTCAATCAAATGTTTTTAAGAAGCATTTTAGCAACAAAATTATTCCTTCTTATTTGAAAAAGGGTACTTTAAAAGATCTGAATATGTGACAATTATTAGTCTACCTCTTAGTTTTATGTAAAACAATAGAATGCAGAAGTTGTAGATTTTAGGAGAACCTCTTCATTTAATAAGAAACCTCTTTAAAATGTCCAATACAAGGAAAAAAATTAAACTTTATTTCCTTAACTTAGAAAACAAAAAATATATATCATTAAAATATTTCACTGTTTAAAAATTCAAATTATTCTTGACAATCTGCATATTAAAATGTCATTCCCTGACTGTCTCTTTAAAAAATTTCTTTCTTAAAAAAGATTTATTTACTCATTTTGAGAGAGAGAGAGAGAGAGGGACAGTGAGAAGGAGAAAGAGAGAGAGTGTGTGTGTGGTGGAAAGGGACAGAGGAGAGAAAGAATCTCAAGCAGACTCCCCGCTGAGATTGAAGCCTGATGCAAGGGGCTGGATCCCAGGACCCTGATATCATGACCTGAGTAGAAACCAAGAGTCAGCCGCTTAACTGACTGAGCTACCCAGGCACCCTTAAAAAATTTCTTTTTAATAGTGCCCTGCTTTCAAAATTGTCAGAAGGTTTAATAAAGCATGCCAAATTCTTTTCCTAATACATCTTTACTATCACAAAAAAAACCCAAGTTCCTAACAATCTATTGCCATCTTCCAAATCTTTATGCTTGCCTTTTAATTTTCCAATTAACTTATGCTAAATAATTTGTTTTTGCTTTTAGTAAAATCAGAAATTAAAAAAATAAGCAACACTACCAGTAACTTCACATACTTCTATTAGTTCTTGCTTTCAAAAATATACTAAATACGAAGAAATATTAATGACTCAAGATAATTTTATGAAAAAAAGCTGCTGGTTTTGCTCTGCAAGAAGAATTTCTGTGATATATACACACTGCTGGTACCCATGGGGAAAAGATAGCATTTTAACACAAGCATGAAGTTTATACATCAGCCTGAAGCCAAAACAAATAGATGTCTTTTTTTTTTTTTTCCTTAACAGAAAATTCACAGTGAGAGTTAAGGGGAAAGGCCACATACGTGAACATTAGCAAGTTCCTATTTACTATAGCTACTTCTCATGGTCCACTAGAGACCTGTCTCTGCCTATAAGAGCAGGAAGAAAATGAGGGCTAGCTGCCTTAGGGAAGATAGCAGGGACATGGCTCCCTGCAACAGTTCTTATAGTTTGGGAGTATCTAATTTCCAGGTACATGGTACTGTACTTCAAGGCATGATCAGGAAGGATGAGTGGTTGTTTATTTTCCCAACTAGTAACTACTCCTTAGGAATCATAATGCTGAAGAAGTATTTTTGTTCTTTCCTAGATTCAAACTACTCTCTCCTACCACAGCGGAGAAGGGGCATGTTGTTCCTCTTTAATCTTCTATGCTTTTCATCCCTTTGTCTTTCTTCTTTTCATTCTTGCTTTCTCTATAATCTAAGTGGCTTGGATTCTTATTGTAAGGTTTGAAGACTCCCATATTTTGGAATATAGTTCATGTTTTACAACTATCAAATTAAAAAACTGAAGCTATTTGGGCCTGGATTTAATCACTTACTGGCTTTGATTCGTTATTTCTTTGGGCCTCTAGAAACTAGGGCATGATCCACTGGTTACAGCAGTATGCAGACAAAGAAAAGATTTACAACTTTTCCCCAATTATGACATTCTTCTAGCTTCTAGGAGTTACACAAATCACATTGTTTCTCTCTCATTTGTCAAAACTGTAGTTTTTTCATACTGTGTGTCTCTTATGTGTCAACTGCAGTTTATTCTAAATGATGGCCCTGTTGGTAGAAATGTTGTAAAGGTTTACTCTTAAATAGTAAAAAGCATACAGGAATTTAGGAAGATATTTATCATTACTGATATAAATGAAATTACTATCAAGTGCAAGATTGGCTTTAATATTTTTAGTTAGTGATTATTCTGTGCACAAACACACTGCTTTGGTTTTATTGGAACCAGATTGTGTGACTGCAGGCAAGCAGCTTATCCTCACCCAGATGAAGAAATGAACGTGTTGGTCTAGATGATTTTTAATGTATTTTCTATCTTAGTAATTCTATTATCCTATGACTTCTGGAATAGGCTACATATGAGATACTTAAAATATATTATAAATACTCTAATAGTGTTGAAGAATTTTTAAGTCAGATTTTTAGTTGTGTGACTTTATTCATAACTGGGAATCAAGAAAAATCTCAATCACATGCTTTAAGGAAAACTCTGAGTGAGTTCCTACAGATGGTCCTATTTGTACACAACACCGGCACAACAGATTTATAAAAAATAAAATTTTAACAGCTATAAATATAATTCTCTAGTCACCATTGCATTATTCTCTAGATTATAGGAAACAAATCCTATGAACATTAATCACTGCTTCTGAAGTAATCAAATGAAACACCTGGAAAATGTTAATTTGTAAAGTTATCCAGCTCTAGGGGGCACTGCTGTACTGTGCATCATGTTTGGTTTATTGACGAAGGCTTAAGCAAGATTTCATTAAGGAGTTCTGCAGGTTTCAGATACAGAAAAAGCACATAAACTATTTATAATCAATTTAAACTTTGAGAAAATTAGGTAACTGTGTAAAATATTTATATGCAGTTTTTGGAAATGAATGTTTCTTTTGTTGGTAAGAATATCTGTCTTTCTGCAGCAACTAACTATGGTTGTGGATAGGAGTGTTTTTATTAACTTTTACTGTCAAGGTCTAATGAAGGACAATATATGTTACTGTTATGGAATTATTGAAAGTATTCTGCCTTAAAATTCAAAATAAAAAACAAAAATGGCACAGTTGGTTTCCGGAGACTGTAATCTTGTAATTAGCTCTGCTATTGCTATATTCAGTTAATCTCTGATCAGAAGGCTCTGTAATATTATATAAACTCTATGACTTAAGGCATCTTTTAAAAATGAAGAACCTCAAAAACAGTGACAGTTCGAAATAATCCCAAAGGTAAGTTACCACATTTATAGTACTAAACTATGGGAAATGAGGACTGTCAAGGTGAGAGTCAAATACAAAAGTCAAGATCAGCAGTCTCACAGATTTTAAAAGTATATTTAAAAATATATCTTGAGAAATTAATTTTATCATTTAAACTATTAATTATATGGATTATGAATACTCAATAAAATCTGTAAATTAAAACTATTATATATGGATTATGAATACTCAATAAAATCTGTAAATTCAATGAAACCCCAAGTCAGGATATGCAAGTATTTATATTGAAGGTTAACAGAAATTTTAAAACCTATATGCAAGTTTAGGTCAACTATCTCTCACTGTTAAAGCATTAAGAAAAGTTAATTTGACATTTTCAAGCCAAACAGAGGTGACTTCCAATAGGCAAAAATCTTTTAAGTTAAAATTGGGGTTCTATTTAGACTAAGGTAACATCTGGTCATTATCTAGTACGTGGATAGATCATAAAAGCAATAATATACAACCATATGAATAATATGGATTTTTTCCATTAATCACTGATCATATATGGCTTAACTGTCAATATAGACTGATTAATAGTAATATAGAATAAGAAAGGAAGGATTCAGGAGGCCAATATAGCAGATTGAGTGGGGATTTTGCACAATAATCCTGATTTAAGGCACTGACCTTGAATATAGTATAGAGGGGACATTTCTGAGACATATTTAGGAGATATAGTTGATGGTATTTACTGACTGCATAAAAGGACAAGGATGAGAAAATGGATTATGATTGTACATGATAATGGACATATTTATTAACTAAGGCATATATTTCTATCTTGATGTCTGGGTTGGCACACAAACTTGTACTTCTAAAAATCAGTAAGATGCAATATGAAATAAATGAACCCATCATATACACTGCCTCATTCAATTTATTTCAATTAGCCAATTGGCGGATAGAGATTGGGATTGCCCACCTGTATAGACTGACTTGGAGAGTAATAAACTGATAATCATTTTTAGTGAAGATTTTGGAACAGGGTTTAAAAGATACTCAAACAGCAATTCTGCAATGGCCTCTCTTTTCCATGTCTGATGCTTCCAATTTGGAGGAAATCTGTATGTTCTCACAGAAATCCAACATTTAAAGCAAAGTGAAGGGCAGCCCGGGTGGCTCAGCGGTTTAGCGCCGCCTTCAGCCCAGGGTGTGATCCTGGAGACTCGGGATTGAGTCCCACGTCTGGCTCCCTGCATGGAGCCTGCTTCTCCCTCTGCCTTTGTCTCTGCCTCTCTCCCTTGTGCTCTGTGTCTCTCATGAATAATTGCATAAAATCTTAAAAAAAATAAAGCAAAGTGAAGAAAAAGCCCTAGTGAAATATAAAAAAATCATTTTATACTTAGAATAGGTATTAATACTAATTTAAAAACCTGATCTACAATCAAATTAGAATCAATATCTAGACATGTGAGTGAATATGCCTGTAGATGACTCCATTCCAGTTGCCGGCCGCAAGTCTCCCTTTCTAAATACTAGGAGGAACGAGCTACTGTTGTTGTATTCTGTTGGAATTTCTGACCCATAAAATTCTTAAACATGCTAAGTGATTGTTCCACACTGGCATGTCCTGGGGGTGAACTTACTGAGCCATACTAACTTGAACAACACCTGATCATCATCATCTTATTCCTGAGCTATTGAGAAAACTTTCTTTTGATCCGCTTTACTACCATTCAATCCATCAGTAAGTCTCTTGCTTCTACATTTTTAAGAATATCATAAATCCAATGATTTCTCACCATTTTCATGGGGACAAAAATAGATTTCCCAATTTTACTCTCATCTTACAATATGTTTACCACAGTAGCCAGAATCACATACATTTTGCATACACACACACACACACACACACAGACACACAATCATAACTCTTTACTGTTCAAAACTCTATCTTCTAGTCACTTAAAAGGAAATTAGAAGTCTTTAATGTGGACTATCAATTCTCCAGGAATTATCTGATCTCATATTCTATCACACATTTTATTGTCTACTTCTGCTCCAGTAACAGTTTTTATGTTACTGGAATGTACCAACTTCATTCTTGCTTAAGGACTTTTGTACTAGCAGGTTACTTTGCCTAAAATATAACTCCCAAAATATTTTCCTGGCTAGATCCCTCATTTGATTCATGTGTTTTCTCAAGCACTTCCTCTTCAGAAATACCTTTCTTACCCTAACTAAACTAATTATATAGGCAAGAGAAGAATCAATTTCCATGATTCCTTATTTTGCCTTTTACATATATGGCCTAACTCCAACAGTTAAGCCATATTCAGTTATTGGTTCACTGTTCATCTTCTCTACTAGAATATTAGTTATGTGATGGCAGGGACTTCATTTATTTCACAATGTATTCCCAGAGCCTAGAACACATCCTGAAACCCAGTGAGTGCTCTGAAATATTTATAGAATGAATGGACAAACGAATGAATAAATGGATGATGAATCTGCCTGGGGAAGAGTTTGTCATCTCTGGTCTCTTAGAAGGAGCTAATAAGCTGTGAAATAATAGTTCTACCTTATAGCAGCTGTATGCTTTTGGATATGCTTATCTAAACTTCTCTTACTTCACTTTTCTCATCTGTTAAGATGGAGAAATAATAATGTTCCACATACATAATTTCAATACAAACATGGTATTTAGCGCTCTGTTAGTAATATAGTGGGATCTGAACAAATGTGACTCTCCTTTCCCAGTTAGATTCATAGCCTATACATCCCAGTTAAACCTGGCTACATCTCAGATGTCTTACCTCTACAACTGCTCTAACTCAAATCCTGGAATACTGGGAAATGGCAAAGGAGAACATTACAGGCCTTGCCAAAGGGCGTGAATTTTATCCTGAAGTCAAGATGGAGTTGAAGGAGTTTAAACTTTAATATAAATAGAAATACTCAGGTAACTATGGCTAAATGTGACAAAGGCAAATATTAAAAATTGGAACCACTTCTAGCTGCTCTGCTTTGCATTAATATTGTGGAATCTTCAAAAAAGAAAAACGTGTTATATATGAATAAGGGATTTTTGAAATGGAAAACAATCTTAAATCATCTTGTCCATCATACTGTCAAAGCAGGTTTTAATATGCTGTTTGATTTGAGATCTATAAATATAAAAGGAAATATAATATTTTATTACCACTTTATCATTTTGGGAACAAGATTTAATATGTGTATCATTTGACATTTTTTAAAGTAAGCTCAACATCCAACAGGGGGCTTGAATTCACTACTCCAGGATCAAGAGTCACATACTCTACCAATTGAACCAGACAAGTACCCCTCATTTGACATTATTAGTACCTTCACACTTATATATAGGCCCAACTTTGATTAAATATTACCATCACACATTTCTTCTCCCTTCCCTTATATTCCCTTTCACTATTATTTATATTTCCGTGGGAAATATCAGAAAGGGAGACAGAACAGGAAGACTCTGGGAAACGAACTAGGGGTGGTGGAAGGGGAGGAGGGCGGGGAGTGGGGGTGAATGGGTGACGGGCACTGAGGGGGCACTTGATGGGATGAGCACTGGGTGTTATTCTGTATGTTGGTAAATTGAACACCAATAAAAAATAAATTTATTATAAAAAAAGAAAAAATATTTCCATCAGTTTTTCATTGTTAAATTCTTCTTTATATGCTTACAATATTTTTTTCTAATTTTCTGTATTGTATATTAATACCATCTGGTACAAAATGGGAGTGTTTTCAGTGCAAAATCTAGAAATGTTGGAAGATTGATGAGATATGAAGAGCTTATAGAGAAAATGAGGCCTTGAACTTTGTTTTCATTTTTAAATAATTGAAAAAACAAAAGCTAGTGCCAAAGCTCAGTGATCAAATAGAAGTTAAAACTGTGTACATGAAGAGTAACACTGAAAAGCCAGACATTTTTTACTCTTACTTGCTTTAATTAAACCACTGCCTTTAGCTACTCATCCAATTACAGCCAGAAGGGGACTATGCAGTTGTTCTCCAATATCAGTCATAAAATAATCCATGTACCATTCAGAAAGTTTTGTTCAGAAACATGTTCATGTGATATGATTTTATATATCCTTATTTTCACACAAATAAAGCTTTTACAAAATATTAAAACTATGCCATATTTAATGCTTAGAATTTTATCATTTGAAAGTTTTAGCAATAATTACTAGAATGTAAAAATGAATGTGATATATATAACATAATGACAAGGACTGAATACTGTATATTCTTTTTTTAAGATTTATTTATTTATTCATTCATTCATTCATTCATTCATTCATGAGAGAAACAGAAGGAGAGAGATGGGCAGAGATGCAGGCAGAGGGAGAAGCAGGCTCCATGCAGGGAGCCTGATGTGGGACTCAATCCTGGGTCTCCAGGGTCATGCCCTAGGCTGAAGGCAGCGCTAAACTTCTGAGCCACCTGGGTTGCCCAAATGCTGTATATTCTTTAAACTATGTAATAAGTGAAATTAAATCATATTTCAGTATAGCTAATATATCATCAGAATAGCTAGCAAGAGGATTAGGTAACAAGAGGATTACCTTCAGAAATTCCATTATTTTCAGTGTTAGCAAAAGAGCAATGTAGAGGGATTGGCCCTTCTTGGATGTCATAAAATGATATGGCCACCAACAGTGCTCACAAATCTCCAAAATGCTAACCTATGTATTTTGAGTAGAAAATATGGCATCATTTTAAAAAGAATGTGATAATCTTGAATATCTTCCATACCTTGAACAATATATCTCAGGATTAATAATAGACTTGAAAAATACCATATTATCACAGCCGGTTTTATAGTGAACTTTTGGAATCTCCACTGCTGGTATGAGGCAATACCACTGAAAGTCCCATGGAATCAGTGACCATACTTGGGAAGCTCATCACTGAGTCCCAAATACTCAGCAGGAGCTTTAACAAATTTTTGAGTAATTGAATGAATGAATGAACTGATCTGTCCCCAAATAAGGATGAAAATCAAAGCATTCCTGGTAAACCAAACACTTGTGAAGAACACTATATCACTGATATATTAAATTCTGTTCCAGGAAGAACTATGAACAGTTGACGACCCTCCAAAGAGTCATCTTTCTCAGGTGCTTCCTAGACTGACAAATGTAAAAAGTAGATGGTACTCAGATCTTTGTATTTGTGTCACTGTTTACATAAGACACTTATATGTACCATTTAAGATCCTCTTATCTTTATCTGCTTCTAGGTGAGTGACCTGGTGTCACTCTTTCCAGTCCTAGATATTGCTGAACAAATTCTTCTCCCACCCTCCCTTGGAAGGACTGCCATGAGAGATAGTCATTTATTTGATTTCTAAGAATCCAGTGAGACTGAACCACCAGTTCAATGATTGCCAAGTAGTATCCGGCCTGCTAACACATCCCATATTTAAGCTCTATTTCACTCGTTTTCCCTCTCTTTGATCTTTGGAATTGCATTCTTTAAAAAAGTAGTAGCATATGAGAAATCCAGGCTGGTAAACCACCAAAATTTGCTTCTCTGTTGGTGACAGATGCTGATGTTATCCATTTTTACCCTGACACTTCGGCAAAAATCCTAGGAGTCATTCTTGTCTTCTTTTCTTCCTTAATCTGCTTGAAACTCAGTAGCTAAATCTGGCCATCATTTATTCTAAATAACATGCATTGACAAACTTTTTCTGTAAAGAGCTAGATAATAATATTTTAAGCTTTGTGGGCCATGTATTTCAGTCACAACTACACAATTTTGTGGTTACAAGCTTGAAAGTAGCCAAAGATAATACACAAATGATTGGGTGTGGCTATGTTCTAGTAACACTTTATTCATGAGCACTGAAATTAAAATTTCATTTAATTTGTATATATCACAAAATATTCTTCTTATTTAAAAAATATTTTGTTTATTTATTCATGAGAGACACAGAAAGAGGCAGAGACACAGGTAAAGGGAGAAGTAGGCTAGGCTCCCTGTGGGAGCCTGATGCAGGACTCAATCCCAGGACCCCAGGATCACGACCTGAACCAAAGGCAGACATTCAACCACTGAGCCACCCAGTGCCCCAAAATATATTCTTTTAAATAAAATTTCCAACTGTTCAAAAATGCCAAAAAATTTACTCCGTTCCTGTGCCTTGCAAGGTAGTGAGCTGAATTTTGCCTGTGGTTACCATTTGTTGACCTCCAACCTAGTTGCAAGGTGTCTGGAAAAGGAGGTCCCTCTCTTAGCTTCTGCCTTTAGTAAAAGCTCCACATTACTTTGTTTGACAGCTAGCTATATCTCTGCTTAGGCTGCTTCTCTGACTACTACGTATCTATGTATGTCCTCTTTTGTATCGAATATACCCAGTCCCTTCCCAAAAGACAGGGCACACAATCTCATCTAGTCAGTGCATCCAACTCAAAGTCATTGATTTTGGCTAATCATTGGACTAGCCAATAGCTAGTCCAATAGCACTGGACTAATATCCAGTCCTTATTACTCAATCTGCCTGTGGCTTCTTAAAGGTCTAGAGAGCTACAAATTCAAATGTGATTTCTATGCTTAGTAGTAATAACATACACAGAAAAATAAAAATAATATAAGCAGATGGAATAGGAACAGCATAATTGTACAAAATGCCCATGCAGAGCGAAGCATGGGAATGTAGCAATGACAAAAAGCAGCTAAGTCATTGATTGTGACACCTTCTGCCTGGCACTATAGAGAATTCCTTGATTAGACTGATTTTCTTGGAAAACAACCTTCCCATTCATTAGGTCTCACCCAGCTCTCTGGTCTTATCTGAAATAGGCTCTGGGTAGAGGAAGGCAGAGCTTTCACATAGTGCTTCATGTTGGTATAAATTTTGGGACCTAAATAAATAAATAAATAATAAATAAATAAATAAATAAATAAATAATAAATGAATGAAATTTTGGGACCAAGAGATATTTTATAGTTATAGGGGTTTGTTGTTTTTAATTCAGGCTTGTGGTTTTCTTGGCAATGTATTTCCATTAAAATTTAAAAAGCACTGATCTATTTGCATTTAGTCTGTTTGTAACAATATGAATTATGATCTTTCCTTGTCAAAGTTCTCAAGCTGGCTTTATTTTTTTGTTTTGTTTTGTTTTTCTTCTCCTCTTAAACCATTAGTGGCAGCTACTTAACTTAATGACACTACTTGATGTCATCTGAACAATATGGGTGTAAGACATAAAGCATCTTTTCAATTTATCTTTGCTCTATGGCCTAGTTCATATATTTTGCTAATATATCTTAATGAGCCTGTGTTTCTCTCAGCATTATATGTTCTTAATTATTTAGGGGGAGAGATTCTGGAATGGTCAGCTTTTCTAGACTTTAGAAGCTTCAATCATGTCAGATCTTTCAAGTACTCCTCAGCCAATAAAAGATAACTAATAAAAAAAAAGATAACTAATGCTCTTCCTAAAATTCATATGCCAGAAATCAGTTACTTTCCTTCAGCTCACATCTCATGGATGAGGCCTAGCTCAGTAGTCTTACCTAGATGCAAGAGTGGGTGGAGGGGATTGATTGAGCAAGTTTGTTCTTGGATGTGCAACTGTTTCTATGAGGCAATTCTATATTATGGAGGGGGTGCATAAACTGTTCTGTTGCAAAGCTAGTAGTGAATTTAACTTTTATTCTGAAAGCAATGGCAAGCATTTGGAAGGTGGCCATCCATTAATACCAAAAGCAGAGACTGAGAATAAAATATGTCTGAAACATAGCACAGTATGTAGAAGCCTCCAGGCACTGAAGTCTCACCTTATCTGTCTCACCAGTTTTGAACATATGAGAGTTTTTGTGAACCATCATTAATCATGAACACTACCATGAATGCTATTATTCCCAAATGAATGTTTCTACTTTTCATAATAACCACATGTGTTACATATTACCAGAACCTCAAATAGTAGCATTTGAAAAAGATTCATATTAAATTCTAACAGATACAATTATATTTCTATATGTAAAACCCAACTACACACATTTCACTGCAAAAATAAAATACCTTCTTTCTCTTGAATGTTTCATTTCCTAAGTATTAAAATAGACTTTAAAACATAAATATTGATATCTTTCAATTGTCAAGGAAAGTATGTAATGCACAAAGATGTGAATGAGACAGGAATAGAATACTGCAAAATTTCTACAGTGCAGGGAAATGAAAATATATTTTAGTTAAAAAGCTTATGCCAAATAAAAAAGTTAAATTGGAATGGAAATAAATACAATTTATAGTATAACAAAATCTAGAATTCTATATTTGTACTTTGCTCTTCAGTGTCTTTGTGTTTAGTTTTTATTTATTTTAGTGTATTCTTTTATTTTGTATGGGGAAAAAATTAGATACTTCTTAAAAAAAAGAGGGTAGTACATTTGAACTTATAATGGAAAAAATTATTCTTCTTAGATAACTATTCTCTTAGCTGATAGGGAATATGGTCAAAAAAACATATGTACAGATGGTTAATTATGATAGTTACCAAAATGGATGCACCTCCTGTGTCACTGTGTTAAGTGCATTGTTTATACACAATTTCATTCAATCTTCATGCCAACTCTATGATACTATTATTATTGTCCTTATTTTACAGGTAAAAAAACTGAAGTAGAGAGAGGTTAAATAACTATGAGAAGGTTATACTGACAATAAGAAGCAGAGCTGAACTCTGAAACTTGATAGTTCTGATTAATTCCTCTGCCATAAAAATATACCAGGTTAAATCAAACCCATTTCCAAAAAAGCTAGTAGTTAAGCTCTCTAGTTTGTCTGTGTAATAGAACAGAAGCAATGTTTTTATAGTGGAAGCATATTAACTGTATTTGTGATGAACTCTGTGCAATAGAAAAAAACATTTTAAATTACTTTTAGAGAAAGAATTGCCTTTAGTTTGTGAAATACTACAGTAGAACATTTAATTGTGAAAATACAGGCCCCAGGGCATGGTCCAGAAATTAAAAAAAAGAAAAAACAATATTATGAAAGTTAATTGTTCTTTTTAATATGATAGGGAAAAGTTATATTGAGTTTCTAGAGAGCCAGGGGTTAGGGGTTAGATTCTAGGGAGGACGCATAATTTCTATTAAGGTTGAGACTGAGGCCAAGAGCAGATCTTTAAGAAATGTCTGAGGTTGGCAGCTCCCACATTCGGGGCATATATATTTATAGCAGCAATGTCCACAATAGCCAAACTGTGGAAGGAGCCTCGGTGTCCATCAAAAGATGAATGGATAAAGAAGATGTGGTTTATGTATACAATGGAATATTACTCAGCCATTAGAGACGACAAATACCCACCATTTGCTTCAACGTGGATGGAACTGGAGGGTATTATGCTGAGTGAAGTAAGTCAATCGGAGAAGGACAAACAGTGTATGTTCTCATTCATTTGGGGAATATAAATAATAGTGAAAGGGAATATAAGGGAAGGGAGAAGAAATGTGTGGGAAATATCAGAAAGGGAGACAGAACATAAAGACTCCTAACTCTGGGAAACGAACTAGGGGTGGTGGAAGGTTAGGAGGGCAGGGGGTGGGGGTGAATGGATGACGGGCACTGAGGGGGGCACTTGACGGGATGAGCACTGGGTGTTATTCTGTATGTTGGTAAATTGAACACCAATAAAAAAAATTTATTAAAAAAAAAAGAAATGTCTGAGGTTGGAATGGTCAAGGGATTTTTAAGACCAAGGATGGGCAATGTTTTCATATTCTTGTATTGCTATGCTATTCTCTGAAATACCTGACCCCTTTTCCCTGAACTCCAACCCTCAAATTTTGTGTTCATAATTCTTTGGAAAACATTTAGGAAAAAAAGACTGTGATAACCTTTTATTTGAGGAAGAACAAATGACAATTACAACAATAGCTAGGCTAGTAATAATAAAGTGTATATTAGGAATTTGACACCATTAAGAGAATCTTTTAAAAGTATATATTAAATCATCAATCTCTTACAGCAACATTCCATAGCCAAGATTGTTATCATTATCATTGTTTATAATGAAGAATTAGGTCACAGAGATATTAAGTAGCACAACCAGCATTCAGTGTGTGGTTCCAGACCTACCGTTCTTCCCTTTCTACTTGTTTGCTCCAAGCTTTAGAATTAGAGTTTAAAAAAAAAAAAAAAAGAATTAGAGTTTAAGTAACATCAAGGTGTCAGTTCACTTGAAAAATTCAACTAAAAAGAGTTTAATAAAAGCTATGCATTTAAACACACCTTCCCTTGTAATCATGGGGAAGACAGAAGCAACATTCGTTGGACGTAAGTAATTTTCAGATACATCAGGAAATTAGAATTCCACAAAACTGCTCACTCTATTGCTGTACTTGAGGAGTGGCCAAATAATACATGTTATGTCCACAAATGTAATTAATTTCCTTAGATGTGTATAAAGTTGAAGACTTCAATTACACATTTATTAGTTCTAGAATAAAACACAGCTACTTGGGAATTTATGTGTCTATTCTTTGCCCACATTTATTAATAAATAAACTCTATTCATATAGATTAGGGATATCCTGCCATACCCAAATCATAAGAATTCTGATATATGTAATTAAGTCCACTATGGAATTCTAGAGAAGAAAATATTTTTAAATATTGTGAAATAGATTTAAGATATCAAAAATTTCAAAATAAATGAGGTGATAATTCGTCTTGGGTTTGAATAATTCAGAAATAAAAAAGACCTATTTCCAAGTGTGTGTGTGTGTGTGTGTGTGTGTGTGTATTTTTTATCCTACGTTTCCAAGAGAAATACAAATTAAAAGCAAAAACAAACCAAAATGTCTGATATATGGGAAACAAAGCTGTCTGAGAAGATACATACATTTTTCAAGTATACAAGTATATAATCTCAATATTTTCCTTCATGTAGAACTATGGAATTTGATTAAAATATAGCACAGCAAAAATAAATAAATAAATAAATAAAATATAGCTAAAACACTTTCTGTAGCATGAATTTATAAAGCAGTTTCCACTAAAGCCTTAATTCCAAATATTGCAGGATTAAAATATTTGACATGGCTGATTTCATCATCTTTTAAATACTTAATACATCTTCTATGTAAATCTATATATTTAAAGATTTTACTTATTTATTCAAGGGGGGGTGGAGAGAGAGAGAGAGAATGAATGAGCAGAGGGAGAGGGTCAAGCAGAGTTCTCACTGAGCAGGGAGCCTGACGTGAGAGGCTTGATCCCAGGATCCTGGGATCATGACCGGAGTGGAAGGCAGATGCGTAACTGACTGAGCCATCGTGCTGCCCGTAAATCTTCATATTTTAAGTGAAGTTTAATAAATGGTGTTAGGAAATCTAGATACCCACATGCAAAAGAATGAAACTGGACTCTTATCTGGTGTTAAAAAAAAATCAGTTTAAACTGGATTAAAAACTTAAATGGAAGACCTGAAACTATCATACTCCTAGAAGAAAACATAGGGAAAAGCTCTCTGACATTGACCTCAGTAATGTTTTTTTTTGGATGACACTGAAAACCTCAGGCAAAAAAAGGAAAAATTCAAAAGTGGGACTGTGACTATATTAAAAAAAAAAAAGGCTTCTGCAAAGCAAAGGAAGTTTCCATCAACAAAATGAAAATGCAACCCATGGACTGGAAGAAAACATCCATAAACCATATGTCTGATAAGAAGTTAATATTCAAAATATATAAGAAATTCATTTGGCCCAATAGCTAAAAGACAATCCAATTTAAAAATGGTCAAAGGAATACATTTTTTTCCAAAGAGGCATATAAATGGCCAACAGATATATGAAAAGAGGCTCAACAACAGTAATCATCAGAAAAATGCAAATTTCAACCATAATGAGGTATCACTTCATACATGTTAAAAAATGAAAGAAAAGAAAAGAATAGAAAAGAAAAGAAAGAAAGAAAAAAGAAATACAAGAAAGAAGAAAGAGAGAAAGAGAGAGGGAGGGAGGGAGGGAGGGAAGGAGGGAGGGAAAAAATGATAGCAAATACTGGCAGGGATATGAAGAAAAGAGAGCCCTATACACTGCTGTGGGAATGTAAATTGGTATAGCTACTAACAGAACACTGTATGGAGGTCACTCAAAAAACTAAAAAGAGAATTACCATATGATCCAGCATCCTTCTTTTGGGTATATATGCAAAGGAAATGAGATCAGTAACTTGAAGAGGTATCTGCGCTTCTGTACTCATTGAAGCATTATTCACAGCAGCCAAAACATGGAAACAATATAAATGTCCCTCAATGAATGGGTAAAGAAACTGTGGTATATATGCATAACAGAATATTAAGCCTCAAACAAGAAGGAGATCCTGACATTTGTGACAAAATGGATGAATGTAGAAGATCACTTATATAGAGAGATCAAAGAGTCAAATATATAGAAGCAGAGAGTTACCAGGTTCAAGAAGGTGAAGGGTGATGGGGAGATGTTGGCTAAAGGGTATAGAATTGAAGTTCTGTAGGACTAGAGTTGTGTAATTTATACAGTTTAGAGATCTAATATACAAAATGATGATCATAGTTAATAATACTGTATTAAATACTGGAGATTTGCTATGAGACTAGATTTCAGGTGGTCTCACCATTAGAACAAATGGTAACTATGTGAGGATATGGATATGTTAATGAGTTTGACTATGGTAGTCATTTCATTATGTATATGTATGTTAAATATTGTACACTGTAGACATATAAAATTTTATAAGATCTTTAAAAATAATAAAAATAGATTTTAAGGGTATAAATTAAATAGTAAGATTTTTAATTTTTAAAAAGATTTTATTTACTTATTTGAGAAAGAGACAGAGACAGTGCAAGAGACAGAGCACACAAATCAGGGGAATGGGGCAAGGGGAGAGGGAGAAGCAGGCTCCTTAATGAGCAGGGAGCTCTGATGACTCAGAGCTTGATCTCAGGACCCTGGGATCATGACCTGAGTTGAAGGCAGATGCTTGACTGACTGAGCCACCCAGATGCCCCAAGTAGTAAGATTTTAAAAATATTTTAACGCTGACAGAACATTTCCTACAAGGTGTCAAGTGGACAATGACACATATAACGAAAGTCATAAGGAATAAACCCATAGAAGATAACAGAAATGAAAAATGGAACCAAATACAATAATGAGAGAAGTGAAGCAACAATATATAGTAGAAAAGAAATAAATGCAAACACATATGAATCCATCAAACTGTCAACTCAGTTTTACTAGACTCTAAGTCTTAAACAATGAAAAATACAGAAATAAAATATTTATTATTTTGTTTATTTAATAATGTTGCTGTTGGCTGCCACTGTATGGTCTATTTTCACACAGCCTGGTAGATACTAACAAAATTTTCTGAAGGCAGGTCTCCTATGGTACTGTTCTTGTCATGGGAATCAGCAATTCATGGCATAAATTAGCTGTTTCAAAAACATTATACTAAGCTGGCAGTTGCAAAAGGTAGCCATGTCAAGGCATACTCAAAATAGAATTCCAACATCTATGATAAATTCGGCTTCATGTAGAAAGTCCTCTCTGCTTCAGTCTCAAATACACAAAATAGAATAAACATCAAACTACAATTTCAGCTCCTGTCCATAATCTGGTCTTCACATGTAAATGATGACCATGTCTCCAGGAGGCCAAGAGTATATCAATCTCACAGTACATTGTCATAGATAAGTATTTGAATGATTGAAACCTAGAGAAAATTGTAATCTACCTCATTTCTCTTGTTTCATTTTTAGGTATAATTTGACTATATTATTTGAATGAATAAAATGATGAACTTTGGACTCCCATTTCTGAGTAATCAAATTTTGCTTTTACATTTTGTTTTGAAGGTTCATATTATCTACTTGAAAATGATAGTGGATGCTTATTTTGTAAAAAGGAAAAAAATAGCACTGATGTATTACTAGAGCGTGAAACTCTATACCTTGGTCTTTTACTAATAAAACATTTATATCAGATATTTTATTAAAAGTAGGATTCTATATTGTGACCACAAATTTACAACAGCATGCTATATACTTTATAACTTACACTATTTTGAAGGCTAATAGTGTTTGATTTAATGATACTACAATGTCTTGTTGAGAGAATTTGTGAATAAAGAATTAAAAAGTGGAAAATGATCTCCGACAGTTTGGTTTTTTAAAATCATTTCTTCTGTTTGAATTCTTCTCGTCATTATACAACACATTACTTCAGAAATTGTAATTATTTAAGAGACAAGGTACAAATAATCTAGAGTATTACATGGAGAAATATTTGAATGTGTAATAAAGGTTAAGTCGGTTGTATATAAGACAGATTCATAAGTCAACAGAAATGGTATGTTGCTATAGCTATTTTTTCTCACTCAATGGTATGTTTTAAGATCTATCCATATAGATAGATATACATGTATTTCATTGTTTTCAACTGACTTGTAAGTAATTTCATTATATTTATCATCCCTTTAAATACCCATTTCCTTGCTTTCCAATGTTTTACTATTTTTAAGAAGGCTATTCAGAGTATCATCAGATCATATCTCTGTGCTTCTCTGCAGCAGAAAACTAGAGGGAGAAAACTGATTTAGCTGTTCCTGATGTCATATTATATTGATATCTGTCTATGGAGCCTAAAAGATCAGTCTTTCATATTCTGAGCAAAAGACATAAACCAATATATGATGATAGTAGTCCTGTGCCTGAGGTATATACTATTTACTTATTAAGGATATAGGTAAAGTAAATGTAGATGACTATTAAAATGTATAGGAGGGGTGCCTGGGTGGCTAAGTCAGTTGGGCCTCTGACTCATGGTTTTGGCTCAGATTATAATCCCAGGATTGTAAGAATGAGCCCCATGTTGGGCTCTGTTCTGATCAGGGAGACTGCTTAACATTCTCTCCTTCTTCTTCTGCCCCTCCTTTCTCTCTCTTTCTCAAAAAAAATACACATATGGGAAAAATAAAATAATATATATTATTAATTAATAATACATATTAGTCACAGATAGGATTTTTAAATACTTTACATTGATATGTGTTGACATTTGTGATAGGTGAATAACTCAAGAAACCGATATTTTCCAAGTGACAGTACAAAATTGTGCATGGGTAAGAGATCCAATCAAAATGGGAAAAAGAAAAATGGATTTTAATTTAACAGAATATAAGAGGTTCATTGGTCATCAGGTTTCACATTCCACATTGCAGCTAGCCTTTAAGAAACCATTACTTACCAAGTTTTGGTACAATATTGAAAAGAGTATTACTAATTAGCTAAAAAGGTTATTAAAATATTATTTTTTCTAAATACATATACATGAGGCCAGAATTTCTTCAACTATTTCAGCAGAATAATTATCGTACAGATTGAATACAGAAACACATGTAAGTATCCAGATGTCTTCATGAAGTCTGACAATAAATATATTTGCAAAAATGTGAAACATTGCCACTCTTTACATCATTTTTATTTGTTTTAATACATAGTTATTTTCCATAAATATATGCTATTCCATATTATATTAATATGTTATGAATTTGTATTTTTATTTTATGAGTTAAATAAATATATTTCAACTTCTTTAGTTTTTATTTCTAATATGGTAAATACTGATAAATATATTCTACATTAAAAAAGCTCTTTGTGGCCAACAACAGCATTCTTTTTAAGAGTGCAAAGACCAAAAAGTTTGAGGGTCACTCTACATAAGGCGTGAATCTAAAAAAAATTTCAAAATAAAAATTTGTGTGAATAAATAATCATAGTCAAATCAAAAGATACTTTATATAGCAAATTTTTTAGCATCTACTACTCTAAGCCTTGAGGAAATAGCAGTGAAAGAGATTTATAGAGTCCATGCCCACAAGAAGCACACATTATGGTAAAGAGAGTCCTAAAAGAAACCTATGGACTAATAAATAAACATATTCAAATAGTGTTAGCTCTCATTAAGAATAAGAAAGAATATGGAAATAATGAGTAGGAGACATGGATGGGGGGTCATTTCATTTTGGGTCATCTAGGAAAGCTCCTCAGAGAGGTCAGAGTAAAGCTGCAGCTAAATATTGAGAAGAAGCCAGACCTGTGGATGAAGGTGACAGGGAGAGGGAAGAGAGGGTTCTGGAATAGGAACTAGAAGATACATTTTTTCTGAAGATGGTAGCAAATTTGGCAATGAAGGCCAATGCCACTGAGCTTTTAACAAAGAAGAGAGTCCAATTTTATCTTCTTTACATTATGAGGCAAGAATTATTTTTCTGATTTCACTGATAAGATTGAGGAATGGGGAACTTTTAAACCCCACTTGGTGTCATACGGCCAATTATTTGCAGAATTAGGCTTTGAAAATTGCATTCTAGACCAATCTAGTATAATGCCTCTCTCTTTCTCTTTTTTTTTTGTTAATAATAAATTTATTTTTTATTGATGTTCAATTTGCCAACATACAGAATAACACCCAGTGCTCATCCCTTCAAGTGCCCCCCTCAGTGCCTGTCACCCATTTATATAATGCCTCTCTTAAGAGAGGTAATTCTAAATGAAATGAAGTGATGACAGGGGTTAGTGAGAGAAACAGAGTAAATGTTCAGAGAAATTTAATGGTCTCTGCTTGCCCTACCCCTAATAACCAGCAAAATGCCCCTCATATGTATACTGCTGTGCTGGATATAATAGGGAGGTATAGTATCATTAGGAGCATTAAGTCATACACAGTATTACAAAATTAAGGTCAAATTAATAGCATTGGAGGTCAATAAAATAGGACTTCTATAGAAGAGAGATCAAGAAACGGTTTAGAATTGGCTTGCAAGTAGCTGAGGCTACACAGGGACTTTCTGCTTTTGTTTTATATTTATTCTTTTTAAAAAAGATGTTATTTATTTATTTTACAGAGAGAGAGAGAGAGAGAGAGAGAGAGAGAGCAAGCAGGGGAGCGGCAGAGGGAGAGGGAGAAGTAGGCTTCCTACTGAGCAGGAAGCCAGATGCAGGGCTCTATTCCCAGGACCCCGAGACCATAATAGCATGACCAGAGCCAAAGGCAGGAACCCAACTGACTGAGCTACCCAGGAGCTCCAGGTTTATACTTATTCTTACAAACAAAAGTTAAGTGTGCCCAACTTTTATAAGATTAAAAGAGAAAATTTTATCAATTGCTACATTAGCAGATGGTTATATATATTATCAAAGGATTTTCTTTTTCTTTTTTTTAAAGGTTTTATTTATTTATTCATGAGACACACACACACACCGAGAGAGAGAGAGAGAGAGAGAGAGAGAGAGAGAGAAGCAGAGGGAGAAGCAAGCTCCATGCAGAGAGCCTGACATGGGACTTGATCCTGGGCCTCCAGGATCACGCCCTGGGCTGGAGGCAGCACTAAACCTCTGAGCTACCCGGGCTGCCCAGATTATATCCTTTTCAATGGATTTACTACCTGTAATTGCTCATTATTTATTTAACTATCAGTTGCATACTGATTATTTAACAGAGAGAGTAGACAGTAAAATATCTAAGAGTTTAATTTTTTTGGAGACAATTTTTTTAAAAATTAGAAATAAGTGGTAAAATATAAGGACTTATGAGTACTTTATTTACATTAAAATTGATGGAACCTATCTATTGTATATAATGTAAGATATTAAGATTTTATTTGAGTAAAAACAAAAGCACCCTGTCTACCACTGTATGATATGTGCCACAAATACATTTTAAATGTAGAGCCTAGGGATGCCTGGGTGGCTTGGTGGTTGAGCATCTGCCTTTGGCTCAGTGCGTGATCCCAGGGTCTTGGGATCGAGTCCCAAATCGGGCTCCCTACAGGAAGCCTGCTTCTCCTTCTGCCTGTGTCTCCACCTCTCTCTGTGTCTCATGAATAAATACATAGAATCTTTTAAAATATATATATATAAAATAAATGTAGAGCCTAAAGTTGAAACATTGGGGAGTGAATTATCCTTTTACCTTCTAAAGTATTTCATTTTTTAATATACACAACCCCCTCAAACTGTGAAGGTAATCAATTTGATGATATTCAAATATGTAAAGTTCTCATAGCCTTTTGTGTTTTTTTTTTCTTTTGTGTGTTTTTTTCCCCCAAAGTACACTTCCTTTTTATATATTTATTTTAATATTTCATCAAAATCTTCTCTACTAAAAAAAAAAATCTTCTCTACTATGCTATAAACTCCTTAAGAACAGTCACTGTGTGACTGGTTATTTCCCTTGGACCACATTACACAGAAGGATTTCAATAATTCAAAATCTTCTTGGTGGAATCAATCAATGTGCTTCTGCTGTTGACAAACAGGCTTTTATGCTGTCCTGTGATCAAACATCCTGCCACACCATGCTATCCTATCTAACCTGTGTGAACCCTTTCCAATGGACCATAAAGCTCCTAGGTGATCCTTTTTTCTTAACTGTCAGGGAAATTTGTTTTTTTAACTAATTCATACCAATGGCATGAATGCCTAACACTGTGTCGAATGTGCCATCTCTCTACTTCACCTTCATCCTATCCCCCACCACACGTATAGATAGTTCTGTAGCCAGACACAGTTATCCAAAAGAAATGCCTCTAATAATGGAAATTTAAGCACAACGACCATTTTTAAAGTGACATTTTAAAAGAAACATTTTAGCACTCTGAACAATAACCCACATGCATGACCGTCAGCATGCTTATAATTTAAACACCTCGACAGATATTTTCTTTTTCTCTTTAAATTCAATTTGTCAACATATTGTATAACACTCAGTGCTCAGATGATATTTTCTGATCAAGACTAACTGATCATTTGTTGGTAGACATGATGTATCTTTAAGTAGCACAAAGCTGAAACTCACTATAAATAAACGGTCCAACTTAATTAGGATATAGTTTAAATATTCTATAGTCTGTAAAAAAAAAAAGTAAAATGTGTAAGTATGAAAAAACATCAAAGTGAAGGAAATGCAGTCTGTGCCTGATTAGATAATATCAAAGTGAAATGTTACCTTTTGGTGTAGTTATTCAAACAAGTACTTAAAAAATCATTAGTGGATTTTACCTGCAATTATCCACATGAATTTTTTTCACTGCCTTGGATGGGATGAAAGATTCCAGGTTATTGATTTCTATAACTTTGATGCAGCCAGTAAAATTCTCAACTGGTCCAGAAATCTGAGATGGAGGGAGAAAAGGAGGGAAGGGGAAAGTGAGAGAGAATTTTACATTATTTTCTTTAATATATTATTCTTGCTGTAAACTAGTCAATCAGACTGCAAGGTTGATTTATTCAACATATTGGTAGAAAGTAATTCAACTCTTTTGCTAAACATAATTCCAAAAATGAGTATAAAAGAATACTATCATAATCAAAAGTTACTTGGAATCTGTAGATCTTATCACTGTATGATTCACTTACATATGAATAAGGAAAAATTTTCATTATTATAGTGAATTATAGCTGAAACATGGGAGAAAATCTAATACCCTCATCCTCCTCATTCTCCACATCGATGGATTATACGTTTCCATCTTTTGCTTCTGTTCCGTGTACTTTTTCTTTCAAACATTAGTTACCTTGCCCCATACACAGTTATCAAAGCATCAAGAAAACTTTCTCTTTCTGTTGTCAAAGGAAACATAGTAAACTATGAATATCTGTGACATCCCGCAGCCCTGATGGATTCTACATGCCTTTGTGTAAAGTTGTGTGGCCTATCCTCTTTAGGAATAACTTGGGCCAAAACTAACAACTAGAAAGATTGCCAAAGGGCCAAAATTAAAAAAAAAAAAAAAAAAAAAAAAAAAAAAAAGGACATTGGAAAGCATTTGTTTTGTTGAACAAATAAAACTTCTTAAAGATAAACAGACATAAGACTTCTCATTTTACTCACTGTGAACATACAATACTATTCTATTAGTTCTATGCCTACACAAGTTTAGATTTATGTGAAAAAGAGAAGTTAATAAAAAGTAAAAGGGGCACAGCTCAGAGTTCAATAGTTAGATATGAGTATTTATTTCAGGTTCTGTTTTCTGTTATGTTCTTGATACTATTAAAAATTTCAAGCTAAGATGGACCAAACTATGAGCAGGATAGTCACTGAATTTGTACACTGAAAAATAAATTGCCTATCTTGATTTTTGAATTAAAAATAAGCACTATTTGCATTTTCAAGACTTGGCTTCTCATTGAGTGTAATATTAAAAAGGATGGAAGGAAGGAAGTCTTTGTCTAGCTTAGAAATTTTAGGGTGAATTTATTTTATCTCATCTTTTAACTGAGATTCTTGGTTTAAAAACCTTTAAATATTTTCTCTGCTTTCTGATATAAACACAAACGTTCTACAAACCCTCTCAACAAGCAACACTCTGTCAAGCCTCAAAAATGACTGAACTAGAAAACAAAACAATATTTCACACAGCGAGTTTACAAAGAAGTCAGTTCATTCCATAGAAAACAGATACTTGGCTCTTACATGTTGCAGAAGGGAAAAATATTGTTAGCTTAAAGTTTTAATGGAGTTTATTAATCTTTTTGTTTTTAACTTTAATTTGCATTTTTATCACAGGTATATATAAATATAGTTTATAAATTTTAATATAAAATTTACATATGCCTCTCCTGAAACATCATAAATTTCTGAATATACAGTTTCTGGTTTAAAAATTAAAAACCTAAATAATCTTGGAAAAATGCTATTGATGGTAATGATTATGAATGTCATACTTTAATATAGCTCAAAAGTAGCATAATGTATGTGCATATTTAAATACATTTTTTTCTCTGTTCATGAAGATCCTTATTACTTATGAGGATGAGAAGTATGGAGAAAGGAACAGCTTTTTAAATATATACAAAGCTATGAAAAATGCTTTAAAAGAAAATGGTTCTATGATTACTCTATATGATGCTTAATAGAATTTTATGATTCAAATCTCATTCACATATTATGGGTTAAAAGACAAATATTAATTTATTTACCCTAGACCTTACTACAAGAAAAAATTTCCATACCCCTTAAACTTGAATGAATTCAAAATTCTTTCATTTCTTCTATATTAACAGATTCAAAACTTTCCAGTCTTTCACACGTTAACTTCAGGGACTCTTGTTCAGGATGAGTTAATTAGTTCCCAAATTCTCATGTAAGACTTTATGATTTTGAATATGGAAATTTCACTTTGCGAAAAAATAAATAAATAAATCAAACTTGTACCCAGAAACAGTACATCTGAATAGTAAATGCAAATCACGTGGGCGTTAGATAATTTATAGTGTTGAGAACTTTTTCTTCTTGAATTTGATTAATTTATAATACTCTGGTTAGTTAGGTCTCTGGGATGGGGTTTTAAGAAGTAAAAGGGAAACACAAGATATATAATTGATATGACGAGTTACATGTAACCATATATAATAGACTCATTAAAGACAAGAAATCATGAAAAATCACCTATATGAGATTATAGAAATAGTACTATTACATGTTATCTCCCTTCAGTGAGAAAACTTTGTACTCCCATATACTCCTGGGATTTGTCATATTTGGTTCTTATTTTTGTTTGAGAGAAATAAGGAAATAATGACCCTCAGTTACTTCTAAATAGTGTAAAATGGCCACCACACAGCATCAAGAATATAATTCACAGTACTGAATAGTAATCATAACAGCATTCTCATTTTTTACCTCAAATTTGTCTCCAAGTTATAAATACACCTTCAATATATTCTCATTTTTTCTACCTTTACATTAACAGAAGAGTATTTATTCTATTTCTGGTATATGATGGCCTTTATTCTCATTTTTTTTCCAAATTTTTATTTAAATTCTAGTTAGTTAACATACAGTGTAATATTGGTTTCAGGAGCAGATTTTAGTGATTACTTACAACTTACATATAACAACCAGTGCTCATCACAACAAGTGCACTCCTTAATGCTCATCACCCGTTTAGTCCATCACTTGCCATTCTCCCATCCAGCAACCTTCAGTTTGTTCTCTATAGTTAAGAGTCCCTTATGGTTTGCTTACTTTTTCTTTTTTTATACCTTCTCCTATGTTCATCTGTTTTGTTTCTTAAATTCCACA
Source organism: Canis lupus familiaris (assembly GCF_011100685.1). NCBI lineage: Eukaryota > Metazoa > Chordata > Mammalia > Carnivora > Canidae > Canis > Canis lupus. The sequence continues at coordinate 27,902,866 of NC_049233.1, forward strand.
TATAAACGAAATATGGTATTTGTCTTTTTCTGACTGACTTATTTCACTTAGCATAACATATTCTAGCTGCATCCATGTCTTCAATGGATATTTGGGCTCTTTCCATATTTGCCTATTGTTGATAATGCTGTTATAAGCATTGGGGTTCATGTGCCCCTTTGAATCAGTATTTTTGTATCCTTTGGGTAAATACCTAATGGTATAATTGCTGGACTAGGGTACTTCTATTTTTAACTTTATAAGGAATCTCCATACTATTGTGGCTGCACCATTTTCATTCCCACCAAGAGTGTAAGAGGGTTACCCTTTTTCCACATCTTCTCCAACATCTGTTGTTTTCTGAGTCACTAACTGTAGTCATTTTGACAGGTGTGAGGTTGTATCTCATGGTGGTATTTGATTTGTAATGATGAGTGATGTTGAAGATCTTTTCATGAGCCTGTTAGGCATCAAGATGTCTTTGGAAAAATGTTTATTATTGTCATCTGCCCATTTTTTAAACTGGATTATTTGTTTTTTGGGTATTGAGTTTCATAAGTTCTTTATAGATTTCGGATACTAACCCTTTATCAGATGTCATTTACAAATATCTTCTCCCATTGCAAAGGTTGCCTTTTAGTTTTGTTGATTGTTTCCTTAGCTGTGCAGAAGCTTTCTATCTTGAAGAAGTCCCAATAGTTTATTTTTGCTTTTGTTTCCCTTGTCTGCAGAGACATGACTAGTAGGAAGCTGCTTTGCCTGAGGTCAAAGAGGTTGCTGGTTGGTTCTCTTTTAGGATTTTGATGGTTTCCTGTCTCACATTTAGGTCTTTCGTCCATTTTGAATTTATTTTTCTGTATGGTGTAAGAAAGTGGTCCAGTTTCATTCTTTGAACGTGGCTATCTAGTTTTCCCAACATCATTTGTTGAAGAGACTGTCTTTTTTCCTTTGAGTATTGATTGTTTCCTGCTTTGTCAAAGATTAGTTAACTATATAGTTGTGGGTCCATTTCCAGGTTTTCTATTCTGTTCCGTTGATCTATGTGTCTGTTTTCGTGACAGTACCATACTGTTTTGATGTCTACAGTTTCAGGATAAATCAAATGCATATTATGACAATATCACGCATGTCTGGAGGGAGATGACTCAAAACCATGAAATATAGTTGCCAATTTTGATTGCAAGTATAATTATTAGCTCATGAGATTTTTCTTCTCATTGCAACAAAAGAAATCCTACTTTGACTAGTAAAGAGCTGGGGGGAAAAACAGTGCAATACCAAAGAGCAACTCTATATTCCATTTGTAATCTCTAAATACTATTTCACACCAAAAGCAGTCTGGATTTCTTGGAGAAATGCCTAATTATTCATCTGGGAAAACATAAGAAACCATGGAAACTCTACAGTATGAAGAATTTAGTTTCTTCATCAAAATTTTGCTCAAAAAATAAAATTGACAGAAGACTTTATACATAAAATGTTATTGAGTATTCATATCACAATATATGGATACTATTTGGTTTATTTAGCTTGATTTAAACAAACTATTTTAAAAGAAGGTTATAAAACAGGAAAATGTGAAAACTAACAGTATATGATAGTAAAAATTATTACTTCTTAAAGGTGATAATACAGTTATGGTGATCATTTTTGAAGATGACTTAGCTTACAAAAATAAAGACAAGAACATTTACAAATAAAATGTTCTGATGTCTGAGATAAGCTTCCAGAACATCTTGAAGACGGAGGGTGGAGTACACATTTCAAGATGAAATATGGCTGTGTCTTTTCATTTGCTGAAGCTGCCAGTGAATTCATCACATTCTTTTTTTCTACTTTTGCATATGTTTGAAATTTTATTAAAACAACAACAACAAACTTCTACTTCTTTTTTTAAAAAATATTTTATTTATTGATTCATGAAAGACACAGAGAGGAAGAGAGGCAGAGACACAGGCAGAGGGAAAAGCAGGCTCCATGCAAGGAGCCCGATGTGGGACTTGATCCCAGGACCCCAGGATCATGCCTGGAGCCAAAGGCAGATGCTCAACCACTGAGCCACACAGGCATCTCCAAACTTCTACATCATAGACACTCAGTCACCACTTCAGCTGGTGTTTACTTGACTTACTTCCCCAGCATTATGGCACCCCCAGCAGCTCTCCAGCTCTAATACAGTGGTTTAAAGTACCCTAGTTGTTCCAAAATCTCCATTTCTTCTGATATTTTAATCTGTTACTTCTTTTCTTAACTACTCCTTCTTTTAAAAACAGGAAGTTCATTCAGCTGTACCCTCTTCCTTACCACACTTCTCCCTCATGCTCACCTTTTAAGCTCTTTCTTCCAACACAAGAAAATTCGCTTTATTGCTGTCTAATTTAATCTTATTCTCTCAATTCCTACTCATGGATGATGGTACATGTTTTTGTGTGAAAGGTAAATCGTGGACCATTTTAAGAAATAAAATTTTATGTTTCTATTTTAACACTGAAAACTTTTCACCATCCACAATCATCAGAGTAGCACAAGAAAAACAATTCTGGCTTGGTAAAAAGGCTTGATAATAATTTTTTTTAAATACTAAGAGCAATGATAATAAAATAAAAGTAATAATCACTATCTATTGAGTATTAACTATTATGCATTTATCCTTCATAATAATCTTAGCAGATAGATTCTATCAGCATCTTGGTTTGTTATTTCCTATTTATTTTATAGTATTTCTATTACTGAAGTCCTTAAAAGATTCTCTAGCATCATATTTACACAGGTAGTTTTCAACCAAAAAATGATTTTTCACCTTTCTTTGCACATCAGTGCCTTATTGGAAGAAGGCATTATGCAAGCACATTTCAGTTCCTCTGTTCCTCTCTTTTTTTTTGGTGGGGGAAGCCAGCCACCCCAAAGGCAGTCTATCTTCAGACTACTATATGTTGAGGAACTCTCCCAGAAGTTGCCAAATTCTATATGTGGCTAAATTTAATGTTTCAATATGGGACAAAGTATTTGGCAGTCCACCAGCTGAAGATCTTAATCTATATCTCTAACTTAGCTATTATCAATAACAAAGCTTACAAGTGTAACTTCATTTCTCTGACACCTTGTGTGTGCTGTTTAATGGGTTCTAAATTTGTTTGGAAAATAGCTCTTTCAAATTGCACCAATCTCTGTTAGGTGTTGAAAGATAGGGTAATTTGCCCAAGTCACAAACCTAGGACATGGCATGGCATAACTAGACTAGATTTTAGGTCACCGAGCCTGAAGATTATGCTCTTCCTCACTTTCCTATACTAAGAATCCTTCAAGTTTTGTTGTTATCCTTTACCCACTATGGATCTGGCATTATTTAATTGTTCAAATATTGGGAATTAATATTTATTTATTGTAGGTTTCTTAGCATTATATGCTTTTAGCTCAAATGCCTTTAACAGGAATTTGAATATGATCATAAATCCTTATATGATTATTATGTTTCAAAACGAAGACAGGATATTGTGATATAATCTATGCCTTGCTTATTTCTGATCTTGCAACTAGTAAAAAAAATCATAAAATTTGGGGAAAAAAATCTGTTACACATTAGCACTGTTATAGACTAAATGTGCCCCCTCCCAAATTCCTATGTTGAAACTAAATTCCCAGAGTGGAGGTATTTGGAGGTAGACCTTTGGGAGGTGATTAGGTCATGGGGTTGGTGATCTCATAAATTGGATTAGTGACCTTATACAAGAAACCCTAGAAATATCATTCAACTCTTCCACTAGGTAAAGATGCAGCCAGAAGATCTTATCTATCTATGAATCAGGAAGTGGGTCCTCACTAGACACCAAATGTACTAGAACCTTGATATGGATTTCCCAGTCTTGCAATATATTTTCTTAGAACCATAAATTTGGCACCATTTACAAGCTAAAATTTAATTAGGTATCAATTATGTCAATTCCCACTTAACTTTACAATGGAAACTATTTATTAAAAGTAACACCTTATGAAAATTCAAGCATAATTTAAGATATGAAAAATAAGTTATCATTTCCTTTCAGTCTGAATAATTAGGAAAATGCGAACTTAAATAGGAATTTGATCTACAATGTTGTTCAATATTAGATAAGAGTTAATGATTCTATAAAATAAATATTTAGACTCATGTTATAAATAAATAATTTCTTTAGATTCAAGGTTTTCTTCTGATTTTTAATTTTTATTTTTTTAAAGATTTTTAATTTATTTGAGAGAGAGTGAGAATGAGAGAGATCACAGACAGAGAGGAAGAGGGAGAATCAGACTAGTCATGGAACCAGAAGCCTGATGCAGGGCTCAATCCCAAGACCCTGAAATCATGACCTGAGCCAAAGGCAGAGAGATGCTTACCAACTAAGCTACCCAGACACCCCTTCTTTTGATTTTTTTAATGAAAATAAGTGTTATTTAAACATCTCATTTTTTTCTTAATTTTAAAATCAAAAAGTGAAGAAATTCTTCAAAAAACCTCACATTGAATTTGCAACTCACTGATGTCCTATTTGATGGTTGAAGGATTCCTGAAATAAGAAAGCTTTAGGTATTCTTAAAGTGAAATATTGGAAAAGGCAGATGCTATCTTTGCTTAAATTACAAAAATAAAATAGGTAGTTTTCTATATTTGCAATGGTTACTTGAAGAAGTCAGCAATAAAAATTCAAATTTAAGTTAAATGTTGCAGTTTTGCAGTTTTTTGCTAGTCTTAGTTCACTAAATAAAAATGCATTTGAAAATAAGATTCTACTGTGTTGACACCAGTAACCAATTCACCTTCTACTGTTCCTGTGACTTTAGACTCACAATCAAGCCTGTCAGAAAAGAAGCCAATGTGGCAATTTTGCAGACTCGTCTCCATATGGAGTCCAATAATGATAACACTTTTACCTACATACTATTCTTCAGGTCATGGTATTGCATCAGATCCCTCTCTCTAATGTTAGCATATAGGTTGAATACATTTCGGAAAAAGAAGTATTTTATAGAAGATTTTAGAGTCTGAAAAAAAATGTAAATGCTTTAAGAGTAAAGTAAGCTTATGGCAAGTTCTTGCTTAAGAGAAATTTATTCCCTCAAATTCCAACCTTAAAATTCATGAAACAATTCACAAGCATGTCTCTATATTCTAGAATTTACAGAAATGCCCTGTTGCAAATAATTTTGATAGATTTCCCCAGACTTTGAAAGCATAAGAAGGAATCAGGCATATGAATCCAGGTACAACAGGCTGATCTTACCCACTTTGTGCTGGCATATCACATACCCGCCTACACTGCTTCGCTCTCAAGTTTTTCGTCATTCTCTGAAGTAGCAGAATGGAGGAGAGAAGGATGTTTTTAAGTTAAAAGCTTTCCGCTTAAAGTACTCACATTTATTCTGAGAAAAGACTACATCCTCAAACACTATATTTGTCTGGATATGGGGTAATCCAGTGTGCTGAAACCCAGGAATTCAAAATTTTCCACATAGTAACAAACTGAGTTGAATGGAGATTAATCAAGTTATATGGCAATCCACAAGAATTTTAAGATAACCAACCAATCAACGACAACAAAAACCCAAAAACAGAACTAAGTGAATATTTTGTGATTTTTACATTTTAGTCTACATAGTTGTTTTTAGTTATTCTGTACATTTAAATGTGGCAAAAATAGGGAAAAAATTCTTTTTTTTCCAATATTTTATTTATGTACTCATGAGAGACATGCAGAAAGAGGCAGAGACATAGGCAGAGGGAGAAGCAGACTCTCTGTGGGGAGCCCGACGTAGAACTCGATCCCAGGATCCCAGGGTCATGACCTGAGCTGAAGGCAGATGCTCCCAACAATGGAGTCACCCAAGCATCCCCCCCCCAAAAAAAAAAAAAAAAATTCTAAGAGGTCAGACTGAACATAGTAGTATTCATAGATTCTAGAATTTCTTTTTCTCTTTTTTTAATCACACATTTACCTATCTTTTATCTGTATCTGTATCCTATCTATATCCATCACTATAACTATCTACAGATAATTAACAGATAATATACATTTATCACCTGTCTCTATTGTTAGTCCTTTTAGGAGAACTGAGGTAGAAAATTTCTATTGAATTCAGTTTCTAAATATATAAAAAATTTAAAAAATAGTTATTTGTTTCCATGGGCTATACAATCAATTAAGGGAGAAATAGAGAGCAAATCCATATATAATTTAGCAGATGATTAAGGATTTCTAGAGGAGAGAAAGCCCTGAGTTTTCCTCCTGAGACATGGTATCAAATTTTTTTAGTAGAAAAATAAATTTTCAGTCCTATCCCTTTTTACTGGACCATCTCAATTTTCATGTAAACATGTTTCAATATTATTCACCCAAAGTACTACTCTTTCCCAGTTACCTCTTGCCTCTTTAGGAACCATCACTGTAGTTTCCAGCAGAGGTGTTAATTCTATCTCTTCTACTTTCTGCATTAACATTAACAAATTTGATATGAGTATATTGGTTTCTTCACCTATAAAATCAGAATAATGATGCCTATTTCCTATGGTTATTGTGAGACTTAAAAGTTAATACATAAAATATTTTAAAACATACTTGGACCTTAAGTATTCAATACATGTCAGCTAGTATTATTATCATGCATACACTTAAAAACAAATTTTGAGAACATTTGCTATCCTCACTATATTATTTTCCAATGTTGCTTCTCTTCCTACTCCCCCATGCAACCATTTTCTATCACCAGTGCTATGAATTCAAATGAATGCTTATCTTTTTCATCTTAGCCTCTATCTTTCTCAGTGTTTGTACATAGTAAGTCCTTAATAAGCATCTGTTGACTGATTAATTGGATACATGATTTAATTACTTAAAGTAGGATGGAAAACCAAAATCAATACAATCATATTTGTTATGGTGTGAATGTATGTACTCCTCCAAAATCCATATGTTGAAATCCTAATGCCCAGTATGATGGTATTAGGATATAGAGTCTTTGGAAGGTGCTGAGGGCATTAGGGTGAGGTCCTGATGAAAGGGATTAGTGTCCTTAAAAGAGAGATCCTATGGAACTCGCTAGCCCCATTTAACCATGTGAGGATATAATGAGAAGTCTGTGCCCACGAATAGAACCCTTACCTGATTATGCTGGTACCCTGATCTCAGATAGCCAGCCTCCAGAACTGTGAAAATGTGTTTATCATGCTTTAAGTTACTCACTCTGTGTTCTTTTGCTATAGCATCTATAATGGATTAAGAAAATCAGTGCCCAGAAGTAGGCACTGTGGAAGTGGCTTTGAACTGGGTAATGGATAGTGGCTAGAAGATTTTTGAGGTTTTTGCTAGCAAAAGCCTACATTGCCATGAATGAACCATTAAAAAGCAAGTCTGGTGAGGATTCAAAAAGAGAAGTCTGTAGAGAGACCTTTAAGCCCTGTTAGAGAATATCTAAGTGGTGGTGAATAGTATGTTAGTAAAAGTATGGATGTTAAAGACCATCTAATAAAGTCTCAGATGGAAATAAGGTAGATGTTATTGAATAATGGAGAAAAGGCTACCTTTGTTATAAAGCAGAAAAGGATTTGGCTGAATTGTGTTTGTGTCCTAGTGCTTAATGGAACATAGGTCTTGTGAGTGATGAAATTGAATATTTGGCTAAAGCTGTTCTTTTTTTCTTTATAATTTTATTATATATATATATATATATATATATATATATATATATATATGGTGTACACCATGATGATCTGACTACATATACATAATGAAATGATTACATATTGAATCTAATTAACATAACAACACAAAGGTGTTGACGGTGTGGCTTGGCTTCTCTTGAATGGTGATAGCAAAATGAAAGAACGAAGAAATGACTTAAAGATGGAATTGTTAATCAAAAGGGAAGAATTAAAAATTTGGAAGTTCTCAGCTTATCTACATATAAAAACTGAGAAAACATGCTCTGAAGAGAACACTAATGGTGTGTGACCAAGAGGCCTCTGGTAAGGAGATTAGTATCGGTATGAATCAAAAATTTACTCAGCTACTCCAGCAGAGAAACAGCCAATTTAAACTGAAGGGGAAGGAGAGTGAAATAAATGAAGAAAAGTGTTGGGACTTCTTAGATCTTACAGGATGGGACATGGAGCTATTATTTATTGGCTTAGCACCTGTGATATTCCCCAAGATAAGGAGAGAAGGAACCCAAAGGTGATTCAGAGATCACCAAGGCTGCCTCCACAGGTTCAAAAAGGAGGCTACCTCTGGGTTTCAGCGGGCTAGATGTCCCCTGACCAGAGCCACGGGGGTAATGCTGCACAAAGTGTTGGGGATGGACCATTACCCAACAAAGCGTGGAGTATGCTACTTCCACCTAAATTTCAATGGATGAAGCCTCCTGGAGCCATGAACCTGCAACACCAGACTGGTAGAGCACCTGTCTGTGATTCCAATCTAGAAAAATTACAGTCAGGCAACTCCAACCCTTGAAAGGTATCACATTGGCTGTGCTCAGCAAAGTCATGAAGGCAGGGATGCTCCAGGAGGCTTAAGGTCTTAAGGTTTTGGACTTACTCTGAATCTGTTGTTCTTTTTTTCTTTTCTATTTCTCTCTTTTGGAATGGAAATATCTATCCTATGCCTGTCCCACCATTGCACTCTAGAAGAACATTCTTTATTTGATTTCACGGGTTTACAGCTACAGAGCAACTCACCTCAGGATGAACTGTCTTAACCATATCTGATTTGTGTAATATTTAGATGAGACTGTGAACTTAGACTTTTGAGTTGATGCTGGAATAAGTGAAGCTTTTTAGGACTACTGAGGTGGAATGAATATATTTTGTATGCAAGAAGGACATGAATTTGGGGAGAGTGCAGAGTAGAATGCTATGGTCTGAATATTTGTGTCCCTCCCAAATTTGCTTGTTGAAATTCTTATGCCAAATGTGATGGTTTTAGGAGGTAGGACCTTTAGGATTTACTATTCCCCCTTTAGAAGGACCAAACCCCCATGAATGGGAGTAGTGCTCTTATTAATAAAAAAGAAAAAGAAAAAGACTGCACATTGTTCTCTAGCCACTGCTGCTATGTGAGAATACGATTAGAAGTCTGACCCACCAGAGGGCTCTTATCTGACCACCCAGCACCCTGATCTCAGATTTCCAGTCTCCAAAACTGTGAGAAATAAATATCTGTTGTTTTTAAGCTGCCTAGTTTGTGGCATTTTGTTATAGAAGGTCCAACAGACTAAGACATCAATTTGTTCATTTTTAAGACCCTGTTCTTTTATCTGGATAGAAGAAAAAGGAACAGAATCATAAGTATTTTAAGGACATACTTTTTTTTTTTGGTCTTTTGAGAAAATAGAATTTGATTGTTAATTTTATAATTCTCTCTCCTCCAACCTTCTCTCCTTACCCAACTTTCTCCAAAGTTGTTAACTTACACTAATTATACAGTGCTCCGATGGTTTTTACTCAGGTCCTACAGAAAAACTTCTCTAGAATTTATTCTCCAATTATGTATTTAGAATTAGATTCACTAGAAACTGTGCTATGGGCTGTAGACAGATGGCTAAACAAGACATATCTCTGCCCTAAAGTGGCTTCCAGTGTAGGCCAGAAGATAAATATGCAAACAAATATTTATAATGTAATGTGGCCAGGTGCTTCATGAAGATAGGAACTTGGTTTGCCCTCCTCACTGAATTATTCCTGGCACATAATCTTAGAATAGATGTTATGTAATATAGTAGCAATATGTACCAGTCTTTCTGAGCAACAGTCTGTAAAACTCAGCTGGAAATGGGAAACTTTCTGAGCTTTTGAGTTCAAATGCCCTAGGGCTTGAACTTTCTACGTCACATGAGTCCTGTACCAACCTTGTAAGGTCTATGCCATATTAAATATTTGGGCTTTTTAATATATCTTTCTCCATGATTATCTGTGTATCTTCTAGAGTAGGCATTTGAGAATCCTGTGAAGAAGAGGCAATCTGATCAACTTGAGGGATCTTCCTATCACATGTTTGAAAGAGATCTGGTGTGATTTCAAGGGCGTGTGGAAAATCTCAAAAACAAAACTTTTCCCTCTTGGCTTGCTAATGCCAGAAATCCCACCCTCTGAGATTTATCCTTTCAGATGAAGGCTTTTAGCTCACTGAAGTGTAAATATCCCCAGGAGAGGAAGCATATTAAATTATCAAACATTTAACAACTTACTATAATTGCTTTGATCAGATTCTTTTCTGAGAACAAAAATTGATCAGAAGAAGCTAGTAAAAGTGCAGGAATACTGGGCCTGGGGGGACACCACTACCAGAAAGAAAGGGCTAAGATAGACTGAGGGTGCCCACGATGGCCAGCTGGGAAGTTATTCCTGCCAAGTGGTTTTGCTCTTGCCTGCAATCTAGCTTTTCCAGCCTGATGGGACAGGGGTAACATCTGTGCTGGGGCTGGCAGAGTCCCACAGGTGCAGACAATCTAGTTTATTAGAAGCGAATTTGTAAATACAGAGAAAAGCAAGTGGCAGTTTGAGCCACCAGAGATTAGCAGCAGTAATGAAACAGCAAAGACTTGCCTGAACAAGGCTTTTATTGGTGGCACAGTCATTCAAAACAGCTTAAAAGCAGGAAACTCTTACCAAAATCATCCAAAATAATAGAGTTCAGTGTATAATATGAACTTTGCTTGATATGTCTGAACAAAAGTCAGTCCAACATACAGAGTATTAGATATATGATTACACTACCCTGATTTATTTGAGAAGACTCTGGCAGGGATGGAAGCAAGCAGCTTCAGTCAATGTCAAATATAAACAATCATATACTCTTTCTGGAAAATATAAATTAAATCACAGTTGGAATGCCTGGGTGGCTTAGTGGTTGAGCGTCTGCCTTCAGCCTAGGGCATGATCCTAGAGTTCTGGAATCGAGTCCCACATTGGGCTCTCTGCATGGAGCCTGCTTCTCCCTCTGCCTGTGTCTCTGTTTCTCTCTGTCTCTCATGAATAAATAAATTTTTAAAAAAATCTTAAAAAAAAAAGTTCTGGGGCACCTGGGTGGCTCAGTTGGTTAAGCATCTGACTCTTGATTTCGGCTTGGGTCATGATCTCGGGGGATCAGCCCCACATCTGGCTCTATGCTCAGCATGGAGTCTCCTTGTCCCTCTCCCCCTGCTCCTCCCCCTGTTCTTTCTCTCTCTCTCAAATAAAAAAATAAATAAAATCTTTAAAACATTATTTTTAAAAGTTCCGCAGTGTTCAGCAAAGCCAAAAGAGGCTTTTTAGCACAAGTACTATCACCACTATTTGCCATTAAGGTTTTAACTTTAGGTTTTATATAGGGCATCTACATTCTATTCTTACATGCTATACGTTGATTCTGTAGGTGGATGAGTGAAAGTGAAGACAGAACCTTAACTTCACAGTTTGTTTCCTTGTAAGTCAAAAGAAATCTTTAAACTAGGTGTTTTCTTTCAGCTCTATTTATCTATGATGCATGATTCAAGCATCTGGAAAAATAGTCGTGATTTTTCTCAACTTCACGTTCCACCTACCTTACTTTCCCTCTTTTTGTAACATTCTACATTTTCCCCTTGATTTGAGATAGAATATAAAATTGAGAGTCTCACATCTTCCAGGAAATAAATTGCTCCCACATTCCATGTAGATGAATTTGAAACTTTCTGAGAAATATGTGTACTGTGTCATTAAATACGTGCGATGTCACTTTTACCATTAGATTCTGCTGAAAAGTGCATATATGCAAATATATTTAGTATAATCATACAAAGAATACTATATACTATCTATGTATAATTCTATGTTTAATTGTATTTACATGCATACATAATCAACATGTTCTTTTATATTTTATTTATTTATCTGAGAAGGGAGGCATACATTCGAGTGAGGTAAAACATCAGCAGCACTTTTCCCAGATATTTCTAATATGGTTTCTTGGGTTTCAGTCGTTCACGAGCTGCCTTACCATGGTTGCTATTGCTCTAAAGCTCCTATGTTATTATTTGCTTCATATTTTTCTTTCAAACAACTCAGGACCTACTCACTGAGACCTACTCACTCATATTTCGTTCTAAGCAAAAAACCTCATGAAATCATAAGTTTGGTTGTAGGCTGTATCAAACCACAATTTAGAATGAAAACAAATAAAATGAAAACTCACACACACTGCCCCCAAGTGATCTCACACATGGGGAAACACAGAAGTAGTTTTGGATAGGAATTAATTATGAGCATGAAGTTTGGAGTTAACGGCCCCAGTTTAAACTTGGACACTACTGCTTAATTGTGTGCTTCTCTATTCCTGTCTCATTAGTGAAATTGTGATAATAAAGTTATCTGACTGTACAGGGTTATTTTTTAAAAAGATTGTATTTATTTGAGAGAAAGAGATATCACAAGAAGGTTGGAGGGATAGTGGGAAAAGCAGACTCCCTGCTGAGCAGGGAGCCCTGTGGGGCAGAGGGGGGGCTCGATCCCAGGACCCAGGCATCATGACCCGAGCCAAAGGCAGATGCTTAAGTGACTGGGTCATCCAGGCACCCTCTGTACAGGGTTCTTGTGAGAATTAAGATAACAAGTATAAAAATTCAGGGTAGTTTCACACAGCATGTATGCACAATACACACATGTTTTTTGCTGATGTTTTACTATATAGGAAACAATCTTGGGTGTTTGTATCCCAATTTTTTTTCTGTGCAAGCATTGCTTCAATATTAGCTGTCAGGTTGAGACTGAAGCCCAGATTATTTGATCCAAATCTAAGTCCCCAACAGAGTTATTAAAGCTTCTAAGTAAGTCTAAATCACTTTCCTGAGCAGTTTATATCCTGGGAGAGTCTAATTTATTGTTCTGAGCATACATTAATCAATTCAAACTTTAATTCAAATATTTACTGAGTGGCTACTCTGCACAACACAAAAGATATTAAAGGGATACAAAGATGAGTCAGACAGAGCTCTTCCCTGGGAGAGTTAAATAACATCCAAACAATTAACAAGTGACAGGAGCCAGAGGTTCACATTCCAGGACACTGCCTTTGGAGTTCTGTGAAATGTGAGGTGATTCCTAGATTAAGGGTCCTGAAAAGTATCAGATTAGGAAACTTAAAGTGTCAGGGATTCTGCAAAAATATTTCAAGTGTATTGCTTCTAACCACATGCCTTTAAGTTTTCCTTTTTTGCAAAAGCAGTAACTGAAGTATAAATAGAAAAGTAAAGTTTGGTCCCAGGTCCAACACTACAGCATGTTATTACATTTATGTTATTTAATATCTGTTGTAAAAAGAAGAAGAAAAAGCTGCATGTGAGGTTTCACTTGTGTTCCATCCCTCTTGCTGGCTTGTCATCTGAATGCTATTTACTCTAGTAATTTATTTCTTAGAAAATTAAATGGCATATTGGTGTCCCATGAGAGTTGGCACTGCTTCCAAAATTACTTAGCCTCTTCCCCCCGAAGCAGCTTGTACATTAGGAGAATGAATTTAATTAAACGTAGAATAATTATATTTCTGAAAATTTAAATCATAATTCAAAACAACCAAAATCAATATTCTTATTCTAAGCTTAAATAATACACTTCAAATTTTACATTTCTCCAGTCTTTAAACACTGGACCTTTGTATATCTTCATCCTCTGGACAATTTCACTTTATTGAGAAAAAGATGTTTCTGCACAGGCTTTAGGTTTCTGGTGTAGAGATGACACAATTACCCAGTGTTTGCCAAATAGACGCAGTTTTGAAGTACTGTGAGATACTGTTATGCAGAAGATTTTAGGGGATGGAATTGTCTCCATATTGTCAAAATCTGTTCCAACACAATCTCCTTTTTTTCCTCTCCTATTGTAACTACAGCTCCTGTGGCCCTGAGCAGAGTCGGGTGAGCTGTGGAAAATCTGTCAGGTGAACAAGCTTAATTAGCCCAGAATAGTTCTTCAAAATTCCTAAACCAAGCCCTAAAGACAGATATGATTAAAGTCTATAAAAAATAAAAATGTACTTAAAATGCTATTTTGAGGCTCATTAAACTTGAATTAGTCAACATCTATTTCTGGGGGCAAAATCAATTTGCATTTATTCAATGGTTCTTTTTGGTCAATTAATATTTGGGTGATCACATTAAATAACTTGAATAAAAACAAAATAATTGAAATATATATTGAAAAAAGTACATTTAAAAATGAGACTAAAATAATTAGAATTCAGAATAATATACACAATTGTTGATGACTTGTTTTCCACAGAGAATATTATATATGGGTAGCCCGGGTGGCTCAGCAGTTTAGTGCCACCTTTGGTGCAGGGCGTGATCCTGGAGACCCTGGATTGAGTCCCACGTCGGGCTCCCTGCATGGAGCCTGCTTCTCCCTCTGCTTGTGCTCTGCCTCTCTCTCACTTTCTCTCTCTCTCTTCTCTCTTTCTCTCTCTGTGTCTCTCATGAATAAATAAATAAAATCTTAAAAAAAGAATATCATATATGCTGAATAAAATAAAAAATCCAAAAAACGAAATAAACAAAAAAACTTGTGCATGGGTGGCCTTTTTTGCTTCCAGCTTAAAGAGACCACAATTAAACAACTGCCAAATAAATTAAGGTGATATGGAACAAGTGATACTTATATCTTTCATCTAAAAGGGGTCCAGAAAATTGCCTATTCTTTGTCATTAGGCAACTTCTCCAAAATATCTCTAAGGTTCTGGCAGAATTATATAGAATATTCTTAAACTTTCAGACATATCTGAGTAATTGGCTCTTTTTCTAATTTTATAGTAGTGAATAAAGGGATGTGTTTGAACCAAATTTTGAAAGCTTGTTGGGAGGAAGAGAAATGAGGTAGTTCAGGGCTAAGTGTTTTGATTCCTATTATATAATAGTGAGGTCAGCAAACTTTTTTCCAAAAGAAGACAGAGAGTAAATATTTTTGACCTTGAGTGACATTTGATCTCTGTAATTCAGACTCTGCCGCTGTCATGTGCAAGGAGCCCCAGACAATAACATAGACAGATAAGTGGGTATGGCTGTGCTCCAATAAAACTTGACTTCGAAAATAGATGGCAGGTCAGACTTGGCTGAAGTTTGCTGACCCCTGATAAAGGGATCAAGGCTGATGAGGAAATCATGGTCAAGGAGGAATATTTTCCATCAGTTTTTCAGGTGAAGCTGTGCTCTATATACTTTTAATTTCATGTGTATGAAGCTGTGACTGAAAGAACTGGTAGAAATTTCCAGAAGGTCTGATGGGATCCTCAGGCCTTTTGCAGACCAGAATAGAAGCATCTTATTTGTTACTAGATAAAGATGCTGATCTTCTTCTTGAACATCCTTCTGTAATAAATTCTTTATTACCCTTTAGAAAAGCTAAATTTGTTTGATTTGCCCACATGGTGTCTATTTTTGTTTCCTCTGTCATCTGTATCTGCAACAGACATTTGTGCATTAATACGTGCAAATGGATAGAGACTATTTAGTCAGTATCCCAATGACTCTTTCACCGGAGGTGTCAGTCACTTTTGATGCTTCAGAGCTCTACCCTTGTAGGCTGAATCTGTCTCTAAGCAGTAAAGCTTGGTGGACAACATGGTATTAAACTTCATCAAAAAAGAGTGCAATTTCAATAAATCACTGAAGAAGTTCTCTATAAATACCAGGTAGGCAATTCTTTCCCAGCAGTGAGGTTTGAGCAGCACCGAGTAGGATATTCTAGTCTAGGATTATTCAATAACCATTCCCAAACTACTCATAGTTTGGGAATATGAGTTCCCAAACTCATACTCATACTCAGATCTCAGGATGAAGAGCTTTCCCATTATTTCTATGTTACCTATGCAGGGAATTGCTATACTTTAGCTGAAATATTGTAACTTGGCTCTCACTCTTCAGGGTCTATTTCACAAACCAAGTAATATGGTATATGGTATATTCCATGCAGATGAAAATAATCTGGGGTCATGTTGAATTCAGACAGTATCCAAAGTAAGCCACGAATTCGATGCCATGAAGCAGAAAGTGAAGAAATCATAGTTGAGAATAGGTAAAGTGGTAACAGTAAAAACAATAGCATGTGTCAAATCAGGAAAATAATCAAATCCTAACTAGCTTCATGGTTACTGAAATCAATGGCCAAGTGAGTCTAGGGTCTTTCAGGATAAAGAGTACCTATGATTTTGCCAGCAAAAAAGAATTATGTATGATTTTCCCATTTATACAATATCCTGTCATTCTACATTAGTGGGCAGAGGATGAAGAATCACAAAATTTGGGGGGGGGTAAGATAAAATAATTGTTCTCTAGCCTTGTTTTTCCTAGATCTCCAGATAAACAATTTAAATTTCCAAAAACATTAAGAAGTTGTTAATTGAAAGAAAAGATTCTTATTTTACCCAGGAATGATGAAAACTGGCATTTGTCTATTAATCAATGTTGGGAAACCATTAACCTAAATCTGAACACTCTTCCAATATTTGAATCACTCTGGTAAACTCTCTGCAAAATTATATGCTGGCCTGTTTGAATTTTTCCAGTCATGGAAAATTTTTTAACACTTGAAATATCACATTTGTTCTGAGATTCTAAGGAGCATTTCTACTTTGCACTGAAATCGATTTTCCTGTAACCACACCATTAGTCTCATCTTAGTCTGTTGGGCTTTACGTTACAAAATAGCAAAACTAAAATACTAGTTGGCTTAAATAACAGAAATTTATTTTCTCACAGCTCTAGAAGCTAATAAGTCCAAGATCAAATCACTGGTCAATTCAGTCTCCGGTGAGAGCTTTCTTCATGGCTTGCAAAGAGTCACCTTATTACTATGTCCTCAAATGGTAGAAAGAGCTCTGAGCTCTTCTAATAAGGGCACCGGCCTTTTGGGTTAGGGTTTCATCCATATGACTTGATTTAACCTTTATCATCCCCTCAAGGCTCTATCTCCAAATACAGTCACACTGTGGGTTAGAGACTCAGTACATGAATTTCAAGAGAGACACCTTCAGTCCATAGCAGTCCTCATTCTGCCTCATATTACCATGTAAAATAAGTTTCATCTCTTTTCCACACATCAACTCTACCAATATCTGAAAACATTTTTTTTTTAACTTTCTGTAGTTTCACTAACTTTTCTCATACGACTTCAAGTCTTATCAATATTTTGGATCATTCTCTCAATATTGGTCAAAAGATCTTTATCACTCATAAAAGGGGTAATCAGAACATTAATCATGTAAGCGTATTTACATAGTCTCAGCAAGAATTTCTATTCTTGTTATTCTAATTCCTACTTATATGTCTCTTACAATCTAATATATGAATAAATTTTCCCAGTTACACCATAGCTAACACATTAATGACTTTATTGTGCTTCCTAGCTATTACTAGGATAACAGCTTTTTTTTCAAATATGTGTATGATTTCTAAACATATTCTGCTATATCTTTATTCTTGTATTAGTTTTTTTTTTTTTACTCAATTTTAGGACCTTGTATTGATGATGATGACATTGATGAAGATCATCATCATCATCGTCATCATCGTCATCATCATCATCTTAATACTGACAAAGAAGGAAAAGGAAAGGAATGTCACTTGAGTGTTTATTATGTGCCAAACACTGTGATGAAAGCCAGATATAGAGTATTTAATCTACAGCATCTTATGATTGTAGGTATTATTATTCCAAAACTGTGAATGAGGAAATAAACCTTTACAAGAAATAATCTTCAATTTGTCTTTAACAACTACCTGGTTCCATAATTTTGACCAATATATAACAATTCTAACCATATTTTGATGCATGTTGATCATGCTGGGGTGTTGGAAAGGGCAAACTATCCTCTTGAACTGGAGATGAGACCATAAGCCATTATATTCTATACTACCCAAACAGTTAGATAGCACTTCTTCCTGCATGGTGCCATATTATCTTGACCTACCTCTGGGGTGACAATTTCTTGGTGCACCATAAGTTGGAATTATTCCTGACCTGGTGGTAACTGTGGTATTTTCCTTAGTTGTGAATATATATTTTTATCAGGTTAGAGTTTTTGGAAATTCAACCATGAGACAGTTCCAGCTTTCAGGCAGCTAAGGAAACTCTGGATGGAAAATTATTTTCTCTCTCTCTCTTTTTTTTTAATTTTCTTTCTTTTACTTGTTTTACTGCGAAATACATATAGCATAGTTATAAAGGCAGCACTCTATTTCTATATGTAACACACCTACAGAATGCAAATGGAAAACCAATATTTCTACTACTATATGAAATGTACTAGAGCTAGGTTAGTGAATGTAACTATTTCTTAAAGAAGGAAGATTTTAAGGGACTTCATTTTCAATGCATATGTTATCCCATTCCTATGCCTTGTGGGCTCTCAGATGTGCAACAAACAAAAGAAAGAGGCTTAGCAGATCTAGCCCTCTGCAGCACAGGGACTCAAAAATGTTTTATCTTGAAAACCTCGCAGTAATTCAGAAAGGGAAAATCAATCTCAGGCAATAAATAAATAAATAAATAAATAAATAAATAAATAAATAAATGCTTTTTTTAGATACAATATATCCAAAAAGTGACCCTTTCTAGAAAATGTACTTCTAAAGAATATAGAACTATTATATATTTCTACTATCATAATACTGCATTCAGAACTATAAAAGTACATTTTTTTAAAGAAAACCAATTTTATGATTTATTCTAAAAACATGTTCTTTGTACCTACTATGTGAGGTAGGCCCTGTCCAAGACCCTGAGGATAAAAATACAAATAAAATGTAATGAGTTATTTTCAAAGACCTTACCATATAGGGGAGGACACAGACAGAAACAAACTGACCACTAAAGAGAATGTGGAAACAGTGCCGTAGGCACACAAATAAAGGAAAGATGTAGTCTCCTTATGGGTCCAAAGGAGCTATTCACAAAATAGCTAAATTTGAATAAATTAGATATAATCTATATTATATACATATATTTTTTAACAGGGTCTTAAAAATTTTAGTCTCTTTTTTATAATTTTAATTAAATTTACTAACTACTCTTCTGTAATAAAAGTGGTGGCCTCTCAAAGCATCTTCTCACAAATCTAACATAAATAAAACTTCTCTTGGATTTGAGGGAAATATAATCAGAGAAGTACTGTTTCAATAATTAAATTTTTTTTCAAAGCTGCTTGTATCTTAGGAGACATCGTATTTGTATAACTGTTTTGTTATACTGTACTAATTGTTTTGAGTAGCAGAGCTTTTTAATTATACCTCCCCTTCTTAATTCAATGGTAACTATAATTTTAAACATAAGATGGACTCATGCATAGAAACTTCACTTACCAACAGCCAGTTATGTCCCTTCACGTGTTTTCTCAGAAATGGTTTTGCTTTCTTATACCTGGAATAAGTTGAATATTATCTAGCTGTTAGTTGTGAGTTATTTAGTAAGGTTTTTTTCAGGATCACTTTTTCATTACCTCTATTTGGGACTATTTGAACACTCAGAGTGATGACATCAAAAAGATGGAGGAGGGATCCCTGGGTGGCTCAGCGGTTTAGCGCCTACCTTCGACCCAGGGAGTGATCCTGGAGACTCAGGATCGAATCCCACATCAGCGTCCCTGCATAGAGTCTGCTTCTCCCTCTGCCTCTCTCTCTCTCTCTCTCTCTCAGTGTCTCTCATGAATAAATAAAATCTTAAAAAAAAAGAAAAAAGATGGAGGAAGCCGTCAAAAATTTGTTGCCAGAGTTATTAGTGCTGCCTGTTATTGCCTGGTAATTTTATATAAAAGCTTCAACTTCAACATTTGCAACATCAACTGCTGGCCTTCAGATGATAACCATGAATGACAACAGGGAAGATAGAAAAAATGCAATTTGCATTACCAACAAGATCTATTCTGAAAATCACTAAACACAAATATAGGAACACCGTCCTAGTTCAAATTCAAAGTTAATTTTAGTAGAAATTCATGAAATACTGTTGAGTCACAAGACTATATTTTCCACTGTCATACATAATAGTTATTTGAATTGACAAAAGAGAGACAAATAGTTTTTCCTATTCATGTGGAAGGCTTCTTTACTCTGGGAGGTAGAAGTTTGCTAATTAATTGAGTATAACTGGTACTCTGACAAGACTATTCCAAAGCAATAAATTTATAAATTGTATATCAAAATCTCACAATAAGCATAAAAAGTATTTTTTTGCAATATTATTTCAAAATCTGAAACTAAATTCCTGATTATAGGGCAGCCCAGGTGGCTCAGCAGTTTAGCGCCACCTTCAGCCCAGGGCGTGATCCTGGAGGCCCGGGATCCAGTCCCTCATTGGGCTCCCTGTATTCAAGAGGAGCCTGCTTCTCCCTCTGCCTGTGTCTCTGCCCCTCTCTCTGTGTCTCTCATGAATAAATAAATAAAATCTTAAAAAAAAATAAAAATAATAAAAAATAAATTCCTGATTATAATATTTTATATTAAAGGATTATAGAAACTGGTAATTATTAGAACAGACCAAGAATGAACCAGAAATTGACTAGTCATTCCTAAGCTTTTGTTGTTCTGAGGGAGGAAGAAATGGGAGTGCATAATTGTCCTAATAAAACTATATAAATATCATTTTTTACTTTCATTTTTACTTTAACAGCAGTGTCATAAATATGGTTATCATTGTAAAACCATTTTGAGACTTCATCAGTTTTCCCAGAGGCCTCATTTAATCTGTCAGAATTCAAACCATTTCCTTTTAAAGTATCTACCCCATCACCATTCTTCTGGATTTTCTTTCCTTCAATATGTAACTATCTAGCTCTGCCATATTCTCATTTACCTGTGTTTCTGCATGCGGTTGTTTTCAGTGTCATCTTAACACTGAGAAATCTCCCATCCTTTGCAAGATAAGCAGTTTTTTCTTTTATAAACAATTTGCATTGAATTCTCCTCATGTTTTAACATTTGATAATGGCCAAAGAGACATTGGTCTTTCCCTTTGATGTTGATGTAATAGGTCTAGCTACACACTGATGACAGTCTTAGAGGGTTGCTTCTATGGGTGGGACTTGAAAGTGGTTACTTCATTACTGGATGTTCTCACATCCTGATGACTTGTCTTCCCTATGTAACCTACTAGCTGTGATTCACACAAGCAATTTAGTATTTATAAACCTAGTTTAGTTTCTTTCTTTTCAAATGGAGATTCTTATAGTTCCTACCTTCTGGGGTTGTGATGAGGAAACTATTTTCTATAAAGTTCTTTTTTTTTTTTAAAGATTTTATTCACTTATTCAAAAAAGACACAGAGAGAGGCAGAGACATAGTCAAAGGGAGAAGCAGACTCCTCATGAGGAGCCCTATGCAGGACCCGTGGATTATGACCTGAGCCAAAGGCAGATGCTCAACCACTGAACCACTCAGGTGCCCCTTCTGTAAAGTTCTTAACACACTGTCTGGCTCAGAGCAAGTGTTCAATACACGTTGGCTATTACTTCATGAGAAGCTACACAAAATCATAATCATTATATCAAATAGCAGGCATTAATAATGTATTAGACAATTAAGACATCTAAGATTAAGCTAAGTATCCTTTCTTATTTTTTAAATTTCATTATATCACAGCTACATATCCAAAAAATGTAAATAACTCCACAATAACATCAAAACATTAAAAGTAACGTATGTTATTACTGAAAATTTATAAAACACCAAAGGGAGGCAGAATAAGGGTAGTTGTACAAGATTTCCTACAAAGTATCTTTAAGTATTCTTCCCACATTTGTAGTACCTGGTGCAAAGCTCCCCTTTGCTCTTTAACCCAACCTCTCTTTTCATTTTTCTGACTCACATTCTGCACCCCTTATCTTCTTTCTTCAGTATTCCAGATATTTCCTTTTATAATCATCTCTCTCTTCTTTTCTTCTCCATTTAAATTTAACCTCCTATTTTATTCACTATTCATATCTTCCCAACAAAGATCTAGGGACTAAGCAAATCAATCAGGAATCCTCCATAAACACCAAGATTTTTCTTGGTCACAGATGACTTTGTTTCTGCTCTTGGTTGTCATTAAAAGGTGTCTGAACTTGGTTCATTCATTTTACTCTCTGTTTCTTCACACATAGGAGGGATTTAAACTCTGATTGCTACGCTGCCTTTCAACTAAAATTTTGTAGGAGTTTCTAAATTTAAGAACACTATAAGTACAGTATACATGGAAAATAAAAATTATTTGATCACTTTTGCAAAGAAGATTCTGTTTAATCATAGAAGGATACAAACACGGTGCTCTACACAAGTGTTCTCTTCCCTACCAATGGCAAATCAATCTATTCTACTTTAAGGTTTCTTTACCTTGAAAATGTATCTGTTTTTAAAAAATTCATTCTAACTAATCCAAATTAAGTGGCCCTTAGAAATTATATTAAGGCACACATAAATAATTTTACATTAAGAAAACAAATGATTAATAAGAGCTGTCTATTTTAAACAGTATTTTTATTGTTTTCATTACCTTTTGTTCTTTTACTATTTAAGGATCATTCAAGTGTTTATAGTTATTTAAGTGTTTAGACATAAGGTTAACCATTCCAAAAAAAAACAAGTAAAAATATATATGATAGTGAAATAAGGAAGCCACGAAAATCAAGGAAACAAAAAGAAATAGAAAAACAAAACAAAAAGTACATACACAGAAGCAAAAAAGTTATTTTCAGTTGGCAATAGCTCTAGTAATCTAAAGAATGCTAGCAAGGACATAGGAAGAATGAGCTGGTGCCAAGAAAATGAAAGAAAAGAGCAGGAATGTAGGTGGGAAAGGCACAAAAGAAGAGGGGAAGTGAATGTCAGACCACAAAAATAATTAGAAATGGTAACATGTGGGCAACATATTTCTCTGTAGTGTGAAATAATGACAACAGAAAATGGAGAGAATCCCTTAGGGAAGACAGAGAAATACCACCTAGAACATGAGTATAGGGCACACTATATATCCCAGTCCCTCCACTGTGCTTAGGCATGCCTTGGAATTCCGGACAGTGCAGGCCACCTTGAAGAGGATCAGGTACCGTATGAGTTCAGCTTGTGGGCACTCAGAGGAAAGTCACAACCTGCACCTTTTGACATTCTGTGCTTGGCATGTGCCACACAAACAACAGAACAATCACAAGCAGTTCAAAGAATTATATGGTCTATAGTGCACTCTGCAAATATGTTAAGAATAAACTATGTGATGTATGAGTCACTTTTAATACACACTTTAGGGGTATTTAGGGGTATTTACTTAATGAGTTTAAGTATTTGTGATAGGTCACATTCCTAAGTCTGCAATCTTATCTCTGTTATGCATTTTGTTTTTCAGTATGAATTTGCCATTTCTCTACCAAGAAGTGGAGTCTATTTCCCCTCACCTTTAATATCAGCTGACCTGACATTGTGAAAGCAACAGAAGTGATATTTTATTCATTTATTTACTTATTTATTTCTAAAATATTTATTTATTTATTTATTTATTTATTTATTTATTTATTTATTTATTTATTTGAGAGAGAGAAAGAGCACAAGCATGGGAGAGGGGCAGAGGGAGAAGCAGACTCCCTGCTCAACAGGGAGACCAACAGAGGGCTCAATCCCAGGATCCCAGGATCATGACCCAAGATGAAGGCAGACGCTTAACTGACTAAGTCACCTAGGTACCCCTAGAAGTGACAGTTTAGAAATTAAGAAGGCCTAGCAGCTTCTGTTTTTGTGCTCTGAAGAAAGTCAATCACCACATATGTAATCTAAGTAACCTGAGATGACCACATTGTATGTGAAAAAACCCACACCAGCCATATGAGAGGCAACAGGCAGAGAGAAAGAGAGGGGAAAAGAAAACAAGAGAGTGGTTCAGCAGTTGAACGTCTGCCTTCAGCCAGAGCGTGATCCCGGAGTTCCGAGATCAAGTCCCACAACGGGCTCCCTGCGAGGAGCCTACTTCTCCCTCTGCCTATGTCTCTCTGCCTTTTCTCTGTGTCTCTCATGAATAAATAAATAAAATCTTTAAAAAAAGAAAACAAAAGAGAGAGAAAGAGTGAGAGAGGTCCAGCCAGCATTCTATTTTTTTTTTGACTGGAACATAATACATATAAATGAAAGAGTCATTTTGGACATTCCAGCCCCAGATGATTCTAAGTGGACCACAAAATAAGTTCTCCTTAACGAACCCTTCAATATTTCAAACTTGTGAGCAAGTAAATGACATCTGGATTTTTCAGGACTAAATTTTTTGGAATAATTTATTATGAAGCAATAGGTAAATGAAACATCTTAACTGGCAATCAGCACTTAAAAGTTGGTTATTTGACACTTCAGATGTCCTTATCAAAATACACTTTGTTAATTAGTAAATGGAATGTTAGATATAAAATTTCTTTATTAAAGAAATGAGTACTTTGTTACTTAGAAAGATCTCATAATTAAGTATAAGAATAGGGCCAACACAGAATGACTTTAGGTATGCAGTCTCATTTGTCATTTCTTCTTCTCTTTACAGAGGAAGCTTTTTTTTTTTTCACTTTACTGTACCATGAAGCTGTTTGCTGTTACTGCCCAAAATGTTATGCATTAACTTTAAAATTAGTCTTTTATTCGAAACATGGTTTAAGAGGCCAAGGACATATGAGATTTACCTAGACTAAAAGATATGGTGGTACAATTCTTTTACCCTTCATGCAGATTTAACTGAATTTAATCTAGGCCTGCTACTTTTGGTAACATACCCCCAGCTGGTGAGCTTGTAGAGAAAGGGATATAATAGATACCACCTGCCTCTAATTACCAAATTCTATAAATATTTACAAAAAAACCTGACAATGCCCAAGAGTCCAGTTTACTCTAGTAAGTTTATGAAAAGAAATTCTTTACTGCCAATGCAGTAAGTATAGGAAGGGGCAAAGGAGAAGACTGATTATTGTAGGTATCTTTCTCTACTTTGTATTAACAGATTTCTTGAAAAGGCAAAGGAGAAGAGATATAAGTTAAAATATATTTAAAAGTTTAAAAAGTGATACATTTTGTCCAAGTCTCCAAGATATATGATCTCAAATATCAGAAATTATAACTGGTCAAAGCATTTTCAGCATGAAGCTATTCCCCCCTTGTCAACAACTGTGTATGCTCTTTCGTGTTTATTAGTAACCCTCATGCAAATTTAATTCTATTCTATTGAAATTAATCTAATCCAAAAATAAAATTAAATTCAATATCTTTTTACTCAATAAAGGTGTGAGTTCCTATGGAGCCAGATATAAGCTATGAAGATTAAAAAGCAAATAAACAAGAGAAGTATGTAACATACTTTAAAAAAAATATGTACTATAGAGGAAGAAGATGAAGACAAAGTCATGACTGCAGTAAAAACAAGATGAGAAATGCTAGAATTAATATAAATACAGACTGCTATGGAACCCTATTAAGGAAAATTAATTCTAGACTTCACTGTCAGAGAAAGCTGCCTCGAGGAACTAAAGGACAGGACAACAGGAGCTCGTTTGGAACAGACAATTAGAGGGGATCTTGCAGGCAGAGTTAGGGACATACAACAAAAGCATAGGGCAAATGGGTTCTTGATGCAACTACATGGAACTACAATCCTGTGGGTGAATATGAAACCGCAGGCAAATGGAAGTACTGGGATAAAGTCTATGTTTGCAAACCAGTGAAAAAAGAGGCTGAAGAATTTGAAACATGTCAATGGTATGATATCTTAGAGACGCTCCTCTGCCAGCCTTCTGGAGAAATCCTAAGAATGCCAATGATTTCTAAAAAGACATATGGGGAACTTGAACCACTTTGCTTTCTCAAAGGTGGTTTTAGAATTCTGTACTCTCCTTGGGTAATCTCATTCCCTCTCATTGCTTCAATTATAGCACAAAACCAGTGAGATCTCACCTTGGAGCTTCATCCATTGTCTCATGGAAATCTCGACCTGATATTTCTTGAAGCATTTTAGACTCATAGGTACAAAAGTGAATTTATCATCTTTTCCTTCGACTTGCTTGCCTTCCAATATTTTCTACCTCAGGGCTGTTTTTTTCAGGTACCTCATCAGCCCAGAATAGAAACTTGGCTGTTGTCCTCGACTTTACACACTACTTCAATTTAAATCCAATTGTTACATGTCTTATTAATTTTAATACAAATATTTATAAAATCTATTTCCTCCCCTCTAACTCTCATCTTCCCATTCAAATTGAGACTGTTTTTTTCCTCTAAATATTCAGCCCTTTCTTACCTAAACTGCCAGCCTCTACTCTTCTCCCAAATATATTCCCATATAGCTGCTAATGTAATTTATTTAAAATTTAAAAACTTAAAGTCTGATCCTGCTGGATGAATTCCAACTACTTAAAATGACATCTAAGGCTTTCCAAGATCTAGCCCCTGCCTCCTGTTCAGCCTCGTCATTTATTCCCTTGTAACACACTGTGTATTTTGAGAACACTGAATTGTTAGCACTTCCTCACACACTCAGTTTTTCTCCTTGTCTTTAATTACACTGTTTTGTTTTTTTTTTTCCTGTTAGTATGTACTCATCAGTTCTCTCTTTTCCAGGCTGCCAGTGCCATCTTTTCAGACTCAATTCACCTGTTATGACCTCAGCTGGGTTACAGGTTCCCATCCCTTTGTATCTCCAAATCTTCAAGAAGCACTGCTTTTGGAACAGTTTGTTAGACTTTTATCTATCTCTCCTTCAGTTGTCCAGACTCAAAAGAGCAGGGCCTTTTGCACACGTTGTGTTCTTAGTGTATGTACATCATTTGACAAAGAGTAAAAGCACAATAAACATTTGCTGAAGAATGAATGAACAAATAGTACCACAAAGCCTAGCCAAATTCAAAGTAGCTTATCATAATGCTGAGTAGTTTTCTTGTAGAGCTGCTCTGTTCAATACCACATGCAGCTATAACACTTGAAATGTGCCGAGCCTGAACTGAGATGTAAGAAACACTAGATTTCAAAGATTTATTATGGAGGAAAAGCATGTAATGTATTCTATTAATAATGTTTCATGTGGATTACATTTTGAAATGACATACTGGGTTAAAGAAACTCGATTATTAGAATTCATTTTGCTTGCTTCTTTTCACTTATTCAATGAGACTATCAGGAAATTTAAAATTATAAATTTAAAGCTACACTGGAAAGAGTTAAATGTAGACTATTTGAAATATCCCTTCAGTGATTTTCTAGATGGAGGCTAAACATGACTGTTCCACAGTGACTGGTTTGGCTTGGATAAAGCTTGTCACAGAGAATCTTAGTTGGTGCCGGTGAATTTAACACTGAGAGGACTGTTTGTTTCTTTTGGTTTCTATAAAAGATATGTTGATGTAGTTTTTGCTGATATGATTATTCATAGCAAAGATGATGTTTTAGCATTTCACTTGCCTAGTCTGTAGCACAGTGGTATATAATTCATGTTCTGGAAATGGGTGATAGATGAATGAATGCCCTTTGTCAGGTATAGTAAGGACAGGTTAACTGCTCATACACATATGGATTTTGCACATTCCATATGAAATAAGCTATTTAAACATTTAAATATACATTTTCTAGTTTAAAATTTAACATTTTCAGAATACTACTATCACTTGATAATGCTATTAGATGCTATTCCTAAAAATAGGAATATGGCAAAAATTTTCAAAAATGCTACTTGTATCCTTCTGCTTAAAGATTAAAATAAACATTAGCATAATAAAGAATGAGAAGTTTTTCAGAGAAAAAGCAGAACAAACAAAATAGCCTGTGTAAACATGTTTGACTCAGTATTTCAAACTTTTCATACTAGTTTTCATCAGCAAGTCTCTTAAAATCATTCAAAAACAATTTATCTATTCTTACAGAGGGGCATCTAATCAGCAGGCAAGTATAGGCACACCTCATTTTATTGTGTTTCATTTTGTTGCACTTAGAGACACTGTATCTTTTTATAAATTGAAGGTTTGTGGCAACCCCTAATCAAGCAAGTCTATCAAGCACCATTTTCCCAGTAGCATTTGCTCATTTCACGTCTCTGTGTCACACTCTGGTAATTCTCGCAGTATTTCAAACTTCTTCATTTTTATTATAATTGTAGGGTGATCTGTGATTAGTGACTATGACTCACTGAAATTTCAGATGTTTAGCATAAAGATAAACACTGTTCTTTTAAACATAATGCTATTGCACACTTAACAGACTATAGTATAGAATAAACATAACTTTTATGTGAACTGAAAAACTAAAATAATCATGAGTCACTTGATTATGATACTTGTTTTATTGTGAAGGTCTGGAACTGGACCTGCAATACCTCTGAGGTATGCCTGTAATCATTTATTTTTCCTGAATGGTCCTTTCCTATGTTTATTTAGTAATAAACCCTGCATACCCTTACTCAAAAAGAGTGATTTATTTTTATTGTCAAGTAAAGAAAACACTGACCTCAAGAAAGTACAAAGAGGTTTTGTGAATATTCTCATTGGTGTGTAAGATTCACAAATACAGAACTTTATCTGATTGTTCAAAGGTGAATCCCCAGCACAACACAATGCCTAACACACAGTAGATACTCTCTAGATGGTTGGATGAGTGGATGGATGGGTGGATGGATGAGTGTGTAGGTGGAGAGATACATATAATTAGGGGCATCTGAGTGGCTCAGTGGTTGAGCATCTGCCTTTGGCTTAGGTCATGATCCTAGAGTCCTGGGACTGAATCCTGTATCAGGTTCCCTGTAGGAACCTATGTCCTCTGCCTACGCCCTCCACCTCTCTCTGTGTCTCTCATGAATAAATAAATAAAATATAATTAGGCTTTTCTGAATAAATAAATGAATACTTTTTGCTCTCTGCTTGCTATTACCTTATTTAAAACATACTAATGAATTAACAGGATTTTCAGGATATAAATTGATTTAAAAGGAGATCCCATAAGATAGTTGAATCCAAAAAATCCACATTATGCCAGAACTTTTCATTCATTAACAATATTAAATGTATCTTGAATTTTGTTTGAAATAGATATTGCATTAAAAGTCAGGTGTTAGGGGGCAGCCCAGGTGGCTCAATGGTTTAGCGCCACCTTCAGCCCAGGGCGTGATCCTGGAGACCTGGGATGGAGTCCCACATCAAGCTCCCTGCATGGAGCCTGCTTCTCCCTCGGCCTGGGTCTCTGCTTCTCTCTCTCTCTCTGTGTCTCTCATGAATAAATAAATAAAATCTTTTTTAAGAAGTCATGTATTAAAACAAATCAAGAACACTGTGGGTTGGTGAAAGGTGCCTGATGTTGTTACTTGTAGTAAATGAACATAACATGTTTTAAAAGCATGAGCTTAAATTTTGGTTTTACCACTCAATAGCTGTAAACCAAAATCAGGCCATCCAGCTACTGCATGCGTCGATTCCCTCATCTGTGAAATGGAGATAGTAATATTATTCACTTCAAAGAGCTATTAAAAGTACGAAATGAGATAGCAAGTATAAACAGTTGTAGAGCATTGTACAAAGAGAAAGTGCTCAGTAACTATCAACTATTATGATAAAGACAACAGTTTTATAAGGAAGGATACTTTATATATTATTTTTGGGTAAGAAAAAATTTCCAAAATGACCCTACGTCTACACATCTTTGAAATATCAGACTAGGTTTCTCCTTTGTGGTCCGAATACCATAGTAAGTGACATCATACAATACAAAGGATCTTGGAGTTGTGCTGCCTGGGTTCAAATACTGATTCCACCTCTCCCCAATTGTGTGTCCTTGAGCAAGTTGATTAATCTCACTGTGCTTCAATTTCTTGAGCTATAAAATATGGTTAAGTGTCTATCTACCAGGTTGTTATAAGGATCCAATGAACTAGTATTTGTAATGAACTCAGAGTATATTCTACCAAAAATAAATAAATAAATAAATAAAAAAGAGAGAGAGAGAAATGAAAAGAAAAGAAAGAAAGGAAAATTAGAGGAATACATGTTGCAGAATGCTTGCTTACTTGCTGAAGAAATGAGAAGATGAAAGTCCCATTAAGTTAGACAGACAATATGATTCTTTGTATCAGTGATAAAGACTAACGGATAAGGTATTGGAGCCTGAGGAACAGTTAGCAGACAAGAGTGATAGTGAAGAACGAGATTTCAAGAAACTGCAGAAATTATTTTCTGCTTTCTTATTCTGGAGAGATAGATAAGTTACACTGTTTTAAATGACAGGAAACTGAATTTTTATTGATAACCTTTACAAGTAAGTGCTGCAAAAATAAAATATACAGTGAACATTAGGAGAACAAAAGGTAATTATATTTATACTAAGGACTTAAATTATTTAGCATATGGACTGGAATTAAATATTTCATAACATGGACATACATTTTTATATCACACTCAATCTTAAAACTTTTATTTCCAGAGTGGAATACATGGGACTAGAAATAACTTCAAAAAGAATTTATTGTATTTGTTTAGCACAAGGCGGGATTAAACTTTAATGTTGGAAAGAAACTCAAAATAAAACAATTGCAAATGATAATAGTTATTTAATGCACACTATGAAACATTTCAATTCTGATTAGGATTGTAATCCTAAAATGGTGGCACCTCCATTCTTCAAATGAAGAAAAAGATGCCAACAAAGGGTTAGTGGCTTGCCCAAGGTCCATGGCTATGAATTGAGGGAGCTGGGATTCAGCTCCAGAGCTCCAATTCTTAATCCTGGAGCTCTACTACCTGTTTGGAATTACACTTGTAGTAATGTCACTGATTTCGAGGAGAACACCCTCTTATGTCATGGAGAAAATGGAACATTCCTCAAAGACAATATATTCACAAACCCTTAGCACTAAAAGAGTTGGTTCTTAATTATCAGAAAATTGTTTTTTCCTTATCATACCATGTAACTAGACGCTGCTCACTTTTTGTCTTTGAAGGAGCTGATAAAGGCAGTTTTAATAACTTTGGATTATGTAACATTTTACAATTGACTTTATGAAATACTTCATTTTCATCTTTATGGATTATGTTGTAAATTCTCTGAATTCATGCTTCACTTATTTTTCCACGTCTCTGCCTCCTTAAATTTTACATTATTTTCGTGAGATCATTCACCTGAGGGCTCTGTTCTCTAGCCTTTGGCTAAATGAGCTTTAAGTCCTTAAATTTCGCTGGAAAACTATCTCCCAAATTAATATCCCCAAAGAATTTAAGCCAAAAATTGATTTTATTCTACTTGCTGTTAAGTTACATAGATTATACTGCAAAATTAAACAGGGTTTTAAAATTATATGTATTACTAGAATTCCCTAACTAATATAAACTAGATTACTTCTTGCTTTACTTTACTCATTGCCCCTTAACCACTTGCAAGGGAACACTGAAGCACTTCAATTTTAATAAATCTATTAACACAGAAAAAAAAGAGAATATATATTTATCTCAACTGTCATCTGTTTTTTTTTCAGAGTTTAAGTTATGAACATGAGATGTATTATTGTGAGGGTTTAATGATTTGTTAGTTTTTAAATGAAAACTCTTTGAGGTCTTTTACAAATAATGGAAATTTAGGCAGGAACAGAAGGAACACCAGATGGGAGTCTCTCAAGAGGTGTCCTCAAGGATGTTATATGAAAGTGAGGTGAAATTATCTTAGATGAGCACACTACAATAAAATTTCTGACTGTGTAATATCTTAATATAAAGAATATCTGTGTAACACATACTAAGCAATATATTACATAATAATTTCATAATACATAAAATATATACTTAAGTAATATTAAATATAAAATAAATATTAAGTAATGTTAATAATAATATTAAACAGCAATAACATATAATAGTATACTATATGGTACATAATATATATTACTATAGTATAATAGTATATATGACATGTAATACATATTTTATATATATATATATATATATAGAGAGAGAGAGAGAGAGAGAGAGAGAGAGAGAATATAGAACCATAGAATTTTGAACTGGAATAGACTTTTACAAATAATGTAATACAAGTTCATCATTTATAGATGGGTAGTTTGAGGCACAGACATCTCAAGTAATGGTCAACAATGTAAAAACTCATTATTTTTTGATAGGCATGACTGAAAATCAAGTGTCCTTATTTGGTCTGGTATTTTTTCCACCAACCCAATTTGTTTCTTGAAGGAGCATACAAATAGGTATAAGATAAATATCTTTCCTCCATATAGGAGTATTTGCCAATCTGCAATATTTTTTTGCTGTTGCTCTTAGAGACATTAGAGAGCATTACATTACATTATAGTTGTCATGCTCATTGTGATCAAACAGAAGGAGTTTGGCTTGAGTACCAAAGAACTATGGAATGTGCTTAATATATATGTGCCTAAGACATGAACTTGTAAATAGAACAAAAATAGGTTGGCTTGTGGGTGGGATTCTAGCAAATCATTACCTCATATAGAACTGACTTTGGAAACCATATAGCCCTCTCTGGTTTCCTCCTCTCATTCACACTCCTCAAGCTTTTCAAACTGAATATCAATGTTTCTTAAAGCTTAATGTCATACATTTTTCTTTCTTTTTTTTTAAATATTTTATTTATTTATTTTCATGACAGACACAGAGAGAGAGAGGCAGACGGAGAAGCAGACTCCATGCAGGGAGCCCGAAGTGGGACTCGATCCTGGCACCACAGGATCCTGCCCTGAGCTGAAGGCAGACGCTCAACCGCTGAGCCACCCAGTCACCCTAATATCATACATTTTTCAATAAAAATTTCAGAACTCTTCAATATTAACTTAAAAACAATTTTAATAAAACATTACTACTTTATGCATTTTATGGAAACACAAAATCAGAGGAGTGATGTCAGCAAAATGTCAGAGTAGGAAGCCCTGAAGTCTCCTTCCTCCCACAAACACACTGATTGAGAAACAATTTATATATTAATTCCCTTTATGAAAAATCAGAAACTGATTGAAAGCTCCCTTACTCTGGGAAATGGTAAAACCAGACTCATTGAAGCCAGAAGGAAGATTCTGGACACTCTCAGATAGACACTGCCTTTAGCATAGTGTATATAATCAGGAAGAGACCCCTAGCTCCTGGTTTCACCCAGAAGAGAGAAAGGATTGGTTTGCATGTCCAATATTCCACATTTTCTAAAGGTGTACCCCAGAGGTTTGGCTTTTGTCTTGTCAGTCTTGGAGCTTTGATGGGACTAGCAAAGTCTAACAACTACAGGTAGAATGGAAATGGCAATTTGGGCTGGTAGATGCCATTAATCCTTCCCCTTGCTCAGTACAGAATGAGCAGATTAAACAATAACAATAACAAACAAATAAACAAAAAATCCTTTTTCTCAATTTTCTCCTGATAAAGGAAAGAGTTGCTATGGGCATCCAGCATCTCAACTTGTCTGAGACTGCCTAAGGGACTAGCATTTTCTTGAATCTCTGAGAGATCCAGGATAGCCCAAATGCCCAAGGGAGAATGGAAATAGTGACTTGGACTAGTAGATGCCATAGTTCCCCCACTGACTCAGCACAGGGCAAGCAGACAAAACTATAGCTGCTTGCTTTTCTCTGGGAAGGGAAAGAGTTGGTAGAGGTCTCCAGAATCTCTGGCCAGGCTGATTGGTAGGAGTCTTCTGCTGTACAAGGCAAGGTCTGTAAAGACTGGAGGTACCTGGTGTCTTCAATGTGAGACATCAACACAGAGAGTCAAAAGAATGAAGAACCAAGCAAAGATGTTCCAAAAAAAGGAGCAAGATAAAATTCCAGAAACTGACCCTAATGAAATAGAGTTATATGAATTACCTGACAGAGAGTCAAAATTAACTCTCACCAATGTTTAGAGAACACTGAATGAATAATATGGTAATTTCAACAGAGATAATATATTTAAAAATATTAAATAGAAATAATGGAACTGAAGAACATAATAACTACACTAAAGAATTAACTGAAAGTATTCAACAGAAGACTAGAACAATTAGAAGAAAGGATCAGTGAACTGAAACACAGTGAGAAATCATTCAGTCAGAGGGGAAAATAGAAAAAAGAATAGGGCACATGGGTGGTTTCAGTTGGTTAAGCGTCTGACTCTTCATTTTAGCTCAGGTCATGATCTCAGGGTCATGAGATTGAGCTCCATGACTGGCTCCACACTCAGCTTGGAGTCTGACTGGGATTCTCTCTCTCTCCTTCTCCCTCTGCACCAAGCCACATCCTCCCAACTCTGTGACGTATGTACTCTCGCTCTCTAAAGTAAATCTTTTTAAAAATAAAAAGAGTCAAGAAGGTTAAGGAAATTATAGGAAGCCTTATAGCTTTCCTGATAAAGGAAAGAGTTGCTATGGACATCCAGCATCTCAACTGGATGAGTTAACAATATATGAATTGTAGAAGTTCTGGAAAGATGAGAGAGAGAGAAAGAGAAAGGCCCAGAAAGCTTATACAAAATAATGGCTAAATCTTCCTAAATCTGGAGAAGGAAATAGACATCCAGATCTGAAAAGCCCAAAGAAATCCACACTGAGACACACTGTAATCAAACTGCTAAGTCAAAGACAGTTTTGAAAGCACCAAGAGAATGACTTGTCATATGCAATGGTACTCTCAACACTATATAAGCAGATTTATCATTATAAATTTTGCAGGCTATAAAGGAAGTAGGATGACAAGGGAAAAAAAACCTGTCAGTCAAGAATACCATATTCAGCAAAACTCTCTTTTAAAAATGAAGAGGAGATAAGCATATTTTCAGACAAACCTGCAACATCCCTGATGAAGATAAATGCAAAACTCATCAGAATACAAGTGTGATTTATTTGCAGGATATAAGAATGGTTCAACACACAAAAATCAATTAATGTGATACATCACCTTAACAGAATAAAAGATAAAAATCATATAATTATTTCAATAGATGCAGGAAAAGGATTTAACAAAATTCAATGCCCTTTCACAATAAAACATTTAAAAAAAAACCTAGGAATAGAAGGAAATTACTTCAACATAATAAGGGTCATACTTGACAAGCCCAGAGCTTACATCATACTCAATAGTTTAAAACTGAAAGATATTAATTTAAGATCTGGAATAAGACAAGGATGCCTATTCTTGCTACTTCTATTCACCAGAGTATGGAGTTTTAGCCAGAGAAATTATATATAATTTATTATATATATATATATATATATATACACACACACACATATATGCACATACTTACCCCTATATGTATGTATGTATGTGTATATATATATGTGTGTGTGTGTGCATGTATACACACAACAAATGTTGGTGAGGATGTGGAGAAATCACAACCCTTGTCCATTGCTGATAGGAATGCAAAATGGTGCATCTAGTATGGAAAGTAGCATGGAGTATGGAGTAGTTATTTTTCCCTAAAAAATTAAAAATGGAACTACCATATGATCCTGCAATCTCACTTCTGGGTATTTATTCAAAAGAACTGAAATCAAGATCTTGAAAAGATATTAACACTCCTATATTAATAGCAGCACTATTCACAATAACAAAGATGTAGAAATAATCTAAATGTCTGTTGACAAACCAACAGATAAAGAAAATGTGTATGTACATAAAACAGAATACTATTCTTTAAAAATACAAGGAATTCAACCTTAAAAAAAGGAGTTTGCCTTTCGGCCTTTAAAAAAAAGGAAACTCTGTAATAAGTGACAACATGGATGGACCAGGGGACATTATGCTAATGAAGGAAGCCAGGCATGGAAAGACAAATATTGAATGATTCTAGTTACACAAGGCAATATGTTTCCTTGTATTTAAGTATAAGAATTTCATTAGTGTGCATTCCTAAACTAGAGAATTTTGTTGTTTAGGATACAAACATCTTCCACTTTATATGTGATACTAAAAGGATTTACAATGCAGATTAAAAACATACTAAACTCTCTTCCTGCAGTTGCAATTTCAATGCTTGTTAGAACAGGAAGCAAATGTCCAGTTAGATTCCCCCCTCTTTTGCCAAGAGAAAACACTGGTTCTTAACAGAATGCTGCCAATATCCTTTCATTCACCATCATGAACTTAAAGAGAGATAGTCATTCTTCTTATGTTTATCAATGATCTCCATGTCAGAAAAACTAGGAGATGCTTTTCAGCCCTTATTCTTTATAGACCCATTTAGCAGGGTTGAACACCTCCTTTTTCATGAAACTTGTTTTTCTTCTGCCTGCTATAATAACAGCACATTTTCCTGATTGTGCTCTTAACTTCTCTGTCTACTCTGCATTCAGATACTTAAATTACCTTCTCAGTTTTCTCCAGGACTGTGTTCTGGTTCTTCTCTTCTCTTTCTCCTCGCTCTCCCCTGAGGTTATCTCATCTGGTCACATATATTTAAATACTACATGCTGAGAATTCTCAGAGTCATGAACACAAATATAAGTTACCTCAGTAACTCCTGTGCAAACCTCACAGATATCTCAAATTTGAAGTGTCCAAACTAATCATCTCCTCATTTCCCTGCAAATCTGTACTCCCCAGTTTTCCTTATCTTAGTAATGGGACCCCCATGTTCTTGCTTAAGCTGTCAGAAGCCTTAGACTCATGCTTGATATCTCCTTCTGACTACTTACTTCATAGATTTATGTGTATAGACCTGCATGTATTTTTTCTACATTTTCTGATGAGATTAAGTAATTAGGGTGAGGCAGATACAGTGTAAATATAAGCCAGTGTTCTTGAATAAAGGGAACTATGATTAAATGTATGGAGAACTTTTCAGAACTAGACGCAAACATAAATGGAGGAATTCAAGAGAGATCCTTACAATGTTGGAAACATACAGATTAATTAAGAAAGGATCTGGAGTAGAGAGATACTCAGAAGTAGGCCCTCCCAAACTCCTGGCAGAATTTTTCAAGGATATCAAGAAATAGAGGCAAAAGTGATAAAGGTATGGGTCGGAGCAAAAAATGGAAGAGCAGTTGGTAGAGAAAGGTGGAACTGTGGGAGGGGAATCTGTCTTCATGTTGAGTAGGAGCCAGTTTTTGTTGTACAACTGAGTGTGGAGTCCACAGGGAATTACTGTTTAAGAAAGGCAAGCCATTGCATGGAAATAAATTAAAAGTTATACTTATATTTGCAAGAAATGAGAAATAATTCCCTTTGGGTTGATCTTCACCTGATATTTTGTTGATTTGTAGCCAAATGCCATTGATGGTGAAATAGATAATTAAAGGCCTAAATGGTGTCCTACAGACTGGCCAAGTGAATAAATGAATGACTTAGCATATAGCCTCTAGAAGAAGTTATGGATTTTGAAATGCTGCAATGATACTCTGATGTCTCTATTACGTTTCTTATGCTTATCAGAGATAGAGGTTATATAAATAATTATTTAAAAGACTTTTGATTAATAAAGAGTGATTTTTCTTTTTTAAAGATTTTTATTTATTTATTCATGAGAGACACAGAGAGAGACAGAGGCACAGGCAGAGGGAGAAGCAGGCTCCAGGCAGGGAGCCTGATATAGGACTGGATCCCCGGTCTCCAGGGTCATGCCCTGGGCTGAAGGTGGCGCTAAACCGCGTAGCCACCCAGGCTGCCCCATGATTTTTCTTTTTAATATCAAATAAACAGAAAGTAAGGTGGAAATTAACTGTTTTGTTTTGCTTTGTTTTTCACCATTTACATAATTCCAGAGGGTTGAATGTGGTCATCTTTTGAAAATTACTTTCAATTGTGTGTTTCCATTTATTTTTGATTGATTACCTTGTATTTATATAACAAGTATCTTGGAAGAGCTCAAAAAGGTTAACAAGTGTCCTCTAACAGTCTATCATAAACAATTTACTGAGGGTCATTTCCTCCTTAAATGTATACTGAACGGTGATGAGCAATATAAGCTACCAAAATATTCTGACATAAAGGGAAATATAGATGACTGAGGTGATTTTTTTCCCTTTATTCTTCAGGAATCAATCACAACTTCCAAAGGAGGACTCTGTCATTATGTTTTAGATCATTAATTTAACAGTAACTTTTTTGACTAAAAGATTTTTATGGCTGATGATTGACTGGTTTCTTTGTAAAAGTGAATGGGTTTATAGCAGATTAATTATTGAATATGTAAATCAATGTTTTAAAAATATATAAAATAGATAATACTTGTCTTAACAAAGTGTTCTTGTTTTCCAAAGGGATTCACTTAAAATTTTAATAATTATTGAATTCCTCTATTATGTTGAAATTAAAAATTAAGTTAAAAATTTAAATGAGTATTTGGATTCTTGAATCAATCACTCTTATGAACTAAAAGTTTGTGTCCCCCTAAAATTCATGTTAAAATCCTAATCCCCAATATGTTGGTATTAGGAAGTAGGGCCTTTGGGAGGTGACTAGGTCCTAAGGGTAGAGCCCTCATGAATGGAATTAGTGCCCTTATAAAAGAGATCCTGGAGAACTCTCTCAATCCTTCTGCCAATGTGAGGACGTAGCATAAGACAGCTGTCTATGAACCAGGAAAGGAGCCCTCATCAGACTACAATCTATCAGCACCATGATCTTTTGACCTCTGTCTTCATAACTTTGAAAAATAAATGTTTGTTGTTTAAGTCACTCATTCTAAGGTACTTCTGTTGTGGCAGCCCAAATGAATTAAGTTAGTCACTTAGTCTTTAAAAATTCCCATTCTGGGCAGCTCGGGTGGCTCAGCGGTTTAGCACCGCTTTCAGCCCAGGGTGAGATCCTGGAGACCCGGGATTGAGTCCCACATCAGGCTCCCTGCATGGAGCCTGCTTCCCCCTCTGCCTGTGTCTCTGCCTCTCTCTCTCTCTCTATCTCCCTCTCTGTCTCAAATAAAGTCTTTTTTTTTAAATTCCTATTCTATATAAGAGTACATGCTATCATAAATTCTGTTTTTTAATATTAGTGATGACCTGAATGTGAAAAAGAAGAACTTGGCATCTTCATAGAACATTTTTATGTAACAATTTTTTTGTAGAAAGAAAAAAATCCACTAATGGCTTAACAATTTTACATATATAAAATTATCTTATATATATAAAATTATCTTATTTCCTTTTATATTTAGCAAAGAGAATAGCTGGTACCATTGTAACTTGGCCTGCATTTATTAACGAATTAAGGCCTGGTGTCCTTATGCAACTTAGGCCTGAAAGCAGGAGGGCAAGCACTGAAAAGTATAAAACAATTAAAGCACTACCAAGGGAAGTGTTCTCCTACCACCAGAGAGGGGGCATTTACTCTCGGACTCTGGAAGTTATCATTTATAGTCCTCCTCAGGGGACACAGAATTTTTCACACTTCAGGGACAAAATTGAAAGTGCCTAACTGTTTGATTCTCTCCTCCCTACTGAGCTCTGTGTGTTTTTGTTAAAGGAAGCATTAAACAACCTGTCAACATATACACATTGGATTAGGAACTCTTATTACGTGGAAGGCATCTGGCCAGTAAAAAAAGACGTTGGAAACTTACAGGAAAGAGAGTAAGTGTAACTTAGCACTTACTGGCTTGAGAACTCAACTATAGTTCTATTTCTTAGTGTTTAATACTGCAAACCTGTTGTTTTTAATTTTCTGAGCACTGACAACCCACTGTGCTTAAACAGCAGCTCTTAATCAGAACACAATAATTAGATAGTTAGAGGCTGCATGATACTTAGATATTCAAAGGGGCTGTACTGCACAGAAACAGGTTCACAAAGTTTTTTTTTTTCTGTTTTCTGATTCATCATGATTTCTCTTTTAGTACTATCATATAGATACTTTTTCTATTTTGCTTGTATCAATCATTTTGTACATAGCAATATAAGTGAATGTCACATACACACACACATACACAATTACTGTGACATACTGACAGTATATGGAAAGAATAAAAAATCAATAAGGGACTGACACAAAATCTTTCAAATACAGCATATTTAACAAGAAGAAGAAAACTGCTTAGTAGGCAGTTCTTTTAATTTCCAGATAACTTCACTGGTCTACACATTGATATTTCTCTAAATCTGATTGTGACAAATGTCCAGTTCTTCTGCATCACAGAATGAATACCACATTTTTACTGAGACATTCCCTTAATTAATGCCAATCCTTTCTAAAAAGGTTTTAGGAGAAGAAGTCTTCGGAATATAGTAAATTATTATTATCTATTTCTGCAACTTTACTTTAATCCTCTGTCTTCCCCTAGATACCTACACCTTTCTCTTTTTATTAACAAGCTTCTAGAAAAAGTAATCAAATATCTGTTGCTTCTTCTATTCCATTTATTTTTCCTCAAAAAGTAATAATTTATTTTTCTATTCTTATTGTTCTCCTGAAACTGCTGGTTGACCTTTTTAGCTTTGGTGTTGAACGTATACTCCTTTTGGAAATTCAGTCCTTGGTTTTTGCGAAAGTATTTTTCCCCCTTGTGCCAGTACCAATTTCTCTACTCTCTAACCACTTTTGGGGGCCCTTCTTCTTTAGCCCTCTCGTTGGCTACTGATCCCCATTAGCCCCAATTAGACAGACTATTAGCTCTGTCTTCTCCCATCCTACAAAATCAGTCCAATCAGTGATTGTTGCTTTCATTATCACCTGTATAAAGACTCCCATAGCCATACAGTCAGGATCACTTAAGAACTCAAGGCTCAAATTTCAAATAACTTACTGTATATCACAATGTCCTATTGATAGGATGATATGTAGCAGACATGTACTGATACAATGTTCATGGCAAACCAGCTGGTAAATATTTGAAAATTATATTTGCCCGAAATCAATGTAAATGCAAAAATGAACTTGCCATCTTCATAAATAATCTTATGATCCCCATCTGAAGTAAGACACTATAAATTCCCTACTTATATAAGCTATACTGGTCATACAAATTCCGATTTTTCTGTTTTTTTTTCCTGTAATTATTTACAAGTTCAATAGTTTTCATAATCATCCTCTCACCCTTATTGTTACAATACCATTTCTTGTTTAATTTTTCCTATTACCTAACTTTACCAATTCTTGACCTGTAATCTAGACCCTTCCAATCCTACACTTCAGCTGCTAGCAGGGTGAAAACTACATCAGATCACTCCTTGCTCAAACTTCTTAAATGGCTTTTATAGGCACCACTATTAAAATAAACAATATTTCTCATTTTATACAGGATCCATTATGCTCAGGCTCCTGCTCACTTTTCCAACATCAAGTTTCCTCCTGATCAATTCATACCAAACTCTATGCCTCTACAATAATGAGTTATTTCTATTCCTACTCCTCCTCTCCTAAGTTTGTCTGATACCTAAGCCTATGTGTATGATGTTCCATCTGCTTGGAATGACAGTCTACATATTATTTACCTGGTAGACACCTGGTCACTCCTCACATCTTTGCCTAATGACAAAGTCCCTTATTCCCCCAGGAATTTCTATTTTTCTCTATTATCTTGTATTTTCTTATTTCTATTAGACTAAATACTTAACTTTCTAGAGACATTTCTGTACTCCTCAATAGAGTATTAGCTTCTTGAGTTTTGAGAACCTGCATTTAATTCATGTATGCCCATAAAAATT
The DNA here is from genome assembly GCF_011100685.1 of Canis lupus familiaris. Classification (NCBI taxonomy): domain Eukaryota; kingdom Metazoa; phylum Chordata; class Mammalia; order Carnivora; family Canidae; genus Canis; species Canis lupus. The sequence goes on from NC_049233.1 coordinate 27,944,401, forward strand.
AAATTCTATATGAAATCTCATCTTTTACTTAGTAAATATACATAAAGCTGTGAAATAAGAAATTAACCCAAGTACAAATGACTAAAGATTAATTTATGTAAGTTTTTAGAATCCTATCATCCACTCTTTAATTAATCATACATATACCAGATGTTTATCGAACATCTACTACGTGATAGAAACTGTCCTTGCATTGAGATATAAAAAGGTAAACAAAACAGACATTTTCTACTCTTTTATAGAGCTTATAGGTTGTTTAGGAAAAAGTCAAGTGAAGTACATTACTGTAGAAAAAGTCACAAAAGTTTAATGGAGTAAAAGCAAATCTAAAATAATGTCTGCATACTTACAGACTGAATTCCCTTATTTTATTAAAGGCATATATGCCACATCAACTATGCAAGTGACTTTTGTTCTTTATGTATAATTGTTTTGAAATTTTCTAGCTTACATAAAATAGAGTCATAACATTTACATAAAATAGAGTCATAACATTTATAATATTGTGAGATTTATACCTAATTTATATTACTTGTGGGGCTTTGAAATAAGAGAAATTTAGATTTCCAATATTATAAAATAGCACGTTCAAATATGTAAAGTACAATGGTAAAGTAAGAGAAAAGATTCTTAAATGTAATAAGCGATTGGTACAGTTAACAAGCAACCTTAAATTTTTAAAGTAAGTCTTTGTAACAATACAAAATGGAACCAATAATCAATAGCACTTAAGTCAGCATGCAAGCTCTTATCCAAAAATATAGGTTAATAATGAAGACAATAAGCTTATCTAAATGGGAAATTTAGAGAGTGCATTGGCATATGCACAAAACTCTGGGGAGAACTTTTTACATTTTAGTAATGCCATATAAAGTGGAGTCTGGGAACAGTTGTCACAGTTCCATTTCTGAAATCAGATTTGTGGTGTGTTCTTAAGCCAACCCATTCATAAATTTAACGAAATCACTAGCATAGGAGTGAACAAAGGCCTATATGCTTAATATTATCATGAAATATACTGCACATGTATAGCCATATGATGGAAAAACAGCCTGATACAGAGCACTTCTGTGTAATGAGAACAGTAAACTTTTAGCATACTTTGGTAGGATAGATGGAGTCACATATGTTAGTAGAATTGCTTCAAATTTCTTTTTGAAACCATGAAGATATAGCTCCACTAACCAGGAAACTTTCCAGTTTTCCAGTTTTTCTTTTTTCATAAAATGATTATATGTATGTGTGTGTGTGTGTGTGTGTGTGTATGATATTTGATAATCTCAGTAAAAAAACTGAACAGAGGGATGCCTAGGTGGCTCAATAGTTGAGCACCTGCCTTCAGCCCAGGGTGTGATCCTAGAGTCTTGGGATTGAGTTCTAATTGGGCTCCCTGCATGGAGCCTGTTTCTCTCTCTGCCTGTGTCTCTGCCTCTCTCCCTCTCTCTCTCTCTCTCTCTCTCTGTCTCTCATGAATAAATAAATAAATAAATAAAATCTTTAAAAGAAAACCAGTTGAGTTAAAAAAACCTCATATATATATATATATATATATACACACACACACAATCTATATATTATTTACATATAATATAGATTTACCTAAATATATATATTTTATACATTTACCTAACTATATCTCTATATCTTTCTATATTTTTATTATCTCTCTCTACAGACACCACACAGAGTCTATATATTATTTATATATAAAATATATATTACCTAACTATAAATACATATTTTGTATATTTACTTACCTATATCTCTATATCTATCTATCTATCTATCTATCTATCTATCTATCTATCTATATTTTTTTTCTACCTATATTTTTTAAGTAGGCTCCACATCCAGTGTGGAGCCCAATGCAGAACTTGAACTCATGAACCTGAGGTCAAGACTCGTGCTGAGATCAAGAGTCTGACACTTAACCATCTGAGCCACCCAGGTGCCCCCATAATAAATATATTTTAAAATATCAACAGAAATACCTGGATTGCACCATGAAGATATGGAAATCCACCAATAAAGACAGATCCTGATTCTGGCAAGGGTTTTCCAGATACATGATTCATAGATTCACTTGATTTTACAGTCCTCCCTAGAATAGTCAGTTCAGCTCTACATGGATCAAATTCTTGCCTGCAACCATTTAAGAAAAAAAAAATTATAGTTTTAGCATGTTATATAAACATTTGCCTGACCAATTAAGTTTATATTAACAAAAGAAGAAATATTTAAGTAAATAGATTATCTCACCATAAAATCAACAAAGCCAGAAGTAGATTAATCTGTTTTAAATTAGAAACCCTTAATATTTTAAGTACATATATACAAAGTTAAATTTTGACAGAAAAAAAATTGTGGCCGTCACTTAATGAAATAAATATATCCTGGTAATTAAGAGATATTCTCATCATGACTAAAATGACATTTGAGTGTAACATTCTATTTCAGTTATCTACATTGTTAAATTTTCTGTGTGAATGAAACATGTAAAAAATTAGGTTTAAATATGGTTATCTTTTTGCCTATAGGAGTCTGTGTGTGTGTATGTTTCCAAGCACTCTGTTTTATTGGTCCATTATTTCTACCCCTGAATTTGTATAAGCTTGATTGAGCTTTTATAATATTTTATAATATAAAAATAATTTTTATTTTAAAATAAAATAAAATGCACCAATATTACACTGCCTGAAATACTGATACATTTTATTAAATCCAGATATTTGTAGCATAAATCCTCTAACTTTGTTCAGCTTTTTTTTTTAAAACTCAACTGTTTTTCTTTTAAAGATTTTATTTATTCATGAGAGACAGAGAGAGAGAGAGAGAGAGAGAGGGAGAGAGGCAGAGACACAGGCAGAGAGAGAAACAGGCTCCATGCAGGGAGCCCAATGTGGGACTCAATCCCAGGACTCTAGGATCACACCTTGGGCTGAAGGCAGGTGCTCAACTACTGGGCCACTCAGGCATCCCTCTGTTCAGTTTTTTGACTGAGATTATCAAATATCATTTTTTCCTTTTTTTCTCTTTATTGTGGTGAATTATGTCCACAGTTTTTTGAATGTTTGTCCAGTAATCTGGACTTGGAATTTTTTTTTGAGGAAAGTATTAAATATGGATGTAATGTATTTCTTAAATACAGCTATCTATGTATTATCATGTCCATTTTATTAAATTTTTTCTTAAAACATTTTCATTTGATCTGAATTTTCAAAAGTATTGGCATAAAATACTTTTATTTATAAAAAATATTGGCATAAAATATATTTCTGCCAAATATTATTCCCAATAAAAATATCATTGGTGTTGGGACTCTAATGATATGTCTCTTTCTTGTGATACAGGCTATTCATGCCTTTTCTTATTTGTTTAGCAGATCAATCTTGGTTGGAAGTAGCAAATTTCAAAGAATACACTTTCGGTATCGTGGATGGTTGCCACTGCATGTTTGTTTTCTACTCCATTATTTTCTGCTCTTATATTTATGATTTTCTTCTCTTTACTTTCTTTGGACTTAATTTACTCTCTTGTTTCAAGGGTGTTTAATACATGCTCTCAAGATTGTAAACTTCTTCCTAAGAATAAATTTACTGTGTACAAAAGTTCTTTCTTGTCATGTAATTCAAAATACTTCCTAATTTCTATTGTGATTTTTTTCCTTTGGTTCAAGAATTATTCAGAATTGTACAGGGATTTTCTGGTTATTTTTATATTATAAAATATTATAAAATATTATAAAAGCTCAGTCAAGCTTATTCAAAGAATATTCTCTGCTTCTAATACTTGAAATTTATTCACTTAGGCTGCATAGCCCACTATGTTCGATTTTAGTAATGTTTTCATAACCCCAGAAAGTCTGTTCTATATGTGTGAATACATACACACACCCAAATATACACACATTAAAGCACTTATGGAGCGAATAAAGAATAGGAACAATTGAATAAATCATGTTTATGATGCATGTACTTTTTTTTTCTTAAAAAATTTTGGAGATTTTTTTGAATCCTCCTTCTATCTATATATTGTGATACACAGTTAATAAAAACGAAGATCAGGTATAGCCATACAGATAACATTATGCTTTGATAAAGAAAGTTTTGCAAGTTTTAAAAAGGCAATGCTGTTTTATATATTAAGAACTTGGGAGAAAAATGTGTTGAACATTTTTAGAACCCATTTGATATTCTTGGATTCTGTATTTAGAAGCAAACTAGAAGCTTTCTGGGTTAATTACTTCTTACAATTAAGTTGTTAAAAATATCTTAGGGAGGATACAGCTTCTAGGAAGTTATTCATTAAATGATAAAAATAAAAACCACATCTACTTTTATCCCAATCAATCTTTAAATTTTAATGTTTGGAAAAACAATTTTTACTGTTTTGTGTTATTTAAAAATAGCAATAATAATTATTCACTAATACTTTGTTAATGAACTTATTTCCCATATTTCGTTAAGCAAATGAAATCCAATAAACTATCAAACATATTTCTTTGGCCCTTGATTACAATAACTGAAAAGGTAACTTAAAAGCTTGGGATCCCTGGGTGGCGCAGCGGTTTAGTGCCTGTCTTTGGCCCAGGGCATGATCCTGGAGACCTGGGATTGAATCCCATGTTGGGCTCTCGGTGCATCCCATGTTGGGCTCTCGGTGCATGGAGCCTGCTTCTCCCTCTGCCTATGTCTCTGCCTCTCTCTCTCTCTGTGACTATCATAAATAAATAAAAAATTTAAAAAAGCTTTATATATATATATTATATATTATATATTGTATACACACATATATATGTATATATATAAGCTTTATATTATAAAAAGCTTTTCATTTATAAAGCTTTATAGCTTAATATATATAAAACTTTATATATTTATATATAAATTTATATATATATAAATATATACTCATTATAATTTATCCAACATCTAATTTTTAAAGACAAGGATCCAAAATGGATTCATTTATGCTAAGCCCCCATGTCACCAAACCAATACTTAAGAACAGTTTCAGGGGTCCCAGAAATGGGACCTTCAACCAACCCATTGCCTGATTAGCATTAGCTAGGTAATCTGCCTGATAATCCTCTGCCATCTCCTATAAGAAAAGTGAATAAACAATCTATTTTTTTTCTGCCTACTACAATTTCTTTATTTCTGTTCCTTTCTACCTATAAAATCCTTTGCCTTGCATAGGTCTTTGGAGCTCCTTCCTATCTGCTAGAATGAATACTTTGTATTCATGAATCACTGAATAAAGCTATTAAGAGGTTCGAAATTTACTCCATTAAATTTTGTGTCTAAAATACACATACATATGTATTTATGTATTTATATTATAAATTAGAATATTTTATTCTAATGAGAATATTTTCTTTTTTTCTTCATTAAATATCTGTACTTAGTTCATATTTAACTGTGGTGTTTATTCTTATGGATCTTACTACAGAATAAAAATGAGAAAACATGACATATAATACATATTAATTTAAAACATGATGGTTCTAAGTTGTGCAGGACAAACGACACAAATGCAGGGTAGAAATACTGGAAAATTGATCTCCATGTTATTAAGATGATTGTGGTAGGAAGAGGGAAGAATAATAGATATTAAAGATGTGATATTTTGAGAGATGGTGAAAGCTGGAAGAGAAATGAAAAGTAGAGTTTTAAAGCCTTTGTGTGTCTGTAGTTGAGAAAGAAAGCTCAGTTCAATGCCAGATCTTTAAGCCTCTCTACTTTGAGCATGTGGAACATGTTATTCTCTACTGAGATTATAGTTCATTCACTACAATGTCACCAGCATGAGGAGAGAGAGGCCTTTGTTATGTTCCTCCTGTATCCTCAAACCTCCAACAGGGCCTTGTAGGTGGCAAATACTATAGTATGTGTTGAATAATGAGTAGTTTTACAAGATATTATCTGAATTAAAATAGATGCTTAATGAATGACAGCATTTTTCTTTTGAAGATAGCATGCACTGTACTCTTTCTAATTATATTTATTAGAAAATATATCATAAAATGCTGAAACTATAAAAATAGAAAAGCACAATAACTTGCATTTACCAGAAGGAACTATTATTAATGTTCCTGCGATTTAAAACTTTCATGTTATGATAGAATGTTCTCCAAAGTTGAGAATGTAACATATAAACTTCCAGAATTTGCCTTCTTTGTCAATTTAATAATAAAAACATTTGTCTGTTAATATTATTCCAAACTATTAATTTTAGTGAATGCATAGTAATTGTTCATATGTTTGTACTTTGTTCTAAAATGTCCAACCCATTGGGTATTTGGAAATCTTTTTTAGTTTTTTCACCCTTTTCTGTAAAACTACAATATATGGCTGTTGCATACGTCTTAATACACACATCAATTTGTTTTCTTAGGAAAAATTCTGTAAGTTTAACTTGCAGTATATAAGCTTTCTCCATATGTATATATTACTAAATTTTCTTCAAAAATTTTTCTCAATTTACTGTCTGTTATGGTTAGTTTTATGTGGCAGCTTAGCTAGGCTATAGTCTCCTATTATTCAAACACTAATCTAGGTGTTGGTGTGAAGGCATTTTATAGATATGGTTAATATCTACATGCAGTTGACTTTAAGTAAAGGGGATTACCCTCCATAATGTGAGTGGACTTCATCCAATCAATTGGAAGGCTTTAAAAAACACAATTGAAGTTTCCTTGAAGAAGAAATTCCACCTGTGGTGTGTAGCACTAGGTCCCACCCAGAAGTTTCCAGTCTGTAGGCCTGCCCCTCAGACTTTGTATTATCCAGTCAAACCTCACAATCACATAAGCCAATTCCTTGAAATAAATCTCTTAATATATGTCTTCTACTTGGTCTGTTTCTCTGGTAGTGTCCTGACTGATACAGATTTTGGTATGAACAGTACTGAGAGTACGGAGATAATTACTGGACCCAATGTATAGAAAGATCTTTTATATTATCTTTTAACTACACCAGTGAAGCAGTATTACTGTTAACTGAGTATGGAATTTGATTCTTTAATCGGAGCTGGAGCTGATAACAGTTTTTGTTAAAATCTCAAGACATGCCTCTCTTAATTAGTGTTAGCTCATAGAGTTTAGTTCCTTAAAAAGGTACTCTGCATGAGCAGTAATGGATTAGGTGATTAGCCTCTGATTATCAACTCTTGGCTATAAACTTGCCATGACTTCTGATCTGAATAAATAAACAGAACTCAAAGTATTAGGGAAAGATTCATATATCATGATAGGAGATTATTTATAAAAATATCACTTTGAGGCTTTTCTCTAAAATTTATTATGGTTTTTATTATTGATGTACAATTTCTATTCATTGTCACAAAGGGTAAACTGCTTCACCATCAACACTATTATCCATGTACTAATTTGTAGGCTTTCACCTTTGGATAAGTATGGGAATTTTTCTTTCATACTTAAAATTCTACATTGGGTTATTCTTGTTTTCAAAGCTATTATCACTTCTGAAATAAATTACCCACTGTAAATGAATACAAGGATGGCATATTATCTTTTCTAATACATATATTCCAGAGAGTTGGCAGCTAAGCTGAAGAAAGATGAAAATAAATACACCTCCATTATAACAATGTAGACCATCATGTTTTCCTTGCTGAAAATGCAATTCTAATATTTCATATACCCGGATTGTTATTTTATTCAAGAGACACACTTTTTAACAGCAGTCATATCTTTCCCCTTAGGCTCATTAGAGTGGAGGCAATGCTATTTTGATTGTGTCCGATTGAATCTAACAGGAATTGACTGAACATAAGAAAACAGTCTTACAACATTATTGTTTAGCATTTGCTGATGATACAGTTTGCCTAGCACACCATGCAGTGTAAAATTTTTCCATCAAGGATTTTAATGCTTTCTTTAAAATCAGTACACAGGGTACTTTAAAGGTCAAATGAGTAGAACATTTTTTTGCATAATTATAAATATATATATAGAAGTCTTTTCAAGACTCCTGGTGTTTGAACTACCTTTAATTGTTCTTATCCCCAACTTACAGTGATTGCTCTTATTTGTCATTTGTATTCACATAATAGTAATCATTAACAACTCTCCATTACTTAGAACCTGAAAGAAATGTTTAGTGTGCCATAACTTCTATTCATTATGTTTAGGTATTCAGGGTAGATGCCAGGAAATGTCAAATAACTATACTGAAAACAAAGATGTGGGTAACCTACTGTTTTATTATTTGCATGCCTATCATCATACAGCAACAATTTCTAAGCTTCAACATGTCCTAGAAAAGACTAGAGGGAATACATGGAATAGGTCAATCTTATAAATAAACAATTAAAGAGGCAGCAAATAGTAAAATTTCATTATGTTGGACATTAACTCTATCATCTGATTATTCTTGAGCATTATAAAAGTCATGGTTTAGAAATTACTAATTTCTATCATATATTTAAGAAAGCATTTTCAATTGGCAGTGATTAAAACTTACCACAGAACCTGAACATGTGTGTATTCTCCTTATTAACAGACTATCATATTCACATTGAAAACACCAGTTTATTTAATCAGCCATAAACATAAAAATAAATTACTATAAAATCAAAATAACTATACTTTCAGGGAGAATTTAGATCCCTAAGCTGTCTATTCACATAAATAGAAATAAAGATAAATATTAATTCATATACTTGATGCCAATACACAATTATATATATCAGATCAAATTACCTTTGATATCTAGGGATATTTTATATGAATCAGCTTAAAAGAAATTTATTGTTTCATCAAAAATTGATTTTTTAAGAGGGAATTAAATAAATAGAGGATATTTCTTTTATGAAGGGGGATTTGATTCCTGTAATATTTATTCAGGTAGTTTCCACAGGGGACATGGAATTGCACCCAGCTTCCACTCCTCATAACATCTTTGAAAAAATTAAGTTAAATTCTTCAATTTAAAACTTTGGAAAGTAAATTATTGCCAAAAATATTAATTCTAAAAATCTTTATCTGGAATCCAAGCACCCACCCCTCCAATTTAGGCTCTTATTTATCTGTATCTCTGACAGCTCCACAACAGGAATTTTCTATTATTTAGATAAGTCTCCTCATTGTTCCACCTGCCAAGGTTTCTCTTCCAACCATTTAAATGCTGCTCATAATTAAGAGCTTACTTAAGTTTCACTTATTACCTATATGTTATTAATATTTGCAGTCTTAATGATCTCTTCACCATCTAATACCACCAACAGTGTGCCATTCTTTTTTGCATTCAATTATGTAGTGTGTTCTCTCATTATGTGACTGCTTTGTTTCTCCAGTGAAAAAATAACCTCTCTATTGGCAGAGTTATGATTTGTCTATCTTTGATTTTTTTTAATAAAACTAAGGCATTGGCCTACTGGCCTTAGAAAAATCAATTTTGCATTTTAGTTTATAGCATCAATTGTATTCCTAGAAATACATCAACTATTCCCTTAAGGTGGTTTTACAGAAGTAGCCTTGTTGTGGTCAGGAAGCCCACAAGCTGCCAGGTACTTAAATTCCACTTCCACTGTGACCATAGACTGGCCCTGGTTTCCATGTTAGGATTGGATTATCCCTCTGCCCATGGGACTTTCTACTGGCAAAGTAACTGTTGGCATTCATTGAGCCATAGTCAGATTTTCTAACAATTATGGGCAGCTGAGCAAAGAGTAGCTAAAAGCTCTGAATTTAGTATTGAAGATATCACGTAATTGAATTGTTTCCTAGCTAGTTCTAAGCTAAGTATTATTCTAGTCAATTTTTCTTTGGGCCTTATACTTTTGGAACATTGTGAATAAATTTTTTTTTAAGATTTCATTTATTTATTTGAGAGAGTGAGTATGTGAGCAGGGAGGGGGTGGAGGGAAAGGGTGAGAGAATCTCAAGTAGACTCTACTCTGAACATTGGAGCCCCACACAGGGCTTGATCTAATGGCACTGAGATCATGGTCTGAGCCAAAACCAAGATCACACACTTAACCAACTGAGTCATCCAGGCGCCCTTAAGATAAATTTGTTTTAACCTTTATGTTATTATCTGCAACAAAGATTTTTCCACATCATGTCATGATTCTTTTGAAAGACTGTTCCCTGCTAAAATTTCTGATCTTTGCACCAGATAAATGGATTTTTAAGTATATTTTTGCATTTATAATTGAGATTAAAAACAGTGATATGCTTAATATCCTATATTAATTATAGTGGCTCTAATTAAATTATATTTCAGGATCTCTAAAACAATACTCAATACTAATATAATTGACATTAGATTATTAGATACTAAGATCACTGATTAAATTTAATCAGGAACAAAATATCTAATTATTATCTTTATCATTATGAGCAATTAGCCACTTTAGGCATAATTCCTTAAGATGAAATATCTACTTTAGAAAAAGAACACTAGTAAAACCTCATAAGTTAGATTAATTTAGCACACATTTATACCTTAGTTTGGTAAAATTATATAAATATTTTAAGTATGATATTCATAACTTCTGAATACTCATAAAATGTGTCTTTAAAATTTTATTTTCTGAAATATTAAAAGGATAAAGTAAGCCAGCAGAATAATTGTGAAATATAATTTATTAGTTTTAAAGAGAGTTTATATAGTGGTACCTTAATTTCTACCATGGGCAATCCCTCAGAAAATCTTTGGTTACATTGTGACTGCCTTTAAAACTGTTCAAGAAAATATCAAAAGTGGAAGTGATAGAGGAAGTCCATTTACTCAGAGAAATAAGGGTAGGATCAAAAAGCAGATGGAAATGTATAAAGTGATAGGATGATGAAAACATCCTCAGAGAACCTCCTTTCATTCCCAAATCTAAAAATTTGCCCTTGGAGTTTCAGAGACATTGAGAGCTCGTGTATGGCTTACACTGCAAGTGTATACCTAACATTTTTTATGGAGCTAGTCAACACATCACACTTTCAAAGAGTGCTAACGATTTCATTATGAGAATTTAGAGAGTAAGTCTGTAGTCAGATTAGTTACAGAATTAAGTTCCACAAAGCTCAACATATTGGTGGGCATTTTCAGTTTAATCTAGTTGCAGTTCCACAATTATTCATAAAGCCTATTTGCCTTAAGGAAATGTCACTGGGGATTCCATATTATTCTTCTGTATCTTTTATTTGGGAGGGGGGAAGAGAAAATGAGGCACCGTAGCTACCTGATACCATATATGCAGTTTCCTCATTTGAATTTCATTTTAGAAATACCTACATTACTTCTGTTCCCTGGTCCTTTCCTAAATTGCTCAGTATATAAATAAATATGTAAATGTGATATATATGTATACAAAATATGTATACACACACACTTTTAAGAAGAAAGAGGGAAAGCACGGACTTTGGAGTCAGAAAGAATTCCTTTGACTGTCAGGTTCATCACTTATCTAGGAGACATTTACTCTTAATTTGTCATACAGGTATTTTTCAATATTATTATGTGTCAGGCAAGACAGTCCACACTAGGATACAAGATTGGCAAAACAGCATTAGTGCCATATTTTGTAATTCAAATCTCAAGAGAGAGGATGACATAAAGTAAGCATCAACATGCTTAAAAGAGTTGGGGGGTCGATTTAAACTGAGATGTCAGGGAACAAATTCTCACAGGAGATTTGAGATGGAAACTGAAAAATAAGCAGCTATCAGTAGACCAGCAGAATAAGGTAAGAATGTGCCAGGCTGAGACAACATCATAAACAAAAGCCCCTGAGGGCACAAGGAGGACTTGGGCAAATTGAAAGAAAACCTGGGGGTACTGGAGCACAATCTGTGTGTGTGGGAATGTTGGCAGGAAAACAGGATTAGAGAAATGGGCAAGTCTGTTTAACTTTTTTGATACTCCATTGCAAGTTTAATGGTAAAAATGTGTATCAATCCGCACATCTTTTGACCGTCAGATAGAAAACTTGAGTGTTTGAAAAAATAAGTCAGACACCCAATAAATGCTTTTTTGTTTGGTTGATTACTTTTGTTTGATGCTTTAGTTTCCTAGGTCTGCCATAACAAAATACCACTGACTGGAGGGCTTAACAAACAACAAGAATTTATTTCCTCACAGACCTAAGGGCTGGGAATCCAAGATCAAGGTGTTAGCATGTTTGGTTTACCCTGAGAGCCCACTCTTTGGTTTACCTTGGCTTTTTCCCTGTATCTATGGCCTTTTCTCTTGGCACACACATTTCTGGTGTCTCTTCCTCTTCTAATAAGACATTGGTTATATTTGATTAGGGCCCACCCATATAACTAGATTGAACCATAATTCCTCCTGTAAAGGCCCTATCTCCAGATACAATCACATTCTAAGGTACTCGGGGTTAGGATTTCAACATAGGGATTTTGTGGGCACATAGTTAATCCATAATATTTTGTTTGTTCAGAATGTTGTTAAATTGGAAGTCTGTTTCTCTCTTTCACTCCAGGTTAGATTATCTTAAACTCACTCTTTTCTCTGGAAGGGTTTTTAACCTGTAATTCTCTTGCTTTACCTTACTTCTCATTTTATGCTCTGCATGCAGTTGTGTCCTCCTGTCTTCAAAGAATCAGTATTCTAGTTGCTTTGCTCTGAATTTATTGTTTAACTCAGGGTCAAAAAGTGGATAAGCCCATAATCTTATTTATATATCATATACAAAATAATTTTTGTGTTCTAGACTAAAGTTAGATTTAAACTATATGTAGTCGTGAATAAAAGAAATGCATTTACCAAAGAACAGATTGCATGAATTAAGGATAATACTGGTAGAGAATAGGGGAGGAGGGCAGGGGGTGGGGGTGAATGGGTGACGGGCACTGAGGGGGGGCATTTGATGGGATGAGTACTGGGTGTTATTCTATATGTTGGCAAATTGAACACCAATAAAAAATAAATTTATTATAAAAAATACTGGTAGAGAATATTAATAAAACAATGGACTAGGTAATTTAATAAAAGTGTTATTATTATCAACAGAAAACTATTGAGGCAAAACAAAAAACTATTTAAATGACACTAAATTGAGAAAAAGAATGTTCAAGGAACTATGAAAAATATACTATTCAATAGAAGTCTGTTAAAATGCAGAGATCTAGCTCACCCAGACATTTATTACTACCATATATTCTAGGTGAAACTTAGTCATCCTTTCCTTATTCACCCATAATAGATATATTAAGTGTTCTGTATTGCATTATCTTGTTTACTGTAAACATTATTATCCCTATTTTACATCTGAGATAATCAGGATTCAGAAGTTTGCATAGAGCAACTTGTCCAAAACCACTACTAATGGCTCAACAGCTGGGATTTCTTGATCCATGATTCCAAAACCATGCTGCTTTTTCTTTTTTTTTAAAGATTTTATTTATTTATTCATAGACACACACAGAGAGAGAGAGGCAGAGACATAGGCAGAGGGAGAAGCACGCTCCATGCAGGGAACCCGATGTGGGACTCGACCCCGGGTCCCCAGGATCACACCCCAGGCTGTAGGCGGCGCCAAACCGCTGCGCCACCGGTGCTGCCCAACCATGCTGCTTTGTTTGACTTCCTCTGATATACCAAGGGGAAAAGTAGAGAGGCAAGCCATCATATAGATGTAATGATGAACCTCTGCAATGTGTACATGTGCCCAAGAGACTAGTTATGAAGAATCATATGAGATCCATGGAAATCAAAGGATAATATATTTGAGAATGGCTGATGAAGGTTCACTTCTATCAAAAACACACAGACATGTGTGGGCACTCACCAACACAGCGAACAATAAAGTTTCATGAGCAATTGGGTTTCATCATCCATCAGACAAAAGCTGCTCTGGGAAGACTTGTTTAGGCAAACCCAGTGTAGCATTAAATCCATCATCACAATGACATCTATATTTATAGGGTCTCAAATTGCAGCAACTTCCGACTCAGAAATCATACTTATGACCATTCTTTCAGATAAGTTGAAGATGGACAATAAAATTGAAATGAAAATTGATGATTTGAACCATAAAATTTTAGCTTTCAGTTATATTGGCTGCATATAGCCAAACTCAAAACCCTGGTTCATTCTTAAAGTGTTCTTTAAATTGGAATTGACTCTTAGAGAAAGGCTTCATCAGTTATCATGGGAGATAATATTTAAAACAGCAAAATAGAGAGATGCTGGAACATCCTGACATACCTGGCGCGGAAAGAGAAATAAGGGTTCTAATTCCTCACCTGAGATGTTAAACCAGATTAAGTGCTACAGAAATGTAAATTGTCTTCAAATTGTTTTTTATATGCTGGTTTTAAAAATTAGATAACAACTTTAAATATCACTATATAGTATAAGCATATAAATATATATTTATACACTCATCACATAATTTTTTAAAAAGTAATAAATAACAGTTTTAATAGAAACTATCTTTGGAATAGATTTCTGTTCTAATTCTTTGGATTAAGAAAAAAGTTTTATAGAAAAGCAAATGGAGAATAGTTAATAATATTTTCTCATTACTGTGTTTGAAACATAATGCTTTTGACAAGACCTGTAGGATCTAAAGATATAAAACATAAGTGCAATTATAACTGCTTTGTAAGAGAAAGGAACTGGAGGAAGTCACAACTTTGTGGGTTAGTGTCTCTTTTCTGTAAACTGGGTAACCTGGGTTTAATAGCCTGGATATAGCAGTAATTATATATATAATATATATATATATACATATATATATGTATATATATGGGAAAGGGAGGGAGAGAATCTTAAGCAGGCTCCATGCTAGTGTGGAGCCTGACATGGGGCTCAATCTCACAATCCTGAGGTCATGACCTGAACTAAAATCAAGAGATGGACACTTAACTGATTGAGCCACCCAGGTACCCTAAAATAGGTTCCTATAACTTTTGTACTAAGCTGAGAGCTTAAAGGAGGGGTGATCTTTAGTATGTCTAAGAGTATAATGATTCCAAGACCTGAGCCCAAGCCTGGGTGCAGAGATAATGTAAATTCCAAGATAGGGTGCTCTTACATAATATATTTTTTTAAATTTGTTTATTTTTGAGAAAGAGCATGAGAGGGGGGAGGGACAGAGGGAGAGAGACAAGCAGAACATAGAGCCTGATGCAGGGTTTGATCCCAGGATTCTGAGATCATGACCTGAGCCAAAGTCAGATGTTTAACTGAGCCACCCAGGCACCTCAGGGTGTTCTAATGCTGAGTTAGTCCCTTGTAGAAAGCCCCATGCAGCATATATTCATTTCTCTATGACAGTAAAAAAAAATAATAATAATTTATTTATTAAAGATATTATTTATTTATTTGAGAGAGAAAGAGAGAGAGAGAGAATGAGTGGGAGGAGAGGTAGAGGAGAAGCAGGGAGCTCAGCAGGGAGCCCAATGTGGGATTCCATCCCAGGACCCTGGGATCATGACCTGAGCGAAGGCAGACGCTTAACTGACTGAACCACCCAGGTGCCCAAGTAAACAGAATTTATACACAAGAACTTCTGTGCTATCTGTGAGGTACAGAGAATATTACTTTCCCTTTTTAGAAATGACCTGGAAGTTTAATCTAGCAAAACACAGAACCAACTCTATCAGGAGGGAGATGGTGAGAGTTTGGGCAAACAATAGGATCTTGGAAGGAGGTGGTCACAAACAGACTGTACCTTGGGCCTTGTTATTGGGCCTTGGTTGCAAAAACTTCACAAAAACCATACTTTGAAAAAGGAGATCTGAAAAAAAAAATACTTCTGTTGTTATTTGTAACTGTGTAGGAAGAAGAAAATAAAACGAAGTCTTAATAAAGTTAGGAGATACGCAGTCCTTACTGAGGGTAGCTGACCACAATTATCATAGTTATATGTTGCTGGGTCTGTAGGGTCTTAAGCGCATTTATGCACATTTTGATATACCTGAATTGTTTTAAAAAGACATGTACCATGCAACTGCTCTTAGCATTTATTTGGAAACCAAAAGGGGGAAAAGCAAGTTCATTTGGTGGGGCTAGATCTCATTTTAGATAGCCTGGTATTTAGAAAATCCAGCACTGTCCATTTAGAGTAAGGAGTGATTCTATCAGTGGAGGGAGCCACAGTTGAACCACTATTAGAAAAATCACAATTTTCCAAACTAGGGCATTCATAAACTCTCAAGAGTATGTTAATACCAATAAATGAAGATTCAGGATATAACTTAATGTGGTGGGACCCATGAGCCTGTGAACTGACATAGCATTCTGGGGTCCTGGCTAACATTTTCTCTTTGACTCTAAAAAGTAGTATTCTATGTTGGGGAGCATGTTCTGATGGCTAATAGAAACTCATCATATACATATATACATACACACACACACACACACACACACACAACAAAGCTGATTCATTGTGTGTTTTTTTTTTACCATGGAGTGAGTTCTCAGAAATATATCAAAGATTGAATGTGATTTGTACTATATCTAGTTTCAAGGTTTTATTAATTGGAAATATGTCTCATTGCTAACTTGCCATTACTGGAATTTTTATGTCCAATGAACTTTTTACTTCAACTGAAGCAAAAACTCCAGTGGTCTTTGAGGGGGAGAGAAGGCTAATAATTACTGCCATTGTAAGACAATTTTAGTCGGATTTAAATGAAAACAAATTTTTACATTATATGGCTTTAAGCCATGGTCCTTTATCATATTTTTTAAAATTATCATATATTTAAACTTAAAAAGCCAAAGCCTTTTGTGTGTAGGGGGAGAGGGGATGTTCGTATTATTTTTACAAAACATGAAAAATTCTTTGTCTTTCAGAATGACGTGACAAAACACACTAAATCTCATCAATACCTGGGATAAACTGAAATGTGACACACTAACTCTGATGTGGATATATTGTTTTTTTCTTCCTTGTCTATGTACTCCCTGCTACTATAGTAATAAGCTGTCACTGCTCAGGGACATTTTATTTTTTCAGACAAAAGTCTATAACTTTTGTGTTAAGTGAAAAAACATTAGACTTTTAGAAACTCAAACTTTTCAATTAGGTAGTAATTTTTTTAAATCCTGATTATATGGCCAGCATAAAGAATAATCAATTTTAAGAAAAATATTGGGGCACCTCGGTGGCTCAGTCAGTTAAAGGTCTGCCTTTGGCTCAGGTCATGATCCCAGGGTCCTGGGATGGGGGTAAGCATCCGTGTCCCTTGCTATGCTCAGTGGGGAACCTACTTCTTCCTCTCCCCTTGCCCCTCCCCCCACATTTGAGCTCTCTTTCTCTCTCTCTCTCATAAATAAAATCTTTTTAAAAAAGAAAAATATTGACTGTCTTAAGGTCTTTAAAAGCTAAAGAACAGTGAGTCTACATAGTTAGTGCATTGAATGGGGATAAACAGGAGAGCAGGGAATCCCTGGATGGTGCAGCGGTTTGGCGCCTGTCTTTGGCCCAGGGCGCGATCCTGGAGACCCAGGATCGAATCCCACATCGGGCTCCCGGTGCATGGAGCCTGCTTCTCCCTCTGCCTATGTCTCTGCCTCTCTCTCTCTCTCTCTCTCTGTGACTATCATAAATAAATAAAATAAATAAAAAAAAAACAGGAGAGTAACTGAAATTTTATTTTTAAATATTTCTAAAAGAGCATCCTAGAGAAAAAAAATGATAACACAATAAAGGTATATCAAATAAGACATATGACAAAGTTTAACTTTGGGAGAATACAGGCAATAAGTATGGGCATAAATACTTGTCTCATATCTCCTTTCCTTTTAAATTTCTATTTAAAAAAGGGGGGGAAAGGGGGGCAGCTTGACAATAGGATTGGTGGTCAGTGTCCACCCAATCAAAATTAAATGGTTAGAAATGTTAATAAAGTGGAAAGATTCAAACTTAACCATCCAGAATCAAAGCACAAAATCATCCTCATAAATACACGGGAATATTATTAGCAATAGAATGAGAGCCACTGGATCCCCAATAGCACCCCAAAATGCAGAGATGCATTTTAGTTGTTCAATAGTATTATGCTTGCTATTGTTTCCTCTTTTTCCCACTTTATCAATTGTTTTTCTCTGTAGTATATTACTCTCAGCTGCATACAAGTATGCTTTAGTATCTTTGATGTTAAAAAAGAGACTTGACTATTTTTCTCCTCCACATATTTCTTTAGTTTGAAATATCCCTCTAAAGCAAAATTCCCTAAGAATTGTTTATATTAACTGTTTATAATTGTTTCCTGTCCATTCTGTCTTTACCAACTCCCATCAGGCTTTTATGAAATTATTTTTGTTAGCTTATTTTTTCCCTCCATACTGATAACCCAATGGCCATTTCTCATTACCCATCTTACTCAACAGCTGCAGCACATGTCTCAGATGACATCCTTCATTCCAGAAACATTTTTTTCACTCTCTGAACACATTTTTCTCTTGTTTGGTTTCTATTTCACTAGTAACTCATTCTCTCTCTCCTTTTCTGGTTCCTCCTCATTTTCCTGACCTCTAAATATTAAAGAGCTTTTAGATCAGAGCTGTCCAACTGAAATTCTCTTTCATCTATAAGGATCAACATTTCAACCTGTGAGGATACAGCATTATTCTTACAGGAGCTTACATTAGCTTTCTCTCTTGAAACATACGCCGGTCAAATGGAGAACCTGGCTATTCATGATGCTGAGGGATGTCCTTGATGCTAGTAGGCATACCAACAATATTCTTTGTCCCAGTCAAAATTCTTTCCTTATTGAGTTAATTCAGATCTCTAGCACAGAAAATAAATTTTCAGGAGTGAGTACCAATGACAGCAGCTCTCATCATGTTGTACAAGTCTACTACTATTTTTGCTTATTGTTATTTAACTTTCCTCCTTTGTTCTAGGTTTGCAATCTTCTCTACCCAATCATCTCCATCAAAGAAACTGTAAGTTAAAGCAAGAGCAAGTCCTGTGTTTCCTTCATACCCACTGTAATCTCCTCTGCCAAAATAGAGTGCAACTTCTCTTTGATTGCAAACCAAAATTGGTCAAACATAAACCTCCATCTGCCAAGGAGAGGACAACAAAACCAAAAATGTCTGTGGTACCTATAAAGAAAGGTTATAGTTCCTAATTTAAATTGAGGGTATAAATTAGGAACACTTAGTATTTGAAGATATAAAAATATTTTTTAAAATATAAGAAAATAATTATAAAAATGTTCTTAACAGAATTTATAAATGTGACCATGAAGTCAATAAAAGGAAATAGTTTGATATAAGTCAAATTAAAGGAAGATGACATAATCCAGCTAATAAGATAAAAATTATGATGAAAATCTATACATACATGAAGAAGAATGTCTACAAAGCCATCCGTTGAGAATACGTTCACAATGGGTGAAATATGATTTAGCAGACAGAAATTCAAAATAAGAAAATTACAGGGATCCCTGGGTGGCGCAGCGGTTTGGCGCCTGCCTTTGGCCCAGGGTGCAATCCTGGAAACCCGGGATCGAATCCCACGTCGGGCTCCCTGCATGAAGCCTGCTTCTCCCTCTGCCTGTGTCTCTGCTTCTCTCTCTCTCTCTCTCTCTCTGTGACTATCATAAATAAATAAAAATTAAAAAAAAAAAAGATTATATAAAAAAAAGAAAATTACATTTGGGAAAGACTGCTAATGAAATGTGAAGTTATGAAAGTGTATAAAAATGTCTAAATAACTATATCAAATGAAGTTGAAAATTGAATAAAAATTGTTCTATTTTAAGGAGAAAATCTGTGCTGTAAAATCAATAAATGTTTTTCAAATTAATATTTAGAAAATAATGGAAAAGCTAGTGGAGGGCATATAACGCCAAACACTAAATCTTGTCCAATGGGAAGTTGAAAAGCCATAGTTATGTTCTTAAGTATAACAGCTATAATGACAGATATAAAATTTTAGAAAAACATTAACACAACTATTCACAAAATTAAAAAGAGGCGGTTTATCATCAAAGTCAGTGAGTAAGTGATTATTAAATAATGTGGTACAGAAGGAAATGTTGCAAATCCATAAAGCACAAAATTACAGCAATAAGAAGAACACAAATTACTGAAATAAGGTTCAAGTTTCTCTGATAGTTTAAATTTGATATACGTAAGATCTGATGACTCAGAAGTGAACAAGTGAAGTTAGATAGACAAATGTAAACCCAAAAAATCATGTCAGGGACTATATTGCCTTCAATAGCAATAAAAATTCAAAACAAACTGACTTAGAAAAGTCATAAAGCAATACATATATATAAACTACTGAATATGTAAAATAAAATCTATAGGAATTAAAGTAGGGAATCTAGCACATTGCTAAATTATAAAAGAAATTTGAAAAAAGAAATAGATTTGAAAAATATGATTAAGGGATGCCGTGAGTGGCTCAGTCAGTTAAGTGTCTGCCTTTGGCCAAGTCATGATCCCAGAACTCAGCATCTGGCTCTCTGCTCAGTGATAAACCTACTTTTCCCTTTCCTTCTGCCAGCTGCTCCCCCTGCCTGTGCTCTCTATCTCTCTGTGTCAAATAAATAAATAAAACCTTCAAAAAAAGAGAAATATGATTAATAAACTGATATTAAAAGATATATACCAAGTTTTTCCTATATAGAGAGGATATCAGTTTTTCAATATTTCCAAAAATATTTTATATTTCCTTTTATATTTTACAAGCAAGATTTTAGTAATTTTCCTAAATACACAAAAGATATCATTATTTGACAATAAAACGTATCTACAATAAAAGAGAATTGTATTAAAAGATTTTATTTATATATTTGACAGAGAAAGGAGCAAGAGAGCACAAGCAGGGGGTGTGGCAGAAGGAGAGGGAGAAGTAGATTCTCCACTGAGCAGTGAGCCCAATGAGGGGCTTGACTTTAGAATGCTGGGATCACGTCCTGACCCCAAGGAAGATGCTCAACCTACTAAGCCACCTAGGTGTCCCTAAAAAATAATTTTTAAAGAAAATGCTTAAATAGCATATTACAGTTAATAGGTGATGGGTATTATGGAAAGCATTTGTGATGAGCACCAAGTGTTATATGTAAATGATGAGTCACTAAATTCTACCCCAGGAATTTTAAAAAAGAAAAAAAAAAAGAAAATTTATATTTTTTAAATTAAATAAAGCAATTTTCCTTAAAGACTTTATAAAGAATGAGGAATCAGATTTAGGCTTAGGGAATGCAGAAAGGTATCTGTCAACATTTCATTTATCTACTACTGTGCCTATCTCATTGTACTGGATGAATGTTGGCGGTTGTGGTAGATAGGTGGTAGGGTAAATAAATGAAAAGAAGAAGAGAAGGTATTAGAGAATAAACAGGGTTAAAGACGATGACACTGATGTTCAAAAATGGTAGAAGCTGATGTCTGGGGGCACCTGGGTGGCTCAGTTGGTTGGTTAAGCTCAGTCATGATCCCAGGGTCCAGGGATCAAGCCCCATGTCCATATGAGACTCTGCTTCTCCCAGTCTATCTGCCTTTCCCCAACTCATGCTTCTCTCACGTGTTGCTTGCTCGCTCACAAATAAATAAAATCTTTTTAAAAAAATAAGTTGATGTCTAGTAAGAACCTCATTTTGTTTTTTTCTTTCTTGCTTGAAGAATATCAAACATTTCAGCTGTTAAGCATGTGCTATATTCTCCTGGTAGAAATTAGCATAGTCCCTACATCACAACTGGATAGTACTGCAAAAGTATTTATTACTAGTTCTGGTAAAAATGAAAGACCAACCATTTATGTGATTGCCTTCTATTGTCTCTCCTCATCAAAACTCCATTTTTAATTTACTATGAATAAAACAAAGTATGAACTCACAAAGATATAGAAAGTGGAGAGGATATATCAGCGGATGGGAAAGTTTACAAACTTTTTGGAGACACAAAGCAGATGGAGGATTGCTAGCTAATTTATCAGAGTTTATACTTCAACTGAAAGTTTTCCTATGGAAATACCAATATAAGTGAGCTAGTTTATTCCACAGAACTCCTAAAAGGGAAAGGATATGGGCTATAAGTAAGGACAGGATTAAAATTATGTGTACTCGTTGGAATTTAGTTGAAGGCAAAAGAACATTCAGTTCCCCTTCTCCTGTGCAGCCAAGCTTTTCCCACTCTCCCTCATCAGAAAGATGAGATATTTATCCTTTGTACGGCACCATGGCCTCGGTAGTGGCTCTGATTCTCAGCCTCATAGCTCTAAGCTCTCCCAAGTTCTGGTAATACCTCTCCCTCCTTCTTAGGCCCATATGTAGTACTAGCTCCTCAGCAGCCATCTCAGAATCTTTTTGGCTCCTTTATCCCTGCCCAAACACCTATAAATAGACTTCCTATTAAACTCTTTTTAGTTAAACTCTTTGAGTTTAAACACATCTGTCTCCTGCTGGGACCCTGACTGATACATCAGAGAACAGGAGAAACCTTCAAAAACCCGTAATTAAGTAATATCCTCAGGGAGAAAACAGAAGGTTGTTCTCTTCATAAAACAACAGTATCAGGGAAAAAGAAAATCAGAGCATTCACATGAAAAATAAGAAAGAAATCTTGAAGTATTAAAATACAAAGTAAAGAAAATATCCCAAATGTTAGGACAAAAGATAAAGAGATGGAAATTGGTGAAAGAATGTAAGAGAATAAGAGACCAGTACTGAAGTGTCATGCCACAAAGGGTCCATGGAGTGTCCAGCAGAGTGAAGGATAAAAGAAAAACACCATCTTTGTGAAGTTTCAGAAGACTAGTGGTAAAGAAAAGATCATAAAAGCTTCCCCCAAATGAACATATGTTATGAAAAAGGAAAAATAATCAGAGTTCTGAAATGAAAAATAAGAGGCAATGAAAATGGAAAAAAAATCCATATCTAAGATTTCAAATAAGTGCAGAAATACAAAGCACAAAAATTACCTCAGAAATTATGATTAAAGGTAGAAATGGAAAAAAAAGAGGAAATATGAGATTAATAGAACCAGTACCTGGCTACAGAGTGAAGGGTGCATGCAGTGCCCAACACAGTGAAGGACAAAAGAAAAACATTAAGTATAAGTTTGCAAAATTTCAGAAGACTAAAAATACAACACTCTAAAAGAGAGAAATGAAAAGATATCACACTTAAAAAATAAGTATCTGAAGGGTATTAGATTTTCAACAGCAGCACAGAATGCTAGAAATCATTGGAGTAATGCCTTCAAAATTCCAAAGGGATATCATTTGTATATTGAGTATAAATTTCTAAGCATAAAAATAAGTCTGAGGGTGGAATAAAGATATATACAGATGTGGCAAGACTGTCACTTTCCCTGCATCCTCTAATCTCAAAAAGCTAACATATAAGATGCTTCAGCAAAACAGAATAAAACAAGAGGAAATGAGAGATCCATAAGTCATTTGACCAAACAAAGTAGAATGGCAAAGTGAAGTCTCATCACTAAATCATATGGTAGGTCTGATGGAACATTTAAAAAAAAAAAAAAAAAAAAAAAAAGGACAGATGTACTGAAAACTGTAAATTAAAAACAGGGAAGTTATTTACTGAGGGAAGATGGGAAGGGTATAAAAAAGAGGAAAGATAACTGAGGCATAATATTTGTAAAAAGTCAGCATGTGCTATTCATAGTATTTTCATTATTTGCTTGTTGCTTTAAAAAAAACATACTTTGGGAGGAGCAGGCTGGACAGGTAGGGCTGATGCATAAGTACATCCTCAGGCATAACTAGATGCCAATGATAATTATGGAAATGAATACATAAAATAGTAATATGCATTTATTCTTTAGAAATATGAAGGTAAAAATACAGAACAAACTTCTAAAGATTTTAAAGTAGGGCAGCCCTGGTGGCTTAGCGGTTTGGCGCCACCTTCAGCCCAGGGTGTGATCCTGGAGACCCATATCCCACATCGGGCTCCCTGCATGGAGCCTGCTTCTCCCTCTGCCTGTGTCTCTGCCTCTCTTTCTCTCTGTGTCTCTCACGAATAAATAAAATCTTAAAAAAATAAAGATTTTAAAGTAATGTCCTCTGAAGTAAAGCTGCACTTGAAGCGGGAAAGAATATTTTTTCTTCCTACTTAATTTTCTAAAGAAATTTCTGATTACTTTTTTTTTTTTTAAAGATCTTATTTATTTATTCATGAGAGAGAGTGAGGCAGAGACACAGGCGAAGGATAACCATGCTCCCTGCAGGGAGCCTGATGCAGGACTTGATCACAGGACCCCGGGATCACGACCTGAGCCAAAGGTAGATGCTCAACTACTGAGCCACCCAGGCAGGCCTAAAGTTTCTGAATACTTTAATGTAAAAAAAAAAAAAATCAAACTAAAAAATGTAATAGGGGATCCCTAGGTGGCTCAGTGGTTTAGCACCTGTCTTTGGTCCAGGGCACGATCCTGGGGTCCCGGGATCGAGTCTTGCGTCAGGCTCCTGGCATGGAGCCTGCTTCTCCCTCTTCCTGTGTCTCTGCCTCTTTCTCTCTCTCTATGTCTATCATAAATAAATAAATAAATCTTAAAAAAATGCTATAAATGGAATAATAGGATAGACACAAACTATGAGAGGTTACATACACGTGGACAAGAAGAACCACATAAGTGAAGAAAGGATACCATTGTTGATGATCAGTAACTATTCTATATAAGCATGGCATCTATGCTATCTGATATCCTTGGTGGTGGGTGGAGCCACTTAGGACCCATAATGTGTTTGCCAATAAAATCAACAGGTAAATTTATTCCAAACAAGAACATAGACCATGTATCTTCTAATAAAGAAAGCACAATTTCTATGAGGTCACTTTGCTTCCCTGTACTTCCAATTCTGCTTTTCACGATGCACCTAAAAATAATAAGCTTCTATTCAAAAATGCATCTATGTAACTTCTCAAAGTTAGGGCATCACTGGTCATGTGTATTAAGACTAAACATCATCACAGTTTACCTCTCTCTTGCCTAATACAGGATTATTGTTGGCAAGAACATCAGGCATGTTCTGCATGTGTCACATTGTTTTATGTATGAGTCTGAGGCCAATTCTGAGAATACAATGTCTGTCCACATGCATTAAAGGAAAATGCTCCAGTTTACTGAGAGGAGTTCATATGCTCCATTGTTTTAAACTGCAAAGTGTAGGATGTTTTTTTATTGGCCAATTTCAAAAGCATGTTTATCCACTAATAAAAATTGCTAGTGATATTGCAGTTTTCTTCAAACCACAAGGCAGAAAGCTAGATATTTTTAATTGTACTTTAGTATCTCATAAGGAAATACCCTCAAGTAAGCCTCAGGCAAATAATGAGCTGTTGACAGTTTCTTTGGAAAAACTTCATTTGATTATAGTAGTATTTTCTTTTTCCTAAATATTAAAATAAAGCAAGCTAAAGTTTCTAGGATTCATAGAAACGATCACAGAGAGTTTTTCCTTTACAACATGTTTAGTAAAAAATTGAGCTTAAGGCATAAAAGGCTACTTTCAGCAAAGCTTCTCATGTGCTAATCCAAAAGAAGTTGATCTCCCTTTGGAAAGGATCCTGGAAAACTGAATTAGAGGCAGATTTTTTGGCCACCTTCGTACATGAGTTTCTTCAGCATAGTGGCAGAAATCAATGGTTTCTTTAAATAAAACACTCCAGGGACAGAAGAAATCAGAGCTTGGCTCAGTTCCTAGAATTTGTGTTTTTGCTTGTATGATCATTCCTTAGCAAGTACTTTCAAAGTCAAATCCTTTTTTCTACATTTATAATCAAAAGGAGTAAGAACCTAAACTCAGATATAAAATTCTGATTCTTAAAGTATTCTTATCCTGGTGCTATCAAATCTTTATTCTCTGACTCGGATCTATGACAACCAACCTTGTGCCAAAATAACAAGAGCAGTAGTTAAAGCACTCAACTTCTACACTTATTCAAATTATTTCATATTTTGGTGCATGTGAATGCATTTCAGTATGGGTTCTCTAGAAGCTATTATGCCTGTTTTTCCTTATATTGTTAATTCATTTATTCAAACATCCATCACTTCATTCATTCAGCAAAGCTTTATACAGTACTTAACATTCACCAATTACCATAGCTAAATGTTAAGGAATTTGAGATCTACTTTTTTCTGCTTGTTTATGTTGACCTTTTTTGAGACATGAATGATACATCTTAGTAATGTCTTCTAAATCCTATCCAGATGCATACGCATGTATTGTACCTTCCAAATATTCCTAGCCCAAAATAGTTGCTACCAAGTAAAGATGATGGTAGGTAAGAAAAAATATTAATGTCTATGATATCCTCTCCATCATCACCGCTAATATTTATTATATATGTTATTTATTATAACATTTAGTGATTACTCACAGCCATAAAAACTAGAAGTTCTAGGACTTGTCCCAAACTGCACAGTAATGATGGCAGTAGTAGAACTCTGGCGGTCCAACTCAAGAACTCATGCTTTTCAAGACCACATTATACGTGGTCACAACAATAATAACATAATGATGACTAGACAGCCTTGCTACTTCACGTTTCTGGACACTGTGGTATCACAATTAGAATGCAACCCGTTACTATGAACATTTGCATACACATATTTAAAAATTTTTAATGGTCAATGTAAAAATAATTGCAAACATTAGCTAAGCACTTTCTGCATGCAGGACAGATGCAATACATTTTATGATGTGCACAACAATCCTCTACAGTGGGTACTATTATTCTTAAACTTGACCAATAAGGGAAATAAGGTTCTCAGTTGCTCAGAAACAAACACAGCGTCTCACAATCAGTGGTAGTGTTGGGATTTGCTTCTAAGATACTTGTTTCCATAAACCTGCTTTAATTGGCAAGTTATACTTCTCTAATGCCAAGAAAAGTGAAAATATCCATGTCTTATTAAAATAGGCTCAGATAATTTTTGTTGCCATTGAATTATATTGCATTGACTAATGATAATTTTCATACAATTAAAATATAGTGGAGTTCATTAAAATGGCTTTTTAAGGATTTAGTTGTATCTTTATTATTTGAGGAAGATGAAAAATCTAGTTTTTAATGCTAGCAAAAAATGCATATTGACATAATTATTTTGCTAATAATAGTATTCCATTTTAAGCATTTTTTATAGAGCAGTATTTTCAAAATGTCTTCCTATTATCATCTGGGTTTTGGAATAGTAACAAGAGCACTTCCAGGGGAGACTGGGCAGGCAGAGTAGCCCCCCTCTACCTCTTCCTCTCAATCCAAGTCTCAAACAAAGAAGCTCCAACTTAAATTATTTCAAACCTTAGATGCCCATATAAGATTCTATTTATAAAAAGATCTCTGAGTTATAGCTAGTCTAGTTTTTCACAACTGAGTACACAATGAGTACATATTAAGGTGTATGCTTTAAGAAGCCTGAGGGTAATTTTTTTGGAAATTGTAATCTTATTTTCCTCTTTTTAAAAAGATCTTATTTACTTATTCATGAGAGACACAGAGAGTGAGGCAGAGGGAGAAGCACACTCCCTGCAAAAAGCCTAATGTAGGACTTGATCCCAGGACCCCAGGATCACAACCTGAGCCAAAGGCAGATGCTCAACACTGAGCCACCCAGGCATCCCATAATCTCTTATTTTCTAACAGCCATCCTATGCTATCTCTTTATTATAGAGACAGAAAGCAGAGTTTCTTCATGCCTCTGAATCTAAAAAAGTTCTTGATTCTGCTGTGTGATCTAATGAGCATAACCAGGCAAACACATTTATCTTGCATTAAACCTGTGATCTGATGACATCAGTTTACCTGATCACCTGCAACACCTGTGCCGTGACATTGTGAAGGGTCACACTGAGAAACTCATTGAATAGAACTAATTTTCTGTTATCTCATTAGTATGAAAAAGAGAAATGGAAGTCAAGTTGTAGAAAATAAAACTATAGATCTTGCATGAATGTGTTGTTGGCTGAGATTTGTATATGCCACATTTGGAAAAGATGCCTGCTGGTGGTGGTGGTGGTGGTGGATACCGTTATTATGGAAAAAGAAGAAAGCTTCATCAAATTCACATTCCATTATCATGTTCTCTCACTTCTGGTCACAAGTTAGACTTACTTTGTGACTTAATTATACAGCCCCTAAGTAAAGGTGAGACATGCAATATTGTTAATAATGATCCATGGGAGTTGCCTGGGTGGCTCAGTTCTTGAGCACCTGCCTTTGGCTCAGATCATGATCCCAGGGTCCTGGGATAGAGTTTCATATCAGGCTTCCCACAGGGAGCCTACTTCTCCCTCTGCCTATGTCTCTGCCTCTCTCTCTCTCTCTGTGTCTCTCATGAATAAATAAATAAAATCTTGGGGAAAAAAAAGAATGATCCATGGACCGTGGTTCAAATCCATAACCACCAATTTCACAATGCACAGGACAGCATATCACAACAAAAGACTATGCAGCCCAAAATGTCAATTCAGTTTTTTCCAATCAAGAGATTAAATGGGGTACCTCTTGAAAGGAAGGCTTTGTATTGCATAAAATCATTTCTTTGTTTTGGAAGTCGCTCAAATATCTTCATTCAGTTAGACAAATATAGCAGGGGACATATGTACAGAACTGACAAGGATTTGGACAAGCCAAGGGCCTATCCTTCTCAGGGCACAGATAAATATCTATTATTTGTTTAGCAGCAAGAAAGAAGCGTGGTGGTGGATGGATCATATCGCTGTTCTTCACTTATTGAGGAAGCAACTACTGATCTCCTCTGTCTCTTAAGGCCTCAGAGTACCTGGTCTTCTGGAAGGACTGGGAAGCCTTAAGGAGGAAATACTGTATTTTCTGCTCTCAACATTCAACTGATTGAGGGCGAAATATTTTCTTGGCATTGTCTTTGATTTCCACTTTGCTTTTTATCTAAAAAAAAATTTGTCTCATTATCATCACATTAGTGTAATGGAAACTTACTAATAATTTTTTTCTTAATTGTTCTTACAACGAAGGAGCAAGAGGTTAATTATTATGAACATAATATCTACATTCACCTTGTGTTACTACTCGGTTTAATATTCCTGTCACCTCACAAGTAGATCTGAGAGTACCCATTAGTTTCATTTGTAGAGTAAATTTTTCCTCCAGAATAATGATGTGCATAATAAACAGTTCATTTTATATTTGGATAGAATAGGTAACATTTTATAATTGTCTTCTAAAATATAGTATTTTGTGACTAAAACTATATACATATAAAGTGCTTTCTTTAATTTCTTTTTTTAATAATCTGGTTCTGACAATGTCAAATGACTATTTTGAAAATATTTTATTAATTCATTCATCAATCAATCATTCAATAAACATTTATTGATTGTTCTGCATAGCAATTTGTTAGGTCCTGAAAATATAAAAATTAATAAGCAAAGTTCCTATTCTCAAGTGCTCAGCTTTTAATCTTAGAATATTTTCTCTGCATGAATTTATCATTATTTATATGAAGGCAGACTAAAAAGGAAGCAGACCCAATTATATAACCACTTTCATTTCAAGTAGGTTATCACATGCTATACATATCAATTTGAAGCCATCAAATCCAGAACATTAAGCGATTTCATTCCCTAGTTGTAAAATCAATGTCCATTCCAAATTCAGACAGCTAAACATTTTAACTGGAAGTTTGTGGTTTATGGTTTGTGTGTGTGTGTGTGTTTGTGTGTGTACATATAAAACAATATTTCTAATTAGTCTTAAGAACTGACAGAAATGTGGGATCCCTGGGTGGCGCAGCGGTTTGGCGCCTGCCTTTGGCCCAGGGCGCGATCCTGGAGACCCGGGATCGAATCCCACGTCAGGCTCCCGGTGCATGGAGCCTGCTTCTCCCTCTGCCTGTGTCTCTGCCTCTCTCTCTCTCTCTTTGTGTGTGACTATCATGAATAAATAAATAAAATCTTAAAAAAAAAAAAAGAAAAAGAACTGACAGAAATGTAGGAGGTAATATTTTCTAACAAAACAGAACTGGTGTGCCTTTTGGAGTGATATGATAATTCCAAAAGAGAAATTGATGGTCTTTAATAGATATGCTAAGAAATCAAGTTCTTTAAAGCCACTGGTGAGATCACCAACAACAAGCTTTGTGTAGTTCTGAATGGGCTATGTTACTTAAGTTACTTTCAAATATATTTACACGGACATAATTACTTTTGATTATTTTAAGTGCTATAATTCTATGGAAGAAAATGTTTATTTTAGTACTTTCCCTTCTATTCTGTGTTCTTTCTAAATTCTATCCTAAAATTTTTCAACCATTTTAATAAAATTAAGTTCCTATTTTAGTGAGAGAGTTCTTCAATAATTAACACAGACTTTAATATAAAGTGTTACAATAAAGCTTGACTCAGAATTAAGACAAGTTACTGATTTCATCTGTTTAAAATAACCACAAGGGTGCCTGGCTGGCTCAGTCAGTTAAGTGTCCTCTGCCTTTGGCTCAGGTGATGATCTAGGGTCCTGGAATCCAGCCCATGTCAGGTTCCCTGCTCAGCAGAGAGTCTGTTTCTCCCTCTGCCCCTCCCTCCTGCTAATGGTTGTGCTGTCTCTCTCTCTGTCTCCAATAAATAAATAAATTCTTAAATAAAATAAAAAAAAAAATAAAATAAAATAAAATAAAATAAAATAAAATAAAATAAAAAAGTAACCATAGTGGGCACCTGGGTAGCTCAGTTGGTTAAGCATCTGACTGTTGATTTTGGCTCAAGTCATAATCTCCTAGTCATGAGATGGAGCTCTGCATAGGGCTCCCCATTCAGTGGGAAGTCTGCTTGAGATCCTCTCTCTCTTCCTTCTGCCCCTCCCCCCTATAAATAACCACAATAATAATAACTATGTCAAGTCTGTTTCTATATTTTTGACAACCTAAAATAAATATGCACACAGATACAAATACATCCAGTAAACCTTAAAGTCATTTGTTACAAAGCTTAAAAACAGGAAATGTTTAAGGATATTTGGAGGAAAAAAGTAGTTAAATATTGATAATATAATTATTGACATTTTACTAAATAACATATTATTTATGTGCCAAAATGTCTATAGTTTATCAGTTATCCAGACTAGTGTAAACATGCACACAAAGTCACATAACTCTAAAGAAAAAACTGGAGAGTGTATCTAGGTGACTAGAAAACCCAGCGATCCTACCCAACTAGGACTTCTGATTTCTGTGGCAGCTCTAGAGAACTGCTTTATCTCACCAGAAACCCTGCTTCTTCCTAAGACAACAAATATGGCTCATTTTACAATTTTCCTTCTTTTCCTTGGTAGTTTTCTCTGCTCTTCAATGAATGGCAACCTTTGAGATCTGAAATCAAGTTTCATTCCTGCCTTTCACTCCTTATTTAATAGTTATATAGTAATTGGCTGCTTATGTTCCAGTTACTGTGCTGGGTGCCAGGGAGATACTCAGTAGGGAATAAGACAAAAAAGTCCCTGAACCCATGATGCTTACAGTCTAGTTAGGGATACAGAAAATCAATGTGTGAAACAAGTATACACAAAAATTGGTGCTATGGCAGATAATACTTGAGTGGAAAAGCTTTAGATAGTTTAGAAAGATTTACTTAAAGAAATGTAACTTGAGTAATGAGAAAGGTGCCTAGGAGAGCCAACATGAGGACAGGGGAGAAAGAAAACACTAAGGAGGAGGATACACTATTCCAGTTAGAAGAAACGGTAAGATTAAAGACCATAATATAGAATACCTATTTTTTGAGAGTGCTAGGAGGGATAGTGCATCAAAGAGAATATAACATGGACAGGAAAGGAAGGCAGGTGTTAGGTAAGGTAGAAGAAAATATGCAAGAGCCCAAATGTGCAAGCCCATTTGTTGGCAGTGACAAGTAGTCTGTATTTTATTCTCAGAGTAAAGGTAAGCCTCTGAAGAACCTTTAAATAGAGAAGTGACTTGATATAGTGCACTTTAAATCTTGCTGACCAAAGTATGGTGAATATTCAGACACAGGCAATGGAGAACACCAATAGTCTAGATAAAAATGATGGAGGCTAAGACCAGGATACTTTCAGAGAGACAGAGAGAAATGGCAGATGGAAGATGAAATTTTGGAAAGGACTTTCTGATAGGGCTTGGAGTTAAAGAATAAAGAAATAGAGGGGTCAATGATGACTCTCTGTACATGGGAGATGACAGTTAATAGCTGATATAGGAGAGACTATGGGGAGAACTGTGTGGGATAGGAGCACAGATAGGTAAGTTGACAGTGGTAGGGAATAGAAATTTTATTTTACACAAGTTTAATATATGGGTGATGCTTAGAAGAGAACATATTAGGTAGGGGTTCAGATGTGTGAATGTGGAATTCTTAAGAAAGGTCAAAGCTGGGACAGGTCTAAGATGAAAAAGAAAAACTGGCCATTGATACAGGAAGAGTACCAAAAATTTATTCATTTCAAAGCAGAAAGGGAAAATTATTTCAAGAAAACAGAGTACTTTCACTGAAATGCTTAGTGAATGAAGACAGAAAAGTGTCTATTGGGTTTTTCCATGTGAAGGTCATACAGGGTGATCAATGTCATACTTAGCACGAATTATACCTCTTTATACATGTTGTCTTGGAGTAATGATTATTAAAAGCTCTCTTTTCACTCTAATAACGCTATCAGTTACATGATAAAACTCCCTAATTACAGGTGATATTAATAAATGCTGTCTTGGTTGTGGACCATGGAAGCCAGATTGGATTGGATTGAAGAGTGAATGGCAGGTAACACAACTGAAATAAGCATGCCCTGGCTATCCACAGTTAAAAGGAATTTTCTAGCTATGTTTAACTCTGACCTTTCTGTGATTTATTTATTTTATTTTTGACAATTAGAGAACTGTTATCACTGATTTGTTTTAATTTGGTCAATTACATAAGAAATCATTTCACACATTATCATGGTGCTGTTTCAAATATTTTATTAAAATCTTGCAACAGTTTAATCTTTTTCTAAAAAAATGAAAACTTTTTAGCTTAAATTTGGGAAAATGAATTAGCATAGTGTTTCTTCACAGAAGCATAATAATTAATCATTAATGATTTGTTCCCATCGGGGGCAAAAAAAAAAAAAAAAAACACTGAACAGGATTATCAAGGAATTAACATTTCAATGGTTTCTAGAACTTTTCTACTATTCAATCTATGGGTGCCGTCTTAATGTATTCATTTTTAATGACATGTGGTGATCAATGAGGCTTTAACAATTAAAGTAACCTTCAAGGTCATACAGAGAGTAAGCCAAAGCTGCAGATAACTGACAACTTTAGAGAATGCTAACTTGGGGAGAGATTTCATGTGTACAATCTAAATGATACACATACCACATCATGCCATATGGATCCTAGTAAATGAACTGTGAAGACCCTTATGGAGCCATGCCACACTTCCCAGTTAGAGTGCTTTGAAACTTAACTTTGCTATTGTTATATCTTTTGATATATTCTGGTTATAAAAATGACCAAACTAGAAAAGATATTTGGCTATCCATTTTGAGAAAGTTTGTTACAGAAAAATGTTACATATTTTAAAACTAATAATACACAACTTAAAAAAAGCAATATACAGACTTGGCTTTTGATTCTGAATTCATTCCAATGAACATACAAATGAGAATCTACATTAAAGCAATGCATTAGTTATGCTTTGGAAATCCCTTCTACAAAATCACTTTTCACTAATAGAAGCAACTTTAGAAATAATTCTTAATAAAATGAGTCATTTTCAAATTATAAAAGGAATCTAAAAATATTTTTGAGAGTTGATCTTAGTATTAATTTTCAGAAATAGTAATAATGATGTTTTAAACATGTTTCTTAAAAGTGAGTTCACCTCTCAGCATACAACTGATTCCTAACATCTGACTTTCCTGAGATTTTGACTCAATAAGCTAATTACATTGTGGTGGTTTACAAATAAAGAAAGAAAGGAAGGAAGGGTGGAAGAAGAAAAGAAAGGAAGAAAGAAAGGATTGATTTAGAGTATCTTATTTAGCATTTCAAAATACATTAAAATGAATCCTAATACTTCAAGTTCATAAGAATTAAAATTTATCATTCAACCACTATCTTCAATATTGCAAGTTTCTTTTATAAAATAACACTAATCTTTGTTTATTTTTACATTTACATTTAAATGCTTAACAGAAACGTTTTACAAAAATCACAACCAGTACAACTTTGTTTTATCTACTTTGGCAAGACTTTTCTTTAGTATCTGTTTTCTCACATTAAGATATTTGGCTATCTGTAATGTAATATTAAAATTAAGAATTACCCATTTTCAGTTTGTTTTCAGTATGTTAATTAAATGTAATATTAAAATTAAGAATTACCCATTTTCAGCTTGTTTTCAGTATGTTTATATTAGTATAAGAGACAGAGTTCACCTTTTGGCAAAGCTAAGAGGAAAATGAAGAAGCCAGACAGATAGGATGTGAGTCAAGCTATTTCAGGTCAAATTAAAGAACATGGGTAATCAACCATTACTTGTTAAAATCTGCATTTGTGCTGTGCTAGTGTTTGTTTCCCTAGGTAGTTGGACCTCTGTAGGACATACATTTGGATGCCTCAGAAGTTGCCACTGAATTGTCATGATTCCAGCTATAACTTCTTGCTTCCTAAGAGCATGTGTTTGGAAGAAAAAAGCCAACTCTACTTTATGATCTTGTCTATTTCTAGCCTATGAGATATTATCTTGTTTAAGAAAATATCCAGAAAATTATTTTGAAATTAGTTTTTCTAAAAGAGAATGACTCAGCCTTCTGTTTTTATACTTTGAATTTTTATATCCTGGATGTGTAGTAAAATATCTAGATGTAATAACTTCCCCATAAACACACATGCATATAGCTACTATATGCTGCTTATAGTAACTTCCACATTTTCTACTGATGTTCCTACCTAAACTGTCCCCTAAACTCTGAAGGTTCAGGTGATCCCCAGGTTGAGCATCAGCTGCAGAACTTCCACAAGGTAAAGACTATGTCTTGTTTAAGGAAAAAATAAACAAAAATTCTGATGTTTAATTCATATATCAAGTACAACTAAAACTAGCTCTGTGTTCCTCTGCTTTGACTAATGATATAACAGCAATAACATTTTCTGAGATCAATTTCAGTAATTTTGTAATTGGTAATGTGTTTTTTTAAATGTTCAAATATAATGATGGGAAATGTCCTACTTTAAAAGCATAATTATTTTAACTTGTGTTTTAAAACAGTTTCTAAAATTGGTACAAATTTATTGGAGTATTTGTATAAATTGAGTTTAAAATCTATAACTTTAAAAATGATTAATTCCTAATTGGATTAACTGGCCCTTGCAGATTACATTTTAAAATTCTTATTTCCAAAGTTCAATGATAAAATTTCTCTCTTATTCACTATA
This sequence comes from Canis lupus familiaris, assembly GCF_011100685.1. Classification (NCBI taxonomy): domain Eukaryota; kingdom Metazoa; phylum Chordata; class Mammalia; order Carnivora; family Canidae; genus Canis; species Canis lupus. The sequence goes on from NC_049233.1 coordinate 27,979,758, forward strand.
TTTTGCATTGAAATGAATATATGCCATGAGGGGAAAAAAAAGGTAGGTTTATGTTACAGGGACATTTTGCAGGCTCTATAAATATAGTTTAGAATAACTGAGTTGCTTATTCTTATTTTGTTCAAGTTGAAGTAAAATCATTATTCCATTGGCATGTTTTTCTTGACACTACTGACAGTGGTTAATGAAAAGATTAATGAAATAATGTACACATTTCATTAGAGAAAAAAATGTTTACTTTTTAGAAAGTGGTTAAATGGTTTATTTCTTTCCTTTTCCACCTCACTGATTTTCCAGCACTCTGTGACAAAGCAATCCTGCTCTGGCTGACACATGTCAAGTCCTTGGCTTTATTATTAATGTCTTCAAAAGAAGGACAAAACTTTGATGCTTACTGTGGTAACAACGTTCTAATTGTCCTGGTTCACTATCAAAGAATGATGTCTTTGTTTATACATACATACACATGCACATATACACATATGTTATTTCTTTCAGACTGTTCTGGTTTGAATGTACAATCTGAATGCTTATGTTCCCTACTAGTCAAACAGATTAAAAAGTTCAATGTTCTTAGTGTGAAGATGAAATTATTTATCATTCACAGGCACTGTGCACCCACATTTTAGGTAAGAAAGCTATCTATTGGAGGGCGCCTGGGTGGCTCAGGGTTCCAGCGTCTGCCTTTGGCTCAGGGCGTGATCCCAAAGTCCTGGGATCGAATCCCACATCAGGCTCCTTGCAGGGAGCCTGCATTTCCCTCTGCCTGTCTCTGCCTCTCTCTCTGTGACTCTCATGAATAAATAAAAAATCTTAAAAAAAAGAAAGTTATATATTGGGATAATTTCAGTCATAGAAACACAAATGATGAAGAGATTATTTACAATATGTAATTTGATATTGTATGCATTTTGAAGCTCGTTATAATTACTAAATAAACAGTATATATTATACATATATAAATTTCTATTTCTACTTTCTTCTTATAAGCAGCCCAGTGAACCACTTAGAGCCAAGATTCAAGAAATATAAATACCATAATTCAAATTAAACTATTAAGTGTTACAGACTTTGTTTACTAATTATTTTTTTTGTCTTTATCTCTAAAGGTAAACAGTTATCTTACTTCCTCTTGTAGAAATAGTTCTCATCTTGAATATTCTACATTGTTTTAACTTTCTTCCTAGGTGCAAAGTTAGAAAACCTTCTGCAGTTCGCTTTGCTATTTGGTGTATTCACATGAGTGAGTTCTAGCCAACAGAAAGTCAACAGAAGTGAGACATGATACTTCTAAGTCTCTTTCCATTAAACCATCCACCCATTTTCTGCCATGTTAACTGGAGGAGAATAATGTTTTCACTCAAAAACACACATCACACTGAAACTAATATAACTTGAACATGGTTTAATAAATTAACTCTTCAAAGATGTGGTAGGGGTTGGAAAGCCACATGGGATAGTACTGGATTCCAGGACCATAATATAATTACTCTGATACTGCTTCTATATCTAAAGGCTATCAGGAACTGAAGAGTTATCAGAACTTGAAGGAGAAGGTCATCTGCAAAGAGTTGAAACCTTCACTAGAGAGAATGAACCAGCTCCTGGGACACTACACAAGGCCAAGGGAATATATAACTCAACATTAATCGTTTGCTTTTCAAATTACTTGCCAGTGTTCCCCAATGACTGAACCCTACAGGAAGCAGGAGGACAAGGGAGCTTGTATTAGTTGGCTAAACCTGCCTCAAAAAAAGATGAACAAACCAGGTGGCTTCAATAAATGAAATGTATTACTTAACAATTTTGTAGTCTTGGAAGTCCAAGATCAAGGTGTCAGTAGGGATGGTTCCTTCTGAGGGCTGTGCGGGAAAGTTCTATTCCAGGTCTCTCTCCTTGGATTGTAGAGAGCAGCCTTCATGGCTTTTTACATTGTCTTCCCTTTATGCTTCTCTCTCTGTGTCCTAATTTCTGCTTTTCATGAGGATACTGGTCACCCTGGATTAGGGCCCACTCCAATCAGTTTAACGTTATTACCTCTTCAAAGCCTCTATCTCCAAATGAAGTCACATTTTGAGATACTAGAAGTTAGGACATCAAACATAAATTCTGTAGGATCACAGTTCAAACCTTTACAAGCCCACAATGTAATTTATACAGGTCAATTCTGAAGGACTAGAGAAGAGAGAAAGAAACTATACAGTGGATCTGGAGAGGTGCAGAAACTTAGAATCTATTGTGTACTATATAGCTTTGCATACTGAATTAAGGAAAGCGAATATTTCTTTGATCATATTATCTGCTTCCCTTACTTAAAAATTCTCCAGTCAGTCTCTATTGCTTACGATGTAGTTCACAGTTCTTTTTTTTTTTTTAATTTTATTTTATTTAGGATAGTTACACAGAGAGAGAGAGAGAGAGAGAGGCAGAGACATAGGCAGAGGGAGAAGCAGGCTCCATGCACCGAGAGCCCGATGTGGGATTCGATTCCGGGTCTCCAGGATCGCGCCCTGGGCCAAAGGCAGGCGCTCAACCGCTGCGCCGCCCAGGGATCCCTAGTTCACAGTTCTTATTGTGGCATTTGACGACCTATATAATCCGACTGTCACTGCATTTGCAGACCTCATCCTCCCTGGTGCCTACCTAAAGGGTCTCAAATATGCATTTCCTTCCTTTCTTCATTTGATACTAAACTTACTTAAGAAGCATTCTTCTATCATCATCTAAGAGAAATAATGTTGTTATAGTAAAGGCTTTGTATCCAATTGAAAAAGTACTGGTTAATGTGTGGGTTTCATTGGTACATGTCAGTCTTCCTAAGTTTCATTCACAATTTTTATATCCACTAAGGCTTTTTTTTTTCAAAACTCACTATAATTTATTGTATGTCCACATGACTAAGCATAAACAGTAGCTGGTAAGCAATTCAAGAGTACCTGAAGATGTTCTCATTTGTTCTGTTTTATTTGGGTCTGTACATTTGTCAGTATAGGAGCAGCCTACCCAAAATCAAAGTGCCACACCAACAAATTCTCCATGAGACATCTCCAGGAGAACTGGTAGAGTTATGCAATTTACTTACAACTCAGGATGTACACTAAAAGTGTATGACTATGAAAGGAAATGAAAGGATTTTGTTGTTTCCTTTTTTTTTTTTAAAGGCAGGGATTTACTTTTAATTGGTAGGCACATAAAAAACAAAACAAAACAAAACAAACAAACAAAACACTTCAAAGTCCCATACTTGAGGAGGTTAGAAGAGCCTAATTTATGTCTGTCTTTGAATTCCAAATCCTACATCTTTCAAGACAAAGGTGGATTATTTTTTTAAACATTTTATTTATCTATTTGAGAGTGAGTGAGAGAGACAGCAAGAGCCGGGAGAGGGGCTGAAGGAGAGGGAGAGGAAGAAGCAGATTCCCCACTTAGGAGGGAGCCCCACTGCAGGGCTCGATCCCAGGACCCGAGGATTATGACCCAAGCCTAAGGCAGAGGGTTAACCAACTGAGTCACCCAGGAGACCCAAGAACTAAGGTAGATATTAAGTAGGACTTTTCTTTATTCTAATTTTTATTTTAAAATTGTTATTTATTTATTTGAGATAGAGCAAGAGAGTGCACAAACCAGGAAAAGGGGCAGAGGGAAAGGGAGATGTGGACTCCCAGCTGAGCAGAGAATGCTATGCGGGGCTGTATCAGGACCCTGGGATCATGACCTGAGCTGAAGGCGGACACTTAACCAACTGAGCCATCCAGGAACCCCTAAGTAGACTTTAAATAAGTTAAAAAAAAATCCTCATTATATATTGAATACAAGTTCTTTTATTGTAAAACTATATGGTATTAATATATATCATGATACATAATGACGGTATGATCATGTAATATATGCAATGATGTTTATAATACAAACACATGATATGTAACATAATTAATATAAATATAAGCATAATTATGATAAATATACCAACAGATATGGATGAAATGCAGCATCACACTCAGATTTGCATTTGCCTGAGAATATATGCACCACTATCTTAGGTTCTCTCAGCACCTCATGCTTAAATACACCTATGGCATTCAACAGTGGAGTAGCAAACGTATACCTATCTGTGCTGGTTTTTCCTTTTGATATACTACATGCTGCTGTTCATCAGCCTAACATCACAGCCTGGTTCTGTTTTCACTTTTCCTCCTTTCGTTAAAAGATGAGTAACAGCTCTAGCTAATTTCTCACCAAACTGGTTTCTAATATGTGTGCTTTTTAATATTTGCTAGTGTATATTTCACCAAACTTAAGCATTCCATATTTTCCTTCCTGCTTTTGTTAAGCTATGCAATCACACATTTCTTTTTTATTTCTTTTTTATTTATTTATTTATTTATTTATTTATTTATTTATTTATTTATTTTTAGATTTATTTATTTATTCGTGAGACACACACACACACAGAGAGGGGCAGAGACACAGGCAGAGGGAGAAGCAGGCTCCATGCAGGGAGCCCGACGTGGGACTCGATCCCGGGTCTCCAGGATCACGACCTGGGCTGAAGGCGGGCTGAAGGCGGCGCTAAACTGCTGAGCCACCCAGGCTGCCCCACACATTTCTTTTTTAAAGGGGCCATGCTGCTCTGCAGAATATCTTGTTTTTCCTTATTCTTAAAATAATGAACTGTGTTACTTTTTCATGGAGGATATTTGTTTCATTCTTTCTGAGAGCACTTCATCGTGGACTGAGAGAAACCTTGCTACTCTTTTTCCTACAGTTCCATAAAAGCATGTGAGGAAAAATGCTTTTCTTATATTCATATTTAAGGGTAATGTCATTAACAGAAATGAGATACAAAAGTTAGAACTAGGAATGAAATGTTTGCATACAATTTAGCTTTACTTTAAAGAGTATGTTGGGATCCCTGGGTGGCGCAGCGGTTTGGCGCCTGCCTTAGGCCCAGGGCGCGATCCTGGAGACCCGGGATCGAATCCCACGTCAGGCTCCCGGTGCATGGAGCCTACTTCTCCCTCTGCCTGTGTCTCTGCCTCTCTCTCTCTCTCTGTGACTATCATAAATAAATGAAAATAAAAAAAAAAGAGTATGTTAATGGTAAAAAAAAATGTGGTGACAGCATTCTTTAAATTTAAAATTGAAGATATATTTTTCCTTTTTACCTCTAAAGGTATATTTTAAAGGTATAAAAAATAAAATTAATGGAGGCCCACTCTTGTTCTTTATAGATGATAATGACAGACGAGAGTATATTTGTATAAATTTCCCATTACTTTAAATAAACCAATAACTTTTGAAAAAGAATTTCTAAATTTAGAGAATTTAGACCAGATACAATCAACTACTTGTTGATAAAAAATTAAAGCAACAAATAGTATGTAAATTGCAAAAAGAAAAAAAAGTCATATAACATAAAAGAAAGTGAGTTTTTAGTTGTTAAATATCCTTAAAGTAACCTGTGATAAGACTAGTGAAAAATAGGTACTCGTGGGGTTTTTGTAATGTTTTACATTTAATGTTTCTTTAAAGAAGATTTTAAATAGTATGTTGTCATTCTTAAAACACAGACCAGACATGTTATAATAGAAAAAAAAAAAAAGATCAGGTCAGGGGGCAGAGATTGTGGTTTTAATCTTGGCTTCTGTTAAAAAGAGAACCACAGGTTCAAAATAGAGTCATTTAGGCCAAGTCAGCAAGCAAGAGTTAACACCTAACGTAACTGCAGTTTTAACTCCCTAGGAATGTGACATTTGACCAGTCAACATAGTCAATACAAGAAAATTTACCGTTAGACACTTTCTATTCTCCTTCGGAGGGTAACCTTGCCTACACAATGTATTCCTTGCTAATAAATTCTCCTTTTTCTAATGCCCTCTCTCTGACTTGAAAAACTTTGCTTTTGTGTAGCTCAGCAGAAAACCCCTCTACTTGCTAGATGGGATGTTATCCTCATTAAGGAATCATTTAATAAGGTCAATCAGACCTTCAAATTTACTAGGTTGAATTTTTTGTTAACATTTCCTACTGACTAACAATGAGAAAGATGCCTATTTTCTTGAGCTTTAGCTTTCAAATGTGAAAAATGAGTGTTACGGACTGAATTATGTCCCCTGCAAACTTCCTGTGTTGAAGTTCCAACCCCCGGTGCTTCAGAATGTGACTATATTTGAAGACAGGTTTTTAAAGAGGTAAGTAAGTAAAAATGAGATCATAAGGTTGGGCTGTAATCCAACATGACTGATATCTTTATAAGAGGAGGAAATTAGGACACAGATACACACACAAAAAAAATACGATGTGAAGACACAGGGATAAGACAACCAACTATAAGTGAAGGAGAGGGTCTCAAAAGAACCAACCCTGCTGATACCTTGATTTTACACTTCCAGCCTCCTGAATTGTGAGAAAATAAATTTCTGTTGCTTGAGTAACTCAATCTGTGGTACTTGGTATGGCAGCCTGACCAAATCAATATAATGGCTTTATGAATCTTACTAGGATTAAAACAGTTACTTGCTTATAAAACATCTGACATATGGTAGTTGTTTAATGTGTGCTATTAGCATTGTTCTTACAGCTGAAAGTCTTTCATTGGGCAGGTCATTTATAATTCTTATCTTTGTCTTATCTTGAATATACAGCAATTCTTTTAGGGTTAAGAGATCAAATTATATTATGTTTCTATAGCATGGGTCATAAGGTCTATGCCGTAAAACATATTCGTAGGTTTGGAATAGGAGCAGCCTTGCAATTGTGCCATTTCTTTAACTATGTCCTTTTCTGTATTTAATCTGTGTTTAAGTTTGTAAAATGTAGGTAATAATTATACTTGTCCTTAACAATAAATAAATTCATATATGTAATACAATTACTGCCTGACACATTATTGGTGTTTAATAAACTTTAAGTATGATTACTGTGTTTTCAATGATTTTTTTTAACCCTTTTTTTTAACATATCATAGGCCAGGAAAGTTTCTTCTTGTGTACCATTTTGTTTCTTACATCACTTCTTATCTGTCTTTCTTTGAGGGGGCAAAATAAGTCTTTCATAATTTATTTTTACTGCTGCCCTAATACTCATACACCTGCTTTACCTTCAGATGATGGTAGTGTCTGCCCAGGAAAATTGTTAACTTGGCTAAAATGGCATTTCCCAAAGTGCACTGCCCCCAATGTTAGTTACTCAAAAGGTTAAAATGCTAAAGAAATATACTAAAGGATTCTGTGCCCATATTTTGAGTTAAGCGAAGAAAATGAGGCTTTATTAAATAGCATCTTAGGGCTCTTAAAAAGCTCTTGTGCATTTTGAACAAAGGAGGTATGTGCGATGTAGCCTTTCCTTAATTTAGTCAGTAGTAGACTGTTTTTAGGTGAGTTTTCCATAAAAACATTCTTCTAGAGAATAGAATTTGGCAAGTTCTGGCTGAAGGAAGGTAGAATATCCGTAAGATCTCCAAATAACTTCTTTACAAGTCTGTTTTGGCCTGTTTTCCTCTTTATTTGTTTTAAATAGATAATTATTATTACTAAATAATAATATATTGTTACAACCAAATAACTTATTATAGTCTATATACTGGATTAGGACTGTGGTTAAGTATCTTAAAGCACCATTTAATTAAAAAATAGTGTAGGGAAGCAAAATACTAATATAAAGGCATTAATTCTATATTAAAAATTAAGCCTTACTATATACATCAAAGGAAAATTAAGGCAAAATATCATTTTCCCTTGTCCAGAGTGGCAAAATGATATCTGATGTTGGTGAAGGTGTGGAGATAGAGTCACCTTCAATCACAGCTTTTGGGAATATAGTAATATACATGTTCAATTTTCTATCTGGACTGTGGTATAATGAATCATTTTAATTTTCTTCTTTATGTTTTTTTCTGGATGTTATAAATTCTCCACAGTTAATGTGCTTAAGTTTGCTTACTAAAAGAAATATCATTTCATTTGTTTTTATGATTCCTCTAATTTGAAAATAATATGAAACTTTCAGGGCTTCTTTGTAAAGCTGCTTCTATAACTTCATTGATAATATAACCCCTATAACATTCTTTCCTCAGTACTATTTTAGGACATAGAAAAAAGACGGAATGACTTGCTAAACGTTAATTTGCATACAAGCTTATGTGAATACTAATCACTATAACCTTGTCTTTATAAAAGGCAAAAACAATATCCAGAGGAATTTAAGTGTTAAAGAAATTCTTTTAAATGTAGAAGAAAACAGGCATATATTACCTGATAAGCAGTGTATACTTCTGTCCATCATCTACTTTAATAGTAGTGTTAATGCTTCTCAATTTTGCTTCACCAGCACAGAAAAAGTAGTACTATAGAGAAAAAAAAGAAAAGGTTTTCTTTAGTTTTTCACTATGAAATTAACACTTTATATTTGTATCAGACTTAGAATTTACTAATAATTTTTATATTGCTTTGGAGTCAAGGGGTCTGAAACTTAGAAAAGTGACAGTGCAATGTATACAACTAATAAAAGCTAGAATTCAAACAGATAAATGTTAAAGTATCAGATACACATACATGCACCATACATGTGTATGCATACACACATACACACACACACTATGCTTGTTTCTTACCAGTATTCTGGGGAACATATGTGAGGAAGGCAGCTTTTTCTGCTAGCCTAAAGCAACTGTTATTGGCAAATTTCCTTAGATATTACCAATTGAGCAATGTGAAGACCAGTGAATACAATCTAGAGGGTGATGTTAGTGTTCAAGGAAGGGAACTTTAAAGATTATGGAAATTAACCATTCATTCTAAGCTTCCTGAGGCTTGTTGGGGGGTGGATCTTTGTCAGATTACTACTAATTGAATAATAGTTTAAAAGGGGGCAGATCATGTCTATAACAGGTACATTTGATCAGGACCCCCTGGAAATTCCACAGGTGGGCTGAAGTGGCCTATTCACCCTCTAAACAGCGTATGCCTGCATGTGTATTAGTTATATTACAGTTATTCTTTCCCAGAAAGGGACTTATCATATCTGCAAGAAATCAATAACACACATGTAAGTTAAAGAAACACAGTTACATCGTGGTTCATAACTTCTGTGCATCTAGCCATATATGTGTTTGTATATCTATATACCTATATCTTATCTGTATCTATATATATTTTAAGAGGAAGAATAGGAGGAGGGCAGGGACAGGAGAGGGAGAGAAAGAATCTTAAGCAGGCTCCACATTCAGCATGGAGCCCAACGTGGGACTCTATCTCACAACCCTGAGATCATGACCAGAGCCAAAATCAAATTGGATGCTTAACCAACTGAGTCACTTGGGTGTCCTACATCTAGCTATATTTAAATTGATAGATCTAAAATTTCCTACATATAATCTAAAGATAAATATTATGCTATATATTTAAAATTTACAATATTTGGCCATTGCAAAAGATTCTTTTCCTTTACAAAATTATCTACTATTAGTTGACTTTAAGAAATATGTTTAACAGTATATTTAAATATTAATAATAAAATATAAAATGTTAAACAGCATAATCACATTTTGAGATTTTCAAAAACAAGTCGACCTACATGAACTTTGCAGGGAAAGTAGTTGCATAACATTTGGCTATACATTCTTTTCAAGCTCTGTGTAACTAGGTAAAAGTCAGTGTTTATTAAGTTCTTATTCTATACCTAGTATACAACTGATGTGACCAGAGAGAATATTTAATATTTTTAATAGCATAAATATTGATTTAGCTGTTTCTTATATATAATATTCGAAGTTCTACATTGTTAATGAAGATAGTTATTTGAACTTAAATAATAATGTACTGACCAACAGAGAGTTTGTTTATGTCTGTAAGAAGGTTAGTCTCCTTGATTTGTTCAAATATATCAGAAAATGCTTATTCAGGTACTACTAAGTCTTGTTAATTCCCTATTATCTTCAGAGCTGTCAAAGTCAAATAAATATAAAATACTTAATGGGCATTTCTATTATTTTTAATTGAATTTTTCTTTTATTATAAATAGCTCCTTTATGATATACATATTATGATATATAGACTACATATATATAGTGACTATTTACTGAGTGATTGCTTCGCATCACAGATGATTAAAACACCTTGTAAGTAACAACTGATTGCTTCCTTACAAAACAAACAAAAATCTAGAAGTAGGTACTATTCTTTTATTAGTTCCATTATTTAGAGGTAGAAACTGAGGTGAAGTGGTTTGCCCCTCGCCAGGGAGGCACAGTGATTTGCAATACAACTAATAAGTCTGGGGACTGGTGTTTGAGTTTCAACAATGGACATTATCTATGTACTTAATTCCTTGTTATTAGAAAGAGCCAATAAAATGTTTTTAAAAACTGGTTCAAAAAAATTTTAATTAAAAAATCAAGTTTCATATTATTAAACTTTCCTAAAACTTAAATTTCCTAAAAAAAGAAAAAAACATTTGACTAACAACTCTGCATTTCTAGAATGGGTCTTAATTATGATCACTGTGGAAGTGCAACCATAAATATGTCTTTTTGTGAAAACTGTAACATAAATGCATTCCTCATATGATTATACTTTAAAAATAGATGAAGAAATTGGAGCATAGTCTCAACAAATCATAGCGGAACAAGGAAAATCTTAAAATCATGAAGATAGAATAACACTGAAATTTCCCTTAAATCATTCCAAGGAAGCAGCGATGTGAGCAGAAAGAACAAGAATTCTGGCTTTACACAACAAAGTAAAAATTCTTTATCTACATTTCTTAAAAGAGTTCCAAAAGCGTGTATAATACCAAAAACTCTGTGAGAAGCAGTTTTGTGAGATGCAGAGAGAAAATACCTAAACTTCGCATTTGATTAATATGTCCCAGACATCTTTCTACGTGTTTATATGCATGTACTTTATTTACTCGTATTACATTTACATCACAACATTTATTCATTTACTAATTTGAACCTCATAGCAATCTTTATTACCCTCATTTTACAAGTGAGTAAATTTAAGCACAAAGCGCTTAAGTGACTTGCAAGGTCTCAAAGCTCCTAAGTGGCAGAGCTGGGCTCCAAACTGAGTCTAGCTCTAGAGCCCATGATCTTAATGAATCTTCTCAAGATGGAGGCTGACATAGAATTTCATTTATTTATTTATTTATTTATTTATTTTTTGACATAGAATTTCAATTCAATAAACGATAGTAATTATTACAGACATATCAATATATATCCTTTGTCATAAAACCTAAAGAAAAGAAATTCTTTTTTTTAATAATAAATTTATTTTTTATTGGTGTCCAATTTGCCAACATACAGAATAACACCCAGTGCTCATCCCATCATATGTTCTTACTCATTTGGGGAATATAAATAATAGTGAAAGAAAAGAAATTCTACATGTCTTTTTAAACCATTGTGGTTTTAGAATTCCTCAATGTCTTGATTCAACCTATTATGAAAGTATTTTCATTCATTTGAAAGTGAAAGAAGTCTCCAATGATTCATTGTTTCATAAAATATTTTCTTCCACAGTCCCTTAAGTCTCTGGTAATTCCTCATAATGTCTCTTGGAGATGTCCCAGTGATGTTCTCTAGCTGAGACAGACACTTAGTTAATGGGAGTTGAGTCTAGGGCAGAAAAATGTACTGAAGGGAAACATTTTGAGTGTGGCCAGTGTTCAATATTATGTGTGTTTTTTAATTTTTTACATTTGGTCTCTACATTTCTTTCTGCTTGTTATAAGATTAATGGAAAATTTTGGTCTTTAGTTGAGGAAAATGCTATAGAGCAGAGATCAACAAACTTTAAGGGTAAGAATGATTCTGAGGATTCCTTACTGTATTCTATTTATTTTATAATTCTATTTTCTTACTCCTGTTTTACCTGCTCTATAATCAATTGGAAGTTATACAAGAAAAAAAAGAGTGTTTTAATTCTTCACTGAATCCTCAGAACCTGGCAAAATGATTGATAATAGATAAATGTTCAATGAATGAGTGAACATATACATGAATGAATAAAAATACTACTGCTACTAATTGGTGCATCTGGCTGATATTTACTAATGGCATCAGACTTTGTACTAAATAATATATATGAGTTTATATTACTTAAGAAAGATGAACATTTAAAGAAAATCGAACTGGAATATGGCTTATTTAATTTATAAGGTATAACTCACTGTTTCAGGGAAATTCACAAATTTAAATCATATCAGAAAAGAAATGGTAGATAAAAATACAGTATTATGTTTCATATATTACTCTATGTTGAGTTTATTGGCTTACTGCAGTGATGAGTTTGATGACTTCCTAAATCGGGGTATTTACAAGAATATGAGTTGATTTGTTAAGGCAGAATGGTGTTGAAAGAAGAGCAAACTTGGATTTTTAAAAAGGGTTGTTATAAAGACTACCGTGTGTTAAATCCATATCTCAAAGTTTTTGATCTCAGAAACTCTTTGTGCTCTTAAAAATTACTGAGGACCCCAAAGAGTTTTTGTTTACTGGGTTATGTTTGTCAATAATTATAATGCTAAATTTTATTTATTTTTATTTTTTAAAGATTTTATTTATTCATAAGAGACACAGAGAGAGAAAGGCAGAGACACAGGCAGAGGGAGAAGAAGGAGCCTCAAGGAGGGGAGCCTGATGTGGGACTCAATCCTGGAATTCCAGGACCATGCCCTGAGCCAAAGGCAGACACTCAACCACTGAGTCACCCAGGAATCCCATAATGTTAAAATTTAAAACAGACATTTTTAAAATACAAAAATGTGTAAGTACACATTACATTAATGATCAGAAAGATGACATCTCACATGACATGAAGTCTCTGAAGAACTCCACTTATGAGAATAAGAGTGAAAAAGGCAAATAACAGTATTTTTATGAAAGTAGTTTTTCCCTTAAGGATTGTCTGAAAAAATTTTAGGGCTCCCCAGATCACATCTTCCATTAAAGATATAAAAAAATGGTGGCAATTTCTATCATTGGGATACTTGGAAACACCACAGTGGAAAAAAGGTTAAAAACAGAGAATTAAAGCTATTTAAAATACTCTATTTTGTTATATAATATTGAACACAAAATTACAAAAACATAACACACAGACTACTGGTGGTTATAAAAGACATATTTAAGATAAAATTTTGAGAATAACCACTAAAGAATCAGAACTTTCTAAAATTCCTTTAAATGAAATAAATGTAGTAACTTACCTGTAAAGTACCATTTCCAATAAATAATTGAATTAAAAACCCATCTACTGAATCTGAGTCTTGCTTGAGATACAGCAGGAGTCCATAGGAGTTGAAGGTCTGAAATTCTAGTGATATGCTATTTTGTGGATTTAACAACACTTTCTGAAATTCTAGATATGAATCTCCATAATAACAAGCACAGTTGAAATCTGTGGAGTCAGAAAGAAAATACAATTTAGGTTGGAGTTGAATATTCAATACTTGGGTTCACATTAACATTAGCATAATATCTTCTGAAGTGGCTCATACTTGACTCTTTTCTGCCTGCTACAAGCCTGGGTACCAGTTTCCTCTGCCATAGTCACAGTGCTTTATCATAATTTCTATATACTGGGGGCTTCGTGATCAAATCTCACTGGAAGGCAGGAGTATCTAGATGATTAATCTTCAACAGTGCATTCAGCTATACTTTATGTTACAGGTCAACAGAAATTGGAATATTTTCTAAAGAAGTTCTTATTCACTGTATATATAACATGTTGGTACCAAATTATGATTTATGTCATTACTGTTAATTTAATTGAGTAGCTTTTGAAGGCTGATAAGAGATTATTGAGAAGTAAAGGAATTGTCATCTTTTTGTAGCAACACTATTTTAACTGAACTTCCTTAAAAATGATCACTCCCTTGTTCTTTTTTTCCTCATCTTCTGAATGATTCTATTTTAATTAGCCTTAATCTTTGAAATGAAATATAGACACTTTGAGTAAAATATCTGGACAATTTACATTTCTTAAATTTATAAATAGGTGATTAATGATACCTAGTTAGTTTACTCCTTTAATGTTACTTTCCATTATTAAAATTTGCTTCTGTTTGATTAAAAAGTTGACTGATTGTTTTACGATATTTCTGTAACAATAGATATGAGTTATCTCCTTTCGCTTCTTCCCTTCTGCTCCTTTTGCGATAAATACACAAACTCCCTTTAGAATTTCTAATGTTTTATTCTTTTACAATTAATACAAATGATTATTCATGAAACTTTTAGTTTGCTGCCCACCATAAGATAACACTCTTTTAAAAATCTGTACTTTAAATCTTCTACAGAGTTTATATCCTATGTGGTGTTTTTTATTTTAAATTTTCAACAAAGTTTTCAAAATATTGTGTTATATATTCAAACTTGTAAAACACTCTAACGAAATAATCAGCTAAACTTCAAAGAATTTCTTCTTTCAACTAGAAATAAGAAATTTCAAAATACTTCCTGAAAAGTGTACTTTGTAGACATAAAAGCATATGAGATTTTTTTAATAAAAAAATTCATTGGTGAAGGTGGCTCAAAGATGGAAAATATTATCAATGTGTATTTAATTTTGATATCTTAACTACTTCAATTGTTATGTGAAATAAACAGATATTTGTTCATTATAGAGTTTAATAATGATGCTGCCTGCATAGTGCAATAAAGTTTCACATATTAAGTAATTTTAAAAGGTTTCAGCCACTTATTTGAATGAATTGGGAATGGAGACAAATAGCCATTTGATTTAAAGTTCAAAATGTCAAAGAGCATGAACTATTTTCAGACGAAAACTAGTATTACATGAATAGACCCAACATTGGTGAAAGGAAGAAACTACTATTTATTTTTAAGGATTTTGGAAAGATACAATCCAAATGACAATAGCAAACTCAAAAATTTTAATTTCATTGTTTTGTCTTTTTATGGACTAATTTTTTAAAACTTAAGTTGTTTTATGTGACTAGTGCTTTACATGAAAACCTACACATGCACCCATTTGTAAGGTATATGAGGTCAAGAGCCATATATGTTTGGTTCATCATTCTGTGCCAAGTGCTTGGTTTTCTCAAGCTTGTGAAACCATACTATCTCTTATAAAAACTATAACTTTTGTTTAAATGTATTGAGAAAATTGAATTGTGTTTTGTTTGGATAAAGAAAATCATGAAATATTTTACATAAAGCCATAGTAATTTGACCATATTTCTAGTGTTTCCTATTCACATGCATGAATACAGATTTTATTTTACATTTTTAGCAAAGACAATCAAATAAAAAGAGTGGTGACAGTAAGCAATGAAGTTTTATGAAGCAAGAGTAAGTGTAGAGGCTATTTCCAGTAATGATGTACTAGAGTAAAATAATAATGCAACACATTTTTCATTATCTACAATTAAATAAGTTCCTGCCTTTCAGTTTTCATCTTTTCAAAAAGAAGAATCTATCTGAATTGTATATCCTCACATTATAATTATACCTTTGAGTGAGTTTGTATGCTTTTGGGACATATAACCAGAAAGCCCAATTCAAGGTAGCTTCAGAAATAAAGAAATTCAATGGCTTAAGTAAAAGCAACTTCAAGAATAAGGTGGGCTTTCAGATGGACTCTAAAAAGCTCAGTTCATTCCTCAGAGGAGACCTAGATTTGCTCTGTCCCTCCATTCTGCTATTCACATGGGAATTTCTAAGCAGCCTTGTCTTCTTCTGATTCTAATATGGTGGGCAGTGGTAGTTTAAATGACATACTTCCACATTTGTGTCCAATCGCTCAGTTTCCTATGTTTTCAAGAAAGGAAGAATTTTCCCAAGTATAGAATGAACCTTTCCTAGCAGTTAACTGGCTAGAACTGGTCACTGATTCTACTGTGGAGGGTGGAGTAAATTTCTATTGAGACCTGTGGGGAGGAATTCATAGTGAACAAAATTTGTATTCTGCTTGGAAGAATACTAAAAATCTAATCCCAGTATTTCCCCAGATTCATGCCATATTTCCTGGCTAATAATAGCTGACTGTCAGATTCAAAGACTCAAAGTACTCTATTACATGTCCAAGCTAGAACTTCCAATTTCCTGTGTCTGCTGCTCCCTTCTGAGATGATAGTTCTTGCCTTCATTTCCAATAGCACATACAGAGTACAAGGATGATTCTAGCCATACACAAAACATATTTAAAATTTAATTGTTGCTAGGTGGAGAGTTGCCAAAAATTTTTTGACACCTAATTATTTTATTTTCCAGTGCATACTGACCCACAACCATTCTCACTACATGAAGGTAAAGTAAATTTTAAAGCAATTTTAGTGAAAAATAAGAAGTCAATAACCCTCCCCTCCCCTACTGTACAAAGGAGGGTTTTAAATAGATTAGAAGATCTTAGGAGAATATAATAATGCAGAGTCTGAGGCATATATGAACATTTAAGTTAGAATAAAATAAAACTCTTGTGTATAATATCCAATTCTTTGATAAGTTATAAACAATTACTCCAGCAGCATATTTTCCTTTTAATAAAATGTGTAATTCTTAAAAGTACAGGATTCTCAGCCTGAGACTTTTTGTTTGTTTGTTTGTTTCTTGGTTAGTAGATCACAAAATACTAAATAGATTTTAAGTAACAGACTCTTTTTCATTGTTAGTGTTCTATACGTAAGGTTAAATGTGAAAACTGGAATCTTTTGGAAAAATTGAATACCAAGCTTATCTACAAGGTAGGCTTATCTACAAGGTAATGACTCTATAATGACTGAATAGTTTAAATAAAGGACATGTATTATTTAACCCTACTTCCAATAAATTATTGTTAATACCAGTGCAATCCATGAATAATTGTTCAAAGAAAGAGTGATAATGTATTGCTTTCTGGAATATGTATTACCAGCTAAATTTTAAATACTTCACAACTAAAATGCAAAATGGCTTTTTATTTCATGCATCCTGGAAGTAATATTTAGAAAATAATAGTGAACATTAGTGATATGTGTGTATATGCAAAATTTTCCATTAAAATAGAGAAATACTAATGTGATAAAAGACTGCGTTTAACACTTAAATATAATACATACAGGAAGATATAATGGAGTGTTTATTAAGTAACATTGAGTCTTGATGCTTTGTTCTACTAGTAATCGGATCAGCAACCATGTATTAGCTACAGAAACTCTCTGTGACTTTGTTTTCTTCATTTGTATTATTTCTAGAAAGAACTTGGATTTTATCACTACAAAATACTCTACATGTTTAATTCTTTATACTTCCATGTTCTACAAATTGTATTTCATTCACCTTAAAATCCAACTTTATACAATCCATTTAAATTCATCTCAATTAGCTCAGTATCGACTAATAAAGCAGGAGCAAGGTAGAAAATTAACATTTATACACTATGTGCCAGGTTTTGTTAAATACATATACTTTCTTAAATGCTGGTTTTTTTTTTTTCCTGGCAATTTAAAGATTCATGCCACTTGAGAATACTTTTGTAGGAAATAAGCATATTTCAAAATAAATCATGAAATCTCTGTTTCTTTCATGGATTTTCACAGATTGATTAGTCCATGGACTGTAAGTCAATGACATAATTTATAGAGCAAGTATTAATCGTATGATGCAAAAAAAAAAAAGTTTACAAAACAATACTGACATGAAAAGCCAGAATATTCAGTTTAAGATTAAGGAAGGAAAAGGAATATTCAGTTAAGATTAAGCCAAAGGAAATGTATGATAAATGTGAGCTATAGAGGCAGATTTTAAGAAAACAGATGATTGCAAAGAAAGCTGAGAGAGAGCTAGTCAAGTAGTTGAATAAATTTTTTTCTGAAAGCAATTAACAATCTTTTTGAAAGGAAGCACAACTATAATCACTATATTTTCCTTTCACCAGCAATTAGAAAAAGATTACCATTAGAGAAAATTCCATATACAGCCACCTCTAAGGACTGGAAGTAACTCTTAAAATACAAATCAAATCATGCCACTCTCTTGCTTAAATCATTTGTTTTTGCTAATCGCCTATGATAGAATTACTTAATATTTACTCCGTATAGAATCTTTCCAAACATTTTTACCCTTTTTGCTTTTTAATATGGAATACCAATCACTCTAGGATAACTATAGAGTAGCCAACCTTCCCGTACTCATCAGCATTACCAGTCCTGTCATGCGTCATCCTTCCTGTACATGGGTTCTGTTTCCAAGATCATTATCCTTTTCCATTGGACAGATTGTCAACCTCAAGCCAATCAAATGCTTACTTAATTAGTATAGATTTATGATGTCTTGATTTTGAAAGGACAAGCCTTACCCTTCCTCAGGATTGTGATGCATATTGCTTGTCTTGTGCCATTTGATATAAATAGAACCAGTTACATGTGCAAATGTCCTATTAAATAAATTATATAAAAATTTATATTGGTAATTGATTTGAATTCCATGATCTTATAGAAAAAAAACTGTAACTAATTGATATATTTGTGATACCTTATCTTCATAAGATGGGCATGGTATGTTTTCATTTTACAAGGTAATCTAAAACATTTTTAATATAACTTTTCTTCATAAAGATCATGTGCGTATTTTCTTAGATTAACTTCTAAAAATCTTATGAATTTGTTGTTATTTTATATTATTTTATTTTTTAATTTGTTGCTATTTTAAATGTAACATTATATATTTAATTATGTTGTCATATTGAAATGTAATTGACCTGTATATTGAGCAGCTTCATTGAACTCCCGTTTTTGTAATACTGTGTCATTTGTGAGTAATGAAATTTTTCATTCTTTTGCTCATAATTCTTAAACTATCTTATTAGTTTATACAGTGCCAAGACTATCAGAAAAAAACACTAGACTGAAGTAATGTTAATGAGATTCTTTTTTTCAGGGAAGATTTTTATGCTTTCCGCTTTGAATGTAACGTTTTGCTCTTTAGTAAGTGGTATCTTTTAACTCGTTAAGGAATTTTCCTTCTATTCTGTACTTGTCTGAAATTTTTAGCAGGACTTAATTTATCAGTTTTTCACTTATTGACATGCTTATAATTATAGCTTTGATAGTCTAATACTAACTTCTATTTTTCCCCAAAATAAATTTCATTTGCTTATGATGTGTGTACATACATGAATTTCATTTGCAAGAATTCATGTTTAGGACATTTCATCTAAGCTCATGATGGAGAATGCTTTTAAAATTTCATTTTTCATGGTACCCTTTCTGATTTTCATACTTAAGTTTTACTTAGCTTCATTAAACAAATTGGGCAACATGAATTTCAATTTCTAATTTTGGCAGTGTTTTTGTTTACTTGCCACCCCAAATGTAACTCAAACTATAAACTAAGAATTATAAAACATCTTCAAGCAATTATAAAGGATTTCATTTAATGTACTGATTAGGAATCAGAATGCTGTAGCAGGCAAGTAGTGACTTGCAAGGTGTTTTATAGTTTTATTTTGGTCACTTACTGTGTGTTACCTTAGAGAAGCCACTTCACTTCTCTACTTCCCCATCTTTACCCATTAATTTAGGTGGTACCTATTCTGAAATGGTAGTTACAACAAATCTAATTGTAGTTGGGATTCTTGGGCTAAATTATGTGCTTTATCACTTAAAAGCATAGAATCTTAGAGAAATAGTTCAACCTCTTTGAGTCTCTTAGTTTATCAATGCAATGATAATAACAAAGTTGTTGCATTATAATATATATGGAATTGCTTCATAAAGAATTTGCTCTAGTCTGTACAGCAGTCCCCCCTTATCTGTGGAGGATATGTTCAAAACCGCTAGTGGATGCCTGAAACTAAAGATAGTACTGAACCTACATTTACATCTTATTGTACTGTACGCCTCCTTCTTGTGATGATGTGAAATGATAAAATGCCTACCTGATGGAATGAAGTGGGGTAAATGACAGAGGAACTGTGATACAGTGTTTGGCTACTACTGGTCTTCTGACAGTACCTTAGAAGGAGGATTATCTGTGTCCAGGCCACAGTTGATCACAGGTAACTGAAACCACAGAAAGTCAGACTACCTATAACAGAATACTACTACTGTATATGTGAAAGAAGCCTCGAAACACAAAGGTTTTGTAACTAAAACTTATTTTTATTATATTTTTAAAGACTTTATTTATTTATTTATTTATTTATTTATTTATTTATTTATTTATGAGAGACACACCCACAGAGAGAAAGAGGCAGAGATACAGGTGGAGGGAGAAGAAGGCTCCATGCAGGGAGCCCGACATGGAACTCGATCCCAGGTCTCCAGGATCAGGCCCTGGGTTGAAGGCGGCACTAAACCGCTGAGCCACCAGGGCTGCCCCTAAAACTTATTTTTAAAATAGGTATTCCATGTTTATGCTCTATATTTTTCTCAGGTATATATTTAGGAAGGTCTGAAGCATAGGGTATTGCCACATTATACAGTTCTGGGTAGAACCCTAAGTATTCCAAGGTGTTTATGTAGTGGAGCTGTTGTGAGATCCTTAAGTGCCCACTATTCCCATAATAATAGGAGCAGCTCACATTCTTACCTATTTTTTTTTCTTTTTTTTTTTGTTTTTTTTTTTTTTTTCTTACCTATTTTTATGATAGTAAAAAATGTGAATAAAACTAAACATGCAACTTTGACTACTAATGAGAATGCATATTATACTTTATTCTTCACATAGCACCTTTATATGCATCATCTAATTTGATTCTCATCTTGACCAGGGAAACATGAAAGGCTAATGTTCTTACAGGCCAGTTTATCTAAGAAACTGAAGCTTAGGGAAGGTAATTTGATCAAAGTAGTAGATCTCTCAGAAATTGGCTTCTTTCATCAAAGCACATGTTCTCTAACCAATTTTATTCTGTGTGAACAAGGCTGCTTATCAATTATTTTAAACATACAGTATTTCGATTCTTTAAAAAAAAAAGTTCATTTATAATAGGTCCAGTGTGGATCTTTACACTGAATTCATACATTCTCTGTAATGTGAGAGACTAGTGTAATGTAGTGTAATGATTAGCATCACTAAATGTACAAAGAGTGCCCCAGTGGGCTCCAAAGTGCTTATAATCCAGTTTTTGAGTATTGCTTTTTAAAAATAATTTATAGGGGTGCCTGGGTGGCTCGGTTGGTTAAGTGTCTGACTCCTGATTTTGGCTTAGATCACACGATCTCAGGGTTTTGAGATGGTGCTCCCTTGGGCTCCATGCTGGGCATAGAGCCTGCTTAAGATCCTTCCTCAAAAAAAAAAAAAAAAAAAAAAAAAAAAGATAGATGATAGATAGATAGATGGATAGATAGATAGATAGAAAATCATTATTGAGCTCTTAGTTGCTTTGCAATAAATATTTAATTAATAAATCTACCCTGAAATTGAGTTACATTTAATCTTCGAGATGATGTATAATTTTTCCTTCTCCTGTTTAATGTTTAAGGAATATTATAGGCATATGTTGGTTTTTTTTTAAGATTAATTTATTTACTCATGAGAGACAGAGAGAGAGAGGCAGAGACACAGGCAGAGGGAGAAGCAGGCTCCACGCAGGAAGCCCAACATGGGACTCGATTCCAGGTCTCCAGAATCACACCCCAGGCTGCAGGTGGCGCTAAACCACTGCACCACCAGGGCTGCCCATGCATATGGGGTTTATAAGTATTCCTATTTTATTTGAAATCTACCCACTACTTAAAACATAATTTGATGAGGAAAATACCATTCCACAGAGAGATAAGAATGTGGTAGCACTGGGAAACCTTTGTTATCACTTAAACTTTTCATTCCTTTGATCAACCAATTTACAGAGAAAACAAAAGGAATGACTCAGGATTTTTCTGTTGCTCTAGGGCTCTAGCAGTCTCCTGAAAGACTCTCATGCAAATTTAGGATGGATTTATTGCTTCAATATTGAGATGACTTTGTATTTACTTTTTCTTATGATTCTGACAAATTACTTTTTCTATATAGAAGATTAGTACTAACAACTTTATAAACATATAAGTATTTATGTTGAATAAGTAACTTTGGGGTGCCTGGGTGGTTCATTAAGTGTCTGACTCTTGGTGTCAGCTCAGCTCATGATCTCAGGATCATGAGATCAAACCCCACAGGGGCTCTGTGCTCAGTGTGGAGTCTCTCGAGATTTTCTCTTTCTCTCTCTCCCTCTGCCCCTTCCCCTGTTTGCACTCTCTCTCTCTAAAATAATAAATAAAATCTTTAAAATAAAAAAAAAGTAATTTTTATCTGCCAACGTACATCATCATAATAGAGCCTAGGGCTCTAAGTATGGATAAAAATAAGCAGGCACGTCACATTGTATATTTATCAGAAGCTATCAGATTTAGACTATAATGGTTGCCCATAATACATCTGGGAATAAAGTATCAATTTAACAAGTTCTAAAAACTAATTGCTGATATGTGTTTTTTATTAATTTCCAGTAAAATAAAACACAAAAGCTATTACCAGTACTCTCCTTTATGCAACATAACCAAATGAGTAACTTACATTATAATTAATAAAACTTTGAAACCTCTTTTTAATTTTCTAGATAGACTGCTGCTTATTTGGGGCAGCATTTCAAAAGTACAATATTTGCTCAATGCATAAGGAATTAAATAGTTAATTCTTCACTCATATGTAATTAAAATAGAATCATAAATACTTAATATTTACTCATCAAATATTCTTTTTTCATGTACTTTATTTTACAATCTATCATATTACTTCAATGATGCCTATAGTCTAATTTTCCCCCTCAAGCTGTCTTGGCAATTATCAGGTTTAATTCTTTTCGATGCTCAGACTTTACTGATAGATAAGAGGATAAATAAAGGTGTTAATAGTGATTATCCATATCTCACCTTGTTCCTAGCAATCAGTTTTAATTAAATTTAATTTCCAACTCTTCAGCTGCTCTTTCAACATTGTTAGAGGTTCAAGAATGATTTCTGCTATTAACCAGCAGCTGGCTACAGGGAAGAATACAAATGAAAAATCATGTTCCTCAAAACTGTGGGACATAGATACAAGGACAAAAGGGAGACCACGCAAGTTAAGGAATATATAGATAATATGGTTTTATACACACACATATATGTATATATGGAGCTCAGGGCAGGCTTCTCAAAAATATGCCGAAGTGGCATATTGATTATTTTGAATTAAAGTTATTAGAGAAACAGCTAGTACAAAAAGACACTCTGACCATCTTCTCCCACTGAGAGTAGGAAATAAATTTCCCATGTTAAAGGTAACTTCCCTGTACAAGGAGGTAGAGAGACATCCTTAATACCAAAGGCAGAAAAATCAGGGCCAAGAGGCCTATGGAAATAAAACTGTTCAGTTTCTTTACTTATTAGTACCCAAGCCTAAGTTTCTTTGTCTTGTCAGTGCAAATTTATTGTTTGTCTAAAAGGTATATAAATATACTGCTTTGATCACTTCTGGGATTTCATATTTATGAGATTGCTGTACGTATGGATTAAATGTTTTTTTTTTCTCTTGTTAATCTGTCTTATATCAACTTAATTGTTAGACTAGCCAAAAGAATCAAGAAGGGTAGGAGAAAATTCCCCCTCCCTGATGTACACACACACACACACACATACACACACAGCAGTCTTTACTTTGCACTGAATGGGAATGTTTTGTTTTGTTTTTAAAGATTTTATTTACTTATGAGAGATACAGAGAGCAAGGCAGAGACATAGGCAGAGGAAGAAGCAGGCCCCCTGCAGGAGCCAATGCAGGACTCGATCCCAGGACCGGGGATCATGCCCTGAGCCAAAGGCAGATGCTCAAACTCATCCGCTGACCCACCTAAATGTCCCTGATGAGAATGGTTCTTGCATAAAAACATCTTCCCTCAGGTGTGACAGGTTAGAGGATTTATTTTGAAAACATCTACTTTTAGAAAACTCTAAAAGGCCTACTTGCCACTGACACTTTAGTATGACTTTTATCAACATGTAGGTTCATCATTAAAATGAGTCAAGGCATAAAGTACATCATGTTTCCTCAGTTATTTGTACTATGTGGCATTTTTAAGCCATTTCTAGTCCTTTTGGAATGAAGTATGATGAAAAGAAAAAAGAGATGATATCTTTTTTTGTTATGAGAGTACAGTGGGGAAGGTTACAAGTCAAAAAAGTGACATTCCCAGAATGGAGGTAAGGGCCAGAAAAATCAGGATAAAGAAGGAAGAGTGGGTGGGGGTTGTAACCATCCTGGGAATGGCATTAATGGAAAGCTGAGGAACAAACACATTAAATACAGAATTTGTTTTCCTTAGACCCATTTTGAAACTGTTACATATGAAAATTCCAGTGGTCTAGTAGAAACACATTATATTACTGAAAGTTCATCTAGTTAAGAACAATTTTAATGGTTGGGGCACCTGACTGGCTCAGTTGATTGAGTGTCTGACTCTTGATCTCAGCTCAGGTCTTGATCTCGAGATAAATAGTAAGTTCAAGCCCTGTGTTGTACTCCATGCTGGGCATGGAACCTACTTAAAAACAATAGATAAACAATTAAAAATTATATGTAAAAAAATTATATGTATATATACACATATATAGATGAAAAATTCTAATAAGCATATTGATAAGACTTTAAAATCTGGGCAGCCCTGATGGCCCAGTGGTTTGGCGCCACCTTCCGCCCAGGGCGTGATCCTGGAGACCTGGGATAGAGTCCCACATCAGGCTCCCTGCATGGAGCCTGCTTCTCCCTCTGCCTGTGTCTCAGCCTCTCTCTCTCTCTCTGTGTCTCTCATGAATAAATAAATAAAATCTTAAAAAAAAAAAAAGACTTTAAAATCTGTCAATTCTTAGAATGTCTCCAAGCTGCAATAATCAGTTTTATATTTTTATTTTTCCTACTATTAAAAAAAAAAAAAACTTCCACTTCACAGCTCTGAGGACACATTCTATAATGCAAAATGCATTCTTTTAATTCCAAAGTTGTTATAAAGATGTGTTAATTTGAGTGATATAAAGCTTAGAGAACAAACTGCAATAAAAAAGTGAGAAATGAAAGATATGAATTTCCTTGGGAAAATATCTTGTAAAGATTTGAAGCTTCTTGTCATCTGGATGTCCTTGTACATCTCAGTGAGCTCAGTGGGCTATGCAGGATAACCTGACATATTAAGGTTAAAAATTAGTCGGATTTCATTCAAGGACTGCTGATTATGTCAGCACATAGGTGGTTTGGTAAAAAATGTATCAACTCTAAAACACTTAACTAGTGGGATTTTTACTCCACTTTTGCTCACACTTCCCATCATCTAGTCTTGCCATTTCCTGAGGCTTTTATAGATTCTATGCTATCAATCACCATGCTCTCTATATTTCCGACTGCCAATTTTAGTTTCCAATTCTCAGGTCTGTTTAGTCTGTTATCATTTGTCCAATTGTTTCTCAGCTTCCAAATTTTTATGTCTGTTTTCTCTTCTACTATTATATCTTTGTCTTAGTGGATTTATATATATATATATATTTCTTATTATTTGTAGGATTTCAGGAGGAAATGCAGGTAAATTTATAAGTTTAATCATCTTTAACTGGACTGCTAGTTTTTGTTAATCTACAGTTTTCAGTTAGAAAGTCCACAGAATTCTTTATGTTCCTACAGAATTACTTCTAAGCTTAGTTAATAAACTCTTGTTTTTAAAGGACTACAATAAATAAATAAATAAATAAATAAATAAATAAATAAATAAATAAATAAATAACCACCCCTGGGCAGCCTTGATGGCGTGGCAGTTTAGCGCTGCCTGCAGCCCAGGGTGTGATCCTGGAGACCCGGGATCGAGTCCCACGTCGGGCTCCCTGTATGGAGCCTGCTTCTCCCTCTGTCTGTGTCTCTGATCTCTGTCTCTCTCTGGGTCTCTATGAATAAATAAATAAAATCTTTAAAAAAAAATAAAGGACTACCCAAAATACATGTGAACTCTGCCTCACTCTATCAGGATTATATTACAGTTCTGGTCTTTGTTGAAACTGTAAGTTTATCAAGAAATCATAGACCTGTAGAATCTGCCCTTCTTATAGAGAAGTACTATATATGATGGCACATTTTATTACATTCAGTCTACATCTACAAATGTTACTTAAGCTAATGCTGTCCACAGGTGATCCTTATATTCAAGACTACTACCAAGGCTTCATCTAATATTGTAAATCCGATGGGAAACCTTAGACCTGATACTTAGGAGTCTTTCAATTTTTGGAATTTCTAGAAAAGTGGGAATTATTCAATTAGATGCATAATTTGGTTTATAATATAAAAATACAAATTAGAACTAATTTGGTTTATTATAAAAGTAGTGTCACTGTGGATGTAGCAAAAAGTGAGACCAGTGATTTCCCAGAGTTGCTAGATATTTGCTAATTCCAACAAGAAAGTGTCATAATTGAATAATCAGATTCCATTTCCTTCCATTCTATGAGAATGTAGGGCTATATTTACCTGATAAAACAGAAAAATATAAACAGATAAAATACAGTGGCTAAACATTTTAATAAGCACTTTAAAATGCAATATTGAGCAGAGGCCAATCTAGATATGGAAGTTGAAAACTATACAAATGGAAGTGCAATGAAGTTATATTCCTACAAGGCTGACCTTGTAGAAGTCTGAAAACTTCTGTTTTGATGAGGCACATGATAGGAAAGAAGAGTGTAGGTCCCATTCAAGATTAGGAGTCAAATAAGAAATCCCTACATAAACTAAACTCCAAAAGGGAGATATAAATAAACCTGCCATATATATAAGAAGTTGGTAAAGAAATGACTGTTTGGCCATAGTGCTGGGAAAAAAGCAAAAAAAAATCCTGAGCATTTATAACCAAAATCTAGTCCTCCTGTATGTTTATAGAATGAATTTGCTAATATATAAAGTGCATTCTAGATGTATTAATTTAATGCATATGCATTCATATTAATTTAGGAAGACCTCAAATCTAGAATTTATTTAAGTGATACACAGTTCGCAGTATTCAAGCATTTGGCAGAAAAATAAAATCACAAAACCTAAGTAGAATAACACATTTTAAAACCAGAATTCTAAGAATTCCTATCAATAAAACTCCAAGGCAAGGTGCTTTCAAAGAATTGTCAAACATCCAAAAGAAAAAAAACAAAGCACCATGAACAAAAAACTATCAGCAAGAATATAAAAAACATATATACTTCAGCTAATGAAATAATCTGATGTAGAATATAAAATAGTTTTGCTCCATGTTTAAAAAGTAAGAGATTGAATAAAAAATGTAAAGAATGAAAAACTATTACATAGGACCAAGAATATTTGAAAAGGAATCAAATAAAACTTGTAGAAATGAAAAATAAAATATCTGAAACAAAAACTCAGTGGAAAACACAGCTTTAAAGATCATTAATCTACTGAAATGTAGATATGAATAAATATCCAGAGTGCAGCAAACACTAGATAAAAAGTATGAAAACAAGGTTAAGAAACATGTTAGAAAGAGGGAAGAATCTAATATGTACTCATCTAGAATTCAAAAGTAGAGAAGAAAAAAATATGGAAAAGCAATATTGAAGAATTATATGAAAAGTTTGCAAAATAAAGCAACCTGAACAAAGGAATACAAGATTTATAGATAAGACTAAACATATAATAATTGATTTCTGGTATAAATAATATGGAGTTAAAAATGGAAAACAATCTTAGATAAAGAGAAGGGCAGAGACGAGAAACAGTGTTCAAAGATCCTTGTATTTGGTAGGAATATCGAATAAATACTGATAAAATTTACACATTGTACATATGCATGATGAAAATTTAATGACTAACACTGAAGAAACAGAAACAGCAGATAACTTATAATTTTAGAGCAAAGACTCGATGAAAAGCTCCTGCAATCAAAACATAGCCAAGGGAAAAAAGACAAAAGGAAAAAAAAAATGCAGAACACAAATAAGATGATGTAATACTTATATCTGAAATCATAGTAAATATAAAAGTAGTGCACTTGACTCATCTCTGCCATTTATAGTGACAAACCAAATCTTAAGCGCATGAAAAGACTGCCTTTCCAAACTTCGTAACTTTGCTGCAGGAGTAATTTCCTTATATTTTAGTAAACAATAGGAATGTTGGGGGAGGGGCATCTGGGTGGCTTAGTGGTTGAGTATCTGCCTTGAGTTCAGGTCATGATCCCAGAGTCCTGGGATGGAGACCCACCTTGGGATCCTTGCAGGGAGCCTGTTTCTCCCTCCGCCTGTGCCTCTGCCTCTCTGTGTCTCTCATGAATAAATAAATAAAATCTTTAAAAAAAGAGAAAAGAAAAGAAATGTTTTGGGGAAAGATAGGTATGTTTACATAAGGGGAAAAGTATGCTATGGGGATATATTCACCATATTCTAAGTTCTAAAATATGAGGAAGATATTGTACAGTAATGGAAGTACAAAAAGTTAAGAACTGTCAGAGTCTCCTAAGGAAAATTAACATGAAGGAGAAAATTTGCCTTAAGTCATTCAAAAACTAAAGGAATCAAGAACAAGTAAGTATTGCCTTTTTTATTTTTTTGGTCTGAAAACATCAAGGAACAAAATAGATGTCTTTGCACGAGAGAGAAAGCAAATATTTCAAAATGATACTGAGACAATTTTTTGTCCTTATGAACAAAACTGAAATTGTTCATAATTAAAAGCCATATGTAAAAATATCAATTCTATGTGGCTTACGAAGTACATGGGGAAACAGCTTTTTAATGCTTTTGGCAGAACATATAGCAGAACACTTCTTTTATTTTAGCAAAAGAAGTATTTCTTTAAAAAGACACAAAAACAATAATTCAAAAATGAAAGGATGGACATATTTGAGGATATTAAGGATTTATGTTAATCTGAAAACACTAAAAATAACAAGCCATAAACACCAAAAAGGCATTTGCAAAACATATAACTGAGATCAGTTATCCAACATTAAACACACAATCCAAAATTAAACATGGACAAACTGAAACTATAATCCAATAAAAGCAATTAATCTAATTTAAAAGAGCATAAATGACTTGGAAAAACGTTTCTGAAAGAGAAAATACCAATTATCAGTAACATAGAAAAAATGCTAATCTTTATTAGCATTCAGGGATTGCAAATTACTCCAATAAGATATTTTTTATAATTATCTAAATGGCAAAAACTTTCAGTATGAAAATACCAGGTGTCCCTAAATTTATAAAATAACCAATACTGTTACAGAATTTGATTGGGATTTGGTACAAATGAAGTCATTTTGGAAAATGTTTTGATATCATCAAAAAAAATTCAATGTTTTTACCCTCTCTGATGCAGCAAGTCTATTTTATGCTTATGCCCTAAAGAAGCTCATGCATGCATGTAGTAGGAAAAAAGCAGTATGCATCAACATGGAAGATTCTAATAAGTAAAATGTTGATCAAAAAGTAAGCAGCAAAAAAAAATGTATACAATATTGTAAAATTTATGTACATGAATTTTAAAATAAAATAATTTTACAATAAAATACATTATTTATTATATATAATACTGCATGTATATTACTACATTGTTTAGTGATGTATAATTATAAAAAAATATCAAAGATTAATAAGCAAAATGAAAGCCATGGGATATGGGTGTTAAAAAGTTGCTGATAATGTTCTACTTCTTATGTTATGTGGCCAGTAGGTATAGTTCTTTCATGTGTCATTCTTTATTTATGTAGTTTGTCTTTGTTGTATTTTGTATTTATTCACTATGTAATAAAAACAAATTGAAAAGTAAAACTTTATAACTGTAAATGGGATGGTGGTTAGACTAGTTTTTAGTTTGTTGCCTGAGTAACTCTGGAATCTCTATGCGATTTTATCCCTAAGAAAATGTCTCCATTTTAAATGACACATCTGACTGTGGATTCTACTTTACCTATGTCAGATATTGCACTGATTTAAGTCCTGGATGTTCAATATCTATCCTGGGAAGCAGAGCTGTGGTCTTAAAATGAACAATCTGGAGCAGACAAAAACTCAATTATTTAGTTTTCTTACTTATTTTTCCATAGCATATTCTCCCATCCACTCCTACTCAAAGCCATATTTTGCTTTCATAACATTTTTCAGGTTTTCCTAAAAACAAGGAACTATTACAAAGAAGTTTAAATAACAAAGTTAATATAACTCATATGTTAAAATTTGTTTACCAACTTTAAGAATTTTCAATAACTCAGTCTCAAAACTCATTAGCTTCATGTGCACAATTGATCCATTTGCTCCTTTTCATAAACAAGTATGAAAATATTCATGAGTAACTGGTTCCACCTTCATCCTACTAGCACTTTCTAAGACTCCTGTGAATCCAGGAAATCTTGGGAATCCTGAAAGGAAACATGACATCCCTTCTAGCTCTATTGTACTACAGCTTCCCCACAGCCAAGGGCTCTGCTTCTCTGCCTTTACTGAGATAAGATTTTCTCCCTTCTTGCTTTGAGAAGTTAACAAACTGGTGATAGTGCCGATGTTGCTAGAAAAAAAGATGCTAAAAGAAAAAAAAAAGAAGAAAAGAAGACTCTTCACACATTTTGCCAGAGTGTAGAGTTCACTATATTCATTCTTTCATTTCATTATTCAGCTGTGACAGGCCAAGTACCCACTATGAGTCAAGAACTCTTCCACCTATTTATCTTTTTTCTCTTCAGGGACTAATTTTTCTTATTTGAAAGGAAATTGTTTCTTATCCTTGATAAAATCTTTAATGTCTTCTGCTGTCTCAGATCTCCTGTGCCCTTTATAGTATATTCTAGAATTATATTAGATTAGGATGCCAGAATTCACTATAAAAGGAAATGGGAAAAACTGAATAAAAGTACAAATCAGTTACGGCTACAAGGTTCAAAGTGTCCACAAGCCTTCCCTTCTGATGACCCTGCTAATGGAGGCTAAGTAAAAATGATCCTGCTGCTGTCACTGCATATTATAATTCTGTTTGAAAGAAGTGAGGAGCCTATGAGAGTCAGCTCTCCCAACTGTCTGAGACTAGTCTTGATTTAGACCATTACAAATTAATTAATCTCAGAAGTCAACATGGGAGAAATGTAGTGATGAGAAGAAAAATCATCAGAAAACACACAGATTCATATTTGGTTCAGTAAATTTAGCATGTTTATAAAACCATTTTCCTTTCATCTTGACTTGAAGGAACATGTTTAGCCATTGTCAGAACTCATCAAGCTCAGATTTTGTTTATTTCCAGGAAATGATAAGTATAAATTTAAGTCTTTTTACTGATCAATTTAGTGGAGAATTTGGTTTACCATGTAGATATTTCAGCTACAAAAATTAAGAAAAACAGGTATATTAGCTGATTAGGAGACATTTAAATATGACTATTGAAATAGACACATCAGAAACAGAAACAAGGGGCACCTGGGTGGCTCAGTTGCTTAAGCATCTGCCTTAGGCTCAAGTTATTATCCCGGTGTCCTCGTATCGATCCCCACATCGGGCTCCCTGATTCTTGGGGAGCCTGCTTCTCCCTCTCTCTTTCCCCTTTCTGCTCCCCTTGCTTGAGCTGTCTGTCAAATAAATAAATAAAATCTTAAACAAACAAAATACATCTCAAATATTAATCTACATACTAGCACCTATCTACAAAAACAGTACTTCAGGGAGTTTAAATAAGACATTAAACAAGAGTTAATGGAATAAATAGCTAAAAATCACTGTCATTTCAATGCAGCAATTTTGTCATCATTGGTCCATCCAAGCTTAATATGTCATAATGACATCCTGAAATAGTCACACACATACCATCCTTCAGCTGTAAAGCTGGATTTAAACCTTATGTTTTTATGAAGGAATTCAACTAAAAACACTTTGATATCTCACAGAAGATGAAAGGATGTATTTTTATAATTTGAATTAAAATTATAATATTTAGCCCACAATTTTGCTACAAAGAATAATAAATTTGGGCATTGATTTTTCTTATTACGGACCTTCCCTGATACATGATGGGATTATATCCCAATAAGCCCATCACAAATCAAAAATATTCTAAGTTTAAAATGTATTTGATACACTTAACCTACCCAACATCATAGCTTAACCTAGCCTACCTTAAGCATGTTCAGAACACTTACATTAACCTACATCTGGGCAAAATCAAGTGTTGAATATCTCATGTAATTTACTGAATCCTGTACTGAAAGTGAAAAACAGAATGGTTGTATTAGTTGGTACAGAATGTTTGTATCAGTTTATGTTTGGGATCCTGTGGCTGACTGGGAGCTATGGTTTGCTGCCCCTGCCCAGCATCACGAGAGTATCATATTACAAATTGCTAGTGCAGGAAAAGATCAAAATTCAAAGCACAGTTTCCACTGAATATGCATTGTTTTTAAATGCAAGTCAAAAAATTATAGGCTGAACCATCCTAAGTTAGGGACCATCTGTATTTATTTTGATGAAACAAAACCATAATGGTAGTAACCATCTAGCATTTATTAGTCAAATCATATTTGTTAGGCAAAAGAAAATTTAGAAGAAAATTTAGTTTCTAATATAAAAGAAGAAGATACAACTATAATTTAATAAAAACTCTAGATATATTTATCTTATTGTATTTTATGTAGCTTGGGAAATTAAGATTTGAAATATATAAAAGTCTAAGTGTCATTAATAACATCAAATTTGGTGTCATGTTTATTTTATAGTATATAAATGGAGAAATAACTACCCAATGCCATGGCACACTACTTTAATATGAATAAAAAATAACAGTAATTGCTATACATAAGTCAATCTGTTGTCAGTAAATGTTTCTCAACTAACACACTTAAGCACTAATTAATAAAATATTTGCTAATATGACCTTTTTAGAATTCATGATTACAAAGCCAACACAGAAATCCTAATGCCACTTATAAGTAAATGCTAGGAAATCAAATATAATTGTACTACATATTAACAAATAAACAGTAAATAAAAGGCCATGTGCCTAATTTTCACTTTAAAAAGTATTCAAATTCCTTTTAATAGATGTCAGAATTATAGTAAGCTACTGATTACATAACAAAAGGGCACGAACAGAACGGGCACTAACAGAGTTAAAAAGGATCTCTGGACTCTCACCTTGAGACTTGTGGATAAACAGCCAGAATGGTTCCCACATAGAATGGGGCCGTCTGTGTTAACATAATTTAGAGAAGCTTATAACCCACCTTTGGTAACGTGACTTAGTTGTTGATACTAGGAAATCTTTGTACTCAAAGATAAGACTACATCAATAAATAATCTCACTTTTCATTACACGATATTCATACAAGCCAATTTATCAGAACCAATTATCTGCTCATCTGATCAAAATAGCTCACTTATCAAGCAATAGCTTACTATTGCTTCAAAACCTTAGCTTAACTGTATTTACAAATTCTAAGCTATTATACTCCCATTTTCATTCACTTTCAATTCCCCAACTTGAAAAACCCTCTCCTTTAATCATTTTAAGCTTACCCCTTCCCCATATTCCTATAACTAGCCCGCTTCTAACTTCCTTCCTGAGGTCTGCTAAGATTGAGTCCGTGTATTCTCCCCTATTTCAGTGCATCCTAATAAACTAGTTCTTGTTTATAAATACACTACATGCTGATATCTTGGTAACTTCTACATATGAATTCATAATTTTCCCATGGCTAGAATAAATACCAAATAATGTCTTCCTGTTGTTAAAGTACAATAACAATATACACATGTGATACCATGAGAAGTTGCTTTCCTGCTTAAGAAAAAAGGTAACAAGGAAACAGCACATGCATTTCCCACCATCAGTCACTCATCTTTTGTTTACTTACTTATTTATTGCTCATTACGATTATTGCCTAGAATCATAGAATGAATACAGGAGAATACTCTTAAAATTGACTTAAATCCTATTGGTATTCTAGAAGCTTATCAAGTTAATTATAAATTTGCACACTTCATGATGATAGGAACCACAGATCATAACTATTTTCACTTCCTGCTATTAATATTGATGGTCATGGTTAATTACCAGTTTTATCAGAATTAATTCAATGTGGTAAATTTTCATGTACACTTTATTTCAAAAACCTGCATTAGAAGCAGAAAGTTTTTGTTAAGACATAGCATGTTATGTATTCCAGAAGAGCAACACAGTACCATGATTAAACAATTTGAGTTTTGTAGTCAGAAAACCTAAGTTCAATTTATTTATTTATTTATTTATTATTTTTTTAGTTCAATTTAATAACTGTGAATCTTTGGGTAAGTTACTGAAACTTCAATTTTTCTTATATGAAATAATACAGCATTTGTGTTGTCCCAATTGTAACTCTCCTAACTCTCTTGTGAATTCAGCTCTCTTTGGTCACAGTAAAGGGCAGGGAAAGCTTTCAGGACAATGGATAACCACAGTTGTTTTCAAACGGAACTGTTTCTCCTGGGGTCTCCCACCATGACACATTGGCCAACTAGAAAACAGGTGAGAAAACACGGATTTACAAATATCTTTCCTTTTTCTTTTACACTATGATCAAGTTAGTAGTATATTAGCAAGTCTGAATTACTAAAGACACTCTTATGTTCACAAATCCTTCTCAGTCTCTCCCAGTGTCTTCCTTTAATTTGTTAAATCTCCTCATGCTCTATTATCTAAAGCTAATATATAATAATCCTCCAATTCATCATTTTACTTCTCCTCAATATATCCACAAATATGGCTTACTTCATAGGTTGCTATGAATATTAAATAAGAAAAAAATACTGAGTTCTTAACACAATCTCTGGCACATGGTAAATACTCAATACCAGGCAACTATTACTATCATGATTGGGTCCTAGGCCCAGTTCAGCCACTTACTAATTCGGTTATACTAAACAAGTCACTTGAACCTCTAGGCCTTAATTCCTCTTCTTTAAAATGAGAATAGTAAATACAACTTTCACTTAACTTGAAAGTCTCTTGTATCAAATACGTTACTGTTTTGGATTTTTTTTTTTTAAATGGTACTCACTAGGCACCATTCAGCCCAAGAAGCCTTCAGTTAGCTCGCCTGAACACAAACGGTTAATGTCTCCTCATTGTCCTCTATCCATGCTGTCCTACTGTCCTGCCTTAACATATAGCTAACTATTCGCATGTCTGTCTTTAGCACTGGATTGATTGTAAGCTACCTTAATTATGTGTCACACTTCAGACACTCTATGAAGATCTGCTACAATATGGAAATGAAAAACAGCAGGAGATATGATAATGTTATTGTTTAAAGTAAGATGCCGGGGATCCCTGGGTGGCGCAGCGGTTTGGCGCCTGCCTTTGGCCCAGGGCGCAATCCTGGAGACCCGGGATCGAATCCCACATCAGGCTCCCAGTGCATGGAGCCTGCTTCTCCCTCTGCCTATGTCTCTGCCTCTCTCTCTCTCTCTCTCTCTGACTAATATAAATAAATTTTTTAAAAAATTAAAAAAAAATAAAAATAAAGTAAGATGCCTGTTTTTTCTGCTTCTACATTTGGAGATCCCTTTCAAAGTGATACAATGGTACAAGTCCTCTCCAGATCACTGGGTGTATGCAAGGTGAGGTAGTTCATTCACTTGCCTAGAGTGAAAAAGTATAAGAAATATATTTCTTCTTTTTAAAAAGCCTCTATTAATTGAAGAAATGTGTTCATTTGGAATTTCTTTGGTTCCCCACTGCTCCTATCATCTCAGAAGAGCCAATTATGCTAGTCATTTGGCTCCCTATTCATTATTATTGCCAAAGAGACACAAGCCAGTATCAGTTTAAAATAATTTCTTTGCCTCAAAGGCACGTAGGTCATAAGGAAACACACACAAATTTCCATCTCTTGGACAGGTTTTTAGATTTGCCATTGCACATTGCATGCTAAAAATTACTATTTAGCTCAAACATCTTACATAGGCCTGAACAAATGAGACCATTCAATTGGTCACTGACTTGAAATGGCTTGGGGCAAGTACAACTCTGTGAAACGCACACTTTAAATCTACCATACAGCAAAGATTCAGTACCATAAAGGCAATAGAGACACATTCAGTGGAATATGGAAATGTGATTCTCCAATGTAACAAAAAGAGGAAGGCTTACTCTCCTGACTGTCCTGTCCTGCCCTTTTTTCAGAGTCCTCTACCAATGGCTCACTCAATCCCTCAGACTGGCTCCCATGGTTTTCCAGTAAAAACAGTACTACTTTCTTCAAGGGCTCTACTTATCACACCCTCCATTGTGGATTTGTTGTGGGTTCTCCAATTAAAAATGGTTTCCTAAAAAAAAAAAAAAAAATAGTTTCCTTCTCCTCTTACCTCATAAGTATTATTTAATGCTGCACATGTATCCTTAGTTTTTTATGCCAGTACATATCTAACCTGCTGGAGAACAAGCTACTGGACAGGTTTTTAGATTTGCCATTGCAAATGGCAGGGACATAACTTGTAATTTACTTGAAACGCCCTCCACCACCACCACCACCTCACATTGTCATTTTAGAGTCTTAGAATCATAGAATTTTATAACTGGAAGGCAAGTTTTGATATAATCATATCAAATTCATATGTTTTGTGCCTGTAGTCTGTAAATGGTTTGGTCCCTGACTCATGCTGTCTGATAATTGATCTACCAGTATAACTGAAATTATGTCTTCCATTCTTTCCCACACGCTCCATTGCTAATTCGTTTACCCCTTTTATTCATTGTTGTATCTTGGACACTCGGTTTTCAGTTCATAAATGCTTTTCACTTTAAACAGTGGCAAATCATGGTATTATTCATAAGTATTTAAGAAACATTATAGCAGAGCCAATGCACCAGCGGAGAAACTTACTCTGTACCAAAATACTGCTTCAAAAGGAAACATGTGTTCCATGTTTGATAATACATGGCTTGACAAAAAGCCTTTGAAAATTAGAGCAATGTAGAATAGAAGAAAGGTTTCAG
Organism: Canis lupus familiaris; assembly: GCF_011100685.1. Lineage (NCBI taxonomy): Eukaryota > Metazoa > Chordata > Mammalia > Carnivora > Canidae > Canis > Canis lupus. The sequence continues at coordinate 28,016,719 of NC_049233.1, forward strand.
AAACTATTTGTATTCAAATCAGTGCTATCCTATTTACTGCTGAATGGGTCAAAAAAGTCATAGTTTTTCAATCTCACTTTTGTTATCCACAAAATAGACCTCTCATTTCCATCCTTGTTATTTGACCACTGTTCTCAGTTACACTTCAGCAAAAGCATGTAGTAATGTATTAATATATGCATGCTTCTTTGTGCCTGTTTGCATTCTTTTTCTGCAGAATGTTTTCTAACAGTTATATTCTTAGCAAACTGATTTTTTTGGTCATCTCAACACAAATACTGAATTTCCCTATAAAACCATACTATAGATTCAAAAGGGCGTTTATGTGGTCTCATTATATTCTTATTATCCCTTGTACTTGCATCTATAAATATATTAATTTTGAGTAATATTTACTTTTTTAAATAGCTCCCTCCACTTGAATGTAAAATTTTATGGCTAGAACTGAGTTTTTGTTTCTTTTTAGCTCAAGACCTTGAGTAATGTACATAATAGATGCTTAATAAAATTACTTGAATGACTGAAAAAATGATTTAAGAAATTTTAAATTTTTCAATGTTTTTAAATTTCACTCTATACTCAAAAGCTCTGTAAAAGAAAATATATTATTACTATAATGTGTAATAATACTAGAAGATCCATTTGTCCATTCTTTCTATTTGATGATTGGTTAATAATATTTATGTAGCTTACTCTTTGTCAGATAATGTGAAGTGTTTTATAAGGGTTATTTTATTTAATCTCCATAATAGCCATATTAAGTAGGAGCTGTTATAATCTCAATTTAAGTTGAGAAAACTAGGACTTTGACAGTATAAGAATCTTCTCTAAGTTTAATTATTAAATAAAAACCTACTATACTATAATGGTAGTAACTGATTTTATCTTAATTTAAAAGTTATTTTCTTATGAATTTATAAGTACACAAAGGTAAGCAACGTAATATCATAGAAATATTCTGATTATTTTTCAAGATTTTACAACAATAGAAGAGAGTATGCATTTTGCTCTTTTTACATGTAAACTAGGTGAAGACATGGGTGGAGAGTATGTAATTTTGCTAAATAAGGTATTCCTAGAAGTTTATTGAATGTATATATTACTAAAATCATAATTTTTAATATTTTTCTCATACTATCAAAATATCAGAATAAATCAATTACAGAGAAATATTAATCTTTAGGTAATGTATAGTAGAAAGTACTTTAACAATTAAGAGATTAGCATCATAGTTCTTTATATTATTCTAATAATAATATTGTGGTTTGTATTAGCTCTTATCTAGACTACCATAATAACTTCCTAACCTCAAGACCCAATCTATTCCAGCATTCTCACTACTGCAGAATTAGCTTCCTGAAATAGTTCTGATAATGACACTTTCATAGTCTATGATATTATGTACCTAAGAAAATCCAAAGTATTTAGGATGGCACTCAAGAACTTTCAAAGAATGCCTAATTTCTTCTTTTAGCATTTACTTTACATTATTGCCTATTAGTGCCAACTCCCACCAATTCCTACCAGTAAATGTTGGCTGCACTGGACAATTCACTATCCTGTCCCATGACACAAAGCATCATTCCCTAAACAAATGCTTGGCTCTGTCTTCAAATTCTGGCTTTCTTCATATTTGAGGCTGCTTACTTTGTTTTTGGAAGTGGAACCTTGCCTCAGTTTATAGTACCCAACCCATGTTAGAGGGAAGTTAAGGTATTTTAAGCCAGGTAAATTAAACTAGTTTCTAAATTTTTATAGTCATACTGACACTCTATTAGATATTTAATTCTGCTTTGGATATTCAATCAATCAGGATAGGCTAGATTACTCTTCAGTAATAAGCAATCTGCAAATCTGAGGGACATAATACAACAAAGGTTAATCTTTTGCATTTTCATATTTCTGCATAAAGGTAATGCACTAATGAGAACTGCGGGAGTTCTGAAAATATTTTGAACAACTTCAGTTAAAACAGAGCAAGTGTACTGCCACCAAAATGGCAATTTGAAATGCAGCTTTCTAAGGGAGCATTCAGAACCATATGAAAATCAATCTCATGAATCCATTGTCATGCCTCACAAAGGCACATTGCAAAATCATGTGCAAGCTTCTCCAAATAAGCAGTAATTATGCTAACTCTAAATAAAAATGCTATTTCATTCACCCTCTCCAATGTCTACTAAACTGCTGATAACTCATATAGTACTCATTTGAGTTTAAAGAAATATCTGATGCTTCATACATGATATCTGTGAACATTATTTCCTACAGATTTTAAACATTCATCACTGCACTATGAGGTACTATAGTAAATATCAATTCATTATCTTTAAATTTGTCATTAAACAAATCTCCATATGCCAATGGATAGCTTTTCTGATTAAAAGATACACTGTCAAACTTTATTCCAACTTGCAAACAATTATATTATGGAATTTCATGTACTCAGAAACCATTTTTTTTCCCTCCACAGTCATTCTAATCCTTAATCATGAAAAAAGCAAAGTTAACAGTTAATCTTTATGCAGTGTTTTGGTTTAATGAATGTTGATAAGACTACATCAAAGTTTGTAGCTAAAACGATAACAAAATATAAAATATATTTCAGAATTAAGAATTGATTAGCAAGAACAAAAGTGAAATATACAGATTAAAATGTCAGATATTGAAGTTCTCTGCTGTTTCATTATTGTTAATAGCAGTAAACATTATAAATCTCAAATTTAGCAAGCAGAATGTCATGCAATTTGTCAAGCAGTTTAGCTTAAATGAGGTTTGTTGCTTACACAATCAACTTGTTAATTCGGTTGGCACTTATTCTACTGCTGTTGCATAAATCCTCAGCTATAAGCCACAACACACATTTTAATTTTCTGGCCATCAGATTAAACAAAAGACATGTATTCATTCAAGTTGTGTTGTAGTTACATTGATTATTGCCTTTAGACTTTTCACAAGACTTTTATTTTAAAATTTTGATTCAAATTAAAGTCAAACTATCCTATATTTCCACTAATAATCTTGATGTCTATTGTCCTGTATATAATTCTCAACAAAGCCCAATATTCAGGGGAATAGTTTTCCTTAAATATGATTTTTTGGCTCTGAATATACTTAATATTATATTTGTTTTTGTAATTATTATAATAAGCTATTGATAGCGCATTACAACTTTCTTTACACTCAGAATGCGATAAAAAAACTCAGTGTCAGTTCAAATTTTACATATTATTTTTATTATATATAGACTTATATTTAAATAAAATAAAATCTCTTTTAAGATTGCTATGGATTTATTATAAATTCGGTTTAATCCCGTGTCATAGAATGTCAAGCCTGAAAGAAAATATACTTTACTTAAATCACCCACCTTCAAAAGAGGAAACCGGCTGAAAGACCTAAATTAATTTGCTCAAAGAACTTCTCAAAAGTAGAAACAAAGCCAAAATAAGAACCTGGATCTCTTCCTGCTCAGTGTTCATTCCACTATATCTTAAGGACATCAGTTCAACTCTCTAAGTCATTATAAGACATTTACATTGTGCAAAATATTAAATATAAGTTAGTCAAAGAGCTTAATATGTGGTCTCTACACTCAAGGACTTATAGTCTGATTTAATTTTTATAGGCTAAGACACTTTCAACAGCAAGTACACCCCTTCCCCCAAAAAATCTAAGTCAAACTGCATTTTAAAATAAGTTTATGTGTATGTTCCCATAAGTAAGGACAGAGGATGTTAAGTGAGCTCAGGAATGGTTGGTTCAGCCCCACTCCCATGCTACCTCTTTCCACAGCATAATGTTTATCCTAAAGGTAATTTACTCAGTAGCTGCCAGAAGCAGAGAGATATTTTCTAGCTCTTATCCAATGCACCAGAGAAAACAGAAAACAAAAAAACATTTATTTTCCAGAGTAAACTAGCAAGTCGCTTTTCCTACCACATTGGTCTAAGGTGACTTAGATTGCCCATTCTGGAACTAGCATACAAGGAGGAGGGACAAATACTTTTGTTTAGGTAACCAATGGAAAACACATACTGGGGACTGAAATCTTTAGTATCAATATGTCAGTTTATGCTCAATTAGTTTTAATCGTCATATAGGATTCCCTTCAAAATGCTTTTCCTATATGCATGTAAATTAGATGATCATTTTTTTCAATTATGCTTTACCATTTTTACCTCTATGACTCTGGGCAAAATACTTAACTTCTTTGCATCTCAGTTTCTTTCTTCACCTCTATGACAGTACCTGTCTCTCATGTTTATAAATTAATTAATGTGGTAAACTATTTATAATCGTGCATGACATATAGTATTTTGCCAATGTTATGTTAACACTTTGGTTGTTAATATTGCTATTATTATCTTATTAATAAGATTAAAAAGCAAAAATTAGGGATGCCTGGGTTGCTCAGCGGTAAGCATCTGCCTTCGGCCCAAGGCGTGATCCTGGAGTCCCAGGACTCAGTCCCACATCCGGCTCCCTTGCTCCTCCCTCTGCCTATGTCTCTGCATCTCTCTCTCTCTCTTTCTCTCTCTCTGTGTGTCTCTTGTGAATAAATAAATAAGATCTTTAAAAGAAAGCACAAATTATATTTAACACAAAAATTTCACTAAAACTCTCTTTGCTTACAAATTGTATCTAGTGGTAGCTAATATCTGATGGAAAGTAATTGTTACAAACCAGAAGCTAACAACTATTCAACCTGTTGATTCCTAACTATATTTTCTGCTTATATGCCACCTCCTTAATGAATGTTTTCCTCATTCTTCAATATAGTGCTCTGATATCTTCCAAATTAGAAATTAAATTTGCAGTAATGGCAGCATCAAGCCACCTCCCTCATTAAACAAGCGGAGTCACAGAATTATTCCGTTGACACGCTTATCAAAATATCTAAGGTTGCCCACTAGAGCTTACTTGAATATAAACAACATACATTTCCTATTGTCTAGAAGTTGGCAAATTTTCTGTAAAGGGCCCAACAACAAATATTTGAGTATTTGTGGGCCACAAAATCTCTTCTGCAACCAATTCCACCATTGCAGTGTGAAAAAGCCATAGACAATATGTAAATGAATGGGCATAGCCACATTCCAATACAGCTTTATCAAAAAGTACATGTTAAGTTCAATGACATGAGTGAAGAACTTCCTTGATGTTCTCTCCTAAGAGGTAAAACACTTACACTCTATGGATAATTAAGAATGTGGCAGAGGAAGTGCCTGGGTGGCTCAGTTGGTCAAGTGTTTGCCTTCAGCTCAAGTCATGATCCCAGGGTCTTGGGATAGAATCCCAAGCAGGCCTCCCTAATCAGGCAGGAGTCTGCTTCTCCCTCTTCTCTGCCTCCTCCCACCCCTCCCCGTTCCACTGGTGCTTTCTCTCTTGCTCTCTCTCAAATAAATAAAATCTTTAAAAAAAGATGTGTCTGAGAACAAAGGTCAAGAATATTAAAAAACTGGGAAATGCTGGAGTGCTGAAGAATGTCACTTTACCAAACTTGATGGTTTCTTTCATGTAGGAATTTCTTTAGAATTAAATTCCCTCTCTCTAGCTTGTTTCTCACTTCTCATATGGGAGGGTGAGACGATTTATCTAAATTGTGAGATTATAATAAAAAACAAGGCAGGTAGAGTCCTTCCCTTTCCTTCCCCTTTTCCTCTGGAAATCCCTGGGGATAAGGTTCTCTGCTCCTCCATTGTTTTGAAGAGGCCGGCTCTGCTTTTGTGAGGGTAAGTGTGTCCCGGTCCAGTGTGACCAGTAACCAGGCTAGTAGGTGTTTGTTTCTCTGGATAGATATTTGGTAACTCACTTGCCTGAAGATTTAAGGTACATTCTAGTATTAGATTATTTAGTATTAAGGTGATGTTCTGATCTTTCAAGTTTTACTCCTTGTCTGTTTTTTATTTCAAGCTTATAGGAGGAAGAGGTGCTGTCTCTTGAATGTTTTCTCAAACTCTTAATATCTATTGCATTGTTCAAGACACATGGACAAGAAATTAAATTTTATGGAAGCTTTTGGAGTACTAGTACTCCAAAATGGCTTTGGCCATTGACGAATTTATTTTTAATGAGTTTGGTGTCCCTCAATTCAAGCGAAAACAATCCGTGGATTGGAGGAGTGCCTCACAAACAATGGAGTACCCTTCACAAGGGCTTTGGGGCCAAGAGTGAGTTTTATCCAGCTTTACAGACAGCAGCCCGGAAACGGCAAAAGGCAAAATTAGCCTGGGGGGAGGGGGGTGGTGGTGCTTAACTTAACCTTATTTAGCAAGATCAAGGAACAAGCTAAAAGTGTAGAGCCCAGAATTCTCTTGGCCTTTGGGGCATTTTTGACTGACTACGCGATCCCATGGAGCATTTACAGGAGAACAAAAGCTCAGTTCGCTGAACGAGGCATCCAGGCCAGGTGTGGCTCTATCTTAGGGCCACACTTCCTCTTTCTTCCCTCGCGACGCAAAGACGACCCCAAGGTTTGGAAATACTCCTGGCTTAGTCTTCCCTCCAAGGTTTTGTGCGGATCCTTCTTACCATCCAGCCTCCGACCCTCCATCACGCGGGCTGGGAAAAATGAGCCTGCCCCCACCCACGCCCCGCACTCATCCCCCCCTGCCCCGCACTCATCCCCCCCCACATTCATTGCCCCCCACACTGCCCCGCACTCATCCCCCTCCCCCCGCCCTGCACTCATCCCCCATCCCCACCCCCCCCCGCACACATACCCCTCCCCCCGCACACATCTCCCCTCCCTCCTGCACTCATCCCCCTCCAACCCCCACACTCATCCCCCCCGCCCCGCACTCATCCCCTCTCCCACCCCTGCCCCACACTCATCCCCACGCCTTGCACTCATCCCCTCCTGCCCCACACTCATCCCCTCTCCCACCCCTGCCCCCCACTCATCCCCACACCCTACACTCATATCCCCTCCCCCACCTGCCCCGCACTCATCCCCCCTCCTCACACCCCGCACTAATCACCCCCTGCCCCGCACTCATCCCCTCCCCATGCCCCGCACTCGTCCCCCCTTGCCCCCAGCCCCACACTCATTCCCCCTCCCACACCGTCCGGCACTCATCCCCTGTCCCCCCCACCCTGCACTCATCCCCTCTCAAACCCCTGCCCCCCACTCATCCCCCACACCCTACACTCATACCCCCTCCCCCACTTGCCCCACACTCATCCCCTCCCCATGCCCCGCACTCGTCCCCCCTTGCCCCCAGCCCCACACTCATTCCCCTTCCCCCACCGTCCGGCACTCATCCCCTCTCCCACCCCTGCCGCGCACTCATCCCCCTGCACACATCCCTCTCCCCCTACACACATCTCCCCTCCCCCCCACTCATCCCCCCTCCCCCCACTCATCCCCTGCCCCACACTCGTCCCCCCCCACACCGTCCCGCACTCGTCCCCCTCCCCCTCCCGCCCCGCACACATGCCCCGCCCCCGCCTCACCACCACTCCCGGTCCACGGTGAGGCGGCCTGGGCTGCGGGACGTCAGCAGGCTCTCCCCACTCGAGGCCTGAGGACTTGGGAGGGGCTCGGGGCTGCCGAGCGGGTGCGCCCCCCGGAGGCCGCGGTCATTAGCGGGGTGGGAGCGTGGGCCCCCTCGGGGTCACCCGGCCGCGGAGACCACGGAGCAGGCTTCTCCTCGACCTGTGCTGTGCCCTGGGGCGCACCTGGCCCTCCTCCCACCGGCCGGTGATGTGGGAGAGCTGGGGTCTTGTCTCACCGGGTGAGGAATGAACCTCAGACAGCAGAGAGTGAGCAAAGGGGTGCAGGTTTATTAAGCAGAGATGCGAGAAAGCTCTCAGCGGTGAGAGGGGAGCAGACTCGGTGGCCCCGGGCTTTCAGTGGCAGCCTTCTGGGAGGACCTAGCCCGGGAGCCGTGGCCTTGAGATCCTTGTGCGGTCTTGGTTTGAGCAGGACTGATAATAACTCCTTAAGGAGGCATTTCTTTGTGGTCTGGTGACTTTCTGTGATTACCTAGTAGCCATTAAAGGGGGATACTCCCTAACATTTTGGAGCTGGGGAGCTCTGTTGTTACTATTTTATCTTTCTTGGGATGGGTAGGAGCCTGACTCTGGGCCTTTAGGTGTCTTTGGAGTTTATGGGAGCCCACGGATCTTTGGGATCCTGACTCCGGGCCTTTTCCTTATCTTTGCCTGCATTGCCCTATCTGCCCGTAACTCACTCCTACGTCACTGGGGCCTCTGGGCATTAAATTTTAATGCATAGAAAAAAAAAATCATTTTGATCTTGGTGGTTGGTAGAGGGTGTCTGAGCCATGACATGTTTTCAAGTTGACTTTTTTACTATTTTGACTTGGACAGGTATCTTTAGACCTTGAATGGTAAGCATGTGGGATTTCCATCGTGTTGGGTACTATACATAGAATGCTTGTGTCCCCTCAAAATTTCCATGGGGAAACCGAATGCCCAAAGTGATGGTATTCAGAGGTGAGACCTTTGGGAGGTGATTGTGTTATGAGGGTGGAACCCTCATGATTGAGATTCATGCCTTTTTGAAAGAGGCACCAGAGAGCTCACTGGCACTTTCTGAAAGGGAGGTCACATGGAGAAGACCTCCACAAAGCAAGCAGGTCCTCACCAACCCCTGAATCTGCTATTGCCTAGATCTTGTACTTCTCAGCCTTCATAACCGAGAAGTAACTTTTAGTTGTTTATAAAACAGCCCAGTCTATGGAACTTTGTTATAGCAGCTCAAACAGACTAAGACATTGGGTAACATTTGTTTATCAGGTGCATGTTCACAAGTGTGCCACCTTCCTAGACCTAAAGGAAAGACATGATTACTTTCCTTAAGGAAAAGTGATCACCTCTAGATATATGCATGCAGACAATGAATGCCTAGAGCCAAATGAGACTGTTCCTGGGCCTAGGAAGCAAAATCTGTTTTGCTGACTGTTGATTTAGCAAGGTTATGGGATTCTGCAAAAGCTGCACTTTAACAACGGATACAAGAGCCAAGAAATGGCCTTTGTAGACTTTAAGCAAAATGCTGCTCCTGAGTATCAGAAGTGGATTCACAGCCTTGTGAGTTTCAACAAAGAGCCCACTCCAAAGCTTTAGTCTGCATAGTAGGTCTTAGGTGCAGGCTGCTGTCACTTTATCTTAAACTACTTAGACTTCCCTTATATATTCATGGCTAGAGCCAAGTCATGATTATATAAGGAAGTGTCCGGATGGAGCTTTGGGTATTGGTGAGCAGCACTGTATTTATTTACTACCTTATCTATGAGGTGAATTATTTCTATGGACATTGTAGTCAGGGTTTAGTTTTAAATTGTTAGTGCTTGGTCCAGGTAGACAGTATTGGATCAAGTGCCATCCTGCCGAGAGGTTCCAAAGAAAATTCATGAGACTTAGACTCAGGATTAAGAGCTATAAAACTCTCAAACTAGTAAGTGAGTTACAAAGATATTGAAGGTAGAAATACAGTGCATCTTCAAAGATATTTATGGAATTAAGATTTTGTGGAAAAAAGAGAGCCAGGCAGGACAAGTATATATAGATCAAGGCCAAGGCTGAGTTATAAATATTATTCTGATGAGGGAAAACCCACAGGGTATTTTCAAGGACATTTTCAAACAAAAATGTGAAGGGGAGAAATAATATTTGAACAGTGGGTGGTTTTGGCAGACTCAGAACTTACCATTTTAGGAATATGAAAGAAAAAAACAAATGTTTGGGCCACAAAGTAAAAGGGAAAAAAGCACTGAGACCCAGGAGAGAAAATGCTACTTCTACTGTGTTAGAAATGGTAAGTGACCAGCTTATGAAGCAAGTTAAATTGCTACCCACTCAAGCTGAGTAGGCCTGTAAGGAAGAAGGGAAGAACAGAAGGAAATGATAAAGATAGAATAGTTTGAGTAGCTCCTGACAGAAGAATTGGTTTTCAGTGAGCCATTAGGGGACACAAGCTTAAAAAAAGACAATAGCAGCTTAGTTAATGACTATTTTGAGGATAATTCCCTAGCTGAAAGACATGTAGGGATATGGAGGATGTTTCCATAGGAAACATTTCCATAGCCAAGAGTTGTTGGCATCAGTCACTATGGCATTGAACTGATTATTTACTTACTTATTTTACTTACAGTCAATAGACAATCAGAAGACATTGCATGACTATTCATTGACCCAAACAGAGGTAGTGTAAAAAAGTACTTTTTTATTGACTTGCTCCTCTTTCCAACCCTAACATTTACTCAGTTTTCTGATTACAAGGTTATAAAAGAAATTTAGGGACTATTTCATGGTTTTCTATAATTATTTCACTTAGTAAATCCTCTCATTGATTATGAAAGATTAGTTCTGAGGCTCAAGATTGCTAACTGCTAAATGAAATGCATAATATATTAGATCACGAAGGGAAATAGTAAATTTCTCTAAAATAAAGGACCCCAGACAGATTGAATTTTTTACAGTGAATCCAAAGGCAAATACAAATTTATTGGGTCTGTTACTGAAGCAGACTATTGCCAGCCAGTGCCTACTATTCATTAATTCATCAGTCAACACATATTTATATTCATGCATTCTAACTGTTTAAATACTGAGGATTGATATTTGAAGATAATAGCAAACTTGGGGAGAACTTGAGAGAAAGTAGACAAAAGGAAATTATACGCTGACTTTAAAGAAGTGACAGCTGTTACTTTGTCTTTTACTATAACTTCTGGTTGTAATCAAATATGGTTAAGCATGTTAATGTTCTTAAAGTTCTATAGTGACATTGTTTTGGAATTTTAGAAATAAAAAGATTAAAGCTTGAAACTTAGACTGCTTTCTGCTATGGAAACTCATGTTTCAATTAGGTCAAGGTAAAGGGAGAATGAAGTTCTTTCTGTGGCTTTATGAAAGTTCACAATTCTATAATATTTTAGTTTGAAAGTGTGTCCACTATTAGAGAAATGAAATATAGTATCTCAGATTGTCTGACAACTTGCTTGACGCTATTTGTCAATAACAGATCAATGATTATGACACATTAATTTCCAAAAAATTTTCAAGATATTTTTAATAATATGCTATTTTAAAATTAATAACATTTTGCTAGTTTTAAAATCATTAATTAAACATATGTACTACTAAATAAATAGAGGCATCTGAGCACAATTATTACACTTAATTAATAATTCACATATTATCAGAGCAACAGGCACATGGTCTATATGTTAAAAATATGAACTCCAACCAGAAGCTGCCCCTAGATCTGTTTCTAAGGAAAACTTTCTGTGCCCCAAATGATCAATTCTGGAATGAACCAAAGGTCAAGTTAGAATAATATAGAATCATGGGTCTCCAAGGAACCCTAAAGGGTTGGCTAATTCAATTCTCAGCTGCCTTCACATAAATCAGCCAGGTTTAATGAATGTTGGGAGTCTTGCAAGAGAGATATCTAAGCAAGGAGATGACCAAATTCCCAGGAGGTCGAATTTTCTCTTACATCAAGTCTACAACTATTCTATTACAATTTACACTAATTTATCTTTTTCCACTTAATACACTAGAGAATACAGGTCACTATAATAAATTGCATAGGTGGAATAATCACTGTAGTCAGGAATTTCAGAACATTTGGTTCAAGGTTTCTTCCTCACCCTTACTCTAATCTCATATTCCATATAATACAAATGAGTAATGCAAAGCTGAGATTTTCTATACTCTGTATCATTTAAAAAAAATCACTTAACATTTGTATAAAACTGGTCTACAGAGCAGCCCGGGTGGCTCAGCAGTTTAGTGCCGCCTTCAGCCCAGGGTGTGATCCTAGAAACCCGGGATCAAGTCCTGCATCAGGCTTCCTGCATGGAGCCTGTTTCTCCCTCTGCCTGTATCTCTGCCTCTCGCTCTCTCGCTCTCTCTCTCTCTCTCTCTCTGTGTGTGTCTCATGAATAAATAAATAAAATCTTAAAAAAAAAAGTGGTCTACAGAGATTCACTAACAATGAAGAGAAATATAGTTGCAAATCCTTTTTCATGTTAAGCAGACATAAAATTTTTAAAGAAAAGTTTAAGAGAGAATAGTAGAGGTGCCACTTTATATCACAGTTTATTGCTTTCAAAATGTGTGTTGCTGTAAACCACTTATCTTTAGTCTGAAATCATTTAGAACTGGAGAAAACAAAAAGAGAATAAAAGAATATCTTTGGGAGATTTTATGCCATAAAAAATGGCAATCATTTCTAATCTAATTGATTTCCCTAGGACCATAGCAGTTGAATTATAAGATATTTTAATTAACATCAATTTTAAAATGGATATTAAACTATCACTTACATTTCTTAGTCCAGGGCCAATATAAGTGTATTGCAACTAAAGGAAGAGAACACACTGCTATTAACCATTATCTTATTCATTTCTTATTTTTACTTTTTACATTTCTTTAAAGATTTATGAGAGAGAGAGAGAGATAGGGCATGAGAGGGGGGAGGGGCAAAGAGAGAAAGAGAGGTGGGGAAGCAGGCTTGCTGTTGAGCAAGTGAGTGGGTAACAGGAGGCAGGGCTTGATTTCAGGACCCCTACATCATGACCTGATCTGAAGCCAAGAGTCAGACATTTAACTTACTGAGCACCCAGGAACACCTATTTCTTATTTTTAAAGCACAAAGATATTTTAAATGGGGGTTACCATAAATAATTTTACAGTTTTATAACTTTTGTTTGCACTTATCAGAAAACATATATATGTGTATATGCATTATTTTAAAAACTTATATGTCTGTGAACTAACTCATGAAATTATGTTTTTATAACAATTTTTAATTTTTTAAAATTTATTCATGAGAGAGAGAGAGGCAGAGACACAGGCAGAGGGAGAAGCAGGCTCCATGCAGGGAGCCCAATGTGGGACTTGACTCCGGGACTCCAGGACCATGCCCTGGGCCGAAGACAGGCACCAAACCGGTGAGTCACCCAGGGATCCCTTCTTATAATAGTTTTTAATATGCATCAATAAATACTTTCAAATACCTATCATGTGTAAATGCTAGGAGCCAAAACCAAAAGAAATAGGAAAGTAGTTCTAGACCTCATGAAATTCAGTCATACCTCAGTTTTAAATTGCACAAAATCTAAATCTGTTGTTACCTGGCTCCCAGTTGAGTGAAATATTTCAAATTATCAGATGGCTTTATATGATTTTTCCAGATTTATTGCCCATGATATTTGTATGTTCAACCCAATTATTATACAAAACGTAGTTGTTTATGATGACATGGAAAAATGAAATTAACTTGGTCATAGTTGATTCATTTTTGGTTTTAAATACATTTTTAAAAACTGTAAAGTTGTTTTGATCTTTTTCTAAAAAAGGAAAATAATATAGAATGGGAGATTTTTAGATAACCATTTTTTTTCAAAGTATCTCTTATGATAATCCAAAATATTATTCTGCAGAGGAACTTTCAAACAGTATGATTTGGTGAAGTCTCATGTCCAAGGCATAAAGTCAAGCAAATAGCACATTCATTGCTTGGCTTGGCCAAACTTGTCTTTGGGATCCAGGCAGATTTTCCCATCATACAACTCTGTGCTAACAAGTGGGTTCTCTCCTTTTACCTAAGTCCTCAAAAAGTCAAGGAGAGGAGTAAATGTTCACAGGCACAGTTCCACTATGATTTGTACCATGGGATGCTCAAATGACTTTGTTGTAATAGACTATCATTATGATTAAAGTAAACAAATGTGCATTCACTATTAGTTGTAAGGCAATATGCAATATGCAATTGGAAAATAGATAATTGGCCAAGAAATGATCCCAAAATCAAATTTGAGAAAACTCCCATACATAAATAACTTGAGTAAAAGGTAGACTGATAATGTTAATAATAAAAGTAAAATATAGTGCACATGAATTGATTCGAAAAATAACTGCTGTATTGCCAGAAAGTAGTGGCCTCTGTTCATCATATTTGTATTTGCTATAACTATATTAAGTCATAGAGTGCACTATGTTTGTTAGAATTGAAGTAAAATCACTTAATATGTTCCTCGTTTCATTATGCACAATTATATGAGAATCCTTCAGTCTTATTTATTATAATCTTTCTTTTAAGAAACAAAAATAATCTTTAAAGGTAAACCAAACCATCTGCCTAAACATTCTTTGGCAAAAAGTTAACCTAGTAGAAGAAACACAGAGAGAGTATACTAGAACTACAATTCTTTACCATTGTACTGGTGAAAACTATGCAGGTTTTGGTATTATGTTTCAGATATTTATACTCTCTGTGCTTCTTTGTAATTGGAGGTTAAAACCCAAAGTGTGGCTGGGAGAAGTGATGAGATAATCTTATAAAGTGATTTGCATGGTCCTAGCACAAAGTAAACTCTCAAGAATTATTCGCGGTTATTATCTTATATTATCTGATGCTTTGTTTCTTAGCATAATGGAGCACATTTTTCATTATGTTATGGTAATACTTGAACATTTTAATTGGAAAGGGATAATGATGGAAAAATTATTTTATGGAAAAAAAAAACACTGTGAAGAACCCAGATTTCTGTTCTGTAATTTTCAGTTTTCACTTATTACTTGCTTATAAAGAAATTTCCATAGAGTTTAGAGAATATGCAATATAAGAAAATATGTTACAGTTTTTACTGCAATTTATAATATAATACTGTCTATGGACCATGGAAATATAAAATCTGACTTTATGATACTTTTTGTTAAATGGATTTCAGCTATGGTTAAAGGTTTTCAAATTCAGGTTTACAAAACACTGGTGTCTGGTGATTAGATCATTGTGATTTTTTTTCCTATGTACATGGGTATGTATACTGTACAAATAAATATGTATAATTTTTCCAAGATGTAAATAAGTTCATGTATAATTTACCCAAAATAAAATAAAATGTTTGCCAACATATTGAGTATATAAAATTTACTATAAAAATAATAATATAAAATCTACTAACCTATTTTTGTTTTAGATATTAATGTATTATTTCTTCTATCATCTTAGATTAATATACTACTATCACTTAATATTCTGATGTTGTTTTTTAAAAAACTTATTAAGAAATAAGGCATAAGATGAACCATTTATTGCCTCTCTAGAATTTTCAGGATTTGGTTTTTAACCGTAAATATTTTTATATACCCCTGGTTATATATTGTATACCTCCTTAGAAAGGTTGTTTCTTTTATGGATTCATGATTAATCTTTGGAGTACACATACTTCATGAAGAAGCCTCACTAATGAATAACATAATGACAGCAACTCTAGCACACTTTGGCACAGTCAGGGAAGGCAGTCTTCCAGCAAAGCTATTAATGTCAGAACTAATTTAGTTCTCAGAATTTTGTTAATTATTAGAATGTTTATTCATTTTTAAAAAAATCCCTATCCCTCTCTAGCATGAACTGAAATGTTGAATTAAGAAGTGAACAATAATTACCCTTCCTTCTTATGAAAGTGGGAATCTGGGGTCCAAGCTAAATTTGTAGTTCAGGGAGCCTGGCCAAGATAAATGGGCTGAAGTACGCGGGACCACAGAAACCAAAGGAGTGATAGTACAGCAATTAAAAAGTCATACATAACAAGCTCAAGAGCAATGCAGAGAATCCAAATATGAGTCATTAGTAGAAGACAGAGGACAGCCAAGAGAGAGTCCATTCTTTAGTGTATTTGCCTATCAGTGCTGGCTGGGGCAAACAGTTAAAGCATTAAGTGCATACAGGAAAAAAAAAAGTGCATACAGGAATTACATTTGACTCTTTCATATTTCTGAAGGATTACTTAGAAAGAGAAGGACAGGAGCAAGAAAAAGAGAAGGAGAAATGCCTGAGTGGCTTAGCAATTAAGTGTCTGCCTTTGGCTCAGGGCGTGATTCTGGAGTCCCAGGATTGAGTCACACATTGGGCTCCCTCCAGGGAGCTTGCTTCTCCCTCTGCCTGTGTCTCTGCCTCTCTCTTTCTGTGTCTCTCATGAGGAAATAAATAAAATCTTAAAAAAAAAAAAAAAAAGAGAGAGAGGAAGGAGGAGGAGGTTGGAGGAGGTGCAGAAGGAGACTAACATCATATATAACAATACGATACACTAAAACTGAAGACGAATAGTCCTGTGTTTGCTTTGGAAACATCTATATTACAGTTGAAGAGGAATAGTCCAAAGTTAATACATATTGAGTGCCTACTATGTACTGAGCAGAGTACCAGGTGCTTTAAAAGTTTTTTCCCAAGGAACATACATGCAAAGTAAAATTTTTTTTCAGACTAAAAACATGGTGATTTATCAATAGATGGTAATATGGAACTGCCTAATTCCACCATACAAATCAATATTTTAGAATACATACTGAAAGTGAATTTTCTCATAGATAACAAAGGCAAATTCCTATAAATCTGACTCCAAATATTTATACTTTCGACTCCGTTGTGATTGATGATGACAGAAACCTTTGCTGTGTGGTATGTATATCTTTCCAGCATTCAAATCAAGATGTGAGTGCTTGAAGTCGAAAGATTATAAGGAATATTAATACAGGGTCTTTTTAAAATTCAACACAGTGCAATAAAGTATGTAATATTACTAGAAATGAAATCACTAGACAGATAAAAGATTTATAAATACTGAAAAAGAAAAAAGTATTCCTTAGATTTTTTTTTCAGAATATTAATGACTGAAACATTGGGAGCTGAGATTAGCATTAATGTTAGAACTGCAGTAAAATGGACAGTTTTTGGAAGAGTACAAATGTTTCTCAAAAACTTTATAAAGAACGTCGTTTCTTATTATATACAAAACCCCATACATTTTTTTCTTTTAATTCAGCATAATATATGGTGGAGTTATTTTAACAAAGGACACACTTTTAAATTATATCAATAAATCAAATACCAAACCAATAAAACATTTTAAATTTAACATTCTTATTTGTTCTATAGAAACACAATATTATGTCTCAGTGTTGCATTGAGATAATTATTTATTAGGTAGAAATGAAAATTAACTGATGTTTTGAGGGAGGGGGTGAGGTGGATAATAATGCTGTTCAAAATATTATCCAGTGTGAAGATGCTTTTTATTGGATTTATACTATTGTTTAGAAACAACTATAGCCACAAATTCACAATGCAGTCTAGTTGCAGGAAGATTATACATGCATATATAGCTTTGTTTTCTTAAAATGAAAAGTAACAATAAAACAAAATTATCTAGAATATTTATCTATCTGACAGAAATTAGATTTCTTGCAATGATCACTTTCTTGAGTATAAAATGAATTTGCAGAAATAGTATTAATGATACCATAGGATAATATGAAAATGATTTTCCCTTTTATTTAAACTTCTGTGCAAATAATAGCTAATAGCAAATACTTGTTGAGACTTCTATGTGCCAGTACTGCCCTAAATACTTTTTTGACTAACTTCACATTTAATATCCAATTTAATATTTGTAACTACCTCATTAGGTAGATACCATTATAAAAGGAAGAATTTATAACAAGATTTTATATTCTTTTTTTTATTTAAGATTTCATTTATTCATGAGAGACATAGAGAGAGATAGAGAGAGAGACAGGCAGAGGGAGAACAGGCTCCACGCAGAGAGCCTGACGTGGGACTCAATCCCGGGTCTCCAGGATCAGGCCCTGGGCTGAGGGCGGCACTAAACCACTGAGCCACCTGGGCTGCCCAAGATTTTATATTCTTAAACTCTAAATAGGTACATTATGGAGGTGACTATTCTGCAGATTTCTTATAAAAGTAAACCAAAAGTTAAGTATCAATAGTTAGTTATTAAATATATACTCTCATGACACATGCTAATTTCCCTTTAAGAACTTCACATATATTAACCCATTTAATGCCAAGAGGTGAAAAGCATAGAGCTGGGAATACATATCACCTTTATTTTATAGGTAAGAATACTGCAGCCAGAGGAAGAGAAGCAAGATATTAACTTTGATATCTGAGGAATACTAACATTGTATTACTTGTTTTGTTGTTCATATAACTCAGAGTTGTTTTTTTTTTTCTTGTTGATACATCAATTAGTTACACACAGAATGTAATATCCCTATATTGGAGATGAGGAAATGCAGGATGTGAAAGATGCATTGATGAAACTTCATAAACACAATAAAAAGTAGGACCAATGCCTAAAATCCTTGTGTTCATTTTCTTACTCCTAGTGATTTCTTCAAGGAGAGATATTAAATACCCATATGTGGTTGTTCAAACTTATTTTCATAGTCATTTCTAAAAGCCACAGAATGTGTCCAAAACTGTGCTGGGCACTTGGAAGACAAATATAAAAATCTGTGTCTTTCCTTACAGAGAGGGGAACCTGAAGCCCCAATTCAAGCCTGTCCTTGTGTTCCTTTCTATTCAGTGTTTGCCTTGAACAAGAGTGTCCTGTTTGGAGTGATAAGGCTTATAGCTACCCTGCTTAAAGATCCGATAATTTCATCATGACAGAGACAAGGACTTACTCTTAAATTTCTTAAATGTTACCTGGAAGAATGTGCAAGGTGCCATATATGTGTAGAAGAGCATTTCATTCTACCCAGGGTGTTACTTGAATGACCCACAGCTGGAATGCAGGCTTACAGGCAGAATGGGACTTCATCTAGTAGGTAGAATGATGATAGACATGGAGAAGTGGTGTAAAGAAAGGCAATTAAATCAGTACAGTTGGCATATAGCACACATAGAACAAAATGGAGGAACTAATATGTGTCACGTTAAATTTTTCAGTAAGTGCATCTTTTGCTTTCAGCATAGTTCTAGTAACTAAGCATATAATGATGAAATGGAGAGAACTTAATTCTCCTGTCTGATAATGTCATAATGCAAGCAAATGAAAGAAGCATTGGAAGTAGACTTAGAAAATATTAGTGGACTAGAACAGAGCGCCTAGAGCATTCTTCTGTTGTAATTGGCATTTAAAAATATTTTTTAAAAAAGAAAAAAATTTGTCACACTAATTTACCTATGCCTAGAGGACCACTTTGAACAAAAAAGAAGACAAAAAGAAGTTCTTTCTTTCTTTCTTTCTTTCTTTCTTCTTTCTTTCTTTCTTTCTTTCTTTCTTTCTTTCTTTTTCCTTTCAAATTTTTATTGAAATTCTAGTTAACATATGGTACAATATTGGTTTCAGGAGAGTTTAGTGATTCATAACTTAAAATTCTTCCTTTTTGTTTAAAATTTTTATTTCTGATTCAAAAGCCTTTATCACTTAATAAACAGCTAATAAAGTAGCAGACTGCAGCAGGTATGACTCTAAATAAGAAGGAATATAAAAACCAAACAGCAGAGCTACAAATCATAATAATTAAATGTATGGAATATTCTACAGGGACTTTCCAGAAACCCATAAAAAGAGAAAATCTCACAGCCAGAAAAAGGAGGCAAGGTTATAAATAAGTGTAA
Source organism: Canis lupus familiaris (assembly GCF_011100685.1). NCBI lineage: Eukaryota > Metazoa > Chordata > Mammalia > Carnivora > Canidae > Canis > Canis lupus. Next base: position 28,036,133 of record NC_049233.1, read on the forward strand.
GCAAAGGCAAACTGTTGACTAGATTGCAACAAAATAAAAGACCAAACAGGAAAAAGAAAACAACTACTTTATGATAGAAATGTAGAACATTTGGCTAAATGAGCATTACTCCATTTAAAAAAAACTATTAAGTACTTTGTAAATAGATCATGATCTTTGACAATTTCTTCCTAGCCTCTTAAAATCTTTCCATATGGGGGTGCTTGGCTGGTTCAGTTAGCAAAGCATATGACCTTTGATTTCAGGATCCTGAGTTTGAGCCCCATATTGGGGGTAGAGCTTACTTTAAAAAAAGAAAAAAAAAAAAGAAATCTTTCCATATTGATAAGTCCCTTTTATTAACCCTACATTATTTATGAGGGCCAGATCCTTCATCCCATTGCATTCTATCTTCATTTTTTAAAATAATAAATTTATTTTTTATTGGTGTTCAATTTGCCAACATACAGAATAACACCCAGTGCTCATCCCATCAAGTGCCCCCCTCAGTGCCCGTCACCCATTCACCTCACCCCCCACCCTCCTCCCCTTCCACCATCCCTAGTTCGCTTCCCAGAGTTAGGAGTCTTCATGTTCTGTCTCCCTTTCTGATATTTCCTACCCATTTCTTCTCCTTTACCTTCTATTCCCTTTCACTATTATTTATATTCCCCAAATGAATGAGACCACATAATGTTTGTCCTTCTCCGATTGACTTATTTCACTCAGCATAATGCCCTCCAGTTCCATCCACATTGAAGCGAATGGTGGGTATTTGTCATTTCTAATGGCTGAGTAATATTCCATTGTATACATAAACCACATCTTCTATCTTCATTGAATTCAATCTCAATAATCTGACTAGAGTCAATATCATATCAGAGATGACCAGAAAAAAATCACCTCTTCCTACACTTAACTTTCATATTTCTCCCCAGCTAATATCGTCAAGAGGCACTGGAAGAAAAGTAATTTTTCTTTTCCTTTTCCTTCTTTCCAGAACCATCTTTTCCATAACACAAAGGGCCCATAATCGAACCCAGATCCTAGGAAAGTCCATGGTTGCCAGAGGGGTCAGCTGCCACTGAAGGAAGGTACTGTTTCAGCTTATTTTGTGAGACACATGGACAAGACCATCTTCACCAGAATATGGTAGAGTTGAATATTTTTCTTATTCAATGCAGGGCTAGGCAGCCTCACATATAACAAAGATGATTTTCTACTTTCTATGTATGAAATTCTGTGCATTTCTGTGCATTCCATCCTCCTCATCCCATTACTCATTAAAAAAGGAATTTATCTCACTTGCTCTTATGGGGACTGATTTCCTTCCCTGTCTCTCCTCCAGTCATTCTCCATAGAGTAGCTAACATCATCTTTGTTCTTTAATGCAATCTCATCATGACACTCACTTGATTAAAAGCCCTATGAGTTACTTCATTACTTTCTATAGAACAACGTCCAAATACCTTAAGTACATTCTCAGACTTTTACCACCCAGTTTCTCTTGGATATCTTTCCTGATTTCCCAGGCACTAGCTTCCAGGATTGTATTCTTCTTTCCTATACTGTGTACCACAGAGTTGTGTCATTTTTTGTTTCCCTCTCTGCTCTTTGTTTCTGCCATTCTTCTATAATTTCCTTTTATTCATTCTTTTCTCTTATATTTAGCACTAATGACAATCCAAATAAATCGCTGTTAGTTGAGTGAGTAAATGAATGACTGAGTCAGTGGACAGACCTGTCCCTTACTGTGGTTTGGTGCTGCATGCAGGCATTAGTCCTTTCATAGCTCTAGTTACTCAGTGTAACTGGATTGTAAAGAGCCGTATTAAAATCAGTATGTGGGGGTGGCTGGGTGGCTCAGTTGATTAAGAATCTGCCTTTAGTGTGGGTCATGATCTCAGGGTCCTGGGATTGAGCCCTGCATTGGCCTCCTTACTTCTCTCTCTCCCTCTGCCCTGTCCTCTGTTTGTGATCTCTTTCATGCCCTCTCTCATGCTTCCTCTCATGTTCTCTCTTGTGCTTTCTCTCTCTCAAGTAAATCAATGAAATCTTTTTTAAAAAATTGTAACATGTGGCCTTACATCCCAATTTCATTCTTTATCTCATGAATGTTGTATTTGTCTTCTTTGGGCCTGCTTGCCAACCTACCAAATGGATGATTTCCTTACAAAAGAGTTATTAGAATCAACTATGGTTAATGTAAGCAGGAACTCTTGATAACTTAGGTAAATATGTCAATTTCTAAGACACCAGTGTTGATTATTCTGTTACTACTCTAAAACTGGTTGATCCTGATGCGATTTATGTGGCATGCTCATAAATCAATGTCACATGTAAGAGCAGAAGTAGCCAGTTTGCTTCTCTCAAAAGCTGAACAAACTTTTATATTATTTTAATGTTGAGATAGTGAACAGAAGATTCCTTAGGAATCCTTTTCACTATGGCGTGGTCTAGATATATGCAGGTGGGAATGTGATTTCCATAAAGGCAGGAGAACCAGGCCAGACATCTTAGCACCTTTCTTAGGTTCCAGGTCTATGCTCCCTTCTTTCACATGTGCTTTGTAATCACATATAAAGTGACATCCTAAGTGAGGATCTCAACATGGGCTTGGAAGATGACAATAACTTAGAACCACATGTACCTCAGTAATAGGAAAGTTGGGTCTTGAATTAAGCTTTAATGAATACAAATGACTTGGATAGATTAAAATGGAAACTAAAAGGCATTCAAGGTCAGAAAAACTCTTAAATGAATCCTACCATTAGAAAAGAAAAGTCAGTGTGAAATTGGACAAACTAGGTATCTACTATAGTGGCTCTGGCATTCCTTTCTTTGCTCTGTAGAACTGGCAGCATGAGAGATCTGTAAATACTGAAAATTTAGTAAGAAAAATATATTTTTTAATATTGAAAAAGTAGTAGTAATGGAATTATCTGTTTTGAATTTAAAATTATAGTTTTAGTTATAAAATTTCAACAAGCTACCATGCTTCCTTTGCCATTTATTCAGTTATCTGCAAGTGGGTAGCATTGGTGCTTGTTGGTTCTATTGCAGGCCTGGTAGTTAATTTTTAAGGACAATGGCTCCAATTTAATTTCCTTTTTCTCATTCCATTGATGACATAAAGAATATCTCTCTATAAAAGTGAGCTATTGTAGCTGCCTCATACTATTATATAAGCTGATTCTAATTCTAAATAGATCTCTCTCCTTGAGTGAGTTGTCTTGTTTCTCCCTCCTATTTGGCCACCTATTGTATATTTTCTTTTGTCATTATTTGAGCAATCATTTAAAAATCATGTTGGATACCTATTGTTCCTTTTTTTGCCATTTTCAGGGGAATTATAATGTTCAGTGCTATAATTATAAGCTACCATAAAGCCAAACACATTTTTAAGTATTTATGGCTGCTAATCATTTCCTTCTAAAATTATGCCACATGGTTATTAGTTTCAAATTCTTAGTTCCCAAGTCTATATTGTTGTCTTGAATTGAATTCTCTATTTTATAAATTTAAAGTTGTCCACATAATTTATAAATCTTCTGTTTATTGAATATTCTAGAAGATTTATAACATGTTATAGAAATAATGAATTATGGAAATGGACTATTTTATTATGCCCAATAATTGTAAATTTAGCATTCATCATCCATTTCCACTAAATTCTGCTTCAAATCCTTGTTAAATCAAATATATATTAAAGTACTACTAGTATTTGCCAAACAGTGCATTGGGGGTAGTAACACACCCAATGAGAATCTCTACACTCAAGTCTTATTATTTATTTAGAGAGTAACACAATAAGAAGTTAATTACTTGCACATGGTGCAGGGGCCTGCTATTGCTGTGCAAATTCCATGAAGACCTTATATAGTCAAAAGTGATTCTGACTAATCTTGTTGGAGCCAATTTAAATAGCAGCATTCTTCATTCAAAATACATAGCTTTTCTTACACATTTCTAAAGTGAGTTGATGATCTTGCTTTAGAAGAATGGATAGAATTTGGAAATTTTGTATGGTTGAGGAATTATAGAATGCATTCCAGGCAAATGAAAAAACATGAACCCAGAAGCAGAATGGTGATTACATCACTCAGAGGTATATGATTGTAAGGTAACAAAGAACCCATTGGCAAGAGTAAGGAGAACAAAAGGGTCAGAGAAAGGATTCATAGGCAATAATGAAGAAAAATACAGGAAGGAGAGTAGGAATAGATCATTCTGAAAAGTTTGGGCAGAAGGATGACAATAAAAGGACCTGGATGCTAAATCTCATAACGAGCAGGTGTGATAAACAGGCAAGCCAGCTTGAACTATAACAGTAATCTAGCACATTGATGACAACTTGGACTGAGGTTTGAAAGTGCCAGTGTAAACGAGTGACTGATAAGGGTTTTTGTTTGTTTGTTTTCAGAAATAACAAATCTTAGTAACTGTCTGGACAAAGGTAAGAAGAGGAAAGATATATCAAAATAATTTAAGATTTTAATCCAGCTTAAACAAGAGTGGTAATGATATACTTATAGACAAGGGCACTGGGAAATGCATTTACTTAGAGTCTGGGGGTATAGTTGGAGGTAAACCAAAAACACATTTTTTTTTTTTTTTTTTTTCTTTTTAAGATACTTGCATTCTCTAATTTTATTTGTGGCCATTTTTCTAAGCAGACATCATTATCTTTCATAAAAACAGCTATTGCTAATATGTATTAATTTATATATTGTTCTAAGTGATTTATATATTTTGATTTAATTTATCCTCACATAACTCTATAAGATAGTTACTAAACTATTATTACAAAATTTTACAGATAAGGAAACTGAAGTCCAGAGGAAAAAAAATATGTTGACCAAGGTCACAAAGCTAATAAGTTCTGGGGACAATTTATGGAATCTAGTGGATTCAGCTTTTAACTACTGATACATACAACTCTCACTTGAAATACCCAGATTAGTATCACCAAGGTATATTTACTCTACCTCTTTTAGCTCTACATCCTTTTCTTTCTTAAGTATTATTCCACCATTAGTATCTTCTTCATTTTTTACTCATCGTGTTACCCCAGGCTCACAAGTGATCTCCTATCCTTGAAATGTTTTCCTGGTTTAATGAGTCCTCTATATTGGAAAACTGATCATGCTCCCTATCACATTTAAAAACTTCCAATGGCATCTCCAATAACCTTTAATATGAAGTCAAAATAAGCATGTAAGGTAAGCCATTTACAATCTGATGATTGTATATATATCTCACTTATTTTCCCAAAAATCCCCTTAATGAATCTGCTTTCCAAGCAGAGACTCACTGCCGCTCTGAGGCTGTGCATATTTTATGTATGTCTTGGCTTTTGCATATACTAATTCAACTGAGTGGAAAATTTCCATGGCTAACTAGAAAACCACTGATCAACTTTAATGCTTGTAAAACATGCTGTGTTTGAGCCAACAACTGTCTGGGCCTGATTTTGTTTGTGTTTTTCACCCACACTTGGATTCTCAGTTGCCAAGCTTTGCCTGTGCAATTGAATGCACTGCATCAATACAGGAATGAGACTTTTACACAGCTTTAGTCTCCTGGCTTGATTTTTATGAGTCAAGCCAGAATAATCTGCTCACATTCTCCAGATCATGTTTGCTTTCTTTGTGGCATCTGTTTTTATAGTTAAATGTATGACTTTTGCATGAGCTCCTGGTACCACCTGCAAAATCCCTTTGGTCTCAAACAGTTTTATAGGTCTCTAGGCTCTCCTTTCTAATCAAAATGTTCAAGTCTCCAATCTTTAGAGCTCTACTTTTGCTATGTAACCATAACTAGTGATATGTTAATAAGATGAGCAAATCCTAGCTACTGAGTATATTAGAAAAGTTGTTATTTCCTACACTTTGAATGCCTGCTTATCTCATCTAAAATAGAGGGCTCCTTGATAAAGTCTTTGTGTAGGTATGACGCTACCAATAAATACAGTCATTTTTCTCTACTGCAGCAAAGGTGTGCAGGGTACATTTGTTGTGGATTAATGACAATAAGTCAACAGGTAATATGCTGCTTTTAGATAAAGCAAGCTTAAAAATTAAGTAATTAGGTGACAAAGAAAGTTCACACTAAGTGAAATAATTTGCTATGATGAAAATAAATTGAGTAAGAAGACGAAAACAAATAAATGCAATTGTTAGTTACATTCAATCATATATTTTCTCTTTTTTCCCTAGGACATCCTATATACAAAGAAATACTGTGTATGAGTTTTCTTAATTTTTATGTAAGTATAAATAGAATAAGTTGACACAAAATTTAATATTTATAATTTAAAAAATTTACAGTGGATAGAGATACAGTAGAAATAACCACATCTAATAGCTTCCTTTGAAGTTTTGTGTAAGGAGATACATTAGCCATAATATAAAATTAAATTCAAAGTTGAATCTTGGGAAAACAGATGAGAAAGGAATGTTGAAAGTTATCAAATTCTTTGATAATTGTATAATTTACACAATTTGGAATAGGTCCTGTATTACTTTAAGAAAAAACTCACTTGCACATATATTTTGGCATAATAAATTATCATTCATATTTGGCCTCACATCATTATCAGTAAATTTCATTTTGTAATTTATCTTTTTCAGATCATGGTTGGTCATCAAAAAGAGAAATCTACTCATATTAGCTCAAGTAAAATAGAATTTAGTGGAGATCCACTAAAACCCAGGAAAATATGAGTAGTCAGGCATAAGGTGGAGGAAATAAGGGTGGCCCTAGAGACCCTAGCAGGAAAAGACCCTTGACTATGGACTTAGTATCTCCTCCTACCATCCTCTGCTTTTGGGTTTTTATCCACCTCCTCTACTCAGATGGAGGTCAACTCCAATCTCAACCCAGCATACTTTTTAGTTCAAATATCTACTGTCATCTCACCAATTAGACTATTTTTATTAATTCCTGTGGGTCAACAACAACAAAAAAATGGCTTCCTTGGCTTTAAATTCAGCAATAAGTTCATGCAGGAGCCTTGAGTTTCCTTAGGAAGAGGGTTTATAGTAATTATCTAGTGTTTTTACCATATTACTACTCTGAGCATGTTAATCTTATTATTTGAACTGTCCTTATATTATTTTACATATTCCTGTGATTAATAAGATTATTAATATTTTAAGCCCCAGACTGCTATGCATAAATATGTATTATGTAGTACAGAATTGGAAAAATACTTTATTTTATAAATTTTCTAATGGCCTTAATATCTACCTCTCACAGGATGGATTGCCTGGGAAGCAGATTCTTTATTTTCTTGTAAAAATTTATTTCTTTTTATTTAAGAGAAAGAGAGAGCAAGCACATGAGCAGTGGGGAGAGGCAGAGGGAGAGGGAGAGAAGCAGACTTCCTGCTGACAAGAGCCCAATATGGGGCTCCATCTCAGGAACCTGAGATCACCACCTGAGCTGAAGCCAAGAGTCAGCCACCCAGGTGCCCCAGAGAAGCAGATCCTAAGATGGAGATGATTATGCAGGAGGTTTATTAAGGAGCAATAGTGGTATCAACATCTGTAGAGGGGAAGTGGGTCTAAACAAAAGAAAAAGAGTTGGGCTGTTGTGTGGTCTCAATGGAAGCCCCCAGAAAAAAAAATACAGAAAATTCTGAAGTTGGAATATCCCTTAAAACTTGTAGCCAGTTGGATCGGAGGATTGGGTCACTATATCTATGTGTAAACTTTGCATACACCTTGGAAAAAAAGAATTAAGCCTTCAACGAATTACGGTTGCATCAGGACTGAGGTGTGACCTTAGCTGAGGCAGTACTGCCATCCCTAGAAGGAGCTGAGGTCTCTTTAAGAGCTTTTCGCAGGAGTACCTGCAGCATGGCAGTAATCTGATTTCTATTCCTGATGAGGAATTGGGGAAGCATACAATGACCACCATACCGATTCTTTCAAGTTTATACATGGCAATCATTAAAATTTCAAGTAATAAAAATCAATCCAAAAATTATATATATTTCAGTGTTCACCTTGTCATTTGAAACCGTATACTTGATACCCATATTATGTAATTCTGGTAGTTGAATAATTTTGAATTAAATACCCAAATGGCTTATATTCATGTAAAATAATTAAAATAAATACTCTAGATCTCTTCTATTTAATAGAACATTTGCAACATTTTATTAGTTTTGAAGTACCAGAATTTTCCTGCTTCATAATATTTACCTATTTGCTCTTTGATAAGTCCCTAGCAAAAAACAAATTTATATTTATCCTAGGTTCAAAAAAATATCCATATTATTGGAATGAAGCTTCATTTAAGCAAGCATTCATGTACTTGTTAAATTTAAAGACAGGCTTAGAATTTGTATGAAAATGATTTTATCTTTCCTAGCTAATCAATGTCCTGATTTTAAAAAGTTTAATCACACATTCAAATAATGTGCATTTCTCAGAAAAGGAATTGCACAGATATGGCAAAATTAAATTGTGTCAATTAAATAACAAGGATTGTTAGAATTTCTTCACTGTGCATATAATAAGGGGCTGTGATGTTAAGTTTATCATATTGATTAGCCCCAGTTTGTTATGTTTCAGGAAGTAAGTTTTCCTAGGAGTGAACTAGTGAACGACGCATAAATATTTTTAAGTCAAAAGCAGAGTGAGATGAATTGCTATTGTAGAGCCTTAAGTGGATTATTTTATATTCTCAGAGCATCCATCAGAAAGAAAACTGTTTTAGAAAACCAATGTGATTGTGTCAAGATGATGGGACTAAATTGGCCATGGCAAGGTTTTGTCAGTGTTTTTGGCTGTTTTCATTATTGATTGCATAGCATTGATTACGTTAACTGTGCAGAGCTCCAATTTGCTTATTAAGTTTGCTAAAATAACAGATTGACATTGGCAGAATTTCTTTTTATTTGAGTTGCTCAAGAAGAACTTCTCATTATTTGGGGACAGTCTTAAAAAATTTACCTAATCACCACCCCTTTAAATTCTAGATTAAATTCTAGATTTTCAATTTTTATTTATTCATTTAATTGTTTGGAAATTTAGAAAAAGCCCAGTCATTAATATCTTATGATTGACAGAATAGCTATCTATTCTAAAAACAGTAGTGGATCATTAAGAACTTACATTATAGATAAAGAGGTAAATGGATATTCTACTCTAAGAAGGGAGATAAATAGAATATAGGAGGAGATAAATAGATAATAAGGAGATACATAGAATATCCTATTCTAAGAAAAGAATGAGTAGCATAGTGACATGTTTGTTTCTAAACAATACTCAACATTAATGAAACAGGGGAATAAATGTCTTGCCCATTTACTTATGGTATCTTGGGCTGTTAAATAATGAAATAAGTTATGACAATTGAAAATATTCAAGAACACCAAAATTATTTGGGTGGATCATACCTAAACACGAGGGGGAAAAAAACAGTCCATGGTTTCTTTCTGCAATACAGTCCCATATTCTATATGATGTGTGACTATAATTTAGTGGGGGAAAATGGTTCCAAGAACTTCCTCATCAGAAAAAGATGAAAATATAGATCAGAGAAAGGTGGATTCCTGTTAAATGAATATGCTATTTTGGGAAAGGAGCAGACCTTGATCTGGCCTTGATTTCTGTGTGCTGCTCTTAGATATCTAAACTTTGGAAAGGAAGAAGTTTTGAAAACTTTCAAGGAATTAAGTCTGAATAAACATCATTGGTCACTGCTAAGAAGATTGTGAGGATATATGTAAAAACCTCAGTTTTCAAGGTGCATGTGTGAGGTAACTTAATCTTATCGCAAAGAGACAGGTGAGCATCCTTGCACAAAAAAGTAAGAAGGTGAAAGTCCCACAGGGCCTTCACTCGCCTTGTTGCACCTCTACCACACAAGACCACGAAGACCCTGATGTTAGAATGTCAGAGTGCCAAAGTGACTCTTGCACACACTAGCTCTGGGACTTGGGCAAATTACATGCCCCTTGTGCCTCAGTTTCTTCATCTGCGAAGTGGTGATAAAAAGCACCAAACTCATAGGGTCGCCATATGTGTTAAGTGTTTAAAACAGTACTATGTAAGCACTAAGTAAATTTACTACATCTGTGATTATTTTATATATGTGTTAATGGCCCTGCGTGGCAGGGGTAGGGTACATGCATGCATGTAGGACTAAAGGTTTAAAAGTGACAGAACCATACATGGCCTGGTCTTCTTAAGAGATTGACCTTTAATTCCTTCCATCTTAATAATTCATTAATTTTCGAAATACTTATGTGCTATTTATGTATCTACTTTTCTAAGAAGAAAATGCAAGCTCAAGTCTTAAATTAGGAGTAAATCAATTTCAGGCAAAATTTTCCCTATTGGCAGTTTTCTTTCATCCTGTGCAGAACTCGAGTAGGAAAACCATAACATTAATTAATCTATCAAGTCTTTGAAACAATGAAAAAAATCCACTATAATTAAAGCTAAATAAGCTTTAAATGGATCTGTGGTATTTCTGCACCATAGGAATTATTGCAAGAATAAAGGTAGGTAGGAATATTCTGTCTTAGCTTGTAAGCTGCAACATAAGTTCTTAATGATCTGCACTGGTTTTAGGTGAACTTAACTCGTCTCTTCTTACCATAATAGGCCAGAACATAAATATCTTGTTAGATTGCTGATATTTTATTACCCTAAGCTTAAAATTTTAGATATTTTCTGTGTCATGATAAAAACACATGTGCTACCAAAACTTGAATTTTTCCTTTTTTTTTTAGATATTTTAACTCGATAGTCAATATGAAATAATTTTATAAAGTGAGCCAATTTCTTTAGGTACCTGTGGAAATATTTGGCAGTTAAATTCTTCTGGCATGCACACTAGGTAGTTCAAAGACAAATAGTCCTTGGGATGTGTTTTCTAAGGCTGAGAAAACTGGCTTGATTTGAAGAAAAAAAAAATCTGGGTCAAAATTTTATGCTATAAAACACTAGGGGGTTCTGAATCAAGGATTGTGAATCTGATGATGTTTTTTGATAAAATCTTGTTTTTAAGTGTTTATAAAATTGTTTCTGAGGATCTAAATATTCTAGTTAATGTTAATATAGATTTTTTGGAAATGGTTCAATGGATTTGCAGGTATCTCCCCAGCCAAGTATTTGGGATCAAGGATACAGATTAGGCTTTCTACTGTTAAAATGCATGCCCAAACTGGTCACCAAACAGCAATAAAGAACACTAAAGCCATATTGCCTCTCAACCTAAAGAATGACTTTGGCTCTCAATCATCAAAACTCCAGTCATATTTAGAAAAGTCAAGGTCAGGCAGCCCGGGTGGCTCAGCGGTTTAGCGCTGCCTTCAGCCCAGGGTGTGATCCTGGAGACCCGGGATCAAGTCCCACATCAGGCTCCCTGCATGGAGCCTGCTTCTCCCTCTGCCTGTGTCTCTGCGCCTCACTCCTCTCTCTCTCTCTCTCTCTCTCGCTCGCTCGCTCTCTCTGACCCTCATGAATACATAAATAAAATCTTAAAAAAAAAAAAAAGAGTCAAGGTCCTTGATATCTATCCCCTCTTGCACATGTTCTAAATTCTGTCTTTATATCTGGTTATATCTCTCAAAAGCCACGTGCTTGAAATTATCTCAGTCCTCAGCATAATTATCATTTTCAATTTTGTAAGTATTCTCTCAAATTTTAGAGAAGTTTTCTAAAAATTTAGGTATTTGAAAATTACTCTTAGATTTTAGGAAAATTCATCAGTGACACCTTATGGTGCTGAAAGCACTGATGTAAGGTCTCAAGTAACATTTTTTTTTTTTTTTGTGGAAAGGAGACATATTTTTCTTCAAAAATTGCTGTACATTTTTTGTTCATTTATTTGTCAAAGAAATATTGACTGGCTACTATGGGGGCCAGAGTCTGGGCTGGATGCTAGAGATTCAGTAAAGTTCTCAGCTCATTGTAAGTCAGGGAGACAGACAGGAAGATGATGCTGTGAACTGTGAGGAAACTGGAAGAGGGATGGTAGACATATTCCTTGGGAGACTCAGGAAGGTCTACTTGGGAAGAGGTGACATTTGACATGGTACTAAATCATGAATAAACTTTGTAGGTAGAGGAACAGGAAAAGATCTTAGGAGTAGAGATTATAACTTTTGCAAAGATACAGATGTGAAAGGTAAAGGTAAACAGGAAAGTATATGTGGCTAGAGGGAGAAAGACCACGCATCTAGTAAGGAAGGCTGGCAGGAGTTGAGATTGAAAAGGCACTTTGGGGTAAGTTGTAAAGGATGTGGAGGCTAAGTCAAGGAGTTTAATTTCACTCTTGGATACTTCATCATGGACTTCAAGCAGGGAAAGGACATGATCAGATTTATGAAATAACTTATTTGTGACTTTCTTATAGAATAGGCTGTTCTGGTGCCTTGAAGGTTACTATGTTTCCATCACTTAGCTCAGGTGATGAGACAAATAGCATGTCCTTAATTATTATCTGTTGAGTTAAATACTCAGTTATGAGGCTGCTGCAAGATGAAGATAAGATAAGGATGAAGAGCAATGTTGGATTTGGGGTGTATTTTACTATTAAGTTCTCTTTTGGATATTGACATGCCTAGAAATTTTTCCTCCTTTCCTGAAAGCTAGGAAATTGAAAGCTATATGATAATTATATGTGGTCCTCATAGTTGACATGTATGCTTCTTCCTTCTTATGGATTTTATTTTGTTTCAATTTCATCAATTCTTTCATGACTTATAAGCCACCTTAAATAGGTTTTGAGAATATGTTGAGTGAAAATTAATTCATATTTATTAAAAAATTTACTAGGTAACGTTGCTCATGTACTTCAGGACTATTCACCCCCAGACGACAGTGAAGGATCCTCACCGCCACACAGCCACAGGCTCATGCTCCATGGTGTACCTTCTGGAGGAAGACCTGCAGCTAGTCCAACAAGTCAACATGTCATTTTTGTTTCCAGAAGACTATAATTATAAAACCTCTACATCCTCTTTATGATGTTTAGTCATCTTTTTAATTCTCATGTTTTCAGAAATATATAAACATTAAGTTTTCACGCATGAATATAATTTCTAAACCTAGTTCAGAAAAGAAAATGTACATATCACTTAAACTCTTGGCCTTCTGGGATTCCCTGCTAACTTTATTTTAATAATTTAGAAAGTGTTAAAGGCAATCTATGAATATTGGATTTCCATGGACTATTCTTTGAACTATAACCATAAAACTTTAATTATCAGTACTTGTCACTTGAACTTTCTTGTTAATACAATAAAAACAACTAATAAAAAGTAAACTAAACCATTATTTGGCTTTGTAGAAGACACCTCAGTATTCAAGGCTGCCTTTGACTCATCACTATGCAGGAATGCTATGAAATAAGCACTTACTTTGAAAACAAGAAATGTGGACCTCTCAAAATGACCAAAGTAACTCTCTTCAGAGTATAGCTTAGATAAAGTCACACAATTCCCTCTAACCCTATTGCCTCATAATTAAGACAAAAATGGTAACCCCACAGAATTATTATGAAAATTGAAACAATATATAAAGTATCTCAATAAAATATACTCAATTGAATGTGTATTAACATTTATATAAGTGAAGTATAGAAATTGTAGTTATGGGACATCACATTTAACACACTCAGTAAGTTTATTATAAAATTAATATTTATTTTCATTATGAGAAATAATATGTTTTACCACTGTTTGCCTATCATCCAAATCTTCTGAATTGAACTCAGGCACAGAAATTAAAAATATTTTTTATATGATATTGGATGTTAAGATCAATTATTTCCTAAATGTGATAGTTTAATGATAAAACTGAGTTATTACTAATCTTATGTCAAAGCAAGAAGCATGCATAACTATGCTTTTGATGGGACAAATTTTGTTATTCACATTTGAAAACTCTTGTCATCATTAGCATGATAATTTAATAATTTATAAATACTTCATAGCAGTCTGCTGAGGAGTTAATATCTTGTCAAAGGATTAGTTCTAAGTAAGTTAACTACCTTAGGTTTTCTGATTTATTATTTTTAAGATTTTATTTATTTATGTGAGAGATAGCGTGTGAGAGAGCAAAAGATGAAAGCAGATGCTTAACCACTGAGCCAACAAGCACCTAGTTTTTCTGATTTAAAATTTCTTTACCTAATAAATACTAGGGAATTTCTATAGTTTATTGAGTGAAAAAAAGGAATAAATTATATAATTTATAGATTGCAATTGTCAGGAGTAATCATAAATTATTTCTGATTTTCTTTTTTTTTAAGATTTTTATTTATTCATGAGATACACAGAGAGAGAGAGGGAGAGAGAGGCAGAGACACAGGCAGAGGGAGAAGCAGGCTCCATGCAGGGAGCCCGACGCAGGACTCAATCCCGGGACTCCAGGATCACGCCCTGGGCCAAAGGCAGGCACTAAACCGCTGAGCCACCCAGGGATCCCCTTATTTCTGGTTTTCAATTAAATTTCCAACTAACTCTTTTGTTAAAAAATGTTTTATTTACTTATTCATGAGAAACACAGAAAGAGGCAGAGACATAGCAGAGGGAGAAGCAGGCTCCCTGAGAGGAGCCTGATGCGGGACTCAATCCCAGGACCCTGGTATCATGCCCTGAGCCAAAGGCAGATGCTCAACCACTGAGCCACCCAGGTACCCCTAACTATTTCCTTAATGTAACTTTTTAAGATGTTTCAAAATAAAGTGTATAATGTCATGATTATTTTAATAATTTTATTGCATTATTGAATTGGCCTTATTTAGGACAACTTAAGTAACAATTTGACCTCATTTTCACAGTATTCATGATGCTCATTCCCAAATTATTTATGAGGTATTTCTTTTTTTTCCCAAGTGTTTATGAAGTATTTTCCTTCATTCTCAGATTATTTCTGAAGTTAAAATCTAACAAATAAGTATATGTTTTTGGTAACAGAATCTTATACACATTTAAAATCATATGCTCAAACATTAGCTGCCTAAAGCCACATTGATTTAGCAATACAGCCTTGGATACACATGTATTTTACCTCACAATTGACTTAAATGGGTACCCTTGGAACGATGGAGCTCATGCTTTTTAAAATCATATTTGTCCCTGCGCTTCCCTGTTCATCTATCTACTTTTATATGAAGAAGTTAGTGTTGATTTTCCATATTGGTGATGTGGAAGCTCTGAGACACCAAATCTACAATGATTTCAGAATCTGATGAGTAATAATTTACTAGAAACCTATTTAATACTGCTCAAACCACATAAGAGAACAAGTGTATTGACTTCTTTTTGTCAAATCTCACAATAATTAGGCTTTCTAACACATCAGATGAGTTGACTTAAAAAGCCTTAGTAATAACTGCAACTAGGAAAGAGAAATTCCTATGTTCTTTCTATAAATAGAAACAAAGCCCAAGAATCAATGCACATACAATGTTATTTTTAAGGTTCATAAAGTTCTATACTGAATCATAAAGTTCAGTATAGAAAATCTTTGAATTGGAAAGTTTTGGTCTGCTTATTTTCATTTTTTTAAAGATTTTATTTATTTGTGAGAGACACAGAGAGAGAGAGAGAGACAGAGACACAGGCAGAGGGAGAAGCAGGCTCCACACCGGGAGTCTGATGTGGGACTCGATCCCGGGTCTCCAGAATCACACCCTGGGCCAAAGATGGCATTAAACCACTGAGCCACCTGGGCTGCCCTACCCTCTGTCTTTTTAAACACTGGTAAAACCTCAAGAGACAAAAAGACATCTAAGTATTTATTGGCTGTTATAGTGCTAGGTTTCCTGACAAAGCTGGATGGCATTTTTGGAGATCACAGTCACATCTCTGACTTCCCACCTTTAATTCATAATAACCAAACTCACCACATTCCATTTGCCTTCAAGTTAAAGGTCAAGAAGCTGGAAAATAGTGCCTGACCCTATAATCCATTCAATTCCTACCATTCAGCCTGCCTGCG
Source organism: Canis lupus familiaris (assembly GCF_011100685.1). NCBI lineage: Eukaryota > Metazoa > Chordata > Mammalia > Carnivora > Canidae > Canis > Canis lupus. The sequence continues at coordinate 28,052,083 of NC_049233.1, forward strand.
AAGATGGCTTGCTCAGACACTCCTCTGGCTCGGAGATTGAGAGCACAAGGGCTACTATATATAAAGATTGTCAAGTTCGAGTGGAACTGAAAAAACAAGGTGCATGGCATGTGTCAGCATTGACCTGTACTATAGAAGAACATAAATCAATGAATGCTAAATTCTTATCAGCTTTATCTAACCATGTGGAGAGAAAAATAATAGTATGGACAATGGAGTCGGAATTGTGGAAATAGTATTCCTTATGCTCTCCACTAACTAGTAAGGAGAGGAAAATTATTGTGGACTGTGGGCTGAAATTGGATTAGGAGTTAAAAGTAAAAGTTTCCCCCACTCTAGTTTTCTTCCTGTCTCTACTGCAGAAAGCATACTACTAATAAAATTCAGACATAGAAAATGAGACACTATTAACTTAATTTATGCAAATAGAGTTAGAAGCATAGTATTTAAATTTGTTGATTACTCCACAGTTTCTATCTTATAATTATATTCTTGTGTTTTTAAATATCTCCTTTCTTATAAACCAATGAAACAAACTTGGACATAGCATGTAAATTATATTCAGCTTCAATAAAATCATCACCCTTTTCTCCTATGACCCCTACCTCATTTCACATAGCAAGTTCAAGGTTGAATACACAGCTAGTTATAAGGTTGATCCCATTAAGACTACATTCTTTCTCTTGAATATGAAGGATCTTTAGAATTCTGTAAAAATCCTATAATGCAAATAGTATTACAAAAAGTTCAATGAAATTTAGGGAAAAAATTCACTGGTTATTTTCTACAGAATTCTTTTGGGTTCTGGCTTCCATGACAATAAGCTTTTTTCATTCTGTTTTGCTTTTTTCTAGAGAAGAAGAAGGAGAAGAAGAGGAGGAGGGGGGTGAAGGAGGAGGAGGAGGAGGAGGAGGAGGGAGGAGGAGAAGAGTTGCTACCACAAATAAAGGGGTCAGAAGGGAAGGACTCACAGACAAGTACATCTTTAAATAAAGTGATAAAGCAATGCCAAAGGCCTTAACACTTGAGAACGTTCCTGAATAGAATATCAAGTGCTTTTCTAGCCTTACTAAAATTAGTTATATTTTGCTTTCTACTACACTAGTAGTTTGAGTGTCTAGCTTTCTGAATGTCCAGGTAGTTTCATATTAACAGAGGCACAACTGGTAGAAACAAGACAGGAGTATAAAAAAAAAATTAGTACAAAAAAGCAAATTAGTGAAAAAATTAATGAAATATTACAAAAACAAATTCTTACTTTTAGTCATTCTTATTGGTTAAAGCTATGTAATAATACCCATTTAAAGCTAAGTTAAATTTATTAGAAATTTAATACACCAATGTAGAATAACTGACAGAGCATTGTCTTAGAGATGTTTTTTTTTTCCAATGTTAAATTCTGGGTAGTTGTTTGTATTATGGGTTTCAGTTTTCTCCTCCTTAAAATAAGTTATTTATAGAAAAATGAGTTTTAAGTTTTATTCAAGCCCTAAGATGATATGACTGAGGAATGGTAACCACATGACTGGCATGACCTCTGTTTCTCCATGTATGCTTTTTCTTTAGGCTTGGGCTCAAGTGGTTGCTGCATTTTTATAAAATTTAAGATCTTTGGCCAGTGATTTTCAATCTGATTGGTTTCAGGACTCTCTTATGCTCCTGAAAATTACTGAGGACCCCAAAGAGCTTTTGTTTATGTGGATTACATTACACTGCATTAAAGCTTAAGTGATCACTAATGTAAGTATCACTCTCCAATTGCTATCTTGGCTCTCCTCCAAGCCTCTGGTCTCATCAGTTTTAGCATGATTGAGCTTGATCTTCAGAGAAAAAAAATTAATTTCCTTATTTTTAATCCTTCAGATTAAACACTGTAACCTCAGTGGCTATTCTCGTGCTTTCATCCAGAGCTTAGAACCTTTTTCAGGTTATTCTGCAAGTGGGTTTTTGCAACCTTCTCAAAACAGATCAATAAAATATCATTTCTCCTGACTCTCTTCCATAATTCATATCTACTCTCTCCTGTTTGATGAAGTTGGAAATTTTTGTTCAGGCAACTTAAAAAGAAAAAAAAAAGTCCGTGTGTTAAATCAGTGTTGTTTTTAAATTAGAGAAATTTTAGATTACAAAGATTATCATTTTACAACTAGACAGCTATGGCAAGACCCTCTTCTTATGCTTTTAAATGGTCATGGTTATTCTTTCAACCTCAAATTTTAGTTTAAAAATGTTTTTCAGACTTGTATGAAGGTCGAAGGCACTATATTCTCTGAAACATTCAAATATTATTCTGGAAGTAATTGATTCTTCATGACTTGCCTCAATGTAGCTGATTGTTTCTTAAGGTGTAGTCAGTGGTTGCAGATTCATAGATCTCTCTCTGGAGCTACAAAATCAGAATTCTCTCTTCTCAGAATTCTCTTTCTAATATCATCTCTTTGAAATTCTGTGTTCTTTAGAGTGTGGCATATACCTGTACTATAGTTGTTCCTTCCACTCATCACTGTTAGGGGAAAAAAAACATCAATGGCATCCAATGGATTTGATGTCATTAGGAAATCATAGAGACTGCTATCATGGCTACATTAAAATAATAATCAATTCCAGTTCTACAGAGTGCACACTAATGAATATAATATGATGTGAAATAATTTCCCTATGGTAAAAGGGTATTTTGCAATCATATAAATCAAGAGTCTGAGTCTTTCTGAGAGGCAACTCTCTATCATACAAAATAATCCTAAACAGATGGCTATTGTTCTGTTCTAGAATGGCAACAATTATATATATATGTGATATTTGTAAAAATGTACAGAATAAAGAAAAGAAAAAAATAACATTGCAAACTTTTTGTTAGTGCTACTTGTGGAACAACATAGGCAAGACGGGAGCCCATTCATGAAAATAGGTGCATATAATTCCCTCTTCCCACACACACTTTGATGAAGGCATTATTGTTTACAATGAATAGTGAGAATCAGTTTTTTTTTTCATTCATTTTACTCTTTTGTTCTCCCAAATGCTATAATGCATATTCAAATCTACCTAGTAGGAAATTTAGCCTAGCAGTAAATGACTGCATACAGGTAGTGATAATTTGAAGATTGCTTTGAAGAAAAATGAAAGACAAATAAATTCAAATTGCTTAAATATAAAAAAGCCAAAAAAATAAAAAAATAAAAAGCACAGAGGAGAGAATAACATACAATGGTATAATATCTTTGTGAAATTTCATGGACAGGATACTTTTCAATGAATATGTTCATGACTAATTTTCAGGTACTATATAACTTTTTCACATCTGAATGAAAATGCACATTATCATGTATATCATCTACACTGAGTAGACATTCATAACATAGAAGAGTGCAAATCTTAGCAAAAATATTGATATTCTTTTATAAAATTTGTTTCCTTCTGAAAACCTTTAAGAACATCTCACATTGATTTTTATCAAGTGCTATTCTCAAAATTGTTACCGCTGATATAACATGAAATTATTTTAAAATTTAAAAGAATATTCATTCATTAATGCTTTTTTTATAGAGTTCTTCCTTAAGAAGATAAAGGTACATGAAAAGATTATACAATACTTAAAAATCCAGACTTTATAAAAAACAACTATTTTTAAAAATCAAAACACCTCAATACAACATCTGATAACAAAGGTGATTATTAATGCACCACACAAAAAGTAAATTGCTCTATATTTTATTACATTTTAAAATAATAGGTCATATTTAATTTTTAAATATCTGTACTTGCATAAGACCAAAATATTGATCCAATACTTGATCAAATCAAGGGAAAGTCATTCAATTTTTAATTTGCCCTTTCTCTGAATTTGTGAATTTTTTTAAATTTTTATTTATTTATGATAGTCACACACACAGAGAGAGGCAGAGACATAGGCAGAGGGAGAAGCAGACTCCATGCACCGGGAGCCCGACGTGGGACTCGATCCCGGGTCTCCAAGATCGCGCCCTGGGCCAAAGGCAGGCGCTAAACCGCTTTGCCACCCAGGGATCCCTGAATTTGTGAATTTTGAATGTGAATCACACATGTGTCAATGGGAATAAAGCCTTAAAGATTATTTCTAAAATGTGTTAGATTTAGCACCCTCAGTGTGAGGACAGTCTCTGCATCTCAACTAACAGCCACTTGACTGCCCATCCAGGGATGTCTGAGTATTCAAGACCTGCAGAACCCAACCTTCCTTAGGTGATGCCTTGGCCTCATCTGTCTTCTTTCTTGCTTGCTAAGATCTTTTAAAATTATGAATAACAAAAATAGGAGCCACTGACAATTGATTCTAAAGCTCTGAACTATTATGTAGTCAGCAAAAGAATCCTGTTGTATATATATGTATTTTACATATATGTTTTATATTTATATAATATATATTTATATATAAAAATTTATATATTATTTATATGAAATTATTTGCCTTTTCCAGTTAAGGTCATAATGTAGTTGAAACTCAAGATTCCATGAAACAAAATAGAAAGCCTCCAGAACAGCATGTATATGTATAAATATAAAAAGGCTGATCACATAATCTAAATGGAGGGGTTCTTCATAATACAAACAATATTTTTTTTTATTTGGTTCCTTCTTATTGGTCTGTGACTGTGTCTCTTAGGAAATCTCAGGATGGTTTAAGAGTAAGAGTAATGTACAACCAAAAGGGCCCAGGGCAGGGGGGATATTTTACTTCTTTATGCTTTAATTCAGTATATTTAGAGTGGTATATAACGGAGAATCCAATATGAGACGCTCACAGTGCAGTTTCTGCCTTTAGGCCACATTTATGTTGTACCTCTGATTGGAGATGGAAGGATATGTATTTCTAGACACTGTAGGACCTAATAACTACTGCATCAGTCAGCATCCCTGACTTCTCTCCTACACATTCCCTCAGAGAAAAGGAGTTTTCTGAGAGGACAGGAAAGGCACATACAGTGGATGGCTGCTATTTCTGTCTGCCTAGTATCAATTGTTCCTAATTCTCATAATAAAATCTGAATTGATTTTATGACTTAGCAATCAGACACTAAATTTTGGGGGGTGTTTAGGTGTGTTACCTCTCCTGACTCCAGCTATGCAAACCAGATGGTAGCTTCCTAAAATTTGCATCTTTAGCTAAAGGACATATAAACCAAGAAATGTTAGGAACATGCTCATGGAAATGGCAGCACCTAATGAGATCTTTTTTTCTTTTAAGATTTATTTATTTATTTATGAGAGATACAGAGAGAGAGAGAGAGAGAGAGAGAGAGGCAGAGACAAGCAGAGGGAGAAACAGGCTCTTTGCAGGAGCCCCATGTGGGACTCGATCCCAAATCCTGGGAACATGACCTGAGCCGAAGGCAGACGCTCAACCACTGAGCCACCCAGGTGTCCCCCTAATGAGATCTTTATTTGTTCCTGCTAATCATTCTTGACTTTTCTAAAACTTGTCCCTTCTGAAAACTCTTCAGGATTTTTTTCCCCTTAGTATCCTTCTGTTAAAAGCACCCTTTCCATCTGTGTATATGTGTGTGGTGGTTTATACATACACACACATATGCAGAGTTATGTATGCATCTAATATGTGCATGCACTTGCTAAATTATCCAGAATTGAGTTCTACTGGTTGTAACCAATACTTGTATTTACAGTGAAATTCTAAAGAGTTAGAATGTATCTTACTCTCTAGTAGAGGAGTCAATGCAAAACACCACCAACAAATAATGTTCAAAAGGTTAAGAGGGGGATTTGGAAAGGATAGTACCAGCCAAAATAAGCAATAGATTTAAGAAGCAGGTAAGCATAAGAGTGAGTGAGGTTAAATGAAATGTGGATGAGGAAAGACCACTGATTTTAAGAATGAAGATGATGATCCTTTAAAGAAAGTTGTATAAGTTGATGCTCTGAGGGACAGGGGAGGCAGCCATCTAGACTACCCTGTACTGAGGTATGAAAGGAGGAAGAGGAAGTTAAGTAAAGGAAAGGAGAAAATCAGTGGCTTGGGGAAGAGGCAGGGCTAAAGAGTAGCATGTAAGTGATCTATTTCAAGTAAATGAAAAAAAAAAGGCAAAAGAAGGATTTAAATATGATAGCTCATAATAGACAGAGCAAGTATACAGAAGATGCTAAAAGATTGTAAAAAAGATTAAAAGAGAAAAGATTAAAAGAGAAGAGAAAAACAATAGGTGTAGAGATTTGCCTAGGAAAAGAATAAACACAGAAGTAAGAAAGTGCCAACAGCCTAGATTAACAGGTCTGTAAACTTTTAGAACACAAAGGTTTTTAGTTTTCAAAGTAAGCCAAAATGATGTGTGAAATAATTCTAGAAAAATAATAAAACACTCCTTTTTTATGTACTCTCAATTGGTATATCTGCACATGGTTTGTCAATGTTTTGTATTTTTCTGAAAAACAAAGAAAGCTTTAAAATGCAGTAGATATATATGACTCTTAGTACTGTGTTACTTGAAAAAAAAATCTAAGTAGGAATGACCCAAATATCCCTACATGGTGTATTTTTTCTACTTATACTTTTATAGAAATAGTTTTACAATAAGGTGCTTATTAGTCTAAAACCTATTAGAAAATTCAATTTAATTTTAATTATAAAATAGCCAAGTAGACACTTTTATGATAGGTAATATAAAATTCATGAACGAGTACATAATTAAATTAAAAATAGCTCTATGTGAGATGTTCTGTTCTTTACCCACAAAAATGTACAAATCGATAAAACTGTCATTAACTTTCTTTTCTTTTTTTAAAATTTTGTTTATTCATGAGAGACACAGAGAGAGAGGCAGACATAGGCAGAGGGAGAAGCAGGCTCCCTGCGGGGAGCCGGATGCAGGACTCAATCCCAGGCCCTTGGGATCATGACCTGAGCCAAAGGCAGATGCTCAACTGCTGAGCCACTCAGGTACCCCTGCTGTTCTTTTCTTTCTCAAAATATTTTATTGCTCTTCCTTAAACAACTTACTTTTATATTTTAAACATATTCTTCTATGAAAATAATTAAAATGACAAACTAGTATGTTGTCCAGGGAGAAAAGTATTAATTTATTTTTGAATTTTGAGACATATAAACTGGCAGCATTTACTATGTGCATGAGCCATTAAAATAAGAAGAAACTATTTTCATTGTTTCTATAATAAATGGATAGATGTTAAGTAGATAATGGGTAATAGATAACTAATGGATCACTGACGAATAATACTAAAGAGAATTCCTCAGGTCAAGGCAATGAAGGAAAGCTTGAAATCTGCATGGATATTTGAAGTATCGATTATTATAGGATGTTTACAGTAATGACTGATAGATGGATTTTTTCTATAATTATAAAAGAGAAACAAAGTCTTAAACCACAAAATAGTATGATTGCTGCTTTGCTTTAGAAAGAACATTCTTACAAGAAAGCAAAGGATGACTGGACTCGAGGCAATGAGGTCAAGGAGGGAGCCAACAGAGTAGAAAGAATTATGATGCCTTTTAAAATATCTTTCATTGAATCATTTCTCCCATCAATTTGCACAGAACTATTTCTATGATTAGTGTCTATCACATAAGAGCACAGCTCATTGTTTGAGCTCTCCTATAGATTGTGACCTCTGGCCAGGACAGTTCCTCACTCATGATTATATCCCCTGTATCTACCTCAAGTAAATGTTAAATGAACATGTAAACTCAAGTGTGAGTAAAAATCGAGACTTCAAAAGAAAAAATCCATAGGGGATATTAGTTACCTGTATAAGATAATAAATTTCAATGCTAATTAGGAAGTTCAGGAGGGACAAATAATAGGCAATTTGAAAATTAGGAGACTACCATGGCCCCACCTATCTTGAGAGAACAAAGATGTTTCTTTTATCCATCCTAGACAGTTGAGGCATGGCCATGGACCCACACATATCCTACAGAACTCTCCTGCACAAGAATTTAAATCTTGAGAGAATGCTATAAAGGCAGAGGGCTTAAAAAAACTATTCATAGTGACTACATTGTTCACCAGTGTCTAGCTGTGGCAGGATGCATAGTGACATCCCAAGTAAATGTTGTGTCAAAAATTTTCTATTTATTTGTCTTCTCTTGAAAAGGGTTCGTTCTCCAGAAATCCTGCAGGTTCTATGGGTAGCTGTTTACAGAGTCAGGTTCAGTTTAACATTTTCATAACATTTATGATGAAATTTGTAGAATGAGCATGATTGTCAAAGAAAGAGCTTGAGAGAGAGGTGAATATAGGACTCAAACCCAGGATATAGTGACATCAAAGAGGCAGGAGAATGAGAAAAATAGAAAAGGGAATACTGATTAGATAAGAAAAGCAGAAGTGTGGAAAGCTTTATTCACCAAAGCAAATGAATGTTACAAATTTCTGAGTTTCACAAATTTTGCATTGCATATTACAAATAAGTATAAGACAGCTCTGTCTCTTGATTTTATTTGCAAAGTTTTTCTCTACTATAATGGATTTGTTACATTTTATTTTCCAAACAGGTGTAAAGAATCTATAGCTCAAGAGTCTTCTGATACTTGATCTTCCATTGCTTTTAGTTGAGTTAATAACAGCTACAAAAATAAAAACTTGAAAACAAAATTGAAGTATAAGTAACTAGCATAATACATTTTGACTACATATTTTGTTATAAGCATAAATGCAATATTTCTTTTTCAAATTTTATACATATTTAGAATAATTTCCCCTTTAATTAATTAGTAAAATATAATCTCACTTTTGATATGAATAAGAAAATATCTTGACCAAGTCTATATATATTGATTTATAAAACTAAATAAGAATGCTTTGAGTATGCTAATGATTATGTATTTCATATCAAATACCTATTTGATTTTAAATAAGCTAGTATGTTCAATTCCTCAATTTTTGCTAAAACTCTGTTATGGAATTTTGCTATTAAATTTCAGCACTGTTATAACTTTATGATCTCAATTGTCCTGTTTTAGCCACATGGGTATTTCTTTTGGAAATAGATACTAATTTACATAATTGTCAAGTGTCAGAATTTATTTGTAAGCATATTTACAATATGTTTAAATTAATATATTAATCAATTCTTATGTATACATGTTACATGAGTGACATATGTATATCTGTATTTATGTTCATACATATACTGCCATTTTTTGTGTAATAATATCTTTAGGCAATGCTGATAATGTCCATTTCTTAATTTCCACTTGATATAATTGTTTTTAAGAAGATAGTTAAATACATTTTTTAGTACTACCAGAAAACATAAAAAGAAAATCCTGTTTCTATTTCTTTAAAAAATTAACTCTAGCTGTAACTATGCTTTACGGCTATGCCTAAATATCTTGAGAACAGTAATACTGAAAGTTTTATATGCTAATAAGAATGTAATTTACATTTATAGCCTAAGTTTAAGTAATTCTCATATAATTTTATTGTATATTAACTAGGTTTCCTCTTTTATATATGTGTATTAAATTCCAGCTTTTAAAAGTCACCAAAGATGTAATTAATTTATAATTATTGCATCATACATTTTGAATTTATACTCTCCATGCTGTTAAATGAATCTCTAAATGTTAAATCAAATATTGAAGATCAAAGACACTTACGATAGTTTAAAAGTTTATTAAAAATCACAATATTAAATGAATTACTTCTACCTACAAACAGAACTGTATAGCAGACACAGAAATCATGGCTTACCCTAAAGTTGCATACTTAGCCAGTTGAGTCAGACCTAGGATACCAGATTTCTCTAGTCCTAAACTCCTTCCTCAACCCAAGTATAACCCTAGGTGTATTCTGTATGGTAAAACACCGAGAAAAATAAAAATATTCACATGTATAATTGATTAAATAGAAAATTCTACTAGTTTCATAGATGTTTAATCTTTTCAAATTTATTTTTTTCCAAATGTGTAACTTTTAACAGTTATACATTTCAGTTTGGTGCGATATCTAGCTCCAAAGTAACATAGAAGAACACATTATTAATATAATTCAATTAGAAAAAAATGTAGGGCTAAATATAATTTTAAAATATTAGAAACTTTGTACAAAAGTACCTTACTTATATAAATACATGTGACTACAAACAATTCATTGGAGAAAGCTAAGTAAACAATCTTTGTCTTCATTTATAAGATTATATACTATCAACTCTTGAAAAACATAAATTTAAACTTATCCTGATCTTTCTTATTAGTGTAGTATAACAGTGATTATTTCTGGATTCAGTAAGGGGGAAAATATAGCTGACTGAATGGAACCTCACAAAATGGAAACGTACTCAAAGGCAAGCAGCCATGTTACTTGTGGAATCTAATAATCAAGATATATGCCTTGGTATAGAGGAAGGTAGCTTGAAGGACATCTACCTGTATGTTGTAGGACAAAATAACTTGACAGCAAGGCATTTGTAGAAGGGTTTAGTGACTAGGCAGTAAAGAGTGGGTAGGGCAGCTGTGACCATGAAAACTTGAAATTTAAGGCAATAAATGGGTAGAGTGAAAATTAATAACAGTTTGGTATGAACTGAAATTTTATGAACCGAATAGAGACATATAGGACAACTCACTTCCCTTACCAGAAGAGATGACAAGCATAAAGAATTGATGGTGAACAATACAGGATTCAAGGGGGTGACACAAGGTCAGAGATCTTTTCTGATAGAAATGGTTCCCCCATTTATCTTGTAAAGAGAATGGGTCTCCATGTTGGGGTGAGGTATGTGAATCCCTGTGGTTAATTAATTCTCGTTTTAACCTTACACCTGGTTCTCAGAATAGAAAATCAAGAAAGTGATTACTTTCACTAGTATATTTCAATAGACCTGTTCTTCCAATTAAAGAAATGCACACACCCTTGGAGAACCAATTTATGGACTGCCATAAAAGTACACATAAACCAATTTGTATCATTAATTAAAGTTTTATTTCCTTGTTTTGTTACAACCATGAAAGGATCTTACTTGGCAACAGGCACTTAGCCCTTTGCTATTTACCAAAAAAGTTGCCTATGTTTCATTCATTCAATAGATTATTATCTTTTCTTTCCAATCCCCTCATTTCATGAACAAAGGCAAAAGTGTCATACAATGCCAGACTCATTTCAAACTTTTACATATTATCAACAATCTTCTCATTTGTGCTGGAAAGCTGATGTCTAATAACCTAAAAAACATCATCCAAATTTCTGACACAGTTTAACAAAGTGGCAAATTCCTAAATGAATTATGAAAATTTCTTTTCTTTCCTTATATATTTCTAAGGAATAAAGCCAACTAACTTTATATACAAAAAAAACCAGACGGTTTACCTGGTAATGAAAGTCTTGGACTAGTGCAGAGCCCTGTCCTACCCTTCTATCCTATGGCTGATATCCATCATGTAATCCAGCCCTGGCTGGATCTCACTGGATTCTACTCATGACATTTTCTGCTTTCTCATGTATATCTGCAGTATTTGTCCAGGTTTGATTTAATTATGTGGACTGAAATGTATAATCCACATATGGGAAGAACTATCTTTCAAGTTAAATTTTCACTCTTTTATGCTATGATTATACATAAAAGCATATTTTATCTTTAAAAATAACATTTAGTTGATAATCACATTTAATGTAATAAATGTAATTTACACATTTGGTGCAAAAAGATCACACTCTTGACCATAAAGAGCTAGGGAAATATTTCATTGGGAGGGATGTCCAATAAGGAGCTACTAGAGATGTGAAATACTTGTACTTTTTTTTTTAGCAAGTACTGAATGCAGAGCCTTCAGGGAGGGTGCACTTCTTTAAGAGGCTATGATGCTGGGCAGGTGCCTGGGTGGGGAGCAGCAGTGGCTAGATAGGGATAAGGTGACACTTCTCACCCTCCAGCAGAAGGAGGAGTGGCTCAGCTCTCAGAACAGTAGGAAGGCCCAGCTGAGTAGCCATGGGTGGCCAAGATCCATCCAAGGGAAGGCTTGACAATAGTGGTTTTGGAAGTTTCTTGATAAAAAAAAAAAAAAAAAAAAATGTTACAGTCAATTCGAGATTTTTATTTTTTTTGTATAAGTCTCTGATATGGAGATTTGCCTGCTCCTAATTTGAAGTTTATACAAATTATTCAGAAGCATGAAGTTTAACTGGAAAGGAGAAAACACTTCTTGATAAACATTAAAGAAATTCCTAGTGGCCTTTTAAATGTATTTATGTGTGACTAGTTATTAAACTGTGGCTTTGTTTTACTTTTAGGAGAGAACCCCCTCCCCCAAGAAATTAGCAATTACCTTTGCAAACCAGAGAAAGGCATTTGTTCACTTCTGTTGACTTTGTAATGGAGGTGGCTATAAACAAATTCTGTACCCTCACCAATCTGAAGATGTGAAGGGGTTAAAATCAAAGAAGTCATAAAAGGTTAAAAGTTGGATAATATCTTTGGAACATATTGTCTATGTGATTCAAGCCCTTCAAACCATAAAGGAGGTATGGTGCTCTAGCTCCACCTGAAATCAAACTTAGAAGGAGAGGAATCAAGGGATCCATTCACAGAGTATTGCATGGGTCTGTTGGAATTTTTATAAAGACTGGTGTCTAACTCACTCCCAGGAACTTAAAGGGTAAGAGACGTGGCTAAAGCTATCACTACACAGCAAAATGAAAAGAGAATTGAGCTTAGAAAGAAACCATACTCCCACAAAAGAGTGGTTCAGTGTTGTATATTTTTTCTGGACCTAATATACACTTTTATAAAAGGAGAGAAAAGAGGAAAAATAGCCTTGGATTGTAATAACTTGTGATCAGGAGGTATACTTGGGGGTTGATGAGACCCAGTAGAGATGGATTCAGTAAGCCTCTCCAAAGAGGTCTAAATCTGTCTAGGAGGGTCTCAGCCCATCTTGAGAATTGCTGGAGAGACCCAGTAATGGAAAAGGGTATGTTCTGGAATAAATTACAAAAATGTTCATATGAGTTAGTGTTGTCCAGCTATATTCATAAGAAACACATCCTGGATAGATACTTCTTAAGTAAGATTTTTTTCTATCATGTTGTTCTTCTGCTTCTTCCAACTCTAGAAAGGTTTAACACTAGCTAAATAATAGTAAAAGAAGCCAGTGAAGGACCTCTCTCTGACTTGTAGATTTCTTCTTTGTAAGGTGCTTACTTAAAAGTGACAACAAAAATCCATTTCATAGAAGTGAGAAGGTTGTGGGGGAATGGATGTGCAAGTATTACATTTTAAAAACTTTACCCTGTGATTTCCATTTGTTCAGTGAACCTATTAACTTTGCTTCAGGCACTGTGACCTTCTTTGTAGCACATATAAAACTACTTAGTTTGATATCATCTTTTGCTTTGGTATTTAAAACTCTCATTTTCTAGAAGACGATATATTAGTTAGAATGTGGTCAAGAAAAGAGAAGTCATTCTCTGTGCTCCAGGTATGAAAGATTTCAGTTCAGGGAATTTGAGGCTTACACTACTACCATGGATGTGACAGAGGAGTGAAGGTCAAGATCTCAGCTGATCAGATAGGTTTCAAGAGCTTGCCTAAAAGCCACTGTGAGTTTCAGGCCCCATGGAGTGATATGATTTCAGCCTGCATTACCAAGAGAAGTCATTCTTAGGGAGCAGTTCTGCTACCCCAGCTACTTACAGCACTGAAGTAAATGATTCAAGGATCTTGCCCATCCTCTGCTTGCAGTTGCAGAAGTTATGGCTGCTCCTTCCATCCAGCCATAGTGCTTCCCACTGATGGACGCTAACACGGAATCACTTAGGGCAGAAGCAGCTAAGCAATGCAGAAAAAGGTGGCAGTTGTCTCAAGTTCCCAAGTGACAAATTTGGCACTTGACTCTTAAGTTAATAGTTTGATTTTTTTCCTTGTGGCATTTTTTTTTTTGTATTGACACATTTTACTATTTTACTCCCATAAATCTCTTATTTAGCATCTCTAAGCATGTTGTTCAGGAAGGCAAGAGCTATACTGATTCAATCCGTTGCTCACTTACTCAGTTAGCATATACTGGAAGCTCTGGCTATCCTTTAATCTCTGTTGGTCCCTAAGCAATAAGCAGTGGGAAGATGAAGCTCTGCCTCAGAATATTCTTCTTGTCCTCTAGGTACATAAGAAATATTCAAATATTCATTGAAAGAGTGAGTCCATGAGTGAATAAATACATAAAAAAACACACAAACTTGTATTTTCATATGTGGGCAGTAAACATTTATCTTTGGGACAGAACAATGTTAAAGCCAAAGGAGGACTTCTGAAAGATGTTAGGGGTGACTTTGGTGTGCAACATACACAAACTGTTCTGACTTTGGTGTGCAACATATACAAAATGAAAAACTGGAAACATAAATTCACATATGGCAAACTTTCTCACATGAATGTGAATGTTTGTTTCAATGGATGATTTCCAGGTATAAGGAGTTTAAGAAAAATAATTTTGTTTTATGTCCACTTATAGGGAAAATATCACTATATAGCACATATTTACCACATGTCACTCATGAGAAGTCCTGAGGATACTATAAATTGAAGAAGTTATCCTTTGTTCTAACCCACCATTTCAACTCTTATGACCATGTTAGAAAGAACATAAACTTAGATTTGAAAAGCAAAGAGGTGGGTGGGAAGAAATGCTAAAAGTCTAACATGCAGCCAAAGCAAGAAAATGTGTTCAAAGGACGACAGCTAGGTGATGTTTAAAGACAAATCAAAGGTATCTTGTGGTCTTTTAAAAACCCAACTTGATAAACAATGTCCCAATAACCCTAAGGCCTCTTAAATCTCTCAACTGGGTAAGTGTGTAGAAGGTGGGGAGTTAGGGGTCAGAGGCTGAGCAGGAAGTATCTGGCCCCCACTAATACCTCTCACCCACAGTGTGCTCTAGCTGACTCTGACCTGAATTACTGTTCACCTCACATTTTCAAGTCTTTTGATTTTCAAATGTCCTTGATCTCTGAAGGTTAAAAATGTAAAGTACAATTTATAAATTAAAAAAATGCCAAAGGAAAGCACAAAATATTAAGTGTATCTAAATGCTAAGTTCTCCAGGTGACAGCGATGTGAAGTGCACATGTAAAGATGAAAAGAAAATAGCTCAGTCATTTGGGTGATCAAAAGAATATCTGGATGATCGATTACATATTTAATAGTAGGAGACATTTATTTTGCAATGTCTTTACAAAAGAACAAAATGTCAGGGCATGACATGTAATTTTAGTTAAGGTTTATAAGTTTGTTTGGGTTTTTTTTTCCCTATAGGTGAAATGGTTAACCATTTTAGCGTTTAAACAAGCCTATTTGAGCTTACAACTAAATCCTCTCAACATGAAGTTCTTGTTTCACTAGTGATGGTTTTGGTCTGTCTAGAAACTGATTACATAAAACAGCTATGTTCAGAGAATTAAAAATAAGAAAGTCTACCTGTAAGAATCTCTAACATTTGACAATAAGCAGACTATGTCATCCAATTTGCTCCATTCTTCTCCTTCCTACCCAACATTTATCACCTGATTGTCCTATTTTCATTTCATCTTTTTTTAACTGATTAGTGTCTGAAATGTATATTCAGATTCATATAAGTATCTCCAAAACTATGTGATTGTAGAGTTTTCATTCATTTATTACTACTCATCTACACAATTATCACAAACCAGGAAATTTCTGTACCTTCTTTTGGCCAGATACATGTATGTAGAACACTTCCTTAAAAAAATAATTAGGATGGAAGACACAACTCCAAAGTTGTGTTTTGGTTCCAAGGCTTTCATAAGGCAGGCAAAAGCTATTCTGTGTAAGATGAGAAGACAAATTATTTGCTTCTTCACAGAGGATGGAGTATGATCAAAGAAATAAAGATGGAAAGGACCCAGGGAAATATAGAGACAGCATGAATAGGTCAGGTGAAAATCCATGAATGATTAGTATTCAAAATTCAGGTTAAAATGGTAGGATTTTTCTGTTTGATGTTTGTGATAATTCAATGAAAGCCCCCCCCCCTTCTTTCTGGAATGTTTAGCAAACTACCCATTTAAAGAATTAAGCCAAAATTATGAGATTAAATTTTTTATCTAGTTAAACAAAAGAGAACTCCATGACTAAATAGTGTTTTTGCTTATTTCTCTTTCTAGTATTTATTTCTCTTTTGTTTTCTAATCTGTGTCATTTAATTTTGCATCTTTATATTCTCTTTATATTCCAGGAAACATGGTGAGAAAGATATGGAGCTAAAGATCACTTATAAAATCTTAACTTTCCTTGGTTGGAACCATAACGAAGGCTTCTTCCAAGTTATAGATAGAAAATATGTGCTATTGTTTTATACATATATATATGCATATTATATATATTACATGTATACATCATATCATATACGTATACATATTTATATATATATATTTGCATACATATATAATATATATAATCTCTGATCAATATTTTGCCACAGTGACCTTAATTTTTAGAGTATAAAATATTTGTAAATTGTTTCCACATATGTGCATTCAATATCATCTTTAAATTCATTTAAAGTTAAAAATACTAGAATAAAAATTAAATAGATCTAAGTTATTAAAATTTTTTTCCAGTTACTTAAAATTAGCTGATGGCCAAATTACATATGGCAATTTAATATGTGCTCTACCATATGTGTTATATTATTTTTATGTACACAATGTGCATTGGATCCTATATTTTAATAAAGCTTTGAAATTCTGTTTTTTAGAGTATCATCACATCTGAAATTTTATCCTACCTATTGATCATCTTTGGGAAGAAAGGATAAAGGGGAAGAGATGCCGGCCATCACTGAGGAAGACAAGAATCTCAAGTGGAGTTGAGTCTGGCCTCTGCTCTGGCTCTACTGTTGAAGGCCCCACTGGCCAGCGTTCTCTCTCTCCTCTGATGCTCACCCCCAGGGCATGGGCTGCAGCCCAGTAGTGCAGCTAGACTGACACTTCCCTAGTCAGGAGGGCCCCAGGGCCTGCCAGGTAAAGTAGGTCAATAAACTGTTCTGTGAATAGTGAGGGGGGAAAAAAAGCTCTGGGAAGTAAAAAGTGAAGGCATGTATGGTTATTCTTCAGTTTATGTCTCTAAATGAATTGAAGGAATTAAATTACTTACATTATTAAGTATTTAATGGTCTACCTGGAACTTGAAGCCAAATTTCCCAACATCCAGACTTTGTCTCACTATTATTTATTTATTTATTTTAAAGATTTTATTTATTTATTCATGAAAGACACAGAAAGAGCGGCAGGGACATAGGCAGAGAGAGAAGCAGGCTCCCTGTAGGGAGCCTGAAACAGGATTCGATCCCAGGACTCCAGGATCACCATCTGAGCTGAAGGTAGATGTTCACCCACTGAGCTGCCCAGGCACTCCTATCTCACTATTATTTAGTAGGTATCCTTCTTAAAGCAAATACAATACTGAGCTACATAACTATATTGATTTATTTATTCTTAGGTTCTAAGTGGCCAGACTGTATTTTTATATCATACTCTATTCATAAGATATCGAGAAAGCAGATATCATGCTGAGGATCATAGTTTGAGAATACTTGATATCCTTTAAGTGAAGCAACAAACAAAAAATGAAAAAAACAAAAAAACTTTTCAAAAGTCCCTTTCATAAATTTGGAATGCTTTTGCCAGAGATAAGTGGAAACGTGTAGATTAAAGAGAAATAAGTATATAGAGCCCAGGAGCCACATAAAATATAGAGATTTACTGAATATTTCAACAGTCAACAAATGATCTTACATTTGAAACAGAAACACATTTAGGTGAGAGCTTCTGGGTTCAACATATGGCAGGGTTCCATTGTCTGGTTTAAATAACAACCAAAAGGGGAATAGAAAATGGAAATGAGTAAGACAAAACGTAGTTGATATGCCAGGCCCAGGGGCTTTCTTCTGTTCCTTTTTTATGCAATGATTTTAATAAAATAAGATGATGCCTGCAAGCCAATTTCTGTAAATAAAAAATGCAGTAGATTTTCTGAGGCATTTTATTTCCCTCACTATATATATTTGAAACAGTTTATTGTTTATATAAGTATTTTTGATATCTTTATACCTTAAAATGATGAGCTTTTAAATTAAAAAAAAATTAAACTATAGGTAAAACTCAATGGAGTGTGATTATGAAACAAATTCTTAGGTTTATTAAAGAGGAGACTTGTTCATTAGTCTAAGATTCTCTATTCATAAAAAATAAAATAAAGTATGCCTTATATATGTTTTTTTAATGAGAAATCAAGAGCAAAAAATACAAATTTAAGGAAATACAACATGGGTTTTATTGTGCAACACTTTACTTGTATCTCCAATAGAGATAGAGTCTTAAAATTTTAAGTGTACTGAATACACAGAGTTTCTTGAAATTATTTTATTCTAAAAAGCTTTCTGTTTTTGTTCAAATTTTTATTTGTTGGGACACCTGGGTGGCTCAGCGGTTGAGCTTCTGCCTTTGGCCCCAGGGCCCGAATGAAGTCCCACATCGGGCTCCCTGCATGGAGCCTGCTTCTCCCTCTGCCTGTGTCTTGCCTCTCTCTCCATGTGTCTCTCATGAATAAATAAAATCTTAAAAAAAATTTTTTTATTTGTTTTTTCCATGGACACCGCACAGAACCAGTGATCCCTAGGATGCATTTTGGAAAAATCAGGTCAGGATTAAATCTGAACTTTTTTGTATGGCACAAAGTGGGGGCGGGGGGGAATCAACAAAGTAATTCATGACTACTTCATTTTACTCTGCTTATGTACTTCATTCTGTGGTCTGCCCACACCAAACTTGGTAGCTCTCCAGGTATTTCATATTTCTTTTTTTCCCTTTGCTTAGAATGCTTGAATTCTTCCTAGCAGTCTCTGAATGCCTACATATTATTAAATACCAAAGGATACATAATATCCAGATCATATCTTGATGTATCTGCACTCTCTGGGAAAAGAAGTTATTTTCCTGTTTATGTCATTTTCCTAGATTTGATTGCAGAGTAAAGAACAAGATTGGTCGTCTTTATAATCCACACAGTGTAATGGAGTTCCAAGAACCTTAAATAAATGTGTATCATTAAAGAAACAATTGAAGTTTAATTCAACATTAAATGGACATTTCTTATACTCCAGGTATTAGGAGGATTAGAAGATGAATGATACTTTTATTATAGAGATAATTACAGTATCTAGTTAATAAGACTGTTATGGTGATTAAATGAATGAACATAAAGCATTTAGAACATTGCTTAACATATTAGCAGTGCTGTATTAGTTTTTTTTTTTTTTTTTAAAGAAACAAAACAAATCAGATGAATATTAGGACTCAGCTGTCAAGGAGTTAACAAACCAAAAGCAGAAAGTAAATGTGTAGAGCTACTGATTATACCAGGTGGAACCTGTGTACTATAAAAAAGTTTTGAAAAGTATGGAATACAGAAGATGGGGAAATAAATTCCAGGAGAAAGAACTGAGATGGAATCTCAGAATCCAATGGCTGAAGGGAAGAAAAAGAAAGAAAGAAAGAGAGAGAAAAAGAAAAAAGAAAGAAAGGAAGAAGAGATTATTCTGTGAATGGAAAGTCACCTTGAAAGTAGCTGTGCATGGATAGAAAGAAAACTGTGCATGAATAGTTTTACTCTTGAGGGAGAAAAACAAGTACACATTTCTGGTATCATGAAAAAATACGTTTATTTCCATATGTAGTCCGTGCTTCATGTTCAACAGTGTTCTAGTCTTTATATTCTCTAAATTAGTACTTATAATTATTTTAGTACAATGATTGCTTCAGTATAAATACTGACACTGAAAGATAAAAAAGTAAACCATTAATTTAAAAAAGTTTAACCAAGTACATTAATGGTTTCAGACCTTTAAAAAAGTTATAATAAAAATGTACTAAAATATCTGGGATTTTCATTAAGTATTCAATGAACATAAGACTTGGGGAACCCTTGACCCCAAGAAAGAGTGGTAAATGTGTTTGTATAACTTAAGTCTAAGACAATATCTTTATTTCTCTGTTAACGCTTTCCAGAATGATAATCCTATATGATTATATATGCAGGCATTTTATCCTAGATGAATAAAATGTACTGAAAATTTTTTGGTAGAAAATAATTTTCAGAAGAATAAAGGAAATGAAATGTATGCAATATTTTTTTTACTATCTCTTACAACTCAGACCGATTTAATAACTTGGAGATTTATGAAATGATTTTATTGTGAGAAAATTTTTATTAAGTTAAAAAGTATCATTTGGTATAAAAATATTAGCTGGTGACCTTATTTTTTTGTTCTTTCTTGTTAATTGGAAGCTATAAGAGATGCTACAACTTTTAAACTTCAAACCATCTTGCAAAGCAAGACCTCGATAGGGAGAAGGGAGTCTGAAAACAACTCATTAAAGAAATATCATCATTTGGTTTCCTGTTTTTGTTATTTGTTTCAAAGTCAAGCAGAATCACGATATACTGAGACTCTGGAAACTAAAAAGTTCATCTACTCCAAATCTAATTAATCTACAATTTGTCACAGGAAACTTCTAGTCATATTCATTTTTGGTACTATCTCTGTCACTTTCTGGTTCTTCTGACACTCCATATTTAACATTTGATATACTTGTACAATTGAAGGTATTTCCAAACTCTTTTGTGATTATGGGCAATTGCAAAACTAAGCTGACTTATTCCTCACTAGCTTAGAAGTAGCATAAAAACTAAAACTTAGCATGTAAAAAGTCTAAGAGACCATTATTCCTACCCTAAGAATAAGAACAATTCATAGAAATCAACAAGCTGAATGATTGCTTTCATTCCAGGCAGAAAGGAGGAGGAGGTGGAATTTGTAGTAGACTTGAGTAAGGATGAGCCAACTGAATTTTTAACAAATGTTTGATGTCTATGCAGGAACTTGGGTGGGTTAGTATGTTGAGGCACCCTAGTCAGGAAGTGACTCCATCTTTATTCACAACTCTTTCCCATGGGCCTAAGAGTGTAAAAGGCTGGAGTCATGACAGAATTGAGAAAAAAATCTTTCAGGGCACTTTGGGCCTTCATGGAGTACATTGCTGCAGTCTTAAAAGGGCAGCGATCAAATAGGAGAGCTAACAATTTCCACCAGGAAACCTGGGTTTTCATGGAGTTCACTGTAGCTATCCTCTGAAGCATCAAGGTAATGCAGTAGTCAGTGAGAGATCTCTTGACAGACAGATTGGAAAGCAGTAAGATCTCTCCAGTAACCCAAAAAGTCATCAGCAGGACTACAAAGCAGAGATAATGTTTCAGAGTTTGGAAAGCTAGAAGCTATCTGTAAAATATCATGGGGTCCTGAAGGGTTTTATTTTGTTCAGATCCCAGCTCTGCTGAAAATGAAGTCTTAATCTCACTCTCAAAGTATCTGAAGCCTGTGGGGAACTGAATTGAAATAGCAAGAGAGCTCGGACCCTGTATACTTGCACATTAGATTGACTCAACCTAACACCACCTTCCCAAACTAGGAATCTCACAGAAAACATAAAATTTTCTGAGGAGAAAATATATTACTACAATACTTGCTATTCTTTTGTACACATTGTTCAACATACAATAAAAAAAAATGAGTACTGTGAAGATGCAGTAAAATGTGACCCATGCTCAAAAGAGAAAGTCATCCATTGAAGCACCTCTACTGTGGGCTCATTGGCTGGAATTATCAGATAGAAACTTTTACATAGCTATGAGTAATATGTTAAAAGATCTAAGGGTAAAAAGTGGACAATGTGTCAACAGAGATTAAAACTATAAATTATGATTTGCTAGAAATAAAAGAAACACTATAGTAGAACTGAAGAATGTATTTGAAGGGCTTAACAGGTTAATAAGAGTGAAAAGATCAGTAAATTTGAAGAAATCAAAGAAATCATCCAAATGGTCAAAAAGAAAAAAAAAACTAAATAAAAGATCAGAGCAAATGATATCTATGAAATAACAAATAGTCTATCTTGAATATTTTTAAAGCCAGAGAAGAAAGGTATGAAACAAAGGAATTGATGAAAAGCATAAAGCCACAGATTCAAGAAACTCAATAAACTACAAGCAAAATAAATTCAGAAAAGAAATCGCCGAGGCACATTATAATCTAAGTGCTGAGAATTGGAGAAAAAGAGAAAAACGTGAAAGCAATACGGTAAGCACACAATATCTTAGAGGATCACCAATTGAAAATAATGACTGACTTCACATTAGAAACAATGGGACTAGAAGACACTGATAAAAAATCTTCAAAATGCCAGACAAAAATGTCAGGTAAGAATTCTAAATCCAGGGATCCCTGGGTGGCGCAGCGGTTTGGCGCCTGCCTTTGGCCCAGGGCGCGATCCTGGAGACCCGGGATCGAATCCCACGTCGGGCTCCCAGTGCATGGAGCCTGCTTCTCCCTCTGCCTATGTCTCTGCCTCTCTCTGTGTGTGACTATCATAAATAAATGAAAATAAAAAAAAAAAAGAATTCTAAATCCATATGTATTCTTTCAACAAGAAAGAAGAGAACACATTTTTTTTTTTTCAGGCAGAAAAAAATAGCTGAGATTATTTGTCTACAGCATACTTGCTATATAAGAATTACTAAAAGAAGTCTTTCAGGCTAAAGGAAACAATATTAGATGGAGATCCAAAACTCCAGGAAAAAATTAAGAGCTTCATAAGGTAAAAATGTGGATGAATATTAAAGACATTTTTCATAATACACATATACACACATGCATTACTTAAAAGATGGTTGATTAAAGTAAATACTAATGCATTCTGGGGTTAATATCATATGTAAAAGTAAAACATATAATAACAAGAGGACAAAGAGGTAAAAATAGACAAAATTAATCTATAGTATTAGAAAGAAGAAAGTTGTTTGGGCAGAGGTGGAATTAACTGGAAAAGTGGACAAAGGGAACTTGCTCTGTAATGGAAACATTTTGTCTTGTTTTATGTGTTAAATGGGAATATGCAATTGTCAAAATTCATCAGATTGAAAAGCTTAGATCTTTAAGTTTATTTTACATAGATTATAAAAAGAAAAACATTGAATGCATCCAAATTTCATATAGTCATCATATTTATTTCACTATTTCTATTTTGGTTTCAAAGAACTTAAATTAGTTACTAACAAAATTTTTTCACTTTTTAAAATTGTTTTCCCAAATTTTCTAAAATGAACAAGCATCATTACAGAATTAAACTATAGTATGTGCTGTTTGAAATAAATAAATGAATAAAATAATAACATCGGTTTTGTAAAAAGAAATGTTCCTTACTAAAGTCTTTCAATTTACATTCAGCATTCAGTAAGTATAAGCTAAAAATCTTAAATTTTTTCTGTATTTTCCTTTTTTACTTTTACTTCTATCTTGCTTCTCTTCTGATTACATATTTCCTCATTATTATTTCTCCTCTTCCTCTCTTTCAGTCAGAATTCTAATCTTTGGCCTGCAGGTATTTTACTGACCTGATTGCTATTTTCAACCAGTACTGAATTTTGACTCCTTTAACTAATTCATTTGCACCCTTATTGGTCCCAATTCTAACACTTTCACTCAACACCTTAATATAGCACATTTTGGAGAAAATGACACTATATATATTTATATTTATTTAACATGTATATTATATAAAAACATATATATTTACACATATTTTTAAAAATGGGTCATCACCAGGGAATTAGCTAATGATGTAGGCAGACTGGCATATGACATGACTCTTCAGGCCTTTCCAGACATCCACCTTGCACACACACACACACACACACACCTTTTATTTTCTGCAGTGATCTTTTCTGGATGTACCTTTCAAATGGTTCTGCCTATCCTTGTTCATTCTCAGCTTGAGATTTATTCTATCTTTTACAGTTGAGTTTTTCCTATGGAGTCTTTTGCATTCTCTCTCTCTTTTTTTAAAGATTTTATTTATTTATCCATGAGAGACACAGAGAGAGAGGCAAAGAAACAGGCAGAGGGAAAAGCAGGCTCCCTGTGGGGAGCTTGATTCGGGACTGGATCCTAGGACCCTGGGACCACTCCCAGAGCGAAGGCAGATGCTCAACCACTGAGCCACCGAGGCATCTGATTCTTTTGCATTCTTAATTTTTACTTGAGTAGGTATCTTTAGTTCCCTTTTCCTTGCATACAAACCTCACCAACTTTCAATTGCCTGGTATTTTTGTTTTGTTTTGACTAAAATTGCACAAAAATTATATCTAAGCCTGAGTATTTTCCAAAACAGACTTTAGGGGCTTAAGATGCTACTGTTTCTCTCACCTTCTGATTAATAAGATCCTAAAATAGCTAGGTAATAATCATGTAATAACAGAGAGTTATGTCAAACAAGTAACTAAATATGTTGGAGAATTAAAGAACATGTATTCCAGATACTGAATTTTTGTTCCCATGCTAACCTTGTGCTCACAATCACAAAATGCAAGTCCATGAAACCCATGTCTATTCATTTAGACATTTATGAATTAAAATGATTTTTCTGTAGCTTTTAGGAGGCTATGCTATCTTAAGCAGATAACCTTTTTTGTTATTTATTAAAATGTCAATTAATATTAAATTGAAAGACCTTGAAATGAAATATATCTCAACTCCAATTAAATGAAATCTTAGATTATTATATCATTTACAATTGATTTCTTTAGTGCTTTATTTTATTTTAAATCATTTCTCTAGTAAACTCACTGATGAGAACACAGATTTCATAAAATTACAATTTTTTAAAATCATATATGACTTATATAACATTTGTTATATATTACTTAATATAATCTTAGCATCTATTTTTATATCAGGAGAATATGTAAAAATATGAAAAGACAAATTCAAGGTTATACTTCTATTTATAACTTTCCTCTTTTATTTTTTTATTTTTATTTATTTATTTTTTTAACTTTCCTCTTTTAGAAGAAAAATGATCTAACATGATAAATAACATCATCCTGTATAAATAACTTATTTTTGTCTGTAGTTTTCTTACCTGCTTCAGGAAAACAAATAGATATAAGAGAGAACTAAAAACAAAAAATTAAACCTTCTTCCTAATAATCTATGTAACAGAAGTCATTCAGTTTAATTATCAGCATGGATTCCTAAGTAAATAATTTGTTTAGTGATGTAACTTCATAATATTGTGATGACAATTCTAGGTGTTCTCAACATTGAACCTCATTTTAAAATTTAATTCATTGTTCTTAAGTGATAAAATGAATGAGTGGGATATTTTTGAAAGTCTACATGTGGTTAGGTTTATTCCTAGGTATCTTATGCTTTTGGGTGCAATTGTAAATGGGATTGACTCCTTAATTTCTCTTTCTTCAGTCTCATTGTTAGTGTATAGAAATGCCATTGATTTCTGGGCATTGATTTTGTATCCTGCCACGCTACCGAATTGCTGTATGAGTTCTAGCAATCTTGGGGTGGAGACTTTTGGGTTTTCTATGTAGAGTATCATGTCATCGGCGAAAAGGGAGAGTTTGACTTCTTCTTTGCTAATTTGAATGCCTTTAATGTCTTTTTGTTGTCTGATTGCTGAGGCTAGGACTTCCAGTACTATGTTGAACAGCAGTGGTGAGAGTGGACATCCCTGTCTTGTTCCTGATCTTAGGGGAAAGGCTCCCAGTGCTTCCCCATTGAGAATGATATTTGCTGTGGGCTTTTCATAGATGGCTTTTAAGATGTTGAGGAATGTTCCCTCTATCCCTACACTCTGAAGAGTTTTGATCAGGAATGGATGCTGTATTTTGTCAAATGCTTTCTCTGCATCTAATGAGAGGATCATATGGTTCTTGGTTTTTCTCTTGCTGATATGATGAATCACATTGATTGTTTTACGGGTGTTGAACCAGCCTTGTGTCCCAGGGATAAATCCTACTTGGTCATGGTGAATAATTTTCTTAATGTACTGTTGGATCCTATTGGCCAGTATCTTGTTGAGAATTTTTGCATCCATGTTCATAAGGGATATTGGTCTGTAATTCTCCTTTTTTGGTGGGGTCTTTGTCTGGTTTTGGAATTAAGGTGATGCTGGCCTCATAGAACGAATTTGGAAGTACTCCATCTCTTTCTATCTTTCCAAACAGCTTTAGGAGAATAGGTATAAAGGATCTATACCCTCAAAACTATAGAACACTTCTGAAAGAAATTGAGGAAGACACAAAGAGATGGAAAAATATTCCATGCTCATGGATTGGCAGAATTAATATTGTGAAAATGTCAATGTTACCCAGGGCAATATACACGTTTAATGCAATCCCTATCAAAATACCATGGACTTTCTTCAGAGAGTTAGAACAAATTATTTTAAGATTTGTGTGGAATCAGAAAAGACCCCGAATAGCTAGGGGAATTTTAAAAAAGAAAACCATATCTGGGGCATCACAATGCCAGATTTCAGGTTGTACTACAAAGCTGTGGTCATCAAGACAGTGTGGTACTGGCACAAAAACAGACGCATAGATCAGTGGAACAGAATAGAGAATCCAGAAGTGGACCCTGAACTTTACGGTCAACTAATATTCGATAAAGGAGGAAAGACTATCCATTGGAAGAAAGACAGTCTGTTCAATAAATGGTGCTGGGAAAATTGGACATCCACATGCAGAAGAATGAAACTAGACCACTCTCTTTCACCATACACAAAGATAAACTCAAAATGGATGAAAGATCTAAATGTGAGACAAGATTCCATCAAAATCCTAGAGAAGAACACAGGCAACACCCTTTTTGAACTCGGCCACAGTAACTTCTTGCAAGATACATCCACGAAGGCAAAAGAAACAAAAGCAAAAATGAACTATTGGGACTTCTTCAAGATAAGGAGCTTTTGCACAGCAAAGGATACAGTCAACAAAACTCAAAGACAACCTACAGAATGGGAGAAGATATTTGCAAATGACCTATCAGATAAAGGGCTAGTTTCCAAGATCTATAAAGAACTTATTAAACTCAACAGCAAAGAAACAAACAATTCAATCATGAAATGGGCAAAAGACATGAAGAGAAATCTCACAGAGGAAGACATAGACATGGCCAACATGCATATGAGAAAATGCTCTGCATCACTTGCCATCAGGGAAATACAAATCAAAACCACAATGAGATCCCACCTCACACCAGTGAGAATGGGGAAAATTAGCAAGGCAGGAAACAACAAATGTTGGAGAGGATGCAGAGAAAAGGGAACCCTCTTACACTGTTGGTGGGAATGTGAACTGGTGCAGCCACTCTGGAAAACTGTGTGGAGGTTCCTCAAAGAGTTAAAAATAGACCTGCCCTACGACCCAGCAATTGCACTGTTGGGGATTTACCCCAAAGATACAAATGCAATGAAACGCCGGGACACCTGCACCCCGATGTTTCTAGCAGCAATGTCCACAATAGCCAAACTGTGGAAGGAGCCTCGGTGTCCATCGAAAGATGAATGGATAAAGAAGATGTGGTTTATGTATACAATGGAATATTACTCAGCTATTAGAAATGACAAATACCCACCATTTGCTTCAACGTGGATGGAACTGGAGGGTATTATGCTGAGTGAAGTAAGTCAGTCGGTGAAGGACAAACATTATATGTTCTCATTCATTTGGGGAATATAAATAATAGTGAAAGGGAATATAAGGGAAGGGAGAAGAAATGTGTGGGAAATATCAGAAAGGGAGACAGAACGTAAAGACTGCTAACTCTGGGAAACGAACTAGGGGTGGTGGAAGGGGAGAAGGGCGGGGGGTGGGAGTGAATGGGTGACGGGCACTGGGGGTTATTCTGTATGTTAGTAAATTGAACACCAATAAAAAATAAATTAAAAAAAAGTCTACATGTGATCAACATATGTATTTGCATTTCATGAAAAAAAATCTCCACTTTTCCCAAAAAATCTCTATATTTTCTTCCTAAAATTTTGGTAAAGCATAGAGTTACACTGTAGGTCTTAAAAAGTGGATGGAACCATTTGTCAGGATTTCTACTAGAAAAGTAAACTTAGTCAAAGAAAAACAGTAGCATTTACCATTTGGCTAATCTCATATATATGAAATAAAATTTGTTTAGCTCTACTTATATATAAACAATTATATATACTGGTATATTTATTTCTTTACACATACACACATATTAATGTGTATATACATTGAAACATAAGTGTATATAATTTATAAAATAAGTATAGCTCTTTACCTAAGGAAATCACATAAATTTTAATTTGATATACTATTTTGTTAGAGTCTTCCTGAATTAATACACAATTATTTAGGTGTTAGAGTTAAATCTGTGTATACCTTTGTAAAATTTGTTTTGCTTTAACACATAGGTTAATACACATTTACTTAAAAACAAACAAAACAAAACAATTTTTACTTCTATTACATCAGATTCTATTTCTTTGACAGTAAAGCATCTATTTTAATTTCCATTGCTTTTTTTTCTCATAATTTATCACCATAACATTAAATTTTACCTTTTATGAGAAGTCTTTCTAGTAATTTTGTTATTTAAACTTTTATTTTTCTTCTTGTTCTTAATCCTCTGGAATCAAATCCCCTATCCATGCTAAGTTCGATGTTAATGTTTTCCGTGATTTTTAATTGCTTCCACCTCTAGGATAATTTTTGAAACAATAATCCTTATAGATCAATTAAAAATGAGCTATTCACAAGCAATAGCATATTTTGATTCCATGTCTTAAGAACAGCTTTTATCATTTATTGGGAAAACCCAGGCTGGCTACTAAAATATTGACTTTAGGCATATTGGATCAGACACATGACAAGTGTCAGATCTAAATTAGAGATGTGGTGACTAAACAAGGTATTAGGTGTAAAGCTGGGGTGGATTAAAAAATTCAGGAATTTTGTTTTGTTGTTCAGGAAATTTTGTTAGAAAAAGATTAGCCAGTATAACACATGTGAGGCTGTAATAAAAGACAAAAAGGTTGGATAGTGCTCATGGTAAAATCGTCTAAGGGAACTAAATTATTATTTAAACTTGAGTGTGTCTATGCCATACCTAATGGTTACCACACTTTTGTTTCCAGGAATAAAGGTAGAGATGAATTAATTCAAACTTTACTAGGAAAAAAATATTACTTAAAATACTTTCAAAATTAAAGTTGATAAATTTGAATAATTGTAATAGCTTCCTGAACTGGTTATGAGTATTCTCTTTCTGGAAGCAGAAAGAAGCAAATTCTGGAGTTATTCAGGTACTTTATTTTAGTCTTTTAGAATGATGTCTTTCAAAGTTACTGGAAACTGCAGAGCTTTTTGACTTTTATAATGCCCATGTCCTTAAATCACGTTCAATATGTTTATTTGAGATTGTTCTCCTAGGTCAAGATTCTATAAATTTCACGGACTTATTATTCTTCTAAAATACCAAATACATTTGCAAGGTCATTAGTGGTAGTGTTTTTGATCCAGATAACAATAACAGCGAATTATTTACTAAGTGTTCTTAATATGTGCAATAAATACTCTGCATGTTATCTCCTTTAACCATCATGAAAAAAAATCCATAATGAGTTTTTATCATGACCATATTACAGATTTTTAAAAATGAGGCTTAGAGAATTCAAATTACCCATTATCAAATGGCTGGTAGGCAATAGAGCTAAGATTATAAAACAGATCCATTTGAACTCAAAGTCCAAGTTCTTTCTACTCTACCAGGATTAAAAAGCCCAATAATTATGCTGCTAAACTTTTATGAAGCTCATACCTACTGAGCCCAGAGAGGAGATCTAAATTAGTGCCCTAATGTTCAAATTAATCATGTGAAGATCTTGTTAAAATACAGATTCTCATAAAAGTCGAATTATACAGTATTTGTCTCTTTGCGCCTGGTTTATGTCACTTAGCATACATAATGTCCTCAAGGGTCATCTCAATTGCAGCTGTTGTATAATAGGCAGTTACACGGCCGCCCAGGAAATGGGCTGGGGGCTGCATCACCGCTCACGGACCCCTCGGAGGGACCCCGGCCTCCCTGGGGGCAGTGTGGGCACCTCTGGTTTCCTCTGGGCTGCCTGGGGTCTCACCAGCAGGAGTGTGGGCGGGCGGGCCAGTCATCCTGCACCTCAGCCCCGAGCCCGGGGAGCCCTGGTCTACATGTGCTTTCACTCCCTCAGCCTGCAAGGGTCAGATTTGCCATCAAAACAACGACCTCTACTGTTTTCTTTTGTATTTTGATAAACACTGAAGAAGCTGGAGCTGTTCAACTTTATCTTGGGGAAATTCTCAGAACTGGTTTATTTGGTGTCGTGGAACCTCTTACTGCTTTCAATACACGATTAGTAATCAACTGTTTTGTATATTTGTTTTCAGTTTTCATTTCGACAAACAAGCACTGTAATTATAGCTACTAGAATAAAATCTCTTAACTATTAAAAAAAAACAAAAAACAAAAACTTGCAGTTTCAGTTTTGCAAGATGTAAAAGTTCCAGATATTGGCTGTGCAGCATTGTGAAAGTACTTAACACTATGAAAAGAATGTTCAAAAATAGTTTAGATGGTAAATTTTACTGCTGTGCATATGTTACAACTGAAAATAAAGATTCTCATTTGATAGGTCTTGGGTGATACCCGGATGATGCTGATGCTCTTGGTCCATACGTGACCCTGGCAATAGTGAAAGTATAGCTACCTTTCTTCAGGAATACCTCCAAGAAGCCACTGCCATTTGATTCAAATTGACATATGAAACAAAACCTATTGAAAGTCCTTACTCTCAACTATATTGCCCTTGCAACTGATGTGTATGTTCTCATTCACTCTAGTAGGATGAGGGAACAATAGTGCTTTTTGCTTCTGATGCCCTTCAGTTCGCCAGAGAGTTCAGATTCTAACAATGTCTTTGGCCTTGGAAGCATCTTAGTCTTAAGCTTCTAAGATAATCATGCCCTGAAATACCTTCTGTGATGATGCACATTGAAGAGTTTCCTCCCACCTTGACAGCTGAGAAGAGTAGAAGTTTCCAACCTGCTGCTACATATCAAAGAGCCTGTCTTTTCAGCTTCACTGACAAGTTGAATGATTTTCCAGAGTTTTAGAAAACATCAGGCAAAATCTTTTCCAGATAAAAAGTTGCTGTCAGCTGCCTGCAGCTAATGGAGCAACTTGAAATTCTGTGTGTGGGGGGAGTTCCTACTACAGTCTTTGTCCCAAGTTCCAGCTTCTCCTTTATGTTCTTTTGCAAATCTCTGCTCAAGCAGCTCACCAAAAATGAGCAGGAGGAGCTATGAGACTCACCTTTTCTGACACTCCCCATATTTTCTCTGGAGGAAAACATGCTAAGAGGCACTCATTCAGGGAAACAATACAAGGTTATTACTTATAATCTGTTCTGATTTTGAACTGAACCTTATAATATAGAGGCAATAGAAATTGATACAAGAGATCATTTGCAAGTTTTTCTAATACCTTCTTGAAGTGGCCTGACATGACCATTCTGTAACCATTCTGTAACTGCAAGGTAAGAAGCTCTGCCAGTAACATCCTCTGACTCAGGATGTATGAATGTGATACACAGAGAATTGGCAGGGAAGCAGAGAATCAAAAAGGTGTTTGCTGCTAAGGAAATGATTCCCAGAGCTGCACTGACCTTGAAACTGAAGTATTACTCCTTGGTTGATGAGCTTCTTATTTTTCCTTACTTTCCTATATGTGTTTTCAATAAATTCCTATTAACTCAGATAAACCTGAATTAATCTTGATTTCTTACAACCCAAAAATCTCTAGTGCACAATTATTCCAGCCCATTGATTACGTTTTGATAAATCTGACAGATTCTGGCCGGATTAAGGTTATGGTCTCTATACCACTGATGATGGTCCTGGCCATTGGAGGTCGGATCAAGCCTCTTATCTTATTAAGTCACCTTATAATGTTCATGGCACCTATATTCAAGGACATCTCTATTTTGTATTTAG
Source organism: Canis lupus familiaris (assembly GCF_011100685.1). Classification (NCBI taxonomy): domain Eukaryota; kingdom Metazoa; phylum Chordata; class Mammalia; order Carnivora; family Canidae; genus Canis; species Canis lupus. The sequence goes on from NC_049233.1 coordinate 28,084,024, forward strand.
AAATACTAAAACATTTCAAATACTTGCTTTTATTATTCCTATTAAAAGTCCCCAGCAGTATTTTTTTAAAAAAATGTATGTTTAACCAATCAAAAAGATAATTCTTGAGAAATTCTATACCTATTTTTGTCTATTTATTTGCTTGGAGCAGAGAGTGTTCATCTACCTCTTGAAACTATACCCCACCACCAATCCATATCTCTGCTTTGAGAATTAGGGATTCCTCCCTCTCCACTGCATCCCTCTAGAAGCCTTAGACATACTACGTTTTCCATTCTTTCTTCTCATTTTACTACTCTATAGTTTTCTTGCTCTTCTATATTTGTTTTTTATACTTCCAACTCTGTCATTCATCTTCTCACCTTTTTGATATTTCAGAAGAATCAGGTTCTTTTCTCATGTCTGCTACTTACTATCACATGGTTTACTCCATCCTACCAAGTCATAATTCCTACATTTGTAAATGGAGATTAAAAGTGCCTGCTTTTCTACACCATGTAGATTTGTGAGAATGGAATACAGCAATATACACAGAAGTGTTTTATAATTGTGAATTTTTACATGAATTTTATATATTACCCAGAGAACTATTCTGTTAATTTTATACAGTCAGAAACCTATTTCTAATTGGTAAACTTCTCTCTAAAGAAGGATCATTGCATTTAGAAATATGGTCCTTCATTTATATTTATTCAGTGACACACCATTTTACAGTGTCATCACGTTTTTACCTGTATGAAATATATTCTTTTTGAACCAGTACTCATAGTTTGTTAAAAGGCAAGATAAATATCAAACAGAAAGCTTTGAATCTTAGTTGTCAAGAATAATGAAGCAGTCCACCTCTGAATTTTGATGAACAAATCAACATGTTCAGTTTTCCATCAAGAAAGAAAAATAGCTGTCTCACTCACTTTTTCTCATTTATATGAACAAATTAATATTGCTGTCACAGTGACCTTTATGACTCAGTTTTAAAGTAATCTATGTAAACATCATCTACCAAAATGCACCCTAGAACTGTGTTCTATGCTTAACAATTTATTTTTCTATCCACTTAGAAGTCTTGGCTTTTCTAGTACTTACATGATACTTCTTCCCTTAGGGATAAAAAACCTCTCAATCATCTTGTATTATTAGCTAATTATAAACTCCATCATTTGCCTGAATATCAAGCATTTAGAAGACATACTTTAATGAGGATTTTGGACACCTAGGATTTACTGCTGAATATTCCTTGATTTTGGATACAAGTATTATCAGAATAGCTTTCTAAGCCTTGCTCCATTTGCCAAAACTGAGATTAAAGCAGTACCCAATTTCACATTTAAAATGAATTAAAAGAAAAACAATTATGAAAGGATATATAAGAGGACAGAAAAATAATTGAGCACTTTTCAAGAACCTCATACATTTAATGAACAGGATAGAAGAATATCGTTCATGAAAGGAGAGATAGTACCTATACTTCTAAGGAAATACAGAATAATAGTGGCCACAAAGCAATTTCCTTAAGAGAAATTTCACCATCATGTATTAGAAAGGTTTCAAAGCAAGATTTCTGTTTTATTCCTTAGTTTCATCTTTTTACCAAGAAATCTATATATTTACAATCATATATCATAGCAAATAACTGTTTTAAGTATAAGGACAGAAATGTCCTAAGAATTTGATGTCTTGGTTCAAAAGGAAATGCTAGATAGCTCTTTAATTGGGTCATATAATTTCCATGGTGGGGTAGAATTTGGCTTTCACTTTTTTTCTTTGTTCTTTAAAGTCCATCACTTGCCACCTTACCATAAAGAATAGCTAATTTATTGGATTTTAAATTGCCACTAATTTATAGCTTTAAGTTTCAAAAGAGAATTGTTACTACAATATCCAGAGCCTTTTAAATTTCAATTTCTTTGAATATTAAGCATTATCTAAATCTTGACATATATTCAGATAAGAATCAGAACAATAATTTCTATAATTAATTATGGAAAAAAGCAGGCTTTTAATGACTCAATATTAAAGTACAGGCTGATTATCTCATGACATTTCTTTTAGAAAGGTTTGTCTAAATTACAGTCACTTAAAGAAACCTTTTTTCTGGGTTTATGATGTTTTCGTTTTATGGGAAAAAAGATCTCATTGGGAATTTATTTGGATCTGCAATTTTTTTCCCCAAAATTTAAAATTCATTGACATTTGTGGCATCATAAATTTGGATTCTATTTATTTGAATTTTTGTTACCTCTGCGAATGGCTCAATGGGTCTGTGACAAATGTTTACTAGTAAAATTAATAGGGTTAATAAAATCTAGCTAACAACATGATTTGGATAACTTTATAAGGCACTATTTATGAATAAGCACTTATAAATGTAAGGACTTTGATATTTAAAATCCAGCCCTCCAAGTACCAGTTATTGGACTTTGAGGTTCAGAGAATAAAATAATCAATTTCCTATTAGGTAAAATGGGAATAATGACAATCATATAACAAGAACTTGTGAGATTTCTCTCTCTTAAATTCACATGGAAATCAAAGTCTAAAGAGGGAAAGTGACCCAAAGTATCAGAGAGAAAAAGTGGCTGGTCTAGGACTCAAACTTCATATTCGGTGTTCTTAAACACTATAACACTCCCCTTAAGAAGCCTGTATTCAGGGATCTATGGGTGGCGCAGCGGTTTAGCGCCTGCCTTTGGCGCAGGGCGCGATCCCGGAGACCCGGGATCGAATCCCACGTCGGGCTCCCGGTGCTTGGAGCCTGCTTCTCCCTCTGCCTATGTCTCTGCCTCTCTCTCTCTCACTGTGACTATCATAAGAAAAAAAAAAAAAAGAGAAGCCTGTATTCACATGTTGAGTTTTGTATTTCTTAATTTCTTATTTATGAGTAGAATATGTTACATGTACAAGACATATATCTAGGGGTTATCTCTAAAACTGTGTTTGAAATACTGGTAATCCCCAGGTAATATGTTGAATTGTTTTGGACCATTCACTTGTTAATGCAACAGTTGCAGAGTATGATCATTTGACACTCTGAGACAAAATTACAGTTTTCCACTCAACCTGAGAGTCTTTCTTTTTATTTTATTTTTTTTTAATTTTTATTTTATTTTATTTATTTATGATAGGCACACAGTGAGAGAGAGAGAGAGAAAGAGGCAGAGACATAGGCAGAGGGAGAAGCAGGCTCCATGCACCGGGAGCCCGATGTGGGATTCGATCCTGGGTCTCCAGGATCGCGCCCTGGGCCAAAGGCAGGCGCTAAACCACTGCGCCACCCAGGGATCCCCCAGAGTCTTTCTTTTTAATCTGTATGCTGGGTATATGCAATTTGGAACAAATTGACAGAAACAGGTATAACATGATACCTGGTTGAACTTTCACTATTTCAGTCATAGTGTAACCAGGAAAACAAAGGTTTGCAAAAAGGGAACTCAGTTCAGAGATTTGGTTAAGGTGAAAAAGGAATTGAGGACAAACCAGAGGAGGGTAAGGAGTCGAGATACTAATAACTGTAGGAAACTATCCACCACAACTAGACTGGAGAGGGAAAGGGAAACAATGGTGTTACCCAAAGTAGCACAAACCCTAGCTAGAAGCTGGATGTTTGGTGGACCAATTCCCTGGGATTTGTAGCCATGGAGGAGATGTAGCCACTTCCAGGAGACCTGCCAAGGCAGACTGACAGGAGGAATAGTGGAGCTGCTTCCTCCTCCTTGCTGCCAGTCTCTGGACAGTCTCAGTCAGGGTTCAGGTAATAAAGGATCTGGGGAACATAGCCTAGAGGGACTAGCCTCTTAATTTATGATCATTGCACCACAAGCCAATACATGTTGGATTTCAGAGGCCGTCAGAAACCTTACCCATTTACTTTGTCAAAATAAGGCCTCATGTCTTTTGACAAAGTATGGAACACTCATCAGCTACAACTATACTCCAGAGGTGGAAAGAGCAGCTTACTATTATTTACTGAGCATATGTGTGATAGTATTCCCTCAACATAGACTCATCCACAGCACTCATGCACTCAAACCATAAAACCTGACCTCCCCTCTGCCTTCTTATATCACAAGCAGAAGAATCTCAAAGGAAGAATCATAACTGACATGTCAGTGGAAGACGTCAGTGGTACTGCTATAATTATTAAGACAATGTAAGCAGTGTAACAGAAGAGATAAATCTATGCTGTGTTTCTCAATTTATTGGTTGATTTTCAAAAGTGTCACCTTTCATTTTCTGTCACATTTTTAATGATAAGCAGCCCCTCCATCATCCTCCCTGTGATGGAGTTTAAGTGTGATGGGGTTAAGGAAAGGTAATGCTAACACATGATGTGACAAACATGGCAAATTCCCTTTATATCACTGACACACATTTTTATATTCTTGGATAAACTTCCCACTATAAATTTGTACTTTCTTTTCTTCTGATTTCATGGTTAAAATTGTGGAAAGTAAAATTTCTCAAAATGTAGCTCTTTGACTTTAATGCAAATTTAGTTACAAACATGAAATATAAAATACAAACTCCTCATGCCTTCCTATGGCATGTTAAATCCTACTTTTAATAAAATCCTTATTTTTATTAATAATCTCCCATATTGGCTAAGCCAAAAACTTAGAAATTCCTCAAATGCTTAGTAGAAGACTCTTAGCATGGTAGCTACCTTTTCTATTTGTAGGCAATTTAAAACATACTTTGAATGTGGAACAATAGCATGTAATTTTTAAAAATTATATATATACAATAGCTTCTTCATAAGTTTTTTAGACTTTATCTAATTTTAGGTGATTACAAAATAAATATACTTTAAAAAATATTAGATAAATATCCAACCAACAATTGCAGAGGTGTGTGGTAGGAATAGTCTGATTCCAGGGGGTTTAGCAGCTGTTGCTTCATATCTGATTATTTCATTTATTCTAACTACATGAATCAGAATGAATATCAAATGAATCCAGAAAAATAATCTGGAAATGTAAAACATTAACACAAAGTTGGCCAACTATACTTTATTATTTACATAAAGATTATTTCAGTTTTCATTTTATCAATTGCTTATTGATACCTTACATCATATTTATTTTTAGGGAGGCCTGTGTGGCTCACTGGGTTAAGCATCTGTCTTGGGCTGAGGTCTTGATCTCATGGCTTGGGAATAGCCTACAGTGGGCTCCCTGCTCAGCAACGGAGTCAGTGTCTCCCTTTCCCTCTGCCACTCCCCATCTCTGCTCATGTGCATGCTCTCTAACAAAATCTTTAAAAAATTATTTTTATACTAACAGTGTAATACTCCTTATTTAAATTTTCTAGTTAAAGTACAAAACATAATACAGTGGTTATCACCCACTTCAAGCATAGGAATCCTCCTTAACTCTCCACAGGTTTGTAGCATATTGTTTGTATCTGAGACTTATTAGTGAAAAGGTTGCTTCAACAATTTTAGAAATGAAAATCAAGAACATCTGTGACATGTATTTGCCCCATAGGCGGTTACAGGGCAAATGTGCATACTCTTCTAGCAATCACTATAGCAACAACCAAGTAATTGCATTCAAATAGCAAGAGGTGCCTTTGTGGATATCATCTCAAGTATCTGCTATTAACTCTAAGTCAACAAAGCATTAGTGGATCTTCAGTTCATTAATAGGAGGTTCTTGTAATTAGAGAATGACAGCTTTGTAATTATTGATTCAAAATTTCAGAAAAACATAAACACATCAAAAATGTATTCTCTAACTATCAAGGAATGATTGGCAAACCAGTATCATATCCATATTCATAACTTCTCCTATACATGTATTGTCTGTAGAAATAAGACCTTAAAGCAATGGTGGTATCACTTGTTTTCATTGCTTTCCTATAATTACCTTATACAGACTTATTATGAAAATGAATTCACATTTTTTAGTATATTTCTGTGGTAAGATTGTGAAATGGCATCCAAAGGGAATCATATGCAGTGTTTTTTTATTCCTGAAACATTTTGTAGGTTCAATTCAATTAGCATATTTTGAAAGGTACTTAGTGCTTTTATGCATCAGGCCCCATGAAAAATTCAACTTTCCAATAGCTATATTCCCTGGACGCTCCTTATTTTCATCTCAGCCAAATAAAACACCAACCTACTTATGAATTTACATTGTAATGCTGTTTGCATTTTCTGCTATACCATAGAAATAGCTCTAAATACTAAGATATAAAGAGGAAAGTGCTGAAAATATGCATAATCATTTCTTTTTCAATTTAAAGAAAAAAGGTATCTTTCCTCCTAGGGTAGAAAAATGAAGCACTGAGGTCTACAAGGTTAGGCATAACTATATCTAACTTAAAGTAGTTGGCAATAGACAATGATAAATTAACCAACCCATATTTTAGATGATATTAAGGCATTGATTTGTTGGGAAAATATCTGATTATGCAGATTTTGTACTTAATGCCTAGATATTTGTCAGTATTTAGTCAAAAACCCAGAAGAGACGAAATTGTGTCCACTAGGCAGGCCCTGTCCAGACAATGCACAACACAGTGCCCGGCATCATCCAAGAGATTCTTCCGAGTATAGATATCCAGGGCCCACCATACACCTTAATCAGAACCTGTGTTTTAACAAGATCCCAGTAGTTTGTATTCACTTTAATGACTGAGAAACTCTGAGCTAGACCTAAATAGTTTTATGCAAATTTCACCTGCTATTGATTAACTTTAGTGTAACTAGCCAATTATTTTGATACGCTACTTGGCCAGTTTGGGGTACATGTAATTATACATGCAATTTTGCTCACTCTGAAAAGGTCTGGTGGTGAGTTTTTGAAAATTCCCTACTAAATACGTTGACATCAAATTTAAATAAGGTTTTATTTGGGTAATCATTAATAGGTAAATCCAACCCTGAACAACCAAAGACCTTGTATAGTCAATACGAAGTAATTCAAAGGCATTAAAATTCTTCCAGGGTTGTGTTCTTAAAAATCTATTAGAATAATTTATAAGATTTTTAAAAAGTCAATATAAATGATACTTTTCAAAAATTGAAGTAACCATTTTAAGCTACATAGAGGCACCATTAAAAACAAACGTCATTAGGGACCACTGGGTGGTTTAGTAGTTGAGCATCAGCCTTTGGTTCAGGTTGTGATCCCAGGGTCCTAGGATTGAGTCCTGCACCAGGCTCACTACAGGGAACCTGCTTTTCCCTCTGCCTGTGTTTTTGCCTCTGTGTGTCTCTCATGAATAAATAAATGAAATCTTAAAAAAAATAAATGTGATTAAAACATTTTTATTTGCTTACCTGCTTTGTGAGTACTTATATTCTGGCACTAAGTAAGATCGTAAAAATCATTTAAAGGCATAAATTCCAGGCAATATTTTACAACACAATTAACATCTTGGCTATATACTGAGCAAATGAATTTTATTCTATGAAGAACTAGGTAACCAAATTATTCTAGACTACCTGGCTTGCCTAAATAGGGCTTGAGAGGCTTGTTAACTTTCCTTAAATAAATTCCTGCTTTTATTCCTCCTGGAGCATGCTACATAAAAATGACCATAATGTAACCTAAACAAAATAAGGCAGGCAGTTTAGCGTGTCTACCCTTGTGACTTCAATTTTGTCCTTTTATTAGAAACTAATTGTGTCTTGTCTGTCCCTGTCACCCCACCATGGATGCCATCTCACAAAGCTTCTTGTATCCCATTGTAAGCTGCTATGCAGGAGGACTCTATCTATGCTATCAAAATGTCACAGAGTTGGCATTTTAACTTAGTATATCTTCAATATGCTCTGAAAATCAGTTCAAATTTTAGGTGATTAGTTTACAGATAAACAGATGAGGAGGACACAAAATTAACCTTATTTATATAAAGAAGATGTACATCTTTTATTGATAACTACATTCCTCCAAAAGAACATATTCTGTGTTTAAGTAAAAACACAAAGTAAATATTGAGCTAAAAATACCGTTTTATAATATAGAAAGCAAATGGAATTTATTGCCTGGGAACTTAACAAAAATTTATAATACAAAATGACTCAAGAATTATTTTTCTTCCCTCCTTCCTTTCTTACCTTTTCTGTTCTTTTTTGTTCTTTTCTATACTTTTCTTTCTTTATTCCTCTTTCTTTCTCTCTCTCTTTCCTTCTTGCTGTCCATCTGTCCATCCATTCTTCCTTCTTCCCTTCCTATTACACAGTTAATTGAGCACCTGCTATGACTCAGGCAATTTTCTGAATGCTAAGGATATTTCATTAAAAAATCTTTGCTTTTGCCTTCTACTGAGAGAACAAAAAGTTATGTATATAGATACACATGTACATATACATTTATATGTATGCATTTATGTGTGAATTTGTATGTATGCAATTGCTTCTAAGTACAGTGAAAAAATGTAATCCGAATGCTGATAATGCTATTTTAAATTGAGATTGAGTGGTCAGGAAAAGCTACTCTGAAACTGAAACTAGAATAGAAATGGATATAATCAGGAAATGAGTCCTACATTTAGGCACATGAAGGGCTTACAGACAAAAGAATGAACAAGATCCTAAGATGAGAAAAGGCCCAACATCTCCAAGGAACATCTAGATGGCCATTGTGGCTTGGAGAGCAAAGGAAAAGATAGGGATGATAAGAGCAGTAGAGTGAGACGTAGGCTAAATTTCTTAAGTGTAGGTCACAGTGAGTATTTTGGATTTTGTTCTCAGTGCAATATTTAAAAGTAATAATAATAATAATTCTGACTGCTAGGAAGAATAATGATGATAGGAAATAAAAGTTGGAGCAGAATGACCAGTTAAGTGGTTATTGCAGTTATTGAGCCACAAATTATAGTGTTTTACATGAGTGGATCTATGGATGCAGTAAAACATATTCAGATGTGGGATATATTTTGAAAGTAAAGACAATAGGATTATCTCATAGATGTGGGTGGGAAAAAATAAAGGGGTCAAGAATGACTTTTCTCATGAGCAACTGGATGAAAATATTTGCTATTCACTGAAATGGGGAAGACTGAGGAAAGTAGGTTTCAGAGGAAAATCAATCAAACTTTCAAGCAAAAGTGAGTAGGGATAGAGCTTTCTAAGTCCAGAGTTCATGGAAAAAAAATAAGAGCTTCAGATGTAAATATAAGAGTTATAAGTCTATAAATGCTATTTAAATTCATATAACTTGTTGATATAATCTTGGGAAAATATGCAGCTGTAGAAAGGGAGAGGTTCAAGATTATAAACACATAGGTAGTCAAATTATGGACTTAGGAATCATATAAACTTGTTTTTGCAGGCTAAATGAAACATATCATTGACTATTCCTTAAAAGTTATTTCTCATAAACTTTCTACGAATAGAAATTACACTGTTAGGCTTAGAAAAAGGGATCATATGCTAAAAGTCTACATCTGCTACTCTAGAAATAAGAATATATGACAAATATACCATATATATATATACACACATATATATGGATAGCCATAGATATAGACACTATATATATATACATATGCATTTAGTAAATTATTTTAGTAAAACAGAACAATGATCTATTGACAATATAATCTCCTCAAATAGAAATTGACAAATTGGTTGCAAGATTTATATAGAAAAGCAAAGGTCCTAGAATAGTCAAAACAATTTTGAAAAAGAAAAGAAAAATAAGCTGGAAGACTAACATTATTTGTTTTCATGATTTAGTAATATACTAATATTTACTATATATAAATATTTATAGGATATAAAAGCATGAACCACAAAAGATAACAGTGAATTAGTTATCATCAATAAATATGAAAGTTCTCTTCAAAAGACATTGTTAAAAAATAAAAATACAAGCCACAGTTCTGGAGAAAATATTTGTAAAATGTACAACTGATAGAGATCTTAATTCTATAATATATAAAGGGCTTTAAAAACAAAAGCATAAAATACAAAGAAGAGATACAGATAGCAAATAAACATATGAAAAGATACTCAAAGTCATTAGTCATTTTAACTATGAGAGTTAAAATCCCATCAAGATACTACTGTGCACTATGGGAATAACACAAATTAAAAGAATAAAAACAGACCATAGAAAGTGCTGGCAAGAATGTGGAGAAGCTGGAATTCTCACATAAAGCTGTTGGGAATGCAGTATTGCTTTCCCACTACAGCCACAGATTTGAACAGTTGTGACAGACTTTATGGCCTACAAGACCTAAAATATTTAGTATGTTGCTCTTTACAGAACAGACCCTCCATTGCTCCTATTGCCACCACAGAAGTATCTGTGATACTACAGACACACTCACTTTCAACCAAGACAAGAAGAGGGACAAGCATTTTTTTCTCAGAAATATATTACTATTATATTTTCTGCCCATCCAATATGTTAAATTAATTAAAAATAGGATCAATAATTGTTTGATTACCATCTTCCAGTCTAGTGTATTGTGAATTTTTATGTTGTCACAAATTTACTTTGGCTGCCTTTTCTCTAATTTCCTAACAGTAGTTGAAAAAGGTAAAGATTTTTCTTCAACTCATGAACCTAAAGATTTGGGTGATTGCAATGATGCAGTTTTACAGAAGCAACCCCCACATTTAAAAGTGGGTTTTGGTCAAATAAAATACTTTCTGAAATTTTCAATTTTACTTCTATTTGAGATTGTTGCTTGAATGAACATTTTCTTCTAATGTTTTAGTCATGAACTTTTGTTTCACAAAACCATTTTGAAAAAATGTTGTACGTTCATAAAACTTTAGAGTAGTTCTCAGACGGGTGATTTTGTCCCTCCAGGGGAAATTTGGCAATATCTATAGACATTTTTGATTGGCACAGTTCTGGTGGGAGAAAGGGGACATACTGCTGGCATGCAGTGGGAAGAGGCCAGGGATGCTGCTAAACATATTACAATTCACAGGACATTTCCTATAATAAAGAATGATTCTCCTCCAAATGTCAATAGTGCTGAGATTGAGAAATTCTCCTATAGAGATATGGCAATAAACAAAGCAATTAGCTTTCAAGGTAATAAAATTACCCCAGAATTACTATCTCCATTTCAGCTTTCATTGCGTATATGCCAATTTCAGCATCTTCCCTGAAGTAAAATGACAGGAGAATCTTTATGGAAGATACCATGTAATAACCAATGTGCAATCACAAAGAATATGATTTGGGGAATTTTTCAGCAAGTTTCAGGAAATAATCTCCCTGCAAGCAAAATTGGTTATTAGCATGTTGATATTATCATCTGTAGCAAACAATGTTAAGAATTTCACTTTTTCAAGTACTTTTCTAACATGGTCTTTTTGCTGTTGCATCTTGTTTGAAACCCTTGTATAAATACATGACAAATCAGTTCCAAAGGTTATTGTAATGTTATGTAACATGTCTTTGGCTAAAGAAGATACAGGTGTCCCATGATTTTCCTTATTAACTAGTAATTACATGCCATTCTTAAAGGTTTTTTGTTTGTTTGATGTTATAATTTCCAGAGCCAAAAACATTTACAAATATTACAATTATGACATCTAATGTCCATAATTTTATTTGTATTATCCGATAATTTTTACAAACTTCTATTGAATGTAATGATCTTTCTTCCTACAGTCATCGACTATATATTATTATTTGTAATGAGTGCCAATCTATTTCTCTACAAAATTATATAATAGTTCGTAGTCATCAAGTATTGCAATATTTTCTTGTTGTAATATTCATTTTTCATTTACACATTAATTAGCTGATACAAATTTAACATAAAAACCATGTGATTTTCACTCATAGTTTTATGGTGATTATTGACATATACTCTCAAACAGACAAATTTATATATTTATCTTTTATGCTTTCCTATACGTAACACATTTGACCAGGCCTTTCAGTTTTTAATAGTTTCTGAATATTAACCCATATTTGCACTGGATTTATAGATTTTAAAAGTTAGTAATTTTGTAACTATTGTTAGAAGGGTACAATATTGCAAAAGCAATACTCTTTATGAAAAATTTAGAAACTATAGATAAGAAAAATTTAGACAATAATTCTACTGCTCAGGGATTAAACACTTGAAGTTTTTGTAAAATATATATTTGATATGGTTATATTTTTTCTATATATTTTACATATCATTGATAATTTGTCTTTTTCACTTCATGAAATGTTACGAAAAATTATGTTAACACTTATGTGTATCATTACTGCTTCATCCTACTCTATTGTTTTCATTTTTCAAAGATATTCTAAAGGTTCAAAACAAAACCATTGCTTATTATTTCTTGTAATTATCTATAAAACCTTGCTAAATAACTTTGTACATAAATTTTCACCTCATAACTTAGAATGCATATATAGAAGTGGAATTATTTGTTGGGTATATATATATTTATATGCAAATGTTTGTCTTATTTAGCTTTCCTAGCTTTTCTTCTAGTAATTTGGGATTCAGACTCTCAAAAGGAGTTGACTTATTTGTTTTTCATATCCATGCAAATAAAAGTTTTCAATATAATTTAGCTCTTTGGTGAGAGCCAACTGGTGAGTTAAAAATGATTTCTTTTAAAATGTAAAATGTTGTTTTCATATCTTAGCTACTGAAAATAATGCTGCAATTAACATAGGGGTGCATATATCTTTTCAAATTAGTGTTTTTGTTTTCTTTGATAAATACTAAGTAGTGGAATTATTGGATTATATGGTATTTCTAATTTTAAGTTTTTGAAGAATCTCCATACTGTTTTCCACAGTAGTTGCCCCAATTTACATTCATGCCAATAGTGTATGAGGGTTCCTTTTTATCCACATCCACAACAACACTTGTTATTTCCTGTCTTCTTTATTTTGGCCATTCCCACAGATATAAGTTCATATTCCATTGTGGTTTTGAATTGCATTTCCCTGATCAATAGTGATATTGGACATCTTTTCATGTGCCTGTTTGCCATGTGTATGTGTTCTTTGGAAAATTATCTATTTTGGTCTTCTTCCCATTTCTTAATTGCATTGTTTATTTTTTGGTATTGAGTTGTCTTTTTTTCCTTTCTTTTTATAATTTTTATCTTATTTTATTTAAATTTAATTAATCAACATATAATGCATCATTAGTTTCAGATGTAGAGTTCATGTGTAAGTCTTTCAGTGGACAAATGGATAAGGACAATGTAGTATACATATGATGAAACATTATGCAGCCATAAAAAGGGATGAAATTGTGCCATTTGTGACAACATGGATAGACCTAGAGAGTATTATGCTAAGTGAAATAGCTCAGACTGAGAAAGATAAATACCATACAATTTCACTCATAAGTGGAATCTAAAAAAACAAATGCATAAACAAACAAACAAACAAAAAAAACCCAGCATTAAACCTATAAATATAGAGAACCAACTGATGCTTGCAAGAGGGGAGGAGGCTTGAAAGAATAGGCAAAATGAAAGGAGAGTGGGATGAGAGATACACACTTCCAGTTATGTAATGAATAAATCATGGAAATAAAGGCACAGTATAAAAAATATAGTCAATAATACTGTAATAGCATGATTCAGTGACAGATAGTAGCCAAAGTTGTGACCATATCATAATGTATAAACTTTTTCAATTAATATTTTGTACACCTGAAGCTATGTAATGTTGTGTGTCAACTATACTAAAAAAAAAAAAGGAAAAAAAAAGCATACCTGAGAGTAAGCCCTCCTACATACATACTTAAGCAGTGTTCTATATAATTTCAGAAAATATCTCATTGACTTTAATAATAAAATTCCCCTCTAAACAGCTGGAAAAAAAGGTTAAAAAGTGAAGTTCATTATATAAAAAATGTTTAGCAAAAGGAATGTCTGAGAAAATTTTCTTAAAAATACTTTTAAAAATCGTCCAACTGTTATCTAAAAAAGGGATATGACAGTAGTTGTACTAATGAAATAAGTATGGGCTAAAAAGATAATTAGGGTAGTCAAAAAGTAATCAAGAATCCTGGAGGTAAAAAAATATATATATAATTGCTAAATAATTAAATCATTGGAAAAAAGACAGAAGAACATGGATCTCAAAAAAGTAATTTCTCTTTTATGTTTTCAAAATGTTTCCATAGTTCTGTCTTAACTTCTTTCTATCCTTCTTGACTATTCTATAGATTGTTTTATTTTTACAATTATGTCTACAATATTGAATATCTTTAAAACCAGTTCCCCTAAGCCACAAATATTCTTTTATCTTCTTTATATTTATTGCTAATTTTAAATTTCTAAGTCTAAAACAATGACTTATTCTTTGAACTATTTTTTATGATACCCATAAGTATGTCTCTTCTTGCTCTGGTGTAATGTTCTCTTTTTTTAAAGACTTATTTATTTATTTTAGAGCCAGAGTGAGAGAGAGGTAATGGGGGAAAGGGGCAAAGAGAAAATTCTCAAGAAAACTCACTCCTCACCATTTGGCTTGGGGGGGGGGGGGGGGTCCACGCCCACCAGATCACAGGAGCTGGAGATCATAACCTTAGCCAAAATCAAGAGTTGACCGCTTAATTGACTGAGCCCCCCAGACCCCCAACTAATGTAATATTCTTGAAACACAATGATTACTTATATCCTACAGCATAAGTGCCCCACAGTTTGAATAAGTTTTACAAAATGGTACAGAGAAGCCCCAGTATTTTGTTTTTTGTTTCTTGATAGTAGAACTGTAGAATGCTAGTGCTATATTTTTGTAACTTGAAACAAAAATTTTGAGGGTATGCCAATAATCACTATGTAGAAAGTACATTGTTATTCTTTTATCCAAAACAGTATCAGTTGAATGGCACCAAAGTGCCAGGCAGGTAAAGTATATATTTATTAGTTGAATTCAATTCATTATCTATGATTATAGAATTTATTATTTTAGTATTATTATTTCCTTTTTAAATTTATCATTAATATTTCATTCCTTAATAATTTTCGAATCCTGAAAATCTATTATAAATCAAGTTTGAGGGGGCATCTGGGTGGCTCAGGTCATGATCCGGGTCCTGGGATCGAGTCTTACATTCGGCTCCCCGCAGGGAGCCTACTTCTCCCTCTGCCTGTGTTTCTGCCTCTCTCTGTGTGTCTCTCATGAATAAATAAAGTCTTTAAAAATAAATCAATAGATCAAGTTTGATCATTTTTAAATATCTTCAAAAATATTTTTAATGATTAATATTTTGTTCAATCTAGTTTTTAAGCAAAAGGCAGCTTGTAAGTTTTCATTGGTTATAATCAGTGAAAAGTGAGTTTTAAAAAGATTTGGAAAAAATAGCAATTTAGAGAAATATAATAGATTTTGTATACTTATTATGAAAACTTAACTTTAAAGGTATGTAAGAATAAGTGGACACCCATAATTCTTTAAATTATCAATAATACTTATAATACAAAAATTCAAACAACTGGACATTACTATTTAATGATAGTTGAGTGGAATTATCCTGTATCAGGGTTTATAATGAATAAATCAAGTGTCTCATTTTCAGTCTGTTTTTCTCTCTGCTTCTAATTTATTGGGGGGGGGGAAGATTTTTTTAAATTACTTAACTGAGAGGAGCTATTTAATGTGAAAAATGAGGAGACTGTCCTAGATTACTGATAAATTTATTTATATCTTTACCAATTAATTAATATATTTTATGCTCCTAGTTTTAAAATTAACATTAGCACTTGTAACATGAGTTTCAGTATAATATACGCATTCTTTCATTTAAGTAACATTTTCTATGTCTTTGTAACTGCCAGATACTTTTATAAGTAACCGTTAACTGGATATTTACATCCATTTCAATCATTACCTGGAGTTTTACAAATAAATAAATGATTCTCCAAATATTTCACAATTGTCAAAGATAAAACCCAGTATTCTGACTACAAATCTATGCAATATGTAAATGGTAGATGCTTCACTTTTTAAAGGTTGTGCATAATGCAAACATTTTAACTTTATATTCAATAATGGTAAAACAATAAAATTGGATTTTAATATTAAAATAGCTGACTTGATTTTTATATATGAAATTAATAATTTATATGCTCAAAATGCCTAATTTGGTTGACTAGAAAAGGTCAATGACCAACTAAGTTTTCACATTTTCTCGGTTATTACCAAAACTTATTTTCTCTGGACTTAGAGCTCATTAAAGATGCATAGTCTAAAGTTCTGGCATTCAATATTTATTCTCTGATCTAGCAAACTAGTTTATAGTGTGCTTTTTACTTTTTCTTTTTTGAAGCAGATGAAAAAGAATTCTTGGTCTTTAAAGAACATCAGAGAGCTTTTTCAAACAAACACTAATATAATCATCAATAATTAAGCTGTATAGTGAAATCTCATGTATTTAAAATTCTGAGACCAAATTTGACTTAAGAATTAAAAGGGACTCTCACGGTCCTCTTATAATTAGTGCAGAGATGATACTCATTATTTCTACTAAATCTGAACCAAATACTGACATCTCAGAAAACTTGTCACATATTTTGCATGTTATATAAATCGTCATTATAATTAACTCTTTTATTTAACCAATCTAATCAAGTATTTACTGTGTACTACACACCTTGCTGAACACCAGATCTACCATACATAGGAATAAAAGAGACATAGTCCCTTCAAGAAGTTTATATTCTAGTAAAAAAATCCATAGATTAATGAAATAATCATAAAAAATAAACAATTAATGAAATAATCATAAAAAAATAAAGAAACAATATGGTATGAATTGAATGTGCATGGCATTACATCAGAACAAAAATTTAAAAGCAACAAAATGCTCTTATGAATCTTGATTTACATGTTAGAAAATGAAAAATAATCTATCAGTTTTTATTCTTAAAACGTATACTTTTGCACATATTTCATATACAAGTTTAAGAGGTCACAGAAATATTACTACATTTATTATCTCAGTATGAATTCAATATTTATCCTGCTTTCAAAAAAGTTATCTCTAACTGGAATTTCAAATACTGGTTTTCAAAATATTATTTAAAAAATATTTACCTTTTTCTCTCAGTAAACTGTAGTATTCTGCATCACGACAAACAAAACTTATGCCTAATTGATCTTTAATGAGGTAATGCTTAAGTCTACCTTACTTCACTAATAATACAGTATTGGCATGTCAGTGGAACAAACTATATTATCTCTGTTAAAAGAAAATACTTTCCTTTGTGTACGAGGAAGAGAAATAGACTCTATGGGAGCAGACATCACTTCAAACTCTGCCTCTGACAGTTACTAGATGTATGAGACTGGGAAAGTTCACAAATAGTTCCTCCACTGGTAGTAATCATTAAATAAATGGTGGCAACCATCATCATCATTATCATAATTAATGATATTAATAGTAAGCAGTGTTTGCTTCCCTAATGTCTATGTCAAAATGCAGAGTTGATAAGAATGGACACTTAGTTCACATTCTTTTCTAAAGCAGTGCTGATGGGTGTATCTTAGGCAATACACATTTTAGTTAATATTTAACAATTAAATCTACTTTTTAAAGTGTGTAGTCGTACAGTATTTATGATCTACATCAGTCTACTCTTGACTGTAAATGTAAATTAAAGTAAATGAAATGGTATATAATGCAAATGTTAAAACCATGAATAAAAAAGGAAACATGTAGGGAAATTATAAATCACTGGATTCTGAGTCTTACCGGAGGAGGGCACACATTTGACTCTAATCTTCATAGTAATGGAAAGGAAAATTTGTTTATTTTATTTCAATATATGCTTTATTTTTTAAAGCTTTTATCCAAAAAATTCCTAGCATAAATCCAACAGAAAACTTCAGAGAACTATTTTTCTCAATATTCCTCAACAAATAGCTATAGTATACCTCAGAGCTAAATTAGTAAAACGATTTTTATAGTCAACATATTATGATTCAATAATAAACATCTCTCTGTTAACTTGACAATTTCTAAATATAAGTTTAATTCTATATTTTAAGGTACTTGTTATTAATTAATAAAATAATATGTATTAAACAAGTAGCAGTTGAGGATATTCCAAGTGTCAAACATTGTACTCCATACTGCAGACACAAATAAATAAAAGATTTAGCACACCTTTTCAAGATACTAACTGTCAAGTGAAAAGAGAGTCAGATAAGAAAATGAATACAGTACAATATAGTGACTGCAATATTAGAATTAGGAAAAAAATTGGTAGCATAATTAGAAGACATCTAAGATAAACTGAAGGTAATTGTCTAAAATAAATTCTCAGGTCAATAAATTATTTAAAAAATAGAATATTGTTGAGAATTGCATAGATGGGTGCCCCTGAGTGACTCAGTTGGTTAAGCATCTGCCTTCAGCTCAGGTCATATCCCAGGTCCTGGGATCAAGCCCCACATCTGGCTGCCTGCTCAGCAGGGAATGTGCTTGTCCCTCTTCCCTACCCCTTCCCCTGCTTGTGCTCTCTCATTCTCTCTGTCAAATAAATAAATAAAGTCTTAGAAACAAAATAATTACATAGATGATCCATAAATTGCACTACTAGGTATTTACCCAAAGGATATAAAAAAAATGATTTGAAAGGATGCATGCACCCCAATGTTTATAGTAACATTATGAACAATAGTCAAATTATGGAAAGAGCCCAAATGTTGATCAACTGATGAATGGATAAAGAAGTTGTGTTATAAATATACAATGGAATATTATCCAGCCATACAAAATAATGAAATCTGGGATCCCTGGGTGGCGCACCGGTTTAGCGCCTGCCTTTGGCCCAGGGCGCGATCCTGGAGACTCCGGATCGAATCCCACGTCGGGCTTCCGGTGCATGGAGCCTGCTTCTCCCTCTGCCTGTGTCTCTGCCTCTCTCTCTCTCTCTCACTATCATAAATAAATTAAAAAAAAATAAAAAAATTTAAAAAAAGTAATGAAATCTTGCCATTTGCAACAACATGGATAGAACTTGAGACTGTTATGCTAAATGAAATAAGTCAGAGAAAGACAAATACCAAATGATTTTACTCATATGTGGAATTTAAGAAACAAAGCAGATGAACATAGGGGAGGAAAGGAGGCAAGCCAGGAAACAGACTCTTAACTATAGAGAACAAACTGAGGCTTACTGGAGGGGAGGTGGATGGGGGGATAGGTTAAATAGGTGATGGGTATTAAGAAGGGTACTTGTGATAAGCAGTGGGTGTTGTATGTAAGTGATGAATAACCAAATTCTACACCTGAAACTAACATTACACTGTATATTAACTAACTGGAATTTAAATAAAAACTTCAAACAACAACAAAAAACAGAATACCTAATAACTTTGCAAATGTAAAAAAATAATGAATTGCATAGAACAGTGAAATATATGGCAAGCCCTTTGCATGAAAAGGAAAATATAATTTACACAAACGATATCCTAAGTAGCAGAAAGAAATAAGGCCCATTTCCTCTTCTAGCCATGAGTGGAGTAATAGAGGTAAAATGTAATTGCCCATTATAAACAACTAGAAACTGGATAGTACATATGAAACAAGGGTCTTCAGACACTGTAAAACAGGCTATCCACAAGAATGACCCCTTTGATTAGTCCATCATACTACATAGAGTCTTTAGACTTTAGCATAAGGTGTGAGAGAGTAATCCAGCCATGGCATTATCCATGAGTTGAGAAGACAGAATTGAAAATTAAGGGAGGCTAAGAAGGCTAGAATTAACCAGGCACAGTACCGAAGAGAAGAGAGCTGCACGAGACCTCCAGAGATCTCTACAGGACTGTCTTCAAGCCTTCAGGTTGTATTAATCATTAGAACATTGTGAAGTTGGGAAAGAGCCATCAGAAAACAGCAGTCCCAGCAAAGATCCGATGAGGCTGGAAAGCAGATTGTTCAAGAAATATGTACAGAGCAAAGACCTTAGTTCTCCCATGACTGAGAAGGCCTAAAAAAGATAGATCAAGTGAAGGAGGATGAGCCTGCAAAAATGACCAAGAAGTAGCATCCAAAGAGAGGGGTAAATTGGTGAGCAAGTGCCAAGACCTTCCCTTAGACAAATCCAATAGTTTTAAAAATAGCTTCTAATGTTTTTTTCAAGTTTCTAAGCATTTGAACACAATATCAATCACTAATAAGAGACACTCCCTACATCAGTGCAAAAGTTAGCCATTGGCATAGGAATAACAAAATGATTTCCTCAGGATAGTCAATTCAATCCAGTTCAGAAACTCTTTGTTGGATGCTGATTCAATTTACTCAGTGGGGTGCTGTGGAGGAATAAAGGCATGAAATAGAAAGTTTGCAGGGGAATAAATCACATGTGAAAATGAATATTATAGAAGACCACAGAGAGACATAGTTACTTCTAAAAAAATATGAGGATTAATTCCATCGGGGGTCAGAAAGTGAGAGACAGTAAGGGTGGCTCTTTGGAGAAATGGAGTTTTGCCAAGCCTTGAAACAAAAATAAGACTTCAGCAAAATTTGAGGATGAAAGCCATTTTAAATTCAGAAAACAGCTATGACGTCAAGGACAATAACTCTGGCATGAGAAGAAAAGCCTTTCTTCTGAGCATATACAGACAACTATTGATATATTTGAAGAGAAAGTAAAAGTTTTTGGGAAATGTGAGGAGAAATCACAAAGTAGATCCAGAATAGAAACAGATGAAGAGATCAGTGCTGAAAGATGACTGAATAAAAACAAAAGAAGTACAGCACAGACCACAAATAGACACTGTATCATTTATGAAATGGAGTTCTTTTTTATTGTCTAAATTAAAGTACTTATATTTTGTTTTAAATTACAATCATTTCTATAAAACCTCACCTAGTTGTGTATATTTTATTATAGGAAAAAATGATTTCAAAGTGCCATGCATCATACTAGTTCCAGAAGATCATTTAAATACAGTGTCACACAATATTTATTAATTTATACCATGAGCATTATTAATTATTTAAAAGATTATTTGTCTAAAAATGCAATATACACATGCATAAGACATTATATTTGGGTCTTATGTTGTTAACCACAATGAGGGTTTGTATTGAAAGTAATAACTTTCACATAATAATTTAGCACTATTTCTGAAATTGATATCAAAGATGTAAAGTATGAGAACATTTATGGATTAAAAATGATGTGACTGGCTTGAGTTATTTACTTAATTGAGATTAAAGAAATAAATAAAAATTTTACTTCATTGTTCAGTGTAGTATTTTATGTACTTATTACAAAAGAGTTCCGACTGACTTGATATTATTTTTAAGCTGAAAAATAAAAGATCATGTAAAGACCGTTTTTCAGTGCAAATGCACACACATTATGTGGCATTCCTTGGGTATCCAGCTCAATATACTCAGTTGCTATAGAAACCATTTCTAAGGAAACAGAAGAAAGAAGTATGGGTATTTCAATTGCTGGCTGTGTTCCTGAAAGAAATGAATAGTAAACAAATAGTAGTACTTCTCTTTAACATAGGTACTTATCAATTACAGTTTAAGACAAATGAACTAAGGAATAAATACTATGAGTTTCATACTGGAAGTTACTTGTATAAATAGATGAAATTATTTTTAACGTCACATTTCATCTAATTAAAAATACTTACAAAGAATAGCTAACCACATATTGAGATGCACTGGAAAAATGACCATTTGATTTTTGTCACATTTCTAAAACTTGAGTCAGTGTGAAAGCTCCAATTTGAAACAGGTTAAAATACAATAATTTTATAATGTAGAAAATGGCCCATAAAAAGTTTACTTTTTTTTTTCAAGTTTTTAAGTTCCAGGTAGTTGACATACAGTGTGATATTAGTTCTGGTGTAGAATTTAGGTATTTATCACTTACATACAACACCCAGTGCTCATAGAGTTTATAATCAGAGAAAATCTTATTCAGTTTTTCACTTTGTCACAAGAAGCTGAAGTTAGTGGGTTGTGCATAAAAAGTAAGTTGCACATAATCTCAGAGTAATTTAAGGGAAACTGGAATAGAACTCAAGTTTCCAAACCTAAATCCAATTTCTTGTAGCACAAAGTTTATCACAAAAACATGCATTTTCGGGTACAAAAAATGAATCAAATTTATATTGAATATATACTTCTGTGCTCAATACTAAGGACACAAAAATGAGACACAAGTCTTGTAAACAGCTCATTTTCTTGTGTGTACTGAAGGCAAATAACAATTACACATAATTATAAGCATACATCTGTAAGAGAAGAAGGGGCATTGTAAAGATTCTGTACCAAAGGTCTTGCCATCACAGAGCGACTATTACATTGGCTTGTTTTAGGTTACCACAGGACCTTGAACAATTACTGTGAAGATAAACTGAGAAGTTAAAATCATTGTGTTTAGCTTACTCCTGCCACACAGAAAATCCTTAATATACATTAGGTACTAGTTTTGCAGGAAAATGGCTAAAAGTGTTTTTAAATAACATATAACCTTTGTGTATGGTGCAAGAGAGTGGTCTAGTTTCATTCTTCTGCTTGTGAATGTCCAATTTTCCCAGCACCATTTATTGAAGAGACTGTCTTTTTTCCAGTGGAGAGTCTTTCCTCCTTTGTCAAATATTAGCTGACCATAAAGTTGAAGGTTCACTTCTGGATTCTCTATTCTGTTCCTTAGAGGCTAGATCTCATGACCCTTGAGATCATGACCTGAGCCAAAACCAAGAGTCAGACACTTAACCTACTGAGCCACCCACATACCCCTAATTCTCAAATTTGAACTGAATTTATAATTTATGCCAATTTCTCTGTACTTGCCTCAAGTTAAATGTGACCAGGTCTAAAGCAGATATTCACTTGTGAAGATTAGTAGGACCTGAATAGAATACTTTCATTTTTTCCCCTTGTTTTTAGAATTACATTATTTTTTCTGAACAAGAAGTATGCTAAGTAACAATATTTGAAAAGCATAAATGTTCTTTCTTGAAAGCATAACAATATTTTAATAGGTAGCAAATAGAATAGATGGCATAAGAACTAAGACTTTGGCTTAAAATGACATTTCCAAAGGTAAAGTAGATAGACTGGAATACTTATCCTTCTTATGGGAACCAATTATTTTTTTTCCCCTAGGACTCTCATGCCTCTTCAATCTCCTTACCTAAATTTGTTTCATACCAAGGCAAGTAGATATCAAAAATGCTAAGGAGCTTAAATCTGTTTCAAATGCCAACATTTTCAAAAATATATTTTCAAAATATCTTTGAGAAAATTTGCTTTGAGTTGAATTCAAATTAATCATGTAGGAAGAGGGCAGGTTTCAAAGTGAGGAGACTAGGGACTTAAATTTACTAGTTAAATCTAGATCCCCCTTTCTAGAAAATCTGTAAGTGCTAAGATATAAATTCCCCCAAGAAATAACTCCAAGTTAGCTTTGAAAGGTAATAGACACTTTAGTACAAACAAAATATTTCAAAGCACCATCAAGTCATGGGTCTTAGCATGGTTGATGTATTACTAGCCATTAAGCATTTTTTTTTGAAAAAAAATTGATAATACTAAATAGAAAGTTTTGAATAGAAATCATATATAAAAGGATAAAGGTGTCAAATAGCCCTCTCTGTGAGAAAGATTCAGGTTAAAAAAAAAAAAGAAGAATCTCTCAAACAAGTTCAAATCCCAATAAATGTGGTTTTACTTACACATTTATTAAAAGCAAATTGATCTTATTAAAATTTGGACACATAGAGCACATGAAATTACTCTCAGCCACATCCCCAATTACATATAACTTAAAAAGAAAAAAAAATTCCTCTAAAACATGTACTATGTTTAAACATTAGTTCTGTCCTAGAGAAGTCACTTATATTAAAGTATAATTTTATGTTTTATTTTTATCCTTACTATTAGTGGTTCTTTTCAAAGTCTAGGTACACAAATATTTAAAATTTTAAAAGTTGGAATCCTGATATTACCTCTATGGTAAAATAAATAAAATAATATTAATACGAATTTAATTTTTTGCTTTTGATTTAGTGATTTCTGGCTTGTCATTAATATGACATCTCTCCATATTTTTTTTGAAAGGCACTAAATGGAAAAAAATGGATTGACATTGATTTCTATCACTAGGAAATACAATCAGAACCAAATTAATAAACTAGAAATACAGTTATCTGACTTTCTTAGAGAAATTATAATTTATAGAAATATTCCTATTTTTTACAGTACTGAATTTATATCTATATAAATCTGCAACAAATATATAATTTATATATTTATATATAAATCTGCAGCAAATATATAATTTATATATATTAATATATAATTTATATTGTAAATTTATATTATAAATTATATATTAATATAAATAAATCTGTAACAAATATTTTGGTGATGAATAAGAAGTGGGGATGATTTAGAAATAATTTGTTTTCTTATTTCTGTTTTTTCATAGGGGATAAGAATAGCTGATTAATGAATTGTCACTACAAAGGTTGTAATTGCTTCCTCATTTAATGGCTGTTACTTCTAATACTGCCTTTTCTACTTAATGTAGGAACTTATTTTGCCTATATTCTTTTCATTTGGAAAGTACTTTTGGATGCTCAAAAAATTAACATAGTATTTTTGTGAAAATTTCATTTTTGGGTCACATACTTTCTCAACTATTATTTACTTAGTTTCCCTTGTTTTAATCATTAGTAGTGTCTACCACAGTCTCTGTCTTGAAATATGGTCAACTCAGAAAGAAACACTCCAATCTTCTGTGTTTGTATTAGACACCTAATCTTCCTTGCTGAGACTATATGACACAAGCAGGGTTGAGAAGCATAGCAACTCTAGGGATTATCAGGAGATATACATAAATTCTCTTTCTTTACCATGCCAACTGTGGACAGATTTTCTTCACTATCTATTTTTTTTGCCTCTGAATTTGAACAAATATTTTAACAGAGAATTTGTTTTATACTTTTATTGATTTTCTGTTAAGATAATGACAGCTATGGTTTGTCTAGGCTCACTATCTTCAGATCCTTTGTTAAGCACAGCATGAAACATAGCATGGTCTAGTTTAATCTTTATAAGAGCTCTATGCAGTGGTTATGATTATCATTCCCATTTTAAAGGAAGTAAGGTAAGGCAGGGAGTAGTTAAGTATTCCTAAAATCACACTAGGTAGATTTGGAATTAGCATGACTACAGAGCCTAAATCTGAAACCCCCCACACTG
Source organism: Canis lupus familiaris (assembly GCF_011100685.1). NCBI lineage: Eukaryota > Metazoa > Chordata > Mammalia > Carnivora > Canidae > Canis > Canis lupus. Next base: position 28,109,167 of record NC_049233.1, read on the forward strand.
TGGTAAGGACACTATAGAAAGCAGTATTCTAATTTCTATGGGGCATTAATTTAAAAAGTACAAATCCTTTACATGCATGTTTTAGTTTCTACTTTGATTTTGTGAAATCAAAACTGACATTATTTATCTCTTGTGCTTTTAATAATTAAATGAGCATAAAATTGGGGGGCTTTTCTCTAGCCTGTTTGTGAAAAATATGTAAGTTATGTATCGGCCCTATTGTTCTTTTAAAATTAAGGCTTTTTCTTTCTTTTCTTTTCTTTTCTTTTCTTTTCTTTTCTTTTCTTTTCTTTTTTTTCTTTTCTTTTCTTTCCTTTTCTTTTCTTTCCTTTTCTTTTCTTTCCTTTTCTTTTTTTTTCTCTTCTTTCCTTTTCTTTTCTTTTTTAATTAAGGCTTTCCAAGTAGAAACCATGATAGTTATATACCTTCAGGTGTAAATATTAAATGTTCTAAAAGAACAAAATTTCACTCTTATTGATTTCAGCTGTCCAAATGATAAAATACAACTTTACTTTATTCCCTTCCATTATAGAATGCTCATCGGATTGCTGTAAGAAGTGACAGTAGCACTGGTATCAAAAGAAGAAATGAAAAAACACAAGAGGAAATAAAAAATTATCCAGAAGCCTAAGCAAAATGGTAAGCTACTTAGAGTAACTTGACTCAAAATAAAGACATAGATTGAAAATCAAGTAGAAAAATAAAGCATGTTATAATCTTAAATCAAGAGTTGCACCTGATTATCTGAAGTTCCCAAATTATATATAGAATTTTGCCCGTTTGCAAATCTGGATTGAATCATATCTGGTTTTTTTAGTCATAAATTGCCCTTAGAAAGCAAAAATCATGGTAAGTTTAGAGCAAAGGGAAGAATCCATAAGTAAGCAGAGAGAGACCATAGGAATATGGGAATTAATGTGGTTTCTACACTTCAAAGTTGTGATGTTGTGATTCAAAGTTGAGAATATAGTGGTTAGACATTATGTACTATCAAGTTGTGAATGCAGGACAGTAAGTCAGAATCTGAGGAAGAAAGAGAGATTCCTATATGAAATTTAGGGACCCCAGAGAAGTTGGTAAGAACTGTTTCGGAGCATCAGCTATTGAATCTTCTGTAACTGACACATATTTAGAAGTACACAGGAATTAAATAGACCTAGGGAAGGATTAGAAATCCTAGCTGAACTGTAGCTACAGATTTAAAATCAAGAGACACACAAGACTGTGGCTACATCTAGAAATCAAACATCAGAGTAGGATAAATTTGTCAACAGTAAGTGAATAAGTCAAAGGCAGAGTATATAACGATAAAATTCAGGACAAGTATTAAGTTTAGATTCCAAATATCCAAAGTTTAAAGACCAGACAGGTATTAAATGTGTTTGGGGAAGTAATCTAGAAACGAAATAGAGTGTGTGAAGTTGGATTAAACAAACAAATGTTTAGGGAGAGATTAACATTTAGGTGGCATTGTGACAAGAATTTATATATACTTATTTATATAACCCTCAAAATTACTCCACAAATTAGTGGTATCCTCATTTTACAGATACACAACAGAGGCTAAAGCAGGTAACTAAAGCTAAAGAGATAGTAAGTCACAGAATGGGAATTCGAGGATTTGTCCATCTTCCACCAATCTTCTTCCATATTACAAGATGATGAAATTGTATAACTCAAGATTTTTAAAGATCTAGGTAAAGACTCTTGAAGATGTATAAAGACTCTGAACCAACTTTTGGCTTTAGAGTGGTAGAGTGTCCTTACAGGAAAATGGTGAGACAAATAAGGGAATGCCATGTGACAACAGAGGCAGAAATTGGAATGATGTCATTGCAAGCCAAGGAACACTAAGGTTGACAGCCACCACTGGAAGCTGGAGAGAAGCAAGGAAGAATTTACTCTGTGGTTTCAGAAAGAGCACACCCTGCCAACACCTTGTTTAGATTTGTAGATTTCAGAACTGTGACCCATTCCTGTTGTTTTAAAGCACCCAATTTGTGCTGCAGTGTTGTTGCAGCCCTAAAAAACTAATGCACTGTTCATCAAAAAATAGTCATATTCCCAGCATTTGTGTCAAAATTACAAAATTTCAGAGTCAAAGTTATCAAATCTCATGTCTTTCGCGTCTGTCTTCTTCTCTTTCAGTATTTTCTAATTCTACCATCTACTCCCTCAATAGTTCATATTTTATCATTAGGTATTTCCACTCTATATTGACTTCTTGTTATATATAAACACACAAGCGCATCCCCAAGAATACACACATGCAAACACATATACACAGACATTTATATGTGTTATAATATCACATGGTCCAGGTACAGATAACTTGACTTATTAAATTAATAAGTTAGTATAGAGTTCCTTCATTCAACATGAAGTCACAAATAAATTTCCAGGAATAAGCATAAACACAAAACACTAAACATATATTTCATGCTGAAAGTAACTTGTTAATTCATGGCAGATGCAGAAGTCATATGGTCTTTCTGTGCCTTAGGGCCATAATCAGGACTAAGTCATTATAAACTTATCAGACTTTTGAATTGTAATAGAATTGCTATAGACACAGCTTTATGGTTGATAAAATTTCAGATAAACCTATTTGTAGCATGTTTGGAAAAATTGGTTTACATAATTTCCCCTTGTCTTCAGAGGGTGCTTAAGATACTCTTTGCTGCTTAATAAAACTGATTACAAAAATAAATAAAACTAATCCAATACTTTAGCAAATCCTGTGACCTTTAATATATATCCTGAATCTGAGCATTTCCCAAGTTACTGCTGACACTTGGACTGAGCTATGGCCATTTCTCAACTGGACTAGGGCATTAGCCTTCTAACTGGTCTTCCTGCCTGTATGCCTGCCTTATCCCCACCCACTAATCAATTCTCCACAGTGCAGCCAGAATGATCACTGAGATCATGTCACTTGTCTGTCTAAACCTCTGGAATAAGTTTCTGTTTCACTCAGAAGATAAGTCTTTAAATTGCCCCCAATTCTTGGAATCTGATTTTGTACTTTCTGTCCTGTCCTCTATCTGATTTCATTCTCTAAAGCCTCCCTCTGGTTTACCTGCTTCACCACACTGGCTTCCCTGATGTTTATAGAAAATGTCAAACACACACCTACCTTAACACAGCATTGACTATTTGTTCTTTGTGGGATATTTTTTCTCCTTCTACTACACAGCTCTCATCTTCTCCAAGTTGGCTTCCTCAGCAAAGGCAAATGTGACCATACTGTTGTTTCCCACCCACCAACTCAGAACCTGTGATATCCTCCCCTGCAAATCTGCTCTATTTTCTTTTAAGCATACAGTCTATACATATAGATATACATTTACAGACTCTCTTTATATATTAGAACTATATTATGTACACTTTATTACACACAGCATGTCATACAGAAACACAGGATCTTTATGCTTAGTGTTTACTGTCTTTCATTACTAGAATTTAAGCTCTAGGAGGGCAGGAAACATGTTATTTTTTGTAGTGTATTAGTCATACCATAAATAGAGTCCTCAATAAAATGTGTTGCTGAGTGAAATATGGTTATTAGGGAAGGACATATGTTATGCTAATCACTGTTAACTTAGATAATAACACTGTCAAGGGGTTTGAATAATATCTTAATTATTGACATAAAATAACATCTCAAAATATTGTTGATTGATGTTCATAAATGTGACAATTTGTCATACTGCACCATGTTTCAAGTATAAATAGATTTGAGAGGCAACAGAAATATATTTTTAAACTCCTATGTATAAGTGGCTGACAATAGTGAATAAAACTGAGAAAAACTATGTGGAGAGAGAAGTAATTCTCCTCATTGGCAGAATTTGATACACTGGCCTGACCAATGGGCAAAGAGGGCCATAGGCACCAATTTTAAAATCTCACCCCCTTGCCTTCCTCAATTCTTCCCTGGCCTCCCTGGAGTAAGGGATGCCACTCACCAGAAGGCTCAGCTGAGATCTGTCCAAACGTGGGACATGGAGCCAGTGAAGACAAAGGACATGAAGAATAAGCAGAACCTATTCCCTTCATTGAACAATACATTGTCCTTAAAATTCATCATATCTAGGGAACCCCGGGTGGCTCAGCGGTTTAGCACCGCCCTCAGCCCAGGGCGTGATCCTGGAGACTTGGGATCGACTGCCACATCAGGCTCCCTGCATGGAGCCTGCTCCTTCTGCCTGTGTCTCTGCCTCCCTGTCTCTCTCTGTGTGTGTCTCTCATGAATAAATAAATAAATAAAATCTTTTAAAAAAATAATCATATATAGATCTTGCAAACTCAAACTTCAATCCCAACTCAAGCACTTATTAGCTGAGGGATCTGAGCCAAGATAGTCTCTTCCTGCAAAGTTGTGCAGGGACTAGATCTTCAACCCCAGGGCACTGTTAGTTACTAATTGCTATTTTTTTTTAATTTTGATTTATTTATGATAGTCACAGAGAGAGAGAGAGAGAGAGAGAGGCAGAGACACAGGCAGAGGGAGAAGCAGGCTCCATGCACCGGGACCCCGATGTGGGATTCGATCCCGGGTCTCCAGGATCGTGCCCTGGGCCAAAGGCAGGCGCTAAACCGCTGCGCCACCCAGGGATCCCCTACTAATTGCTATTTAATAAACTGCAGCTACTACTATTATAATTATCCTTAAAACAAAGAATTTTGTCTTTGCCTTCATTTCCCTAATATCCAGAAATGCCCACTGAATATCTGTGTTGTTTCTTGCCCAAATCATTTCCTTCGTGTGACTGTCCCCTTTAAGCCTTACTATAACACTGGCTCAGATAACAGGACTGGATTATTTAAGCTGCCTACATCCTCTGCTTAGAGCATCAAATGCCAATCCTCACTCATCTATCCTCTTGCTGCAGAAGTGTGATATTTTGCCTTGAATGTCAGCTGTGCTGGATCCTTCCTCAAGAATGGTCAGTTAGAGATCCCTGGGGGGCTCAGCGGTTCAGCGCCTGCCTTGGCCCAGGGCCGATCCTGGAGTCCTGGGATCGAGTCCCGTGTCAGGCTCCCGGCATGGAGCCTGCTTCTCCCTCTACCTGTGTCTCTGCCTCTCTCTCTCTCTCTCTCTCTCTCTCTCTCTCTCTCTCTCTCTCTATGTTTATCATGAATAAATAAATAAATAAATCTTAAAAAAAAAAAGAAAGAAAAAATAATGGTCAGTTGTGGGCAGCCTGGGTGGCTCAGCGGTTTAGCGCCGCCTTAAGCCCAGGGAGTGATCCTGGAGACCCTGGATCGAGTCCCACTGTCTGGCTCCCTGCATGGAGCCTGCTTCTCCCTCTGCCTGTGTCTCTGCCTGTCTCTCTGTGTCTCTCATAAATAAATAAATAAAATCGTAAAAAAAAAAAAAAAAAAGAATGGTCAGTTCTCTAACTGAATCCTGTTCCCTGGGCATCTAGAATCCAGCTCCGTGCTGGCTGGTAACTCAGAAATAAACCATGATCTCCCCATCTTTATATGTCTCACTAGCTGCCTAGACTCTTCTAGTATCGAGTCACTTGCCTACACAAAGCCATCTCGAACCATGATTAAATAGGTAATTCCTTGAGATTCCATGTATTGAAGTGGTCCAGCTTCTTCTTGAGGGGCCAGACACTTCAGCCATGTTATTTTTTCAGTTCTAAGGTACTTTCTCCCACCCTCCAGCTTCTACATATCCACAGCTTATGCTTCTTCAGTCATAGCAGCCTTCATAGCTAAGCCTCCCTAACTTATAATAAACTGATGACAATTTTTGTGACTAATTTTAAAATAGTCTTCCCTGGGATCCCTCCAATTATGGCAAAGCTTTGGATAAGGCATTGTATCTATTAACACATGACTCTTGTATTGAAAGAGCATAAATACACTGAGGGAAGCTAACAGAACAAATGACCAAAATTATGGTGATGCTGAATTATGTATAATGACCTATTGGAGCAAAAATAAAGGGAAAAAATAAAATTTTAAGTGTTTTTATAAACATCTTCCAATAGGAGGTTGCATTTAATTTGAGCCTCGGGAAAGGAATTTGACAAAGTGGGCGATAGAGGGCATTTAGGAAGAAGGACAATGAATGCCAAAGTGCAGCGCTGGGCAACTGTGCAACAGTATTGGAGAGTGGTTAGTCATAAAATAGGGTAGGGATAAATAGTAGAGAATGACTTCAGATGACACAATTGAGATCGAATACTATAGTTGGAATGCTTAGGATTTGAAACCTCTCCTGATAGGAAATGAAGATTCATTGTGACTTTCTAAGCAGAAGAATGCAAATCATATAAGGAAAACAACTCTGAAAGTAATGTGGAGGAGGGATCAGAGAGGATAGAGACTAGAAATAGGTCACTTATCTTAGAGAGTACTGCATTAGTCCACAAGAGAGAAGGAGAGTTTAAACTGGAGTAATAATAGTGAACTAAGAGGCTGGGTGAGAGGACTCTGTAGATAAAATTCATAGTCCTTTTGATAAAATAAAGTTTATGCTGAAGCTTGGAAATCTAGCTGGATATAAATTTCATGTTTAAGAAATGATTCAGTGGAGAAGAAAGTATGGGTAGGGAGAGAGATGGAGGTTGTGATACTGGAGAGTTAAAGATTTTATCTTAAGTTTTGAGGGACTGCTAACAAAAATGTTAGTCTAAAGATAGAAGCAAGTTTATATATCTGCGTATATTTGAAGCCATGAATATAGGTGATATATCTCCAATGACAAATTGTGGAATAAAGAAATAAGAATTGAAAAAAAGAACAGTGAAGAGTATGGAAAGAAAGGAAGGGGGAGTCTAAGAATGAACCCCAAGGGGGGATCCCTGGGTGGCCCAACAGTTTGGTGCCTGCCTTTGGTCCAGGGCACGATCCTGGAATCCCAGGATCGAGTCCCGCATCAGGCTCCCGGCATGGAGCCTGCTTCTCCCTCCTCCTGTGTCTCTGCCTCTCTCTTTCTCTCTGTGTCTATCATAAATAAAAATAAATAAATAAATCTTAAAAAAAAAAAAAAAAAGAATGAACCCTAAGGGATTCTAGCAGTTAACTGGAGAGCGTGAAACTGCGTGTTAAATTAGCCTGGCAGAGGTGGGAAGAGTATTCCAGAACAGCAGTAGCACAGGCCGTGCCAGGTACATAATTTGTTGAACCCACTGCAAAATGAAAATGCGAGGTCTTTTGTTCCAAAAAAAAACAAGGAAAATGTTCTATTAAAGGTCCTAAAATAAAAGCTTTTCTTTCTTTAGTGGTCTCCTTTTCATCTTTTCATGATATATTTTACTTGCTATTTAACATCATTATAAGAAAATTTAAGATTTTCCATTATTAGCACATATTTTACCATTCATCTTTGTACTGTGCAATACCTATTTTAAATGAAAATATAAGAGAATTTAACTCTTCAGTGGCATCATCAAAATTCCACAAATCATGTTTCAGAGCTAGTACATACATTTCGTTCTTAGCAAAAAGTAATTGAACATTGGCACAAACTCAGCTGCTTTTATTCCACTTCTTGTTACATTCTAACACTACTTTGGAACTAGATTACTTCCACAATACCCTTACTTTGTACTTCCTTCCAGTCTCCCTGAAATCCTATATACTATAGTTCTACCAAGTGTGGGGGCCTTCTGAGTATAGGGCCTTTGTGACAGTTCATACACCCTTGAAAGCAGCTGATGGAATGAGCACTGAGTGTTATATGTTGGCAAATCGAACCTCAATAAAATAAAATAATAAATAAACCATGTAAAGATACACAGATTAAAGAAAAAAAAGCATCCCTGGACATAGATCTGAGAACTGCACAAAGAGATTATGGGTATTTACTACAGTTTGTGGCTTTATACTAGGGCTCCATCAGAATGGTACAGAAGACAGGGATGTTGTGACTTTGGGCAGCATAATGGAATTAAGCAGGTCTGAAATATGAACTTTTCTGAGTCCATACAAGGCTAATATTTATACCTTGGTCAAAAAACTAAACTATATTAACCTGAGCATTATAAACACCTCACATATAGTGCTACTGCAGGAATTGGCAAATTCCTGTAAAGAACAAGTTCTACCTTTGTAGACAATATGGTCTCCATCACAACTACTCAACTTTACTGTCATAGTATGAAATCAGTCATGGGCAGTACACAACCAATGGGTATAGCTAGGTCCCAGTAAAACTCTTTAGAAAAACTAGTGGTGGGCTGGGTTTGACCAGCCGGTAATACCTTGCCAATCTCTGGTCTGTGCTGTTAATTTTCCCAAGGTCAAATTCCCAAGATTCAACAATGGAGAGGGAAGTTTTGAAACCAAAGAATTATAACATGCATGAAAAAAATTGTATTATTAACTAGATTCACTCTATTATATTTTGTACATAGTAGTATATTTTTTATACAGTGTTGATGTTACTATCCATTTTAGTGACAAGTGGGAATAAAATGCAAATGATGAATATACTTGAATACTGCAAACTAGCAAAACACAAAATGCACAGGGCACTCCTTTGTGAAAGATGCTGGGTGATGTACAGGAAACAAAATGTGAGGATTTTACTTCAGATGAAAATCTGTGGGCTAGGTGTCAGCAGTTAAAGTTTGATCTGCAGGAGAACTAGTTATGTTCATTAGTGGGTCATTTCTAAAAGGGATTGTTTTATACAAAGCAAGTAAATTAGAACGAAAGTGATACTAAATATTGTGACAGAAGCTTTTGTCTTCTGTGCACACACTTCTTTGACCACAAAGGACAGGGTCTAGAGGGCTCCTTCTGCAGTAAGGTAACTTGAGGAGCTGAAGTAGAAGGTCTCAAGTTTCAGCTGAAGGGGGACATCTCTTTTGGTGCTTAGTGGTTTTCCCCAAGGGGAAACTTTTTCCTCTACATTTGCTGGTTTGTAGAATGGATACATAACAATGAGACATTTCAAACCTTAGACGATAACATATGATTCCAAATTTGCCAGTAGACAGAAATGAGAAACAGTTATGATTGTTTTCAAAAGGCATAATTCATACCTGAGTGCTTCAAGACCAAAACAATAGATAAGCAAACAAATCACAGCCGTGCTGGTGCCTGTCACAAAGTACTCAGTTAAAAACACATTTGAATATTGAGTAAAATGATGTGATTTTAATTCCATTCATCTTTTAAAAATTTTACTAAAAAATAAAGGATGCTGTGGAAATATAAGTAAGAATTTCAACATCTACATAGTAATTCAGTTTAAAAAATGTGGTTGGCATGTTTGAACATAAGATCTCTGTATTATTTCAGAAAAATATTTTATATTTTTAAAAATAATTTTAATATTTTTCTTTCACTGTAATAATGCTAATTAGCAATTATCTATCTTTTCTATATGAACAATTGTAGATCTCATAAAAACTTATTTATCTTGATCTAATATAAGTAAAATAATTAAATATACTTTCTGAAATGTTTATTTCTCACCGTACACAGATATTTACAAAAACATTTTTTATTGATCATAAAAATATATAATCAGTTTGAAACTTTTAAAAAATAAAAATAAGTATTGAAAGAAATATTAATGTTTTTGGAAGAATCTTTCATATGCATATATGTAGTGTGCATTACACATGTATTTGCAAATTTATTATATATGATTTTATAACTTATGCTTAATAGTATTATTAAATACCAATATTTATTTAATACAACCACCATTTTAGGGTACATTCTTTTCCAAATATTTGTTATTTTAATAACATTTAATAACATAATTTTGGATATATCAACAATAATTTCCTAACATTGAGATTATACTATTTTTAAAACTTCTAAGATTTCTGGTGGCAAGTTCTTCTCTAGAAAGATGGTGCCAAGATACTTCCCTACCTACCAATAGAGTGGTGTATTTTCACAAATTCAGAATATTGCAGTTGGAAAAAATAAATCTGGCAAATGGATAAAATTTGTATCTCATTTTAAATTTGAGACCTTTGGTTGCTTCTGATGTTTTTTAAATATAGTTTTATTGACTATGTACAGCAAAGTGTTTTACTATTTGAATGGTCAGCCTTTCTTCTTTGATTTGACAGGGTGTTTATAATCACGTCTATCTCACGAGGCAATACATTTTTGGATATTTGCTTTAACTATGTTTATGACCATTTTTGGAATCAAAGGGTATTAATTTTAGTTATTCTACTATAAAATATACCACGATTGATATTTTATTTATAATTTTCTATTTTTGCTTTTATTATTTTTTTATTTTTTTTTATTTCATTAATATAAATTTATTTGAGAAGCTGGGTTTAAGATATGCTGAAATTGTTTCTGGGTCTTCTGTTTTAGTTAACTATCTGGTCTAGTCTTATGATTGTATTTTTTTTTTAATTATTTTTATTGGAGTTCAATTTGCCAACATATAGCATAACACCCAGTGCTCATCCTGCCAAGTGCCCCCCCCAGTGCCCATCACCCAGTCACCCCAACCCCCCCCGTCCACCTCCTCTACCACTACCCCTTGTTCATTTCCCAGAGTTAGGTGTCTCATGTTTTGCCACCCTCACTGATATTTTCACTCATTTTCTCTCCTTTCCCTTTATTCCCTTTCACTAATTTTTTATATATATTTTTGTTTTTAGTCTTAAAAATTTCCAGTTAGAGATGAAATAGATATTAACTTATATTTGATTTAGATTATTTAATGTTTTATAATTTTATCTGGTTAGTCCTCAAAGAATTTATTCTAGTGTAAGGATATAGAGAAAGAGTTTTCAAGATAACAAAATGCATCAACACAGTTGTTGAATATGAAAACTCTTATCAAATCTCTTTTATGTATGCAGTCTAGCACATATATTTTTATTCTATTTCTTTGTATCTGTATCCCTGTAATAATACCCATATTTTATTATAATTTATTTTAATATATTTCATAAACATATGATACTCTTAGTGCCATTTCTATTCAATATTTCCCTATTCTCTTTGACCTCAAGATGACTTGATCAAGTTCTAAATATTATCTCACTTGAATTTGTTTGAAATTTCTTTATAGTTTTCAAATATAGTGCTTCTTTAGTATTAAGGACTCACAGTTTCAAGAACTCAAATAAAGACACCATATCTCCATTTAATTTACTTATGGTATTTTGGTTATTTAATTAATGTATTTTCTATTTGATCTTCTAAATGTTATGTATGAAATACATGCACATGCATATATAAGGCATTTTGACTTATGAGTTTAATGGAATTATGTCTTATGTTTCAACTTGGAGAATGGCATTGAATATTGTTGTAAGTTATTTATATTTTGTTATGTTTGGACATAATAATAGATACCAAAAAGATGTGAAGATAATGTAAATCACTTAGGATAGAAAAAGGAAGAGAAAAAAAATACTCTTAGTAAATTATAAATTGTCAATATCTTTTTACCTAATAATGTGGTAAATTGTATTATTGAATATCTTTCTTTGACTCACCCTTTTATTTCCAGATAAAATATCCCTTTGCCACTTACTAGAATTTTATGAATACTGTATTAAATTTTTAAATTTAGAATTTTATAACTATGAATGGAATAAATACAACTCATATAAAATTTTCATTTTAGCACTATTTTTGTTATCCAATGCAATTAGAAAATCTTTGGATTAGGAAGCTCTGGCTATTCTCTCTTAAATCCTTCTCAAACAACTGGTAGAAAATAATAGAGAATCATATTGCTAGAGGAAAATAATACCAAGCTGCTAGAAAATGTTCTTTTTTCCTCTTTCTCTTTTAAATAATTAAAAAAATTTCCTTAAGTAATCTCTAAAACCAATGTGGGGCTCAAACTCATCACATGCTCTACTGACTGAGCCAGCCAAGTGCCCCTTCCCTTTTTTCCTCTTAAACTTCACTTGCTTCATAAATCAAACAAAACCACAAAGACTGGTTTGATTTAGAGGATGGCTGACCAAGACAACTTCAATTCAATTTAATAGATATCATTATATTATAGAACCAGCAATTATAAACTTCAGAAGTTAAACAAAACTCTAAGAAGCATATTGATAGTCATTGTTCCATGATCTCTCACTTTGCTTATCACAAGATATTACTTGGAGCATCATTTTTCTCTTAGCTACCCATGAAAAGTGAGAAATCCATCAGAGAGCAAGGGAGCCCAAAATTGCACGCTTTCTACCTTTTATACTTTCCTAGGATGGAGGTAGCATGTAGAGAGGCAATAATAGAGTACTCAGTGGTTCGCTTTAGAAATGTACAAATTCTCTCTTTATTAGTCACATGCTCATTCTATATTTTGGCAGTATCATGGAACCTGGAACCTAGTCAAGATTTTAGCACTGCAGGCCATTCTACTATGGCCTATTCTGCCTTTTCTTTACACAAAGAGATTAGATAGATTTGCAGATATGTTATTAAAGATAATTTTCAGCTACTAAATGGATTTGGCCAATGATGAGCAGCTGCAGGAGACTAGAAGACAAGAGGAGAATGGAGTTGGGAATATATCTCCTGGTCTACTCCTGATTGGTTTGCTTTGGATTGGCTGTGTTGTCTCCCTAAATGCTATAGCATCTGTAAACTGGTAGCTTTTCTCTTTATGGGTCCGGATAACTGCTCTTTCCTTTTTCCCTTCAGGACTCAAGGTAGTAATGACATTCTGCTGTTGCTAGTCCCTTCAGAACCACACTATCCCTCATTGTTTTCCCTAAGCTTTAGCCATATCTTTGTAAATACTTTTTTAAAAAAATTAAACTCTCCCCAAGAACTCAACTGGAGTGTACTATCAATTCTCTGATTTGACCCTGGCCAACAGAGTGGTGAACAAAATGCCAGCAAGTACCTTGTAAATTATTGATTAGCATATCTAAAATAATTAAGGAGGAAAATAGTAGGAATACTGGAAAGGTCAAAATCATGAGAGTGTTTGCAGTTGTATTGAGGGGAGGGGAAAAATGGAATGTGACAAGGTTTTGTTCATAAAGGCAAACTTGGGATTTAATTTCCTGGAAATGGAGAATTTGTGTCCTGATTATTTCCAAGGGATGGCTATAGGACCGATTGTATAAGAGGAGAAGATGTAATTTTGCTTCATTTATATGTGAGAAGTGATGTATTAGGTAATGTTGATAAGTCTTAACAGTTATACAACAAACTATTGTCTTATAAAAGCACAAGGAAAATACTACATTTAAGTTTGTAATTAAAATTTGCTATTTTTAGAAACTTTGCAAAGAAAATCATATCACACTGGATAAAGCACATATAAGATTTGGGTTTTTTTCTGAATTTCTGAATTGCCAGCCACAAATTACATACCTAAACATACACACAAAAATCTATAAATATGCATATATAACACAAAACCTATAAACTTCTCATTGAAGGAAAATCAACTTCACTGCCACAATTGCACTTGAAATTCCACAGGATAAAACTTCCTTCAAATAATGAAAAAAATACCCTCTCTTTTTGCTAAATACAATTATTTAAACTTTTTTTCCATGTTTCCTAATTTGCCAGTAATTACAAGGGTAGAGGAGACTAATAATTTCTAATATGCTTTAGAGTAAGGATAGTTATTAATTATTTCAAGACTGATTTCAAATTTGTACATGAGATACTATCTTGTTTCATTTTTATATAATTTTTTGTTAAGTAAAGTTCATGAATTTAATTTATATTCTGAGTTATATATAATAAAAGCATCACAGCTTTGCATTACATAATGATAAACCCCGCTATGTAGAATGGCAACACACAATGAAATTCCCTTGATTTCCTCATCTTCCCATTAAAAAATACATTTCAGTATATACTATACTGAAAAAAAATGTTAGAAACTGTATGTTATATTCTGTTCCACCTGACAAAGAATCTATTTCAAGAAATGAGAATAATAAAAGTTAATCCTAAACTTTGAGAGATCTATTGTAATGAATTGAACTAGTTCAGTTTCTGATTGCTTGCCAGCAGTGTAGCCGTCTCCAACATACTCCTGTATTGATCTGGTAGCCTTTGTGGCAGTGCATAAAGAATAACCATCTGTGTCAGGTACAACAGCAGGTGCCATCTCCATTGAACTGGCTGCTACCCTGATTACAAAGAGGCTGTTTAGAGCACCTGGTGACCACAACAGTCTCTTTCTCTTTTCTACAGAAAAGAAACTCATTTCTAAAAGTTTACTGAACTGAAACTGAGAAACTCACCAGAAATCGTCAGCTGAAGGGGAATGAACTCCAGTGAAGACAAAGTAAGTGATCTAGTGATGGAAAGTCTCTGGGTCGTGGCAGGAAATTCCCAGTCATGCACACTAGGCTGAAGTTCCCATTTGGACCACTCTGAAGAAGTTCTGAGCCCTTCTTTTAAATCAGATGTTAAGGTCAGATAATCTGTAGAATACGTCCAATCTGGCATAAGTACAGACACAGGGAAAGAGGCCTGTATTGGAAGTGACTGAGTTGCTGAAACTGCATAAAATGCGATATCAGAGGTTACTTCTGAAAAATCAGACATTGAGTACATATAAGGTGGCATGTTGTTGTCAAAGTCATTTGAAGGTATAGTTTCTGGATGCTTTTGTAAATTTAATTCAAAATCTAGAGAACTGTCACGGGTGTAAAGTTTGGACTGTTGATGAGATCCTTTACTCTCTTGCACACCCAATAAATTGTCTTGACTCAATATCTCAGTGGGGCCCACGGTTACATCGTAATGTCCCATTGTCAATAGTTTTAAAATGTTTTCTGACACAAAAGGATCATCAATAGTCAGTTTTGAAGTCAAATCAGTATTCATTGGGTCTGAGGAGACAGTTTGTGATGGGACAATGGATAAATAAGTTTTATCCAAACATAAATTAACATCCAAATTACTTGATAGGGTAATGGATTCTTCTAAGGATGAGGATAAAATCCTTATTTTTGTACTCTTTTTAGAAAGAAATAAAGATGACAGTTCTGTGAATGCTGCTGATGGCGTTATTTCAGTAGCAGAAGAAAACGAATGCCCAGAAGTGATAGTTTGAATTCCCATTAGTGCATACCAGCTGGCTAATATTGCTGAGTTCATCCAGAATGTCTCATAAAAGTGGGACTGTTTGCTATGCAAAACTTGATCTGAGAATTCATGAGAGGATTTTATTTCAGTCATAGAACATGTTGCACATGTTTGGCTTAATTCACTTAAAGAATCAGCAGCCTGTGATTTGATGTTTGTGAGTCTCTGGTTGCTAGATGCTTCAGTAATAACCTGGTATTCACTGGGAATGGAAGTTTGTGTAGTGAATTGGTGCAGAGTTGATGAGTTTAAGATGGCTACCTGTTTAGATATAATTATCTTAGCAGGAGAAATGGGAGACATTGAGGAGCTCAGCAATCTCCAGTACTCTCTTCTTGAAATTAAGGAAACAGCTGAATATTCTTCAATATCCTCTTGAGCCCCCCTAGAGACAACTGGAGGTACACTTGTAGAAGCAGTTGTGAGCAGGAATCCACGGGGGAGTAATGAGTGCCTGTTTAACTTAATATCAGCTCCTGGAATGCCAGTAATTACTGAACTCATTGCAGTAGTAGATAAGGCAATAGTCTGATTGTTTTCAAATAATAAAGACTCTGTAGGATAGATAGCATCTGTCATGAAAGGAGAGATGATAAATGGGGTCCTCTCTCCCCTACTGGGGAAAAGGAATCCTGTTATGGCTGCTGAAGTTTGGAAAGGCATATGTGATATAGATGTTTTGCCCCAATCAGTTTGTGCTGGGTCATGAACACCAAAATTCAGAAATTGAGAAGAGGGAACATCTGTGGAAGAAAGAAGACCGTATTTAGCAGAGAGCTCTCTAGTGGAAATCAGTTCTTCGAGTGAATAGCTTTCAAAAGATATGCCAATACTTAATGCTGCCAAACCAGTAGTTGGGAGAACATCATGCTTGATAATTCCTGTCTGTTTTGGACCTTCAGAGGGCAAAAAGAAAAAAAAAAGAATCAAAAAGTGACTTAAAAATGAACGACATATGCCCTGGGCCGAATCTTCTACAAATTTCTCTGCCACCTTATACCCATTACATGCAGACAAATAGCTCTGTAAATCATATTTATAATGAAAGTGTGTAAGTAAATTTAGCAACTTCACAAACTGTTTAAATGCAAAGACTCCTATTACTCACATTCCACAAGAGGGCCAAAGTCAAACAAATTGTGTTATGTAATCTTGGGAAAGAAGAATAAAACTGGAAGTATCTTGTGCCATCATGTTAAACTATACTACAAAGCTGTAGTAATCAAGACAATATAGTACTGCCATGAACACTGACACATATATCAATGGAATATAGTAGGGAGCCCAGAAATAAGCCTATTTATATATAGTCAAATAATCTATGACAAAAGAGGCAAGAATATACAATGGGAAAAAAACAATCTCTTCAAAGATGATATTGGTGTAAAAGTGGACAGCTACATTCAAAAAATGAAACCAGACCACTACCTTACACCATATAATAAATTTGAATCGACTAAAGACTTAAATGTAAAACCCAAAACCATTAAACTAGAAGAAAACATGTCAAACATAAGCTGTTTGACATCAACCTTAGCAATGTTTTTTTTGGACCAGACTCCTTAGGCAATGGCAATGAAAACTAAAATAAACAATGGTTATACACCACAACAAGAAACTTTTGCACAATGAAGGAAAAAATGATCAACAAAACAAAAAGACAACCTACTAAATGGGAGAAGATATTTGCAAATCTCACATCTGATAAGGGGTTCATATCCAAAATACACAGAGATTTTCCAGAACTTAATATTAAGATAACAAACAACCTTATTAAAAAATGGGCAGAGGATGGGGCGCCTAGGTAGCGCAGTCAGTTAAATATTCGACTCTTGATCTCAGCTCAGGTCTTGATCTCAGGGCAGAGGACTCGAATAAACATTTTTTCAAAGAAGACATATAGATGGCCAACGGGCACATGAAAAATAACTTAACAGCACTAATCACCACCACAGAAATGCAAGTCAAAACCACAATGAGATATCACCTCACATCTGTCAGACTGACTTACAAAAAGGCAACAAATAACAAGTGTTGGTGAGGTTGTGTAGGAAAGGGAACCTTTGTACACTGTTGGTAAGAATGCAAATTGGTGCAGCCACTATGGAAAACAATATGGAATTTCCTAAAAATATTAGAAATACCACACAATCAAGCAGTTCCACTTCAGGATATTTATCTGGAAAAAGTGAAAATACCAATTCAAAGAGATATATACACTTCTATGTTCATGGAAGCATTATATACAATAGCCAAAATATAGATGCAATCTAAATGTCCATGGATGGATGTATAAAGAAGATGTGATATAATATGCAATGGAATATTACTCAGCCATACAAAAGAATGAAATCTTGACATTTGTGAAAACATGGATGAACGTAAAGAGTATTATACTTAGTGAAATAAGTCAGACAGAGAAAGACAAATGTATGATTTTATTTACATATGAAATCTAAAAACAAATGAACAAAGCAAACATACGCATAGATACAGGGAATAAACTTGGTTACCAGAGGAAGGAGGGCTGGGTGTAGAGGGCAATATAGATAAAGGGGATTAAGAAGTACACATTTCTGGTTATAAAATAAATAAGTCATGGGATATAATTTACAACATAGGGAATGTAGTCAGTAATATTGTAGCAATTTTGTATGGTAACAGTTGGTAACTAGACTTGTCATGGGATCATTTAATAATGTATAAAAATATCATATCTCAATGATATACATGTGAAAATAATAGGATTTGTATATCAATCATACTTCAATTATAAAGAAAAACAATTCATATTCTTTATTTTATATTTATATTTTTATATTTTATACTTATAAGGAATGAGCATTAACAGGGAGAAAAAGAGAATTGACATATTCCAAATCAAATGACTCCTTTGAATAATAAAGCATGAAAAAATTACATCTCTGCCATTGACAGGACCAATGAATATATATGATTTAGAAATACTAGAAATATCATTTAGTTTCAAAATAAATAAGCACAATATTACTTATAACATTAGATGTCAACTTAAGTCTTAAAATAACACAAATAATGAAGGCAAAAAATAGGGCAGATTACCTTTCTGCTTATAATATCCAATTGCCTTCAAAATATTTCTCCTAAAGAATATCTTGTTAATGGCTATAATTCTCATTCTTATTATCGTGATACTGACTATATAAAGAATGAATTTGGAATTTAACATATACAATTTGAAATATGTCATCATTTGTTTTAGTAAATTAAATAAGACATATCGAAACATATTCAACATGTCAAAATACTTAACATAGGAAAAAATCCAGATTAAAAATTTTTCCAATAAATCGATAGGAATATAAACTTACATATAATGATTCAGACAATGTTAAAAAAAAGATATAAAGTAAGTAGTACAAGGTCTTTTAAAATAAATTTTACTGATGGCTAAAATCAGCTGGAAGTGGGGTCCAGTTATCTACCAAAATTTACATAGCATAATAAAGATATTAATTAGTATTTTTTGCAGTGTTTCAGAAAGCATAAGCATTTCTTAAGCCAAAACTGAAAACATGAAGCATAACCAACAAAAATTCTAAAACAGTTTTACACCCCTGAAAAATCATATATACAGGAAAACAAAGATTTGAAATAAGTCAGAAAATATGTTTCAATATACAACTATATCAAATTCAATATTCTCCATATCTTACTCTCATCTACTTACCTGGATCAATTGGGTAAGTATTCATTATGGTCCATAGTCTTGTGGCCCTTGCTGATGGAAAGCTACTGATTGAAGTGTCAGATGCAGGTACTGTATGAGTTTGTGTAGAAATGACATCTGTTCTTTGAGAGATGGGAGGTAAATGGGTAATTCTCCCTCTTTCATCACCACAGAAAAGCCCAGTGGAGCACGTCTGCAAATGATAATTATCATAATTAAGCTCACAGTTTCTTTGTCCCCGAGAGAGAACTTTTTAAGTTAGTTTTGAGGTTTTTTTCATAGTCACATTAGATAGCTCAAATCATAGTTCTATTTTGCTTGGAAATAAAATCTCTACAGTAAATTTTATCTGTATTTAAAAATTAATCTAATCCTTCAAATTTTGGATATACTCAATTGAATGCCTAAATTTATTCTTAAATCCTTTAATTTTAAGCCAAAATACTACTTTACATTTCTTTTGAGGATATTTTTTTTCCAATGAAAAATTTGTACTGTATGGTAGTCAATATGGATCTAAAAGCTTCATTACAAATTATAAACTTTCTGTTCTAAATGTCATATTTAGTTGGAAACTAATATAAAATGCAGTGTATGCAACAGAATTTGAAAACATTCTCTTGTGATGTTTGAATCATTTTAATTTGTATTGGCTTATAAAGCAATGATCCTTATATGGTTTAGTTTTATGTGAATAGCCTATTTCTGCCATACACTTATAAGATAATGTCTGCATAAAGAAATTGTTTTTAGCTTATAGGGAAGAGAATTGTGATGCTTATATAAATAAGTGCAAAATGTATCAGGGGATTCTCCTTTAAATGTAGAATTAGGGCAGCTCGGGTGGCTCAGCAGTTTAGCGCCGCCTTTAGCCCAAGGCCTGATCCTGGAGACCCGAGATAGAGTCCCACGTCGGGCTCTCTGTATGGAGCCTGCTTCTCCCTCTGCCTGTGTCTCCCTCTCTCTCTCTCTCAATCTCTCTCTCTCTGTGTGTGTGTGTCTCCCATGAGTAAATAAATAAAATCTTTAAAAAAAGAAAAAAGAAAAAAAAGAAACATAAATAAATAAATAAATAAATAAATAAATAATTAAATAATTAAAACCTAATTGTACTTTTTGTAGATTTGGAACTTTATGAAAATACAATTCAGATATTATTTAAAAATGGTTATGCATGCCTATTTCCTAATACTAAGGACTTATTCAAAAGGTATCCCTACTTCACTGTACTAGTGTTTGTCCAAGACTGTATCTAATTTACACAAAATGTAAATTTTGCTTTAGATATCTTTTTGTCACTTGTTTCAGTTGTAAATTCTGTATTCACTTTAAACCAACACCTGAAGGTATTTATAAAGTCAGAGGATTCTTGATGTTATATAACTGCTATAAAAATATAACATATAGAAAAGAGTAAAAAAGTGAAGCTAGAAGTGATAGAAGAAACAGCAAGAAGAAACATGTTCTATGATTCCACATATTAAGGACCAAGAGAGGGATGCCTGGGTGGCTCAGTGGTTTAGTACCTGCCTTCTGCCCAGGGTGTGATCCTGGAGACCTGGGATCGAGTTCCATGTCAGGCAACCTGCATGGAGTCTGCTTCTCCCTCTGCCTGTGTCTCTGCCCCCCCCCCGCCCCGTCCCCGCCTCTCATGAATGAATAAATAAAATCTTAAAAAAAAAAAAAAGGACCAAGAGATATGTCCTTTTCTCCACTCAAGGGTAAGCAGCAAACCTTGGTAAGAATTCACAGATTAGTGAAAATGTACAGAAAACTAAGATAGAGAACAGAATGCCAATATGCTACTTTATGGTAAAAATGTAGCTATTATACATCTCATAAATATTTGCATGGTCAACATTTTCCTTCTAAATAACAACCAGAAGTCATTATTAACTAGTCTGAGAAATCACCACCACAAGGTTAGAGAATCCTCAAATGCCCCATGAATAACAAGTTTTCTTCATGACAGCATTGTTACACAAGAATCAGAGATTTCCTTGATGTACATTAGTTTAGAACATGTAAAACAAGGTGATTCAAATGTTTAATGATGTAAGGCAAAGATATTACCATAAGAAATATCTGGAATACTTGATATTCATTGACTAACTATACTTAGACAGCTTTACATTGGCACTGCTAATATTTGTCTCTACGATTCTGATATGTTCTCTAATGTTGTCAACTCTTTTATCATTAAATACGTTAATACATTCATTCTTCCAGGTGACACTAAAGTCTAGCAGCTAGGAAGCCATACTTTCTCACATCTTTAATGTCTAGGCTCACATCCATCATGTGCTGTTCTCAGAGTTTAAGTCTTAAAGGTGAATTTATTTTCCTAATTCAGAGTTTGATAGGAAACATCTTGGTATATTCCCAAGTACCAACAATTAAAATCATAAAACTTTCTTAAAAATTAAATGCTCTTCCAAATAAATTTTAATATTTTGTTTGACCTCTCCCCCAACTGTCTTCTACATGTGTGTTGCACGCACCACACACACACACACACACACACACAATTTATCCTAGAGAAACTTCTTTATTTTCCTTAGTTAAATTCTAAACCACATGATAAAGCTTACTACATGTTTACTAAACCTATTTCTTCTTCCTCTTGGACTACATGTCTTAGTCATTCCTGTGTTTATGTGTGACCATGTGATTTATTTCTAACCAATGAAATGCAAATGGTCATGAATTGTGCCACTCTCAGACTGATCCACAAAGAGTTTGCTATGTATGAACTTCCAGTCTCTTCCTCTATGTTGTGACTTTGAAAAACACATGATAATGAGGGGGCAGCCACAAAAGGAAGTTAACCCAGATCCAGGGATCTCTCTTTGAAAGACAATATTTGAAATCAGAAACACTCACTTGGACTTCATATGAATGAAAAATAAATTTAATCTAGAATAATTTTAGAGTTTATTGTCATACCAACCAGCATTGCCTTAGTAAGCAATCAATCTTTCCCTCATTTGGTAATTCTGGTAATATTTTTTGTTAGTTACAAGAAAATTAAACCAAACAAAATACCTCATAAATGGTTGTACATTCCTTTTTCCATAACTACTTGATTGCACTGACAGATATAAAGATTCCAAATATTTAGCTTTAATTCAGTAAACCTTAATTTTGTATATTTCCTCCCTAACCTCACAGTTTACTTATTTTGCCAATACATCTCTCATTCACTCACCATTCATTTGTCAAATATGTATTGAGTACTTATGAATAGCATAATGACTTACTTGCTGATATTCATTGAAATGTAATATGCACCAAGATGAAGATAGTCATTTCTATTTTTTCTTTCTGAATCTGTATTTGAGGAGTACAATGCAGATAAAATCTTTTGAATGAGAGCTTTATGAGAATAGGTCATCCACTTCCCATGGACAATGTGTAAGCTTCTATGTCTTTACTCAAAGATTTATTGATCAATTACTAAGTGTCAGTGATTGTTGCAAGTGCTAGGAATAAAATAATGAACAAGATAGGCAAGGTTTCTCCCATTATATAGCTTGTATTTTAGTAAAAGGATCAGAATTAATTAATACCAATTAGTAATAAGTGACTTAAAGACAACATTTTGCAAGATAAGTAAAAGGAAACAGAGGGAGGACTCTTTTAGACAAAGTTACCAGGGATGTCTTCTCCGATCAGGGATCTGAATTAATGTGATCCCTGATCTAAGAAAAGAGCATCCAAGGCAAACAGAATGGTGGTACAAGGCCCTGAGGCAGGAACATGCTTTGTATGTTTGAAAAATAGCAAGGTGGGCAGTGTGAAAAAAGAGATTAATGGAAGGCCACCAGTGGATGGAAGTGAGGTCACAAACATAGGCAGGAATGAGATCATGTAAGATACTTTGTTATTGAATTTGGAATTAATTCTCAGAGCAGTGGGAAGCCATGGAATATTTGACAGAGTAAAAATATGAAATGGTTTGATTTATATTATGAAAGGATTAAGTTAATGTCATGTAGATAGTAGACTTTTAAGGGAGTTTGGAGCACAGGAAAGAATGGAAGCTAGGATACCAGTTGGAAGCCAGCAGTAGTCTAGGTAAGAAATAAAATATATTGGCCTGGAGTACAAATGGTGGATATTGTGACTATAGGTTATTTTCAGGATGTATTTGGAAAGCAGAGCCTATAATATATGCTGATAGATTAAATGTTTGGAGTGGAAAAAGAAAGTGTAATTAATGATTCCTAATTTTTTTTTTTAAGATTTATTTTTAATTTTATTTATTCATGAGAAACAGAGAGAGGCAGAAACACAGGCAGAGGGAGAATCAGGCTCCATGCAGGGAGCCCGATGTGGGACTTGATCCCAGGTCTCCAGGATCACGTCCTGGACTGAAGGTGGTGCTAAACCGCTGAGTCACCAGGCTGCCCCCTAAGTTTTTATTTCTATCAGTGGGGTGAATAGTGGTGCCAGTTACTAATTTGAATAACACTGGTGAAAACCAGTTAGGAATCAGAGGTAGATCAAGATTTTTTAAAGTACTTTAAACTTGATAAGCTTATTAGCTATCCAAATATGAATATAGAGTAGAAAAATGGAAATATGAATATCTTCTGAGGCATAATTACCCTGAAATCATTTCAATTAAATAAGAAATTATTATTTAAAGGAAACTAGTATTATCTCATAGTCCTTTCTAATTCTCCAGTTGCACAGCTAAAAAAAATGGCAAAGCCTAGACTCATATATAGGCCTTGAAGCTCCAGAATCTATACTCAACAGTCACTATGCCTCCAGCTACATCTTCAACATTTGTTATAAACAATTCTACCCTCTAGTTGATTGTTTTAGATAATAAAATTAAAACATTCTTCTACTCTACCAGCCTAATGAACATCACTGTCAATTAAATTTAATGATGACTAACAATGTGTTAAGATCCAGGCAAAACAACATTTATTCTTGAAATGAACTTACAACCCAATTGATTATTATTTCTTATTCTATTGACAGTATTTATATTTGAAGACATAATGTGCTTCATCCTCATATTCTACTTGAAGTGATGAGTAGGTAATACAGCAAAGAAAAAAAAAATCCCAGTGGTAATGATCAGTTTCATATCAATCTAATTCTATGTTTTTTTCTACTTTCCTCAGAACTGATAGGCCAAATTTACTCTTTAAAGTTTCACTAAAGTGGGATCCCTGGGTGGTGCAGCGGTTTGGCGCCTGCCTTTGGCCCAGGGCGCAATCCTGGAGACCCAGGATCGAATCCCACATCGGGCTCCCGGTGCATGGAGCCTGCTTCTTCCTCTGCCTGTGTCTCTGCCTCTCTCTCTCTCTCTGTGACTATCATAAATTTAAAAAATAAATAAATAAAAAATAAAGTTTACTAAAGTAATTGACAGTTTGAATTTTTCCAACACTATCAAAATATACATTATTAATATACTTCATTGTTTATATAGCAAACTACATAATTTGTGGAAACCAGTGTAAATGAAAACATAGAGCCTCCTATTGAAAAATGATTTTTTAAAAGATTTTATTCATTTATTTTGAGGGAGAGAGAGAGGGAGTGAGGGAGAGAGAGAGAAAGAAGAAGAAGAAGAAGAAGAAGAAGAAGAAGAAGAAGAAGAAGAAGAAGAAGAAGAAAGAAGAAAGAAGAAAGAAGTAAGAAGAAAGAAGAAAGAAGAAAGAAGAAAGAAGAAAGAAGAAAGAAGAAAGAAGAAAGAAGGGGCATGGATAGAAGCAGAGGCAGAGAGAGAAGCAGACTCCCCACTGAATGGGGCTTGATCCCAGGATCCCAGGGCCATGACCTGAGCCAAAGGCATAAGCTGAATCAACTGAGCCACCCAGGTGCTTCCAAAAAAGGTTAATTAAGTCAACAACAGCAGGATATTAAAGTAAGTATTGTATGTGGGGGGGGGGTGAGTATCTTCTAATGGGTAGGGTCTTGTGCAAGTCACATATCCATGATGTTTGCTGGTTTATAATATGAATTTTGCCAGATTATATAAGTGGATTTATCTACCTGCAGCTGGAGACTCATTGAAAATTTGCTCAAGGTGATATTTGCCTTTTTAGATTGAAGTATCTTTTTGATAATTGGAAGAAACAGTTCAGATGACTGTTAATGCTAAATTCATGACATGGTGCTCCTTGTAGAATTTAAAGGAAACATCAGGCAGAGCAACCAATATAAAACAACTAAGCAAAATTCATTTCTAATTGGTATAGGCTTAGTTACCTCATCAATTACAGTTCTAAGAAGCAATAAATTCTTCCTAGTTTCATATAGACTGAAGCTTTAGATTATTCTAATTGGAAGTATCATGTTTCATTAGGAAAGTTTCACTAAACTGAAATTCTTTTTAAATAATTTCTGCTTTCTGGCAAACTTTTGCACCATTTACATAATTTCCAATTCTATGAAAATTTTACTACATAAAATCTACTGCAAGAAATTCTCAGGTCTCATGTTACAAATCAATGTCCAGTCACAAAACCAATAACCAATAATTTACATCTAGTTAGCATACTCTCATAACTTGTTTGTTAGATAAAAAAAAAAAAAAAACCTTCCAAGTTGCTGATTCATTGTTGTTATCTTATTAAGAATATTTGGCAGAATTCTGTCTGTGGTTCTCAAACTGGATTAAGAGATGAAAGGTAAAGTAAGTGTCAATATGAATGTGAGAATAATATTTGCAGATAGATTCATTTACCCACAAAATAATAAAAGAATCTATATCAATGATTGGAGATCAAATATTAAGAACGCTGACATAAATTATATAATATTGAGATACTTTGTGCCATCAAATTGGACTAAATAAATATTTCTAGTTTTTCTAGAATTTCCTATATAATATCAATATATGGAGTCCATACCAATAATTAGAATTGTTTTTTGTATGACCATTTGTACATCAATTTGACTTGTATGTCTTATCAGCATTCTAAATGTGCCTCTGACCACTCTCCACTGAACATCCTATGACTGAGACATATAGTCGGTGGTCAGTAAGCATTTGTGGGAAAAAAAATAAAATACCTCTGAAAATGCATTTTATCTAGATACTTCCCCATTTCCTTTTTCCTATGAACATAAAACTCCATGTTCTTAAAAAAAAAAAAAATCACGTAAGAAATTAGGATTTTGGAATAGGAGTCTGGTGAAATATCCCTGGGATTTCCAAACCCTGAAGACTATGGATGGTCTACATGACCAGAACTTTACACAGACTTAGTATTAACCTTGTCAACTAAAAAGTATGTAGCCTAAGCACTCAGTTTCCAAAAATAAAGTCTCTTCATGTAGTATTCTAAATATGACCGGCTCCCTCCAGTGGTGATCATCTAAACTGCTCCCTGGAGGCTAGGTCCGTGGTCAGACCTGAAGTAATCAGGTCAGACCTGATCTAACCGTGTCCTCTGTACAGAACTCATTTGAATGGATGCACATAGATAACTCTACAGATGGTATAAATTATCCCTCTGCCTGGGCTGTGCGTGCACTAATGCTAACTGGATACTAGTGCTTATTATCTATCTCAAACATCTATGAAAAATGCGGCAGGCTTTCAAGAAACACACAGCACTAGAGTTATTTTCTTCCTGCATGATGACTTGACAGAAAATGACAGGAATTCCCACTTCCTCATTGTGCACTTATTTCTCTTCTTCCTTCTTTTAGGTGAAAATTGTGGCTGGGTTGGCTACCTATTCCTTGAATTTGATGCATCAAGTTTTTCCCTTTCTTTCCTTCCTTTCTTTTCTTTTTCTTTCTTTTTCTTTCTTTCTTTCTTTCTTTCTTTCTTTCTTTCTTTCTTTCTTTCTTTCTTCTTTCTTTCTCTTTCTTTCTTTCTTTCTTTCTTTCTTTCTTTCTTTCTTTCTTTCTTCTTTCTTTTTCTTCCTTCCTTCCTTCCTTCCTTCCTTCCTTCCTTCCTTCCTTCCTTCCTTCCTTCCTTTCTCATCAACATCATCAACACCTCTTTCTCTCTCTCAAATCTTAACTAATACATCCAGAATGGCTTCTGAGTATCCTTCCTGGAACTCTGCAATATGGTCCTCTTTTTTATATTAAATTCTAGGTTATCCAAAATATCCTTTTGTGAATATTTTAAGTGTCCATTTCTATAGGAGGTTTATGATGAAGATTTCTGTCTGCAGCGTGTGGCTTAAAGCCCTTCAAAAACCTTTTTAATGTGTTGGTCAGTTGTTGTTCAAATCACCTACTTTTCTTTCTCTCAAATAAGGTTAATGATTAAAAATAAAATCCTAGACCATGAACAAAACCTATGAATCCATAATTCAGAAAGCCATGTAAAGTCTGAAGAACACTGAGAATTTGTAGACTTTTCATCTAAGTAGAAACACAGTCGCCCTTCATTTAAGTTTTATGGTGTAAGATAAGCACTTCTGCAATGTCTGATAATGAAACCTCTACTTTCTTGAAGTGAGGTCTCTACTTGTTTAGAAGATAACTTTATTTTCTCTCATTGAATTTGGCTACCAGATCTTCAGGGGATTTGCTTCAGTGGAATTTTATCTGAAAATACAGGTTCATTGCTTTTCTATACAATTCTAATCTTCAGGGACAATTTCTATGGG
Organism: Canis lupus familiaris; assembly: GCF_011100685.1. Taxonomy (NCBI): domain Eukaryota; kingdom Metazoa; phylum Chordata; class Mammalia; order Carnivora; family Canidae; genus Canis; species Canis lupus. The sequence goes on from NC_049233.1 coordinate 28,136,518, forward strand.
AAGTAATGAATAAAGGGATAAAGTTCCTGAGGACTCTACTGAATCAGATATTTTCCTTGAGCTGGCCATTGGAAGACATTCAAGAAAGATAAGTAGAAAGTACAGCTCAGAGGAGAAGTCAAGATTAATACTTGACTAAACAAATGTTCAGGCAACAGGTATTATTGCAGAAAGTTGATGAGGCAAGAAGTTAAAAAACACTGTTTTAGAGGCAAACCCTCACTGTTTTTAGAGGCACTGTATTTACAAACTACAGAATATGTGCCAGTTATTTTTTATTTATTATTTTATTATTATTCTTAAAATTATTTTATTTGAGAGAAATAAAGCATGAGCAGATGGTAGGGGCGGGGTTGAGGAACAGAAGGAGAAACAGACTCCTTGCTGAGCAAGGAGTCCAAAGCAGGGCTGATCCTAGGATCCTGGAGTATCATGACCTGGGCCAAGGATAGACAAGTCTACTGAGTCACTCAGGCCCCTCTAGAGTTATCTTTTAAGATAAGAGTCTGACCAGGACATTCTTAGCTTAAAAAATTGTCAGTAGGTTACTACTTTCCTAGGAAAAAGTAAAAACGATTTAGCCAAGCACACACAGCCACTGGTAATTTCTAAAAATATATTCTTATCTCTTATACCTTTTTTTTTTTCAATTACTAGTTCACATATATTGTTTTCCTTCCTGATTCCCACTACTGCTGCATATTCCCATCCTGAAGCTAGGTAACTCAACTTTTTTGATTCAACTCAACATTCTCTTGGAAATCCTATGTTCCTTATGTATTTTTAAAATGTATCACTTCTGTGCTTTCATGAAATATTGTGCAGACCTTAATTGCAGCTATTATCTGTCATAGTGTGATTGTTGTTAGACATGTTTTGCACTTCAAGTAGACTATAGCTTTTTAAGAGCAAAAACCAGTCCTTAAGTGTCCAGCTAGTGTGAGAGATCATAGGCTAGTAAGGAATACTCTTTGGGAGCCTGTAGCATAAGTCTACGTAAGTTTACTTCATGTTAGGTTAAAAAGAAGGGAATAATAGTTTTCATGAGTTGGAAGCTCAAAAACCTTTGATCTAGTCAACTCAAATTGATCAGATATGTTGAACTGGAGTCTTGAGACAAGATCTTCATATTACTTGGTTCCACTGAAGTTCACGGGTGACATAAAAAAAAAAAAAAAAAGCCTGAAGAGTCCAATGGGTCTACAATTTGAGAACTAAGTTTTAGTTACTAAAATAAAAGTATAATTTGATAAGTAAGCTATATATTGGAATATGAATTATATATGAAAATAACTCAGACCATGTGCATGAATCATATATTTCTATATATTTATAATAAAGATATTTAAACCTATTAATAAAGATATTTAAACTTTTTTTCCTTTTTATTTACTAGTAAATGCACCTGTACATGAAAAACATATTTTTTGGACTTATAGATAGATTGCAGTTATAATAAATTTGCTTTGAATACTTTTGTAATGTTTGCACATTAAAAAACCCAGAAAACTAAAAATCCAGATCAATTTTTAGAAATAAAATAACTCTTATAACAAAAACATATTATATTTTGATAGAATGTATATACAAATAGAATACCTCAAAATTCTAAGCGGATAGTATTTTATTAACTTTCTACAATGAATTAATTCAATTACATGTCAATTATGTTGATTCTAATGGGAGAGGTACTAGTGAGTTTTTTTTTAATAAATTTATTTTTTATTGGTGTTCAATTTGCCAACATACAGAATAACACCCAGTGCTCATACCGTCAAGTGCCCTCCCCAGTGCCCGTCACACATTCACCCCGACCCCCCACCCTCCTCCCCTTCCACCACCCCTAGTTCATTACCCAGTTAGGAGTCTTTATGTTCTGTCTCCCTTTCTGATATTTCCCACACATTTCTTCTTCCTTCCCTTATATTCCCTTTCACTATTATTTATATTCCCCACATGAATGAGAACATATGTTTGTCCTTCTCCGATTGACTTATTTCACTCAGCATAATACCATCCAGTTCCATCCACGTTGAAGCAAATGGTGGGTATTTGTCATTTCTAATAGCTGAGTAATATTCCATTGTATACATAAACCACATCTTCTTTATCCATTCATCTTTCGGACAACACCGAGGCTCCTTCCACAGGTTGATTATTGTGGACATTGCTGCTAGAAACATCGGGGTGCAGGTGTCCCAGCGTTTCATTGCATTTGTATCTTTGGGGTAAATCCCCAGCAGTGCAATTGCTGGGTTGTAAGGCAGGTCTATTTTTAACTCTTTGAGGAACTTCCACACAGTTTTCCGGAGTGGCTGCACCAGTTCACATTCCCACCAACAGTGCAAGAGGGTTCCCCTCCACATCCTCTCCAACATTGGTTGTTTCCTGCCTTGTTCATTTTCCCCATTCTCACTGGTGTGAGGTGATATCTCATTGTGGTTTTGATTTGTATTTCCCTGATGGCAAGTGATGCAGAGCATTTTCTCCTGTGCGTGTTGGCTGTGTCTATGTCTTCCTCAGTGAGATTTCTCTTCATGTCTTTTGCCCATTTCATGATTGGTTTGTTTGTTTCTTTGGTGTTGAGTTTAATAAGTTCTTTATAGATCTTGGAAACTAGCCCTTTATCTGTTAGGTCATTTGCAAATATCTTCTCCCATTCTGTAGGTTGTCTTTTAGTTTTGTTGACTGTATCCTTTGCTGTGCAAAAGCTTCTTATCTTGATGAAGTCCCAATAGTTCATTTTTGCTTTTGTTTCTTTTGCCTTCGTGGATGTATCTTGCAAGAAGTTACTGTGGCCGAGTTCAAAAAGGGTGTTGCCTGTGTTCTTCTCTAGGATTTTGATGGAATCTTGTCTCACATTTAGATCTTTCATCCATTTTGAGTTTATCTTTGTGTATGGTGAAAGAGAGCGGTCTGGTTTCATTCTTCTGCATGTGGATGTCCAATTTTCCCAGCACCATTTATTGAAGAGACTGTCTTTCTTCCAATGGATAGTCTTTCCTCCTTTATCGAATATTAGTTGACCATAAAGTTCAGGGTCCACTTCTGGGTTCTCTATTCTGTTCCATTGATCTATGTGTCTGTTTTTGTGCCAGTACCACACTGTCTTGATGACCACAGCTTTGTAGTACAACCTGAAATCTGGCATTGTGATGCCCCCAGATATGGTTTTCTTTTTTAAAATTCCCCTGGCTATTCGGGGTCTTTTCTGATTCCACACAAATCTTAAAATGATTTGTTCTAACTCTCTGAAGAAAGTCCATGGTATCCCCATGCATAGGGATTGCATTAAATGTGTAAATTGCCCTGGGTAACATTGACATTTTCACAATATTAATTCTGCCAATCCATGAGCATGGAATATTTTTCCATCTCTTTGTGTCTTCCTCCATTTCTTTCAGAAAAGTTCTGTAGTTCTTAGGGTATAGATCCTTTACCTCTTTGGTTAGGTTTATTCCTAGGTATCTTATGCTTTTGGGTGCAATTGTAAATGGGATTGACTCCTTAATTTCTCTTTCTTCAGTCTCATTGTTAGGGTATAGAAATGCCACTGACTTCTGGGCACCGATTTTGTATCCTGCCACGCTACCGAATTGCTGTATGAGTTCTAGCAATCTTGGGGTGGAGACTTTTGGGTTTTCTATGTGGAGTATCATGTCATCGGCAAAGAGGGAGAGTTTGACTTCTTCTTTGCCAATTTGAATGCCTTTAATGTCTTTTTGTTGTCTGATTGCTGAGGCAAGGACTTCCAGTACTATGCTGAATAGCAGTGGTGAGAGTGGACATCCCTGTCTTGTTCCTGATCTTAGAGGAAAGGCTTCCAGTGCTTCCCCATTGAGAATGATATTTGCTGTGGGCTTTTTGTAGATGGCTTTTAAGATGTTGAGGAATGTTCCCTCTATCCCTACACTCTGAAGAGTTTTGATCAGGAATGGATGCTGTATTATGTCAAATGCTTTCTCTGCATCTAATGAGAGGATCATATGGTTCTTGGTTATTCTCTTGCTGATATGATGAATCACATTGATTCTTTTACGAGTGTTGAACCAGCCTTGTGTCCCGGGGATAAATCCTACTTGGTCATGATGAATAATTTTCTTAATGTATTGTTGGATCCTATTGGCTAGTATCTTGTTGAGAATTTTTGCATCCATGTTCATCAGGGATATTGGTCTGTAATTCTCCTTTTTGGTGGGGTCTTTGTCTGGTTTTTGAATTAAGGTGATGCTGGCCTCATAGAACGAATTTGGAAGTACTCCATCTCTTTCTATCTTTCCAAACAGCTTTAGTAGAATAGGTATGGTTTCTTCTTTAAACGTTTGATAGAATTCCCCTGGGAAGCCATCTGGCCCTGGACTCTTGTGTCTTGGGAGGGTTTTGATGACTGCTTCAATTTCCTCCCTGGTTATTGGCCTGTTCAGGTTTTCTATTTCTTCCTGTTCCAGTTTTGGTAGTTTGTGGCTTTCCAGGAATGAGTCCATTTCTTCTAGATTGCCGAATTTATTGGCGTATAGCTGTTCATAATATGTTTTTAAAATCGTTTGTATTTTCTTGGTGTTGGTAGTGATCTTTCCCATTCATGATTTTATTAATTTGAATCTTCTCTCTCCTCTTTTTAATAAGGCTGGCTAATGGTTTATCTATCTTATTAATTCTTTCAAAGAACCAACTCCTGGTTCTGTTGATCTGTTCCACAGTTCTGGTCTCTATTTAATTGAGTTCTGCTCGAATCTTTATTAACTCTCTTCTTCTGCTGGGTGTAGGATCTATTTGCTGTTTTTTCTCTAGCTGCTTTATGTGTAAGGTTAGCTTTTGTATTTGAGTCCTTACCAGTTTTTGAATGGATGCTTGTATTGCAATGTATTTTCCCCTTAGGACTGCTTTTGCTGCGTCCCAAAGATTTTGAATGGTTGTATCTTCATTCTCATTAGTTTCCATGAATCTTTTTAATTCTTCCTTAATTTCCTGGTTGACCCTTTCATCTTTTAGCAGGATGGTCCTTAACCTCCACGTGTTTGAGGTCCTTCCAAACTTCTTGTTGTGATTTAGTTCTAATTTCAAGGCATTATGGTCTGAGAATATGCAGGGGACGATCCCAATCTTTTGGTATCAGTTCAGACCCGATTTGTGACCCAGTATGCGATCTATTCTGGAGAAAGTTCCATGTGCACTTGAGAAGAATGTGCATTCAGTTGAGTTTGGATGTAAAGTTCTGTAGATATCTGTGAAATCCATCTGGTCCAGTGTATCATTTAAAGCTCTCGTTTCTTTGGAGATGTTGTGCTTAGAAGACCTATCGAGTATAGAAAGAGCTAGATTGAAGTTACCAAGTATAACTGTATTATTATCTAAGTATTTCTTCACTTTGGTTATTAATTGATTGATATATTTGGCAGCTCCCACATTCGGGGCACATATATTGAGGACTGTTAAGTCCTCTTGTTGGATAGATCCTTTAAGTATGATATAGTGTCCCACTTCATCTCTCACTACAGTCTTTGGGGTAAATTTTAGTTTATCTGATATAAGGGTGGTACCCCTGCTTTCTTTTGAGGACCATTCGAATGGTAAATGGTTCTCCAACCTTTTATTTTCAGGATGTAGGTGTCCTTCTGTCTAAAATGAGTCTCTTGTAGACAGCAAATAGATGGGTCCTGCTTTTTTATCCAGTCTGAAACCCTGCGCCTTTTGATGGGGTCATTAAGCCCGTTCACGTCCAGAGTTACTATTGAAAGATATGAATTTAGTGTCATCATGATATCTATTCAGTCCTTGTTTTTGTGGATTATTCCACTGGACTTCTTCTTAAAGGGGAATTTTAAGAGTCCCCCTTAAAATTTCTTGCAGAGCTGGTTTGGAGGTCACATATTCTTTCAGTTCCTGCCTGTCTTGGAAGCTCTTTATCTCTCCTTCCATTCTGAATGAGAGCCTGCTGGATAAAGTATTCTTGGTTGCATGTTCTTCCCATTTAGGACCCTGAATATATCCTGACAGCCCTTTCTGGCCTGCCAGGTCTCTGTGGAGAGGTCTGCTGTTACCCTAATTCTCCTCCCCATAAAAGTCAGGGATTTCTTGTCTCTTGCTGCTTTAAGGATCTTCTCTTTATCTTTGGAATTTGCAAGCTTAACTATTAAATGTCGAGGTGTTGAACGGTTTTTATTGATTTTAGGGGGGGATCTCTCTATTTCCTGGATCTGAATTCCTGTTTCCCTTCCCAGATTAGGAAAGTTTTCAGCTAGGATTTGTTCAATACATATTCTGGCCCTCTGGCCCTTTCTGCGCCCAATTGAATGTAGGTTTTTCTTCCTCAGGCTGTCGTTGATTTCCCTTAATCTATCTTCATGGTCTTTAATTGTTTGTCTCTTTTTTCCTCAGTTTCCCTCTTTGCCATCAACTTGTCTTCTATGTCACTCACTCGTTCTTCCACCTCGTTAACCCTCGTAGTTAGGACTTCTAGTTTGGATTACATCTCATTCAACTGATTTTTAATTTCTGCCTGAGTAGCTCTAAATTCTGCAGTCATGAAGTCTCTTGAGTCCTTTATGCGTTTTTCTAGAGCCACCAGTAGCTGTATAATAGTGCTTCTGAATTGGCTTTCTGACATTGAATTGTAATCCAGATTTTGTAACTCTGTGGGAGAGAGGACTGTTTCTGATTCTTTCTTTTGAGGTAAGGTCTTCCTTCTAGTCATTTTGCTCAGTGCAGAGTGGCCAAAAGCAAGTTGTATTGGGAAAAGGAGAAAAAGAGAGGAGAGAAAGAATGAAAGAAAAGAAAAAAAGAAAAATGGAAGAAAAAAAGGGAAAAAGAGAAGAAAAAGAGAAAGAAAAATGAAAGAAAGGTGAAAAAAAAGGGTGGGGGAAGCAATCAGAAATCAAAAAGAAAAAAAAAAAAAAAACCCACGGTGGAGTATCTTCTGATTCTGTATACTTTAAGTCCCTTGACTTCCCCTGGAACTTGGCCATCCAGCTGGTCTTCTTGGGGAGGGGCCTGTTGTGCTGATTTTCAGGTGTGAGCACTTGGGGGAGCTGCTCTGCCCCCTGCCTGGTGCAGGGCTCAGTGGGGGTTGTTTACCCCGTGAGGCCCCAGGAGGAACAACCGCAGTGGCGGGGCCAGCTCTGGAGCCCTGGATTCAGCCCCCGCAGTAACCCCAGAGCTCTCCGTCTGCAGGGCCTGCAGGCTCCGGGGCGGGGCCGCTGATCTGCTCAGCTGGGGCAGGAGCGTCCTCGCTGTCCTGGGCCCTCCCGGCCTCTGCCTGTCTCGGGGGGAGGCCGGATCCTGGGCTGTGTCCCGGCGCCCTGTTCTCCCGGTCTGCGCTGTTGGATTCGCGCTCCCGCCCCGCAGCCCCCTCCGCGGAGCCGCCCCCGAGCCCCCCCCGAGCTGCTCTGGGTCCCGCCGTGCGCGCTGCAGCCCTTAGGGAGCTCGGCGCACTCTCCCGGGGCGCAGGTGTCTGTTAGTGTCCCCGGGAGCCCGAGGGCATCCCCGCCCTCCTGGGTCCTGCTCCAACTCCCCGCGAGCCCCTTTCCGCCCGGGAAGGTCGGTGCAGCTCCTGCTCCTCCGGGACGGGGCTCTCCTGTCCTGGGGACACTCGCCCCGGCCTCAGCCCGGCTCCTCGCGGGGCCCCTCCCCCTTGGAGCCCTTTTGTTTCTTTTTCCGCGTCTTCCTACCTTGATAGAAGCGCGAACTCTTCTCACTGTAGCATTCCAGCTGTTCTCTCTTTAAATGTCAGGCAGAATTCGTAGATTTTCAGGATAATTTGAAGGTTATCTAGGTAATTTGGTGGGGACAGGTGATGTGGGGACCCTACTCTTCCACAGTCTTGCCCCTCTTCCTACTAGTGAGTTTTTAACAATATATGTACATATTGGGCTTTGAATGCAGAGATAGTTTAAATTTTAAAGTTATTGTCTTGACTGTGGCACAGTTCACGTTGGAAATAACACTGATTTTAATTTAAATTAAAATAATGTGTGTTCGCTTGGATTTAATTGAGTTCAACACAAAAACCTTGAGAATCTACTCATACCAGAATCATTTAATAACTATTATATTCACTACGTGTGAAAAATATTAGTGTGACCTGACATAACTAAATCCCTGAGATTCTAGATGCCAACAACATCCTCTAAATTGTGGTTTCCAAATTCTCCTCTCACCCTAAGTCTGCTGTCTATGAATCACCAGTCCTAGAATCTGATCCCTGAACCATAGTAGGTAAAAGTATAAGAGACATTAAAACATTTCAGAAGTCAAATACGCTGGACTAATTAACTATTTCAGAAAGAACTGATGAAACTAATAAAGGTTTACAAATGTAAATATCCAGAATTCTCTATTGTCATTTGAGAGCTGGCAACTAAAAAGTTATAACTGTTTCTTACCACTGAATACCTATACTGTTCAGGGCATCTTTCCCCAGTCACAGAATGTTTGACTATGGTTCATGAGAAAAGACACTTATTTCATGGTTAATTTCCTAATTCCTACAATGAAAACAATGTCTTTATTCTCTGAATCCATATAATTCTTATTTGTTTGCACCTATGCCACTTACCTCTTTCTAATCTGTTATAGTTGTTTCTATGCATGTCTTATCTCCTCTTGTTGAACTTCTTAAACTGCATTTCAATTAATTGTTAATATAAGTCCAGTAATACCCATATACTAAGTGCTAAAAGAATATATGTAATAACAGGGTCTTTTAAAACGCTACACCCTCACATCCCTCCATTTGCGCTCCTTGAAAAGAATCTGCTACCTTCCGTACCTACTCTCTGTGGGGCAACTTCAATCTATACTCAATCATTCTTGTCAACACTTGTCCTTTGGGCTTGCTCTCCTGTTGGAACTTTTTTCTGAAGCAATTTAATCAAATCAAGTGGGGCTCTCTATCTTTATTTTGACATCTATAGCATTTGTATATATAAATATATATATATTTATATATGTGTGTGTATATATATATATATATCAAAACACATTTTTTTAAGAAATATCATTTGTTTGTCCATCTTTCCTTGGACTTCCAAACAAAATATGCCAACCTAATAGCCACGGTGTGTGTGACACAATGATTCACCACAATATTGGCCATTTTATACTTTTTTTAAGTATATCATTTAAAACACAAAGGTACAATCTTCATTTTAAAGCATTAATTAGGATGACTTTGGAACACTACTTAGCCTATTTTCTATAACATACTGGAACAATGCATATTATTTCTCTCCTTGTAGATGGAAGTGGATTAGGCTTCTAGTTTGAATGTTTTGAAGCATTATGGGCCTATGCATACAATTCTCCCTTTTCTTGGGAAATGCAAGTACAAATGACACGAAAACAGTTACATAAGACAAAAAAAAAAAGTCAAACACTATGGTACAAGGATACCATCTAACACCTAAAATCAATCAAATGCAGTAAGCAAAATATGCTTTTTTGAACATCAGTGCCCCCTGAGCTGCATGGAGAGGAACAAGCAACAGGTCTTATTCTTCCTTATAGATTGACTCTTTTCTTAGTTTCATTTATTTTTAAATAAAGGGGGGGCGGACTAAACCAGGTGTATTGATTGTGAATTAAAGAAGACTCCTAGACCACAAGGGAAGCACTAAAGTGGCAATCAGTGGCAATACCAGAAAAAGCAAGGAAACAGAGAGATTGGTGTTTATCATAAAAAAAATGCAGTAGATGTGTGTTATCATATTTCTTCCTGCTGCCTAGCCTGCATTTAATTATTTATAAAATAAAGTGGCAGATGTAAAATACACAGCTCCATTTGTTATAATGTAAGAACCATGAGAAATAAGAAATTTTAGTGTAAATATATAAGAGAATTTTTGTAGAAATTATATGAGTGAAATCCTTTTTAGTGTGACTGTGTTTGCCAAGAGAAATTTGAGCATAGCTCAGAGTAAGAAGATCTGGAACTAGAGTTGAATACAGAATAGAACCTTTCTGATCTACCAGCTATGCATAAGTGTTATAACATCTCTATTTCCATATCAGTAAAATAGGGACAACACTGATTCTTATGTCACAATGTTTTTTTAAACACTAAATGAGATAATGCATCCCAAACACTTAGCAAATAGTTAATGCTTCACCAATGAAAACTAACTTCAGTGGTAGCTTAAGGATTAAATGGTATTTTACATCACTTTATTATTATACAAAGCAATTCATTATACCTTTAATGGTATATAGCATTGCATCTAATCTGTATTGCAAATTTATTAAATGGTGAGTATCAAAATGTTGTAGTCTCATCCATGTTCTTGTTCATTTGATAAATAAATATTTATTTAGAATGAATCTATTATGTGATATCAACATGGAGAAAAGAGGTAATAAGATGTGCATAGTTACTGTTCTAATGGAGGTTATGATGGGAGAGGAGAGAACAGAACAGGGTGGAGAGGGGGCAGACAGAAGGGAAGAAGGGGAGAATTTGGTCACATTTTAAATATAGAGACCCTATAAACAATTGTTGGATTACAATTTTGGCAATTGCTATGAAAACTAATTATAAAATGAAAGTTGGAAATAGTACATTGCTTTAGAAGATAGTGGCAATTCTGACATAACTTATCATACTTTGCCATACAACACAACAATTATCCATTCCTCTGGTATTTACTAAAATGAACTGAAAACTTATGAATGCACTAAAGCCTGCACACATGTTTATGGCAGCCTTATTTATAATTGCCAAAACCTGAAGGCAATTGAGATGTCCTTCAGTGGGAAAAGAGGTAAACTGTGGTACATTCAGGAAATGGAATATTATTCAGTACTAAATAGAAATGAGCCTCTAAACCATACAAAGACATGGAAAAAAATGTAAATGCATATTATGAAGTGAAAGAAACTAATCTAAAATGGCTATTATATTATTCCAACTATATGACATCCTGGAAAAAGAAAAACCAAGGAGACAGTAAAAAAGATTAGTGACTGCTGAGAATTAGAGGAATGAGAGGGATGAATGAAAAAAAAATTTTAAAAAAAAGAGAGGGATGAATGAGTAGATGAAAGGATTTTCAGGACAGTGAAAATACTCTGTATGATGTTTTAAAAGTGGATACATATCATTATTTATCAAAACCTATAGAATGTACAATACCAAGAATTAACCCTAACATAAACTACAGACTTTGGGTAATAATGTTGCTCTCTAATTGTAACAATTCTGGTGGGGGATGTTGATAGTGGGGGAGGCTATAGAATAGGTTTTGGAATTCAGCCTATACTTTTATTTTGAAAAGCAGTTCTATAATATCCTCTAACCACGCCCCCACCAAAATTACATAGAGATATTTATCTTAATAATAAGTGTTTAAAAGATATGGTGTAGAGGAAAGAATATCAGTCCAAAGTGTGGGCATTTTAACATCTGTTCCCCAGGGTGCCTGGGTGGCAAGGACGGTTAAGCGACCAATTCTTGGCTTCAGCTCAGGTCATGATCTCAGGGTGGTGAGACAGCACCCACCTCAGGCTCTTCACTCAGCACAGAATCTGCTTTAGATTCTCTCTCCTTCTCCCTTTGCCCTCCTGCTTATGCACTCTCTCAATCTTTCTCTAAAATAAATAAATAAATCTTTAAAAAAAATAAAATTCTGTTCCTACCTCTCCAATGGGCTAAAAATGCTATCTTAGGTGATTTTGCAGCCTCATGCTATAGATTTGGAAACTGAGGGTCAAAGAAATTTCCATCTAACAGTGTCTAAAACGTTAAGCCCTATTCTCCTCTGTGGCAATATATGACACCAAGAATATTGTAAGTTTCTAAAATATAAACATTCCTCCTCTAGCCACGTTTAAACAAGACACAGACACATAAAGATAAGAGGCAGACAACTACTACCCATATTATCTAAATAGTTCAAGAAGGTAATCATAATTCTACTATACTTCATTTATCAATATTAATGACTATTTTTAAAGATTTAGATTGTACATAATGGCTGTGTTACATGTCTATTATATAAATTGTAGGACTACTCGCTATTTTCAATATTCTATTTCTGAAAATATTAACTGCATTTCCCATAATAAATCATATTTATTTGATACAGAGGAAATCCTCTTTGCATTGTTAAAATACATGCTTTTATTCAAATATGCACCTTCCCTCCTTCTCCAAAACCATTATATACTTTGGTTTATAAAATACTAAGTGACTGCATTGCTTAGAATGCTTATAACATATATCTCTGCCTATGGTGAGACTAGTCCTGAGAAGCAGATTTTTTAAAACTGGCTGTTATACATTTAACATTCTCACTAGCAGTACTGAGCTATCCCTCAGAGTAGACTTCCAATATGCGATACAGATGAAGACTTAACACTTTTGGAAATACCTTTCTAACCCTTGAGGGTAAGCCACAATCTTTGTCCTTGAGAAAGCTCTTCTAATGACTACTGAGTATTACTCAGGGTTTGTCAACTGCCTTATTATTTTTAACCTTAGTACTACATTATACTAGTTAATGTCTTCATTTCCTTCACCATACAGTTTCCTGCATTTTGAAGCCATTGTTGACTACTATTTTATCCCCTACACATTCATCTCCTTCACTCAGAGGAAAACTCTCTTTTGGTAAGAAATTGAAACTTATGAATTTTTATATTATTTTGAGGATCTAGTAGAGTGTTCTGTATACAATATATACTCAGAATATGTTAGGGCAAAGCTTCAAATTTCCTTTTTTATTTTTCTTATTTTATTTATTTATTCATGAGAGACACACAGAGAGAGAGAGAGAGAGAGACAGAGACACAGGCAGAGGGAAAAGTAGGTTCCATGCAGGAACCAGATGTGGGACACGATCCCGAGACTCCAGGATCAGCCCTGAGCCAAAGGCAGGCGGTAAACCACTGAACCACCCAGGCATCCCTTCAAATTTCCTTTAAAAGGAACATTGCTTTTGTTTGTTTGTGAATTCAAACGTTTGCATATAGACCCTAATTTGAATGTAAGAATAGTGTGTATTCACATGTATGATTTCCAAGTATTTTGTTATGGTGACTGTCCAAAGGATGTGCTTTTTTTTTATATATATTTTTTGACTGATCAAATATATAAATAACTTGAGCTAAAATATGAAGAAATGTCAAAGCAATAAAACATCTCTTTTTAAAAAAGAAATTATGAATTTAAGCACTGCATTTTTGCTTACTTCTTATATGGAAACACGTACATTTTAATTATTTAATAGGATGAATAATTGGATCTTGAACATAGTAAATACTTGTAAATATTCATTAACAATATCAATGACTTTATATCATGAAAAATAAACACCAGAACCATAGACAAACATCAAATCAATCAGTCTATCTTGCTATACTGTGTATTGCTTTTTAGGTCTATTTTGAAGATGACATTTAAAAATCAGACACTGTAAATAGACTGTACTGCTGTAGAACTTGAGCACTTTTTTCCTTAGAAAATAAATTTTTCCTCCCCACCATTTTGTTCAATACAAATACCGCTTCTATACTACATAAAGACCTATTTTAATTTAAAGAATGTAATTAATACTTTTATTGACTATCATTTGCAAAATGCAATAAGTATGACCTATCGACAGTCATCAGTTAATGTATGGATCAATACGTTTGGTAGAAATTCACTTACTGATGAAGAAATGAGCAATGCTGATCAAATTAAAAAGAGGAAGCTCATTTGTCTTGAATTTTCTTAACAAATCTAGGACATATAAACTGCATTCTGTCACTCAAATTATTTTACAGAGCATTTGAATTTTAGAATAATGTAAGTACTTTAACGTTTTGATTTACTTTTATATATAATCAGATCTGCTAAAAAGAACAATCTACACTAATTATCAGTTTGTCAGAGACTCTCACAGCTCTAAATATTATAAAAACCTGAGAGTTCAAGTCTTTAATATTATCTATCAAAAATTAATTCTCAGAAGTAAAGAAAAAAATAGATTCCCATTTCTCTATCCAGTAATGGCTATTCACTTCTCAAATTATTCTTCATTATCAAGCAAATAATAATTGTAGCAATATTAATTTTCTCTAATCTCACAAACATACAGCTGAGTTAACATTTCTATATGACAATGTCATTAGTGAGGATTTTAAAAATAGCCTCAATAGAAGGAACATAGAAAGGATATGGCATTTTTGAAGATCTCTTTGAGGAAGAAGGATATTAGAGAGAAGCTTAGGTTGACCTAAACAGACTTAATGTAAAGAGAACTGCTACAAATTTTTTCAATAAAAGGCTTAATAGTTTGTAAGTTTTGCTATATATCATTATCATCAGAAATTCAGTGCTCATATATTCCCAATAATTTGATATATTTTAACACACTTTAACACAGATTGCATGTGATACTGTACCAAGTGGTATACTTATTTGTGCAAGATAATTTATAATTTTTTATTCTCTACATGCTAGTGGTGAATCTGATTGCCAGCTACATTGGCATCATTTAAACATTCCATAAAAATCTCTAGCAACTCTGGAAAACAGAGCCATCATTTGAGGTGAGATACCTGTGAAACGCGATTAGAATAAGAAAACCAGTTTTTTAAAAGACACATTGAATTTTGTGAATGAAGGAAAATTCATCTATTTTCCTTAATGTATATTCATAGGTGCTTTCATTCTTAAAACCATCACAAGACTTCTGGTTTTTGGTCCATCTTGTGAGAAGCTTGTAAATCATCCCTCCCTTCTTCATAAACATAAAAAGCTGAACAGACTAAGAATCAAGAACTCTTCTTAGATAGGTCAGAGAATTGAGGTCACAGGGCAAGCTGCTCTCTGCCAAATCGGAGAAACAGGCAAGTGGATACAGAGAATCACAGCTTAGACAGAAACCACTGCTGACCCACTGCATACCAGGGTGTGAAAACAAACTGTAATTGTCAAAATTCTGGAGGTCCAGTGTGGACAATCTTGAGAGTTAAAAACTCCAGAGGTATCCAGTCTTAGGGGATCATAAGTTTTACCACCAAGAATTCTACCAGGTTCTCACGATGAAGATGGGAGAAAAATCATTTTCTACTTCCAGTAGAGAGAGAGTGTAGCCCTTCTGGAATACTCTCAGAACACTATGTTGCTCATAACAAGGCTTGATCTTGAGGAAGACTATTTTGCCAGAACCCAATCAATCTGGGAAAAAGGAAACACTCAATTCTAGCCCCATGAAGCTTTCTTGTCTCATCTAAGGGCAAGGGGGGACTAAGAAGCACACGTGAAGGTCACAGCCCAGAGGCAAGGCACAGACAGGCTCACTAAAAGACTAAGAGCTAATCCTAAAACTATTGAAAGCTTCCCCTCCCTCCACACCTTAAACACATCAATTGGACTCCTTTATGATAACAAGGGGTTATAACTGAAAGAACTGCACATTTCAAGTCTGTTGAAAAAGTCCTAAAAAAACCCAGTGGTTGCAGGCAGGACAAAAACAAGGATATCAGTAGAAAATATAGCCTCTGACACCTATAGCAACAGGAAACAGTAAACATGGCCTAACACCTAGCCAGGTAGAAATAGTCTTATACTAAAGATCTACTTATATCAATTACTTATATCCAACCCACCACATTTGGCTATAAATATGAAATTACAAGGCATACTACAAGATGAAAGTACAATTTGAAGAAACAGAGAAAGCACCAAAATCAGAGTCAGATATGGGAGAGATTTTGCAATTATCAGACTACAAATTTAAAACAACTATGATTAATATGTTAAAACTTTAATAAAACAACCCTAACAATGATGACCAAAATAAAAATATACCATTTATAGTCTGTATTCCTACGGATATTAAAATTATATTTACTCAAGCTCACAGCCTATCAGAGTAGGCATTTTATTTTAAATATTTATCATAAATATTTATTCTAAATATTTTATTAGAATGTGATAATTGATATAATATTTAGTCTCTTTCCATCTATCCTGCTGTTAGAATGCCATAAGCTATCACCTCTGTGAATTGTCAATTTCTCCTTGTGCCCACTGTTTTCATGTTGACCAAACTATACATGCACACAGAATCCTTAATCCTAACACAAATCAACTTACTTGTCTTCCAATCCATCTGCTTTGTTTCTTAAGCTTCTCTCAAATTTTATATCTTTCTGTGAATGCCATTCTTTTTAAGAGTATAAGAAACCAATGAAGTTTGACATTTCACCATGATTATGAATCTTTTAAAAAAATATCCCATTTAGTCTCAGGATTAGTTGGAAAAGGGAGGGAAAAAATCTAAAAGGTGATATTTCAAGGACCTTATGTGTTTGCTATACTTGTTTTCAAAATAGTTTTTTCATTCTATTCTTTTATTTCAATATTTATGATTCTAACTTGACACTAATATTTCTCTTATTCCAACAAAGACTTTAAACATTTTCTTTGATTTTTCTATAGTTCTTCAAAATAATTTGTTCTTTCTTCGAACTGATAACTTATGTGCTATTTTCAAGGGTACACCTTGAAGTATATCTAATTTTAAATGTCCGTGATATGCATAACAGTTAAATGTTAAATTCTTTTTAATAAAGGAAATTTTATCTTTATCTTTTCTACTTATTTTAGAATATAACTAATGTATTAACAAAGTAGAATCTCCATTATCTCTTTATAGCTTTTTACCCAGACACTATCTCTTATTATAGTAAGTTTTTTAAGTTCTGTTTTAGCTTTTAAGTACTTGAGAGAGTAACTATAAAAAATCCAGTTCAAATTAATTTATTAAATGACTTACTAAAATACAGATGTATTACATCTAAGAGCATGTCTTAAAAAAGATTTTATTTATTTATTTTGAGAGAGAGATAGGGAGTTCAAATGGGGGGAGGGACAGAGGCAAAGGGAGTTCAAGTGGGGGGAGGGACAGAGGCAAAGGGCTTGAGAATCTCAAGCAGACTCCATGTGGAGGCCCAATGCAGGGCTCAATCCTAGGACCCTGGGATCATGACCTGAGCTGAAGTCAATAATTGGATGTTTACCTGACTGAGCCACCCAGGTGCCCTGAGAGAGCACAAGTTATAATTGACTCATATTCCAATGTGAAAGCATATATCCTGGGGATTAACTACTGAAAGGAAATTTAAGGATACTTGTCAGTAAATTCTTTATGTACAATAAACTCATTTAAAAATGAGCATTTACTTTCCAATTATTTAGACTTCCATATATCAATCTTTATTGTCAGCACAATCTAGCTAAATAAAGGATTTATTTCAGTCTTTTTCTTTCCACTGATTCTTTAAGGAAGCCATTATTGGTGTAATTTGAGGCATCATAAAATTAACTTCTTAAGACCAAATACCTCTCATGCCCAGAGGTCACAGTGCCTAAAACTCTTCCTCAAAGATTATCCTTCTGTGATCACTAAAGAAAAAAACCTTTCCCTAGGGCAAAGCCAGGAGAGAAGGATCCTAAGAAAAAGGAAGGTGACAGTTCTGATTTAGCTTATCTCTCTGGTAAACTCTCTCAGACAGGTGAACATTGGGGATACCCTTCAAAAGAGGAGAGTCTGACTTAAGCCCAGATTTTCTCAAATTATTTTGTTTGACAACAGTTATTGACGATTTTTCTGCAGAAGCAGATTCCTGCTTCTGACATTTCCTCCACATCTCCAGCTCCAAGTGGTCTGGTTCTATTCATACTTATGCATCTTTCTTAGGTACTAGGCAGGTCTCACCTTCCTTTTAAGTCCGATTCCTTAATCTTGCCCTGGGTCATCTGACTGTCCTCTCTAATTATTTAGCCTTTATATCATCTTAGTCTAGTCTGTCGTTTAATGATATTTATACATATACATTTAAAATTCCTGACATTATAGTCCTACCAATTGCTATTCCCTTACTACATTCATGTACTGTGGACAGTTTTAATAAAGAAAGTGGTCAGAAGCTATCTTTTAATAGAGACATTTCTACCAAGGTAAGTCCATTCTAGTGTTAATGCAGTTTGGATCAGTCCAGACTTGCAAGGAAAGCAGATTCATCCTCCTTGGACATACAATACTCTGAGCCCAACTCTGAAAACAGTGCTATGTCCTTGGGCAAAACAGAGGTTCTGCCAAGACTCTGACAATATTAAGTAATTCCTCTACTGGCATCCTCCTTCCAAATGCATTAAAACATTAAAGGACAATACATTAAGTGACTTGCACCCTGGTGTGAATCAATTTATCAGAATGCTTTTCTCCTGAAAGGAAAGGCTGAGGGTACATGTGATGAATGGACGAGATGGGAAAGGGGAATGCTGAGGAGGAGTATGTACAGTCAGAGAAAGAGAGAAATGCTAATATAACTTCTCCAACCTAATTTCCACCAGACGATTTTCTATTATTTACTGAATTTTAAAGACAATGAAAAAAGTATCACAACAAAACCATCAATAGTCTTTACCACAAATCCAGATATGCATAAACATGTTGAGCCAAAGCCAGGTTCATTTTCTATGCATATTCCATGAACACATAAGTTGGAAATGCACTTCTCAAGTTCACTCTCACAGTGAAGTCTTGACCATCCTGTTAAACACAATTACAAAGCACATATTTAATTTTAAAAATAATAATAATAGCTTATATATATAGTTTATATATGCTTATACTATTTGTTATAATTGGACTTGATGTTTTATATAAATTATCATAGTTTATCTTCATAATCATTCTATCAGGTAGCTACTATTATAATCTCTATTTAGTATATGAGAAAATAAAACTTGGAGAAGATAAATAATTTGTCCAGAATTACTAGTTCTATAAAAATGGAAGCTAGCATATATAAAATAAAGTTTTGGCTTGTATATGGAGCCATTCTATACCTTACATATCCAAATGTCTTTATTTATTTTACCCTGGAACAAAGATATAGAAAATAATGGAATAAACACATCCCATACTTCCATTTAGTATGAATGTTAAATTCAAAGGAAAGCAACTACTTCAGATTTCTAGATATAAAATGTTTCTTATAATACTTGTAGGATTTTATAGGTAGTATTTCTTAATCTGGGGCTCTATAGAATATAAATAATATGTCTAAATCAGCTGACTATCAGCTATAAGAGTTATCCTTAAACATAATGATCTCATTTTCCATACCAACAAACTGTATGCTTGTCATTTTTTGGGGGGGAGGGTGCCATTATTTTATCACCTACCTAGCAACCAACATTGCTAAGGTCTCTGCAAGATAATATCCAAACTATGGTTTACTAGGTACACATTAAGAACACTTCTAAAAAACCATTGATTTTTTTTCCTATGAAGGATCTATTTATAATGTCCTTAACAGGGGATGCCTGAGTGGCTCAGGGGTTGAGCCTCTGCTTTCAGCTCAGGGCGTGATCCCGGAGCCCGGAATCGAGTCTCACATCGGGCTTCCTGCAGGAAGCCTGCTTTTCTCTCTGCCTCTCTCTCTCTCTGTGTCTCCGTGATTAAATAAATAAAATCTTTCAAGGCAGCTGTTATTAGCTTTTTAAACTATTTTTCTATGCATTATCCAGCAGCATTTAATCTGAACTCTGGCTATTGGGAAATGAGTTCTTATTCTTGTTCCTACTTAGCAACATATTCTCACTGTTCTTCCCTGATAAATTATAAGAGAACAATTATATAAGTATTCTGGGGTACCTAGAAACGATCTAATGCAATATAGCATCGTAAGAAGAAAAATACCACACAAGTTTAAAAGATTTGGCGGAGTCCAGATCAAACTTAGAAGGAGCTCCCAAAAGACTAAATTTACCAAAAAGCACATGCAAGACTCTTTTCACTTTGTAATTCTTTCATATGATGGCTTTATTCTGTGGGCATCTCTACTATGGAGGCTATAAAAGGTGATACAGAAAAAACATTCTGCAGAGCTTACAAAAAGCCACGGTGACCAGTCACTCACATGGTTGAAACTCACAACATATTGTTAAGCATAAAAGCACATTCCATAAAAATATTTACATTCTGATAACTTTTCTTATAAAAGTCAAATATATACAGACTTAGTAACATTGCTTAGAGATATACACATACATAATAAAGTCCTAAGGAGCACTAAGGGAAATGTCGAATGTAAAGTTCAGAATAGTCACTATAGGGTGGTGGCAGAATTTTAATGTGTTCAGTGAGGGATATAGAAGAGGCTGGGAAAGGATACAGTCAACAAAACTCAAAGACAACCTACAGAATGGGAGAAGATATTTGCAAATGACATATCAGATAAAGGGCTAGTTTCCAAGATCTATAAAGAACTTATTAAACTCAACACCAAAGAAACAAACAATCCAATCATGAAATGGGCAAAAGACATGAACAGAAATCTCACAGAGGAAGACATAGACATGGCCAACATGCATATGAGAAAATGCTCTGCATCACTTGCCATCAGGGAAATACAAATCAAAACTACAATGAGATACCACCTCACACCAGTGAGAATGGGGAAAATTAACAAGGCAGGAAACAACAAATGTTGGAGAGGATGCGGAGAAAAGGGAACCCTCTTACACTGTTGGTGGGAATGTGAACTGGTGCAGCCACTCTGGAAAACTGTGTGGAGGTTCCTCAAACAGTTAAAAATAGACCTGCCCTACGACCCAGCAATTGCACTGTTGGGGATTTACCCCAAAGATACAAATGCAATGAAACGCCGGGACACCTGCACCCCGATGTTTATAGCAGCAATGGCCACGATAGCCAAACTGTGGAAGGAGCCTCGGTGTCCAACGAAAGATGAATGGATAAAGAAGATGTGGTTTATGTATACAATGGAATATTACTCAGCTATTAGAAATGACAAATACCCACCATTTGCTTCAACGTGGATGGAACTGGAGGGTATTATGCTGAGTGAAGTAAGTCAGTCGGAGAAGGACAAACATTATATGTTCTCATTCATTTGGGGAATATAAATAATAGTGAAAGGGAATATAAGGGAAGGGAGAAGAAATGTGTGGGAAATATCAGAAAGGGAGACAGAACGTAAAGACTGCTAACTCTGGGAAACGAACTAGGGGTGGTAGAAGGGGAGGAGGGCGGGGGGTGGGAGTGAATGGGTGACGGGCACTTGGTGTTATTCTGTATGTTAGTAAATTGAACACCAATAAAAAATAAATTAAAAAAAAAAAAGAGGCTGGGAATATTGCTAACATTTTTTTCCTTGAGGCAAACAGGAGGTACACGAATGCTTACTGTATTATTTTATAAAATAAATATTCCTTGATTATATATATTCTTCTGATTGAATAGAACAATTCACAATATAGTTTAAACAATTAAAAATGATGTAGTTTTCTTCTTGCTTCTAATACTATGAAGGACATTATAAAACTTTAAACCATAAGATGGTAACTGTGAAAGAAAAAGAAATCATCATACTAGTTAAAAAGACAAGGAAGACTATATTCAAGAGTATTCTAATGAGAGAGAGAGAGATTATTGAAACAGAGGAAAAAGATTGAATTTAACTATGCTGAATCAAAGGTAGATGGGAGAATTTTCAAAAGCTGGAGTGGGCTAATGGGAAAATACTGGAGGATATTGGGCTGGGTGGAAGTTGGTCAATGTGCTTAGGACATCTTTGTTTGGTAACCATCATTTATTGACAGGAGGCTCCTAGCTTCCCACTGAGCCTGGTACGGCAGGTGGGGAGGCCATATCTCCTTCTATAATTACTTTTCAGAGGGATGGCTCCCAGGTGTTGGAAAAAGACATTTCTGGGTTGTAAAATTGGCAAGAGGCTGAAAGAAGGTTTATATCTCAAAGGGGTAGAGAAAAAAGTTACAATTACAAGTTTTCTGAAGTAACTGCTCTAAAGAAAGGGAAGTCAGGGGCCTACAGTCATGAAGCCTATCTAAAGTGTACTTAAGCTGAGGGGAATGTTAAGGATGTCTTGGTCAAAAACAACAAACTAGGATAGAAAATAAGTTAGTTAAGACTTAGCACAGAAAATAGAAAAAAAAATAAAAAATAAAATTAAAAAAATAAACTTAAATTAAAAATTAAAAAATTATTAAAAAAGAAAATAGAAACCACTCTAGGTATTTATGCAAAAAGAGAGAATAAGATGCTCACAAAATTATTAGAAGGAAGAGCTATAGGAGTAATTCCAATAACCATAGATATGACTCTCTGGGAGATGCCACCTCTATCATACACAGGAAACTGAGCAACATAAAAGCCACCATCAGAATTATTCAGTTTAAGAACTCATTGCACTAATTGAGGGAAGCTGGATTACGAGGAAGCCACCCACACAGCCTCTCTGGCTGCCTCCTCCTACCCTGCAGTTAGTGATTGAACGCTAGATTGCAGAGGCTCACTGCCATTCCTTATGGTTCTGCATTTTAATACACACAAAGTCATAGACTCAGAAAATCCCACGTGTCCATGACCTTGTCTACCAGCTAAAAATTGCTAAGATATCTAGAAATGACCTCCACTAGATTTTAGGTATGTTTATTACAAGTGGAACTCAAGTTATGTCACATCAGCTTCAAAGGAAGCCTAGATATTGTAGTTTTTTGTTTTCTTGTCCTTGCAATATAGGAAACCACAATAGACAGGACTGGATGCTGAGTGCCAATCATAACCGTTAAAATAGACGGATGGATAAAAAAATAATATGTGGTATATTTATACAATGGAATACAACTTAGCCACTAAAAAAAAAAAAAAAAAAAAAAAAAAAGAATGAAATTTTGCCATTTGTGACAAGGATGAATCCGTCACAGCACTCCAACCAGTCTTAGGGTTAACTTGCTTCAAGTCTACACACTCCTTACTTGCTGACCTAAGTCCCTTCAACTGTAACATAATTAATTTACTTTCTTTGAGATTTGCAGACCACTAAGCTTCAAGAGTAAAGGACCAGAACCTTCCCAGACCACAGAAGCCAGCAAGTCTGTTCAAACCCACTTCAGGATTCTGATTAGCGTAGCGATTTTTTTGTAAAATGTTTTTCTTTTTTAGGTCACACAGATGATTTTACTAACTTCCTTTTGTGCATCTGTAAACCTTGCCCTCCTCTGAAGAAATAAAGAGTACTCCTACACATCATGAAATACAAACTGGCTCCTCCTCACTCAATATAATAATATAATGTTTATAGACAGCACCATCGAGTCTTCATGAAATTAAGAAATGTTATAGACTACTACTTCCTTTGCTGATAACTTCCCTAAACACCTTTTAAACCCTTGGGCCAGGCATAAATTTTGGAGTTGGCTTTTGGATAAGAGTCTGCCTTCTCTCCAAGTTGCTGGCCTCATGAATAAAGCTCAAATTCCTTTCCAATCAAAAACTTGTCTCTTGAGTAATGGCCTTTCAAGGGATGGGCAGCTGAACTTGGGTTTGGTAACAGGCCTATTAAGCTAAGTAAAATAAGTCAAATGGAAAAAGACAAATAGTGTATGATATCTACTTATGTGGAATTAGACACAAAACAAAACAAATGAACCAGGGAAATAAAAAAACTCACAGAGAAAAGACTACTGGTAAAGAAGGAAAGGAGTTGGGGGTGGATAGAATAGGTCAAGGGAGTCAACTGTATGATGATGGATATAACTAGGCTTGTGGTAGCAATCATTTTATAGTGTATACAGATGTTGAATTTTAAAGCTGCATATCTAAAACTTATGCAACAAAAATATTTTTACACAAAGATTGATCAAAATTTGTGTCTGAAAAAAAAAAAATTGTGTCTGTTAACTGAAAAACGTGCTTTTGGTTACGAAGGGGAAGTGGAAAACAACCTATAACCTTTTACTTGCTGCTAGAAAAGATAAGATCTTTCAAACCCTTACAAAATGGAAGTAACAATGTAGATGCTTCATAAGTTTATGGAACTTATGGTAAGATTTGAATGAAAAGATTTGTGTAGGGGTGTCTGGATGGCATAGTGGTTGAGCGTCTGCCTTTGGCTCAAGGTGTGATCCTGGGGTCTTGTGCTGGGGCCCTGCAGGGAGCCTGCCTATTCCTCTGCCTACGTCTCTGACTCTTTCTGTGTCTCTCATGAATAAATAAATAAAAACCTAAAAAAATAAAAAAGGAAAAGATCTGTGCAAATTGCTGAACATAGTTTGTGATAAGTTTTTTAGAAATGTTGGTTACTATTATTTGTTCCCAATATCCTGCTGAACAAACTCTATGAATGAGCTTATTTTCCAATTCTGTGAATGAAGAAACAGATATTCTGAAATGTTAAGTAAAATTACATGAGCTAATGGGCTCAGGCTGCTTCATCCAAAATGATATATCTTACCTATAATTCTATATTTAGTTCATTACAATTTTTAGGTGATTTTTTCCTACAATTTTATCAGGAAACTGAGACTCAGAGAGTTTTTATAATAATGTTAAACATCTCCAAGTTACCAGGTCACAAAGCTGGGATTTGAACTTTATTCTTCCCAGATTCCAGATGTTCTTTGTTCATCACCTTGCTTCTCTGAGTACCACATGGTGTTGTGCTATTTGGAGAAAGGATTTAAGTATATAAGCAATGCTTTTTAATCAGTTTCATGGGTTTTTTTTTTTGGGGGGGGGTTAAAAAATAACAAAATAAATAAGATGATGTCTTTGTACTGAAGGTGGTAATAAGAAATAAGAGCAGGACAAGGGAATATAAAACAAACAAATGAAAATTCAGTGGGTAAGATTTTTTTTTAAAGAAAATATTTAGAAGCAGAGAAGAAAACACCCTTTGAATCCATGTAGGTTTGATGCCCATTTGTAATAACATAACAAGATATTCAGAAAATACTGTTTGGTGGTTACCAAAAGTTTTCATTAGCAAGCCAGAAAAGTAATCAAATCATTATGGTGTTAAACTCAGTAGTATTTATATTTCATGTATAATAGAAATTAAATAAGTGCTTACTGGATAAATCACATCAAATAATGAGGGTATAAAACAAAAAAAGAATTTAGATATCAAACTGTAATAAGAATAAGAACAAATTAGGCTAATTTTAAGTTGATAGCAAAACAAGTTTTTGAATACTTATACAACTAGAAACACTGACCAATTTTAATACTACCATTCTCTGCCATAACATAGCAGTTATAGGAGTCTGAGTTTATTGATGAAAATAAAAGTCACTATTTGAAAGATTTATATATTTTACTTTTATTTCCTTTTCCTTCTTAGCACCAAGTGATTTGCATCTAATCTGGGGAAATAAAATAAAATTAAACTTAAATCTAAAGTGATTCTAACTAGTTAATATATTATACAGTAACCAAATGATATAAATTGAAAGTATTTTTTTCTTAGTCTAACTGTAGAACATGTAGAATTTATTTTTTACACCTAAATTACCATGAAAATACAATAGCATATACTCTTTATTTCATATTAATTATTTCGCTTTGCATGAGTTTTGATTAAATAGAAAGATCATTATGTATCTCCCCTGTTCTGAAATAAAAGTCATACCTCTGACTGAATAATTGTGAGTACTACGGCCGATACTATCTTTGTGTGCTTCTGTATTTTCTTGCCTCAAGGATGATGCAGAATTTGTTTCAAAATGAATAATGTTATTTTAAGAGCAAATTGTGTATCCAAAGTTTATATCATCACCCATATAAACACAGTTACATCCCTCCTGAGTATAAAAAGTATGTGGGCACAGTGGCTGCCCCAGGGACTGAGAACAACTCTGGGTAAAGCATTCACATTTCCAATGCAGAGATTGTTCTCTTCACTTTCAATTTGCTTTTAATGGGATAACTATGGTTTCACTTACTGAGTGTTAAACATTTTTTATATTACACTATAAATGTGACTATTGAGGTAAAACAAAAGGAACAGTGTCTTACTTCATAAAATAACCTGGATGCTTGTATTAATACTTCCATGGAAATGAGTTCCTTACCCACTTGAATTCACTACATAGGCAGAGGATGAGCTCATTCTTTCCTGAATGCTGCTCAGGTTGCAACCTTTGTACAAGGATCTCATGTAGAGAGGATGAGTGAGTTCTGAGATCAACCTTGTCAAGAATAGTACCTAATTAGCTTGGAGGAAAGAGTACAACAATCTAATTTGTCTGCTTAGAGAGACGGGAGGGGCTTGTGCTAACTATGGCCCTGTCTGTGATTATACAACATTGGCCAGTATCATAAAAAGATTGCACTTTCCAATATGTGCTGAAAGCTCTATGAGAATCCATTAGAATACAACCTCTCTGATGGATTTTGTGGCACAAAACTAAATAATATTTACAGTGTCTTCTAGCCTACTCATATCAAATTTAAATCTCAGTTGTGTTTTACAGATATATCTAGTGAGGAAACTGGCATTTAATTTTTCACACTGTGTTCTGTCCAGAATATTGCAAGTGTCTTATATCTCTCTTTGGACTAACAAGTAGAGGAGAAGGAGATAAAGGGATAAATTACAAATTTTCAGGTACAGAGTAAGAGCCACCTAAGATTTTGACCATAGAAGAAGAGTTGTTACATGAAGACATAACAATTCTGATATTGGCAACACGATGTGAATCTAAGATTTCCAACTGATTAAAATAGAATATGGGAAAAGTTTATAGTACATAACTAATTTAAAGACAGAGGTAAATACTTGGTGAAGGTAGGTTTCTATTAGGTACCATGAAAGGTAAGGATGATGGCATGTTTTAGACCAGAGCTTAAGAATTATCAACATTATTTAAGGCTGTTTTCCTCCATGGATAAGAGAGGAGTGGACCAGTATAAACCAAAGGAATTAGACTTTGTGTCTTTCTATGACATTTGGGAAAATGCAAGTTGATATGAACTATACAGAAAAGTGGTAAGTTCTCAGTTATCAGTTTTTGCTTATCAAGCTTTTCACGAGTTAATGAGACAAATGTGGGTGAGTAACCTTCCTGAAAAAGTCTCATAGATGTTAGAATTGCTAACATCTAAGCTGCAAAACACTGATGGATCTTACTGGTGAAGATCCTTTTTTGAAAAATGGTTGTTTATTTTATTTATTTTTTATTCTAGTTAGAACATTTAAAATGATATCTGTCCTTTTAGAAAAATCTTATGTGTATAATATAGTACTATTAAATAGGCACAATGTTATACAATAGTTCTAGAGAACTTACTTAACTAGCATAACTGAAACTTTATGGGAAGTTGCTATTCAGTGAAGGCCCTTCTTTGGAGAACATAAGAAATGAGGATGTAACACCAGGCCAGACTTCCTGGCTCTGAATCTCAGCTTTGCCCCTAATGTGCTATGGGAGATTATTTCTCAACTGTCATCATAAGGTTATGTTCACTGCATATGGTAGTGACAATAAGCGTTTTAAATGTTCAGACTTCAATAAAGGCATTTTTGCTTAAAAGAGGAAAAACTTTTTTTAAAGACTTTATGTAGTTATTTGAATGAGAACACAAGCGGGGTAGGGTGGAGGAGAGGGACAGAGCAAGAGGGACCAGCAGGCTCACTGAGGAGCAGGGAGCCTGACGCAGGGCTCGATCCCAGGACTCTGGGTTCATGACCTGAGCTGAAGGCAGATGCTTACCTGACTGAGCCACCCAGGTGCCCCTAAAGAGGCAAAACTTTTAGAGTCATTCATTCTTATATCAGAGAATTGCAATGTTTATTCTACTTATTTTATCTGTAAGAGTTATAGTTTTATGTAGAGGTGGTTATTTCAACATTCAGGTAGAAATGTTTTCAGATGCTCTATCTGACCAAAAAAAAAAAAAAGCCTAGTATCAGTATGGGGTATTCCAATCCAAAACAGAGGAGTACACTGAGTGAATGTTGAACATGTCAACAACACATCAATGATACTCAGTTGATAAGTATTCGCTAGTTTGTTAACTTCACATATACAGAAGCCCTAATACCCACAAGGCTGCCTGGCTGTTATTCCCTCAGGGGATCCAAATAACCAGAGACTCAGAATCCCAGGGTTTCCACAACCAGTCTCAAGTCTTCAATGGAGTCTGTAAATAGAGAGAATTCTTTTTTGGTAGCCAAAAATATCCCACATATATTCCTGCAAGATTATTACTTCTCATGGAAATTCAGGCATTCACTATGATGTACCTGACTGTTCGAGATAGGATGAGTGACAGAAGACACAGGAAGAAAGCAACAAAGTAAAAAATCTGCAAAGTTAGAAAACTAGAAGAAAGAGAGGGATAAAAGATGCATGGACACAAGTTGTTTATATATCAATAAAAATATATACTTAATATATACTTAAAAAGAAAGAGAGGGATAAAAGATGCATGGACACAAGTTGTTTATATATCAATAAAAATATATACTTAATATATACTTAAAAAGAATATGGCCAAAGGCTGAAATGGCCAAAGCATCAATTATTAATGAAAAAAATTTCCCTGAATAAAATCATTGTATTCATCTTGTCCATCTCTGTAGTGACCATTGTTAGAGGTAATAATAATGTCAATATTAATAAGAGCTAACATTTACAAAGGACTTGCTGTGTGCCTGGCACAACTGACATAAAGATCATAATTATGAAGTTTACACAGATGTAGAAAATGGCTATAGTGAGTTATACTCTAAGCAGCAGGATTTCTTGCTAATAGACTGATTTCTTATTAGTCTCACAGAACATCCATTTCAAAAGAACAGAACATGAATTTCGTATTTTTAAGTGTGCTCATTGCTTAAATCTTCGCTGATAACCAACAACATTATTGGTGAAGCACATTGTCAAGTTCATATTAGATACACATGCATACATAAACACATATTTTGTAAATATATAAAGTATGCATGATTATAATTTTTTCAATAATTACCTTGTTGACATTTGCAAATATATCCATTGATGTGATCTTCACACTTTGCACCTTTTAGACATAGTGATGAAGAACATTCATTTATATAAATTTTACAAAATTGTCCAGAAAATCCAGGAACACATCTAAGAAAGAAAAGTAAAAAATATATAAATATATACATGTAATATGCATGATCCTATATTATGGAGTTAATATTTGTCATATTTGAATAAAATTAAGCACATGAAGTAGTTTTTCATTAAGGTTGATTTATGAGAGCTAATTTAGTTGATATTCACCAGTATCTTCAATGAAATTAAGGCCCATTAACAAAAAGCAACCAGAAACAAGGAAGGAGAACAAAAAAATGCTCAGGTATCATTGAGCTCAGTCATTCTAGATTTAATTCTTTCCATTTTATTTCAAATATATGTAGCTTGATAATATATATTTTTAAAGTATCTATTATCTATGCCAATATTATAAAGAATATTGACTAAAATTGATTATAAGATAGTTAATAAACTTTTATAATAGTGAAAACCTTGATAATTTTATAACATATTTCACAAATATTTATTTTTTATTGAAATTCCACTTAGTCAAAATATAGTTTAACATTAATTTCAAGTGTGCAATATAGTGATGCAACACTTCCATACACCAACCAGACTCATCACAAGTGCATTCTTTAATCCCCATCACCTATTTAAATCATCCCCCACCCACCTTCCCTCTGCTAACCATCAATTTGTTTACTCTAGTTAAGAGGTTATTTCTTGATTTGCCTTTTTTTCCCTCTATGATTGTTTCCTAAATTCCACATATGAATGAAATCATATGGTATTTGTCTTTCTCTGACTGCCTTCTATCACTTAACATAATACTAAGCATTTCGTGGGCAGCCTTGGTGGCTCAGCAGTTTAGCACCGCCTTCGGCCCAGTTGTGATCCTGGAGACCCGGGATCAAGTCCCACGTCGGGCTTCCTGCATGGAGCCTGCTTCTCCCTCTTCCTGTGACTCTGCCTCTCTCTCTCTCTCCTCTCTGTGTATTCTCTAAATAAATAAATAAATAAATATTAAGCATTTCACTTAGCATAATACTCTCTAGTTCCATCCCCCGATGCAAATTGAAAAATTTCATTCTTTTTTATGGTTGAGGGACTGGGAGGCCTATTGGAGGTTACTTTTTAAAAAGATATCTCTAGAAGACATTCAGGCTTTTGAAAAGACCTACAAAGGCTCTGAAGAAGAGCTGGCAGATATTAAACAGGCCTATTTGGATTTCAAGGGTGACATGGATCAGATCATGGAGTCTGTGCTGTGCGTGCAGTACACAGAAGAACCCAGGATAAGGAATATTATTCAGGAAGCCATTGATGCTGGCGAGATCCCCTCCTATAATGCCTTTGTCAAAGAATCAAAACAAAAGATGAATGCAAGGAAAAGGAGGGCTCAGGAAGAGGCTAAAGAAGCAGAAATAAGCAGGAAGGAGTTGGGCCTTGATGAAGGAGTAGATAACTTGAAAGTAATCATTCAGGGAAGACGGCTATGTGAAGGCAAGTTGGAAATTGGAGTGATGTAGCTGCGGGCCAAGGAGTACCAAGGACTGCTGGCAACCACCAGAAGCCAAGAAGAGATAAGAAAACCTCCTCCCTAGAACCTGCAGAGGGAACATGGTTCTGCTGACACCTTGTTTGGACTTCTAGGCTCTGGAAATGACAATAAATTTCTGTTGTTTGAAGCCAAAAAAAAAGGGGGGGGGGCATGCATGCACAACACATATATCACATCTTACTTATTCACACAAATATTTAATTATAAGATGATTCCTTAGTGAACCCTCTTACCCTAAAACTTGAGCAGAATTAAATTTATAAAATAATTTTAATTTTAGCATATAATTGGAACCAACATAGAAGGCAGCATAACATTTAAAATATTGGTTCTGCTTATTTTTGGCTTGATAGTAATATTACCTTTCACCTTGGAATTCTCTCATTCTAATGTGTTTTCTGAGATGCAGCAACACGCAGCTGGACTTTGCCTTGAAATGATATTGAACTGTGGTCCCAAAACACTATGTCTAAGTCCTAATGGTTGATAACTGTGAATGTGACCTTATTTGGAAAAAAAAAAAAAAAAAGTTCTTTACATTGTAACTAAGTTAAGGATCTTGAGAAGAGGTCACCTTCCATTAACTGGTTGGACCCTAAATTCAAAGGCAAGTCTCCTTATAAAAGTGGAAACACAATGGGGAAGGGCATGTAAAGAAGGAGGTGGAGGCTGGTGTCATGTAGCCCCAAGTCAAGGAATACCTAGAGCTTCTAGAAGCTAAAAGAGAAAACGTAGGATTTTTCTCTAGCACCTATAGAGAGAATGTGGCCTTGCTGACACTTTGATTTTAGATTTCTGTTCTCCACAAGTGTGACCAAATTAATTTCTGTTGTTATAAGCCACCAAGTTTGCAGTAATTTGTCATGCCATCCCTAGGAAACTAATACAGAGAATGACTATGAGTGCATCTGATGTGTTTTCTCTCCAGATGTTCTTTTAGGACTAATTTTATACAAACCACTTAGATGTCAGTTGTTAGACCATGGTCTAAGAAGTGATGGAGGATCTACAAACAATGATTAAAGTACAATGTTCAGGAGAGGGATTTACATATTTACTGAGTGTCTACAACATGACAGATCTTTTCTGATTGGGAAGGCATATAAAGAAAAGCAAAATTTTCTGTCTGCCTTCAAAAAACAACCAGCCTAGTTGGGAAAACAGACAAGTAGCAAATTGAATAATGTAACTAATATTATAACTAATAACTAATATAAAAAATAAAGTATAAAATAAAACATATGGATGGTGGCATTCCTAGCATTAGGAAGAATATATGCAATGGTGAAAGTAAGAAGAGTATAGCTAAATCCAGAAATTAAAGGAAGTTCTAAATGTCTGACAAGTAATGTGTGAAGGCAAGTCTGGGGTGATACTGGGAAAAAGGATAGATTAATAAATGGGGATAAGCATTCTATAATTATGGACCACAATTTTTATAATGGCTAATATTTACTGAAAAGTTATTTGCAAGTAACTTTTTTTAAGGTCATAGCACTAGTAAATAATATAGGTGGAATTTAAAACCAGAAAATGTTACTGCTTTGTACGCAACCTATGTCCATTGGCCAAATTTGGCTCTTTTTTTATTCCCAGCGCCTAGCCTTACCCAGCCAAAGCTAAAAAAATAACCATGTTAAAGAATCAAACATATTCCAGCAATCCTACTATGCTAGATCCTTGCTGGAACTAATTGAAGACTCCTGATCAACGAACAATACCTGATTTAATGATGTATGGATTTATGAACTCATTTTTCACTATGAGGTAAAATTCTCAATAATGAATTACTACTGAGACCATAAACCTTCTTCTCTTTGTAGCAACTAGAAATTTAATCCCTTTTAGAGGAAATTCACCATTGGTGGTGTGACCCTATGGAAAAGAAATAAACTTAGAGCTCATTTTGTTCATCACTGAAGTTTTCATTGCCTTTCCTTTAATATTATAAATTATTCTTCAAAAATGCTCTATCAATTTAGGTACTTTCTTTTTTTTTTCCAAGTTTGACAGTTGCTATCATTGTAAGAAATGCCTGTTTGTCCACATTTTAATCCACCGCAATACTAATAATGTTCTTAATTTCCAGTGTAAAGAAAAAAAAAAAAAACTAAATGCCTGGGGCATGTGGGTGGCCCAGTTGGTAAACCAGTTAACTCTCTGTCTTCTGCATAAATCATAATCCTGGAGTTCTGAGATTGAGCCCTGTACCAGACTCTCTGGTCAACAGGGAATCTGCTTCTCCCTCTGCCCTTCCCCCTGCTCATGCACACTCTCTAGCTCATTCTCTCAAATAAAGAAATAAAATCTTAAAAAAAAAAAAAAACTATATGCCTTATAGTTTTTTTTTTTAAGGAGATAGCTTTAAAATTTGTTTAATACTTTTTCTTAGAATAACTTTAGATTTATAGAAAGTTTATAGAAAAGTTGTAGATGTAGTTAAGAGTTTTCATATACTCCATAACCAGCTTCCTTTATTGTTTACATCTTACATTAATATGATACATTTGTCATAATTAATGATATAATGTTGGTATATTATTACTTAAAGTGCATGTATTATGGAAATTTCCTTAAATTTTACCTAATGTCTTTTTTTTTCTACTTCAGGATCTTATCCAGGATACCACATTACATTTAATTGCCATATCTCCTTAGTCTTCTGGACTGTGATAGTTTCTCAGACTTTTGAAAATCTCTAGAATTTTGAGGAATATTGGTTAAATCTATTGTACATTGTCTTTCAACTTGGGCTTGTTTGATGGTGTTCTTGTGGTTATACTGGTGATATGGATTTTGGGGATAAAGATCATAGCAAAAATTCATTTTCATCAAGTCACATCAAGTATACCCTTTAAAGCAAGTGGGTATACACATCCCACACTTAAGGATTGAAGAGTTATGCTCTATATCCTTAAGGGGCAAGTATCTACAACATAATTTGAAATGTATATTACAAACTTCATTATATAATAAACTTTGCTGGGATTTTGAGTGGTATTGCTTTGAATCTATAGATCAAATTGGGCAGAAAAAGGTTGGAAAGAAATGATATCTTAAAAATATTGAATGTTTTAATTAATGATTAAGAACTATTTCTTTTTTTAAGATTTTATTTATTTATTCACGTGAAACACAGAGAGAGAGGCAGAGACACAGGCAGAGTGAGAAGCAGTCTCCATGCAGGGAGCCCAATGTGGGGCTCAATCCCAGGACTTCAGGATCACTCCCTGAGCTGAAGGCAGGCGCTTAACCACTGAGCCACCCAGGCGTCCCTGAATAACAACTATTTCTACATTTAGTTTTTGAATGAGAAAGATCTCTCAATTTAATTAGATCATGTTTAATTTTTTTCATCAGTGTTTTGCAGTTTTTTACATATATTATTTTGGTATTGATATTACAGGTATTTTGTTAGCTTTTTAACTCAGTGTTTTATTTTTGAATAGTTGTTTTGTAAATGGTATTCATTTTTTAAATTTCTTTCTTTCCAATATTCCAATGTTTACTGAAAAAAATTAATAGATTCCTTGGAGTTCTCTAAAAATAAAATTATGAAATCTGTGAATAAAGACAATTCAATTTCTTCTTGTCCAATCTGTAAATCGTTTATTAGGTTAAGGAAGTTCCCACTAATTCTTAGGCTTTTTTTGGCAGCCTTCATCATGTATAAGCTTTGGCTTTTTTCAAAGGATTTTTGTGCATCTATTAATATAATTTTGTTTTTTCTTATTCATCTGTTAATATGATCATATGGTCAAATGATAAATGATATGGTAATATGACTGATATGACTATATGTTTTTAAAAATTATTTGTGAATATGATTAATTACATAGAATGATTTATGAATGTTGAACCAGCCTTGCTCTTCTGAAATGAACCCTACTAGTTGACTTCAGGCTTGAATATAGTTATCTTCTTGTTCTCTGAAAAGAGCTTATGATTTTAATTTTAAAAGTTTATTTTTTTATTTTTTTTTCCTTTTTATTTTTTATTTATTTTTTATTTTTTTTTAAATTTTTTAATTTATTTATGATAGTCACAGAGGGAGAGAGAGAGGGGCAGAGACACAGGCAGAGGGAGAAGCAGGCTCCATGCACCGAGAGCCCGATGTGGGATTCGATCCCGGGTCTCCAGGATCGCGCCCTGGGCCAAAGGCAGGTGCCAACCCGCTGCGCCACCCAGGGATCCCATTAATTTTAAAAGTTTAATGTTAAGCTTTTATTCTTTGTTCTTGCAAGGTTATGTGATATTTATGCACCTATTTGAATGATGAAAAGATTCTATAGATCTTTAAAATATAGAAATGTGTAACAATTTTTAGCCCTATACTCTACAGAAATACTTATACTATGACTAGCAATAATGTTTAATATTTGGAATAATTGAGCTATTGCTATTGCTATTGCAGGCAATTTAATATCATATATGTCTACTCATAAGCATTTTAATAGAATTTCTGATTGATTGAAATAATGTACCTAATTTGTTTATACAAAAACATGTATTAAGGAACTAATAAGACACTTCTGTACTCAAAAGTAAAAAGCTGGATGGACTGAAAAATTCAGTCCACAGAGGGGGAGTGCATGGGGCAAACCATTGACTCCATGAGTGAAGAGACAGGGAAATACAGGGAGTCCTGGCTTACTGGCATAGAGACTCACACAAGGAAATAGACATGGGGCACTATAGCTGGGGTAAAACCTGAACTGTAATTGATGATGCATTGTTGGAGGCTTGGTGTGGAACAATTCTGAGAGTTAAAAATTGTGCCGAGACTGAGTCTTATGGGGTATCACAATATTTTAAGATTTACCTCCAGCAGCTTAACCAGGTTTCCACAGTAAATATCAGAGAAAAATCTCCTCCTGCTTCTGCTGGGGGCAGGTGGGAGTGGAGGAACCATTCTGAAATACACCAGAGCACTCTGTTCTTAACAAGAGCTGCCCTCAGGAACAGGAACACTAGCTAACTAGAGCCTAACTTGCTGAGGTATTATTAGAACCTAACTGACCTAGGGAAGAGAAATACCCAACTCTAATTAATTCTAGCTTTCCAGGTGGAAGAAAGGAAATACCAATTCCAACCCACTCTAGTCATCCTGTCCCACGTTTGGGTCTAAGAAACACTTGTGAAGTACGCCATCCAGAGACAGGCTGAGAAAAAGACTGAAACCTAATCATAGGACTATAGAATGCCTCCTCACCTCCCACACTTCATCATCACTTTATTAAAGGCCTATTTACAGCAATGGAATATTATTCATTACTGAATAAAAGAGCTATCAAGCTATAAAAAGACATGGAGGGAATATAAATGCATAGTACTGAGTGAAAGATGCTAATCTAAAAATGCTACATATTGTATGATTTCAACTATAGCATACTAGAAAAGGCAAAACTATGGTAGAATTAACAGATCAGCGGTTACCAGCAGTGAAGAGGGAGAGGAGGGATGAATAGGGAGAGTATGGAGGATTTTTAAGGGCAGTGCAAATATCCATATGACATCTTAATGGATATATATCATTATACATTTGTCCAAACCATAGAATATACAACACTGAGAGTGAGCCCTAAGGTACACTATAGTCTTTGAGTGATTATGATGTATCAATGTAGGTTCATCTCCAATAACAAATACATTATTCTGGTGAATTATGCTAATAATGAAGGAAGCTATGCTAGTGTGGGGGCAGGAGGTGAATGGGAAATATGGAAAATCTCTATCTTCCTCTAAATTTTATTGTGAACCTAAAACTGCTTTAAAAATCTTTTTAAAAAAATAGTAGAAACTACTAAATCATGAAAATGTCACATTGGGCATTTAACATAAGATTGATCTACAATACTGGAGGAGAGGACATAAAATACAAATTGATTATGAAGCATAGAAATTTAAAAATAAAACATTGAAAGCAAATTTATAGGAATTAAAAAGAAACCTTCAGAGAGAGCCAATGTCATGCTTCCATTGATTACTTGGTATAAAAAAGTTAGTTTGAACTTCTATTCGTAAGTGGTAGGAGCTATCTTCAATGATCATTCAAATTGGAAAATACTGGGATCCCTGGGTGGCGCAGCGGTTTGGCGCCTGCCTTTGGCCCGGGGCGCGATCCTGGAGACCCGGGATCGAATCCCACGTCCGGCTCCCGGTGCATGGAGCCTGCTTCTCCCTCTGCCTGTGTCTCTGCCTCTCTCTCTCTCTCTATGTGACTATCATAAATAAATAAAAAAAATTAAAAAAAACAAATTGGAAAATACTGTTTCATCACCTGTCAGAGACAAGTCACAAATAGAATTATTAAGTATGGTTTGTAGCTATTTAGCAACCTTGCCTGGACATTTTTCTATAACCACTCTGCTGGTCCTACCTCCTCTACAAGCTCTTCTGGCAAATCCTCCTGTAGCTCCCCACTGTTGTTGCAGATACTGTTCTTTTGATATGGCTATTTTTTTCTCCTTGCATTTAATAAGATCAACATTGTGGTACTTCTATTCCATTATCTTCCTGTTCCTCTTTCTTAAAAATAATAAAGCATAATCCATGTCTCTTATTGTTCTTGTTTGTGCAGAGCTCAATGGATTCTACCATGCCAAAATAACCATTTGGGGGAATTTATCAAGTCAAACTATGAAACACATGACAAGGAAAGTCTGCAAACATATTAAATAAAATAATGCCTGGTATCATCCAATGGGGTGAGAGAGAAAAAGTAGTATTTAAAAACTGAATTTCCCTCTCACACAATCAGATTTTCCTTTTCCTTTTTTGGTTGAGATGTGTTACAACTAAATTTTAATGAGACTTATTTCAACTTATACACATTTTTAAATTCTTATTTTGCTTTAAAATATTTACTTTCCAAATTAGAAAGTAGAATGATTGCAATCTCTAAATTCCATTTCCCAGACTTTGGTAGTATAACTTAGTAGGATGTAGTTTAATAATTGTTAAGAAAGCAACCACATTACAGATTTTTTTCAATTGCAAAGCATCACATTAAAATTATCAACTTTAAGTGCTCAGAAGTTTGTTTATTCATTATTAGAAACTTTGCTGAAGCCAATAATTCTCAAGTTAGAATAGCTAAAAAGTATCAAATATGCAAATAAGTTACTTCATAGAATTTTAGAATCCTCACAGTTCTTTTCTGTCATCTACCTTTTTAAAAAAATAATCTATGATAACTTTATATGTCCATTTGCTTTAGAGTATGGCAAAATATGAGGTATTTATTCCTCTGCACATTAGACACTTTATAACTTTATAGGTTAGTTTTTAGAGATCCACATACTCTGAACATAACTTTTGTTTAATTTTCCTTGTTTGCTTATACCTTAGTCAAAAATTCACACGTTTTGGAATTTTTGGCTTATTTTCATGCACATAGCTATATTTCTAGAGAATAGCCATAGGCAAAACAAAACAAAATAAAATTACCTTACTCTCTCTCATCATGTACTCTGATGTCTTCTTTGTCGTGGATGATATACTAGATAATCAAACCGGAACTAAAATGGTCATATAACTGATATAGATAATGGAATCCAAATATTTTGATTAATATATTCATGCAAATGACTATGGATTCAGACATTGACTTTTTTCTCTCTTTTTCCTTTTATAGATATTTTGATATTGTAAACTACCAGATTCCTGGGAAACCCCACAGGAACACCAGGCTGTAAGTTAGAGATAGCCTAGTGAGTAGGCAAAATCAATAACCTGACCACAATGGCCTTATTTGTTCAAAAGATAATCAGCAGGTGTCCCGGCGTTTCATTGCAAACGCCGGGACACCTGCACCCCGATGTTTATAGCAGCAATGGCCACGATAGCCAAACTGTGGAAGGAGCCTCGGTGTCCAACGAAAGATGAATGGATAAAGAAGATGTGGTTTATGTATACAATGGAATATTACTCAGCTATTAGAAATGACAAATACCCACCATTTGCTTCAACGTGGATGGAACTGGAGGGTATTATGCTGAGTGAAGTAAGTCAGTTGGAGAAGGACAAACATTATATGTTCTCTTTCATTTGGGGAATATAAATAATAGTGAAAGGGAATATAAGGGAAGGGAGAAGAAATGTGTGGGAAATATCAGAAAGGGAGACAGAACGTAAAGACTGCTAACTCTGGGAAACGAACTAGGGGTGGTGGAAGGGGGGGAGGGCGAGGGGTGGGGGTGAATGGGTGACGGGCACTGGGGGTTATTCTACATGTTAGTAAATTGAACAGCAATAAAAAATAAATTAAAAAAAAACAAAAGATAATCAGCTATGTTACTTACCTATTTTCTGTACTATTCATTTGAGCACATTATATCTCCTAAATATTTAAAATCACAGGTATTTTAAATTCATGTGATTGATTTGTTTCAGAAATGGTGATAGATTGAAATCTAAATTATTATATGTATTCTCAAATGTGGAATTTAATTTTATTATAGCCTTAAGTAAATTGCACAAAGTATAATCCTAATTAATATATAAAATAAGTACTTTTATTAGTATTGCCTAAAGTATGAGTCTTAATGGCCATTTTTAACATTTTACTTTTAATTCTATTATCATTACTATTAATTATGGATACAAATTAAGAGAATATTCCTAGAAGGCAATTATTATAACATAAATATAAGTTTCTTGAGACCACTTTACAAATCAGAATATTGTCTAAATAGCTATTGAAATTATATATGAAGTAAAATAATTTAGATAAAAGGAACTGATAACTATAATTTTCAGTGATTGTGACTACAGAAAATTCAAAATGAATTTCTTTTTTAAAAAGATTTGAGAAAGAGAGAGAGAATGAGAGAACACATGAGTGGGGAGGGTCTGAGGAAGAGAATCTCAAGCAGACTCTCCACTAAGCGGGGCCAGACTTGGGAAGTGGCCTCAGGACCCTGAGATCACAACCTGCAGTGAAACCAAGAGTTTCGGGCTTAACTGACTGAGCCACCAGTGCCCCAAAATGAATGTCTTTTTATAGATGACATTATTTTATATCAGTTTTCAATACAACATTGCTTTAAATTTTAATCTTGAGGGTATTTAAGTTTCAGAGTACTAAGTTGTTCAGAGTACTTAGAATGTTCCATATGTACAAACTGAGACAAGGACTTAAACGCCAGTTTCTTATTTGGCAGGTGATACAGATAAGCAAAAATGAAGGAGTGGGGAAACTAAGACAGGGGAGGAAAGGCACTAGTTCACTCTTCACCAGAGTGTGAAATGGTACACAATCCCACTCTAGTGGTTTTAAAGTTATTCATATTTTTTCAAGACATAGAGCCTGATTCTCTCATTTAGTATGGACTGTACTTCATAAGTCATTGCTAATGTGTAACAATATGGTCAAAGTGTGCCTTTCTCACTCTTCTCTCTTTGGTTCTCTCAGGCAAGCTGGTTGCTATGTTATGAAGATACTCAAGTAACATGATGAAGAAGGCCATGTGAAAAAAGACTAAATTCTTTGGTCAACACACATGAAAGAACGACCTTTTCAGCCCATGCAAGTCTTCATATGACTAATCCAGCTAACATCTTGACTGCAACCTAATGAGAGATACTGAGCCAGAATCAGCCAGAAGAGCCACTTCTAGGATTCCTGAATCACAGAAACTGTGAGATAATAAATGCTTGCTGTTCTAAGCCATTAGATTTTGGGAGTAATTTGTTATTTAGCAATATATAACTATCCATTCAATAAGGACATTCTGAAGATCTGTGGAGAAGGCACATCAGAAGTTTTCT
This sequence comes from Canis lupus familiaris, assembly GCF_011100685.1. Classification (NCBI taxonomy): domain Eukaryota; kingdom Metazoa; phylum Chordata; class Mammalia; order Carnivora; family Canidae; genus Canis; species Canis lupus. Next base: position 28,176,681 of record NC_049233.1, read on the forward strand.
GGAATGACTGAGAAACAGAAATTTTCCATGGATTCGTTACCCCATTAGTCAAGGGTTGCCCCCAGGGCATAAACATATTCACAGTCTACACTGATTTATGAGTGGCTAATGGGTGTGTGCACTCAATAAGATCCCTCAGCTTCCAAAAAAAAAGTGTAAGGCATAAAAGTGGAGGTTGTTCAGGTGAGTAAATGTGTTTAGTAACTGCCCAGCACAGATGGGATGGGATAAAAGCAGCAAAAGCATCTGCTACAAATGTCACAGATGGAGTCCCAACTTACTTTGTATGTTAAATAACTTCCTCCAAAAAAAAAATTTAAAAAATGGAGGAAAGAATTCAATACACTTTAAACTACACTGAGATCTACTGATGAGAATTTTTTTCTTCTATATTCTGCTTTTAGAAATCTTCATTTAACATAAAAGAAAGTACACTCTTACATTGGGAATTACTTTTAAGAGATAATATGCAAACAGCTAGAACCAACCTGGGCAATGAAATTTAGCTTAATCTACTATAACTTCTTTTTTTTTTAATTTTTATTTATTTATGATAGTCACAGAGAGAGAGAGAGAGAGAGAGAGGCAGAGACATAGGCAGAGGGAGAAGCAGGCTCCAGGCACCGGGAGCCCGACATGGGATTCGATCCCGGGTCTCCAGGATCACGCCCTGAGCCAAAGGCAGGCGCCAAACTGCTGCGCCACCCAGGGATCCCTCTACTATAACTTCTATCACAGTGTCTATATTACTCTCTTACAATCAGAATGATTTTCTCAAAGTAAAATGTTCAATTATTATTAAGAAAGTTTGCTATATTCCAGTTAGCAAACTACTATTATATAGTTAATGATAGCTAACTTTTCTATCTATGTACAAGGCACCTTGCAAGGTCATTTACCTACATTTATCAATACCTAAAACATAATACAAGATAGATACTATTTTTAGGCTACCAGTGACTGGAACCCTCTATCTGGCCTAATTCTAAATTAAAAAAAATCCACTACTGGGAATTTACTCAAAGGAAATGAAAATACTCATTTGAAAAGATACATGTACCCCTATGTTTATTACAGTACTATTTATAATAGCCAAGCTATGGAAACAACCAAAGTACCCATTTAAGATGAATGGATAAAAAAGATGTGGTATGTATGTACACACACGCACGCACACACACACACACACACACACACACACACACAGAAGAATATTTATCAGCCATAAAAAAAAAATGAGATCTTGCCATTTGCAGCAACATGGATGGACCTAGAGCAACATGCTAAGTATAATAAGTCAGTCAAAGACAAATAGCATATAATATCACTCATATGTGGAATTTAAGAAATAAGATAAATGAATAAACAAAAAATAAAATAAAATAAAATAAAATAAATAAAATAAAATAAAATAAAATAAAATAAAATAAAATAAAATAAAATAAAATAATACTCTTAAATACAGAGAACAAATTGATGGTTGCCAAAGAGGAGGTGGGTAGGTAGAAATGAATGAAATATGTAAAGAGAATTAAAAGTACACTTAGCGTGATGAACAGTGAGAAATGTATAGAATTGTTGAATCATTATATTGTACCCCTGAAACTAAACAGGCACAATTTTAGAAGATTTCACTGGAAACACTGTTCCTATGGCAAGAGTTATTCCAAATCCTGATTCACTCAGAAACCAAGGTATGGAAGAAGTTTCTGATGAAATCTTTTTAAAGTTTTAGTTAAAAGTCTACAATTTGTACTGCCAGAATTGCCTAAATAACTATTCAAGAAATAGCTGGATTCTTCCAATATTAAAGAACACATGACTCTATAAGGCAACTTACTTGATTTCAACAGTTGTAGCTAAAAAAGTAAATTAATAGACTATCATTATTTTTTAATACTTACAAAGTCTCAAGTATTTTGCCATAGTATTATTATGGAAATGATAAACATCTTTTTCTTATTCTTTCAACCATTGGATGACATTCTTTTAACTGCAGAAATCCACAAGCTTTCTAATTTACTTTCTAAGCATTTGAAAGAAACTTTTGGTTTTGTCACAAAATTTTCCCATTTCCATGGGAAACTTGACAACTTTCTCAACCTATTCTTTATAAAGCACAGTTTCTAGAACCCTGTCATGACATGCCTGGAAGAACAGCTTGTTTCAACAACCAGATTTTTCCTCCTAACCTTCATGCCAAGATCACGCTTAATAGAGGTCCTATCCTTTGTGGCTATTTGTATATGTATGGAGATACATGTATGTCGCTAGAGAAATTCAGGTTATCTCCTAAAGAATAAAAGTTTTGTATTTTTTTTCCTGTGAACAAATTAGTTATCTGAGTAATATTGGAGGCAGTGTGTTTGAAGTTTTTAACATTCCACATTTCTATATTTCAAGTGTATTTTATTTTAATAACTATGTAAACATAAGCCTATGGTATACATGTATGTTTGTATTTATATATTTATATGATACAAGCTATCACAGAGTTATAAGGTGTAAAAAATTAAAAAGGAGATCAGAATTTCACATTAAATTGTGGAAAAGATTGGATTTTTAAGGCTTAAAAACATTGACACATATACATTTCTAACGTTTTTCTGACGTTTCACAAAGTACATATCAAATTATAAGTTTTATAGTTTCTCACATGCCCCCAACTTCAACATACGCCATATTTTCTTATTGCATCCTTTACCTCTCTTTTCATTACTGGTATTTTAGTGAAGTTATTTTAAGTCTTCCTCAGATTTCCCAAATCTCCCTCTTAATCTTTAATGTATAAATTGTTATCTCTTTAATGGTCTTTCATGTAATCATTCTTATTTTATTTTGTAATCATTCTTATTTTCTTATTATCTTATTTTCTCTTCTTCACTTTTAACACTTTTTTTATATTTAGGTTTGTTTTTATATAAAAATAACAGTTTTCCCTAAATTTTCACTCTAGGAAAACATGCCATGCTGTGTGGCTTTATGTACCATCCCCCTAGCCCTGTTCCTGTTTGGCCAAAAGCTATGGCCTTAGGGCTACCAAGCAGACAGGTGAGGGTGAAGACAGCAGATCCAGAAGGGTGAGCAGGGCCCTTCGGCAAAGGAGAGGGGGGGGGAGGGAGAGCAAGGGGGGGGGAGGGAGAGCAGAGGTGTCAAGCCTGCCTGGGCCAGCTTGGTGGCTGCTGAGGCCCTGGGTGCTGCCCTCACTGGTGGAGATAGGCTTCCAGCCAGACATCGCCAGTCTTCTCTAGTCTAATGCCCATGGGCACAGTGTACGATTGAAGCAATTCTCCAACAGAACTTTTGTCAATTTTATAAGATCTTGCATCTTTGGTAGATGATAAATTCTACTTTTAAGTTGATTTCCTTTGTATTTACATTGTGTCATCTGCCAAGGGGCAGATTTGTGATTCCTCAATGGATAGATAGTATTTACTTAAGAGGCATGTTTGAGTTGGGACTAATATTAAAGGTGAAATTTTTTTATTTCCTACACAATTCAATAGCAGCAAGATTTGGAAAATTAGCATTAAATAAGAAATCCTCATGGAATAGAAGGTCCCTTGTACTTAATTAACAGTATAATATGTATTGCAAAAATTATACTTTTGTAGTTTCCTTCTTTTAAGATACATATCAAAAAAAAAAAAAAAAAAGTCGGGATCCCTGGGTGGCGCAGCGGTTTGGAGCCTGCCTTTGGCCCAGGGCGTGATCCTGGGCTCCCGGTGCATGGAGCCTGCTTCTCCCTCTGCCTGTGTCTCTGCCTCTCTCTCTCTCTCTCTGTGTGTGTGTGTGTGTGACTATCATAAATAAATAAAAATTTAAAAAAAAAAGCCTGCATCATGGCAATTACCTATTTTCCATCTTGCCGCAAGGCATGGCAGAGAAATGGAAATGTATGAAATGTATTTCTTTCTAGATAATTGCTATTTTGGAAGTTCAATTTTAAGCTAAAGTTTGAATGTATATTCTAATTCAGCATGGAATCAGAAATTTCTAAACTTTTTAATTCTTCATTAATTGCTAATATAGCTAAAATGCTGAAAAACTCTCTAACATAAAACATCTATGCCTCTTATAATTTTCTGGGAAATAATAGAAGTGAATTTAAAAACTGACCACTTACCAGCTCAAATCAGATCATAGTTAATTGAAATCACTGCATAAACTAAACTTTAAGAAATGCCCGTGGGATTGTTTTTATGTGGATAATATAATTCTCTCAAGAGTATCTATGGTTTCAATTAGGCTTATTAAAATGCAGATTAACTATTCTGACCTCTACTTATTTACCAAACTGTATATTTCCTGAAGATTGTTCTTCTTATTTATAATTTTGTTATTAGAAAACTGAGTAAAGGAAAAGCAAATCCAAGCTCCAATTATAGAAATTGATTTACATAGCAGTCACATTTATCCAAAAGATGGGTAATGCAAATATGTCACCAACTCTATAAAACTCATAGCTGTGAAACAACTATGTTATAAAGTATTTTCATTTTTTTATTTCTAATATAAGTACGTTATAGTGTGAGAACATGACCTGTGTAAGCTCTTCTCAAACTTTAATGTATGTATTCATAAAGAATAAACTTTTAATAGACTGCTCCTTCTTGATATGGTGTTTAATTATGGATAGCTATATGTTGCTTCCTTAAGAAAGTTATTACCAGATTCTCTATTATATTTAAGAGACTGAGAATGCCAATTGTGTTTTTAATGAAATACACAAATTAATGTTTGTTTATTAGATGTTTATTAAATGTTTTTAAAATCAATAGATGTATACTTTTAAAATTACAATTCTTAAAATGTGTTAAAGGTCATGCAACTGGTTACTTTACCTCCACAAGAAAAAGCTCCTGTCTGGGATCAAGCAAAATCTATCCATTTTTCATGTTCTTTTAATTTTTAACATTTGTATTACTTTCATGCTTTAGGAGATTTCTAGAAGGTGTAAGTCATCAAACCTGTATATTTTCTTAGACTATCTTCATCTTGGGCTGAAAGAATCTTCCCTAACACCCACCTATCAACAAATAGTTTGTATTGGACAGGGAGAGTAAAGTCATAGCCTCAAAGTAATGAAGTATGCTCATTTTCAAGCAATTTTCCTTGACCATTATTTTTCCATACTGAGATTTTTAAGGGTGTTAGGAACATGACACAGGTGTTCCTAGTTCCCTACCAAATTGCTTTTTAATGACACTTGATTAACCAAGATATTTAATCCACTAATTTTTGTCTTTAACAATTGTATATGTATTTTTAAGATTTTATTTATTTATTCATGAAGGACAGAGAGAGCGGCAGAGACACGGGCAGAGGGAGAAGCAGACTCCATGCAGGGAGCCCAATGTGGGACTCGATCACGAGTCTCCAAGATCACGCCCTGGCTGAAGGCAGCGCTAAACTGCTAAGCCACCGGGGCTGCCCAACAATTGTATATTTTTAACAATGCTTTGGTTGCTTCAGGAACTTACTTTTTTTTTAAGATTTTATTTACTCATGAGAGACAGAGAGAGAGAGAGAGAGAGAGAGGCGGGGGCAGAGAGAGAAGCAGGATCCATGCAGGGAGCCCGACGTGGGACTCGATCCCGGGTCTCCAGGACCACGCCCTGGATTAAAGGTGGTGCTAAACCACTGAGCCACCCAGGCTGCCCAGGAACTTTCTTTTTTTTAAGATTTATTTATTTATTTGAGAGAGAGAGCAAGACAGAGAGAACACAGTGGGGAGGGGCAGAGGGAGAAAAAAGAACAGAGACCCTTAAGCAGACTCCGTTCTGAGTGCAGAGCCCCATATGGGGCTCAATCTCGCAATCCTGAGATCATGACCTGAGCCACAATCAAGAGTTGGTCACTTAACCAATTACACACAGACACCCCAAGAATTTTCTTTCTTGTTCATTTCCTTGTCCATTCTGTTAGTTTGCTAGGGCTGATGTAACAAAGTAACACAGCCTGGTTAGCTTAAAACACACTTTCTCACATTGTGAGAAATTTATTTTCTCACAATTCTGGCATCTGATGTCCAAGATCAAGGGGTCAGCAGGGCTGGTTTATTCTGAAGGCCTTTCTTACTGACTTATAGATGTTGTCTTCACTGGTGTCTTAACCTGATTTTCCCCCAATCTATTACCTCATATCTTCTTATAAGGATACCAGTCATATTGGATTAGGTCTCCCTTTTGTGACCTCATTTTACCTTAATTACTTTTTTAAACACCCGATCTCAAAATACAATCACATATGGAATTTGAAAGACACAGTTCATAATGCCCCTCTCTTATCTGTAAACAAAAGAAATCTACCACTCGATAATCAGGAAAATGCTAGGAATACACTCACAGGAAGGAAAGCATGAATTTTGAAGTAAAACTAAACATTAAAATATGAAAAAAGAAAACTTTAAAGCCAGTCTTAGAAAGAAATCAAAAGCCATTTTCAGAATCTTCACAAAAGTTTCCCTTTTCAGACACTAGTATTATATATAAATGTAAATCTTTTTCATGGTCAAGATTGTGTTTTTTTTAATTATGGTTAATTATTAGCATTAAATATTTTTCCATATTTATCACTATATAAGCCCCAGAGGTAGAATAGAAATTTATGTTATAAAATTAACATACCATAAATTTAAAAGCTCTCTGCATGCTTTTTGTGATAAGGGATAATAGGGGAAATCCCTACAATGAATCTCTACAATGAAGATTTGAAAATTCATGCAAAAGATAGAAAAATAGGCATTATTATACTTCTTGATGAAGACAAAAAAAAAGAACTCTTTTTGAGTTTTCCCTCCTGTTTTTTGGTAATCACTAAGAATTTACTATCTCATCTTAGGTAAATGGCTATGGGGGAACTCAGCTCAGAATCCAGGGTTAGGAGCTCTATTTAAGAAGCTTAGGATCTTTGGCATCTCTTCCAGTTAACTATGTAACATTTACTTTATGAAAAATGCTGAGTTCAAATGAAAGTTTGCCCAACCAAGTAGGGTAAATAGATATGTATTTTGTTTTTTAATTCCAAAGCTATATCACAATAGAACTGTTTAAAAAAATTATACTGTTTTGTCACTTGACATGGTTTACAGATTGTATAGTCCAGAGAGAAAATAAACAAAATGTGGAATTCTGTTTGGTTTGGAGGTGAGAATTTAACTCAAGCAGCGCTGATTAGTTTTCTTACAAGTTGATTTCATCTTTCTTTTGAATTGTAGTCTGAGTAGACGGAGGGTCAAAGTTATCATCAGCTTTCCCATTATGTGCATAGAGAGAGTTCACTTTTGAATTAAGCCAATATATACAGGGAAATAGAGTCAAAAGACAGAGAAATAATTTCTGGACTGCATCATCCCTGATTCCAGCTATGCCTAAAATTAGATTAATAAATGAACTTCCAGGTTTTAAGCCATGAAAACTCTAGATATCCCTTTAATTGAATTGGTTTAGTTTTTTTTTTTTTTAATTGTAGTTGACTGTGTCTTAATATAGTAGTTTTGTCATCTTAGGATTTAAAAGAATTGAGACGTAAAGGAGTAAGTGAGAATGAAGAGCGTAACAGAAATTAGGACCAAAAATTTGTATTTCTCTTGTGAGGTAGAATCATATGAGAATGTATAAGTTTTTATTTTTTAATGTTCAGATAGGCTTTTAGGAATGCATGCTATCTAGAGACAGAAACTATGTTCATGAGAATTATTACAAAGCTAATACATTCTCAAGATTTATACTTGCCATTACCATTTTAAATACCCTAATATCCAAAGTAGTAGTAGAACATTATAATATGACATTATGAAAACATGGTGAGCAGGGAAATATCCATGAAAATATGTTTTGCAAACCAATTCCTGATTTCAACCTATCTGTATTGATCTAAATATAAATTTTAATGTGGTTAATGTGGTGATCTGTGCTCTCCTTCTTTGCAATTGCTAACTATAGCTCATGCAATATTCTCAAGTCTTAGGATAATCATTTATCCGTGCTTAATAGTTCTGAATCAAAAGAATATTTACTGGATAGGAGAAATCTCTATATGAGATTTCTGCCTGCAGAACAGAGCTTCAGCATGTTAGCTGCCTGAACTTCTTTATTGGTAATTCTTTGCTATGTAAAGCTTTTTTTTTTTTTTTAATCCCTAATCACATTTAGTGAGCAAATAACTAGAAATAATCATTTAAGACTCCATTCATCAGAACATTATTATTTTACATCAACTAAGCCTTTATGAGATAGCTGAATTTCTTTGGGGAATAAATACTGTTTGCCATTTCTCTTTGCTATTCGACTAATAGAACGTTTTAGGTCTATCTCAGTGCTAAAGCCCACAATGAACACTAAACGATTAGCAGATTTTAATGAACACATCATTATCTGAGCAATGAAACATTGAAAACCAGATACCAGAGCAGTCATGTGTTTGAATAAATAAAACAGAAGAGTTAAGATTTAAATGATGTGTTTAAACAATCCAAAGTAGAACTATTTTAGACAAATTACAAAATTGGATTCTTTGGGGGAACATAAGTCTGGTATGTAGTTATGAATCTGAAATTGACTCCATAAGGAGTTCTTCAGAGGACTATTTTTTTTAACAGAAATAGAGTAGTGTGTAATATTAACGGTGTGTAAGAGTAAGAACAAAGATTTTTGAATCCTTGACATAGAGATAACATAGAGGTAAGTAATATCTCTAGCAATTGGAGATGGTGTGATCCTGATGACATGATTTGCACTGATAAATATCCATAAGCTTTTTTCTTATCTGTGGTTTCAAAATTACATTAGAAATAAAATCACTGGTCTATTTTGAGGATAAATTTAAATGGTAAATGGGGAAATTAAAAATATGAATGTAAAAATGTACTTATTTTAATGTTATAAAAATTAGGGTACTTTCAGTGCTAGAGATATTTTTTAGTGCTCCTCTCTTGTTTTAAATATTTTATTTATATTTATTTGAGAAGAGAGAGTGAAGAGTGAGAGAGATAGCACAAGCAGAGGGGAGGGGCAGAGGGAGAGGGAGATACAGGCTCCCCAGTCAGCAGGGAGCTCAACATAAGGCTCTATCCCAGAATGCTGGGATGATGACCTGAGCTGAAGGCAGCTTCTTAACTGACTAAGGCATCCAGGCACTCCTTGTTCTCTCTTTTTATTAGTGTTGTGATTGTCATTATTTACATTATTAAGTGAAAAAAGGCATGATGTTGAGATGGGTAAATTATTCTCTCCATGTTCTTAAGTTCTCTAAAAGAAACTGCTTGCTATTCCTTATTTTTTAAATATTTTTCAATATTTTATGGATTCTGCCAAAATAAAGGCAATGTTATAATATCTGAATGCTATAGTTAAAATAATTGAAATAATATTGAAAATATCTTATGAAGTAATGATAATTTGGGAATGAAAAGATGGGAAAATTATGACTTACTGATTATAAAGTGCCATGAATAAGGATATATTTTTATATTTTTAAAAGTTAAAATATATTGTATATCTTCAAGAAAATATCTTGGTAATATATTTAAAGTTGTTTAAAAACAATAAAAAGAAAGTTGTTTTTTTCTTCTAGACTATTTTATTTTATTTTTTCTTCTAGACTATTTTAGTATATATAGTCTAAGAACCCTTTCAGTATAAAATATATTAAAATTATAAAAAAAATTATAATTGTGTGTATAGGTGTACACATGTGTATGTGTATACCCAGACAGAATTTATGAATGGGCAGGGATGCAGGGCATTCTTCAAATATGCTAAAACTAATGAGTCAAAATTTGATGAGAAATAGGATATATGCATGGTTTCAAAGTATCTCCCATTTAACTAGTTAAAGGGGAAAACAATACCTTTCAGTGGAGAAATTTAATGGAAACTGATCAAAGTTCATGATAAATCAATATCATGTACCTCCTAGTGGGATACTTTGAGAAGGACACAGCAGAACTAACATAGTATTTCTGTTGAGAGTGTATAATCTGAATCAAATTGTATATGTGTGTCAGATCAGAATTGAGGTAGATTATACAAAGTAAGTGGCTTGTACTCATACAAAAAGTAACTCATGAAAGACAAAGAAAGGCTGATGGATAATTTCAGAAGACATAACTAAATGACTTCTAGAAATACATCCTGGAGAGGAAGACAGGGAATGAATAAATTGCTATAAAGTATTTTATTGAGATAATTGATAAAATTTGACTAAAGTCCATGTATTTGAAAAAGTATTATATGGAGCTTAATATCCAAATTAATATTTTTTTACAATTATATAATTAAGTATTTTCAGTCGTTGGAAATCTAGGAGTATTAAGAGGCAAAGCACCACATGCCTACAAATTTTCAGAAGAAAATATGCCTGTAAGTGTATGTGTGTGTAAATGTGTGTGTATGTTTTTCATGTTGGAATAAACTGTTACTGGGGATACACAGAGATACAGGAACTCTAAGTGTAGTGGTGGGAGTGAAAACTAGACTTTAGCAATATGTTTAAAAGCTTACATAAATTTGCATTTATTGCAAGTTAACAGTTTTCCTCCCAGGAATTTATTCTACGAAACCTATCATCAAAAAGACAAAGATGAACTAATGAGAACATTTGTAGTAGGTGGAATGCTAAGTTGACCCACAATCAGGTATAATCTCCTCCCCTTGAGTGTGGGTGAAACCTGTAACTACGATGATATATCATTCTGTGATTATGTTAAAATGTGTGGCAATGGGGAGATTATTTGGAATGAGTCAAACCTAATCAAGTGAGCTCTTTAAAAGCAGGGTGGTTTTCTTTTTTTTATTTTTTTTTCCTGACTGGTCAGAGAAGAAGCAGACAGAGTCACACTGCGTGACCTAGAAGAAAACAAAATATGCGACCATGGGGACTATGTGGCAAGAACCTAAGGGCAGCATCTAGTGAACTTGGAAAAGAACTCCAACCCCCAGAGAATAACTGCATCCCCAGTATCATTTATGATTGCAAGTAACCAGGAACCATCTATATAACAAGCTATAAAAACCAGGTAAGCAAAGTATGACATGGTATATGATAATTAACTTTCGTGGTTGCAAGGTCTATATACAGCCTATATGAGACCTGGTCATAAAATTCTGAATGTGTGTTGTGCATGTTTTTTAAACATACCTTCATGTATTTTCATATTGCCTATTGTTACGGGTTGAATTCTACCTCATGAAAGAGCTATTTGAAGGCCTAATCCCCAGCACCCCAGAAAGGTAACCTATTTGGAAATAGATCTATAGCAGTTATATTCAAGTTAAGATGCAGTCATTAGAGAGGGTCCCAACCCAATATGATGATGTCCTTATTAAAAAGGGGAAATTTGGACACAGAGACAGACACAAATTGAACGAAGATCATGGGAAGACATGAAGACCACTGTCTACAAGCCAAAGAATGCCTGAGACTATGAGAAGCTGTGGAGAAGTACAGGTTTCCTTCACAGTTCTCAGCAAGAACTGACTCTGTCAACATATTGCTTTTGGACTTCTAGCCCCTAAAACTGAGATAATAAATTTCTGTTAAGTCACTCAGTCTGTGATACTTTGTTATGGCAGCCAACAAACAAATATGCATCCTTATATGCCTATGTTAATGGAACTGCAACAAAATTCAATAAGTGACTATATTAGTTGTTGGAGATTTATTTAGTTGGGTTCTGAAAATGAAATTGTATTTGATCATGTTTGATATATTAATATGGCAATTTCATATCCTTCAGTCTTGTAATCTTTTATATTTTATACTCAATTTTTGAGATACTCATAATAAATATCTATTACTTTTAGAGCTGAATACATTCAATGATAAGTGCAAAAAACTGATAACTTCAGATCAGCAGAAGTTGGGAGTCATTTATATTTTTATAGATGTTGAATAAAGATTAATAAGTAACTTGTAAAGCCATTTCCTTTCTTACGTTCCCTATTCTGCATTCAGTTTCATAACTACCTTGTGATATTTTGTAGTTTATACATTATTTGTATATATGTCAGGTTTTAAGTTGAAATGTTAGATACAGACATGACTAGAAATAGCAGTTTCCTGTTTCTTCTGTGGCAAAATAATTAATATTTAATAGTCAGAATGTGCACTGAAATTTTCTTACAAGACTTCAATTCATTGTCTAATAAATTAATGAAAGCTCTCACTTGTGCAAAGAATATTCATATCTGTACACACTAATGTTGATTCGATGATTCAGTAAAAGCTACAAATTTGCTAAGAAACATGCTAGTAGTGTCCAGTGGGAAAGACAGACATCAGACTGTTATAAAAATACATGATTGGCATTATGATGGAAAACTTACATGAATTATGTGGAACTAACTGAGTCAAAGGTGAAAAAATCTCCCCTGAGAAAGTGATTTGTAAGGTGAAGTCTTCTGATTTATGCAGGATAAGTAGAAATCAGCAGCAGAGGAGGCTGGGGGTTGGGCTGTATAGAATGTTGATTAAAAATAGAACATATTTCACTGGACAAAGTTCTTTGATCTTGGTTAAACACCCGAAAAATGGTTATGATGCCATTGTCTGTTAAATACATGATTTCTTTTGAACATCAATCTTGATATTTCAGAAATACTTTTCAAATCTGCATTTTCTGTCAAGAATAAATCTCATTAACTGCTCCACTCCAAACGGCCACTTCTGTCACTGCAAATTTATATAGGGACAGCTATACATTATTAACAAGCTATGAAAAGTCACTGGCTAAATGTCATCAAAGCTGAGATATAGCTGCACCTTGGGATTCATATAGCAAACAGTTTAGTTTTAATCATCTTGGACCACAAGATATCTTGACATTTGAGCAGGAACTTTTTTGCACTGGAATCAGACCTCTATTATCTCAGCCATAATTTTCAGTTTAAACTGTGATAGAAAGTTTTACCTTTTAAATTAAAACGTGAAAAAAAAAAATCGATCCATCAAAGACGTTATCGTTCATTTAATCAATGCTCACCTGCAGCTTTCTCCTCCCTGACCCCCCTCCCCAAAAAGATATGAGCAAGGGCAGCTGTAAAATTCAAGCATCATTAGTGCTGCCAGAAGTTTTTTGAGCTGACTACCTTTCTGTTCCATTAATACCTACAAGAAATGACCTTGTTGAACTGCATTAAGATAGGTGATTGATTTTACTGAGGTATTTTTTTTTATTTTGATAACATAAGTTTTCACAGTTTAAAAACATACATTTGAATCTTTTTCTGATAGTCTAATAATAGTCTAATAATAGTCTAATAGTCTAGTCTAATAATATCCTCAGGACATCAATTTATGGTGGCTACAATGTATCCAAATTTAAAATTTACTAAAAGTGTTTTATTTAAAATATTTAGTACACCAGATGCCTGGGTGGCTCAGTGGTTGAGGGTCTGCCTTTGGCTCAGGGCAAGATCCCGGAGTTCCAGGATTTAGTCCCACATCAGGCTTCCTGCATGGAGTCTGCTTCTCCTTCTGCCTATGTCTCTGCCTCTCTCTCTCTCTCTGTGTCTCTCATGAATAAATAAAAAATCTGTAAAAAAATATTTAGTACATGATATTATGAATTCAAATTTTATTGAGATCTATCATTTTAGCTTCTTTTTGTGGGCTAGCCACTACAGCAATATAAAGAAACAATTTTTAAAATTAATAATAATCAGAAAAAATATAAAACACATATATCAATAAGGAAATCATAGTCACCAACAAAATTCCATCAAATATAACAGGTTGAGGTGCCTGAGTGGCTCATTCAGTAAAGCATCAGACTCTTGGTTTCAGCTCAGGTCATGGTATCAGTCATGATCTCAAGGTACTGAGATGGAGTCCTACCTCAGGCTCTATGCTCAGCTTTAAGTCTGCTTTCTCTCCCTCTCCTTCCCCCACTACACCTCCCCCTGCTTGCCTGCATGTGTGCTCTCTCTAAAATCAATCAATAAAATCTATAAAAAACACTCTTCCCCAAAACAAATATAACTTGGGTTAATAAATGCATTACATAAGTTGTGGGAAAATACACATGCCTCATGTCTTTTTTTTTGCCTCATGTCTTTTGTAATTTTACTATGTGTATAAGGCAATGAGCTACAGATGATCAATTATTAGAAATAATTACCTTATTCCTTTATTTCCAAATTATCAGTACATAGATGTATTTAGACATAAACTTTACTTTGCTTCCCGGGTAACTTCATCTTACAAAGGCAATACATAACTATAGTTTCCCCATAAAATTTAAACATGCAATAGTGAGGAATAATCAGGGACTCAATAGTCTGGAAATACATAGATTATGCAGCTGAAGTAAAGAAGATATCCTCTGCACACAGGTTCTAGGAATATAACTTTGCTATTCTATAGTAATCTGTAAGAGCAGTTTTACTTTTCACAACTTAAAAAAAAGACTAATGCTTAAATTAATAGGCTTGTTATTAGGTATCTATCAATTGGCTCTTATTTTATTTTTATATATGATAAAGTCAGTAATAATTAGCCTAATAAATTTATATGTGGAAATAAAAAGTGATGATAGAGTATAAAACTGGCATATTGTTTCTTAACAGTTCTAAGAATGTTGACAAAAGTATAACTTTACAGTATTTTCATGTCTGGTTTTGTCAGGAAATATATGTAATGAGAAGTTGGCTATGGTTCTTTAGCTCTCAGACAAGCTGAAAGCAATGCTTTTATGTGTACTTCTCTCTCCCCTTCTTTATTTATTGAGCAATACTCAAGTAATATCTGTCTATTTCCTATTAGTATGTGACATTTTAGTAGTTTCTATACAATGATGAATAACATAGGACAAGATACTTCCAGAGATTATAATCAAATAGGGAGTGAAAAACAAGAATCACACAAAACTACAAATGCCACGGTATTCTATGAAGGTGTCGTATGGGAGATAATACCAAGTTTGTTCCGTGGTTCAGAAGTAGGGAGAGGAGGTTTCCCTATACCTGTCCTTTAGAGAATGAGCAGAGGAACAATCAACATGGAAAAAAAGACTTAAATGAGGCACATCACCATATCTAGTCAACTACTGCCACAAGTTTCACTGGTTGATGAAAGATATGTTACATTTTGAGAATCTTTCCAGGATTTGAGTGTCTCAGTTGTGATGCTCCAGAAACTGATCCTGGGAGGTTTCAGTGGAAGTGGTTTGGGGGAGGTGTAGAAAACACCAAAAGTTGAGTAAGTTGATAGGGCAAAAAGAATGCTGTAATGAAGTCTGTATTATCAGGTTGTTTATTGATGCCAGTGATTAGAGTGTATTTTCCTGGGGAAACTCTGGTGAACCATGAAATACATACTCCAGATTACATAACCTGATGGGATGAGGAAGTTAAGGGATTGACACTCCAATTCCCATCAATTATTTTATGGGCTGCACTTTCGATTGGTAAGATGCTGAGGAGGGGAAGAGCATTAATATCACAGAATTTCCATCTGCTTTGCTGGAAGAAGTTTTCTGCAAGTCCTCAGGCTCACAGGCACATAAAATAGGCAGGTGGAAACAGGGATGGCAAATTAAAATGGTAAGATCATAGCTGTGTCAGTGGGATACTGAGGGCATCTGATGGAGTGAGCTAAAATTATTTGCATTTGTTAAGACTATTAATTAAAATCACAGACTTGGTTGGTTTGTAGATTTTTACCCATCTGAGATGCAAATAATTTCTGTTCAGTCAAAATAAATAACTTTAAATATTATTGTTTATTGTTCTGTAGGACAGTAGCCAGATTTGTATCTGATCCATCATGTTATTCTCAAATGCCTTTATTAAACTGCCCACAAGTATATCATTCTTTGGACGCTCCACACACCAGTCTTAATATCTTCCTGGTTCATTCATTAATTAATAAGGTGAATAAAATATCTTACACTTGTTCAAACGTATTTACTTGACAAACCTACTTACATTTTTTTAAAAAATAGATTTTAATTAGTCTGTGGCACATATTAGGTACTCTATATGTGTTATCAAATTTAATTCTCAGAATGATACATGGAGATAGGTATTTTTCACATTTTATAAATGAGAACAGTTGCATGTTACTAAGGTTAAGTAATTTGCCCAAGGTCACGCAGTTAGAAAATAATAGAATTGGATTAAGACCCAGGGCATTCTGACTTGAAAGTCTCTTGCTATATTCCCTTCACATTTAGAAAAAAAGTGCTCTAGACATTTTCTGATAGGAGCAGAGATTTCTTCTACCTAAAAGTGCATCTACAAGACAACTGTGCACATATAGGCCTTTACTTAAGAGAGTCCAATTTAAAAAAAATTAAAGAGAAAATTAGAGCATGAAAATATGTTTTTCCTAAGGATATAGTAGAACTGGGCTCCCTAATATTACTAATCTTGCTAAAAATTCAAAATTCACAAAAAATTTAATAGTAATTATGTATACTTGTAAAACAAAAGACAATATATTCAGATAAAATATAACCATCACCAATATGGGAGAATTTTTCAGTTTTTATTCCCATTAAATCAGATACTAGTTCAAGTGAAGAAGTCTTTAATTGGATACCACTTCATATGGGCAACACTGTCAATAGGCCAGTTAAATTTTTCAGAGGGTTGATAAGTGAACTGATCATTGTAAACTCAATTATGCTGCTTGAACAAATAATCTCCAAATCTCAGGATGCTTAAAATAATAATTATTTCTTGCTTATGAGATAAGTCCATCAAAGGTCTACCAAGGCTGCACTACTTCATCATTGTCCTCACTGTGGACTCAATTTGATGGAGCAAACATCATCTGGAGCATTACCAATGACCATATTAGCAAAAGAAGTGAGAGCTTCAACGTTTCACAGCAGCATTTAATGTCTCTTCCCCCAAAGAGACATATCATTTCTAGTCAAATTCATTAGCCAAAGATATTGATTCTTCTCCACCCAAGCAGAAGTACAGTCATACCATGTGTCTGAAAAAGAGAAGAACTGGAATATTCGGCAGAAAGAACTAATGACTAACAACATAAAATGAAATGGACAGGGATCCCTAGGTGGCGCAGCGGTTTGGTGCCTGCCTTTGGCCCAGGGTGCGATCCTGGAGACCTAGGATCGAATCCCACATCAGGCTCCCAGTGCATGGAGTCTGCTTCTCCCTCTGCCTGTGTCTCTGCCTCTCTCTCTCTCTCTCTCTCTCTCTGTGACTATCATAAATAAATTTAAATAAATAAATAAATAAAAAATGAAGTGGACACCTACACCTATATTTATTTCTATAATCTCTACATATTACTTTATCTATTTCTTGTAAGTCTCTGAAAAAATACACAGGAAAAAATTTTAACTTTATATATATATGTACTTCAGAATCTACAGACACGATATAGCTGTGGTAAAATATAAATTTTGAAAGTTTTCACGAATGACACTAGATTTTTTCTGAAACTTTGTCCATTTTAATAATGTTCTGGCATTTATAAAGTATTGCACTTGGGGTTTTCAAATAATTAGTAAATTAATAAATATGCTTTTTAAATAGTGAAACGGTTTTGTGGATAAAGGAGGAATAAACTGAGGAAAAAAATGAAAGGGTAAGAAAGTGATGGCAAAAGCAAAACATAATTAAATTATAGTAAGTGCTTTGTGTAAGGGATTTATCCAAAATTGGATTTTAAGCTATTATAGTCCAAATCAAATTTAGCTCTGCTTGGCTCAAAGACGTTTTTCTTTCCCCTTTAGACAGTATTTCAGGTTCCAGATTTTATATAAATTTAGGCTGAGAGCAATAGCTCCAGTCACTATCGATATTGTCCTCTCTCTTTGGATGTTTCAAAATTATTATTTCAAAAGCACATTTATATTATCTTTAGATGTCTTAAATTAAGGAGTCTCTTAATTATATACAGGAATTTGAAACAAATTTGGAAATCATTATTTTACTGACAAAAGAAATCTACTTTATATCTTCATGCATTAATTTACCAAATTGCCACCACCCTTTTTTCACACCCAAGGGCCCTTTTCTTTTCACTCATTTTGAGCTTAGTTCCTATGGCTCATAGGAAGTTGTGCCTTACTGCTTGTTAAAGTTAGGCCACCAGTCTTTACATATTCAGTATCATGTCATATACTCGTCTTTCCTTTCTAAGGTGAATACCCTGATGCCCCTACCTATGACCCTATTTACTGTTTCCCTCCACCATAATTTGTTCAAGTAATCTATTCTCATTACTCTCATTTAAAATTTTCTACTTCTTTCTCAATCCGTAACAACTTTTACCTGTAATTCTTAAATTACTCTGATAATCAAATCTGATTATTAGAAAAGTCAAGACTCCCTCTAAAGCCCAACTTCTTTTTGAAATTTGATGCAACAGATCAATTCCTAGGTGCAATCTCCCCCATCCTTTGATCCTTCCCATCCTCTTATCTTTTCTAGGAGTCAAATTCATCAGGTCAAGATAGAGAATATTTATACCCCTGTCTGGAGAGAGAGCGATCTGGATCCTAGTCACTTAATCCTATTCATATACTGCTTACCTCACAATACTGTTCTCTACAAATTAGAAAATTATACCTTGTTCTTGTTTAGATCCCAAGTGGTAGCACTGATGATATAGGACACTGATGAAATAGACATAGTGGCTGAACTGTAACTAGTGAGATACTTATTAGAGAAGCTAGTAGATAGGAAGACAAGATAAATTATAGCTAAGGAAAAATACAAATGTAACACATAAGAAAACAATGCTAAATATTTTGCAGCATGAGACACAGCCCAGAATTAGACAGCAATAAAAGATTCAGACAAGAAAAAATTATGGAACAAATTTTAAGGCAGAATGAAAAAATGGAGGCCTAGTTTAATATGAAGGACAGGAATGATTCAAGAATATTGAAAGACCAGTTTCTTTTATTGTGAAAAGTAAGTCCTGGGCATGAACCTCTTTTATTTGTTTGTGTTTTTCCCTGATTATGTCTGCACTGATTGATATTACTAAAAGTTTTAGTAGGTAATATAGCTGTGGGTATGTAAGTAAAATTTTTTATTTTCCTTACCTAGGTTGAGAAGCACAGCTAATTCTATAAAAGAAAAAAATATTTGAAATAATCAAGAAGTACAATATAGGGGAAAGAGCACTCTTTGGAAAAAGACACTAGGTGTATCAGTGATATTAAAGTGGAAGTGACGCTGCCCCCCCCCCCCCCCATAGAATATCTGGCAGTGTCTGGAATTATTTTAGGTTATATCAATTGAGGAATTAGAAATAAGGGATGCTGGAAAGAAACCTTACAATGCATAGGACAGCCCTCCATAACAAAGAATTAAATATCAGTAGTGCTGAGGTTGGGAAGCCCTAAACTCTATGATAATAGACAATTCTCCTAATTTTAACCTAAAATGAACAGTTAACATCCTTCTTACGGACTTGTGGGTGTTAAAGAAGATAACAAACTATAATACCATAATATATTAAACTAATAATATTTACTACAATAATGTTGAAAATAATGTTTTAAAGCCAATAATAAATTTCAATTAAAAATAAGCTTCTGGGGGTGCCTGGGTCACTCAGGGGGTTAAGCGTCTGCCTTCCGCTGGGGTGGTGGTCTCAGGGTCCTGGGATCAAGCCCCATATTGGGCTGAGTCTCCTTCACTCTCGTCCCCTCACCTCTCCCCTGCTCATCCTCTCTCTCTGAAATAAACAAAATAAAAAAAAAAATAATAATCTTGTGATTGACAGGTGGATCAAACTGAAATTTAAATACAATCACAGATCCTTTTGAATATGATTAAAATGATGATAGTTAAATATGAACCTAAGGATGTTGAGTTTATAATCAATTATAAATTTATATAATAAAAAAGAACAAGTTCAAGCAAATTCAAGTTAAATAAATAATGGAACCAAGGCAACAAGTTTAAAAAGAAAATTCTGTCAGAGACTAGATTTTTTTTTAAGACTTTATTTATTTACTCATGAGAGATAGAGAGAGAGAGGCAGAGACATAGGCAGAGGGAGAAGCAGGCTCCCCGCAGTGAGCCTGATATAGGGACTAGATCCCCGGATGCCAGGCCTGAGCTGAAGGCAGATGCTCAACCACTGAGCTCACCCAGAATCCCCCAGAAAGTAGATTATTAAACAATAAGAATAAACATAGCCATTAATAGATAGAAGGGTCTAAAAATAGTCACTTTTTGAAATATGAAAGTGTTCTTATAGTGACAAGGACAAAACACACACAAAAAACCATGTAATAATATGATAAATTCAATTAGAGAATAAAAGAGAGCAGACTAATGATAAACGAATGGGCTTGTGGTGAGAGTAGGATTAAATGTTAATTGAAGTAAGTTATGTTGGGACACTTGGGTGGGTCAGCAATTGAGCATCTGCCTTTGGCTCAGGGCATGATCCCTGAGTCCCAGGATCGAGTCCTACATCAGGCTTCCTGCATAGAGCCTGCTTCTCCCTCTGGCTATGTCTCTGCCTCTCTCTCTCTCTCTCTCTCTCTGTGTGTGTGTGTGTGTGTGTGTGTGTCTCATGAACAAATAAATAAAATCTTAAAAAAATAGATAAGTTATGTTTATCTGGAATACACATTTTCTTTATAAGCAATAGCATATTTTTGTAAATCAAGGTGTTACTTTTAACTTTCAACAGTTATAGTCTAATAATTATTTTGTACTTGTATTACATTGGGTAAATATTAGAATACTGTCACATATCAGTAATGATAATGAATATTTTTCATGATTCAACTTGGAATGTCCTTAATGTTTTGTTAAACTTCAAATATTTGTGTTAATATACAGCAACTATTTAAGCTGAGACAGCATCCTTATCTTCCTCATTAGCCTGTCAAAATGATTTTAAGATGTTTTATTTATGTATGTGAGGGAAGGGGGGACATGTGTGGGTAGAGGAGGAGAAGGGAGAGAAGGAGAGGGAAAAGCAGACTCCCTGCTAAGCCCACATGGGGCTCCATCCCAGGACCCAGAGATCACAACCTGAGGTGAAGGCAGGTGCTCAACCCACTGAGACAACCAGGAGCCCCCTAGTCATCTTTTACTGTGGATTCTTACCATCATTATTCATTTATAAAATTTGAAAATTGTCTCTACCTCAAAATTTTTGCTTAAGAATTAAATGAGTCATTCTACATTCAAATAGTATCTGACATAATTTAAGCATTAAATGTTTATTAATATGCCAGTATCATTGTCTCTTCTGATTTTACTACTATATTTAAAAATATTAAACCATTATTCTATAGTTGAATTGCCTTTTTTTCATCATGGTACTTTATGTTTTTATTTTTTAAAGATTTGTTTATTTATTTTGTCATGAGAGACAGAGAGAGAGGCAGAGACACAGAGGCACAGGCAGAGGGAGAAGCAGGCTCCCTGCAGGGAGCCTGATGCACGACTTGATCCCAGAACCCCAGGATCATGACCTGAGCCAAAGGCCGACTTTCAACCACTGAACCACCAAGGTATCCCAATTGTGGGATTTTTTTTTACCACTTTCATAGTTTGGTTACCAAACTAGACAGCTTCAGAACATAAACTTCTATATTGTATATGCTCTAGATCAAGTTATATATGGGAGGCAGCTGATACTGCTTCAAATCACTCATGTAAAATTCTTTTGGCTTATGCTTTTTTGTTGGAGATAATGTTTTAAACTTTCTCATTGTCTCTCATTTTGATATTTTACTCATGTGATTTTTTCCCCTTCAGACAATTTTATTTATATTTTTCCTGAGTAAAAAGCATTTTCAAAGATTTTCAAATATTTAACCTCTTTTCACTTTAATAGTATAGACTAAAAGGGTTCACTGATCACCAAAGACAATACATGAAAAAAGACGTACACTAAAATATGCCATTATGAATGTTTCAATATTTCTGTAGAGAAGAAAATCCTAAACAAATGTGAAAAAAAACAAACATGTTAAATAATTGAAACTAAGAATAACATTTGATTTGCCAACATAGCAATTCTATCAATATTATGAGGAAACTATTTCCCAAATTGGAAACATTCAATCAAGTGTGATGAGAAGCATATCCTTTGATGTCAAATATTTAAAAAGAAATTAATCTCCCATGCACCGTTTTTCCCCCTGGATGCTAATGGAGGAAAGCCAAGAAAAAAAAAAATCACAAGATCAGAAACCAGTCCATCTGGCCTCTGAGATGTTTAAAAAAACAGTAACAATAAAAAATAAATGCACTGGTAGGCTATCAAGTAGTTTGACGTGTAGAATTTTGAGTGAATGATGGAAAATGTGGAATGATAATTGTGGAAATAGTAAATGTTAACTCTAGAATCTAGACTCAACTCATTTTAGTGTAATGAGGGTGATGTTGGAAAGAAAACAAAATAAAACATCCTCTAATAGAAAGGTTAAGATATTAAAATGTTTAAAAAGCTTGAAACTATTTGGCGTGGTAAACAGGAAAGACAAGCTATAAAAAAAGGAAGAAAAAATATTTTTAGAAGGGAAACCTGGAAAGAAGGAGAGAGGAACTTCTAACTAGGGCTTGATTTCTGAGTTTCCTAACAACAGTAGTAAAAATCTATCACAAATCAATAGGAAAGTTGTTAACCAACAATATTCTTTGTACATTCTTTATAAAAGTTATATTAAAGGTTTATATTGTACCATATACCAAAATTAAATACAAAAAGTTAAATTCAACTCTAAACTAAAAGAAACACAACAGAATAAAACAGGCCTGGGGACTTTGTCCTGTTTTTGTAATATGAAATAACTTTTAATTATAAAAAGCAACAGAAGATGTCACAAAGAAATGGCTGCTAGACTAATCATTTCTTTTTTTTTAAACTTTTTTTTTTAATTTTTATTTATGATAGTCACAGAGAGAGAGAGAGAGAGAGAGAGAGGCAGAGGGAGAAGCAGGCTCCATGCACCAGGAGCCCGACGTGGGATTCGATCCCGGGTCTCCAGGATCGCGCCCTGGGCCAAAGGCAGGCGCCAAACCGCGGCGCCACCCAGGGATCCCCTAGACTAATCATTTCTTAAAAACGCATATAAGTAATAAACAAAAACATCAAATAGATGGTTTTGATAGAGGCTCTGTTCCATCAAAAGAAAAATATATCAGTCTTAATTAAGATCATTGTAATGTGGGGTCCCTGGGTGGCTCAGCGGTTTAGAGCCTGCTTTCAGCCCAAGGTGTGATCCTGGGGTTCTGGTGTCGAGTCCCACGTCAGGATCCCTGATTGGAGCCTGCTTCTCCCTCTGCCTGTGTCTCTGCCTCTCTCTCTCTGTATGTGTCTCTCATGAATAAATAAATAAATAATCTTTTTAAAAAAAGATAATTGGAATGTATTGCATTGTGCATTTCAGTAAAATTAAAGATCTATATATATGCAGATCAAAACGTTCTGTAAAAAGACAATAGGCAGAACCACAGAATGCTTATTTTTTTTAAGATTACATTTATTTATTCACAAGAGACACACACACACACAGAGAAAGAGGCAGAGACACAGGCAGAGGGAGAAGCAGGCTCCATGCAGGGAGCCTGACGTGGGACTCGATCCCGGGTCTCCAGGATCAGGCCCTAGGCTGAAGGCGGCGCTAAACCACTAAGCCACCCGGGCTGCCCCACATAATGCTTATATAATTGCAATCACAAAGCTAGTTTGAAATCAGAGTATTCAACTAATTGATATTATCTGTTCAGTAAAACCGAAACTCTCAGGCACATGCTATTACTTCTATTTGTCTTTCTCCTGTTAATCTTTTATTGGAGGTGGGTGGTCTCAGTCAAGAACCAAAAGGATAGGGGGGAAAATTATATTTCCTTTCCTAAACCATACACTGGGTTACAACTTCTCTGTGAGTGAAGATTGTTTCATGTTCACTCTACATTCTTCATAGGACATAGTTACTTATTTCATACATTATCTTCCTATAACATTAAGTAAATGACTAAGTGAATGAATAAATGGACTAAGACAATGATATAGTTATCCAACATTTAGTTCCATTCCATGGCTATCTTTACCACGTTACATGCATCATATCATATAAGGAGATATCAAAAATAATAGGTTAGAAGGGAACCCTTACAATATCTCCTAAATTAGTGTGTAAAATGTGAACTTCCATATTTCAACATAGCCTTCACAGATTTACTTCCTTTATTTCATTTCTTAGAAAATAAAATAAAATAAATTGGCTTATTTAAGTTTGAAACATATGTAAATGAACTTTCCCAAATATGATTGAAACTAGTAGCAGTTATAATGGAAATTTAGGTATCACTTAGGAAGCAATCTGATCTATTTTACAGATTAGTCTAAAGTGCTGGGTGTTGCAAAGGGCCTTAAGAAGCTTGACTGCATGTGATCTACTAGGAACATTATCTGTATCTAAAAAAATCAGGTACTTCACCATTGGTTGTAAAGGGAGAGGGAGACAGAGATTGAGAGTGAGGGGTTGGAAGGGTTTATTTCAGAGAAAGAAAATGTGAGGAAAGACAATCCTAGGGGTTGAGTATGTGTAAGTGCTTTGTGGAATTCATTGACTGCAGGGTTCTGGACCAGTACTATGAGTGGGAGAACTGGGAGGAGGAGAAAGAGGTTTTGAAAAGTGATTGTGTGTGTAATGAAATGAATCTCCTCTAATGTTCTTTAAGAGACACAATTAAGGGTTGCAATTCCTTTTTAATTATGTATGAGCACTGGTCCATGCTTTATGAATGCAAATCTCTGCAGAGTCTTGGTCATTTGGGCCTTGGGATTTCTAAAGGTTACATGTATTTTATTTGTTTTTAAAATGTCATTTATCTTGTTTTTTTTAATAATAAATTTATTTTTTATTGGTGTTCAATTTGCCAACATACAGATTTATCTTGGTTTTGCTCCATTTTTGAATGTTGAGATTGAGAGTGAGAAATATTTTCAAGATCAGGACTGCACCTTAGTAGGGAAAAATTATGCAAGACAGTGAGATTCATAAAATGTTATTAAATCTTGTATTTAATTTTACACACACACCAAGACAGCCTTAACAATTCCCCTCAGTTTGATTAGACTTTATGCTATGTAAGCTTTATGCTTACACTTCCTTACTCTAGGACCTTGGCCTACCTTTTCTTAGAGCATGGACTTTAGAAAACTCATAATTATAAATTCTGTTTTTCTTTCCTTGAAGATATAAATTAAAAAAAAATTCTCTTGTCATTTTATGATCTGGGATTTTCTCTCTCAAGGACCTGGGGACTCTTTGAAATGTGATTATCAAAAAAGATAGTACCCTATCTCTTAATCTCTGTGGAAGAGTAGGAGCCTAACTTCAGTGGGTGCCTTGCTCCAACTTATAAAACTACCTCCTGTCACACAGAAAATTTACCTTTTCTTTGGGTAAGGCCAATTAACAAATACAGATGGGCCTGGTTCCTACCACCCCAGCTGCTAAAACATCTCATGTTCTTCTTTTAAGTGGACTTGACCTCAGACTGATTATTGGCCTCCTTCCCCTATTGCAATAGCCTTGAATAAAGTCTTCTTTGCTTAACTTTGTTCAGGACAACTTTTGCTAGGACAATCTGAAGTAGAAATAAATAAATAAACAAACAAATAGATAAATAAGAATAAGAATAATGGAAAGTTACAGATAGAACTGTGTTATCTTTGACATTTTTTTGCTATGATTGCATTCCACAGCTTCCTTTGTGTATGCTTCAAAATATAAGGTATGAAAAATTGCACATTCCTTTATTTTTCTGCATCAAATTTAGTATCTTTTACCCATCAGATGACCATCCAGCAAGAAATTCAATATCACTTGTTCTAGGAATTCTTCCTCATTCACTTCCGTTAGTTCATCCAAGGATATTGGCCTTGATGGTGTCAGAAAACTGGTCAAGGACATCAATACAAGTTTTGGAGGGGAGGCTATACTTTTGGGCCCAGAGCTTAGGTCTATGTGATTTGTTTTCCCTGGGAAGGTGTTGCTTCAGATATACCAAGGGCTGCTCCATGAGGTAGTTTCTCTCCTTCACCAGCAGCCTCCCCTTTTCCCATATGAAATGATCAGTAAAAGGAAGATGCTGGACTCTGTCACTGGTGATGTAGGAACAAGTTAGGTAGGGGCAGATGGGGCAGATGGGGCTAGGCAGGGAAATCAGGCTCCTACCCATCCCAAGAAAAAAGAGATAAGACAGTAAAAACAGAAAAAATAAACCTGGCTCCCTTAGTTCCAAAATGTTAAGGAGTATCCCCCTTTAATGGCTACTAAGTAATCACAGAAACTCACCAGACCACAAAGAAATAGGTCATTAAGGTGTTATCAATAGGCCTTGCTCAAACTAAGAGGACACAAGAATCTCACGGCCATGGGTTACCTTACTAGTCTCACAGAAATCCCAAATGTAGATAAATATTATGGAGAAGATATTAACCTGAGAGAAGGGAACACCTTGTATGGGCTCATGATATATACAACAACATCTTGTTATTATGATAGTTACAAGTCCACCATGTTTGTTCTAAATATCCACCCTGATATTGGCAAGAAATGTATCAAGTTCCCTGGTCAGATTCCAATAAAAGTCAGACCATAAAAGCCCTCAGTGGCAACCCTGTCCTCACTTCTCTCACTTTTTAGAGGTTTCTCTGTATCTCTGCTTAATAAACTTCTATCCCTTTCCTCATTCTGTTGTTTACCAGATTCATTCTTCAACTCCATGAAACAAGATCCAAGCTCTCCCATATCACTGGGATCCATTTCTCCTCCACTATTGGGCAAAGCTCAAAATTTACCACAGGACTACTATTTCCCTATCACCCATAAAACAAAAACAAAACCAACAAAAATAAACAAAGAACTTTACCCCCACTTTATCAGAGCATCAAACATTTCCTCAAATGTATCCTTTACAGTGCAAAAACTCTAAAGAAATCTATTTTTTTTTTCCCTGAAGTAGGGCTATGGAAGATAGAGGCTGGACTATCTTTATGAAACAATATATGGGCTTTTTTTTTTTTCTAAATGTGTGTAAAGTGTTTCAAATCAGTTAATCCTTTGTCTTTAATTCACTCCACAGTTACATATTTTAGTAATAATAACAACAGTCAATATCCATTTGACACTTACGTGGCAAACATTACCTTAAGATTTCTCAGATACATATCTGGATCATAATTAGAAACTTTAACAAGTGATTTTAGAAGAGAAGGCCACTTGCTATGTTAGGATATGGCTACTAATATAATAATAAAAACACTTTAGGATCACGTTATTATCATGCACTTGAGTTACCATGTAGATATTCACCAAGGAGAAATTACATATCCTTAAATTAAGGACATTTTACTGAATTCCTAAAAGAAAGTAAATTATGGTGTTTAATTTATTGAACTATTACTCTATATTTAGATTATAGCTAGATACCTTTGAAGAAAAGCCATTTTGTAGCCTTGTGTTCCAGAAGTTTTTCAAATATATATATTTGAAATATATATTATATATATTATATATTATATATAATATATATATAACTCCCTATAACTGATGCTTCATTTTCTTTTTGCGCATTCCTTGGCCTACGCCCATTTTATAAATCATCTTGCTCAGCAGAATGCAACATTATACACAGACTGCATTAGCCTATCACACAGAATGCAGCGCCTTTATGGGGTTTTTGTTTTGTTTTGTTTTTTTAGGTATAAGTACACACGATCTGAGTTTCTTTTCTTCCCCCCATCGCGCACTCTGTATGGCTCAATGACTTTGAAAACTAAACTTCTTCCTCTTTCCCCAGACTAGGATTCTAATTTAGGTATAATGGGATTTGAACCTCCCTCAAGCCTTTTAAAATATTCAAGGGAGGCATAAAAGAAATAGCAGAGAGACATTCACTTTTTATTACTCTGTATGATGAGGATATTGTATTGCCCACATACTAATGTAAATTCCTCTAAAATATATAATTTCCATCCTTTTATTCTCTCATTGTTCCCTTTCCACAATCAATTTGGATTCCTGAGACCTTACACAACTGAACTAAATAGCTTTTCTGAAGCTGATGTGCCCTGGTCTTTTGAATTCAGTAACTGCACACTAGATAGAAGCTATAAGTAATAAATTTCGCTTTGTGACTCTTCCTGACAACAAGAAAAAACATTAATTTAACTTCTCTGGTTAAACTTGAACCAAGGCCTAAAAAATAGATAAGTGACTCAAGCTATTTACTTTACTCCTTCTGCCCTATAACCCTCACAAAGAATGAAATATCGCAAGTATCCTAAAGCTTAGTTGAAAGAAGAGCTTTCATATTTAGAAAAAGTTACAGATATATGGCATTAAAATTTAAAAATATCCATTTCAACTTCTGCAGGGCTTCTAACTTTCCCTAAATTTAGTCTTGTTCTTCTTAAAGCTATTTTGGGGGAAGTATTTTAACCTTATAATCAATTTCATCTTCCTTTTTATAATTCAAGAATATGGAATATGTTTTTCAATAATTTCTGCAAAGCCAAACTTAAAATACAGGATTTCAAATTCATGATATTATTTTATACATCACTATCCTATTTTATACATCATCATACAGGTAAACAAGGCACAGATATCCCAGAATAGAGATGTCACTAAAATAATACTTTTGATGGGACATATAAAAGATGGAAGATATAGATTACTCATGTTGACCATAGGGACAGCACAGTATAATTGAATTATGATATTACCAACTCCTTCATCATGTGAACAGATGCTAAGAAGCAACATGTTCAATTACTTTTTTTTGTTCAATTACTTTTGAATACATTATCTTATTCTCTGTCCCTAATAAAATATCCTAGTGCTACAATTTCAAAATGACTTGAAACTTTGATATACTGCTGCCAGGAGCTACAGAAGTTTTAAAAGTCACCATCTAATTCTTTTGCCTCTAACAAAAAAACTTTTGCTGATAATTAGAGTGAATTAATCTTATACTTATTTGCACTGTTCATGATAAGGCTCTTTCTTTATGGTATTTAAAAATAGAGATCTTCTTGATGTGCTATTTGCTGATAACTTCAGAAATAATTAGAGGTGATATATATTGATTATTTTAGAGAGAGCACAGGGGTGAGGGGCAGAGGGAGAGGGAGAGAGCATCTATGTTTTTAGTTTAGAATTTAATTTATTTTATTTTAGAGAGAGAGGAGGGTGAAGGGCAGAGGGAGAGAATTTCAAGCAGTTTCTACACTGAACATAGAGCCCAATGTGGGGCTCAATCTTCTGACCCTGAGATCATGACCTGAGCCAAAACTAAGAAGAGTTGGATGCTCAGCAACCTGGGATGCCTGAGTGGCTCAGTGGTTGAGCGTCTGCCTTCAGCACAGGTCGTGATCCTGGTGTCTCGGATCGAGTCCCAGATCGGGCTCCATGCGAGGAGCCTGCTTCTCCCTCTGCCTATGTATTTGCCTCTTTCTGGGTCTCTTATGAATAAACAAATAAAATCTTAAAAAAAAAAAAAAAAAAAACCTGACTCAGCAGCCCTATGCGCCTTGAGGAGAAAGAATCTTAAACATTCCTTTATTTTATCACAGCGTGGAGCATGACATGGGGCTCGATCTCACAACCCTGAGACCATGACCTGACCTGAAATCAAGAGTTGGATGCTTAACCAACTAAACCACTCAGGCACCCACAGAGGTGATCATTTCTATGCCAAATTAATATTAAGTTGATTATCATTAAATTGGTTTTAATGATACCTAGTAGAGTACATCTTGATGTCAATGCCTAAAAGCACACCCATACAATTCTACAAAACCAAAATCAACATTAGGTTAAAATAACAGCTAAATAGAGATCTTTATCCTAGTGTATTAATTCATTTGTTTTTAATGAGATTGGCATATAAATTAAGTAATGAATATAATACATGTTCTAAGTCTTACTATAACTTAAACATTTAAAGATGTTGAGTTACAACTGATAGAAAAACAATGAAGCAGTCTAAATACTTCAAAGACCAAAAGATTCATAAAATATATGCTGATGACATTTTTGACTAGTGCTATAGAATAATGTCCTATAAAAGTTGTGTAGAGGCCTATGAATTTCAATAAATATTTAAAATCTCTTCTCAGTGGTATCATGAATTTATCCATCTCTTTTATTGGCAGAAGGGAACATCAGTACAAATATCTTTGGATGCTTGACCTTTTTAGCAGAGGGGCAACTGATTCATCATGTAGAATTGTTCTGTAGGTGCTCATAGAAGACAAAATGTCTCTATTTCTTTGAGACTTTATTCACTAATATTTCAATTTGGCAAAGTGTGTCCATTTTTTTCCTTATATGATGGGAAGAAATTTAAGGACTTTATTCAATAAGTTCAAGCTCTCTGCTTATACAGAGCAAGCACTATTACTGTCAGTAAAATGAAAGCCCTCTATGCCTAGGAGCAACCCTGAATCAGTTCAAGGGGTTTCTTAAAGAAGAAGGAGGTTCAAAATCCAGAAGAAACTGAAGATAGTCTTTAATTCAAATTCCTGGTTTCATGTTTACTATAATCTTCAATGTGCAAAAACATGGTTAATTGCCTAAGGAATGGAAAGTTCTCAGAGTTAATTTTGTTTCTGCTTGCCTCTACAAAAGCCTCTTTCTTAGAACTCTTTCTTTTTATATGTTACATCCTATCTTTTCTGGCACACACACACACTCTATTTTGAAAAATAAAATTTTTAAGTTTTAGTGCTTAAGCCTTTCCCAAAAGGCCATTTCCAAATATGCTTGCTTTATTAGAGTTTTATTCATTTTTAGAGTCTCAATTATTTTCTATGTTGATGACACTCAAGCCCTGGTCTTGATGTAGGAATGAGTTAGGGGCAGACGGGGCTAGGCAGGGAAAGATAAGAGAAAGGCCCCAGTGTCAGGCTCTTACCCATCCCAAGAAAACAGAGATAAGACAGTAAACCCCAGTGTCAGGCTCTTACCCATCCCAAGAAAACAGAGATAAGACAGTAAAAACAGAAAAAAATAAACCTGGCTCCCTAGCTCCAAAATGTTAGAGAGTATCTCCCTTTCATGGCTACTAAGTAATCACAGAAATCCTGGATGTAGAAAAATATTATGGAGGAAATATTAACCAGAGAGAAGGGAATGACTCATTTGTGCTCATGATATTTACCAAAACATCTTGTTTGTTACAAGTCCACCATGTTTGTTCTACAAATCCACCCTGATATTGACAAAAAATTTTCCAAGTTCCCTGGTCAGTCCCCTTTGAAAGACAGACCCTAAAAGCCCTCAGTGACAACCCTGTCACTTTTGAGTGGACCCCTCTCACTTTTGAACGGTTTCTCTGTATCTTTGTTAATAAACCTCTATCACTTTGCTCACTCTCTGTTGTCCACAAGATTCATTCTTTGACTCCATGAGACAAGAACCAAGCTCTTCTGTATCAATCTGACACGAAGTTCAGATTCTCAATAACCTACTTATCTTCACATATGTCAAAACAATATGTCCAAAAGTAATTTTATTTTCTTCCCAAGAAAATCCCAAAACTTTATATGAGTTTTAATTAATGACAGCACTGTTTTTTTAGTAATGTGAATTTAAACTTTAAAAACTTTTTGACTCATTCTATTTCAAGTCTAAATTTCAGCCATATTCCAAGTCATGTATAGTCTATGAAATGGCTTGGGTTTCTATTCCTGCTGTTATATTCTCACTCCAAGTATCTCTAATTATATGTTATCTATATATGTCACTAAAATATTATCAAAGTATTTCGCTGCTATTTTCCTTGACTTCAATTCTTATTAAAGGCTGTAGCTAAATAAATATTCCTATACTCAGATTCTGGTCATATTCCCATGTGCAGAATCTTTTCTAGAGACTCATTGCTTATGAAATTAATTATGAATTCCTCAACTTCCTCAAATTACTAAGATTTTATAAAGAACTTTTACTTATGTTAGGAGGATTTTATATATACACACACATTATAAATAATAAATGATGGTTTACTTTTAGATGCATTTCCGACTTCACTTTTTCAAATGATTTAATTTTTTTATAATTTTCATTATGAATAATTTTCAACATAAAGAAAGCTGAAAAATAGAATATACACCAGCAAATCCACTACAAGACTCGATATTTGTTTTTTTTTTAAGAATTTTCTTTTTTTAAAGATTTTATTTATTTATTCATGAGAGACAGAGAGAGAGAGAGAGAGAGAGAGGTAGAGACACAGGCAGAGGGAGAAGCAGGCTCCATGCAGGGAGCCTAATGTGGGACTCTATCCCGGGACTCCAGGATCACACCCTGGGCTGAAGGCGGCGCTACACCGCTGAGCCACCCGGGCTGCCCATGTTTTAACTTTTTTAAAGTAAATTGGAGAGATAACGACACTTTAATCTTTACTCCAGCAAACACCTCCTAAAAGTCAAGATATTTTGCATATCTTATGGAACATTAGCATGCCTAAGAAAATTAATCATAAATCTTGAAGCTAACATATTGGTCTTATTCAAATCTTCCTGATTATTCCTTTATTTCACAACTATTAGTTTCAGTTTAAATTTTTAACCAAGATATAATAAATTTTCCTGAATTGCATTTGATTATTAGAAAAGTTTTCTCACCTTTAATCTAAACTTTTAAAAGAAGTTTACCAGTTACTTCATAAAACATCTAATATTATGCATTTACTAGTTTTTTAAAAGGTTTTATTTATTTGAGAAACAGAGAGAGAAAGCATAAGTGAGGGAAGGGTCAGAAGAAGAGGGTCAAACAGACTTCCCATTGAGCAGGGAGCCTGACATGGGACTCAATCCCAGGACCCTGAGATCCTGACCTGGGCCAAACATAGATGCTTAACTGACTGAGCCACCCAGGCACTCCTGCATTTACTAACTGTTAACATAGTCTTTCTAAACTCTGTATTTCTGCTAATATGGAAATTTGGCCTAATGGCCAAACTAAATCATGTTAGCCATTTTAGTTAGAAACATTCTTGAGTTCTTTATATAGTATCATATCAAGAAGCATATGACAGGATGTCTTCCAAATAATGTTGAATTTGACTGATTGTTTAAAATGATAATTTCTTATATAGTTTTTAACTCCCTTTGCAATTAACAAATATATAGTCAATGATAGTTTTTCAAAAACAGAAAAACATTTCTCTTAAAGGTTTTAACATCCAATGAGGGACCTTCAAAATTAGAAGTTGGAGGGGCACCAAGGTGGTTCAGTTGGTTAAGCATTGACTCTTGATTTCAGTTCAGGTCATGATGTCAGGGTCATAAGATCAAGCTCTATGTTGGGCTCCATGCCCAGAATTCTCTCTTTCCCTTTTTCTCTGCCCTTGCCCCTCTTTGCCTCAAAAAATTAGAAGTTATAAATTGGTAATTTTTTCAATTGTATCATTTTCATACAAAACAAAATTATTTTTTCCTTCACCAACTAGGGAAGAATTACAATTTCTCCTAACGAACCGAAGTAGATTATTCTTTCCTTTTAATTGCCAGTATCAAGAATAAGGAGTTGAATAATCATTTCCAATGAACGTAAATGAAATTTTTCTCACCTTTTTTTTTTAAAGCAACACTTAAAAGTTAGAGATTTTTCTCTATATTATTTGATAATCACTTAGTCATTATTCTTTTCAATGGTCACATTATGCTATATTTGACAACTGATCTCACTCAGGCTGGGCCTTACGTCCTTTCAACATATTTCTATTAGCTTTTGAGTACCAAAAAGAAATTGTAATTTCATGTACTAAAACATATCCCACTAAATACATGCAATAGGGGTACTGTGTTAAAACTCACTTGAAATAATCCTTTTCTCTATGTGGCATTCTTATAAACTGGATGCAAGTTAATTTGTTTAGTCTGTTTTTAATTTTGTATTTTTATAAATATTTCTTTCTTTCATGTCGTCACTATGTTGTACCTTTAACATGATTAAATATCTATATATTTACAAGCTATATCAAAAGTTACAACCCGAAAGTTACACTTGCATTACTATCTACTTCTTTCCAACTTCTTTCCTTAGCTACCCTTCCTTAGAGATTTCCTTCTCTATTAGTTTCTGACTTATCTTGCTGGTGGGATATGTATGTGTTTCCTTCTTCCTTGTACAAAAAAGCTACTTTACATACTAGGAATTAGTCCAGGTAAACTATAATTTTCCCATGCTTTTTATAAGTGTGTGCTTAGTACACCTTTATGTAGCTACATCATTATTGTTTTCTCATCAGGTCAACTATTGGTGAACATGTGGATTGTTTCTGATATCTTGATGTTACATATACACTTCAGGAAATAGCCAAATGCATATATTGTTTCTATTTGTAGGAATATATTTTAGGGTAGAGTCCTAGAGATGAGATTGAGGGTCAGTGGTTAAGTGTGTATGTAATATAGTTATATAAGACATTGTCAAATTCCCCATAATATGGGTAAATCTTTTTTACTCTCTAATGCAATGTGTAAACAGGCCTTCACAGGTTGGACAACTAAATATGTTGTTATTATTTTGGTTATTTACTGAACCTGTAAGTAAGAACTGTGATATTTTAGTATTGTTTTAATTATATTCCTTTAATATGAGTGAGATAAGTAATTTTTTTCATATGGTTAGAGGCTATTTGCCTTTCTTTCTCTGGAAGTCTGTATGCATGTGTTTTGGCCACTTTTCCCCCAGGGTTTTTATCATTTTCTTTTTATTTGGTAAGAGGTTTTTTTTTTTTAAATGTTATGGAGATTAGTTCCATGCTTATTTTCTCCCTGTGTATAATTTCTAACTTTATTCTTATCTCTTTTACAATAACTATCTTCCTTTGAAGACCACATTACTTCACAGAAAAAAAAATAAATTAGATTCCATATATGTGAAATAATAATTCTTTTTTTGTGTGCATTAAAATGAGGGAATTATGTTTTTTAACCTACATGACAGGAAATAAAATTCTATTAAATAAGCAAAACAGGTAAAAATAAAATAAAGAGAATTTGGGAAAGAGTATTTGTGAGTGATAAAGTCAAAGTAACTGAAAGAAAAAGGAGAAACCTAAAAAAGCAATGAGAACAGAAGGATAACCCTATAAATGAAGCAGAAGGGAGTCTACTTCCAGAATGCCAACATGAGCTGCCCTGTTGATGTAGTTCCCAGTGAAGCAATCAGCACTGGTAAAAATTGTAACAAAAACAATCATTTTATGCCCCATAGGCAGGCATATGGCAAATGAACAAACATTTTTCAAGAAAATTTACTAAGTCTTATAAGAGCAGTGAGGGCTTATGCCACTTGAGCCGTAACCCACTAACAGCAGTTCCCAGCTCAGTGTGTTGGAATCTCCACTCTGGGTGGGTGTGGAAAAGGAGGTGAAGCTCCCTCTGCCCTTAGCTCAAGAGACATAGTATCTCACTGTGAGGGGTAAGCCACTAGCATTTCTTTCCCCTTAATCTTTGAGCTGTAGAGGCTAAATTCTGGGACTGTGGCTGGAAAGTAAAGTTCTTCATTCCTCTACTCCACTCTTACTCAGAGGGCAGAAGTTCTACGCCCATTGTAGCAGACCAAAAATACTGGGTGCCAGTTATTCTTAGCCCCTGCTTGCTTACAGGGCAGACGGTCCACATTTAGAGAAAACCAGAAGTCATCACACTACACTCAGAGCCTGAAGAAGTTGCTTAGAGATTTTGCCCAAGAGGAGAGAAGCAGTGCATAAAACAGTGTTACTACACTTTTTCTAAGGAACTTACTTTATTTGAAACAGAATGAGGAAATGTTCAAGCCTCTCCTAAATACAGTGGAGATTTTAGAGGTAAGAACTTAAGAGGAGGCTCATATATTTATGAGAGTAACAGACTGAACCTTAGGCCAGTTAGCTTACTAGATAAAATCAGAAAAAGAGGCAACAAACAAGAGCACTTTTTTTGGGGGGGGGGTGATGGGGAGATAGGTGGTGGGGTTGGAGGCAGTATTCAGAGTAAACATCAAAAACTGGATTCAAAAATAGCTACTTTAGGTATTGGCACAATGGTTTATACCAGAATAATTCTTTTGCAGATAAAATTTTTTTAAATATGAAAAATATAAAAATATAACTGAGGGCACTAGAGAGTGACAAAAACACAAAAAAAAAACTGGAGGACATTCAACCTTAAAAAGAAAATAATTGCACTGAATGAGAATTATTATTGAATTCCTACTGCCTGAGGACAAAACTTAATGCCCCATGCTTTCTATGAGTAGCTGGAGATCAAGTGTAAAGCTGCAATATTATTGGCTTGATAAATCAGAGAGGATAGGGTGATCATAGCCGAAAGAATAACTGGAAGGTGAGGAGGCAAATACTAGAAAAAATAGGTACCACAAAATGAGACTTCAAAAGATTGAACTTGTTTGAAATCTTAACCCAAGACCTCAACTAACCAATGAACAGTTTATGCACAGGAGGGATTCCATGGACCCAAAGGGATGGAACTAGTTACAAAGCTGAAGGTGATTCATTAGGGATTTTAGCCACTGCCTAGAGTTTAGTACTTTAGTTCTGCCAAGCTGTCTGCTTGGTGGAGAAGTAAAATATTTCACCCAATATTAATATATCCAAAGAGTTAAAGGAAAATATGGCTGTGATGAATTAACAGATGGGAAATATCAGCAGGAAAATATAAACTATAATAAAATACCAAACATAAATTCAGATCCAAAAACTATAATAAAATACCAAACGTAAATTCAGATCCAAAAATTATATTGCCTGAAATGAAAAACTTATTGAATGTGCTTCATATTGGAATTGATAAAGCAAAAGAAACTGGCTTCAATTACTAGATAAACAATAAAAAATGAAATGGAAAAAAGATACTCAGTAAAAGAAATGAAATATTAAAAAATCTTCAGTCAACAACAACAAAAAAGGACAGAAGATGATGAAAAGGAGACCAAAGAGATGAAATGCACAGAAAATTAATAACCACATGGTCCAAACCCAGCCATAATTGTGGGAATTCTCAAAATAGATAAAAACAGAGCCCCAAGCATATAGCCTAGTTAAGATATATAATTTAAATATAAAGACATGGCTAAGTTAAAACAAAAGTGAAAGGATAGAAAAATATTTCATGCAAACAAGATGCAGAAGAAATCCAGAGATAATATATTATTATCTATATTATATATTATATTATATTATATTATATTATATTATATTAATATCAGACAAAAGAGTTCAAAATAATGAATATTAGCAGAATAAAGAAAGGGATTTCATAGTGATAAAATAAGCAAAATATCAGGAAGATATAATGATTCTAAATATAAATGCACCTAAAGTAGAGGTATAAATAATATTTGGAAATTTTAGTTTCTTTTTGGTATTTGGTATGCTTGAAAATACAATAATGGCATAAAAGATGTGAATAAAGTTTCAACCACCTTGATCTAATTTACTTATAAAAATACACACTCAATAACTTTAGAATATACAATCTTTTCAAAACATTAACCAAAGGAGACAACATGCTGGGCTACAGAACATCTCTCATTTAAGTTTGGGAGATTAAAATCATACAGATATATTCTCAGGACACAAAAAATTCAAAAGAAAATAATTAAAATATTGCATTGAAAGAAATCACACATATTTGGAAATCAAGCAATGCACTTCTAAATCACTCAGGAGTCAAATATGAAAATCACAAGGGAAGTTAGACAACACTTTTAATGTGATACAGATATTAAATTTAAAAGCAGCTGCTAAAGCTTTTTTTTTAAAAAAAATGGAGAGAGGAATGAATGGATAAAGATGATGTAGTGGAGATATATCCATTATCCAGCCATAAAAAAGAATGAAACATTATCATTTGCAGCAACATGGGTGATCTAGAAAGTATAATGCTAAGCGAAAAAAGTCAGTGAGGGAAAAACAAATGACATAGGATTTACTCATATGTGCAATTTAAGAAACAAAGCAAATGAGCAAAGGAAAAAGAGAAAGAGAGAAACTAAGAAGCCGAGTCTTAACTATAGAGAACAAACTGATGTTACCAGAGGAAAGATGGGTTAGGTGATGGGTGAAACAGATGATGGGGATTAAGGAGGGCACTTATGATGAGCACTGATAAATGTATGGAATTGCTGAATTAATATATTCAGAAAAAAATGGGAGAGTATTTGAAGGCAGACTTCATAATTATTCAAAAAACTTAAATTTATTTCAATGAAAGCAAAGTTCTGGTGTTTTTTTTCTACAGAAAATATTTTATCTTTCTAACTCATGTTCTGTTGTTTCTTTTTTTTTTCCTACAGAAAATATTTTATCTTTCTAAGTCAGAAAAGTGAAATGATAATAGGTAAAAATTAAAATTAAAAAAATAATGTAAATAGTATGTATTTTTCAAAAATATTATTATCCAATTTTGGTGATTTGATTTAGTATTTCTAATAATTGCTTTGAGAAAGGAGTACACATCAGCTAACTATTGAAGTAAAATGCAGCAAAGCTTTTATCCTGTGCTATTAATCAAAAACTATTGTTTCTCCTTAATTACCAATCCAGACATTTTATGTGGTTTAACTTTACCTAAATATAAATAAGATAGCCATTATCTTCCAAGGTAAGTGGGCTTCAAATAAACCTGGACAACTTTTACACATTTTAAAAGAAAAGTCTCTAAAAGGGAAAAAGTTATTTAGGATAGATATTTATAGAAGAAAAAATGTAAATATTGTATATTCTTTCTACATAGGTAAAATACAGGGTGCAGCCTACCAGTATCAGTCCTTCCTGATTACAGCCCCATATTTCTCTAAATTGAAGGACAAGAAAGTATTTAATCAATATGTTCAGTGTGGGACGAAGACAATGAAGACAGACTCATACACATGCATATGCACAGACATACACAAACACAACTTTAAAAACATTACAATAACACCTACAGCCTGAAAATAAAAGGTTGGAGAACCATGTACCATTCAAATGGTCCTCAAAAGAAAGCAGGGGTAGCCATCCTTATATCAGATAAACTAAAGTTTATCCCAGAGACTGTAGTGAGAGATGAAGAGGGACACTATATCATACTTAGAGGATCTATCCAACAAGAGGACCTAACAATCATCAATATTTATGCCCCGAATGTGGGAGCTGCCAAGTATATCAATCAATTAATAACCAAAGTTAAGACATACTTAGATAATACCCTTATACTTGGTGACTTGAATGTAGTGCTTTCTACAATCGACAGGTCTTCTAAGCATAACATCTCCAAAGAAACAAGAGGGTTTTTTTGTTTTTGTTTTTGTTTTTGTTTTTTAGAAACAAGAGCTTTAAATGATACACTGGACCAGATGGATTTCACAGATATTACAGAACTTTACATCCAAACATAAATGAATACACATTCTTCTCAAGTGCACATGGTACTTTCTTCAGAATAGACCACATACTGGGTCACAAATCAGGTCTTAACAAATACCCAAAGATTGTCCCCTGCATATTTTCAGACCATAATGCTTTGAAATTAGAACTAAATCACAAGAAGAAGTTTGGAAGGATTTCAAACACGTGGAGGTTAAGGACCATCCTGCTAAAAGATGAAAGGGTCAACCGGGAAATTAGAGAAGAATTAAAACGATTCATGGAAAATAATGAGAATGAAGACACAACTGTTCAAAATCTTTGGGATACAGCAAAAGCAGTCCTGAGGGGTGAAATACATCGCAATACAAGCATCCACCCAAAAACTGGAAAGAAGTCAAATACAAAAGCTAACCTTGCACCTAAAGGAGCTGGAGAAAAAATAGCAAATAGGTCCTACACCCAGCAGAAGAAGAGAGTTAATAAAGATTCGAGCAGAACTCAATTAAATAGAGACCAGAAGAACTGTGGAACAGATCAACAAAACCAGGAGTTGGTTCTTTGAAAGAATTAATAAGATAGATAAACCATTAGCCAGCCTTATTAAAAGGAAAAGAGAGAAGGCTCAAATTAAAAAAATCATGAATGAGAAAGGAGAGATCATTATTAACACCAAGGAAATACAAACGATTTTACAAACATATTATGAGCAGCTATACACCAATAAATTAGGCAATCTAGGAGAAATGGACACATTTCTGGAAAACCACAAACTACCAAAACTGGAACAGGAAGAAATAGAAAACCTGAACAGGCCAATAACCAGGGAGGAAATTGAAGCAGTCATCAAAAACCTCCCAAGACACAAAAGTCCAGGGCCAGATGGCTTCCCTCTGGAATTCTATCAAACGTTTAAAGAAGAAACCGTACCTATTCTACTAAAGCTGTTTAGAAAGATAGAAAGAGATGGAGTACTTCCAAACTCGTTCTATGAGGCCAGCATCACCTTTATTCCAAAACCAGACAAAGAACCCACCAAAAAGGAGAATTATAGACCAATATCCCTGATGAACATGGATGCAAAAATTCTCAATAAGATACTAGCCAATAAGGATCCCTGGGTGGTGCAGCGGTTTAGCGCCTGCCTTTGGCCCAGGGAGCAATCCTGGAGACCCGGGATCGAATCCCACGTCGGGCTCCCAGTGCATGGAGCCTGCTTCTCCCTCTGCCTGTGTCTCTGCCTCTCTCTCTCTCTCTCTCTCTCTCTCTCTCTATCTCTCTCTCTGTGACTATCATAAATAAATAAAAATTAAAAAAAAAAGATACTAGCCAATAGGATCCAACAATACGTTAAAAGGATTATTCACCATGACCAAGTAGGATTTATCCCTGGGATGCAAGGCTGGTTCAACACTCGTAAAACAATCAATGTGATTCATCATATCAGCAAGAGAAAAACCAAGAATCATATGATCCTCTCAATAGATGTAGAGAAAGCATTTGATAAAATACAGCATCCATTCCTGATCAAAACTCTTCAGAGTGTAGGGATAGAGGGAACATTCCTCAGCATCTTAAAAGCCATCTACGAAAAGCCCACAGCAAATATCATTCTCAGTGAGGAAGCACTGGAAGCCTTTCCCCTAAGATCAGGAACAAGACAGGGATGTCCACTCTCACCACTGCTATTCAATATAGTACTACAAGTCCTAGCCTCAGCAATCACACAACAAGAAATAAAAGGCATTCAAATTAGCAAAGAAGAAGCCAAACTTTCCCTCTTTGCAGATGACATAATACTATACACAGAAAACTCAAAAGACTCCACCCCAAGATTGCTAGAACTCATACAGCAATTTGGCAGTGTGGCAGAATACAAAATCAATGCCCAGAAATCAGTGGCATTTCTATACTCTAACAATGGGACTGAAGAAAGACAAATTAAGGAGTCAATCCCATTTACAATTGCACCCAAAAGCAAAGATACCTAGGAATAAACCTAACCAAAGAGGTAAAGGATCTATACCCTAAGAACTACAGAACTTTTCTGAAAGAAATGGAGGAAGACACAAAGAGATGGAAAAATATTCCATGCTCATGGATTGGCAGAATTAATATTGTGAAAATGTCAATGTTCCCCAGGGCAATTTACACATTTAATGCAATCCCTATGCATGGGGATACCATGGACTTTCTTCAGAGAGTTAGAACAAATCATTTTAAGATTTGTGTGGAATCAGAAAAGACCCCGAATAGCCAGGGGAATTTTAAAAAAGAAAACCATATCTGGGGGCATCACAATGCCAGATTTCAGGTTGTACTACAAAGCTGTGGTCATCAAGACAGTGTGGTACTGGCACAAAAACAGACACATAGATCAATGGAACAGAATAGAGAACCCAGAAGTGGACCCTCAACTTTATGGTCAACTAATATTCGACAAAGGAGGAAAAACTATCCACTGGAAGAAAGACAGTCTCCTCAATAAATGGTGCTGGGAAAATTGGACATCCACATGCAGAAGAATGAAACTAGACCACTCTCTTACACCATACAGAAAGATAAACTCAAAATGGATGAAAGATCTAAATGTGAGACAAGATTCCATCAAATCCTAGAGGAGAACACAGGCAACACCCTTTTTGAACTTGGCCACAGTAACTTCTTGCAAGATACATCCATGAAGGCAAGGGAAACAAAAGCAAAAATGAACTATTGGGACCTCATCAAGATAAGAAGCTTCTGCACAGCAAAGGATACAGTCAACAAAACTAAAGACAACCTACAGAATGGGAGAAGATATTTGCAAATGACCTAACAGATAAAGGGCTAGTATCCGAGATCTATAAAGAACTTCTTAAACTCAACAGCAAAGAAACAAACAATCCAATCATGA
The DNA here is from genome assembly GCF_011100685.1 of Canis lupus familiaris. NCBI lineage: Eukaryota > Metazoa > Chordata > Mammalia > Carnivora > Canidae > Canis > Canis lupus. The sequence goes on from NC_049233.1 coordinate 28,218,924, forward strand.
AATGGGCAAAAGACATGAACAGAAATCTCACAGAGGAAGACATAGACATGGCCAACATGCACATGAGAAAATGGTCAGCATCACTTGCCATCAGGGAAATACAAATCAAAACCACAATGAGATACGACCTCACACCAGTGAGAATGGGGAAAATTAACAAGGCAGGAAACAACAAATGTTGGAGAGGATGCGGAGAAAAGGGGACCCTCCTGCACTGTAGGTGGGAATGTGAACTGGGGCAGCCACTCTGGAAAACTGTGTGGAAGTTCCTCAAAGAGTTAAAAATAGACCTGCCCTATGACCCAGCAATTACAGTGCTGGGGATTTACCCCAAAGATACAGATGCAATGAAATGCCGGGACACCTGCACCCCGATGTTTATAGCAGCAATGTCCACAATAGCCAAACTGTGGACGGAGCCTCGGTGTCCATTGAAAGATGAATGGATAAAGAAGATGTGGTTTATGTATACAATGGAATATTACTCAGCCATTAGAAACGAAAAATATCCACTATGTGCTTTGACGTGGATGGAACTGGAGAGTATTATGCTGAGTGAAATATGTCATTGGAGGACAAACATTATATGGTCCCATTCATTTGGGGAATATAAAAAATAGTGAAAGGGAATAAAGGGGAAAGGAGATAAAATGAGTGGGAAATATCAGAAAGGGAGACAGAACATGAGAGACTCCTAACTCTGGGAAAAGAACAAGGGGTGGTGGAAAGGGAGGTGGGCAGGGGTGGGGGTGACTGGGTGACGGGCACTGAGGGGGGCACTTGATGGGATGAGCACTGGGTGTTATGCTATATGATGGCAAATTGAACTCCAAAAAAAAAAAAAAAACCAAAAACAATTAAAAAACACTTTACTATAGACTGGAAAAGGAAAACATAAATTAATAATTGTGAAAATATATGTATTCACTTAAATTGATCAGTTTATGTAAATAGTTCAGAATGTCAACAAGATCAGAGTTAGCATTTTTGAGTAAGATTTAACAGGTCTGGAAAGATGTACCACCCCTAGGAACTTCTGTAGGTCCTCCCACATAATCCTCCCACAAAATAACTGTTTCCAAAGTTCTTTCTGTTGAACTATTTCTTTCTCATTTATATATCAAGAACTCTACAAACAACACAAAATAAGGAAGGGCATTCATTATTCGTTTATTTATTTAGTAAACTTTTATTGAATATTTAATGCTATACTCTGCATTGTGCACTATGGATACAGACATAAATATTTTAAAGATGAATTCAAACATTCCAGTATAGAAATATTTAAAGGATAACTAGCAGGTTCTATGGGGAAACATGCGGTTTTAGGTGTAGGAAAGTCTTAGCAGCAAATGCAATGTTTTAACCAAGTCTTGAAGGAAACATATGTTTCTATTAGATAAAATGGGGAAGATATTTAAAAAATTATGATAATATGAAATATGTGATTAAATAATACTGTGATTACACTTTTTTTTTTATAATTCCATGAACTATGAAGGTTCTGAAATTTTGCTGTGCTCATAAACTAAGGCATTAATGTGCCCAGTATTATGCAGGATGGTAGAAGAAAGAACAAGGTCAAAGAAAAAGAACCTGATTACTCAGGGCTCAGTAGGTAAGAGATTTATATGTTTTTGTTCCCTTTGCTCCTCAAGCCCCACAGGGCAATGTAAGAATGACTCAGGTGGACGGAGCTCATGAAGTGGGTTTGTGCTACCCAACGACCCTGACCTTGGGAACCCAAATCTTTTATAATGAGTTGCAAACCTGCCTTACCACTGCTCCAACAGTGGTATTTTATTTATACTGGACAGTAAACAGATTTGTTCTCTGTTCCTAAGGGAGACACTATATCTGCCTTCTAAGGCTGTTTGTTATATAAATCTACTAGAAAAGGCAAAGGTAGTCAGTGCCTGTTTGCAAGTGTACAAAATATCTGAGAAATCAATGAGAGATGTCTCCCAACACATACATTGGGATGGAACTATTAAACACTAAATTTTAAAAGTGAGCATTTTAAAACAATTTGATTATAATTTGTGGTTATTGAAGTTTTGGTTCTAGCAAAAAGTTAATTCAGTGTCATCATCTGTTCTCCATTCTTTCTTGTGGAATAAGATTTGTACATGAGAAATAAGATATTTTTATAAACCTCCAGCACATGGGAACTTCAGGGAATAATTATTCTGGTACTGTATTTTAATTCAACAAAAGTATTCATAAAAGAACATTTAGCTATGTTTACATGTCTCATTAGCAACTAGATAAAGCTCGTTTGTGCCTTGTAATAATGATGAAAACCTCTGAATTTATTTCATGCACCAACCTTCAGAACGATGTCAATGTGAGTGCATATTAGTTCTTAAAATTTAACAAGATGAACAAAAATTAATAAAAATAAAGTAGAAAATTTCAAATGTGCTAAGAATTGCCAAACTATAATCTTTGAAAAATATCCAGTATGTAAAGTAGATATTACTACTGTGTAAAGTAGATACTACTATATAAAGCAGATATTCAAATTTAGTTTGAGTCAATTTGAAGGAACACTGTAGAAGACACAGCTTTCCCACTTCGAAATGCAATATGGTGTTGTTACAAACATGTGGAGAAGATCCTGAAGGGTCCAAAAAATGTCTTTCTTTAAAAAGAGCAATGTTGGACTACATGAGGGTGGAAAATCTGACTGCAACCCTTGCCTACTCTGGAGATTAATGGTGGCAGTGAGAAAGAGGACTGATCTTAAGCTTTCCCATGCTATTTCACAACCTTTAGCTCAGTATTCCTACAAGAATGGGCAAGATACTAAGAGAAATCTACTTTCTATTTACAGATGAAAAACATGTATGAGAAGAAAAATACAAACATTTCAAATTAAAATTAGGTAACTCTTATTTCAAGAGAGTGGCAAATTTCACCTTAGCACAGGGGAATGAAAGAAATCCTCAAGGATGTCCAATCTCAGAGGGATGCTTTGCTCCAATTCAATAAAGTGGCCTTCTAGGTTTAAAAACTAAAAAGAAAACAGGGACCCCTAGGTAGATCAGTGGTTGAGATCTGCCTTTGGCTCAGCGTGTGATCCCACATTGGGTTCCCCCACAGGGAACCTGCTTCTCCCTCTGCCTGTGTCATGAATAAACAAATACAATTTAAAAAAATAAAATGAAAATAAAACAGAAATATGATAAAATATTTCAGACTTGAATATTTACCTTTTGTCACCTAAACTTTCTCCTTAATAGTTTATGATTTTTTAGTAGAATATTCTATTTAGGATACCCATCCTTCCAAAGAACACCATTTAGTCCAAGTTCTTCCCTGTTAAAGTGAAAGGAACTTCTAGAATATTATAGTAACATATTTTTGTGGAAATAGCAAATGGGAAATGTATCAAATGTGAAGATGATGAACAGAAATAATTTGTTAAAGGAACGTTACATTCAATATGCAGAAAGAGTATGGTTTGGGTGAGAAAGGGAGATAAAAATAACATTTTATTGCTTTTTCTTCCTCAAGCAAATTAATGAAAATGTAGAATTGTTTATGAAAAAGAAAAACAAAAGTTAAAATGGGGTCTTTTAACTTGATAAGAAATAGTGGCACTAAAAAAAAAAGAAAGAAAGAAATAGTGGCACTGGAGGGCTTGATAAAAATATTAAAAAGCAGAAGACAAAAACAGCAACATGGACACCAGATTAGAGAAAAGAAACCATATACAAAATTCAGTGAAAATAAACAGAAATGAAAATTATATATGAGAGAAACAAGTAGATTATGAGAGTAGAAAAAATGATACAACATACAGATAAGCAGTACATTGAAGAAAACAAATGGAAGACAAAACACATGAAAAGATATTATAGAAGTAAACTTGTAAATAAATGAAGGCATTAAACATTCATATTGCAAGAAGTAGTAAAAATAGCAGTTATTGATCTATATTAACATACAGAATGGTTTTATTAGTTAACACTGAAGAAAGGAGCATATAAATTACCCAGAGAAAAAATTAAGCCCACTATAAAGAAAACAATATATGTATTGTATATGCAGAAACACACACACGAAATATAAACTCCAGGTTCCATCTCAGATTCGGAAGACATGGCAAAAAGGGTCTTCCTAGTTTTTCTTTTTTCTTTTTTTTTTTTTTTTTTTAGATTTTATTATTTATTCACGAGAGACAGAGAGAGAGAGAGTCAGAGACACAGGCAGAGGGAGAAGCAGGCTCCATGCAGGAAGCCCGACGTGGGACTGGATCCCAGGACTCCAGGATCACGCCCTGAGCCTGAAGGCAGACACTCAATTGCTGAGCCACGCAGGGACCCCGTGTCTTTCTAGTTTTAAGGGTAAAGAAATTTGACTGAACTTTGTCTATCTTTATGAAAAAAGAGGAACATTTCACATATGCATAGACTCGGAACTATAATATTTGTATCATTCCATAAAATTATAATTGAATATATAATTCACACCAATCAAAAGATGAATATAGAGAACACATTCAAGAATAGAGAACCAGTGTCAATGTTCTTGCAATAAGTATTAATACATTTAAATATATAACCTTCAACTTGTAATTTTTATTCCAGGAACATAAATAATTATAAAAGCAAAAATTAAAAAAATATATATATATATATAAATTCTGAGTGAAAGCTCAACCAAAATAATTAGTTGGTAGTTAGAAGGTAGAAAGAAGGCATTCTTTTATCATTTCCAGAACAGAATACAAGAAAGTAGTGATTACTGACATATATTTTTTTTGAAGAATAAATTTTCAATGTGGTTCAGTATGCCTCAAAATTCTTCAACTGACTAAATAATTCTATCTCCAAAATAAATCCTATGATATAATTGCATGAGTCCAGAGATATAAACTAAGTGGTTTACTGAAACATTCTTTGTAACTGCAAAATTCTGGACTAATCTGTATGAAATACGATGAAGGCATATGGACAACTGAGTTAGGTATATCTACTTATGTGAGAAAAAAACATACAAAATATACTGGGGGAAAAAAGTTGAAAATGTAGTACTATAATCCCATTTATCCTTGTAACTTGTTTAATTTCAATAGGAACATTCTAATATAAATATGTATTTATTTAACACTTGCTAAATATTTCCTTCTTATGTCAACAGAATTGTAGATGGGTATACAACTAGTCATCTAGATTATATTTTCCAGAATTAATTGCAAATAAGTATAGGCAGGTAATGGTGTAATCCAAAGGAATATAATTTTACTTCTGAGACTAGCAGGTAAAATATCCACCATGACTCCTGAATATGGAGCAATGTCCTATGGAAATAATCGATTTTTTTTTTAAAGCCTGAGGGGAATGGGAGAAAGATGACTGAATGACCTCATGAAGCAGAGTTATTCCACAAATCTAGATGGGTCTTATAACAAATAGATGGTTATACTGTTTACACTATTAAGCCAAATTATTTTGAGATCTCTTTGTTAAAGCAGCTTAATTTTTCTGTAACAAAAACAATTGAAAGTTAAACTGCATATTAAAGTAGGTAGGTTAATATAGAATATAATCATTGATTTTAACGTATGAAACTATAGAAAATAGAAATATACATAGCAAAACTACTGGGAAAAACAAGGAGGAGCTCACAAAAACACAACTGAGGTAGAATTATTTAACAAAATGCTTAGTTTTCAACGTATCGAGTAAACACAGGTAAATAGAAGACCTGTGGGGAATTCAGGCCTGGAAAAATGAGTACTCTCATATCTTGTAGACTTAACCATTCTAAAAATTTGGTTTTCTAATATTAGACAGGAGTGCAAAAATGCACCTGCATTTTAGCAGCATTGTATACAACAATGAAACATACAAGACAATCTGTATTCAAAACAACCTATTCTGATATTTGGCTTAGTTTTATAGAAATAAATGTAGACAAATTAGATCTCCCAGTTCTGCTTATGTCTTTTATTGAATGCATCAGATCACAGCAACTTAATTCTCTCACTACCATTTCCAAATTTCTGGGAAAGGGAGTCTGATCTGTCCAACTCTCTTAAAACTGCATCTCTCTTCCATACATCTTTGTATCTCTGCATGTCATGCGCATGGAGTCACTAAGACCTTTTGTTCTGTACTATCTTTACAAAGATGTCTGTCTTTAGACTGAAAGGCAGAGTCCTTTGCTATTGACCTGAGTGGGAGTAGGGAAGATAATGTTTCCCTCCAGAGGAAAAGTTGGGCATCTCTGTTAGCAACTCCCTTATAAAAGTTTAGGGTTTTCTGAATTTTCCCAGGTGTGACCCAAACCCACATACAGCATACACCTGAGCCATTATGCATTGCTGTATGGGACTGAGAGACTAGAGAACCAAAATTAACAAGAAGCTCATGATGCCTGCTATATTATAAATAATTAGGTCCTTCATCTTTGACTTAAGTGTCTCTTGTATTCTACTGGCATTTATTAAACTGTGGTAGTCTATCTTGTAAGCTTGCACGTAGAATAAAATCTCAGACTCCTCACAGTTCTCAACATCTCATGTTTATTTGGAACACTGTATTAGTTAATTCATGCAGTGAGCAAAGACTACACACACATGCACGTGCCCACACACACACACACACACACACACTGTACCAAATGATCTTTCTATGTACAAATGGAGAAATATATAGACTTAAGTATAATACTAAAAATATGTATCTGGAAAAGTGATGAAAACGTGACTCATGACTATCATTGAACATTAGGAATTTCCTTTATTGGGCTTTCTGTTTCCTTTACCCTTTTTAAAAAAGATTTTATTTATTTATTCATGAGAGACACACATAGAGAGAGGCAGAGACACAGGCAGAGGGAGAAGCAGACTCCATGCAGGGAGCCCGATGGGAAACTCGATCCTGGGACCCCAGGATCATGCCCTGAGCAGAAGGCAGATGCTCAACTGCTGAGCCAACCAGGCATCCCTATCCTTTGTCTTTTTTAATGAGCACATATTCATTTAAGACATTCCATTTGAGAATATTAAATCCATATGACTCTTGTTCATTATGAAAATGATACTTGTGGTCACATTGTTTTCAGAAATTTTAAACTTTAAAAAGGATTTTCTTTGATAAATATGTAAGTACATTTTAGGAATAACCTACAGACCTTTAAAATATTAGTCACTATCCCAAGCTTAAAAATAATATTTGATGAAATACATTATGAGTTTTTTTATATATGCCATTAGATGACATTGTCAACTTCTTCGTATTACTATTTTCTCCTGGTTTCTTTTTCTATTTTATATATTTATAAATTTACCCATATTATAAACATTTGTATAATTTATATTAAATAAGCTACCTAATTATTTTAAACCATATCTTTACTCAGTATATACCTCTATTAGAAAAATCAGAACATCATTTGCCATAAACCACTTTTAGATGTTCCTGGTGTGGTAAAGATCCAAATGCCAGTACTGGATATAAATTTCAGACCACTGAAATCCAAAATGAGAAGCTAGACTGTATAAACAAGTCAGTAGTCAAGTATGAAAATTTGTCCTACCAGGACAAGATGCAGTAACACAGTTTTCTTCTTAAAATGTGAGCTACTCATTAATATTACAAACCATTTATTTTAACTTTGCAGCATGACAATTAATGTCATAAGCAACTGGTAATCTTGCTGGTAGTACTTACTTAGGCTTATCTTTAAAAACCTATTTTTTTGTGCCCTTCAGGTAAAAATCTAGGAATCCACTTTGTGGTTTATGATAAAATTTTTTCATACTCAGTACATCCAGAATTAGGACATTAGTTTTCTAAAATATGAAGAAGAAATATAAAAAATAAGAATATATTATAAGATATATATATATATATGCTTCCAAAAGTAAATATTTCCCTTTGAAAATTGGGGGTAAAGATAGGCTAATAAACATCTTATAAAAAGGGACATGGAGGGCAGCCCCGGTGTCCCAGCCATTTAGAGCCACCTTCAGCCCAGGTGGGATCCTGGAGACCCGAGATCGAGTCCCTCGTCAGGCTCCCTGCATGGAGCCTGCTCCCTCTGCCTGTGCCTCTGCCTCTCTCTCTCTCTCTCTCTCTCTCTCTGTCATGAATAAATAAATAAAATCTTTTAAAAAAAGGGACATGGATACTCTCTTTATTTAGTGATTAAATCCTCATTGAACAAATGAGAAATCTTAGATACAAAAAATTAAGTTGCCAAAAGTGGAACAGCTAAAGAATTAATTGGGTCAAAAATCAAATTCATTACTTTACAACAAACAAAACTAAACTCAAAAGGAATTAAAGACTTGAATCAAGATGCGAAACCATAAAACTTCTAGAGGCAAACAAGGGGTGAGCTCCTTGACATGGGTCTTGGCTAGGATTTTTTGGATTTGACACCAAAAACAAAGGCAACAGAAACAAAAACTAACAAGCAAGACTACATCAAACCAAAAAGCATCTGCTCAGCAAATGAAACCATTAACAAAATGAAAAGACAATCTATAAAATGGGAAAAATATTTGCAAACTCCATATCTGATAAGGGGTAAATATATAAAATCTATGAAGAATTCATAGAAGTCAGTAGCCAAAGAAAACAACTCAATTAAAAAAATGGGCAAAGAATCTGCATAGACATTTTTCCAAAGATGACATACAAATAGCCAACAGGCTCATCAAAAGGCATTCAATAAAACTAATTATTGTGGAAACTCAAATTAAAACCACAACAAGATATCACCTTATACCTGTTATGTCTATTGTCAGAAAGAAATGAGACAAATGCTGGCAAAGATGTGGAAAAAGAGAACACTTGTACACTGTGTAGGAATGTAAAGTGGTATAGTCACTATGGAAAACAGTGAGTAGTTTCCTAAAACATTTTTAAAAAATTGCATATGATCCAGCAAGCCCACTTCTGGGTAAAAATCCAAAGGAAATGAGACCATTATTTTGAAGAGATATCTGTGCTCCCATGTTCATTGAAGCATTATTCACAATAGCCAAGATACAAAGACAACCTGAGTCTTGACAAATGAGTGGATACAGAAGATGTGCATTCACACACACACACACACACACACACACACACACGCAGGAATGTTGTTCAGCCATGAGAAAAAGTAGATCTTGTCATTTAAGATAACATGAATAAACCTGGAAGACATTATGCCAAGTGCTAAGCGATATAAGCCAGACAGAAGAAGACTTATACTGCATGGTATCAGTTACATGTAGAATCTTTTTTTTTTTTTAAAGTCAAAGTTATAGAAACAGAGAATAGAAAGAAAAGCGATTGCCAGAATCCGAGGGGTGGGGGAAATGGAGAGCTTGGTAAAAGGGAACAAACTGTCAGTTAGGAAAAAGTTCTGAAGATCTAATGTATAACATGCTATCATTGATAATACTATATTATATAATTGAAATTTGCTAAGAGAGTAAAACTTAAATGTTCCCACCAAAAAAAAAGAAGATATATATGAGGGGATGGATATGTTAAATAACTTGATGATGGGATTTTTTTTACAATAATACGCATGTCAAATCATCATGTTGTGTACTTTAATCATCTCACAATTTTGTCTGTTAATTGTATCTCAATAAAGCTAAAAAAATTCCTCTACAAATCCATTATACTCTTTCCATAGATATTTTTCACATGGTATTTCACAGCAAGTATTGTCGGAGAGTAACTTTGTGTCCACTCTTACAACACATTATCTAATATGCAAATACATTCACTTTCTACATATAAATTTATTCTTACACATAAAGGAATATTTAGTACAGAAAGTATATACCACTATTATATGTACAATGTCTAAACTTGGGCTAAATTTTGGATTATTATGAACTATGACAAGTTTACTGGATATAAAATGAGCTTAGAAAATAGTTTTTCCTGTATAATTCTACTCTATGTAAATACATACATATGTGATACAGATATAGATGTGTATTTCAAACAGTGTGATTGCTTGAAGGCTTCAATACTTGTTCCACAATGTAAATCCATAATCAAAATTTAATGGGAAATTTCAGATCATCTATTGCTAATTACTCATTATAACCTAAAGTAAACAAACTTAATAGTATAACCATGGATGGCTTAATTTTGACTTGCTTCTTGTCCTCTTAACCCAGAATTTAATTTATTCAGAAAAGACATTGAAATAAAGTTTTCCAGATATTCCTGAGAAATAATAAACCAATTTTTGAAACACTCTTTTTTTAAAAGATCATCTAGGTTACATGTTGGTTTGTTTGTAAAATATTATAATTACAGAATTAATGTGTATAGACAGTCTTGCAAGGAAATCTAAGCAGAAGTTAACTATACATAATCAAAAGAGAATCTGGAATTCTACAAATGTGGTACAGTTTTAGTGTGAGAAAAATGAAGCTACTAAATGGAAATCGGGGTCAGTCCATTTCACATTCTTCTAAATAGAAAAGTTTCACGGTTACTAGCAACTTACACCTAGAATTTAGCAATTGTCATTTGCAACCTATTCCATAGGCTTTCCAAAGATTATCTCATTTAATTCTCAGCATAAGCCTATACAACGTATTATGGTTATATACACCCTTTAAGTAGAAGACCAAGTGATAAAATGATTAAGTAATCTGTTCACAGTCAAGTTGATAATTGAATACAGGAAAGAATTCCAATCCGGGTATTCTTGCTCTGTGGCCCATACTCTTAAACATCAGGTTACATCATATCTAGTCCTAAATATCTTCCCTTCGCATTTAATTAAGCAAAAAGAGTGTGCATGTGCACACAGAGAGACACATACCTGATACCTTTTTGTTTTTACTTTCCAAAACAAAACCTTTTTGTTTGCAAAAGGGTCCTGAGAAATAATATATACTTCATACCTAGCTGGATCTGTTCCTTTGTAATCACCACCTGAGTAATATTTTTACATGAAGTATATTAAACTGTAGGTAAAATATAGGCAAAATTAAATAAAATTAGATAAAACTTTTAAATACTCATGGCTTTCTGTTTTCTGCCCATCCTCTTGAATAAAAATTACATAGGTTTGATTTAGTATATTCTGTTAACATTAATGGAGAGGTGCTTAATTCCTCAAAGAAGTTCTGAAAAACAAAAACTGACTTAATTAAATAAAAACTTGGAGGAAGAGTGCTGTAAGGCTTGAGAGACAGGCGAGTAGAAGATTTTGAGAAGTCTGAGCAGAAAGAGGTGAACAAATTTGAACAATTTTCATGCCATGCCAGATCTTGGAGAAAAAAACAAATGATTAAAACAGAGCTTCAGAGTATGATTTCCCCCTCTTCTGCCACTCTCAGAAAGTCAAAAGTAAAGATTTATATGATTCTTCATGCTGCTTACGAATTGTATTTTTATTTCTTTAGCAGATAAGACATGTTGTGATTGGTCACAAGGGAGCTCAACTTCACTGAGGCACTATAATGATGATTTAAAGAGAATCAAGCAGCATCCAAACTATCAACTAATGAGATGGAAGCGAGTTCTGAATTTAAAACTAATAGGCTGTCACCTTGCAGTAGGCTTGTATCACAAGTAAGGGGGATTGAAATTTATGTGAGAGATACTACACATCATGTAAAAGAATCCCACTTGCTCAGACAGTTCCTTTCAGGAAATAGTTGGGGAGATCACCGTTTACTTCAGGTTGCTTATTTTTCTGTGGAACATTTATGCGGGTGCACATAAAAGATCTTGGAGATAGCTTCAGTTATGGTCAGGACAACTTATTTTATAGTTCAGAAGCAGTAGCCTGGTTTTCACTTTATGAAATAATATAGTTGCTGCCACCCCTAATAAACCTGAAAGTTACACAGGGATTTTGTGGACCTGATGTCCAAGGACAGGGAAAAGGTATCACTCTGAAAAATGTTATACTATAAGATGGAGATACAGGGATTTCTTTAGAAAACACAATTTTCTGACAAGGTCATCTTCTCAGCAAGACATGAATCAGGTGTTAATTCTGTACTTAGACACTCTGTTACTAATAATTAAAAATATATTGCTCACCTCACAATTGATTGCACCAGTAATTGATTTACTCGAAAATAGATAGGGCTTTAAAGTAGCTGCTCCAAGCTGAAAACAACATTGTATTTTAATAGTTGAACTCAAAAATTCCTATTTTCAGAACACAGAAAATACTCCTTTGTATTGCAAAGATGGTTAACAGTTTCTAAAAACCATTTTGTTTTAAACCCAATTTTATAGATTATGACACATATATACGTGCACACAAACATTTGTACAGGGTTGAATTTTGTCATTGAGTTTCCTTAATAAGAAAAAAAAACACTTTAAGAAGTCTAATTTATGGATTTATATATTGCATACAAGTCAAGATGAAAATCTATTAAATTTGGCAAAATGACCATGACCATTAACCCAGAAACATTGTGTTTGGCATAGTCCTAGGAGTTACCAAAAATATAAAGAACATCAGCTCATTTATCCATTTAATTCTTCAGAAACAAGATAAATTAAAAAAATACTCCTCTAAAGTATAAAAGTAACAAGGGAGATACTCAGGCACACATGTATGATTTAATATATAAAAGAGTATAAGAATAATAAATGAATTAAGAGAAGAGTAGACTTTTGTGTCTGAGTAAATGGATCAGGTTAGGGAAAGAGTTATCATTGGAGTCTTATAGAGTTGCTTACAGGAATAACATTTTATCGATTTTTATACTCTTAGTTTGAAATACAGTGCCCAAGTCATGAAAGCTACTTAATACGCACTATGATAAAGAGATAAGTAAAACAAGATTTTTCCTTTTTAAAAAACAAAGATCTAAATATTTATTTATTTATTTATTTATTTATTTATTTATTTATTTATTTATTTATTTTAGAGGGTGGGGAGGGGTGGAGAGGGAGATAGATCCTCAAGCAGAACTCCACCCTTCTGCCCCCGCAAAAGCAGAGCCCCAAGATGTGGGGCTTGATCCCAAAACCCTGCGATCATGACCTGAGCTGAAATCAGAGCCAAAAGATTAATTGACTATGCCACCCAATTGCCCCTTAAGTAAAACAAGTTTTAAAGGTTGAGTCCAGCCTAGGTGAAAATGTATATATTATTCTGAATATGCTATTCAGAGCCTGAAAGAAGTTACATGTGAATATTAAAATACAAGAAACATTCTTGATTTGGCTCACCTAGAATTTACATGGAAACCTTAGCTTATGAAGCATACAAGTTAGGTGGAACATACATCAGAGAGAGTCTTGATTAAGGAGAGATGGGGATTGGTGGAAATACGATTATCCTGTTCCAGAAAGATAATTCCAGTATCATTGAGAGAATGATTTGATGGTGGTGATGAGAAAGAGAAAGGAGGTTGCCAGGGATTGGAAGTTATGGGAGTTTCACATGGAGCAACTGATTAGGATCCTGTACGACAAGGAGTAAGAGATGCCAGAACTAGGACAGTATTTTAAAAGTAGGGAGGGGTGATTTCAGAAGTACAGCTTCATGAATTAGTATTCTGTAAATGGTGAATGACCCCAGTGAAATTTCTGAATCTTGTGTATATTTATCAGAAAATAGCACCAACCACTTAAGAATTCTTATACCAAAATTCAACTCAAACGCAGCAACTCCTTCATTACTAGCACTACTAGAGGCATTACACTAATTATGTGAACAAGCAATTTAGTCATCTGTCTTACAATTTGTTTCAAAGAATGGAAATGCTTAGGTATTTTGGTACCAATGCCCTGGAAAAGAAGTGGAAAGGCTGTAAAATGAAAGAGAAAGTAACTGTGTAACAACAGAGCAGAATTCTCCAAGGCAATGGAGTGTAGCACAGCTTGTTTCAAAGGATCAAATTCATAAAGCCACACATCAAAACAACTGTTAGAACAAGGCATTCTGAAAGCATCCCCAACACCAGTGACATACTCAAAATATTCATAAACCAAACCAAACAAGGTTCAAGCACCCACATGTCCCTATCCATCTTTTGAAGTGTAAAACAGCCAAGGAAAATGCATTCTTTAAATAAGTGCACCTAATATGACTTTGTAAAGTAACTTTATGTCCTAAAATGCCAGTATTATGGGCAATAAATATAAAATCAAAGCAGTAAATATTCCTCCAAACATACTGAAACATTGAACAGCATTCCCTTTTGGGTTTCAGAATATGCTTTCCAAAGCTGTAGCAGGGGGAAAAAAAAAAGAAAAAGAAAAAAAAACTGGCTTTGAACTCCCTCTTGCTCCAAGTCCAAGTTCAACTTAAACTCCTCTGGCTTGGATGGTCACCTGGAGTCTCCACATGGAATGTGACTGCTTTCAAAATCCACAGTGCTGTCTGCATGGCAACTCACAATTGTGCCCCAAGCTTGATCTTTTAGTGGCATTATTTTTGAACAGTTTTGAATGAAAGAATTATTATTCTACTTGTTCAAAAGGAGGGAATAACCTTTATATGTTTATAAAAGCCTAGGTATCAATTATTCAAATAACAGGTTCCTGAAGGCATCTAGTTTAGCAGCTCAGTGGCAGGAATGTTGGGAGCATAGGGAACTTAGAAAAAAGAAATAATGAACCTGTAATTCTTGTGTACATGTTTATTGCAGGGCAAGACCTGTTCATGGTTGCAGGTGAAATGAACAAGCCCACAAAACTGAAGCCCCTTGAAATCACTCTGTGATTCTGAGACCTATGTACTGGCTACTTAATATGTGTGTGAAATAATGTCTTCTGTGAAACTTCTTATGCTAAAAATGGCTTTCCTGTACTTCTTATTGCAGAGTTCCTGGAAAAGGACTATTCCACTTTGGCAAAACTCCATGAAACTAATAACCTTGGGAAAATGTGCATAAAAATGCATTACTGCTTGAATAAAAAAAAATACATTACTGCAGTCATTATATTCCAATACATAAGGTTCTCTATTCTCTTCATTTTTCAAGGGCTCACAAAGCCATATATTTCCAGAAGCCTAATTGTGTTCACTTATTGTGGATTTTTTAATAGCAAGCTAAGTCTGTTGGTATTTTAAAAGATTAATTCAAAAAAGTAGATCCCAGAGAAGCTTGACTTTCTAAGAGAGACACGTTGGTATTATTTCAGCAATGTTGTTTTGAGGTGATATGGTCTGCATAAGAATGGTGATTTAAAAAATAGAAACATTTAGAAAGACTCCAGAAATAGGGGACCCCTGGGTGGCTCAGTGGTTTAGCTCCAGTCTTCGGCCCAGGGTGTGATCCTGGGGTCCCAGGATCAAGTCCCGCATCGGGCTCTCTGCATGGAGCCTGCTTCTCCATCTGCCTCTCTATTTCTCTCTCTCTCTCTGTCTCTCATGAATAAATAAATAAAATCTTAAAAAAAAGAAAGACTCCAGAAATACTTTAATAATCAATAAAAACTGATAAAATATTGCATGCAGTGGGAGAGGGAGGATACAAAGATAATCTAAAAATTTGGGGCTTGAGTAACTAATCGATCATATTAATGATAAGAGAAAAGCTAGTTTGGTTTACTTTTATAATTATTGAATCTAGGTTACAAACTCAGATCAGGAATAACCAGGATGGGGGCACCTGGCTGGCTCAGGCAGAAGAGGGTGCAACTTTTGATCCTAGGGTCATGAGTTTGAGCCCAACATTGGGTGGAGAGATTACTAAAAACATAATAATAATAATAATAATAATAATAATAATGAAACAAAAACTTAAAAAAAGGAATAACAAGGATGCATTACTTTTTAACTAAGGTCTTTAGTGTGGAGGCCATGATGTAATAGACTTCATTGTCAACAGAGAAGCTTTAAAATCCTCATCCTGCAGTTGACTGATGTATGTTGTGGGGAAAGTTATTTGACTCATTTGAGATTTATTTCCATGATCTATAAAACACATAGATTAAAAAAATTACCCCTAGTTGTTGGGGAAATAAAATTAGGTTGTGTATAAAGTGCTTCGAACTTATTAAGCTCTTGAAAATGTTCTTCTAATGTCACCTCCCCTCACTGTACTCTCTATAGCTGTGCCAACATGTAGGTGACCAAAACAAACTGTAGCCTGAGAAATACAGAGCTCTTTCTGTTTATTTCAAAAGCAGTATATCAAATCGAAGTGCATTCCCTTTAAACTATGCTTTGAGGCTTTTCTCAAAATTCCATCATGTGATTGCTATGGATGTTTACACTTAGGTTTAAAGTAGAGTCAGGCTAGAAATTGCAGTTGAATGCTGATTTATTGGGTCATACTAGGAGAGTCAGTACCTCAAAAGATCTTGAGAAACCATTATAATATATATTTAACTTCATCTCAATGTGGAAATTCCTTAAAATTATTCATCTTTCATTTGTTTTCTTTGATGTATGCAGAACACATGTGTGTTGCTCTCTCTCTCTCTCATATCTATCTATCTGTTATCTATCTATCTATCTATCTATCTATCTATCTATCTATCTATCTATCTATCTATCTATCTATCTATCTATCTATCTATCTATCTATCTATCTATCTATCAAGGGAGAGAGAGATCATGTCCAGAGCTTAAATCAAGAGTCAAATGCATATATATATATATATATATATATATAAGAGAGAGAGAGAGATAATGAGCTCTGGCACTCATGAAATGATACTGCTCTGAGCTATTTTGCCTCTTATGACAGTGAGTCCTGTTATAACACTTGTTTTGTAAACAAATTTATTCCAGTGTAATTGACATATTAGGGAACAATTTGAGCATAACGTGAATTTCATGTTTGTCATGCATGAATTCATCTCTGAGAAACACAAAGTGAATGCAGAAAACTGTATTCGGCTGAACAAAGGCATATAAGGAATCCACAATGCAAACATAAACATGCATCTCGAACATCTACCAAGTCCCTCTGTTCACCATGTGTATTAGGAGGCACATCTGAACACATCTGCAGTTATAACCTTCCATCTGATTTCAGATAACCCACCTCCCACCACTCACAATAACTCACAAGCTAAACTCTTCCAATGTCTGCTTCTAAAAACAAACTTAAGGTCTTTTTCAAGGTAAAGTGCATATTTAATGTAATTTTAACATATTTATTAATTTATTAATACACATATATTACTATCAATTTTATTAGTTTCCTATCTTTTTAAAATGTGTTTCTGTTGTCGAATATTGTGCCCTTTGTACATCTTTCACATAAGGCTTGTGGGTTTTATTGTGTGATTTTGCTTAGTGTGGTACTTTTCAGGAATGCATATGCCACAAAGCAGAACTGACTCTGTGAACTTGACCTCTGTATGAACCTCTGCAATACTGTTTTTATTTTTGTAAAAAGGCTAAAATAGTGGTTTAAATTTCGTAGGGCTGTTGAGGAATTGGAAATAATGTGCATTGAGCATTGAGCATATACTGTGGGCTTCATAGTACTTGATACATGTTACATACCATACCTTGGTAGGCAGACTAACAGTCCCCAGTTCTTGGAATTTGCAAATCTGTTATGTGGGAAAATGGACTTTGCAAATGTACTTAAGATCTTGGACCTTAAACAAGGATATTATTCTGTATTATTCAGGTGGGCCCAATCTAACCAGGAGCCTGTAAAAGCAGAGAACTTTCTTAGGTTAGAGTCAAGGAAATACAACAGGATTCAGAGGGATTCAAGAGAAGGAGTTGACACATTGTTGATGATTTGAAAATGGTGGGAGGAATGGGAAGTGGGAATGCCTGAGGCTTTGAAGAGAGGCTCCAGACCATGGCCAGCCCCCAAAAGGAAAGTTCAGCTGTGTAACCACAAGTGCTTGGATTCTGCCAATAACCTGAATGATTTTAGAAGCAGACTCTTCCCAGCCAGCTGACACATTGATTTTGATCCTGTGAAACCTGGAGCAGAGAAACCAAACACCACCACCCATCTTCCCACCCACAGAACTGGGGGATAATAAGTCTGTGATGTTTTAAAGCTCTAAGTTTGTGGTGATTATTATGACAACAATAGAATAGTAGTGCAGATATTATTATTTATACCTTTCATTGTAAGAGAAGTTGCTATTGGGAAGGAAAGAATATTACTTTAAACCAAACTATATTTACTAAACAGAAACTTTTCTGGGCTCAGCCCTTGTAAACATTGGCTACGGATAAGGTATATGAACTAGATTTCTTATAAAAATATCAAGCATGTTAAAATATTTCATCAAAAATGTTTCTAGACATAAAAGGATTTCCCTATATAAGACATTCCTTTAAACCTGCATTCAAACCTAAATGTAGTCATATTTCGAGTTTTTAAATTTAACAATTCAATCATCAGTTATTACCTTGAGGAGAAGCAGGAAAGGAACAGAGGTAAAGCTCCAGAGAAATGAACCTTGGAAAGAAGGGAAAGGCACCACAGGCAAGCCTTATTTGCCTCGAGAATTAGTTTTAGGCCAGTATTTCTTTCTTTCTTTCCTTTCTTTTTTATAGTTTGCTTATTTATTCTAGAGAGAGAGAGCATGGGAGAGTGTGAGCAGAGGGGGGCAGGCAGAGGGAGAAAAGCAGACTCCCTGCTGAGGGGTTTGATCCCAGGACCCTGAAATCACGTCCAGAGCTGAAATCAAGAGTCAGATGCTAAACCCACTGAGCCACTGAGGTGCCCCTAGGCCAGTATTCCTTTATGCTTCACTAGAGTGTGCATGTGTAGGTAAATTCTGAATCTTGTAGCTGAAAGGACAATAAAAAGGTATAAGCCCATATAATACCGTCCTTTGCTGCTGTAACAAATTACTACACAGTTTGTGTCTTAAAACAACAGAAATGCACTATCTTACAGTTCTGGAGGTCTGAAGTCTGGAATGGGTCTCACTGGGGTTAAGTCAGTGTGTCAGCAGAGCACAGGGTTCCTTTTGGAGGCTCTAGGGCAGAATTTCTATCTTCGCCTTTTCCAGACTCTAGAGGTCACCAGTGTTCCTTGCTGCCCCTTCTTCCATCTTCAAAACTAGCAGCATATTTTCAAATCTCTCTCTGACCTTCACTCCCTATTCTCTCTCTATCCCCTCCTGCTTCCCTCTTATAAGCATCTCTGTGATTATACTGGGCCCACCTGGATAATCCAGGTGACTCTCCCCACCTCAAGATCCTTGATTATATTAGCAAAGTCCCCTTTGCCCTATAAGGTAGCCTATCCAGAGGTTTGGGATTAGGATATGGACGTCTTTGCAAAGCCATTATTCTGCTTACCACAGCCTGAAACATATATATTTCTTATAAAACACACAGATTTCTAACATAATAGTAATAACAAATATTTTGCAGAGTATTAAACAGTTACAACCCTGTTTCTCTTCTTAAATCATGTTTCCTTTCTCCTGGAGTCTTTTTTACTTAATGAGTAACTGATAGGACTTTTCTTGTAAGACAAATAGGCTGGAAGAGAAAAATAGTTTCCAGAAGATGACCTTATTAGTGAAGGGGGAAAAAAAACAAAACGTAATATATTTCTAGGTTCCTCCAATTTAATGCTAGTTGCACCACAAACTATACACACATCCTTATTTGTCAATCAATTTGTCAATATATTTATATAACTAATTTTTAAATGATTTTTGGTGTTTCCCTTCATATCCTACTTATCTAAAGGTATAAAGATTTGCTTTATTTTTACAACAGTCTAAATAAAGTATAATGAGCTTATTTCATATTGTTCAGCACATTTTATAGACCTAAAACCAGTAGCATTACATAAACTAAAACAAATATAATAAATTATCCTTATACTATCTATGCCAAATATTCCTATTTATACATTCATTTACAATTATTTATTAAGTGTCAACAAAGTCCCAGGTACTATTCTAGGTGTTCCTAATTCAGTAAGCGCCACAGAAAATAACAAAGAAATAAGGAAAACCAGACACAAACATTGGTCCTTATAGAACTTGCATTCCAGTAGGTAGCTGGAGATTGAAGGATGAATGGATGAATGATCTTAAGTAAGTAAAATGTGGGATCCCTGGGTGGCGCAGCGGTTTGGCGCCTGCCTTTGGCCCAGGGCATGATCCTGGAGACCCGGGATCGAATCCCACGTTGGGCTCCTGGTGCATGGAGCCTGCTTCTCCCTCTGCCTATGTCTCTGCCTCTCTCTCTCTCTCTGTGACTATCATAAATAAATAAAAATTTAAAAAAACTAGTAAGTAAGTAAAATGTATCAGATAGCTAGAATTGCTAAAGGAGAGTGGGGAAAGGCAGGGATGAGGACCTAGGGACAGGTGGGTTCCAGGAAAGACTTTGATTTTAAAGGAAGGAGTTGCTGAGAAGGTAACATCTGAGCAAAAAAAAATAGGAAGTGAGGGACCAAATCTCGATTTGAATCTCTGGGCAAAAGAGCCCTAGAGGAAAAAGAAAAGAAGAGAGGGAGACAAGCCAGAAGAGACTCCTAGCAACAGAGAATATACAGGGTTGATGGAGGGAGGTGGGTGGGGGATGGGCTGATGGGTGATGGGTATTAAGGAGGGCACTTGTTGTGATGAGCACTGGGTGTTGTATTTAAGTGATGAATCACTGAATTCTACTCCAGAAACTGATATTGCACTCTATGTTAACTAAGTAAAATTAAAAAAAAAAAAAAGAGAGAGAGAGAGAGCCTTAGAAGAAGGAATTGCAAAGTCTTAGCGCAGGCAGTGAGACTTATTCTTTGAAACTTACTCTTTTCTATCCTTCAACCAATATTCATTGAGGGCCTCCAATGGGTCAGGCAGTGTAACAGACAGTAGGAATGTATTAGTGAACAAAATCATTCATTTTTCTTCAGAGAGTTTATATTCCCAGGGGGCAATGCCACTTTCTTTCAAATTAATGCATTCTACTTTACCCAATGTCTTTATAAACATGAGCCTGTGTGGCTCAGCAGTTGAGTGTCTGTCATTGACTCAGGGTATGATTCGGGGGTCTGGGATCTAGTCCCACATTGGGCTCCCTGCGAGGAGCCTGCTTCTCATTCTGCCTATGTCTCTGCCTCTCTCCCTGTGTCTCTCATGAATAAATAAGTAAAATCTTTTAAAAAATGAGGAAAAATTATGTACCCTTCTCATAAAATTTCCCTACTTAAGAAGCAAGAATAACTTGCTTACCTCAACTGAGTACTTTACAAATTTTGTTGCTTACAGATACAGAGTACTAAAAATGATTTTTAGAGTAATATGTTCAGCTGGTACAATGATCATATGAAAATCTGGTTTCAGTTTTCTTATTGTTAGTTTGAATTTTGGTTCCATTGTAACTAGGCCTTACATTTGTAGGGCTCCTCAGGTGGAACCAGATGACATTCAGAACAAAACTGATTTTATGAAGATGATTTCCTAGAGTTTAACACCCAGTAAATGCAGTCAGTTTATTCAAACGTTACACAGTTTCCAGAGTAACGTATGTTGCACAAATAAAATAAATCATGGATTTAGGGAGAAGCTAAAGCATTGTCAACTGGGCTGTAAATGTTTCAACATAATAAACAGTATAGTGGAATAGAAATGGCTCTGCAGTTAAAGATTTCAGTTTGTGATGGAGGGGAAAAATCTGCTTTAGGTAGAAAAGAAAACAACACTGTGTTCAATTTTAACAATGAAGTTGGTCGAAAAGAAATAGCATATATTAGGATTGTCAGTGTGACAAAGGTTGGACCGTATATAATAAAGTCAAAAGATATTTTGATGGGAAGGGGATAAATCTGACAGTCTCACAAATCAGAATCCTAGGCGGCACAGATGAGAGAATATAATTGAATATTTGCTAAGCTGTTGCATAGTTAATTTTTCACAGCCCATGGCAACAGAGTATGAGAGATGGACAGGAGTGATGAAAGAAACAGGTTTGATGAAAGAAAGAAGCAGAGGAGGGTAAAGTGAATGAAAAGAGAAAGAAGGCAACATTCTATCACATATAAAATATTATTTTCAATTTGGAACATCAAACTGAAACTTAGAATTCTGAATATATTCAAAGCTATCATTTTGAACAATACAGAGCTAGACTTAAATACTGCTATACTTTATCTAAATATACAATATCTCTTAACATAAAACTGAATTTTCTCATATCCAGGAAGGGAATGCATTTTATTAACAGTTTTTCCTCTAAATAACTCTGGGAAATAAGGTCATTTCAATAGCATTAGGTGTTTTTTTTGATCAGGTACTTGAGTTAGTTTTTCTCTGGCCATTTACATCGATTGTAACTACTATTATTTTAAGGTCTGATTCTATTTTAAGCAGATTTGAAAAATAATGAATATTATTTCCTTTTTTAGAAAATGAAAAAAATGGAACAACAGATTCCCCATTTTCCCTTCAGTAAGTAACATTATTCTTCTAGTGTTATACAGGATTTCTGAATTGTTATCACAGAGACAAAATCTCAATTTCAGGTTGAAAATACATCCTTCAAATTGTGAATACTTTGTGTTAGTATATCTGTAGCAGCTACTCTTGATATTAAAACTTGGGAAAGAAAAAAAAGTAAAAATAAAACTTGGAAAACTTGGGGAAGGGTAAAATGTAATGGCTCTGTAGTTGCAGATTTCAGAGGAGGAATCTCTTTCCTCCTGAGAAATCAAGCAACTGATTCCAGAAAATGTGATGAGGCATTGGAAGAGGGGACAGCATTTGACACCATTTGACAGTCCATGTCCTTAATGCCCTTGCCATTCTGACTCCTGAGCCATACCTGCCAATCCTCACCCACTCCTTACCCTTGTCAGTCACTTACTTGTTTAAAACAGAAAAATGAGAGAATGTAGAAAAACTCTTTCAGCAAAAACCCAACAGTAGAAACAGACCAACAGGGTCATCTTTCAAAATCAAGAGTGTCTGTATATCTTCTATGTAAAGTAGAGTGCCCAGAGATATTTTCTGTTTATAGCTGAAACTAAAAATGGCACCACTAGATGCTTTAATAATCTTTATTGCATCATATTTGTGAATATTATACTACATCACTGCCATCTGTGGCGATTCATAAATCACAGGGCAATAAAGCCTCCTAATAAATCTTATGCTCACTCACTTCACATTATTGGCCCCTTTTATTTGCTGATGCAAGAACTCTTCCATATGTTGATGCAGCATCTGTGATCTATGTATCATTATCCTTTATGTCTAATATCATTTTCTATAAATCAAGATCCTTCCTCCTTGAAGATGGCCCCGCAGAATAAGTTGCTGTATGCTACTCCGAGCATCGCTGAAAGGCTGGGTGCCTGGCACAGCTTCTCATCCTTTCAGTACTCTGAGGAAATGCGTTGGTGTTTGGGGGACCTTTCACTAGTTTTGTGGCAGCCTTGCCCTGTTAGCTCTATGGCCCGAGCCGGCTGACTCAGCAGTTTTACTCTACTCACTGCACTCTGTCCGATGGTCAGCAATCTTTTATCTGTGCTTATCATCAGTATAACCCTGTTCTGCTACTTGGCATTCTCCTTCACTATAACCTCATGGTGGTGCCACTTCTATCAGGCTCTATCTGCTAAAAAAATCGATCACTGAGGATTCATTTGGCACTCATAATACTTGTTATTGTTAATACTTTTGTTATTTTGTTTTAAATGTTTAATCCAAAGGGCTGTGCTACAGAATGTACTTAATGCTGATTTGACAGTGAACTTGAGTTGCTGATTTAAGAGCTTAGAGGTGAAGTTAGACATATGCCAGTTCTCCAAGCCATACAGATTGGCACTTCTACAGGGAATGCTATCAGCAATTTTATGTTATATTCCTTTTGCCTGCCAGTGTCTCAGAGCACGTGCAGTTTTGACATAGTTTCTGTTGCCTTACCTACTAGCACAGGCAGGTGACAGTACATTGCTGAGAAAGAATTCAGATTGCTTTTAACTTTCTACCATGAGTGCAGATTTTTAATTTTAAGCAGAAAGCCTAGTGCAAATGGAAATATGTCTGCCTTCGTATTTTACAGACTCAGTCTAAAGTGTTTTTGATTTGCTACCACTCTAAACCACCAAAGTCCATATGTTGCTCAAAAATCATAAAATATGCAATCCTGTTCTCAGTAAAACATAGCATATTTCTTAAAATCAGATTTCTTTTGAAACTTCAGGTGCTAGCACAAAGCATTAATAATGAATGGGAGAAATATAGAATCTTTAGCAATATGTCAGAATACCTTCATAATAAATTATATATATATAACTATATATATATATATATGTAATTGCATATATCATCTGACATTTAAAATATGAAACCATTTTATAAGGTTGAATTAAACTCATTAGCAAATTAATAAAAATTTCAAAAAGAGAACAAATAATATACCTCTAACACACATATACCACATTTAAGTAAGGTCAATTTTGAGAGCTAGCCTCAAATTTTGCTAGATAAATTATTGAGGAAGCAAGCTACTACAAAGTCTTCTGTAGTACATCCAAATAAACTGACTAAATTAAGCATCTTCACACTAGGCATTTAACCAAAGCAAACAAAACAAAAATACCAAAAAAGCAAACTATGTTTTCATGGAGTATAATAAATAAAGAAGAACATAAGAAAAGATCATAGCACCCAATGCCTCATTTCTCTAATCTCTCATTCCTGGTACCATATGGGAAAATCTTTCATTCAAAATCCTCTCTAACATATCCTAAGTGGATATGACTTCTAATAAATGAGATATTATCCGTCTCCTTTTGGATAGTGATTTTACTGACAGTAAGGCCTCATATATAAATGATTATATCCAAATGGAAAGTCACTGTGGTAGAAATGGGTAAACAAGTAAACAAGATTCATTTCCACTCATTGAGGAGAGGCTATCAGGCAGTATGACATTCTCCTATTGTGCTCTGCCATCCTAGTCCATGCCCACCCATCAGACTAAGGGTCTAATCCCCCACAGGTCTGTATCTCATTGGCTTATTTACTCTCATATTCACTTATAAGAAACAATTATTTAAATAATTATTGATTCAGTGGATTTATCCTTGTAGAGAGACAGAGTGCACCTAAAATCAGAATCAAAACATTTGTATGCCCTTGTCCTTATTATCAGTACAGTATTGAATCTGACTCATCCACTCAGACAAAACACATTTCTACAAGTAACTATAAGCCATTATCTTTTATTCTCTTTTCCCAATTTGAAAAAAAAAATGATAGTAATATTATGTGAGAGATTTCTCAAGTTGTAAGAATGATAAAGATTTATATATTTAAGTATTTGTAGAAATTTAGTTTTCCTTTTTGGTATTATATCATTCTAATATTAGATTTGTATTCCTAGGTTTTAAAAATGAATTTAAGAAGAATTTTACATGTCCTCTCTACTCTTAATCCAGGAGTTGTCCCTTGACTTTTCAGTCTCTCTCTTTTTTTTTTTAATATTTAAATTCAATTTAATTAACATATACTCTATTATTTAGTTTAGTTTAGTTTAGTTAGGATCTTCCCCCCCCTCCCCGAATAAATGTATCTGTCATTTTGGCATCCATTATCACCTATTTCTGATATTGTCTACATCTTGATCATTAAACTATAAATAATTCCAAATATTAAAAAAAAATTTTCTTGGTATCTCTGGTGAATATCAGATGAACATCCAACATATTAAAAATTAAAATCACATCTTCTTTGACCTGTTCCTCTGAGTCTTATTTTACAAATAAACAACATCAGCATCCACCAGGACCTCTAGCCCCGAGGTTGAAGATATCACTGAATCCACATCAACCTCCACATCCATTTTAAATATGTCTTATTGTTTCTACCTTCAAAACTGTTTTAATCAACCTTCTTTCCTCTTCCTCTGTTATCATACTCTACAATTTCTAGGGAGCTATCCTTATAAAACATGAAATTAATCTTGTCACTACCTTGCTGATACACACTGAGTGGCTCTTCCATGTCAGTAAAATGTAATTCAAACTCTTTACCATGATGCAATATAAACTAAAGCATTTTAACAGCTTCCCCCTTTTTTTGAGGGAAAGAGAGAGAGAGAAAGCAAGAAAGAGAAAGAGAGAGTGCGCACACAAATAGAGGGAGGGGCATAAAGAGAATTTTCAACAGGCTCTATACTCAATGTGGAACCCATCTTGGGGTCTGATCTCACAATCCTGAGATCATGACCTGAGCTGAAATCAAGAGTCCCGCACTTAGCCAACTGAACCATCCAGGTGCCCAAAAACTTCCATTTTTAATCAATGCTTTACATTACAGGTTCAAGGAGACTCCTAACTTTCCCACTATTTTATCATTTGACAACTTCCAAGACTATTTTCCCAGTCTGTTCCTTCTTTGTAAATTGCCTTTCATCTTTTCCTCTGCCAAACAAAATCTGACTGATCCTCCAGGGTCTAATTCCAATCTTATCACTCTTTTGTAAGCCTTGCCCTAAAACACTTATTTCTTCACATCATCAAGTAAACTTAATGATTTCCTCTTCTCTACGTTAGAAAATTATTTGGTTGTTATTATGTATGATGAATATCTATTCATTTATCTGCCTGCTTGTAAATGAGCCCTGGTGGGCAGAGAATGTCTAATTCATCCTTGAATTCTTAGTATTTCACACATTGCCTAGCACCTGAGTTCATAAATATTTATTGAATCAAGTAAAATTCTCTCATTTTTAAGAATGCAAACATTATCTATGTACCTTATTTAAGTAAACATGGCTTATGACTTATTAGCTAATTATGGGTATATATTATATAACTACTTTGTTTAAGAATGGTCACACTATATTTCTACCAAAATAGGAAAAGAAGAAATTCAGGTTGGAAATGTCCTTGGAAAGGACACTTTTCTTCTATAGTAAATGTAAGAATAAAGCCCTGACTAATTCAACCACAGCAAAGTCCTTTTATAGAATTTAATCCTGTGACTCTATTCAATGAAGTTAATGGTTGTTTCACATGAGTGATGGTGATGTATTGAGATTTAAAGAAGGGTATGGAAGATAACACAGTAGAAAGTAGATATAATACTTAAAATATAATTCCTCTAGAATGAAAACAAAATCTATAAGAGAGGGCTCTATAGAAGCATAATGTTCCATTTCAGGCTTTCAGAACAGATTTACAAATGAAACATATCATAAACAATGAATAACGTGCACTTAAAGAACCTCACACAGAGGAAAATTGCAACTGAGCATGCATAATTTGCACTACAGTAATCTTATTTTCTAGCAAAAGCAATGAATCCTGTCACCAAATGGCAAGCAAAGGCAAAATGACGGGATGCATACTGATGTTACTGAAATTCTCTCCGAGGACTAAGGAGATAAGAAAATAATTGTGATGAATTTTGTATTTTTAATTCTTAACCGGCAATAAATGTAAACAAATAATTTAAAGCTTGCTTTCATCAAGGTGTAGATATGCAACTTAAAAGATTAGGTCACTCATAAAACTGAATGATTAAACATATTAAATATTGTATCATTCTAGGAGACAATCATTTCTGCACTATATAATTCTATGCATTATTTTAGGTTCTGTTTATGCCATCTTTCCTACTTCCCTCAAAGCATGAAATTCTGGGACTTATTTTTATTATATACTGATTTTTTTCTTTATTATTATACATATAACCCATAGGTCATCCAGCAGTTTATAAATTTTCTCATGAATCAACTCTCTTGCATCAATCTATCATCAAACAGCAAGCTTATTACCTATTAGGTTGTCAAAGAGCAGAGGTTATTGGTGCTTTTTATATTCTCTCTAAATGTGCTATAGTAGTCAACTACATAATTATCTTCTGAAACTGATGTGATAAAAAATCCTTAGAGGTCTTGTGAAGGAAGATGAAGATATTAGCATAACAACATAGCAAAAAGTAAAGGTGAGTTTGAACAACACAATAAACTGATTGGGTCTAGCAGACATGTACAGAACAGTCTACCCAATGACAGAATATACATTCTCCTCAAGTACAGATGGGAAATTTTCAAGTATAGAGAATATGTTAGGCTACAAATTAAGTGCAATAGATTTTAAAACACAGATGATATACAAAGTATCTACTGTATCCACAATGAGATGAAGTTAGAAGTCAAAAACAGAAAGCTAAATTTTTTAATTTGTAGAAATTAACACACTTTTAAACTGATGATGGATCAAAGAATAAATCATAAGGGAAATTAAGAAATACTTACAGACAAATAAAAACAAAAGTGCAACATACCAAAACATGTAGGACAGAGTGAATGCAGTGCTAAGGAGTAAATTTACAGCTATAAATGCTTACATTAAAGACAACAAGGAAGATCTCAACTCTAACTTTATAATTTGAACCATAAAAAGAAAAGCTTAACTCAAAGATAGAAGGATTGATAAACTGTAGCTAGCTAGATTAAGAAAAATAAGAAAACTCAAATTACTAAAATCCAAAATGAAAATGGGTACTTTACTACCAATTCTATAAAAATGAAAAGGATTTTAAGAGATTATTATGAGCAATTGTACACCACAAATTGGATAACCTACACAAAATAGACAAATCTCTAGGCTTCTAAACCATGAGAAAATGGAAAATCTGAATATACTTATAACTACTAAGCAGGTTGAATCAGTAATAAAATATGTCTCAACGAAGAAAAGCCTTGGACTTGACAGTAGTGAATTCTAACAAACATTCAAAAAAGATCTTGACACCAACCTATCTCAAATATTAAAAAAAAGAAAAAGAAAGAAGAGAAGAGAACATTCTTTAACTCATTCTATACGTCTAGCATTACCTTGATACCAAAACCAAAGACACTATAAAAAAAAAACCTACATATTACTATCCCTTAAAAGCATTGATGCAAAAATCCTCTACAAAATGCTAGCAAACCAAAACAGCAGCATATAAAAACGATTATACACCATGATCAAGTGGAATTTATTCTTGGAATGTATAGATGTTTTAACATAGGAAAACTGATCCTTGTGATATAAGGAAAGAAAAAAATCCATAGGATCATTTCAATTGATATAGAAAAAGCATTTGAAATTCAACATCATTTCATGATAAAAACACTTAACAAACAAATAGATTAAAATTACATCAACATAATAACGCCACAGATGAGAAATTCACCATGGACATCATACTCAGTGGTGAAGACCTGAAAGCTTTTCATCTAAATCAGGAGCAAGGCAAAGATGTCTGCTTTTGCCACTTCTATTCAACATAGTACTGGAAGTTCTTGCCAGAGTAATTTTTCAAGGAAAAATAAATAAAAGGCATCTGAATTGGAAAGGAAGAAGCAAAAGTATCTCTGTTCACAAATGATACGGCTTTATATGCAGAAACCCTAAAGATGCCAGAGAAAGCTATTAGAATTAATAAATGAAATTTATTTTCAGCAAAGTAGCAGAACTCAAACTCAACACATACACAAAAATTTCCTATCTATATACACTAACAATGAACAATCCTAAAAGGAAATTAAGAAAACAATATCATTATATCAAAAATAATAAAAACTATTAGAAATTAATGTAGCCAGCAGGGTAAAAATTTTGTACAACTAAAAATAAAAAAAAAAAAATCTCTGAAATAATTTAAAAATAAATAAATAAATAAATTCCATTGGGATTTAAAATGGCACAGCTGCTGGAAAAATATTATAATTCCTCAAATATTAAAAAAAAGAATTACTGGGGATCCTTGGGTGGCACAGCAGTTTAGCGCCTGTCTTTGGCCCAGGGTGCGATCCTGGAGACCCGGGATCGAATCCCACGTCGGGCTCTCGGTGCATGGAGCCTGCTTCTCCCTCTGCCTATGTCTCTGCCTCTCTCTCTCTTTCTGTGACTATCATAAATAAAAAAATAAAAAATAAATAAAAAAAAAGAATTACCATATATATGATTCAGTGATTCCATTCTGGGAATGTACTCAAAATAAAGAAAAGCAGGGTCTTGAAGATATATTTGTACACCAATGTCCATAGCAGCATTATTCATGGTAGCTAAACTGTTGAAACCACCCAAGTGTCTACTGATTGATGAACTGATAAACAAAATGTGATATATGGTATACTAATGGAATATTATTCAGCCTTAAAAAAGTAAGGAAATTCCGACAAATGCTATAAAATGGATGAACTTCAAGAACATTATGCAAAATAACACAACCACAGAAAGACAAATATTGTATCATTGCACTTTTTTGAGATTGGATCAGAAATCAAGCTCAGGATTTACAAGATCTACTGGAGCCTCGTAGAAGGACCCTAAGCTGTTCTTGTTCTATGACACAATTAGATAACTATCAAATCATCCTAACTACCCCAGAATTTGATATGGAGACTGACAGGACAAACTCCACAACTAAAGGAGAGAAGAGGCCACATTGAAGAAGATAGGAAGTGTGGAGACAGGATAGAGGAGAAAAGGATCACAGGTGCTGTTGTAGAGAGAGAGCTGTGGTCAGAGCAAAAGGTAAGAGACAGAAGACCACACAGGGGAATGCACAAGAACTTTGCCCCAAAGCCACTGGCTTGGAGTATGAGAAGGGCTGAATTTCATGAGTGCTTGCAACCATAGGAGCTTAATGCCTAGAGTTTTAAAGTTTAGGAGGCTTGGCTGGAATAGAGCCAGGAGAACATTGTGCTGCTCCTAGAGAGAAGACAGGCAAATACCTCGAGGCAGACAGTGTGAAAACAGCAATCCAAAAAACACCAGGGTCACACAAGAGAGGAGACTGTTAGCTATTCTAGGAGGACTTCACTGACAGGTAGCATTCACAGAGACACCTCTCTGGGAACAAAGGAGCTGGCTGGAGCCATTTCCTTCTCCTGCCCCTTAGCATACACACAGAGCCACCTATGGGGAGTGGCTCAGAGCAGACACTGGCTGCCCAACTTGCTTACAATGAGTCCCACCCCATTGTGTTCTAGCAGGACCACCCTTCTCAGACAAGCTTACCTCAGTCCCAGCATGGTGGGCTCCACTGCCAGAAGATGGGCACAAATGCCCACTCACACCACATCTCCTGACCTAAGAGTTCTGCTGAGCCTCAGTGATGGTGGAATTAATGTCAGGTCTCATTTCACGAGCAGGCCAGAGCACACATAGTTAAAACTCACTACATTCAGGCCAGGGACAAAACACTGCTGATAGTAGACAAGGAGGGCCTTTGTAGACAAATCTCCTGAAGGATACAGCAGAAAAACACAATAGCAGAGTGCATGCAACTCACGATAGAGACATTTCCTGAGGTGCCAGGCCCTTGGCACTACATGATCTCTTCTTTATAAGACAATTAGTTTCAAGAACAGAAGGTATAACTGTCTTTTCTAACACAGAGAGTAAGGCAGAGACTTAGACAAAATGCCAGATGGAGAAATTTATCCCAAATGAAATAACAAGAAAAGGCCATAGCCAGAGATCTAAGTGAAACAGATATAGATAACATACCTGATGGAGAATTTAAAGCCACAGTCATAAGGATACTCACTGGGCTTGAGAAAAGAACAGAAGACCTCCATGAGACTCTTATCACAGAGATAGAAGAGTTAAAAAAATAATCAGAGTTGAAGAATGCAGTAAATGAGATTGGAAACAATGCAATGAACATCAGGCTGGAAAAAGCTGAAGAATGAACCAATGACATAAAAGACAAAATAATGGAAAATAATGAGGCTAAACAAAAGAAAGAAAAAAAATATGGATCACAAGAATAGACTTAGGAAACTCAGCAACTTCATCAAATGTAGTAACATTTGTATTATAGGAGTCCCAGAAAAAGAAGAGAAAGTAAAGAGGGCAGAAAATTTATTTCAGGAAATAATAGCAGAAAACTTCCCTAACCTGGGGAAGGAAACAGACATTTAGATCCAAGAGGCACAGGGAAATTCCATCGAAATAAACAAAAAACTGACATATTGTAATTAAATTTGCAAAATATAATGATAAAGAAAAAAATCTTAAAACCAGCAAGACAAAAGAAGTCATTTACTTACAAGGGGAAACTTAAAATGCTAGCTCGGGATTTCTCAACAAAAACTTGGTAAGCCAGAGGGAGTGGCTTCATATATTCAAAGTGCTGAATGGGAAAAATCTGCAGCCAAGAATACTCTACCCATCAAGGCTATCATTCAGAATAGAAGGAGAGATGAAGAGTTTTCTAGACAAAAACTAAAGGAGTTCAAGACCACTAAACCAGCCCTGCAAGAAATGTTAAAATGAGACTCTTTCAGTGCAAGGATAGACCAAAAGTGACAAAGGCAAGAAAGAATTAGAGAAAATCTCCAGAAACAATGACAAAACAAGTAATAAAATGGCAATAAATACATCTCTACCAATGATTACTTTGAATAGACAAAATGAGTAGACTTTAAATAGACAAAATATTCCAATCAAAAGACATAGGGTGACAGAATGATTTTAAAAAAGCAAAAAGAACCCCACAAAACCCAAGACCTATCTATATGTTGCCTATAAGAGTCTCATTTTTTAAATTAAAATTAAATTAAATTATTATACTTTTTTTTTTTTTTTTACAAGAGACTCATTACAGACCTAAAGACACCTGCAGATCGAAAGTGACAGGGTACAGAAACATTTATCACACAAATGAATGTCAGAAGAAAGCTGTAGTAGCAAGATTTGTATTAGGTGAACTAGTTTTGTTTTGTTGTTGTTTTTATATTGTTTTTATCCTGCTGTGGTGTCAGGGTAATAGTAGCCTCATAGAATGATTCTGAATGTGTTCTCTCTATTCTATTATTTGTAAGATTTTGATAAAGATTGTTATTATTTTTTTAAATGTTTGGTAGACTTCACCAAAGAAATCATGTAGCTTTGGGATTTTCTGTGCTGGAAGATTTTTTTATTCCTAATTCAACTTTCATTCTTGTTACTGCTTTAAGAAGATTTCCTATTCCTTGGGTTCAAGACACATGATTCCATCTAGGTAACCTGTGCATTTTTAGGAATTATCTGTTTATTTCCTACATTATTTGATCTGTTAACATACAGTTATTTATAGTAATCTGTTATCCTACTATGTATTTCTGTAGTATCCATTGTGCTGTTCTCTCCTCCATTTCTCATTTTGGTTTTTGAAATGTTCTCTTTCTCTTTTTGTTTCTTAACGTTTGTCGATTTTGTCTATTTTTTAGAAAAATTGGTCATAACTTTCAGGGGTGCCAGGATGGCTCAGTCTGTTATATGAGTCTATTATGTGGTCGATTCTTGATTTTGGCTCTGGTCATGTTCTCAGGGTTCTGAGATCAAGCCCCACGTTGGGCTCCCCACTTAATGGGGAGTCTGCTTGAGGATTCTCTCTCCCTCTCCTTCTGCCATTTCCCCGATTGTGCACACATGCCCTCTTTCTCTAAAATAAATCTTTAAAAATTTTTAAAAAGATTTATTTTTTTATTTTTGAGAAAGAGAGAACATGCAAGTGGGGGGAAGAGCATATGGAGAGAATCTTCTAGCAAACTTCCTGCTGAGCACAGATCCTGATGTGTGGCTTGATCTCAATAACCAGGAGATCATAATCTGAGCAAAAATCACTGAGCTACCTAGACACCCTTGAATAAATCTTTAAAAAAAAAAAAAAACAAGAAATTGTCATAACTTTCAATGTAGTGTTATTGTTTATGCTGGTCTATATTTTATTTCTGTTTTGTTGTTGTTGTTGTTATTTCCTTCCTCTACTAAATTTCAGCTAAGTTTTCTTTGTCTAGTTCCTTGTGGCATAATGTTAAGTTGCATATTTATTTGAAGTTTTATTCTTTTTTTTTTATGTGTAAAATATAAGGAGAATTTTATTTTATTTTATTTTATTTTCTCTTTTATTTTTTTATTTTTTTTATTTATTTATTTATTTATTTATTTTTATTTATTTATTTATTTTTATTGGTGTTCAATTTACTAACATACAGAATAACACCCAGTGCCCGTCACCCATTCACTCCCACCCCCCGCCCTCCTCCCCTTCTACCACCCCTAGTTCGTTTCCCAGAGTTAGCAGTCTTTACGTTCTGTCTCCCTTTCTGATATTTCCCACACATTTCTTCTCCCTTCCCTTATATTCCCTTTCACTATTATTTATATTCCCCAAATGAATGAGAACATATAATGTTTGTCCTTCTCCGACTGACTTACTTCACTCAGCATAATACCCTCCAGTTCCATCCACGTTGAAGCAAATGGTGGGTATTTGTCATTTCTAATAGCTGAGTAATATTCCATTGTATACATAAACCACATCTTCTTTATCCATTCATCTTTCGTTGGACACCGAGGCTCCTTCCACAGTTTGGCTATCGTGGCCATTGCTGCTAGAAACATCGGGGTGCAGGTGTCCCGGCGTTTCATTGCATTTGTATCTTTGGGGTAAATCCCCAACAGTGCAATTGCTGGGTCGTAGGGCAGGTATATTTTTAACTGTTTGAGGAACCTCCACACAGTTTTCCAGAGTGGCTGCACCAGTTCACATTCCCACCAACAGTGTAAGAGGGTTCCCTTTTCTCCGCATCCTCTCCAACATTTGTTGTTTCCTGCCTTGTTAATTTTCCCCATTCTCACTGGTGTGAGGTGGTATCTCATTGTAGTTTTGATTTGTATTTCCCTGATGGCAAGTGATGCAGAGCATTTTCTCATATGCATGTTGGCCATGTCTATGTCTTCCTCTGTGAGATTTCTGTTCATGTCTTTTGCCCATTTCATGATTGGATTGTTTGTTTCTTTGGTGTTGAGTTTAATAAGTTCTTTATAGATCTTGGAAACTAGCCCTTTATCTGATATGTCATTTGCAAATATCTTCTCCCATTCTGTAGGTTGTCTTTAGTTTTGTTGACTGTATCCTTTGCTGTGCAAAAGCTTCTTATCTTGATGAAGTCCCAATAGTTCATTTTTGCTTTTGTTTCTTTTGCATTCGTGGATGTATCTTGCAAGAAGTTACTATGGCCGAGTTCAAAAAGGGTGTTGCCTGTGTTCTTCTCTAGGATTTTGATGGAATCTTGTCTCACATTTAGATCTTTCATCCATTTTGAATTTATCTTTGTGTATGGTGAAAGAGAGTGGTCTAGTTTCATTCTTCTGCATGTGGATGTCCAATTTTCCCAGCACCATTTATTGAAGAGACTGTCTTTCTTCCAATGGATAGTCTTTCCTCCTTTATCGAATATTAGTTGCCCATAAAGTTCAGGGTCCACTTCTGGATTCTCTATTCTGTTCCACTGATCTATGTGTCTGTTTTTGTGCCAGTACCACACTGTCTTGATGACCACAGCTTTGTAGTACAACCTGAAATCTGGCATTGTGATGCCCCCAGATATGGTTTTCTTTTTTAAAATTCCCCTGGCTATTCGGGGTCTTTTCTGATTCCACACAAATCTTAAAATAATTTGTTCTAACTCTCTGAAGAAAGTCCATGGTATTTTGATAGGGATTGCATTAAACGTGTATATTGCCCTGGGTAACATTGACATTTTCACAATATTAATTCTGCCAATCCATGAGCATGGAATATTTTTCCATCTCTTTGTGTCTTCCTCAATTTCTTTCAGAAGTGTTCTATAGTTATGAGGGTATAGATCCTTTACATCTTTGGTGAGGTTTATTCCTGGGTATCTTATGCTTTTGGGTGCAATTGTAAATGGGATTGACTCCTTAATTTCTCTTTCTTCAGTCTCATTGTTAGTGTATAGAAATGCCACTGACTTCTGGGCATTGATATTGTATCCTGCCATGCTACCGAATTGCTGTATGAGTTCTAGCAATCTTGGGGTGGAGACTTTTGGGTTTTCTATGTAGAGTATCATGTCATCGGCGAAGAGGGAGAGTTTGACTTCTTCTTTGCCAATTTGAATGCCTTTAATGTCTTTTTGTTGTCTGATTGCTGAGGCTAGGACTTCCAGTACTATGTTGAATAGCAGTGGTGAGAGTGGACATCCCTGTCTTGTTCCTGATCTTAGGGGAAAGGCTCCCAGTGCTTCCCCATTGAGAATGATATTTGCTGTGGGCTTTTCATAGATGGCTTTTAAGATGTCGAGGAATGTTCCCTCTATCCCTACACTCTGAAGAGTTTTGATCAGGAATGGATGCTGTATTTTGTCAAATGCTTTCTCTGCATCCAATGAGAGGATCATATGGTTCTTGGTTTTTCTCTTGCTGATATGATGAATCACATTGATTGTTTTACGGGTGTTGAACCAGCCTTGTGTCCCAGGGATAAATCATACTTGGTCATGGTGAATAATTTTCTTAATGTACTGTTGGATCCTATTGGCCAGTATCTTGTTGAGAATTTTTGCATCCATGTTCATCAGGGATATTGGTCTGTAATTCTCCTTTTTGGCGGGGTCTTTGTCTGGCTTTGGAATTAAGGTGATGCTGGCTTCATAGAACGAATTTGGAAGTACTCCATCTCTTTCTATCTTTCCAAACAGCTTTAGGAGAATAGGTATGATTTCTTCTTTAAACGTTTGATAAAATTCTCCTGGGAAGCCATCTGGCCCTGGACTCTTGTGTCTTGGGAGGTTTTTGATGACTGCTTCAATTTCCTCCCTGGTTATTGGCCTGTTCAGGTTTTCTATATCTTCCTGTTCCAGTTTTGGTAGTTTGTGGCCTTCCAGGAATGCGTCCATTTCTTCTAGATTGCCTAATTTATTGGCGTATAGCTGTTCATAATATGTTTTTAAAATCGTTTGTATTTCCTTGGTGTTGGTAGTGATCTCTCCTTTCTCATTCATGATTTTATTAATTTGAGTCTTCTCTCTCTTCTTTTTAATAAGGCTGGCTAATGGTTTATCTATCTTATTAATTCTTTCAAAGAACCAACTCCTGGTTCTGTTGATCTGTTCCACAGTTCTTCTGGTCTCGATTTCATTGAGTTCTGCTCGAATCTTTATTAACTCCCTTCTTCTCTTGGGTGTAGGATCTATTTGCTGTTTTTTCTCTAGCTCCTTTATGTGTAAGGTTAGCTTTTGTATTTGAGTTCTTTCCAGTTTTTGAATGGATGCTTGTATTGCGATGTATTTCCCCCTTAGGACTGCTTTTGCTGCATCCCAAAGATTTTGAACGGTTGTATCTTCATTCTCATTAGTTTCCATGAATCTTTTTAATTCTTCCTTAATTTCCTGGTTGGCCCTTTCATCTTTTAGCAGGATGGTCCTTAACCTCCATGTGGTTGAGGTCCTTCCAAACTTCTTGTTGTGATTTAGTTCTAATTTCAAGGCATTATGGTCCGAGAATATGCAGGGGACAATCCCAATCTTTTGGTATCGGTTCAGACCCGATTTGTGACCCAATATGTGGTCTATTCTGGAGAAAGTTCCATGTGCGCTTGAGAAGAATGTGTATTCAGTTGAGTTTGGATGTGAAGTTCTGTAGATATCTGTGAAATCCATCTGGTCCAGTGTATCATTTAAAGCTCTCGTTTCTTTGGAGATGTTTTGCTTAGAAGACCTATCGAGTATAGAAAGAGCTAGATTGAAGTCACCAAGTATAAGTGTATTATTATCTAAGTATTTCTTCACTTTGGTTAATAATTGATTTATATATTTGGCAGCTCCCACATTCGGAGCATATAAATTGAGGATTGTTAAGTCCTCTTGTTGAATAGATCCTTTAAGTATGATATAGTGTCCCTCTTCATCTCTCACTACAGTCTTTGGGGTAAATTTTAGTTTATCTGATATAAGGATGGCTACCCCTGCTTTCTTTTGAGGACCATTCAAATGGTAAATGGTTCTCCAACCTTTTATTTTCAGGCTGTAGGTGTCCTTCTGTCTAAAATGAGTCTCTTGTAGACAGCAAATAGATGGGTCCTGCTTTTTTATCCAGTCTGAAACCCTGCGCCTTTTGATGGGGTCATTAAGCCCGTTCACATTCAGAGTTACTATTGAGAGATATGAGTTTAGTGTCATCATGATATCTATTCAGTCTTTGTTTTTGTGGACTGTTCCACTGAACTTCTTCTTAAAGGGGAATTTTAAGAGGCCCCCTTAAAATTTCTTG
The DNA here is from genome assembly GCF_011100685.1 of Canis lupus familiaris. Lineage (NCBI taxonomy): Eukaryota > Metazoa > Chordata > Mammalia > Carnivora > Canidae > Canis > Canis lupus. The sequence goes on from NC_049233.1 coordinate 28,256,851, forward strand.
CAGAGCTGGTTTGGAGGTCACATATTCTTTTAGTTGCTGCCTGTCTTGGAAGTTCTTTATCTCTCCTTCCATTTTGAATGAGAGCCTTGCTGGATAAAGTATTCTTGGTTGCATGTTCTTCTCATTTAGGACCCTGAATATATCCTGCCAGCCCTTTCTGGCCTGCCAGGTCTCTGTGGAGAGGTCTGCTGTTACCCTAATACTCCTCCCCATAAAAGTCAGGGATTTCTTGTCTCTTGCTGCTTTAAGGATCTTCTCTTTATCTTTGGAATTTGCAAGCTTCACAATTAAATGTCGAGGTGTTGAACGGTTTTTATTGATTTTAGGGGGGGATCTCTCTATTTCCTGGATCTGAATGCCTGTTTCCCTTCCCAGATTAGGAAAGTTTTCAGCTAGAATTTGTTCAAATACATATTCTGGCCCTCTGGCCCTTTCTGCGCCCAATTGAATGTAGGTTTTTCTTCCTCAGGCTGTCGTCTATTTCCCTTAATCTATCTTCATGGTCTTTTAATTGTTTGTCTCTTTTTTCCTCAGTTTCCCTCTTTGCTATCAACTTGTCTTCTAGGTCACTCACTCGTTCTTCCACCTCGTTAACCCTCGTCGTTAGGACTTCTAGTTTGGATTGCATCTCATTCAATTGATTTTTAATTTCTGCCTGATTAGCTCTAAATTCTGCAGTCATGAGGTCTCTTGAGTCCTTTATACTTTTTTCTAGAGCCACCTAGTAGCTGTATAATAGTGTTTCTGAATTGGCTTTCTGACATTGAATTGTAATCCAGATTTTGTAACTCTGTGGGAGAGAGGACTGTTTCTGATTCTTTCTTTTGAGGTGAGGTTTTCCTTCTAGTCATTTTGCTCAGTGCAGAGTGGCCAAAAGCAAGTTGTATTGGGAAAAAGAGAAAAAGAGAGGAGAGAAAGAAGGAAAGAAAAGAGAAAGAGAAAAAAAAAGGGAAGAAAAAGAAAAAAAAAACGAAAAAAAAAAGAAGAAAAAGAGAAAGGAGAAAAAAGGGGGTGGGGGAAGGAAACAAATCAAAAAGCAAAACAAAACAAAAACAAAAACAAAAACAAAAACAAACAAAAAAAGAACCACCGGGGAGTATCTTCTGATTCTGTGTTCTTTAAGTCCCTTGGCTTCTCCTGGAAGTTGTCCGTCTAGCTGGTCTTCTGGGGGAGGGGCCTGTTGTGCTGATTTTCAGGTGTTAGCAGTTGGGGGAGCTGCTGTGCCCCTGCCTGGTGCAGGGCTCAGTGGGGGTTGTTTACCCCGTGAGGCCGCAGGAGGAACAGCCCCAGTGGCGGGGCAGCTCTGGAAACCTGGATTCAGCTCCGGCAGGAACTCCGGAGCTCTCCGTCTGCAGGGCCTGGAGGCTCCGGGGCGGGGCCGCTGATCTGCTCAGCTGGGGCAGGAGCGTCCTCGCTGTCCTGGGCCCTCCCGGCCTCTGCCTGTCCCGGGGGGAGGCGGGATCCTGGGCTGTGTCCGGGCGCCCTGTGCTCCGGAGCCTGCGCTGGTGGATTCGCGCTCCCGGGCCGCGCAGCTCCCTCCGCGGAGCCGCCCCCGAGCCCCTCCGAGCTGCTCCTGGAACCGCGCAGCCCCCTCTGCACGGAGCCTCTTCCTCTGCCCGAGCCCCTCCGAGCTGCTCCCGGGGCCGCGCAGCCCCCTCCGCGGAGCCGCCGCCCGAGCCCCCCGAGCTGCTCCGGGTCCCGCCGTGCGCGCTGCAGCCCTTAGGGAGCTCGGCGCACTCTCCTGGGTGCGCAGTTGCTGTTAGTGTCCCCGGGAGCCCGAGGGCATCCCCGCCCTCCTGGGTCCTGCTCCAACTCCCTGCGAGCCCCTTTCCGCCCGGGAAGGTCGGTGCAGCTCCTGCTCCTCCGGGACGGGGCTCTCCTGTCCTGGGGACACTCGCCCCGGCCTCAGCCCGGCTCCTCGCGGGGCCCCTCCCCCTTGGAGGCCTTTTGTTTCTTTATTTCTTTTTCCCCTGTCTTCCTACCTGGATAGAAGCGCAAACTCTTCTCACTGTTGCATTCCAGCTGGTCTCTCTTTAAATCTCAGGCCGAATTCATAGATTTTCAGGATAATTTGAAGGTTTTCTAGGTAGTTTGGTGGAGACAGGTGATTTGGAGACCCTACTCTTCCGCCATCTTGCTCCTCCCCCCTGAAGTTTTATTCTTAATACAAGCATTTACAGTATAATAATATTAAAATAAAAATAAAATAAAAAAGAAAAGTGAAGAAAAGCCCTGGACCTGATGGCTTGAAAAATGAATTCTCAAAAAAATTTAACAAAGATCCTAATACTAATGACTGATAAACTGAAACTTTGCAGGATGAAAAAACTGGTGGGTGGTGGATGGAGATGGATGGTAGTGATGGCTCTACAACAGAAATAGACTTAATACCACTAAACTGTACACTTAAGAATGGTTCAGTAAAGGGACGTATGGGTGGCTCAGCGGTTGAGTGTCTGCCTTTGGCTCTGGGTAGTGATCCTGTGATCTGGGATCGAGTCTCACATTGGGCTCCTTGCAGGGAGCCTGCTTCTCCCTCTGCCTCTCTCTCTCTCTCTCTCCGTGTCTCTCAAGAATGAGTAAATAAAATCTTTAAAACACATGGTTCAGTAAATTTTAATGCTATGTGTTTTTTATGCAATAAAACAATTGGAAAAAGAAAGTAAAAGTGAGGCCTGTTTTTACGTTTACAAAATTTCATGATTTTATCTCAACAATATTTTAGTCTATAATCTCATCACATCACACTTGAACAATGACATAATCCTGTAGCGTGGCATGGGCTCCACTCATGTCTGTTGCACCAAATGTGAGGACATAGATGTAAAAGAACTCAAAAGAAAAATTAGGGACACCTGGGTGGCTCAGTGGTTGAGCATCTGCCTTTGGCTCAGCATGTGATCCCAGGGTCCTGGGATTGACTCCCACACTGGACTCCTTGCAGAGAGCCTGCTTCTCCCTCTGCCTACATCTCTGCCTCTCTATCTCTCATGAATAAAGAAATAAAATCTTAAAAAAAAGAAAAATTAAATTTTAATTTGTGAAGTGGTCTAGTCAGTTTGCTGTCCAATGACACATACTCCACTGAATACTATAATGTCTGTCAAATGTATCATCACTTTTAGCTTTATTTGAAAATGGAATTGAAATCACACCAAGGCTATATAGTATCATAAAACTCAAGTTAAGTAACTTAGATTTTTGCTTAGCAAATATTCATGCCCTATTTCTTTCCATGAGAGGAATATTGTTCCCTGATCAATTGATGTTGAGCATACTTATGACTTACTTTGTTTAGTGAAATGACAGTGAAAATGATATGAGCAATACTCAAGGTCTGTTTTTCTGATTTGACTTGGCCTGCTATACATCTGTCTTTCCTCATAAGAAGATGATGCCTCAGGTGGTTGAAGGTGTAGGAGAACGAGAAACAGGTAAACTCAGTTCACAGCAAGGAAACAAATCCAACTGAGCCAAGTCTAACTTAGCTGAATTCTAGCTAATCTACAATTAGTGAGTATGAAACAGATGCTAGCTTCTACCCAATGTTATTATGGCTATAAATGACTGATACACTAAGGAAGAAAGGAAATTTATCAGAACACAAAGAGGATCAAAATTTTAAGTCTCTAATTTGTGAGACTATATTGGTATAATGGGGTGAAAGAGAAAAATGAGAGTTTAGCTTTGGTATGCATTAAAGATAATAACTGAATATTTTGAAAGGCAAGTACCTCATGAGAAAATAAAGAAAGAAAAAAGCAAATGTACATACGTCTTAAAATTTTTATTGATGAAAGAAAGGGAAGAAATAAGACTGATGCCAGGAAAGGCATTAGGGAAGAGAGAAGGCATTTTGATTTTGTTGTTCATTTGCTTTTTTTTCCCCTTAAAGAAAGGATCAAAATATATTTACAAAAACAAGAGAAATATCAATGAAGCAGGGGAATTAAAATGCAATACAGGAAGTTATTGACTGATTATAAACAAATCCCCCCCACAGCTCAGTTGGTTGAGAATGATATTCAGCACACATTGAAAGGCAGGAAATGAATTCCTGCTCTGAGATGAGGAAAGAGAACAGTGACGTTGTAAATAAGTTCTAAAGATGTGTGAAAAGAGTGTCCACACAGAGCTGTTGAAATGAGAAGAACAAAGATGGCACTTGTGCTGGATGGCTTTTAATTGCTATCATGGAATAAGGGGATTGTGTTGTTGAATAGGAGGGAGAAGACTGCAAACAACTTTTGTGGGGAATTTTATTGTCTATTTAAAATGTATGTTTAAGATGATTGTTGACAAATAAAAGCCAAATCTACAATAAATACACTCACAGTGTCAACTAGGTTGCAACAATGGTTCAAAGACTGAAAATGGGTAAAGTGAGCTCTAGGAGTTCTATTGGAAAAGTAGATGTCTAGTATATTATTCAATTGGCATAATTTTTACTTCGCATTTGTTTGGCTGCAATTTCTCATCTGGAAATACTGCTATAAGAGCAAAGAAATCAGAATAAGATTGGCCTCCTTGGCAAAAATTTGAAGTTTTGTATATACAATCTGTCACAAATTATTCTATGTGAACTTTTTCTCTAAGTACTTCTATTGTCCACTACCAATTTCTGTAAAACTTGAGGCCACTCTACTTCATTTTCTCTAAGTCCTTTCTCAATACAAAGACTGATTTTTTACCTAAAATTAATTATTCTAGAAAGAGTGTGTGTGGTGAGAGAAAGTTTGCGTGTGGGTTTGTGTTTGTGTAGAGGAGAAGGGACATTTAAGATAAGGTGCACACAGATAGAAATGGGTATAATTAAGACCCTTTCAGACATATGGAGCAAAACCATGATCACTATTTTTTCTTAATTTTAATATAGCTTTGAGTATTTGCATATAGGAATATTCTCATTAATTATGCTCTAAGGGAAAAAAGTGGTAGAAATCTATATTGATGATTCCCGTATGTTTCCTTCATTGTTCCTCTGTCTTTCTCTAATATATGCCTGAGATTGCACAGAACTTTATTTAAATGAATCTAAGTATGTTAATGGGGTAATTTTGTCATGAATTTATAGGATATGTTACATTTTAATATTGAAATGTCAAGTCCAAAGCACTCAATTCATAGTACAGTATAAATTTTCGGACTTTTTTTGCATTCAAGTTTGGATACTGATACAATTGATCTTAAGATTGTATGGATATACCTTTTCCAAATACTAATATATCCATTTGGGAAAAATTCAAAATATGGTTTTTAAAAATAAAAATAATAATTATACTGTATAACACATTTTAATGAACTATTTCTATTTTATAGCAATTAAATTATGTAATGAGTTGGGTTTCACTTTCTTTTTTTAATTTATTTTTATCTATTTTTATTTTTTATTTTTCGGGTTTCACTTTCTTAAACCAAAGAAAAAATGGTTGAAGACATTTGAATTATTTTATATATTATTGAAAACTTAATAATATTAGTAAGATACAAATATAAATATCACTGTTAAAATTCCTGTATAGGATCTGAGAAATTATTTATTTTTCCTTTGGACTATCATGAGTTTTCCTATTATAAAGTTGTAGGTAGCATTTTAGTAATATATATGTGATATAATTCAACATTGATAGACTACATATCCTATTCCATGTTAGAATGAAAATAAAGAAAAATACAGATGATGATCCATGTTGCAAAATCTTAAAAACAGAAGCTTATATTATGATTAGATTAATTTAAGGCTCTTTAGAGTTTTATATTTCTGTTATGAGAAGATGATAGTTTGGTCCTGGCAGTTTCATAAAAATGAATTTAATTTAGTATTCATGATTAGCTATATGCTAAAAAATTAGCAACTGAAGTTCTAAACCTATCTCAAAGTTTTTCTTCTGACAGTTTATACTACTGATTAATGAAAATTCATAAGAATGCCTCTGAAATGTGTTAATTTAAACTTTAACAATTTTTGAAACATTCCATGATAGCTTTTGAATTTATTATTCTTATTCTTTTTCCTTTATTTGTTCGAAGAAACTTGTATGAATATTTCTTTTATAAAAATGAGATATCCTAATAAATGAAAAATAAGGATCATGTTGTTAAAAATAAAATTATATTTTTTAAGTACTGAATAAACAACAAAGAGATGACTCATTTCCTGGAATATTTTACATAAATTCAATATAGAAACCTGTAAAGAATAAAGAAATAATATAAATGTTAATTTTCCTAAAGTCATCTTTATTCTTCCAGTATTATTGCACTAACTCTGATTCAGTAACAATAAAACTACTTTAAAGTATTCTCAGAATCATTAAGAACTATTGATTACCAAATCTTTTCAAAACTCTTTCTACCCTTTGGCTCATTACCATAATTGTTACTATTTCATCTTTTCTGTGGAGTCTTTCCTGGTAACCAAGCATTTTCCTTTCTAAATACTTTTAATATTATATCCCTATTGTTAAATGTTTTTTTTTTACTAGGCATTTCTATATTTGCTAACTGGTCATATTTATTATGTATTCAGAGTCTCATTACTTGTCAGAAACTGAGCCAAGGAGGAGGGATACAAAAATGAAGTGAAAATCAGTCAAGGGGAACTTACTAACTAACTAAGAGAAGAGAGAGACTAAAGGAATAACACAAAATGCCAACTAACAATTCATGATAAATCCTACAAAGGGAAATTTCACAATAATCTGAAGGATTTGTCTGGGAAACAGGGGGATACAACTTAGAATTTCATATTACTTTATGATATTCCACTGTCTGGTGGAATATCAATATACTTTGCTTCAATACATCAATATACTTTGCTTTCCGAGTTGCATGTCCCCAGAACTTGGGAAGGAACAATGTAATGTACTAGTTTTTATTCATTACTTTGAATCTAGGCACATAGAAAATGTGATGGATAGTTTATTAACATGAATGCAGACTAAGATCATTACTGTGGGATGAATGACTATAATAATCCACTGTGACATGACAAGTTTCTAGAGTTGTTTCTTTAAAAATGTCATAAGAATAAAATATATTTCTTTCCTAGAATAACCTAATCAGACTTCACTTTATTTAGAACAATGATAATGGCAAATAAAACAAGCCTAGAGAGACCATGGAAGAAAGAAAAAAAGATTTATATTTTAGAAATTGTAACAACACATTTTTTCATTGTTTGTATTAGAAGCTCACATTTTCATTTTACAACAGGCACCACAAGTTATTTAGTTGACCCATAATAGCCACAAATAATCAAATAGTCATTTCTACCCTTCAAGTAGAAAGGGTTAGTCATGCAACAGTTATTTCAGAGACATCTCAATTAGTTAATAATAATTATAATTTGGTTTTTGAAAACTACAGCTATTTACTCAAATTAAGAAATTAAAACCATGCTGTGATACCATTTCTTTGAGAAACTCTTAATGCAGATACTTAAAATCTAAGCAAGAGACAAGGTCAAAAGTAAGGACAATGTTTATATATTTCAACCAAGGAAGATAGATTATAATCTTATGGGTTGCAATATAGATTTTCCTATAAAGATGAAAGATGAACATAATTATCATGATCACATATAAACAATTTCTATGGTATTAATATAACAGTGTATTATTACCAGAGAAATGTGGTTAGGCATCTTAATGGCTGGTAGTATCTGACAGATTGTAAGTCTACTAGAATATTCAAATTTATTTTCTTCATGTTCTAGTTGAACCTATTGTTCTTTACCAGATGGTTCCATTCAGAGCTACTACCACTCTGGAAGGATCTGCAATTTGTTCTCTAACACAAATCCTTGATTGCTGCCCTGAAAAACATTTTAAAAAATTACTATTTATCTAAAACATTTTATAAGGACCTTAAAACAGCACCATAATGCCTCCAATTTCTCAGAATTTCCATACTATAGTTTACCATAATTTTTAGCATTCTAGACTAACTCCATTAGGGCTTCATCATCCATTTTGTGGTGGGGGAAATAGAAATAATGCTTATTTTGGGAAAATAAAATAATTGAATAAGAAATGTATTTTAATCTTATTTCATGTTAATACTTGCAGAAGGTGTCACTACTTAGTTCTTTATTGAGTCGTTACTTTATATTGAGCAATGAAAACTCTGAAACCATGAAAAAATAAATACAATAAAATACATGAGGCTACTGAGATTATGATAAATCTATGTACATTTACAAGCAATTCCAATGAACTGTCTGCCTTGGAATGCATTATTGTAATGTCCCTACAAAATTTACATTAAATGTTAGACTATATTTTCAGCTTATAAAATCTGAAAAATTTCAGAGCACCTGGTTAGCTCAGTTGGTTAGGCGGCTGCCTTTGGCTCAGGTTATTATCTCTGGGTCCTGGGATCAAGCACCACATGGGTCTCTCTGCTCAGCTTCTCTCTCTCCCTCTGCCCCTACCCCTGCTCATGATCTCTCTCTCTCTCTCTCTCTCATGAATAGATAAAATCTTAAAAAGAAAAACCCTGAAAAATATAAGAGAATGATTTATCCTAGTCTTTTAGACTTAGTACTTCAGTCGGATTCTTGGAAACTGTAAAACAGTTAAAAGATTATTAGTTTTTGTGGGTGCCTAGGTGGCTCAGTCAGTTAAGTTATTTAAACTCAGGTCATAATCTCAGGGTTCTGGGCTCCTGGTGGGCTTTCCACTCAGCAGAAGTCTGCTTGCCCTTCTCCTTTGGCGCCCCTCTCCCTGCCTCTACTTTCTCTCAAATAAAATCTTACAAAAAAATAGATTATTATTTTGCTTGCATTTCTGATATCCATTAAAAACTTAAAAATTCTGCTCACTTTGGAGAACAGGTGATCTATGGAAGCTGAGCAAACCTTTTTTTTTTTTTTTTTTTTTTTTGTATTTGTTGCTTTTAATGCTATCTTTTATTTTTATTTTTGAACCTAATGTATTTGGGATCTACATTCTAGTATAATGAAGCAGAATAAGACCACAGAGCATTTATGCAACAGAAGGGTAGGGTTCCACCCCAGTTGGTACCTCTCACATGTCTGGGGGTGGAGGTTCTCTTTGAAGTCTATCATTGTACAGTAACTTTGGGTATCCAGGTAAATGTCACACATCCAGAATCTATCTAGAAAGAACATTGACATCACATCTACTTTTTGTTACTGTTGTTGTTACTGACTCACAAGCAAGCCCACATTCTGTTTATGGGAAATAGCCAATTCCAGTATAAATTCTAGTAAGGAAGAGGATTGATAAACTCCATTATTTTTCTTATTTGAGAACTGCACATCAACGAATGGCATTCAATTTTATAATGCTGTTTTACAAAATGCTTAATTTTGTTTGGCTACACAAACGTTTGCAAATGGGGAAAGCCCCACATTTTATTCAGTGACTTGGATCTAGCCTGAGGCCATGGCATAGTGATACTTTGCAATCTGCAGCTCAGGACCTATACTAGGATCTATTAAATGCAATCATCTCTTCCTCTTTTGTTAATGTCTAAATTTATTTGGGTAGATTATGTTAGGGATTTAGATGAGGAAGAGAAAGAAGTATTTTGAGGGCATGAAAAGTGAGTAATTCTTCAAGAAGAGGAAAAGAAATCAGTGAGTTTTTTGAGTAATTATGAGCTGGTTACCTTTCCTCTGAAATATCCCCCAGAGAATTACAGGAACTCAAAGGAAATGGCTTCATGCACACAGTGAGGCTTTTCATATTCATTCAGTTTTCCAGTCTTCTGAAAGCTTCCCATATCCCAAGTTGAATATGAAAGCTGCAAAACCACTAGTGATAAAGGAATTACATAGCAGGGCAATAAGATAATTCAGTAGTAGATGTGGAAACCTGATGATCTGAGGGTTTATTTCCTTTCCTCCAATACTGAGCTATCCTCTAAGATTTATTTGTTGCTCTAGTATAAGAGAAAGGGAGATTCAGAAATGATCCCAGTTGAATTTCTCTCCAGCCAAATAAGACAGAAACTAAGGGAAGTTTAGGCTGAGGCTTAATAAAGAAATATGGCATACATTAATTTAGTGTATAAGACTAATATGTGTTATGAAAGTTTGTTTTAATCATTTGCATTCCTTCTACATATAAATCTCTAATTTATTTGGCACATCAGTGGTAGTGCTTAAAAAATGATAGGGTGATTTCATAAACATGATATATGTGGGTGACAAGACATAAAATTAGTCAGGACTAACCTAAATTAATTTTTGATTTTCTTATATCTGACCAAACCACATAATTGCATAATTATATAAGTGAAAAATCTTTGTTTGATAAATTTCAATATAATTTTTCTGAGCCCAGGTGGCTCAGTGGTTTAGCGCAGCCTTCAGCCTAGGGTGTGGTCCTGGAGACCCGGGATCCAGTCTCACGTCGGGCTCCCTGAATGGAGCCTGTTTCTCCCTCTGCCTGTGTCTCTGCCTCTCTCTTTCTGTGTGTCTCTCATTAATAAATAAATAAAATCTTTAAAAAATAAATTTTCTTGGTTCTGTGTATTATAGAGTTTTGTATTTTTAGAGTTTTAATATATTTACAACTAGATATTTAATATATTTCATTTTCAATTAAAAAAAATAGTGTATGTCATTCTTAACTGCAGATATTTTAGAAAGTTGTCATCACCAATTTTCATTGCCAAGTGATCTATTCTTATTTTCCAACTGCTTTTCAAAGAAATTGTAGTTACTTTATAATAAAGGGATTTTCATATCATGAGATCAAATGTAATATAGCTTAGACTATGTGAAGTAAATATGGGTATTATTCAGTCATTGTTTCAAATCGCAAAATCATTTTAGATTACTTGATATTTTTTATCTGGAAATTTTATCTGGAGATAACACATCCAGGAATAAGGGCTAAAATATGTGGAATCATTATAAAGACTAAAATAATTGGAGAGTCATTTTCACTTAAAAAAATTTTAAAAATAGGGAGGCCTGGGTGGCTCAGTGGTTGAGCGTCTGCCTTTGGCCCAGGGCATGATCCTGGAGTCCTGGGATCGAGTCCCACATCGGACTACCTGAAGGGAGCCTACTTCTCCTCTCTCTGCCTGTGTCTCTGCTTCTCTCTCTCTCTCTGTCTCTCATGAATAAATTAATAAATAAATCTTTAAAAAAAATAATAAATAAAATAAATAAAACAAAGCATAATATAAGTTGAAACAAAAGGGTAAAAGATACCAAAATATTACTGCTCTTTAGTTGAAATATAAGTCTATCATATTTTAATTATTGTAACATCACTCTAACAAGTAAAAAACACTATCAAAGCATTTTTTATTTCTACCATAAAACACTTTTATAAGGCATTGACGACTATCTTTAAGTTTTGATATATATTCATATCTTCACAGATCAAAAATGTTGATGAGAAATGTTGCTTAACTGGCAGTCTTTGATTAAACTGAGCTATTACGAAGAATCTTATTTTCTAACATTTAGAAAACTAAAACAGATATTTTACCACTCAATGAGTTCTAGAAACAACAAAATCTTGAGCATATCATCTGGTAGCATCATTAAATCATTTTTCCAGTTGGCAAAGAGATCAGGAAATGAGCTGAAAACCACTAGGGCCACACACTACTAATCTATAAATTAGATTTTCCAGTTAAAAGAGATTTAAATCCCAAATTGGATAAGACTTAGAGAAACAGATGCTATTTGTATTGTGCCTCTTATTAGATACCAGATCTCTAGAGGCCACATTCAAGTGACGCAATCAAGGCATCTTATCACCTGCTCAATGTTGAGTTATTTTAGATGTTTGCTAGGATGGATCTCAGTGTTCACAGCCAACACAGTACCCAGAGAACAGTTAAACTGCCTGTATGGAAGTAGATTAAAAGTTAAATAATCTTCCATGTACATTAATATAATTAGATATAAGAAATAATTTATTAAAACGTAAGCTAAAACCAAGGCAGAAACTGTCAAAGGAATATGTATAAAAATTCATACACATAATATATGTAGACTAAAAGTAATGCTAATTTTAGAATACACATAAGTAAAAAAAAAGAATAGTTCTGTGTTTTTTGAAAGGAAGAAATATGATCAAGATATCTTTATCTCGAAGTATTTATTTTAAATTAAAAAAGAGTAAAAAGAATGGGCAATTATTTTAATCATCTAAATTAATATCTGACTGCAAGTTGCATACTAGAAAACTCCTAAACAATATTTGCAAGTGTAGTGGAAAGATATCTGTTCAAAAATGCCAATTTATTAGAAATACAAATTTTTTTACTTTAAAACTCAGAATAGATATGTACTCTATCAGTCCTTTCTTATTCCTATAAAATCAAATTCTTATTTAAAATATAAGGAAAACAGTGCCATGCATCCTATTTTCTTTCTTTATGGTAAAACAAAATATTTTTTGATAACAGATTCACATAGTTTTTATTTATTTTTTATTTTTTTTAAGATTTATTTATTCATGAGAGACACAGATTAGAGGCAGACACACAGGCAGAAGGAGAAGCAGGCTTCCTAAATGAGCCTGATATGGGACTCGATCCCCGAACTCCGGAATCATGCCTTGATCCAAAGGCAGGCACTCAACCCCTGAGCCACCCAAGCGTCCTTCACCCAGTTTTTAAAAAAGGAAATTGTTTTTTTCTTTCTTTTGACATATCTCTCATTAATTTTAGTTTTCCAAAAAGTTCAGGAACAATTCTCTATGCATCACAATGGCTGTTCTGAGAGACATGTAATAAAAATGCAGACTACTAGTGAGCTGATGGGGAAGTAGGGATTTTAAAAGTAGGTGAATATATATCAAGATACACAACATCAACTATTTATAGGGGAATAGAGATTTAATGTGTGCAAAATAAGAATAAACATATTTACTCTGTTAAGCAATAATTTTTTTTAGTTGAGATGAAATTCATATAACATAAAATTAACCATTTTGAAGTGTACATTGAAGTAGCATTTAGTATATTCATAATGTGGTACAAATACCAACTCTATCAAGTTCCAAAACATTTAACCATCCCCAAAGAATATCTTGTATCCATCAGCACATACTTTAGCAACAATATTTTAAATTTTACTAGCCCCTGGGATATAGAAAATTTGCACCACTATCTTAAAACAAATCAGGAGGGAAAAAATTCATATGGTTCTTGAAATATGAGGATTCTACATGGACAGACTCTTCTACTCACAGTACTTTCAATTTTAGTGTAATACTTATTGTGAATGCTTTGCTTTATATGGAATACAATTCAAAAGTAACTCTCAGTGTGTGTGTGTGGGGGGGAGTAGAGTCTAATTTAATTTCCTTAACTCAAAGTAGAAGAGTATCCATATGATCATTTCATTCCATTTCATTACAAGTGTCACACACATCCTCACACAGCCTTAAAGCGATCACTAGGTTGCAGTGGACCCCATTGGGGATATAGAATAGAAGCCACTGAGTGCGAGAAGAAAACATTAGAATTCTCATACTTTTAAATTTCTATTTGGAGTATATTTTCAAATGTTTATGATAAAATAGTACAAGAGCACATCTATGTGGGGCTTTTAAAAATATTTTTTTACTTGAGGGTAGGGGGAGAGGCAGAGGGAGAAGAAGAAAGAAACTCTAAGCAGGTGTGAGGCTCCATGCAGGGCTGTATCTCACCACTGGAGCTTATAACCTGAGCCAGCACCAAGAGTCAGAGGCTTAATTAACTGTGGCACTCAGATACTCCCATCGCTTGGTTTTTAAACAAACTATTGGGAGAGTATGATTAAGTGAATTGGCACTGTTAGGTTTCCAGTATCCATCATGCTGTTTCCAAAGGTCCTTCTTAAGTATTTTGAGTCAATTCTACCCCAAGATCCATTCTTAGCAATCTTCTGTCCAGATTGTTTATAAGCTAATGTGCTTCCTATATAGATGATGCAAGTTTGTCAGCTCGTCGCTCAGCAGTCACCCCAGTTCTCTAAATCATCCTGCACATTGTCTGATGCCCTTTGGCATTGTAGCACAATTCACCTACACTTTTACAAATTGTAATAGGTTAGAAAATTTGATCATTTCAATTTGCTGTGGCTGATTAATTTGGCCACGGTCTATGTCTGGTCTTCGAAACAGGAGAACTCAGCAGATTACTGGCTGCTAAGAGCTTTCTTGCCTGAAGCTGTCTTCCTCAAAGCAACAGCTGGGGGAGCATAATTTTTCTCTCTCTGCAACTGTCTACTGGTCACCAATCTTAACTATTCTCTAGGTAAAGCTATAGTTAAAGTAACACACATTTAGCTTAGTTTTTGTGTGCAGTTAAATTGTATTGTGTGATACTTACAAAGCAAAGAAACATTTTCATGGTAACTTTTGTTCTTGGGCCATGTATTATATTTAAAGGCATGTAACTCATTAGGGAAATACACTAAATATAATTATAAATACACATAACACATTTGAAAGATGTTGGCATTCCAGCTACTTCAAGTAGGAAAATTTGAGTACTCGGAAAACTGAAATGGTGTCAGATATTTGTCATTTACCTTAGTTATAGTGTTTATCTTTGTTTATTTTGTAGGAGGAAGAGAAGACAGGAACGGAAAATTATGGTAAATAGACAATACCTATTCATTGTTTTAAATCTCTAAACATTCCTTTCTCTCTTTTTGAATCTAGATCTGGAGTCTAGTTGATTAGACCTTGCCTAGGAAGTGCCATATCTGACGGGTCACATCATTCTGCCAATTCTTCCTTAATAAAAATATTTACCAATTCCTATTCCTATCCCTGAATTGCCACAGTCTACAAATTGGCCTTTGTAGCTAAATATTACCTACCCTCCAAATACCTAATTTTCCAAAAAACTCATTTATCATGATGTTCCACAAAAAGAAGGGCATATGTGAATCCTGTGGGGCCAGAGAAGATAGAGGTTGAATTAGTACAGTGGAATCTGAAGCTTCCAGATGTTTTAATTACCCAAGTGGGTATGGGAATGCTTGCATGTATCATGCAACATCTTTATTCTCAGGGTGCCTGGGTGGCTCAGTCAGTGAAGTATCTGCCTTCAGCTCAGGGCATGATCCCAGAGTCTTGGGATCGAGCCCCTCCTTGGGCTCTCTGCTCAGTGGGAAACCTGCTTCTCCTTCTCCCTCTGCCCCCGCCCCCGCTTACGTTCTCCCTTGCTCACTCTCTCTCTCTCTCTCTCAAATAAATAAATAAAATCTTTTTAAAAATCTTTATTCTCTAAGAGTTCAGGTTAAGAATTTAGAAAATTATAACTGCTATAATTTTAAAAATCCTATATGCCAGACATTTTATCAGCACATATCTTTAACCCTGATTATTTCAATTTTCTTATCAAAATGATGAGATATACAACTACAAACATATTTTCAAATGTAGCAGACTATAATTGTAGACTTCTGCTCACCTTTTGTTCATCTACCTATAAGGTATTTCTAATATCCAACTTCTAAATGGTAACAACATTTAGAATTCATTAGAAGCTTCATTGTCTTCTAAGATTAAAGAACATGGCATTTAGAGATAGTTGACTTTTTTATTCTCTTTTTTAAAGAGTCTGATTAGGACCCAAATGTTCAAGGCATAGTTAAGTGAAAAATAGCTATTGCTAACATTTGGAAGTTTACTACATGCAGACTGTATAATGTAGAGTACATACTTGGGCCCTTAGTGCTCATAAGACCGTAAAAGATAGTTTTACTACTATGGATTGGATACCTCAATGATCATTCTAAAAATATTTCAACAAATCTCCCTGAATAAAAAAGATTTAAAAAGGCTCAAAATCAGACTCAATAACATAGATTCTGTTAAGCAGATATACCATCAAAAACTGAAAAGCAGATTTGAAGTACCATCTGGTCTTTGGTACCCCAGATAGTGTACTACAGGAGGATTCTATGAGGGTAGTCAAGTTATAGTCAAGCCTCCTTCTGGCTGTCTCCTTCCTTGTTTATGTCGCATGAAGCTTGTTTTTTAAGCCAACCTGGAAATTCTGTAAAACCTCGTATCCAATACAAAATCCCGTTCTGTTTACACTAAGTTGGAGTTTACTGTCTGAAAAGAATAATATTAAAATAAGTGTGGTTTATAAATGAGATAATTGAGGATAGAAGAAACTAAATGAATTGCGCAAGCTCACATGACTAGTCAGTGGCAGAGCCAGGAATCAAGTATGTCTCCTCTGGAGTCTATAATTCTAGCCATTGTGCTCTTGTACCCTTTTTCCTTCTTTCACACACAAGTTGACTTTTGATATTTGAGTAAATGATAAAGTTTCAGAGAAGTAAATTCTAGTATTTAGTGCATCATAGGAAATATTTTAATATTGCTAATAATAGAATGCCTTAGAATCATTTGAGTCATTTATATTTTCTAAAGATGTTATATAATTGTATTCTATTTTGTTATTTGGGATTAATTCAACTATGGAAAATTGGCTTTTGATTTACTTTCAAAAACTCTGCTTTCTGTATGAATATGATATTTATTCCAATAAGGCATCAAAGTGACTTAACATCCTCTTATCTGGCTATCATTTTCAAAGCTATGTTTTACAAAGTTTTTGCTGACTTCTAAAAATATAATTAAACAGGAAGCAAAAGAGGTACTAAAACTGTTATGTCAGTGTGTTTCTTAGGTTTCATATGATAAATTTTGAGGTTCATCTAGTGGCTCCAGATCCAGGAAGTAATACAATTACTGAGTCCAAGAATAAAGAAGGCATGAATAAATACAAAATCATGACTGAGTTTAGAACACTAATAGAAGTAGTAGTAGCTAACAGCTAAAAAGTAGTACCAGTAGTAGTAGAAATAGCTAAGTGGTAAATAATATTTTTCCACCATAATGTGTGTCATAATGTGTGTCATCCAAGGAAAGCTACATTAGACTGAAGGTAAAAGATGAGCCAGGATTAATCATTTGAAAATCATCTACCTTAAGGTGGATATATTCACTTATAAATGGCAATTTAGAAGTCATTAAAGGAATTTGAAGGTTTTTTCACATGTCTACATAAATATATATTTACATGGAATTGCATTTTATATTTATAACATTTGTAAATGTTACAACAGTACATTCAAACATCAAGATAACATTTGCCCTGGGACTTGTTCTATTTAAGTTTCTCTCTAACAAATTATTAAGCAAAAATTATTTTTCAACCAAAACAAATATATGATACAGACTATTACTTATAATAGAGTCATAAACTGACCCCCACATTCTTTAGGTATTAAATACTTAATTTGTCATTTTGGTTGAAAGTTTGGTTTCAAAGTTTGTTTCAGAATTAAATTCCATCTAGTTGATCCAAATTCATTTGACTTTTAGATTTGATTTATGATAGTGTTTAAAGTCCTCAGCAGCACTGAAACGTTCTTTTCTATTTAATGATATGCTTGTAGGCATCTACTGGTTTTCAGTCTGAGACTTTAATGTGAACAAAGACTTTGCTTTTTAGTTATTAGAAGCATATAAAATATGAATGAGGAATAGGATCATAGCAGAATTCAAGCTGTAAAGTTTCATAGCCTGTTTTCAAATACCTTAGCTCTAAGACTATTTCCACAAATTTAAGATGTGTTAATTTAGCAAAAACATTTACAAAATTGTTAAAATAATCCACATAAGTTTTTGAAAATCATTAGGGCTCATAGGACAAGGACAATTGTATTTGTCCAACTTGTCTTTATTTTTAGTTGAAAACAGGGCTGTATTAAAACTGGAGCATTATTATAGTGCTGTGTGGTTCATGCCTTACATATGAAACCACTACAAGCAGGGCCCTTCTCAGCACAGAAAATTTTCCTGGATAGAGTTCACAATAACATATATGAACTTTTATCCTGTCATGTATAATAGGAAGCTTTAGGAAAAAAGTATATTGAAAAACCACTTGAGAAACAGATAATTGAAAATAACTATAAAAATAAAAATTAATAGATTTTCTGAATTTAAAAATTATAAATCTACAGTGCCTTTTCTATAGTCATGGCATTTCTTGATGAAGTTGTTCAGGAAAAAGACAAACTTTAATACAGTCACTTTGGCATTAGACTCATTTATACCCTCTCTCTAAGACTTGTAGATGGGGGCAGCCCCGGTGGTGCAGTGGTTTAGCACTGCCTGCAGCCCGGGGTGTGATCCTGGAGACCCGGGATCGAGTCCCACATCGGGCTTGTTGCGTGGAGCCTGCTTCTCCTTCTGCCTGTGTCTCTGCCTCTCTCTCTCTGTATGTCTCTATGAATAAAAAAAAAAAAATCTTAAAAAGACTTGTAGATGGATCCTCACAAATAAATTTACACACACTAGGTTATTATCTGATTTATAAAATACAAAATTCTTACAATAACATGAAAGCCCCTATGTAACCTGTTCTCAACCTACCTTCCATCCTTACCTCCTACTATTCATATTTTTAACTCAGGACTAAAATTCTGTTTTCTGAGAAGACATGTCCTACATGCTTGATGCTCTTTGCTGGTTTGGAACATGCTTGCCCATTATCTCTCTGTAGAGAAGTATTATTGAGCCTTGAAAAGTTATCGTCAACTGCTCCTCTTAGGACATGAGCAGTTGTCCCTGCTCCCTTACATCTTGTTCAGACTTCTGTTGTAATACTGCACTGTTTGGAATTATCTTTTATTTCATTTTTCATTCTCAAAATACTTAATATTGGAATTTTGGAATATTGGACATTTTGGTGTCATAACTATACTGTAGGGATCCCTGGATGGCTCAGCGGTTTTGTGCCTGCCTTTGGGCCAGGTCCTGATCCTTGAGTCCCGGCATCAAGTCCCACATTGGGCCCCCTGCATAGAGCCTGCTTCTCCCTCTGCCTGTGTCTCTGCCTCTCCCTTTCTGTGTCTCTCATGAATAAATAAATAAAATCTTAAAAAAGAAAACTATACTGTAACATATTGTATTATTTTAGAATGTATACAGCCTTCTCACAGACAATTTTATCCCAATCCTCTAAATGAGAGAGAGAAGGAAACTTACGCTGCCCTATAGAATCAGTAACTAAATGGGTGTCACATATTTGGATTCCAATTGTTTGGTTCTTTCTCCTATTTTGCAACTACCTCTACAAAAGAGTAACTTCTTAAAAGGTTAGTTATAGATATGTCTCATTATCATACACACAGTTCTTTAATGAGTGTCAGTCCTATGTTTTGTTCTTTGTCCCAGCAGTCTATTGAGAGGGCATCTGGGGAAAACGCCCTTTGGGAAGCCTGGACATCCTTGTTTGCCTCATTGGCTACTATGCTCTCCCCTAAATAAAGTGAAACCTTTTGTGTCTCAGAATTAAAGCAGACTAACACAACTTGATTATAATGGAGGTCAAATGTTAATATCAAAATATGAGTATAGTTGGATTTTTATCAGTAAACTAAAAAGCTTATATATTACTGGATTACCAGTGATTGGGCAGGTTGACTCCTGAGTGTCTGGTGTCTTTTGATTAGAACAATGACAAAGCAAAGAATCTATGACCCTTTTCCCTGAGTGGTAACCCAAAGAAACAGTTTGCACCTAGTTCATACTATTCTTATTGTGCTTGTAATAAGTCCCTGAGGGAGTTTTATTTTTCCTTGACTCAAGGATATAGATCCAGTTTCTTTGTTTCTTGCAATGCAAGATGCATAATTCTCTGACTGGAGTGGACTAAAGCTGTGACACACCTTTCTTTGGACAGATTTCTTTTCCTTCTTCTACAATTGGACTAGGAGAAAAATGGGAGATGGAGTTAGGTCTACTTTTGTTTTACTAACTAGTCTGCTTTTGAAGCAAAGATAATCATTTTGAAGGGGAAAAAAGAAAATACTCTTACATCTACCAACAACAGTAGATTGGTTTTTGTTTGTAATGAATCAGGTAGCTATTAAGAGATAGAGGATATTTGGCTAGATAATCTTTGTTCTGTGTAAGAAATCTTTTCTTTTCTGACCCATCACAGATCACTGTACACAGATCACCTCACAGATCATTTCACAGATTGTTCTGATGAACTACTTATCATCACTTCTTTTAGTTCACTTTCATGCAGCCCAACTAATAACTTGTTTTTATGCATTTATAAATATAATTTTATCTATACAATTTTACCTAAAGGCAATTCTCTTGTCATTTCACCTACTGTTATGGTGAAAATAGTGTGCACGCACAAAATGAATTGAAATATATAAGAGGAGTCATCCTATTTTGGAAAGAAATAATATAACACTGATAACTTAACTCCATTTCTACTATCTCATTTCAAAATATAATCAGCTTCATTGCAAGGGCAAAATAAATTAGTAATTGAGAGGTTAAAAAGGAACTAGAGTTTCTAAATATATTTCACGGTTAAGAGAGAACTATATTTAAAATCTAAATAAAGGAGGCTATGATTATCTAATAGTCTACAAATGGTTGGGATGAGAACTCAATTCTTCTGAGTTATTTTTAATAATAGCAATAAGGATGAAATATTGACAATTAGCAAAGAGTAAGCCTTCAAGAGTAAAATTTTGAAAATAAGCTAACAGAACACTTCATTAAATGAGTAGGATAGCTTCTATAAGATACTACATGTTACTACCATGGAAAATGTCCAAATGTAATAGTACCAAAATAAGTCAAGGCAAATGAAAACACTTTCCTATAACATTTAAACCTTTGGTATAATATTGAAGCCAAAAAAATATTCAGCACTAATACATACATTGCATTTTCTCTGAGCAAAGATAATTTGGCATTGGCCACAATTCCTCCTGTCCTTTCACCCCAAATGGTTATATGCTTTCTATCTTTCCATATTAGCATCTGTACTCTTCTGCTTTTCTCTCCAACCTCCACCTGCCACACACACTGGCCTGTCCTTGATGTTCCAGGCTTGTGAGGATTTTGAGATATTGTCTTCTATGTCTTCTATCCAGCTTACCCTCCAGGGTTGTCTAGATGTTGCCAGCTTCAGCACTGAAAATCCTATCCCAGAACTCCCTCAGTCCTGAATAAACCAGGATGGTTGATCACTCTACTTGCATGCTATCTACAGCACAGCTTCCAGTTTAAGGCTATCTGGAAGCAGGAAAGGCATCAGAGGAGATGGAGGCAGAAAGGGAGGGGGCGCTAAACTAAAACAGTTTACACACTGGCATTCTCTGCAGGTGGCTATGAGATATAAAATAAATAAAAAATATTTCCTATGGCCACAGCAAAGGAAGCTTAGAACTTTGTGCTGGTGTCTCCAGCCACAGGCTGTGGACTCATTAAAGGAACCCAGAAGAAAGAAGCTATTGTGTTTAACAGACTTGAATCTCAATGGATCAACATTGCCTCTAATTGGGGCTTGTCAGTTGGAGGTGATGAGCATGTCAAGGGCACAGTGCATTCACGGGGCCAAAATAAATGGTTAGATGTGACCCCAGCCATGGATGTTTCAGTAGGAACCCTGTGAAGTCATAGGCTGACAGCTCAAGACAACCAATGGGACGAGACATGTCAAAAGGGGGGTCTGCATTACCAATGAGGAATAGTGAGCACCTCAGAACCAGCCATCCTCTCCAACTCTTTGATGTAGATTGCTGGGAGAAGGAACAGGGAGGGAAGAAAATAAACATGCTTTTTGAAAATATTTTGCTAAAAGAGACTGTTTTAAGCGAGAAATAAAGGGCTAAACATTTTCATGACACGTCTTCCTGCCATCAGTGGATTTAGAGGTTTCTTGATTCTGCTTGAATTTAGCTAGAGTTTTCTGCATAAGTGAGTTGAGACCATCAAATATAAAGCCATTACAATTTTGCCTAGGAAGTCGGAACCTCAAGCCTCAGAAGAGATTTATATGGAGCAGTTAGGAATAGAGATGCTTACTTTCTTAATGAAATGTAGGGAATCAACCTGTTTGAAGGGCAACCACAAATTCTGATAATCACTGAACTTATTTATAACTCTGCTTTTCCTGGGAGAATGACTTAGATTCTCTGTATTTACACAGGAATAATAATAATAATAATAATAATTAATAATAATAATACCTATGTCTTCACAGGTATTTTTTGAGGATTATCGTAAACAATATATGTTTGTGGTATATATTAAGTGCCCAAACAACCAAAAAATAGCTATTGATATTATTATTAGTATTACTTTAATTTTAATTTCATTAAGACCTTTAAAGCAAATGCAAATAGAAAAAAGTAAGCACAGATAAAGCATTCTGTACCTACCTCGTATTTCAATTTCTCCCATTTATGATATAATTTATCAAATAACACTATGAAAATGTAAAAAAATTCTTTTGTAACTGTTATGGTGATTGCTGAAAAAAATTTAAAAGAAATTAATGAATTTCCTCATTAAGCAAGTTTCAGAAGGCAAAGGCTAACTTGTTTTTTTTTTTTTTTTTTTTTGCAACATATACACATTAGAGACCCTATTCACTGATTACCTACATGTTCATCTGCTAGAGTCTGAGGTGAAATCATTGGGCCCCTGAAAACCCATTAGTTGGAGCTGACATCGCTGCTTGTGAAGTTTCTCTAAAGGCAACATGAGAGTGATACGATAGGGAATTGAGGCTTATTCAGCTGCCTCTGTTGAGACTAAGTCATGATTAATTTCTCCAAAAGATTCAACTTCTCTTTCTGTTATTTTTACGTTTCTCCATACAGAGAGAAGCAGATATATGTATGCATGTGGCTCCTAAGGGACATATTCATGTATTTTCATATATTTGAGAATGTGTACACACATACACATACATATACACCACTCTCCTTAGATATAAAATTGTTTAAAATATACTTGGTACCTTGAGTCTTCTTCTTTGCAAGATTGATTGCACTTTTTTATACATCATTGCTTTACTGTCTTGAAAGAAAACATGCATTTATAGTGTATTGATTTCAGTAAGTATATCTATTGTCTACTGTTCTAGTTTTGAAATCCATTTATTTCGTAAAATTATCTATAGAGTATCACATTAAAAATAAATTCTCTGTAGAATATATCAATAAGATTATTTTAAAAACTTACTATAAAACCCAACTCTAAAAGGGGATTATGAACACAGTATGAAACAGCAAGAAATTGCTTGCTAGTTATTCTTAAGTCTTCAGTGTTTCTTTTATTTAAAAAAAAACCATATTTTATCTAATGTTACAAATTACTTTTTTAAAGAAATGAAGGTGGACCTTAAGGAAATAAGATTGCAGGTACACTCACATTTAATAAATTCTGAGAATGTTTAGCACAAAACCTTCAGTTTATTTTATTGAGTTCTTGGCTTTATTTTCAAATAAGTGAGGCCCAGAAAAAAAATAGCTAGGGTAAGGAAAAAGTTTTGAAATCTTAATTTCTTGCAAAAAATATTTGTATCACCTTTTTAAAAAAAAAAAAAAAAGTTTTTATTCAAATTCCAGTTAACATACAGTGTAATATTAGTTTCAGGTGTACAATATATTGATTCAATACTTCCATATAATACCTAGTGCTCATCACAAGTACACTATTTAACCCATCCCTCCACCTACTTCCCATCTGGTAACCATCAGTTTATTTTCTATAGTTGAGTCTGTTTCTTGGTTGAAGAGACTTGAGTCTCCCTCTCTCTCTCTCTCTCTCTCTCTGTTTTCCATTTGTTCCTTTGTTTTGTTTCTTAAATTCCACCTGTGAGTGAAATCATATGGTATTTGTCTTTCTCTGACTGATTTATTTCACTTAGCATCATACTTTCTAGCTCTACCTATGTCATTGCAAATGGTAAGACTTCATTCTTTTTTATAAATAAGTAATATCCTATTGTACAAATATACCACATCTTTCTCCTCCATTTATCATTCGATGGACATGTGGCTTGTTTTCATAATTTGGCTATTATAGATAATGCTACAATAAACATGAATGAAGTGCATGTATCCTTTCTAATCAATATTTTTGTATTCTTTGGTAAATACCTAGCAGTGCAGTTGCTGGATCATAGGGTAGTTCTATTGTAAACTTTTTGAGGAACCTCCATACTGTTCTCCAGAGTGACTGCAGCAGTTTACATTCCCAACGGTGCAAGAGGGTTCCCTTTTCTCCATAGCCTCACCAACACCTGTTGCTTCTTGTGTTACTGATTTTAGCCATACTGATTTTAGCCTTACTGACAAGTGTGAAGCGATATCTCATTATAGTTTTGATATGTATTTCTCCATTAATGAGTAATATTGAGCATCTTTTCATATGTCTGTTAGCCATCTGTATGTTTTCTTTGGAAAACTGTTCATTCATGTCTTCTGCTCATTTCTTAACTGGATTATTTGTTTTTTAGGTGTTGAGTTTGATAAGTTCTTTATAGATTTGGATACTAACCCTTTATCAGATATGTCATTTGCAAATGTCTTCTCCCATTCCATAAGCTGCATTTTAGTTTTGATTGTTTGCTTTGCTGTGCAGAAGCTTTTTATTTTGATGAAGTCCCAATAGTTTATTTTTGCTTTTGTTTTCCTTGCCTCAGGAGGCATATCTAGAAAGTAGTTACTACGGCCAATGTCAAAAAGGTTACTGTCTGTGTTTTTCTTTCAGATTTTTGTGGTTTCAGATCTGAAATTTAGGTCTTTGATTCATTTTGAATTTATTTTTATGTATGGTGCAAGAAAGTGGTCCAGTTTTATTTTTCTGCATGTTGCTGTCCAGTTTTCCCAGCACTACTTGTTGAAGAGACTGTCTTTTTCCCACTGGATATTCTTTCCTGCTTTGTTGAAGATTAATTGACCAATGAATTGTGGATTTATTTCTGAGTTTTCTATTCTGTTCCATTGATCCATGTGCCTCTTTTACCTTTTAAGTAATACAAATATATTGTAGCACCAAATCCAACATTTTCTAAGAGTAGAAGGTAAGAGTTAAAAATGTCTATCACCTGCTCCTCAATCTGAGGATCTTAAGATACCATCAGGTTTTTTGGTCGAATTTCTTTCCTCCCATTATCCCTCCCTCTGTATATTCCTTCTTTCTTTCCTTTCTTCCCTCTTTCCCTCCTTCCTTTTCATTTTCTGTGAAAAAATATTCTGAAAATATTAATTGGGCTTATCCTATCAGTACTTTCATACTTGCCCTTCTACACATTTGAGAACATTTCACAGATAAACAAAATAAAATATACTTATTTTCTGATATAATAAGTTCTTACTACATAATCCTTTGAACAGAACTTCAGTATTTTATTATTTTGAAGTAGGAAGTAATTTCGATTATTTATCACCTTAAGAAAATGGGGATCCCTGGGTGGCGCAGCAGTTTGGTGCCTGCCTTTGGCCCAGGTCGCAATCCTGGAGACCTGGAATCGAATCCCACGTCGGGCTCCCGGTGCATGGGGCCTGCTTCCCCTTCTGCCTATGTCTCTGCCTCTCTCTCTCTCTCTGTGTGACTATCATAAATAAATAAAAATAAAAAAAAAATAAAAAAGAAAATGGTTGAGTCAGGCAAAGAACTGATCCCCAAAGACAAGAGATGTGTACAACTAGGTGAAAGGAAGCTAAAAAGAAGCCAAATATTGATTTTAAATCTATCGACCACTCAAAGGTATGAATAAAAATGGAAGAAAAGTTTAAAATTATATACATATTAAAATATATATTAAAATTATATGTTAAAATTATATATAAGAAATATATATATAATAATCAGAGATACACTATATATTCATATCAGCTGCCAATAATTCTTACTCCTAAATAAGGTAAAAGCAAAAATGCATTATTTTATGGATAAAGTATCAATTGAATATTGCAAATATCCCCATTATTATGATGAAATAAAGTTTAAATTAACATAGAAGAAGTAGCAGAATAGCAATGTACTAAACTATTGTTTGATTAATATATTTTCAATATGATTTCAAAAATGTAGTTTTTCAATATGAATACCTCAGAACAGTTACAGGATAGAATATTATTTTAAAATATTTTGTTAGCAGTTTACATTAGAATTCTAAAAAAAAACATTTCTTAAAGGCAATTTCAGAAATTTCACATTTTCAAAAATAGAATATATAAAAAAGATGATGATACAGATGATTTTTAATAATGCCTTTATGTATATATTTAGCAAAAGGGATACCCACATTAAATGGGTGGGGGTAGGGAACTCAAATTATATTTTATGAGCAATTTAGAATGGCTGAAACAGAGCCTGATGGTATGCTTAGGTCTTTTTGAAAGGTCATTTGCCTGTTTGGTCTTTGTAGAAAATTGTTGGCAAGGAATTCTTTCTACAGGGGTTACCAATGTGAACCATTTCCTTTCAGTGTGTCCTTGGTCATATCAGAAAGTTTTATTATAACTTCAGGGTAGTTCTCTGATAAATTGATAAGAATGTCTTCAAATGAATATGCAACCATAAAATATGCCCTTTGGTGATAAAGTTCAGGAGTAAAACTTTCTCTCTGAGATGGTTTGAAGTTTGAGGAAAATCAAATTACCACAAACCACCTTAATGAATGAAATTTTGACTACTAGACCATCCCTTAACAACAATAAAAAATGCTGCTTATGATCTTATCTTCTCCCTTGCCATTATTCGTATCTGTAAAATACAATTTAAAAACTTTTTAAATTTTTTAATTGTGAAAATGCCAAATGAGCTCTATCCTTTTAACAAAATTTTAAATGTACAATTTTGTACTGTAGATCCCTAGAAGTTATTTGTCTTAGATAACTTGGTCACTAAAACATTATACATTATACATTTTCCCCAGTAACTCCACTTTTTCCCCTCTCTCCATGCCTTGGCAGTTACCATTCTATTCTCTGTTTCTATGAGTTTGGGTAATACAGAGTAGGAGATCATGAGAGACTTCCGTATGTACAATGATAAGGAAGAGCCTATATATCTTACATTGATGTTGATTTCAGGAAAAGAGTGTTGCCAATTGCCTATGTACTGAACTAGGTTTATCCAGTTGTCTCCTTGAGCCACCTAGTCATTTGTTTATTGCACCTCAAGTCTATGTCAGGCAGTCACTTTGATGCAAAATATACCTCATTCTTGAAGAGAAAAATAAGAGTTTATATTTCCTTTATATTCAAGATGAAAGCTACATATGTAAATAGGATAGTGGTTTAACAATACATGATGCATTGTACTATTGCAGGGATGAATACTTTCCTTATGCTTTTCATGCTCCTTCTGAGGAATAGTCAAAGTTTCAGCACACTTTTGGTGTAGCCCTGCTCCATTATCAGATGTCAGTGATATTGGTTAGAAGATGGCCAGTTTCTGGGTTATTCAGTATCAGAGGCAGCAGTAATGAGGTCTAGCTTCCACAATAGTAAGCAGGAAAACAAATAAAGACACTATTCAATACCCTGGGGTTGCTGAATGAAAAGGTTGTTGAGAGCTTGAAGCTATTACATTTTTTGACATCACTGTAGGTTGATATTGTAGACAGGTATAGGCAAAAATTTCTGCAATGGGACAGATAGTAAATATTTTTGAATTGGTAGGATTATAGTTTCTCAACTCTGCCATTTTGCTCAAAAGTAGCCAGTGACAATATATAAATGAATAGGCATAATGGCATTCCAATAAAACTTTATTTATAAATACTGAAATGTGAATTTCATGTCATTTTCACATGTCATGAAATATAACT
Source organism: Canis lupus familiaris (assembly GCF_011100685.1). Lineage (NCBI taxonomy): Eukaryota > Metazoa > Chordata > Mammalia > Carnivora > Canidae > Canis > Canis lupus. Next base: position 28,284,478 of record NC_049233.1, read on the forward strand.
CTTATAGATTTGTTTTTAAGACTCTCCTTATGTAACAACTATTTTTAGCTCAAGGGCAGTACAAAAACAGATGCCTGGCTGGATTTGGCCTTCATAATTTGCCCCTTTATGTTGTAGCCAATCTAGTGAAGATAGATAGCTATCGCATGACTAACCACATGATTTAAATATAGTTGATAAGTGCTAAGAAGAAAAAGGACAGAATATGATTGGATCACTTAGAAAACACATTCAGCCCATTTTTAAAGATTCAGGACAATTCTCTTACAGAGAAAACCTTTCACGAATGTTGATAAATAAACATGGTTATTTATTCTCATTGAGAAAATAATTTTCTTCACTGTTGTCCTTAGGTTCCTTCACACGAAGTTTGAAAATAACTTTAGTGACAAGAGACACTGCTTCTAACTTGATCTTTGTTGTACTGCTTAGTAAACTATAGAAACCACTCATCAGCTAGGATTAGGGAAGCATACTATGGGAGGTTGAGAGGTTATTTGGGATCTGGTCCTATGGAAATTCTCTTTTGAATATCTCTTAATATCATCATACAGAAATATTTCACATGTAAAGGAGACACATATATATATACAGGAATAGAAACAGTCTATGAAGACATTAAATGTTTTTAAAATATTTTAAACACATCTTGTCTACTGATAAAAAGAACATACTCTGAAAGCTATATAGGTACAATTTATTCTTTTCAAATAGTTGCAGTCAGAAAAGTCAGACAATCTATTCTCAGAGTAGTTGGTGTGTCACTACTTGTTTTTATAACATTTTAGTTTCTCCACAAGAAAAAAAATCCCAGAAGGATCCATCCCATAGAAAAAGATTATTTTACCACCGCAGTTGAGTGGAAATTTTAAGTGTATTGACCCATAACAGTGTCCAGTGATTCTAACGTCCACTGTTTCAGTAAACTTCTTTTAAACTCTATCTTCAAAACTAGATTTTGCTTAGAATAGGTGACTTTGGGAAACTTTGAAGTTATGCAGCACTATGATAAGTCAAATGCTATGTAAAGTACATAATATCTCCAAATGAATTATTATTGCTTGTAATAGTATTCATAATGGAACCCTCAAGTGAGCTTTTGCTCTTATACATAGCATTTTTTTTACTCGTATAAAGTATATTAAGAAATTGAACTCAGTGACATTAGAGTTCAACAATACCACCAGTAGCATTAGGCCCACACTGTTTTTAGGGTAATTCCGTCTAAAGCACAGCCAAGGTTTACTTAAACATAAGTTTTTACATCCTCAGAAACCCGTAATTCCTGACAACACTAAACACTTCACTGCACAGAAGAGTGTAATATACTCTGATTCCAATAATTCCAAACAGCTAAATCGAATTGTTTCATTGAACTCTCACCTATTTGGATTTTTCCCTAATATTTAATGCTGGTGGGCACTTCTTTCTGTACGGTTCTACTCTTTTGACTCCAGGATATCCCTCTCTCTCTTTTCTTAAGATTTTATTTATTTATTCATGAAAGACACAAAGAGAGAGGCTAGAGACATAGACAGAGGGAGAAGCAGGCTCCCTGCCTAATGGGAGACTTGATCCCAGGACCTTGGGATCACGACCTCAGCCCAAGGCAGATGCTCAACCACTAAGCTACTCAGGCATCCCGACTCCAGGATATTCTCATTTTCTGACAGAATATCAAACTTCTTCATTAATTTTTTCTAATATCTCTTGCATAGCTATATGAAAACATCTTTTAATCTAGATTTTTAAAACTTTTGATATTTGCATATTGTATTTATTCCTAGTTTAAAATTTCTATATCTATAGTTAAGTTTATTTTCTTATTCTTAATATTTATTTGTGATTCTCTTCTCTCTGCATTGACAACTATTTGCCTATTTTATGAGACATCAAAAAACCACATCATATTTTTGTTAAGCAAATTTGTACTTTTGCTGTTAATATTTGTTGCTGCTGCTATATTCTAGAATATAAATTTTGATTTCTATTCTAATTAATTCCTCCCTTACTTATTTCTGGAATATTTTGTTGTTTCCTTCCTCCCCGTTTTTTTTTTTTCTTTACTTACTATAACTCATTAATTTTAAATTATTATTAAATTCCATTCCATATATTTAAGGACACATATTTTCCTTTTCAACTCTTTTTACCCCTACATCAGTTTTTAGTATGTAGTGCTTTATTGCTATTCATTCCTAAATAGCTTGTAATTTCAGTTTTGATTTCATTTTTATTCTAAGAATTTGTTAATCATCTCATTTTATTGTTAATTTCATTTTAATTTTATTGTGGCTAGTAAATAAGGTTCAAATAAATTTTGCCTCAGAATTTAAGATTGACTTAGGCTTTTGTACACATTTTTCTCTATTTCATGAATGTCTTAAAAGAAGTCTCATTTTCTATCTGCTGTATGCAATGTTTTATAATATAGTAATGAGTTATGTCACTGCATTGTTCCTTCTTTTAATCTAATTCATCTTTTATACTATAAGAGAGGTTCCTACTGGACTATGTATTTTTAAAAATCTTATTTCCTATATATGACACATATGAAATATACATATTTCTGGAATACAGTTATTTGTATATACACACTGTTTTATGGTTCCTCAAAACCTTAGTATAATCAGAAAAATCCTGTTTCATTCACTAGTTTTGGAATTTTTTTCTTAGCCTTTTCCTTTGGATTAACAATGAATTTTATACCAATACCTTCTTTAGTTATGTTTACAAGAATAATATGATTCAATATTGTTTTATATAGCAGTCTAACATGCTTTTATAATTAAAATAAAAGCTTTCACGTATTCTCTCCTGTATCAGCTCTTCTGTTTATCATGGTCTTCTTTCCATGTTGGTGGTTTTTCAAAGTTCTGTGGACATGGTTGTCATTTAGTTTCTAGCATAAAGGCCTGTTGATTAGTAAAAGTATCTGTAATGGATTGCTTAGTGGGTATGTAGATCTTCCAGGGGTCCTGTGCCCTGGATAGGAAGGCTTCCTCCAACTCCTTTTAAGTGGATGCTGCATAGTTCCTTTAGGTTTTATGGATACAGAAAGAGGAGGCAGGGTGGCATACCCTTTCACAATTTTTAAAATTATAAGGCTTTTACTGGAAGACTGGAACACTTTTATTTATTCTTCATATTGCCTTTTCTTTTATTTTCCCTGTCTGTACTTCAAGACCCAGAATTTTCTTAACCTGTGATTTAATCTTAGGCCCCATCACCCATGTTAGTAGGCTTCCTATGCTGATCATTCCATTTCTTCAGAGCAGTCCTGGGGTTTTGCCTGGGATCAGAACTGCTACTGCTGGACTCAGAAAAAAACCAAGGTGAGATAGAATGGCCTGAAGTTCACAGTGTTATCTCTTAATTGCCTGGATTCCCCTGGGTTTGGGTCCTCCTCCTGCACTTTATGTGTGCTCTGAGCTTTGATTATTACTGAAATTGCAATTGCCTCTGCACCAGTTTTTTTTTCACCTTTCTATGTTTTTTTTCTGCTATGGTTTATTTTACTCTTGCTTCTTTGACAATCATGAGTTTGTTTTCCATGAATTTGTCAAAATGCTTTGGCATTTATTTTAAACCAAAATTATTCTTTCTTAATTACTGGCACTGTTAAACTTTAACCTAACAACAACAACAGCAACAACGACAACAACAACAACAACAAAAACCAATAACAGTTTTTTTGCTTTTTCAAAGAATTTAATTGGAAGGGGATGCTAATGTATATTCCTGGTTTATCATTCCAATCCATTTTCTAATCAAACAGTTTCTAAAATAATCTTTTTTTATTATAAATTCTTTCATTTTGTTTTATAAAAATACAGAGCATCAATAAATAAAATTAAGCAAAACTCAAGAATTCTATCCATAAGAGAGAAATGCATTTAAAACTTTGCTTGTGTGGGGCAGCCTAGGTGGCTCAGCGTTTTAGCGCCACCTTCAGTCCAGGGCCTGATCCTGGAGACCCGGGATCCAGTCCTGCATCAGACTCCCTGTAGGGAGCCTGCTTCTTCCTCTGCCTGTCTCTCTCTCTCTCTCTCTCTCTCATGAATAAATAAATAAAATCTTAAAAAAAAAAAAAAAAAACTTTACTTGTGTGTTTGTGTGTGTGTTTCTTTGTAGACTTAGATGAGCTCATATGCAATATATGGCCTCTAAGGCTATGATGTAATGATATTCACCTACAACATATTTATTTCTGGAATACAATTATTTGTATGAAAATACAGAAGGAAAAAAAAAAAGAAAATACAGAAGAAATAATTCCAAAACAGGTTCTTCCAGTGAGGAAAATTAGTAAAGAAGAAAACAATAATTAATAATTCTATATTACCTGACTATACACTCAAATGTATAACACACATATAAACATATGTGTAATTATATACACATTTATATATGTATGTATCTAATCACCTTTTGTTTGATATATTTCCAATGTTTTTGTTGTACACTGACATACACACACATAAATATATTAATCTTCTCCCACATTCCTATATATTTATTAAATTACAAGAAGTGGTATTATTGGATCAAAGTCTTGTGATACACATTGTCTAATGGACTCCCAAAATAATTGTACTTCACCATTTTTATACACAATTACCAAAAGCATATATTATAGTATTTTTTATATTTTGGCTAATTTGAGAAGATTTAATGACATTTTAGTTTTTTCAGAGATCTTTTTAAATTAAAATTTGCACTGGAAATTTAAATATACTTGTTAGCACTACCAAGTTTTCCCAACATTTAAATTGTTCATAGTTTTGCTCATTTTATTGTTGCTCATGTTTTATTATTGTTTTCCTATTGATTTTTAAAATTTCTTAGGGGCACTTATGTGGTCCAGTTGTTTAAGTACCTAATTCTTGGTCTTGGCTCAGGTCATGATTTCAGAGTTGTAAGATTGAGCCTATGTCAAGCTCAGGACTGAGTGCAGAGTCTCCTTGAGTTTCTCTTCCCTCTCTCTCTGTCCTTCCCCCTGTGCTTTCTCTCTCTAAAATAAATAAATCTTTAAAATTTCCTTACTGATGTATAACTTGCAACAATATTTATCACATTTGTTTCAAATTCTTTTGTTATTAAAGTTAGTTTTTATTGTTTCTTGATGTACAGAATATTTAACATTTTATGTAATCAAATTCATCAATATTTTCTATTTCTCCTTAGGTCATATTGCTAAAGACATTTCCATTTTCTTCTAATATTTATTGGCTTTAATTTTCACCTAACAATCTTTTAACCAATAGGGAATTAATTTTATTGCAAGCCTGTGTACAGACCGAATCATATTCCCCAAATGTATAGCCTATCATCCTGACATATTTTAGTAAGTGCTCTATTTCCCTACACTTATTTTTTTAAAGATTTTATTTATTTATTCATGAGAGACAGAGAGAGAGGCAGAGACACAGGCAGAGGGAGAAGCACACTCCCTGCAGGGAGCCCGATGTGGGACTCCATCCCAGGACTCCAGGATCCCGATCTGAGCTGAAGGCAGATGCTCAACCACTGAGACACCCAAGCACCCACTACACTTATTTTTTATACCACCTTTAACATATAATAAATGTTCTATTCCTTGTTTATGTGTTTATGTCATCTCTCTTTTGGGGATCTATTTATTACCCTTATCATTGGAATTATGTATGCAATTATTAGAAATTGAAAACTACACATTCATAGTTAAACTATCACCTAGCTGATAGCCCCCAACAAAGACACTTAAATTCTCATTTAATAAAAATTTTAAAAAATAATATTATTAATGGAATAGGATAGAAAATTCAGAAATAGATTCTCTCAGCTAAAGTAACATTTTATCAATAGAAATTAATGGATTACTTAATAGATTGTATTGGGACATCTATGTGAAATCTGAGAAAGTGGAGATAGGGAAAAAGTTAGATTTATGAGATGTCAAAGTATTTTCAAATCTAACTATTAAGATAGAAATAATAATAGAAAAATACTGATAATCTATGTAACTCATTAAGTCAGCTAATATTTATGAATTTTAACAAATGGGGTGATTTTTGTGTGTGTATTCAGTCCTGAGTATGTATATAAATATTTATATATGTATATAAACAGATATATGTACATTCGGCAATGTGGTCTCCTCTCTGTGCCTTTTCAACATCATATGAGAGTCTTGGTAAAGGCAATAAAAGAAGAAAAGAAAATAAAACTTGGTTTACAGATATGATTTTCTATCTAGAAATGCTGAAGAACTGCCAATAAAGCCTAATTCCATTTACATTAGTAACAAAAAGTGAAATACATAGGTATAAATTTAACACAACATGCACAAGATTTATATGAGGTAAATTCTACAACCCTAGGTTAAATAAATCAAGGGAGAATTAAATAAATGGAGAGAATACTCTATGTTCATACATAGGAAGATACAATGTTGTGAAAATGTCAGTTCTTCCAAACTTGATCTGTAGTTTCAGTAAAACCGTGAAAAAGCCAGCAAGTTATTGTATGGACAATGACAAACTGATTCTAAAATAATGGTGTAAAGGCAAAAGACCTGGAATAGCAACCCGATATTGAAGGAGAACAACAAAGTTGGAGATTGACATTACCCAACTTCAAAGGTTACTACGGAGCTCCAGTAATCCAGAGTGTAGTTTTGGTGAAAGAATAGATGAAGAGATCAATGGCATAAATAGAGATCCCAGAAATAGGTCCACACAAATATAATCTGATCTTTGACAAAAAGAGCAAAGGTAAGTCAATGGAGAAAGGATGGTTTTTTTATAGATGATGTCAGAAATACTGAAGCATGCACATATTTTTAAAAAAATTATTCTTCACACAGGCCTTATACCTTTTACAAAAATTAACTCAGAATTTATCATAGACCTAAATGCAAGTCACAAACCTATAAACCTCCTGTAAGACAACATATGAGAAAATCTATATGATTTTAGGTTTGTTAATGCATTTTTAAATATCACACCAAAGCACTATTCATGAAAGAAGTAACTGGTGAGTTTTATTGTAATTTTTTTTAGTACTATAGCTTTAAAATTACAAATTTAGGCTTTGTGAAAGACACTGACAGGAGAATGAGAAAACAAACACAGACTGGGAGAAAATATTTGCAAAAGACATGTTTGATAAAGAACTGTTACACAAAATACAGAAAAAGCCTCTTAAAACTCAATAAAAAGAAAATAAACAACTGCATCTTAATATGGGCTAAAGACTAACAGATGCCTAACCAAAGAAGATAAACAAATGGCAACTAGGCATGTGAAAGAATGCTCTGCAACACAATCATTAGGGAAATTCAAATTAAAATATCAATGAGATGCCCTACTAACCTATTGTAAGGACTAAAATCCCAAACACCTACAGCACCAAATCCTGGGAAGAATGTGGAGAAATAGTAATTTTTGTTCATTGATAGTGGGAGTACAAAATGGTACAGCCATTTTTGAAGACTAAAGTGAAAAACGTCAATCTGAAAATGTTACACTGTATGTGATCCCAATTATATGATGTTCTGGAAAAACCAAAACTACTGAGGAAGTAAAAAGATCAGTACTTTCCAGGTGTTGAGGGGGAGGGAGAGAGAGGAATGAGTAGGCAGGGCACCAAAGACTTTTAAGGTAGTGAAAATACTCTACATGATACCCAAATGATAGATACGTGTCGATAGACATTCGTCCAAACTCATAAAATGTATGACATCAAGAATGAACTGTAAATTATGGACTTCGGGTTATTATGATGAGCCAATGTAGGTTCTTTGATTACAATAAATATGTTATACTGGTGGAGGATGTTGATAATAGAGGAGGCTATGCATGTGTAGCAGAGGGTATATAATAAATCTCTAAACTTCCCCCATTTTGCTGTGAACCTAAAACTTTTAAAAAAATAATGTCTTAAGAAAAAAAAAGATTCCTTTATAGCATGTGAGAATGCAGCATAAAGTCAAATATATACATACACACTGAATTGTGTGTGTTTAAATATTTACATTATAGAAGACATCAAAGAGAATATCCTCACAACATTCTATGATTAAAGAAGTTTAATCACTAGTGGATTTATATCCATAATAATGTGAGGAAACACACAAACATAAAGGACTTGTCCTTAAATCTTTGTTATAGCAAGTGATTAATCCTTGATCATGAAACCGGATCTTTGTGCATAATAAAAAACTGGAAGAACTTTTTATGATTTTAGTAATGTAGCTCTTAGATAAGTATATGGATAGTATTGCTTAAAGCAAAATCGGTGTTTTCAGTATGATCTGAGCATTGCCACATGAGCACGCCAAGGGCAACAACTATATAATATCTGATGTAAACTGGGGGCAACCTATGCAACTATAGATGGCCTTCTTCTAAAATTTTCACTAAGTAGTACCAAAAACTCCAAAAAAAGTTGAAAACTTAAGAGAAGCAGAACACAAGAGCCCTGTCTCCACCGACCTTTGCTTTCCCTCTGTCACCATCAAGACCGCACATGATCTTTACTGCTCATCTGCATGTACCCACCGACCATCATCCCATATTTTCCTCAAGTTCTTCTTTTCAGCTTATCTTTTGAGTCAGACAAAAGACCAGCTGTGCAAAGCATCCTATGATGGAAACCAAAATTATCCCTTTAGGTAATAACAACTGCCCTGATGTAGAGCTCTGGTTGGCGAGACCCCTCCAGACCTCAACCACTGACTCACACCTGTGCAGATGGACCATGCAGTGGCTGACAGTCACCCCAACCTGATTATGATGCTAAAATCTCCATCCAAGGAAAAGCACAAACCGCATTAACATAACATACAATGTATGCATGCATGACCTTATGCCTACCTCTGTATCCGATGACAAAACTCCCCTGAGTATACATCCTAACCTTAAATAAAAGAAACCCATTCACCCTTGTTTGGGGAGTCATGGCTTTGGAAGTTACTCCTGTGATATCCTTAATTGCCACAAATAAAGTTTCCCTCCTGTGTCAATTCCAGCTGGTGTGGTCTCTACCTTTAACTCAGCAAGGAATGAACTCATGTTAGTTCAGTTACACCCCAGCTCTAGATCTCATGTGGCCCACACTTCACCCGCCCTAAACTAGTTGTTTAAAGGGTCTTGGGTCTTTTTAGGAGAATCTCACAAATTTCACATTAATCTCTCAGAATCTTGCTTTTAATTAAATTTGTCATGTTAATTTTTGCATTAGTTTTCCATTTACCTCTATACATCATTTTCTTAGAAACAAAAATCCCTCCTGATCCTGGACTTATGCCACTCTAGGGCTTTGTTTCCTGTCCTTGAACCTCTCAGTCTTCCATGTTTAAAATACAGTTCCTCAAACTGAATGTGTTAATAACACTTACCTGTTTCTTTTATTTGTTTTTTCTCTTTCATTTTCTTTCTTTTTTTTTTTTTTTTTTAGGAGAGAGGAGCACAAGCAGAAAGGGAGAGTCAGAAGGAGGGGAAAAGAGAGAATCTCAAGCAGGCTCCATGCTAAGCGCAGAGTACCACGTAAGGCTCAATCTCAGGACCCTGAGATCATGACTGCAGCCAAAATCAAGAGTTGGATGCTTAACCAACTGAGCCACCCAGGTGCTCCAACATGTATCTGTTTCCTAATTCTCAGTTACTTCTAATCTGTCCTATCCAAGATTAGATAGTCTCCAAATTTCTTACTTTCATTTGAAACTTCCCACTATAAAATCCACTCTTCTCAGACTAGATTTTTGTCTGGTCCATCTTTGTAATTACTTCCTTTGTTAAACTTACTACATTTTATCTGGTTCCTTGACTCCAACGTGTAGTTCCTCCGTGTGACGGTAAGTTAGAGTATTATAAATAATAATTGTATTTGCAAATATTTAATGTCTGTCTCACAGACTGGTGTTTTGTCCCTGGGGAAAGGTAATCCCAACACCTATCAGATGAGTTTATTTACTTATACTGTAAACTGGGAGTCCACACACAAATGCCTAGAGATGTTTGGTACAGATAGTGTAAATGAGTGAAACTCTCCTGGGTGAAGGCAGCAGAGAATGGTAAGATTGAAAACCTCAAGACTGCTTAAGTCATTCAAAATCAAATCTAAAACTATACCAAGTCCAAGTCAACATACAAGCAAATGAACAGACAAACCAGGTATGAGCAACACTGCAACCTTGAGCAGGCAGCAAAATTTTTACAAACTCTTTCACCTCCGGTCCGGATATACTTCTACCCCCAAGGCTGCATCTAGTCATTCTGTAATTTCTTATTTGTCTTCATCAAGATTGTTCACATGGTCCACTTTTAACATGTTTTTCTCTTGATAAAATTACTTCAAGTCCGGGGCGCCTGGAGGGCTCAGTCAGTTAAATGTCCCACTCTTGATTTTAGTTCAAGTCATGATTTCAGGGTCATGGGATTGAGCCTTGCATAGAGCCCCGCATTAATCTCCTGCACTCAGTGGAGAGTCTGCTTGAGATTCTCCCTCTCCCTCTCCCCACTGCCCTCCACACTCTCTCTGAAATAAATAGTTTTAAAAAAATTTACCCTGAGGCAACAGAATGTAAGATCAACCTTAGTTCAAATCCCAGATTCTATTTAAGAGCCAAATCACCTGAAGCAAATGATTAACTTGTCTGAGCTTATCTCTTTTATAAAATCAGCATTTTTATTTACATATCAAATGGTTGTGGGAAAATTAAAGGTAAACTACGTAAAAGATTCTAGAACAAAAAAGTAAGATTTTTCATGTTAATCCTCTCCTCACCTTCATACATTCCATATATCGTACATTTTTTATTTGGGCCATAAAACTCTCTTAAGAACAATCTTTCTTTTAACAATTGAACTTTAGGCCAGAACATCTATTGTAGGGAAATATTATGATCTATAGTAAAGATTCCCAATTACTATATTAGTGTTTTTATATGAAAACGTCTTCATGAATTCTTGTTAAAAGTCTAAAACATTACAAGAATATAGAAAAAGAGGTAAGCAGAAAGGCAGTGTATCTAAATTTGAAAACAAAAAAGAAAATTATAAAATATAATTGCTAGGTATTTGTGTTTTGTTTCCTCTGAGACTCATCTCTCAGTGGTGCTGATGTTTTGAAACAACACATCTTGATGAGGTGCAAGTTCTACATACCCTTTACCTTTATCAACTTGCAAAACCTATCAACAAAACAGAGCCTGCTGCAGGACTGCTGTTGTCTATAAAAATGCAAATGGCACTAAATCAAAATGGGCTGCTGAAAAACCAAAAATCAAATATCGTACAAATCACCCAGCTGCCTGGGCTTAGAAAGAGAGGATTTGAAAGCTCATATGCGGACTGATATTGCCAATTGACATACTCTGTTGTTTTAAGCAAACCCTTTAAAAATTCATTGCTTGAGCAGATCTAGCAAACCTGTTTTTCTAGCCAGATATGCTTTTCCTATTTCACTAGCTTATGAAAGTTCATAGGATGAGTTTTAAATTACTCTAAATAGCTATAGGGAATCCTATTTACATCATAAAAGATACACCAACTGAACCAGAGGGGGGTTTATGACAATCTGTAAGACTACACAAAGGTTTTTTCATTGTGTTGCAGGATACATAAGGAGCCATTTTTTGAACATATATATTAAAAAAACCTGTTTATATTCTTATTTAAATATATATGTTTGGCTCTCAAGTAGGCTGTCCATTCTTTAAAGGAGAAATTCTATTCAGTTCTTTGCTGACTACTGCTGTTTCTGTGTAATTATATAAATCATCAGAAATAGTAAGTCTGTCTATATCTAAAATGGCACTGTTCTAAGTTATCACCATATATATCATAATTAGCTTTTACTCTATTTCCAAGTAAAAATATAAATATATGTAATAATATTTTCATTTGGTGCTTAGCAAATGAATACCAATTGCTACACTGTCAAATTGGTATCACAAGCTAAAATGGTTGACACTTGCTGAAAATCTCTTCCCATGCTTCATTAGTTAGACTAAGAAGTCAGGCAGGAACATTCTTGTCATTAGAATCTCTACTAGATTTCAGATGTTATCTAATTATATAGCAGATTGTGATATAAAATAGGCCAGGCAGACTGCTGTATTAAGCGGAACTCTGGCTTCCAGATAATAACATGATTTTGGTTATTATTCTTTATACTTTAGAGTCTCAAAGCACTTGACAACCAATGGTTTTAATTTAGTAGTGAACATGCTATTGGAATGTTGAGTCTGGTAAAGAAATAAATGGCAGGTAAAAGAATAAAGAAACAGAAAGTACGCAAGGCTATGTACTTCTTTTGATTTGTTTATAGTGCTTTAAATATCACACTCTGAGAAGTAATGATCAGGTTTGGGGCTCTCCTTAAATGTGTTCTGTGCTTGCTTTGTTTTTAAAATATTGATTAGTTTTCCTAATGAGATCACAGCAAGTTGTTACTTCTAAATAAAAGCTTTGCTACAGGTTGCAAGTAGTGAACACTATAAACTATAAGTAATAAAATGCTTGCAATTTCTTCTTTGTTTTAAATTGAGAATATTTATCTTTTGGAATATAAGGTATATATGAGGTGTTCTGGGGGAAATTAACAACCTTCATGCTCTAACTTACTTTATCCTCTTTCTATAAACCTTAAATTCTAACAACAACAAAACTATCCTAATCTGAAGAAATTGCCATGAATTTGAAAATAATCTCAAGACCATGGGGGAATTAATTAAGAAATGAACCCTACATTTATCTAGTGACAGTAGATAATATTAAAGTATAGAGAACTATGAATATGAATATTTAAGGATAACATGCTTTAGTTTCTATGAGATTCCAAACCAATTAAATAGCTGATTATATGTTTTCTTTTAAATTAACTAGTTGACTTAGTTTGTTCCTTTTTTTTTATAAAGGATTTTATTTATTCATGAAAGACACACAGAGAGGCAAACACATAGTCAGAGGGAAAAACAGTCTCCCCATGGGGAGCCTGATGCGGGACTCAATCCCAGGATCCCAGGATCAGAACCTGAGCCAAAGGCAGATGCTCAATCACTGAGACACCCAGGTGCCCCAGTTTGTTCCTTTTAGAAAGGTACTGGTAGGTGTAGTATTGTAATAATGAATGGCTCAAAGTCTGGCTGCTACTGAGAACACAGTATATGTTCACACACATGTCAGATAACAGAATTTGGGTGGGGGGTGATGCCTTTATGGCTAGTGAAGAATTTATCTTGTCCTGAAGCTAAGAATGCCAATGATCATGAAGAGGAATAAGCCACATTTAAAATGGGCCTTATATAAGGTAAGATATTGCTTGCTCCTTATTCAAGAAATTTGCAAAAACTTGGGCTCCAAGTGTTGGAAGATAAAATGTAAAAAGTCCAAATATGTGTGACAGTTACACATATAGAAAGAGAAGACCATGTACCCTAAGGCATTCTCCTCCCATCCTTTGCCTGTCAGATTCACCCAGTCCTGATAGACTAGAATCAAGAGAACCTCCTGCTCCATTGTTGCTTTTCTCTAAGAATTTAAGCATGAAGCCCTCACACAACAACAATTACAACAACAACAAAAAAAGTCGCTTAGGCTTGGGATGTCAAAAAAATGAGAAGACAGGCCATTGACTCAAAGAGAATATTTCCAAAACACATATGAATAAAAAGCTGGTATCTAAAATACAAAAAGAACTTATAAAATTCAACAATAAGAAAACAGCAGAATTAAAAGATGGCGAAATATTTCAACAGATACCTTACAAAAGAAAATATACAGATGGCAAATAAACATATCAAAAGATGCTCAACATCATCCATCATTAGGAAAATGAAAACTAAAACAAGACATCACTAGACACCTATTAGAATGTACTGTCCAAAACACTGACAAAACTAAATGGTGACAAGGATGTAGAGCATTAGAAACTCTCATTCATTGCTGGTGGGAATGTAAAATGTTACAGGCACATTAGAAGACATTTTGGCAGTATTTTTAGAAAAATAAACATACTCTTTTCCTACAATCAAATAATCATATTCTTAGGAATTTACCCAAATGATTTGAAAATATGCCCACAGAACAAACAAACCAGCCTGGAGACAAATATTTATAGCAAGCTTATTCAAAATTGTCAAACCTTGGAAGCAACCAAGATGTGCTTCAATAGGTGAAAGAATAGATAAACTGTGGTACATCCAAACAATGGGATATTTTTCAGTGACAAAAGAAATGAGCAATCAAGCCACTGAAAAAAGGAATCTTAAATGTTTATTGTTAAGTGAAAACAGCTGATTCTAAAAGGCCAATTATATGGTATTCTAGAAGGTGAAACTATGGAGACAGTACAATGATCAGTATTGCCAGGGGTTGACAGTGGGAGGATGCAAGAATAAGTAAAGAGATACTTTAAGAACAGTTAAACTCTGCTGTATCGTAATTTAACAGTAAGCTAATGCCATTGTACATTTCTCAACCCATAGAATAGTAACCCACAGTAAACCACGGACTTCAGTTAATAATAATGTGTCAGTGTTGGTTCATTAACTGTACCAAATGCAAGATGTTACCACACTCATGCAAAATGTTAATTATAAAAGGAAATTGGAGAGGGGGGAGTGGGGTGTATGGGGACTTTTTGGACTTTTTATTCAATATTTGTGTAACTTTAAACTTTTTTAATAGTCTATTATTTAAAAAAAATAAAAATTTAAGAAGAGTTTCTTTGTGGATTAACTGCTGAAGAGGTGACCAGAAGCAGTTCAGTAATTATGCTCTCCCTCCTCTGGGAATCATGTGTCTCCAGGGCCTACCATATAACATTGTTTATGTGAATAACACTCTCTAGACTTATGAAGTGCTTAAGCTGCACAAAGGCATTCAGCAGCTACACTCATCTCGTTAAGTATAAGCCAAACACAATTCAGGTCTTGGTATTTGGTGCTTTCTGGACATAAATACCAGGGTCTGACATCCTTAGGTCAACATGGGTCAAATATGTAAACACTGGAGGGATAACCATTATAAAAGAAAGATGACCTAAGCTAAATGAAGCAGATTTTTAAATCAGAAGGATTAAAAATAAGCCTGTTATACAGTTCTAAATATATAAGGAAGGATATAAGCAATAAGAGGCAGAGATAAGATCTCATTTAAAAGTAGATTTCTAATATACTAAAAATTTAATAGGTGAAGAAAAGAACATGGTAGTTGGGATTTTTATATATCTTGATTATTATAGCCGAAACAAAAATGAATGTTTTTTTTTTAAGATTTTATTTATGTATTCATGATAGAGAGAGAGAGAGGGAGAGAGAGGCAGAGACACAGGCAGAGGGAGAAGCAGGCTCCATGTCGGAGGCCAGATGTGGGACTCGATCCCAGGGCCCCAGGATCCGCCTGGGGCCAAAAGCAGGCGCTAAACCACGGAGCCACCCAGGGATCCCCAAAATGAATGATTTATAAGTTTAATCTGAGGAATGTACTGGCTATGTCTACAATAGTGCTCTAATCCCATAATGAATACAGACACACAATCAACATGGCTGCCATCCTAAAATGTGAATAAGGAATTTTGTGTATTTTTCAAGTTCTGTTGCTATTTTTGTGAAGTTATACAAGTTATTTAAATGTTATACATTTGGTGGTCTTCATCTAAAAAAAAAAATATATGACTGCATTGCTTTGAAGATCTTTTAATGGTCAAGATGATATAATATTGCATTACATTATAAGACCTCATTTTTAAAAGCTACAATAGTACTTCATTTTTCAGTATATATAGTACTATAACATAATACTATAGTAAAACACTATATTAGTATAAGTACTATGTAAATAATGAAATAATCAATGATGCCTAAAGAAATTAGAAATAGACTAGTAGGAGAAAATTTATAGAATTCATAAGATAGTAAATTTTGCCTACCATTCTTATGGTTCAAGCATGCTCCTTACAAAAATAATGAATAATAAGTGCTATTAATGGTTCATAAAATAATTAAATGGTTCATATAGTACCTTGTAGATTCAAAATCTATTTTTTAAAATAAAGAGTAGTCTTGGATTCATAGCCTTAGATATGGATTAATTTAGAAAGCTGTGCTTTCCAAAAGAAAACCAAAAAATCCAAAAACATGAGGAACTTTTTCCATTAACATTAAATAATTGTATAGGCACAATAATAATATGACAAGGAGAGAATTTTTAGATCCTCCTAAAGACATTATACACTCTCCTACTGTTTAGCTGACAGATTCTGTTATCAAAAATAAAAGAGATTCCTTTAACATTTAATTAATTTCCTCATCTTTTTATTTTTAAACAAGATCACAACAACATTGTACCCTGTAGCCCTGAATATTTCATAATTTTTCCAACTAGTATTCTAAATTATGAACTATCAACAAATTCAAATGGATTACATGTTTGACCTTTCCAGTGAATTTTATTATTGTCCTCTGCTTTTCCATTGCTATGCCCTGCTAGTTCCTACTGTACAGAATTGGTTACATTAAATTGTACCTTCAATGCAATATAATGCCTGGTGGGGGTTCTATGCTAATTTATGAGCTTCTTAGTCAGTAGCTCTAGTGAGAATATCCAGCATTCACACCAACTAAATAATATAGGCTAGAAATAATATCTTAACAGAGTCACATTTTCCAGAAATTTTGCAGAAAGGGTGTCATGATCTGAATGCCAGGTAATTTTCAGTTTATTCCTCAAAAAAGAAAGGTAAATCTGACTTTAATCATACCTGGAACTTGCATTCCAACATAGGGGGAATTACTGGAACCTAGCAATGGGGAAGTGGTACTAATTAATCAAGTATCCTTGCAAAAATTCAGTTGGTTCAATTTAAGGAACAGTTAGTTTTATGGCTCAGGATCATCCTAACTAATTCTCAGTAGTCTAGTTTAGGACCATAAATGCAGGATAAATCTGTAGCTTACTATTCACACAATTTAAATTGCAATTGTAATGTAAGTTGTATTCTTATCAAGATAAAAACACCACACAGTGCAATCTCTAGTCTCTACCTGATCCAACCAACAATAAAATCATGGTAGGGAGGGATCCTTGGGTGGCTCAGTGGTTTGGCGCCTGCCTTCTGCCCAGGGTGTGATCCTGGAGTCCTGGGATCAAGTTCCACATCGGGCTCCCTGCAGGGAGCCTGCTTCTCCCTCTGCCTGTGTCTCTGCTTCTCTCTCTCTGTATCTCTCATGAATAAATAAATAAAATCTTTAAAAAAAGAAATCATGGAGGGTAACTTACATCATTTGTGCAAAAGACCAAAAATTTTGCCTGTCTCCTGAGTGTCACACAATGTCCCTTCTCTTGGGTTCCAGCTCTTCTGTATTACTTAGGCTAGAAACCAATTTTCAATGAACAAATTTTTCCCTTCCAGTAAATATCTAAGAGACTATTTTAATACACAATGATATTCTAAACAACCGAAGTCTAAGTCGTACATAATATACACAGAACAAGAAATGAATGGAATGCTTTCATGGGCATATAAGTGAACTTCTGGACCAGTACTGAAGTGCATATCTTTGGATTATTTTTTCTCATCACTTCAATTACTTACCAATTATAGAGTCATTCAATGGCAACAATATTGTATTCTAAACATATTAATATAAGTGTAGGTCATTTTTTATTAAAGATTATTTTATAAAAATCTTGGAGATTAGAGGGTAAATTAAGAATTATACAATAATAAATGAAATTGAGATCTGATTAATCAATGTAATTCTAAACATGGGTAAAACAAAATCTAGGGGCTCCTGGGTGGCTCAGTCAGTTAAGCATCTTCTGTCAGCTCAGGTAAGAGAAAAATAACCAAGTATAATTAATTTTTATTTAGTAAAATTTTCAGCAGAATGCACATTATTCAGCCATATTTTCCTCCCAGATTTCTATTTCAGGGATACTATTTCAAAAAATTTTAATTTTTCTGAACCATCTATATTCTTAATAGTAGAAGAATATTTATAGAAACTTATCGTTATTTAGTTTACATTATAAAGATACTTTCTGAGGTATTAGTAAAGTCCTCATGCAGATATCCTTTGAGGGCTGTTTTGTATGCTTCCATGTATTTTAAACGTTGTATAACTTCTTTTATAACTATTTTTAAAGATGTTTTAACCCACTGATGGGTAAAGGCATTATACCTACCAATTTTAGGTATGGGATATTTTAGTTTGGAGAAATTAAAATTATTGTTATTATCCATAGAATTTAATTTTTAGTATATCTTATTATCTAATCATTATAAAGAGATGGTATTAATAACCAAGATAGTTTCAGAGTTTCACAATAAGAAAAAGCAGAATTAAAAGATGGCAAAATATTTCAAGAGACACCTTACCAAAGAAAATATACAGATGGCAAATAACATATCAAAAGATGCTCAACATCATCCATCATTAGGAAAATGAAAACTAAAACAAGACATCACTAGACACCTATTAGAATGTAATGTCCAAAACACTGACAGTAACATTTTCCACAGAACTAGAACAAATAATACTAAAACTTGTAGGGAATCACAAAAGACCTCAAATAGTTAAAGCAATCTTGAAAAATAAGAATAAAACTGTAGGTATCATAATCTCAGATTTCAGGATATATTACAAAGCTATAGCAATCAAAGGAGTATAACACTGGCACAAAAAAAAAAAAAAAAAAAAGGAAAGGTACATAGGTAATGGAACAGAATAGAGAGCCAGAAACCCATGCTTATATGATTAATTAATCTACAACAAAGGAAGCAGGAATATACAGCAGGGAAAAGACAGTCTCTTTAACAGACATTATCTATGGACAATGAGATCTTGCCATTTGCAATAATATGGATGGAACTAGAGGGTATAATGCTAAGTGAAGAAAGTTCAACAGAGAAAGATAAACACCATAAGATTTCACTCATATATGGAATTAAAAACAAAACAAAACAGAGAAAATAGGAGAACAACCAAAAGAGAGACTCTTAACTACAGAGAACAAATGGATGGCTACCAGAGGAGAGTTGGGTGAGGGAGGGGTGAAATATAAGGGAATTAAGACTTATCTTGATGAGCACCAATTAACAAATGGAACTACTGAATCACTATATGAAACTAATGCAACACTGTATTTTAACCCTGCCAGGAATTAACATTTTTAACAAGACCAGAAAAAAAAAAAAAATGAAAGAAAGAAACACAGACACACACTGAAGAATAAAATACACTCCTCATTGAAATTTGGGATATCTCAAACATTCATGAAGTTAGGAGAAAGAAATTAATGAAGTTAAATAAATTTTAACAGGCCTAGTGCATGATATATAAAGGTCTGAAATTCATTTTGTAAAACTATCATGAAACTGAAGCCAAATTTGATGTTTTCTTGTTTTCACAGTAAAAAATAAATCAGGGGCTATCTGAAATTCTGTCATCACCATGTCACAACTATAAAATTTAATAAAAATTTACTGTCTTGAAAATTTTTTCTTTTAAACATTTATGCAAAGGAATTAGTCTTTTGATTTCCTTTCATCAATATTTTAAAGGTATTTTCTAAAGATGAATCCATGAGAAAAGAAGTGAACATATATTTACTTCTCAAATAACGGTCTAAGTTGTAAAATCAAAACAGAAAACTGAGTGAATACAATATTTTTAAGTTTGCATTTCTTATGCCACTGTTGATTTGTAAAACAAATGTGCTTTTTATTAATCAAATCTATTGATTAATTATATTATCTATTCGAATTATCTATTCTGAATGGAAATGGTCCTTATGTCTCAGAATGTTGGAATGCTTCTCACAGAATGACAAGTTTTGGAAGGAGAGGATAGAAGTGACTCCAAGGTAGAGTTGCTAGATTTATACTAAATAAAAATACAGGATGCCCAGTTAAGTTCGATTTTCAAGTAAGTGATGAACAATTCTTAGCATAGGTATTTCCTAAATTTGTATGCACTTTTCTTATTGATGTACTAGCCCCACTCCAGATCTAAAATCAGAATGTCTGGGGATAGGGGCTATGGCATCTCTTTTGTTACAAAGTTCATCAGTGATTCTAATGTGCAGCTAAGGTTGAGAAACACAATGCATAGTGATTATTTATTAATCAAACCTCCTATGTGATATATACGATAATTACACCGCCACACCGCACAACAAATCCAGAGATAGTTAAACAGCCCTTGTACATCCTGTTAGCCACAATATCATTGGAGAGTAAGCTATTGGTGCCACTATCTATTTCATTTCCTTATGTTCAAGGTTATCAGAAAATGTGTGTAAAAGTGAAAATAATGCCTATTATAAAACTGTTTAATGTATGAACAATTTAATTTCTTATATACTAGGTACCAAGTTTCATCTCTTAAAATATACAAGAGTGTTGAGGGTGCTAAATATGATAGAGTGATTAGGAAATTGATTGTATCAGGAAACCTAATCATCTACTTTCTTGGTATTCCATTTAGCTTTTTTGCGTTACTGTTTCTTCATTGGAAAAATTGATAGTTTGATTTGGTGACTGTCTAGTTTAAAATATCTATGATCTAGTGCTTAAAATGGTCCTTGGAAAAACTAAGATTCGCACACATAAGTTATTAGATGATCAATGTCTTGTGACTATTGTCATTAAAGACATACATTCTAATAAGAGCATTGTAGAAATAAAATAGATGATTATAGGTATTTATGCTCCATACTTGTCATTAGGGAGAATTTTTATACACAATTAAATGTAGACTACAAATTTGCAGAGTACAATTTAGAGCAACACTGAACCTTTCAAGATACTGAAACTCAGTTTTGGAGAAAGTAAATGTGTCTTGCTTTCAGCTTACTTGCACGAATAATCAATGACCAATTTTAGGGTCATCAAGTAGGAACAACAAACTTCCATGAATTTTAATTAAGATTTAGCTTGCTCAATGGACACAGAGACATCTCTTTAATACTATCTAACTGCTAGCGACTGATACTATTTCTGTAACAGACTAAAGTGAGGCTTTTTATTCTAATAATAATTAATAGGCTATTAGGTTCTTTTTTTCCCTTCTAATCTCCCCTGGGATAAGCACATTCCACATTAATTTTTCTTATATTTTTAACTTCACTATAAAATATAGGGATGATTATTTTCCTTTATTAGAATTTTTGGGGTTTGGTTTTGGCATTTCGCGCAATGCTGCGGCCGGGAGACCGGGAGCTGACCCAGAGACACTTGAATTAACTTTGGCAGAAGAGAAATGGAGGAGCCATAGAACATTAAGGATGAGTTCAGGAAGACCCGAGACCATGGAGAACTTGCCTGCTCTCTACACTATTTTCCAAGGAGAGGTTGCTATGGTTATGGACTATGGAGCCTTCATCAAAATCCCTGGCTGTTGGAAGCAAGGTCTGGTCCATCGAACTTACATGTCATCCTGTCGTATGGATAAGCCCTCTGAGATAGTGGATGTTGGAGACAAAGTGTGGGTGAAGCTTATTGGCTGGGAGATGAAAAATGATAGGATAAAAGTATCCCTATCCATGAAAGTCGTCAACCAAGGAATTGGGAAAGACCTTGACCCCAACAACGTTATCACTGAGCAAGAAGAGAGGCGGCGGCGGTCCTTCCAGGATTACCCTGGGCAGAAGATCACCCCCGAGGCTGTCCTGAACACCACCTGCAAGAAGTGTGGCTGTAAAAGGCCACTTTGCAAAGGATTGTTTTATGCAACCAGGAGGGACCAAGTATTCTCTGATACCGGATGAGGAAGAGGAGAGGAAGAGGCAAAGTCAGCAGAGTTTGAGAAGCCTGACCCCACAAGGAATTTTTCTAGAAAAAGAAAAAAGGAAAAGAAGAAAAAAAAAACATAGAGACAGGAAGTCATCTGACTCTGACAGCTCAGACTCTGAGAGTGACACAGGCAAGAGGGCAAGGCACATCAAAAGACAGCAAGGCAGCAAAGAAGAAGAAGAAAGCATCTGCCTGAATGAGTTGTTGTTAACTTATGGTTCCTGGTCCCTTTGCAAGTGACCCCTGCAGCTCACCCATTCATTCATTCAACTTCCTTCATTCAGCAGGAGGGCCTATTACCCTCTCCAGCTGCCACCGCCAGAGCCAGATTCACTGGACTACTGCACGGGGGTCCAGGCTGCAGCCACAGGTACTGCTGTGGAGGCGAGTCTGGCTGTAGTTGGGAGAACAGTGATGCTCCCCCCCACCCCGGTTGGGTCGGCCCTGGGCTGATTGGTGAGTGATCCCTGCGGCGTCCCACACAGGGGCAGAGGGAGACCAGCAGGCGGAGGGAGAACATGGTAAGAAGTGGTGCTCACTTTCTCCATTCCCCCAGCGTGATTCTACCAGGCTACAGGGACAGCCCGAAAACCATTGTTTGCAGCGACTGAGCTTGTGGGACCCTCGGCCAGACCCCTGAACCACATAGCTCAAGCCAAGATCATTGCTTTACTTTGTATTTGCTACTGTGCGAGTCAATTGGTTCCACTTCAGGTCTCTGCTTAAATTCCTGGCATAAATGGAAGTGTGTTTGGTTTTAAAAATAAAATAAAATAAAATAAAATAAAATAAAATAAAATAAAATAAAATAAAATAAAATAAAATAAAATAAAATAAAATAAATTAAATTAAATTAAAATAATAAAATTAAAATAAAATAAAATAATAAAATAAATAAAATAAAATAAAAATTTTTGGTAACTGCTTCATAGTTTACAGATATGTTTTTTTTTTTTTAATTTTTATTTATTTGTGATAGTCACAGAGAGAGAGAGAGAATGAGGCAGAGACACAGGCAGAGGGAGAAGCAGGCTCCATGCACCAGGAGCCCGACGTGGGATTCGATCCCGGGTCTCCAGGATCGCGCCCTGGGCCAAAGGCAGGCGCCAAACCGCTGTGCCACCCAGGGATCCCTACAGATATGTTTTATCAAATACATCTGTATATTTTAATCTGAAGATGAAATAAATGTGTCATTAAGCACTACATATAAAATAAAAGTTGTAAAAGGATGAGAATTAGCCTGTTTTCAATTATATGTTATTTTTCTCACCCTTAAGTAATAAAAGAAACTTGTATGTTTATTTTCAGCCCCTAATAGTTTTAGTATTTATGATTCAAGTACATTATTCTATTTATCTCTTCATGAAGCCCTAAAGGAAAATCAACTTAAAAAACGTCAGGTAAAACTATCTTCCTGTCTTCTGATGTGCCCATTGTATATGTAAAATTATTATATACATTGTGCTGATACATAAACACAAATTGCAAAATGTATCCTATGCAGATGAAAATCGGAATTCAGCATCCTTTCAATGACTTAAAAACATATGTGTGTGGTCAATGTCTACAGCACAAAAAATCAATTACTGTAATTTTCTAGCTAGCCAAGATATTTGTCTTTCATTAGAGTCATCAAAAACTGTCAGGTGGAAGGGGAGGTGGGCAGGGGGTGGGGGTGACTGGGTGACAGGCACTGAGGGGGGCACTTGATGGGACGAGCCCTGGGTGTTATTCTATATGTTGGCAAATTGAACACCAATAAAAAATAAATTTATAAAAAAAAAAACTGTCAGCAAATTTAAAAATCTTTAATAATCCAAATTCTTAAATATCCCAAAAGTAGGTTTGAACTTTCTGCACCTCCACTCTGCTTTTGGAAGCCACATTTGGCCAATATTTACCAAACTGACAACTGTTTGAAAGGCAGATTCTTAAAAAAAAAAAAAAAAAAAAAAGGCAGATTATTTGGAGAAACAAATTATTTTTTATAACAGAAATTTAAACAAAATATAATTTGGAAGTGTCTGCATGATGAAAAGATAATGTGTACATTATCTTACAAAGTTCAGTTCAATATCAAAAATATTTTGATATTTACCATAAACTTTATGTTTTTTGGGTCACTTTTATATTTGTATTTAATATTGATTATATGAATATTAAAACTTCTTTCAATATTCTAATATTATTTGTGATATCTTCTTAATCAAATTTATGAGTTTTGCCTGTATTTTATTGCATTAATCTTTCTGTTCTTTCTATATAACCAATTCTTATTACCTTTCTTCCAATCTCTTTGAGGTTACTGTTTTTCTTCTAATTATTGAGTTAAATAGTTGGTCTGCTGGATACTTTGTATTTTATAATATGTGCTTTAAAAAATATAAATTCCATTTCTATAATTCTGTTTTACCTGTATCCAAATATCTAAATATGTCATAATATTCATTCTTATTTTTATTTTGTCCAACTGTGAGATGGCTTTTTAACTTCCTTTGTTTTTTTTTTTTTTTGTTATAGACAAAATTATTAGACATGTTTGCATTCTGACTACTTATCTTATTTCTTTCACTACAACATAAGTTCTCTGATAGCAGACTTTTTGTCTGCCTTGTTCATTATTTTATTCTCTCAATCAGAAGAGAGCCTGGAACATAAAAAATCTTGGTAGTTACTTATTTGATTCCAGAGGTTTCAGCTGTCTTGACTAGCTTTTATATTATTAATTTCTTCACTTGGATTCCTATAATCAATGATGGTGTAAATTGAACCATCATATACTTTTTGCAGAGGCTGGAATTTTCAGTTTATCACAGTTTTTCCCTCCACCTATATTCTTTGGGTTGGATAAGAAGTTCCTTTATTATAATATTGTTCAGTTTGTGAGTTTAAGGTGGTTCCAGGTTTCCTTTCACAGATTGTGCAGCACCTAGGGAATCTTTTGCATCAGGGTCGTTTTTCTGTCTTTATGACTTGATAAGACCCATATTGTCTTGTGCCTGTGGATTTAGTAAAATCTTAGACTGAATTTTCTAGAGAACATACAAATATATATTTGCATACATGCAAATAATGGAGTTGGCAGCACTTTAGCAGGACTTTATAATCTACCTTTAATTGCCTTTCCCATTTCTGGCCCCTGGCAGTTTCTATTTCTTCAAGTTTGGCTACCTATTAAAATTTCCTCTATTATAGTTTATCTAGCATTTGTATTTGGTTGTGCTAATCTTTCTTGTTAAAATCTCACATGCTTTCTTTAGATAAGTCTTGATTTAAAATGAATGGCCCCAAGTTGCTGACCTAAGAACTATTCTTTTTCCTTAAGGAAAATGTATACAAACTAAAGGATTATCCTCTAAAAGCTACCATATTTCAGAATATTTCAGAATTCCTACAGCACTTACTGTTAGACCCATAGATCAAACACCACCAGGTAATGGTTTCTCCTCTTAAACACATTCTTCCTTATTATCATGAGAAAACTATATTTATCCTAATATAAGATTGTTTCAAGAGTCCAAAACTGAACATGTTTCACCTTTGCTAGTCTTGACATCTAACATTGCATCATAGTCTGATAACTGCCAAGATGGCCAAAGCCAAAGTCTTTTAACAGCACATTAATTCCATAAATATTTGTTGTACTTTTATTCTTTGTCGAACATTATTTGTTATTATGTACTGTGCTAGTTGCTGAAGGTATAGAGCTAAATAAGGTATACAAAGTCCTTACCATCATGGATCTTAATTTCAAAAGGGGGACCAATCAAAAAGGGCAAAGCCTGGTTAACTCAGCCTCACTGCAATCCTTCAAAATGTCAAGAAATATTTCAAGAATTCCTTCTATATTTCAGGGGTGCAGTGACCAAGAAAATAAGAATTCTGCATAGCTCTTATAGTCATGTAGGAACAAGAGGCATTGAGACCAGCACACCACTAATTAAATAACTATAGGTGTGGGAAGCACCACCTGAGAAAAAGGTTATTTTAGAAATTATAGCAGAGTATAGTTGGGGTTTTATAATGAACACATTTTACTATTTTAGACATTCTAGCCTGGCTACACTGAGTTTTTACCTTGGGAGTTGGATAGTTTTTATCAGTTCAACTTTTGAGCATGCATGCAGTCTTCACCCCGTTGGTCTTCAATACTGGTGCGCCTGCCAAATCATCTTAACTGACTTTCACTTACTGATACTGATCCTCAGACAGTCTAGGCTTAAGAAAACCTGGTCCATCCATATCTTGCCTATAATCTAGAATCCTCCCTCCCTCCCTCAATCCTCCGCATGTTTTTCTCGATACTTTTGTTTGTTTTGGTTTTGTTTGGTTGGTTGTTTTTACTTTCCTTTCCTCAAGGGCCCTTAGTTGGAAGTTTAGCCTTCTTTGGAACTCAGCTACTTTAATGACAAATCCTGGGATGGTTCTCAAGTTTCTCTTTTCTCCCTCTGAGAAGATGAGATGCTTTTATATGCTCCCAAGAAGGTTTGCTGATTTAACTCTTGGCTTTCAGTTGCTTGCTAATCACATTCAGCCTTTTCTTTTTAATCCTGTTTCTAGATGTCAGTAGAGTTTGGCAATACCAGAAAACCCAATTGTCCTTGACATTATTATTTCTCTCATGCTTTTCAACATTTAACCAGTTATTGGATCCTCTTTCACTGGTAAACCATCCCAATTTATTACCAGTGAAATTTAAGTAATTTTACCATTACCTTGTGCGAGGCAATCTGTGATTCATCTTCACGGTGGTGGGGTCCCCATTGCCAGTTAGGCAGTGGGTGATCTACCTCAAAAAACATTTTATCACTCACTTTCTCAGAAAATTCCTGACACAAGCTATCACAGTTTGGGTCATTTATTTCATTATCACACATGATTGATAGCTTGAGTGACCTAAAATTTGAAAAGCATTTTTCTTAAGATTCGGTAGTCATTTTTCCCCTCATTTATGATTTTTAATATTATGCAGTAGAATTTTTACTAATCCTTTGTATGTTATTTTTAAAAGTTTTTTTCTTATCTTAAAACAGGACCATCTTTTCAGTTTTCTTTTTATTTCTAATTTTAGTGTAAAGTTAAAATGGTTTTATGTTTTAATTAATTTTTCTAGGCCCTTGTCAAGCTCTTTCCAATCTACAAATGGATGAATGGACTTCAGTTCTCAGAAATGGTAATGAAACATTCCATTATTAATTTCCTCCTGTCTGTTATTTCTGAGAGTACTAAAAATCAAATGTTGGATCATCTGAAACTTTTACTAATTTTCTCATCTGATCCTCTCATTTCGTATCCTTGTGTTTTTCCGGAAGGAGAGAGCACCTACTTTCTGGGAAATTTTCTTAATTTTATCACTCAAGCTTTCCCCTAAATTTTTAATTTTTTCTATGATTCTTTTGTTTAGTTTCCCAAAGCTCTTTTTATGTTCTTTGAATTTAGTTTTGATAGTGTGCTGTTTTGTGGTTGTTTTTTTAAGTGGATGTACATGTTGCTTGCTTTCTAAGGTTATCAATTATATTTTTGAATTTTTTTTTCCTGCTCCTGCACTGCCTTCAATTCCTTTGAGTTTCTCTTTAATGTTTCTTTGTTTGATACCTTTTAGATTTCTCCAGATGTCTAAGTGATCCTTGTCCACCTGATCATATTTAAGAGTGAGGCACTAAATATCAGATTGGCAGTTTGTTGTGCATTTGCAAATTATAAGGGTCAGGTATAGATGAAGGTGACTAAGGAGGACATGAAGGTGACATGACTATTTCACCAGTATCTCCAACAGTTAATATGTCCTTCCCCAGGGAGGGAGGATTGGTGCTATCTGTAGCCTACAAATTGTGAGTGTGAGTGCCTATGATCTGGCAGCTGAAACAGGGGTTTAGACCCTCACCATTTAATGTGTAGATATTCATTATTCCCGGGTTTCTTCAGCATGATACTTCCTACTTTAGCAGTGACTACTGCTCACAACTCCAAATTGCTTCTGTTTTTTTCTAGAGAGTAGATTTTCAATATTCTGCCTATTTGTTCATATGTTATGTGAAACAGGGATAAAGGGAATAACCAAGTACTTGGAAAGTGGAGTATATACAGATGTTAAAATGGTTCTAATAGTTGGGGCACCTGAGTGGCTCAGTTGGTTGAATGTCAACTCTTGGTTTCAACTCCGGTTGTGATCTTATGGGTCTTAATCTCATGGATTGTGGGATGGAGCCCTGCATTGGGGCTCTGAACTCAGCAGGCAGTCTGCTTGAGGATTCTCTCCCTCTGTCCCACCCTGCTCATGGTCTCTCTCTAACTAGTATATAAATCTTAAAAAATAAAACAATAAATGCTTCTAATAGTGACATTCAAGAGCCTTCTTTTTTCAGTTCCATCTTCAACCTTGCCTTCACAGGTAGCAAATGCCTCCAATGCCTCATCCTTTTAAGAATACTTCACTTTATTTGGCAGTTTGTTTCTCAATTTCTCTCCTTATAATCACTTTCTTTTTGTCTACAAAGCTAACAAGTTAGCAGCTTTCATCTTTCAATTAACATCTTTTCTCTTGTGATCCCCTATCTTTGTTTCTTTGCTCTGTGGAACTGTTTCTTTCAAAAAATCCATGAAATAGTTATTTTAGTAGTGTTTGTGGAACTTGCAGTGATAAAGACATGTGTGCTCAATCTGCTATGTATAACCAAAAGTCCATAAGTCACCTTGAAAAATGACTGCATTGGTGAGTCTCTCATTCAGTACTCATCTCCAGCTATTCTACTTTAATTCAAACACAGAAATGTATCTTCAGTAAGCCCCCTCATCTCCATTCCCTGTGCAACCATGTCATTATGTAGTTTCAAGCCATTATAATATTTGACCTGAGTTACATTTCCAGTGTTGTCCTAACAAATTCCATTCTTCAGTTGCAACAAATAGAAACACAATGATATCTTCTTTCTCAAAAACCTTCAACAATTCTTCTAATTCTTAAGAATAATGTCTAAAGTTATTAGTGGTACACATAAAGTTCTTAATAATCTAACTCTCAGCCACCCCTGCATTTGGGTTCCACTCAGAAACCATCCTTTGGCACTTCCCAATTTGATGAATATGAACATGGGGCTGTGAACACACACACACACACACAAACACACACATGCCACACACACACATGCACATAGGCTCACATGCCCTATGAATATCAAGCTATTTTCATTTCCATAAATATTCATAGTTTTCTTTTACACTGGACTACCTACCCTAATTCTACTATCAAAATCATGTCTTTCTTCATTTTCTTCATATTGTAGTTTAGCTGTAGCTTATATCAACACATTTTTCTTGACTCTATTACAAGATATACTTTCATGGTATTTAGCCCAAAGTGTCATTTACTACATTGCATTCTTTTTCTTTTCTCATTTCTCTACACTGCTTGCTATGCTTTACTCCCAAGACCATATACTCCGTAAGGCTGCTTATATATTTCCTATATTCAATTTTAATTCCTAAGACACTACCGAGCATATAGCCAATGCTCAATTAAGTACTTGACAAAAAAAAAAAAAACCAAAAAAACAAACAAACAAACAAAAAACACAAAGACTACTATAAGTACCAAAAATAGGAGAATGTGAATAATCTTTGTTATGATTGATTTGTGGGGAGAAGCAACTTGTCATTTGGTTCATTGTTTGTTTTTTATGAAGAAGATACAACTAACAAATCCTGACACAAAACAGACAATGAATCATTTATCATCACATTGATTTTCTATTAGTACCTTTTTTTTTTTAAAGAAAAACTTTATCTTCTGGGAGACACTAAGGGGATCTTTTCACTTTGCTTTATAGGTTTCAAATGTGAAAACAAGTAAAAAGAAAAGAACAGAGTTCATGTTTAATTACCAAAACAACTGCAAAAATATGGCAGAAACAGTAGAATAAGGCCTTTAAGTAGATTTTCTGTTGACTTCCAAGAGTCTGAAAATATAATAATTATTTATAGCATTTAAAAGATGACCTAAATGAAATGAGAATAACAAATTCAAAGTTAGTTTGATTGTAAAAGACGAAGAAGAAAAATATGGGTGCACCTAATTATCAATTAATCTCTCGATAAGCTGCAAATTAAGATATAAATATATCCTTTTGACTATTTTACATGTCAAACAAGTGTACTGGAAAGGAATAGTTTGAGAGATTTTCCAATAAATTTGTGGCACTGAAACCAAGACTAATTGCAATAGACCCTTCATTGGAGACTTTAAACAATAGGGTAAAATTCATCCTACTTCATGTCACTAAGGCAAATATGGAGAAAGGAAACACAAACATGGTCACATTTTATTTTCAACTGTCTCTTACTGCAATGTAAGGTTTAACTTGTAAAAGGGCTATCATTTCAAAGATACAATTGCTTGTATCTTTTTGAAAGGCAAAGCAAGGGCAAAATGACACATTATTAAGAAGCATTTTTTTATTATTCTTCCTTTTTATTTATTTATTTATTTCTGCATTTTTCTTAATAAAAGAAGAATGAAAATGGAAGAAAAAATAAGTCTACACAGTTTTAAAACATCCTGTGTTATATTGTTAGATTTTATTTGCAAATTTATGACCAATGTTTATATGCATTTTTTCACATGCTAGAAACATCAGATTTAACTTATTCTGGTTATGCTTTCTCTTTTTCCTGTAAATAAAACCCTAAGAGAGTTTTCATGGATTACAGGTTTTCGTATTTTCCTTTCATCACGGTTCATTGTTTTGCATAATGTACAAAAATATATATAACATACCCAGTCCATTTTAGCCAAAGAAGAAAAATAAACTTTACAAGTCTTAAAACCCTTCAAAGGTAACTCTACAAGAAAAAAAATACTTTTTTTACTTTAAGTTAGTAAATAAATGTTATTGAAATAATAATAATAATAATGAGATGGCTAAGTTGAGTTTTAAGTTGGTATGTAAATGTTATTGAAATAATTAAAATAATAATAATAATGAAATGGCTAAGTTGAGTTTTAAGTTGGTATGTAAATGTTATTGAAATAATAATTAAAAATACACATTATGTATTCATTCCTTAGTACCTAAAATTTACGATCTATGCACAACCGCATTCCTACAGAAATGACATCAAAAACACTATGTACCATAAAGATTTTCCACTCTTTGCCAATTGAGAAAAGCAAATTTAAAATTTTTAGGAGGAAACTCCATGACAGCATAGGAATAGATTATACAATGCAATATTTTCTTGAGTTATTTAAGATTATACCTACATCTTAAGCTGTTAGCTGTGTATAGGAATGTGTAACCAAGGAGAAAACTTAAATAATCTATAACTTCGAATTAGTGATGATTGTTAGCAGTAACTAAAAATATTTTTGCCTTATTTTGTGCTTAAAATTATCTTGAACCTTCATAAAAATGCAAACTAATAACTATAGTTAATTGCTTCAAATACTAAATTCATTGCATGCCAAGCTTAAGACATATTTAAAAGGAAATGCTATTTTCATCTCTCACCATGCTGTGCTGAATTATTTTTAATATATTATTTAACTAACAGTAAACATAAAACATGTCAAAAACTCTATGTATTTATAGTTTTCATAGAATTATATGACCAGAGAAAATTTTTGAAATAGGACTCACAGAATGACAAAGCTAATAAAGTTTAATTGAACAGTACATTTTTTTATTGATAACATTGTTTCCCAAATATTTTCCACTGGTTTTAACATAACTATGATAGTCACCATGGTCATGCACATTCTGTGTTGCTCAGCCCATGTATACTCCTCTTTGCCCTTTATAATGACTCAATTCTTTCACACATTTGTGTATTCTAATTTCTGTGAAATTTTCACTCATCCTGCTATAATATGATGTCAGGTGGTTATCATTTGGCTCCAATTCCAAATATACAAAATAACCCCATCCAAATTATTTTCTATTAATCTCTGATGATGAAAGTAATACTACAAGGCTACAATGTAATGAGAAACAGAAATGTGTATGTAAGTCATGATATTCTGTGCCAGTACTTAATTATACATTCACAATCCAAATAACTAGGAAATAATTTGGATTTTTGAGATATTGATAAATATTAAAATATAAAATTAAGATCATTACTGTGGAGAGTTTTAGACATGAAGTATATGTCCATAGGCCCTCCTCTGAAAAACACTACCAAAAAAAGACACCATAAGGGTCAGATCCTACTTAAAGTTAGGCAATATCAAAATGGGAGGGAGTTCATTTTTATGCCTTATACTAATTTCTAGGATTAGAGTGAGATCATTTGCCTTTGAAAAATTAACAACAGTGGGCAGCCCAGGTGGCTCAGTGGTTTAGCGCCGCCTTTGGCTCAGGGCGTGATCCTGGAGACCTGGGATCAAGTCCCACTTCGGGCTCCCTGCATGGAGCCTGCTTCTCCCTCTGCCTGTGTCTCTGCCCCTTTTTGTGTGTGTTTCATGAATAAATAAATAAAATCTTTTAAAAACTAATTAATAAAAGATAATGGATATAGAATTATACCTGAAGTGCCAAAGCATGAGGAAATTTAAGTAATTTAAGGAGTTAATATTTTCAATTCAGCAAAATTGTTGTGTACCTTTGAACAAAAATTTATTTCACATAGTGTGTTATTAAATTTAGAATGTTAGAACAAGAAAGAGTTCTCAAAGGATTTCTCTGTATATATGTGGAAGATCTTTAGTAATTATCTAAATATCCAGGATATGCAGAGACATGTAAATCTATAATTACGCCGAAGTAAAAATTTATTCATGCGCAACGCAAAACTGAAGTATGGAAGTCACTTAGATAATGAATGTGTCTGACTGATCTTTCTATATTTACCTTGCTACTTATCATTGTATGATCTTCAAAAAAATGCCACCTCCAACTACTTATTAGTAGTTATAAGAATAAATGGTATATGAAGAGTCCAAGAAAAAAATAGTTCCTTACTGGACAATAACTATGTAACTATCTTAGGCCTTGTATTTACCACAGTAAAGCAGTTAATTCTATTTTTTTGGCCATATTTTACAACTTTGGGGGTAAAGTATATAAAATACTTGCAAATTAGAAACACAAGAAGTTGATTGATACTGTATGATTTTGAGGAATGCCCTGTTGTGGAGTATCATAAGTGGTCACTGTATAATATGCAAGCACTGGGTCTGTTTAGTAGCTGAAAAAAATGCTCAAATGTATATTTAACAATTTTATCTAAATGTGACTTTAATAGGGGGTTATAAATTAGCTGTTGCCGATGTAACTAGATCCTGTTTTAGACCTGATAAAAAATACATTAACTTTGATAGCTACTTCTCAATTTATTTATGGTCTCAAGTTCAATGGCTTGAATTTCACGAGTAAATATTCCAGTGAATGTTTTTACTCATAGTTGGTGTCCAATCACCAGAATAAACTTCCTTTTCCCCATTTATTTTATTATATAAGTTCCATTTCTTTCTATTTCGTGCAATGGGGCAAGTCAAATAACCAATTCCCATAACTATGATATTCTGAAAGTGTATAATAGGATAAATAATTAAGATATGGACTTGCATTATTTTGTCTTACAGATACACACACAAACACACACACACACAAGCAAAACATGTATTCCCTTCTGTACTTTGGACTTTTATACTACAGGGACAGAAATAGAAGTTGGCTTTTATTTTTAAAGAATACAGAGTATGATATTTGGGTTTCCTGGAGAAATGTAAATGAAGCAAAGATCTTTGAGGAAGAGCAAGATGAAGGAGAGGGTTGGAGATAGAGAAGTAAATATCTCAAGTATAAGAGAAGAAACACAATTCTTGGTGGGGGGGGTAGATCTACAGTATTCTTTAGTGGAGTATGTTGTCCTACAGCTCTGGGGTTTTAGAGTAGGGTGGATGTGATTTAGAAAAAAAGTAAAGAACGTGGCATTTCTTACAGACACATACACACTTAGATCAGCTATATATAAGTACCTCATCTAGGATTGCTACCAGACTGCAGTCAGGGTATATGCATAGTATAATGGTAGTGCTATACTTAATTCTACAGAACTGAAGCAAGATGATTTTCAGATAAGAGTGTTGACCCAGTTTCAGTATGGCATAAAGGGATGAGTCTGGAATCTTAGAAGTAACTACTTATTTAGAATATGCCACTAGTCTATACTGAAACTAAGGCTGATTTAAAAATGCTTATGTGATAAATAAAATAGAACAAAGAGAAAACAAACATACATCTGGATGTTCTCAGTGAAATAAAGACTAATGCTTCTGAAAATGCATTCTGTATCCAAGTCACATAATAAGTTATTGATATTTTGTTCCATAATGGAAGACTGCCATTTTTATGTGGAAGTAATTATCCTACAAATGCATTCAATGACTCAAATTTAGATAGGGCTACTGGCATAGGACATTCATTAAGAGACACACAGGCTTCCAATGAAAGGAATCATAGAATAAATAGTGAGAAAAAAAATATCTGCCTGGTTGTTACCTTCTTCCTTTCCTTTTCTTTTTGTTTTAGGTTTTCTTTATTTAAGTAATCTGACACCCAACGAGGGGTTTGAAGTCAGAGTCTCAAGATCAAGAGTTACATGCTCTTCTGACTGAGCTAGCTAGGTGCTTCAAGTAATTAGTATTTCTTACACTGGGTATGGTGAGGGATGACTCATGGCACTTAATTTTCATTGTCAATACTCTCCATGATAGTCACAAATGTAATTGCTTCTTTAAAGTACTATAGGATTTCAAACAAGGAGAAAAGTCTGATGGGGAGTTTAGTTCTTGCCTAGCAAATCCTAGTCAGTTCAGCCAATATCAGCTAGTTCTTCTTCTTCTTCTTCTTCTTCTTCTTCTTCTTCTTCTTCTTCTTCTTCTTCTTCTTCTTCTTCTTCTTCTTCTTCTTCTTCTCTTCTTCTTTAATATCAGCCAGTTCTACCTTCCAAATACCAAATGTTGTAACATATGCTGTGCAGGATTAGAAACAAATAATTGGCCAAAAGAAAGAAGTACTAGGATCAGATGCAAGAAGAGAAAGGAAAGTGAACTTGGAAATAAGAACAGCCTTACTCTTCAAGAGTACAGGGTAATGGGATTAATTATATTAAGGGATGGGACATTGAAGTTATAGCCAGAATTGGCCAAAAAAATATTAATCTTTTAAATGATTCCCAGTATAAAGATCTTAAATTTATATTCAAAGCCGCATTGTGGCCCCAAAATTTATCTAAATACATTTCACAAATTTTTAAGTTTGAAATTAAATAGATGATTTTTTCAAGAAATACTGACTGGTAAAGGAACAGAGAAATATGAAGATCAGTGACATCTATGAGCATTGCTGTTCTCCCAAGGCATGCTAATATTGTGCTTCTAAAGAGTGATAAAAATGGTATATTTAACATTTTACATGGTAACATATCACGTGTCTGATCAATGGTAGGAGATAAAACTTACCTATATATTTTTCTCTGAACATAAGCTTATATTTATGGAACTAACATAAGTCATATAAATCATAAAATGCAAATTATAAGAATATATTTTTAATTTCTATACACTTTATACTTTAAATAAGCTTAAAGTTCAGTACCTGCATGTAAGTGCTTACATTTTCTAATTTTTCATATAAATCTTAAACAAGCGATAGACATAAGATTTCTAAATCCACAGATGCAAAATGTCTATTCATGTTGCCAAGAAGCCAGATGGCATTCAAATTTTTTTAAAAAAGAACTTTTCCAATATCCATATAACACCTGTCCACTCCAATTATTAGATACTCAAAAGAGATACCAAAATGGGATTTAATATCTTATACAGTATATAATTGTTATGAATAAACTAATGATACATATGCATATTATTAAAATTATTCTTTCATTCATTATATTCTTTATAATTTTAATGATATTAAATAATATATAATAAGTACTAGAGGTCCTCAAACTAAAAAGTAGTTCACTTTTTTCATGTTAATTACCTTAAAGGAATCAAAGAGAAATCTTGCCACACTTACATATAGCTTGCATTGTGATATACAGTAATATTTAACTTGGACTATTACAAAAGTCTTTTACTCTTCAATTTTATTTTTTTCCTCCATTAATTTTATGAATTCTGGAGTTATGAACTCATATATCCCTACAGATTTTTAAGGGTCTTCATTTTCTAATTTATAGATATAATGAAACATAGTTAATAGTATAATAAATAGTTTTAATTCAAAGGGATATGAGATTTTGTGATACTAAAGAAGTTTTTAAAATAAAGTATTTATAGATCAACAGTCCTTTCTGTATGTTTTAAGTACATTTATTTCCTGAAAATTTATTAGATTATTTTAATTAAATACAAGAAAAGGAAGAAAGTACACATGAGACAAGCTGTGGTGTCTATACAGTTCTATAGGTCCTAATTCCAAAATTTATTATGACCTTTATTAGGTCAACAGAATTGTTTTGAAGATTCACTCTGGCTATCTCTTTTATATCATCTAAGTTAAAAGGCTTTGGGCTAACAATTCATTCTGACTAAGCCAGAGAACTGCACAAAGGCAGAAGACCTAGGATCTGTTCCCACTTGGATTGGAGACAGTAATTATCACATAAATGGTCAGGGTACTTTTACGTTTGAATCCATATAAACAACAATGCCTAAAAAAATGAAGAGCCATCCTTGACTCTTCTTTCTGCTCCCACCTTTGACCGATATTAAAATTTTGATTGTTACTTCCCAAATCTCTTTCAACCTTACCCATTTTCTCCCTGTTCATGCCCTCTTCTGGACTCATATCACCCTTATCTACTTGGTACTTTATTTCAGCCAGATAAATTGCTCTCAAAAGTTATTTCTCCAAAATTTGACTGCCTTACAAGCACAATATTGTGCTTCTAAAGAAGCTGCCTTACAAGTCTTTAAAGGATTTTCTCTTGTTTATAGGATTAAGTCCAAAGTTTTACAATCACCTTTTACAAATCTCTTGAGGGTCTGACTCCTCAGTATTTTAGCACACCTACTTTTGTCATACCTTTAGTATATTTTTAATTTAAATGGCAAGGAAATCCCTGTAATCCAACAAAATCTTCATGCTATTTCATCTTTCCTTGCTTCATGTATTTTCTTTCTGCATTTGTTATGACATATATCAGTGTGATGAGCTCCTCCTTTATGATGGAAGTCAAATGACACCTTCTTTTGAAGCCTTAAAAAGTAATTTTTTTCTGTATTCTCCCATTGAAGCTGTATGTATTTGTAGTGTGTTGCCCTTACATACTATGTTACATGTATTTTTACAGATTTCCTGAATAAACTGTTGACTTATTCATTTAAGATACATATTTATCTCTAAGCCTTTAAGTATATGTCAGGTCAAAACCACTTAAATGTTTGTTGTATAAACAGATAAGGTAGTTAATTTTTAAAAAGATATTTATAGGGATGCCTAGGTGGCTCAGTGGTTAAGTATCTACCTTCAGTCCAGGGCATGATCTTAGAGTCCCGGGATGGAGTCCCACATCAGGCACCCTGTATGGAGCCTGCTTCTCCCTCTGCTTGTGTCTCTGCCTCTCTCTCTCTCTCGGTGTCTCACATGAATAAATAAATTAAATCCTTAAAATTAAAAAAAAAGATATTTATACAGAGTGAGTAGATTATATATGACATAATATACAGCTATTCTGAATATACATTATCTATCTATCTATCTATCTATCTATCTATCTATCTATCTATGCCTTTCTATGTCTAAAGCACTGGAAATAATTTTCATTCTGTCTCTCTCACACACACAGTCACACACACCTATGTGTGTGACTCTGTTTCTGTGTCTCTCTCCTACACAGTTGCACTGATAATTCAGTTTAAATCAGTTGCACTGATAATTCAGTTTACCTATATCTTTTTAAAAAATATAATATTAAAAATATCATTATTAGGTGTATAGCTCTCCTGGACCTAAAATATTTGAAAGAAGCTTGGAAAACTTTTACAGGTAAGGAAAAATCATCCTATTAAATTTGGAAGGCAAGAAGACTTTTCAGCTATATAAATTGGTCTACAAAAGGTATTGCTAAGGAACT
Organism: Canis lupus familiaris; assembly: GCF_011100685.1. Lineage (NCBI taxonomy): Eukaryota > Metazoa > Chordata > Mammalia > Carnivora > Canidae > Canis > Canis lupus. The sequence goes on from NC_049233.1 coordinate 28,322,353, forward strand.
AAAGTATGCTGTAAATGTACTGAGGCTCTGACCTGTAGAGATACAGTAATTCCACTGACAATAAGAAGTATGAGCAATTTTTTTTCTTTCCTTACTGCCCAATGTCTTTGATGAAAAAGTACTGTCAAACTAGACTGCAGAATGTAGCATTAAAGTTTAATTCTATCCAATCAGGTAGGCAGAGATCAAATTCTGAAACTGGCTTTTATTGTGGAAGAGATGGAACACTCTGAAACTCTCTTAAACCATTTCAGCAAACCAAAAATATTATAATAGCCAAGAGGAAACATTTCCAGCTTTAATTTTTTTTCTTCATTGTTAAAAATATCTATGTAAGTGTAACATAAAATATAATTGGAAAGTTTGTTCTTTTCTCTCTCTTTTTTTTTTTTTTCAGAGCAAGCATTTTGTTTCTTTTTCAAAGTGTGAGTCACCTTATCCCTATTTAATCCTTAATATTCCTGGTCAACCTTTTTCATAAGCACTGTTATGTATTAGGTAATCCTATAAATTCATTACATTAACAACAGAAAAATATAATAGTAATTTTTTTTAAATAACCACATATTTGCTTAAAATTTACATTTGACAAATTTCCATACAATTAGTTTCCAATACAGGACAAGCACTAAACATTAAAATAATGAAACAAATATATATTTTAAAGTGTTAAACTGTTATTTTATCTGCCGATAACTCAAACAGAAATTAAAAATCACATCATTTGGGACCCCTGGGTGGCTCAACGGTTGAACAACTCCTGCCTTTGGTTCAGGGCCTGATCACCTGTTGGGATGGAGTCCTACATCCAAGGTCCTTCCGGGGAACCTGCTTCTCCCTCCGTCCATGTCTCTGCCTCTCTCTGTGTCTCTCATGAATAAATAAATAAAATCTTTAAAAACATTCACATCATCCTAAGAGAAAGTTTAAATGATGTATACACTGAAAAATGTATTCTTTTTTATATTTTGTTTTATTTTCTATTGAAATATAATTAATACAGTGTTACATTAGTTCCAGATATACAATGTAATTATTAACAATTCTATACATTTCTCAGTGATCATCAAAATAAGTGTACTCCTAATCCCCTTTACCTATTTCACCCATCCCCCACTCATCTCCCCTTGGGCAACTGCCAGTTTAAGAGTCTGTTTTTTGTTTGTATCTTCTGTTTGTTCGGTTTCTTAAATTCCACATGAGTGAAATTATATGAAACTTTGAAATTCCAACCTCAAGGATATTGTTTTTTACAGTAGTTTTCTAAGAATTGCTTGCTGAATTAAATTACATAATAATTAGCATTACCATGACATTCATGTTTTTTTGAATTCTAATCTTTTGAAATTAAATGAGTATTTGCCTGAAAGATATAGCAACCATCATTCTTCAGTATAATTATATAAGTAGATCAGCAATGTTCTTATTTTACTTTATATATGTGGTAATAAACTAAAATAACCTAAATAACTATGTCCCCCAAAAGAATAAAAATCTATATAAAACTTAAACATTATTTTTCTTTGGGTTTACTGTCACATTTGGTGTGTTTGACATTGCTTTGTGTCTAAAATAATATAAGTTTAACTTTTAAAAAGTAATGATTTGGTCATGAATTATTGTCAAGTATTTTGAAAGGCAAACTACAATATAAATGCTCACCACTGAACATATATTTTATTTATTTACCTATAGAATGGCAAACAATATGTATATCACAGTAGCACTAAACAGAGAAGAAAGTACATGCATTATAGTCAATGTGAATTTCATGAAAATATGCAAATATTAAGGTAATTAAACCTTAATGTTTATTTGGTAAATGTATATTTTACAGTGATTTATTGATATTTTGAAAATCTATAATCCATATTTAAAACACAGTGGTTAAAGCAAATAGAAAGATATTCCAGGTTCATGGATTGGAAGAAGAAATATTGTTAATATTTTTGGAAGAAACACTTATCAATTATTTAATTCTTGAAAGAGGAATAGAAATAAATCTTAAAACCAAATATTGTGCAGTCACTAGAGGAAAATACAGAACAAAGATCCAACAGTTTTATCTTAGTAATGAAAATGAGACATGTCTACATCCCTATTTTCTTGGCATTGGCAAGTGTCATACAATTCTGCAGATAACTCTTAGCACAGGTCAGTGAAGAGAGGTAACAGGAAAAATTATATGTGTTTATTATTTCTTTGTTTGATTATTTGCATCTTTCTGTGCTTTGAAATAATTCCAATCTATATGTTCCTGTAAAAGGCAAGCAATTTCTAGGCTAAAATCAACACCAACTAACTAGGATAATCCATTCTCTGTCAATCTACAGAGATAATGCAACCCATAGAAAAATACCAATAACATTTTCCACAGAATTAGAGCAAACAATACTAAAATTTGTATGGAACCATAAAAGACTGTGAATAGTCAAAGCAATCTTGAAAAACCAGAGCAAAGCTGGAGATAATCACAACACCAGATTTTAAGATATACTACAAAGTGGTAGCAATCAAAGGAGTATAGCACTGGCACAAAAAATAGATACATGGATAATGGGACAGAATAGAGAGCCCAGAAATAAACCATGTTTATATGGTTAATTAATCTACAACAAAGGAGGCAAGAATATCAAAGGGGAAAAGACAATCTCTTCAACAAACATTACTGGGAAAACAGGACAACTACACACAAATTAAAGAAATGGAACCATTTTCTTACACTATACACACAAACTCAAAATGGATTAAATACTTAAATGTGAAATTTGAAATCATAAAAGTCTCAGAAGAAAACATAGGAAGTAATTTCTTTGACATTAGCCATAGAAACATTTTTCTATATATGTCTTCTCAGGCAAGGGAAACAAAAGCATATTAAACTATTGAGACTACATCAAAATAAAAAGCTTTTACATAGCAAAAGAAATCCTCAACAAATAACAAGGCAACCTGCTGAATGGGAGAAGATATTTGCACACAATATACCCAAAATGTATAAAGAACTTATACAGAGAAACACCAACCCCCCTCCCACAAGTAATCCAGTTAAAAATGGGCAGAGAACATAAATAGACATTTTCCCGAAGATGACGTAGAAGTAGACAACAGATACATGAAAAGAAGCTCACAATCACTAGTCATGAAGAAAATGCAGATCAAAACCACAAATATCACCTCACACCTGTCAGAATGGCTAGAATCAAAATGACAAGCAATAACAAGTGTTGGCAAGGATGTAGAGATAAAGGAATCCTTGTGCATTGCTGATGGGAATGCAAATTGAGGCAACCACTATGGAAAACAGTAAGGAGGTTCCTCAAAAAATTAAAAACAGAAACACCACATGATCTAGTAATTCTACTGCTGGGTATCTACCCAAGAAAATCAAAAACACTAATTCAAGAAGATATATGCAAACCTATGTTCACTGTGGCATTATTTATTTACAATAGCTAAGATATGGAAGCAGTCTGTGTTCATCAGTAGATGAATGGGTAAAGAAGATGTGAGATATATATATGTATATACACATAATACATACATATATATACATACATACATATATATACATATATACATAAATATATACATACATATATACATACATATATATATACATAATACATACATGGAACAAATATAATGAAATATACAATGTATATATACGTATATATATATATACATAAATAGATACATGGAACAAATATAATGAAATGTACAATGAGATCTTGCCATTTGCAATAACATGGGTGGACTAGAGGGTATAATGCTAAGTGAAGAAAGTTAAACAGAGAAAGACAAATACTGCATGATTGACTCATATGTGGAGTTACAAAATAAATAAATGAATAAACAAAGAAGAGATGGCCCCCCAAAAAACCAACAAATAAACAAAAGTATCCTAGACTCTTAAATACAGAGAACAAACTGGTGATTGCCAGAGGAAAAGTAGGTTGTAGGGTGGTGGGGTGGGGAAATGGAGGAGGGTGTATGAAATAAAGGGGATAAGAGTACACTTACTGTTTTTGGTGTAATTTTAAATGAGATTTATTTCATAATTTCTTTTTCTGCTGCTTCATTATTAATGAATAGAAATGCAACAGATTTCTGGACATTGATTTTGTATCCTGCAATTTATTGAATTCACAAAACAGCCCAAGTGTCCATTGACTGATAAATGGATAAAGAAGATGTGGTATGAACACACACATGTGTGTATAAATTTATGTGTATGTATATGTGTATGTATATAATGTATATACATACACATACAATGGAATATTAGTCATAAAAAATGAACTCTTACCATTTGCAATGATATGGATAGAACTAGAGAGTATTACGCTACATGAAATAATTCAGTCAGGGAAAGACAAATACCATGTGATTTTACTCATGTGGGATTTAAGAAACAGAACAAACAATCAAACAATCATAATGGAAAAAAAGAGAGACAGACAAGCCAAGAGATAGGCTCTTAACCTACAGAGAACAAGACAATGGTTACTAGAGGAGTGGTAAGTGGGGGCATGGGTTAACAGGTGATGGGGATAATAAGTACTGGTGTGGTATGGAAGTGTTGAATCAATAAATCTACACCTGAAACTAATATTACACTGTATATTAAATAACTGGAATTTAAATAAAAACTGAAAAAAAGTACATTTATCTTGATGAGCCCTGGGTAATGTGTAGATTTGTTGAATCATTATTTTGTACACCTGAAACTAATATAACCCTGTATATTAATTATACTTCAATAAAAAATAAAAATAAAAAACAAAACTGTTCTAAAAATTTAGAAATTAAAAAAAAAAAAACCCACAGTGGCTTACTTGATCTGGAGAATAAATTACAAAATGTATAATTTAACAAATACCCCCAAATACTGGAAATCTCATGATGGTTTTTAAAGCATGAACACACACATGCACACAAAATAAAATAAAATAAAGCATGAATACAGGATAAACTTTAGTGATTAATTATAAGAGTTCTGATAGCTCAGAAGGTCATTAAAGGGAGTCCTCATCATTACAAAATAAAATTGAAAATAAATAAGGAAATATAATCCTACATTCGAACATAGCAAAAGGCCTAATTTAATGAATGAAATACATAGTTTTATATTAAAATTATATCATAATGTAAAAACACTTTACATATAACAATCAAAATAGGTTCACATTTTAAATGTGAGTATCTTTGTCTTCTGAAGCAATGTGCTAAAATAGCATTTATGATGATCATACAGTAGACCTATTAAGGAAAATGGGTCCTGCTTATTATCCTATCACTTGCAATACTCTGTAAGGCAATATAATGCAATTTATTTTTCGTATAAATAGATTCTTGCAATTATTAATCTGTTTTTTGATTCTCGGTCTAAGGTTTATCTTTTTGGAGAGGAAAACAAAATAAAAAGTCGTTAGAGGATTACATAGTCCATCTGATATTTCTGAAAACATAGTCTTTAGGTAATAGAAACCACCTAAGTGTGGTTTTAAAAATGTAGATGTTTTATTCCAAGTTATAAAAAGAATTAACTTGCAGCAAATGTGGTTGATGATTGTTGAAAAGGAGTTACTGTAGATCAATACCTTTACCCTGTATACTTCATAAGTTACCTATAACCCCTGATTATTTTAACCAAACATAGAAAGAAATGTCATCTTTCCTTACTTATTATATGAAGGGATTTAGGAAGGCTTACTTATCTCAGATATTTAACAATATGCTATGGTTGCTGAGATCTTAAAATTATTAGTTTTTCCTGATTTTCTTAAATATTTTTTAAAAGTAAAAATACTAATGTGAGTAATCAAATATTTTAAACTTCTTTTTAAACATAATGCACACAGTAGTAAAAACTAGTTTCACTCAGTTCATTACAGAAAGTATAATGAAGCTTTAGTGAATGAGAAAGGCAAGAATATAAAATACTTCAAGACTATGGATGCCTTTAAAAAAGCAGGGGCATCTGGGTGGCTCAGTGGTTAAGCATCTGCCTTTGGCTCAGGGCTTGATCCCAGGGTCCTGGGATGGAGTCCACATCAGGCTCTCCAAAGGGAGCCTGCCTCTCCCTCTGCCTATGTCTCTGCCCCCACACCTCTCTCTCTGTGTGTCTCTCATGAATTAACAAATAAAATCTTAAAAAAAAAAAGGCTATGGAGGCAATGATAAAGAGGAGTTGAATTTGGAGGAAATATCAAAATGAGGGGACATTTCCAATTGGACAATGGGAAAGTTGTGGTAGATGGAGAGGGACTCTGCAAAGCCAAAAGCAGAGAACACTAAGGAAAAAATTGTCTGGAACAGGATTTCACATACTAAGAACAAAAACAAATATCTTTGTGTCTCAGTGTTTTGTTTTATAAATTATTTGCTAAATTCTTTATAATCTACATGGTGCCAGAGAAAAAAGTTATGTATAATGTTTTTACTTATTTCTATAGCCCTCTGCTGTGTGATTCTAATTTGGATTTTAGTGTGATTTCAACATAGTTTTTATGGTTTAATAAAACTGGCGCACATTAAAATGCTATTAAACTGTTACACATGGTTAATAATACTTATGGACTTCTGAAAGCAGCCATTATTAAACTGAACAAAGTCATTAATGTCTTTAAACTTTGTATCAGGATATAAACTACAAAAGAGATGTTTAACTGTATCTACAGAATAGTCATGGTATGTGACTATATGTTTTTTCTTTTTTTATAATATATTTATATATATATATATTGTATTAGTACTCTAATGAAAATTAAAACAACAAACAATGACAACAACAAAACACCTCACTGTATTTATTCTAGAATTGACTTTCCCACTGATCATGACTTTGTAGGCAATTAACAGTACAAAACTCCTATGGTTTTGTTCCTTCATCTATGTACTAACTAGGTTACCAGAGGTAATCTGTATAAGCTTCTGCAGCCCCCAAATTCTATCTTAGTAAGAAACACCCATTTGAATTTAGGACTAGAAATACAATCATACATTATTATATTTTCTTTCTTTTTTAAAGATTTTATTTATTTATTCATGAGAGACAGAGAGAGAGAGAGAGAGAGAGAGAGAGGCAGAGACACAGGCAGAAAGAGAAGCAGGCTCCATGCAGGGAGTCTGACGTGGGAGTCTATCCTGGGTCTCCAGGATCACGCCCGGGCTGAAAGTGGTGCTAAACCACTGAGCCACCCAGGCTGAGCCATTATTATATTTTCTGAACAAAAGGTTGTTTTCCTTTATTTTAAATAACAAATAAAGGCAAAGATTTTGAAAAATCTTTTTTTTGACATTTTATTTTTTATTTTTTAATAAATTTATTTTTTATTGGTGTTCAATTTGTCAACATTGACTATATTTTTTATTTTCAACATTCATGTTATTAACTTAATATATCTTCACTGGGCAATACAAATGAACTGACTGAAAGGTTTGAGTTGCTGAACACATATATTACTAAAAATAAATTTAGGTTTGGAAATGTCCTGTCACTTCTCCAGAAATGATCTAAGGTATAATTATAAAATTGTCTTTATTTTTTTTATTTTTTTAAAGATTTTATTTATTTATTCATAGAGATGCAGAGAGAGAGAGAGAGAGGCAAGACACAGGCAGAGGGAGAAGCAGGCTCTATGCAGAGAGCCCGACATGGGACTCCATCCAGGGTCTCCAGATTATGCCCTTGGCTGCAGGCGGTGCTAAACCGCTGTGCCACCGGGGCTGCCCTAAAATTGTCTTTAAAGTATGATTGAATTACTTAAACACCATGTTCCTTGGCACCTAACAGTCCAGTTATTGTTTATCTATAACTAATCCCAGCTTATTTTGCTTGAAATGGTTAACTAATTTATGTCAGTATTCAAAGTAATATTACCTATGTATTTGTCCATAGTAATGAGGAAACTGGCTACATATCACTGGCTTATTCACTTTATCATCTCAAGGATCATACTCTAAAAAGTTAGACTTTAGTAATCCTTTCTTTTTTTTATTTTTTTTTCTAATTACGGACTACCTATTCCTTTCAAAATCTAGCTACTATCAAAAAAAATTAAAAATTAATACTAGCTGTTCTTTTTTTTAAGATTTTATTTTTAAGCAATCTCTACACCCAATGTGGAGCTTGAATTTACAATCCCAAGATCAAGGGTTGTACTCTCTACTTACTGATTCAGCCAGGCACCCCAATACTAGTAGCTATTCTTAATAGGTATCATTGTTTTAGTTATAAAGTAGTCTAAACGAATCAGATGTCTTCATGAGAAAAATTGGCAATGACCAAACTATCAATCTGACAATCTCAGACCTAGAGAAGCCCAATACTCAATGTCTGGAGAGTAAAGTGGAGATGTTTAAATGGGTTCATACATGCTCATCAATTTCACCCTGCATCTAAGCCACCATAACACATGTAGTTAAAATACATTTTCTCAGGCATGTCTCTGCATTAATATATGCTTCTACTCCATTGCCTTAACTGGGCAGTTCTATCATTTAAAACAGTCTTGTAGACATAGAAATAATTTAATAAAGAAGAGTCTGCCAATAGAGTTGGGATATAAAAGTGGTCATTTGAGACATCTAGGTAAACAGCAATGAAGATCAATAAAACAGGCATAGAAATGTTAGTAACTGAGACTCCAAGTCAACTTAAAAAATTCTGTAACAAGAAATGAGCCAAGTTATTGGAACTTGAAGAAAAATGAATTCGTCAAATAAATTACTTTGCAAACAGAAAATAACATGGTTTACTAAGTGGGCATTATATTTATAATGTAAAAAAACACAGCTACTTAAAAAGTACTTATGTATTGAAAAGTAAGAGAAAATAAATAATATTCTTCTAAAGAAGAATTTTATAAACCAGATTTTAAAATAGGGTAAGAAATAAGTAGATAATTCAGAAGGAATTTTTTAAAAAGACATAAAAACGGAAAATAAAATATTTGATAGAGTTTTAATTTTTTTAATTTTGTGATGTACAATATATAAGCAATATTAGTACCCAAAGAAAAATACAGAATGAATGAATCAGCATTATTGCTGAAACAAATAATAAAGGAATAATAAAGTTTTCTAGATATGAAGAAAAAATAAGAAAAATATATAACATCACATATTCTGGTTAAATCTTCAATGTCAAAGATAAATGGGAATTGAATTAAACTATAAATTATCTACATGCCAGTCATTGAGTTAGTATTTTATCCATAACTTCTAGTTAAATTAAAATCGTGTATCAGCTTTCATGAAGGAAGTGAATCAACTTAATTCATAAAACATGATATTCATGAAACTAGGCCATTCTCTGGTTCATTTTCTGCAATGATGGAAGTGAAAGCAAAATAACACCAGCAACTACCTAATCCTTAAACAATACCAAGATCTAAAAATTCATACTTCTCCAAGTTCTAATTTATATGTGAAACCAGTAACACAACAAAATCACTTAGGTTGGCAGTTTCAAATTCTCCAGGCAGTTTGTGATATAGCATAAGGTTTCAATCAGAAGAAAATTAGTTCTCCCTTAATCATCAGGAAACCAACAGTATAGCATATTCTATAGGTCATTAAAGGCTGAAGTGTTTTACTAACAAAATTTCATCAGAAATAAGACTTTGGGAGAACCTGGATAGCTCAGACTATGGTTAAGCAACCCATTCTTGATTTCGGTTCAGATCATGATCTCAGTTCAGGGTTGTGAGGTAAGCCCCATGTTGGGCTCTGCTCAGCAGGGTGTCTGCTTGAGATTCTCTCTCTCTGTCCTCCTTCCACTTTCTCTCTTTTTCTCTAAATAAATAAATAAATATTTTAAAAAAATACTTCAGGATAAGTATTGTGAATGTAGAAACTTACAGGTTTTGATCTTTTTTTCCAATTAAAATCAAACAAAATTTAGAAAGCTGATTAACAACAACAAAAAGCAGTGAGAACACAGACATTAACTCTGATTTGTGTTAACATTGACAGAAGATGAGCATAATGAAGACAGTGACAAAAGTTACCACATTTCTAAGAGTATGCTTTTTCTTTTTGATAAAATTTGAATAATGGAAAATAGGGATCTAACAGCAGGTTTTGTATCATTTTTTAAAAAAGATTTTGTTTATTTGTTTTAGAGAGAGAGAAAGAGAGAGACAGCATGAATGGGAGGGGCAGAGAGAGAGGGAGAGAAGGAATCTCAAGCAGACTCCACGTGGACTTGGAGCTCCACACAGGCTCTTTTCCAGGACCCTGAGATCATGACCTGAGAGGAAACCAAGAACAGACTGTGCCACTCAGGGCCCCAGATTTTATACAATTTTTTTAAATAAACAAAAATGATTTTTACTATGGTTTAAATAAACATATCACAGATTAATCCTTAACCCACACACAAATATATGATTTAACTTGCAAAACACTCCATCCCATAAGTTTTCTTTTGTAAATAAATGGTTTAAGAATTGTGCTAACTCGGCACCACACCAACATCGATGGCTATTCACAGTCACTCTGCAAGTCTCTTAGAAACTGAAACTCCTAAGGCATTTAAATTTACCATTCACAGACTTTCAGGAGCTTTCAGGCATATTGAATCAACTTTGAAAATTTTGAAAACAGACAACTCTTATTTAAATGAAATTTGAATAACCTTGTAACTGCAATGGTTGTCTATGCTTATCCCTGGGAGATAAGCCAGGAAAAGAAGCAAGTCTTTTCAGTCTAAATTCTATTGACTTCATGCTTTAAGAAAGGTCAGCCTAACCAGCTCATGAATAACATCCCTTAAAAGGAAGATTTATAGAGTAGCTTTTATAGTGCTTGAATTAACAAGGTTGTAAAAAAACATATATTTTAGTTTTAGGGTCAATTCTTTCCCTTTCTTTCCTTTCTTTCCTTTCTTTCCTTTTCTTTCTTTCTTTCTTTCTTTCTTTCTTCTTTCTTTCTTTCTTTCTTTCTTTCTTTCTTTCTTTCTTTCTTTCTTTCTTTCTTTCTTTCTTCTTCTTTCTTTCTTCTTTCCTTTCTTTTCTTCTTTTTTTTCAACAGAGTAAGTTTCCTTCCATTAATGGAACCTTGATTTACAACATCATATCCATTGGAAATAAATGTTCAACTTACTGTTGTTGATTTCATCCAGGCACTGATTAGAGGGTCCTTGCAATGGTCAAGTGGTCATTTTTGTGATATTTTACATAATTATAATTGATGTTAGAAACCTGTTTACTTTCTATACTTATCAAACCACCAGAGCAAAATAAGCAAAATTCATGCTTAAAAATACAAAATACAACAGAGACAAGACACACACACACATACACACACCCTACAAATAAAAATGGCATGTTAGCCACTATGTAATAAAGAATAGCTGTGTCATAATAATAAATTAACACTGTCTACATATGTTAAATGAAACAGTCTGCTTGGGTTTATGTGAAATCATCATCTATGTGTGCCTTACTAAAGATATGCCCCAAATAAAATGATCAAAATAAATAAAAGGACAAAATACAGTGTAGATAATGAACGAAGAAAATAAGGTGGTGGCAATATTAAATATAATGCAGACTATATTAATAATTTTAAAAAGAGATAATTGATAAAATATAGAAATGATAGACACACTTTACCATTAAATAATTATGCACCAAAATACATATGGTATTTCAACCTTTCAATAACTTATTTAGAAGAAACACAGTTCACAGATTTTAACTTAGTACCAGTCTCTCAAAAATCAGACTGAAATAGAAAAGATAAACTATATTTTTAAATACGTGGTTTCAATTAATATTTTACAAATTGAACAGGTAATGGCTAAATTCTCAAATGACCAACCAATTATACATTATATAATCATAAAGAACAAAGGTAATGAAAATTTATTTCCTACGAATTTTTAAAAGATATCTTAAATAGTAGTTGGTTGAAAAATGCAGTGACACATTTATTTTTATAAATCTTAGCAAATGAAAATTTTATCAGTTGTTAAGATCTTAGAATTACAAGTACAGCAGGAAGACTAATGAATCTCTATAAGAAGTAAACTATAAATACAAACTATGTATCATTCATATGGTATAATATTTAAGAAAAAGAGTAAGAATTCAATTCTGAGAAAGATAGCTGATATGAAACAATTATAAAATGAGAGATGATCAAATTTGGAAGTCCAACATGGGATTTATATGGAAATAACACATAAATAATGCTTTCTTAGAATTGTTAGTTTAAAATTTATGATTTCATTTTTGTAAGATGAAAACTTACTTCAACATTTAGTATCTACATTTCAGAGTGCATCACTACTAGGATGTTTATATGCTTTCCTAAATATATATTTGGTTAATTGTAAGTAAATAAATACTGACCTGCAGTAAAACAAGTGTCCAGGCCCATCAACACAAATCGTTCCATTAAGACAGAGGATCAAACTCAGTTCAGGCTCAGCACTGTCAATATTTATTTCACAATATGCATCAGTGTATCCACTTGGGCAAATGCAAGTAAAGCCATGGACTGATTTCTGACAGAAGTCTTCATTTATACAAGGAATTGATGTGCAGTTCTAAAGTAAGAAAAAGAGAATTAAATTTGATTATTAGTGATAAGACTAACAATTTTATTAAAATATTTTATTTAAACATTTTTGAGAAATCTAAATGAAAGCTTATCTGATATTCCCTTCCTCTAGTAACTGAAATATTTCTAGAAATAAATTATTTTTATTTTTTTATCAATAGCAATACTCTGTCAAATGTCCCATTGTTGATTTTTCAGGAAAAAAAAAACTTTATTATACTTTACTGAAACATGTACCATGCAGTGAACACCTATCTCCCTACACACCTTAGTAATGGTTCTAACGCAAAGCCTATGTATATAATATCAGGAATTCGCTGACCCTTAGTATACATCTCAGTTTCCCTGGAACAGCCCCACATTCATTCTGCTACCCTAGGGTAATGTTTAATAGTGTCTTTACTAACTCTCAAAGGAATCCTGGGTTTGAACACATACTTAGAACAGATAATTCACAATTGACTTTTATCCTTCTAAAGAACAAAGGCATCTTTAATATTTTATTTAATATCCCTCTTTATTCTATTCATAATTCTTTTTTCAACAAAATTATTTTAACATGTATATTCTTTCATTTCAGATTTATTGAGGTATAGTTGATTAAAAAAAAAAAACATGTGCTATATTTAAGCTATAGAGCATGATGATTTTATTTATATATATATTGTGAAAAGATCCCCACCATTGAATTAATTCATACACCTATCACCTCACATATTTACCTTTTTTCTTTTATAGTGGAGGGAATGAGAAGTAAGAGAGTAGAAACTCTTAGTAAATGTTAATTATAGAATACAATGTTATTACTATAGTCACCATGTTATGTGTTAGAGTCCCAGTTTCTACATCTTATAACTAAAGGTTTGTATGATTTCCCAGCCTTTCCATATTTTTCCCGGGCAATCAACCATTCTACTTTCTGTTCTTATGAATTCAACATTTTTTTTTTAGGTTCCACATAAAAGTGACACTATACAGTACAGTATTTGTCGTTAGTCTGGCTTATTTACCCTAGCATATGGCCCTCCAAGTTTATCAATATAAATGGCAAGATTTCCTTCCTTTTTAAGGCTGAATAATAGTCCATTGTGTATACAGATGCCACATTTCTTTATCCAACTTTTTGGTTGATGAACATAAGTTGTTTCTGATGGTTGGATAAACATAGGGTATTTCTATACCTTGGCTATTGTGAATAATGCTGCAGTAAACATGGAATTACAGATATCTCTTCAAGGTAATGGTGTAATTTCCTTTGGCTAATTACTCAGGAGTGTGATTACTGGATCATATGGTAGTTATATTTTTTAATTTCTTGAGGAACCTCCATAGTGTTTCCATAGTGACTACCAGTTTATACTGCCATCATCAGTGTATAGGGTTCCCTTTTTTCCACATCCTTGCCAACATCTGTAATCTCTTGCGTTTTTGCTGATAGACATTCTAATAGGTATGGGACAATATCTCACTGTGGTTTTGATTTACATTTCCCTGATGACTTGTGATGTTCAGTGCCTTTTCATATATCTATTGGCCATTTGTATGGCTTCACTGGAGAAGTATCTATTCAAGCCTATTGCCCATGTTTTAAATTGGGTTATTTGGGGGTTTTGTTTGTTTCTTTGTTTTGCTGTTGACTTGCCTGAGTTCCTTATATATTTGGATATTAATCCCTTATTAGATATGTGGTATAAGAAAATTTTCTTTGATTCCATAAGTAGCTTTTCAATTTTTTAGTGGTGGTTTGCTGTGCAAAAGCTTCATAAGTCTTATGAAGTTCTTTTTGCTTATTTTTTGCTTTCTTTGCATTTGTTTTTGGTGTCAAATCCAAAAAAATGATTGCTAAGATCAAATATCAAGGAGCTTACCAGAATGTCTTCTAGGAGTTTTAAGGTTTCAGGTCTTACATTCAAATCTTAATCCATTCTGAGTGGGTTCTGCAATGGTATAGTCTATAGTGGCTATCAGTTTTCTCAACACCATTGATTGAAGAGACTGTCCTTTTCTCATGTGCATTATTGGCTCTTTTGTCATAAATTAATTGGCCATATTTGCACAGGTTTATTTCTGGGCTCTTCATTACGTTCCATTGATCTATGTTTCTGTTTTTGCGCCAAACCACACTGTTTTGATTACTGTAGCTTTGAATATAGTTTAAAATCAGTAAGTGTAATCCTCCAGCTTTGTTCTCCTTTCTCAAGCTTGCTTTGGCTGTTTAGAGTCTTCTGTGGTTCCATACAAACATTAGGATTTTTTTTTCTATTTCTGTGAAAAATGCCTTTGGAATTTTGATAAGGATGATATTAAATCTATAAATCACTTTGGGTAGCATAGACATTTCAATAATACTAATTCTTCCAATCCAAAAATAGAAAATATTTCTTTTCTTTTCTTTCTCTTCTTTCTTTCTTTCTGGTCTTTCTTTGCGTGTTCTTGAGGAGGAGGCGGGTGATGTTTCGGTGGTATGGTGCTTGTAGTTCGGTGGGGTAGGGTCGTAGTTCTTCTGTCGTATCGTTCTTCGTTCTTTCGGTGTTTCTTTGAGTTCTTTCTTCTTTCTTTCTTTCTTTCTTCTTTCTTCTTTTTTTCTTCTTTCTTTTTTTTTCTTTCTTTCTTTTTCTTCTTCCTTTCTTTTTTTATACCTTCTTAATCATCTTGCATCAATGTTTTATTGTGTTCAGTGTATAGATTGTTCATCTCCTCCTTTGTAAAATTTTCCTAAGTATTTTTTTTCTTTTTGGTGTTTTTTTTTTAATTTTATTTATTTATTCATGAGACACACACACGAGTCAGAGACACAGGGAGAGAGAGAAGCAGGCTCCATGCAGGGAGCCTGATGCAGGACTCGATCTCGGGTCTCCAGGATCATTCCCTGGGCTGAAGGCAGGCACTAAAGTGCTGAGCCACCCAGGCTAACCTCTTTTTGGTGTTATTATAAATGGGACTGTTATCTTAATTTCTCTTTCTAACAGTTCATTGTGTATAGAAATACAAAGGATTTTTGTACTTTGTCTATTTTATAGAATAGTATGTCCATATTAACAACTTAACTTTGGATATGTATAAAGGGTTTACAGGGGCACCTGGGTGGCTCAGTGGTTGAGCATTTGCATTTGGCTCAGGTTGTGATGGTCCTGGGATGGAGTCCTGCATCAGGCTCCCCGCAGGGAGTCTGCTTCTCCCTCTGCCTATGTCTCTGCCTCTCTCTGTGTATCTCTCATGAATAAATAAATAAAATCTTTAAAAAATTTAGATTTATACATCTTAAAATTTGGGATGCTAGTTGGGTCCAGACCCATCATGTCTCTGGGAGAACCTAGAAGTTAGGGATATCTTCCTAATTGTATGGCACTGTGCAGGAGTGAGATTTATGGTGAGAGTATGTCTCAGCCTTTCTGACTCATTTTAATATGGGTTTTTTTCTCAGTTGCCCGATGTGCAGTAGTTTCTGGATTCCTTTCAAGGGAAATTGCTGTGCACATTGTTCTGTACATTCAGTGCATCCATGGCAAGAGAGAAATTCAGGTGCCTCATATATAACCATCTTGGTCCAGAGTCTTATTATGTACCCAATCATAATCTTTTAATTAGCGACTTTTCCACGCATTTGTCCAAATTTGCGTCTAGTGTTTCTGCATCCTAAAGTCCCAGAAATACAGGAGATTTGAGGATCAGAGGAACCTAGTTAATATCTGTGTATTACTTTTAAAGTTGAATAGTTTTATGTCTTTGGATATATTTTTTTAAAGATTTTATTTATTTATTCATGAGACAGAGAGAGAGAGAGAATGGGAGAGACACAGGCAGAGTGAAAAGCAGGCTCCATGCAGGGTCCCTGATGTGGGACTCGATCCCGAGACTCCAGGATTACCCCTGGGCTGAAGGCAGGCACTAAACCGGTGAGCCACCCAGGGATCCCCAACCTTTGGATATTTTGAAACTACTTTTACCCAGTTATTAAATAAATAGTATTTTATTTTTTGTTAGTGCATTCATGTATAAAATGGCAATAATTTCATCCATTTCATACAGGCTCCAATGGGAATTACATAGAATAACAAATATAAAGTCATTAGTCCTTTCCTGGGACATAACAACTCTTCAGTAAATGTTATCTTCTTTTCCTTTATACTCTGCAGGCCAAGGGCCTTGTCAGTCTCTATCTCAGTCATTTGGTTAGAACAGAAAATGAGTCTTTTGGTATATTTAATGTCTACCATATCATGCTTCTTAAGTTTATATTTTAGATATTACATACATGTTTATATTCTGGGCACAAAGCATGGCGCTTTAAACAAGGTATGACATCATTTTTCAAGATAATGTTAACTCTGAAAAGATTTGCACCTATAGTTCTGAGAAATAATCTATGAAATTTTATGACATAATTAGTAAAACATTTTTATATACTCTTGGTATGTTATCTACACAGAATTTCTTAATGAATACATAGAAATATGAATCATTTGCACTCTAGAATCTAAGTTACTACATCTTCAAAGATATTTACATACACAATGTGATTTTTTTAACATTTTACTCTGAAAATTAGTGTTTCTTAGAACTATTATTAGTTGACACTTATGCTTATAAACATTTAGTGACTTTTAAGAAATGTTAACAATAAAAACTCACACTGAAAAGGCTAATGTGAAGCCATCACATTCATATCATTTATCACATGAAAAATTAAAGATCTGTCAAAATCACCAAAGACTTTAATTAGTGTCCTTTTCAATAAGAAATGGATTGTGCCCTTGATTATGAAACTCAAGTCATGCTTAGAACCCAGATGGTGATCTTTTACACTCACCCAAGTGATACAGCTAAATGTATGTTTTTATAAATGAATTCCATTTGAATATTTGTCCTAACTTTGCTAAAAATGTAATCAAGGGCACCAAGTACACTTTGTGCAGGTGCTGCAGTTATTTTCCTGGAATATAAATGCAGAATTCCATAGGGAATGACATGGAAACAACATGTTTCCCTCTTAGGCCTATATCTGGGTATATATAGAATGATTTATTAGAAAGCATTGCATAAACTAATTGAATTATATCTCCCATGGGAAGAAAGGGATCATTTTTAGACTGCCAATAGTTCTGTTTCTAGAGTTTACAAGAATCTTTTACTAAATTAATTAGCAGGCTTAATGGAAAATACAAAAGTAATTTCTTTTTAGAAAAAAAAATCGTTTAAAATTCTTGATCTTTCCTGGTGCAAAACTTAAAGTGGATGCCTTTCCTTCTGTTCATCATCATTTATATTATTTTGCTATACCCTATTTAAATATAATAAAATGCTTTCCAAGAAGAAACTACTAATTAATTTCAGAAAATAGAAAACTAAAAGTCTGAGGGTTTAGAAAAAAAGAAAGAAGCTAGGAGTAATATTGCAGACCAGGGCAATCTAGATATTTAGGCTATACCCCGATACTACATTCTTTCAACTTGCATTCCAAATGCCATGGCAGAAAATCTACAGAAGTGTAAGAGAAACACAGCAGAAATGTATCCATTATGGACTGCTTAACCAGAGCAAACTGCCAAATTGGCCAGTCTCTCTGCTAGTTGTGTTCCATCTGAGTTGTGTAGTTTAGATCCAGAACTTGTTCTGTGATCTCTGAACTTCCCAGAAGAATAGAAAGTTACTACTGAGATTCTCTTTATTATAGCATTTCTGTCATGGAATCATATGTTCTCTTTCTTGCACTGCTGTTTATAAAGTAGTGGGATATTTTCTTCAATAAGATCTTGGAGAAACAGAGTATATTAAAGAGATAATCCAAACACTGGTCTATCCAAAGAGCGGAAATAGAACATGGTACCCATTACAGCCTTACCTTACCCAATGCAAAGTCTTGTTTTTTTCTCGAATTTTGTGTAGCTCTGAATAAAAATTACTAATGTAGTCTATTGTTCCTAAAACTTAAATTACCTATGAATACTCTGGGAAGCTTGTTAAATTACAGATTTAAACTCAAAAGTTTTGGTGTGAGGCCTGAGCTTCTCCACTCCTAATAAACCCCAGGGGATTCTGATGCTGATAGTCCATGGACTAAGTAACAAAAATCTAGTCCAACAATTTTATTTTAAAATAAGCCCAAGGGTGTTACCTACTTCACCAATATCTTACAGCAAGATAATGCCAGAATAAAATCACATAGATACAAGATGCCCTGAACTCTAACTTAGGGCTCATTGTACTGCCAAGCCTTGATTTCTCTCTCAAAGGAGTCTCTCTTGGCTGTGGAAAATGGCAATGTAATGGTAAAGACTAAATATCTCTAAAATTTACTTCCAATATAATTTTCATTTGCTGTTTTTTCTTTCTTACATGGTGGAAGATGGAACTAAAGTAGTTAATAGGAAGATTTTATTTGAATCCCAATTTAATCTGATTTACAATGCTTTGATATAAGGAAAATGCACTGTTTAACTTGTTATTTAAACAAAACAAACAAGATTATGAAATACCTAAATTGGGATTTTTGCAGTAAATATCATTTTTTTCTCTATTGAAAATGTGTCTGACAATACTTCCAGGAAAGAAAAGCCACTGAAATATAAGAAAACAAAACCACTGTCTTAGAAATATCCTGAAATGCACAAATGAATCAAATACAGGAAGGAAAAGTACATCAGGGTTGAAACTAGACACTATGCCAAATTCATGAAATGAACATCAAAATTCCTTAAAGGTAATGTAGAGTTTTCTTGTTTCCCATTTTAGTACTTATGTATTTATAATTTGTTATTAAAAACAAAATAAAACAAAAACAAGACAGAACACTGCTCCTTTGTAGCAGTTATCTTTCTCAGTCACAACAAAATAAAGATAAATATCTGATTTTTATATCACCCTACTCTGTTTTTTTCCTGTGAGTGAGAGTGTGTGTATGTCTTGTATATGTGTATCCAGAGTTAATTGCATTTGTCACTAACCACAAACATCTCATATTCAATCATGTATTTGTTTTTATTGTAGCATTGATTTTAATTTTTTGAAGCTTGCCTCAAATTATCAGATTGACAAAAACAAAAAACTGAAACAGGGTGCCTGGTAGGCTCATTCAGTTAAGTGCCTGCCTTTTGATTTCTGCTCAGGTCATGATCTCAGGGTTGTGAGATGACTCGGAGTACAGCCGGGTGTCTGCTTCACTCCTGATCCTCTCCCAAGCCCCCACCCCCACTTTCTCTCTTCCTCTCTCTTTCAAATAAAAAAATAAATCTTTAAAAAATAAACAAGACAAAACAAAAACAGAAACAAAATAAGTTTTCTTCTGGTTTTCCCCCTTATATCCTAATATAAACTTTGCTTTCTCACTTTTTAAAAAAGATTTTATTTACTTATTCATAAATAAATGAATAAAGAGACGAAAGAGAGAGAGAGAGAGAGAGAGAGAGGCACAGAGACACAGGCAGAGGGAGAAGCAGGCTCCATGCGGGAGCTCGACTGGGACTTAATCCTGGGACTCCAGGATCATGCCCTAGGCTGAAGGTAGGCTCCAAACCGCTGAGCCACCCAGGGATCCCCACTCTCTGACTTTCCAAGGAGCATCAGATATATCATCACTCTGCCCCCATACTGACCCTTAGCATTCTTTTCTATCAGTACTGCCACCCCTCTTGTCTCTAGCTTAGAAAGACAGACTTGGGAGGCCCTATGCAGCTCAGTTAAGCATCTGCTTTCTCACAGGTCATGATATCAGGGTCCTGGGAACTAGCCTTAGTTGGTCTCCCTGCTCAGTAGGGAGTCTACTTCTTCCTCTCTCTCTATCTCCTCTTTCTGCTCATGCACACTCTCTTTCTCTCTCAAACAAATAAATAAAATTTTAGAAAAAAAGAAAAAAAAGAAGACAGACTTGGGCATTAATCTAAAAGGCTTTTTTGGGCATTGCAAAACAGAGGAAGTTACAATAAATAGGTCAGCTAAGTAACATACACATTTATATCTATTTGATATTTCCAATTAGAACTGGAGAGCAGGAGGTATTTCTGAAAATTATTTTATTTCTGTTTCTCATAGGTAGGAAATATTTAATTTTTGCAAAATGAATGACCAAAATTACATTTAGAGTGTACTTAATATATAAATGAAAAGAGCACTTAAAAAATTCTGTTGAACTGCAATAATTAATATAGATGACAGCAAAAAATTTTAAGTAAAATAGAATATATAGTCCTAAACTGACTCATATATAGTAACTTAATGTATGAAAAATGAGGCAACCTGAATCAAAAGAAAAATGACAGACCCTTTGATAAAAATTCTTAGAAAATTCATTTCCCTAATTTATCATAATAATATATTCACTGTGAATTAAAGTACTAAAAGTGTTATTAATCCTAAAATTGTAGATGAGAATATAAGAGAATAATTCAAATATTGCTGCATGAAAACACTTTCTAAGGAGAAATTCAAAGTCCAGTGTCATAAAGAAAAATGTAAGGGTACCTAGGTGGCTCAGCCAGTTAAGCATCTGCCTTTGGCTCAGGTCATGATCCAGGAGTCCTGGGATTCAGCCTTCATCAGGCTCCCTGCTCAGTGCGGAGTCTGCTTCTTCCTCTCCCTCTGCCTCTCCCCCTCCCCCTGGGTAAGCTCCCCCTCTATCTCCCAAAGGAATAAACAAAATCTTTAAAAGAAGAAAAAAGTAAAGAAAAATATAAAAATCCCACAATTCACAATTCTTAAAAAGTAAGAGCAGCTAAGCTCTAGACAAGATTTCAATTTTGTAGAACTCAATGGATTTTACCCACAATTTAGAATAATATATGCAAACCAAAAAGCAAAGAATAAGAAATGCGAAAGAAAAATACTATTCATCAAAGGCTATGAGTAGACAGGCAGAAAGAAATACAGATGGCAAATAATCTTACAGAAAGGTGCTTAATCTTGGTAATAACCTGGGAAAATGTAAATCAGAACAACGGCATGCCACCTTTTTTCTCATCAAATTAGTCAACACTTTAAAGAAAATGATTTTATTTACTAGGATCTAAGGAAGCTGGCATGCTTATACTCTCATTAAATAAGAAAGGTTTCTTTTAAAAATATACTTTTATTTTAGAGAGAGGGGGCATGTGAGTGGAGGGCAGGGAAGAGGAAGAGGATCTAAAAGCAGACCCTGCAATAAGTGTGGAGCCCCACTTGGGTCTTGATTTTACAACTCTGAGATCATGACCTGAGCTGAAATCAAGAGTCAGATGCTTAAGTGACTGAGCCACTCAGGTGCTCCTAAATAAGTGAGGTTCTTCAAGACTTATTTGGAAAATGTAGCTGTTAAAAGTAATGAGTCAGTGTCTTTCCACCATCTTTTCATGCCACCATAATGAGGCATGTGAATATCCTGGCAGACATTCTCAAGAGCATTAACAAACAAACAAACAAACAAACAAACAAACGAGCATTAACGATGTTGAGAAGAGAGACCAAACACTAGGTTCTTAATAGGCGGTGCTCAAAAGTCATCATCTGGTTTCTAACTGAGATGATGAAGCATGGTTACTTCTGTGAATTTGAAATCATCAATAATCAAAGAGCTGGGAAAATTGCCGTGAACCTTATGGGCAGGTTAAACAAGTGTGGAATGATTAGCCTCAGATTTGAGGTACAACTCAAAGATTTAGAAAAATGGTATAATAATCTGCTTCTGTCCTGCCAGTTTTGTTTCATTGTACTGACAACTTCAGCTGGCATCATGGACCATGAAGAAACAAGATGAAAACACATAGGAGAGAAAATTCAATTCTTTTTTCTAGGGATATAATACATGTATGCAAATAAAATGCCTCAATGGACATAAATAAATAAATAAATAGATAGATAAATAAATAAATAAATGGAATGAGTCAGGACTCTATGTATTACAATGCAATGGTTCCTAAGATACACTAAGTGAAAAAAAAAGTGTCTTAATGAGAATAATGAGTCCAGTTTTATGTTAAAATAAAATAAAAATATTAGGAAAAAATTTAGAAGTATATAGGTAGAATTTTAATAATTGTTCTTATAATATTGCATGTATGTGTGTATGAAATCTGTTTACAAAAGAAAATATTTATTTATTATATGTTTAATTCTGAAGAAGAATGCCTCATTTATACTACCGAGAGACAGGGTTTTAGAGATTGCCATAGGCAATATAGCTAAGAATGCTAACAAGATAGATGCCTTGTCCATTTTTACCAGGGAATTTATTAATTATAACACTTCCTTTTCCATATCAAGTATGGCTTCACTATCTAGAACCAAATCAATATAATATCAAGAAATAATTTTAATAAAACAATGTCAGAAAATGTGCTAATTGTTTTACATGCATTATCTAATTTATTCCTCACAACAACCAAGAGGATGTTATTATGACTATCCTCATTAAATAGCTAAGATGGATAATAAAATAATTTATCCAAGAACACATAGCAAGTAAGTAGCAAAATAGTGGCTCACTCCTGTTTCTCCTTATTGCATTTCACCACCCTATTACTCTCTCTGAAAAGATAATTTACTGAATACCTACCATGTCATATGTGCATTATTATACCAGTGACTATGTAACGTCAGAATTATTATTGCTATATTTTACTGACAAGGGAATGAGAGAAAGGAGTTAAATAAAATATTCATAGTCTCACTTTATTACAGGCTCTTTTTAGTCCCAATACTTCCTTCCTTTATCATGTGAGACAGGAAAGATTTGGAAGAATCTCCCATTATTGAGTAAGGCTAAGAAGACTCTCATCGAATATGATCTCAAAGTTCAGGTAAACAACATTTCTCAATAAATAAGGCATCCCACATAAAATACCATGCACCAGTCACATCACAGACTCCTGAAGACTCAAAAACAGATCTTGAGAGTACTACAGGTGTTGGTGTTCTTTACATGTACCCATTTCTTGGCACATACATCCAGTATTATCTTCTTGTGTTATCTGGATCATTTTAATGTCCTCTCATCCCTAGACATTCACAGACATCTGTATGTCCAAAGACCAGAAAGGGGGAGGCAGATGGCAAAGCATAAGCCTTTTAAGCCTTCTTTTGAAATTACCACTTCCAGGATTTAATTAATGAGGGATCTAGATTGTAGAAATTGATGATAACAAGAGACATGAGGAGGGAAAATGAAAAGAAGCTGTCATTTTTAGTTCTGTTGGGAGTAACTGAGAAATTACAAAGAAGGTGAGAGAGCAGTTAAATTATGAACAACTATTGAAGAAATTTTGAAACCTATAACAATTACTTTGGTTTTCTTTTAAATTATTTTATTTTATTTTTAAAAGATTGTATTTATTTATTCATGAGAGACACAGAGAGAGAGGCAGAGACACAGGCAGAGGGAGAAGCAGGCTCTATGCAGGGAGTCCGATGTGGGACTCGATCCCAGAAATCCAGGATCATGCTCTGGGTTGAAGGCAGGCACTAAACTACTGAGCCACCCGGGGTGTCCTTTTAAATTATTTTAAATGTAATATAAAACTTACATTAATCTTGATCTTACATCTTGAGGTAGTCCATTCCGCAACACATGAACATTGATACTTGCTAACAAGATCTATACATCTGAAACACAGAATTAAATTTTTAAATAAGTAAGACATTAAAACATAATTTCAAAGGAGTTTCACTATTTAAAGTTTTTCTTTTCCAGTCACGGTAAAAAAAAAAAAAAAATTCCCACAAGCAATAGAAGGCAGAGTCTGTTCCTGGTTTCTTATCCTTCAAGGTGATTGGACTGAAAGAACAGATCAATTTTAATTTTTGCCATCATCCCCATGGCATTATAAGGAAAGAACAGTTCTAAAGATAAAAAGTATGTCTAGAATTTATGTAGGGAACTGAAGTCAGCTATGGCCAAATTGCACTACAGTGAGCTACCCATCCTTATCCTCCCTTCTCTGCTTACAAAGTCAGTGGCAGGACTAAAAAAGAAAAAATAATGCTGCAGAGAAAGGCTGGTGCATCTATGAAGCATTCTTTGCCACTTGCATCTCTTAGAAATATCCAGGGTCTAAATTTGCATAAACTAATATTCTATCCATGAGCATGAGAGTTATTATGCAATTTCATAAAGAGAGTCAAAAATACCTTACATGCACATAGGGATGAGAGAACCAGTCTACTTAGGGACATTTTAAATACTAAGTGTGTGGTATTATCCCTTTGCAGAGCAAATAATAGAATGTCTCATCATCTTACCTGCTACTTCTATTACTGTAAGCAGTTACCTTTAAGTATATTAAAGTCCAATTAATCCACATTTATTGAAAATTACTTTATGCTAATGAGCAGAAATAAAAGAGCAGAGATAACATATCAGTACATTGCATTAAGTAAAACAGGCAGCATCTCATCTTAACTGTACTTAGCTCTTGTTTTATGAAAGAGCATAATTAAAATTATATTTATCAACTTTCCCGTGACATGTCCTAAATATTGTGAGTTAAATTTATTTTCTGATTTAATAATAGAAAAATAAAAATTCTTACCTTCCATGTAGACAAGGATTTGAGAGGCAATCATTTGCATTTGTTTCACAATGTGTTCCGAAAAATCCACTCTTGCAGTCACAGGTATAATGATTGATGCCATCAATGCAAGTTCCATCTTGGAGACAGGGCTCTGATAGACATTCATCTATATTTACTTCACAATCAATGCCTGCAATAGAAGAGACAAGATAAAACATGAGACCATTTATATGTAAAACTCAAAAGTTTGTTCATTTATGGTAAATGTCACCAAGAAATCAAGACTCCCTTCACAGAAAAGTAATTTGACACACTGTAGCAAAATAAAACATTTCTCAAGGTTAAACATACCAGATCTATAAACTCTTACACTTCTAATTTAATGTAAATGAGAAAAACAAAGCACAAGCTTAATCTTCTTAAGAAATTTGTTTTTAGTGTGAGGAATTGAGAATATTAGTGAAATAATATATCAATTTGTCACTGTAAATACTAATTCATAGGGTTTTTTTTCATAGTTTTTGTTTTATAAGATTGTATTTATTTATCCATGAGAGATACAGAGAGAGAGAGAGAGGCAGAGACACAAGCAGAGGGAGAAGCAGGCTCCATGCAGGGAGCCTGACATGGGACTCGATCCCGGGATTTCAGGATCACGGCCTGGGCTCAAGGCAGGCACTAAACCACTGAGCCACTGAGGGATCCTCCCCTTTTTTTAATGATTATTGGCAGTCAAACATTTCTTACTTATAGGAGTTAAAAAAGAGCAAGTTTGTGATGCCTGAGTGGCTCAGTGGTTGAGCGTTGCCTTTGGCTGGGGCGTGATCCTGGAGTTCTGGGATAGAGTCCCACATCAGGCCCCCTGCATGGAGCTTGCTTCTCTCTCTGCTTATGTCTCTCTCTCTCTCTCTCTCTCTCTGTGTGTCTCTCATGAATAAATAAATAAAATCTTTTTTTTTTAATAAAGAAAGAGTGAATTTTACTAAATTTGGTCTTGGTGAGTCTATTAATGGGCTAAGATCTCTAAATGCAATCTACTTTTGGCAAAATACCAGTGTTTTCAAAGGCCAAGTTTTAAATATTTATTAAGCACCTACCGTATGCTACCTCTGTGGTCAACTAGGGGTACCAAACAGAAAAAGGAGAAACAATAAACAACAAAACAAGAAAAGAGAGTGACCCTATTAATCCAGAAACGTTTTGTCAGAGGCAATATTTATGGATAGAAAACATCAGGAGAACAACATAAGCAAAGCTTAATGGGAAGCTAGATGGTAGTTAAGGTTTTACATGTGAGAGGTATTAGGAGAAAGTAGAGAGACATGGTAAAAATGGTTAGAATAATCTCTTTGTCATTATGTCCGTCTGTACTGAACATCTAGTTACCACTAGTTGAGCACTTACAGGCATGCCGGGCCTTGTGTTGAAGGCTTAGTTTTCTGACATGGAAATTTCTCTCCCCATTTTATAGAATAAGAAAATAAAGCATAAGATCTCACGGCTAGTAAATGGCAGAGTGCATGCTGTTAACCACTATGTGATACCATCATACTATATCTTAATATGTAACAGTATGGTGTCTGTCCTAATGAGAGAGCAAACTGAGTGCTTTGGGCATTTAAGAAATGGAATTAATTGAGTCTATATCTGAGAAAGAGGATCAAGAAAGCTTTGATGATCATGGTGAAAAGGAATCCGAGAAAATTCAGATAAAAAGTTTGAAAGAGTATATTCTGTGTGAGTTAGGTATCTCAGCACTTGTTTGCATACCAGGAAAAAGCTGGGGAGGACAAGGCTACTGCCAGATAGGCAGCCATTTCACAAAGTTGTATCATAACTTAACTAATTTTCATATCATTTGTAGAACTATCTATTCAAGTGAATGTTATTTAGAGCAGTCACACTGGGAGTCTGTGATTTATTGCAAATGAGGCTTCAAATGCAAAAAATATTTTTGGAAATTCTCTTCATAGACTGTCAGTTTTCAAGTCAAAATCCTATTATGTAATGGCTGCTTAAAGAAAAAAACAATGCTATTACCTAAATAGTACTTTGGATATTAATGATATTCATAAAAATAATGCATGTAAATTGGTCAAATCCACAGCCATGTTTAAAAGGACCATCAAAATTTAGGTTCAGAATATGGATTGAACAAGCATAATAGTGCACATTAATATTAAAAATGAAAAAGACCCCCTTTCCTAAATCTCAGTGACTCATGTCACACAGGTATATTTCTCACTCATACTCCACTTTTCAGTCTTCATTATGGGACCCAGGTTAATGGAACATCCTCTACCTGGGACATTGTCATCATCCTGGGAAAGGGAAAGGGGTACTTGACAAGCATATACTGGTTCTTAAATCTCCCACCTACGTTTCATTTGCTGATTCAAGTCACACAATCAAGCCTATCATAAATGAGATGAAGATGAGTGATCTTCTGCCAGAAGAGAGCAGGTATTTGTGACAATAATAATATTTAGTGAAGACACATTCATCATCTAATTTTCTCATTTGTAAATGAGGGTTATTTATTAGGACATCACAGGTTTATTGAGATGATAAAGTAAAACTATGTATTTAATACAACTAGTCCAGGGCCTGATGCATATTTAACATATAATTACTATCATTTTGTTGACAAAAAAAAATCACAATCATATGGTATCAAATGAGTGATTTTGATATTTCCAGAGGCATTATTATTCTAATTAATAAGATGAGTAAAAAGTGTCTCCGTAGCACTATGTAGAATTAATAAGATGAGTAAAAAGTGTCTCCGTAGCACTATGTAGAATGCTGGCAGAGTCCATGACGAAAATTTCGGTTACAAAGAGATGGTGAATTTACCAGAAAAGTGTCGGGCAAGGAGTAAAATGATAAAAGGGAATTGGACAGGAAACATCTAGTACCATTTAGAGATAAGAGACTTCACAGAAGATACAATTCTCTGCTGTATTCTCTGTTAGAGAGGGCAGGAGTGTCTCAATTTTACTGGAGAAGCACCATCAACATTACCTAAGAGCTTTTTATTCCCCCACTGTTTTATTCATTAAGTAAACTAGTCTTAATTTGACTTCCTAAGTAACCTCCAGAGAGACTAAGAATGTAATCATCATTTGACTTGGACATTCTGTTCCTTGTAAACCTCTTTTTTTTTTTTTTTCATTTTTAATGCCCTAATACTTCAGCACCATTCAAGTCATGTCCTCTTTTTACCTTTCTAACTTCACCTTATTCTATCATTATCCTTGACTACTCCGCTGTAGTTACACTGACCTTGTGTTTCCTCAAAAACTTGGTCTCTTTTCCTAGCAGTCTCTTATCCTAGATTTTACACAATTCATCTCTTTCTTTCTCAAATATTTATTTAAGTGACATTTTCTCAATGAGTCCTATTTGACCACAAGTAGTTAAAACTGCATCCCCTTCCCCAATCACAATCACCGTTATCCTAATTTTAATGTTTTTCCCCATTGCAAGTAAAAATTTGTTCATCTATCTTTTTTTTTTTGTTTTGTTTACCTTTTCCTTTCCAAGCTTAGCTCCATGAGGGCTTAAATTGTGTTTGTCTGATTCAGTGCTTCATTCTTCCAGATCATTGTGGTGTGAGTATGCGTGTATTTATACTTTGCTTTACCCATCTGTTTTTGTGTTGAACAAAACAGTTCTTGAGAATCTGGGGAAACTGTCTGTCCTTGGAATGGTAAGAATCAGAATCTGGAATGAAGTGATCCCTCTAAGGTGTGTGCTTGAAAGGCATGTCTTACCTTGAAAGGCTTGAAAGGCAGGGAAGGGAAATTACTTAATGGAATCTTTATTTTTCCCCACCTTCAAACAGAGAAGCTTTCATGATAAATTAAAAAATAATAAAGATGCAGAGAGTGTTAGACTTTGGTTCAAAATGATCTCTTATAGATAGTTATCAGCCCTGAGAAAGAAGGAAATACTGTTGTTTTTGACAACATGAACTCTGAGGACATTAAGCTAAGTCAGACAGAGAAAGACAAGTACTGCACAGTATCACTTATCTGTGGAATCTTAAAAAAAAAAAAAAAAAACTAAGAAAAAAAGTCAAACCTATAGAAATAGAGAAGAAAAGTGGTTGCCAGGTGTTGGGAGTAGAGGAAACAGGAAGAGGTTGTTGAAATCACACAAACTTTCAGCTGTAAGATGAATAAGCTCTCAGGATCTAATGTACACAAACACAGTGACTGTGGTCAATAATATTGTATTGTATAATTTGAAATATGTTAAGAGATATAACTTACATATTTTCCTAAAAAGATAAAAATTCTGAGGTGTTCTAATTAACTAGATGGGATAAATCCTTTTATAATTCTTATATACACGAAATCATTATGTTGTACACTTTAAATATCTTACAGTTTTATAAATTATATCATAATAAATCTGAAAATAATAGAAATCGTATCACCACCATAAATGGAAAGCCATTATTATGTTCCAGAAATGAAAAATAACTAAAAAAATAAGTACAACAAAAATATAATTACCAACTTATCCAAACTTTAAATTACTCATCTGTAAATTATGGATCAAAATATCTACATTGTAGCATAGTTGAGAGATTTCCAGAGAGTATGTATGCATTTCTAACAGCATGCAAAAGATGAAAAGTGATTATATAATAATTTATTATTATAACAATATGTTCATTGATCTTCTTTATAGGATTCAAATTTGAATGCTTTGATATTGTCTTCATGAATCCAAGAAAATAAAAAAAATAAATAATATTTAGTGTTAGACCTTACCAAAGGCTTGCTCAAAATCTCAGTCTTAATTCTTTGCCTACCTTGCCTTATGCATCAAATACTTCTTACCTGCTCATCAATGTATCCAACGCATATTCACTGAGCATCTATTTTGTATCAGTCATGGTTCTGGACTTCTTCCATAGTTAGTTCCCATTGACCTGGTATGTACCTTCACAGCTTACTTCCATCAGATTGTAATAAATATTTTGCAGATAATTTAATGATGAACATTGGGGTTTCATTTGATAAGAGAAGAAACATGATAATTATCTATCATCTATCTATCTATCTATCTATCTATCATCTATCATCTATCTATCTATCATCTATTTTTACTTTTTGCTATGTCTAACCTATTTTATTTTCTGCTATCTCGCTGCCTGCTTTGGGGCTTACAAAACCACAAAGTATATCTTGGAATAATAATTCCATAGTTACTAAATATCAACATATCAATCCCTAAAGAGAGCAAAAAATTACATTGTTTTTATTATTAATAAAAAATAAGAACTTTATAGAATTTTACTTGCTTCTTTTTCTTGGGATCACAGGTTGATTCTTAATTTGTTCTTATCAGTTAAAACTATTTCCAGACTTAATTTTTAGATTTACTTGATCTTTTTTTAAAAGCTGGATAGGCACAGAACTGATCCAGTAGTTATATAAAGTTATAAATGTAATATAGGTATAAAAACTAGTAATAAATGGTATACATACAAAATTAAGAAAAAAAACAAAACATAATTTACTAACATTGATGGTGGACAGCACACAGTTAGGAGCACCTAAAAAAATACCTGCCCTCTGTGCTAGAGATTTCAGCTTTAGCGTCATTTTACTACCTGAAAAATATTTTTAAAAAGAATAAACTTTCAGATGTAATAGGTTTCCATACAGTTCTAGATAAAAATTTGCATATTTGTGAACACACAGACCTTACTGAAAATCATTCATAAAAATTAATGCCACAAATCTTCGGCCCAGTGAAGTTTAAGTGCTTTTAACATACAACTCACATTATATATATCACTATTGTTTCTTTGGAAAGAAATGTTTTAATATTTGCAAACATATCCACCACATACAAGATTGTATTTGAAATATTTTCAGTTTGTAATTCTAACATTAGAGTCCTTGACTTCATTAATAGTATAGGTAACTTCCTTTCCTAGCAGGGTAGATGATTACCTGTGGCATTTAAGGCACTTCCCAGGCCTCTGCCATTTCAATACCCTCTTTACCAGACCGCGTCAACATGTGTCTCTGTATTGAACATTTTCACAGCAGAAATTAATGAATCATTTTCAGCAATAAGCCATTAAAGAATATGAACTGAGAAGCACAATCAGTAAAATATCTACATGCATCAACAATGTTATAACAGAAATACTATATGCAAATAAGCATGGCTCTATCTATATATCAATCTATCACCTAACCAAGAGTATGCCTCACACAATCTATATTTTTAAAAATGTCTCTCCAGATGTTTTCAAAGCACAGGTAGATGTGAGAATCACTGCTTTCAACAAACTAGATTGGAATTAAATATTATATTTTCTTATATCTGTTACTCCTGATAGTTCTATCTGGAATTTTATTTCCTTATCTCTGCTTATTTGAAGCCTGATTTTACCCAGGTCCTACTAAAATTCTAACTCATTTTTAAAATTTTCCTTGAATATTTCCTAATAAAAATTAGCTAACAACTTTTATCAGATTATCTTTAAAGTATATCTATCCTTATCTACTATTAAAACATCCAAATTATGATGATATTTTAAAAACGATTACAACTTACATAGTAGGATGGTATATGAATGACCTAATAAATTAATGCAAGCATGCAATAATCACATAATTAATGGACTTAGGAATCAATGACTTTGAAAATTCAGATGGACACTTCTAACCATTTTAAATTATGATATATGATAATGGAGAAAAAACCTTTTTAGATCATAAGGAGAATTTTATAGCAAGATATTTTATTATCAACAATATTTAAATTAAAAAAAATAGATCAACTATCATAAAGTGTTTCCAGGCAGGCAGTCCAACAAATGCTATTCTTTCAGGAGCAATGTAGGAAAATTCACAGTTTTGTTTAAAAGTAAATAAATTTAAAAATTATAAGACACTCACAAAAAGCAAAAAAAAAAAAAAAAAAAAAAACAAAATGAAAAAAACCCATACCCACAAATCATCAGTGGAATGAGATAAAAAAGGAGTTAGAGTTTGAAACTATCAGAGAGGAAATACAAAATACAATTAACATATAAAAACAGGTGAATATTTGACCAATGAATCAATCAATGAGGAATGTCAAAAAAAAAGAAATTATTAAAAATATTCAAATGGAAATGCTAATAAATAATACTTACAGATGAAGAATCCCTTTAGTGAGCTTCTCAGTGGACTAGACATAGCTGAGAAACAACCACTGAATTTGAAAGCAAATCAGTAGAATTATTAGGTTGAAATGCCCAGAGATAAAAAAAAAGAAAGAAAGAAAGAAGAAAGAAAGAAAGAAAGAAAGAAAGAAAGAAAGAAAGAAAGAAAGAAAGAAAACAGAACAGAGCATCTAAGAAATGTGGGCTGGTATCAGGGACTCTCACTTACTTTAAGTTGGTATTTTAAAAGTAAAAAGGAAAGGAAAAGGACAAGAAATATGGCAAAAGATATATTTGAATAGATTAACGTACAATAATTTTACTAAATTAATTAAACTCTGTAGCACATGTTATCTTGTTCTTTGGGTCATTCATCTCAATCACCTCTATGTTATTAAAGATGTCTGCAATGAAAAATATGCAATGTAGGGAATATTGAGGAGGATGATCATAGACTCTAGGCTAAGCCTATGCAGCAGAGAATTATCCTAAACTTGGAAAAAAAGTTCCTACCATACTTTTGGACCCTGGTAGGGGTGACTATAAGACATAAGACTATAAGACATCAAATATCCACATGGGCAGAGTTTCATTTAATAAATCTTAAGCACTGGGCATTTGCAGTAACAATCCATTGTAGATGGTATATCAGGGATCAAATATGAGTAGACCAGAGATCATGTGTAATTTGTGCTCCTATATTATGCACTGCTGCTCTCCCTCAATTCACACTGTGGCTGTACTAGAAAGAGTCCCTCCCTTATTACCATCTGAAGGATGATGAACAAAGCATGAGCATGGTTTGTGGATGGGTTCATTCGGTTTATGGATATAAACTGAAAATGATGGCAACTTTCCTGTAGCTTCACTCAGAGGTTTTCTACAAAGATAAAGTTGAAAAAAAAATCCTCCCAATAGGAAGATTTTCATTCAAGAAGTTGTTGTCCTTGTCTTTGGATAGAATTAGAGGTAGGCCAAATAAGAATATACCTGGACTCATAAGTGGTGGAAAATAACCTGGCTGGTTTATCACTGGACTGGAAGGAAAAGTATAAGACAATCTGAGTCAAAAAATATGAAAAAGAGACATATATATGGATTAATGAGGTTAGCATGAAGATAGCCACCTACAAAAGAACTCAGTTAATATCAGTCATCTCTGTCCTCAGCAACCACAATAGGCATGAACAAAGTAGATGCTAAACATAGAAGCTATGCATGAGCTCTATGTATGGATACTCATGTTCCAAGACTAATACAGTTATTGCTTTCCTTTAATACCCAATCTGCTAGGAATAGAGACCTAAGTTGTCAGTGACATGGTAGTCAGGAGGTTATACTGAACTTAAGTGATTCATTTTGACTAGAATTGACACTTATTTTAGATATGGATATATCTTCCTTGTCTCTCCTGCCAAGAGACATTTAGCCAGCATTACTAATCAAGAGCTTATTTAGTGGTGACCCCCAAAATCGAATTTCTCATAACATCTCAGTGGACCAAGGAATCTACTTTATAGAAAAGCGTACTGATGATCATATAACCATGAAATCCAATGGCTCTATATTACACTACATCATCCCCAAACTGCTAGGTGTTAACTTGGAGATGAGAGCTTATGGGGATGGGGCACCATCTTATAGAATGCATTACACACTCATAATGATCATGTTATTGATATTATGTCCTAAATTAAGTATAATACATGAAATTGGGAACCAAGGGTAAAAGTAAGAGTAGGATCATATATCATCACTCTCTGTGAACCACTGGGAAATTGTGCTTTGCATTCCTAAAAATACAAGCTCCATCATCTACAGGTCCTAATTACCTGGGGGAGGGAATAAAGAGGGATACCACTAGATTTCCATATAGTCACTTTACCCTCTTTGTGCCAAGATAATCAGGTAAGGAAAGAAGTCATTATCCTTACAGAGTTATTGGTGGAGGCTCTCAGGATGATATAAGGTGCTGTTATAATATAGGGACAAAGATGAAAACATGTGGCATCAAGCTGACCTACTGGACGTATATTTGTTGGTACTTCTTTGCCCAGTGTTATCAGGAAATAGACAAAATACATCAGCTACAGCCTTACTAAGAGAGCAGAACTCTCAGGCATAACATTCTGTATTACTTCACCAGGTAATCCACTAAGAAGCATATTTTAGCAAATAAGGATGAAAGTAATAGAATTTAAGTAGGGGAGCAGGAAGATGAGTCAGCTATAGTATTAAGAACTGCTTCAATGACAGAAGTCATAGTTCTTCCCAGTAATTACCCTCTTGGTTTTACTCAGAAAAAGAGACAAATCAAAATACACAGGGAGCAGTTTTTAGATGAAGTGTACTTATTTTTGAAAGCAGTTGGAATTGACTGTGGTTTATGAAGTGATAAACATTCAAGATCCTTGTTCAAAAGAGAGGAACTCATTTCTCCTGCTGCTGGAGGTGTTGCCTGTCAACAGTTTGGAAATGGATTCTTCCCCACAAATTGAATTTTCGTTGGCTATAGGGAACTGCTTTGCTTAAGTTTGGGCCCCCTCACTGGCTGCTGTGTAGTGTATGAGAGTGACTCAATTTGAGTCAACTCTGAAGGATGCTTCAGCAAGCCCTGAGTGATTAACTGAGCCTTTTATTAGAATGACATCTTGGTTCAGCATCTTCCTTTCCCAGTCTACTTCGTTTCTCCCTTATAGGCATGGTTATTGAAAGCATCCTCAAGAAGTTCCCTGCATGTAGATCTCAGTTTCTTTCTTGGGAACTTGATGTCTGAAAATGTTCTAGGAAATGAATATTTTCCTAGGAGTCCTTTTCAGTATCTGGTTTGTATAAAAAAAAAAGTGTTGAAGGTCAATAAATTATAATTATTAGCAAAACACATTTCACTAATATAAAAATAAAATCATGATTTAAAGTTTGAATTTTCATATAAAACTAGATTATATACATGGATCTCAAGAGATGCCCTACAGTACTAAATGTTGAACTGCTTTATAAATTTACTGAATATATTTAGGGATTAGATTAAACAAGCATGGATTAAGCATTTAGTTAATAATCATCTTGCTAATGTTCTCATTGTTTGAAAGGAGTTTATGGAGACATTGTCTAACCCATGTTTATTTTCAAAAGATCTCCCAAAAACTTTTCCTGATACTTGATTTTTTAATCTATACATACCTCAAGATTGGGCAGGGCTTTTAAAATTCATTAGTAGTCCTTAGAGCTCTAGGCAAAGAACAAGTACCAATAAATACTTGATGATAAAAATGATGATGATGATGATAATGATGCTCATTTGAATCTTATCTCTCCTCATCTTTTCAGACTTCTTTTTTGAAAATAATGGGGCAACTCTTATACATCAGGCCAGGATTAAATGAAGGCTTCTCTCTCTTAGACTTCATTATCGCAGGAATGTGGCCTGACATTAGAGTACTTCATAGTTCATTGGAAAAGTCATAAAAACAATTACTATGCCATTAGAAGGAGCTTTTGAAGAAGAGATTCAAAGTACCCTTCACAGAATTGCTAAGACAAGCAAAAACAATATTCCAATTCATATATGTTGCTCCCTTACTGTTTTTAGATCATACCAAATGAAAGAAAGGCATGTGAAATGAGGCATGTGTTTAATTAGGCAACTATACTGAGAGCTTTGGAAAATGAGTTGTTCAAGGTGAAGGTATATACAGTGTATATGCAAGTGCAACTAGGCATATGAGGACAGATTAAAAGTAGACAATACCAGACAAGAGATAGTGCTATAATATTCATGACAGAGTGAGAGAGATGAGTCAGAGTCCTGTATAATTTTTTTTTTAATTTTATTTATTTATTTATTTATGATAGTCACACAGTGAGTGAGAGAGAGGCAGAGACATAGGCAGAGGGAGAAGCAGGCTCCATGCACCGGGAGCCCGACATGGGATTCGATCCTGGGTCTCCAGGATCGTGCCCTGGGCCAAAGGCAGGCGCTAAACCGCTGCGCCACCCAGGGATCCCTAGAGTCCTGTTTTAATTGCACAGATAATCACTTATTATCTCAGGTATTGACTGAAACTAACATGTTAAAGTATTGTCAGAACTTATGAGATTTACATATATACATACATATATATGTATGTGTGTGTGTGTATATATATATATATATATATATGCAGGTATGTTATAATTTTGATGCACATTAATACTAATAAATTCAGAGGGTTTTATTTCCAAGAAATTATTTGGTCCCTTGCTAATGTCATGCAGAAAATAACTTGTTCTTCAAGTATCACTTACTTAACAGGTTCTGCTACAGTTAAACAAACTTTGGTTAGCAATATATAAAGTAATAGTTTCTACTCCATACCTCTTATGACTATGGTGAAGGTCAAATGTGCCTGCACAAAGTTAGTGCTTTGGCAATACCTTGGAAGACACACTTTAGGAATGACTTTTCTAGATTAATCTGAATGAGTGCCCAGAATACCATTAGTATGTGTTGTTGAGTTTCAGCAGTCAGACTGCTGCAGTCCACCTTCCAACTCAAAAGTCTAAGGATTGAGATCATTAGGATTAATTTTATGGCTTATTATATAGCCATATATAGTATATGGCTTATTTGTTTCTGATTATGCATACCTTATTCAGTCATCTTCAACATTATAATCTTATTTTCTATGTATATTGAAGTCTTTACCTAGGAAAGAAAGTAATTTGGTAGACAAGACTGAATATTATAAATAACCATAAAAAAAAAGTTTGGAGAAGCAAGCGATTTTGTAAAAGAATTTTATTTTAGGTTACTTCTGTTTACATTTAATAAAAACTAAGAAATATTTTGATATGCTTAAAATTTGAATATAGGACAATTTCATTTTAGATAAACATGACTGATATTCAATGGGATATAACGACATGACTAGTGTCAAAATATTGATATGTCCATGTAATTAGCCAGCCAATGTGGCTGGATCACCTTCCTTGGATGTCCCAGCCTCTCTACTGTGACAGTCTAGACTTTACCTCTAATGAGTAAGAGATGACATGTGGCACATAAATAGTAGGGTGTGCTTATATTAAACATCATTACATAATTTTATTGTAACTTCTGAAGATAAGTATCACAAATGCATTTTAAAAAGCATTTCACATAAACAAAATGACATTTAGTTAAATTTTGTTGAATCTCGCTAGCTTGTCATTTTTTTTTTTTTTTTTTTTTTTGTATTTGGTAACCATCAGAAGAGGATAGCCAGTCTTTATGGCCTTTAGTAGGTCAAATTATACTTCCATATAGGGGAAATACATCTCGAGCACTTGAAATCTTTCTTTGATAATTCAGAAAAAAAGTAGGATTAAAAAGACTTACAATTATGCAACTGACAGCTGACAAATGGAAGCACTACAGAGTCCTGCGGCTTTGAACAAAATGTGTGACATTTTGCAATGCATGTTCTCTCATTTCTGACAACTCCACCAGGAGCTCCACCAAGGAGATCAATGAAAAGCTCATAGTTTTTCTTTTACATTTGAATGGGCCTTAAATCCAGGGTCTTGATGAAATTTAAAGATTTTATTTACCCCGTACCCTCCAGGTTATGCACAGAGACATTCTGACATCAAGACTGATTTAGGTTCTGTGAGTCAATCGAACACATCAAAGAGAGACCCTTTGGGAAAACAAGGCAGACCAACCAGTCCCTCAGTCTAAACTGTGAATCAAGATAGAATAGAAAATAAATGTTCCTGATTAAAGCCAAAATACCTCTCTGGCTTATAAAATTTGGGGACCCTTCTTTAACAATAAAAATATAAAATCACAAATACAAAATCAGGCACAAAACCTTAGAAGAACCACTTCTGAGTGAAAGTCCCCCAAATTTAAATTAATTAGTTTTGAAATAAATTCATCCCTACTTTCCAAAATTAAAAGAGCTTTGACTGAAGTGCTTGTTTTAATCCTTAAATCAACAGCATAACATTCTACTTACAAAAGGCATAGGCAATGGCTTATGAGCTGCACATCAACTCATGGTTTGGTAAAAAAAAATATTTTTTCTGGAGTGGCATTTTAAAAACTATAATATGTCTCTAAAATATTTAATTTTAAAATCTAGTTACAATGAAATGTTAAGTGATAATTGTAGCACTTTATTTCTTTATGGCAGTTTATGATTCACAAATAAATGTGATTTGATTTATTCTTTACCCAAGCTGTCAAGTCGATGTTATCCACAGAAATAAATGAAGCACACTGAGAGCTGTACGCTGAGTGACTTTGTCTTATATCAAATAGTCGTAAAAGCAAGCCTTGAAGTGATGTCTTCTGATTTAAAATGAGTGGTCCAATGTATGTTATGTAGGAATCAAAGAGTTTAAAGGCGTAAAGAAACAGTAGTGTTCTGGTAAATGTTTAACAACTTGCTCTTGGAAGAAAAGACTATGAGGAGGAAAGGTCTTATTTATAACATTATCTAATTTCCCCCGTGCAAATCATCCCATCTTTTTGAATTTCAATGTAGCAAAATTATGTCAACCAGCTTACAAAGTTTATAAAAAATTTAATATTCGGCATTCATAAGCCAGTGTGAGCTGGCTCTATCACACTACTGTAAAAGTACTTTCCTGACTGCTATTTTGAAGTTGACTAAGACAGCAGAGAAGTGGAAATATGTATAAAATGCATGGGTAGGGCAATCCAGATTTTTGGTATAGAAGTCGGGATGTGGCACCGATATGAGAAAATTTGTGTTATGCATGTGTGGTGAAAACTGTTCCTGAACACATTATAGAATAATATCATCATTAATCAGCATAATGGGGCTGAGAATTAAAAGGTAACTTGAGGGAGAATTTATAATACTATGAGTATCAAGGTCATAGAAACTATTTTATTAAAAAAAAAAAAACTCATTGAGTCTTATGTATTAGGCAAGCACTGTGGTAATAGCCCAGCAACAGGCTTATGTACCTTTGTATGCTCATTTTACAGGTAAAACTTAGCCACAAGGATGATATGTAACCACTTGAAAATCAGGCTGTTGGGCAGCCCCGGTGGGGCAGCGATTTAGTGCCACCTGCAGTCCGGGTGTGATCCTGGAGACCTAGGATCGAGTCCTACGTCAGGCTTGTGCATGGAGCTTGCTTCTTCCTCTCTCTCTCTCTCTCTTTCTCTGAATAAATAAATAAATCTTTAAAAAAAATCAGGCTGTTATTAACTAGTAGAGCTGGGATTCTAACTCAGGAAGTCAAATATGGTAGTCTTTGCTAAACATTCAAATAATTTTGTGGATGATCTATGAGGGAGGTTTCAACTTAATTCTGTAAAAACAAGAACAACTATTGAAAACTGTGTCAAGGCTAGAGACGGGGTGTATGTAGGAGGGTGGTAGTTTATCAGTACAGTTGTTAAATCAGTAAGACCTGAAATGTGACGATGATAACAACAATAAAAATGAGGACACAAAAAATGCATCAGCATTTCATCTGAGCTCATCATCAATTCATCTTCTGCTTTCTTCATAAAATCATATTAAATTTTTAAAATGCATGCAGACTAAAAAATAATTTCTGTAATCTCACAATCTTAATATTTTCTATATTCTCTTTTTATATTTTAATTTTGTTCAAATATTTACATATATTAGCACTTTCAAACTGCAAAAAAATATTATCTATACAATGATAATACATTGTGTTTTTTTTGTGCATTATGTTACTTGGTCTTCAATCATACCATTTTAGTGACTGTAAAATAGTCCCTGAAGAACATACATCATAAACTACTTAACCACTTTTATAATAAAGGTTATTTTGTTTCAATATTTTACTAATAGGAATAACTAAAGAAGATCTTTATGCATACTTACACATATGTATTCCTTTTGAGTTATTGTTTCTCTTGATAATTTACACAGAGAAATATTTCTTCTCTGAAACATTATTATGTCAGTGTCTACCTTGCTAGCAGGCAGTGAAATGCATATTCAAACAGTGAGGTATAATTTTACCAAGAAAGGTGTCTATTTTTTAAAAAACAGTGAAAACCAGTAAGGGTGCACATGCAGTTAAATAATGCACCCTCTCATATTCTTGGTTGGTCTTCAAATTGTAAAAATCTATCAAACTAAAAAAAAAAAAAATCTATCAAACTGCAGAAAAACAACATGCTTTAGGAAATAATTTATCCAAATGCTCAAAACAGTTTCTTTGTGGCAAAAGACAAACATTCCCACAGGCATATCCATGAAATTCTACTTTACAAGTTTGTCCAAAGGACATGTCCAGAAAAGCTTCAAAACATACCTAGAAAGGTAATTATTTCAGTACATTTGATAAAAGTGTAAATTGGAATAAATATAAATGTCTAAGTTTGAGATTAATTATACTATATCCTTTTGATGAAATTTTAGGCAGCTACTAAAAGCCATGTTGTGGGAAATTAATAATATTATGGGGAATTTTTAAGAATATGCTATTGCTAATTAAAAATTCAGGTGACCAAATACTATGTATTATGCATAAAACCAATTATAAAACTACCTCTGAAAAAAATACAAAATAAAATAAAACTACCTCTGTTATCCAAATAATGCTATAGCACTGTACAATTATTACTGTTTACTTCTGGTGATAGGTAGTTTGCAATCTTTGCTTTTGAGTTTTCTATAATTTCCCTATTTCTGCCTTGTACATGTATTACTTTTTAAGAGAAAAATTATATATTGATGGGTTAGGCCATTTCATTAAAAACCAGAATGAATATTTTCATGTCCTCTGTATCAAACCAATTTGTTTCCAAAGTGATATTGATTTCTGATGTCAATATAGCCACTTGTGTTTGCTTTAGTTCAAATTTATTGATGTATTATTGCTTAGTCTTTTATTTTTAGTATTCCTATGTCTTTTAGTTTTATGTGTGTTTTGCAAATGAAATATCATTTGGGATTTTGTTTTGCATCTGTTCTGGCAGACTTTCTTTTTTAAAAGGGCAATTGAAAGATATTCATGCTTATTTAGGATTTATTATATCTGGTCCTACACCTGATATAATTCTTTTATTTTTTTCCCTCTGCGCTCCCTCCCCCCCCGCCCCGCCATATTTTGCTGTCCAGTTCTTTTGCTAATCTGCATGCTTTGGCTTTATCTCTGTACCAAACACAAGTGCAGAACACTTTGTAATTTCTGAATGAATGAATGGTCTAAAAATCCAAACACAAAATTGATAATTCTGTCACACAACTGGGAATGTCTTAATTTTTTTTCCTATTCACATTAAACCAACTGAATATACATATAATTTTAATTATAATTTAAAAAATACAGAAATCAATGGAGAGCTTTTCCTTGACCATTGTTCTTTCATTTCTCTATACATAGATCACTTAAATTTTGAGCTAAAACTCCATTTCATTTTCTAGAGTATTACTTTGCCTTATACCTTTTTAAAATAAGGAAAGTTAAATTTCTCCAATCAATTATTTTTGTTTCATGATGTATTGACTTGTATCAATAACACTACTAAGTTTATCTCAGTTCTTTTCCAGTACAACTTTCAAATTTAAGAATCCTCTCTTGTTTTACCAAGCAGTGGTTTTCTGTATATTTCTAGTTCATCTGAGGGTTTTATTTTGCAGAAAGAAAGACACTTAGCTAACACGTTCTTTGAGAACATAAATCTGAAAATGCCTTTGAGTCGTCTTTTCAGGGAAATGGCAGTTTTGGATCCTATGTGACTCCCACGACACTATCTTCTATTTGTTATTGAAGAGGAAGAAAAAAACGCAAAGCCATGATGAATTTAACTCTTCTGAAATCTCCCAGTCAAGAAAATTCTGGGCAAGCTGATATATATATATATATATATATATATATGTATATATATATATATACACACACACACACACATATATATATACATATATTCATTCATTATATATATTCATATATATAGGAACATGTTCCCATTCCTCATCAGGTTTCTCATCAAAATAAACCACAAATTGATGGAAACAAAAATTGAGAGTTGACTTAGAACCAGAAAACAGGATAAATTTTTGCCAGACCTAATGCTAGTGCGCGATACCTTTTATGCTAATTTCTTATGTCTGAAGACCTAGGTCTAGAAGCTCATAAGGGCAGCTTTTCAAGTGGTGGTTAGTTCTATAAATTCTTTTGCTTTACACACATTATCGTCAGGCTTGCGAAGACAGTAGAAATTTCTGTCATTTGGTATTATCTTCCTTTGAAAAATGAATTTGAGTGTTCTGTAAGAATTAATGATATATAACAATATGGGCTATTACTTAGTGACTATTGTGTGTGTGTGTGTATGTGTATACATATAAAACCATTGTAAAATGCATCAAATGACACCATGTTAAGCCTTTAATTCATTAAGTAAATGCTTTAAGAATTGATATACTTCACATTCCCCTGGACTTTCTATGGATATGTATGGGGTAGAAGTGATTTCACCCATTTGTTTCCTCATACCCCACCTATGAATTTTTATTTAATGTTTGAATTAGTGACTCTTGATTTTATATGCCTAATATATTCCTTTGCATTTACATATAAAACCTAAGCAACTAGGAGGAGCTACAGCTCCATGGTAAATTGTAATCTGTACTTAGAAGAATGAAGAAAAATCTATGACACATATATAATTTAAGGTACCAGAGTTAATTTTACCTTCTCTAGATCTTACCAATTATATATTCTATTCATAACAAAAATTCTGTCATTATTCTTGATGATTAACATCTTGTAATTAAAAACATTTTGCTATGCTTTCTGGATCTGCTCTTATTTCTGCTGCATTGATCCAATGCAATCATATTGAATTAATTTTTGCTTGAGTAGTTCACTATAAATACAATGAAAACCCATTATTTCATTTTGAAAAGTTAGATTGGATACATAAATTTCATTATTCATTAAATAATTAGCGACCTCACTTATATTTCTTTTGTAGACCCAATCAGTTATATGATGATTTGTTTTAAATTTTAATTTCAGTATGACAAAAACAGCAAAAATTACCTTACTTGTTCTTTTAAATTTTGTTCACTGTGGTTATAGTACATTGTACCATTTAAAGCAATATTCATTTATAGTAAAAAATTAACAGTGAAAAAAATTATCATTTAAAAATTAGTTATGATAAGACACTAATTTTTCTTTTTGTCTTTTTTCATTTTTTAAAAGATTTTTTAAATTTACTTGAGAGAGAGAAAGAAAGAGAGAGAGCACAAGTGGGGGAAGGGGCAGAGGAGAGGGATAAGCAGAAACCCTACCGAGCAGGGAGCTAGATGACATGGGCTAGATCCCAGCACCAGAGATCAGGACCTGAACCGAAGACAGATGCTTGACCAATGAGTCACCCAGATGCCCCAAAACACTGTTTTCTTTTAGAGAATTGGATTTATAATTTTTTAGGATTTTAGACTAGATTTTAGATCAGTTCTTTTTATATTCGCATATACATATAGACATATGATCACATATTGAGATCACTCTAAGTAGTATATTTTACTTTTACTTTCATGATGAGTAACATTACATAGTAGTGATTATGAACATAAATATGGTATCCAGTAGACCTGACTCAGAATCCTGCTTCTGTTATTCACTAGTATATATGACCTTAATTTTGCTAGATCGTATCTGTAAACCTGTCATAATATTTACTATACGTATTGTTGCTACAGAATTAATTAGCAAGGTGCTAAATAGTGGTCATGCTTATTTGTATTACTGTAGGATAGACTTAAACATTATTATGTAGTAATTGGATAAGAAAAGATTTTTAGTTTCCCATCTTAGAATATGTGCAGTAAGATAACCTTTTACAAATTAAAATAATAAAAATGTAATTTACAGTCTTTGATTTCAGAGTGTTTTGCAATTCTAAGTGAGGATTATG
The DNA here is from genome assembly GCF_011100685.1 of Canis lupus familiaris. Taxonomy (NCBI): domain Eukaryota; kingdom Metazoa; phylum Chordata; class Mammalia; order Carnivora; family Canidae; genus Canis; species Canis lupus. The sequence goes on from NC_049233.1 coordinate 28,366,502, forward strand.
AAAAGAAATAAAAGGTGGACTTGAGAATTTCTCCTTCTCTACATTTGAATTAGTGGGTTGGTTCCTGGGTGGTGATCACTTGATGGGAGGAAGTCATTTTGGATTCCTTCATATCCAGAATATTTTCAATTTCCAAGAGAAAATGAGAGAGACTTCCCTAATGCATAGCCCTCAAATCTGTGATTAGATAGGAACCTATTGTAGTTTGAGAACTGAGAGCAACTCCATAGGATATAGAATTATAAAACAGTTGGTAATAAATATTTTCACATAAGGAAAAAAATCTAGTTGGTAGCAAGCAACCGGGAGATAATTGCTAAAATGATTTGTTTTTCATAATTGACATGCACACGTGTCTTTAAATCAGGTTTTTCAGCAAACTATAGAACTGTGCTGTCCAATACTGTAAAAGGTACATGTAGTTATTTAAATTTGATTAAAAGTAAATTAAGTTAAAATCCAATTCTTCAGTCACATAAGGCACATTTCAACTGCTCAATAGCTACATGTACCTCATGACTACTGTCACGTACAGCACAGAACAGACCATACCCATCATTACAGAATGTTCTATTAGACAGCATTGATATAAACCAGTATTCTTCAACTTAAAAAACAAAAAACAAGAAACCTAGGGATATTTTGGGACTTTATTTTTTCCTCTAATCATCCACACTGTGAAATTTTAATGCCAGAGATATATGTTTTATGTAAGTATGCCTTATGCATAAGAGTAAGATCTTCCACCCTCATTAACAATGCATGATGTAGACTATGGAAAGAGAAAATAATTCATCCACAGACTAATGTCATGAAGGGAAGAATAAAATTTTGCCATGTGTTCATTCATATTTACAAATTCTATGAGCCACTTATTTAATTTTACCTTCCTGAACATTCCAATAATTGTAATTAAAATGAATATGTTGATGTGAAATAAACTTTAAAGATAATCTTCATTATCCTATTGCTCTGTTAACATTCAAGTCAAATTACTTACTTAAAAACTTTTTAAATTTATTTTTGCACCAAATGTAAATGAATAGTAATAGCTAACTTCCCATCTATCTTCCTACTATCTTTCTTGTGTATATCTTTCAGCAAGCAGAAAATGTGGTAGATATGAAGAAGCAGAAGGAAATAATATAGTTCCTGCTCATCAGATCAGACAAATTAGTGGAAGGTAAAGATAAGACCAATACTTAGGTCTTTCATTCTTTATACTAAACAATATTGTTTTAATACATCAACATGAAATGAATATGCTAGTTCTAGCTCACTCACATGAGCCAATTACAAAATTTTCAGTTTTGTAAACCAGTTGACATTACATTTTTGGTACCTAAAATCAGCCATGGTGGTCATATGTACATCTCAGAAATCAGAAAAAAATGAACATAAAGCAATAAAAACTATGAATCAGGAGTTTGATTTTTTTCCCTCAGAGAAGCTAAGTTATTAAACGTTTGCCAGCATATCACTGTCACTTTCTTAAAGTGATTAAGATTAACCTCCTAAACCCAATCATAATACTTCCAAAGCTCTCAATTAAACTTCTAGGAATTAAAGAACAGGCTAAAACAGCAAAACAAACCCACAATTTCTCCAAAAACCCAAGGAATCGGTGAAGCAACTTTCAGTAAGTCAATGTTTAACAATTTCTGGCACCAAGCATTATTAAAATTTGTAATTATTACTATCATACTAACATACAGGGCATTAATGCTGATACTTTTTGGTTTATAATTAACACTGAGCTAACCTTCATGAAGATTAACAAATTTGTGAGGAGCACATTATTTACCTAGTGCTGGTACAAATTTTCCTGTTCTGGGACAGTAAAATGTCAAGGAAGATAAACACAAAAGGATGATTGGGCATGTCGTTATTTTCTTTCTTTCTTTTTTTTATTAAACTGAAGTTTTCTAACAAGGTCATTGCTGATTATACTGGTGCCTCTGGTCTCCGTGTATCATGAGAACACAGATAAGAGTACAGTAGTTTTGTACATATTGTAATGATTATTTCTATTTTTTCCCCAAAATAGTATCTTAGTAATCCAGCACTAATGCAGTAATGTGAGAAATGAATAAGGATAAATGTACCATGTAAACAATGTACTTTAAAGTTGTAACATTTCTGTTGTTGTTGCTGTTGAGTAGCATCAGAGGTTCATGCTTGATACCCAGTAATGAATCACTTGTCAAAATGCTTTCTAAATAATATCAAGTAGGAGAGATAATTCCCAGAAAATGTCTTGTGGTGATACCAGGGTTTAAGCCATTTCTGAGCAAGTAAATCTGTTTCCTCCTCAGGAGAACCATCTTTCCTCCATACTTAAGCTTTTCTGTAGACCCTTCTTTCCCTTACTAATTCTAATTGAAACCTGTTGTAAGTCAGCTTGTCTTCTCCTGATGACACCAAGTTTTCTGAAAATCTTTCCAGAGGTGACTGTTCTTTCCTACAGATAGACTCAAATAAACAATAGAAAGGACTAGCAGAGTTCCTATCCCACTTTTAAACCTTTATTCTAACATAATCATTTAACTTTATTTTCCTTTAGAAATTAATGCATACAGATTAACACTTTCTCCCAACTTTTTTGCATGGTTCTTTCAACAGCCAGTATTTAGAGTGACTTTTCCTGCAAAGTTTCAGTCTCTTTCACTTCAAATAATTTTTCAATTACTTCTATTATAGCTATTCTACTTACCAGCTATACACAGATACACACATTATGGGACTCAGAATTGTAAATTGTCCTCTTATAAAATACCTAATCACTTCTTCTTTTTAAAAATATTTATTTATTTGAGAAACAGAGGGAGAGAGAGAGAGAGAGAGCTTGCATGTGGTGGGAGAGGCAGAGGGAGAAAATCTTCAAGCAGACTCCTCGTAGAGTGCAGAGCTCAACGCAGGGCCCAGTCTCACCACCCATGAGATCATGACCTGAGCCAAAACCAAGAGTTGGAAGCTTAACCGACTGAGAATCCAAGTGCCCCCAAATACTTAATCACTTCTTTATAGTTAAAAAACATTCATGTGTCTTGGTTAATTTCCCTTTTGTGTCCTAAATATACTGTATATCTTTGATTCTAAGATGTACGTGTTGGCCTCAGAATTCTTTTCCCATTTTATGGTACATAAAATCATGGTAAGTCATGTAGTTGCTAGCATCTTAAATATAATAAAGCACAGTTGATTTTATTGAAGCTTCTTAAATAACAGTCCAATCTCTTTCTCTATCTCATTTCTGCCCACTCCTAACCCTTTCCTTTGTCACTCCTTTCTCTTCCCTTCCAATCCCTTCAGGAATAGATTGACTCCATTTTCTTTTTACAAGTAACTCACAAACATTCATCTGTCATCATTTCTTCTCTTAAGCCTCATATCCTCATTCTTGATAACTTACCTGAAATCCTCACATGATTTTATAACTTTCAAGTTTAAAATAAAACTCACCTCCCTCACTTCTTCCTTGTCAGCATCCCACTGTTCCCACCCAAAAAAAGAAAACAACCAGTCCTTCATTTTTCTAAATTTCTTTCTTATGCAAATTTTCTGAAATTTACTGAATATTCTTTACTGTAAATAACTTAAATCTATAGTTTCATTGCTCAAACCTGTACAGGTAATTCCACTTCTAATCCTTTTATAAGTCTGCTGCACTAGGGAATTTGCCAATCCTTTCCATTTCTATTGACACAGGTCGAAATCAAGTCTCCATTTATATTTAAGATCATGTAAGGGACAGTTATTTGTTTCTCTTCAACTTAATCTGTACTTCACAGAATATTTAAATTGAACATCTTACAAAGGGAATTCCTGTGTTGCTATTCCCTTGCAGTAAGACTTTCAAAGGCTACTGTTACCAAGAATTAGTGTACTGTTACCAAGAATAAATTACCCACATTTATTTTTGACTAGTACTGAAGAATTAAATCAAAACTTGTCCAACAATGAGATTTCTGGAAGAAAAAGAAAAAAGAGTCATTATCTCAAGCCTTTTGTTAAAATGTTGTAATGAGAAAGAATAGTTCTTAGATGTGTGTCATGCAGGAAGATTAAAGATTGATGAAAATTCTTCAAAGTTCAAGTTGTTCTTAGAATTGAACACTGTTCACATTCTCAGAAGGTGTAGGGAAAATGAGGATGTGTAGTCATAGAACAGGATGCAGAGGCAGTGATTCCAGGTTATAGTTTAGTAGCTGTTGGTTAGACAATTTGAGCAGCAACAAGGGATGAGGAAGAACAATTTGGGGCCAGGCTCTTGCAGGGGTATATGGAACAATTTAGTCTTCTAGGACTTTTCACAGTTTGAATTTCTAGCTGGTATATAAAAGATGATACAAATGTTATCCTCAATAGAAATACAGAGACATTCATCAGCTTTACTATCAGCTATCTCTTTTATCAAAGCAATAGTTAACCAATATTTCAGTGATAAGAACTTTTGAAATCTAAATTGAGATACCACTTTTGATTTTAACATTATATCAAGTATATTAACTTAATGTAGTAATGCAGTACCTTTGAGGGAAGTATTAGAATTTCTGTATGCAACAAATGTTAGTGTTATAGTTTTCTATTACTTTATTCAAAAGGAAAAATATAGTCAAATATTAATAGCAATCAAAAATTAATTTATTATGGGGAACAATATGGAGCTTTTTAAAAAAAATAGAATTATCATACGATCCAGCAATTTTACTTCTGGGTCTATATTGAAAAGAAATAAAAATTCTACATCAGAGAGATATCTGCATTCTCATGTTCATGGCAGCATTATCTATAATAGCCAAGACATGGCAACAACCCATGTCCATCAGTGAATGAATGGGTAAAGAATTTGTGGGACAGATACAAAATACATATTAACAATTATATATTATTTATTATTACATAATATATATAACAGAGTAATTTTTAGATAGCATTTAGATATTATATGTCCCTATAAGAAGTAGAATATCATTCAGCGATAAAAAAGTAGGAAACCCTGCCATTTGCAACAACATGGATGAACCTTAAGGGTATTATCTGAAGTGAAATAGTCAAAGACAAATACTGTATGATCTGCCACTTACATGTGGAATCTAAAACAAAACAAAACAAAACAAATAAGCAAGATTACAAAAATTCATAGAAAAAGAGATCAGAGATCATATCTCAATAAAACTGGAAAAAATCTCCAGCTGAGATTTTTTAATTTTTTATAAATATTTATTTTTATAAATAAATTCTAACAAATATGATCACTATATTTAAGTAACTATAATTGCAAGAAAGTATTTCCCTTAGTTACTATCAATTCTTTTATAACTCATGTTCATCTTCATTTTTCTATTCAGAAGCACAAATTAGAGAAGTCTGAGTCATCCATGAATTCTTCCATCCCATATCCAATTTTTCTATAATAATACCTCCTGGGTCTATTTTCATTTCTATTTCCCTCACGACTGCCTTGGCTCAGTTTCACTATGTCTCAAGTGCATTTAAAGACAGTATTTAAAAAACAAAATAAAAAGGGACATTATTTTAACAACATCCTTTTTGGATTTACACTAACCTCTACCATATCAATTTATTTTCTAAAACACAAATAGCATTTTACATGTTTTTTCCTTCATAACTTTCAATAATTTCTTCTTTTCTCTATTCAAAAATCCTTATCAAAATAAAATACCCAATAAATCTTGTGTACCTTCTTAGCCTCATTGTGAACCATTTACAGAATGGAACTCTAATCATAACACGCCACACTCATTGGAGATGCCTCACCTGCAATAATTTAGATTCCCTTTTCCTACCTTCTCCAATTGTGAAGGTGTATTTTCCTTTGAATCTAAATTCATATGCCATATTATTTTTAGATAACTTTCTTCTACATTACAGTGGATAGTTTCTTCTTTTATCTCTATATGTCTGTATAGCTGCCATACTGAGGCTAATTATTTATTTGCCAGACTCTAAGCCCATTAAAACTTCATTTCAGCAATTCCAATACCTGATACAAATGCCTGTAACTTTACCCCTAATGTATATGGAGAAAATTATTTTTATTATAATAATTTGCATTAGATAATTGGGTGATTTTTAAGAACTTTTTATTTCTTCATAGATTTTAAGAATGATATTTAAAAATAATTTTTAGTGACGATAGTTATACCTTGATCGTTCAAAAAGCAGATGTTTACACACATTTTTATTAGTTGCTCCTGAGTCATAGAACAGGTAAACAGCAATGGCCCAGAGGTTTGAAAAATGCATATAAGGAGTTAAAACTGCTTTTATAGTAAAGCTTATAAAAGCAAGAAGCACTTCTGGGGAAGTCTTTTCAGTTAACTGCATTGCTAGGAGATTGAAGAGAGAGATTTATAATGATGGGTTGATGTTTTCAAACAATCAACAGGCACAGGAGACAAAATTATGACAAATAGCCTGTTTCCAGTGAGACTAGGGGGAGGGGGGTATACAAGATCAGGTGTATGAGCTGGAGGATAAATGTTTTAGTTTCACTGAACAAGAGAATACAGCTGGTGTAAATAGCATGACCTGGGTAATAGTACACAGAACAAGCAAAGGAGAGGATGATAAATTTAGAGATTGCCACTGTGGATCATAGTGTGAGTCCATCCAGTGTAAAATTCTTCCTATGGCAATAACCGATATTTAATGTTTCAAAAGAAGATGAAAGTTCACAGACTGGGCCTACGTGACTTATTCGATGTTATTTATCAGGTAAGAAATCTCTATATCAGTCCCATATGTAATCATTGAACATCTTGAATCATGCAGTTTGAATACTCTTATAATATTTTTTGCTGGTAGATCTGCAAATGGTATTGATGGACATAAAGGTAGTCAGGCTTTTAAAATAATCCCTGTATACTATTTGTTTTAATGATTTCATTTACCATGAAAATATGGTTATCCACTTCAAATAGGACATTTACAGAAGCTGAATATCATTTTGACAACAAACTGGGGTCACAATACATTTAAACACATGTATTAGCATTCATATAATCAATAAAATACCAGCCTGCTTCAAAATGTTCAAATTTACTCTTACCTTATGTTTCAGTATTTGTAATTTTTAAAATTGCTATTATTTTTTAGACTCTAGAAATTCTTAGAAAATTCAATTATTATACACTCCTCAAATAAATAAAAATAGATTTTACCAAGTTATTGTCAGTGGAAGTGGAGTGAAAAAAATAGAACATATTTGTTAAGTATTATCCTGCTACTGATTCAGACCCTGCTCTTGAGAACTTCAGGAAGGAATGGTAAAGAGCAATACAAGGAGACTGTGTACCAGGAAGATGTACCAGTGAGAAAGAAAAGCCATGTTAAAAATTGAAGATATAAGACAAGTAGCTCTTTCAATGAAAGAATGTTTTCAACCATAATCTTCCTCATTATGCCAACAGTGGCAGTGAACCATTAACTAAAGTATACAATATACTTTTAAGTACAATTATCACAATTCAATCTCATCCCAAGAAATGCTCCCAATGTCATCACATATCATCTAGGTTCAGTAACTAACTATGGAGTTTGTAGATGATATAATGGATTTTGTCCAATGGACTAATTTTTTTTTCATGAGGTTCCTGGACAGAAGTTAGCTTCAAGGTTTACAGTGCTATATGGAAAAGGATCACTTTTACAATTCAGAAGTTCTGTTCACTACCTCACAGTTACTAAGGAAGAACTAGTAGAGTAGCTGTAGGAAAGTTACCATCCACCTATAATGATGACATATGCATTGATAGTCAGTTATATGTATATACCCTTGGGATAATAAAAAAAATAAGTCAGAATAGTCTCTATATTTTAAGACTATTTTGTTTGAGGACCAGATAAACAATCAAGATAATTAGTAGGAGCTGGAACTGGAAGGAATCTCTTTTTACTTAAGAAAAAATTAAGGTATAGAAAATAATAAAGCTAGTTATGGTGCCAAGATTAGAACTTGGATCTCCTCATTGTCAACTGAACAATTTTTGAAACTGTATTACATTGTCTATAACTCAAGAAAGAATCTATAATTTCAGACCCACCTGCTTTGTCTTTTTTTGCCTCTTTCTTGCCCCTAATATATTTGTATAGTGCAGTGTGAACTGAGTACAAAAGCATAGGTTTGAAATCGGAAATGTTTCGGCGTTTAGTCCTACATTTGCCACATTTTAGATAAAAGATATCTGGGGAGTCACTTTTCCTTCAGTAGATATATTAGTTTTCTATTGCCACATATCAAATCACCACAAATTTAACAGCTTAAACCAACACCTGTTTATTAGTTCACAGTTCTATAGGATAGAAGTCTGGCCAGGCTCAACTGGTTTTTCTCCTTAGGGTCTCAAAAGACTTAAATCAGGTACTGTCCAGACTGGGCTCTTATCTAGAAGCTGTAGGGAGAAATTGGTTTCTAAATTCATTGTTGATAGAATTCAGTTCCTTACACCATAGGTCCAACATCTCTATTTCCTTGTTTTATGTCAGCCATGGCTATTCTTTAGAAGGTAAACTACATGCCTTCTAAAGTAGTTCCCTCCATCATCAATGCCAGCAAGGACAGGTCAAGTTTTTTTCATGCTTTAAATCTCTTTGTCTTCCCATTTTACTCACTAGCTAGAGAAAACTTTCTGCTCCTGAAATGCTCATGTAATAAATTAGGTCCATCCAGATAATCTCTCTTTCTCCATATAATTTATCACAATCCTGGAACTGATATCTCATCAAAATCATAGGTTTCACTCACATTCAAAGCAGAAGAGATTATACAAAGGCATTTTTAGGGAGTCATTCCTAAAATTATGCCTATCACAAAAGCCTATGTTTTTTAATTATCTGCAAAAATTGAGTTTGGGATGCCCGAGTGGCACAGTGATTAAATCTCTGCCTTCACCTTAGGATGTGATCCTTGGGTCCTGGGATTGAGTCCTGCATCAGGCTTCCTATGGGGAGCCTGCTTCTCCCTCTACCTGTCTCTGCCTCTCTCTGTGTGTCTCTCATGAATAAATACCTAAAATCTTAAAAAAAATAAATTGAGTTTATGTCTACCATACATAGTTGTTGGCAGGAGTAAAAAGCTAATATAAAATCCTGATACAACATAAGTAAAGAAATAACTATTTCAGTAAATATTTGACTCTTAAGGAAGCATATTTCAATTTATAAACAAGAGTATATGTTAGGACATTCTTTCTATATTAACATAAAATCATTGCCTATAATTTACCTCTACTTTTGAAGTCAAAGAGATTATGTGGGGCAGCCCCTGTGGCCCAGCAGTTTAGCACTGCCTTTGGCCCGGGGTGTGATCCTGGAGACCAGGGATCAAGTCCCACGTGGGGCTCCCTGCATGGAGCCTGCTTCTCCCTCTGCCTGTGTCTCTGCCTCTCTCTCTCTCTCTCTCTCTCTCTCTCTCTCTCTCCCCGTGTGTGTGTGTGTGTCTCTCATGAATAAATAAATAAAATCTTTAAAAAAAGAGATTATATGAAAATTTCTATTCATATTCAATCATCGTGTGACACTGAATCAGCATTAATAGCAATCTGATTCCATGCTAGGTACTCTATTTAGTGACAAAAACAGTATCTCCCTGCCTTCTTTAAGATTACATTCTAGTAGGGAGTTATACATTAATCAGTGAATTATGCAAATCTATGTAAAATTAAAATAATAAAAAAATTTGATGAAGGGAAGATAATTAATGCTATGAAAGCAGCTATTAGAGTAAATCTTAGATGTCAGGAGAGAGCCTTCCCTGAAGAAGTAACTTAAAATGACACCTGGTAGAAGGTGAATAGGAGATAAATGGGCTCTTCAGAAAGAAGCATAGGTCTATAAGAGACAGAAATAAGACCAAATAGATGGAGGACATAAAATCAGAAGAAAGGTGCAGAAATTAGATTGTAAAATTATTCAGAAACATTGTAGAACTTGTGATAGAATAATTAAAAGCTATTAAAGTTTTTGAGTATACAGATAAAATAATAGACATTAGCTGTGAAAATAAAATTGCTCTAGTTACTATACAAATAAAGATAAATAAGCTCCAAGGTAATTAAAAAGGCCAAGTCAATATAATAGATTATTAGACTATCAGGTTGGTGATAGTAGAGAGAGAGACATGGTTTGTTTTGAGTTATCTTGGTTATCAACCAACTTAACTTTGTTGTGAATTCAATATGGTAGGGTGGTTGAAGAGGGTATTTGGAATGTTTTTAAGATTCCTGGTTAGAACAATGGATGATTTCTGTGCCTTTCACTGTTTTGAGTTTGAAACTCAATAGCTCTTAACTTGCTGATACTGAGGTGTTTTGGCAACATCCAAAAGGAGATGCAAGTTAAGCTGTTTACCAGTGTCTGACATTCAGAAAAGAGTCAAGGACTTGAGACAGCAACATGTAAAGAAATGCCCATGGATGGAAATTGTGGATGGATGTAGAATGAGCAAAGAAATGGATATAGGGTTATGCCTAAAGAAACTTTAGGAGCTAATAACAGGGAAGATGTGATTGAGCCTGCAAAAGAGAAGACAGATCCAAAAAGTGGCAAAGTGTAATGGATCTAAGAATGGGGTAAAAAAACAAACAAAACAAAACAAAAATCCAGAAAGAGCAAATGGTCAAATGACCAAGTAAGATAAAATTAAAAAATACTCAAAACTTTCTCGGAAGGAAGTAACTGGTAAAATTTGGGAGAACTGTTTTATGAAAGATATGGTAGTCAAAGCCAAAGATTGCTGGTAATCACCAGAAACTTAGAGAGGGTATGGAACAGAATTCTTCCCTAGAACTTTCAGAAAGCATGACCGACCTGAAACCCTGTTTTCATATTTCTAGCCACAAGAGCTATGATAGAATAAATTTCTGTTGTTCCAAATCACTGAGTTTGTTGTGCTGTTATAGCAGCCCTACGACATTGACACAGAAGATTTAAGACAAAGTAGACCTGGAGAGATAAATGAGAGAATTTTTGTTCTAGCTTGTTTACATTATTTGAAAGGAGAGAGACACAAAGGTATTTTATACCAGTGCTTAGAGTTCAGCTGATAATATTATATCCCTTCTAAACCTAAAGAACCTCTTGTATAATACTTTCGAGTACTTACATTATCTTGACTTTTAAACTCAGGATGCACTTGACTCTGTCACTGAGCCTCTTTCTTTGATAACCAATATTCTTCCCTTTGAAACATTTTCCTGTATTAATAAAGCCTTTATAAAGAAGCCATATTATTTTATACCTATGTCTTTCTGCTCAGGCTGTCATAACAAAATACCATAGATTCCCACATTTCTGGAGGTTTTGAGTGTGAAATCAGAATACCAGCAACAGTAGGATTCTGGTGAAAGTTCTCTTCTAGGCTTATAGATGGTCACCTTCTTGCTGTGTCCTCATATGGCAGAGGAAGACAGATCAAGCTTTCTGGTGTCTTATAAGGGTTCAAGTTCCTCAAAAGGGTGGGGCCTTGATCATCTAAACCTAATTATGAAATTTTCAGAAACAATAAAGTCTATATCATTCTATAATGCCATAAATATACAGTCCAACTTCACCTCCTAATTCTATTTCATGTCTGCTTCTAATATAAGATATAGATAACCTATATTAGATCTTATATAGCTTATATCTATCTATATGCAATATAAATTAAATAATATAATAAATAATACATTTAACATATACAAATAAATATGTAATATTTAAAATAAATGCATATTTATTTATTTATGGAGTATCTGTATGCAGTTAGGTTTGGATCTAAGCATAGCACTGTTCATTTATTTAAGTTGAATTACCTCAGTCTGTTTTCTCATCCAGAAAGTCTTTCAATTTTTTTTTTAGATTTAAGATTACTTATTTATTTAAGTAATCTCTGCACCCAACATTGGGCTCAAACTCACAACTCCAAAATTAAGAGTCACATACATGTGCCCTCATATTAGGAGTGCTAGAATAAAGCATAAAACAGAAACAAGTTGTTGAATAAAAAATACCAATAGTTTTTCCAAATTTGATTAAACTCATACAAAAATGATCCTATGAGCTCATCAAACCCCTACCCAAAGAATAAACAAAACGAATATCACACCAAAGAAGAGCATAATGTAATTGCTGAATACTAGTGATAAGAAAATGTTTGAAAGAACATCAATGAGAAAGACAAAGAATTAGAAAGAATATCTGGAATGGGAGGGCAGAATAGAAAACTCCAGACTTTCCATCCTCCCATGGATACACTGATTTAGCATCAACACGTAGATCAATTCTGTGAGAAATGCAGAAACTGGTTGAAAGTCTCCTGTACCCTGAGTGAAAATCCAGACACATCAAAAGTAATAGGAAAAGATGACATTCTCTTGCTATAACACCCACTCCTGGCATGGTGCCACACATACAATCAGGAGGGAACCCCCAGCTCCCAGTTTCTTCCCCAAGAGTGAAGGAGTTGGACCGCACATATAGTGCCCTGACTTTTCTGACTTTTACCCAAGAGATGGTTATGTATATATCCACTGTCTTAAATTGCTGATGGGGCCTGTAATACACTAGTCTCCTGGGGGCTACAGAGAAAAAGCCATAATTTGAACTAGTGTTTAGTCACTTCCCACACTTCCCTCTGCTCCAGCCCAATGTAGAGCAAGTGTGCAATAAATTCCTGCTCTTGGTTTTTCCCTAGGAGAGAAAGACTTGGAATTGTATAGAAACTTTAGATTCAGTTTGTTGATACGCATTAAATAACTTGCCAGGATTTCGACTGAGATTGCACTGAATCTGTAGATCAATTTGGGTATAACTGACACTCCTGACATTCCTCTTTATGAAATAAAGTTTTCCTCTACTTAGAACTTTTTATTTCATCAGAGTTTCATAGTTTTATTCATACAAATATTTTTACATATATTGCTAAATTTATACCTAAGTTTTTCATTTGGAGTATTAATATAAATAGTATTATGTTTTTAACTTCAAGTTCAGTTTTTCATTGATAGTATATAAAATGGCAATTGGATTTTTATCTTAAATTGTTGCTAATCTTGCTATAAAGTTCTCAGTTCCTGGATTTTTTTTGTGGTGGTTTTGTTGATTCTTTGGGATTTTCTACATAGAAAATCATACAACTGAGGACAAAGATTCTTTTTTTTTTAAAGATTTAATTTATCCATTTGAGAGAGAGAGAGAGCACCCACTGAGGGAGGGGCAGAAGGAAGAGGAAAATGTAGACTCCACATTGAACAGGGAGCCCCACACAGAGCTCTACCCCAGGACTCTGAGATCATAACCTGAACCGATTAAACTACTCAGGGGACCCCAAAGATACTTTTATTCCTTTCTTTCCAATTCTACTACTTCTTTTATTCCCTGCTTACTACATTAATCAGAATATCCAGTCTGATGTGGAAAAGCATCCAGTTACACACTATTAAGTATGGTATTAGCTGTAGGTTTGTTGTAGAAATGTTTTCATCTAATGGGAAAGGTTTGCCTTTATTCTTATTGACAGAGGTGTTTGTTTTTGTTTTGTTTTGTTTTGAATAAATGTGTATTGAAATTGCTTTTTTCTGAGTCTATTAATTGGATCATATTATTTTTCTTCTTTAACTTGATATGATTAATTCCATTCATTGGTTTTTGAATATTTTGCTAGTCTTGAACACCTGGAGTAATTTCTACTTTGTTAGATTGATTTTGCTAATATGCTTTGAGGATTTTTTAAATCTGCATTTATGATTGATACTGGCCTTTAGTTTTCCTATGCCTTTCTATGGTTTTGGTGTTAGGGTAATGCTAACCTCATAGAATGAGTTAGGAAGTGTTTCCTCTGCTTGTACCTTCTAGAAGATTTTATGAAGAATTGGTATAATTTCCTCCTTAAATATTTAGAATTTACCAGTGAACCCATATAGGGTGTGTGTGGGTGCGTGTTTGTATGTGTGTGTGTGTGTGCGTGTGTGTGTGTTTGGAAGGTTATTAATTTGTGGATTCAATTTCTTTAATCGGTATAGAACTGTTCATATTATCTATTTCCCCTAGTATTAGTTTTAGCAGATTGTGCTTCTCAAGGAATTGGTCCATTTCATCTATATTAACAAATTTGTGGGCAGAGTTCTTCATAATTTATTTTCCTTTTAATATTCATGGAATAAGTAGTGACATCCTTCTTTCATTTCAAATATTAGTAATTTGAGTCCTCTATCTTTTTTTCTTGTTTAGCCTGGCTAAAGGTTTACCAATTTTGCTGTATTTTCAAAGGATAAGCTTTTGGTTTCTTTGGTTTCTCTATTGTTTATCTGTTGTAAGTTTCAATGATGTTTGATTAATCTTTTATTACATCTGTTTTTTACTTGAATCAGATTCATATTAATCTTCTTTCTCTAGTTTCCTAAAGCAAAGCTTAATTTTACATCTTTCTTTTTTAATGCATATATGCAATACTCTAAATTTCCCTCAAAGTACTACTTTCAGCTCATGACAAATTTTAGTAGGATGTATTTTCATTTGGTTCAATGAATTTTTGAATTTCTCTTGAGACTTCTTTCAATCATGTATTATTTAGAAGTGTGTTGTTTAATGTCAAAATATTTTAAAAATCTCCAGCTATATTTCTGTTATTAACTTCTAGTTTAATTCTATTGTAATCTGAAATTATACTTGGTATGATTTTTATTCTTTTAAAATTTGTTAGGGTTTATGTAACGACCCAGAGTACTGTAAGTCCCGGTGAATGCTTCATGTAAGTTAGAGAAAATTTTATATTGCACTGTTGTTGGGTAAAATATTCTATAAATGTCAACTAAATCCTGTTCATTGATGGTACTGTTCTGTTTGGTTATGGTCTCATTTTCTGCCTCCTGGATCTGTAAATTACTGACGGATGTTAACTATAATAATGGATTCCTCTATTTCTCCTCCAGTTCTATTAGTTTTAACCTTACATTTTAATGTTTTATTGTTAAGTGCTACAAATTAAGGGCTTCTGTATCTTAATCAGAGTTATTCTAAACTTTCTATTCAATATGTCTAATATCTAAAGTATTCTCTGAGTTTGATCCTGGTGATTGTTATGACTATCATTTTGCAATGCTTTCTTTTTAAAAAAATATTTAAATTCATTTTAGTTAATACATAGTGTATTAATAGTTTCAGGAGTAGAATTTAGTGATTCATCACCTGCACATAACACCCAGTGCTCATTACATCAAGTGTCCTCCTTAATGCCCATCATCCAATTACCGCATCCCCCATCTACCTCCCCTTCAGCAACCCTCAGCTTATTTCCTATGGTTAAGAGTCTGTTATGGTTTGCCTCTCTTCCTGCTTCTACCTTATTTTATTTTTCCTTCCATTCCCCTATGTCATCTGTTTTGTTTCTTAAATTCCACATATGAGTGAAATCATATGGTATCCTTTTTATAGATGATTGTCTTTATTCTGAAGTCTGCTTTGGCCAAGACTGATATAGTCATTCCAGCTTTCCGTTGGTATTAACACAGCCTATCTTTCTTCAGTTCTTTATGTTAGTATATCTCCGTCTTTATATTTATAATGGGTTTCCTATAAACAACATGCAGTTGATGTTTGCTTTTTTTGTTTGTTCTTAATCCACTCAGACATTTTATGTCTTTTAACTAGTAAATTTAGATCATTCACATTTGAAATCAGTAGTAATCTAAGTGGAATAATATCTACATAATTTGGAGCTTTTAAAAAATATATATTATGGTTTTCTTTATTTTTAAAAATCCTCTGTCACTCCTCCCTTTTTTTTTTGCCTTTTCTGAATCTAGTAAAGCACTTCATATAATTTCATTTTATCTCCTCTTTGAGCATATTATACTTAAAAAAAATAGTTGTTTCCCTAAGCTTACAAATACATTTACAATAACCTAAGTCCACTTTCAAATAACATTATACTGTTTCAAGTTATTTGATGGACCTCAAAACAGAGTATTCCTAATTCCTCCCTACCATCACTTATAATAGTTCTGTCATTTATTTCACTTACCCATAATGTACACAATACGTTTTTATACTATTATTTTGAACACTTATCTGTTAGGTTAGTTAAGTTAACGTTTTACCTCCATTTATTTATTCTCTAACACTTTTCCTTCTTGATGTAGATTGGAGTTTTGGACCTATATCATTTTTGCTTCTGAAGAATTTATTTTAACATTGCTTGCAAAGTAGGTCTACTGGTAACAAATTCCCTATTTCTGTTCTTTGAAAATGTTTATTTCTTCTTAACTCTTGACAGATAATTTTGCCAAACATTGAATTCTAGCTTGTTATTTTTCTTTCAAACTTGAAGTATTTCATTCCATACTCTTTTCGCCTGCATGATTTCTGATGAGACCTCAGTGTAATTCTTAATCCCTGTTCCTCTATAGATAAGGTAGTGCTTTATCTTTCCTATGCCTTTTTAAAATGAAACCTATCTTTTCAAAGAGTTTATTTTTATCTCGGGTTTCCTACATAGGCCCCTGCACTCATTACGCTGTGATCCTTTATATTCATAAATTTCTCTACTTTTCAGAGTGATGATTTCCCTGTGACCTCAATTTTATGATGGATCTAAGAAGAGGGCTTTTTGTTTGTTTGTTTTGTTTTGTTTTTCAGTTTCTCAGTTTGTTCATAGTGGTCGTGGTAATAGTGGCAGTGTTTCAAAAATAGTAGTGATGACTTCTAAGCTCATTATATGTCAGAAAAGAGGTAAGAATTCCGACATTGCTTAATATTTCTAGACCTTCTAATTAACTTTCTTTTATTTTTATGTGTCAGCTATAGTTGTCCATCTACTCATTTATTTCATTCTCCATTTCCACTAGAGCTTCTAACATACTTATTCTAAATTTTAATATTGTAAAGTTAAATACTAATATTAATCATGCTATTTAGTAATTCCAACATCTAAGGTCATTTTGAGTCTGATTCTGTTGATTACTTTGCTTTTTGACATTTTTTTAATTGATCTTTTTGTGTCTCCTTTAAAAAAAATATTGAGTAGCAGACATTGATATGTAATGGTAGAGAACAACTTGGACACACTTATGCCTGGATGTGGGCATGACTCCTCTTTCATCAGGGCTTTAGTATGAGCAATTGAGTCAATCAGTCAAAAGTTGATGACTTGGCTTTTGTTCTTGTGCTACAAGCTTCACATTTGTCTAACAATAGGCTTCATTGCCTTGTGCCCCATTTAGGGGCTGGTGGCCTGGAGGCTTTTTCTCAGTGTCACTGTACCATCATCACCTTTGGTTATTTCTGTATGTCTGCACCACAGGAGACTCTCAATGCCCTCCTTTCCATCCTCCAGTGTACACTGTTGTAGGTTTTTACTTGCTACTATAATGTGGTGGGAATGGAAGTTTTTGTGTCCTGGTCTAACTTCAGATTTAGACAAATCCTGTAGGCCTAGTTCTAAGAATGTGTTTTTATTAAATAAAAAGTGTGTTTATTTAAAAAAAAAAAAGTGTTTCTCTGCTAGTATTAATCAACCCACAAGCCATTAAAATCGCATGGGAAATTTTTAATACTGACACCTAAGTTACAACCTTAGAGATTCTGAAGTAAATAATCTGAGCATGAATCCTGGCATTTATTGTTTATATTTATCTATTTATTTTTAAAGATTTTATTTATTTATTTCAGAAAGAGAGAGAGTGATAGAGAGAGAGAGAGCACAAGCAGGGGAAGGGACAGAGAGAGAGGGATGAGCAGACTCCTTGCCATAAAAGGAGCTTGACGTGGGGCTTGATCCCAGGACCTGGAGATGATGACCTTAGTCAAAGACAGATGTTCAACCGACTGAGCCACCCAAATGCCCTGAATCCTGGCATTTATATGTTTTAAATCCTTCCTGGGTGTTGGATTATTGTACTAGCATTGTTGAAAGTAAAGGAACAAACATCTCGTTTCTAATACCCTGCCCTATAAATCTTATCTCCCAAATCAGCTCAAAGGCTGATGCATTATTTCCTCTGTTCTACAAGACCATTGCTCTCCATATAACTTTTAACTTCCTGTGCTTTAGTTTAAAAACTATCCCTGTATAGAAAGTTGGCTTGAATATGAAAATCATCTTGTGTTTCCTATGTCATACGTCATTGTCCTGAACAGTCTATAGTTAAAATGAAAGACTGCTTTACATATTTTGCAAATTTTATTTGTGTTTACAGAAAAAGGGTAGGTCCAATACCTGTTTCTCAATTGGAACCAAGAGTTCTTATTACTGATCATGGGTCAAATATAAATCTGTTAAAATGGGATTTTGCCAGATGGGAGGACAAGGTGTCATAACCTCATCCACTATCCAATGGCAAAACTCTCTTTTTAGATTAATACTGGATTTATCCATTCACATGACAACTTTGGAGCTAAATTGGCACTATTGCTATTGAAGAGGCAAATAAAAAATTTTTTTTGAGAAGGGCAGAAATGTTATAACTGCTAATGAACTTTTCTGTGAGTGAGAAATTTGTTTGAGTTGATTTAGACAGGTTAATACAGTGATTTGAAGATACAAAAATATTTTGAAGACCCCATATTTTCCATCTTAGAATGTGTTACCTTATTAGAATTTATCTACATGTTCAAAAACCGGTTATTGATATTGTCTACCATGTGCTAGAAATGTTTCTAGGTTGTGAGCAAAAAAAATCTCTCTCTTCTCAAGGAGCTTAAATTACAAGGTATGGAGATAGAAAATACCAAAATATACAGGCTAAGAATATTCAGATTATGGTAAGCACTGTAAAGGAAATAAAAAGATTATATAACAGATATTAAGTTTGTTTATAGGTAAGTTAATTCTACAGGAAAGACTTTCAGAGGAGATATTTGATCTGATCTAAAGAATTCAATCATTTGAAAGCAAATGGGAAAGCATTACAGGCAGACAAGAAAAAAAAAAAAAGAAGTGTTTTCTGTAGAAAGAATGATTTCGAGAAGTGCTTCAGAGCACAAACAAGCAAAACATAAAGTTTAACGTAGATGGAAATAGGAAATGCAGATATTTATTTATTTATTTTTCTTTTTCAAAGATTTATTTATTTGAGAGGGGGACAGAGAAAGCATGCCCATGAGCAGGGGGAGGGGCAAAGGGAGAGAGAGAGAATCTCAAGCAGATTTCCCATTGAGCCAAGAGACCTACAAGGGGCTTGATCTCATGACCTTGAGATCACAACCTGAGCCAAAATCAAGTAGGATACTTAACCTACTAAGCCACTCAGGTACCTCAAGAATGCAGATATTTAAAAACCAATTAGTGTCCAAATCATATGGGTCTTCAGACCATCTTATGGGATTATCTTTTACTATAGTCATAATGGAAAAAAATTATTAAGGGTTTCAAGTGGAGGGGTAAAATATATTATATATATATATATATATATATATATATATATATATATATATATGAAACTATATTCACCTTGCTATCATGAAAAAAGGAGAGTGAGGATACAGAAGCACAGATACCAGTTAGGATTCCAGATTTTGAATCCAGTTAGGATTCTAGGATTCTAGGATTCTATATTTCAATGAAATATAATGGTAGCTTAAACTGATATGTTTGTAATACAGCAGATGGTTTGAGATTCTCATTAAGTAGTCAATTGAAGATATTAAGAAAGAAGTTATGATGTATCACCAGAAAATAATTTGTTTTTATTCCTTTATTAAATTATTTATTTTAATCTTATTTTTATTATCATATCACATTTAGCAAATTGTCTAGCTCTTATCATCGAGTCTTTGAATGCTCATGAAAATACATGACATTAGTGTGGCAAAGCCATAACATTTCATCAAATCTTTGTCATGCATATTTAGAATTTATTTACAAAGTAGGCATTTAAGGAAATTTGCCTCTTTCTCATTTAGGGGGCCATTAAACACAATCATTTTCTTGTTAATTAACTGCATCCTAAGGGCATCAAGAAATTGTAATTTTTCTCTCTTAGACCTTGGGATCTGTTTCACTCACCAGAATTGTTTGAGAATCATTTATAAAGGTAGAAATAGGAAAGTGAATAGCTCATCAGTTTTTTTAATTTCCTTTTAACATACCAATATGGGCCATGTTTCTCTATGGTTTATTATTTATTCAGTAACCTTTAAAATATTTTTTTTTTTTACCTTTAAAATATTTAAAGCAATAGAATTGTCGCTCTTCAACTGAAAGAATGTTAAATATGCTCAAAAGTTTTATGGTTAGGTATAATTCCCATGCTTCTCAAAGCTGTGTTTTCCATTTTTACTTAATATTTTTCTGATACTAGATTTCTCTCATTGAGTCATGCTATTAGGTCATATTTATAGTTTTACTTTATAACAAGATATTATGTTTGTATAAAATATATCTTTAAAGATTAAAATTGTGATTTTTTAAATGACAAATTCTATTATACAATAAATATTTTAAAGTGGCTCTACTGTACTGAGAATGTTACTTTTCCTATTTCAATAAAATCAACAGATGGATAACATTAAAAGCCATAGAACAGATAAGAGAAATGATTTTAAAATGGTTAATTAATATTTCAATAATTAGTCTATCACTTCATGTTCCAGATGTTCATATATGACTGAATATATAGATGAGTTTACTTTCTTGGTAGAGGATTCAGAACTTTAAAAAAGGAAATAATGTTTGGAAAAGGAGAAATATTTACTATGAATAAATCAACTTAGAATATGGCTATTGGGACAGCTGGGTGGCCTAGCAATTGAGTGTCTGCCTATGGCTCCCTGCAAGATCTCAGATCCGGGACCCAGTCCTGCATCAGGATCCAGTCCTGCATCGGGCTCTTGATGCGAGAAGACTGCTTCTCTCTCTGCCTATGTCTCTGCCTCTCTCTCTCTGTGTCTCTCATGAATAAATGGATAAAATCTTTAAAAGAAAATAGAATATATCTATTATTCAATAAATGTCAATCAAATCCAGATATTTAATTAGAGGAATAGAACTATCAAAGAGACCATATGTCATATTTTATTTTCACCTTTAGATGACTGATTTCCTAGCGACTTATAATTAAGTTTACAGACAATTTTTTCTGATTTGTTTTTACCTTGTTTCTGCAGACTGAGTTATATGGTTTAGAAAATGCCACACCTGGATAACAGTCCCAAATCTTCTAAGAGCTTTTAGAATTCAGACAATTCATCTAAATTTGGCCTGCCTTCTCAACTATAAGCTGAAATAATGCCTATCACAGATTATTGAAATAGCATATGACAAGGGTTTATAAGCATGGCACACAGTAGAAACTCACAAACTTTCAATTCCTTTCTTCCTGCTTTTCTCAATTTAGTAGTCAGGTCAGCTCAGGACATGTGGGCCAAAAGTCTGCCCAGCCTTCAGAACAACAGATATGTTTGGCTGTCAACAAAATCTAGAGGCTTTGCCTATTTTCTTTTATTTATGTTCTGTAGAATTATCTATAAAGCCTTGTCTGCTTGGCACAGTTTTGTTATCTTTGAAGACAGGAGCTGTTTTTAAGATGTCATTTGCATTATTATAGTATGTAGTCCAACATTCAATTACTGAAGTAAGCTGGTTCATTTCTGAAGTTTTTTGTAATAGTGACACTTAAACTTCTTTGAGTTTCCAGAAATTTCCTAATCCCTATTAGGAAATCATACAAAATTAGATCCTGCTTTTGAAAATAGGCACTCAGACTAACTGGTTTGTAATTATTTGTGTATATTTCCTGATCTTTTATCTCCAATTAACATTTGTCACACAATGAACTTTCATTAGACAATTGCCATCATTAGACAAGCTTCACTGAAAGCATCATTAATTTTGATTTCATTTATTTAATAAAACCCTGTGGTTAATTAAAGTCCTTGTGTACATTGTAGAAGAAGCTCTAATACCATGGATTATTTCAATACCCTTATTATATGTAAAGAAAAATAGAATATTTCAAAAACTTTGAAAGATTGCCTGTTTTAAAATGTGTAAATACTATCATTTTTTTCTTAGTTGAATCATATTTTTAAGTGTTTTTTTTTTTTAATCACTGTAAGGGGTGACTGGGTGGCTCACTTGGTTAAATGTCTGACTCTTGATTTCAGCTCAGGTCACGAACTCAGGGTATTGGGATCAAGCATGTGTCAATCTCTGTGATTAGCAGAGAGTCTGCTTGAGATTCTCTCTCCTCTCTCCTTATGCCCCCTCCTCCACTTATGCTCTCCCTAAATAAATAAATTTTAAAAATAACTTACATTTTTTAATGTTACTATAGAATAATTATAAAACTTATATGAATCTCAAAATATCTTATTGTACTGTACTCACCCTTCTTGTGATGATGTGAGATGACAAAATGCCTGCATGGTGAGATGAAGTGAGGTGAATAATGTGGTGAATGTGGCATAGCATCAGGCTACTACTGATCTGACAATACACCCAAGAATATGTTAGGGGGGATAATGGTTTGAAATAAAATTGAGAGACAGAACAGATTGTATAACAACTTGAGAGCTCGGTTAAGTAGCTTTGATCTTATCCTTGAAAAAAAAAAGTCCACTTAAGTAATTTACACAGGGAGTTATAAGATCTGATTTTTATGTAGGGACATTCCATAAAAAAATTATTGCAAAAGGGCAAGAATAAAAGCAAGAAGATTGAGAACATTACTTCAGTAGTCTAAGAGTGATTCAGTAAACTAGGAGAGGATAATTGAGGGGAATTGTGGGGAATTGTGGGGAATTGTAGGGAATTGTGAAACTCCCTTGAGTGACAGAAACATCTTATGCCTAAAAGGTGTAGGTTTGATAATACAGTTATATGCTTTATAAGTAAATAATATAAAAATATTAATGTAACATATTATAATTACAATATAAATATTTATTTATAAAAGCACAATGCAAGAAAACAATATAAAACCAGAAACTCATGTCATGCCTTTATCCTATATCTATTCAAATAGAAAATAAAAATTATGAGGAAGAGGAATTGATGTGGAATTGAATGATTTTTTTATTATTCCAGGATATTATCTTCTAAAAATAACTATTGGAAAATATATAGAGTGATTCTTAGAATAGTGGGGACTCATGTTTCATATATCCCAAATTACTGGAGAACAATAAATAGGCACGGTAGGATTTTTGTCTCAAAAAACCCATCCTGACTGATCAATGGCTTTCAGTCAGAGAAGTTTCAGGAGCTTTTAGACACAAATTATGTGCTTACTCTGGGTTCTGTCTCACCACTAGCTCAGTTCCATATTTGAACTGATATATATTGGGTATAGGTGTAGTGGGTTGAATTGGCATAATGGATCAAGGGAAATGGAATTGAGAAGTTATTTTTGTTTTAGTTAGACAAATAAGTGTAATATTCCTAATTCTAAACATGTTCCTATAGAAACTCTAATGCATATTTTGAGGCACACTGTGGTTAGATAAGACTTTTTTCCCCTCAGTCTTCCCAGAATGCTTCATACATACACAAAAGTGCCCCTTTGGTCATGGGGTGGAGAGCACCTGCAAGTCTACTTAATTAATCCTTTGTAGAGATTAGGTGGGCATCATGGAACTGAATTTAAATGTTTCTAAATGATCAGAATCAACACATGTTTTCTTTAAGACTGAGATTAATATTATATTCATATAACTCCTCAAATAAATTTAAAAGAATACCTTAGGAAGAAAAAAGTGCTATCTTTCTTCCACTCTTTCTCCATAGAGAGGGCAAAAAGGTAAAATAATTTTTGTGAGTTGACTAAATAAAGGTATAACTATGTTCACATTTTCAGAACCAAGGTTCACCTTAAAAGTAAGTATTAATACAATGTCAAAAAGCCAATCACCAGTTCAAAATCTGCACAAATATTACAAATATATCTTGGCTTTGTTTCACCTCTCTTAGAGGTAGGTGAATATTTGTGAGTTTAAGCATTTTCCTGAATAGAAATTTCCTTTCGGAAATTTATTTATTTAGTTTTTAAAGATTTTATTTATTTATTCATGAGAAATACACACACACACACACACACACACACACACACACACACAGAGGAAGAGACACAGGCAGAGGGAGAAGCAGGCTCCATGCAGGGAGCCTGACGTGAGACTCGATCCCGGGTCTCCAGGATCACACCCTGGGCTGAAGGCGGCGCTAAACCCCTGGACCACCCGGGCTGCCCTCCTTTCGGAAATTTAAATCCCAAATATTTAAAGGTACAAAGCGTCGTTCCATTATACCACTAAAGGATAAGCAAATCAAGGGCTGACTAAGAGTTTGAAAGACAAGGGAGGATTTATTTGTCAATAAAAATGAGCAGTCTGCTGGAAGGTGAATGTAAAAGTTTTCATTCAGAACTAGAGAACTCTGCACAAAGACAGCAAATGAAGAGAGTGGAAGGTATTAAGAATGAGGAATCTCGTCTTAACGGTACTCTGAAATTCTGGTGGTGGCAAACTCCAATGCATGCAGTGGTCAATTAAATAGCATACATAAGTGCACTTACTAAAGTGTGCCTTGCTAAAGATGCTCCACATGATTAGCTTTGTGTTTTTAGTCAGATAGTGCTGGGGGCAGCCCAGGTGGCTCAGCGGTTTAGCGCTGCCTTCAGCCCAGGGCGTGATCCTGGAGACCCGGGATCGAGTCTGGCGTCAGGCTCCCTGCATGGAGCCTGCTTCTCCCTCTGCCTATGTTTCTGCCTCTCTCTCTCTCTGCATCTTTCATAAATAAATAAAAATCTTAAAAAAAAAGATTTCAAAAGAAAAAAGATAGTGCTGGTAACTGTTATAAAAAAGATTTCAATGAGAAAAAGATACTCAAGACAAGAAAACCAGGTACTAAAATAGAGCAGTGGGATTAATTACTCATTAAAGTGCCAGAGGGGAAAAACCCTTTCAAAACACAGCCCACACATTTTTCTTCTCAATGTATTAGAGATATTGGGGTCAAGATTTCAAATCACAAATGTCTCCAAAGATCTTTGCTTTCTAATGGATTATATTTCTATTTATTTATCTGATTAAAAGCCAGCATTAACTGACCTGGTAGTGCTTTGATATTTTGATTTTAAAAGACCTTTAATGTTTCCTTAAATCTGCTTATTATTAAACATAATCACACAAAATTTTAGTTAAATAAAGATAATGCAGGAAGGAACTATATTATGGATGAAAAACCTTGACTTTCTGGAGAGATGCTACTGACAGTCATTTAAGTGCTAGGAAACTACTTCAGTCTCAAAAGTAAAGTTATTGTCTCTCTTATAGGCAGCACATTTCATTTATATAGTTTTGGGGGTATGTTGTTGTCTAGTTTCAGTAGGTTCAGAATCACTTGCCAAAAGGGACAGAACTGGGGTAAGTACTCTACCGTTAAGAAAAATCTGTTCTCCAAATTGCAGTCCTACATACCAATTCCAAGCATTTCCATGCTTCCAAAAGTAGGAAATATGCTCCATGCTTGGCTATGAGCAACTTCACTGGATTCCTGCTCCTATGTCACAAGCCCACTATCTTAGTTTGTATTCTGCTAAAATTAGAATCTGAGACCATGACTCAATTTATTTGGTAGATGATCTCAGGAATTAAGAATGAGAAAGTAGAAAGACTGAGGCCAGAGAAAGATTAAAAGTCAGCAGAAGTTTTATTAAAGATACTTTTGTAGGCAATGGGGACATGATTGCACAGTGACTTTAAGAAGTGAAAATATGGGGTGCCTGGATGGCTTAGTTGGTTAAGCATTTGCCTTAGGCTCAGTCATGATCTCATCCTGGGGCTCCCTGCTCAGTGGCAGCCTGCTTCTCCCTCTCCCACTGATCCTCCCCCAGCTTGTGCTCTCTCTCTCTCTCTCTTTCTCTCTCTCTCTCTTTAAACACACACTCTCTCAAACAAATAAAATCTTAAAAAAAAAAGAAGTGAATAATGTATAACCAAGATTGACTACATGAAAGTAAGGTGATTGAGTTATTTCTAAACTGTCTTCTATTTCCCATCGTTTGAAGCATGCCTGGAAGGCACTGACTTCCTGTGCATGCACCAAGACTAAACTGGCTCCAGGGTTTAGGAAAAGACTCTAGAGATGGAGCAAATATTCAGCAAGCACTTGATTTGGGGAACTGTCATGATGACATGAGATGAGAGCACTCAGAGCTACTTACCTAGGGGTGCCTGCATAGCTTAGTGGGATGAGTGTCCCACTCTTGATTTCAGCTCAGGTCATGATCTTGGGATCCTAGGATAGAGCCCCACCTCAGGCTATGTGTTCAGCAGGGAGTCTGCTGAGGATTCTTTTTCCCTCTCCCTTTGAGCCTCCCCTGTTTTGCTCATGTCTCTCTCTCTCTCTCTCTCTCTCTCTCTTTAAAATAAATAAATAAATCTTTAAAAAAAAAAAAAAAAGAACTCACTTCATATGCAGCTGAAGTTAGCCAAGAGGGTGTGACTTGGGAACCAGAAGTATTTGCTAAGTCTACCTCAGAAGGTATATAAAGGCCTATTTTCTAGAAATACTCCTGGAGACCTGCTATATTCTATGTGCATTTATTCTTTACTGTTCAGCTGACCTCAATCCTATAAGAAGCCAGAAGTATAAATCTTACTTGGAGTCTGCTTTTCATACCTAACTCTTCCCTCAATTTGTATCAAAACTTGTTTATGATGGAAGATTGGTAGTATTATAATATTCCCGTATTGGGACACAGGTTACAGGTATATTCTTCAAAAGTGCTTTACCAGAATGCCCTATATTTTGGAAGTTACTGAGTCTTCATGAATAAATCTCATAATCTGATCTACTCTTATCTTTTGAGTACTCATAACTGGTTAGAATCTGGGAAGAAGGAAACCATCAAGAAACAAAACCACCAGTGCCTAACACTGTGTTGCCCTATAATTATTATTTCACATACTCAATGGTCTTGAGCATCATTCTGATTAATAATTCACTGGCATAATAAACTATTTTTAATGAGTGTATATAAAATATATTTTAATAACATATCTATAGAATTTCTCTAGGCACAATTACTCTGTGAAATATCAAATGACACATTTATGACATATAGTGTTGCCCTAGAAAACTAAATATAAGTGGATAATGACCTATAAATATCTGATAATTGATACACTTTTATTAGGCGGTATATCATCTCAACCATTATTTTTAGCATCTTATTTTGTAGAATATAAAATATTCACTGCCTCAAGATTGTTATATATTATATAAAGCATCACCAATTATTAGGTCACTTAGCTTAATTTGCCATTGGTTTCCTTTTAGAAAGATTTATTATGAGTTAATGAGTAATAGAAAAGGTCTAAATCTTTCACTTTAGGTCACTTTTGGATTTATTGCATATAACTATTTTACTTTGTAATATTAAATCAAATTATATTGCCTTTGAATTTAGAATTTGTGTTATGGCATTATGGATTCATATATATATATATATATATATATATATATGTTTTTAATTCAGAATGAGCTGGATATGCAGAGTTTCCTTTTTCAGCATTCAAGCAGTAAGAACTCTGAATGGTTTGCCACAGTATCAAGATCAACAGTATCAACATTATAAGGGTAAGAATTTCACCTCCTATTTATTTATTTTAAGATTTTTAATTTATTTATTTATGAGAGACAGAGAGAGAGAGGGGCAGAGACATAAGCAGGGGGAGAAACAGGCTCCATACAGGGAGCCTGACACTGGACTCAATCCCCAGTCTCCAGGATCACGCCCCCCCCCCCCCCCCCCGACTGAAGGCGGCGCTAAACCGCTGAAACACCCAGGCTGCCCTCACCTCTTATTTAAAAAGAAGTTTATTTTAATTGCATTATGGAAAATAAATGAAAAGAGGAAACACTTAAACTCTATAATCACTAAGTAGTTCTGTGCATTAACACATTAAAAGTTAAAATCGAATACAATTAAAAAATCAAATTATTTTAAGTGCATAATACTCTTTCATTTAAAAAAATACATATACATATATTTGAATGCTTTTAATGTCCTAAGCACTTTTCTAGGCACTGTGATACCACAGTGAGCAAAAGAGAGAAAAAATCCTGCCACTGAAGAGATTCAATTTTAGCAGGAAGAGATAAATTAATAATTAAGTGGTATAACGATTAGACAGTGATACTTGCTATGGAGGAACAAAAGAAGATATAGGTAGAGGAAAATAGTATTATTTTAAGTAATGTAGATAGGCCTCTAAGAGAAAAGGAGAAAACTATGCTCATGTCTGAGGGACATGATTCATACCCAGAGAGAACAGTAGATCAACTGGGGGAGTAAGGGAGAATGTATTAGGAGATAAAATCAGAGAGGTAGCCAGGAACCAGGCTGATATAGGATTTAGTAGGCCAAAGTAAGGAATATGTGTTATATTGAAAGCATATGGGAAGCATTGGAGGATTTTGAGGCTGAAAGTAAAGTGATATTTTTTATATTTTTAAATAATCACACTGGGTGCTAGATGAGGGATATATGTTATTGTATTTTAATGCAACAAGAGTGAAAGAGGAAAACTAGTTAATATAATAAAGCCAAGGCAAGAGATGATGATGGCCTGGATGAAAGGGATTGTAATGTAGACTGTAAAAAATAGTTAAATTAAAATATATTTTATGGGACAGGGAAGATAAGGATTTGGTGGAGGAACAGGCAAACATGGTCATCTGGAAGCGTTCTTAATGAACAAGAATTCTTGACAGACTGTGCATTTCCTACTCACTTCTTCAGGTAAGCTATGCCAACCTCTTATTCATTGCTTTACTTCTTTCCTCCTATGACCTGTCTTCTCTTTGTACTAACACTATGCTGTGCTAGAGACCATATTGGTCTATTTATTTCCTCAAAGTTCCAATAACACACAATCACTTTATAGTGTACTTTCACTAGAGGTCTGAAGTAATAATTTTTTTAAAAAAAGATTATATTTACTTATTCATGAGAGACACAGAGAGAGAGAGGCAGAGACACAGGCAGAGGGAGAAGCAGGGTCCATACAGGGAGTCCAATGTGGAACTCGAACTCGGGAATCAAGGATCACGCCCTGAGCCAAAGGCAGGCACTCAACCGCTGAGCCACTCAGGGGTCCCTGAAGTAATAATTTACAGCAATTAGAAACACAGTTGAATTTTATACATTATTATCCTAAAAATGTGTTGGCTGTTTCTAACAAATATAACTATATAACTGTCCCTAAGGTTCTGGTTTATCAAAATCTTGTCAAATATCTTTCCTTGCTTGATGATCTCTATCTCCACCTCTGTCTCTTTCCAGGAAAAACAGTGAAAGAGAAAAGGCCATCACCAATGATATCTCAGATTTCTCCAATAAAATAGATATCATCTGTGCTCACTCACACACAGCACAAAAATAGCCAGTCGATGACTTTTCATTCACTCAGAGTTTTTGGTTAGCATTTTACTGGTTCTCTCTTAGATATTAACTGATATTGGGAGAGTATTTGATACTAAACACACACACAAACACACACACACACACACCATTGTAAGAGATACATGAAAAAAAGAAATCATACACAGAGGTAAGAATGAAATTTATAAATTAAGATAATGCAACGTATAAAATAATTGAAAACTCTATAAATATTATTATAAAGAGAAAACTTCTACCAAGAAAAATTACAGGATGCCTTAAAAATATTAGACAAGTAAGAGCTTTTGGAAATTGAAAATGAGAGCCAAATGTTCTTTAACAATATAATAAAGGCATTGGAAGAAAATACAAATCTACCAAAATGAGCAAAAATAAAATGAAAATAAAAAAGGAAAACTCATATGGTTATGACATTAACAGTGACATTTTTATTTACAAATTTTGGAAAAAGCATTTTGGGAGGAAGTAGTGGGGAAAAGTGCATATAACCTGGTGAATGGAAAAGATGATAACACAGCTAAATCTTTATTTTTCTACAGGAAAAATTATTTAGATAATGTGGAAAATTGAAAAAAATCAAGAAATAGCAGTATTAAGTATGCCATTTAGAAATATGGAAGTAAGGAATGCCTGGGTGGTGCAGCTGGTTAAGTGTCTACCTCTTGGTTTCCGCTCAAGTAGTGATCTTGGAGTCATAAGATAGAGTCCCAAGTAGGGTTTCACACTCAGCACCTAGTCTACTTGAGATTTATCTCTCTCCACCTCCCTCTGCCACTCCTCCCTGCTCATGTTCTCCTCTCTCTTTCTCTCAAACAAGGTTTTAAAAAAAATAAATATGAAAGTAAAAACCAGAAGAAATATTTAAGAATATTAAAAGAAGTTGCTTATAAACACAGGTTTGTTATATTTTCTATTTGCCTTAAAATATTATCTCTTCACTCCTTTAAGTGAAATCATGGCTAAGCACAGGTCCTACATTACACATAAGTGTGGAAATGAAAGCATTTTGATGAATATGCAAATCCTGAAAATATTTAAACTTAGATTAGTCTTTGTACAATGTCCATATTTTTCCTAACTAGCAGACTGCTAGACTGTCAATGACACCTAAAATTCTTAAATGTTTCTCTCCCTGATTTGTGATATGATGATTATTTTTATATAGTTTTACATATACACTATGAAGAGTCTAATATCCTATGGAAATATCAAAGCTTATTCATTGGTTTAACCTCTTCCCTTAATGGTCCAGTTATATAAAATATTAAAATCTGTTATTAGGAAAATATATCATCTTTATAGGTTATTAAGTGTAATTTTGGTTCTTCATTTGTCTCTCTCAATCTACCACTTTATCTATACATGTATGTATGTGTGTACCAAAAAGCATGTCAATCTTAAACCAAAAAAGTTTTTCCATGGAACTCCCTGGCTGCTCTATTTAAGTTTGCTTTCATAACTCCTAACCTTATTCCAGCCCTCATAAATCATTTTCCTTTACAATTTTTCTTTATGGCAATTAAATGGTATAATTTACTGGTATCATGTTATAATGTCTCCTAGATATATCTATATTAAGGAGAGATATAACTGAATGAACTGTTTTTATGGTCATAGCTTTCTAGTAGAAGTATGAAAATTAAATCCCCCAACCCTTTCAGGAAACAGTGGGGGCAAGTTGCCAGTCTCTGATACACTTGGCCTGAAATGAGAGCTGAACAACTCAGAGTTAACTATCTATAGAGACATGTTGGCTACCCCAAACACTGCTTATTAAGTTCACCTGAAGGCTCATACTAGACCATCTAAGCAAGTGTGAAAACCCATTTTTATTTTTATTTTTTTTTAATTTTTTTTTTATTTATTTATGATAGTCACAGAGAGAGAGAGAGGCAGAGACACAGGCAGAGGGAGAAGCAGGCTCCATGCACTGGGAGCCCGATGTGGGATTTGATCCCAGGTCTCCAGGATGGCGCCCTGGGCCAAAGGCAGGCGCCAAACCGCTGCGCCACCCAGGGATCCCTGAAAACCCATTTTTACAATGACAAATTAGGTGGACATTTGTAACTTTCCAATAATTCTTGAAATTAAGAAAGTGCATTCCTTTTAATAGGAGAAGCCTACAATAATTAACAAAAGAAAACCCATACTTTGCTGAACAAAGTACACATTTTACTTGGAAAATAAGCCAAATTCACATTTAGAGACTTAATGGAAGCCCATGGAATCATAACTGGCCTTCCCATTAATCAATTACATAATATACGCTTTGTGTATGTATCTTTATGAGAGCATCACTCCAGAGCAGCTTGAATCCCCAAGGTGAAAGTAAATAAAAAATATTTCAGAACCCAATGAATCAATGAGAGGGAGTTAAAGATTTTTTCATCAAAGATGGAATAGAAACCAGTTTTATTAATCAATGATTAGTTTAGAGATACATCTTAATATTTGTATATTGTTATTGTTCATCTATTCATGAACATTTATTGAGCTTGTAAAATATGCTGTATGTAGGCATGTCTCACCATCTCTCCTATGCAATCCTAATCTAATCTGTCACTTAAACTACAGCTGATCCTTGAACAACACAGTTTTGAAATGGATGGGTCACCTTCAGCACAAATTTTAAAAAGTAAATACAGTACTGTGAATGTACTTTGTCTTCTTTATGATTTTCTTAATAACATTTTCTTTCCCTAGCTTACTTTATTGCAAAACTACAGTATACAGTACAATATACAAAACGTGTTAATTAACTGTTTTTATTATTGGTGAAGCTTCTGGTCAACAGTGGGCTATTAGTAATATTTTGGAAGAGTCAAAAATCATATGTGGATTTTCGAATGCAAGGGAGTTGGTGTCCCTAATCCTCATGTTGTTCAAGAGCCAACTGTAATTCTAAAAGCCTCCTGATGTATCTCTCTGCTGCTGCAGAAACTGCACTCTATTCTTCACACAGGAGTCAGAGTCATTTAGTAAGCATGTAAGTGAGAAAAAGCCTTTTATTTTAAATCTCTCTCCTTCCTCAAGCTACTACCCCATTTCTTGCTTCTGTCTTAAATACATAAAAATCTTCCTTTAATAAATGATGCATATTCACTCTCAGCAATATAATTCTCTCACATTCTCTCTTAAATCTACTTCAAACAGACTTTTGCGCCCTCCACTCCAGCCAAACTGCTTCCTTGACAATGTCACTAATGACATTTGCATTGTATCTCCAATGGTCAGTACTGAGTCCTTATTTTATTTGACCTAATAATAATATTTGACACTTGATCATTCTCTCTACTTGAAAGAATTTATATGGCTTTCTGCACTCCATTTCTCCTTGTTTTTCTTCCTGTATCACTGACTGCTCTTCTCAATTTCCTCCGTAGGTTCTTCTTCCTCTCATGGACCCCTAAATATTGCAATGTCCCTGGGCTTAGTCTTTTGTCCTTTTCTCTGTTCTATCTACATTCATTTATTTGTGATCCTATCCAGTATTATAGTTGCGTATCTGATGACTCTCAAAATTTACATTTCCATTCCAGACTATGTCACACAGCCAACTGTGCACTCAACCTCTCCACAGGGGTGTCTAATTGGCAAATCGATCTTAAATTTTGAAACAACACTAAGCACATTAGCTTTCAATAAAAATTGAGACATTGTGAAAATAAAGAACATGTTAATGCTTCAAATTTTACAATGAATCTAAAATATCGGATCAATGTGTGACATCAAATAATTTTACTAAATATGTTTCTCAGTCATATTGAGCTCAGTGTGTCATTTCTTGTTTTAACACTGTTAGCAAGCAATAAGCAGCAGAAAACAACAGCGTGGTGAGTGGCATTGCTAGGTGGTATCTATGGTC
Source organism: Canis lupus familiaris (assembly GCF_011100685.1). NCBI lineage: Eukaryota > Metazoa > Chordata > Mammalia > Carnivora > Canidae > Canis > Canis lupus. The sequence goes on from NC_049233.1 coordinate 28,399,775, forward strand.
CCAAATAAAAATTCTAATAATTTGAAATATGATGGGCAACAGGACACTTAGAAAGGATACTGTTTTGTGGCTAAAATTTATTGCCTCCTATTTACGTAACAAAATATGTAGATAAGGGTTTAATTTTCTTTTTTAATTTAAGCAGAGACTTTTGTGCATGTAACAATTGTTACCAAGGAAACCTCTGATACCATCAGGATTCCTCAGGAAAGACACGTGTGTATTCTTTATTCGGGTCCTTAACTTTTTCTTACCTTTGATGACTTATCAGATGGAAATACTTATATATATATATATATATATATTTTTTTTTTTTTTACCAATTTTGCTTTCCAATCTTATTTCTATTTTTCTAGTGTTTTTTTTTTTTTTTTACTCCTGCGAATATAGAATATAACATTAGGCACACTTAACTAGTTTCCCTCAAGAAAGGAACCCAAAGGAGCCCAGTGGTGTAAAATTCAGCCAGTTAATAAATTGAAACTTAAGATTTCAATAATTTTCCTGGATTCATTTAATTAATATTAGTGTATGAAAATAATACAGTTTTTTGTATTTCATAAATGCAGTTTCTTAGCAGAGGTTTAGAGGGTTAATCCATTTTCCTTTCCATAGTTCTTGGTGACTTTTGCCTTTATATTTGGATAGCATTTACGCTGTAGAATAATTGATATTAAGACAGCTAACTCCAACCAAATTATATTTTTCTCCTAGAACTTTAAATTCACAATGGTTTCCTGATTTCTGGCATATAAGTATATTTAAAAGAGCTAAGTTTATTGTATTTTAATGACATTTATTATAATTGATATGACAGTATATTTTCTTAGATTATTCATATACTGATACTTCTTTGTATTATAACAATATAAACATATTCAGATGTTTCAATTAAAAAAGCATAAAAGTGTAAAATACCTTCAAATACAATCCATATATTTCTTAGATGTTAGCAAATGATAAATTAAAATACATAATTTTTGTTTTTATTTTTTTTTAATAAGAGACAAAGAGTCTCTTGTACTTCCTGTCCTACCTGCACATGTCAGGTTATTTCGGGTTCTGGAGAGTAAGTATAAGATTGCCATTAATTTATAGAATGCAATATGTTAATACAGACAGGGCAGATAAAGGTTTACCTGTATAACCAGGAGCACAGAGGCAGTTGTATCCAACAATTCTGCTGACACAATCTTCTCCATCTAGGCAAGGTGAGATTTCACATTCCCTCATATCCAATTCACACAAAGATCCAGGGTACACTGTTTCACAATTGCACATAAATCTAGAGAAAAGTCAGAAAATGAGAAGTCACATGTAATGACAAAAAGCATTTCATTATACACATAACTCATATGTATATATTAAATTTTAGCCTTTTAATTTAAATAAATGGTAATATTTTCTCTTCATTTTTTTTCCTTGGAGAAATTATAATTGGCCTTTGTTGGTTCACAACCTTGAAAGTTCCCTAAGTGAAATTTGAAACTGGTCCCTGCAGATACAAGGCAAGGAAAATCAGAAGAAAGAGGCAATCCACTCCAAATTGGTCAGTGACAGGTTTAATAAGCAAAGGAACTTTCATTCCATGCTTGTCTTCGGCACCTACAAAACAAGTAGATTTTCATACCTGCTCCCCAAATTTTAAAAGTCTATATAGAGGTATTAATGATGTTGTCATGTGTGTAATCCAGATAATCTCACTAATGCATTAATCTCTCAAGACTTTGTTACTGAAGTTGTTCCTAATTGGGAATAGTGGACAGAACATACATTCCAAAGACAAGGGAGAGAGTGAAGTGCCTCCTGACTGCCAAGACCCAGTTTGCAGATCAACATGAGGACATGTTATCTCAATGATTTCGTTAACAACCTTTAGATATTTTTCCCTTGATGTTCTTTATGTGAGAATTTTTTTTAATGAATGTATCTGGATAAATAATATCTTTGATAAATTCTATTGAGCTTAATTCTGTAATGTATATTTTATTATTATATAAATGTAAATATTTAATTATATCCTGTGTTAAAAATTCAAAGATTATTCTATCCGTGGATTGAATTATATTTTTGATATTGAAAACCTTCTGGGGCAGCCCCAGTGGCTCAGCAGTTTAGTGCCTGCCTTCCACCCAGCGTGTGATACTGGAGTTCCAGGATCGAGTCCCACATCAGGCTCCCTGCATGGAACCTGCTTTTCCCTCTGCCTGTGTCTCTGCCTCTCTCTCTCTATGTCTCTCATGAATAAATAAAAAAAATCTTTACAAAATTAAAAAAAAACCTTCTGGTTAAAAGATCGTTTTAGTAAAAACAATATCATTACTGCTTAATTATATTGACAGATGTTGAAGAAATTGAACATAATTCAATGGCTAGAAGTCAGGTTCAAAGTATCATGCACTTAATAGAAGTGATTCCCAAGAGCCTTGCCATTGAGAAAGGTTTCCAGAAATTTCAACTGAACTTCCTTTCAATATCCAACTCTCCCCTCTTCATCTTAACATCAGCCTCTGATGAATCTGACTTACTGAGTTCAGATATGTCCTCTGCACTTTAATTTGGAAATATTTCTTGCTCCTATGTGAATTTCTTTTTATTGATACAGATCCTGTCTCAAAGAGCCCTTGATTCTTTCCTTTATAGTCTACGCTGTAGCAACAATCTACATAACCATGTGGCAGACTCACCCTGAATTTATTTTTGGTCTATTCCTGGATATTGTGCTGAACATATTTTATCTCAACATCTAGTCAGTCCATAGATATTTGCCAGAAAATAGAAGACTAATTCTCCTGAGATGGAATTGTAACTAGCTTTAGTCATATATATGCAAAAAAAAAAAAAAATCTGTAAAATGACCACCAAATAACCTATGATAGGCCAATAAATAATGTTAAGAAAAGAAAGCAATAATTTAATCTTTTTTGTATTCATAGAAAAATATTAATGAAGGCATAAAACTAATTCCTATAGAAAAAATTAAATTGAGAGAAAATGGATTTAGAAAACAAGTTCTATATAGTTTTTTTCTTTCTCTTTTTGTAGAAGTTTAAATAAAACTGCTTTACCAGATTTTCTTGTAATGCTTTTGAAATATTTTTATTCTGAGTTTTTGAGGAAAACTCTTTCTAATTAAATTCAGTTTCAACTATAATTGTAATTACAAAAACATAATTAATGGAAATCTAACATGCCCATGTTCCTCTTTTACTCATGCACCACATATTAACTGATTAAATGCCAGATGTCAGTCAAGTACCCAGATTAAGTGTAATAAGGCTTCAGCTTATTTTTTAAAATTCTCTTGGAGAAGTTAGGGACTTTCACATGTAAACATTACAGTAAATATATGCCAATTGAGACAGGTGTGAAGTCCTACAACAGAGCTAAATGCTAGAGAAGGTGACAGGTAAGGCTTTGCTGGCTAGTCAAGAAAAAGTGGGGCTTTTGTATCAGTTGGACAGAAGGCTTCAAAATGCCATGTGACTAGGATATTGACCAAAATCCCTTTTAAGAGTGATCCAATTACTATGAATATTGAATTTGTGTTCAAATAGCAAAACTTTTTTCCATCTCCACTTTCTCTCTAGTATCTTACAGTATAGTCCAGATAATGGAATGATTCTTTTAAATGCTTAAATCAAGATATGTTTGTTAATGATACTCTCATTGATTGTTATTGTGTGTTTCCAGTGAATCAATAATGATTGTGAGGGATCAGAGAGTAGGTAGGAGTCAGGTAGTGTTTTCAGTCGTAGCACTAAAAGGTGTGTCCAAGAAATAATTTTTTCATACTGATAGATTTGAAAATGATAGATTACTACAAAATATATCAGATAATGGCTCTGCTCTCAATTTATACATCTCCTGCAGATACTTAGGACAGCTTTATCATACACAGAAATTATAAAATCTATTCTTTACTCTGGAAGTTTGAATATTAGAAATTATTTTGCGACATCTTTCCTCTCAATGATAAAATTATAATAATGGTCATTGATTTTTCTCAGTCTATTATAAACAGAAATTTATTCATTAAATTCATAGACTTCTCTCTCTCACTGTGTCTCTTTCCGCTCTTTATCTCTTTTTTGAAAACAAGGGAATATCCATATCCCTTGCCCTTTGCCACCCAGATTATGTTTTCTGGAATTATGAAATTCCTGAGGAATTATGGAAAAGTTCCTGAGTGGTTTCATGATCAAATCAGTACTTAGAATCTGGAGAATTCAACCAACTTAAAATAGGAGATATTCTCCATGGATGATTCTTAACTGAATCTGTCATCCCTTATAGTCTTTGCCAAATAGTGCTTTTCTAACTCCTCATTTGCTCCACATTTACTAGATGATATTTAGCTATTAAAATGGGCCTTTCTGGAGTGCCTCGGTGGCTCAGTTGGTTAAGCATCTGCCTTCTGCTTGGGTCATGATCCCAGGGTCCTGAGATTGAACCTCACATTGGGCTCCTTGCTCAGCCGGGAGCCTGCTTCTCCTTCTCTGCTGCTCCCCCTCCTTGTGCTCTCTCTCTCTCTGTCAAATAAATAAATTATCTTCAATTAAAAAAAAAAAAAAAGACTGACTTTTCCTTTCAACTAGTTAATTCAATTTGATTTGCATCTAAATGGATTTATGACTTTTTATTTTATTCAGTGGGTCAAATATATAACTATTTTTATTTATTTCAAGCTCAATTTGTCTTTTGAAGCTTTCTCCTATATCCTTTTGATATCTCCATCATTCTTTGAATGTTCTCTTATTTTATAGCATTAAATGTTCCAGGTTTCTCTTATACATTTCCGTTTCTAGATCTGGATTCAGCCATTTCTCCTTGGAGCTCTGACTCCTTTAAGTGTAGAACATTATTTAGAAACCAAGATAATTTCTATGTGTATATGTATTTATGTATATGCATACATATAGTTGTATGTATATAATTGTGTTTCTGTATATACATTTGGTACATATATGTCCATATTTATATATAGTTTTGTGTATGTATGTATACATGTGTATTATAAACACATACATATAAAATATGAGTTCATACTAACATCTCAATTCTAGTTTAACATAACAGGGTTCATTTTAGTCTAGTTGATTTCTATATTTTCAGTTCTTTTTGTAACAATGAGAAGCCTTGTTTTCATTATTTTAAACATATTATTTACTCGTTCCATCAGTTACATGAAATTTTTCATATTCTTTGTCTTCTTGTGGTGAAGGTATGAGCTTTTCTTTTACTTTTATTTTATTTTATTTGTTTGTACAGTCATCTTGAGGATGTATGAGAAGATTCAGATTTTCTCAACTACCCAGAATTCTCATTTGCTCATTTTCCAATTCTAGTTACCTCATGAGTTTTAGTTTCTTGGGTCCTTTTATAATTTTACTAAACATTATATTCATTTATTATATAATATTAGGACAAATTTCCATGAAAATCAAATCTTTATTCCAGAACAGAGCATCTACCTTGAATCTCTGTGTCCAGTCTTTCCCAGAAGACTTAAAATATACATGTACTCTCTCCTTTCCTCCTCCCACATCCTTTTCTCTCTTTCCTGCCCATGCCCCCACACCTCCTCTCCTTCTCAAATAAGAGAGGCAGGCAAGTGCAGCACATTCTCAACCTGTTCTCTCTGCACCTACCCTGGCCCTTCAAACCATTAAAACAATCAAAGCACATGAGGCATGTCTGAAAGGAATTTCACCAGATTCCTCCTCCTACTGGCCTCCAACTAAAATATACAACCCCTTCAGCTTTGGTGTATTTTTCCTTCCTATTATTAGCTGCTAAGGGCCCTGTCTCTACATTATGCAGAGGAAATCTATCTAGGCTATAGAGAAAAAGTAAAAGTGAACCTTGATTTTTATTAATGTCTTCAGTGACCTAGTTAATCTTATAGCAATATTGAATTGTGTAAGTCTCTAAAACATTTCCTTCTTTTGATGAAAATCTGTTCTAATAACTTTTAAAACACAAAGATGCATATATTAAAAATATCTTGTCTTTTTTTTAAGATTTATTTATTTATTTATTCAGAGAGAGAGAGGCAGAGACACAGGCAGAGGGAGAAGCAGGCTCCATGCAAGGATCCCAGGCTCCATGCAAGGATCCCGACATGGGACTCGATCCCTGGTCCCCAGGATCACACCCCGGGCTGCAGGCAGCACTAAACCTCTGCGCCACTGGGGCTGCCCTAAAAATATCTTGTCTTGAAGCAAGAATTAAGACCATGAAATTTATAATATATTTTTGATAAAATGGAAATTTCTAAATTAAATTCAAGGCTTTATTTCAAAAGTTTTAGTGGAATTAAATTTAAATAGGTTGTCAAATTATTGAACATTTTTTCTTCAAATTTCCTTTAATTTGATAGTGACCTAAAATTTTCCAGATAGGTTTTCAAGATACTTTTCCAAAATTACAATGCATTTTAACAGGTGACTTCTAAATAAAGTTCAGTACATTGAAAAAAAGTAGTGGTAAACACCAGTAACTTTATTTTACATAAACTGGCATTGCCCTAATGAAAGGAGTTGAAAATATGCAAGATAATCACAGAGGCATGTAGCTCTAAAATGAGCCCCTGCTTTACATTATTCTTAACATTATTCTTTTATCTTGTTTTATCTTATTTCAGATGAGAAAGAAGTTAATAAGTAGAGAAATTGTGTTTATGCTTCTAGAAAGCTGTTATTTTAAAATATACCTATATTGATGAAATCATATGACACACTCTGATATATAAATATTTAATGAGTTTTAATTTAATTTTTGAGGGTTTTAATTTTAAAATTATGTATAATATTAATATTTCATATATATTTCTTCCAAAAGATCATTTTATAAAAACCTAGAATCCAAAATTCTAAACTAAAACTACAGACAGTTGCAGGAGAAACTTGATGATCAGAACATGTTAGCCCTATGTTACAGCTATTCAACTTTTGAGATAATTTATAATACATTTTAATTCAATTTCTACATCTTTCTTATAATTCTATGCTGCATTCAAGAACTATGGTTCTTGATAATAATAATATTTCTTAATCAATAAATGAGCAATATCTATTTTCATTTGTGATGTGGATAAGGATTCACACACTAAGATTTTTTTTCACACTAAAATTTTTGAAAAAGTTAAAGTTAAATAAATCCTATGGATAATATTAAAAAATTTTAAGCAGTTATAAGATACATAAAACTCACTATCTTCTTTTATATTTTTAATGAATAAAACCACACTTAAGTATACAAACATAAATAATGAAAAGTAAACAATATTTGTAAAATTTGCACATGGAAAAACTGCCAAATTTAATATTAATCTAAGAGAATATTTAACATACTATGATATGTGTAGTTTATTTATTTTTTTGTTTTAACTTAGCATCCTAAGATGGTGTACTTTAAGGTGCTGTATATTCTCTGTATCTCAAGCCAAAGGATGAAGGAAAAGTTAACCAGCATTTTCCTACATTTGCTCTACAGAGTGATTATCTTTTAAATAGTCTTTATTATGTCATTATTATAATTTTACTACACATGGATGTGGAAACAACAGGGTTATGGGAAAGTGTCCAGTAGAATGTAAACCATTTGGATTAGTAACTGGTTTTTAGGCAATTTACAGAAGATGTACAGATTTTTGTCTCTTAGTTAAATGTACATTAACCAGTCATTTCCAACTTTGAAATGCTAAAGAACTGCTAAACTCATGAACATCACACACCAATTGGTCACAATATTCTTGTTGATAATGATTTGTGTGTGATAATTACATCAGCCAACTGGAAATTTTTCTTCTTCTATATTCTCTGAATGAACCAGACACTGCTATTGTAATTGTTCTGATTAATTCTTTCTCAACTGTAAATTTTTCATAGTTCAATATTATTGTCAGTGATCTAAGTAAACTGATGACTGAGGCTTAAAAAGACATTAGTTCTTACAGATAACATATGTTCCAAATGTCAGAAAATGTCGATTGTATTGTTCAGTGTTGCAATAGTTTGTAGTTGAACTGGGGCTGTCATCAAAATGCTGTCATATCTCAAGAAATTCATCTTTAAAGAATGTTCATTAGGATTAAGTGTTAATTGTTGCAGTTTTCAGTTTCAATAACCAAAGGAGAGAATAGAACAGATTAAAAAATATAGATGTGATAATAAAGTACATTATATATTTTTACTATTTTTCTTGTGTGTCCATAGTTTAATTAGTGCTAAGCATACAACAGTTGGTTTTAAATGACTTGTTAGATTATCTCAAAGATTTTTAATGGTAAGTTAATATCAATATGCTAAAAACACACTAAAAAAGGTACTTTATATCCAAAAACATATTCTTGGAAAACAGATGGGATATGAAAATGTGATTACTTATTTTCAGCTGTTGATGATTTTGTTTGCCTTTGCAAGGTTTTAATGCATTGAAAATGGCTTTTCTTATAACAACTTAAACAAAGTAATTTTCTGAGAATAGAATAATCAACACCCATATACCCATCATCCATATTTAACACATCTCAATGTTTTTCCATGTTGCTGAATAGTTTTAAGGAAAATGTATAAAACATGTCTTTGAAAACCCTTTGTATACATAGATATTCACTTTTCATTCCTTTCCACTGGGAGGAAATCACTATTCTTAGATTAATGTGCATTCTTCAAAACACATTTTAAAATTTCATTAAATATTATATTAATATATCCAAAATAAAATAACTATGTACAAATCTATTAATATATGTACACAATTCATATAAGGAAAACTACAAAACTCTCTTGAATGAAATCAAAGAAAAATTAAATGGAGAGATACTACATGTTCATGGATAGGAACACTATATTGTCAAAAGAAAAAAAAGGAACACTATATTGTCCAGATGTCAGTTCTGCCCCACTTGATCTCTAGGTTCAATGAAATCCCATCAAAATCCTAGCAAGTTATTTTGTGGATATTAATCAAACAATTCTAAAGATTATACAGAGAAGCAAAAGACTCAGAATTCAATATTGGAAAACAAAGTTAAAGGACTGACATTGCCTGACTTTAAGACTTAGTAAAAACCTACAGTAATCAAAACAGTGTGGTATTATCAAAAGAATAAAGAAATAGATCAATGAAACAGAATAGGGAGCTCAGAAATATACCCACATAAATACTGTCAACTGATATTTGACGAAGGGGCAAAAGCAATTCAATGGAGAAATGGTGGTTTTTTTCAATATATGGTGTTGGAACAACTGGATATCCACATTGAAAAATTAAAAAAAAAAATCTAGACACACATCTTAAAATCCTTGAATAAATTAACTCAAAATGGAAAAAATGCTTAATGAAAAAAGCAAAATTATTAGAATTCTGCAAAGAAAGGAGGAAGTCTTGTTGATTTTGGGTCTGGTTGTCTTTTTAGATATGACATCAGGGTATGATCCATGAAAGAAAGAATTGATAAGATAGGCTTAATTCACATTAAAATTTCTGTTCTGTCAAAGATGATGTCAGAAGAATGACAAGAAAATCCAGACAGGAAGAAGATATTTGCAAAAGACATATAAAACAAACAATTATTATCCAAAATATACAAATATTTAAAATTAAACAAGAAAATAAGCAATCCAATTAAAAAAAAAATAGGCTCATGCTCTTAACAGCTCACCAAAGAAGCTCTACTGATGTCAAATAAGCATATAAAGAGATGTTCCACATCATATGTCATGAGGGAGATGCAAATCAAAACAATAAGATATCACTACACACTTTTTAGAATAGCCAAAATCCAGAATAGCGACAATACCAAGTGCTCATAAGAATACCAAGTGAAGCCAAAGTAGCTCTTGTTCACTGGTGGTGGGAATGCAAAATTGTACAGCCAATTTGGGAAATGGTTTGTCAGTTTCTTACATAATATTTTACTAAATAGTATGTTATATATATATGTTGTTCTGATACTTTCTTTTCAGTTCAATTATATATTTCAATAAACACTCAAGTGATATATATTCCTATCATTTTATTTATAGTACATAATAGTTTTCTGTTTATTAGTATATCACATTTTTATTTATTTAGATTGTTTCTAAATGTTCACCATTGTAAACATACCACAAACGTATGCATATCTCCTTTTACATTCAAGATTTTCTCTAGGTATACACATGAGGTTTATAACAATTTCCTCAAGATAGTTCTCTTATGAACAGTAGATAAAATTCACTTTAGAAGGACATAAAATATCTCATTTTATTTCAGGTTTCCTAATTATGTGTTTACTAATCATTTATTTTTCTTCCTCTTAAATTGCTTCTTCCTGTTCTTTGCTATGTTTTGTTATGTACTCTTAAGTTTAAACTGATTTGAGCCAATACTTAGTTCATTTTTCTGTGGGCTTCTATTCAATTATCACTAACAGTTTATTGCCTCAAACATAAGCCAGAGGAAGCTTGTGAGGCTCTGTCCAAATACAGATTTAAAAAAGAAAAGGCTGCTATATTGATGGTATTTTTAAAATGGACTTTATTTTTCTAGATTAATGTTCACAGCAAAATTAAGAAGAAAGTGCAGAGTTCCCATATAATGCTGCTTTATATTCAAACCATCGCCCACTATCAGTATTTCCCACCAGTGGTACCTTGTATTATGACTGATGAACCTACACTGACATATCATTATCATTTAAAGTCCATAGTTAATATTAGCATACACTCTTGGTTGTACATTCTATGCATTTTGACAAATGTATAATGGCATGTGTCCATCATTATAATATCATACATAATAGCTTTATTGCCCTAAATATCCTCTGAGATCCACCTATTTATCCCTCCTTACTCTCTAATTCCTGGAACTACAATCTCTTTATTATCCCCAATGTTTTGCCTTTTTCAGATTGTTATATAGTTGGAATCATACTCTATGTAAGCTTTTATAGATTGGCTTCTTTCATTTAGTAATATGTATTTAAGATTCCTCCACATGTCTTCATGGCCTGATAGCTCGCTTTCTTTTTAGTGCTGCATGATATTCCATTGTCTGAACATACCACAACTTATTTACCCTTTCACTTACTGATAGCCATCTTGGTTGCTTCCAAGTGCTGGCAATTATGAATAAAGCTGCTATGAACATCTGAGTGTTCTTTTTTTTTTTAATATTTTATTTATTTATTCATGAGAGACACAGAGAAAGAGAGAGGCAGAGACACAGGCAGAGGGAGGAGCAGGCTCCATGCAGGGAGCCCAGCGCGGGACTCGTTCCCAGGTCTCCAGGATCACCCCCTGGACTGAAGGCAGCGCTAAACCACTGGGCCACCGGGGCTGCCCTGGGTGTTAGTTTTTGAGTGGACCTAAGTTTTAACTCATTTGGGTAAATACCAAGTAGTGTGATTTTTGGATCATATTGTAAGTTTTGCAAGAATCTGCCAAACTGCCTTTCAGAGCAGCTGCCATTTCTTTTTTATACAGAAAGAAATTGCTGTGGGATTCCAAATATTTCCTGTTTATTATACAATCATCTTCAAAGGATATCTCTGAATAGTTACCTCCATTTCCTTTCTTACATTTCAAGTTTCTGGGGAGGGCCTCTGGATAAAGCTGATGGCACCAGGTGTTTCAACACTAATCAAGTAGTCAAAAGTCACATCCAGAAACCCCCAACATTTATTTCTTATCAGGAAGAGGCTGGTTCAGTCATGGCTGGTTCAGTATACTGTATTGGCAGCAGTTTTTCCTATATGTGAGCCAAGCTTGAGGATTAATATTTATAAAAATTCTTCAGCATGTTGATTGCCAGATTGTTCACCATTAGTATTTGGTTATTTTGCATAAAGCTTTTTAGGATATTCTCGGTTTGATAAACACTTTGATGTCATCAGCTAGATTGACCAGTCAACATCAACTTTATAATCAAATCAGTTCTCTGTAAATGAACTCATAGTTCTTGTGTTCATGAATCTACCATGAGGGTTCTCTTTTAAGTAGAGGGCATTTTGGCTGACTTCTTCCTCTAACTCTTTGAGATCTCAAACTGGAACTTGGAAAACTGGTCTTAAGAAACCATATAATTAACTGATGTGAAATACCTTCATTTAGATTTGTAAGATCATTTTGATTTTACTATTCATTTCATTCAAGTCTCTGACTTTGAGCTGTCTCCTAAGTCCCATGCAGGGAAAATTAGGAATGCCAGTTAATGCCCCATGCTTCTTTGCATGTTTTCTGTGAGCTTAATTTCTAGTTACTAATCCTATTTTCTATTCGGTTGATAGCATTTTTTAATCTTAAATTTTTACCACTCTTCTTCTGAACCACAGCTTCATCAAGGGAAGAGTGTTTGCCCCACACTTTCAAGCATGGCTACAATTATTATTATTATTATTTTTTGCACAAGGATCTATAGGTAAGGATGGAGGGCACTATTTCAGAGCCTAGGGCTTAAGAGAGTTCGCATGGTTTTTGCTTGTGCTCTTGAACTTCTGCAACTCTGTGAGAACATGCTAGTCCAAGAAAAATGAGAAATACTTGGAGTACAGCCATTTCAGCTGACTTAACAAGCTCTGAAGCATTTCTTCCACAGCTATGTCCTAGAGAAACTTAGATGAACCCAGCCTATATTATAGCCAAATACCAGTAAGCCATGGATGTGAAAATATTAATAAATAATAACTACTTTTAACCACAGAATTTTCAGTTTCTGCTAAACAACAATCACAAACCAGTATAGCTTGTATAGTAACTTTGAAGGAGTTCATACCCCTCTGTAAACAAAGGATAGATATGGCAAAGGAACTTAAATCTCTGAATTCACTTTAATCTTCATAAAGTTCTGTTTCTTATAGAATCTGTGCTTCTTTGCACACAAGCCTTCTTCTAAATGCTGCTGAAGGGGTTGACTTATAAAATGTTGCCAGTTTCCCTGGCCCATTCCCCAACATTTCTCATTGGTTCTAACTCATAAAAAGGGTTAGATTCCAACTTTGCTGATGGGAACACTTAACTGGAAACAGCTAGCCTATACCCTAGAATAATCCCACCAAATCTGTATTGTAACAAAGTTGGAGAGCATGTGTGGGACTGACTCTAAGGTAGATATAAAACTTAAATGAGTTAAACTTAAATGAGTTAAATGAGGATGGGGAGAGAAGATTCAATGTGCTAATATTAGCATCCATGTATGGTGCTAGATAAATTGGCTAATCCAAAACAGGACTTAATTCCAGCTTAGATTGGTGAAGCAGAAGTGCCAGAGAATTATTGGTATATATTAGAAGGAACAGTTCATAAGCTTATTGTTATGGAAATGTTTAAATGGATCTATCATGTGTAAGCTGTTCAGTTACCCATTAATTTCTATCCCAAGAGAATACAGAGAGCATCCCTACCTCCTAGGAAGAAACTCCATTCACCCAGGAGGACATTCCATTCACTAAGATCAAGAACAGGGTTCGTGAGGGTGCCACTAAGTGTCTTGATGAACTCTGTGGTGTTGTTCTTTACAGGCTGGTGATAATGCGAGATGCTACAGCTGAGTTCTCTGATATAAATTAGAATAATGAGACCCAAGTATGGATAAAAACTATTGCATATGCTTGACTATCAGATTAAAAAAATGAGCAAATAGCCCTATAAATCAGAGAAACAGATAGTGATTGGTGGACTCAGACATCTTGATAGTGGCTAGTCAGTGATGAGTTTGTAGAAATAAAATACATGGACAATCTGGTATAGTGCTATTCACATATATAGAATTAATTATGTAGGTCTGCAGAACAGAAACACAATTCAGTCTGCCTTTGTAGGGATTCCTACCCTCTTACACAATTTCAGACCTATGCTATGTCATGGACTAAGTGCCTCAACTGAAGGGTAGTAGCTCCTTTTGAAGAAAAATCTTGACATTTAGTCATAGGTGTTCCATATATCTTCCTCAGAGGGTTCTGAGGCCATATACCAGCATGATTGTTCACCGATGAAAGATAAGAGTTTTTAGATAATGACTCTGAACTTATGCTTCCCTTTGAAATACCACTGTTCCACCATTAGGAGTACATAATTATTTAGGTCTAGTAGATGGATCATAAATCCATCTTTTGTTGTTTTGTTTGGTTTTGCTTTATTTTCCTCCACAGTCCTTAAATATGTGGTGTAGTCAATATACTTAGTAGTAGAATCTCCACATGGGAATAAGAGCCATTATGCAGGAAAGCTCAACTGAAAGATCTTGAAATTCCCCTTTAGACTTATCAAGATTTTAAACTGAAAGCAATTCTGTTTCCCTATGGGACTTGTTGTGATTATTCTCCTCTTCAAAGGCTTTTGAGTTAGAAGGGTGATGATTCAAAGCATGTCTTCATTAACTTCATTAGATGGGACAGTGCAAAAGCCAGATGACCACAGAAAATAATAAAAATAATAGGAGATTATCAGAAAACTAAGCAGGTTGTGATATAAATTTTGAGAGGAATTCTAAATGTTAGATCTCTACTAAGATAAACAAATATAGCCCTTGGTGCTTGAATAGCAATGGTGACCTGGCAAATGAGTATTTTTTTATCCTAATCAATCTGTATCCTATCCAGTTGAATCTGTCCAACCATTTTTTTTTTTTTAAAGATATTTTTAAAGACCTACATAAAGACATATCGATTCTCTTCAAATTGGTCTACAAATTCAATATTCAATGAAATCCTAATGAAAACTCTACCTGGTCTTTGTTTGTTTAGGTATAGGGATTTACACAGTACATGTTGATTGTAACAGAAAAAAAAAAAAAAAAAAAAACAACTGTCAAAAACAACTAAAGCTTCTTGAAAAAGATAAGAAATGAGACTTCTTGCCTTACCAGTATTGAGATATTTCAAAGGTAAGTAATTAAGATTTATGATGTTGGCATATGGATGGCTAATTGAATTAAGGAAACAGACTAGGGGCAAAGAAATAGACATATTTGTATATGGGGACTTGACCTGCAACCAGGAAGGCATTGCAGATCAGGCCAAGCAGTAAAGTGACAGAAGAACTTATTCAGTACATATAGTAGGCAAAATTGGTTAATTAAATGGAAAAATGAACTTAAAATTCCTACCTTATGACATACACACAGATGTACAATTTCCAGATAAATTGATTTAAGTATGAAGGATGAAATGTTAAATATTACCAAATGAAATATAAGCAAATATTTTTTGTCCCAGAATAAACTTTTAAAAAAATATTGAACCACTCGAATCCCTGCAATAAATCCTACTTGATTGTACTGAATGATTCTTTTTAATTTATTATTGGATTGAGTTGTTGTTGAGGATTCTCGTATCTATGTTCATCAGAGATACTGATCTGTAGTTTTCTTTTTTTATGTTATCTTTATCTGGTTTTGTTTTTGGGGTAATGCTGGCCTCATAGAATGCATTTGGAAGTTTTCCTTCCTCTTCTAGTTTTTGAAATAGTTTGATAAGAATAGCTATTAGCTCTTCTTTAAATAAACATTTTTAAACAAGACAAAAAAGGCAAGCCATAAGTCAATTGATTAATTTGTTTATATTAAAATTAAAGTTTAGCACTCAAAACTTATCATAGAGAAGGTAAAATGTCAAGCTACAATCAATAGAAGTGCAAGTAATGAAATTTTCATTTTCAGTAAGTACAATTAATGAAAGCAATAACAATAAAAATATGCAACAAGTCTTGCAAACCAAGAAGAAGAAAACATGAATGAGGAGATGCCATAAATAGGCATTTCTAGAAAGGAAAAACTATCTTAGAATGGATGAAGAAATGCTTAAACTCAACTTATGATGGGAATACAGAAAAAATATAGATATATAATTTTACACACAGCAGATAAACCCAAATGGAATATCTAAGAATGCAAATAGGGACACTTATTCACTTTCATTAGTTGATTATGTGTTTCGGCAGCACACATACTAAAATTGGAACAAAACAGAGAAGATTAGCTGACCCCAACTCAAGGATAACATGCAAATTCATGAAGCATTCCATATATTTTGACTGCTACCTCTGAAACCAATAATACATTGTATGTTAATTAATTGAATTTAAGTTAAAAAATAAAACAACACTGTCTAATACAAAATAAATAAAATATTTAGAATTTTAAAAAGGGTGTGAATTTTCCTTTTTCAAACTGAAATGGAAAAAAAATGATGTAATATATATGAAAACATCTATCCGATTGTCCAACTATTGCATTTCTAGGTATGAAATCTAATGTAACACTAGTACTTATATATTTGGGGAAATATTTGAAAACCTTAATAATATTATTATTTCTAAGAAAGGAGAATCAAATAACCCAGAGATCTATGATCAGGAGAATAATAAATAAATGTTGACACATATTTAAATTGAATATTGTACTATAGTTAAAAATGAGCAACAGATACATGCATTAACACAGAAATGTCATCTTCAACATAATGAATTATTTCTGTAGACTATACATACTATTATTTCAGTTATATTAAATGCCAACTAAGTGTTTTGTTGGGGTAGGCATACACATAGTTAATACTATATATTAAAGGCAAGGGGATGGGTCAAATAGGTGATAGGGATGAAGGAGTGCACTTGTGATGAGCACCAGGTATTGTATGGAAGTGTTGAATCACTGTATTGTATACCTGAAACTAATATTACCCTGTGCTAACTGAAATTTAAATAAAAACTTAAAATAAAAGCTTAGTTCAACAGCAAAAAAAAAAATCAGGATATTCAATACAGTTGGAAGGAAAAGTAGAAGAGTATTTGGGGATAAGCACAAGGATATTGGAAATGTTCTGCTTAAGTTGAATGATGGGTACATATACGCTCATTTAAAATTTAAATATCATATATAAAATAACTGATTCAGTAAAATGTAGCCTCTAACCTGCTTGTCAGACCCACACAGGTTCCATTATTTTTGCAAGGTCCAGAAGAACAGTCATTTGTTTCAAGTTCACAAAGAGGTCCAGAAAACCCAGGTCTGCAAATGCATCTTTAAAACAACAAAATTTAATAACTCCATTAATATAAACATATAAAGTTAAAGCTTTGAATTATTATAGCATGGCAGATTGCTAATAATCAGAAATGTTCAATTTATCAATTGAAATTATAAACATGTATGTATTTCGATACATCTAGATGCATAAATTTGTATCTAGATAGTTTTTGGTTTTCTCTACCTGAAATTGTTGAACCCATCTTCACAGTCACCATCATTCTGACAAGGAAGAGAGAAGCACTCATTCACATTAATTTCACAATGTTCACCCTGAAATCCTGTGAGAGATGAGATAGACATAGATGAGCAATCCTGACTTTAGAGTGTGAAAATCAGTCAGTGATAAAGAGTCTGGAGAATATGCTCTTAGTGGGAACTTAGAAAAAAAGAAAGAAAGAAAGAAAGAAAGAAAACTCCTCATCTCTGGCTTTTCATACAGCTCTATTTCACATAATATATAAATGAAGTTATGCTAGTTTCTAATTAATGAGTTCAAATGAAAGAATCAAGGGAGGAATACTTTACTAAACCCTTTGGGAAAGTAGGTTGTTGCAAATGTTGCTGTTGTTTTAAGGTATTTAAATGTTTGAACAAGAAGAACTGAAACAATCTGGAAAACAAATGAATTAATGTGACGGCCAATCTTAAAGTAAAATTTAGCTTCAGCGATCAAATTTATTCAAGGCAGTTAGCAGATGAGGCAAATTATTTAATTACTTTCCATATCCAAGTGATTCAAAGAAAACAAATTATTTTGATTAATAGCTACATAATCAGTCATCCATTTAAACACATGCCAGTTATATTTTTTTAAAAAAACAAAGAACATGGGGATCTCTGGGTGACACAGCAGTTTGGCACCTGCCTTTTGCCCAGGGTGCGATCCTGGAGACCCGGGATCGAATCCCACATTCGGGCTCCCGGTGCATGGAGCCTGCTTCTCCCTCTGCCTGTGTCTCTGCTTCTCTCTCTCTGTGACTATCATAAATAAATAAAAATTAAAAAAAAAACAAAGAACATGAAAAAAATTACACACTTATGAGACACAGTTGTAATTATTTCAACACATTTGTGTTAGAATATCAGCATATCATTTTTAAAAATACATTAAATATTTTAATATTTATGATGACAATTTAAACAATGATTTCCATGATTATATATATTAACAAGATAAAATTAAATATATTCTTATAGTCACTTTTTCTAGCTAATACTTTTTTCAATACTAGTTAGAAAATGTGTGAAACAAGAGGATTTTCCTTTCTCTAACTTTGCAGTGCTTTAAGTACCAAATAATTGCAGTGATATTACAAATGACAATATCTACTCAGATGTTTTAGTTTGAAGAACAGAAGGCAATTCAAGCTGTTGTTCTACAAAACCTGTATTTATTATTGACATACACATAGACTGGGATATGAGAGAAAGGGTGATCTAGCAACACATGAATGGCCATCTTCCTTCCACAGTACCATTTCATAAATTCTCTCTTCTTTCTATTCCAAATATCTCTTCATGATGAAAGTTACAAAACATTTATAATATTGGCACACAGATGTTAAAGCACAGCTTCCTTAATCTCTATTTCCAAATCATGATCTTTTAGCTTTGGCATCTACTGCTGATTGGAAAATCCTCTGTACTTCTTCACTTACAGTCCCATGAAATAACATGGGATTGTCCTATTGTATCCACTCACATCATACTACAAGCCATTGACACTCTCTGTGGTGTCTATCACCAAGTCAAGTCGCAAATCTTCTATTTGGAGTTTGGAAAGTTGATATTACCTCGTATAAAATCTGGCTGCTTCTTGTTAGTAGGACATAAATGGAAACCTAAAAATTACATAACTCAAAAGAAGGCAAGAGTATAAAAGAACACAGATATATAAGTACTATAGAAAGTAGAAAATGAATGGCTAGATGATCCATTTAAAGTCATCTACATCAATAGTTACATCAAATGTGGTTTAAAAAAAAAATGCTTCAGTAAAAGGCAAAGTCAGCCAGCCCAATAAAACAACAGAACCAACTACATGGTTTCCGAAGGAAACTCACTTTAAATATAGAGTTGATAATGAGTTAAAAGTAGAAAGATGGAATAAAGATGCACCATGAAACCCTTAAAGAAATCCACAGCGCCTATGTGTCTAACAGATTAGATAGTCTTTAGGTCAAGCATCATTACTATTTTTTTCTTACTCAATTATCAAAGCCTTCAAGTTAAACTCTGAAGTTGAGTGCTTATAAATTCATTCATGCAACTCAGTATTGTATTCTCAGCATTAAAAACAAAATTAAAAAGAATTATTTTCTAATTAATATGGCTCTCTTAATTTTAGCTAAGCAAGTTATAATTCCAACACATTCACCATTCATCAATCGCTATCATATTTAAATTATAAATTTAATAGTGTAGTTATAAACAATAAACTTTTTCTTGAAATATTTCTAGTTTGTTTTCTGTTTTTTTTTTTTTTTTTTCCAGTTAAAGATTTAGAAAGTTGTATGCATTACACTATTCCTACTTTTAACATGACTAGCTCTCCCTGGGAAGCAGGGAATTTTGACACTAAGATGTTTCTTAGAAATGTTCTTTTGAGGCACTGGTACTCAGGGGCATTGACTAGCTAGTGAAGTAGTACCAGTATGCCCCCCTGAGTTCAGCTGGGCTGATAAGTCAGAAGAACATTCAGTACCTGCAAACTTGAGAAGCTCACAGAATAATGTTGTTTTCTGTGATTTTGCCTTATTCATTTAGTTTGACATTTCTGGGATGGAGCTTTGTTACCAACCAGGAACAAATGTCAATGGGCTGAGGAAATTAGATTGCTAAAATGCAGTAGACACTGGGAGAAAAAAATAAAGTAGACATGGATTGCATTTAAAAGAAACTAAAGTTTTGCCGAGAAAGGTTGTGTTTGGGGGATTTAAAAGAGAAAAAGATGTATATATACTTAGTCCCAAACTATATATTCCATAGTCCTAGGTGTTAGAAACCTTTGTTTGTTTGAAAGGTATTTGTTTTGAATACATGCAGTGATAGCTCTGTCTGTCAAAACTTTAAGTATAGTGAATTCATTCTATCCTACTCCCCTGTTATTTATCCCTATCCAGAATTCACCTATTAACTGCAATAGAGTTCTTTAAACACAAATAATAGGACATTCTCAAATCAATGTCCTCTTGATTTTTTTCTTAAAATGTCTTGCCTACTCATTGTTATAGAGAATTCAGGTGACTGATTAATATCTTTATACTATCCCATTACCCAAAATATTTCATTAAGTTACTAAATGTACTGTTCACTTTAGGAGCCAAATCAATGTAGATTTTAGGTATAATTTTTAAAATCACTTAATATTTTCTCATTTCTAAAAAAATTCATTTTTTAATTGATTCTCTAGAGGGGATGGCATAGAACAAAGTAAACTAAGAACTGTTAGATTTTCATGAATTTTTTTCTCATTCAAGTCTATACCTTGACATCCCACATTAGAAGTAATACTGCTTGGAATAATTAGGAATGAAAATAAATAGGGAAAAACTAGAATATATCTTTTAGGTATTCAATAAGTTAGCCTTAGAATCATTCATTTTAAAATAAAAACTAAAAATATTAAAAATGAATTATTTTCAAAAGCATCAGAAAGGCTTTATTTTTATTTTTTCTTAATTAAAACATTAACTTACCTGGATTTTAAAGCTTTATGAGAAAAATAAAAATTAAAATTAAAATTAAAATTAAAAAAATAAATAAATAAAGCTTTATGAAAACAAACAAACAAACAAAAAAGAGATTTCTCTCTTGGTGAGTCAGATCTTTTTTAGATATTGTTTTATTTTCATTTTAAAATAGGATGATACAAATGTTCGCATTTTCTTGAAAAATTAACCAAATATTACACAATAGTTGCAGATTCAATTTTAAACACTGAAATATGAAAAGATAGAACTAATATTTAATAGGCCTAATAAGGCCTATTAAATAACTGATTTTTTTTTTTTTTAAAAAAAAAACACTGATTTTAAGGAAACTTAAACACTGATTTTAAGGAAACTTAAAAAATGAGTATAAAAGCTAATATTCTTAAATATAATTAATAATTAACATGCTTTAAAATTAATTAGCAGCAATATATTTTCTTTGAAGAATTTCCCCAACATAAATATCTACAGCTATTTAAACCGAATAGACACATGCTACCACATAAGCACATGTTTTTAGTTGTCAAAAAAGTAATTTTTAATTTAGATAAACTATATTGTCAAGCGATACATTTATTTGGTGCATGGAATTATATGCTTTAGGTAATGTGGCATTACCATAATAATAGTATACGTACTAGAGTAATAGACACATTTAAATGCAACTGCTTGCCTCCTCTGGTACTACAAATCCATCAAGCTTAGAATCCCAATTGTAAATCAATAGCACATGGAAATGATCTGATTCTTCCTTCCACTAAGATATTTAACAAGTATTCTTTGCCACATTTTAATCCTTTGTAAAGTGTCATTTAAAAAACTGTTTAAAAAACTTTTGCTCCTTTCACCTTGGAGACATACGGATGAAGTGGCTCCATTTGGAAACTAAGCCCTTTAAATTAAATTGAAAGTATTGGGTAGCGTGATGGTCTTGCCTATAAACTGAGACATAATTTAGAGTAGAAAGATAAAGAAGTTTTCCTAAAGAGAATATTAGAAAAGCAATCTATTTTAAACATGAAATGATTTTAGATCTCTCACTATATACACACGCGTGTTAATAACAGAGACCCTACTGCATGCCATACACACATTCACACACATTTTATCCAAAGTCATCTCTACCTCTGTAAAATTCCTATCATTCTTATATTACATTTCTACAAGCCTGAAGGTGGACTCAATTTATTCAACTTCTTGTCCTTAATTAGCTCTTTTCCTATACTGTACACATTTGACATTACTCTTTTGATCACATACAATACAAACAAAAATACTAACTTAGGCAAGGAATGGCATTATTGGTACCCTAGCTGAGAAGGATACCTGGTAATTTTCAGAATTTAAGAGCCATAGTAACAAGTTCTTTCACAAACCCTTCTCTCCTACTGCATTCAGATCTCCATGTGAAGGGAACATGGTATTGGCTGCACCAAATGGAAAGCTCTGGCAAAGAGGGGAAGCTTTTCCTCTTATTGTCAATTCCAAGAAAGGGCTCTGAATCTCAATATTTCAGTCCCATGCTGACATGGATCAATCATAAATTCCAGAGGATGGACTTTTCTCTCTGTCTAAGCTTGAGTTCTTGCAAGATAACAATTGAGGTAATAATATGTACACTAGTAGCTTATTTGAGAGGTGACTTCAGGAATTATTGCAAGGAAGTGATGAAATAAAATAAGGGAGAGCGGGGCTTAATGAGCAGGTATTATTCTGAGCAATGAAGACTCCAAGGCTGCTGTGATCCTCTGAAAAATCATGTGGAACGTAGCTCACAGTTGTCACACTACTTAGGAAAGCTGGGGTATGCATCCATAAAGTAAGAGAAAGCTCTTACTCTATTGTACTTAAATGGTTAGTTAATTTATGTGTCTCTAATTGAACTTCAAATTCCTTGAGGGTGTGTCTTTTCCATGTTTAATTTCTCCAGAACCTGTCTCAAGACTTGACACATGGTAGGAAATCAATAATGCTTGTTGAATCAGACAATAAAGAATACAATTTTAGATTTCTAGAATACTACCAACATGTGGCCACAAGATTGGCATGTGTTATGTACAGAGCATATTGCAGAGAGGCAAAAAAAAAATGTGTAGTATGAAATAAATGTTGAGGTGTGTAAACTGATTGCATACTGAATCACCCAAAACTAACACTTTAAGTGACCTAGAGTAAACCCCATTTGTTTCTAGGAATCTTGTGAAATTATATTTTTCTTTCTGTCTGCTATTTTTGTACTTATTAAAGCACTGATTTTTTTATTACAGAAATTGTTTAAACAAATAGGATTTTATATAAAACAAACCTGTATTGAATTATTACTGCTAAATGCTTTTCTGTCTACCTCTTTTCCACTAGAAAATGGTCAATGTTCATAGGGACCAAATCAACTCACTTCAGTTCTAAACAGAAGATAGAAGCACTGCTCCTACTTTCTCTTGCAAAACATGATCACGATAGGTCTGGTGTTTTACTACACCTATAATTTTTAAATAGCTCACATTGGACCCAAATGGATTAGATTATTTTGACTATAAGTTTCAATCACACTAAGCAAAATAGTTTACTTGGTGAACATTCAATTTGGCATAAATCAAAGTGTCAGTTATTCTAGTTGCTGGTTCTTCAGAGTGAATTTTAATGCCATTTATAACTTAGTTGTCTAGTACCTAGTCACATTATTACTCTGGTTTTGGGATTTTATTTATATTCATATTTAAATTGTGACAGACCTTGGCTAAAAATTGTTAACAGAATTTCAAAAATGCATATGCTGAACTTCTAGACCTTAAGCCGTAAATCTCTTTTCTTGTGATGCCCTATATTCTAGTCACTTGGCAAACACCAACAGCTTGCAAAGAATTCCAGGGGAGCTTCCAAATCCTCTATCTGTATAAGAGGTTAAGTCTTGGAATTCTTTGTGGTTTTAAATTTCAGTGCTTTTGAAATGGAATTTGATCAGAATATTTTCTTTTAAAAATAATATGATGGCTTTGACATAGATCCTATTTCAAACAACAGGTATTAAAGTAACTCAGCATAGTGTCTAAAATATTCCACAGTCAACCTCTTTTCAACATTCTGCGGTAGCTTTTTAAAGCAATGTCACAGGCTTTAGTTTTTGATCTACTACAGAGATTGAACTATTAAAGGCAACAGTAAGTAAACATTTTTTATAGTAGTTAGATCCCATTTATCCATTTAAATCATGTACTTTATAATTACTGAGGTTTGCAGGGTATCAAATGTCCCCTCACATTTTTTCCTACTTTGCTTTTCCTGACTTATTGCTTCAAACATTTGTCCATATGCCTTATGTGCCCACACTATTTGCTTCATAAATCCCATGTAACTTTTGCAAAAACAATTACTAATGGCTCTCCAGTTTGTAGTTCCTATCCCTCAGAACGTCAAGAAGTTTTGTCATGTACGTTCAAAGACTTGCCTCTTTAGCCTTATAATAGATCATCCTCTATATGAGGATCCTCCACATCCTCTACATCTATATACAGGAGGTTTTATAAAAAGAAACAGAAACATCTCTAAGATACTAATTAATTGGTATAGTTGAAGCTGACCTTTTGGGACAGAAGAGTAAATAAGTTTTGTCCTTATCTTTAGTAAACCTCTCTTCCAGTAGAATCAGTAACAAGGAAAGACACATGAAGCCATAATTTGGTATTAGAAAATAAATGAGTTGTAGATTTTTATACACGATGTGTTTTTTATACTGTGCTTATGATACATTCCTGTTATATTGAAAACCTACAATGTGCTAATTTTATGGCAGAAGCATTCCTGCTGAAGATGGTAATAGCTCTTGAGTAGAAAGCAGTACATGAGCAGTAAACATCTATACAGATCACCTGTGCACTAATCAGATCTCTTTAAGTTACCTCTGAAGAGATCCTAATCAAGAATCTTTCAAAATAGTATAAGTTATTGTTGGCTGATATGACCCAGAAAGCCAAAAGTAATTTGCTTTAGGAACAGCTGGATTCGGGAGCTCCAATAATGTCTTTTAATCTGCCCATTTCCTATCACCTTCATAGATTCTGTTTTATAGTACAAAGTAGCCACCAGAGTCACATGATATGAGCTTAGTAATCAAAGTGGAAATTAGTGATGTTCATAGGTAGCTCCATGAGAAAAATTACAGTGAAGCATTTGATTACCCAAGATTCCATCTATGCTCATTTCTAACTGACTGCTATTGTTAGGAACACTACATAGTTAGGATTATTCAGGAAAAATAAGTTGTTAACAAACAATGAGAGATTTCTTTAAAATAAACAAACAAAAAGCCAAAAAATACAAAGTTTTGCCTTCTCCTCTCCCTCTCCTCAGCACCCCCATACTAGTTAGGTAAACTTTTTTGGATTATTTCTCCAGTCTGTTTCTATACCTGTATTTGGAGGCAAATACTTCCCGATTCTCCAATGTATATAAGTGTTCTCTCACTCATTTTTAAGGATCCGTAATCCCATTAGAACAAAATAAACCAAACAAACAAAAGAGTGAAAAAAAAAAACACATTAAAACAAATGTAAGTTCTTACCTTCTCTACACACACAAAAATGAGTTCCATCTACCAAAGTCAAGCATGTTGAGTTGTTTCTGCAAGGGTCACTGAGTGGATCACAGGGGTTATAGTGTTGATGGCAAAATTTCCCAGTATAAAAGGGTGGGCATAGGCATACAAATTGCCCAGGAATGGTAGACTCATGACAGAGAGCTCCATTCATGCATGGATCAGAGTCACATTCATTTGTTTCTTCACTACAGTTTTGTCCAGTCCATCCAGATGTACATTCACAGCTGAAAGAAAATTTTAAAAGTATGAATAGTACTCTTTCATATTTATTCTTTGTATTTTCAGTGAATTACTACGTTGAGCTAATTTGTGGTATTTTTATTTATAACAAGATTAAGAAATTATACACACTTTAAAAACATTGTTTGCGTAATTCCCTGAGACAATTCAATGCACATTACTGCAAGAGTGACTGCAATGGCTAACATAAGATTTACAAAGCATTTGGTAAATTTCTAACATAGTAGGCCACTGAGACAGATCAGAGAACAACAGTGCTCCAATTTCAATTTTAGCAACTATTGAGCTTAATTACCAATTGAGAAAATTTCCTCAATTATTTCTTTTATGTAAAATAATTTTCACTGTTTATAAGACTGAGATGACGTTTAATTCAATATCTTTAACAACATGTGATTCTTATAATCACCAGAGTATTTATAACAAGGTATTTCTTTATACTAAGCATCTGGATTTTGTTTCAGTTTTAGCATGCTTTTAAAAACATCTTTCTTCTAATCTGTGAATAATGTGGGAAAATTGAGGAGAAATCAAATAAAAAGTAAAGCATTTGGATCTTGTCTGTACATCACAGACTCTAGCTCAGTCTAATCATCAACCATTTAGCATTTCTCAGACCACATTCAGAAATTTTTTAGTTCAAATAGCACCACACTATCAGTTATTTACTAATCCTGCATATGATTTCATCTTGTTCTAAAGTTTGTTTGTCATGACCTTTAAAAATTTTTATGAGTAAAAATTATAAATGGTTCCATGACTAGCTTCCACTACTTAAACTTCCGGCTTTTCAGTGTGAATCTGAATCTCCATATTCTCATGTACATAATATATGCTGAAAATATTATAAATATTAATGGATATATGGTCTTCAGTTGGTATCATAAAAACTTACTTGAATTCTCTCATTTGAGAAATTGGGGATTCGAGAGCTTGATGAAATTGTTAATCTCAGAGAATTATTGTAAAGATTAAATGATATAATGAATAAAGTATATATGGTGTCTGACATGAGCAATGCCTAGCCACCTATGGTTGGCTGTCACAGATTTTTATTTTTATTTTTATTTTTTTATAAATTTATTTTTTATTGGTGTTCAACTTGCCAACATATAGAATAACACCCAGTGCTCATTCCATCAAGTGCCCCCCTCAGTGCCCATCACCCAGTCAACCCCCCCCCCCTTCCACCACCCCTAGTTCGTTTCCCAGAGTTAAGAGTCTTTCATGTTCTGTCTCATTTTCTGATACTTCCCAATCATTTTTTCTCCTTTCCCTTTTATTCCCTTTCACTATTTTTTATATTCCCTAAATGAATGAGACCATATAATGTTTGTTCTTCTCCAATTGACTTATTTCACTCAGCATAATACCCTCCAGTTCCAACCACGGCAAAGCAAATGGTGGGTATTTGTCGTTTCTAATGGCTGAGTAATATTCCCTTGTATACATAGACCACAGCTTCTTTATCCATTCATCTTTCGATGGAGACCGAGGCTCCTTCCATAGTTTGGCTATTGTGGACATTGCTGCTAGAAACATTGGGGTGCAGGTGTCCTGGCGTTTCCCTGCATCTGTATTTTTGGGGTAAATCCCCAACAGTGCAATTACTGGGTTGTAGGGCAGGTCTATTTTTAACTCTTTGAGGAACCTCCACACAGTTTTCCAGAGTGGCTGCACCAGTTCACATTCCCACCAACAGTGTATGAGGGTTCCCCTTTCTCCATATCCTCTCCAACATTGGTTGTTTCCTGCCTTGTTCATTTTCCCCATTCTCACTGGTGTGAGGTGGTATCTCATTGTGGTTTTGATTTGTATTTCCCTGATGGCAAGTGATGCAGAGCATTTTCTCAAGTGCTTGTTGGCCATGTCTATGTCTTCCTCTGTGAGATTTCTGTTCATGTCTTTTGCCCATTTCATGATTGGATTGTTTGTTTCTTTGCTGTTGAGTTTAAGAAGTTCTTTACATATCTTGGAAACCAGCCCTTTATCTGATACGTCATTTGCAAATATCTTCTCCCATTCTGTAGGTTGTCTTTGAGTTTTGTTGACTGTATCCTTTGCTGTGCAAAAGCTTCTTATCTTGATGAAGTCCCAATAGTTCATTTTTGCTTTTGTTTCTTTCGCCTTCGTGGATGTATCTTGCAAGAAGTTACTGTGGCCGAGTTCAAAAAGGGTGTTGCCTGTGTTCTTCTCTAGGATTTTGATGGAATCTTGTCTCACATTTAGATCTTTCATCCATTTTGAGTTTATCTTTGTTTATGGTGCAAGAGAGTGGTCTAGTTTCATTCTTCTGCATGTGGATGCCCAATTTTCCCAGCACCATTTATTGAAGAGACTGTCTTTTTTCCAGTGGATAGTCTTTCCTCCTTTGTTGAATATTAGTTGACCATAAAGTTGAGGGTCCACTTCTGGATTCTCTATTCTGTTCCATTGATCTATGTGTCTGTTTTTGTGCCAGTACCACACTGTCTTGATGACCAAAGCTTTGTAGTACCACCTAAAATCTGGCATTGGGATGCCCCCAGCTATGGTTTTCTTTTTTAATATTCCCCTGGCTATTCGGGGTCTTTTCTGATTCCACACAAATCTTAAAATAATTTGTTCCAACTCTCAGAAGAAAATCCATGGTATTTTGATAAGGGATTATATTAAATGTGTCACAGATTTTTAAAAGAATGTGTGATCCTATTTATGCCTAAATAAAATATGCACCTCAACAATGCTTCAATTTCTAGTGGTACTTTTCATTTATTTTTCAATCACATCTTAATTTAAAATGGTCAAATATATTTTCAATTTGATAACTCCAATAAAACTCTGAAACAAGTAAACGAGGTATTTTTTTTTAATTATTCTAACTTTGTAGATGAGATAGCCAGAAGTTTAAAGGAGAAAAGTGACTTATCTGAAGCTACCTGGTTGGTAAACTTGAGATCCAAAGCCTAGACCTCTTCCTCCAAGTCTCTCTCTTTTCTTTCTTTTCTTTTTTTCTTCCTTGAAGGTTTCAAATCTATTATAAGGCTATCCAATATCTTGTGAAATACTGTAAAAGTTATGTACAATTAAATCCCAACAATGCTTCAGTGCATTTATTTTATTTAAAGTAGCTTTACTTCTAATTGGTGTTGCATAATATTTGTTTTTCTTTTTCTTGTATTCTTTCTTGAGTACATAATTTCAGCTTGAATACTTTGAGTTCCCTGTGAGTGACCAATAATGCTTGAATATTTAACATATGTGCTGACTGTTTGCTTTATCTTCTCAAATAACAGGTGGCCCAAGATTTCATGTGGTGTCCTTATAAGGATCAAATCCTCAGGAAACCATCTGGCCATATGTCAATAGGACTGATGATGCCAAGGTGAGGCCTCTAGAGATGAATGGATATTTGTAGAAAATAAAGTTCTGAAGAAGAAAGTCACTATTTTTAACTGACAATTAGACCTATACATTTATATATTTGAATCTGCTTTATACATGTCATGGAAACTAGTCTCTCATGGCTAGAAAAACATGTTTTATGTGAGAGCTCCAATCTGGTTTTAGTTTGTATCATGAAATAATTTCAGGATTCAGTAAGAACTGACAAGATTTTCCAAACTCACAGCTAGAAGTAGAATTTTTATGGTCTGAAAAACCAAACAAGTAACCAAACACATACTCTATGACTTTTTAGATATACAATTTCCCATAGTAAACACTTCAAAACTAATTTAATGTGTACTTAAAGGTAGACTAATATATTCTAGTTTGCTGTCTTCCCTCTTGAGATAACCAAAAATTCACTGGCATAAAATACATTGAATTCCTTCTAAGTAAGAACATTTTAATTGTTAAATGTTGATTTAAAGAACCAAAGTTAATAATAGAAAATAAAGTACATGTCATTGTTATAAAATAGGACAAAGGAGTATTCATAAAAAAAATAATTAGTTTCAAAAATCTTAGTAGATTCACATTTCTAAATATTAATCATTTTATATGTTTATCTTACCATAAATATTTATATGCAATGGCTAAATTTATTTGGCAATCTTTATGTACATTTGATTTATATGAGTAGACCAGCTCTTTTGCCTATCAACTTATAAATACAAACCTAACAGTATACATAATTAAAGAGACTCTCCTTAGAGATGCTTGGGTGGCTCAGTGGTTGGGCGCCTGCCTTCAGCTCAGGTTGTGATTCTGGGAACCAGGATCGAGTCCTGCATCAGGCTCCCTGCAAGGAGCCTGCTTCTCCCTCTGCCTATGTCTCTGCCTCTCTATCTCAGTCTGTGTCTCTCATAAATAAATAAATCTTAAAAAAAAAATAAATAAATAAAAACATAAAGATTCTCCTTATACAAATTAAGGCACTTATTGCCTGTTGCAGCCATTAATTGTATGCAAAATAAAATTTCAATTGAAACTGACAGATGAAAAAAAAAACGATGATTATAAATAATAAAATAGTATTATTATATTTTTAATGTCAAAAAGTTGACATATTATATATTATATTATATAGTATATAGTATATATATATATATAGTATTATTATATTTTTAATGTCAAAAAGTTGAGGGCATGTAAAAGGTAAAAGGAAGACAAAAAAATACAGGCTACTCAAGTCATTTATTCTTTACGTTATTGTTTATCCATTCACCTATTTGTTCATTCATTTGGTTATCTTATTAAGTATACCATTAATAAAACTATGTCAATAATGGATTGGAGGTGCCTTGGCAGCTCAGTTAGTTAAGCATCTGTCTTTGGCTCAGGCCATGATCTGGAGATCCTGGGATCAACCCTGTGTCACACTCCCTGCTCAGTAGAGAGACTGCTTCTCCCTCTCCTCTGTCCCCTCCTTCCCATTCATGTTGTCTCTCTCTCTCTCTCTCAAATACATAAATGAAATCTTTAAAAAAATTAATTATAAGATGGTCACTACTATACTCTTGACCACTGTGATCCTTTTAGAAAAAAAATGTGGAAAACCATTTAGCTCACTTAGATTAGTAAAATTTATCTCAAATAAGGCATTTACTTCATTAGTAACATTAAAGGTAGAAAACAGGACCAAAAGCCATTCTGAAGAGCATCACGAAGTGTAAAGACATAAAACATCGCAGAAGATTGATATGGGGTGAAATAACACAATGGCGGTGGCCTAAAAAGTTGTAGTAAGGCTATTGAAAACAATAGCAACAACAGTGAAACTACCTTCTTTTGCAATACTCTTGAAGATATTTAACATTTTCTTGTTTTTAAGTATGATAGTGACATTGTTAATGAGTAGAAGATGAATAAAATAGGGAGATCCTGGAAGCATGAAGATCATTCAGGAAGCTATAATTTTTTTAAGAGATTATGAGGACTAAGCAAAGGCCTTAAAATTAGGTATGCCATACATTTCTTTCTTCTTCTTCTTTTTTAATATTTCATCTATCTATTCATGAGAGAGACACACACACACACAGAAGGCAGAGACACAGGCAGAGGGAGAAGCAGGCTCCATGCAGGGGGCCTGATGTGGGACTTGATCAGGGACCCCAGGACCACGCTTCAGGCCAAAGGCAGGCGCCAAACCGCTGAGCCATCCAGGCATTCCTATGCCATACATTTCTTATGTAGGTTTGAGAAGATCTGGACAATGATTAGTAAAGGTGATGAGGCAGAGTGAGGAATGGGGAGTTCTTGGTGGATTTTAGCTTCAGTATTAGAAAGACGATGCTGCATTAGGTGAGGTAGGAAAATGACAACAATGAAGATTGGAGAAAAGGAGAGGGTACCTATGCTTAATATACAGTCACTTAAATTAACTGCATGATTTAAAATGCTGTCCTATATGTAGTAAGAAATTCAAATATTGAACTCTGGAAAAATCAAAGCTTGTGATAAAAAAATTCAAGGGCCAGACTAACAAGTATTATCAGCCGTAAGTTAGCATCAAATAAACTTAACATTGGCCTTTTTAAACAAAAATATAAAGTTAATTTATTAAAAATATAGAATAGTCCTCCTATATTGTGTGATATATTCAATATTTTATATTGAACTTATATTTATAAAACATCCTCTATATGGCAAAGAATAGGTAGGAAAGAATCATATTAGTCAGAATATCTACAAGCACTTGATTGGTAAAAACAAGTCTTTCATTTATGATTTTTTTAAGGATGAAGAGACTACTGAGTATATATGCTCTACATGAATTCAAGAATTCTATTTTAATATTTACATAAAAGGATCTTTCTATTCAGTCTATCGAGAATCATTAAATATGTATATTTAATAACATAAATATATATAAAAAGATATACACTTTATAATATGGAACACATACTATTCATTAATTTATAGACAAAAAAATGATTTATAAATCTAATAACTTATAAATCATTTATCTATACCTAAAGAATTATTTTATTCCTTAAGCAATGTACATTTTGATACAAATGAACTATTTGCATATTTCCTTGGAATAATTCTATATAAATTCTCTATGCCTTTCTAATATTCTACATGATTTAATCTCTGTGCTGTGTGAAAGGCAGCTGATCAATAGACTTCTTTACAGTTGTGGATTCAGGTTGTTGATTAGCATCTCCAAAAATAATTCTAGGTTTTTTTCAAGATTCAAAGGATTCCTTATCTCATAGCAAAAAGCTAAAGCACCAGCCAAGCAGAAACACAAAATGCATTGGGTCAAACTTCAAGTACACTCACATTTAAAACCAGAAGAAAATCTGGTGAAATGCATGTTGTATTTGGAACAAAAGCCAAAATTCACACACTTAAATCTGTGACTAGAACACAGAGTCAACTAAACGTTAGACAGTAAAAGTAGATACACATTCTTGCCAAAATGATCATAATATGGAAGCCATAAGAATTGAACATATGATCCCTGAGATTGATAGTCAGATTTTAGTGTTTTTTTTTTTAAAGATTTTATTTATTTATTCATGAGCGACACGGAAAGAGAGAGACAGAGATACGGCAGAGGGAGAAGTAGGTTCTGCGCGGGGAGCCTGATATGGGACTCCATCCCGGTACTCTGGGATCACGCCCTAAGCCAAAGGCAGTCACTCAACCACTGAGCCACTCAGGCATCCCGTTAGTAGGTTTTTTAAAGCTTCAACAAACATAAGAAAATAATTTTGAAAGTGAATTTTTTAAAAAAGTGAGTTTTTAAAATGATAATATAAAAAAGGTGAAATAAAAGACTTGCATAAAAAGGCTGAGTACAAGATAGTTGAAGCTAGCATCTTCTGGGTATGTGGGAATATGGCTAATGCTACAAAGATGAGTGATGTGAAAATTGCATGATTCAACTTATGATTAATCATAACCTCAGTTTATATTTAAATGGATAAATTTAATAGCTTTAGTTTTTATATTTTATATTTCATGCTTGTGTTTTGATGGTGTATGTGTGCATACATGTGTGGTTGCTTATGTGTGTGTAAACAAAACAAATTGATGGTGTGTCAATTTTCTTGAACAAGTAAGTATTGCTTCTAGCTCTTGGTTTTTCCCAAAATGGATCCTTTGGACAAGTAAATGTAAGACTATTTTTAAAATTAATTTTCTAAATATTTGGATAAATTTATAGTTGTACCTTATTACTCTGAATTTTTATCTATGTATGCATGTGAATGAGAAAGTATAATATAAAGTATATATGCTGTGTTCAAACACTAAATTGCATTTAAAAATAGATATATATAACATTTTAAATACAGTTAGAGAATATATAAAATCTCGACATATATTTTTTTCTTTCATGTACAGTTTGAGTAAGAGACAGATATTTAGAATACAAAATAAGAGGCAGTGTTATTTAAAGGAATGAAAGTACTGAGATGGAACTTAAATTTATGAACATTTTGAAAAATAATTCATAAATGTGCATTATGTCAGAAGTTTTACAGAGAGAAACATTTTAAACTCCAATTTTAATAAATGTCAGACTTTAAGTTTCAAAAGTAAATCAACTGAGCAAGCAAAAGCCTAAGTACTTTCATATATTTTGAAAACGTATTATAAGCAAATAGGAAATGAAATAAATCTCTGGTTTGTTGTTGGGACTAGCAGTATAATAGATGCTATATCTGTTACAAAATATGTGTGTTTGACATATATATGTATCAGCAATTTATACTCTAATTACTAATCATGCATTCTTAGTTCTTTTTTTTTTTTTTTTTTTGCATTCTTAGTTCTAAGCTGCATGCATATAATACAATTAATTTTGAACTCTAGCACAATTTTGGTTAGCCAGTATCAAAAACGTGAAACAAACATTTAAGAAGAAAGATAATAAGTACTTAGAGATATAAAAAATCACTGTGGGGATATTTTTCATTAAAATTTAAAATTTTCGGGAAGCCCGGGTGGCTCAGCGGTTTAGTGCCGCCTTCAGCCCAGGGTGTGATCCTGGAGACCCGGGATTGAGTCCCACACCGGGCTCCCTGCATGGAGCCTGCTTCTCCCTCTGCCTGTGTCTCTGCCTCTCTCTTTCTGTGTCTCTCATGAATAAATAAAAAGTCTTTAAAAAAATTAAAATTCTATCCTTTAAAATAATCTAGATAATATTCACACTGCTTTTTATTTCTTTTTTTTTTATTTTTTTATTTTTTTTTTAATTTATTTATTCATGATAGTCACACAGAGAGAGACAGAGAGGCAGAGACACAGGCAGAGGGAGAAGCAGGCTCCATGCAGGGAGCCCGACGTGGGACTCGATCCCGGGTCTCCAGGATCGCGCCCCGGGCCAAAGGCAGGCGCCAAACCGCTGCGCCACCCAGGGATCCCCTTTTTATTTCTTTTTAAAGGAAGTATGAGACTATAGGAATAAGGGAAATAGAGGTGAAAAAAAAGAGAAAAAGGGAGAAGGAAGGGAGCAGCAGAAAAATCTCACAAAAATGTTAATTAAGGGTCACCTGTCTCATAAGAGTTACATGGAAGTTAGCTATATGTATATTCCTATTTTTTGATTGGATCCTTCCTGGCACTTGGCTAGTTAATCCTTAGAAGCTTGCATAAATTGATGGTCCATAATAGCTAAGGAAGAAATACCAGAATTATTATGCTAAGTAGTCAAAAAGAAATCAAAAGCTCGGAAAAATAAGCATGCTGAACTATATATTTTACATTGGGGCACAAAACTGGTCTTGTTCTGCAGGAGGTTGTGGAGACCACTCTTTTTAACAAAGTGGTAATACCTATGCTTTTCAGAGGAGCATCAGCTTCATTGAGAATCTTAGTGTTAGTATCCCTTGCACATCAGGACTGATTATAGGAAATACTATTACCAAAATTGGCTTCTGTCAGAAGTAGAAATCATAGGATTGGGGGAATTTAAAAGGACTAGATGGTGGTGCTTAATCTTCAGAGCAAGTAGGGCACAATTATAATGATCACCAAGGTTAGTGAGGTAGAAAGGCTGGCCCTGATCCTCAGAGCACCATGGAAATATTTAATAAAATACATTGTCTTTAGGAACAGGATAGATTAGCATACAAGGATATTTTTCAACTTAGATAATTAAAGAATCATGACTGTACAATTAGGAGGCTGAGGGAGCCTCCCTAGCTAAAAATGATGATCCCTTCCCTAGGTTTCAGACCTCAAATCCACTGACTAAAAGAGAGGCCAGATGCCCAGGAGAAAACATACTATAATCACAACAAGATATAGCAATGATTCCACCAACAGGATCTATAGCCATTTACTTTTAAACTACATTTAGGAGAAAGAATGGCAAACATTTCAAGGATGTTGGACTTGAATTCAATGTGACATTGAAATCTAGGTTTCAGAAGCTTCATTGCCCTAGTTTTAGAATGGAGGCATATGGAGGCAAGGTAATAAATGTACCTGGCCCAGGTGTAGCTCACAGTGGGTCCACTACTTTCAACTGCCATTTCCCAGACCCTAAATATATACTTGAAATGGACTTACTTTTTGGTTGGTAGAACTTTCACAATGTTTCTTTGCCTGAGAATTAGAATTATAAAGAATGCTAATTGGAAGTCACTAAACCGGTCTCCTCACTAAACTCCCACTTTCCAGCCAGTAACATAAATTAAAAACAACATAGTACCCTAGAGAAAAAGCAGAAATGGTGCCACTATTGAGGAAAAAGGCAGGTCCACTATCACGTCTCCACTCCATTCACCAGACTGTTCCCTACAAAAAATATACATCACTTTGAAGATGACAATGGACAATTAAAGCTCAACCAAGGAGTAGTTCAATTGCTGTCATTGCTCTAGAGAGCATATTTGACCAAGCAGAGTAATACTGCCTCAGATACACTGACCAAGAATGCAGAATGCTTTTCTTTTCTATTCCTATCAGGCAGGAGGGGCAGAAACAGTGTATATTCATTTGGAACAGAAAATAGTATACATCTAATGTCTCAAGACTACATTATCTCTCCCACGTATCATAATATAATCTGAAGGTAACTGGATGATCTGGACATTCTGCAGACTGCCACACTGATCCATAATATTTATGACATTATTCATTATTATGTTACTCCAACTGGACAAGCAATAAATGGCAAATAGGATGAAAACCTTTGAACCTTTTGTTCCAGATGATGTCAGATAAACCTTATGTAGACTCAAGGTCCTGGCACAAATGAAGTTGTTAGAGAGCCAATGTTCTAGATCATGCTGGGATATCTCTTCCAAATCACAGATAAATTACTTAACCTTATACCTCACATACTGAAGACAAATTAGTGTATTTTATATTATATACCACTAAAAGGGAAGCACAACACTTGGAAGGCCTCTTTGGTTCTAATGGCAGAAATATTGCTCCAACCCACTGACCCAGGGATATAAATGGCTGGCCACATTAAATGAGTCACAGAGCAGAAAACTTCGTAATAGGTATAGGCCAAAATGCAAGAAGATTTGCCTTTTGCACTATGAAACTCAACAAATGCTGTAGTATTAGAATTATTAGTGGTATTCATGATGGCAAAGCCCAGTAGATGGATTACTATATGGATCTCTAGGATTAGAGCAAGACCAGAGATATTCCAGTTGATGGTAAAGAGAATATAAAATGGGTTGGGAGGAGAAATGAAGTATATTAGTTATGGCCTGTGGACTAGCTGCAAGGGTAGGTGTTAGAATTTACCCTACGAATCATCCTCTTAAATTTACCCCAGGAAAAGAAGCTAACTAGAATACTGAAGTAGCATTTTACAGAACTTATAAGAAGCAAATATATCTGAGGATACTAAGGTAATTTTTTTTCTTCTCTTTCTTTTTCTTTCTTTTCTTTCTTTCTTTCTTTCTTTCTTTCTTTCTTTCTTTCTTTCTTTCTTTCTTTCTTCTTTCTTCTTTCTTTCTTTCTTTCTTTCTTTCTTTCTTTCTTTCTTTTTCATCTTTCTTTTCTTTCCTTCCTTCCTTCCTTCCTTCCTTCCTTCCTTCCTTCCTTCCTTCCTTCCTTCTTTTCTTTTCTTTTAAGATTTTATTTATTCATGAGAGACACACAGAGAGAGGCAGAGACATAGGCAGAGGGAGAAGCAGGCTCCCTGTGGTGAGCCTGATGTGAGATCCAATCCCAGGATCCCAGGATCACCACCTGAGCCAAAGGCAGATGTTCAACCACTGAGCCACCGAGGTGCCCCTTTTTCTTTTTAAAATTTTCTTTTCTTCTTTCTTTCTTTCTTTCTTTCTTTCTTTCTTTCTTTCTTTCTTTCTTTCTTTCTCCTTCCTTCCTTCCTTCCTTCCTTCCTTCCTTCCTTCCTTCCTTCCTTCCTTCCTTCCTTCCTTCCTTCCTTTCTTTCTTTCTTTCTTCTTTTCTTTCTTTCTTTCTTTCTTTCTTTCTTTCTTTCTTTCTTTCTTTCTTCTTTCTTTCTTTCTTTCTTTCACCTTTATAGACAGGTATAGCGGTATAGCTGACACAAAAATTGCACACCTTTGAGGAGTATATCTTGGTGAGTTTGGACATATGCATACATCTTTGATACTATCACTATTATCAAGGTAATAAACATATACATCACCTCTAAAAATTTGTGTTCTTTTGTGCATGTTTTGTATAAGAACAATTGACATGAAATCTATCCTCTTAGTGTATCTTAAAGTGCACAATACTACATTATTAATTGTATGTGCTAGTGGATGCTACATAACCTAGTACTGAAGCCCTCATTTTCCCCATTTCCAGTGGGAACATTGATGGCCAACAGCTGTAAAAATTGCCCTCAGCTGGAAAGAGCCACTTCACTCAAAGACATTGTCTTTTTTGGGACAGCTCATACTCAATGACTGGTACATGCAGAGATATAAAGGCTAAGCCCCTATGCCTCGATGTGGGACAGCTCGCCCAGGGTCATCCCCGCTCTAGAGTTCCCAGTAAGATTGGGGAGCTTTCATTGTCTTTCCATTGCAATTCATCCTCTGCTTCTGCTCAAATATGCATCTTTTTTTATGCCCACATATGTTTTCTTAAAAAATAACTTTATTGGGATATAAATGACATATACAAGCACTGCACATACATCAAGAGTATGCTACAATAAACTTCCAGTATGCCTATTTCTGTC
Organism: Canis lupus familiaris; assembly: GCF_011100685.1. Classification (NCBI taxonomy): domain Eukaryota; kingdom Metazoa; phylum Chordata; class Mammalia; order Carnivora; family Canidae; genus Canis; species Canis lupus. Next base: position 28,437,906 of record NC_049233.1, read on the forward strand.
TCAGAGTTGATTCATGCATTCACTATGAGTGAGTGCCAAATGCTTTTATTCTATTTCTAGAAATATACACATGCATGGGCATAGAGATATGTTTTCTGTTCTGTTTGTTGTTTATAATGGCTAAAAACAAAAAATAATACAAATGACATTAAGAGGGCACAGGTTATATTATCTGTAATAATTAAATGATAGTTTTGTATGTAATGAATTAGAAAGATAACATTTTAAAAAGTCATTATATACCATATAAACTATAATATATAAATTTAATTCCAATTGTGCCATAATATTTGTATATATGTACTTCGATAATTACAGAAAAAAAATAGAAGCGTACAGGAGACAGTAATATGGAGTAAAAATATGCATCAGAGATTCAGGTGTTCTGGAGTCAAAGGCCTTATAGTAGCTGTGTAAACTTGAATAGGTTATATCTCAGAGCCTCCATTCTCTAAAAATGGGGACAATAAAATATGATTCTCAGGTATTGATTATGTTAGATACTACTTATAAAATATTTAGAGATATAGTGGACACTTTAAGGCTATTATTATTAAATATGACATATTGAGCAATGTGTTGGGTGGGAGATGGAAATTTTTTTCTTAATATAATTCTGCACCAAGAACTTTTTCACTTAGACCATGTAATAGTCTTACAATAAAACAACTTCTTTTTTTAGTGATTTGCTTTTCATTCTAATTTTGAAGCCCACTTTTGTGCTTTAGCATGGGTTAGCAGCTCATTGTTTTTTTGTTTGTTTGTTTGTTTGGTTGTTTTTTTTTTTTTTTTTTTTTTTTGTTGTTGTTCTATTTTACCTTTCACGTACAGAGATCTGCATATGGTATTTAAATGCCCATGAAGAAGGTGCATTCTCTTTGGATCACCTCACTGTCAATCGGGTGGCTGCTTAATCCTTTTAACACCATTCTTTGGAAATCTGATGAATACATATTTCACTTTGTCTTTGCAGGATAGCTCTGTTATTGGGTGACAGCACCAGGAGTCATCATGCATCAATTAACTTTCTGCTTAGCTTGGCATGATTGCCAAAGTGATGATGTGGATTTGTCCATCTTCTTTGCTTTGGCTTCCTTTCTCCTTGGCAAGAAGAGTGTTGCTGTATCAGAGAGAAGCCCCTCTTCCCTGCTGGTGTCTGCTGGAATAGGGTTTCTTTCTTGCTTGCTTTCTTCTTTCTTTCTTTCTTTCTTTCTTTCTTTCTTTCTTTCTTTCTTTCCTTTCTTTCTTTCTTTTCTTTCTTTCTTTCTTTCTTTCTTTCTTTCTTTCTTTCTTTCTTCTTTCTTTCTTTCTTTCTTTCTTTCTTTCTTTCTTTCTTTCTTTCTTTCTTTCTTTTCTTTCTTTCTTTCTTTCTGATTTTATTTATTTATTCAGGAGAGACACACATGGGGGGGGGGGGGCGAGAGGGAGAGGGAGAGGCAGAGGGAGAAGCAGGCTCCATGCAGGGAGCCTGATGTGGGACTTGATCAGGATCAGGATCATGCCCTGGGCTGAAGGCAGGCGCTAAACGGCTGAGCCACCCAGGGATCCTGGAATAGGCTATCTACAAATTTTGAAACTCCTCAGAACAGCAGCTTTGGAATTCAGTTGGCTTATAATGATGGAAGAGATTCTCTAGCCCTCACATTTCTAAAATAGAAGATAAGATTAGCTCTTCTCCAGATTCTCCACCATTATGCTGAAGAGAGTTTTAGGATACAGCTCTGTAATTTTCTTCATTCATTTTTCACTCATCATCACACTGTATTTTGCTTTTATTCCTAATATTTCTGGGAAGTGCATGATGTTACTCATTGCCAGGATTGATGCTATCCTCCTTCTTCATTTTTGTTTACTTAAAAAGGATATAGGAAAAGGCAACTTAGACAATTGTGGTGAATTTGACATCTTAGAAGGAATGTTCAGACAACTATGTCATTAGTGACATCATAGAAATAAATTTTGGTTATACAACTAATTTGAGGCATTTATTGAAAGTTTATTATTTCTTCACATATGCCCAACAGTAACATATCTGGCTCTTATAAAGTGATGCAGAGGTTCTCTTCTGTAAATATTTTTAGAGTGACACTAATAATTTCATTTCCTTTTGGGATGCCTTTAGCAGTGAGTAAATGTCAAGTCGAGTTGACTACTCATAGTAGAAAGTTGTGTGGAGAAAATTATAGCCCAAACTTTGACATATGTGGTACTGAAGCCTGGAAAATCAAACATATCAAGTTGCTGAAAGAGCATATTGCTTTCCAGAGATTGATTGCGTGTAAATAAAAACAAATGATCTTTTAGTGTTTTGTTTTGAGTGCAGACGTGTGTAATCTATCAATCAATATACTCCAATTCATTTGCTCCAAATATGAAAGAAAATATTTTCTAATTTGAGTAGTATATTGTTAGGTTTAATTTTTCTCCCTAGATTTTCTAAAGGCAATGCTTGAAATTCAGAAATTCTGAATATATAAACACTACTTTATTTATGTCTATATTGTATCTAGTGTTATACTTCCGAATATTTGGTAATCTATTATTCTCAGTGCCACCGGAAGGTACAATCGTGAAGTATGTAAAATTCTGAGATATGGAGGTCCACCAGCTGATTCCTTGATCCATTTGCCAGTTGCTCAAGGCATTTATGCTCTTATCCAACTGACCATTCAGATTAAGGTCCCATTCTATTTTGCTTTAAGAGCTTTCCTGAGGCACCTGGGTGGCTCAGTCAGTTGAACGTCAACCTTTGGTTCAGCATCCTGGGATGGAGCCCCACATTGGGCTCCTTGCTCAGCAAATAGTCTGCTTCTTCCTCTGCTCCTCTCTCCTGCTCATGCTCTCTTTCAAATAAATAAATAAATAAAATGTTTAAAAAAAATACATTTTCCTGTTCTCTCTCCCTCAATTCTTACCTGTCTGCATCCCATTTTCTTAGTAATTTATTCAGTGTCTGACTAAATAATATGCTATTTTTAGCAATGAATGAAATGTTTATCCCTTTCCCACATGTTTTCACTTTAATGAAATCCTTCAATGTCTCTATTGAAAGGTGTGCCACATCTGCCATTAAAACCAGGCAATATGTTAATGTTTTTAAGGATAATAGCTCTTCCAACACCAGATATTATGTTCATTTTAATTGAAATAAATAGATCCTCTAACATTTATGACAACCTTAGTTTATTGTTTTTCCATTTTTATTATCTCTATAAAGTTTTTATTAGCAAAGAGCAGATATATTGGAGTTTTTGAATGTTTGCTTGTTTTACTATTTTTATACATAAATCTATACACCTTAGAGTAGGATTTATTTTTTTTTATTTTTTTTTTTTTTCTTTTTTTTTTTTTTTTTTTTAAAGATTTTATTTATTCATTTATGGTAGACACACAGAGGGAGAGAGGCAGAGACACAGGCAGAGGGAGAAGCAGGCTCCATGCACCGGGAGCCCGATGTGGGATTCGATCCGGGGTCTCCAGGATCACGCCCTGGGCCAAAGGCAGGCACCAAACCGCTGCGCCACCCAGGGATCCCTAGAGTAGGATTTAATGTAATTTATGTTCATCTGTATCCTCCTAAACTCTAAATATACAACCTGGTTTTCCTATGCCAAAGTCTTCTTATTTTTAATTTCAGATTATAGATAATGTAATCTAGAACTTGAAAAGTAATATTATCAGTTTACCTATATGGCATCCATTCTCCCTTGCCTATTTCTTCGTATAACTGAATTTATTCAGGCATTTACTCCCTCCTCTGTATTTCACATGCTAAATGGGAAGTTGATCCTATGCTGAAACCTCATGTTAAGGATGAGTCTGACTGCTCTAAGACTGTGAATTTCCACTTTGACTACACCTTAGAATCACATTCTAGTTTTCAAAATCCTAAAGTTCAGATTGCATCCAAAGCCGATTAATTCTAAATCTCTCAGGGTGGGATGCAGGGTTTAGCATTTTTTAAGTGGTTCCAGTGTGCAGCCAAGTTAACTCAACTCCTGAAGTATCTTGCTTAGGAACCCAGGACTAAACAAATTAGCATGATTTAGCCTGGGCATTTGACACTTGCAAAAGAGGTGTGACATTTGCTGAGGTCAAGCAAGAAGTACATTTCCTCTCTCTACTGAGGCAACCTCCAGAAATGATGCTTTCTTTCATTTAATGCCATGAGATATATGTGAAACTAGGGTGGCTAATATCACTTTGTCACTCTGAGGAGTTTTTTATTGACACTGTAGGGGCCAAGGGTAGGCTGCCCCAAGATTGGACACTTTGGTATGAACATTATGAGTTAAAAGCAATCCCAGCAGATTCAGGAAAAGCTCTTTATCTCCCTCTCAACCATCTATTGGCCTGTGGCAGGAAAAGAGCTATTAACAGAGATTCCTTTTTACCTAAGAAATTTACCTGCATAATAGGACAACCTTTGTTTTTCAAATATCTCATCTTACCTTCCTGCTAGTTTCCCTTTTGTGTTCCCCAGGCCCATCCCCCTCCTTAGCTCAGATAGGCCTCCTTTTGCCTCATTGTCTGAATTTCCAAGTCTGTTCGGATTCCTCCTATGTAGAAAACTAAATTTGATTTTCTCCAGTGAATCTGTCTCATGTCAATTTGATTCTTAGTCTAGTTAGGACCGTGAACAGTAATTTCTTCCTCCCCAACAATACATTCACCCTACATAATATGGCACAGTCAAGTGAATCTCAGAGAAATGGGATTATTTCCTACTCATAGGCTCACCTTATCTCATCTCGGGACTTTCAGTTAAATGAGCTGGTGATTTTGTGATCAGTTAAATCAGTTTGAATCATATTTTCAATTCAGACCCTCTAATATATATCTAAGAATTCTATATTTCTGGGGAATAAAAACAACTATAAGCACTGAAATTTTTTCATGTAATTTCAATTGGCAGTAATATGTTGCATTTCTTTTTGCAAGTGTTTAATCATTATGAAGTGGGAGAGCTAGTTTCTTTTCTCAATGAGTCGAAGAACCAATCTTGCGGACAAAAGACAATGAGTAAAGTGATAAAAGTTTATCAAGCAAGGATATAGAAAAAGCTCTCAGGAGAAAGAGGGGTCTCAACAGGGTTGCCAACGTGGGCCTCCACTGACAGTCTTTTATTTAGAACTGACCAGGGAGCTGTGGTCTTATCATTTTTGTGATGTCTTGGTTTGAGTAAGAACTGGTGATATAAACATCTTTGGTGGCTTCTTTTTTGGATCTGTTTATTCTTTGTTGGTCACAAGCGACTATCTTAAAAAAAGACACCCTCCTCACCCATACCTAGGCCAGGGTGGTCTGGTTGTTCCTTTATCTCTGGTTTCCTTACACCTCAGCATTGTCGAGATTTCTGTGAGCCTGATCCTGTAGCCCCCTATCTCTCCCTACCTACTCTTGCCTGTCCTTTACTCAATTAGATCAAGGAAAATTTATTTTTATAGTTTAATATGTATTGAAAAAATTTTCAGCAACTAGTTCAAAATCTTCGATTTTTTAAAGATCACTGATTGAAATACGGAAAAGAGTTGCTTTGCCTAAGGGAATGAAAGTAGGACTTAAGTCTGAAATCAACACAATATGTAGACAAAAATATCTATAGATCCATAATTGAGATTATTTATAGTCAGATTATGTCCCTTCTACTGACATTGCAATGTCTGAAATGTGGTCACAAATCTATATTCCTAAGTTTTATTTAATTATTTTGGTCATCGTTCAGATGTTACAAGGTAATATTGCTTAAATAAGTCTAATTGCTTTTCTTTTAATAATTTTATGAGCCAGTTATATCCAACTATTATTAAGAAATAAAGCATTCCCAAGTTATTTGAAGCTCTTTATGAATCACTGCCTAATCATATTTTTTCTTCTATTCCTTCAAAAAGAACCACTACCTTGAAATTTGGTTTATCATTTCCAAATACTTCTTCACAATTTCATCTATGTATTAAAAAGCATCCAGTTTTGTTTGGTTTTGGGGTTTTTAAATTTTTAAATATCGTTATATTTCATTACATTATTGTGGAGGCTGAGAAAAACTAAGGCCATTCCACCTCAAGTTTAGCATTAGCACAAGTACGGCCATCCCAGGCCCCTGTGAATAAGAGCTGAAATTTACATTACTTTAGCTACAGGAAGAAAATCGCTTACAGCTTAAAGTCCTAGAAAGCCCCATATTAGAATAAGCCAAGGGCAGGAAGCCCCTATTAGAATAAGAACAGAGCTCAATGCCCTTGAAAAACCCATATCAAAATGTAAACAGAACTTGAGAAATTCCTCCACTCCTGAAAAATCCCCTAGACCAGCTTATAAAAAACTAAGCTGAAACCCACCTCGGGTCCAAGTCCCTGCTCCACTGTGTCGGGTATACTTGGACCCAAGCTCGAGCTTGTAAATAAACCCTCGGGTGTTTGCACCGGTGTCGGCTCTTTGGTGGTTTCTCGGATTCGCAATCTTGGGCACAACAATTATAATGTTATTTATTGACTTTTTCTTTGTATCTCCTTGCCTTCTTTTGAATTTGCTTTTTGATAAACATCTCAAGACATATAAAATTTTAGACATTCTTTCTTCGATATCTCTAAGAAAAAATACTCATTTTCAATGTCTGCCAAAAAAAAATCTTAATAAAATTTGACATTTCAATGTGTCAATATACTAGCGTCAGCAAGTGAGATTGAACTTTAATTCTAGCATATGTAACAATAATCCAGGCAAATAATGTCTGAGGATAAACTATGATCTGCCAACAAGAGGTAGTGTTAAGTGTTGTTACTAGAGGGTTCTCTAGCTCCCTAAATCTGGGTGAAAAGTTCTAAAGAAAAATAGAGCTTTTAGAAATGCTAGGGAGTAAAATTAGAGATAAGAATATGGAACAGAGGAAATTGATATTTGTGAATTCTTCCCTGTGTGCAAAACACTGTATTTGGGACCACATGTATGTTATATCAACAAGACTGAAAAATAAGCACCATTTTTATTAAGATTCCTAATTGCTCAAGAACACAGAGTTTAAAAAGGCAGGTTTCAAAATGGATCATAGACTTAAATGTAAAATGCAAAACTATACAACGTGTATTAGATAACATAGGAGAAAATAATAATCTTGGGTTTGGTAATGACTTTAGACACAACACCACAAACATAATTTATAAAAGAAAAAAAATGGTAAGTTGAACTTTGCCAGGGAGCAAGAATTCCTCTCTGCTTCAAGAATCCTTCTAGCTAGACTAAGAGTCAAATTGATTTAAGAAAGGTTAACAGGAGAAAATAAAATTTAATAGCATACGTATGGGGAATCCATGCAGGCATGGAAATTCCAAGACAGGCAAAATAAGGTGTGTAGTGTATGTCATTCTGAACTAAAGACAAGAATGTAGGGGTCTGGGACTTCAGAGGAAAGGAATGCACTTCACAGGGTGACAAGAATAGCAGATGTTTGGTAATTAGATGCTTGTCCCACCATACAGATGAGTCACTCAGATGAAATTTATTTCTGCTAATAACCCTTTCTCTGAGAAAGACCCCCAATTGAAATTCTTCTATGTAATTAAGGGAGGGGAAGAAGTTTCTCTTGAGCCCATAGGTTCTCAGTTGCCTTCAGCTCAGAATAATGTTCATGCCAAAGTGGCCCATTTTGGAGCATCCTGCCCTCGGCCCCTACAACTTCATTAAAATTAAACACTGCTCTGAAAAAGACAATGTTAAGGGTAGAAAAGACAAAAGTCTTACTAAGAGAAATCATGAAATATATATCTGAAAAAAGTCCTGTTTCTAAAATATACAAAGAACTCAGAACTTAACCAACAACTCAGTTTAAAAATGGAGAAAATACTTAAAGAGAGACTTCATCAAAGGGCATATAAAATGAGAAATACACATATGAAATGATGTTCAGCACCATGTATTGCTGGGAATTCCAAATAGGATGAGAAGCCATTGCATACCCTTTAGGATGACTAAAACCCAAAACACTGATAGTAGCTAATGCTGGTAGGGAATGGAGACAACAGAAATTCTTACTGCTGGTGAGGAAGGGACAGACAGGTCTAGGTAGGGAGGGATAGGTAGGAGGCCATGGAATCAGGCTCACAAAACAAAATCCCAAAAATGCTGAGGTGTAAGGAAACCAGAGATAAGGGAACAAACCAGACCACCCTGCCCCAGGTATGGGTGGGAAGATAGTTTTAAAAAGACAGTCCTCTGTGACTATGACAGACCCAAAAGGAAGCCATTAAAGATGGCAAGACATCACAAAAATTATAAGGCCACAAGCCCCCATGGTCAGTTCTAAATAAAGGACTGTCAGTGGAGCCCCACGTTGATAACCCTGTCTGGGACCTTTCACTCCTAAGAGCTTTATCTGTATTCTTGCTTGATATTCTTTTATGGCTTTACTCACTTTTCTTTGTTTGCCAGGTTGATTCTTTGAATCTATGAGACAAGAACTTAGCCCTCCCACTTCACTGGTGAAAATGCATAATGATACAGCCACTATGGAAGATAGCCTGACAGTTTCTTACAAAGTAAACATACATAGACTTACCACAAAATTCAGTATGCTCCAAGATCTAGGTATTTATCTAAATAAGTTGAAAAATCTATGTACACACATAAAACCTGCATGTGGACCTTTATACTAGCCTATTAATACCAAAAATTGGAATTAATCAAGTCATCCTTCAATAGGTAAACAGATAAAAAACAAACAAAATACCTATAATATATCTGTATAATGGAGTACTATTCAGCTATAAAAAGAAGTGAACTACCAAGCTATAAAAAAGGCATAGAGGAAATTTAAATGCATATTGCTAAGCAACATAGAAGAAATTGGAATGTGTATTACTAAGTGAAAGAAACCAGGCTCAAAAACATACTATGATTCTCTCTATGATATTCTGGAAAGGGCAAAACCATAAAAACAGTAAAAAGATCAGTATTGCCAAGAGATCAAAGGAGGGGAGGATGAATAGTTGAGCACAGAACGTTTTTAGGGCAGTGAAACTATTCTGTATGAAACTATAATGGGGGGAATCCCTGGGTCGCTCAGGGGTTTGGCACCTGCCTTCCGCCCAGAGCGTGATCCTGGAGTCCTGGGATCGAGTCCCGCATCAGGCTCCCTGCAGTCTCCTCTGCCTGTGTCTCTGCCTCTCTCTCTTTCTGTCTCTCATGAATAAATAAATAAAATCTTTCAAAAAAGATACTATAACGGTGAATGGATTTATCAAAACCTTTAGAACTGTACAACACAGAAAATGAAGCCTAACGTAAACCATAAACTAAGCCAGCAATAATGTGTTAATACCTGTTAAACAGATATAATAAATGTAGCAAACTAATGTAAGATGTTAATAATAGGAGATATTATACTAATACACATTTTTTAAAAATAGGAGAAACTGTGTGTGTGAAGGGGGCAAAAGTAATATAGAAACACTATTTTCTGTGCTATTTTTGTGTAACCCTAAAACTACTAAAAAAAATATTATAAAAATATATTCAGATAAAAATGGCAGGGCTAAAATTTGAACCAGATCAATACATGCTCATTGAGAAAACAAAACCTGAAATTTCATGTGAATAGAGGAATAGAGAGGTAATAATCAATCCATTGAGAATATATTAAAATAAGGAAGTGTGAAATCCAAATAGAATATGCAAATTAGCCAAAAAAAAAAAACTGTGAGAGTTTCAGAAGAGGCAGAAATACAGATTCTGAAGGAAGTAATTGTAACGTGGTTTCTTTTTTCTTTCTTTCTTTCTTTTTTAAAATTTTATGTATTTATTCATGAGACACAGAGAGAGAGGCAGAGACAGAAGCAGGCTCCCTATGGGGAGCCTGGTACCGGACTTGATCCCAGGACCTCAGGATCATGACCTGAGCCCTGAGCCGTAGGCAGATGCTCAACCACTGAGCCACCCAGGCATCCCTTAACTTGGTTTCAATAATCAAGCAGGGCTAGACAAGAAAAAAATTCTCCTTTTCAAAAGATCTCTTTCTTTAAAAGAAAATAACTTGAATCGTCTATAATATAAATGAAATGAACAATACATGTCTATCTCTAAAAGTTGGTGTTAAAGGATGGATCCATGGACTGAAAATAGCAAGACAAACCATAAGCAAGCATGTGGCAATCAGGGCAAGAATATTGAGTGGTTATCCAAAAAAAATACACTTTAAACTAGAATTATTAAAAAATGGCTAGGTATAATCACATTTATTCATTATAACATTAACTGAATGAAGTCATTAATTTATTTACTCACAAGCCTTTACTAGGTTCTTGAAGCATGCAGGATGCTTGGTGTACAATAGCATTCTAAGGAAATAAAACATATTTGAATAGTCCCAGCAAGGGAAAAGGACATAAAATAAAGAAATGGATGTAAAAAACCTTGCAAAATTGCAAACTGTGTTAAGTCCTGTAAGAAAAGAACATGGAATATTGGATTGATTGGAAAAAAAGAGAGGTTTATTATAGATCATTTTAAGTTGATATTCAAGTAAGGGCCTCTAAAGAAGGGATGAGAGATGGGAAAAATTGTAGCATATCAGGCAAAAGGTAGAGCAAAACAAAAACAAAGCAAAACAAAAAACTTCAGTGTGTTTGAAAGAAATTATAGTTTATATATATATATGTGTGTGTGTGTGTGTGTATGTTTTATATGTGTGTATGCACAGATGTTTTTCCCCTTTAATTATTTTTAATTAAAAATATTTTGAGAGCCATTTATTTTCATTTTTTCTTCTATGTTTATGGTACCTGTTAAAACAATAGCTGTATTCATAATCATTGTATAAGTCAAGGATTAATGACTTGCCACAATACCATAGAAGTCCTAACCTCCAGTGTATTACAAAGGAATATAGAGAAATGTTGAGAATCCTAGTATATTTCTTGTGGAGTAAACCCCCAAAATCACATTTCTTAAGATTTTTATTTAACTTCTCAATTTTTTCAAATGGCTTTGTACCATACACACAATCTCTTTCAGGAAAAATTAAAGTGCATCCAGGTGCCTGGGTGGCTCAGTCTGTTAGTGTCTCCTTTTGGCTCATGTTTGTGATCCCAGGGTCCGGAGATAGAGCCTGGTGTTGGGCTCCCTGCTCAATGGGGAGTCTGCTTCTCCCTTTGCCCCCCTGCGCTGCCACCCATCCCCACTCTCTCTCTCAAATACATAAAATATTTGTAAAAAACTAAAATGCAAGCATAATGTTTAAAATTTCTGGAAAAGGAGATAGGTAGATATCTAACAGATCGGTATTTGTAAAGAATTGCTATAGTAGGGTATGTATTGTGATTTACTTTAAAAGTCAAGGCTAATTGACTATGCAGAATAGGCTATACCAATTATAATTTCTGATGAAAGAAAACATGTTTTCTTCTGAAGAGAGATATTTTTTCATATTGAAATTAGAGAAAAAAGTATGCTGCAGGCTTTTCACATGGGACATTGCCAAACATAATGGGCCATGTTGTCAAAGTATGGCTTTGCAAGACATGGAGAAATGTTCCAATGAACATCTCTTAAACTGAATCTGCATGAAAATTGAAAGCATAAAGTAACATGGTAACTTTGAAGAAAATTTTTTTTTTTTTACTAGCTCACATAATGTGCTCTAGACAAAGATATAGGAGAAAAACCATGGAATAGATTTCTAACTTTTATTTAAGCCTTTGCTATATAATAGCTGTCTTTTTATTTTGGAAACTGCTGAATCCCAGCATGCAGCAGAAATATAAGCAAAATTTTAGCCAAAAAAAAAAAAAAATGCGAAAAATAAATTAACCTGACAAAACATACCTAAGATATGTTACAATGTTTTAATGCTGAAGAAGGATGAAGATGTGTTTTCATTATCCACTTTAGGTAACCTGGCAAAGATCCTATCTTCAGAGTAAAATATCTGCATATTCAATATTATAAGGTACATTCAGGAAATGTGCATCTTATCTTAAAAGTTTATTTTCATATATTTTGGGTGACAAACAATACTGTTTTAGAGAGTTGAGAATTATTTCTAATCAAAGCCACTTCAATATTTATGCTAATTTGGGAGAAAATGACTATCTACAAAGAAAAGAAATGACCATAAAGAAAACTATCCACACAGATTTCCAATATACTAGAAAAATCTGTCAATTTATCTGCATGATCAATTCATACAGAATAAAAACATTTTGTATAATGAATGTGGATATATAAGTTTTCATCATTAAATTTGTATTGAGACTCCTCAGTATTAGAAAAAGCATAACATTGAACAACTATTTTATCACTGAAAGGGAAAAGAATGGCAGGTAACAAACAGAAATAATGGAAAGGGTTGAGTTCTGGAGAAAGAAGTCCTACATTCTATATAACTATGGCCATAGCTATGGTAAAAGGCAAATTAGAAACAGCTATAAAAACCCTTTGTCAAAAAAAATATGAATATACATTTATTTTCATGCTGAAAAGAAATGTACTGTGGTTTTTTGAATAGTTCACTCAGAGATAATTACAAAAGCACAATTCTGAAAGTCCAATAAGTAGTAGGAAGGAGGAGGGTGGAAATGAGCTATGAAGAGACACAGGAAATTTTCTGAGTTAATAGATATACTCTATATCTTGATTCTGGTGGTATTTACATGGGCAAATACAATTTATAATTGCCAAACCCTTTTGATTGTGTATTTATATAAGATCTTTATATTTATTATATGTAAACTATACTCTAATTTAAAAGGCAGGGGGCGCCTAGGTGGTTTAGTCTGTTAAGCATCACACTTGATTTCAGCTCAGGTCGTGATCTCTTATGATTGAGCCCTACTAGTCTCTGCACTCAGCTAGGAGTCTGCTTGGGTTTCTCTTTCTTTCTCTCCTTCTGCCCTCCATTCCTTGACTCTCTCTCACTCAAATAAATCAATCTTAAAACAAAACAAAACAAACAAACAAAAAACTTATAAACAAATGAGTGCCTTATATAGAGGCTGTTCCTCTTTCTCTCTCTCTCTTTCTCTCTCTCTCTCTCTCTCTTTTTAAAGATTTTATTTATTTGAGAGAGAGAGCACAAGCTGGTGGAAGAGCAGAGGGAGAGGGAGAGGGACAAGTGGACTCCCCATGGAATGGAGAGCCCCATGTGGGGCTCTATCCCAAGATCATGACCTGAGCTGAAGTCAAACACTTAACCAATGGAGCCACCCAGGCACCCTGAGGCTGTTTCTCTTAAAAGATTGCCCTTCATACTCCCTGGAGAAAAAGGAAACAGTAAAAGAAGATAGGCTACATAGAAAAATGAAAAAAAATGCAGGGGACTTATGTACTTGATTAAATTGTTATTATTATTTTTAAACACAACCTGAAATTCTGATTAATAACCTGTTTAGAAAAAAAGAAAATACAGATATGGCAATAAAGAATATTAACATTTACATTCTTTCCTTTTTTCCCCACTGTTCAATAAAAAATAATTGTATTAGCAAAACCCCTAACCCTGAGTTTTTATTTTGTGCTTGTCATAATCATTTTTCTCACATGCAACATCACATCTGAGGCAAGCAATGACTGGTTTTTCTCAATTCATTTTTAATGAATCACTTCTGTGTATTTGGATTGTTTGGGTTTTATTCTATATTTTTCTTCAATTTTATAATTTCTAGGGCTTTGTATAAAACAAGTCAACAATTTTTTTTAAAACAAATGTTAAAGACAAGCAAACAAACCTAACGTTTTTAAATAATGTTTTTCAATAAATATTTTTTTCTACCTATTGGTTTAAGTAATAAAAATGATCTTTAAATATGTTCTTACACAGCTCTGTGAATAAAATGCAAGAGATTTTATGTATATCTATATTAAATTATAAAATTCTGAATAGCCACATTTATATAAATATTTTAATATCTGCACTCAGAATACATTAGGGTTTTATAATTTGAATTGTGTTCCCTAAAGATCTTGAAGTGCTAACCTCCAGGACCTCAAAATGTGACCTCCTTAGGAAATAGGGTCTTTACAAAGGTATTCAAATTAAAGTGAACTCATTGGGGAGTGCCTTACTCCAGTATGACTGATGTTTTAGCAGAAAGGGAAAATGAACAGAGTCATACATACAGTAAGAATGCCATGAAGATGAAGGCAGAGACTACAGTGAAACAACAGATGCTAAGGAACACTAAATATTGCCCTAGCAAACCAATACAAAGTGTATATATGGACTTTTTGAAGATGGGAAACAACCAGGAACTTGATATATTCTGAAAAATAGCATGGTGCCAGATAAAACTCTTTTCTCCTACTTTTCATCCCAGCTTCAATGAAGTAAGTTAGTTCATTTATCCAAACACTAGTTTTTGAATATGATTTTACTTTATCACTATCTTCAAATAACATAACACCATGCCACATATAACATAAGAGCCTTATTACAAAATACAGTGATTTTTCTGTTCCCTTCCTTTGTACTATCGTTATCAAAAAGCAATTCTCTTAATCAGTGAATTCTAAAGCCTATTCATAACGTTAGAGATGGTCATAGGATGTATTCACCAGTCAAAGAAAGTATACTTACTCCCTGAGTTATTCTTTTTTGTTGAAATTGGAAATATGTCAGGTTCCAACTTTTCCACTGAGATAACTATTTAGTCTTTCATAAATTCGTTGGAACTACAGTGATAACTGCTCTCCCTTGGGAACTGAGGAGTAGGCAGTGACAATATATGTATGGTTTTATTTTAAAGGCAAGACCAGTTCGAAGTCATCTAAAACCATAAATTTGGAGTCACACAAACCTTGGTCTGATATTTAGGTTTGCCACTTCCTAACATGAAGACTTTGCTAAGTTACTGAAATATCCAAGTCTTGGTTCTCTCATATGTGAAATGGGCATATACAAAGCCTCACTGAGAGATTTTATTCTAGCATAAAATGACACAAACTAGAATTGTCTGGTAGATATAGTCTCATCAATTGCTTGTGTGAATATAATATTGAATCTGCCCAAAAAATAATTTGACAAAATCTATCTAAATCTTGAAGACAGCACAATTTGATCCAGCATTTTCAATTCTAGGAATTTACTGTCCAAATATACAAACATATGCATGCAAAGAGTCACACATAATTAATTTCTCCAAATAATAGTTTATACTGGAAAAGATTAAAAATTGCCTACATGGTCACAATGTTATGTCCATAAGATAAAGTATCATGTAGCTATCCAAAAAGAAGGTGAAAGGATCTACATACCAACATATATTTTGTTCAAAATTCTGGTTTTTGTAAGGGAAAAATCTTCCATCTGCTAAAAGTAGATACTGTATTGCCATTGCCTGGACTAAAATTCTGTTATGTACCTACTTTTATATTAGTAATTATTTTAATTTTATATAGCAGTTTGGGCTCCTATACACAGAAAAAGATAAAATAAACACAAAAGTTTTAAAAAGAAAAAAATCCCAAATCTCTAATAATACAACACAAGTTTGTATTTTCACTCAATACGTTAAAAACATATTGGCCAACATAGATTTTTACTTCTACTCATTAAATTTTAGACATTTTTTCAGTTATAGCCATTAAAAAATTATAAATACATCCTTATAAGGAACAAGACAAGGACTAATATATAGTGTTTCATAACTTAAGTCATCTAGGATGCATTTATATAAATTGTAAACTGAGAAGAATAAAAAAAAAAATCATGGTCAACTGGGAACAAACCTTCATGTTGTCTGAAAGTCTACTTTGTAGTGTCCATAAGAAAAGCAGGCCAAAGCATCAACACGATGCCAATTACACAGACAGCAAAGGAGCCAGATGCTGTTGGCAAAACATGCTCCAGAGTGTGGCATCTGGGTCCAATAACTGCCATACAGAGCCCCATCTGTAGCTAAAGCTGTTGACTCTGCTTTGGGGGAAGAAAAATCAGAAATAAAGAAGGCAGTTAAATTCTAAACCATGCCAGGAATAGCAGAAGGCAGGTTGCAGTCAGCATTCAAATTACATCCCTAGCCCATTTTGCTTTTTAATGTCTTGAAACTGTGTAAACATTAAACTATGTTAACTCCAGTTGTTTAGAGATGAGCATTTATAGGTAAGTTCAGAAACTTAGAACACATAGATCATCTAAAGAGATTTGATATTCCAGCAAGTACTCATTTTCCTAACATTTTTGATCTCAAAAATATGAGCATATAGTCAATGAAATGCAATTTTCATTTGATCTATTAAAATGTATGCTATGTTAAACACTCATTATGGAATGCAACGTGAATTTCTTCAAAAGCAATTTAAGAATCTTCATTGAAATTTCTGATAAGTTTACTTTGGACCGACTCTTCACAAAATGAAGTAAGATATTCATTGTATCTTTTACTAAGAGTCCTCAAATTTTTGTTCAGTGAGTGAAAATTTGTGAGAAACTTTCAAGAGCTCTAAACTGTAAACTTTCTTAGCTACAAAGAATAATGCAACGTCTTTAGTGATCTTCATTTACTGTACATATAAATATATAAAGTGAAATGAATTGATATCAATATGTTCATGAGATTCATCATTTATAAAATGAAGCTCTAGTCTAATTCATACATATATTTTTAAAAAAGGGTAAATGTTGAGAATAATAAAAACTAGTGATATTTAGAGTTTACATCAAGAAATGAGCTGAATACTTTGTGTACAGAATAATAATAGTTACACCACAGAGTTCTGTAAGGTATAACTATTTTTATTCATACTTTCTAGATTAAAAAAAAAACAAACAACCCTGAAAGCTTAAGGATATAAATAAAATTCCTTAATCCAATTCACACTAATCTTTAAGGATAGAACCAAACTTGATATCCTATATCGAGATGCTCTGACTCTAGAACCTATGCTTTCTCAGTCTCTGCCTCTGTCCTCTCTCTGTCCCATATAAATAATATAAAATATAATTTGGTATAATCACTTTAGTAATGGTAGAGGAAAGACTTCTGAAAATCTGCTCTTCCTTAAAAGAAACAAGAACACTGACAACATAGTCAAATCAACTTTCTCAGAACTCTAAGTAAAATAAAGGCTTGCAAAAATCTGAGGAGTGTTCATTGAAGAAAAATGGTTGATTCTCGTAAGCATAGTCACTGTTGTAGTGGTTACTTGCAGTATTCTTATTACCCTTTCTCCAGCTCTGCAATAGGCTTGAAAACCAATAGCACTGCAATTATGGCATCTGTGAAATCAGCAGCCAAACATCCACTGAGGGGCAGGACAGGTTTGGAGCTCATCCAAAAGACCTTCCCAGGAATGTCATTATTTCATGGGTCTAGTAACTGTATGAAAAGTTCCATTTTCAGGAATACATTTTATTTGACCTGACTCAAAGCTTATTCTTTTCAAAAAGCCCTATATAAAGGGCATTAATAATACTCAATGGTAATTGCCTAAAATTGTAGTTGTTGAGATGATGATTCTAGTTAAGACTAAGAAGCGGCTGACCAATATACTTAAAAGTAAAAAGTGGGGAATGAGATGTCCATCGAGGTCTTTGAAAAGCTCGACCTATTTTTGGGAAATTAGAAGATAACACAACATGAAAGTCTGCACAGATCTAAGAAAGACATGAAAAGACCTTAATCTCTTATCTTTGACCTTGAGCCTCTGTGCAAGCAGATACTGGAGAATGAGACAGAGCTGTAAAATGCCTGGCTGAGGGATAAAACAGAGTCCCTCAGTAAGGCTAGGAGACTTACTAGTTTGAGGAAATTACAGAAAATCTCTGTTAAACCTTCCATTGACCACTTGATTAGCCAAGCTGAGACTTGAATAGCCACAAATGATAAAGAAAATGATTTATAGAACTATTTCAGAAAAATGACTAAACAAGCAATAGCAGAAACAACAAACAATAAAAAATGCAGTAACAACTGTAAAGAAGTAGGATCTGATTTTGAAATTTGCCACATTATACTGTTTAAAAGTCAAGTGTTCATAAGCAATTATGAGTAATACAGAGACAGAGCATATGACACATATATAGAAATGAAGCAATCAGTAGAAACTATCCCTGAGGAAGCTAAAAAAATTAAAAAAGTAAAATAAATTGGACTTACTTGACACAGATATTAAATCAGCTAAAATAAATGTATTCAAAGAGAAATAGAAGCCATATCTAAATAATTTTTTTTCTTTTTTTTAATTTTTATTTATTTATGATAGTCACAGAGAGAGAGAGAGAGGCAGAGACATAGGCAGAAGGAGAAGCAGGCTCCATGCAGGCTCCATGCACCAGGAGCCTGACGTGGGATTCGATCCCGGGCCTCCAGGATCGTGCCCTGGGCCAAAGGCAGGCGCCAAACCGCTGCGCCACCCAGGGATCATATCTAAATAATTAAAGAAAGCGGGGCACTCAGATGGCTTACTCAGTTAAGCTTCCAACTCTTGATTTCTGCTCAGGTCATGATCTCAGGGTGCCGAGATAGACCCTCTCTTCATGCTCCACACTGGGTGTGGAGCCTGCTTAAGATTCTCACACACCCTCATCCTATGCCCCCTCCCCTCACCTGCATGCATGCACATGCACACTCTCTCACAATAATTAATTAGTTAATCAATTAACTAAATGTGAGATTAATGTTTTGCCAATTTAATAATATAAAGAGATATGAATTATAAATAAGACCACAATAGAAATTCTGGAGTTAAGAGTACAAAAAATAAAAATTAAAAGTTACTAGAGGGTATACCGCTAGATTTAAGTTGGTAGAAGTAAGCAGTGCATTTGGAAATAAATCAACTAGAATTTCTTTTGAAGGTTAATTTAATTTTATTTTCTCACAATAATAGACAAGGGTCTCCACACCATTTATTGCCATCAATGCCCTATGGATTTACCTCCTTTCTTGTCTACTAACTTTACGTATGCTAATGTCTCCATTTCTGGACTTTGATTACATTCTATTGCTCTATCTGCTCTA
This sequence comes from Canis lupus familiaris, assembly GCF_011100685.1. Taxonomy (NCBI): domain Eukaryota; kingdom Metazoa; phylum Chordata; class Mammalia; order Carnivora; family Canidae; genus Canis; species Canis lupus. The sequence goes on from NC_049233.1 coordinate 28,456,853, forward strand.
TTTATGTCTCTGTCTGCTCTACTTATGTCTGACCACTCTGTTTTATATACAACACATTGTTATGTACATAACACTAGGAGAGAATCACCACTTTCTCATCCCCATCCTCCTTTCTTGTCTTTACTGTTCTTGTACTTTATCTTCAAGATGAATTTTATTTACTTTTATTTTATCTTTTAGCATAAATAGACATACTATTTTTATTACAAGAATAGAAATTCTACCACCACTAATAATATTGAACAAATTTTTTTCTTTTTTTCTTTTTAATTTATTTATGGTAGTCACAGAGAGAGAGAGAGAGAGAAAGAGGCAGAGACATAGGCAGAGGGAGAAGCAGGCTCCATGCACCAGGAGCCCGATGTGGGATTTGATCCCGGGTCTCCAGGATCACGCCCTGGGCCAAAGGCAGGCACTAAACCACTGCACCACCCAGGGATCCCAATTTTTTATTTTTTTAAATTTAAATTTAAATTCCATTTTCCAACATATAGTAGGACACCCAATGCTCATCCCATAAATCAATTAAGATTATTGATCTTGAAGATCAGAAAGAAAAATGAACAGAGTCTCAGAGACATGTGGGACACCAGAAGAACATTAATATACACATGTGAGAGTTCTAGAATCAGAAGAGAGAGAGAAAAATAAATAAATATTTGAAGAGATAAAGGCCAAACTTTCTAAATTTGATGAAAATTATTAATATAGATAGTAGATTGAAATATTAATCTATACTCCATGAAGCTCAATGATCTTCAGGTAAAATAAATTCAGACATAGAAGGCTAATCACATGACAGTCAAACTGTCAAATGACAAAGAATTTTGGTAGCATTAAAAGAAAATGGTTCATTATATACAAGGGATCCTCAGTGCAATTAAGATTTGACTTATACGAAACCGTGAGTCCAGAGGTACTTTAAGTCCTGAAAGTAAAAGACTGTAAGCTATCTCTTAAAGCTATCCCTTAAATGAAAGGAAAAATTAAAACATTCCCAGTAAAAACAGAACTGAGAGAATTCATCATCAGCAGACCTGCCCTATAGGAAATAGTAAAGAAAATCCTTTACTTAAGATGAAAATATACTATACAGTAATCTGAATTCACACACAGAAATAAAGAGCACTGTAATGGTAACTATATAGGTAAAAACAAAAGACAGTATAAAGGTATTTTTGCTTTCTACTCTCTTCGTTTCCTATCTGATTTAAAAGAGTGCATAAAACAATACTATAAAATTGTGTTGATAGGCTTATAATTAATAATAGCCTAAAGGAGGTGGAAGAGATTGAAGCAATGGTGGAGCAAAGTTTTTGTGTATTACTGAAATTAAGTCAGTATTAATACTATGTAGGTTGTTTTAGTTAAGAAGTTAATTACAATCTATAGGATAACCACTAAGAAACTAAGTAAAAAGGTATAGTAAAAATAAAAAGGAAATTAAATTGTAATACCAGAAAAAAACTAACACAAGAGAAGGCAATAATGGAATAACAGAGGAACAAAAAAGATAAAACATATTTAAAATAAAAGGAAATCACATATATAAACTGAATTCATGGGCAGCCCGGGTGGCTCAGTGGTTTAGCACTGCCTTCAGCCCAGGGTGTGATCCTGGAGACCTGGAATCGAGTCCCACATCAGGGTCCCTGCATGAAGCCTGCTTCTGCCTGTGTCTGTGCCTCTCTCTCTGTCTCTCATGAATAAATAAATACAATCTTAAAAAAAATAAAAAAGAAATAAACTGAATTCATTAGTAAAGTCAAATTTAAATTAAGTAGATATTTTAATAAAGATAATAGATGGGATGGATTTTTAAAAACAGTCAAATCAGTCTATAAGTTTTATATTCAAAGTCACAAATAGGTTAAAAATAAAAATATATACTATGCCATCCATAATAAAAAAAAAATCTAAGAAAAGTCCAAGACGGTTATACTAATATCAGGCAAAGTAAATGTGCAAAAAAAAAAAAAAAAAATTAGGATAAAGAAGGACATTTTATAAATATTTAAGTCCATCAGTAAGATCTAACAATCAGATGTTAGATCCTTAAGATCTAACTTAAGTAAATTAAATAAAATGTGGCAGATTGAAAGGATTAATAAATAATTCAACAATAACAATTGCAGACTTTATAATGGATAGAACAAGTTGGCAGAAGATGCAGGATGTAGAAGACTTGATCAACATATAAATTAACTAGACTTAAAAGATCCTTAGAGAACATTTTACATAACAACTGTAGATACACATTCTTGTCAAATACATATAGAACTATGTTAGGTTATAATATATGCCTCAGTAAATTTTAGTTTTTTTAAAGACTTTATTTATTTGAGAGAGGGAGACAAAGCATGTGCTGCGAGGAAGAGAGACAGAGGGAGAAGGAGAAGCAGGCTCTCTGCTAAAGGAGCCTGATGAGGGGCTCAATTCGAGGACCCTGGGATCATGACCTGAGCTGAGGTCAAAGGCTTTAACCAAGTGAGCCGCCCAGGTGCCCCTATGCCTCAGTAAATTTTAAAATATTTAACTCACACAAAATAAGTTTTCTGCTACAATAAAAGCAGAAATCATAAGAAATATAGGGAATTCACAAGTAAGTAAAAATTAAACAACACACTCCCAAATAACCAATGAGTCAAGAATAAAACACATGGGAAACTAGGAAATATTTTGAGATAAATGAAAATGAATATACAAACCATTAAAAAAAATGAGATGTAGCTAAAGCAGTGCTTGAAGTGAAATTTACAACTATAAACACCTGTATTAAAAAAGAACAGAGATCTCAAAGCAATCACGTCACCCTTCACCTAAAGAAACTAGAAAAAGAAAACTAAACCCAGAGCAAGCAGAAGGGAGAAATAATTAGATTAATGAAATAGAGAATAAAAAAGACAGAAAAACAATGAAAGTCAAAATTGGTTCATTCAAAGGACAGACCAGTACTGAACTTGATTGGCCAAAGGCATTATAACCATACATGTAATATTATTTGGCAATAAAAAGGAATGAACTACTGATACTTGGCACAGTATAAGCCTTGAAAACATAACAAGTGTGGTAAGTTGCTCCAAAAAAATGGCATATTGCTTGATTCCATTTATGTGAAATGTGCAGAACAGGTAAATCCACAGAGACAAAATACAAATTAGTGGTTTGCAAGGCCTAAGGTAGGAGAGCAGGGCCGGGGGGACCACTCATGAGTGTGGATATGAAAATGTTCTAAAACGGGACGCCTGGGTGTCTCAGCGGTTGAACATCTTGCTTTTTGGCTCAGGGTGTGATCTCAGAATTCCAGGATCGAGTCCCGCATCGGGCTTCTTGTATGGAGCCTGCTTCTTCCTCTGCCTGTGTCTCTGCCTCTCTCTGTGTGTGTTCTCTCATGAATAAATAAATAAAATCTTTAGGGAAAAAAGTTCTAGAGGGATCCCTGGGTGGCTTAGTGGTTAAAGCGTCTGCTTTGAGCTCAGCGCATGATTCTGGAGTCCTGGGAACCAGTCCCACATCCGGCTTCCTTCATGGAGCCTGCTTCTCCCTCTGCCTGTGTCTCTGCCTCTCTCTCTTCTCTCTGGGTCTCTCATGAATAATTAAAAAAATAAAATATTTAAAAATAATAATAAATTTTTTAAAAGTTCTAAAATGAGGTAGTGTAATAGTTTCACTTCTCTTTGAATATATTAAGAACTCCTGAATTGTACTCTTTCAAAGAGTGACTTATAAAGTATGCAAATTATGTTTCAAAAAATCTATGAAAAATAATTTCCTTGATAAGGAAATTCCTAAATTGTGAGCCATCATATTTATATATAACACATGTAATATTATTTTCTTCACTGACAGCGTTTAGTGAACCTTCTCTTTTTGCAACCTGCTAAAGCCAATATTAATATAATATTAATATTAACACATAATCTTTAAAATCACAAAGAAGAAACCCAACCAGAAAGACATACTCCATCTGGACTTCTAAAAAAGTAAAACAGTATCTGGAAGTAAAATCAGTAATCTATCAAAAATCCAAGGAATGATAAAATGACTGAGAGTTTGTGTTAAGTGGAAGTTTTCTGATACATTTATAAATTTCAGTCATTAAGAGTTCACAATTAGTGGTGTCAGAGTTATTTAAAGACTGATTATGTCTCATGAATATTAAAAAAAAGTATTTTTAAATAAACCTTATAAATTTTGTTGCTTATTTTGTTTTATATCTTTAAGATATCTACATCAAATAGCAATTATCTAAATAAAAGTATTATGTTGGATAATAAGTTAATATTGGAGTCTTCTCTTTCTATTTGATACACATTATGAAAATAATATATTTTGGACAAATAAATGGGAAACATAAGTGATATATTTCACATAAACACAAACATCATATATTTTTCTCTACACATGTATATGATACAGTATTTTGGGAAAGAGAAAGCAAAACTACCAGCAAGGATATCCAGGAGCTGGCCAGGCACTACAAACTAGGTTTATAGCTAGATCTTGGTGTTCTGCTGCTGAACATTTAAACAGATAATTTCACAGAACATCAAAATGAGACAAAACTACTCCATGACCCTGATTTATCATTACAAAGATAAGCCTACTCTGTAATTATATCTAAATACAGACAAAAACTTGAATATTATCTAAACCACAATAGCCAAACATTCTCCTACCATGGTTGATATAAATGGTTGCTGTCTCTTTAGAGACTTTGGTTTTCACCTCTGTCCAATCTTCCTTTCTCCTAGGTAAGATTTATTATGAATGTAGATAATCCTTCCCACTTCCTGAAGGTCTCCTTATCCAGGCCAAAGGCCTACTTTCTGAAACCCTCTCCAAAATTATATGTCATAAGCTCGAACCTCTAAGTCCTTTCTAACATCCTTTACTGAAATGTCACATGGATTTACATACTGTGTGTTGTCCCTTATGGCAATAAGTTATTAACCCAACTTTTTCAACCACGCATATGTTTCTGATGGGGTTTGTCTAGAGGTGACAGACAGTCTGAGTATACACGAACACAAATGCATAAACAAATTATCTTAGGAATTATAGAAAAAGCTGAACCCTAAAAAGCATATATCAGAATCTTTCATATACATTGTATATTACACATTGTAGGTTATAATTAATAGTCATTTAAGAAAAATAAATATAGACAACTATGAGAAGTTTTTCTTTCCTAGCTCAACAAAAGTTGATTGTTTCTCTTAAGATATACATAGATGGGAAGGCATATTAATTTGTGATGACATCAATTTCAATAATTGATAGTGTCACAAAAAATAGCTCTGGATTTTTGGATTTTTATATATTTTAAACTAATGTCAACTACTGGTACTGTGAGCTTTTCTATATAAAAAAATGTTCATTTTTTTTCTTTTACAGTCATTGAAATATAAATTAAACTATGGCCAGATATTTCAGAATTGTCTTTAAATGAAATAAACTGCCTGGTGTTGATCAGTCTGGATTTTATATCCCATTTCAGTCACCAAAAATGAGAATATTTTTGACAAAATATTTGTCAAAACCATGCTTGAGATATCCAGAATCATCAATTGTAATCATACGATGAAATAGTGTATGAGTTATTTTAGAGGATGCTCTGAAATCATCTTGATTTATCCCTGAAAAAATAATCATCTAAGTATTTTTGTATTCAATTAATCTGCTTCTGTGACAAGAAGAAAATCATTCTAATTACAGTATACCTGGTTCTGCATCTACTTGAGAGACCTGAAGTATACCGAACAAGTTAAAAATGAAAGCTATTTTACCAATATATATTTGGTTATTAAACTTTTGGAATAATAGCAGTAGCTATTCAGAATTTCTATTAAGAGCTTCTTCAGGTTTCTCATCTAAAAAACTAATACAGGGACACCTGGATGACTCAGTGGTTGAGCATCTGCCTTTGTCTCAGGCGGTGGTCCTGGGGTCCCAGAATGGAGTCCCATCTTGGGCTCCTTGCAGGGGGCCTGCTTCTCCCTCTGCTTGTGTCTCTGCCTCTCTCTGTGTGTCTCTCATGAATAAATAAATAAAATCTTAAAAAAAAAGTTAAAAAAAAAACTAATACGACTGGATTATGGAAAGTATGGACTAATTAATGTAAAAATGTATCAATATTCTGGTGAAAGTAATCCAAATTCGTGATAATCCCCAGGTAATAAAGCAAAAGTTTTAATTCAACAGACCCACAGAGGAGTCATATGGTGGTACTCTCTTTGCATGGAATGATCCAAAACACTGATATGATAAAAGTACATTTTGAAGAAGTAAATGCATTTGTAACATGTGCTATATCTGGGCATTGCATTTCCAAGTTTAATCTTGTTTATTACTTTTTTTTTAAAAATATTTTATTTATTTGAGAGAGAGAGAGAGAGATAGCACAAGCAGGGGGAGTGGCAGGCAGAGGGAGAGGGAGAAGCAGGTATCCCACTGAGCAGGATCCTGACCTGAGCCAAAGGCAGATGCTCAAGTGACTGAGTCACCCAGGAGCCCCGTGTTTATTACTTTTTGACACAAATTTCAAATAAATGTTGACACTATCTTGTCAAGAAAAGGTTCTTCATCTAGAGATCATTATTTTACCTAATGAGTGAAAAGTGAAAATAATGTCTGGAATTATCCCAAGGACACTGAACAGTTCAAGTAATTTCATGAAGAAAATGATAAATACTTACTGATAGCTGTTGTAAAGGTCAGTACAGGTAGAATTGTTCTTACAAGGATTCATTTTGCAGTCATTGGATTCTTGTTCACAAAAACTTCCTTCCCAACCAGTTAAGCACACACACTGGTAGCTCTAAGGGAATATAAAAATTATACAACCTTTGGGGTATTTCTTGCTATTAAATATAGTTATTATTCCTCGCTATGTTGCTCTCTGTCAATTTTTGTCTATTTTAACTTTTATAGCATATCAATATTTCCCCCAAATTACTTTTACCACAATTTAAAAACAATGTGAACAGTATTCTTTAGTATCTAATTCAGTAACACTAAATATGCATAATGCTCACAATACAATACTGGTTTTGTTAAACATTTTAATATAAAAATCATATCAGTAATATGATGGTTAGTGATTGTATAAAACTAACTAAATACATCACTCAGCTCACAAGTTAAAAAAATATGTAACTACAACAAATAAACCTTCTGACAGTTTTGTTGCATTATTTACAAATAATCTATGTCAATACAGTATTGCTGGTCAACTAAAGTTGCAAAAATTTGTATACCATTTTTCTAACAGATAAAATAGTCCTTTAACAAATATTCAAAATATTAAAAGTAAAATCACTTTTCCAGGATTGGGAACAAACAAAAGAAAACATCTCAAAGCACTGTGGAACAATAATTTATATATTAAAAATACTTTCTTTTTAAAAATATTTTATTTATCTTTCTTTATTCAACAGAGAGAGAGAGAGAGAGTGAGCACCAGTACGGGAAGCGGCAGGCAGAGGGAGAGGGAAAAGCAGGCTACACCCTATTCATGGAGCCCTATGTGGGCTTGATCCCTGGGATAATGACCTGAGCCTAAAGCAGAGGCTTAACCAACTGAGCCAGCCAGGCACTTCTAAAAATACTTTCAAAGAATAGGGCTCTTGTAAAAAAAATTGGGACTCTGAACATTTAGAGATTCTAGATCTAGAAGAATAAAAAGCACTAAAATCAGTGTTAGCTGTTCTCTTCATCTTCACTGTTCTATATAATAGCAACTAGCCACATGTGGTTATAGAGCATTGATATGTGGCTGGTATCAACTGAAATGTGATTGAATTTTGAAGATTTAGTACAAAAAAAAAAAGAACGTAAAGCATTTTACTAATAATTTATTACTTACATGTTAAAATGGTAATAATTTGAATATGAAGAGTTAAATAGAACATATTAAAATTGATTTCACCTGTTCCTTTAACTTTTTTTTAACATGGCTACTAGGAAATTTAAAACACACACACAGGTCTCATTGCTTTTCCATTAGACAGAGCTGTGCTAGATGAAGGCAACCCAGTGTCTCCATTTGCAAATAGAGTTAAGAAATCTACATAGTTATACGCACATATATGTGGAGCAGGAGCTCCCTGAGATTAAAGAACTTGTTCTACTTTAATACATTCCAGCTTCTTGAAAATGTCTGGCACCTAATAGATACTTAATACATGTTGGTTGAACACATGAAAAAGAATAAATATGATAGGAAAGGTAATGTAAAATCCGAAGCAACTAAAACAGATTTCAAGAGGATTCTATATGTTTGCCAGGCAGATAGCAAATTTGTTTTGTACATTACAGTCCAACAACATATTAATCAGAGAAACAAATAAACTCACGCTCTATGTACTTGCATTTAGGTTATAATAATTCAAATATATGAGAAGTGCCACTGGTTTAATAGGGCCAATTGGTTTGCCATGGCTTGTGAGCAGCTGAAAAGCAGAGGATGAGAGCCACCACATTGTCAACACCGGGCTTTATTCTTGACATATGTGTTAATTCTCCAGAGTACTCATTAATACTACTCATGATTTGCTGGATTTTAGCAGTAATTTTCTCACGCATTGTGGCCTCTACATTGTTAATGTTCTCAGTGAGTTTGTTGTATTTGGAAAGTTTTCACTGATTGTATTTAGCTCATTATTTTTCCTTCCCTTTTTTGTAAGCATTGAAAAAGGACTTACATGAAAATTGATGTAAAAATAATATTTATTTTATTTTATATTTTACTTATTTATTCATGAGAGACACAGAGGGAGAGGCAGAGACATAGGCAGAGGGAGAAGCAGGGCCCTGCAGGGAGCCTGATGCGGGCCTGAATCCCAGGACCCTGGGATCACCACCTGAGCCAAAGACAGATGCTCAATGACTGAGCCACCCAGGCATCCCAATTATATTTATTTTAAATGAAAGCAATTCTACAGTAAGCAAAGGAAGTGTCTTCTGTGGGTAAATGGAGAAACTACCCAACTCAGTGATGGAAATTAAGGTGGAGAGGGATGGATAACATATGCATAAATCTTTGGGACAAATGAGGTGCTCTGTTCACTTTCTAAGAGGTACGAATCATTTTTGTAAAGACAAATACACAAGTTTACTGCTGGTTTTTATTTTGACATCTCAGTAATAATTTGAAACTAATTTAGCAAGTGAGTCAAAAAGCCAATCATATATCTTTCCCATTAAAGCCATGCATTCCTTAAAAGCTAATAATTATTGGTGTTCTTGATGATTTAATAATAGGTAGAAAATTATAATCAATTTAATAGTATAATTATCATTAAAGTGTCAGGTACCACAGCAGTGATCTCTAGATATGAAATCTGTATGAAAAGGAAATGTTAAAAAAAATCAGGGAAATAGATTTTTAAAATATTAAACATTAACAATATAAATTTTGAAGAAAGCAGAAATGAATATGTACTAGAGACAACCCAGAGTTCAAGTATTTCTATTAATCCATTGCTTACTTAATTCAGAAGCATTTTCCTGAATTGAGACACTTTGCACAAAGCGCTTTCCCATTCAATATTAAAAAGTTAATTAATTCCAGTAATTTTAAATAATATAGAATACTATTTTTAAACCATATTACCAAAAACCATATTGTCCAAAAATAATGAAAGAGAGTAACCAGAGATTTTGGAAGCTCTCCAGACCTATGCTGAATAAGTATAAAGAAAATTCATCTAGGGAGGAGGATGAAGAGTAAATTTTAAAAGCATCCGAGAAATAATTACACATTACCTTCAAAGGGCCAAGGCTTATACCTTACTTCCCAGTAGTAGAAGCAAGAACCCAGTAACAAATATCCTAATAGAGTGAAAGAAAATAACTATCAACCTAAAAGTCTATGCCCAGTAAAATATATCCTTTTTAGGAATGGAGAATAAACACATTTTAAAAAAAAACAACATCTGAGAATGTATCGCAGTGTTTAAGGTTGTGGATACTTGGTGATAGCCAGCCAGGATTTGAACTGGGCTCCATGAATTATTAGCTATGTAATTATAATCATGTATATTGAATCTTAAGGAACATCAGAAATAATGGTACCTGATTGATAAGGGTGTGAGGATTAAATGGGTACTTAGTATAGAACTTCATTTGATATCTGACTTACAGGAAGATACCAGTAAACTTCAAATAAAATGTTCTTTGGAGGGGGGAGGGGCAGAGAGAGCGGGCAAAAGAGAATCTTAAGCAGGCTCCATGCCCAGTGCAGAACCAACTTGGGTTCAGTCTCATGATCCTGATATCATGACCTGAGCCAAAATCAAGAGTTGGACACTTAACAGACTGAGCCTATCAGTCACCCCTAAAATGTTCTTTTATCCAGTGAATTATTCAGGTAGTCAGAACTATTCCTCAGTCTCTGATTCCTGCTTCTTGGACATTTTTCCCATGTGAAATACGGTTGCTCAAGTCCCCCAAACCCAGCTTCCAAAGTTTATTGTCTTCTCAAGGTTAAAACAAAGGTCACATTCTACCTGAACCTTGATCATTTCCTACAGTATACTTTCCTCTCACAATTACTATTTATCTTTCTTGATACTTTTAAAGTACATTAGTTACTCATATGCGTATTCTATTTTCCACTTAGTACTTATGATATTTAAAAATATTTTATTGTGTTTTTTTCTACTGTAAAATATAAATGAAAAATATAAATTTTAAGAAGGCAGGGACTTAATGTTTTTTGTTCATTTATCATCAGTATTTGGAATACTGTCTTATATTTGACTAAAAGAACAGATGTTAAAACATAAGATATATATGATACTAATTGGTAATAATATAGCCATAGTGAATATTTTGTTTAGGAACTTTTTAGATATTAAATCATCTCATTTTGCTAACAAGAAAGATTATATTTTAGAATATATTTAAATAACCCTTCAAATAAACATTCAACTAAAAACAAGTTCTATAAGGATTGGAAATCCCAATAAAAGAAAAATTGGGTTAGTTCCATTATGAAAAATGTTTACATACTGAGATCATTATACTTGATTCAATCTTAGTGACAAAATTTCTTACAAAAATATTTCTTATGTAAAACTTACTTTTAGAGTCCTAAAAATTTAGATACACACCAAAAGAATAAAAATAATAAAAAATTCAAATTGTGGTCTCTTTTCAGACTCATTACTCATATCTAGGCAGAATAACAAAGATTTTTTTTCTTTAATGAAATTTTTAAGAAATGAAGTAAAACTCATAATAAAGTCAATCTTTGTAAGAATAACAAGCTCTGCCTATTGACTTATAGTCTGTTTCCTTTTAATGTTATTTTTTTAAATTCATTTTAATCTATAAAGATTTACAAAATTGGCTATAGGCAAAAAGATTGCCAAATACTGCATATAATGATACTCAGGATTAGATAAATGCAGTAATATTATTCTTAAAAACAAACAAAACTATATTAATATGATTTCTTCAACTACAGAAATGATTTATCTTAGCGATTTAAATCTAAAGTGAAATAATATGTATTATTCTGACAGAAAGTTAATGGAATATTTAAAAACGATTTCTATAAAAAGTTATAAATGCTGAATTTGATTGAACATATTTTGAAACAAGGCACTGAAAATACATGTTAAATTGAGTGGTACTTTCAAGGCAGAACTGTTTTAGAAAAACAGTTTCTTTAACTTGGGGAAATGTAATATATGAAGAGAATGAAAAGCCATGTTAGATGTGAAGGTTGATAGGGCATAAATCAAACTATATTGACCTTTTAAAAACACTTTCTAAAGGAAATATAAAACTGTAAGAAACTTAGTTATGTTTTCATGCAATGATTTTTTTTTGTTAATAATAAGAAAAGCAGATTAGTATTCTAGTACTTTTTCTAAATGAGGAAATGGCTTTAAGTATAAATTTCCACTTTCATTACAATTAATTCTTTCATTATAATTAATTCACTATAATTTAGTTCTCTTCTTAAATGTCTTACCTTCGTAAACTATTTGCCTTCCTTTCCAAAGGGTTTCCTTACCTTTAACACTTTCTTTCTTTCCTTCCCTTTCCTTCCTTCCTTTCCCTTCCTTTCTTTCTCTTTTCCTTTTTTATTGGTGTTCAATTTACTAACATACAGAATAACACCCAGTGCCCGTCACCCATTCACTCCCACCCCCCGCCCTCCTCCCCTTCTACCACCCCTAGTTCATTTCCCAGAGTTAGCAGTCTTTACGTTCTGTCTCCCTTTCTGATATTTCCCACCCATTTCTTCTCCCTTCCCTTATTTTCCCTTTCACTATTATTTATATTCCCCAAATGAATGAGAACATATAATGTTTGTCCTTCTCCGACTGACTTACTTCACTCAGCATAATACCCTCCAGTTCCATCCACGTTGAAGCAAATGGTGGGTATTTGTCATTTCTAATAGCTGAGTAATATTCCATTGTATACATAAACCACATCTTCTTTATCCATTCATCTTTCGTTGGACACCGAGGCTCCTTCCACAGTTTGGCTATAGTGGCCATTGCTGCTAGAAACATCGGGGTGCAGGTGTCCCGGCGTTTCATTGCATTTGTATCTTTGGGGTAAATCCCCAACAGTGCAATTGCTGGGTCGTAGGGCAGGTATATTTTTAACTGTTTGAGGAACCTCCACACAGTTTTCCAGAGTGGCTGCACCAGTTCACATTCCCACCAACAGTGTAAGAGGGTTCCCTTTTCTCCGGCATCCTCTCCAACATTTGTTGTTTCCTGCCTTGTTAATTTTCCCCATTCTCACTGGTGTGAGGTGGTATCTCATTGTAGTTTTGATTTGTATTTCCCTGATGGCAAGTGATGCAGAGCATTTTCTCATATGCATGTTGGCCATGTCTATGTCTTCCTCTGTGAGATTTCTGTTCATGTCTTTTGCCCATTTCATGATTGGATTGTTTGTTTCTTTGGTGTTGAGTTTAATAAGTTCTTTATAGATCTTGGAAACTAGCCCTTTATCTGATATGTCATTTGCAAATATCTTCTCCCATTCTGTAGGTTGTCTTTGAGTTTTGTTGACTGTATCCTTTGCTGTGCAAAAGCTTCTTATCTTGATGAAGTCCCAATAGTTCATTTTTGCTTTTGTTTCTTTTGCCTTCGTGGATGTATCTTGCAAGAAGTTACTATGGCCGAGTTCAAAAAGGGTGTTGCCTGTGTTCTTCTCTAGGATTTTGATGGAATCTTGTCTCACATTTAGATCTTTCATCCATTTTGAGTTTACCTTTGTGTATGGTGAAAGAGAGTGGTCTAGTTTCATTCTTCTGCATGTGGATGTCCAATTTTCCCAGCACCATTTATTGAAGAGACTGTCTTTCTTCCAATGGATAGTCTTTCCTCCTTTATCGAATATTAGTTGCCCATAAAGTTCAGGGTCCACTTCTGGATTCTCTATTCTGTTCCACTGATCTATGTGTCTGTTTTTGTGCCAGTACCACACTGTCTTGATGACCACAGCTTTGTAGTACAACCTGAAATCTGGCATTGTGATGCCCCCAGATATGGTTTTCTTTTTTAAAATTCCCCTGGCTATTCAGGGGTCTTTTCCTGATTCCACACAAATCTTAAAATTATTTGTTCTAACTCTCTGAAGAAAGTCCATGGTATTTTGATAGGGATTGCATTAAACGTGTATATTGCCCTGGGTAACATTGACATTTTCACAATATTAATTCTGCCAATCCATGAGCATGGAATATTTTTCCATCTCTTTGTGTCTTCCTCAATTTCTTTCAGAAGTGTTCTATAGTTTTGAGGGTATAGATCCTTTACATCTTTGGTGAGGTTTATTCCTAGGTATCTTATGCTTTTGGGTGCAATTGTAAATGGGATTGACTCCTTAATTTCTCTTTCTTCAGTCTCATTGTTTGTGTATAGAAATGCCACTGACTTCTGGGCATTGATTTTGTATCCTGCCACGCTACCGAATTGCTGTATGAGTTCTAGCAATCTTGGGGTGGAGACTTTTGGGTTTTCTATGTAGAGTATCATGTCATCGGCGAAGAGGGAGAGTTTGACTTCTTCTTTGCCAATTTGAATGCCTTTAATGTCTTTTTGTTGTCTGATTGCTGAGGCTAGGACTTCCAGTACTATGTTGAATAGCAGTGGTGAGAGTGGACATCCCTGTCTTGTTCCTGATCTTAGGGGAAAGGCTCCCAGTGCTTCCCCATTGAGAATGATATTTGCTGTGGGCTTTTCATAGATGGCTTTTAAGATGTGGAGGAATGTTCCCTCTATCCCTACACTCTGAAGAGTTTTGATCAGGAATGGATGCTGTATTTTGTCAAATGCTTTCTCTGCATCCAATGAGAGGATCATATGGTTCTTGGTTTTTCTCTTGCTGATATGATGAATCACATTGATTGTTTTACGGGTGTTGAACCAGCCTTGTGTCCCAGGGATAAATCCTACTTGGTCATGGTGAATAATTTTCTTAATGTACTGTTGGATCCTATTGGCCAGTATCTTGTTGAGAATTTTTGCATCCATGTTCATCAGGGATATTGGTCTGTAATTCTCCTTTTTGGCGGGGTCTTTGTCTGGCTTTGGAATTAAGGTGATGCTGGCTTCATAGAACGAATTTGGAAGTACTCCATCTCTTTCTATCTTTCCAAACAGCTTTAGGAGAATAGGTATGATTTCTTCTTTAAACGTTTGATAAAATTCTCCTGGGAAGCCATCTGGCCCTGGACTCTTGTGTCTTGGGAGGTTTTTGATGACTGCTTCAATTTCCTCCCTGGTTATTGGCCTGTTCAGGTTTTCTATTGCTTCCTGTTCCAGTTTTGGTAGTTTGTGGCTTTCCAGGAATGCGTCCATTTCTTCTAGATTGCCTAATTTATTGGCGTATAGCTGTTCATAATATGTTTTTAAAATCGTTTGTATTTCCTTGGTGTTGGTAGTGATCTCTCCTTTCTCATTCATGATTTTATTAATTTGAGTCTTCTCTCTCTTCTTTTTAATAAGGCTGGCTAATGGTTTATCTATCTTATTAATTCTTTCAAAGAACCAACTCCTGGTTCTGTTGATCTGTTCCACAGTTCTTCTGGTCTCGATTTCGTTGAGTTCTGCTCGAATCTTTATTAACTCCCTTCTTCTCTTGGGTGTAGGATCTATTTGCTGTTTTTTCTCTAGCTCCTTTATGTGTAAGGTTAGCTTTTGTATTTGAGTTCTTTCCAGTTTTTGAATGGATGCTTGTATTGCGATGTATTTCCCCCTTAGGACTGCTTTTGCTGCATCCCAAAGATTTTGAACGGTTGTATCTTCATTCTCATTAGTTTCCATGAATCTTTTTAATTCTTCCTTAATTTCCTGGTTGACCCTTTTATCTTTTAGCAGGATGGTCCTTAACCTCCATGTGTTTGAGGTCCTTCCAAACTTCTTGTTGTGATTTAGTTCTAATTTCAAGGCATTATGGTCCGAGAATATGCAGGGGACAATCCCAATCTTTTGGTATCGGTTCAGACCCGATTTGTGACCCAATATGTGGTCTATTCTGGAGAAAGTTCCATGTGCGCTTGAGAAGAATGTGTATTCAGTTGAGTTTGGATGTAAAGTTCTGTAGATATCTGTGAAATCCATCTGGTCCAGTGTATCATTTAAAGCTCTCGTTTCTTTGGAGATGTTTTGCTTAGAAGACCTATCGAGTATAGAAAGAGCTAGATTGAAGTCACCAAGTATAAGTGTATTATTATCTAAGTATTTCTTCACTTTGGTTAATAATTGATTTATATATTTGGCAGCTCCCACATTCGGAGCATATATATTGAGGATTGTTAAGTCCTCTTGTTGAATAGATCCTTTAAGTATGATATAGTGTCCCTCTTCATCTCTCACTACAGTCTTTGGGGTAAATTTTAGTTTATCTGATATAAGGATGGCTACCCCTGCTTTCTTTTGAGGACCATTCGAATGGTAAATGGTTCTCCAACCTTTTATTTTCAGGCTGTAGGTGTCCTTCTGTCTAAAATGAGTCTCTTGTAGACAGCAAATAGATGGGTCCTGCTTTTTTATCCAGTCTGAAACCCTGCAGCCTTTTGATGGGGTCATTAAGCCCGTTCACATTCAGAGTTACTATTGAGAGATATGAGTTTAGTGTCATCATGATATCTATTCAGTCTTTGTTTTTGTGGACTGTTCCACTGAACTTCTTCTTAAAGGGGAATTTTAAGAGGCCCCCTTAAAATTTCTTGCAGAGCTGGTTTGGAGGTCACATATTCTTTCAGTTGCTGCCTGTCTTGGAAGCTCTTTATCTCTCCTTCCATTTTGAATGAGAGCCTTGCTGGATAAAGTATTCTTGGTTGCATGTTCTTCTCATTTAGGACCCTGAATATATCCTGCCAGCCCTTTCTGGCCTGCCAGGTCTCTGTGGAGAGGTCTGCTGTTACCCTAATACTCCTCCCCATAAAAGTCAGGGATTTCTTGTCTCTTGCTGCTTTAAGGATCTTCTCTTTATCTTTGGAATTTGCAAGCTTCACAATTAAATGTCGAGGTGTTGAACGGTTTTTATTGATTTTAGGGGGGGATCTCTCTATTTCCTGGATCTGAATGCCTGTTTCCCTTCCCAGATTAGGAAAGTTTTCAGCTAGAATTTGTTCAAATACATATTCTGGCCCTCTGGCCCTTTCGGCGCCCTCGGGAACCCCAATTAAACGTAGGTTTTTCTTCCTCAGGCTGTCGTTTATTTCCCTTAATCTATCTTCATGGTCTTTTAATTGTTTGTCTCTTTTTTCCTCAGTTTCCCTCTTTGCTATCAACTTGTCTTCTAGGTCACTCACTCGTTCTTCCACCTCGTTAACCCTCGTCGTTAGGACTTCTAGTTTGGATTGCATCTCATTCAATTGATTTTTAATTTCTGCCTGATTAGCTCTAAATTCTGCAGTCATGAAGTCTCTTGAGTCCTTTATACTTTTTTCTAGAGCCACCAGTAGCTGTATAATAGTGCTTCTGAATTGGCTTTCTGACATTGAATTGTAATCCAGATTTTGTAACTCTGTGGGAGAGAGGACTGTTTCTGATTCTTTCTTTTGAGGTGATGTTTTCCTTCTAGTCATTTTGCTCAGTGCAGAGTGGCCAAATACAAGTTGTATTGGGAAAAAGAGAAAAAGAGAGGAGAGAAAGAAGGAAAGAAAAGAGAAAGAGAAAAAAAAAGGGAAGAAAAAGAAAAAAAAACGAAAAAAAAAAAAAAAAAGAAGAAAAAGAGAAAGAAAAAGAAAGGAGAAAAAAAGGGGGTGGGGGAAGGAAACAAATCAAAAAGCAAAACAAAACAAAAACAAAAACAAAAACAAACAAACAAAAAAAGAACCACCGGGGAGTATCTTCTGATTCTGTGTACTTTAAGTCCCTTGGCTTCTCCTGGAAGTTGTCCGTCTAGCTGGTCCTCTGGGGGAGGGGCCTGTTGTGCTGATTTTCAGGTGTTAGCAGTTGGGGGAGCTGCTGTGCCCCTGCCCGGTGCAGGGCTTAGTGGGGGTTGTTTACCCCCTTGAGGCCGCAGGAGGAACAGCCCCAGTGGCGGGGCAGCTCTGGAAACCTGGATTCAGCTCCGGCAGGAACTCCGTCTGCAGGGCCTGGAGGCTCCGGGGCGGGGCCGCTGCTCTGCTCAGCTCCGGGCAGGAGCGTCCTCGCTGTCCTGGGCCCTCCCGGCCTCTGCCTGTCCCGGGGGAGGCGGGATCCTGGGCCGTGTCCCGGCGCCCTGTGCTCCGGAGCCTGCGCTGGTGGATTCGCGCTCCCGGGCCGCGCAGCCCCCTCCGTGGAGCCGCCGCCCGAGCCCCTCCGAGCTGCTCCTGGAACCGCGCAGCCCCCTCCGCACGGAGCCTCTTCCTCTGCCCGAGCCCGGCCCAGCTGCTCCCGGGGCCGCGCAGCCCCCTCCGCGGAGCCTCCGCCCGAGCCCCTTCAGCTGCTCCTGGTCCCGCCGGGTCCCGCCGTGCGCGCTGCAGCCCTTAGGGAGCTCGGCGCACTCTCCTGGGCGCGCAGTTGCTGTTACTGTCCCCGGGAGCCCCAGGGCATCCTCGCCCTCCTGGGTCCTGCTCCACCTCCCGCGAGCCCCTTTCCGCCCGGGAAGGTCGGTGCAGCTCCTGCTCCTCCGGGACGGGGCTCTCCTGTCCTGGGGACACTCGCCCCGGCCTCAGCCCGGCTCCTCGCGGGCCCCTCCCCCTTGGAGGCCTTTGTTCCTTTATTTCTTTTTCCCCGTCTTCCTACCTTGATAGATGCGCGAACTCTTCTCACTGTAGCATTCCAGCTGGTCTCTCTTTAAATCTCAGGCCGAATTCATAGATTTTCAGGATAATTTGAAGGTTTTCTAGGTAGTTTGGTGGAGACAGGTGATTTGGAGACCCTGCTCTTCCGCCATCTTGCTCCTCCCCCCCTCTCTTTTCCTTTCTTTTATCTTTTCTTTTTTCCTCTTTTCTCCCTTCCTTCCATCCCTTCTTTCTTTCTGCCTTCCTTCCTTCCTGTCTACCCTTCTCTCTCTACTTTCTACTCTTCCTGCCTTCCTTCTTTCCTTTTTTCCCTTTTCAAGAAGAAATATTAAGCTAGACTAAAAGGGCTTAGGATACCAGAATTAGAATTTTATTCTTTACTAATAATATAGCTACCATGGGAAAATAACTCATCTGTCATCAGACATATTTCTAATATCTTGAATACTGCTTTCCTTGACAACTGGAGATATAGTCGATTACCCAAAACTTTATCCCCAGGACATATATAATATTTTAGAATACAAAAAAATGTATTCTGAAAGACTATCACAAACAAAAAGATGCCAAAATATGAATGCAGTTCTGGTATAGATAGTGTAAATATTTGGGACAATTACTTTTTGGTCTGAAAGTCAAATGACAATGATAATGCAAGCATACCATAAACTAAGCATCACTTTTTTCCCCTCTTCAGGCTTTTTCTAAAATATTTCACAGAAAGGGGGCACGTGGGTGGCTCAGTTGGTTACATATCAACTCTTGGTTTTGGCTCAAGTCATGATTTCAAGGTCTTGAGATCCAGCCCCAAATCTGCCCAGTGCTAGGTAGGGAGTCTACTTGGAAATCTCTCCCTCTCCTTTCTCTCTCCCCCTCTACTCTTCCCCCTGCTTGCTCTCTCTGTCAAATAAATGAATAAATAAATGATAAATAAATAAATAAATAAATAAATAAATAAATAAATAAAATCTTCACAAATATAAAATATTTCATAGAAAGATAATATGTAGTTCCTTTTATCGTAATCAAATTTCCTGGCACATTAGAAAAGCCACAAAATTGTACAGTTTTTATTACTCAAAGCTGTTTTAAATAGTAGACTATTTGTTCTAGTGGTTTTAACAATTTTTATTAATTTTAAATAGGAAACCCTCATACAAACATAATTCCCTAGGGAGTGAAAAGAAATAAAGTAGCATAAAGCAGATGTGCTCTGAGTGAAGCAAGGAAAGGAAACCTAGAATCCTATTCATTTGGCTGTTTTATCCACTCTTGCCCTTCCCCACCTGCCCCTGAGGACATTATTAACCCTCCACGAGTCTCAAAATACAGACTGAAAAACACTAATCCACCCAACCTATTTCATTTTATAATGAAGAAACTGAAGTCCAGTTCAGACTTACTCAAGCTACTATATCTCGCTGGTGGCAAAACTGGAATTAGAACTCATGGCTCTTGACGACCTTAGTTTTTGCAAATGTAGCTTTAAAAAATTAATTAACAACACCTGGTAAATTAGTAAATTCAGAAATATTTTCTTTTGAAATGTACCTTGAAGACAACCTGAGAATTATAAGGAAATCTTCAAATCAGGTACTTTGAATAATCCTGTTACATGAATTACCATATTCTCTTTTTCTCTGTGTATCAGAAAGTTGCTAGATGGTCCAGTTGATACCAACATGATGCCATGCAAACAGTAGTGACCAATAATCATACCCCTTACTCATAATAGAGATGGCAAAGGAGAAAGCCATGATATTAACATTATAACTGATATTAATTGGTTTATAACAGATGTTGTAAGCATGCAGCTTGAACTGTACAAGTATGGACTAAAGAGAACCACCCTGACTCTATGAGTTATTTTCAGGTTAGATATAGCAATGATCATCCTCACTGAACTTGATTGTGATAGAGAGCAGAGCGAAGAAAAATCACTGCTTTGATTGAAGGATGTAGTCATGGGATATCTGCAGTCTCAAGATATATGTAAAGCAGTGTGTCTGAAAGTTTTCAAACCACAAGTACGGAACTCAGCACTCCCAAGAAAAATGAGCATCTAAAAAATTAGAAAAGTAAGCGATGAGTTTTCACAGCAGTGGTAGAAACAGATACCAAACAAATAACACAATATTTGCATATTATTTTAGATAATTTCCAACACTCCCTTACAAGATATCATGTTATCACTTGGTGAAGTAAATAAAATAATGAACATGAGATAGCATAAGGATATTTTGAACATGTTCTTCAATCTATTGATTTATGTTTTGTAAAACTTTGGCTCTTGTTAACATTTTTAATTTATTAGGGTTTTTATTTTAAGTTCTAGAAGATTAGGTAGAGGCTTTCTTTAGATTTAAACAGAAAGCTTTTATGCGTAATACTATATTATGTACATGTATATACATAACATATTGCATATAATTATAGACACATCTAACATATATGAAAGATGCATATATATCATGAATTCTACATTATATAAATATAACTGAATTTAATGCCACCTGAATCAAAGCTTATTTTTGGAGTTAAAGGAAAAATTTTCAGCAGATACCACATAGTGTAGTGTTTTTGTACTTTTTTTCCTTTTTTTTTTTAAAGATTCCATTTATTTACTCATGAAAGACACACAGAGAGAGAGAGAGAGAGAGGCAGAGACACAGGCAGAGGGAGAAGCAGGCTTCATGCAGGGAGCCCTACGTGGGACTCGATTCTGGGACTCCAGGATCACACCCTGGGCCGAAGGCAGATGCTTAACAGCTGAGCCATCCAGGGATCCCTCCCCCCACCTTTTTTCCCCTTTTTTTCTTTTTTTTTAAATTTTTTTTAAAATTTATGATAGTCACAGAGAGAGAGAGAGAGGCAGAGACACAGGCAGAGGGAGAAGCAGGCTCCATGCACCGGGAGCCCGACCTGGGATTCGATCCCGGGTCTCCAGGATCGTGCCCCGGGCCAAAAGCAGGCGCCAAACCGCTGCGCCACCCAGGGATCCCTCCCGTTTTTTTCAACATAATTACCTCCTAGCAGTTGCCGAGAGGAATTCTAGTGCATCACAGAAGAGCACCGATTAGAAAGTCTTAATGTAAACTGGCTTTGTTTCTCATGATCTTAACAGTTTAAATGCTTTGTATATCTGTAGGTTACACTTCATGATAAGAGGACCATTTTGTCTTATGGTTGACTATCATGGTTTTATCACAGGCCAAAAAACTACCTTTGCAGTAGAAATCCGTAACAGTAAGAGAAAGCAGAGGGCAGGAAGGGCTAGGACCCTGTAACAATGCTTAGAAAAGCGTGCACTATAATTTTGAATATCCCTTCAATCTAATAATAACTCCCAAAAGCGAATGTGTTATTCTCAAATTTAATAAATTATGAGGGCAGCCCGGGGGGGGGTGGGGGGCTCAGAGGTTTAGCTCCACCTTCCGCTCAGCCCGTGATCCTGGAGACACAGGATCGAATCCCACGTCGGGCTCCCTGCATGGAGCCTGCTTCTCCCTCTGCCTGCCTCTCTGCCTCTCTCCCTGTGTCTCTCATGAATAAATAAATAAAATCTTTTAAAAAATTCTTAATAAATTATGAGAACAAGGGCTCCAAGATGTGTTTGGCATTTTAGAATTTAACGTTGCTGATTTGATCACTCCTCCTCCTTCTCCTCGGGATAATCAGACACAAGTATTCCTTTCTTCTTTCTCCCTCCTTTCCTACCTTTCTGCCTTCATCCTTCCTCTAGAGTCAGGAATTGTAGACTTGTGTTTTCATTCTATCCACAAGTAATAAATATATTAAGCCACTTATATTATGCATTTAACATGAATGATTAAAATATCCAGGAGGAGGAGGGGGTATTTGATTCTGGTCTAGAACATGTAGGTAGGCTATTAAGCCACTCACCTAACTTAGTTATAAGTGGTCTTAATTTTTATTTTTATTATTATTTTTTAAAGATTTTACTTATTTATCCATGAGACACACACACACACAGAGAAAGAGAGAGAGAGAGAGAGAGAGAAAGGCAGAGACACAGGCATAGGGAAAAGCAGGCTCCATTCAGGAAGCCTGAGGTGGGACTCCATCCTGGGACCCCAGGATCATGACCTGAGCCAAAGGCAGCCAGCAGCTCAACCACTGAGCCACCCAGGTGGCCCAATTTTTAAATCAATAAAATTAGACTGGGTAATTTCTATTAACTTTTTCAATCTTAAAGAGATATTTTTATTGCTTTATTTATATTCCGTAGAAGAGCTAAGTATTAACAAGAATGGTCTCTCTATTGTGCTATGCATTCCCACCAGCTGTCTGAAACACTCCTAAGTGATTCGTTAATTCCTGTTTAACAAAATTATGTTCTGGAATGACAGCTGGAGACACAGTAAGTGGTTTATAACTTACAGTTTTTCTTAAAAGAGACACTGCTAAAGTTTGTCTTTGTTTCCAATACCTCATACCAGCTTATGAGGCAAAATATGTTTTAAAAACACATAGAGAAAAATGTCTTATTATGTCACAATAATTAATATTTATTCACTAAGAATATGAGAGAAATTGGTCTTAATGTTTTTTTTTTTTAAAGATTTTATTTATTTATTCAGGAGAGGCACAAAGAGAGAGGGAGGCAGAGACACAGGCAGAGGGAGAAGCAGGCTCCATGCAGAGAGCCCAACTCGGGACTCGATCCCAGGACTCCAGGATCACACCCCGGGCTGAAGGCGGTGCCAAACCACTGAGCCACCGGGGCTGCCTGCCTTAATGTGTTTTAATTGAATAAAATGAGTAGCCATCATCATATACAAAAATGAAGCAGAGTCCCTATGGCTAAATTTTGATATGTGGTGTGAAGTTGACAGTTTTCCAGTCATTTTCTTTTATCTTGTTATTATAAATATTTTTAATAGAAGGAAATTTCTAAGTATGAATAATCAAAGTAATTTGTGAGTACATGGTATATGGAATCAGTTTATAATCATGTATTATATAATCATTTTCATGAAAAATAATGTAAAATGTTAAGCAATCATTGCAAAATTCTAAGACAAAAATAATTTTGGAAGAATTTTTCATAGTACCTTCTTAAATTACTGTTCATGATTTTTTCACTCATGTAGATCCCAGCTGACCTAATGTAGATTTTCATATATCTTTCACTTTCCCATATATCTTACACATATTTAAATGCTTGTTTTTTTAAAGCATATCTAAATGCTTGCTACTAATTGTGACTGAACAATATATCTACAAATCTAAATCTGTCCCCAGAAATTTTGATATCACAAAAAAATGTCCTCTCATATTTGGCATCTCTCAACTATTAATTCAGGATGTAGCCCTTTAAAGCCAACTTTCCCAAAGAAACATTTTGCTATTGGTTAATGGTCTTTGTTGTATGTGTTCGTTGCAAATTACTCATTATTCAAAGATATTTTGGTATAAATGAGAGAAGTCTTATTGTGATCATCTGACTTGAGTGAACAAGAATAGTTCTTGAGATCTATTACTCTCTCCCATACTACTAATTTATATCTATAAACGACATAAATATATACATATAAAAATTCATGTCCTTTATTTTTTCATATTTTATTTATTTATTTGAGAGAGAGAGAGTGAGCACAAGCAGGGGGAGGAGCAGAGGGAAAGAGTCAAGCAGACCCCCTGCTGAGTAGAAAGCACGGCACAGGGCTCCATCCCACGGCCCGCAGGACTTGGAGATCATGACCTGAGCCAAAGTCAAGCACTTACCATCTGATCCACCCAGCTGCCTCTAAAAATTCCTGTTTAACATACTCAACAGGTACATGTAACTTACACTGGTCACACCTGAGACATCTATAAACTAACAATACTAAAAACATTCATGCCTCTTCATTAGAGTGGTAGAAGTCCAAAAGGAATTTATGAGACTTTTCATATATTCTGTTTATTTTATTACATCATTTAGCCTCTCCTTATTCTTAATCTAACAATACTACTTTTCAGTGCTCACTAGGCTTGAGTTGCAACAGAACTTCCATTTTCTGTCCATATGCCATTGCACAATTTACCTAACCTATCTTCTCATTTACAAAACTGGGTTTAGAATAGGATTATTGGGGGGTATATTTTTGAAGGGCTTTTCTGTGTACTCATGTATTAAAAATTCATTACAATTTAGCTATTGTTATAATTATTTTATTGATCTATCAATCATTGGGCACTGTGAAACCATTATCCAATGTTCTTGGTCTTCACCTACACTGAAGCATAAGCACAAACCAAAATCATAACCACAGCTTAGCTCTCATTTCCCCTCAGGCATTTTCAACCTCCAATACCTCAAAACATGAAATTCCAACCCTTGACACCATCCGTTATGCTCTCATCTCTTCGAACCTTTCATTTCTATTCTATTCGTGAGTCTACTTTTATCAGTACTGCTCAGTTAGTATCCAGTTCTCCAAGTATACTTGGCCAAATCATTAGTTCTCTTTCTTCATTTCCCAGCTTGAAGATTATCATATAGCATTTCCCAAAATGGGATACTTATACCACTTGGTATATAAGAATTACAGGTTTATTTTATTATAATATATCAATTCTTTATTATTACTTTAAACTATATTGGAATAGAAAAATACATCAAGTTCTGAATACATTACTTGAGAAAAAATTTATTTTAAGAAAACAATTGAGTTGATATAAGAGGTATATAAATTTGTGGCAAAACAACAAATTTTTCTAATTTTAATTAGCTGACTGAGGCTGAAAATTATGTTCCTTTGGCCATCTTATTACACATATCTCCTTGATTATTACTGTACTCATATCTCGTTGGTACTCTATTACTGTACTCAGGTCTTTTTGAATAAGTTTTCTATGATGTGTGTGCGTAACTCTGAATGCCACTCTATACTGTTTTTCCTTCGGCAAAAATTCTCTACATTTGGTAAGCTAATATTCTGATTAGAAAGCCTACATTCCAAAGATGGTTGCTACAAGTACTTCAGTTATCTTTATCTCTGACCAACATCAGATGCTTTTTAAGTTATTATAAACCAAAAATAGGAATCCATTAGTGAAATTATTATTCAACATACATGGACCAATTAAATATTTTAAAAACATTCCTAAGATATTTTAGAGACATTCCATGCTCTTTCATGACCATATGTAGTGAGAGCCCTGTAGTCTGAAGCCACAGAAATGATAATCCTGGTTAAATAAATTATCCTGTGCTCCTTTTCTTGTTTAGAAGTTTTCAATTCAACTGACTCTGAAAGATAGTGCAAATGAGTCCAATGGCTGGAAATACTGTCAGAATTGCCTAAGGGAAAGTTTAATGCAAGTAATTTCTGAGCCCAGCAAAAGATAGAGAATGGAACATCTTTAATGTAAGAAATGGCAGAATGATAACATAATTCAGCCTGGCTTGATTCTATTATAACCCAGTAGTGAAGTAGAAGAGGTAACTCACATCATTTCTAGCTATTTGTAGCTATGGGGACCTATCAAGGAGAAAATCATAATTGGTATGTTCAAATATATTTCAGGTTCACTTTCCAAATCTTTAAAGTACTATTGCTGTTCACTCTTGTCAGATGATTGCAATAGGATTTCTCTCTTTTATACCACAATTTCATTAAGTAATCCCTTATTTACAACAAACACATAAAACACTAGTGACTAATAGCAAAATATTCCTTTAGAAAACAGACTATTAATTTTAAATTGTAATATATAATATACTGTTATATCATATATTTTATTAATTATACTCCTTTTATGTTGGTCTACACATACATGAATTTACTTTAGAGGTTATTACCTTCTGTTAAAAAGCTTAAGAATTATGGCCATTAAATGAATTTCCCAAAGTCTGACATCTAGTAACTTCTCAATAAATCATATCTTTTATAACTATCATTATTTATATAGATGCTTAATATAGAGGCTTTTAAAAATTTGAAAATTAGATATATATCATTTGGTGTCTATAGCCATACCACCCAGAACATACCCAATCTCGTCCGGAGATTAAAATGAAAAAAAAAATTTTCTCTAATGAGTTTTTAAATAAGGCTTTCAAAATAATATGAATTCATATAAATTATCAATGAATTTTTAGTTTCACCATTTAATTTGGCAAT
The DNA here is from genome assembly GCF_011100685.1 of Canis lupus familiaris. Taxonomy (NCBI): domain Eukaryota; kingdom Metazoa; phylum Chordata; class Mammalia; order Carnivora; family Canidae; genus Canis; species Canis lupus. The sequence continues at coordinate 28,483,202 of NC_049233.1, forward strand.
AGTTATTATCTCTAACATCCCTCTAATTTCTTTTCCTTTAAAGAAATTAATAGTTTGTTTATAATTAGATGTCTATGCTGTGTTCTTTATTCATTAAAGAAAAAAAATCTCTCAACTTTTTCAACTGATTTCATTGAACTACCAGATATTTTACAGGTTAGTGTTGTCACTTAAACAATGTATTAATATCAAATCTTATGTTAAATCGAAATAAATATATTTACTTTTTTCCTTTCTATTGAGATTATTCAAAAGTCATATTTTTTATTCAGCATTTGTTGATAAAACATTTTATATTTGGCAGGGAGAATGTTTGGGAAGATTTATTTATTTATTTATTTATTTATTTATTTATTTATGATAGTCACAGAGAGAGAGAGAGAGAGAGGCAGAGACACAGGCAGCAGGCTCCACGCACCGGGAGCCCAATGTGGGATTCGATCCCGGGTCTCCAGGATCGCGCCCTGGGCCAAAGGCAGGCGCCAAACCACTGTGCCACCCAGGGATCCCCTGGGAAATTTCTTATCACAGTGACAAGCACTAGCAAATCATTCGCCAAAAAAATGAGCTTTATCATTTGCTCTTGAGCAGATGCAAAGGAATATAAAATTAGCCCTTTTCTCTAAGAAGCAAGATGGAAAGCTTATATTAATAACGCTAATAACAGTTGACTCACAGAAATGAATTCTACATAAAACTATTTATCCTCATGCTCACGAGTAACAGTGTTAAATCATATCATCATAATACTGATAAAGAAAAATACAAGAGAAGTAAAAAAAAATTCATACAATTGTTTTCTTAATTCCATAAATATTTACTGAAAGTATATGATATGAATGGCATGGTAGGTGTGTGTGATACTTCAGTCAACAGGACAAACAAAATATGTCTGCTTAAATATTTGCCTGAAAATTACTAAGATGTTCATATAGGGACATATAGTATCAACCATAAAAGAACACAAAAATATCTATTTTCTGTAGGCCTTTTTTGTATAAAATGTTATGTGTGCTATAAGAATATGTAATGTGGGCTCCTTTGGGATACTCTAGAGGAGAATCTATTTTATTGTGTTTTTTACTTACAGAGCTGCTTTCTCATATTCCTGGACTTAGGGCCCCCTTCCTTTAACTTTAAAGTCAACACTATAGCATGGTGCTTTAGTCCTTACTCTTCCTTCTTTTGTTTTCAATATCTCTGCTTCTTTTTTTTTCTTTTTTAAAGATTTTATTTATTTATTCATGAGAGACACAGAGAGAGAGAGAGAGAGTCAGAGACAGAAGCAGAGGGAAAAGCCGGCTTCATGCAGGGACCCCGATGTAGGACTTGATCCCGTGACTGCGGGATCCCGACCTGAGCCAAACACAGACGCTCAACCACTGAGCCACCCAGGGGTCCCCTCTTTGTTTTCATAAAGGGTATTTGTGGATACATGTAGGGCCCACCCAGATAATGCAAGACAACTATCTCATCGTAAGATATTCAATTTAATCACATATGCAAAGTCTCTGTTACCAATAAAGTAACTTTCACAGTTCTGGGGATTAGGTCCTAGATATCTTTAGTAGCCATTAGTCTACTCATTGTCCATCTGCATACCTTCTGGCACTCTACTCAAGAAGGTAACCTCTAGTGAGCACATTAAAATAACGACAACAACAACAACAAAAAAAATAAAATAAAAAAAAAATAAAATAACGACAACAAAACAACAACACAAAAAACATAATCTTCAAATTAAATTCCATCATTCTTAAATTTCATTCTATTAAGTTTATTACAGTTCTTTTTTTTTTTTTTTTTTTAGATAGTTCTTACTTGAGGTGCCTGGGTGGCTCAGTCGATTAAGCTTCTGACTCCTGACTTTGTCTCAAGTCATGATCTCAGGGTCCTGATATTGAGGCCCTTGTGGAGCTCAGCAAGGAGTCTGTTGGAGATTCTTTAGGCTGCGCTGTATGCATTTGTCCTAGTGTATGGGGAGAGGGGGAGGGAGCGGGGCGGTGAGCAGAGTCGAGGGCTCGGGAGGGAATTAGCTAGGCTAGTGGAGATCGGGGCGGGATATCGACGCTATCTCTCTCTGCTTTGCTATCTTTTTCTTTCTCTTTCTCCTCTTTCTCTCTCTTTCTCCCTTTGCCCCTCCCCCCAGTCACTCATTCTCTCTCACTTCTCAAATAAATAAATATTTTAAAAAGATAAAAATAGGGGCAGCCTGGGTGGCTCAGCGGTTTAGTGCTGCCTTCAGCCCAGGGCCTGATCCTGGGGGGCCCAGGATCGAATCCCACGTCGGGCTCCCTGCATGGAGCCTGCTTCTCCCTCTGCCTGTGTCTCTGCCTCTCTCTTTCTTTCTGTGTGTCTCATGAATAAATAAATAAAATCTTTTAAAAAAATAAATATAAATAAATAAAAGTTTGACAGTTTTTTTCTAGTTGCCTACTACTACCTTATTATTGGGCTATTTTATTTACCATCAGTTATGGCATCTATTTTCTAAATAATCTTCTTGTCTCTGACTATATTCATTCCTACTTCATAAGAGTCAGAATTAAACTTTCTAAAAACTAAACACAACCAAGTTACTCAGCTCATGAAAAAGACCCTGTTTACTACTACCGTTCATGGAACAAAATGTAAACTCTATAATTTGGAATAAACTATCCTCCCTAGTCTGAGACCAAAACTCCAGTCTTTTTTTAACCACTTCACATCTTTACACAAGTAAACCAAGCACTCTAAGTACAAAAGGATTACCAACATTTTATAAACATATGGTATAGAATTGATTTCAATATTTTGCTTGGCAAGCTTTTATTAATCCCTCAAGAAGACAGGCTACACGTCATTAGGATTTTTTTTCTTCCGTAATATAGAAATAATGGCTACTTCATCTATGGGTCTCCACATTCATTTATATTTCCTTTATGTCTTTTTTGTGATATTATTATTATTTTTTAAATTATCACTCTATCTCCTCAATGTGTATTTGAGCACAAATTGAATAGAGCTTGGCAGGAAGGAGACAATCCACAAATATGATTAGTTGAATGAATGAGACCTTCAGAGGCAAGGGAGAAAAACTAGTGCCTGTAATAATGATATAACTGATGAACACTTCTCCTCTCCTCAAGATACACCATGAATTAAACCAGATCACTCCTCAGAAATAGTCATTGCTTGAACATGAAATTAACTACTCTTTCTGTTTTTAATCCTTATTCAGGAAAAGTCAAATACACAAATTTATATATATATATATAAAACATAAGTATATTGATATATAACATGTATAATGTTTCAACAAATGTTTTAAATATAATATATACATTTGGACCAAGTTTTGCTTGACTGGAATTTTTTTTATTTTTCACTGTCATTTTAAAAGTACCCAGTAATACTCTTGTTATATATACTATCCACTGCCAGCAAATTATGTGATTTTATATTTTCAAAAACTGTTCTTCCTAAATGAATAATACTTCCTAAAACAGTATTCAAAATATATTTATGAATTCCTTCATTCACATATTAAATAAAGGAACACACACACACGCGCACACATTTTTATAAAATAACCAGAGCCAATGCTATGAAGAGAAGTAACACTTGACATTGAGAATGTCACAACACATGTCTAACAAAAATGAATAATTCAGCTTGGTGGGTCATGTGATATTTTTTATCACACATTATGGTAAAAATGTTTATTTCCTTCTATCTTAAGAGTCCTGAGGGAAAGCACTGTGTATAGTTTACCATTTTGTCTTAGTTAAGAGTACAACATTTTGAGCCTTGATTTTAATGAATGTAAAACTGATTTTGCAAACCAAACTGAGAACACATAACATCAGTGATTCATGAAACATTTGTTGACTAAAAACATTGCTATCCTAAGGGGACGCCTGGGTGGATCAGAGGTTGAGTGCCTGCCTTTGGCCCAGCGTATAATCCTGGAGTCCTAAGATCCAGTCCTGCATCGGGCTTCCTGCATGGAGCCTGTGTTTCTGCCTCTCTCTCTCTCTGTGTGTGTCTTTCATGAATAAATAAATAAAATCTTCAAAAAAAAAATAAAAAAATAATAAAATAAAATAAATAAAATAAAATAAAATAAAATAAAATAAAATAAATAAATAAATAAATAAAATAAATAAAATAAAATAAAATCTGTCCTAGGACTTGAAGATACAAACTATATAGTGCAGAAACTAAATGATGAAAAATTATAATTTTGCAATATTACCAGATTCTTTTCATAAATACACGTGATATTCCCATTTTTTTTTATTTTATTTTATTTTATTTTATTTTATTTTATTTTATTTTATTTTATTTTATTATTTTATTTTATTATTTTCCATTTTTAAAATAGCTTTACTGGGATGCCTGGATGGCTCGGCAGTTGAGCAATTTGCCTTCAGCTCAGGGCGTGATCCCGCAGTCCCAGGACTGAGTTCCACATCAGGCTCCCCACAGGGAATCTGCTTTTCCCTCTGCCTATGTCTCTGCCTCTCTCTCTGTGTGTCTCTCATGAATAAATAAATAAGATATTTTTAAAAATATATAAAATAAAATGAGCTTTACTATCATTTTTCCAAGTGAATATTATGAAACACTTTTTCAAATTCTAAACATGGGTATGTTAAATAAAAATATGAGACAGAATAACATATATAGAAAATTAATTTCTCTTTTCTTTTCAAGTTTCATATAACTAAAATGAAGAGAACCAACATACATTTAGGAAAATACAGTAACAGGAGCATGAAAAAGAATTTAGCATTTAATTCCATCATCAGATTATATATAATTGCTTTTTCAGAATTCATAACAAAATATTTAAGTTCCAAAAAAACGTATTTAGATTACAAAAAATACCCTTAAGAGCAGCCAGAGACGTTGATTCAGAAATTATGCATAGAAGCAAATTCTGGCTAAGTTAACCAGAAGAATGAAAAATATGAAAGGTAATTAGGATTTATTTGAAGACTATTGGTTAAGTTACATGAATAGAGGATAAATGCCTCATAATGTAAAATCCAAGACAATTCCTATGATCTTAAAATGTTATCTTCAGCTGCTTGATCTGAATCACTGGAAGTGCTGTTAAAAATGATGAATTACTGGGCCCAGCCCAGAATTACTGAATCAGAATACCTAGAGAAGATGTCCACATATTTGCTCTTGAACACCATAATGAAGGAGACTCATGCCCTCTAATATTTGTCTTAGAGTGACTAAGCCCCAATATTCCATATGCTCTGTTTTTCTACTAAAGTTAAAAACTTCATGATTGTTAAAAAATCTCTGAACCCTTTTATCTTACATGACAGATATTACATTTGATTTTAAATTGCTGTGATTTGTGTGAAAATCACTCTCTCTTACTTTTCTCATAATTTGCAAGCTTATTCAAGCTAGCAAAATCATCTTTTTAGTCTGTGTATAACCCACAGCACAAAGAACATGGACTTTTAATGTCTAAATCCCTTATATATTTTTATTTATTTGAGAGAGAGAAGGGAGGGAAGGAGAATGGGTTGGGAGGGGCAGACAGCGATGGTGAGGGAAACCTCAGCGACTCTGAACCTCAGGTTCCTGAATGGAAACCACGAGACCGCAGGCTCAATCAAGAGACCCTGAACTGAAACCAAGACTGCGCCATTCAGGCAACTCTAGTGTATAAGTTCCTTAAAAATATGAATCGATTGAAGAAATAGATTTCACATATGAGGGTGATAGGCTTTTGGGTAAGAACACTATGTTGAGTGGACATTTTGATGTTGTATGTGGCTTTAAAATTGTTAAAATTAATTCTAAAAATTATTAGTCCTTTTTATGTAAGAGAAAAAATATATAGTAGGCTAAGACTTAAACTTATTGGAAAGTACAATTTCCCAATGAATAAAAGGCAGAAGCAATAGTTTTGTCTCTCATATATTTTAGTAAAATATGCCAAGTCTCAAAATCCTTTTTATTTCCTGAAAATGACATTTGAAATTGATTAGGTCGGTAGCTGCACATATTTTATTACCATTTAGCTCCTCAGACTGATATCTCTCTGAGAATTTCTAAGGCTAATTTAAAAATGTATCACTTATTGAGTAAGACATAACAATGATAATTTTGTTTCTGACAACACCCATCGGTATTAGTTTGTGTGCCAAAATCACTTTTCCTTATTTTCCAGATTCCTTTATAAATCAGTTCCTTATAGTACATGACTATAAATAATGTATAATTCAGGACTCAAAGCAACAATTTGTCCTCTAGGAAATAATTTAAGGAACATTTCCCAAGAGGAAAGGCCTCTGATTATCTGGAAACTCTATGAGTCTATAACATGTGAGATGGAGACATCTGTTGGGATACTCTTTTTCATTTTTAAATGTGTTTTTTCCCCTATTGCAATTCAGATTTCCACATATATTGTATTCATATAAATAGGTTATCCTTAAAAAAAAGTAACACATACACACACACCCAAAAAACCTGATCATTAACAAATGGTCATTTACTGAAAACATGGTTTAGCTATATGACTACATGTTGCATATAAATGAAAGGCTAATAGAATTACAGAGGACTTGCAGTACATTTTTATAAGTAAATTTTTCTGGATAAACTCCTAAAAATCCCTTCTTTTAATTTTCCTAATTGATAAATTTTATTTTAATTTGCTAATCAAAGCATAATCATTTAGTAATATTTATGTTGAAAATAGATTTTATGTCAAGCAAATACCTTCTTTATTGGTATTAAACACTATTGTATTAAGATTTGTGGGATATATGTTATTGGGACCTTTTTTAAAAACAGATTTGATAAAACATTTAAAATTATATTTTAAGTAACCTCTATAGATGAAATTATTGCATTAAGTTCAGGTGACACTTTAAAATAAAATATTTAGGGGCACCTGGGGGGTTCAGTGGTTGAGTGTCTGCCTTTGGCTCAGATGGTGATCCTGGGGTCCTGGGATGGAGTCCTGCATCAGACTCCCTGCAGGGAGCCTGCTTCTCTCTCTACCTCTGTCTCTGCCTCTCTCTCTGTGTCTCTCATGAATAAATAAAAGAAAATTTTTAAAAAAATAAAATAAAGTGCAGCCCGGGTGGCTCAGGGGTTTAGCACCGCATTCAGCCCAGGACCTGATCCTGGAGACCCCAGATGGAGTCCCATGTCAGGCTCTCTGCATGGAGCCTGCTTCTCCCTCTGCCTGTGTCTCTGTCTCTGTCTCTCTCTGTCTCTCATGAATAAATAAATAAAATCTTTAAAAATAAATAAATAAAATAAAAATAAAACAAGTTATTTAAAGTGAAAATAGCTGGCTTCATTATGTTTATTAAATGAATCCATTATAGTGATACATGTGGATTTTCAAAGGTAAAGAAAAAAAATAAGATTACAAATAATTGTTACTGAAAAGCAGGTGACAGTGAAAGAAGTCATTAAGTTGGACATGTTCAGTTCTATCAGATGGCTACTTTTTGGGGGCACGTTTCTTGTCAGGGGTTTAAAAATCAATATGTGATTAATAAAAATGAGGTATGCCCTAAATGACATGGCTTATGATTTTATACTATTGGTCTATTTTATAATGCAAAGCTCTAATTTTAGCATAATCATCTTTATCAACTAGTATTTATTACATGTTATGAAATCCATCTCCATTCATGTGGAGACAAAAGAATCATGATTCTGTCACTAATGTATTTCAGTAATTATATGAAATAGCCAAATTTCATATGAAATTAAAATAAGATGCAAATAAGTTTCACCACATATATAAATAAAACTATTAGTGTATTAATTAACAGCATAAATCACCAAATTATGGAAAACTTGGCAGAACTGACATAGGTAGAGGTAGGTGACTATTTCCTTTGAAAAAAGAAGAATCACATTGACTTTCCTAATGGCACTGAACACAGTAAATCTGACTGAGAGATGTATTGTACTTTGCTCTTTGTTTTTTTTTTTTGGCAGGCTAAGGCTTTAAAAGAAGAGTTCGTGAATAAGAGATGCCTCTCTGGGTCTTACCTGGGAAAGACGGAAATGAAGCTCTCCCATTAGAGTTAATCTAAGGTCCTAGGAGAGCATTTACTTTAAAGGTCATATTGATTGGCAGCACAGAATAGTGAAGAGAATTCACTATTGTCATTATTTGGTATGCATCAAATAATCTAGCCTTTGCCACCCACTGTGGTATTCTGAGTGAGAACATAACTCAGAAGCAGAAAAACAAATTCAAATCAGGACATATGTAAAGGGAGAGATCAAGGCCAAACCCATTGTAGGTGGAAGAAGAAATTCAAATTCCTAGATGATACAAAAGTCATATGATAGTGATTCTCAAACTAGAGTGTGATAAGAATTATATGGAAGCCTTGCTAAAGTTTTTGGGTCCCACTCCAGAGTTTCTGAAAAAATAGGTCTGATATGGAACCTGAAAATTTGCATTTCTAAAAAGTTCCCAAATGATGCTAATGCAGGTGGTTCAGGAACCACATTTTGCCTTATAAGATCTTATCATTAGAAAAAAAAAGAATAAAAATAAAAGTATAAGCAGTATATCTTACGTAATTGATACAGACACCCTACCAAAAAACAAATAAAAAACAACAAAAGAAAACAAAACAAAAGCCCATCAAGTGTTGGAAGGTGAGGCAAAGGAAACAGAAAGAAAGTAATTATTAGGGAATGAGCTTCCAGATAGACATTAGCTTCAGCCGACAGTTTTTCAAGGTTTCTAAAAGCAGCCACATCAGAGTATGTACCCTGGAAGCATATGACTACAGTTAAGAGTAAGAAGAAAAAGCAAAGATCAGTTGTTGACAGATAAATCCTTGGGACTCTATTACACCAGTAATGGAATGGGATTTGTTAAGAGGGATGAGGAAAAATAAACAGCACATGAAGACCAACCACAAAAAAGTCACACAAAATAGTTACTGTTAATATATATAATCAAAATAAAAGACTCCTTTTGCTATGAAATAAAATACTTGTAAGCAATAAAGTCATCTGTATAAATATTATTTTCAAAAGTATACAATTACATAGATTTATTAACAAACATGGATTACAATTTTGAAAATTCGGTAAAGCTGCCATGCCTTGGACCACAGGAAATTGTTTCAGAATATGAAATTAACAACATTGTGGGCATTACTTTGAGATGTTACCCTACAGTCCTAAGGAATACCACAAACCCTGTCATTCCAAGTGATTGTATATAGTAGAAAATCCTTCAAGTAAAATATATGACTTAGTTTCATCTTCCATTGCTAAGACTAAAAAAAAAAAAAAAAAAAAAACAGAAAGACTTTCCACTTTGGAATGGACAATAACAGAAAATAAGCTGTAAGCTTATTCTTTCCTTCTATATAAAATATGTCAATGCTAAATTTTATTATTATTTCAACATGCTACAATAATGTGAAATGATTATAGAGAAATGATCTTAGTTTAAAACCCACCCTACTCCCTTAAGGCATTAAAAATAGTGCAGGGCAATTTCAGAGGAGTCAAGTTAAAGCTAGGTCATGAATAGAATATATGGATGTTTTCATGAAATAGCCCAGAATGTGTGATAAGAACAATCATATTTTAAATTAGACTGTAGCCTCAAGATAATTTTCCAGAATGCCACACTAAATACATCACATATTCTTTTATATGCTGTATTTTTATGTTACATTATTAATGAAACATGAATTATTAAATACATATTTCAATAATTAGTGGCTGAATTCATATTATAGCATGTCTGATGGTAACTAATATAGTTGCTTTTATGCAGCTGTATTAATGTATATATTTTAATGTGTCCCTGTCATCTTTATGTTGGAGTAATGTAGGTTTATGTGTAGCAAATGCTTTGTTAAGTTTTATGAATTAGACAATATAAAAATATCAAGGGAAAGAGCAGATTCAAGATCATTAGCAATGTCAAACTGAATGGGAAAAAGCATTTTAAAGTTTTATAAAACTAATGATTTCTCAATAGGCCTAAGGCTTTAATAGTTGGGAGACAGTTTCTAGTCTTCAATTTCATTAAAACATACCTGGGAAATGGTCCATTTGAGTGAGTTAAGACAAACATTCCTTGAGGCTCACAATACCCTTAATTTAGAACTGGGTATCTTGAGAGAATAGGACTTTTCAGGTAGTATAGGTCTCATTGTAAAAACAAGAACACCATGGCCCAGATAATTTAAGAGATCCATACTTTTTGTTCATAGAATTAAATAAAAAATGTTTGATAAATGGATCAATAATTATAGAATTGCCCTAAGGTCACAAAGCCAATTGTTTCTGAACAAAAATATCAACTCTACTGAATTTCATAACATAGTTCTAGCCACTGCTCTCAGCTGACTGTTCAAGGCTGAATTTCTCTCTTTTTTTATAATTCACTCCTTCAGCAAATAATTATTGAACATCTATTTTAATCTGGGCAATGTACTAAGCTCTGTAGATTCAAATATATAGTTAATGCATCTGCATCCCCCCGTCTCCCACCCCAGAGTTTATATGGGGAAAAAGGACAGGTAAACTTACTGAATTAGAATACAGCATCTTAGAGCAAAGGAAGAACTAAACCCTAGGAAAATATATAAAATTAAGTCATATTTTGTCACACTTCTACTCAAAGTCCTTAATTGCACCCCTACTTTTAGAGTTAAAATCAGTCTTTATAAGAGCATACCTACTGTCATCATCTGCCTCCATCCTTTCTTACTGAACTCATCCATTCTTGGGTATCTTTTCCCTTCTATCCATACTCTTCTTCATTTCTCTCTATTTTTAGAACCAAACATGTTCTTCCTTCAAGAATTTGATTTCCTCCACCTTTACCAGTCTCCCCAAAGTATCCTTATGCCATAACCCCTACTTTTTTCAGATCTTTCCTTAAATATCACTTTCTAACTTTTCCTGATCAACTCATAAAAATAGCAATTCTTTCCATATCTATGTCTACACATTTCCTCATATTGTTCAGGAAGCTGAAGCCCAGAAGAATGACACAATTATCCCAAAGGTACTACGGATAAAGGTAATTATCCCAAAGGTACTGTGGATGGTTGAGCCACAGTTTGAATACAGTAGTCGGGCCTCAGACCCAGTATCTTAACCACTTTGTTATTTTTTTTTAAGATTTTATTTATTTATTCATGAGAGACACATACACACACAGAGGCAGAAACATAGGCAGAAGGAAAAGCAGGCTCCCTACTGGGAGCCTGATGCAGGACTTGATCCCAGAACCCTGGGATCACACCCTGAGCCAAAGGTATATGCTCAGCCACTGAGCCACTCAGGTGGCCCTTAACCACTTTGTTATACTGCCTCAATAGCAGTGGAATCCAAAAACATAGAAAAAATACGGCAGATCATTTTTAAAGGGATTCGTTCAAGAGGGTTTCCTCTTTGGGTTAGAAAAAGAATGATAGGATGCATAATGCAGCAAGAAGGGAATGTAAATGACAGAGAAGACAGTTTTGGCCTTGGCAGAGCTTTGTCAGATGTTACCAGTGACAGTCTCCAAAGGACTAAAAAATAAATAAATTAAGCACCTCACTGTAGGAGAGTTATCTTTTTAACCAAGCAACCATAGATTTTAGTAACATCAGGCCATAGTAATATCTGCAGTTAGAAAAGGGAAAGAGTAGAGGACTAGGCCAGCAATAATACCTCCTCTTTCTTTCCACAGATTTACATACTTAGTGGGTGTGGTTAAAATGTAAATGTAACAATTTAGTAAGCACAACCAATATAATACTTTAATCCATTTTTAACTATGAACCACTGTATAATATCTTTTTCATCTCGGTCAGTCCTTAAAATCAAGTATTTTAACAAACTGAATAGAAGTTGGCTTTCAAATTACTATGGCAAAACTTAAGAATAAAAAGGGAAGATAGCACATTTTACTACATTGTACTCATAAAGTATAAAAACTTTTTAAATAAGCAAGATTTTTAGATGACTAAACATTATGTGAATGTTTTAATAACTTTATTAGTGGAGTATACATAATTTATTGGTAACATATTTTGGAAATATATGAACAAAATGTTTTATTAATAGGAGATCAAAATCAAAGAAATTTGCAGACTGTTGGTGAAAGTTTGACTCAATAAAAATAAGGACATCTATTGCAATTAATTCTAATGGTGGGATCCCTGGGTGGCGCAGCGGTTTGGCACCTGCCTTTGGCCCAGGTCGCGATCCCGGAGACCCGGGATTGAATCCCACATCGGGCTCCCGGTGCATGGAGCCTGCTTCTCCCTCTGCCTGTGTCTCTGCCTCTCTCTCTCTCTCTCTCTCTGTGACTATCATAAATAAATAAAAATTAAAAAAAATTCTAATGGTGATTTATATATTGATATAATAATTGACACATTCAACTTTTATGGATGTATGTAATTTAAAAATAATTTTGAAGGGCTTAAAAACAATTAATGTTATTAAGTATTAACAATAATAATTTAAAGTAGATATTTCATTATTTAGAGTTGATGATAGATGTCTTAAAATAGTAAATATCTACTCTAGCTTATGCAAAAATATCCAATTATTTTATTGGGTTGCATTTATACTCAATATATTAACAACTTTTCATTAAATCCGCAATACAATTATTAATAGTAATTATCTTTTTGTATGTAATTTTCATAGAATCTTTATTTTCCAGTTCTTCAGTAACAAGAACTAAATCTATTTGAGAAATCTTAAAAAAAATCCTTATGATACTTGCCTATGCCAGAGAAATAGATGTCAAGCATAAATCTATTAAATAAATAGATATCATTAATTAATGGTTCTTATTTTATAACATTATGAACTTCATGTCAGTTTTATTTTTCCTTCACATTGATATTCTGGATCCTTAAAAAGATAAATTGTTCATATTATACTTTATCCTTTGATTCACTTACAGAGTACAACTGAATAGGAATTAGCTTTGAAAGAGGTCACCCATGGGCAAAATGTCAACAGAATTGTTATGCTGCCTAAACAGAATAATGTACAATATGAAATAAGAGTGACTTAATTAACTGAATCTGTCTCAGTACAGTGCATTTTTTCTCTAGTGAAGACATAAAAAAGATAGATAACTGCATTTGTCAATTAATCTACTCATATTTCAGTGTGAATATAAGAAATGAGGAAGTATATGAACTATTTGTGTCAGGATAAGCAGATAGGTAACAGATATATATACACTCACTCATTTGAATCCACACAAATATTGCCACCAAAAGTCAACATTGTATTCAGTGTTTCTACTCACAGAGGATGATCCTCCCAACATAAAATGGATAAAATAAAATAAAAAAAATGCTATCCACAAAGTTTTAAATCATTACTTAAAAGATGTTCTAATGCTATTATTAAGCCCATTTAAGGATCCCCCCACTTTTTCTTTCCCCTGTATTAGTACATGTTTTTTTTTTAGATGTATTTATTTATTTGATAGAAAGAGAGAGAGAGAGAAAGAGAGAGAGAAAGAGAGAGACCATGAGCAGTGGGAGGGCAAAGCAAGAGGGAGATAGAATATGAAGCAAACTCCACACTAAGTGCAGAGTCCCAGGTAGGGCTCTCACTCAGAACCCTGAGATTACCATCTGAGCCAAAACCAAGAGTCAGAACTTTAACAAACTGCACCACCCAGGCATCTCTTGCCCTGTACTATGAGGTTACTGTGGTTAATAAGGTTACTGTGAAATGGACATGCTATGCTGGTTTTCCCAAAGGTAAAGGACACTTTCTTCATTATTTTTTTCTAAGTTATGACCCAATTAATGGGTAATTTCTCACTGTTTGGGCCTTAGTGGAAGAATAGTCTATAGCCCACTCTTTAAATGGAGAGCTCATAAAACCATTAAACAGAGGAAAGCTAGTCTTTGAGACAAGCTGTCATTATTTTGTAGTGGTCAGATTGATAACAGCATATTAGAAACCTGTTAGAGGTCCTCAGTAATCAGTATACTGAACAAGCAACAAAGTAGAGCACTGTATAAACCATGTAGAGGCTACCAACTCTAGGGATTCCTTCTATCTTACAGTCTGGCCTGGACTTTCCAAATATCCTGATTATTCTAAAGAAGATGGACATTCTTATTTTTGTAAGAAATATTTCTGATATTAAATTTCAGAAGATAATTCAAGCATAAACAATTATAGATCAATCAGTAGATACTAAAAACCAAGAATCTGCAAAGCCAGATCAGTCCTTGGGAATCCAGATAAATTACTTTTGTTCTTACTCTTCAAATCTTGAAAAAGGAAAGATGAAAGTATCCTGCACTGATTATCCCACTGGATGACTTATCTTCTAAGGAGGAGACAGTTTAGTGAACAATTGAAACTAAAAGGTTTTTGACAATAGTTTCCACAATTTCCTGGAATAGAATGTGCTGGTTATGATCTTTTTTTTTCTTTTTTTATGATCTTTTTCATAGTGAGATTTGAAATGATTTCTAAAAAATAATTGCCCCTTCTCCTCTTTCTGAATTGTCTACAAGAGAAGATGTAATAGTTTTGCAATCAGATTTTACAGTGTTATTAATGAGTTATTCTCAGAACTTAAAAAAAGTAGCTTAGCACCATGTAGTAATTAATCTTAGTATACAAGAAAAACAAGACAATGGAATTATTTGAAAGCAAAAAAATAATTAGCTAGTTATAGATTGTCAGAAGATACATGATTTTAAATTAGAAATGAATATGCACTCTTATAAACTTACTTACAGTGGATTTATAAAATGTTCTGCACATTAAAGAAAACCAAACTCTGTATCTTACAGCACAGCCTAAGGCCTATTTTCCTGGTGGAGTTCTTCTGATGCAGTCTCGGTTTTATTCTCATCTATCCCCCTCACTACTCACTATCCCTATTATAGCAAAACAAGTTTCTGCTAGCAGAAATAAATTTTCTTTCCTAGCTTCTGGAAATTTAAGGATATATATATATGGACATTCTGATTTTTGTTTATATATATATAAAGAAACAATAAACTATTATAAAATTTTTTTAAATTCATGGGATCTGTAATTCTTCCTCAAGATAAGGAAATGGATATAAATTGGGTTTTCCCTTGACATCGTATTTTAAATTTCCTACTGTTGTGTTTTACATATATATGATAAGAATTATCTCTCATTTTATGGATGTGCAGATGTAGACAGGCCCTATATAAATAGGTCCGATAGGTGGCATTGCACTGATGCAATCACAGGTCACCATAGAGAACAAAATCACATGGCCATTAAAGATGACCTTTGTCCAAAAAAAAAAAAAAAATCACCAAAAGCCTGTGAAGAGGCCTTAACCTTACATAAATGCTATGACTTTGCTTAGGGCTAGAATTTCTCCTCTTCGATCTCTGTTAATTGCATGAACAACAAGAAATAACAAATTATTTTGGGATCTGACTAATTAAGCCTATCAGTAAGCACCTCAGGGGCGGGTTGCGTTTGGTTAAATTGCTAGTACACAGGATGGGAGAGAGCCTTCCTTTTTGCATTCTTGTCCTTCATCATTCCATACTTCTCTCCACAATCTAAGAGGTTCTAGGAGAATTCTATCTTCTTTCACCTAAATTAAGTCACGCTCCTTATCTGAGTTATGAGAAAAATAAACTTTTTTTTTTTTCAGACAGGAACATCACAGTGGGCATATGCAATGATTGATACATAAATTTCTTCAAATAAGATCCATTTGTATTGCTGTGTTTGGTAAACTATTGGATGCCAAATTAATTTGAATTTCAGGTAAAAATTCATTATTCTTTTTGTGTAAGCGGGTCCTATGCAATTTTCAGACACATGTATTTTTATTTGCTGGGTCTGGCAATCTTAGACTGAATTTGTTTTCCAGGTCAAGTGTAGAACAAGTATTTTTTAAAAGTAGGTTGAGAGACTTTAGGTAAAAACTAACTGTGGAAGTCTGTCCTAACTCACTGGACATATTCTTGTCCTGCCCCAATTGTTCAGCAGCCTATTCTCAGTTTTTCTGGTATATCACATTTTCCAGAATCATGTTTTTTGTCACAGTGTTTATATTCATATCATCTCTCTTCTTACTAAGGCAAAGTTTTGATTTGTCATTATTTCATGAGAGACTCTCTATATGAGATAGGCTTTTCTAATCTATTATGTTTCCTACAATTTAGGCCTATAAAGAGTCTTGCCAGTCTAGATTCCCTACCTACAATAGAATTAAGGTATATTTGAGTCTCTACTATGATAAATAATTTATTAAAACAAAATATAAATAAACAAGACAAAGACTTTATAAGTAGGTTCTAGGTTCATTATTTAAGATAATTCATTCCATTCCCTATGCTTCATCTACTTTTTTCCCAAAACTCTCCATATTGTATGCAAAATAGTACATATTTGTATATAACACATAACATTTTCTACATCACATTATTTTATATACATTTATTCATCACTCACAGAAAGGAGGGTGGAAAAGCAGTATAAAATAAATCCAATGTATTCAAAACTCTTAACTCTTATCCTGACTCTGCTTTGATCCTTTAGAAAATGTGTTTTATATATGTATATATAAAACACTTCATGGTGATTCCTAAAATGTTTTACAGACATATATAAATAAATCATAATGACATTAGCTATAGTTTGGTTTCAATTTTAATTTGCATGAGTCAGGATATTTATTCATCTAATGGTCTCCTCTTAGAAACAATAATAAAGGACAAATTATACTTAGACAATATGTAATAAATTAAAAATGTTTTACATATTATATTCTTTTGGAATTGTGTATTATTATTTTTTAAATATTTTATTTATTTATTCATGAGACAGAGAGAGAGAGAGAGAGAGAGGCAGAGACATAGGCAGAGAGAGAAGCAGGCTCCATGCAGGGAGCCTGATGTGGGACTCGATCCCGGCCTCCAGGATCATGCCCTGAGCCGAAGGCAGACGCTTAAGCACTAAGCCACCCAGGCATATCCCTGGAATTATGTAGTATTAATTTTAAATTTTTTTTAGGTTTAGTTATAATTCATTTATTTTAAAAGTATGTTTGGTTTTCCTCAGAGTATCAAAATATACTAAAAACTCAGAGTGAAGTTTTTAGTGTATTATGGATATATTTATTTCAATTCATCACACAAGATCAAAGAAAACCTTGGGTGGGCACATGATAGACAAATCTATTGATAGAGCTAATTGGGTTGGTAAATTTTAAGAAAAGATTGGTCTGCTCCCTCTGTCTACCATAACACAGCAAGAGCAAACTCCCTGATGGCTTTCTTCTCCCCTGAAGTGCAGCAATTGATACCAGGTGGGAAAAGTGATCAGTGGTTCAGTCTTAGAAAAATGTTTCAAAAGCATTGGTTCTTTTGATGTTTGATTACCAGTATAACAGTTCCTAATAATGCAAAAAAAGGCAAAGGGAGACTTTATGATCTCCTTCTTGTTAAACTGAGTTTTTCTTTAATTAAAATAGAGATTTTGAATAAATTTTTAGCTTATTAAAATATACTTATAACTAGTTTAAAACACAATATCTGAGTACCTTTCCTATTATAAAAAATAATTCATTCTTACATACATTTAATAAGATATCTCAAATGCCAAATGGTGAGAAATGCTATTCTTTAAAATTAAAATTATTTACTGGAGACACCTGTCTTCACTAAATAATTCTAGTATTTAAACTTTAATCTATATAAATAAATTTTATACTGTCACCTTGGGTAATTTCCAAATTGAGGTTATTTAATTGACATACTCCTAATCATCTGAAGGATAGAAATTGGACTTCTAAAATCTGTTGCAAGGCTATAATAAGTACCTGCTCTGAGTCCTGAAGAACCGCAGTTGTCGATCTGCATTGTATCTCTGAGTATTTTCTCTTAGATTCCTACCATCTCACGACACTTCCACCACCTCTCAGCTTTATCTTCATGCCTCCTTCTAGAGTCCTTCTTAATTTCCCATCCCCACTCCAGGAGTGCTTTCTATGCTCCATAACCTGTTTCTAATTCTGCCCATCTCTCACTGACCAAATATAGATATCACGCCACATTCTCGAATGCATTGAACCACAATTACAGAGGTAACCATCAAAGCCCCTTCCTATCCCACAACCAGCATTAAGTAGGTGGGTAAACTGATCCAAGTTTTCAAGTAGTTTGAGCCTCCAGCTCTTCAACTATAGCTTGTTTCCATTACCATGGCCATTAGCTTCTCATTGAATAGGTTTGCCAGACTGAGTATCCTGCCAAAGAGGAAAGCTGCTAAGTGTTTTAAGATTGCAAATTATTTTCCAGTTCTATATTTCTAGTTCAGGAGTTCTAGTAACTAGTTCTAGTAACTTGAGACTGCCTATAAGCCTAGAGACTGTCATTCCTGTGTTTCATTGCCTCTCTTAGGTCCAGTGTAATTGTACCTAGATGCTGTAAGTTCCTCTTACTCCATTTCTACTAATGAAATGACTCCACCTTTCCTAACTAACATTCCCTCTACAGCTCTGGTTATTTGTCAAGCTTAAGCCAAGACCCACTGAACAGCTGTCTTCGGCCTATGCCAGGACTGCTTGTAGCATTAAGTGTCAAGTGTGCCTCATATATAAATCGTACCTGAAGCTCCCACCCAAATCTTGGAGGAAAATCTCACTAGATAGCAATAGGTAGACATCACATTTTCAAATACCAAATATCCTACAAGCTTTATGTTTAGTAAAGACTGTATATTCTGGGAAAATCCTTAAGGCCCCATTCTGTTCAACAGCCTTTCAAGTAAATCCTCAACAATGTCCCTTAATGCGTTTGCAGGCTCTTTCCACACCAACCAATGTCTCTTAGCAGCCATGTCCTCGATGACAAGGACTTCTGAAATAGCTCATCAGAACTAGCCAAGGATAGCACTTTTTCCATTTTTCCATAAAAAGTTCCCATTTGAGAGAGAAAGAAATGTTTAGCATATTAATTCTCTTATTGTTTTTAAAAATATTTTATTTATTCATGAAAGACACACAGAGAGGCAGAGACATAGGCAGAAGGGGAAGCAGGCTCCTCACAGGGAGCCCGATGTGGGACTCAATCCCCAGACCTGGGATCACGCCCTTAGCATAAGGCAGATGCTCAACTGCTGAGCCACCCAGGAGTCCCTAATTCTCTGTCTTAATCCTAAATTTACTTCTTAGAATTCTAGTTATAAATTCTCCTTGGACCCAAGTATTCTGTAGATGAGAAGCTGAGATGTAAAGTTAGGCTCTGTAGCTGTATCCTATCACACGTTGATAGGACCATTCCCTGAATCAAGCTGTCCTCCCAACAACTCTTAAGACACCTCTCAGTGCAAGCTTCAGGTGCAGATTAGCATTGGCTGGGTGCTCAGTTCTCCAAGAGGAGGCTTACAGACATAAACTATTGCCATGGCTGTCCCTTCTCCATGCCACCCAATGAACATGGATCGCCCAATTTGTATAAAATAGGGCTCTTCATGTGAATCTTCAGGGCAGTATCTTAAAAATACAGAGGCTCAGGCCTCACTTCCAATTTAGTATGTCAGAATTCTCAAATAAACAAGTATTTTTAGAAATGGCACAGGTGATTGTGATGTATTGCAAGGTGTTTGAAATACGGACTTGCTTTTGGGATTCTCGTCCTACCTAGTTGTATAAGTCCTGTGGGCAACTGCACTCAAGCTATGTTACTTTCAGAGGTGCAGCATGGTCTTGGACAGAAAGAGAATCTTGAGACAATTACGTGACCTGCAGACCTGCTCAAACTGCTGTATATTACTGTGTGGCCATGAGCCTTATGATTTTTCTTTGTATAATACATCTTCTATGATATGCCACTGAAAAAGCAGTCCTGGAAAGGCAAACTACAGGAAAAAAAGTGGTATCTACATTTTCGATAAGCAATTAGCCCTTCACTGTAATATTTTTAAAAGTCCCAGAATCAGTAATAACACTCTATGTCTATAGAGTCTATGTCTATATCTATGTCCATATGTTCAAATACTCATTGACATTTATATTCATGTGAATCACATTGGTCTCTTTTGAGTTTTTGTTTCAAAATTTTTTAAGCACAGAAGATAAATTTTTTGTCTCACTCTCTTAAGCACAGCAGTTTGATGAAGGGAGGTTTTCTTACTCTGAGAAGGCAGGAGAGGCCAATAACTTAAATCAGGAGAACTGACCTGGAAGACCATGGGACTGAGAAGATTTAAGTGACGTTAGTTAGATTAAAGGCTTGATGCCTGAAGAGAGAGGGATCAGGCCAAAGTGTTTTGCTTTGTGTCTATCAGATGCAGTTTTTCACCAGAAATGTAGTAATCTCATTGCAAGCTCTAAAAAGTGGCTCCCAACAGCCTGAAATCAGGTAAAACAAAAGCTACTAGTTGCTGCCAAATCTCTGGAACCTTGGCATGAGTACAAACTCCAAGGGTTTCATACTCTTTGAAAAAATCTAAAAATAGTTAAAGAGATAAAAATATTTCTTCAGTTCATTCATTCATTTATACATTTTCCTTTATTTTCTTTCTCCTCTTTCTTCCTCCCTCCCTCCTACTCCCTTTTCCCCTACCTCTCCACCTGTCTCTCTGTCTCTCCACATTTAAATCATCATTATCATCATCATGAACATGGCATTTATTTCTTAATTGCTTTATATGTGGCAGGTACTATGTAAAACATTTTATAGGCAGTGTCTCACCTCATCTTCATAACAACTCTGCTATTAATATGTCCATAACAAAGTTGCTATTAATATGTCCATTATTAAAGGGAACTAATTGAGGCTTAGAAAGATTAAGTGACTTGTTCAAGGTAACATAGATAGTGAAGGCAAGGCTAGCAATCTCAAAAGCTCATCCTCTTTTGTACTTGCTGCCTTGTGGTTTTTAAGGGCATACTGCAAAATTTAACCCTATCATTATCAAGATGATGCCACGGGCCACTATTATTTCAAACCAAAGTTTTTCATCAATTTACATAAAGAGGCTATTTATCTTTGAGCTCTAATTAATATGTACATATTATAACGAAGATAAGTTTAAATATTATTTGACCTAGCTCCAGAGCTTGTTTTTCGAAGGCTCTTGATTTCTGTTTAAACTAGGATGGTTGGCCAAAAAGTAAAGAGAAATGATATATTCTTTTTTCTGTGTATGTGCACATACGTGTGCATATACATTTACACATATACTTTTTTCCACAAATATATAACCACTTATTAATTCAAAGTTTCTTAGAATTTCCACTATTGATAAATTCTTCATAGACAAATGGGGAGTTATGATGACATAGTTAGGAATACTAGAGCTCTTTACTGATGGAGATGCAAGATTTACTATCCTTTGACCATTGTTCTTGTCAGTTAATAATAAATTATTGAAGTCAACTTGCTCTTGTGTGTGTAGCTGTGGGTGTGTTTCTCTTACTATCTTCTTAGAAAGAGTATATAAATACAACCTAATAGTTTTTAAAACACAACCAGTTAAAAATGGCATCTATCCAAGTGTCAGGAAGGATGGTTTCTAAGAAAAAAATTAAATTATTTTGGACTGTTACTATCCACTAAATTCTCAGATATAAATTGTGAAGCCTAGAGTTGAATCATATAGTCATGTAAAAATAACAAATAATAATATAAAAGTACAACACAATGTTTTATTGAAATAAGTTAAAACTTAATCTGTCTCATAATTCTTTGAAAATAAACCCATTTATTAATGTATTTTTGGCTACTATTGGCAATGCAAATGGTATTCATTCAGTTCTAAATTATTTTTTAAGCTGGATTATTTCTGTGAATGCTCCATTTTTATTAAAGAGTCTGAAAATGGAAAATTCCTCTCTCTGATCAGTTACATTCCCACACAGTATTTATGAAATTCAGTTCTGCTTGATAGATTTCTTAAACCTCAAAATTCAGCCATCTGTAAATCTCACTTCTCTGTAATGAGTCTTAGAATAAGAAAGAAGGGAAAATATGTCTGAGCTTCCAAAATAGATTTTACAAGTCTAAAGTCATTAAAGTTCATGTATGTCTTTACTCAAGTGGATCAGTAAATATATTCTCAAGTGGATCAGTAAATATATTCTCAGGTTCCATTTACTTTTACTTTGCATATAATCTTAACAGATTTGGTTATCTGTTTCAAAGCCATGATGGATTCAAAACAACAGATTAGAGGGGAAGAAATGGGATACTTCAGATATACATTAACTGTGATCAAAATTTACTGTCGAGGGGAATATGTTGAAAGAATTACACAAGGCATAAAATGAATGAACTAAATTTTTATATTAGTCTTGGATTATACAAGGAAAACAATTCTATTGTCTGCTCTATTGTAGAAACAATAGAAAACTGATCCCCATCATAATGAACCACTTTCTTAAATGTAATGTTAAGTCATTCTCAGTAAATCCTTAAGTAAGGATCTGTATAATGAAAGGTAGAGATCTGGGCAACAAAAAAGGGCAGATTTTACTCTACATAAACAAAAGTAGGTTATTTAGAATGTACATGGCCAAAGGTCTTCATTTTGTGTTACCTAATCATTGCAATGTCTTTTTTAACAATGTTTTAGGTTGTTAGCTAATGCCTCAATATTTAGATTAAACTTTTGGCTATACATTCACTACTGAAGATGTTGCAACTAATCAAGTTGATCAAAAGACTTAACTGAACTTCTGGAATATAATTAATCAGTTAATGATTATTTTTAATACCCTAAAAATTAGTTGAACCATTATACCCATCGTCTATGAAAAACTATAATTTATGCATAGATTTTCTGATTAGCAAATGTCAGTTACATAAAGAGAGAAACATATCATTAAGTTTTTACAAGTGAGGAGGAAACAATATATTATTATCTCCCTCACAAAAGGGTTGGAAAGGAAAATTTAGATTTATTCCTTTTGTCTTAAAAACAAAGCACTAAAACAATGGGAGAATCCAGTAGAGAAGATGCAATGATACACACTTCTAAAAACTCAAGAGGATAAAACTCTTGGTTTTTCAGACCACCCTTTACTTCTCCTTTTTTTTTTTTTTTAAGATTTTATTCACTTATTCATGAGAGACACACACAGAGAGAGAGAGAGGCAAGAACAAGCAGAGGGAGAAGTAGGCTCCATTCAGGGAGCCGGATGTGGGTCTCGATCCAGGTATCCAGGATCAGGCCCTGGGCTGAAGGCAGCACTAAACCACCGAGCCACCCGGGCTGCCCTTTACTTCTCTTTTAAGGTGCTAAATTATGAGCTGTCAGTACACATGAAGTAAAAACCTCTGTGCTCCACCTCCAATATTACAGATGTTTATAGCTAGAAAGTGCTGTCTAGATACCCAGTCCAGTGATTTTCAAATAGAAATACAAATTAAAATCACGAGAAATTATAAGTTATCCAGGTGCCAGATGGATCTATCTACTGAATCAGAATTTTAAGCATGTGCATTTTTAAAGGCAACACCCTGGAAAAGGACCATTGTATACAACTCTTTGATTTTATTGCAGAAACTGATAATTCAACTAAAAAGTGCAGTCATAGATACTTGTTTACATATATTCTGGTATTTTTTTTTAAAAAAATATTTATTTATTCATGAGAGACACAGTGAGAGAGGCAGAGACAGAGGCAAAGGGAGAAGCAGGCTCCCTACAGGGAGCCTGATGCAGAACTCAATCCCAGGTCTGAGCCAAAGGATCAACCACTGAGCAACCCAGGCACCATATAATGTTATTTAAATGAAATATAAAGCTATATTTTTCTTAAATTAATAAATTAGTGGCATATTGAGGGGATCTGAGTGACTATTCCAACATTTCTTCATTTTGTGGTTCCACTAAGTTGTGACTTGCAGTAAGTCACTGAACAAATCCCTATCAAAATCAGACAATGTCCAAATGTTCTTGCTACCCTTTTAAGTTACTCAAAACTTACAAGATGTTTAACTTAATTAGGTTATGAAAAATGAATAAGGAAAAATTATTTTTCTTGAGGTTTAATATTTCAGATGGTATTCTATAGGACGCATGACTTAAAAGCAGTATTAGTATAAAACACAGCTATAGTAGAGATAATATATAAGAGCTAAAACATTTGAGATTAGATAAAATTTATTATGTTCCTATATAACAGAAATTATTGATAATAAAGTTTGTTACTATCTTTTTTTGCTACAATAATGATTGTTT
Organism: Canis lupus familiaris; assembly: GCF_011100685.1. Lineage (NCBI taxonomy): Eukaryota > Metazoa > Chordata > Mammalia > Carnivora > Canidae > Canis > Canis lupus. Next base: position 28,507,406 of record NC_049233.1, read on the forward strand.
TTTCTTTTCTCTATCAAGGAGTATTAGGCGGTTCTCTGTGTTTGAAGAATTTTAGAGCTCCCTAGCTCTGACCCTAAATCAGATTTTCTGTTAATTTCCATCAAGCAAGATTAAGCAAATCTTTATGGAAAAGGAGGGCATGAAAGAAATGAAGGCTTTTGTATTTGGACAGAGAACAGTTGGAGTAATTCCACACTGATGGAGGGTTTGTAATACTAGAGACAGAACAGAACCTGAGGTTTTAGTGGTTCCAATTGGATGTACTGAAGGGACAACTGGGACCTCACTAGTAATTAACTAAGTACCATGCACTTGAGAGATACAGAGAAGGTTCTGGGAGCCAAATTTGGTGTGAAGGGATTGGAATCATTTGGCAGATCAACCCATATTTGAAAGGAGCATTGGAATGACAAAATGGGCATTTCAGTAGCAGCCAAGATGAATGAAGGAGGAGAGGCTATTCCCTTCTGATCTTGGCTTGGGCAACCTTCAGCATTTATGCTCTAATCCCAAAGGGAGGAAATGGGCAACTCTCAAATTACTAACATGGATTTTTCAACCATATGGTGGTGAAGGTAAAGGCAGTTTTATTTTTTACCAGAAAACACATAAATTCAGTTTGTTTTTTGCACCAGAGTATTTGGCAGAAAATTAATATCTGTTGTATACTAGTATACATAATATGTGTAAATTTTAACCTGGTTGTATATGAATGAAAACTCTGTCCTTTCTGAATGTTAGTTCTACTACACTAGTTTTGTTTCTTCTGCTGTTATCAAAATTAAGCATTCATTATTCATGTAAGACACAGAGGACAATGAAAGTAAAATGAGAAGGGAAAACACTTGAATAATTTGGTCACATATATTTAAGTAACCACAAAGAAATATTTATTCTTGAATATACCTAAGAAGTTTACATGGGAGAATAAAGCTGATTCTAACCATTCTTTTTTTTTAAGATTTTATTTATTTATTCATAGAGATGCAGAGAGAGAGAGAGAGAGGCAGAGACCCAGACAGAGGGAGAAGCAGGCTCCATGCAGGGAGCCTGACGTGGGACTCCATCTAGGGTCTACAGGATAACACCCTGGGCTGCAGGCGGCACTAAACAGCTGTGCCACCAGGGCTGCCCTGATTCTAACCATTCTTAACATTTATGTCTTATTATGTGCTAAGCATTGAAAATTTTCTTTTTTTTTCTTTCATTGTTTTCTAGATTTACTGGACCATAAAGAAGGAAAAGAAGAAAACTGGAAGAAGAAGAAGAAGAAGAAGAAGAAGAAGAAGAAGAAGAAGAAGAAGAAGGAGGAGGAGGAGGAGGAGGAGGAGGAGGAGGAGGAGGAGGAGGAGGAGGAGGAGGAGGAGGAGGAGGAGGAGGAGAAGAAGAAAACTGGCTCATTGTTACAAAATATTTCTCATCCTGGTTTCAAAGTCCTGTGATTTTCTGCTTTTTATCTAAACTCACATTCATGATGCTACATATAATCCTAAAGAAATGCTGCAAATGTAAAAGTGTTCATTTAAAGCCTCACCTATATCAAGTTCAAAAAAAGATTCAGTGCCTTGGTTGGTTTGGAGAGTTCCGCTCAGGAAAAAAAATAAATAAATAAAAACAAAGCAGGTTGATGACTATTACAGCCGAACATGAGTACCTTATAGATTGAATAGAGTAATCTTTCTGTTTATCACAATCATTAAAAATTTTGCAGAAATATCATCTTCCATGTCTTTCTTTCCCTTTTCTACTTCAAAGCTTTTAGCATTTCAAGGTTTGTCTTTTTCCAATATGTTGGTAAATAACAGCCAATATGAAACTCAGACTGGACCTTGCTTTATTATAATTATTTATGTTGCCTATTTTAGCCAGGCTTTATTTCAAAACCAGGAGTTTTCAGCTCTATCTGCTTTTTCCCCTATTTATCATAATTAAATATATATATTTAATTACATACTATTTATTCCTACACAAAAATGCAATATTTCACATAATATTGGTATAATACTTAACAGGTTTCTGTGCTCAAACCCTATATATATATACCAAAGGAAAGGCCTTTTAACATCCTGCCTGAGAACAGGGTCCTTGACACCTGATGACATATGTATACATTTGAAATGCTTACTACAATAAAGTTAATTAACACATTCATCTCATCACATAGTCACCGTGTGTCTGGGTGTGTGTGTGTGGTGAGAATGCTTTAGGTCTACTCTCTTAGCAGATTTCAAGTGTACAATATAGTACTATTAACTATAGTTACCATGCTGTACATTAGATCTCTACAGTTTATTCATCTTACAATGGAAGGCTTGTGCCCTTGACTAGCATCTGCCTATTTCCCCCACCCTCCAGCTGCTGTTAACCACTATTCTACTCTCTGTTTCTGTGAGTCCCACTTTTTCAAAATTAGTATTTTTCTTTATTCTTATTATAAGAGTTTCTGGAATTAGGAGTCAAGATTTTAAACTAATACTAGTCTAAAGTTAGTTTGAATAGCTTTTAACTGGCAATTTATAAAATAAATAAGTGAGAAAATACTATACTTTGAAGCTCTATTACTTGATATGATATACTTTCTAAAGCTACAGACTTTAACTTGTCAAACAACTGGCTTAGTATCACACAGTAAGCTGTGGCAAGGTCAGCTCCAGAAGTAGAATCTTATATTTTGGGGTATGAAGTTCTTTCTACTATAATGAACTATTATTGCTGAAATTATCACTGAAATCATAGGCTAAAATAAAGCTTAACCCCATTATGGAAACTAAATGATTTACTGTAAGTCAAAGGAACTCTGGCTCAAGCCATATTAAAAAATAAGCCCTGAGTGATCTCACATAATTAAACCCAGGGGGTTTCAGTCAGGAGTTCGACAATTGATCCACAACCAAATTTCTTTTGTCTCTCGGCTCTGCTGCCTTCAAGGTTACTTATCATTAGGCAGCACCCCACTCCCTTCCTCAGGGTCTGAAAATGGCAATAGTAATTACATGTGTAAAATCTAGATGTTAGTAAGTCTAGAAGAGGTCACACCTGCCTTTTACTTATATCTGGTGAGGATATACCAGTGAAGATACACTAGTGGGGAAAGCTTTCCCCAGAAAGAACTCCACTCATCTCAGAGACCAGCATAGAGTCACATGCCCATCCCTTTAGAAGTTCACAAAAATGGGATGGAGTAAGCATGACTGCTCAAGTCAAAGCATCTGAATAAAAACAAAGCAACATGGCCAGTATTCTACCTATATTGTAGCTCGGTAACTGATGCACCCTCCCTAGCCATCTAAATGTTTCTGGTCTCCAGCCCTCTAAATGTTAATTCTAATTCTCTATTTAGATACCAGCCTTCCTTGTGGGAAAGAAACAATTTGCCACAAATTAGCCTTTCATTGTAGAAACAAACAATGTAAATGAACTGATAGTCAAAATATGTCAATGAAAAGAAGTCTGTTTTTCAAAGCATTTTCTTCTAACTTCAACTAGTGCAGTCCTTTGGTCAAAATCAACTTTGTTGCTAAAGGATAAACTATAAGCTTATACTAGTATTGAGGCATTAACCTGTGTTGTATGTCATTTATTTTCTGAAGCCAGTCAGTGAATCCACATTGAGTAGATATTTTTTATGTCAGGATTTCTGAAAAATGAGAAGCCTGAAGGGATCCCATTGATTTGCCAACAGTGTCACAGTCCGTTTAAGGCAGAATGGCACATGCTTGTGACAAAGGTGATGACAAATGGATATGTACTGAAGGGACAGCACCAACACAGATGAATGAAGGAAATGATGGAAATACACAACACCAGACAGAAAGCAAAATAAAATTTAAGATTATAAATGTCAATGAAATATATTGTGTATGTAGTATCTTGAATTATATAAAATCAGTGCATATAAGACTAATGTCTTATTTTGACATTAGACAAAAGACTAAAGTCAATTTTTTGAATAATTTGTGAAATTTTACACAAATTCTACCAAGAATTGTGAATGCAAAGAATGATTTTACTGTTTTATAATATTTACATCAACCTACCTATAGTTATGAATAAAACACTTATTACATTAAAATAATACTGCTTGGGGATCCCTGGGTGGCGCAATGGTTTGGCGCCTGCCTTTGGCCCAGGGCACGATCCTGGAGACCCGGGATCGAATTCCACGTCGGGCTTCCTGTGCATGGAGCCTGCTTCTCCCTCTGCCTATGTCTCTGCCTCTCTCTCTCTGTGTGTGTGACTATCATAAATAAATAATTAAAAAAGAAATAATACTGCTTGAGTTTCTGTTTTCTCATCTTAATAAGTATATATATATATATATATATATATATATATATATATATATATATACTAACATGACCCACATACAAATGTTAACTATATTTGTAGGAGTTAATTTATACTAGCTCACATTAAGATACATTAGTAATATTCATGGATACTAACGAGATGCAGATCTTTGCAGGTAGAATTGTGCTCACAGGCATTCAGGATGCAGTCATCAATGTCCTGTTCACATCTCAGGCCAGCAAAACCCGGATTGCATAAGCAGGAGAAGCCATTAACCACTGAGAACAAGAGATAAGAGAAAATCATATCCTTTTAGTAATGATCTGGGTAATGCTAATTATTTTAAAGAATATTGTATTCAACTAAATGCATTTCACTTTTAATCAAAGAAAATGTGAATTCACAGCTCTCTCAACAATATTTTCTAAGTAACTATTTTTCTCCATTCTATTTAACTAAAACTTTAATTTAAAATAAGAACAATTACAATAAACATTTGGTAACAGTTTGCAAAGCAAAATGATAACATCCAATTTTCTTCCTCTTCTCTCCCTTTCTTTTATTTGCCAGGAAATAATACAGGTGATAAATAGGTTACTTTTACATCAATTAACTTTTCCTCAAGTGTTTTAGGTTTAATAAACCAGAAGTTAACTCGTTAAAGTTTTTTGTGTGACAAGGTACATTAAAGTGGGTAGTGATCTGAAAGTTGATATTGAACTACTTAAGCCTTAGTTAAAAAGAGCTTTCACATTTCATCATGATCTTTTGAAAGTAATAATCAGAATCTGTCCTCTATTTTATCATTAATGATAGAAAAAGAACAGTTTCTGAAGCATCTCAAGGAAGTGGTGACAGCATAAATTGTAGTTGAAGTAAGAACATATCTATGGCTGCTTCTAGTCAGTCCCTGGATTCTTCATTACCCCTATGATTTACCATGTAGCCTACACCACTCCACCTCTGTGCATGTACTCTCATTAAACATTGAGGTTTTCAATACACTGTGCGGTATTTGCTGGCTTCTAGATTTCTGCAGCTGTGCTTCTGAATAGCATGTGTACCTGGGCTTTTAAAGAAAACCAGCTCACAGCTGTCAAAAGAGACGAGGGAGACACAAGAATGGCAGCTCTTTAAACAGGATTTTACTACTATTATATTTTACTTTCTTCATGTGGCATCCTAACTTATAGCGTCCCATTGAATCAAAATAATAATAAACAAGTACAGCTGTAAATAAATTATTGAGGCAAAATGGGATCAATTGTGTTTGCCTTATTTATTATATATGGCATTATATATGTTAATGAATTAAAATCAAATGTTATATAATATATAATTAAGACATTGTAGGATATCATAAAGTATAATGATGTTTTAAAAAATGTTTATAATTATAAATTCAAGTTTGGATACTGGCACAGAATGGCAAGTAATAAAAAACTAGAGTCAAATTAACTTTCTGTTTAGACAGAGATATTCTTTGCAGATGGATGAATCTTTTTATTTTATTTTTTAATTTGCCATTTTTAAAAAATAAATTCAATTTGCCAACATATCGATGAATTATTTTAAAAGAAAAACAACAATAGATAACTAAATTAGCAAAGGGTTTGAAAGATAGAGATTGGTTTTAGGAAATAAAGCTTGCATTTATTATTAAGAAATATGCTTTTTGAATGTTGACTGTTCTGGGCTAAGCTAAGAACAGAAGCTAGATGTAAGCCTGGGGAATTAGACTGGATGTCATAGGTAAAATAAGTAAACAAATGAACAATCATAATTTGTTTGAAATTTAAAACAATAAAAAATGTTTTTTGTTGTTGTTGTTTTGCTTTTTGTTTTTTTCCTCACACCTAACTTAACTATGGAGTATATGATATCATCATTTTTTCAGGAAATAATTTTGAAGCATATTGCCTTGTTTTGGTGTTATTTTCTTTTTATCAGAAAATACAGTCACTATTTTTATTAGTTCTTGTTTATAAATATTCCATACTCCGATTTGAATTGAAATTTTCATTAGATAAACCCTGCATGAATTTGGATGTACTATTAGTTTAAAACTTAATATGCACTAAACATCATAGATTAGTGTACTGAAGCAAAGCTTCTGATATGATAAAATTTCATTGTGAAAATAAAGATATTTTAATAATACATTGTCAATGTGGTAAACACGTGCTTGAGATTTACAGTTTCATATTTACATATTAATAATTGTTTCTTATATATAGTTACATAATTAATACTGTTAACTTGAATTCAAGAAGTTTGGCTTCCCAAACTATTTTATATTTGAGAAAGTATTAAGAATATAATATCTTAGATTTATGCTGATATCAGTTTACATGTCTGATCTAATTTTTAATAAATGTTTTGGTTCTCTGGTGGTTGTTAAATCTCCTTGGATGAGGTCCAAAATATACCATGGCTAATTCTATTATGAAATAGTTTTATATATCAGATACTCAAAGTTTACATTTTCCATAATATATTACGTATGACCTCCAAAATCTTAACAGGTAACATTGAAGTAAGTATAAGTAGCATATTTGAAAATTATGTTTTCTTATTGTATAAGGAATTATGATTTAAAATATTTTAGGCCCTTTTTCTTCTTTTTTACTATTTATTTATTTTTATTTTTATTTAAGTTCCAGGTAGTTAGCATACAGTGTAATATTAGTTTTAGCATACAATATAGCCTAAACTTTATACAACTTATAAAAATCATATGCACGTCATAAATATGTCACTCAGATTATATCAGAACTGCCCCATATATAACCCTATATAACCATTATTCTATGGCTTCCTAGATTTGAAGGGTTTCTAACCACTGAGGCATTCTATTCTGTCCCTTCCTTATTTTATAGTGAACATAAAAATTCAAGAGTCATTCCCAGCATCCCCAAATACCTATGGGTTTGAGGTCAGAAATATGATAATAGTGACTTAGTTCAAGGTAATTGGAGAATTTCAAATTGTCACATAATATTTACAGTGACAAAATCAGGAAAAAAAAAAGAAGAAAAAAGAAAATGATGATAATGTTGGTTCAAATGAAGAGTAGCAAACAGGTGGCCCATAGCCCCAAAATATATTTTTGCTTAGCTGTCATAGTGTCAGAAAAGTTAATACTATTATATCTAGATGGATATTCCAGTTTGCGAGGACCCCTCTACTACCTGTTGTTTTAAACTTGGGCTGCTTCATTCAATTTGGAAAAAAAAAATTATGCTCCTTACTGACATGCATTTACAAAGCATTAGTTTAAAGAAAATAATTCATAACTTCAGTTAAATTATATCATTTCAAGATAAAACGACTTTCCTTCAAAATGTACTTTTTCACAGATTATATTAACCATTCATTGAGCAAAGGATCACATAAAATTTAAAGGAGATACAATAAAACAAAATAAAATGGAGTGTTTTGGTCAACATCCTTCTAGCTTACTCTTTTTTCCCCTTCACATCCATTCATTGTATCCAGTTCACTGGGCTATTTCATGACCTGTTTCTCCTGTGTCTCAACAAAAGTTATCTATTTCAAATTATCCGTATGTTATTCCATTTCAAAAACCATGTTCTCATATTCAATATTTCTTCTTTTTCTTCTTTCTCCCCTTCCGTCTTCTGCTTTTTCCTTTTCTTCTTCTGTCTTCTTTTTTCTCTATAAGTTTAAATTTCTTCAGTAATACATATTTGGTAGGGGGAAATATGTGTGTGTCTGTGTGTGTCTGTGTCTGTGTTTGTGTAACAGATGTGATAAAATAATGATTTATTTTAAATCACTGTAAATAGTGCCCCTCCTACGTATAAATACTATTTAAAAATAATTTTAAAATGGCTAATTCTAACATCAGAACACAGAACTCACATCTCATTAAATTTTCTCATTTGATATCATTATTACTCACAAAAATGTAAATGAATTCATTATATGTGGGGGTATTTTATGAAAACACCTGGGATTGGCTTTGATATTCATGACAGGGTAAAATTAGTAAATAATTAAGGTTGCATACTGAGTTATTCCATTACTATGTCAGATTCTAAGTTAGATTACTCTGCAAGAATTGCTGTGACTGAACTCACTGTCATAGCAATATCCATGCAAGCAAGGGTTGGAGCTGCACTCATTGATGTTGATCTCACAGTGTGGACCTGTAAAGCCTTTACTACATTGGCACTGGTACCCAAGAGGAGATATTTCTGGATCCATTTTTTTTCTACACACAGCACCATTTTCACAAGGATCACTAGCCTCACAAGGTCCAAAATCATGGTAAGCATCTGAAAGAGAAGAATCAGAGTGTCAGTGCTTACTTAATAAACAAATCTCTACAACTACTGTCACTTACCTGGCATGTGTTTGCATAAATGCATTTGACTTAGTCTCTAGGCAATGACTCATAATTTTATTCAATATTATCATTGTGATTCTCTCTGTCTACATTACAACTTAAGAAAGAAACGCTATTTATGATTTCTTTTTTTTATTTTTTTATTTTTTATTTTTTATATATATATATTTTTATTTATGATTTCAATGCTTCATCTAACAAAGCACCAGCTGGCAGCAACGTTAAGTGACAGCATTTTTAAAAATACCATTTTGTTTCTTTACCTCTTGTTCAATAATGTGTTCTGAAGACATTGCAATTTTAAAAAGTACGTTATTGATGAGTGATGCTCCCTGTGTTTTTTGTTTTTGTTTTTGTTTGCCTGGTGCCCTAGAGGCTGCTGCTATCACTATAAGCTTTGCTTAATGGATTTGTTGCTATTCTCAAAACAAGTAAACAATGAAAAAAGAACATTTTAATAAGGTTTTAATCTTAAGAGTAACACCTCAACCCTGAAACTAAATTTTACTTTTTATTCAGAGAATGTAACTAGATAAAGCAATTGTTATTGGGTAAAATATACGCAAGTATTTGGAGATAAGAAATAAGATGGTTGACCCAAGGGAATACATAGCAAACAAAAAGTGAAGCATAAACAAGCACTAAAGCTGTTCAACAGAGCAAAGTCATTATTCAAGTGTCAGTTTTCCAGACATAGTAAAAAATATTTGTATATTAGCTATTTGGAAAGTATTTAAATAATAGTATTCATTCATCAAAATGTGTACCATATTTGTACAAACATAGCTTTTACAAGTGCCTGGCTGAATATCTCAAAGAAGAAAATATCCAGTGATCATTAAGCCTTTTAACCACTCTGATTTTTTTTAGTAACTCCACAACTATAGGGATGAAGAGAAAATAAAACAAACTGGGATAAGAGATGAGGTTTTTAAAGTTTAGAAGTATAGTAGTAGTTGGATAAATTTTAAAATCTCAGAATCCCTCTGGCCCTCCCAACTTTTCTTTTTCTTGTTATCAAGATAATCTTAGAAGCTGCTGAAGACATCAACAATGTATACAGTGAAAGACTCAAAGTAATATAGTGTTCATAAAATAAGAGCAATAGAAATCGTACCAAGTTGAATAGACACCCAGTATTTCAAGTTTCTAAGTACAGGAAAATAAGTAAAAACAAAAACTACTTCCAAAGAGCATAGAAACAAATTATTTCCTTCAAATAAAAAGCAATTATTAAGAGGATTTTTCTTTTCAAGAGCTACGGTAAGTAGTGTGGAGAATTCAAACAGGAACAAGGACTCTTCTTTCTTAAAACATTATGAAATTGAAGTATATGGCAAATGGTGCATTCCTAGATACTGTTTTATCATAATTAAAGTATTTGCTTTACAAAATAAGAGAAATGGCATTGTACAAAATCTACCAGAAACACATAAAACAATGAATTATCCTTAACAAAAAGTTCTCATGCAAGCCCTTCTTTCTAATTACCTACTTCTAAATATTTAATTGTAAGAATAGATGTTGTGCTTTGCTAGTGAGAAGCTAATTTAGCCTGCCTCTTTCATAAATTGTTGTGTGTATATAATCCATTAGATTGCTGAACAATAATTCATACTTGTATTTGAGAAGACTCTCATGATATTCTCTTTTATGGAATACACATGAGTTCACTGTACCTTGAACATCATGTTGATTTGTATACTAATTCACTATATAAATGCTTGATGAGTTCCTACTAGGTGTCAAGCAATGAGATAGAAGGTAGGGTTATAAACAATGTGGGTTCATATAAGCAAGTAAATCAATACAGTGTAATAAGGGATAGATGTGGTCAATTTCTCATGCTAAGTAATCACTGTAGGAGGAAGAATTCTAATACGGTCTCTGGTCCTCACCCCCTGGATAAATAGCCTGTAGAATCCTCTACCTTTGAGTATGGGTGAGATTTGTGAATGCCATGAAATATCACTTTGATTATTATGTTATATTATATTAAAGAAAGGGTATGTAGAAATAATTAAAGTCACCTGATCTAATGATTTTGAGTCAGTCAAAAGAGAAATTATCTTGGGAAGCTCTGACTTAATGAAGTGTGAAGTGCTCATGGATTGAGATAACAAATATTGTTAGAACATCCGTACTATCCAAAGCAATCTATACATTTAATGCAATCCCTATCAAAATACCAATAGCATCTTTCATAAGACTAGAACAAAAAATCCTAAAATTTGCATGGAACCATAAAAGACCTTGAATAGCTGAAGAAATCTTGAAAAAGAACAAAACTGAAGGTGTCACATTTCCAGATTTCAGGATATACTCCAAAACTGTAGTAATCAAAGAGTATGATCCTGGCACAAAAATAAACATATAAATCAATGAAACAGAATAGAAAACCCAGAAATAAACCCACAATTATATGGTCAATTAATCATCAACAAAGGAGTAAGAATATCCAATGGAGAAAAGACAGTGTTTTCAACAAATGGTATTCAGAAAACTGGACAGCTACATGCAAAAGAATGAAACTGGACCACTTTCTTACACCATACAAAAATAACTCAAAAGGGATTAAAGACCTAAATGTAAGACCTGGAACCATAAAATCCTAGAAGAAACATTAGGTGGTAATTTCCCTGACATTGGCTGTACCAACATTTTTCTAGATATGTCTCCTGAGGCAAGGGAAACAAAAGCAAAAATAAACTATTGGGACTACATCAAAATACAAAGCTTCTGCACAGTAAAGGAAACAATCAACAAAACTAAAAGACAACCTGAAGAATGGGAGAAGATATTTGCAAAGGAAATCTGATAGGGGTTGGTATCCAAAGTATACAAAGACCTTTACAACACAACATCCAAAAACAAATAATCCAATTTAAAAATAGATAGAAGACATGAACAGATATTTCTCCAAAGAAGACATACAGATGGCCAACAGACACACCAAAAGATGCTCGATATCACTCATCATCAGGGAAATGCAAATCAAAACCACAAGGAGATATTAACCTCACACCTTCAGAATGGCTCAAATAAAAAACACAAGAAATCCGTGTTGGTGAGGATGTGGAGAAAAAGAAATCCTTATGTGCTGTTGGTAAAAATGAAAACTGGTGCAGCCACTATGGAAAACGGAAAGGAAGTTCCTCAAAAAACTAAAAATAGAACTACCATATGACCTAGTTATTTCATTGCTAGGCATTTACCCACAGAATACAGAAAACAAAAACACTAATTCAATAAGATATATGCACCCTCATGTTTATTGCAGCATTATTTACAGTAGCCTAATTATGGAAGCAGCTCAAGTGTTCATCAGTAGATGAATGAATAAAGAAGATATATATAATGGAATATTACTCAGCTATAAAAAAGATGAAACCTTGCCATTTGCAACAACATGAATGGATCTAGAAAGTATAATCCTAAGTGAAACAGGTCAGTCAGAGAAAGACAAATACCATATGATTTCACTCATGTGGGATTTAATAAATAAACCAAATGAACAAAGATAAAAAGAGATAAATCAAAAGAGAGACTCTGAATTCTAGAAAACAAACGGATAGTTACCACAGGAGAGGTTGTGTGTGTGTGTGGCAGGTGAAATAAGTGAAGGGCATTAAGTGTAACTTATGATGAACACTGAGTAAGGTATAGAATTGTTGAATCACTATATTGTACACCTAATATAACACTGTGTGTTAACTATACTAGAGTTAAAAATAAAGATGTTACTGTTAATATGTTATAAAAGTAAGGATGAGACAAATGAAATTCACAAATTTGAATAATATTTCTGTAGGATGGTATAAGATCATAAAATGCTTTGCGGTCCATAGGACTTGGACCTGTGTGCATTGAAAAGTCATTAAAATCTTTCCTTAAAAGTTGTAATGAGGTATATACTAAGCCTGTTCATCCTGAGAATTATATTGCATTTCCAAGTTGTATTTAAAAATATATATAATGTTTATTTTTTCCCTGAGGTTTTATTTTGCTGAAAACTATATCTTGTTGACACAATTTAAAATCGAGAAGCCATGGTAATATGCATTTTATTCGCATACATAGTTGGTAGGAAAAATTAAAAACCTATTTTCATTAGTTTCTTTTTACAACTATGTCATCAATATGCAAAATCCCAAATGCTTAGGTTCCAACTGAAGTTGTACTGGTAGTAGAAATGTGCATTTAACTGAACTATCTTTCCTCTAATTGAAATTTGCATCAATCAAATTAGTATGCTAGTTTCAAGTGTATGAACCACTTTTAGTATCAAGTTCTTTACAATATTGTTAAACTTCTTAAAGAAAAATACTGTTTTGAAAGCTTCAAGTGGATATAGATGTTTATAGAAATGTGAATATGCTAAACATCAATTCACATTAGTCTAGTGGTTTGAATTTTTTCTTTATGATGATTTAGATAAACTTAAAGAAAAATGGTGTTTAAAACTTCTGAAGTGATAGCAGAATTCAGATATTTATTTAAAAAAAACCAGCAATGTTATAAATTAGTAAATAATAGGTTAGGTGCTAATTTCTGCTACAAGGTGTCATATAGGAAGTAAAAAAAATAGTCATAAAGGCACAGGCATCCACTACAAAGATACATGAAATGGAAATCAAATCTTCCAACTTTGACAATCTGCAACAAGAACTTTAAAAGATCAGCCTGGATAGTGTAAATTCTGTCAATGCAGAGAATTAGAGGGATATGTACTGGGTAAACAGAGTAGTTCTTCATGAAGCATACATTGAAGTATTAAAGATGTACTCTTTATATTCTCTTAAAGCCCATTATAAATCTATTATGCAAATTGTAAAAGAGAGACAATGCTTTTTATTAAACAGAAGAGCTAGATGACACTATATGTTTTTAATGGATATTAAAGCAGTAATAAATATTTTTGTGCATCGTAAATGACCAGAGAGGCCTACAATTATCTACCAACAGAAATTTCATGTAGATGAATGAAGCCTGAGTAATGATATTTATGGGAAAAATATTATCACTCTCTTTTTCTTTCTCCTCTACCTCCCTCACTATTTCCACCTCTAACTCTTCTCATCTCTATGACCTCTCTGTCTCACAAATGCACAAATCCATAGCTCTCAATTATATTATGAAGATATGATTTCTTCTCAAAGCTAGTGATCAGAAAGACAGAGAACAATGGAAAATACCACAGTTTTTTCTCATAATCGATTGGTATTTCATCATTTATTTTCCCATAATCCTCATTTATTAGTGGCAAAAATATAGATATATTTTACAAATATTGGTCATATGTTAGAATTTATAATTTAAAAAAAATAAATAAAAATTATATACAATGGGCCCTGATTTACTGTGCTAAAATTCACTGACTTATATAAACATGTGGATTTTATGATATAAGAATATTTTAATAAAGCTATTAAGATATAATAGGGTAATAATATCTTTTTAGTAATATTAACTGATATTCCTGTTAAACTTTGGTTAGTCTCCATTAGGTCGATCACTATCTGATTAGAGGAAAAATAGATACCATATACAATTAAGAATTCAATTGATAAGTTATCAGCCTATAATTTAATTTTCTTTAGTGTCCTAATCTGACTTTGGTATTAGGGTAATGCTTGCCTTTTAAAATGAGTTTGGGAGTGTTTCTTCCTCTTTTTTTTTTTTTTTTCTTTTGGAAGTGTTTGAGAAGGATTCTTCTTTAAATGTTCAGTAGAATTCACCATGAAAACATCTAGTTCTAGGCTTTTCTTTGGTGGGCAGTCTTTGATTACTGATTCACTACCTTTATTCATTATTGGTTTATTCAAATGCTGTATTTCTTTTTTTTTTTGTTTTTTGTTTTTTGTTTTTTGTTTTTTTTTTTTGTATTTCTTTTTGATTTAGTCTTGGTATGTTTTGTGTTTCTAGAAATGTATCCATTTCTTTTAAGTTATCCAATCTGTTGGCATGTAATTGTTCATAGCAGTCTCTTATGACCCTGGTATATGCTTTCTGTGGCATGGGTGAACCAATTTTTTAGCAAAGGTCTAAATGGCTGAACCCCTGATACTGATAGCCATGGTAAATTTAGCATCAGTGAAAGCTAAAGGGAATCCCTGAAGTGCAGGGTGGTGAGGTGAGCTTGAGAGAATGAAAGAATGATCTTACAATGTACAAGGAAAGAGAATAGACCACAATTTACATCAATCTTGGTCTCAGCAGAGGGTGGTATAATGGCAGAAAAGGGCAAACAGATCAAGCACTATGAGAAACTTCAAAAGAAGCTAGAGAAAACTCAGGTACAACACATAAATGAAACAATTTTCTCCAAGCCATGATTATTACATAAACCACTTCTAAGCCCAGATGCCACACTGAAGTGAGGGGGGAAAAAATCCCCAAAGGAGAAACTCTCCAAAACACAGATTATTTAACACAGAAGGAGTTGCCTTTAATCTGGTAATAACCAACCACCTTATATCAAAATGACAGTACTTTTAAAGATTTTATTTACTTTGAGAGAAAGAGAAAGAGAGAGAGCAAGAGAGAGAGCATGAATGGGGGGTGGGGCAGAGGGAGAAAAAGAAGCAGACTTCCCACTGAGCAGGGAGTCCCATGTGGGACTCGATCCCAGGACCACAGGATCATGACCTGAGCTGAAATCAGATGCTAACCTGACTAAGCCACCCAGGCACCTTTACAGTGGTATGTTGAGATCAAATATAAAAGGAAGTTGTTTGTCTGTAAATTTACATTTTTAGTACTGTATATTCTGATCCCGTACACAAACTTCAAGATGCTGACTTTCAGTTTAACGAAGAGCTGGCAAGCTTGGTACACACAATCCCCTACTTCCCACAGTTGTGATACATTGCACAATATTAGAAGGCCACTCAAAAACAATATAAATCTTTTGCTTTTAAGTAGAACAGGAAGTATTTATCAGGGAACACATTCTGAAAGTTCAGTCTAGATCCTTGCCTAGTTATTTCCCCAATCCCATATCTTAATGCCACTGATATGATTAAAGTTTTCAAGAATTTTTCTCCTGTGACAAGACATTTAATTCAAATTTCAGATTAAATTATGGCACACAGTGGCCCAATAAATTAAACAATCTCAAGTAAAAAATAGTTGATGAGGTTAAAAATTTGAAGAAAGCACAATACTAATCAAGACTCAGAGGCTCACATAATTATAGCCCTCTTCTTTAATATAAACAACTTTAGTCTCCCAGGTGGTTTTATTTTATCATCACATTTTACAAAATTGGATTTACTCTTGAAAATAATCATAAAGGTATAATCTGTAGCTTCTATAAACTTCTACACATAGTAAATAAATAAAGGATAAAGATAACAGTGTAATGAAAACATTTCTATTTATTTATATGTTTAAGAGGTTTTGATTCACTGATGAGGCACATAGAGTCAAGGTAAGGTAAGGCATGATTTAGGTACTATTCATAATAATAACAATCACTTAGGGGCACCTGAGTGGCTGAGTTGATTAAGCATCAGTCTTCACTCAGGTCATGATCTCAGGGTCCTGGGATAAAGCTCTTTGTAGGACTCCTGCTCAGCAGGAAGCCTGCTTTCCCCTCTCCGTGTCCCTCTGCCCTCCCCCCCACTCATGTGTGCTCTCTCTCTCTCTCTCTCTAGCAAATAAATAAAAAAAGATCTTAAAAATTATTAATAATCACTTGGAACTTAAAACATACTTGGTACTATTTTAAGTGATTTATAAATGCCAACTCATTTTATTCTCACAAAGAACCTATGAGTAGTGATTGCTATTACCCCTCTTTTTAGGTGAGGAAATTGTGGCACAGGCTGATTATGTCAATAGGGAAGCCATGCTCCTTCCCAGACATCTGGCCCCAGATTCTACAAATTCAATTACAGTGCACTGCTGCTTCTCATGCTCTTCAGTTTTTCAAAACTATGCTTGTTTGTTGGTTTGTATTTTATGTAAAAAATTCCAAGTAATTTCATGCAAACAATCTTAAATTAAAAATCTATTTTCCTTTGTATTTAATCTGAATTGTCTACCATTTGAAAATCATAGGTTGTGATGAGAATTATTATTTTAGTTCTAGTGATTCTGTGCAAGCAGCATATATACATAGCTTTTAAAAAAAATGCCCCAAATATTAAGTCCTAGGAACTAACATCCACCCTTCTTTGTAAGTGCTCCAAAATGACTTTTTAAATAACCTTGAAAAAAGTTAGTTGTACCTCTAGGCATTCATTGAGTATTATCAGCCAGTGATTGGTTTCAGCAATTTCAAGGCAAAAATCTTCAACTAGACTGATCAAAGGTAGTGAATTTAGGTTAAATTAGCCTAAAATTGAATCAAATAGAAGTAGATAAATTCGTATCTTATCCCTGTATAGCAAAAGTCTTCTTGTATATGGAAAACATCATTATAGTCTAAGGAATATTGCCACATTTAAATTCCCAAGAAAAGAAATGCTCTTCTGAATATCTTAGAGATTATTCAATAGACTTTTCAGAGTATATTTGTGTCCATCAAAATATTGAAAATCAATATGCATTACTCACAAAATATACACTTGATAAAACATATTTAGCCATAGCAAATTTTAAGAGTTCTGGGTTCCCTTAAATCCATTAAACATATAAACCATCAAATGTCAAAGATGAAGCAATTGTACATTATTTATTTAAAACAACATGAGGGAAAAGCACATGTTATCCTTACTAAAATCTCAGCAACGAAGAAAATGAATTAATTTTAAACGAATGTTTTTTTAAATATCTTATTTATTTATTCATGAGACAGAAAGAGAGAGGCAGAGACACAAGCAGAGGGAGAAGCAGGGTCCCGGTGGGGAGTCCAATATAGGACTCAATACCAGGACCCCAGGATCATGACCTGAGCCGAAGGCAGACGCTCAACCACTGAGCCACCCAGGTGTCCCACAACTGGTTTTTTTTTTTTTTAAGATTTATTTATTTATTCATGATAGACATACAGAGAGAGAGAGAGGCAGAGACACAGGCAGAGGGAGAAGCAGGATCCATGCCAGGATCCCGGGACTCCAGGAACATGCCCCGGGCCAAAGACCGGCGCTGAACCGCTGAGCCACCCAGGGATCCCCCCACAACTGGGTTTTAATGAATGTATAAATCCAGATAATTTCCCTCTTGAGACATGCATTTGTGATTCTGATCTCATATATTTAACTGTTTAGAGAATATAAGTTATTCAAAAACAAAAAAGTAAGAATTCTTTCATTTAGCAAATATATAGTAAAAGCGCATGGTACAAGACTGGTAGTCTGGAGAAGTTAAGCACTCAAGCAGATAAAAAGGAAAAAAAAACACACACACAAAAACAACATTCCAGGCCTCATGGGCTTTGAATTTTAGATAACAGAATAAGTGTAAGTCTATGAGCATAATAGTTCTTTTAATGGAACAAAAAGTGTCATTATAAAAGACTACCCAGGGCAGTGACTCTTCAATATAAGTGTATCAAAATTAGCACAAGTCATTCATATATAAATTATATTTTGAAAATTGCTCAATAAATACTAAGTTCCTCATAGTCAAATTATTTCCAAAGTGCACTAAATTGCCATATGTGTTTTTATTGGTAATCCTGTATCACTGTCTAATTCCTTATTAGGCATTACCTTTCTATGGCCATTTAGTAATTCTTCAATACCCTTCCTTGGAGAGATTGTATATGTGCTGCCAAAGGGAGCACCCTTCCTTGGAGAGATTGAAAAGGACTTTAGTCATTATTTAATTTACAGTCTTGTATCTGAAGTTCAGTTAGGAGAGCACAATCCAAAAGTTTACATAGCACTATGACAAATACTGTCAGGAAGCAAGTGCTCATTCAGACATCTCTGACTAATCCATCACCACATGTGTGGTTCTAGTCCTTCTCACTTTATTTATAATGTTTTTCTCTGACAGTGAGCAGCTTGTTTCCCATTATCTACAATTTACTTGCTTATTTATTCAACCTAGTATACAAGTAAAGTAGTTTCAGCCTTGCTAACCTTTGCATCTGTGAGAAACAAATTTACCCCAAAATACACTATTTATGTTCAGATTTTTCTGGCATTTGCCTTACTGTACCCAGTCAAAATAATGTTTTTCAAAGTTATTTAGGTCAAGTCCATTTGTCCCTTTTTCATTCAGTAAGGTTATGTCATACATATGTAATGAAACTGGATTTATTTGTGACAGTCTGCATCCTGTGATTAGACCCTCCAATACTCTGGTTGATTTTGTTTTTAATTTGTATACAGTAAAGTTTACTCTGTACTGTATATTTCTATCAATTTGACAAATGTATAGATTTATGTATCTATCTGAATATCACATAGAACAGTTAACATCAATCTAAAGATTCTCTGGAATGCCCCATTAAAAATAACCCATCCATAAGCTTCCTGGCAACCACTGATCTGCTTTTATTATAGTTCTGCCATTTCCTGAATGTTATAAAAATGGAATCATGCAGTATGTATCTATCTCTTGTGTCCAGCTTCTTTTACATAGCAAAAATACATTTAATACACTTCATCAGTGTTGTGTTATTCAATAATTTGTTCCTTTTTGTTGCTGAGCACTATACCATTGCATGGATGTACTAGAATTTGTTTATCCAGGCATGTGCTGAAAGGCATGTCAATTGTTTCTAGCTTTTTGGTAAATATGAAAATAAGTATAATATGAAGTAGAGACATTTGTCTAAGAGGTTTTGTGTGAATGTAATATTTAATTCACTTGAGTAAATACCTAAGTTCTGGTTCATGTGATAAATGTATGTTTAATTTAAAATAAACTGCTAAATTAATTTCTAACATGTTTTTACTGCTTCATATTCCCATCATTCCCAATGACAACAGTTTTGGTTGCTCTGTCTCCTCACAAATAAGCTTTGCTTATTTGCTATTTGTTTAGTTCATTCTATCCATACTAATGGATATATGATGGTCACCATGGAGTATTAAAATCAATTTTTCAATTTTTTATTTTAATATTATTTAAAGCTTTTATTTAAGAATGTTATCTTAAAACTATGTACACATCCTGTATCTTATAAATCATTCACCAATTATTTCTAATAATGGATGATTTTCAACTCTACCATTACTTTCATATTTTTAGCTGATATTCTGCTATAATGAAGAGTTTTCCCTTTATACTTCCCCCAAGTATTTATTTGTCAACTATGTATTTATGTAAGAATTGAGGCATCAATTCTTATAGTATTAAATGAATTAGAATCCATTAACTTCATTGTTTGTTTAATGTTCAAATTTTCTCATATTTCACCAAAGGAAGCTCTTTCAAGCTGGTTCCTTTGTGTCCTTTTGATAATTCTCACTTTTCTTTGAGTTCTGCTTTATTATTAATGCAAAAAAGTATTTATGGTTTATCTTATCTTGTCCCTTGGAATTTGTCTTTTCTCTAAAAAGCTATGGCCCCTTTAAGTGGAGAATGATATTTGAAATGAAAATCTGGGTGATATGGGTGCTAAGTATCAATAGACAAAGCTCAGAATTATGTGTGAATGCATATGTATATACATATACATATACACACATACATACATATTTTTCTATATCTGTATATACACAGATATACATGGCAGATATACATCAGGTTCAAGATGATACATATAATTTTCTCAATCATCCAATACCACTGGGCATATTCTAGCATAGCATAATATAAAGATGCACAAATTACATAAATACTTACATATATGTTTCTATGTGTACTTATTAAGAACCATGAATTCATACTCAGACCTCCAGTTGCTAGCAAATACCATGGAGTGTATTACTTCTATGTCTTTCCATATTTGTAAATTTCTTCACCACCTGTGACATACCTAACTCCTATTATCCTCAGTATATTTACTAATTTGTTTGAGACTATAATATACAGAAAAAGATTTAGAGTCGTTAACCAAAATCAAAATTGCTAAGCAAAACTATTAACAATAAATCAATTTACAGTCTTGTTTTTTGCTAAAATTAAATTAAGAATAAATTGTAAGTGTGCAGTAGATGGGTTTTTATAAATGCATACTTTTTAATCCATACATACTCCTTTAAGATTTGAACATTTCTATCACTTCAGAAAATGTTCTGCTTTCCCCTTACCAGTCAACTCTGTCTCTGAAAACCACCATTTTCTGATTTTCTTCCTATTTGAGAAATAACATAAGAGGAGGGACGCCTGGGTGGCTCAGCAGTTGAGCATCTGTCTTTGGCTCAGGGAGTGATCCCAGGGTTCTGGGATCGAGTCCTGCATTGGGCTCCCTGTGAGGAGCCTGCTTCTCCCTCTGCCTATGTCTCTGCCATTCTCTCTGTCTTTCATGAATAAATAAATAAAATCTTAAAAAAAAAAACAGCATAAGTGGAATCTTATAATACATTCTCCTTTTTGTCCATCATCTTTAGGTTCAGCATACTGTTTGAAATGTTCTTGTGTATTAGTAGCTTGATCATTCCTATTGTTATGTGATAACCCATTGTATGTACCTATCATTAGTTGGATTATATATTTTTATGTTGACAGATATTTGGCTTGTTTCTAGGTTTGAATTGCTATGAATAAGATTCTTATAAACATTCCTGTAAATGCTTTTTATAAACAAATATTTTCATTTCACTTGCTTATATACCTAGGATTCAACTGCTGTTCCTACATTAGGTATATTGTTTAACTTTAAAAGTAATTTCCAAATTGTTTCCCAAAACTTTTTACATTTCATTTTCTATCAATAATTTTATTTTTTCTTGAGATAGAGAATATGTACAGGTAGGGGGAGGGGCAGAGGGAAAGGGGTCAGGGAGAGAATGTTAAGCACGGTCCACACCCAGCTCAGAGACCAATGCAGGGCTTGATCTCATGACCCTACGATCATGACCTGAGCCAAAATCAAGAGTTGGATGCTTAACTGAATGAATTACTCAAGTGCCTCTATTTTCTAACAATATTTTAAATCTCTATCATCACTGCATAAGAGTTCTATTTACTCCACATTTTCAGAAACAAATTAAAAAAAAATTAGACATTAGAGGAGTATCCACTTTTAGCTTTTTTTTTTTTTGCATTTCCTTGATGATTAATGATGATAAAATTTATTTGCTTATCTTCCTTTATGAATGTTGGTTCCATTTATTTGCAAATTATTTTCAATGTTTTGTTTTATTTATATTATTGAATATTCTGCTTTTAGTCCTTTGCCAGAGAGATATTTGCATATATTTTATCCCATGCTTATCTTGTTATTTTCTAATGGTATCTTTTGTGAATAAAAGTTTTAAATTTCATTAGGACTAAATTATCTTTTGTTTCTTTTATGGATATTGTTCTCGTTGCCTTTTCTAATAGAGAAAAGCTTCCTCCTAAGTCACAAAGGGCTTCTTCCATGTTTTCTCCTCAAAGCTTTATAGTTTTGGCTTTTATATAAAGATTAATGACCATCTAAAATAAATGTTTTTGTATGGTATTAGGTAGAAGTCAATGCCACCTTTTCCCCACATAAATATCTATTTATTCCATTACCATATGTTGAAAAGACTTCCATTTTCCTATTGAATTGCTTTGGATCTTTTATCAAAAATAAATTGTATAAATGTGGTTCTATTTCTGTAATCTTATTTCACTTTCATTGATTAATTTTTCTTCCTCCCTTTCTACCTCCCTCTTACTCTCTTTCCCTTCTTTCTTTCCTCTCTTGTTTCTTTTCTAATAAATACCCTTTTGATATTAAATCATGAAATCAGATAGTAAAACTTCTTCAGACTTGTTCTTTTACTCAAATTATTTTTACTATAAGTTCATATATATCTGTATTTTAAATCAAGTTGTCAATTGAAAAGAAAAAGAACCCTTTTCTTGCATTACAACAGTCATTACATTGAATTTATAGATCATTTTAACCATATTCATTCTTCCAACGTATGATCAGGTTACATTTTTTCCATCTCTATAAATCTTTAATTTATCTCACAATGTTTTATAGTTTTCTGCGTAGACATTTGTAAATTTTAACTTTACCCTAAGTTTTTTTTTTATGCTTTTGCAACTTTTGTAAAAGCACTTTTAGAAAGTTTTCATTTTCTAATCTCAACATAAGCTTGATGCTTATGTTCTTAGGGTCTTAGAAGAGAGTGGGTATTTTGGATGTAGATGAAATGTAAATAATTTGTGGTCACGTGGCAGACTATAGCAGAGAAAACTGTGACTCCTCTTCTTCAATCTGGATGAGCTCTCAATGTTTGCCTAATGCAACCTTGTAGAAATGTTACTTTGTCAATTTTTTTTTTTTTTTGGCACAGACCTTAAGAGACTGGCAGTTTCTAGTTCCTTTCTTTCAAAATATTCACTCTAAGAGCAAGTTTTTAAAATATCAGCAGTACTGACATTTTCATCAAAAGTTTCTTTATTGTGTGGGGCTATCTTTTCCATTTTTTTAAAGATTTATTTATTTATTCATGAGAGACAGACTGAGAGAGAGAGAGGCAGAGACACAGGCAGAAGGAGAAGCAGGCTCCTCGCAGGGAGCCTGATGCGGAACTCGATCCTGGATCCCAGGATCAAGACCTGAGCTGAAGGCAGGCACCTAACCGCTGAACCACCCAGGTGTCCCATATCTTTTCCATTTAAAAATATTTTTATAGTATCCTCTGACCATAATATTAGTTTGCCAGAGGTTCATTACAAATTGGACAGCTTACACAGCAGAAATTTATTCTATTATGGTTCTGGAGGCAAGAATCCTAAAATCAAGGTGTTAATCCTTGAACCCAGGGTTGGTTGCTTAAAGGATTTTGAAAGACTGTGTTTCACACCTTTCTCCTAGCTTGTGGTGTTTGGCTAGCAATCACTGGCATACAATGGTTTGTAGAAGAGTCACCAGATCTCTGTCTTTATCTTCACATGGTTATCTCCTGCAGTGTGCGTCTGTGTCTAGATTATCCCTTCTGATACACCACTCATATTAGATTAGGGGCTAATCCTACATCAATATGACTTCATCATATCTACTTACATCTGAAATGACCCTACTACCAAATAAGGTCACATTTAAGGTATTGGAGGTTAGGGCTTTAACATGTAAATTTTGGAGGGGCACAATTCACCTGCTAACCTAACCACTAGATGCCCCTCTCACCCCTCCAAAATAGCTCTAGGCTTTGACAAATGTCCCCTCGAGGGCAAAATCATATTTATTTGAGAAGTGCTGCTCTACAAAATCTGACTTACAAAAAAATCTGATCATCCTTGTACTGCCATATTATGAGGAAGCCTAAGGTAAGCATATGGAGAGACACATGGACAAGAGGGGTAAGCTCCAGTTGACCAAAAAGGGTAATCAATGGCCATTTTAAGATATTATCTACTGTAGTCCAACCTCTGGTCACTATAACTCACTTCTTCCATGTGAAAAATATATTCCTTTCCCTGACAAATGTCTTGTCCTATTGGAATTGGCTTAAAATCTGGGCTATCATTACTTAGATTCAGTTCAGATATAGAGAGGCTACTTGATTATAGTTTCTTTATTTCAGCATTTGAGTATAGCTTTTCTTGATTCAGAGACCTACAAATTAAAAAGACAAATTTTCTGCTCACTCATATTGTCAATATACAAAGCAGAGACAGAGACAAGAACACTGTGATGGACACACATTCAAAAGGGAGAGGAAAGGGAGAAAGAAACGTAGTAAAAACTGGTCCATAGTACTTCTATGATCTCTACTAGCCATAAGTAATGGCTCATGTTTGCAGCTGAGTAACTTTCTCAGCTTGCTTCCTGCCAGACCCAAACATTTCTTTGAAGTATTTCCTCTCTACCTTAGGGTGAGAGTTAGGTTATGTCCTTAAGGTTTTTAGAAGTATTTTCATCTAGCTGAGGGGGTTTATGTACCTTTCCTTTAACTTATTCTATTGTCTTAACAGAGGGTTTTAAATCCATGCACCTTTGGTGTCGCCCCTGAAGCTCAATTTCACTGGTAATATCCTAGATTTGATCATTGCCCTGAGTCCATTTTGAAAATCTGTTGCCAGCTGGAGAGTCTGGAAATAACAATCATATTTATTTTCCAACACAGCAGTTCTGAGTTAAAAATATGTTTTCTAAAATCTGGTTGAAAACAGTCTCATCGTTAGCTCATCTACTTCCTCTCCTATTTTATTGTAGACCACTAAATGAAGCTATTTGATAATTTCAACATTTTACCCTGAAATCTTCTTTGCCAAGTCTATGAGGTCATTGTGTATTTTCTTTCTTCCACATTAACACAGGCAAGAGTCTTGCCAGTATTTGTTCGATGCATGCCATGATTCTAATTTCTCCAAACTCTAATAACAATTTCCTCACTGTTCTAGGCGTCGTTAAAATTGCCTCACTTGTCCTTGCATCCTCTTCCCAAAATCGTCCAGTGCCACATATACTAGGTTTCAGCTATGAGAGCACCTCACCTCCAAATACTAATTTCTGTTTCAATTATCTTCATCCATGTAATAAATAACTGATGTGCAGACTTATAGCAACAACCTATTATTTCTTTTTTAATTCTGTGTTTGATGGGGTGATCCTGCTGTCCTACATGTAAGCTGAAATCACTAATGAATTGACCTTTTATTATTATGATCTTCACTTTCTACTTCTGGACTGAAATATTTTTTTTTCTGATATGAATATAGCTTCATCACATTTTTATGCTTTTAGAAAATAGTACACATTTATCATTTTTTTCAGTTTATCTATGTCTTTATATTTATATGCATTTCTTGAGACTAAATAAAGTTGGGTCTTGGTTTTTAGACAGTTGGACAAAGTGAAACTTAGTTGAATTTTTTTAATTCATTGACATTCTCTTTAATTATGCTATAGTTGGATTTATGACCACCATTTGACTTTTGTTTTGAATTTGCCTTTTGCTTTTTGTTTGGTTGGTTTGGCTTTTGTGTCAATACATTTTTCTGTTTTCTTTTAAATATTTTTATTATTCTATTAGTTCTAACCACAGCCATGCCTCTTTATTTATTAAATTGTTGCACTTTGGATTTCCATCTGTATAGTCTACTTACAATTAATTTGTACTATTTCACATAAAATACAAGAATATTACATTAATTTAATTCCATTTACCCCATTTGCTATACTAATGTTGTCATTGATATTATACTCACTTATGCTATAAATCACACAATTGAGTGTTATAAAAATTTGCTTTAAACAGTTATATATGTTTAAATAAATTAAGAGAAGAAAAATGATATATTTTGTATATTCACCTATTTCTCATTTTCAAGACCTTCATGTCTTCTTATAAATCTGACTTTCCATTTGGTGTTATTTCCTTCAGCCTGAAATACTTCATTCAAAATATCTTACAGTGAAGGTATTCTGAGAATGAAGTCGCTCTAGTAATATTTAATTTTATTCTTGAACTGTGATGATATTTTGTCCTTATTTTGATATTTGTGTTTGGATTCTGTTTTCTTCCACTAAATAATGGCGGTATTAATTATAGCAGGATGTCAACATAACTGAACTAAAAGTCCCAATGGTTTGGAAGCAGGGGAAACTGCTTCGTTCTTCATAGTTTCAGTGGTTGTTTTCATTGGGAACCTTCGGATTCCTCTCCATGGGTGCAATTCAAGTGGTAAACTAGAGTTTTTGCAGTTTATATGAGATCTTACTTTTCCTCCATATTTCATTTCCTCCTTTTTTGGATCACTTAGGCTATCTTGGAAGTCTCAAAGTATGTTCTTACTTTCACACTTGCAGCTTTGTATTATTTCCACTCTCCATACAGTGCAGACAGAAGGTGCCCTCAGGTAAAAAGCCATATAAACACAAATTCTGTTCAATCAAGTTTCTTTCTTTTATGAAATGATTCCTCTCCAATTCCTACCTGCTTCTGGTCACCCACTGGTGCCTTCAAAGAGTTGTTTTTATAATTGGTTCAGACTTTACAATTGTCATCTGAGGAATAGTTTGTCTATATGTTGTTCGAGAGTTCCTAGAAATTTCTAGGATTAATTTTTGCCTTTTTTTGTGTGAGTTCTCCTAAATCCAGTTTATCCCAGATCTCTGAAAAGTCTGGTAATTGCTAAAACAAAATATTCACTGTGCAGTTTTTTCTAATCCCTTTATTCCCATTCAGCCCTATGCTTCTCCCATGAACCAACATCTCACTGCTATTATCTTCCCAATACTGTCATACTATATACCTTTCACAATTAACAACCTTCACGTATTATTTATTGAACATATATAATGCTCAATATATCTTCTTGATTCATTGAAACCTTCTCCAATGTAGTTAGATCCTATTGCTTTTAGCCCTCTGAAGGGCAGCTTTTTTCCCTATACTACTGAAATTTCAGGGTTAAGAAGTGGGACAGAATTGCCCTTATTACTCACTGGCACACAATACATATAATTTTCTCTGTATTTTCTCAATTCCTGGTAATTCAAGTTTTTTTTTTTTTTTTTTCTCTCTGTGTCTCCTCTTCAGCTGTTGGGCACTGATGGAGAAAGATTACACAGATTTGAAGACTGATGCCAACATAAATTTATGATCTCTACCTTTTTTTTAATTTTATTTTAATTTTTATTTATTTATGATAGTCACAGAGAGAAAGAGAGAGAGAGAGGCAGAGACACAGGCAGAGGGAGAAGCAGGCTCCATGCATTGGTAGCCCGACATGGGATTCGATCCCGGGTCTCCAGAATCGCGCCCTGGGCCAAAGGCAGGCGCCAAACCGCTGCGCCACCCAGGGATCCCTGATCTCTACCTTTGATCAAATCTCAATCCTGCCTTAGTTTTTACAATTAAAAACTTTTTCAGAGAAGATACATAGAACCTAGCTAGGATCTGCATAGGAACAGTGAGAAATTTATTGGTTCAAGCAGCAAAACATAGGAATGGAAAAAGTGTGATGGGTTCAAATATATTAGGCACCAGAACTCTGCCGTATTTGTGTTTCTTCTTAGTTTTCCATATTATCTTGTTGCTTTCCTCTATGCTTTTCCAAACTGTTGTCCCCAAGTTAAGTAATTTTTTGCCAATAGTTGTGGACCCACATTCCATGTTTTGAATGTCAAATAGTCTAGGCAACATTTTCTCAAAATTTTCATTTTAAATCTCAAGAATGGTCTCTGACTCTGGCTTAGAGTAGATGCCAACTATAGTCAAAGTAGCAGCTTCTATAGAACCATGCGGTTAGAAGGATCATTTTCAAAGATCAATGTATCATTGGCATGTAGGGAAATGTATGATCAACTAAATATGAAACAGTTTACACTCTCCCTGATTCTCAATCATGTTACTGTTTCCATTACTTATAGAAAAGAGCCACGCTTTTGAGTTACGGCAAAAATAGAGGTCATCAGATGATAACTTTCCCAAATTCCTACCCAAATCTGTAAAGTGTTACCAATATCACCATCTATCTTTTCCATTTGGTTAGTTTAAAAAAAATAATGACACATCTGTCCTTCCTCCTGTCTATAGCTAGTGTTGTCACCATATTTCTAGATCTTTGTCTCACCACATTCCACTGCCCTCTCTCTGTTAACTGTTCTGTTTCTTGTGGGTTTAATCTCTACGATTGTACTAACATCATCCCATAAGGATACAAAAGTTAATATGTGTGATTGTATCCTGGCAGGAATGGGATGAGGTTCTCTAAATAGGAAATTTGAAGAGACTTTAATATGAGACTAGTATACATGTCATATACTTGACTTGTATACTAAAACCACAAGGGACAGAGTGTGGTCTTTGTGCCATTCAGTGGGAAGGGGTTGAGGAAGCTGGTACTGGAACCTGAGACAGAAAGTCTATGTGGAAATCATTGCCTTAGAGAAGATATGATTATCACCAAGGGACACAACCAGCCAGTGGTAATCTGCAAAGAGAAGTGAGTGAATAATCATCTTGTGTCCTCCTCCTTTCCTTTTACTTCACACTGGACAAACTCAAAAGAAGGCAGAAGATACATATATAGTACGATTTAGCTTCTTAGATATAGAGCAGATCTGGAAGAACAAATGGAAGATAACCATGTATCTCATGAGCCACTCAAAATTTCAGAGATAAAAATATTTGTCTTTCAATCTTCCCCTTTAGACTTATATCTCCTTTCCCCATAACTTATCAAATATTCTCAAAGAGTAATTTAGTCTTGCTACCTCCACATTCCAATCTATATATACTCCATGTCTCATTCAATATCAACATCAATAACTAAACTTTTCTTATGAATATTTTCTTATGAAGGTCTTCAAGACCTCTCTATTTTTCTGGACTGTACTGATACCAAAGTATACTGGGCTATCCAAAAATATTTGACACTGTCTTATCATTTCTCCCCAATAGAAACATTCTTCTCTCACTTTTCCTATTGCCTCACGTTGTGTATTCTCTTCTCCATCCATTCTTTATATTTTAGGTGTCCTCAGTGCCTATCCCAAGAATTCTTTCTTTATTATTCTATATATTTCTTTCTAACTGATATTTTAGTAAACATAGTCTTTCCACTCTCTCCTGTGCTTCAGACACACATATTAGGATTATTTAATTGAGCCTTCTACCTTAATAATTTATTGTCTGACAAACTTAGTATGTTTGAATCTCTGCTGATTTCTCTCTTCATTAAACACTTTCTCTACCTCTGCGTCCCCAGTGCAATAACTCATTTTATCTACCCTGGGAATCTGAACATAACTTTTCTTTTCCTCAGTTTATACATGCAAACATAAGAGCTTATCTTGTTTGGTTTGTCACCTAAATATCATCTGATATTGTCCAGTTACCTCAAACTTTGCTTCCAAAACTATACTTTAGACAACAGCTTCATTGTTGCAAGCACCTGAATTTTTTCTTTTTCCGGCATGTAACTCTTCTGTAAGAGAGAAACGAGTTCTACTTCACAGTTTAGATCAACTCTCAAAATGTATATGTTTTTTTTCCCAGATTAATGACTTATTATTAGCCCTAGTAGTTCTTAGATGACATTTCTGATTTGGACTGTACTTAATACTCCAACCTCCTTGCCCGCAGGATAAATTTTGGGTACACTGAATATCCTTGAGCCCTTCAAATTCCATCCTTTCATTTGCTTCAGATCACTCTATTTTATTTTAAACTTCTTCTTGGAACATTCATTATACTAAGATATGCATAGCAGTTTAGAAATCATCAACATGTAGTTCTTTCAAGTTGAAGGGAAAAGTCTATTTTTCTCCACATGCTGGGAAAGAAGTCATTGATACATGTGGATAGATTTGATCAACCTAAAAAGCATATATAATGAAAAGGTAAAGGAGTTAGTACAGGGTGCTGAATAATACCAGAAATTAAAGGTGGGTAATATCCTAGAAACCAAGAAAGGTAAGAATTAAAAAAAAAAGAAGAAGAAAATAAAACAAGAGTGGTGTAATCATTTTCCAGTTTTAGATTATTATGAATTATTATTATGAATATATTGTAAACTAATCCTTCTCTGTAAATTTCAACTTAATTATAATTTTCCCTAACTGTTAAGAGTATCAAGGGTACATTATTTCCTGTTGGTGATGCAAATCAAAAGTGATTAGTATAAAATGTAGGTTATAGTTAAGCATTTCTCTGAATTTGCCAGACCTGTCATCCTACCGTTGCACATGCTGGGTTACCCAGATGGAAGAATTTCTACAACATCTTGTTGATTAAACTCCATAGCATGTTCAATATAATCCATTCCATACTTATAGTCTGTGACAATATTTTTTTCATTTGATATGTTATTTTTACAGAAAATATCATCAAATATAATTACCCATACAAATGTAGTCTATAGGTTATCAAGAAAAAAGGTAGGGGATATTAAATTGATAAGTAATAACTGTGATTCATTAATAAGAAATGCAATTGGGAGCACCTAAGTGGCTCACTTGGTTAAGCATCTGCTTTTGACTCAGGCAGGACATGATTTTAGAGTCCTGGGATTGAGCCTTGCTTTGGGCTCTCTGCTCAACAGGGTCTCTGCTTCTCCCTCTCCCTTTTGCCCATACACCCACCCACCCACACACACGCACGCACTCGTTCTTTCTCTCTCTCTCTCTCTCATATAAATGAATAAATAGGGGGCACCTGGGTGGCTCAGTGGTTGTGTCTGCTTTTAGTTCAGGTTGTGATCCCAGTTTCCTGGGACTGAGTCACAAATCAGGCCCCTCAGAGGGAGCCTGCCTCTCCCTCTCCCTATGTCTCTGCCTCTCTCTGTGTGTCTCTCATGAACAAAATCTTTAAAAATAAATAAATAAATAAATAATAAATTGAAAAAATGCGATTGAAATCATACAATTAAATAAATACTTGATCAGGATAGTAAATACTGATGAATTCTAAAAACAGAGAAAGAAATTAATAAAATAAGTATACATAATTAATTCCCTCTTTATAATACAAAGAAATATACCTATCCTCTACTCAGGGTCCTTTTATTGTTTTTTGTTTTTTTTTTTTGAATTTTTTTTTTTTTTTTTTTTTTTTTTTTTTTTATGATAGTCATACAGAGAGAGAGAGAGAGAGAGGCAGAGACAGAGGCAGAGGGAAAAGCAGGCTCCATGCACAGGGAGCCCGACATGGGATTTGATCCCGGGTCTCCAGGATCGCGCCCTGGGCCAAAGGCAGGCGCCAAACCGCTGTGCCACCCAGGGATCCCCTCCTTTTATTGTTAATGTCTAAATGGCCTCAGCATCTAAGAATTTCTGTCAAACTAAAGGTAATGATGTAATCACCAAGAAGTTGAACATAATACTCATTTTCAAACCAACATGTACTTCAAGCTTCTGGCTTAAATTGCTATGGAGAAGAAATAGGAGACTGAATCATCAACATTAACTACTAAATGAATATTTTTTCTATTGTATTGTTATGAACTCAGTACTTTACAGTTATCCTGATTTATTTGATGTCTCCATTAATACATTACTTTCATTAAGTGAATTAAATCAAATCTATTTTTGTTAATATACTCAACCGATCTGTAGTTGAGTTGAAGAAATTTTCCAGCCAAAATATTTTGTCCTCCAAGAATGTTTAGTATAGCTATAGACTGACTAGACTGGAGCATTTAATTACAGCATCTGTAGCTCCCCATTGTAGCTCAAACCCAGAATGACTGAGATATGGCCTGTGAGGGCTGAAAAACTAATTGCTCCATTATCTGTACTCTAGTCTTTTTCACTTCAAAAGCACTTAAAAATATGTACTTAAGTCTGCTTTCTAATTATAAGTTCCCATAACAGAGTGTCCTATCCAGAAAACAGCATTATTATTCTAGTTTTCAACACACTTAGGCATTTTTATTTTGCTGAGTTTCCTTTCTTCTATGTTTACTTTCTTTTGCAAACATGTTTAATGGCTAATTACCATTTCTGCTCTTTTATCTTAATTGCTACATATTTAGGGACATGTGTCATTAAAGCTTTAGCAGATAAGACATTTGCTCAAACAATATTTCTATTCTACTTGCACATATGTAGCCTTATTAAAATAACATTCTTATTAGTTTAAACATTTATTTTCTTGAGAAACAAACAGTAATTTACAGCAAAGCCTGGTCTTCTCTGTATTAGATATTGGAAACCTTTATATTTTAGAAGAAAAGGGTAACAACTTAATTTTCATCACCAAAACATGTTAAAAATACAGACTATTGCTTTAACAATGATATATGCAAACCTATTTTCTCCCAGGATTCCTTCATTTAATGAAATTCAAT
Organism: Canis lupus familiaris; assembly: GCF_011100685.1. Classification (NCBI taxonomy): domain Eukaryota; kingdom Metazoa; phylum Chordata; class Mammalia; order Carnivora; family Canidae; genus Canis; species Canis lupus. The sequence continues at coordinate 28,539,858 of NC_049233.1, forward strand.
ATGAAAATAGTTCATTTTATGAATTATACAATCATCAACAATTTTATTAGTTACTAATAAATATCCACTTAGGATTTTGGATTTATCAATCATACTTTTCTATAGACAATTACATTAACTTAATATAGCTCAAAGTGTCACTAATGTGTAATAGGCACTTTGAGAGTTGTGGTCTTCTTCAGCTACTAAGAAAACACTCCAAGTTCTGCAATGGACTACCTTTTTAGTGCTTTACTGGCAAAGACAGTCTTGGCAGCAGCAATTTTCTGCCAGCAGCATTTTTCATTATAGGTGGTTATCATCATCTTTTCTTTACTCCAATTATATTTTGTGGTTGTAACTTTTAGAATTTAAAATTGCTGATTGGGTAAGGGCTATAGTATCAGTTGGCACTGATTATACATATATTTTTTTTCCTCTCCCTGTACTTTTTTAGTTTTATTATTTAGATTTTCTTTTTTTAATTTCAAGTTCTTACTTAAATTCTAGTTAGTCAACATATATGATTATATTCTTTAAATAAAGAGTAATAACTAGAATTTAAAGAACAGGGACTCATGCACAATTGCATATAGTTTTGGAGGGAAGAGAAGTATATTTAATCCTAGATATGTGTGTGTATGTATGTGCATAATTAGTAATTTTCTTTTTGTCTCATACATAGAAAATTTATACTTTGAGGCATTATTTATTACAATTTAATCCACACATGGAAACATGAAAAACCAACACTTGGTACATTTTGCACAGCAAGATCAATTATTATTACTGAACTCTTTTTGGAAGTGCTGTGTATAGAGGGCTTTACTAGAGGGTGCTCCAGTAAGCAATGATTGACTGTGGCAGCAGACTGGTTAATGACAACAGTGCTCATTGTGAATGACTGATTTGTATCCTCTTGTTTAATTAAAATATAAAATTGTGGTATCTAAAATGTAGAACATGCATCTAGTCCATATCTTGCTTTCTTACATGAAAAGCATTTGGTTTTCTTGACAGAAATCATAAAAATTACCTCTATTAGAGAAGATGAAAACCAATTTGTATTTACTAAAACACTGTTCATTGCTGAAGAAAAATTCAGTTCATAGCAAACAGAAAACAAAATAATAATATCCCTTCTTTCTGAAGGAAATGCATCTTTGATATTTATTTTCTAAGTTTGTTCCTAAGACTAGAACTTGGAGGAGAGCCTAGATTAAATTCAAAACTAACCACTAGCAACTCTAGTGGATGAACACCTCATGGAAAAAGAATTGTTGTATTAAGGAACTTATTATCCATATTTATTTGTTCTTTTAAAAATTGAAGAAAGAGATTCTACAGATTTCAAAAGAGATATATAGCATTAATAACGTGTGAAATATATGCTATTTGTGGAGCATCTATAATTATAATGCTAGAAACTAACATGCATAAAAACACTGCATTATTCAGCTCTCCAGAATAATTATACAAAGATTTTTCTAATTATTTCTATTGTTCCCATAAGTAGACTATGTAATCACAATCTACTTTTTGGATAAATTTATTTCTCTAGTGTATGCTTTAGTAAGTTATAACTAGCAATGAAATATAACTTCTACAGGTGGCAAATGTTTTAACCAGGGTATATTCTTAAACACTCAAAGTATTATTACAAATCCACATATTTGATATACAGTAACTGTACATATTCTTTATATTTTCCAAAAAAGGGAGGTTTGTAATTTATAAATTCCCAAACATGTATATTATTTTTCTGGCATCAATTTTACTGAAAATGAAAATCAGGATATTACCCTAATATAGTAGAGCAGAATTTACATTTCCTATAAAGAGCAAGATTTTCTATATACTTTAATAAAGTATATATATTAGTGTAGATAAAGACCAATAAATAAAACTTGGACTATGCCAACAGATAGCCACAACAACTAGCTTATAAAATAGGTTATTGTTTGATCATTTTCTACACCAAGGGTCAGCAAATGTTTTCTGAAAGGGCCAAGCAATAAATAATTTAGGTTTTGCCGGCAGAGAGCAAATACACTCAGTTGCAGCTGAAACAGCCATCAACAGTACACAACTTAATGAGTGTAGTGATGTTTGTGAAATATACAAAATAGGGAAGGGCCTGGATTTTCCTACCTGGGACATAGTTTGTTAAATTGTCTACTCAATACAAAATAACTAACCTTACTGAATTAATAAATCACCTAAATATTTTTTTAAATTTAATCTTATGATTTTTAGTGTATTTTGCTGAAGTTTCCTTTTTCTGTATTTTTTTAAAAAGATTTTATTTATTTATTCATGACAGACAGAGAGAGAGAGAGAGAGGCAGAGACACAGGCAGAGGGAGAAGCAGGCTCCATGCAGGGAGCCCGATGTTGGACTCGATCCCTGGTCACCAGGATCACATCCTGGGCTTAAGGTGGTGCTAAACCGCTGGGCCACCAGGGCTGCCCTTTGTATATTATTTTTATTTCTTTTTGGAACATTGCAAAATTGCTAACAATCTTATACTTAATTAGAAAGTAAAAAATTACAAATTTAAAAGAAAAAATTATATATATATGCATATATATATATATTTCCTGTAGAAATGATCCATAACTGTATTAAACAGACATGTTTTCCAAAAAATATATTTATTTATGGCATTTTAAAAATCAATTCCATGAAATTTTCAAGGAAGTGTTTATGAGCACTAAAGGGGTAAATTTTAGGAAAAATGTTAGTTGCTGCAAAGAAAAAAAAAAGCACTTCTAATTTTAATGGCTTACCACAATAAAAACTTTCATGTCTTTTTGTTCACTCAGTACAATCGGAGTATTTCTGACCCATGGACATATTTCTACTTGGGAGATTTAGGGACCCATGCTTTTCAATCTTCTCGTTCTTCTTTCCTCTAGTTTTTTAGATATCTCACTTCCAACAAGAGTGGAGAAGAATAAAGGGAACAAAATATTTATAGAACAGTTTTTATGGACCAGAGTACAAGATTAAAAATTTGATCAAAAAAAAAATTTGATCAATTTTCTATCGGTTGGGATTAATTCACACGGTCCCAAATATATGGAAGATAATTGGGCTTATGCCAGAAGCAAAGTAAAAAGAGGAATAAGCAATTAGGTTCTGCTACACAAGACAAATTTTCTAGCAGACAGAAGTATAATAATATAAAATGAGTTAAAAATTGTCAAAAATGTGTGTTTGATTGTATAGTGTATCTCTAGTAGTATAAATTTCATTACATGCCATTATTTCCAGAAAAAATACTATATGCATTATTAGGAACATCCATTTTATATCATTTTAACTTTGTTTTTGCTTTTATATTTTATTCATGTCTTGGTGTGAAAACCCATTAAGCATTTTATTTGTTTTACGAATCTATGGCATTACGATTAACGAATTTTTCAAAAAAAAAAAGAAAGAAATTTTCCTTTGTTATAATTAGTGGACTACAATATTTAGTATATGAAAAGGTAAAACATTTATGATGACCTAAAATGATTGTTTTACATATTTTCTGTTTTCTTTAAGTATAAGTTATTTTGAATCAGAAATTATTTATTTGTGATCATTTACTTTTTAATTAAACTTTTTTGTTTTAGAATAGTTTTAAATTTACTGAACAATTACAAAGATAGTTCAGAGGGTATTGTATACTCTGCAACCAGTTTCCACTATTACTAATAATCTGATGTTAGTGCAGAACTTTTGTCACACCAAATTAGCCAATATTGATACACTATTATTAACCAAAATCCATATTTTATTTGAATTTTCTTAGTCTTTTATTTTTTTTTAATTTACTTATTTGAGAGTCAGAGTAAGGATAGGAACAGAGAGAGAGAAAAATTCAAGCAGACTCCCTGCTGAGCACAGAGCCCAGACATGAGGCTCTATCTCATGGATGTAGACTATGGAGACTATGACCTGAGCTGAAATCAAGAGTTGGATGCTTGAAAGGGAGATTCAGACAGATACCCTAGGATTTCCTTAGTCTTAAACTAGTGGCTTTTCTTTTCCAGGATACAATGCAGGATACCACAAGCTACTAGTACTCATGTTTCTTCAGGCTCCTTTGGCTTTGAAAATTTCTCAGATTTTCCTTGTATTTTGTTTTTTTTCCTGGAAGTATACTTGACATATGATATTACCTTAGTTTCAGGCATACAACATAGTGATTCAACGTTTGTTTACATTATGAAATGCTCACCTCGATAGGTGTAATGACCATGTGTCACTATAGAGTTACTACAATTATTATATGCCCTCTGCTGTATACCACATCTTTATCCCTTCATTTATTTTTTCCTTTTTTAAAAATTTATTTATTTATTTATTTATTTATTTATTTATTTATTTATTTATTTATTATAGTCACACAGAGAGAGAGAGAGGCAGAGACATAGGCAGAGGGAGAAGCAGGCTCCATGCACCGGGAGCACGTGGGATTCGATCCCGGGTCTCCAGGATCGCGCCCTGGGCCAAAGGCAGGCGCCAAACCGCTGCACCACCCAGGGATCGCCCTATCCCTTCATTTATTGATGAACACTTATGATGCTTCTGTAACTTGGCTATAGTAAGTAATTCTGCAATGAACATAGGGGTGTATATACATCTTTGCATTAGTGTTTTCATTTTCTTTGGATAAATACCCAGAAGTGGAATTGATGGATCATATGGTAGTTTTATTCTTAACTTTCCGAAGAACTTCCATACTGTTTTCCATAGAGACTGTACCAATTTACACTTTCATCAACAGTGAACAAGGGCTCACTTTTCTCCACATCCTTGCCAACACTTTTTATTTCTTATCTGTTTGATACTAGCCAATCTGACAGGAGTAAGTGATGTCTCATTGTGGTTTTGATTTGCCTTTCCCTGATGATCAGTGATATTGAGCATCTATTTATATGTCTATTGGTCATCTGTGTGTCTTTTTTGGAAAAGTGTCTGACTATTCAGGTCCTCTGCCCATTTTTTTAACTGCATGTTTTTGTTTTCTTGGTGTTGAGCTGTGTGAGTTTTTTATATATTTTGGATATTAACTCCTTTTGAAATATATCATTTGCAAATAACTTCTCCCATTCAGTAGGCAGTCTTTTCATTCTGTTGATGAGTTCCTTCAGGAAAACTGACCAGCTACACACAAAATAATCAAATTGGATCACTTTCAGGCAGCCCGGATGGCTCAGTGGTTTAGTGCTGCCTTCAGCCCAGGGCCTGATCCTGAAGACCCAGGATCCAGTACCATGTTGGGCTCCCTGTGGGGAGCCTGCTTCTCCCTCTGCCTGTGTTTCTGCCTCTCTCTCTCTCTCTGTGTCTCTCATGAATAAACAAAATCTTTAAAAAAATATTGGAACACTTTCTTACACGATATACAAAAGTAAACTCAGAGACTTTAACTTAAGACATGAAACCACAAAATTCTTACAAGAAAAATAGGCAGTAAACCCAGAGACATCAGTCTTAGGAATACTTTTTGGATCTATTTCCTTTGGCAAGGATGACAATAGCAAAAAATAAATAATTATTACTATATTTAACTAAAAATCTTTTGCACAAACTTCCCTTGCTTTCCATGACCTTGATAGTTTCAAGGAGTACTAGTTAGGTATTCTGTAGAATTGGGATATGTTTGATGACTTTATCATGATTAGACTGGGGTAATGTGTTTTTAAGAAAAAATCACTATGATAAAGTGTCATTTTCATTACTTCGAATCAAATGTCTATGCTCTTAATATGATTCAGCACTGTTGATGTTAACTTTGGTCATTTGTGTTAGGCAGTGTTTGTCAGGTTTCTCCACTGTAAAGTTACTCTCTCCAAACCCCCATTTCCAAGATGTGCACTTTGGAAGACAGTCACTAAGCATAGCCCAAACTTAAGAGGTGGGAAGTTATGTTCTATCTCCTTGAGTGCAAAGTATCTTCATAAATTATTTGGAATTATTTTGTATAAAAGATGTATCTATGATTCTCATGCATTTATTTATCAATCATTGATTTTTCTCAGTTTGGACTCATGGGTATTTATTTTATATTTTGAGTAATAATTCGTTACTTCTTTATTTTCTTGCTCAAATTACTCTAGCTTTGGCAGTGGGCTCATGTGTCCCTTGGACATACTCTCATCATTTTGTTGAGTACCTCATTGCTTTCTGGCATTATAAGACTTTCCACACTCATTTGTATATTCTGTGTTTTAGTCCTAGAATCAGCTGGATCTCTAAAGAACTCTCAATTCTTTTATTGAAGAATGGTATAAGAAACTAAGGTCCAGGTAATGGTCAAACTTGTCATTTTTCAAATGAAATCTATTTTTTTAACATTACTGGGATTGCTTAGTAATTTTCTATGTACCTTTAAAGATGTATAATAAAATAAATATGTACTAAGTCATACCTAATCAAACATTTGCAAATAGTGCCTATTTCATGGTGTATATATACATACATATATATGTACATATACATATATACTAACATATATGTTATATATGTGCTATATGTTAGTGTGTCTTTATATATAAGAAAATTATTTAAAGTTGATTATTATTAATTTCTGGTAGGCAATGGAATATTTCTTACTATATTCAAAACAAAGAAGTAAGTATATTCATATCTCCATTTAATAGATAAGAGAACTATAATTTAGTGAGTTTACATAGATACAAAATATTTGAAATTTGTCAGCAGTCATATTTTTTCATTAATAATTATAGGAAGATCTAAGAAAAATTAGATACAATATTTACAAAATCTAGATTGATTGTATTTAGTTGAACAATGCAATGGTTAATTTTATGTGGCAATCTGGGCCACAGGGTGCTCAGATTAAATATCATTTCCAAGTGTGTCTGTGAGGGTGTTTCCTGACAATATTAGTATTTGAATCAGTAGATTCAGTAAAGTAGATTGCAGTTCCCAAACTGGGCAGGCATCAGTCAATCCATTGAGGTCCTGAGTAGCACAAAAACTAAAGAAAGGGAGGATGTGCTACTTTTCTGCCTATCTGCTGAGTTGAGGTGTGGGTTTTCTCCAGTCCTTGAACTAAGCTTTATACTATCCACTCCTCTGGTTCTTGCCTTTTGATTCAAGACTAGAATTACATCACTGGCTCTCCTGGGTTTCTGGATTGCAAATAGCAGAACATGAAACTTGCAACCTCCATGACTGTGTGAGCCAATTCCTCATAATGAATTGCTATAATACATAGATACAGATAAATAGATATATCTCCCATTGGTTCTGCTTCTCCGGCGAACCCCGGCTAATTTAAATTCCATACCTCAGAAAAAAGATACCGAAGTCCAAGGAAGTATCCAGTGATTTACTTTTTATACACTAGTTTGCACAATGATTTACAAACAATATTTAGTTTAGTAAGAAAGAAAGAAAGAAAGAAAGAAAGAAAGAAAGAAAGAAAGAAAGAAAGAAAGAATCTAACAGTTTCATGAGAAATTGAATTAGTAGAAAAAAATACTTAAAATATAATTCTATAAACTGGTAATAAATTCCTTACTTTTCATTTTATCATTTGGCTGTATCGGTGGCCTTTCCAATAGAAAAACAAGAAACTCCTCTGTTTTAGTGGATGTATAAACAAAGCTTATTTCACTCTAGTTTCTGCCAAAGGGATAACTCGGTCACTTTAGAAGCTGACTTTAAGCAAATGAAGGACTAATAATGTTTTTGGAAGACTGAAATGAGTTCAGATAAGAGACAGAAATACTTTTTAAAGTTAATTATGTTTGCTTTTCCTTTTCCCTTGGTGTTCATTACCTTTAAATGGAGCCACACAATGGCAGAAGTAATTACCAGGTTGGTCAATGCAGGTAGCTCCATTCTTGCATGGATGTGAAACACACAAATCTCCATCTATTTCACATCTTGAACCTTTGAAAAAATAATAAAAAACATTAAGTTTTAATAAGGCAACCAGGTGCCAGGTTATAATTCTTAAATTTGTCCAAATCTTTTACTCCTTTTGGAGTGATATCTGAGACTAAACTCCTCAAATAAAAATGCCACATATATTAGTGTCAAAATCAATTCATGTCACCTTACTACAAACTGCAACAACTTCTCTTAGAATTACTAAATGCAGACTAATTTCCTCTGAATCGGTAGGACTTCAAAGTCTCCTTACATGTGAAATAATTTATGTTCTGCTTTGGAGTCTAGAGACAGAATAGATATTTCAAGTTATTGAGATGCAAATCAAATGTTAGTCTAAGGGAAATAAAAAAGGAACAAAAAGGAAATACTAGTGAATCAATAGCATCCTGATGTATGTTCACCAGGGCTAAATGTTTTTTATAAGGCACAGTTGCCAAATGCTACTTACCAATAAAGCCAGTGGGACACAAACATTTGAATTTATCCATGAACTCTGTAGATGTAGTGCTATGAAGGCAGGGGGATGAATCACATTTCTTTTTATTATTTTCACAAAGCAAGTCTATATGGAAAGAAAATAAACCATAAGTATTCATTAACTATATATTTTTCACATTTTATTTTTTCCTTTCCTTTTTTTAAAAAGATTTTATTTATTCATGAGACACACACAATGAGAGGCAGAGACATAGGCAGAGGGAAAAACAGGCTTCCTCTGGGAAGCCTGATGCCAGACTCCATCCCAGGACCCTGGGATCACAACCTGAGCCAAAGGCAGATGCTTAATCACTGAGCCATCCAGGTACCCCTCTTTTCCTTTTTTAAAAAGTAATCTCTATGCCCAATGTGGGACTCAAACTCACAACCCTGAGATCAAGAGTCGTATGCTCTATGACTGAGCCAGCTAGATACCTCTTAATATTTTCTTTTAACTAGTTCTGCAGTGCAGATTTTCCATTGATGTTCCACTTAGAACTGTGTTGCTAAAACTGACTTTTATGTTATGTTATGTCACTTGGATTGTTTGTTAATTTGCAAAGAGTTGAAAATATAGCCTAAACTGACACTGAATTGATTCTTAAGAATTTTGATAGGTATTTTTTTTTTGCCAATTTTAAACAAGAATAGAAAAATTGGCATTGACATAAAACACATGGTATCCACAAATTAGATGAATAGATATATTTCTAATATTCTTAAATGTTTTTCTCTAAAATGGTGAAATGAATCTGGGCTGGAGAAAAATTAATATAATAGATATCTAAATGGGAAAAAGCATATCTAACTAAATAGAAAATGCATTTGTATTATTATCATTGACAAAATATTAAGTGAAAATATGACAGAATATTAAGTTACGGCAGCCCGGGTGGCTCAGCGGTTTAGCGCCATCTTCAGCCCAGGGCCTGATCCTGGAGACCCAGGATCGAGTCCCACGTCAGGCTCCCTGCATGGAGCCTGCTTCTCCCTCTGCCTGTGTCTCTGCCTCTCTCTCTCAATGTGTGTCTCTCATGAATAAATAAATAAATAATCTTTAAAAAAAAAAGAACATCAAGTTAAAATGAGGAAAAAGTGAAAATTAAAAATAATAATATGTGTGAATAAATACCTTTGTTTAAACCTTAAAGTTATTCATTTGGTAATTTTCCTTATGAATCAACTTTGTAGGAAAAAAAGTGGCACATTTAAAAACCTTGGTTTGTTCCTTATAGTTGGGCATATGCCAAAATTCACTTCTCCAATAGAAATTGTTTTTTGCTCTGCATCATACAATTTTAAGAAAGTATCTTCGTGGGCATTCCTGAGTGGCTCAGTGGTTTAGCGCTGCCTTCAGTCCAGGGCGTGATCCTGGAGACCCAGGATCGAGTCCCACGTGGGGCTCCCTGCATGGAACCTGCTTCTCCCTCTGCCTGTGTCTCTGCCTCTCTCTCTGTGTCTCGCATAGCAAAATAAATACAATTAAAAAGAAAAAAAGAAAGTATCTTGAGTTTTTATTGATGATAAATAGTACATTAAGTTTTAATAGGTGACCACACAATATCTGAAGATGATAATTCTTTTTCTTATTTTAAAGATTTTTAAAATTTTTTTATTTTTATATATTTTTTTTAAGATTTATTTATTCATGAGAGACACAGAGAGAGGTAGAGACACAGGCAGAGGGAGAAGCAGGCTCCTGACAGGGAAGCTCCATGTGGGACTCTATCCTGGGACTCCAGGATTACACCCTGGGCTGAAGGCAAAGGCTCAACTGCTGAGCCTCCCAGTCATCCCTGTTTTAAAGATTTTATTTGAGATAGAGAGCAAGTGAGAGAGAGAGAAAGAGAGAAAGCATGAAGAGGGGGAGGGACAAAAAAAAAAAAATGGAGAAGCAGGCTTTCCTTGAGTAGGAGCCAGACACTGCGCTGTATCCTAGGACCCTGGGATTACAACTGGAGTGGAAGTCAGACACCCAACCAGCTGAGCCACCCAGGTGCCCTTGAAGATGTTCATTCTTAAAGTTAAACAAATAAAACCAGTTTCTCAGATTTAATAGGAAAAAATTAGTTGTTTCATTCATGGTTTTCAAAACAAATTTGACTTTCTTACTGCTTAAAGATTATGCAGGACTTTATTTTTGAATCATTCACATAGAATTAGAATTAGGAACAGTCTTTGGAAGTTAGATTTTGGACAACATTTCAGCTCAAAATGATAGTATTTGAGAGTACTTGCTTGCATATAAAGTATTAAGGGTCTTACTACTTTTTCCAATGTTGGAAAACAAAGGTCTATTACTGAAGTTTCCTCTTAATGTAAAAAACAAAACAAAACAAAAACAAAAACAACAACAAAAAAACATAAATATTTAAAAACATAAACAAGCTCTTTATCAAAATAAGTAAATATATAATGACAAGGGCTACCGTAAGAGTTACCAGAGTAACAGAATGGAATGTGGTATAAAAAGAAATATTAAAAGTTTTAAGTATAAATGTAATGAGGGTGGTGCCTGGATGGTGAAGTCGGTTAAGTGCCTGACTCTCCGTTTCAGCTCAGGTCATGATCTCGAGGTCATGAAATCTAGCCCTGTGGCCTCTGCCTCCATGCTCAGCACCAAGTCTGCCAAAGATTCTCTCTTCTTCTCCCTCTGCCTCTTTCCCCACTCACATGTGCATGCTTGATCTCTCTCTCAAATAAAATAGGTAAGTCTTAAAAAATCATAATAAATATAAGTGCAATGGATTTCAGTTGATAAATATTAAAAAAAAAACTGGTTTATTTACAAAGCAAAATATTCATTCAACACAAAATATACCTATTTCTGTGATTATGTGAAGATATTGTAAAATAATCTAAACAGATATTATATATCAATCTGTTCTAGTGGAAAAATAAATTAATATCCATGTCTGCTAGATGAATTGTATCTTCTAAAAATAAGGAGTTACTTCCATCTCAAATTAACCTTCAGGTATCATAGTTTTGGTTAGCATGTGTGCCTACCTTGAAATCCATTCTGACACAGGCAGTTAAAGATTCTGTAAAGATCAACACAAGTGCCCCCATTTGCACAGGCATCACTTAGACACTCATCTATCTCAATCTCACAGTTATTATTTAGAAACAAGCAAAATATTCACTTCATTATAAATGTGTCACTGATACACATTGCAGCTAAGTCTAAGATTATGTTCAGAATATATAAGATTTTCAACTTGTCTGCAAAAAATCAACACAGCACCTAATGTTGTCAACTAGGTATTTACTCTTTCTGTTTTTGTTTTGATGTAACTACAACTGTGGCTTTATTCTCCTCTCAGTGAACCTAGAAGAGTTCAAAATTTACATTATTTCCTTAAAATTAAACACATGCATGACTGTTTATATATGATTGTATAATGTTAACCAAATTGAGTATCTCTGATGCCTTTCCTTGAGAAACAGTCCGTTATATATATTTGAGTCCTTTCTGAAATTCCTTAAAAAAAAAACAAACAAACAGATTAAACCTTCTCAATTCCTAGATTCTTTAAGTTACTGTTAGCTTGCAAATTGGCCCCTGTACATAGAGGGCAAGAGGAGACAGAAATTTTGTATTTCTTCTATGATTTCTAATCTGTTGGCGTGACGTTGTTCATAATATTTCCTATGATCTTTTAAAGTTTCTGTAATATTGTAATGATGTCCCCCTTTCATTCCTGGTATTGATAAAGTGTATGTATGTGTCTCTGTCTCTCTTTTCTTAGTCTAACTAAAGATTTATCAATTCTATAATCTTTTCAAAAAACCAGATTTTTGAGTGGTTGATTCCCCATATTGTTTTCTGTTTTCTACTTTACTGATTTCTAAGTTGTTTTTCTCATCAATTTCCTATGGATTTAATTGCTTTTCTTTTCAAGCTTGTCGAGGTATAAGCTTAGATGACTGACTTTAGGTACTTTTTTCTAATATAAACATTGAAAGCCATACACTTTAAACACTTTTGTAGCATACATTTTGATTTTCTGTATTCATTTCCATTCCACTCAAAAATTTTTTTCAAATATCTCCTGTTGGCACACCTGAGTGGGTCAGTGGTTGAGCGTCTGCCTTCAGCTCAGGACATGATGCTGGGGTCCTGGGATCGAGTTCAGCATTGGGCTCCTTGCAGGGAGCCTGCTTCTCCCTCTCCCTGTCTTTAAAATCTTAAAACAAAACAAAACAAAACAAAACAAAAAAACAAATATCTCCTGTCATATTTTTTTGTGTTATTTAGATGTAGTTTAATTTCCCAAATGCCTTTCTGGAGTTTTTAGTTAATTCCATTGTGATCTTCTTAAACCTAATATATTGTCCATGTGGAGGATTTTCTATGTGTCTTTAAAAGGAATACATATTCTCTCATTCGGCTGTAGGTGGGTGGAGTTTTCTATAAATGTCAGTTGGACCTGTTGGTTAATGTTCTCTCTTCCATATATTTACTGATTTTTCATGTAGCTGTTCTTTTGGTTATTATGCTGAAGTTATTGAAATCTCCAATACCTCTTAATTAATGTATTTCTCTTTTGAAATTTCATTTTTGGTTAGTGCATATTGGAGTTTTGTTGATAGATAATGCATATACTTATAGTTGTCATGTATTTCTGATGTATTGATCCTTTTGTCATCATGAAATTTTGCTGTCTCATAACATTTCTTGTCTTACACTCTATTTTGTCCAATATTAAGAAAGCCTATTAAGAAATAGGTTCAGATAATTAAAGAACACTGTATTTAAAGATTAAAATATGATGAAAAGTTCATAGCAAGTATGAAATTCCAATAGAGAAGAACTATAAAATAAACAATTAAAAATAAATTCTATAAAAAAATAAATACATAAATAAATAAATTCTATACTTGAAAATTGAAATAACTGAAATGAAAATTTTCTAACTGGGCTTAATAGTAGGTATTAGATGACTAAAGAAAGTCTCAGAACTCTAAAACAGATTAATAGAAATTACATATGATAACCAGAATCCTCTAGCATCCACTGAAACACTAATCCCATAAAATTTAACTTTGTTGCCAAATCATTGGCCTCTGTTGCATAACATGAAGTTGGGTTTTAATTATATTTCTAGGTTCCCACTTCTATCCCTTAAATATCCCACAGTCCATTTATAAATATAGTTAAAAAGAAACAAGTACTAAATTCCTATGGAGTAATTTTTACTCGTTTGAACTTTAGTGTGCATAAAAACCAGATTATAGGGATCCCTGGGTGGCGCAGCGGTTTGGCGCCTGCCTTTGGCCCAGGGCGTGATCCTGGAGACCCGGGATCGAATCCCACGTCGGGCTCCTGGTGCTTGGAGCCTGCTTCTCCCTCTGCCTATGTCTCTGCCTCTCTCTCTCTCTCTCTGTGTGACTATCATAAATAAATAAATTAATTAAAACCTTAAAAAAAAACAGATTATATTGATGCAAACTTTAAGAAACAGCTATATGAAACTCATCTTGTGTCACCTGCAAAGATGTCTTAGAGAAGTTACCCATATCCTCTCTAAGAGGATCAAGTTAGTGGTCCATCTAAAATCCTTAAGATATGGCCTTTTAGCCATATTCTTGAATTCCTTTTATAAACCCACACTTTGTTCCCTCTAGCTTTGACATTGAGACTAAGTTTCTTTTTTTTTTTTTTTTTAAGATTTTATTTATTCATGAGAGTCAGAGAGAGAGAGAGAGAGGCGAGACAGGCAGAGGGAAAAGCAGGCTCCACTTAAGGAGTCCAATGTGGGATCTGATCCCAGTACCCCAGGATCACGCCCTGAGCCGAAGGCAGATGCTCAACCGCTGAGCCACCCAGGCACCTAGGGACTAAGTTTCTATATTCTATTTTAGTTGTCTCAAATCTTCTTAAGGACAGGCCTGACTGGTACACGCAAAGAAGTGGGCAGATAGGTAAATGGATTAGTGGTATGATTTAGGGAACCCAGACTGATTTGCTTTGGAGCTCCTGTCTCAGCTTTTCAGAATGAACTTTGAAAAGGCTCCTTCACAGAAATTTCAGGGACTCAAGGTCCTTGGCAGGAGACATTACAATAGGCAACATTTTTATAGAGAGATCCAGAAGAGGCTATGAGGGGAAAGCCACATGTCTTTTGGTAATCAAATGAATTAGTCTATGGGTATAAATAGCCAGAAATATATGGGGTGGTTCTAGAGTGAGAGATTACATTAAAATGAATAAAGTATAAAGAATAAGAAATCTAACAGCGATTGCTTGGATTTGAATTATAGCTGTCACTTACCAGATGAGAGACATAAGCAACTTAATATACCCTCTATTTATCTAAATCCCACACCTTTAAAATAGAGATAAGAACAGTACCCACTTTCTAAGGTTGTTATAGGGACTACAGAAGTAAGTAGATGTAAAGATTGTAAACACTGTGTAATTGTGACACAGCTGGTTTGATCTGGAGATATGTAAACCATAAACTAAAATAGATAATTTTAGAGACCATTACTTTAAACTTTTGTCTGAAAAATCACTTGTTTCTAAAATCATAGGAAGAGAGAGATGCACAGAAACTCAATAAAACATTTTTTCACAGTTAAAAGAAGCAATCTTTTATTTTGCAAAATGGGAAATCATGCTCTGTTTTGGCATATAAGCTATAGTATCTATAACAGAGTTGAATAAAATACCACCTTCAGGCTCTCAGTTTGATTATATAAGTATATGCAAATATATATATATACTCATATATATACACAAATATAAAATATATCACAATACGCATATATATATGTTGTATATATATTTCAAATTTGCAAGAGATTGATAAGCATATTTTACAATTTATCAGCTTTCAACTTTTTCTAAAGGAATTTATTTTTCTCTTGTTAAGTCCATATTTCTGCTCTATATAATTCCTTATTTTTATAGAAACCACTATTATCTTATTCAAATATCTTAATCAAGTAGAGGTAATGATTATAAATTAACTTCAAAATATACTAAAATAGGTTTTTTACAATTAGCTACAAAATCTCTTTTGCATAATTGAATAATTTGCAGAATGATGTTATAGCAATCATGGCTGAATATAACACTGAAAACTTTATATTTCAAGAAATATAAAGAAAATATAGAAGAAAGAAATAAAGAAATAAAGAAATAAGGAAAACTTTATATTTCAAGAAAACTGAGGTTTAACTTCTGTGTTGTAGTGATTATAAAATTGAGAACCACGTATCCTAGCTTACCTAGTGATAGTCAAAGAACTAGTTATTTTTATGAGTTTCACACTAACCTTATATAAACTTATACATTTACATTCAAGTATTTCATGAGAGAGGAGATATTTTCACAAAATGTTATTGAAATTGTTACAGTATTTATTTAAAAACAAACAAACAAAAACAAGTTGAGCATTGAACATGGTAAATAAAATCAAAACAACTTCCAATAAAAAACAACAGATTCTCTACCTTCAGGTCTGCTAAATAGAGACAAGCATTTTTAAACAGTTCCTTATTTTTTTTTTCTGTTAGGCCTTATTTGCTCATTCAAAAATGTTATTTGCTCTTTTGAGTTTTGTGAATTTATTGCAGATGTGGGTTTATAAAAGGAGTTCAAGAAGACGGCTAAAAAGGATTTCAGAAGGGCCACTAACTTGATCCAAATATTACTAGCACACAGTGTGGAAGAAAAGCTGGTGACCAGTTACACCATTAGCAGTGCTCATTTTGTAACAATGCATTATTGATTCCAGAGGAAGAGTAATTGCTCTTAATCCCAAAGCCAGAAAGAAATGTCTCTAGAAGGTCCTCTTAGAGAGGGTATGGGTAACTTCTCTAAGACATCTTTGCAGGTGACACAAGATGAGTTTCATATAGCTGTTTCTTAAAGTTTGCATCAATATAATCTGGTTTTTATGCACACTAAAGTTCAAACGAGTAAAAATTACTCCATAGGAATTTAGTACTAGTTTCTTTTTAACAATATTTATAAATATTTTAACAATATTTAACAATATTTCTTTTTAACTATATTTATAAATGGATTATGGGATATCTAAGGGCGCAGGTAAATTTAGATCTTCCCTAAAAGGTATTTTTTCCTCCAGTCCAATAAACATTGGCTAAAAATAAGTTTTAGATTATATTAATATATACTGGGGAGCTGATATGTTGCTTTCACTATAAAATAAAATGTTTTTTGATTGTTTGTTTCAGCAAATAATTGAGTTACACAAATACTCAGAACAGGGTGATGTAATTTTATGGAAACTGAAAAGCGTATTGTCAAAGCAAAAGTTTCAGCAAAGTTAACCAAGCAAGAAAAACTTGATCCAAGACTATTATCATGGAGAAAATAAGTCAGAACTCACTCTGAGCGTGGCTACACTGTCACAAATGATGAGAGGGTTTTTAAGAGCTATGGCCTATGATCATAGGCTGTATTTTCTACTAATTGGCCTCCCAAAAGAAAAGTAAACTTTCTCAGTCTTCAGCACAGGAGGCATTTTTACCACTTGGATGAAGTGCTCTAAGAAAAGGGGCTCTCTGGTTAAGCCACTTGGATTCTGTAGAGCAATAGAGTGAGAAGAAAGGCAAGAAGTCAGGAAGAAGACTGTCTTTGGTCAAATTATGAGAAACCTGAAGGCTGTGTTGGCCTTATTAGTCCTGTGTCTTGTGGCTGATACGATACTGGTATGAAAATTCCTACAACCCTGGAATTCCCAAAGAGTAGAAGGAAATAATAAAATATTAATTCATATACTTAACATGACACTCCTCACGTTCTGGTTAAGTCTGAGAAACAAGAGTCCACCTCATCTCCACACTTAGTGAATGAGAACAACACATCCTCCCTCAGGTTATGATTCCTAAACATGTCTCTGAGCTCTCTGACCCCTGTTATCCCTAATCAAGCTGAATGCTATGCTGTTACCAGCCTATATTTCTAAAAGACAAATTCGATGGAGTTTCAGTCTCCGACTGATCCCCACCCGTTACGCATATTTTGAAGCTCATCATTAATGTAGTGCTAAATCATGAAGACAGGAGATTTTTCATCTCAGAACATCCCAGGTGTCTGACAGTATACCTACCAGTAAGGCTGCAAGGCTGCTGTGGCTGCTGCTGCTGCTGCTTCTACTTCTTCTTCTTCTTTTTTTTTTTTTTTTTTTTCAAATTTGACACTTTAGTTTTAAAATTCATGCAAATCTTGAATTTTACAACCATATTTAATACTTATTAAGATATAGATCATTCTATAACACAGTATATATAAATTTGTATGGAAACTTGACAAGATGATGCTTCAGTTACTCTTGTGACTTTCACTAAACCTTACACAGTCCCCTAGGGTATAGTGCTCTAGTCTGAGTTCAGACTTAGAGAATAAAGTAGAAAGCTCCCAGTATAGTAAGTAAAAAGCTCCCGGTATAGTCTACAGAAATATCAAAACTTGTACCTGGCTTACCTTCTAGGCAGTATCTTTCTTATCCTGACCTTCTTTTCATGCACCTTCTCCTCCAAGCAATACCAACAACTTTTTAAATGCCTGTGATTTTGCCTGGTTCCTTTTTTTAAAGATTTATTTATTTTCTCATGAGAGACACACTCTGAGAGAGAGAGAGGCAAAGACACAGGCAGAGGGAGAAGGAGGCTCCTAACAGGGAGCCTGATGCGGGATTCGATCCCGAATCTCGGGATCATGACCTGAGCTGAAGGCAGGCGCCCAACGGCTGCGCCACCCAGGCATCCCAGCTAAGCTCCTTTTTAAAACTTTGATGAAAAGTCATCTCAGGAGCCTCTGCCTATTTTTTCCAGGTACAGGCCATTTCCATCTTCTGTATTATTTATACCTTCCTCCGTAGGTAATTGCTTATGTATCTGTTCTTCCTTAAAAATGTAGGCATATATATAAAAATCTATGTTTATATATATGTTATATATGTTTATATATCTTATATATATCTTATATATGTTTATAAATCTATGCTTATATATGTTTATATATGTTATCTATGTTTATATATAAAATATATATATATATTCTGGCATTTATGGCACTTGAAATAGCTACTGACACATAATGATGCTCAAAAAATATTTGGTAAATGAATCAAAAATTATCAGTGACTGAATGCACAAAAATGACTATGGGATTGTATCTTCAAAGGACAGATAATCATTTCCAATCCTGTGTAAGACAATTTATTAACAAAAGACTAAATTCCAAATGATATGACGAATATCAAGTTTGTCAGAAATAAAATTTATGATTTATTCTTTTCAATTTCTGATTATGTTCCGCATGATTTGACAACAATAAGCTGCATTTAAGGTGTGCATATATATGACTTTAGAGCTTTCATTGCCAAAATGTAGATGGAATTTAAATGAGATTTCTAATTTGATTCAGTGAGCAGTAATAAAGTCTCTACTTGTTTGACAAATAAATTATTAAGCATAACAAGTTTGAATATATCTAATAAAAATAGTATCTGTTCATCTTTTAGTTTGTGAGTTTTAGGATATACAAACTGAATAATCAAGCATTCTATATCTTATTTTAAAATAAGTTTTAGATGTTAATTTCTAGATAATCTTAATTTTCTTTCCTCATATATTTCCTGGTCTGTATTTCAATTCTGGCTAAAACTCACACAGATTCAAATTAGTTTTCCTTTTCTATGTTTAGCTAGCTTTTGATCTTTTCTTGATATTTTCTTCAGCCCAGTCTCTTCATTTGTTTGTTCCATCTAAGCTAAATCAGACTGTGATAGGTTTCTTTCATGGAAACCATAAGGCAGGAGTGATCCAGTGATCAAAAAGAAATCCTAAAAATCAGATTCCTGTTTCATACATAGTATCTCAGACATTCTATGCTTTCATTACTCTGTCTCTTCAATTTCTTCATACTCCTTATCTTTTGTGATTTGCCTAAATACTAAAATTTTTCTGTTTCTTCTCCTGTCTAGTGATTGCTGCTATCATTTTTTATTTATTCATTCTTTCATTTAAACATACATTTTTCTACCTACTCTTGCCAGTTTACCTAAGTAAAACTATTAAATGATTTATAGAAAACATCAAAAATACCACATTTTCTACATAACAGACTCCCAAGCAAAATCTCCATTTCTAATTGGAACTCAAAGATTTAGCAACCTGTTAAGTATCAATTGACATCACCTGAATATCTTTTAGGCATCTCAAATTCAAAGTGGGCAAAACAAAACTAAGGAGCTCTATCTTCATTCTTCCTTATTAACTATGATAAACTGCAAAACCTGAGTTATTTATTCCTCTTTACTTTCACTGAATTTACCAGCAAGTCCTGGCAACTTACCTCTAAAAATATCTCAAATCTGTCTCCTTACCTCTATCACAATTACTAACGTCCAAGTCTATCATAATTATCTCCCTCCCAAGTGAGAATACCAATTATTTTAACTGTAATATTAAATATTCACCTCACTTTACTGTAGTCTGCATTCACATCCAGAGTATTTTTTAAAAAATAGAATATAATTATGATATATAAATCCAGTATGACAGCTTCTGACAGCACTTCAGATAAAATCAAATTTCTTTGCCTTTTATGATGTGGCCCCTAACAACTTTTCAGCCAACAACTCATACTACTTCTTTCTTGTTTACTTAGTTTCCAGACATTTTGTACTTCTTTAGGTTCCTAACATACTAAACTCATTTTTTTTTTTAATCTGAGAGTCTTGGTAAAATTTAGCATAAGAACTTAATTCATTTATTTTAGAATATTATTTTTCTGAAGTTATACATAAATGACTTTTAATTCTATTATTAATGGAAGCATTATTAATCTACTCATTAGTTATTAGTCTGGAGGCTGGAGTTGCTGTTTATCCTACTGAATATTTTTTATTAGTATCAAATTCCTTTTTATGTGTATTTGGCTTTGTGTATGATTAATAATACTTTTTTAAAAAAATCTACATTTATTATAAACACAGATCTCACCATGTAGCATAGTATGTTAGGTTTCCTCTTGAGCAGAAAAGAGGGAGTTAAGGCATTCAGTACTGCTTCTGTACTTCTGGAGATAATAGAGTACAGTCTGGCCAGGAAGGTAGGGGAAAGGGTCTTTTAATTGCAAATCAAGTTGAGACTGTAGCTCTATCATTTATGACCCAGATCAACGTTGATGGCCAAGAAATGTGATCTAAGAGCCTAGGAGAAAATCAATACTTCCACCAATGATGGATTTAAATGAGGTAGAGACCCACAGTTAAAGGAAATATCTTTTCTCTTCCATTCCTCATTTCTACTTAGAGGAACCTTGCCTTAAAATTTTTGGTCTCTTTGTCTCTTCTATTATATCTCCCCCAAAATGGTGCTTTGAGTTACCAGCCTGTGGAAAACAGCCTTGGTTCAAAGATTCTAGGGTAAGTGGAGCTAATCTTTCAAAAGTCCAACTTGCAGGAGAGATGCTCACTGACAGGACAGGAGGTAGCAACCTCAGTACTCTGTTCTGCAACTGGATATACCTATTTGGACTCCATACAAAGCTATATTCCTCAAGATATTATCATTACTAAATTTAATATTTTGATTCTCTGTTGGATGGATGTGTTCTTACTACACGTAAGTTAAAACTGAGACATGACAAAAATGCTATTTCTTGGTTCAAAAACACACAAATCCAACAGGATTAATAGTAATATATTTACCCATAACAGCAGGAATTTACTTTCCCTCTATTCCTTCTATGGTATTATATAGTTTTGAACTGTTATAGAGTCTATGAGGTAAACTGGAGAAATTGTATACTAGGGCCTGTAACTGAAAGCTGAAAAGTGAGTATGTAAGATCCCAGAACAGGAGGGAGAGGGGCAAGACGGCAGAAGAGTAGGGTCCCCAAGTCACCTGTCCCCAACAAATTACCTAGATAACCTTCAAATCATCCTGAAAACCTCGAATTCGGCCTGAGATTTAAAGAGAGAACACCTGGAATGCTACAGTGAGAAGAGTTAGCGCTTCTATCAAGGTAGGAAGACGGGGTTAAAGAAATAAAGAAACAAAAGGGCTCCAAGGGGGAGGGGCCCCGCGAGGAGCCGGGCTGAGGCCGGGGCGAGTGTCCCCAGGACAGGAGAGCCCCGTCCCGGAGACGCAGGAGCTGCACCGACCTTCCCGGGGGAAAGGAGCCCGCGGGGAGTTGGAGCAGGACCCAGGAGGGCGGGGATGCCCTCGGGCTCCGGGGACACTAACAGACACCTGCGCCCCGGGAGAGTGCGCCGAGCTCCCTAAGGGCTGCAGCGCGCACGGCGGGACCCGGAGCAGCTCGGGGGGGCTCGGGCGGCGGCTCCGCGGAGGGGGCTGTGGGGCGGGAGCTGCTCGGAGGGGCTCGGGGGCGGGTCCGCGGAGGGGGCTGTGGGGCGGGAGCGCGAATCCAACAGCGCTGGCCCCGGAGCACAGGGCGCCGGGACACAGCCCAGGATCCCGCCTCCCCCGGGGCAGGCAGAGGCCGGGAGGGCCCAGGACAGCAAGGACGCTCCTGCCCCGAGCTGAGCAGATCAGCGGCCCCGCCCCGGAGCCAACAAGCCCTGCAGACGGAGAGCTCTGTGGTTACTGAAGGGGCTGACTCCAGGGCTCCAGAGCTGGCCCCGCCACTGGGGCTATTCTTCCTGCCGCCTCACGGGGTAAACAACCCCCACTGAGCCCTGCACCAGGCAGGGGCAGAGCAGCTCCCCCAACTGCTAACACCTGAAAATCAGCACAACAGGCCCCTCCCCCAGAAGACTAGCTAGACTGACAAGTTCCAGGGGAAGCCAAGGGACTTAAAGTACACAGAATCAGAAGATACTCCACGGTTTTTTTTTTGTTTTTTTTTTTTTTCTTTTTGATTTGTTTCTTTCCCCCACCCTTTTTTTTCTTTCTCTTTTTCTTCTTTCTTCTTTTTTCTTTTTCTCTTTTCTTTCCTTCTTTCTCGCCTCTCTTTTTCTCCTTTTCGCAATACAACTTCTTTTTGGCCACTCTGCACTGAGCAAAATGACTAGAAGGAAGACCTCACCTCAAAAGAAAGAATCAGAAACAGTCCTCTCTCCCACAGAGTTACAAAATTTGGATTACAATTCAATGTCAGAAAGCCAATTCAGAAGCACTCTTATAAAGCTACTGGTGGCTCTAGAAGAAAGCATAAAGTACTCAAGAGACTTCATGACTGCAGAATTTAGATCTAATCAGGCAGAAATTAAAAATCAATTGAATGAGATGCAATCCAAACTAGAAGTCCTAACGACGACGGTTAACGAGGTGGAAGAACGAGTGAGTGACATAGAAGACAAGTTGATGGCAAAGAGGGAAACTGAGAAAAAAGAGACCAACAATTAAAAGACCATGAGGATAGATTAAGGGAAATAAACGACAGCCTGAGGAAGAAAAACCTACGTTTAATTGGGGTTCCCGAGGGCGCCGAAAGGGCCAGAGGGCCAGAATATGTATTTGAACAAATCAAAGCTGAAAACTTTCCTAATCTGGGAAGGGAAACAGGCATTCAGATCCAGGAAATAGAGACATCCCCCCCTAAAATCAATAAAAACCGTTCAACACCTCGACATTTAATAGTGAAGCTTGCAAATTCCAAAGATAAAGAGAAGATCCTTAAAGCAGTAAGAGACAAGAAATCCCTGACTTTTATGGGGAGGAGTATTAGGGTAACAGCAGCCCTCTCCACAGAGACCTTGGCAGGCCAGAAAGGGCTGGCAGGATATATTCAGGGTCCTAAATGAGAAGAACATGCAACCAAGAATACTTTATCCAGCAAGGCTCTCATTCAGAATGGAAGGAGAGATAAAGAGCTTCCAAGACAGGCAGGAACTGAAAGAATATGTGACCTCCAAACCAGCTCTGCAAGAAATTTTAAGGGGGACTCTTAAAATTCCCCTTTAAGAAGAAGTCCAGTGGAACAATCCAAAAAACAAGGACTGAATAGATATCATGATGACACTAAACTCATATCTTTCAATAGTAACTCTGAACGTGAACGGGCTTAATGACCCCATCAAAAGGTGCAGGGTTTCAGACTGGATAAAAAAGCAGGACCCATCTATTTGCTGTCTACGAGAGACTCATTTTAGACAGAAGGACACCTACAGCCTGAAAATAAAAGGTTGGAGAACCATTTACCATTCAAATGGTCCTCAAAAAAAGCAGGGGTAGCCATCCTTATATCAGATAAACTAAAATTACCCCGAAGACTGTAGTGAGAGATGTAGAGGGACACTATATCATACTTAAAGGATCTATCCAACAAGAGGACTTAAAAATCCTCAATATATATGCCCCGAATTTGGGAGCTGCCACATATATCAATCAATTAATAACCAAAGTTAAGACATACTTAGATAATAATACACTTATACTTGGTGACTTCAATCTAGTGCTTTCTATACTTGATAGGTCTTCTAAACACAACATCTCCAAAGAAACAAGAGCTTTAAATGATACACTGGACCAGATGGATTTCACAGATATCTACAGAACTTTACATCCAAACTCAACTGAATACACATTCTTCTCAAGTGCACATGGAACTTTCTCCAGAATAGAACACATACTGGGTCACAAATCAGGTCTGAACGATACCAAAAGATTGGGATCGTCCCCTGCATATTCTCAGACCATAATGCCTTGAAATCAGAACTAAATCACAACAAGAAGTTTGGAAGGACCTCAAACACATGGAGGTTAAGGACCATCCTGCTAAAAGATGACAGGGTCAACCAGGAAATTAAGGAAGAATTAAAAAGATTCATGGAAACTAATGAGAATGAAGATACAACCGTTCAAAATCTTTGGGACGCAGCAAAGCAGTCCTAAGGGGGAAATACATCGCAATACAAGCATCCATTCAAAAACTGGAAAGAACTCAAATACAAAAGCTAACCATACACATAAAGGAGCTAGAGAAAAAACAGCAAGATGCACCCTATACCCAGCAGAAGAAGAGAGTTAATAAAGATTCGAGCAGAACTCAACAAAATCGAGACCAGAAGAACTGTGGAACAGATCAACAAAACCAGGAGTTGGTTCTTTGAAAGAATTAATAAGATAGATAAACCATTAGCCAGCCTTATTAAAAAGAAAAGAGAGAAGACTCAAATTAATAAAATCATGAATGAGAAAGGAGAGATCACTACCAACACCAAGGAAATACAAACCATTTTAAAAACATATTATGAACAGCTATACGCCAATAAATTCGGCAATCTAGAAGAAATGGACGCATTCCTGGAAAGCCACAAACTACCAAAACTGGAACAGGAAGAAATAGAAAACCTGAACAGGCCAATAACCAGGGAGGAAATTGAAGCAGTCATCAAAACCCTCCCAAGACACAAAAGTCCAGGGCCAGATGGCTTCCCAGGGGAATTCTATCAAACGTTTAAATAAGAAACCATACCTATTCTACTAAAGCTGTTTGGAAAGAGAGAAAGAGATGGAGTACTTCCAAATTTGTTCTATGAGGCCAGCATCACCTTAATTCCAAAACGAGACAAAGACCCCACCCAAAAAGGAGAATTACAGACCAATATCCCTGATGAACATGGATGCAAAAATTCTCAACAAGATACTAGCCAATAGGATCCAAGAGTACATTGAGAAAATTATTCACCATGACCAAGTAGGATTTATCCCCGGGACACAAGGCTGGTTCAACACCCATAAAACAATCAATGTGATTCATCATATCAGCAAGAGAAAAACCAAGAACCATATGATCCTCTCATTAGATGCAGAGAAAGCATTTGACAAAATACAGCATCCATTCCTGATCAAAACTCTTCAGAGTGTAGGGATAGAGGGAACATTCCTCAACATCTTAAAAGCCATCTACAAAAAGCCCACAGCACATATCATTCTCAATGGGGAGACACTGGGAGCCTTTCCCCTAAGATCAGGAACAAGACAGGGATTCCACTCTCACCACTGCTATTCAACATAGTACTGGAAGTCCTAGCCTCAGCAATCAGACAACAAAAAGACATTAAAGGCATTCAAATTGGCAAAGAAGAAGTCAAACTCTCCCTCTTTGCCAATGACATGATACTCCACATAGAAAACCCAAAAATCTCCACCTCAAGATTGCTAGAACTCATACAGCAATTCAGTAGCGTGGCAGGATACAAAATCAATGCCCAGAAATCAGTGGTATGTCTATACCCTAACAATGAGACTGAAGAAAGAGAAATTAAGGAGTCAATCCCATTTACAATTGCACCCAAAAGCATAAGATGCCTAGGAATAAACCTCACCAAAGAGGTAAAGGATCTTAAAATCTATAGAACACTTCTGAAAGAAATTGAGGAAGAAACAAAGAGATGGAATAATATTCCATGCTCATGGATTGGCAGAATTAATATTCTGAAAATGTCAATGTTACCCAGGGCAATTTACAAGTTTAATGCAATCCCTATCAAAATAACATGGGCTTTCTTCAGAGAGTTAGATCAAATTATTTTAAGATTTGTGTGGAATCAGAAAAGACCCTGAATAGCCAGGGGAATTTTAAAAAAGGAAAACCATTGCTGGGAGCATCACAATGACAGATTTCAGGTTGTACTACAAAGCTGTGGTCATCAAGACAGTGTGGTATGGCACAAAAACAGACACATAGATCAATGGAACAGAATAGAGAATCCAGAAGTAGACCCTCAACTTTATGGTCAACTAATATTCGATAAAGGAGGAAAGACTATCCACTGGAAGAAAGACAGTCTCTTCAATAAATGGTGCTGGGAAAATTAGACATCCACATGCAGAAGAATGAAACTAGACCACTCTCTTGCACCATACACAAAGATAAACTCAAAATGGATGAAAGATCTAAATGTGAGACAAGATTCCATCAAAATCCTAGAGGAGAACACAGGCAACACCCTTTTTGAACTCGGCCACAGTAACTTCTTGCAAGATACATCCACAAAGGCGAAAGAAACAAAAGCAAAAATGAACTATTGGGACTTCATCAAGATAAGAAGCTTTTGCACAGCAAAGGATACAGTCAACAAAACTCAAAGACAACCTACAGAATGGGAGAAGATATTTGCAAATGACGTATCAGATAAAGGGCTGGTTTCCAATTTCTATAAAGAACTTATTAAATTCAAGAGCAAAGAAGCAAACAATCCAATCATGTAATGGGCAAAAGACATGAAGAGAAATCTCACAGAGGAAGACATAGACATGGCCAACACGGACTTGAGAAAATCCTCTGCATCACTTGCCATCAGGGAAATACAAATCAAAAGCACAATGAGATACCACCTCACACCAGTGAGAAGGTGGAAAATCAACAAGGCAGGAAACCACAAATGTTGGAGAGGATGCGGAGAAAAGGGAACCCTCTCACACTGTTGGTGGGAATGTGAAGTGGTACAGCCACTCTGGAAAACTGTGTGGAGGTTCCTCAAAGAGTTAAAAATAGACCTGCCCTATGACCCAGCAATTGCACTGCTGGGGATTTGCCCCAAAGATACAGATGTAATGAAATGCCAGGACACCTGTACCCCAATGTTTCTAGCAGCAATGTCCACAAGGGCCAAATTGTGGAAGGAGCCTCGGTGTCCATCAAAAGATGAATGGATAAAGAAGATGCGGTTTATGTATACAATGGAATATTACTCAGCCATTAGAAATGACAAATACCCACCATTTGCTTCAACGTGGATGGAACTGGAGGGTATTATGCTGAGTGAAATAAGTCTATCAGAGAAGGACAGACAGTGTATGGTCTTATGCATTTGGGGAATATAAATAATAGTGAAAGGGAATAGAGAAGAGAGAAGAAATGGGTAGGAAATATCAGAAAGGGAGACAGAACATAAAGACTCCTAAAAACCAACAAAGTAGGGGTGGTGGAAGGGGAGTAGGGCGGGGGGTGGGGGTGACTGGGTGACGGGCAATGAGGGGGGCACTTGACGGGATGAGCACTGGGTGTTTTTCTGTGTGTTGGCAAATTGAACACCAATAAGAAATAAATTTATTATTAAAAAAAAAGATCCTGGAAAGGTGAGATCAGACAAGGGCTTCTGCTTAATCTTGATGTGCACCTCCAGATTTGACCACAAAGTCCAGTTACCAGACATGGAAGCAACTTGAGCAACTTGAGACTTAATTCCTTATGTGCATAAATTCCCAGAAAGTCCTACATCTAGTTTTCCTTAATTAAGAGTCTCCACATACTGAGCCTGTGGTTGTCTAACAACTGAGCATACACAGTAGGTAGAAACAAATGGACATGTATGTAAAATTTGGGGTGACACAATAAGATCATCACAGGGACTCTTATGAATTGAAAGTATAATCACAACTGTGATATGTTTTATTGACTACAATTTTTCTTCTACAGATTACAAATTGTGGATTGATTTATACTGATTAAACCTTTTATTTTAGTCTTGAAAATTAATTCACAGGATATACTTATTAAAAGTTATTTATCTGAGAAAGCAAAAACTTAAATGAAAAGATGAAAAATCAGATTTATTGTGATTTTTTTTTACAGTGTTGTCTTTATAGGTCTAGGAAACTTTTAGAACTAGCACTTGGCCTTATAATTTCATGTTTTTGACAATACACAGAAGAATATGAGTCACATAGTTTCGTTTTAAACCCTAACTCTTCTTAAACTCCACCCCCCTATCCCAGGGCCATCACTATAAGGACCAATCCCCTAAATATCAATGCATTTGCTCTTTAGGATAGTTAAAGATATATACAATTTAATGGTATTAGTGCAAAATAATCTTATTGGCTACTTTAATTTTTCTTGCAGTGCCTCAGTTGAATTAATTCAGTAACAGCCAGAAAGATAAAGTGGCTAAGGATATTATTGTTTATTGGTGACAGGGCATTTTTAAACCATGGAGTCTTGGTATGGGTTAATACCAAGTCTTTTTATCCTTGATCTCTCAGAGGATTCTCATAATTAATTGACATCTAATGAAATAATCTATTTATTAATAAATGTTAATACTTTTCACTGTCAAAACATAAATATTGTTATTAGGACTAAGATGAAGTTGTTGAAATTATCTAAGTTTATTAAAGCTATGAGACACATAGATGTTACAAATTATCTCTGATTGTACCTTTAGCAATTTTGAACCTATTTTCAGGTCATGAGCAATTGGTAATAACAAGATTGCTCTTGGTAATTATACACTTGCAGATTTCTTAATAGTCTATCAGGTGGAATAACAATATGGAAACCCATTTTCCTATAATGCTCAGTCTCAGAAATGAATACTTTTTTTTTCTGTATAATGAAGCAGGAGTTTATTAGGCATGTCATCAGAGTTGAAAGGAAAAGTACAACAGACCTATTTCATGGTACAGTAGACTTTATATCCGAGAGCACTTCAGAAAGGAGATATTAGATTTACAGAAATTATCTTGTTTCAGTTTTTAGTCAAAATTACAACACATTCGAAGTCTGAGTACAAATTGATTCAAGCTTGAATTCATCAGGGAAGCTATCTAAATTGGTTAGATTGTATGCTTTCAAATCAGTTCCTTTCTTAGTAGACACTTCCTAATCATACACTAATCTCATTCCAGTGAAAGTATTTATTCATTCTCAAATAGTTGCACATAGCACTCTGAGGATACTAATGAGATACTGTGCATTCAACAACTGGGAGATGGACTATGTAATATCTGCTCAATCCTGGAGGATAGCAAATAGGATAGGCCATTCAAATATGATAAGTCATATTTAGCACATAGAATTCTTATTCTTGAAAGGGCATAGCACAGAAAGTTAGTGGTCTATTTCCTAATCTACTTTAAGTAGTTTATGAAAATGGCCATGTTAGAAAGAAAATGGCAATGTATTTTTCAAGAATTAAGATATCTACTTCCATCACCACTAACCCTAATGATGTGTGTCTGCTGGATTAGAGCAAAGGAGAGAAGAAAAGCAAAGAGAAAATTGAGTGTATAAAAAAAAGGAAGAAAGAAATTATATATATAAAGAATTCAGATGGAAGTTTCAATTTCTATACTAACTTGAAGACCCCAGCACATCATTTTTAAAATCAGTATTAAAATATATATGTCTGAACCAAAAAGAGGATATTCACCTGACTATCCGGACATACATAAATAATTGTACCTTTATAATCCCTGAATAATTAGTACCTAGGACAGAGACTAAAGCAGGGAAATACCATATTTAATGAAATCTAAGACATTAGAGATTACCAGATGCACCAGAAACTGATAAACATATCATCAACTGTTGGGTATTGTCTGGTTTTAGAAGTGATAATATGTGAAGAAATACAAAAAAAAAAAATGTGCTTTAGATTGCATGAAATACTGTTGCGGTAAAAATTCAATGACTTATATTCTTGTATCAATTAGGGTCCAGAGAGGAGAGAGAAAATACTTTGGTAAATTAAAAAGGAATAATTTAGTAAAAAATTATTTTAATTAGTGAAAATGATTACTAAAATGAGTAAAGAGACTTCTGAAGAATATTAGCATTAGAGCATTCCTATATTCTATAATATCCGCAATGGCATGAAACATACCTAACTAGATGGACAGAATAATGTAAGAAGAGTACCATGGCAGAAGAAGACTTCTCCCAAAATTAATTATTTAAAAAAGTTACTATTTGGTTTTGATACCTTTAATATCTTGTGTTACATGTTATCGAATTAGTATAGATCCAACTAATAATTTAATCATAAGTTCAATAAAGTGGCTTAAAGAGGCAGCTGTTAACACACACATGGCAGAAAGCTAATAGCGTAAAAGTAGGGTTAAAATCCTCATTTGTACTGCTGTTTCTTGACCATTAATTCATATTCATGTAAAAAAAATCATTGTAGTTTTAAGCTTAATGGTGATTAGTTGACACTATGCTCTCATTGCTAACTTTTCTTATCCTCTTAGAACTTTTCCTGCTGTACTAAAGAGTTTAATGCCTGAGAAGTCTTCCTTATTCAACCCTAATTATGTAATCTTGGATAATGCCAACATTTATTTGAACCACTCACTATTTCAGTGCATATCTCATTTCCTCAACAATCTATTGTCCGAAGACCTTTACATCCAATTCACATCTGCTACATACTCATGGATAAGCCATGATATTGTCATCATCACAATACGGACATTCTGCAGATACATTGTTTTTCAATTAATAATTTGTGACCTCCATCACCTATCCTTATCACTCATTCTCAGTTTCTCAGTTTTACTTTGAATTCTAGGTCTTTATACCTTTTTTTCTTTCATTCCATAAAACCACTCTCTTGGAAATATTTCAATTCCTTTGTTGTTTTCTTTAGTAACATTCACCAGGTAAAGTAAAGCTTGGTCAGAGCTTCCTAACTGTGTGTTAATGTGCCAGTACATGGGTTTCAGGTTGGTCCAGATACTGATGCATGTAGCTCATCAGCAGGTGGCAATTTCCAAATTAGTCACATAATGTAGTCCAGCAATCTCTAGCTTCAAGGAGGCTTATCAGTGTGTATCATGTGTCATAAGACGTTACTATTTTTTTTGTGTGTGCATTCTGGTGTGAAAAAAAATGTTGGTAAATTGCTTTGAATCAATACAATAATCTAATTTGCTGGTGTTAAATTCTGCTAATAAACTATGTTCTCTAATATCTGTAAAATCTGATGCTGTTCATGAATCTTCTTAGATACCACTTTTCAAATTTCTCTATACTCCTTTAACCTTTAATCTTGCTAACATAACACAGTCTCAAGAGATAACCTAACTTTTCACTCCTCAGAGAGAACAACAATCATAGAACTCTATAAAACTGATAAAATTTTTAAAAATTCTTTTAAATTTATTTATGATAGTTACACAGAGAGAGAGAGAGAGAGGCAGAGACATAGGCAGAGGGAGAAGCAGGCTCCATGCACTGGGAGCCCAACGTGGGATTCGATACCGGGTCTCCAGGATCGCACCCTGGCTCAAAGGCAGGCGCCAAACCGCTGCGCCACCCAGGGACCCCAAAAACTGATAAAATTTTAATCTTCACATTTTACCACATTTGCTCTTCCTCCCATACCTCCCACACCCACACATACTTACTCTTTTCTTTTTTTTCCCCTTTAAGAGAGTAATATTACTCTTACACATGTGATTGTTAGTCTTTCCCACAGTTCTGAGGGCTCTTCCCCTATTATTTCTTCTCTTATATCTTGAATGTCTAAAATTTCCCTTTTCATTGTTTTCTCTTATCAGCATTTAAAAATGTTCTGATCACAAGAAAACAAAACAAAGGAGAAAACTTCCATTGTTCACCATCTTCCATTTTTTCCTTTCCCTCTCTTTGCTGCCAACATTCTTAAAAATTTTATCTACACCCATTTTCTTATGTGTACTCAGTTTCAGTCACATGACAAGTAACTTCTGTCCCTTCTCTACAGAAACTGCTTTTTGCCAATGTGCCAATTATACAAGACATCATTAAAGATGAATTCAGTTTGTCATGTTTGAGTCCCTATCTTAGACAATATTGAGGTGGCATTTGTTAGTATAGATTCGTGTCTCCTATTTTAGGTGTACACTTCTCTTGGCTACAGTTCTTACTGTTTCTCTCCTTTGCCTAATGTGCCTTCCTGGTGTAGCTCTTCTTTTTCTACTCCCATCTTAAACATTGATAGACCTCAGCTTTGTCATGGGACCTCTTTCTCTTCTTAATCTGTACACATTTCCTGAGCAAACTCATACATTATGCTAAACTTATATTGTTCTTAAAAATTTTTACAGTCAAATCACTTCAAAGTATATATCCTCACCCTGAGTTTGCTTTCTGCAATTTAAAATCTCCAGTTAAAGATTTATTTATTTGAGACAGAGGGTGCGTGTGCATACATGCACACAAGTGTGAAGGCAGGGGCATAGGGAGAGAATTCTCAAGCCAATTCCCTGCTAAGCGCGGAGCAAAATGCTGGGCTTGACCCCAGAATCCTGAGATCATGAACTAAGCTGAAATCAAGAGTCAGAGAGGTAACGGACTGAGCCACCCAGGTACCCCCCAAGCCCCCATTTATAAGGGAATATCTAAACAGCTATTGAAAGTAACTTAGGTGTCCCATGAATATCTCAAATTACACATATTACAAACTTCATACTTCATCTATCTCACCAAATGTTTGGATTCTAATTCTGTTTCTCATGAATGACACCAATTCTATAGAGATTCTGCAGCCAGAAACCTGATATTTCTCCCCCAGCACCTTCCTTTCATTAAGCAATGTGTAACTAACACATTGAGTAATTTCACTTCCCCTGATCTTGGTAGAGATAAAGTCAGAACAATTCTTAAATAATCTTCTAGTCCTCCTATGTTTCCTTCACCATTGCAACTACCTAGTTCTGAATGACATCAAGTCTTCCTTGAATTACAAAAACAACTATATGTGCAATCTACAAAACAAACAAACAAACAAACTCACAGTAACAGATTGTAGAGAGTAGAATGGTGACCAGTGGGGTGCCAGGGGCTGGGTAGATGGGGGAATGAAATGAGGGTATTCATGTAAGATACACATATATATATATATATATATATATATATATATATATATATATAAAATACTGTATGTGTGTGTATATATATGATTCCTATATCTCTATAGGAATATTGTTCTGTAGGTTTCTGTTTATCTGTCTGTAGCTCCTATTGAACTGTAAGCAGAACTCTTTCTCTATTCATTATTTAATTCTCTATGCCTATTATCAATTTGATTTACAAATATTAAATGTGTAATTTTAATTATAAAATAAGGATAAAACAGAAAACAATGTTAAATGAATGCTGTTCAAATAAATGAGTAGTTATTCAAATATTTGTCATTTTAATTTTACAATTTATGTTTAAAATGACATTTACTATCTTATCTCTCTTCTTTAGGATGTACATAACAAAAACACACATTCATTTATCACTCTTGGGCACACTGCTTTCATTTTCATTGTAACAAAGACTTTTTCAAAGCCACATAAAAGGAATGTATTTGTAATGGATTATGGCAAAATATATAAAGTATTCATCACAGGCTAAATATATATATATATATATATATATGATAATATAATTTTGAAAGAAAAATGCTTTCTTAAAAATACAAAAAAATTGCAAAGTCACCATAGAGAGCAAAAAACCCCATTATTAATACATAAATTAATGAATAGGAATTTTAATTTTCAGCCTATTCAATAGCAGAAAAATTGGAAAATTCACATAAAGTTAAAAATACATGAAATAGGATTTTGAACAAATGATGATAGTATTGGGAAAGTTGTTAAAGTTCTCTGAATATTCACCTCAAATCAGACAGCAATTAGATAATATACCCAAAAACCTATGTGCAGGATTTAAAACACAGTATCCCCATAAACAGGCACACACACCACGAACATCAGCTATTAAATATATTCACAAGAACTATGAACTCTGTGCCATATACACCTGTTCAAGTGATAGCAATAGAAAATAATAGAGTATCTTACAAACCTGAAGATAAGAGAATCCTCAAATTGTTATCATGTATTCACTGGAAAGCATAGCAAGTCAACTTGAAAACAACAGTGAGGCTTAGAACTGTTTGTCTATTCTTATAGGGTGACTACAAAGGAAAAACAATCAAAATGCTTTCAGAGAGGTGTAGCTGCATAAATTCACAAGACTACCACAGTTCTTTTTCTGAACAGGGCCCCACACTGGGGAGAAACTGTTCAAAATGGAATAGAAAGTGAACAGGATAGGGACGACAGAGATGGAGAAGGGAGATCAGACACTCTTAGGGGAGAAAGACAGACTAGGACATCAGGGTAGGCAAGCCGCCATATACTAGAACAGTAAACAAACTAATAACAACAACAAACAACAAAGGTGAGGTAAGGAAATCTAGCTTGATTTATTTCTATTTCTTAATGTTCAAAAAGACTATCAACATAAAATAGCAGAGTATCAAGGTTAGCTCCAACGCAAAGTTATTAAAAGAAAAAGAATAAGAAATATAATAATATCATTATGGACGATGAAAGTCTCTGAAATAATGAAAGAAAATGACAGAGCCATTGTCAAAAAATCAGATCAAATCTGCAAAGAATTACTTCAAATGAGCTAAAAGACATTAAGAAAATATCATCAGCTATGAATGAACAACATACACACAAATTAGAAAAACTTAGTAATGAGGTCAAAGAACTCAGAAAAAAATCAGCAAAAGAAAACATTTCCAAAAAGAACATAACAAAGAATGAACACAACAGATAATTGCTTAGGATAATTAGAAGATGGAAAAAAAACAGAAATTAAGAAAGAAATGTAAAGGATTTGAGAGAGACAAATATTGAAAGTAGGCAACAAAGATTCAATGTATCAATTAAGGATTCCCTAAAAAGGAAAACGAAATTAAGGAAAACAGAAAACATCAAAAATTGTAATTCAAGAACACTTCATTTAGTGAAATTACTGCACTTCAAGGGAAAATACAACTTTTGGCCAGTAAGAAGGAAAAAAAAGCAGCAAGTGATTTATAATGGAAAAAAATTAGATTAACATCAAACTTTTCAATAGCAACTTTTCTTTTTTGGTATGCCAAAAGAAAATAAAATATTTAAATACCTGAGAAAATTTACAATATTTGGAGACCCTACTCTTCCGCCATCTTGCTCCTCCCTCCAAATTTACAATATTTAAGAAAGAAAGAGAAAATGGGAACAGAGGATTTTATATCAAGCAAATGTACTCTCAAGTATAAAAAACACAGATCTATGATTATCAATACACAAGATTTCAAGGGTTTTTATTCCCATGAGCTCTCCCTGAAGAATCCTCTGGAGTCTAAGCTTTAGGCAACCAAAATAAGGAGAGACACTAACACAAGAATATGTTGCTAAGCAGTATACATGCATCTACTTGCAGGAATAAACTAAATGAAGGGGAAAAAAGGAAAGTGCACTGTATATGTTGCCAATAGGTTAAGACTACAGAGATATGGTATAAAAAATTAGAAGACAATGAAGAAAGCTCATGAACAAAAAATTTTTATAACTATGTTGATATTTTTATTTGTAATTTTGTTCTTTTATGTTTATACTGCAGAATAAAGTAAATGAGTAATAATGGGATATTGTGATTTGGTTATCCCTAGTATTCTTGAGACGAGGATTTTATTTTATTTTTTTTTTGAGGATTTTAAATATTAAACAATATACAGGTATTATACAGGAGATATTAGTATAAGATTCTATAATGATGAATTCAAATTGGTAGTTCCAGAAAGAATAAAGAAATTAAATTCTGCCACACACCTAAAAACATATTTTAAAAGTAGGAACAACTAAACAATGGTGTATAGGTATTTACAACTTAATGGGGAAAAAAAAAAAAGGAAATAAAAAAGCATAAGAGTAATCCTGTAAAAACCAGACAAGTGGCTGCTTTTAGAAGGAGGGCTTCACATGGACACTGGAGGGTCTTCAGGGGTAGCTAGTAAGCTCAGTTTTTCTGCATGGTTATAAAGGTGTGTTACAATTCACCTTAAAATAACTTATTAAGGTATGCATTTATTTTTTTGTGATTTGTTTTAATACTAAAAACTGAAAATAAAGTGTGAAAATTGTTTTTAAATTTTGAGAGACAAACAAAAATAAGAGACATACAATTCCCTTTGAGACTACAATATGTTGATCCCATGGCAAGACTTGGTCCCACACTCTGCAATTATTCATTTCTGCAGCTCCTATTTTTCAGTCAATATAGGAATCTCAGGAACATAGCAGTTGTAGCATTAAGGGTTTTTTTTTTTTTCACTAGTTGTATTGCATCTGAAAATTACCTTCCTGAGTGGTTTCATACAGTGCTGCCCTATTGGGGTGCCTGATTGTGGCCACTTCTACCCAAGGATTTGGCAAGACCTTGGAGAGACCATGGGGCAAAAATGTTACCAGATATGAACACCTCTTAGTCACTACTGCAAAGGGAATGTTTAGTAATTTTACATAGGTCATATTGTGAAATCCATTCTCAGGATACATTTCAACCAGGAACTTCTACTTCCCCTTTACAGTAGGGTGGAGGTGGGCACAAAATGGTAGAGAAGCAGTATACAAAAGGCAAACTAGAGTGTCACATCAAAGCAGTTAACAGAACCAAAAGAGAAGCTGATTCATGGGAGTGATTAGCCATCAGAGAAGGTTTTAAATGAGAACATTTTTAGGAATATAATTCACTGCCAAGCCAGATAAAGACATGCCTTTGTTTCAAGAGAAAAAAAAAAAAAAGACTAGATAAACTGATATGTGCTTCACCTAAACTATATAAAAGCAAAAGAAATATTCAGACAGGATAACTAAAAAATAAGACATATTGGCTAGGAGGTTCAGTAACTTCTCACGGAAGAACATGTTGAAGTGGTATTAAAATCACATGATATAATGCAAGTAGTCATTGTGTATAATTATACTAAAATTACTGCCTAATAAAATATATATAATTTTCATTTCATGTTGTGGATTCTCATCCAATCTTGTTATCTTCAGTATGTTTGTAGGAGGACTTAAAAGTTGTGAACATGAGTACTTAGTCACTGTTTTGAGCATTCTTGTCCCTTTAACACTATGTTTGTATCCTACCAGGAGTTTGGGTACATATGTTGAAAACCAAGGGCTTAATAATCTACCCACTTCTACGATTCACTGATTTCATCATTTAGCAAAACACTGTCTACAAATACTCACAATATTAAATGGTTTTGGTATCACCAGAAGCTTAAAAAATTCTTCACATTTTCAAAGCAGTAAATATTGCTTAGAGGATGAGAACATTATATAAACATTTAGGCTCTTAACCTGTATATTTTAACTACAATTTTAAAAAAGATTTTATATATTTATTTGACAGAAAGAGAGGGAGAGAGCACAAGCATGGGGAGCAATAGGCAGAGTGAGACGGGGGAGTAGAGTCCCTGCTGAGCAGAGAGCCCACTGTGGGACTTGATCCCCGGACCCTGAGATCATGAACTGAGCAGAAGGCAGATGTTTAGCTGACTGACCCACCAGGTGCCCCTCAACTACCTTTTAAACAATTCAACACAATTCATATTAGTTAATAATTTATGTGTTTTTTCTTGTAGTCTTAACTTTACTAAAAAGTTTCAGGAGAAAAAGAGACATTTTATTAATAATCTCTGAGGAAATTCAGGTTAAGTAATGTTTAGATGAACTCAGAAGATTATACTATTAGGTGTACATAGTGCATTTTCTAAATATTATTGTATAAATTTGTTTTAATCCAAAAATTTTTGTGATACCACCTTGTATAGAACTTTAGTTCCTGAATCTATGATATATACTTTTAGTTATTATTTAAAATCCAGTTAGTTAAAAAATGGTGTAGAATTAGTTTCAAGTGTTCAATATAGTGACTCAACAATTCTATACAACACCCTGTCCTCATCATGACAAGTGCACTCCTTAATCCCCATCACCTATATCACCCATCCCCCTACCACCTCCCCTCTGGTAACCATAGTTTGTTCTCTATAGTTAAGAATCTGTTTCCTGGTTTGGTTCTCTCTCTCTTTTCCCTTAGCTCATTTCTTTTGTTTTTTATATTCCAGGTATAAGTGAAATTATATAGTATTTGTCTTTCTCTATTTCTCTAGCTCCACTCATGTCTGTGCAAATTGCAATATTTCATTCTTTCTTACAACTGAGTATATTCTATTGTGTGTATGTGTGTGTGTATATATATACATATATATATATATCTTTTTCATTATACATAATGTATCATTATTCACATCTTCATCATACATATCATATACATATACACACACATACATATATGTATCATATCTTCCTCATTATACATAATGCTGCTATAAACATCAGTGTGCCTGTATCTCTTTGAATTAGGACTTTCCTATTCTTTGGGTAAATACCTGGAAGTGCATTTGCTGGATTATAGGGTAGTTCTATTTCTAACTTTTTTTTAACACCCGTATTGTTTTTCAGAGTGGCTGCAGCAGTTTGTATTAGTGAGGCAGAATCTGAGTTTTCAGAGTCTAATATTTCTAAGGAGAATCATATCAACTCTTGGAGAACTGTTAACATATCAGGTCTAGCCTGCACTGAATTGAAGATTTTCATTTGAAATGAAAATTCACTTAATAGGTCTAAAATATATAAATATCTGGTTATTTATCTGGCAGGCAGCTATGGAGAAATCTCACACTTCAATTTTTACAGGGCATGGAAGCACATTCATCAATGTCTATTGCAGTTTTTATCTGACAGGAAAGAAAATCAAACATCAAAACAGGAAATCAAGTTGGATTTGAGGAAACAGAAAGTTACTTTACAGTCCAAGTGACAACTACATAACGTAACTGTAAGAGGTTGGTACCACCACAAATTATTTTTGCTGGACAGTTTTAAAGGTAAGGTTGAGGGATGCCTGGGTGGCTTAGTGGTTAAGCATCTGCCTTTGGCTCAGAGCCTGATTCTGGAGTCCCCAGCCGAGTCTCACTTTGGGATCCTAGCATGGAGCCTGCTTTCCTTCCCTCTGCCTGTGTCTCTGCCTCTCTCATGAATAAATAAATACAATCTTTAAAATAAACAAATAAAGGTAAGGTTGATAGATTATAACTGTTATTTATACAAATTAAATTCTCCAAAGAAGAATGTCTACAGGGATCCCTGGGTGGCACAGCGGTTTGGCGCCTGCCTTTGGCCCAGGGCGCGATCCTGGAGACCCGGGATCGAATCCCATGTCGGGCTCCCGGTGCATGGAGCCTGCTTCTCCCTCTGCCTATGTCTCTGCCTCTCTCTCTCTCTCTTTCTGTGTGACTATCATAAATAAATAAAAATTAAAAAGAAAAAAAAGAATGTCTACAAAAATTGGAAATAAATTTAAAAACACATTTTTGTGACATTTTTATTATGGCATCTTAAGAAACTTGTTTTTATTACTACTTAAAATCAGGAAAAAAATAACTACAGCATGTTTGTGTTACATTTGTGTTATCTTTTGAAAGAGTCAAAGTATAAGGTACTATTTTGCTTTTTTCATAAAGACATTGGATAATGAAAAGCGAACAGAGTAAAAAGTATATGTCTCATCATAATTAGTTTATTCCTGCAACACATTTGTTATATATTCTTATATGATATACTCCTGAATGCTATACATATATTTTAAATGATAATATAATGTTATATTATAATAGTATATCTCTAATATAATATGCTAATTTATTAGTATCACTGCTCTGATTAAGTCTCACACCAAAAACAGATATTTCCTTTGTGATTTCTGATTCACTCTAAATAAAAGAAACTACATGGAACAGTTAAAAATGAATAAAAGAATTCTAATCTTAAATACAAATATATAGAAATGTTTTCTTTAAGATTTTATTTATTTATTTATTTATTTATTTATTTATTTAGTCAGAGACAGAGAGAGCACAAGCAGGAGGAGCAGCAGGTAGAGGGACACAAAGAAGCAGGCTGCCTGCCAAGTGGTGAACCCGAGGTGGGACTTGATTCCAGAACCCTGGGATCTTGATCTGAGGCAGAGGCTGACACTTAACCCACTGAGCCACCACGCAGGCACCCCTACATATAGAAATTCTTAGACACAAATTATGTAGCAATTCATAAAACAACATGTTAAAACACTTTTTTTCCATAGTAAATTATTTCTTTTTGCAGATGGTAATAAAAATATTTAACATTAACTGAACCTTTATAATGTGTGATGCAACACTCTAATTGTTTCATATATATGCTACCTCTGTACTTGAACATACATTTGTTAATAGCTATTATCATCATAATTTTATAGATGGAAAATGTAAGACTCAGAGAACTTACTCAAGGTTACATATTTAGAAAGTAATAAAATTATGATTCAATTTTAGTTTTATCTGAGTCTAAAGTTTGCGGCATTTACCCTTTACACAGAGTAAATTGCTAATCTTTCTGTATTGTCCCTCTCATGTCAGTCCAGCTAAGAAGGCCTGCTGAATACTTTGGGTACTGGCAACCTGGAAAGCAGTAATGTGTAGAAGAGAAATAGCTGTTGACCACATCTAAATGAACACAAATGGACTATCAACGTAGGTTTCCCAAAGATAGGCTTCCAAAATACACCTCCCAGATATGAAAAATGCTCATTGATGCCAAGCAACAAATCAGGTAGTAAATTTAACTGGGAATAAGGAATAAGCCTTAGAAGGAAGAACAGTAGTATTGTCCACACTAAACTGAGGTAGACACAGAAGTGAAATCACAATAATCAATGAGAATATAGGTTACCTATGCTCACCTGTAAACACAAAATACATCAAGAACAGAAGTAGCAGAGTCACACAAACAACTCCTCTGGAGCTTTTCATATACTAATAGACCAGGTTGTACTAGCTCTGGATCTGAGTGTGGACAAACCTATAGGGGATTGATAATTTTAACAATCAACTCTTTAACATTGTGGCCCCTGCAGAATGACCCTACACATTTCACGTTTTCAGTCAAGGAAGGTATTTACAAGATAGCTGCTTGAATTAAGGTCTTAATCTGTCACTATTAAAGAGAGACATAGGACTTCTGAGTGGCTCAGCGGTTGAGCACCTGCCTTCAGCTCAGGACGTGATCTGCAGTCTGGGATCCAGTCCCACTTGGGCTCCTTGCAGGGAGGCTGATTCGCTCTCTGCCAGTGTCTCTGCTCCCCCCCCCCCCACCCTCTGTCTCTCATAAATAAATAAATAAATAAATAAATAAATAAATAAATAAATAAATAAATAAAATCTTAAAAAAAAAGAAAGACAAATCTATGCTATTAGAGGCATTAGTTTTCTGATTTAACGAGCTAAGCTAATACTGCACAGAAGAAAGTATTCTATGTTTATAATAAAATTGCATGGTATAAATAGAAAAATGTAAGAACAGCTAATATAAACCCATTAAATTGATAATTAAATTAGATATATAATAGGAATTTTTTAAAATAGCAAACAGAATTAAAACTTAACATTAATTTCTTCTCAAAATAAAAATAAAATATTGAGGTTCTATTAGAGAGGAGGCCTACTGAGCATAGATAAAAGCCTTCTCATAGATGAGACTCTCTTTTTCTAGATCAATGTCACATAGATAGCAATTTCTTATAAACACATTTTCTCAAAAATCAAAACAATCATAGCAATTATTTTAATTTCTTTGATCTACCCTAAACCTAAGGTATCTATAAAATGTTTAAAAATGTATCATCCTATATTTCCAAGAGAGCAGCTTAAAATATTTTTTTAAGTGCTTTGAGGTAGTTTTAATGCTTCTGGAAAAAAATGAATATGTTTCTTCTTCAGATGATTTCAACTGTACTTTCTACCATAATTAAACAAGCAATGCTTAATAGTCACAGATGAAGAATTGTCAGAATATTATGTTATCAGGCTTCCTGTAAACAAGGCACTTTTGCTATTTCTAATTGATTGAGAAAGTGGTATTATTGACCCATAATTGATTTCTCTTTTCTATTTTGTGCAGCCTAGTGATTGTTTTGTGTGGTATGTTACTATAAGATGGTTCCTTAATTTAATTTTTGTAGTTTAAATAGCCTTATTGTATTCTAGCAATCCACATATTTATTTGCCAGCATGCACTTGATGTTTGCAGTCAGGCTTGGAATCTCATCTCCAACTGCTTTTCATCATTTATGGTAAACAAATCCCAAAAAAAGAGAATCGTAACTTCAATCAGAAATATTACAATATAAATTAAATATATATTTGTTAAGCCATCTTTCTTAATCCAAGATATTTTCTCTACAGCTCAATTATTGATAAAGTTATAGAAAGCAATGGAAACATAGAAGATGCAAAAACAAAGCAAGATTGCCAGGGAAGAAAATGTTTTTTAAGTGCTGCCTTGGAAACAAATTAGAGATTAAGGGAATGTGACTAATATCTGATATTTAAGTCAACCTAAGCCACTGAAGGTAATCATATTTATATGAATGAAGTTCTAAGTGTGGACTGGCTAAAAAACCCAACCAATAATCCTGGTGGTTTTATAAGCATGTAAAGCACAGCAATTTGTATATACTATAAATAACTGAAGAGGCAAATTTAGGTATTTGTTGCTCTTGTAAGTAAAAACCACTTGCAAATAAAATTAGTGAATTTGATATCTAAAGTGGTCAGAGGGTACTGCATTCAATTCAAAGGCTTTGGTTTCTAATAAGAAATGCACTTTGTTTAATAGGAACATTCATGGATACAATGCCAATATGGTAGCCACTTAGCTGCATGTAGCTGATGAGCAATGGAAATGTGGCTAGTGCAAGACGATGTACATTTTTTAATTTATTTAACTTAAATTTCAATTTAAAAACTAATCTATTTTAGTTACTTGAAAAATTTTAAATATATTTGGACAACTTCACATATATAAATCTGTATTTTCAACCTTAAATTTTATAAAGTGCAAATATATATCAAGTAATTCCAATAAAAAATCAGCATCCAAATTAAGATGCTCAGTAAAAGACTTATCAGATTTCAAAGACTAACTAGAAAAAAGGATAAATGATTTTAGTAATGTTTTCATATTAATAATATACAAATACTTATATGAAAATTGAGTTAAATAAAAACTTAAGTTCAATATTTTTATGTTTAGTGTAGCTACTGAAAAAATTTGAATTATACATGTGGCTCACATTATATTTCTATTGGATAGAAATTGTAAATTTATAATATTTTATTTTATCATACAAAATATTATTTAATCAGCAAACAGAAATCTAGTGCATTAAATTTATATATATTGTTAAGAATATATTTTAAGCCAACTTATTTCAAATTCACTTACATTTTTCTCTTTTTTTTTCATTTTTATCTTCTTTTCATAGTCATATCTTTCCCTATACTGTTCCCACAACCAGAAATTCTGATAATGTAACCCACAGTGTTGTTTGATGGGGGCATAGTTGAGAGAGAAAAAAAAGGAAGGTAGAAATACTTTAGACTTTTATTTTGTCACAGTATATGATTCTATTTGATTTGATTCCTATCATTAACAAGAAATGGCAAAGATTAAAGAAAAAAAATAAGTGGGAACAATAAATATTCAAAAAAAGGGGGAATGTGAGAACACTGGCATGGAGAACCTATCAGTCTATAAACCCTGTTCCCCAGAGGTCACCACAGAGCCCATGTTTCCTCCAAGGAATTTGTAAGAGAAGCACCACAGGGATCTTTCAGAATAGGGGGAGGGATAGAGCCCTCCACAGACTGACATTTAGTCAAGCCAGGTCCAGAGTTACAACCTGTATCATAGTAGTACTGGTGGTATTAAGAAGTGAACAACTGGGAGAACAGTCTATAAATGTACTTGAAGTACACAACATTGGCAACTCTCCTTTTATGGCTGAAAGAATGGCTTCTAGTACTTATTTACTAGCAAATGATATGATAATTTGTCATTGCCTCAGGATACTAGGGCCTATTATGGACAGGCCAAAGAATCTGTGAGCTGCATAAGATAAATTTTGAGAGAGTAAGAACTGATATGCTTGGGTCTGCAAGTCTAAAAAAAAAAATCTCAAGAAGGGCACCTGGATAGCTCAGTGGTTGAGTGGCTGCCTTTGGCTCAGGTCATGATCCTGGGGTCCTAGGATGGAGTCCTGCATTAGGCTCCTTCTGATCAGAAGCCTGCTTTTCCCTCTACCTATGTCTCTGCCTCTCCCTCTGTGTTTCTCATGAATAAATAAAATCTTAAAAACAAACAAACTCAAGTATTATTATTTTACTAAAACAGACAATGGTGAAATTTTTTCTTTTTTCTAAGCTGTTCATTGATTTAAAAACATAAAGTAAATAAAATATTTAAAAAATAAAGAAAAATTGTTAGCTAAATCCTTAATTTTTCAGTCAGCTGATTACAAATTGAATATGTTTTCTCAGGATGATAATATGCCCTAATAGTTAAAAAACACCAAATTCTGCATCATTTGGCATCTTTTTTACATTTTCTCCTTTGTTTCCCTGATTTTATTTGAATTTTATAACCCCTGTAGCTTTTCATCTACATTTACAAATTCATGTAAGAGTAGAGCCTAAAAAAAAACAAAACAAAAAGTCTGCCTTTAAATCTATACGAAGAGAAATGCTCTTACTGAAATCATAGCTGTTTCTCAAAGCAGATCTCATAGTT
Organism: Canis lupus familiaris; assembly: GCF_011100685.1. NCBI lineage: Eukaryota > Metazoa > Chordata > Mammalia > Carnivora > Canidae > Canis > Canis lupus. Next base: position 28,584,471 of record NC_049233.1, read on the forward strand.
ATGACCCATATTCTTTCATTTTAATAGCAAATATAATACAGCAATTTTGATATTGGCTTCATCATGAAGTACTACTTTAAGTGGTCAATACATTTTTTTATTAAGAAACATTATAGTGTTGATATGATAATAATGAAAATACCTTATATGCTTATTATATATCAGGTACCAAATGACCATTTCTCTATTTTAGAGACTCCTTAAAAAACTCCTCTTAGTAAAATCACTGTCATTTCTACTTCAAAGATAGCAAAAGCAAGCTTCGTGAGGATAAATAAATAATCTAAGGCAACAACTGAGATATATTGGAGCCTTGACTCTTCCAAGCTTCTGCTTCCAAGTTCATGCCCTTACTCATTATGTTATTCTGGCTCTTTTAATTTCCACCATTTGATATTTTTATTGTAAATATATAATATTTTATTTTATTATACAAAATATCATTTATTTGAAAATTCTTAATATTACTTGGTTACTTGAATAAATCATTCAACAAACATCAGATCTATGTTTGCTTTTATCCTATCCTACATTCAGTTAAAAAATGAGAAAAATAATTTATTGATGCAATTGTTACTTAAAAAAACCGACTTTCATGTTGTTTTCTTTGGCTTTGATTGTCAATATAGTTTTAAAGTTCAAAAAGACATTTGTTTTTTTAAAAAAAAATGTTTAATTGACTTCTTTTTTTTAATTGACTTATTTTCAATCAACATTTTTCTATGAATCTTGAGATTACTATCTATACATGGGTCAAAATCCCAAGAAACATGAATTTCTGGGAATATAAGGCTTCTTGTGCCAGGAACTGCTGAAAAACCTTTACTCCAATATTTGACATTTTACACTCCTCTAAATGTATTCTAATGCATGGTCACGCTACAAAATGACTATCATTAGTGCTGTCACAGGCCATGGCTGTGGGAAGACCATGACTAATGCTAAGCTATCAGCACTGTCGATGCAAGGTGTATTCTCATAATTTCTCAAACTGACCATGGAACCAATTTCCACTGATCCCTAAGTCATAAAACTTTACAATTATCCAGAGTTCATTAATAATGTATTACAGTTCTCATTCTCAATCAGAGTTTAATCAGACCCATGTCTCACAGGAAGGTTGACAAGTAAGCCACAAAATTATCCATATAAATGTCAAGATTTATTTTCCTAACATAAATGATCTAACCTAGTCAAGCATAGTTAATAATAAAATCACTCTCTCTGAGATTACCATTCACCTGATTGTCATACCCATTTTGGCCTTATATCTTAACCCCTCTAATGGTGGAGGTTATGGATATGGTCCACATAAATAGACCAATTTTATATGAGTCATGTTCATTTTTATATTAAGAAAATACAAAACCATGAATACATATAATATTGCTTATTACTTGTTTGAAATATGCACAAAACCAAATAGGTCATTTCATGCCAGTGAGATAAATATTAAGAAGGAAAAAATATGTTAAAACAGTAATCTTTGTAGATCTTTCAGGCTTCCATCCTTGCCAAAATTATAATGACAGATTTCTACTTTAAGTACAGAATCTCTGAATACTTCTTTTTTTTAATACTTCTAAATAGCGAATTATGTATTAAGACATTCTTTAAAAGTAACTGCATTGGAAAACAAAAACATAATCTTGCATCTACACTCTACTTTTCCCACATTCTGTGAATAAAAGCATTTGGTATTTTAATAATAAAGGATGTATTTAATAAGCAGATTCTGAGTACTTGCTGTTGTCTATTCATTATTAAACTATCTACCCATGCTTGATGTATTTTGATCATGCCATAACTTGAAAAACATATATGATTTTCTCTACCATAAATATATGAATTCTTAATTTTCTAGAAAGGTAACACATTAGATAACTAATTAAACATTTATCAATTTAAGAAAATGTATGCAAGAGTATAATTTATTTGCTTTTGGAAGATTGATGGAGATAAACACATAAATAGATATATAAAATAAACAAATGCAGATAAGATTTCAGAAACAACATATTGATTGGGAAATACTAGACTATCTTTCAAGCCTGCTAGTGAAGAATTTTAATATCTTCTGCCAATTTTTATATACCGTCTGTCTTAATAAAAACACATTGTTTAGTGCAGTTTCCCTTCTGGGCATAAACAGACAAATTTGTTGACACAATTCTGACAGCTCCATTGAAGCAGAGAACAGAACTGCATTCATTTACTCAATTTCCACAATATTGGACCTACAAATAGGTCCTTTAAAAGAGGAAGAAAACTTTTTAATATAGATACTTAGAAAAAATCAGTATTATATAATTTTACTTCAGCAGATAAATAAATCAGTATGGATTAAACAAGAATTTAAAAAGTAAATGTATTTTTCTTTCCATTGACTTATTTTATCTTAGCTAAACAATTTAAATTTCACATTTCCTAAAGTTAAATTGATAATACTGATAGAAATCTACAGGGAGTATTCAGTCCTAGGACTCTACACATGACTGCCAAAGTTGTGATACATTTAGGATCACGTTAGTAAATCTGACTTCTATTCATTGTTTTAATAGTAACATCTGACATCACAAATATTTCATAATAATGACCACTTATTTAACCGTCTTACCTTAATCTTTTATATAATTTCCTTCAGTTAAACCCTCTTTCCTTAATCATTTATATAATTTCCTTCAGTTACTTTATTTAATCCTTTCCTTAATCATTTATATAATTTCCTTCAGTTACTTTATTTAATCTTATCTATTTTCTTTTCCTCCATTCACTTAAATTCTTCTAGATGTATACACCTGTGATATTGTGATTTATCATAAGAAATATACATTTGGTCCTCACCAAGTTTTTGGCACAGAAACCTAAACTCCTAAAATGATTGGAATTCCCTATGCTGAGAGTAATAAACCTGTCTCTTGTTATGTTAATGTGTTGACTTTGAAACTTGCCAGGGGGACCAACCAGGAATATAGGGGAATCACATTCAGTTCCACCCCCTGATATCCAGGGAGGAGTGAGGGGCCAGAAATTGAATTCAATAACCAATAGCCAATTATGTAATCAATCATGCATATGTAATGAAGCTTTGATCAAAAAAAAAAAAAAAGTAGAGCATTCATAAAACTAGTAGGATGGGGAACCAGAACGCCTCAACATGCCGTAGTCTAGGCTCTAAATTCCATGAAGGCAGAAGCTCTTTTGGGGGGACCTCACCATATGTATCTCTTCATTGGTTGTTGATTTGTATCCTTTAATATGCTTTGTAATAAATCAGTAATCTAGTGAGTAAACAGATTTCCCGAGTTCTGTGAGCTGTGCTAGCAAATTAATCAAAACCAAAGAGCGGGTTGTGGGAACATCTGATTTATAGCCATTTTGTCAGAAGTACAGGTTACAAACTGGTCTCATGATTGGCATCGTGAGTTAAAGGGATTTATTGGAACCTCCAATCTGTAGCCAGTTGGTCAGAAGCACACATGGCAACTGAGCTCTTAACCTGTGGAATCTGCTACTATCTTTAGGTAGATAATGTTGGCAATAAGTTGAATTCTATGATCTCCATCAAATGTCAGAAAACTGGTGGTGTGCAGAGAAAATCTCCCCAACATTGGAATTGAGTGCAGAACCTATAAAACACTTAACTAATAAACTATTTCTTTTGTTGAACCTGGTCTCTAATTGTGCTTTCTTTTTTGGATTTTATTTAAAATGTCTTTCATAATAAAATACTTCCATACATTTGTATAATATATGCTAGTAGAATAGATATTTAAACTATTTATGTAACATAAAGATGTTACTTAATAATTAATTTATTAAATTTGTATATTTTCTGGACCACATGTTGATATGTATTATGTTTCCCAAATATGAATGACCATATATGCCAAAAGTCTTTTAGAAAAGACTACGTACTATTAGAAATATCTTCCTTTTTAAATTAAAAAACATGCTTACAAGGAAAACATTTATATTTATAAACCTCAGTTAATCACTGTTAAAAATCAGTTAATAGTTCATGGCTAATCCAGGGCTCACTCCCAAATGACATACAAACTATCCTAGCTGCAGGAGAAATGATAACACTATTATATTCTGGTCTTCTCTTAGAATCCCTAAAAAGATTCTTGAGCCTTGCAGAATGAGTTACAGTCAACCTCTAAAAACAGGTTCTTTGTCACTGCAAACCAAGTTAATTTGTTGTGACAATTGCCCTTAGTTTACTATGAATTTAAAACACAAGAGTAAGCACAGGTGAGTCATGCTCAAGTGTTAGAGACAAACTGGTTGCAATTATTAGGTAAAGCTTGCCCTCATAATCTTTTTTTAGTATAAGTGCTGCTGAAGTGAGCACTTGCCCTCATAATCAATCCACCTCATGTCCTTTAGAATGTGAAATAACTTTCACTTGGATCACCCACATAAGTGTGGGCTTTCTCCTACCACAACAGTAAACACCAGAAGAGGAAAGTAGAACCCAAAGTGATATTTCATTAATGTCACTTTTTAAGATGTAAACAAGATCTGCCCTAGGAACTATTTTATCTAAATATCCCCCTTCACTCTAGTGTATTCTATTGTCTGGTATGCAGTTTTAAGCCTAATGCCTCCTAATTGGCTTAAAAGTCATATGCTAGGTCCTTCTCTGACCTAAACTAATCTCATCCCTAATTTAAATGTCATGGATGGGGAAATCATAATTTGGACCAAATTCTTAGACCTGTAAAAATATAGGGGTTTTATTTCCCTTCAATAATCTATAATTTAAATACAAATGTCCAGCTTTTAAATTTGTCAGCATTTTCATGATATTTACATTTGTAGGTAAATGTCTATCTCAATGAGCATTGTGAAAGCTTAAGAATAATTTTCAAAATAAAATTAGTATTTTTGGAGAAAAACCTACAGAACACAGCATTCTAAAAAAGTAGAAGGAATGTGAATCAAGAAAGCAAGCATTCTGGAAGAATTCTATGGATTGCTGGAACCAAGGGAAGTTCTGGTCATGGTACACGAATTGCAGGCAACGTCTTCCCAGGGCAAGGCATACAGGGATTCTACTCTTACTGAATTGTCAGGATACTGAGGATATTATAATCAAATATTAAAGAAGCTAATTAATCTAGGCAATGTCATTTGATCTTTCAACTGGTGAACAGAAGACAGTAGTAAATAAATAAACACTAGAGTTGTGAGTGAAGCTGGAACCCATGACAAAGACTAAAAGTAAAACTAACAAGAAATGGAAAATCACTAGAGTAACAGGCATCCCCAAACTCTGATATGACTATTACTAAGGCTGTATTCCAGAGTTTTCTTACTAAAATTACAACATTCAATAAGAGGATATTAACAATTCAGAACATCTAGGAGTGATTTCATATGAGGATCTACATCTATTTCTCAACATTCTTATTCACTTAGCTTTCTTTATATAGTATATAGTAACTTTATATAATAAAATTTATATAAAGTAATATTACTTTCTTATATAGTAATTTTATCATTACTATCTTTGGATCCCTTTTCAATGGAAGAAACATCCATAGTCCCACCAAATTTTCCCAACCAAAAGGAATATACAAATGAATGACCACTGTATTTTAAGCTAGCCAGAAAATGGATATATGACTTTCTGGGTGATTTTGAATAGGTTGCTTAAAATGGAATAAGGCAAATTCCCAATTTCTTAAAGGAAGAGAATCTAATAGGATAACTTAAATATGCCCAGTAAAATTTATGGTGATGATATTGTTCCATCTAATTCTCTTCTTTGATCAAAATTATTCAATGATGTTTTTATATTCCCAGGACACAATTAAAATATCTCAACTAGAAACTCCTAGTTCTTTCCATAATGTCTTCTTCAACAGTCCTTCCATATTCACTTCACACTGCTCCACTTTATGTAACTTTGATGTAGTCTCATTGAATTATCACATTAATTCTTCTTTTGCTATACCTGCCTTGGCTCCTTCCTGCTTCTTTCCACAACTCTGAACAAGCATATCTACCTTCTCCTTCAAGGACCAATTCAATATTTATTCCCTATAAAATAACATTTCTATACTTCTCCCCTTCTTCCTCCCTCCACATGAAAGAAGTTTCTCCCTCCTCCTGCCTCTGGATCTAATCTTTCCTATATCTTATGGAATACTTGTCTCTGTGTATCTTCCCTTGTCCTAATTTTTTTTCTTTTTTTTCTCATATTCTCCTCCTCCATTATCACATTTCCTTCACAATTTTTATGATCCTTATATGAAATTAATCAGACATTAAAAAGAAAAAGATTAAACATTCTATATGTACCTTAGGCACAAACAACTTCCTTTGTTCTTTCTAGTTGCACTACTGCTATATACATTTGGCATAAATTTCAGTTGTTTTTTCCCCCCCTTTTTTTTTTTGCATATCATAGATCACATATGGAAATAATAAAAAACACCAGGCAATACATGTGGGAATGAAAAGAGAATGACAGCAGAGATTTTTTTCAAAAGCTTAAAAAATCAGTTCTTTGGACAGACACTACAAGGACTGAATTATTTTGAGATCGGTGAACACAGCATTCATACTGAAAGAGCAATAAGACGGTGTGAGCCTACTGGAAAACAACTCATGACAGTGGAATTTAGTTCAAAGTGCTAAACTGTAAATGAGAGCTTTGTCTGAGTTATGATATCTTCCTCAAAATGTATTGTTTTATAAATTTCCACCACATATGTATGAACATAAACACATGCTTGTACATGTGCACACATACATGCATACTCACACATGCTATAGAGACTATATCTGTTTTTGTATATATATGTATATATATGCATATATATTATTCTGTAAATATATACTATTCTGTATATATACAATTTTGTTTTAATCCAGTATAATTCTGTATATATATATATATATATATATATATATATATATACTCTTTTCTCTATGTATATAGGTATATATATTTTTTGTTTTAACACATTAACAATTTCCAGGAAATAGTGAATAGTGAAGATGCTTTTAAATGTCTCATCCTAGTGTACTCTCTTTATATAGTAGATCTTGTATCCCACTTCAGCTGCTACCATATTTCTCCCTTTGCATTACTGCAGATCTTGAAAGCACCCACGTTCATTGTCTTTAATTACTCATTCCTATTGACTTTCTTATTAACTTCAGTTTAGCTTTTTTAGCCATTATTTCATACAAACTACTCATTTTATAGTCATCGATGCCCTTTTTATTGCCAAATCTAGTTGGATACTTTTAGTTTCTGAACTTTGCTTACCTATGTTCAGCATTCATATTATTAGCTATTTCCTATTTCTTTCTTTTTTTAAATTTTAAATTCAGGTTAGTTAACATATAGTGTATCAGTTTCAGGGTAGAGTTCAGTGATTTATCAGTTATACAACATCCAGTGCTCATTACATCAGATGCCCTCCCCAATGCCAATCACCCAACCCCCCCACCCACTTCCCCTCCAGCAACCTTCATGTTGTTCATTACAGTTAAGAGTCTCTTATGGTTTGTCTCTCTCTTTGTTTTTATCTTATTTTAATTTTCCTTCCTTCCTCTATGTTTATCAGTTTTTCTTAAATTCCACATGAGTGAAACCATGATATTTGTCTTTCTCTGACTTATTTCATTTAGCATAATACACTCTAGTTCTATCCATGTCATTTTAAATTGCAAGATTTCATTCTTTTGATAGCTGAGTAATATTCATTGTATATATATGCCACATCTTCTTTATCCATTCATCTGTAGATGAACATTTGAGCTCTTTCCATATTTTGGCTATTGTGGACATTGCTACTATAAACATTGGAGTTCATGTGCCCCTTTGAATCACTATTTTTGTATACTTTAAATAAATACCTAGTAGAGCAATTGCTAGATTGTAGGGTAGCTGTATTTTTAACTTTCTGAGGAACCTCCATACTGTGTTCCAGAGTGGCTGCACTGGTTTGCATTTCTACCAGCAGTATAAGAGGGGTCCCCCTTCTCTGCATCCTCAACAACATCTGTTGTTTTCTGTCATTAATTTTAGCCTTTCTGACAGATGTGAGGTGGCATTTCATATGATTTTGATTTGTATTTCTCTGATGATGATTTGGGTATTTTTTCATGCTTCTGTTAGCCATTTATATTTCTTTGGAGAAATGTCTGTTCCTGTCTTGCCTATTTAAATTATTTCCATGCATTGATTCATGACATTACACATCTGTGCAACATCTGTGTTAGGTGACCTAACTGGCTGCATCGGCCCAATCTCCTGCCCAATTGTTGGCTCTCCTTTCTCTTCCTATCCAATGGCAATTTGTAGATTTGTATGAGTGTTAGCACATGTCAACATTCTCAGTAGTTGGATGAATGAGTGGTTTAATCCTAAAGTGGAGAGATTTGAGCCATGGGCCAGAGCATACACTAAATCCCTAGTACCTATGGAGTGAGCTGTCAAGCATTAAAAGGGGTATGTGTATATATATGTATACATGTACATGTATATATATATATATATATATATATGCATGTATGTATTAATTCAATATATATAATTAATAAATGAAATCCTATAGGTTTTCATCTTTAACGTTCTGACCATATTCTTCTTTATACTGTAATAATTCACATACATGTAACTCATCAAAGATGCAATAACATCTTTGTGGATCAGAAATGTATCAGATTTGATTATAGATTCTTTATAGTGCAATACAGAGAGCTTTTCAAATAGAAAGTATTAATTAAAACCTACTAAATAAATGAAAATGGGAGAGAAGTAAAAAGACAAGTCATAGGAATGGTTAATGATCTTTCTGATGGGGTATCATAACTGCAAATCATTTGAAAGGCATTATAGAATTATATACGTTATATAATCCAGAACATGAAGCTGTTATCCCCAAAATCCTTTTCTTCTATTTACTGGTTTTTAAAAAATATATTTTATTTATGTATTTTTAGAGACAGAGAATGAGCAGGAGAGTGGGACAGAGAGAGAGAGAAAAAGAGTCTCAAGCAGACTCTGTGCTGTGTGGAACACAACATAGAGCTCAATATCACAATCCTGAGATCATGGCTTGAGCTGAAACCAAGAGTAGGTTGCTTAACTGACTGTGCCGCCCAGGCCACCCATCTTGTACTTACTCTTAAATCTCTGGAAATTAGACTAACATCTCTATGCTATTGTTTTCTAGTTTGTCCACTGGGGATAATAATATTAACCCCTTAAAAATGAGAAGAATAAAATGCTCTAACAGATAAAACGTATAGCAAAGGACCTAGTATGCAATAAGTATTCAATGGCATTTATTATGTATTAACACAACCTCCATGGAGTCATTATTCCATATACAATATTTTATGCTCATTTCTTGTCCCTTAAAATAATTTATACATGATTAAACATGTATTTTTAGGATGTAAGAAATAAACATATTAATAATATATTAATATTATTAATAAACATATTAATAAATAATAAATAAATATAATTTTTAATAATATTTCTAGATAGTCTCTTCAATAAAGGTACTGAGCTAATTAGATATTCACATGTAAAAGAATGAAACTAGATCCAAATCTTATACCTCTCACAAAAATTAACTCAAAAATAATTAGGGACTTATTTTTATTTTTTTTGTTTTTTAAAGATTTAATTTATTTATTTATGAGAGACACACAGAGAGAGGCAGAGACATAGGCAGAGGGAGAAGCAGGCTCCCTGTGAGGAGCCTGATGTAGGACTTGATCCCAAGACCCCAGAATTACAACCTGAGCTGAAAGCAGAGCTTAACCACTGAGCCATCCAGGTGTCCCAGATTTTATTTATTTATTCATGAAAGACACAGAAGGAGAGGCAGGCTCCCCAGTGGGATCCTGATGCAGGACTCAATCTCAGGACCCCATGATCATGCCCTGAGCCAATGGTAGATGCTCAACCACTGAGGCACCTAGGCGTCCCTTGTTTTTCATTTCATTGGCCATTTGATCCTTTTATACCTGACAAATAAATGTTTCTTTATAATGAAAATACTACCTCCAATTTATAGAATATTATGTGTTGTACAATACTTTCATATTCTGTGAATTGGCCTCCACTCTATTATACTGCCCCTCAACAACTTGTACCACAAGCTCCCCAACTTGGACACTCCTCTTCTATGACTGTCCTTTCTCTGTCTCCCTCATTGACTCTCTTCTGCTGCCGATGGTGAAATACACATATTGTCAAGGAAAGCCTTGTTTCTTTCTAGAGAATTCATGTGTTGTATATGCTAATTCACACTTCTGACTTCAAGCCAAAAGTATTAAAATTTTAATTGCCTGTGGAATATACCTGTTTCATACGCATCTCAACCTTAAAATGCCCAAATGGGAATCCTCCTGCTTATTCCCTCCTAATAGCTTGACTTAAATACAGCTCTGTTAAATACATCGTAATTACCTAGTCACTATATCTGAAAGGTTAATATCATTAATTTCTCTCCCCTCATCTGCCCAAACTGGTCACAATATTTGGCTAATATTACTTCAGGTGCTTCTCACATTTAGCACATCACCTCCATCTGCATTACTGCTTCCTTAATCCTAGCCCTTAACATCTCTCATTCTGCTATTATGCTGGTTTCCTGAAAGTTATACCTTGATTATTTTTTTTTAATTTTTTTTATTTATTCATAGAGATGCAGAGAGAGAGAGAGAGAGGCAGAGACACAGGCAGAGGGAGAAGCAGGCTCCATGCAGGGAGCCTGACGTGGGACTCGATCCAGAGTCTCCAGGATCACGCCCTGGGCTGCAGGAGGCGCTAAACCGCTGCGCCACCGGGGCTGCCCTATACCTTGATTATTAACTCTTGTTAATCTATTCTCTTTCTACTTCTCAAGAGTGAAAGCTAACCATTCTCCTCTTTGAAAGTGTAGTTTGGTTCTCCAATGCCTTATTGGTAGAGTTAACACTGTTCACTTTGCCATACAAATCATTTCACGATTTAGTTATAGCTAACTCTGAATTCCCTGCATCTCTGCCTCACCACATTGATTATAGTTTCCCAGGCTTATTAAATTATTTCTCTACTTCACTACTTTGGACATGTATGAAAATTCCCTTCACTGAGGAACATTCTTTCTACTTCATCACCCCTTCCTCTCCCTATCATCGATTTTTTGCCCACATCGCCCTGTGTAAAAATTTCTATCCATTCTTCCAATATCCTCTCACATAGAACATTTTCAGTGACACCTTGCAAGACTTCCCTAGAGAGAAAAGTTTATCTGTCTTGTGTCCCTGTAGCTCTTCTATCTCTGTCAGTATACTGTAGATTATGGCCTACTTTATCTTCATATAATTATACTTCTCATAGTAGGCTCTACGCTTCTTGAAGGTATTCTATTATAAAGACTAAGAGACTGAGAGACACATAAATTAAAATCCTGGCTTTGACAACTCTAAGCTGCTGACTTTTGAAATTTGTATAAACTCTCTGAGTATTAGTTATCTCACATAAAAATGGGGATACTGATACATATGTTTCCAGCTGATTGGATGATTTTTTTAAAGATTTTATTTATTTATTCATGAGAGATACAGAGAGAGGCAGAGACATAGGCAGAGGAAGAAGCAGGCTCCCTCTTGGGAGTCTGATGCAGGACTCAATCCCAGGACTCTGGGATCATGATCTGAGTGAAAGGCAGGCACTCAACCACTGAGCCACCCAGGTGCCCCTGATTGGGATGATTGAAGTAGAGACTATCTAAAGTGTTTAGTGAATTCAAATCTTATCATTAGAAATAATAATATTACTATTACTTCAAGTTCATGATTAAGGCAAATCATGTGCTCAAAAAATTGCTTCATAAATCAATGTTTTTCACAGTGATTTTATAAAATGCTCAGGAAAACTACACCCAAATTTAAATACCAAAGCAAAAAGGTCCCTAATAAAAAAAAAAAAAAAAAAGGTCCCTAATAAGATACATTTCTTATCTGTGTTCACAAGATTGATGATTGATAGGTCTAAATTTAGAACACAAATTTTCTGATGTTTTGAATGTTTTCTATATTATGAATTTCATATTTCTACTTTATGAAGGTATAATCCTATAAAGGTTTCCTGTTTTCAAAAAACTATAGTAGCCAGGCACATATACCTGTAGCATCAACTGATAAAATAAGTATTTCTGTGTATGCAAGATAAACTTCTATAAAAGATCCAACATAAACAGATCAATTGACTTCATGAAGTTGGGCCTTCCAGAATAATCTTAGAATTATATTATATTTTTAAAACAAAATGGGGCATATCCAAAAATTTCATATTTTTGTCATTTTTTCTAGTAGTTTACCTGCAAAATATGTTTCAGAATTGTTTCTTTAAAGACAGTATTTAGGGGATCCCTGGGTGGCTCAGCGGTTTAGCACCTGCCTTCAGCCCAGGGCATGATCCTGGAGTCCTGAGATCGAGTCCCGCATCAGGCTCCCTGCATGGAGCCTAATTATCCCTCTGCCTGTGTCTCTGTCTCTGTCTGTGTGTGTGTCTCTCATGAATAAATAAATAAAATCGTAAAAAAAGAGACAGTATTCATTAAATAAGGGCATATGTATGAAGTAATTGATTCTAAATTCCCTAGTTATGCTCAGATAGTCAAAAAAGCTAACATTTACAAGCTGTGATCCTTTTAGTTTTATCTAATTTATGTATTTCCTATTCACCATGCACAAAACCTGGCAGTAATTTATTTATTGATTGATTGATTCATTCATTCATTCATTCATCAAATATTTGTTTAATACCCACTCTTAACTTCAGTCAAGCAAACACTTATTCAACTAGCACTATGCCAGATGCTTGAGAATAAGCATATGAACAAGACAAACATGGCCCTTATTTTTTCAAGATTTTAAATGCATTGGAAAACCTAAGGTACTTTAGTTGTATTTTACTAAGAATTTTGCAAAATGCTTCTAATTTAGTGCAAATTTCTTTTTTTTTTTCTCGGTATTTATTTATTTATTTTTTAGTTTTTATTTAAATTCTAGTTAGTTAACATATAGTGTACTATTGATTTCAGGAGTAAAATATAGTGATTTATCACTTACATATAACACCCAGTGCTCATCACAAGTGCAGTATATTTACTTTTAATAATTAAAGAAGCGGATGCTATTATTTCAAATAAGTCATTTTTTTTCAAATAACATTTTCCCTATAAGATGTCATATTGTCTCAATGTGATATAAACACAAACACAAGATTTTGTTTTTGCTTTTAATCCACTTCGAAATAGGATTCTCACCAATCCCAGCCAGTATTATGTCACATCTCAAAATGTCCTACATTTTGGCTCTTGAGGCACCATTTCTTTGTAAAATGCAAATAAAAGGAGATGAAAAAAGATTCTAAAGAAGAAGCACAATATGAGAATGTTTTCCTTTTCCAATGTACTAGCAAGGAATACATAACTGGATAGAATTGCTTCTGTTTAGAGGAATAAAAGGAATATATTGAAGTCAGTAAATGCATTTTCTTTGAGTAAAAGGGTTATCACACAGACATTTGTAACTTTAGAGATGTCACTGCTTTAGCCTCAGGGTTTTAGAAGGAATTTCTGTGCTTCAAGATGAAGCTGGCTGAGGTTCTATTTCCCCTAATATGAGAAAGGATGACTTATAAATGAAGATTTAAAGTACTGGAGTCAGCTTTGAACTAGTCAAGCTTGAAACTAAACTCCCATCTCACCTAGTAAAGCTCTAACTGCCAGAATGTTTTCTGGTTGTGGAGGATAAATGACAGTATGTATCAGCCAGAAGGAATACTATATATGGAAGTTAAAAGTAAGTTGCATCAAGTCATAAAATAAACATAACACCTTAGAAGTCATGTGCATTTTACTGTTCAAAACAGCCTTACATAATGTAGTAATTAGACTAAACAGTGTTTACATTACTGAAAAACAGTTTTCATTTTCATTTGATCAAAATTTATTTTATCCCTTAAACTGAAGAATAGTGAAATATTACTTATACCTCCCCTGTCCAGTTCTATCTTCTGACTTTTTAAGTGAAGGAAGAGCTGAAGGCAAAAATACCACATAAAAAAAGAAACTAAAATTGAAATCTGAAAATCCAAATTATAATGAAGGTTAATATATCAACTTATTCATATATTATATTAATAGCAGAAGCTATATTTATCAAACACCATCAGCTAAATCAATTAAAATGTCAATTTTAATCTAAATGTTGTATAGACCTTAGGAAATCAGAATTGTTTAGTTTAAATAAAACATCACTTAAATACATATTTGCTTAGAGTTAGATGTGAGACAAAAATGTGCATTCAACACATCCAAACATCTTTAAGTAACCTATAATTATGAACTGTGTATGAATTAAGTTTCAGTGAATTATGCATATACAATAAATATACTGATTGAATGTCTATAAATATAATAAAGAGTATGGTTTTCTCAAAAGATCTGTTCTAGGGCAGCCTCTGTGACTCAGCAGTTTAGCGCCGCCTTCAGTCCAGGGCGTGATCCTGGAGACTGGGGATCGAGTCCCACATTGGGCTCCCTGCATGGAGTCTGCTCTCTCTCTGCCTCTTTCTCTCTCTCTCTCTCTCTCTCTCTCTGTGTCTTTCATGAATAAATAAATAAAATCTTTTTAAAAAATTAAAAAAAAAGATCTGTTCTACTGGTAATGAATATTTTAATTTGCATTTCTGGGTAAAGTAGAAATTGCCATTAAGATCATATAATAAGGTTCATTTTGTACTTTGATAAATAGCAAGGGTTAAAAAAACTATATAACATCTGGAAAATATTTGCATAACCATTTCAAATAAGAGACAAATAATTAAAAAAAAGAAAAAGGTAGCAAGCTAAAGTTCAGACTATAAGAAAGACTGCAAGGGAGTATAAAATATCTAAAAGGTAGAAGTAATGATACTGTCAAGGCATTGATCAATAAGAGTTTTGGCTTAAGATGATGCATTCAGGTGACATAACTAAGAGGAAATTGATAGGGTCATGGGAAATAAATAAAATGTGAAAAAAATGTGAGTTTATAAGGATTTTCAAGTACAGTTAAATACATTGGATAGACATGGAATATAACAGACCTATTAAATGGATTGAATGAACAGATAATCTATTCTAAGGAAATGGGTCTTTACTACAGAAGACAGGATATTGTTGCATACCAAAATAGCTCTAAGCTGAAATCTATGTGACAGTTAGAGAATTCCCAATGAATTATTTTACAGAGATTTTTTAAAAAGGAGAATTTATAAGTTTTAGGAACAAAACTGAAACAAAGTGAAAATTATTTCATTACAAAGGGGAAAGACAGGCAAAGCAAAATAACAGTTACTAAAACATGTGGTTACCTAATTATCTTTTGGAACTACCATTTACTTAAAAAAGTTTAGTAATTCTTAATATCTCATCTCCTCTTCCATATAGAGCAGATACTTTAGATTTAATTGAATCTAAGCAGGGATTATTTACAGTGAATCAGACATGGAGGGCACCAAAGGAAAAGGCAATCCTATCATCTCAACTGGGAGCAATTTAAAATAGCCAGATACAACTCAAATAATATTATAATGCTTCTGAAAACAGAGATTAAAATCAGATTGAATAAAATTAAAGATTTTATGAAGCTATGAGTCAGTTTTGTGTCCCCATTGCCTTTTTCTTTAATAAATGAATCGAAGAACTATGATGCAGCATTTTCTTGTCTAAGAAACGACCCCTAAATTCTGACAATTACTTTAGAAGTTATCTTAATGAAGAAGAAAAGTAAATCATTTCATGGGCCTTTAGGATAAATGCAGAATTAAAATGACATACTCAAAAGATGAAAAAAGAAGTTATGGAATCAGTGCTACATACTGCTGTATTTGAGTTTTGCATCAAACAGTATGATTTAAATGACTGCATAGAGGACAGCCCAGGTGGCTCAGGGGTTTAGCACAGTCTCCAGCCCAGGGCCTGATCCTGGAGACCCCAGATGGAGTCCCGCGTTGGGCTCCCTGCATGGAGCCTGCTTCTCCCTCTGCCTGTGTCTTTGCCTCTCTCTTTGTGTCTCTCGTGAATAAATAAAATCTTAAAAAAAATGACTGCATAGTTATATCAAATACAAAGAGGTTTGCAAAAACCTCAAAGGTGACAAAAAGGTGAACAAAATTATGTTGCTGTCAAAGAGAGTCTTAAAAAGTACCCTAGAGTTCCATACTGGAAAGCCTTTTTGTTGTTTTATTTTCGAAATGTGAGGGAACTAGTTGAATGACTTGCCAGAGTAACACAGTTGTTCAAAAAAAGAGCTAGAAATTCATTACTGACCTTGTTTGTTCCACCAAATTAAAAATGCCTCTAAAAGATTCCTGGGGGTGGGGGGTGAGGGGTGAGGGAGCAAGGGGAATTAGAAAGAGCCTTAGGGCATATTATAGGAATCTTAAAATATTTGAAGGTTGACTTGAGGAAGAGGTGTTAATTGATCGTTTTTAATCATTTAAGTCATGTAATTAGAGAGGTGGAATCAGAAAATGAAATTAGGAGGACACATATTCATTCCAAATATAAGTGAATTTTCAAAATGACTACTCAAAGATGAAATGAGCTACCTTTGGGAAGTACTGAATTATTCATCACTGTGGAAATGTTCATATTTAAAGGGGATAAAACTTTAGTCTGAAGTAGTGGAGTTGGGATTCAAGAATCATTGGATGGTTAGACTAAATGAAACTTTATTTCTTACAAGTCTCTCATTAAAATTGCACACTCAAATGACAGATTTTTAGGAAGTGGCAAACATCGATTGGCTCTTCACTTAATTGCTAAATTCTCTAAGATTTGGGAAACTGTTAAAATAAGTCTTTGTATTAAGATTAAAGGATGAAGTAACATAATGTTTTATAACACTTTTATTGGAATCCCTGGGTGGCTCAGCGGTTTAGCACCTGCCTTTGGCCCAGGGCGCAATCCTGGAGTCCCAGGATCAAGTCACCTGTCGGGTTTCTGACATGGAGCCTGCTTCTCCCTCCTCCTGTGTCTCTGCATCTGTCTCTCTCTCTCTCTCTCTCTCTTTCTATCATGGATAAATAAATCTTTAAAAAAAAAACATTTTTATTTCCTTTAATTGAGTTAAGGAGCTATTACAAATTACAAACCACTGTATATCTGATACTATTATATGTACTCAGGAAGCGAGTACTAAATGAACAGAGGACAACAAACCTAGCTTCTAGGAAAAAAAAAAAAAAAAGACTGAGGAACAACAGAGTAGTCCTTCCAAACTATTCAATTCTTCCACATCCTGAATTTTTCAACCATTTATTTGATTTTCATTTTATTTATTACACTTAAAAATCTCAAGTTCTACAGAGAGCTCAGTTTACATATAGTATTATGAAAGATAGGAAAAACTAAATCTTAAATAGTAAATTACCTTAGATAGCAAATAGTACATATTCATGATGTTCTTTTTTTTTTTTTTTTAATATTCATGATGTTCTGTTTGACCTTCTGATTCTTACTGACTTCCAGGTTTCTGAATTGATTCATCTCTAAAGTACACTGTCCTGCACCAAACTGCAGATCATCACACTGTCTGCCTTCTCCTTTGGAGTCACAGTTCATCTCGACCTTGCTATTTGTGTAAGTATCAGATTGGGTAATGACCTCATCTGTTACTATATTAGAATCCCTAGTTATCCACTTGGCATTTATGGTCAGCTTTCCATTTACAACCTGGTGCTGACATATTCCCTAGACAATACTCTGCTGCTCATTAGCATGAGCGTCCTCTCTCTAAAATCATGGTATAACATAAATCCTCTAGGCCTCTCAGACACATTGTGTTGTGAAATTCTTATGAACTTGCAGCAATTTACTAGAGAAGTAATTGTTTTATCTAAAATTATATTTCAAATCATTATTTGAATACATGCTTTTTTCTCATTAAAATAACGTTTTCTTTCAAAAGAGAAAAGTCAATTATATTTTATTGTGTTTACAAGAGTGAATGACAATGTGATGCATTAACAAAACTATCTTTAAACATTGCAGTACTATTTGAATTATGTGAATAGCTCTGGAAGATTTTTGAAGATATTCGATTTATTTTCTGTATCTTTAATGACTTTGAGAAAATATATGTAGCTTGCATTTGAACAATTTAAAAGCAAAGTGACTTTTATTAATATTAATTTGTATCTCCTGAAGCATATTATTCATTTTCAACATAGCATTATGCACTATCATCATGTTTATTCAATGGTGATTAAAAAAAAATGACAACTCATATTCTAAAATCAATTAGCAATTTAAATGTAGTGAAAGATTAGTCAAAACAATATATTACTTTTTACTTTTTTCTAAACCAAAGAAGCTTAAGGACATCATTGTCTTTTCTACTTTTTAATGTAGCTATTAACAATACCCAAGAATTTATATGCATATTTTATTTCCTTTAATTAAATTCACATCAAGGTACTAATTTATATTTATAAAATATAGATAAATACACACAAATAAATATATAAAGTTTTTGAAACCTTATAACTAAACTTTTAAGGAAAGTTTAACAAGAACAAATTTCATCTCGTTTGATTAATTCCGTATAGATGAATGGAAAATTAAGTTAGTATGCTGAAGCTAAAAAATCATGAAAATGTATATAACTGCTAAAAATTATAATATGCATTAAAAAGTATGATTTCTGGCAAATTATGACAGCTTTTAAAAAATCTGTTTTCCTTTAGGAAAATGTTGATAATTAAAGTCCATTGCCAGATTTTTTAGAAGAAAGTTATATCTTTGGCAGCCCAGGTGGCTCAGGGGTTTAGCGCCACCTTCAGTCCAGGGTGTGATCCTGGAGTCCCGGGATCGAGTCCCACTTGAGCTCCCTGCATGGACCCTGCTTCTCCCTCTGCCTGTGTCCCTGCCTCTCTCTGTGTGTGTGTCTCTCATGAATAAATAAATGAAATCTTAAAAAAAAGAAGTTATATCTTGATATAACTTACTTCTAAAAAAGTGCAACTAATTACAAATCTAAGTTGTTTTATTAGAACGTAATTTTAACAGGACCTAATTTATAAATTATATTCCTTTAAATATGTGCTATTGTAGATGTGACAGATATTTAAAAATACATCATTTAAACATTGGATACTCAGATGATTAGGTACCATTTTGTTCCTGACAATGATGTTCTGTTGTTTTAACATAAGCTGCAGTTCTCAAAGTGTGGCTTTGAGACCAGCAGCACCACAGTCACCTGGAAACTTGTTAGGGAAGCAAAATTTTTGACTCCAAACCTACTGAATCAGTAACTCTAGAAGTGAGGTCAAGCAATGGGTGTTTTAACAAATCCACTGAGTAATTACGATGCATGCTAAAGATGGACTATCTGGATGTTCTCAACTGTGGTGAATATAAGAATTATCAGTGAGTAAATAGATACGTAAGTATCTTTCTATAACAATTAAAATAAAGTGTCTGGGGCAGCCCTGGTGGCACAGCGGTTTGGCGCTTCCTTCAGCCCAGGGTGTGATCCCGGCCACCCAGGATCGAGTCCCGGGTCAGGCTCCCTCCATGGAGCCAGCTTCTCCCTAGGCCTGTATCTCTGACTCTCTGCCTCCCTCCCTCTCTCGCTCATGAATCAATAAATAAAATATTTTTAAAAAATAAATAAAAAAAATAAAGTATCTGGTGAGAAGACCAGTATTTGTTAAAGCACCCCAATTTTTATGTATAGTCAGGGTTGAGAACTATTTATCATCTAACATTCAAGAAAACTTACTTCATTCCCTTTTCATTTCTGTGGAATTGAAGGCATGCCTGTTCTTTCATTGACCTTTTGATTGAAAAAAAAAATTCTGCCTCATCAACAAACTTAAATCTAATGCCAATCTTTCCCATTTTTCCTATCCTCCTGATGGGAAACATACCATTGACTTATTTTTGTGTTATAATTACTATGCCAATTTAAGTAAGCTATTACCTGTACACAGATAACATCTTATTAGTAATTCTTAGCAAATATAACAGAGACCTGCAAGAATCATTGGTCCTCTAGACCATTTATCTTATCACATAGTATCAGTTTCCTAATAAATACCTGGGTGGAGTTAATCACAGTGGAGATTCATCATAAGTACTCTGAATGTGCTGCTCATTTAAGAATTTAGCTAGTTCCTACTATACTACCATGTTATGGCATTAATCTTTATTTCCACAAATTAAACTAGTAATTTAATATGAGACTATAGAAGTTTAACACTGACACAGAAATACAGGCAAGTAGTAATCCTTAAGAACAGTACTATTTAATACTATTTAACTAATCTATGTAACTAAGTAACTAATACTATTTAACAAACTCTCAGTCACACCAGTGATTTGATAAATGTTTAAAAAGTCTGAGTATCCTGGGACGCCCCGGTGGCTCAGCAGTTTAGCACTGCCTTTGGCCCAGGGCCTGACCCTGGAGACCTGGATAGAGTCCGGCCTCCGGCTCCCTGCATGGCGCCTGTTTCTCCCTTCTGCCTGTGTCTCTGCCTCTCTTTTTGTGTCTCTCATGAATGAATAAATAAAACCTTAAAAAAAAAAAAGTCTAGGTATCCAGACATTTTAAGTAGCAGGTCTCTTTTAGATGTTAGTCATTACTCTAAGCTCAGTATTTCTAAAACAATATCTAAGAATTAAGGTATGCATTTGTAGTCTACAAAATTATGAATAAAATGATTTATGTAAGAAGTAGATAATCTTCAAATAATTTTTAGTTTACAATATTTAATCCTGAGTTAATAATTGATAACACTGTAATCATCCCATTTTTCTAAAGCAGAAATAGCAAATGACTTTTTAAAAATTTGCACAAAATAAGCTTATGCTTGATTAGAATAATTATTTTGCAAAATGTCTTCAATGTGTCCTCCAAATTTTAGAATCTACAATGTTTCTTCCTCCTTTCTTTCCTATATTCAAGTCAACACTAATTATTGGTACTTTTTCATGAAATATCTTTCAGGTATCTTTTATTGTAAGCCTCATAGCATTATACTCACAATTTAATTCAGTGCTAACACTTTTTTTTTTTTTTTTGCCTCCAGTTTTTCTTACCCATCTTAAACGCAGATGTTGAATGATTTTCAAAAAGTAATTCTTGAGGCACCAATGTGGCTCAGTCAGTTAAATGTCTGACTCTTGATTTCAGCTCAGGTCATGATCTCAAGATTGTGAGATTGAGCACCACATGGGGCTTTGTGCTGGGTATGGACCTGCTTATGATTCTCTCTCTCCCTCTCCCTCCTCATCCTCGCTCCAGCTCTGTCTCTAGCTCCCTAATTAAAACAAAAACAAAAACAAAAACAAAAAAACAAAGTAATAATTCTTCCCATCATGAAATTAACCAAATAAAAGACCAGCTATGTTAAATTAATATCTTCAGGTTTGCATGCAAATTTCTTTAATGCTCAGTATCAGTTCATTTCTCACTAACTCACTTCATATTCTTTTACTTTCTTCCTCTCCTACAATGTATGTCACAACCTCACCTTGTCTAACATTATGCTATATTCATAGTGATATAAGAATGAGTTAGGAGCAGATGGGGCTAGGCAGGAAAAGATAAGGGAAAGGTCCCAATGTCAGGCTCCTACCCATCCCAAGGAAACAAAGACAATAAAAACAGAAAAATAAATCTGACTCCCTAACTCCAAATCGTTAGGGAGTATTCCTCTTTAATGGCTATTAGACTCACAGAAACCCCAGATGTAAAGAAATACTATGGAGGAGATATTAACCAGAGAGATGGGAACACCTTATTTGTGCTCATGATATTTACAAAAAAAAATCTTGTTTGGTACAAGTCCACCATGTTTGTTCTAACTATAGACATGAAACGTATAAATCCACCCTGATAGTGATAAGAAATTTTCCAAAAAGTAAAAAGAAAGAATGTTTAAATACTGAATGAAAATCATGAAATATTCTTTAAAAAGCATAAGAAGAAAGAAAGAAAGAAAGAAAGAAAGAAGAAAGAAGAAAGAAAGAAAGAAAGAAAGAAAGAAAGAAAGAAAGAAAGAAAGAAGAAAGAGCAAGAAGAAAGAAAAATTTTCCAAGTTCCCTGGTCTCTTTCCTATAAAAGACAGACCATAAAAGCCCTCAGGGCAACTCTGTCAGGACCCCTCTCAATTTTGAGAGCTTTCTCTGCTTAATAAATTTCTATTGCTTTGCTCACTCTATTGTCTGTGAGATTCATTCTTTGACTCCCTGGGACAGGAACCAAGCTCTCCCATGTCAATAGGTCTGGATTGGCTGAAAATCTTATGAAAAACTTGAGTTTATTTATCAGCATGAAATCACAAATCATGTAGCCTATAACGGTCATTTTTATTTTCTTTTAAAGAATTTCAAAGTAATACATTTTTCTCTTTACAAATATATAAAGACAAATATTATTTCTTCTGTAAAGACAAATATTATTCAGCTCAGAATGATAGCTTTTATAAAATAGATATTAATTTTGTGGAAGATTTAAATTTTCTAAAAATAAGATGAAGGACATAAATCACGATGACATGTCTACGGGCATGCAAAATTCAATATACACACTACACTTTGGTTACAGCATCTACACAACACACCTAGCTATGTTTCTTTATAATGATTATTTTGAAAAAACATATTTGAAGAATTACCTAGAAAATGTGTGTGCATGGATAGATTTGCATGTGTTTTATGGAACACAATAATTGTTAAACATTTAAGGATCAGACACTTTTAAAACCGGTTTATCCGCCAGAAGTCAGCTTTGCCTCTACTGAAACATAGTTTGTTCATTTTCTCTATTGTTCACATTCTAATAATACTCTATTTCAGTTATTTAGGAGAATTTAAAAATTATTTTTGAGTAGCAATTATTTTAAATGGAATTTCCAGTATACAAAAGAGTATAATTATAGTGATATGGTTATGAATTATATGGAGTACACTCATACATTATTTTTGCTTTATGAAAATCTACTTATGCTTTTTTAAGAATATTTCATGATTTTCATTCAGTATTTAAACATTCTTTGGCAAAACATAAATAAATAAAGGGAGAGAGAGAGAGAGAGAGAGGAAGGGAAGCAAACCATAAGAGATTCTCAACTATTGAGAACGAACTGAGGATTGATGGAGGGAGGTGAGCAGGAGAAGGGGTAAATGGGTGATGTGAATTAATGAAAGCACTTGTGATAAGCACTGGGTGTTGTTGTTTTTAAGATTTATTTATTTATTTATTTATTTATTTATTTATTTATTTATTTATGATAGACATAGAGAGAGAGAGAAAGAGAGGCAGAGATACAGGAGGAAGGAGAAGCACACTCCATGCTGGGAGCCCAATGCGGGACTCAATCCCGGGACTCCAGGATCACTCCCTGGGCCAAAGGCAGGCACTAAACCACTGAGCCACCCAGGGATCCCCGGCACTGGGTGTTATATGCAAGTGATGAATCACTAAATTCTACTCCTGAAACCAATATTATACTGTATTTTAACTAAATAGAATTTAAATAAAAATTTGGAAGAAACAGAAAACCTGACATAATATGATGTAGTCACACATCATAATCATTTTTCATATTAAATTAACAATAATTTTAATGATTTTTAAATTGATTACATTTATTGACCAAACATATTAAAATAATAAAATAAACATTATTTGACAATGTGTTTGATGGGAAATTGAAGAACATGTATAACATTACAGCACACTATATAAAGGATAGGAGAGATGGGGTGAGACTTACTTTCCTATCTATGAATTCTGTCAGTGATCCTGGATTTCCTGAAGCCTCTAGAGTCATGGACATGTAATTCCTCCATAAGACACCATGAACCTACAGGTGGAGGCCACTTGGCATGTTATTTTTAGAGCCACTTAGCACGTTATTGTTCAAGCTGTAAATTTATCAACTTTGGAGAGATTAATTGAAGAATGTTAAATCTTTACTCATACCTAAGGGAATAGAAATTCCTTTATTACCTAAGAAAATGAAAAAGATTTAAAAAGTTGATTCATATATGATCATTAAAAAAATTAAAAGGCAGTGAAACTGGTAATAGCAACAAAAGTATTAGCATGGTAGTTCTTACAGACCATAGAGCAACATGATAATATCATCATGGTGTAGAAACGAGTTAGGGGCAGAGGGGGCTAGGCAAGGAAAAGATAAGGGAATGGCCCAGAGTCAGGCTTCCAGGAATCTGTGTGCTCCCATAAACCCTAAGGATACTGAGAGACTCCAGAGTCAGGCTCCTACCCATCCCAAGAAAACAGAGATAAGACAGTAAAAACAGAAAAAAATAAACCTGGCTTCCTAGTTCCAAAATATTAGGGAGTATTCCCCTTTAATGGCTACTAGGTTCACAGAAACCCCAGATGCAGAGAAATATTATGGAGGAGATATTAACCAGAGAGAAGGGAACACCTTGTTTGTGCTCATGATATTTACAAAGAAATATCATGTTTGTTAAAAGTCCACCATGTTTGTTCTAAATATTCACCCTGATATTGACAAGAAATTTACCAAGTTCTCTGGTCAGTTTACTATAAAAGACAGACCATAAAAGCCCTCAGTGGCAACCCTATCAGGACACGTCTCACTTTTGAGAGCCTTCTCTGTATCTCAGCTTAATTAACCTCTACCACTTTGCTCATTCTGTTGTCTGTGAGGTTCATTCTTTGACTCAGTGGAGACAGGAACCAAGCTCTCTTGTATCAATAATAAACTGAATTATCATGAAATAGGGTTACCTACTCAGCCAATTATAGAATGGAACTTTTACTGAAGAAAGATTAAACATGAAAAATGCTCTTATTCAATATGTATAAGTGAGATGAAATATTTGCTAAGAATTTTAAGAGTCTTTGAAAAACCATGGACATCAAATGGTCAATTTAATGAAAATATTCATCCTCTTAAAATTCATATATTGAAAAATACTTCTCTTGCTCACAAAATAGATGTTTTTCAATGTATCTGACACATCAGGTTCATGCAATAGATGTTGGGTAGTGTCAGGATGTGTGATACTAAGTAGATAAAAATACTCATTCATCCTCAACTGTGTAGTGTGAAGAATCACTCATTTAAGACTTAATTGAATAATGCCATGATAAAATTTATATATTAGATAGATGACAATGACAAGTTTTGTCACAGCATTGAGAATACATTTTAGTAGGAAAACAAACCAAAAGGTCTTCTATTGCTTTAGAAGAATGATTATAGGGATCTGAACCACATTAATGGTAGTAGGTATCAAAACTTGAGTTTGCATCAGGAAAATATAGCAGATGGAATTGATGAGACTTAGTAGCTAATTGTAAGTGAAATGAGAGGTATGAAGGAAATATTACTCAAATAAGATATCAAGATTTGCTTTTTTTGTAGTAAATAGACTAGAAATCTTCACAATGTAGAAATAATATGTTTTTTTGGTCTCTGTTGAGTTATTATGCATATGCAATTTACAAGGTAAATTATGACTTTCTACCTCAATTAGGAACACTAAGTAGAGAACAAATGATACCTACTTTTGTATTATTTTTGGTAATTCCATTATTATGATTAATTTCTGATATCTAGTCAGTATTACAGAACTCCTGTTTTGTTTTTTTTCTCACCAAATTGTTGAGAAAACCTCTTAGCAATATAGAGTCAACACTCATTATTTTTTTGGTTCGCCAATTATTTTCTCACAAAATTCCACATAGTACATGTTTCAAGCCATTTTGGACTGATGGCTAAAATGGTTTCCACATCTATTCTGCTTGCTTAAACTCTTTATTCCATAGCCCCACTGTTCATTACATTTTCATCTCCCAGAGATCATTACTCACTTTCAAACTTAAGCTGATTTGTTGCAATATCAATATGAGATCTTTTAACCTCCACTTCACTTACAACATAACTGAGATGCAGCATTTCAGCACCTGTCAAAGGCAGACCTGGACCAGGTTTTCTGACAAAAACATTAACATGCTTTCCATTGCATTATATCTATTCTTAGGTCAAAGATTTGATTATGCTTGGAGTTTTATTATATTTTTTCTTTGAAGCTTGATACTAATAATTGCAAACCTACCCCAGGTATGCAAAATGACAACCTAATTATTATGAGTTCATATTTATGTCATACTCATCCCTTTAAATAATATAAGTTAAATGTAATCTTCTAAACCAGTTTTTATGACAGATTTTCGAGCTATCTAGGAATGAGGAATACCACCTGATTTAATGTCCTAATGATCTGCCCTAATAATTTCTCAAATCTCATGCTTGAAAAAGAAAGTACAGTAGAAGAAATGGAATTTTTATCTTGTAATTTTCAATCTGTGATCAGGCCTTATCAACTCATATTGTAAGAATATGAGAATGTTAAAAACAAAAACAATGTAAAACACATTCAAGTTCCTCTGCTTTTCTGTTGTTGTTGTTGGGGGGAGGGGGGTGATAGGTGAAGGGGGATGTTATGGGAAGGGCCCTGAGGACAAAAGTGATCTATATAGTGCCAAATAGTCTCTCCAATACCTAGAATGACTAAGTCTAAAAAAAAAGCTAAAAAATTAGAACCTCTTCCAAAAATGCTGGAATGGCCCATAAAGTTAAGTAATATTATAAATGATTCAATGAATAGCATACATTACATTGTGAATTCCTGTATGCTTACATCAAGTTAATGTCCAGTAATTCAATTAAATGAATACAATTTAAAAGAAGACATTTCCTTAATAATGTAACATTGCAGTTTCTGGGTAAAATATATGATACTATTTATGGTCATTTACTCAAACCTCTACTTACTTCAGTGGATATTGCTTTATGAATTTTGCAGTAAGAAGTAAACATAAGCTCGGTGAAGCAGCTATATCTCTACCAGTTGCAGATAATAAAATACTTTATATTAAGTAGTCATTTGTATTAAAGTTGTCCTTCATAAAGTACTGGTGCTGTATATTTTTAGTATTTGCTTCTACTCTTATGATATGCAAATATAATCATTATACCATTTTACTGAAGTGTTCAGCATGTTTCTACACCATCTAAATTGGTGAAAATGAATTGTGATAGCATGCAATATTAATATGAAAAGCCACAAAAATTGCTCACATAATACAACTTTCATATTAGAGGATTTAAAAACCTCAATTTTGCTGTTGCAAACCTCTCCTTAGTTGTGCACATAAGCAGAAAGATGAGGTACTGAGTATTCTATCTCTTTTGAAAATAGTCTTCTCTAGGGATCAGAATGATAATAATGCTTGGCAAAATAATATTTTGATTTTGATTCAAAGAACAAAATACTAATTTCAGTTAAAGATAACTCTATTGCTTTACAGCTACTGAAATTTAGGAAAAGGACAAGATTCTCCCTATGAATAATATAATGAGAAGTTGAAAATCTATCTGGTGTATAGAGCTATCCATTTCCCTTTCTGTTTTATATGGTATAATGAGTTCTAAAAAATTAAAAATAATAAAAAAAGAACAACTGTAGGGACTTATCATTGGGAAAAAATACTGACAGAATTGAGTCATAGAGTAATTCTTTGACCAAAGGTAGCATTCAAATTCATTTTTTGAATTTTATGAGCTTTTTTTAGAGAAAACCTATAATCATTTGCCCAAAGTTTTATTTACTGGTTTTGCCCATGAGAAGTTCTAGCTGAGCTATTAAGCAAAATATGAAACCAAATGACATGGAGTCCTTAAGATCTGTATACATATAAACCATGAAATTCTAAAGGGCTGTATCTTTCTAACTGTCTTAAAAGTGGAATTTTTATATGGGGACAAGAAATTATTTATGGGAGTGATTTTTTAACTTCTCATATTCTGTCCTATGCTAATACATCTTCAAATATTTATGTCACTAAATGAAAGACACAAACATAACATCTTTTTAGCTATTTGCCCTACTGAGAATTATAGGAGAGACAAAACTATTTACTGGTTTGTTTTCTTTTCTTTCCTATGACTAGTTTCTTCTGTAAGGAGCTGGAGGCCAGTGGATGCACATTACACAATTTTTAAGACAGAAGACATAATGCATCAGTTCTAAGTCAGACTCTAGTTATGATGAAAGAGGCATTGTCAATGGCAGCTCTGCTAGGTATACTGCTTTCTGATGAAAGAATGGTGCTACCACCAGGAAGTATTATACAGGAAAAGCATGGGGATGAAGAAGAAATGGAGAAAGGATAGAAAAGTCAACCTGAAAACTTTGCTTTGCCACTTAAAGAATTCTCATCGGTAATATTCAACAAAAAATGGGTATAATAAAACATATATGAAATAAACATGAGAATTATAAATGTATGATATCTATGATATCTATGTAAAGCATCAAAGCCTAGACATATTCAATAAATGGTAGTTTTACTATTATCCCGAAGATTCTCAGTATAATTGTCCCCTCTCACAGGAAAAAAAAAATCCACTTGGCATAGTAAATGAAAATACAAAGAAATATCAAATGTATGTGATCCTTATGAAACAAAACCAACTATATTTCTTTGGTTTTCATTTTTATAAAGCATCATTATCATCATAAACCTTCTTATTCCTAATTCTTAAGTTTCATGACCAAGTCAAAGGAAGGATGATGGTCTTTGCAGAAAGTCTTGGACTAAAATTTAGGTATCTTCACTCTAGTAATTTAGTTAATCTAAGACATTTTGTTCATATATTAAGTGATATTTCAGGCTGGCTGTAAGGATTACAGAAAATAGTCTATAACCCTAGATGGCACATAAAGCATCATCAACTGTGAAGTTAACCTACTCTATTTCCCTTTTTATATACTAATATTAATAAAGAAGGTAATACTAGCTCTCTTTAAGGTTTTTTTTAAAGCTTTAGTTGAAGTATAGTTGACATATTAGTTTCAGGTGTACAGAATAGTAGTTCAAAATTCTGTACATTATGAAATGTTTACAAGTGTGGTTATTGTCACTATACAAAGTTATAGTAATATTAATAACTGAATTCCCTAGTGCTGTGCTTTTTATCCAAGCGACTTATTTATTTCATAACTGGAAGCTTATCTTTGTTATGATGGGCTCTTCCTCTGCCTTCATGTTTACTCTCCCTCTTTGATTACACTAAGTTGCACTCACTTCTCCAAGTGATTTCATTCACATTTTTCTGTTATCAACTAAGTGTTGATGGCTCCCAAATGCAGACCTCTAACCTGAACTGATCCTTTTTTACTTTAGATTTTATCACTTTCTTATTCTATTTTGCTTACCTTAGTCATCATCCATCATCTTTCCCTATAATGGTGATCACTCCCCTGATAGGAGTCCCATTATTCTATACACCTTTCTTTGGTATATACTTCTTACTATTTTTACTATTTTGGTGTGTACATTTACTATTTTCTCAGATCACACATCTTCAGTCAATAGGTAAAGTCAATTTTCCTTAATAATAATCCTTGAGCTGATTCCATTTCTCTGTGTAATATTGCAACTTGAGCTTTCATTATCCATTACCTAAAATGTTTTATTTAGATGCCTACCATTTAGCATCTTTGCCTGAAATTTTCCATAAATATATATGTTGTACAGCTATCAGATTGAATAAAATATGAAACCTGGCTATATACCTCTCATTCTTAAAATTCAAAACTGAATTTCCATGTCTCCAAAACAAAAATTTCATGTACTTTCCCATGACAATTAAGGTTCTCAATGACCCACATTTCTACTGTCTATGTGCACTTGCCACTCATTCTACCTGCTGAGATTGATTTGTAAAACTTACTGCTTTGGAGTTTTACCTTAGCAATATGCAGTTTGTGCCTTCATTTATGTTCTGTATTCCTGAAATTATTTCTTATCTCTGCTTCACTTGATTAATTTCTACTTATCTTCTGTAATTCAGATTAGACTAGCTAACTAACAGTTTTATCACATGCTTTCAAAAAGATTCCTGATACTATGCTGAAGAGAAGGAAGAGACAGATATTGATATCTATGTATCACACCTTATATTTTTAAGTTATATCCATACTCAAGTCCTAGCATAAGAAAATATTAATACTAATTAGAAAAAAAAAAACTACTGAGTACTTCATATATGCATGTGTATATATATATGCATGTATAGTGATAAGCACTTCACCTGTATTACATCAGTTAATCTCTAAATAGATTATGACAGTCATAACCTCTGTTATCCACTAAAAGCTATCCTTATTTTACTTCCTTCCATCTTCCTAACAAAAGAACATCCTACCCTTCCTGCCCCCCCAAAAATATTTCATGAGATAAGAGAAAGAGATCTGATGTTGCTCTATCTCCAGCACCTATATCAGTGACTAGAATATTTTAAGGCACTTAAAAAACATTGTGTATAAAAACAAAAAACAAAACAAAACAACAACAACAACAAAAGCAGTGTTTAATGTCAGACTCTTCCTTGGAAATCTCCATTGACCCATCTTTTTTTTTTTTTTTTTTTTGCTTTGCTTTTTCAATTTATTTAATTAAATTATGAATGCAGCTATTTCCTATAAACACAAATAGAACATACCATTTTTTTGTTGTTATAGTTAACTCTCTTATATATATAGCATAGAAAATGTTTTGTTGCTTTAATTCCCTGGACAAAATCCCTATAATGCTATTTATTTTCTTTGTTGTTCCTGTGTACTGAGGAAAGACTCATTCATGGAAAACCCTGTTCATTTGACTGAGCACATGGGCAGACATTTTAGACAATATGAAGCAGTTGGTAAATTACTTATTCCCTTTACATAATGAGTAACACTTAGCATTTACTGATCAAATTGCCCTTCAGCACTTCATTTTTCTTCCATGACTTTAAAGTTCACAATAACAAGTATTATCCCCTCTACCTACTTTAATTCTGGAAACGACAGGGACCAAACAGCTTCAGACAGCATACAGTCTAATTTGAATGGCGTTGGGAAGAACTTCAGTTATAAAGGAAAAAGTATTCACAAAAGTGAATACTTTTGACTCATGGATCAGTTGGGTTAAGCTAAATAATAGTAACAAAAAACGTAGCAGTGACCTACAACCTGGAGGGCTTAAAGCAGCAAAGAGTTATTCCCCACTCTATGAAATCCATTGTGGGTGTACATAACTCTTGGGAATGTATTATTTGTGTGACGGCTTAGCACTGTTCCTCAACCCTTATTTTCACTATAGTCACTAGGTAGCAGAATAAAACACAGAAGAATCTCAGCTTGGCAATTAAACTGATAAGAACAAATACTACACATGATCTTAGCCAAGAGGCCAAGAAGCGATCAGCTTGGCAATTAAGTGTTATTGCCTGAAAGTGATTCATATCATCCTACCCACACTTGACTGGACAAAAGAAGTCTAATGTTCACTCCTAACTTTACAGGGATAAGGATGTGCTGTTCTTCCATATGCCTGGGAGGAAAGAAAACTGGATATTTGCGAAAGGTTAAAGAGCTCACAGTAGCCCTTAAAATACTAACATAGGGAGGACACATAGATGGTAGCAGAAAATATCTTCCTGTGTGATAGATACAAATTTCATAAGTACAAACTTAGATTTGCAGAAGCATAGCTTTCATTTTTGTATAATAGCTTAAATGAAAACCTGACTCTGTGATCTGAAAAAACACCTGAGAAAGTCTTATTTATTTATTTATTTATTTATTTTAGGTGGAGGAAGGGGGTAGGGAGAGGGAGAAGGAGAGAGGGAATCTTAAGCAGACTCTGTGCCCAGCTTGGAGCCTAACAAGGGCCTTGATCTCACAACCCCAAGATCCTGGCCTGAGATGAAATCAAGAGTTGAACACTTAACCAACTGAGCCACCCAGGTTCCTCAAATCCGTTAATTCTTAATCCTATTTGATGCAGGTATAAAACATATTGTCTTAGAGATAAATTCAGTCATCTTTTTTGTTTATTTTTCATAGAATTAATATCTAAAACTAAATTCAGCCACATTTCTATCACTCAAAAATTTGTCTTTTTTGTTTCCTGAAAAGCTTAGGGGCACAAAGACCCTTGGTGGGGTAAGAACAGCCATAATTAGACCATGTTTTGCATCAACATATTCATCTTGGTCCAGATGCCAGTCATTGCCCTTTTGCTAGAGTAAGACCTTACTTCATGCAGGCCACCTCCATATGCAATCCTCTCATTGCAGTTTTATGCCCTTCTCTCATTATTCTGTCATAAGACACCTTACAGGACTAAAATTATTCATCTTCTATAAGTCATGTGTTCATGCCTCACTTTCCAGGATACAATGAGGGAGAGATGTGTTGTTTAGGAACTCAAGAATATTGACTTGTGATTATTGTGGTTGGAATGAAAATGGAAGGCCCTTAGTGATAAGGTCATACTGATTTTAGATTATTGTCATATTATAGACTATTTTAGTTTTTGCATATTATAGGCTATAAGTTTTAGTTTCTACTACATTTAAAATAATATATCTTTTTTCCCTATATTTCTGAGTATTTCAGTTAGAATCTGGGGAGAGAGTAAATATGTTTTCCTAAAGGTTACTACTTAATGTTTTCTGGTATTCATTTTTGCATATGTCCAGCCTGTATTTAAATGGTTATCAGGAAAAAATCATAAATAAATCATACATAACATATAAAGACAAACAGATTTATGAATGGACAAGCTGCTAGGTAGAAGGAAGTATAATAAAAAGGCAAAAATAAACAAACAACAAACACAAACAAGATAAATACAGAAAATGGTAATTACAAAGAAATAAATAAAATCAGTAATAGGAGAAAAATGGGGAAGGGCTAGGTTTGTTAGTGATTTAGACTGAGTAGATTGGGAAGACCTCTTTAAAGAGGATAAAGCTAACTGAGATTTGAATGATACAAAGAACTTCTTGGTATTTTGAAATTTTGCTCTCTGCAGTGAGAGCAGGTTGGTTTCATTTGAGATAAAAGAAACATTCCAATGCAACTGAAGTATTCTGAATCTGAAAAGAACTATATGAGATGAGTGAGAGAAGTGGACTGAGGCTTTGTTGTAACAAATGTTGGTAGACAAATGATGAGTCTAGTGAGATTACATTTAGTGAACATAACTCAATTATGAACTGATCCAAATAAAACAGTCAGGTGTATTTTGTAAAGTTAAATGCAGATCTTATTTGTCATGTTAACAAAAAAGAAACAGTGTGTTTGACTCTCTGTAAGAACAGTATTATTAAACCAACTGTATGGACCTGTGGAAGGAGTCCATTTGATATAACATGTGCTTCCAGTTCTTCAAAATAACTAGATATTCCTTCTTTCCATGTCCCATTGCTTCATATGGGACATAGATACCTGTGAATGTATGCCTATGATATCTACAAATTGTGTCATATGCATCCTATTTAATAACCATCAATTTACAAACTAAGAAGGCTAAATTTAGTAATTTGTATTTTATTCTGACAGATGGAGAGCCCCAAGAGAGTTTTAAGCTGGGGAGTAACAAATGAATCTATATTTTAATAGGACTACTCTGGTTACTTTGTGATAAGTAGGTTACTAGAAGTTAAAGTTGTAGCAGGGTGACTAGTTTGGAGGCTGTTGTAAGGATTACAGACCATCGAATTTTATGGACACTCTAAGAAAATAAGACAAAATGAATGATTCCATGTCCAACCAAGTTGTCATTGAGATAAAGATACTAGAAGATGTGCTAAAATAAAATGTTTAAGTTAAATGGAATTTTAGAAGTCTTAAATAAAAAGTTTATTGTAAAAATAAAACTTTAAATTAAACTAAAACCAGGAATCATGAGTATAAAATAGGGAAGAAAAAATACCCAACGAATTAGATAAAATATAAATAGCTAATATTTCATCTTTTCAATTATATCTGTAGAAAAATGAGTTTATGTATTATTTTTATGAATGTAAATCCTCTAGTTAAGAAATTGCTACTGGGCCAGCACCAGTGAACTTTACTGTACTACTTAAGGAAGTGGAGATTTACTTGGGAATACTATTATCTGTAAGAAAACTGGGAAAGTTCGAAGCTAAACATTTGTGAGTAACTTCTGGTAAAAATTATTCTGAACCAAGATACAAGGAGCCACCAACTCTAAATTTCCTCATGAAGAGAGATAGCAATAGATCTGGTACTTATACCTTCTCAGAAACCAAAAGAATCAGTTCCATTTATGGCTCAAATCTGGTTAAAACTGAGTCACTACTCATTATCCAAGCATTAATTATCACAGATCACCTAAACTCTTGACATGTCAACATAGCATGTCCAAACACTTCCAGGGTGCTCTCCTGAGATCTTCTTCTCTCTGATAAGAAAAATTCTATTTTCTCAATTTCTTAGCCTTTTTATCTTTCCCTCTGCTCCTTAAATCTCTAACCTTGGATGCACATCATAATCATTCTAGTTACTAAAAGCAAAATAAGAGAACAAAAGAGGAAGCAAACAAATAAATGAAAATCTATCTCTGTTCTGCATACCCACCAGTTTAAATCAGAAACTCTAGGAGTGGGACCTGAGTAATATTTTTTAAAGCTTTACAAAAGTGAATATAATGTGCTTCCAGGAAAATACATCTTTAAAAGAAAACTAATTTTCTTCAGAGAACAAGCTTCCTCTGTAACTTTAAGTTGAGGTTCTTTTCTTACATATATCAAATATGTCAGAGACAGGAGGCTGAGTAACTATTCTTGTGGCTCATTATCAATGCTTCCAGACATTACTCCTTTTTTCTCCTTTGAAAGAAAAATAAATAAATACTTGGCTTTTTGAGGTGCATATTTTCCCAGTTTGTCTCAAACTTTAGTGTGAATCATATGGGATTCTTGTTAAAACACAGTGCAGGGGCACCTAACTGGCTCAGTCAGTTAAGCTTCTGCCTTCAACTCAGCTCATGATGCCAGGGTCCTGGGATCGACCCCAGCATCAGGCTCCTTGCTCACTGGGGAGCCTGCTTCTCACTCTCCTCCCTGCTTGTGCTTCTCTCTCTCTCTCCCCCTCCCCCCATAAATAAAATATTTTTTAAAAAATAAAAAATAAAATGCATTGCAGACTCTGATTCAGTAAAGTCTGGAATCAGACCTAAGATTTTGCATTTCTAAAAATTCTCAGGAACTCCAGTGCTACCAACCCATAGAACACACCTATAAATCACAGAGCACTCTCATCCTCTCTTCCACTGACTTGCCTTCTCACTCTCCCATTCTTTTCATACGAGAGATTTTAGCTCCTGGATCACAGACTTTCTTTCCTCTCATCTCATTTAATCAGTTCCAATGATATCAATATCTACATAGATGAAATAATCACAACCTGGACTCTTTATGTCTTCAACATCTTACATTCAATGATCTTTTTCTCCTCTTCACCTCAATATTTTGTACCTATCCACAATAAATAAGACTACTCATTATAACCCCATTTTAATTTTTTAAATTTTATTTATTTATTTATTTATTTATTTATTTATTTATTTATTTGAGAGAGAGGGAGCGCAAGCAGCAGAGGGGCAAAGGGAGAGGCAGAGAATCTCCAGCAGACTCCTCACTGAATGTGAAGTATGACTCAGGGCTTGAGCTCACAATCCTGAGTCCATGACCTGAGCAGAAACCAAGAGCTAGACAGATGCTCAACTGACTGTGACTCCCAGGCATCTATTATCTCCATTTTAAAGATCTGCCCCTCATCTCTTGCACTTTAGCTGCATTATCCTAAATGCCTATTCTTACATATCTCCTGATTTTGAATGTTCAGTGTTATAATTCCTTGAATTCATTAAGACCCTGGGCACAGATTCCTGTTGCTTTTTCAGAAGCATCCCTTAGAGCTTCATTTCCTATATTCTTAGTCCTGATGGAGAGTAGAGGCAGAAGACAATCCTATTCATTATATCTAATAGCTACAGTCAACCCACTAATCACAGTATATTTCCTGTGCCTCTTGTCAGTGGCCAGGGTACCTGTGGATAACGATTTTATCTAACTCCAAAGCTACAGAGGCCCAGTAAGGGAACAATCTTCTCTGTTTGGAGACTGGGAAGGGGCTTATATTTTTGAAACAAGAAAGAAATGTAGAGAAAGAGTAGGGAATGTGTGTGTCTGTTTTCATGATGATGGGATTAAGCAGTCTATTACTTCACTTTTCAGCCTTCTTCCCTTCAATCCTGATTCTGGTACTCAGATAACTATTATCAAGTTATATGTACTGTGTACTTTCACCACTTGCTTTATTTTCATAGGTGTTTTATTAAAAATTTGAGAAAGAAGCATGTCCACAATAGCAAGACATGATTTTAAGGTAGAAGTTAAAAAATAATTTAGGATATTTTTAAAGACTAAGTGATGTGCACACTTCAGTGCATAGCAAAGGTGGGCACACTGACTTCACCGGGATCTAATCCACAATGACTTGCATGTTTCTTAGTATATTTCTTTTTCCTCACTGTGTTCTACAACTCTGCACTTATAAATGTATAATAAATTGCTATGGTGATTTGGAACATTAGAAGCAATTCAGGTTGCAGTTAATGTACCTCAAAGCCCCTAGCTGAAATTAAAAGCAGGACACAATTTACTTTAGTTATTTTCATTTTCTGCTTCGTCCCACCTTTACTCATTTCTATTTATTAGTCTTTCTAGTTTTTTTCTATTTAACCATTTTATTTTTGCTTGTAACCTCAAAAAAAAAAC
Source organism: Canis lupus familiaris (assembly GCF_011100685.1). Classification (NCBI taxonomy): domain Eukaryota; kingdom Metazoa; phylum Chordata; class Mammalia; order Carnivora; family Canidae; genus Canis; species Canis lupus. The sequence goes on from NC_049233.1 coordinate 28,621,216, forward strand.
CCACTTAAAACAGTAAAACCAAATTTGAAAAAAAAATAATAAAATTTCTTACACCATGCTTTATGCTTAATACACTTAAAGCAATTTACCCACTACTACTATCCATAGGAGAAAAATATCCACTTGCATTTCAGTTTTAAAGAATTTGAAAGATAAGCTTTCAAAAGAGGCTAAGAGGTGTTTTTAAAGACATCTCATATTTAAAGTTAAACTGGGAAATATTAAAATGTCAGTAAAGCAAAAACAAAAGCACTTCAACAAACAAAACCTTAGGTAAATAAAACACAGAATAATACATGTACAAGAACATATCTAGTAGAAAAACAGGTAGCTCAAACTTAGTCCAGGGTAAGTTGGCTTATACAACATAACCAGAGAGACATACCATGTTTGAAGAACCTATTCATACATTTTCCTTTGTCACCATGTTTCTAGTTCTTAATTCGTGTGCTACTGTCTTATTTACTTTGTTTATACAGTGTGTTCTTTCTTTCTTTTTTTTTTTTATTAGAGCTACATGTACCACTTAATTAATTTATTCTCCTAGCTCCCTCCCTGGTTACTATGTGTTCCTGGATTTTAAATTGTCTCCTTACTCTTGGCATGCAATTTCCTTTGCTTTTTGCTCTCTAAAATGCATTGTTTGACACAGTTACAAGATCTCTTATGCAACAATGGTCTTTCTAGCCAAGACTAATATGTTGCCTGGTTATAACACCCAGATGCAGTAGAATATATATACACATACACACACACACACAATAGCAATGGCAGCAATTAATTACCTTAGAATTAACTTTGAATATATGAAAACCACATGGGACGATTTTTAAATATTAAACATTACATTTAAAAATATATTATGATAAAATAGAAGTGTAGAATTGTTGCAAGAATAAGCAAACCAATATGGAACAAAATAGAGCTTAAAAACAGAACTAGACATGTGTAGGAACTTAATACATGATAGAAGTGGTCCCACAAGCAAAAAAAAAAACTAAATTTTATAGTAGATGCTGCTAAGCACATTGGCTTACTATATGGATGGAAATTAAATCCCTACCCAACAGCTCAAAATCATATAAAATAAAAATAAATTAAAAATCTAAATACAAAATTACAAAGTTAAATCTATAAATTTTAATAAATATAAGATTATAAAGTTAATTTAAAATTAAGAAAGTCCTCATTTCACTTATAACTGAGAATAATTTCTAAAATTATGTGAATCTAATTATGTTGGCATTAAATCTCCTAACCAACAAAGGTCACTGCTAGCAGATGACGGATTGTAGCAGAACATTCCTTTTCTGAATTAACAATATATTAATATGAAAAGCATATTTATAAATAAAAGATAGCAACCACAGTGAAAAATGAGCAAGAAAAATAATTAAAGAGTCTTAAAACCTATTAGAATATGATATAATGTCAAAATTTTTGGTAATCAAAGATGGGAATGAAAATAAACAATTGGGAAAGGGTTAAAATAACCAGTGAAAACACTGTTCCAAGTACTAAGCACTGAGATGGATGATTAACTCAGCCCTCATACAAGGTTAAAATAAAAAAATTGCTCAGAAAGGTAAACACCTACTGATTGTTGATTAAAAATCCAGATCTTTCTATATCAGGATCTATTTTATGTTTTTCTAGGTGCATATTTGGGCCTTCTATTATATGCAGTATTATACTGAACATATGATTGGTACTTATTCATTTTGAAATCACTGACAAAGGATTCTTTAAAAATGATTGCAAAATAAATAAATAAATAAATAAATAAATAAATAAATAAATAAAAATGATTGCTAAGAACTATATACTTTGATTTTTTTTAGATCAGTATTGGATAGTATTTATTTCCTTAAAGAGAAGTAGAAATACACAAATCATTTTTTTTCCACTAGCTGTATGACATCTCATTAAATCTTTCAAGACACAGCCACCTTTCTTCTGAGTAATTTTTGACACAAGTGGAAGGAAATATGGTTGGTATGATGTTATTCCACAAAAAAACATTTATGGATATTAATGGTCAGTTAATAGGAGTGACGTAAAATATGGTTTTGTTACTTCTTCTAGGTGTGGTAAATATGAACAGGAAAATAATTTTTGCAATAAAAATAATGTCTAAATATAATCATTCTAGTAAAATAAAATCAAATTTTATTTTCACAGAATGGCTTTGGAAGGATTTAGTCTGTGGTTTACAAAAATACATTACTTTGAATGAATTTGTCCTTAAGACTTTGGGAGGTAATATCCATCCAAAATTTGGTTTACCATTTTTACTCAATTTTGATTTTGAAATTGTTTACATTTTAAACAACTAGTAGAAGTACTGTCTTCCTTGATTGTCTCCTTTGTGCCAGATACAATGAATTTATATAAAGTACCTCACCTAATCTCATATAATCCTTAAAATAATCATATAAATTCATTACTATTATCTGCACTTTATAGAAGAGGAACATAATATTAAGGTAAATTTTTTCATTCCAAAATCTCTTAATAATTTTCTATTTTTCATGTACATTTTATTTGAGGAACAAAAGGCTTTTCTGCTATTAAGATATAAAGTTATTTCCCTGAAATTTTCCATCTAGAAGCATAAGGAGAAAAAGAAAAGTGGAAGGAGATAAATAAAAATTTGTATCAAAATGCTTTGAAATAACTATCCTGCCTAGATTAAATACTGAATACACTGTAACTTTTAATATATTCCTAAAATATTCATTCTTATTATATTTTTCTATTAATAATTATTCTTCCATGCCATTTGCTTATTCCTTGAGCAGATTCCTGCTAATTAATATTAGGCTACTTATTGGTTGTCAAATCTTTCTAAGAAACCCCAGAAAAAAAAAAAACTGCTGATCAAAACAAAGCCAACTTTATTAGAACTTTTGTACTCAGAAAGACTTTGGCAAAATGTTAGCAAGTCTCTTGGATGGGAAAAGGCAGAGTATTGTATTGTATTGTAAAGTATTGAGTATTGTTGGGTCTTTGCTGATGCTCTTGGGGTAGAGAGACCAAGACAGAGAGTTAAAATGGGCTTGGGCAACATTTATGACTTAATAGCTTTGCATCAGTAGACACAATAAGGTTAGAGTCTTGAAGCAAGTATTGATGATACAATTTGATAAATCAGTCTTGATAAGTAATCTATATTAGTTTTACAGAAAAAAGTAACTACTCTATTTTTAACTTGAAATCAGTATTGTTTATCATAAAGGAAGTATGTTGGTCCCAGGATTAGTTAATAGAGGATATTATGTCAATTTCAGTTCCCATACACTACTGTCATTTCTTATTCCACAATTTGAAATTATAAAACACGCACTAACTTAATAAGCATTTACTGGACTTGTAACCAATGAGGGGAAATACAAGTAAAATTATTTTTGAGTCTGGCTTAACAATCTAAACTTCTTTATTCTCTTTTTGTACTATTTAACCTTGAATAAACCATTGAAAATATTTAAGCAATAGAATTTTTAAGCAATAAAATCTTTAAATTTTTGCAGGAGTAAAATTACAGTGAGATTACTTTGCTTGCATATTTAACAAAGATTAAGTGAATAATAATGCAGTAAAGTATTGAGTTCAGTGCCTAGCATGGAGTATGCGCCTATTTATTCATCCATTCAACAAAATATGAAAATGTACTAAATTATAGACATTATTGGACACATGACAAAATACACAAATATTAATTTTCTGGTTCCTTAGGAAGTATTAAATGTCGATAAAAAATGCTTATTTTGAGTACCTGCAGCTATGCCATGTCTATTTAATTTAAATAAAAATGTTACATAAATCAAAGGAACCCTGTACAATTGTGCTTCCTAAGGTTTTATTCTAATGCAAAGCTTGAGCTATTGTTTTCCTAAGGAGATTTTTAAGAATAAATTATAAAGATGGAAGAATGAAAGCATATTTTAAAACACAATTTTCATTTTGTTGTCTTAAGTTCAGTTTTTCTTGATTTTAATATATCTCCAGGAATCACCATACAGTACCATAAATGAGAAAAGTTGTAAATAAATGTAATGAATTGAACTAAGTTGGTCATATAGACAAATAAAAGAAGTTCACTTTCCGCAAGGAAAGCAAAGAACTGAAGAGTCTTTTCCACAGAACTTGAACTTCTAAGACAGGTTGTGATATGGATTGTCTGTTCAAACCTAAGAATAACTGGGGAGTGAGGAATTGACAAAACAGAGTGAGTGATGTATGATCACTATGTAATGTTGTGTCTTAAAAAAATGTAGAAGCAGTTTTGGTGTAAAAGTTGAACTGATGACTCCCTCCTAATTTTCTTAACTTTTCGCCAACTGACTTAACACACACACACACACACACACACACACGCACACATATACATAGAATTAAATTTAGCAAGGAGAAAAGAGTTTTTCATAATCTTCAGCTAATGTTTTCCCTAAATTCTGACTTGGTAAAACATTCTTTATCAGAATCACGTCCATAATCTTAAATGTGATATTAGAAGCAAAGGGGATCTCATGGGCCATCTGTGCATGAAGATATATAAGCATTTATGACTAAGTTAGATGTTCCTTTTATGTGTCACATTCAGAAAAGTTACAAATCATTTCCAGATGGAAGACTTTGATGCATTAAATGTCCCTGGTATACTAGTAAGAAACAATGTGATTTGGACTCCATACTTTTTAGAAATTTGGCACACAGGATAGTTGTGCATATTTAATATCTATCCAACTCAGATATAAAATTAAAATAGAACTTGCACTTACTTTGAGGTGTGATAACTTTTTGTCTTTACCTAAATATCCACAGGTCTAATGAATAATGTATGTATTACTTCTCTTGATGATATCAATCTCCATTAAATCATAATGACATTTACATTAATAGCTAAATGTAAATGGTATCTTGCCTGAAGGAACAATGCTTTGTTAATATAACCACACGAACCTTATATATCTCCAGAAAACAGCACTGACCGAGAATTTAATTGTTCCTGTAAGTGCTCTATGAAGTGTTTGAATAGGTGTAATTTATTTACTTAGAAATTACCAACACAGATGCTCTCACCCATCATATATCTCCTTTGTATTCAAGTATGATTTAATGGTTTCTTGTACAAAACTAGCCCAAGTCAATTAAAAAGCAAATAAATAGTCACAGTAGTGGATAAATTGCCTTCTCTACTTTTGTGAATTATGTGTGCATGCCTTAGATAAGATGTTGTCAGTCTGTAAAATCTCAGAGAATCCATCCTCCTCTACCACTAGGAGAAGAAAAGCTTTAACATGCTGGACAAATGTAGAGGGTCATTTGTCTAAGTTGTGGCAAAACCTAAAAGGTCATACCATTCCCTGCAACACATTAATCTTAACTCTAAAATAATGGAAAATATTCCAAAAGGATCACTGTTAAACATACTTTATTTGGGGCTTAATTCAACCTTCGTTTTCCATTTTATGTATTTCAAATAGAATAGCACATGCCTTATACAGTTCCATTTTAATTTTACTAATGTAATTTAAGAATATATGTCTATTTCTATTTGAATTGTTTAATAGTATAGACTAACAGTTTTGTAATATTCTGACTCAAGTATTATTTTATTTTTTTTTGACTTTTTTTTTTTTTTGACTCAAGTTTTAGATGTTTGCTGGCACCTTTTAAACCTCTCTCCTCCCTGCCCCCCTTCTTCCCCACATATGAGAAAGCTCATTAAAAAGACTGGGTGGGATATCTGGGTGGTTCAGTAGGTTAAACATCTGCCTTTGGCTCAGGTCATGATCTCAGGGTCCTGGGATCAGCAGGGAGTCTGCTTCTTCCTTTCCTTCTGCCCCTCCTCCCACTTGTGTGCACACATGCTCTCCCTCTCTCTCCAATAAATAAATAAATAAAATCTTAAAATAAATTAAAAAAAGCCTGGTGCCCCCTCCTTTGACACAGGTGGGAAATACAAACCATGCAAGCCCTTTCTCAGGTACAGGAACCTTCATCTTGGCCACATCTATTGACAATGAGAAAAACTCCAAACCAGTCTCCTTTCCTCACTCTCTCAAGTCATTTTTGGACTAGTTTGGGAAGCTTGCCCTTCTCTCCCCAGAAAAGCCCTATTAAGTCAGAAAAAGATTCATCACTTCATGCTGTTTTGTGTGTCTCTACAACAGAATTATATTTTGGTGGGGGTCCATGCTGCATCTGCAGGTTCAATGGCTTTATAGTTTAAACCATGAGAACTACTTGGTGAGATTAGAAACTATTGAATCCTATATTGACTCAAGTTTATGAATCAGATAGTCTGGTGAGACATCGAGAAATCAACCACGTATAGCAGGTTTCTGAGAAACAAAATTTATACTGTTCCTTAAGTAAACTCATTTGCTTTTTCATCTAAAAAGTATAATTTATTTTTTAATTATTTTTAAAGTATAATTTATTATTTTGTCACTCTTCTCTGTGGCTTCAACTTTTCTATGTTCATCGGCAACAAGACTTGTAACATAATATACTCAATTTACTTCTATCTTAGAAATAATGAATCAGGGGCTCCTGAGTGGCTCAGTCAGTTAAGCATCTGCCTTTGGCTTAGGTCATGATATCCAGGTCTTGAGATCCAGCCTCTCATTGAGTCCTTGCATCCTATTCCCTGCTCAGTGGGCAGTCAGCTTCTCCCTCTGCTTCTCCCTTTGCCTCTCCTCTTGCTCATACTCATGCTTTTTTTCACTCTCTCAAATAAACAAAATATTTTTAAAAAAAGAAAGAATGAAGCAAAACTTAAGAATTACTATTAACAATAACAAACAAAAAATACCATCAAGGTCTCTTGTGTTAATTTTTATTAGACTTGACAAATTTCTAGCTTCTAGCCAAAGTACGCATGGATACCCATGGGTTGCCTGAATTTTCCATCACATCTAATTCTTCATTGCATATAGTTTCCAAGGGCCAGTTACTGGACAGGTGTCTGGCTGATAATAAGCAACACAAGAAGGGGTATTAAGATATATACTTCTGAGCCTATTGCACTGATAAGTCTGGGAAGGGCTCACAAATAATTATTTTTATGAAGTACCCCTTTAATATTGCTATTCAGTTGGTCAAGTATAAGAGTACTAGCAATGGATACATTCTGAAGCCTTGGGACATTTTAAAGCTCGAAGTTATCATTTATTGTGCCAAGATTTCTCTCCTACTGGTTTAATCCAGTATGTCAGCTAATGAAAAAGTGCTGCCATTCCAAAAAACATGGAGGGGGTGGTGTGTGGTGGATGGTGCTCTGGAAGCCCCTGCCAGGAGCTGGATTGGGTTCTTCCAACTCCTACCTTTCAGCTAACAGGTGGCACCCCACTGAAAGCTGTTGTCCTGAGGCTCTTTTGGATTGTAGTAAGAGTATGAATTGTGATCCATCACTCTGGAGAATCCCAATTTAAGGCTATTAGCTATGCACCTGGTCTTGGCATTTGATAGAAGAAGAAACACTGTGCCAGGGGAAACTCAACCCAATGTAAAATTTCCCCAAATTCTGCTTTATAGTAACATTTCTAATTCTAGAATCATCAAAATTTAAGTAAATTCTATTGTGTGAAAATGTGATAATGCCACTCAACACAGTTCTACTTAAGTCATTCAGTGGGAAAAAATATTCAGTAATCTAAAAGATTTTTTTTTTTTTTTACAAAACACTGTTGGGATTGTAGGCATATTTAGATAGCACACTAAGTATAGAACATTTGAATTCCTAGAAATAATGTATATGTTTGCCTACGTACTGTAAACAAAATTTAGACTTCACAAAAGTTTTAGGTTGATTCCCCTCTATCAATGTAAACACGTCTCTCTTTTGTATATTTCATTTTTAAAATATTTTTAAAACATTTTATTTGAGATAAAGTGAGAGAGAGCACGGGTGGGGAGAAGGGCAGAGAGAAAGGAGGGGGGGGGAGAGAGAGAGAGAGAGAGAGAGAGAGAGAAACTCTCTGCTGAGCAGAGACCCCAACATAGGGCTTGATCCCAGGATCTTGGGATCATGACCTGAGCCAAAGGCAGATGTTCAGCCAACTGTTCCACCCAGGCACCCCGTTTTGTACATTTTCAGAAAAAAAGAGAAAATTAACTTCCAATGCAAGCATTAAATTTTAAATGTAGCCCAAAAAATACAATCAGCAAACTACATAAGAGAGTAGATAATCAATACAGTAAACATTTGCAATGTTTTTAATCTAGCTGTAATTATAAATTGAAGAACACTAAATGATTTTAGCATTTTCCATCTGAAAATATTCACTGGTGATGCTAATTATTTAACAGCATGATTAATGACATGTCTTGTATAATTATTTATAAGTTAGGAGCCATGTTTTTAAACCTCTAATAATTAGTGAGGTAAAACTTTTATCAACACATAAAGTTTACTTTACTTCCATGAAGAAAGCCCACAAAGTACACATAAATAAAGTTTGTCTAAGCCAACTAAGTAATGATCTCAGAAAAACAAATGAAAATATAACCTCCATTTAGAACTCCACTATATATGTTTTATACATATGTACTTATATATGCAGAATATCAAATAATTGTATCACACAATGAAATAATGCACGCTATATGTTCACAGGAATTCCATCAAAAGGAAAGGGAAAAATCAGCACTTAGAAAATAAGTGTTAAAAACACAAAATTAAAAAAAAATAAACTATGTAAATTTCTCATAAAAGAAGAATTAAAACCTGCATCACAAAAGAACTCAACTTAGAAAACCTGAATATTTTATAATTGACACTAAGCCCACCTGAACCTTTGCTCTAGAGAGAGACACCATCTTTACTACAACAGGCAGTAAACATGTCCACCTTTGCTCTGAAAAAGACTGTCCCTGTACTTGAAAGTTGTAGGCAAACCTGTCATTTGTCCCTGAAATAGACCATTTCTATTTTCCAAGACTGTTCACTGTGCGAACATTCTTGAAAATATGGTCTGAAAAAGGTCAGCCAGGGTTTCTGTTTATAAGACATCTAGAAATCTGAGAGATCTATGGAGGATCATCTCCCAGCAAATAGTGAACATACTTATGTTTTAACTAATCACATGAGTACAGCGCTAACCATGTAAATTTTCTATAGAAGTACTGATACAAATAAGATATAAAACAACATGACTTTCTTTTTTTTAAAGTTTTTCTTTAAATTCCAGTTAGTTAACATACAGTGTAATACTAGCTTAAGATATAGGATTTAGTGATTCAGCACTTCCATAGAACATCCAGTGCTCATCACAACAAGTGCCCTCCTTAACCCCTATCACCTATTTAACCCATCTCCCCCCTACCTCCCCTCTGGTAACCATCAGTTTATTCCCTAGAATGAGACTCTGTTTCTCTCCCTCTCTCTCCCTCCCCTTCACTCATTTGTTATTTAAATTCCACGAGTGAAATCTTATGGTATTTGTCTTCTCTGACTGAACTATTCCACCTAGTATAATACTCTCTAGCCCCATTCATGCCATTGCAACTGGCAAGATTTCATTTTTTATAACTGACATATATATGTATATATACACATACACATATGCATACATACATATGTGGCATACATATATGCCACATCTTCTTTATTCATTCATCTGTAGATGGGCTGTTTCCATAATTTGGCTATTGTAGATAATGCTGCTATGAACAGCCTTTCATGTATCCCTTTGAATAAGTGTTTTTGTATCCTTTAGATAAATATCTACTAGTCAGCAATCTAAGAAAGTTGACTTTCTTAGATTACATAGTGAAAATATTATGGGAAACCCAAAAGTGTTTGGATGCCATAATATAATGATTACACTTTGAATAAACTATGCTGAGGAAAAACTTAAAAGTATAGAAAATATTAATGACCAAAAAAGTACTGAAGCCTTGTTTTTGAGCCTGAAACAGGAAACTTACATGTCTAACAATAAGTTTGAGTTACATCATGGGTAAGTGCATAAAACTAAATATTAGTTAGGGATTGAACAACTTTTTTTTCAGAAGATTTTATTTATTTATTCATGAGAGACCCCAGAGAGAGAGAGAGAGAGAGAGAGAGAGAGAGGGGCAGAGGCACAAGCAGAGGGAGAAGCAGGCTCCATGCAGGGAGCCAGACGTGGGACTCGATCCCAGGACTCCAGGATCATGCCCTGGGCCGAAGGCAGATGCTTAACCACTAAGCCACCCAGGTGTTTCTGAACACATGTTTTTTTTTTACAGTTTTAATGACGTGACAAAATGCCAATTGTCCCCTCGGTATCTGTTTCTTCTTTTTCCCAAGTATACGACCTCCCAAACGAAGTCTATTATTTCCCAGCCAGAGAGAGTTCCATGGACTAACTTTGCACATATTGAAATATATGTGCAATTTTCCTCTCACTTGTTTAAAAATAAATTGCTTGCTTTTTTTCCACTTCCCATAAGCAAAAACATAGACATGGCAGGTACCAAGTTTTAACCAAATAAGTGGCAACAAAATGTAAGTGATGGCAGATCCCAAAATGGAAGCAACTCTGTTTCCGAATAACTTTTTAAGAATAGATCTAGCCTGCCAGTCTAAATCTCCCATGCTCACACTATTCGTTAAGAGAGAAATACACTTTTACACTATCAATATCTTATTTTAGGGCCTAGCCTTTATAGCAGCTTAAATTTTACTTTACACAAAAAAAGTAGGGCAGTGAAAGATAATATTCAAAATAATATTCATGGAATAATCTAAAAGAAATAGTCAAGAAGAAGGGAGAGAGTAAGAAAAAACATTGTGTAAAAAAAAAAAAAAAGAAAAAACATTGTGTGAGTAAAAGTTACATTTGAGAGTTACAAATATGAATACATATTATATCCCTCCTTCATTTTAAAATAGTTTATAACTGGAAAGCAATGCTTTTGAAATTAGAAAACTATTGAATGCAGTATAAAATTAAAGTTGGGAAAAGATAATGAAAACTTTTTCAATGTGTGCATAAGAATGGCTTACTGTAACTGGTAAAAATGTAATTAATTAACTTTAACTAAATAGAGAATAAAACAAGAAGAACAAATTCTTTATTTGGGACACACACACAATGGAGAAACTAATTTTATTTGGGAATGAATTAGTATCTTGCTTGAACCTAAATAAGTAAATAAAAATCTAACATGAAAAAGGGGTATAATTTATGTTAAGATTGAGATTTTTTAAGACTTTATTTATTTATTTATTTGAGGGGGAAAGAGAGCGAGAGAGATAGAGAGAGCACACATATAAGCAGGGGGAGGGGCAGTGGGAGAGGGAGAGAATCCTAAGCTGATTCTGCACTGAGCCCCTAGGGATCCTGTCACAAGGCTTAATGGGATAACCCTGAGCTGAAATCAGAAGTCAGATGCTCAACCAAGTAAGCCTCCCAGGTGCCCAAGATTGAGATAAGTTTTAGGAATGGCAAATTATACTATGGTGCTAAGGAAAAATGTACCTATCAGAGATTTTGAGTCAGAAGTTACAGAAAATAATAGACCAGATCTTGGGATGTCAAACAGTTTTACAGACTGGAGAAAAAGGGAAGTTGTTGAGAAGAATATGTGACCATATGAGTGATAGATGAGAGATTTGTGAGTCAGGAGACTGGTATATGTTTTTTATTCAAGTTAAAGATGATTTGGGTTGGAACTTTTACAGTGGTTATGGAAGTTGAATGGTGAATAATGTCACACTTCAGTGATTTAACTCATGTATGTCCACTCATCTCTCACTTTAACAAACAAATTTGATTTCTTATGGAAATGATAAAGAAAATCTGATATTTCCACTCTATGTGGAATGCTTTAAGGTCATCTTATTTGCAATTACTGGTAGAATAAAATAAACAGCATAGCTTTACTTTTACTCTTATCAGATACTTTGCCTTTGCTATCCTCAAATAAAATGGTAACTTTTCAAGTGACAAGCTCATTTTATATAACTGTGTTAATATTTTTCAGTGCAAATGTCATTGAGTTAGCTTTCTGCCTCTTACTTAATATAATTTGCTTAAAACTTGTTTGTAATTGAAATAGAAGATCTGTAGTTTAAGATGTTCTATCATTCCAGACACACAATTATGTAGCTAGGACTGTTTCAGTGGATTGGACACAACATACACACAGACTTAATTTTTTTTTTTTTTACTTATACATAGTTTAGCATAAAAGTTTTCCTTAAAAATGATTCCAAGACTTAAATAGCATGTTGGTTAACATTAAAGTAGCTAATCCCACTCATTTTTTAAGAAATCTAGAGTCAGAGTCCATCTGTTTAATTTGGTTTTTTGGCACTGTTATTTGTGATTTTGTTTGATATGTTTGAACTGGAATTTTAGTACTAACAATTAATTGTGATTTTATTTGATTATACACAGCACTCTGGGATGCTTGCCAGAAAACAGCTTTGTAAATGCAGATTGTTCTATATTTCTTAGTTACTCTACAATTGTATTTGGAAACTGTGGACCAGAAACATAGCTTCCACAAACTTGTTTAACACTTCCACAACACATGGTCTATAGCAAATATATCTTGAATCTTTTACATTTAAAATTAATGTAAATATTAACTTTTAAATGATCCATTCATTAACATTACAGTTAGAAGATAAAGACAAATCAACATCTACTTTCATTTTGACTTTCTCCTTGAATCATAAATTAAATATGCTATACTTTGAACATTTTTACCTATATTACTAGTAGAGTTTGACCACTAAAGGATTCTTCATCAATAAAATAAGTTAGCCATGAGGGTGGGTGGTATATAAATTAGATACACAGAAAAGTATCAGGTAATATAAATTTATAGTAAAATATAATTAAATCAAAATGAACTTTCTTAAAAATTATAAATTTCCAAGCAGTGACAACTAGGTTATATTTGATGTTTCTAACTGAAGTAAATTATTATTATAGGGCAAATCAGATTGAAAACTACAATCTTTTCTCCTTATAAAATGTTTCAAGCACTTTAAAAACATCTTCATGTTGAATATTTAATGTATTGAAACATTTTACTTTTATTACAAGCATTTTAGTAGAGTTAGAATTATTTCTTTTTTTAAAAGATTTATTTGAGAGAGTGTATGCCTTTGAGTAGGGGGAGGGGCAGAGGGAGAGAATCTTTAAGCAGACTCTCTACTCAGCACAGAGCCCAACATGGGACTCAATCTATGACTTATGAGATCTTGACCTGAGCTGAAACCAAGAGTCATATGCTCAACTGACTGAGCCACTCAGGCGTCCCTAGAATTATTTCTAATCATGAATATATGAATATACTTGATACTTTAGGAAAATTGGCAATATACCCTGAATGAAAATACTTTTGAGGTGCAATATTTCAACATGTAATAATATCAATCATATATATGCCATATTTCAGGAGATGGACAAAGGCAAGGTGAAGTAAATTACTAATATAGATGATAAAGAATAAGTATCCTACACAGACATATTTATTATCAAAACAATGAAAACTATGGTGTGTTATTAGACAAAAATTACAATGATACTTTATCTCTTCATTAAGTTGACACACTTTTATTTAGTATGGAGTAAGTACTACACATGGTATGGAAATTCAGGATATACTGGTGAATGAGATCAAAAATCAACCTCTGACCTCACAGAATTAGGAGTCCAGATAAGAAGACAAACATCAAGCAAATAATCAGATACATACATACATATATACATAATACATACATACATACATACATAAAGGTAAGAATAAAGAAGGATAGCTATATGGTTTCACGAGTTCCCATAGAGAAAAAACTCATTCCAACTAGTTTCTCCAAAGAAGCAAAGATTTAGTGATGAAGTGTCACAATAAATCCAGTAGGCCCAGAGTTGAAGAATGGGGAGTGGGGGGGAGACCATTCTAATCAGAAAGAATATTAAGAGGCCCTTGCGTATATGGTATACTGAAGGAAGTGAGAGAGAGAGAGAGAGAGAGAGAGATTAGCTGTTTGAAGTGATGTAGAGAGGTGACATCACGACCAGACTGGGACCATTTAAAGACTGACTGACTACTTTAAATTATTGTAATAGGAAGACATTGGAGTATTTTAAGCCAGCGAGAGAGAATCAGTGACATCAGATTTGTGTTTTGGACAATTCTGTTTTCAGTGTACAAAATATAATGTCTGAGGAGAAGGGAGTGTTAGAGGAAATAGTTAGGAAGCTCTAAATTAGCTCAGGTGAGTGACAATGGTAGCTTGACATAAGGAGATAGAAAGAAGGGGAGAAAGGTAAACAGAATAAAAAAATATTTAAGAGGCAAAATAGAATTAAGTGATGGATAAAGTTGGATTTGAGGAGAGAGGAAGAGGAAGACATAGGGGATATATTAAGAGGATCTAGAAGAGTGAAATCACTCAGATAGTAGTAACCTGGGTCATTCCTGACTTCACTCCCCCTCACAAGAAGAAAAACTAACAACTATTCATGGAGAAGACATCATTGAGAGAATCCTAGAATTTGGGAATGAGGCTGAAGCAGCCCCCTGCACCAAAAAACTACAGCAGATTGCATTAGAAGGGAGTAATGGCTACATATAGATTGCATTGCCTTCCCAAGGCCAGTGTGACATCATGCCAAGTGGTTTGCCCTGAGCTTACAATACTTCAATATTCAATAGTAATACTTCAATATTACTACAATAAGTAGAACAGGAGAGCCCAGAGGTGATATTTAGCCTCTGCAGCCTTGTGGGTCACTTTATGGGAGCCCCTTCTCTGCTTTTACCGTACAGAAATGAGAGGCAAGTTTACTGTGTACTACTGCTGGGAATAAGACTAAGAGAAGTGGGGAAGAGCTTCCAAGAACTAGTACTTCCATCTTGCACCAACTTGCAGAACCCAAGTAGTAGTCCTAATCATTGGTTTTGTTCACTTGTAAAGCCAAGTCAGATGTACAATCTGACCAGGGAATTCAGCAAGGTATTGGCATATTTAATTTAGGTCCCCAAATTAGGACTTCTGTTGACCTGGGAGCTTGGTCTGTTCATGCCCAAGTGAAGACCTGAGTCATAGTCCCACCTGCTATGGATTGTGGCTCCCAACCCTTCCCAACCAGAAAACCTTTTTGAGAAAATTTGGGAGTTTCCCAAAGTGAGCACTGCCCAGGCAAGAGTCAAAGACACAGCCCCCATATGCTACAAAGCATGGCCCCCAACCCATTCTGACAGGGAAGGCTGTCAAGAACACACAGAAGATGTACAACCCAAGAACTCTAGGCCCAAGAGACAGGCAGGCAGAGCTGACTGCCGCCTGAATGCCAGGGATGTGGGGCATGCATTAGCTTGAGTCAAGACCACAAAGAGCATTATTAGTGGCCTTGGCTGCTTCTCCCACTGCTCCCAGGCAGGTAAACTAATTCATCACCCATTATTGCAGAATACAGCCTTCAGCACCTGGGAAGTTGGATATAGCCCATCCAATAGTTCTGCTTACAGTAGTACTTGAATAAAATGGCATGGCCATGGCTTCCTTGTTTGCAGGTCAAAACCAGTGGCCTCATCTGATCAGAATATCCAATGTACACTCTTACCTGATTAAGGTCTCCAAACAACCACCTGTGTAGATCCTGGATGCTGTCCTACTGCCTTTCCAGGGAAGCCAATTCATAGCCCCCATTACTGCTGAGTATAGTACCAGTCCCAATCATCTAAAAATCCTGACCAGAGAATAAAGGCAGCTAGGAAGCCATCTTACAGCTTCACTTGGGCATGTAACCAAGTCAGCAATCCTGTCTAGCTGCTCTCAGCCAGTGCCACCCCTCAAAACCTCAGAGCTCAAACAGTTGCCTTGCCCTAAAATGGACCCTCATATCATTCCCATCTTCCCAAGAACATTATCAGAGGATATATCCAGAAAACCAAAGTAAGCTGACTAGTGAAGAACTGTCTCTGACAAAGTGAACCTGCAAAGTCTTAAAGAGACCATTTACTCAAATACACAATTCAATCCCATACTGTTCAAGGGTCACCTGTACCAGACTCAGGACAAAGACGGAGTAGGTCCATTTTACCCTGTTTGATCCTGCCAAGAACAGCTAAAAACCCTGGACATTAGTTATAAAACAAACACTCGAAAATTGAAAGTAGTAGAAAAGACAGATAAACTAGGGACCTTTGGACCTAAGTAACAACATGTTGAGTTTTTTGGATTTTCTTTTTACTTTATATACCCTAGATTGAGCACTGCAGAAGCCATCCACCTTGAAATGCCAACAGGAACAGACCAAAAAAAGCCCTAGAGAAAATTTGCTTTTTGGCCAGAGATCAGGAGAGTGGTAAGCTAGGAAGACAAAATTTTTACAAAATAATTTTTTCTAACAACTATGGGAAGAAATAAAAGCAGATCCACCCCCAATCTGGTCAGCAAACGTTGAATGGGACACTAGACTAAGAACCATGCCCAGTGGAAATGATGCACTTCTCCCACTCTTACTCAAAAAGATGTTAGAAGAGGCCTAATAGAGAACCCAACACCCTACATCCCTACAACTGTAAGAAGCTGTGTGGAGAAACTGGAGATTTACCCCTATACTTGGCAATACTGACATGGGACCCACTTTCCTTCACTAGCACAGCAGTTAGAGGAAGACAGCTATAACAAAAATACATGTTTTTTAAATATCCAGAGTCTCATAATACATTATGCCAAATCTCCAGGATACATTTAAAGTCATGGAAATGTAATTAACAAATGCTAACACCAAGATGACACAAATGTTGGAATAATTTGAAACGGAGTTTAAAACTGCCATATAAAAATTCTTCGATGAGCAATAACAAATATGCTTGAAAAAATGAAAAAAATAATCTCAGTAAATAAATAGAAAATATTAAAAAATAAATGAGATTTTAGAACAGAAAAAATATAATAAGTGAAATAAAAAGCTCAGTGATGCACTCAACAGAAGAATGGAAGGGACAGAGAACAGAATCAGTGAACTTGAAGACAGAAAAATAGAGATTGCCTAAACTAAATAACAGAGAGAAAATAGACTTTAACAAATAAACTGAATCTCTGGGACCTGTGGGAGTATAATCAAAGGTATAAATTTTCTGTCATAAGAGTCACAGAGGAAAGGAGAAACAGAACAAGTTTAGAAAAATATTTGAAGAAAAAATGGCAGAACATTTCTCAAATTTGGTAAAATGTTTAAGCGGACTTATGAAACTGAATGAACACGAAATAAGATAATTCCAAATAAATCCATGCCAAGATACAGTCTAACTATAGTTTATAAAGTGAAAGACAAAGAAACATCTTAAAAGCAATGATTAAAACGGCAGAAACATCCACACGACAGGTTTCAGAAGTCAAAGAGACCAGAATGAAGTAATATATAATTTTTAAGTGCTGAAAAAACAACTGTTAACCTCAAATCATATGTTCAACAAAATTATCTTTTAAGAACTAAGAAGAAATAAACACACTATGAGGTTCAGGAAAACTAAGAGAATCCGTTATGAGCAGATCTACTCTAAACGAAGCTTAAGAAGTTTTTGAAGCATAAAGAAAATTATAAAAGAATCTTAAACATCAAGAAAGATCATACAATGGAAAAGACAAATATATGAATAAACTCAATAGACTTCCTCTCTGTTCAGATTCCTAAATTAAGTCTGAAGCAAAAGATACAACATTGTCCTATGTGGATCTCATCGCATGCTACAGAAATGCTTAAGGAAATTATAAACAGAGGAGGTAAAGGGATTTGAAGAAAGGTAAGTTTTCTAGACTTCACTCAAATTGGGAAGATACATTAGTGTATCTTTGGAGCAACAGAATAGTTCTCTGTACTTGATTCTTTCAGTGGTTACAGGAATTTATACATGTGATAAATGAAAATAACTATACACATATATATTTCCAATATCTATTTCTTGATTTTGACATAGTACTATCATTGGATGAAATCAGTGGGAAAAACTGGATGCTAATAAATTTACAACTTCCTACTACTCTAAAGTTACTGCAAAATAAAAAGCTTTAAAAAGGGTGTTAGAGGGGTGAGACCCAGACAAATTGCCTCCACATTGAAAGCCAAGCCTGAAACATGTTGACTATGTTAGAATGTGGCTAAGCTTTATGGTACTTTTCCTAATTCCTTACCTAAAAAACTATGGTGGGTAGAGATAGTGGATAATTTTTTTAAATACCAAATATGTGAAAAATGAAACAAACACTTGTCAATTCTGAGTTCTGAAATGGCCAAAACAATCCTTTATTTATATAGTGAAGCAAATAAGGACATTTTCAGATAGAAGAAACAAATAGAATCCTTTGTCAGCCATCATTTTGAAAAATACAGGTTGCTTTATTGTAAAAATAAGCATATAACTATCTAGAAATTCCACTCCTGTATATTTATCCAAAGGTAGGAAAATTATGTTCACAAAAAGACATGTACATAAATGTTAGTGGTAACTTTTTCATAATAAATAAAAACAGTCTAAGGGTCTATTAATAGAATAGATTATATACCGTGATAAATTTATTCACTGGAAATCTACGTGGCAGTAGAAATGAATGGTCTATTGATATACAAAACAACATGGACGTTTTTCGGAAACTGAAGGCAGTACTGAGCAAAAGATCTTTTATAGGATGGGAATAGTGTATTATTAGATTTGTATGAAATTTTTAGAATAAACAAATCTAAGATGTGGTAGAAAAGAGCTCTAAAAGAGTAGTCATCTCTGGGAGATATGTGGGGAAGTTCAAATGTGGAAAGGGCAGGATAACTTCCTGGGATACCTGTAATGTTCAATATATTCATAGGGTTTTGTGTTATACAGGCATATACATTTTTCATGATACAGAAACAAACTGGGGGCAGCTGGGTGGCTCAGTGGTTGATCATCTATCTTTGGCTCAGGTCATGATTCTAGGATCCTGGAATCCAGTCCTGCATCAGGCTCCCCATAGGGAGCCTGCTTTTCCCTCTGCCTACGTCTCTTCCTCTCTCTGTCTATGTCTGTGTCTCTCACAAATAAATAAATAAAATCTTTTAAAAAATTGAAATGACTTAATTTACATGACAAAATAGTAGTTTTTACGTAATTAAAATGCAGAGTTGGAATTTGTATAAAAAAAAATTTAACACCAGGGAATTAAAACTAGATCAAATGATGAAAATCTTAGAGATCAAGATATATTTTATAGATTTCTCTATTTTTTCAAGTTGTGCTTTTGTTATCCACCAAGACAGTTTCTCCCAGATTGTCTCCCCTGCCAATTCCATTAGCTATCTTTCCTTTGTGTTCCAACTGCATCCTGAGGGTACATCTACAAGAGTATTTCCTCTTTATATAGCTGTCTCTAGTACTACATTACAAACTCCTGTAGGCTAAAAAATGTACATAATTTATCTTTATCCTTTTGCTAGGGCCTGGCACAGAATCTGCACATAACAAGCAGTCAGTAAATGATCAGCAAAGCAATACACAATTACCAAGAATTAAATAGAAAAATTTTCCATCCCTTTTTAATTAATGTAAAGTAGTGAGTTACTCGATGCTGATCGGTTTGAAGGAGGGGTCACAAGTTTAAATGTCCATCATTCTCAGTTAATATAAATGGGTGAAGTGGGATGAGATAAATAATTTTTGAGTATGTAGTAAATTGGAAAGCTTGTGTCCTATTTAAAAAGAAACATATGCTCCTCAATGCCTGCTAAATTTTTATGATGTAGGCATATAAACTGATCATTTCAGAGACTCCCAGTATCAAGAGAAGAAAAATATTCAGCTTTTTCCTAATTTCAGTTCCAACTCTAAATATTGGCTAAATATCTAGGGCATATATATTACAACACTTTTCTAGATTCTGGTCTGAGATACACCAGCTTGTGATCTCTGTTACGGAATTTATTGTTTGCAAGAAAATAGTAGTTAGAAACAACTATGGCAAAAGATACTTTTTTTTTTTTTTTGCATTTATTAATATAATCTAATTAGCGTAAGTGACAATCAGGGATTGGATGATTACCTAAAGGGAAATTTCATAATAAATATATCATGACAAAGCATTCAAACTTCTAGAAAATGTAGATTTAACAATTAAGTAAGTTACAACTCCCAGGAAGCTCTGCACCACTGGCATTCCACAACACATAGCTTGCTCTCAAGGTATTCATCATTGTTTGGTCTTTCTAGCCAAATTTTCTAAATTTGTGTAATGGGAGTTATTCTCTGCAGAAAGGCATCTCTGATTTCATAATTAGTGTCAGAAGAATATAGCTATTTATAACCAAAATAACCGGAACACATCTATTTCATAAAGGAAGATATAAGTGAATTCACACATTACAAGGTTTACATGTTTTTTATTTCTTTTTGGTTACTCTTTTACATTAAGTATAATTTGATTCACACTTATTTTCCATATTTATTTCTCTTTTATACTCCAGGATTATCATGGTAATTTGACAATTTTGAATTCCAATTAAACTTTCCTCTGACTTCCTAACTTAATAAAACCCCAAATGTTGATAGGAAGAAAGTTTTGTCCTCTGAGATTATACAGTTTACTTATTTTAGAACTTTTAAAAGCAGTTAAACCCCTATTTTGTCAAGCTAAGTATATAACAGAAAGAAATAATTCGCAGAGGCGGGGCAAAACGGCGGAAGAGTAGGGTCCCCAAGTCACCTGTCCCACCAAAGTACCTAGATAACCTTCAAATTATCCTGAAAATCTACTAATTCGGCCTGAGATTTAAAGAGAGAACAGCTGGAATATTACAGTGAGAAGAGTTCGCGCTTCTATCAAGGTAGGAAGACGGGGAAAAAGAAATAAAGGAACAAAGGCCTCCAAGGGGGAGGGGCCCGCGAGGAGCCGGGCTGAGGCCGGGCGAGTGTCCCCAGGACAGGAGAGCCCCGTCCCGGAGGAGCAGGAGCTGCACCGACCTTCCCGGGCGGAAAGGGGCTCGCAGGGAGGTGGAGCAGGACCCAGGAGGGCGGGGGTGCCCTCGGGCTCCCGGGGACACTAACAGACACCTGCGCCCCGGGAGAGTGCGCCGAGCTCCCTAAGAGCTGCAGCGCGCACGGCGGGACCCGGAGCAGCTCGGAGGGCTCGGGGGCGGCTCCGCGGAGGGGGCTGCGGGGCGGGAGCACGAATCCAACAGCGCTGGCTCCGGAGCACAGGGCGCCGGGACACAGCCCAGGATCCCGCCTCCCCCGGGGCAGGCAGAGGCCGGGAGGGCCCAGGACAGCGAGGACGCTCCTGCCCCGAGCTGAGCAGATCAGCGGCCCCAACCACGGAGCATCCAGGCCCCTGCAGACGGAGAGCTCTGTAGTTACTGCAGGAGCTGAATCTAGGGCTCCAGAGCTGGCCGTCGCCACTGTGGGTGTTCCTCCTGGGGCCTCACGGGGTAAACAACCCCCTCTGAGCCCTGCACCAGGCAGGGGGCTGAGCAGCTCCAGCAAGTGCTAACACCTGAAAATCAGCAACAGGCCCCTCCCCTAGAAGACCAGCTGGACAGACAAGTTCCAGGGGAAGTCAAGGGACTTAAAGTACACAGAATCAGAAGATACTCCCCCGTGGTTTTTTTTGTTTTTTTTTTTTTTTTTTTTTTTTTTTTGCTTTTTTTGCTTTTTGATTTCTGTTTGCTTCCCCCGCCCTTTTTTTCCCTTTCTTTTTCTTCTTTTTTTTCTCTTTTTTTCTTCATTTTTCTTTTTTCTTTTTCTCTTTTCTCTCCTTTCTATCCTCTCTTTTTCTCCTTTTCCCAATACAACTTGCTTTTGGCCACTCTGCACTGAGCAAAATGACTAGAAGGAAAACCTCACCTCAAAAGAAAGAATCAGAAACAGTCCTCTCTCCCACAGAGTTACAAAATCTGGATTACAATTCAATGTCAGAAAGCCAATTCAGAAGCACTATTATACAGCTACTGGTGGCTCTAGAAAAAAGCATAAAGGACTGAAGAGACTTCATGACTGCAGAATTTAGAGCTAATCAGGCAGAAATTAAAAATCAATTGAATGAGATGCAATCCAAACTAGAAGTCCTAATGATGAGGGTTAACGAGGTGGAAGAAAGAGTGAGTGACATAGAAGACAAGTTGATGGCAAAGAGGGAAACTGAGGAAAAAAGAGACAAGCAATTAAAAGACCATGAAGATAGATTAAGGGAAATAAACGACAGCCTGAGGAAGAAAAACCTACGTTTAATTGGGGTTCCCGAGGGCGTCGAAAGGGCCAGAGGGCCAGAATATGTATTTGAACAAATCATAGCTGAAAACTTTCTTAATCTAGGAAGGGAAACAGGCATTCAGATCCAGGAAATAGAGACATCCCCCCCCCTAAAATCAATAAAAACTTTTCAACCTCGACATTTAATAGTTAAGCTTGCAAATTCCAAAGATAAAGAGAAGATCCTTAAAGCAGCAAGAGACAAGAAATCCCTGACTTTTATGGGGAGGAGTATTAGGGTAACAGCAGAGCTCTCCACAGAGACCTGGCAGGCCAGAAAGGGCTGGCAGGATATATTCAGGGTCCTAAATGAGAAGAACATGCAACCAAGAATACTTTATCCAGCAAGGCTCTCATTCAGAATGGAAGGAGAGAGAAAGAGCTTCCAAGACAGGCAGGAACTGAAAGAATATGTGACCTCCAAACCAGCTCTGCAAGAAATTTTAAGGGGGACTCTTAAATTCCCCTTTAAGAAGAAGTCCAGTGGAACAATCCACAAAAACAGGGACTGAATAGATATCATGATGACACTAAACTCATATCTTTCAATAGTAACTCTGAACGTGAACGGGCTTGATGACCCCATCAAAAGGCGCAGGGTATCAGACTGGATAAAAAAGCAGGACCCATCTATTTGCTGTCTACAAGAGACTCATTTTAGACAGAAGGACACCTACAGCCTGAAAATAAAAGGTTGGAGAACCATTTACCATTCAAAAGGTCCTCAAAAGAAAGCAGGGGTAGCCATCCTCATATCAGATAAACTAAAATTTATCCCGAAGACTGCAGTGAGAGACGAAGAGGGACACTATATCATGCTTAAAGGATCTATCCAACAAGAGGACTTAACAATCCTCAATATATATGCCCCGAATGTGGGAGCTGCCAAATATATCAATCAATTAATAACCAAAGTGAAAAAATACTTAGATAATAATACACTTATACTTGGTGACTTCAATCTAGCGCTTTCTATATTCGATAGGTCTTCTAAGCACAACAGCTCCAAAGAAACGAGAGCTTTAAATGATACACTGGACCAGATGGATTTCACAGATATCTACAGAACTTTACATTCAAACTCAACTGAATACACAGTCTTCTCAAGTGCACATGGAACTTTCTCCAGAATAGACCACATACTGGGTCACAAATCCAGTCTGAACCAATACCAAAAGATTGGGATCGTCCCCTGCGTATTCTCAGACCATAATGCCTTGAAATTACAACTAAATCACAATAAGAAGTTTGGAGGGACCTCAAACAGGTGGAGGTTAAGGACCATCCTGCTAAAAGGTGAAAGGGTCAACCAGGAAATTAAGGAAGAATTAAAAAGATTCATGGAAACTAATGAGAATGAAGATATAACCGTTCAAAATCTTTGGGATGCAGCAAAAGCAGTCCCAAGGGGGAAATACATCGCAATATAAGCATCCATTCAAAAACTGGAAAGAACCCAAATACAAAAGCTAACCTTACACCTAAAGGAGCTAGAGAAAAAACAGCAAATAGATCCTACACCCAGGAGAAGTAGAGAATTAATAAACATTCGAGCAGAACTCAACGAAATCGAGACCAGAAGAACTGTGGAACAGATCAACAAGACCAGGAGTTGGTTCTTTGAAAGAATTGATAAGATAGATAAACCATTAGCCAACCTTATTAAAAAGAAGAGAGAGAGGACTCAAATTAATAAAATCATGAATGGGAAAGGAGAGATCACTACCAACACCAAGGAAATACAAACGATTTTAAAAACATATTATGAACAGCTATACGCCAATAAATTCGGCAATCTAGAAGAAATGGACGCATTCCTGGAAAGCCACAAACTACCAAAACTGGAACAGGAAGAAACAGAAAACCTGAACAGGCAATAACCAGAGAGGAAATTGAAGCAGTCATCCAAAACCTCCCAAGACACAAAAGTCCAGGGCCAGATGGCTTCCCAGGGGAATTCTATCAAACGTTTAAATAAGAAACCATACCTATTCTACTAAAGCTGTTTGAAAGATAGAACGATATGGAGTACTTCCAAATTCGTTCTATGAGGCCAGCATCACCTTAATTCCAAAACCAAAGACCCACCAAAAAGGAGAATTACAGACCAATATTCCTGATGAACATGGATGCAAAAATTCTCAACAAGATACTGGCCAATAGGATCCAACAGTACATTAAGAAAATTATTCACCATGACCAAGTAGGATTTATCCCCGGGACACAAGGCTGGTTCAACACCCATAAAACAATCAATGTGATTCATCATATCAGCAAGAGAAAAACCAAGAACCATATGATCCTCTCATTAGATGCAGAGAAAGCATTTGACAAAATACAGCATCCATTCCTGATCAAAACTCTTCAGAGTGTAGGGATAGAGGGAACATTCCTCAACATCTTAAAAGCCATCTACAAAAAGCCCACAGCAAATATCATTCTCAATGGGGAAGCACTGGGAGCCTTTCCCCTAAGATCAGGAACAAGACAGGGATGTCCACATTTACCACTGCTATTCAACATAGTACTGGAAGTCCTAGCCTCAGCAATCAGACAACAAAAAGACATTAAAGGCATTCAAATTGGCAAAGAAGAAGTCAAACTCTACCTCTTTGCCGATGACATGATACTCTACGAAAACCCAAAAGCCTCCACCCCAAGATTGCTAGAACTCATACAGCAATTTGATAGCGTGGCAGGATACAAAATCAATGCCCAGAAGTCAGTGGAATTTCTATACACTAACAATGAGTCTGAAGAAAGAGAAATTAAGGAGTCAATCCCATTTACAATTGCACCCAAAAGCATAAGATACCTAGGAATAAACCTAACCAAAGATGTAAAGGATCTATACCCTAAAAACTATAGAACACTTCTGAAAGAAATGGAGGAATACACAAAGAGATGGAAAAATATTCCATGCTCATGGATTGGCAGAATTAATATTGTGAAAATGTCAATGTTACCCAGGGCAATATACACGTTTAATGCAATCCCTATCAAAATACCATGGACTTTCTTCAGAGAGTTAGAACAAATTATTTTAAGATTTGTGTGTAATCAGAAAAGACCCCCGAATAGCCAGGGGAATTTTAAAAAAGAAAACCATAGCTTGGGGCATCACAATGCCAGATTTCAGGTTGTACTACAAAGCTGTGGTCATCAAGACAGTGTGGTACTGGCACGAAAACAGATGCATAGATCAATGGAACAGAATAGAGAACCCAGAAGTGGACCCTCAACTTTATGTTCAACTAATATTCGATAAAGGAGGAAAGACTATACACTGGGAGAAAGACAGTCTCTTCAATAAATGGTGCTGGGAAAATTGGACATCCACATGCAGAAGAATGAAACTAGACCACTCTCTTGCACCATACACAAAGATAAACTCAAAATGGATGAAAGATCTAAATGTGAGACAAGAGTCCATCAAAATCCTAGAGGTGAACACAGGCAACACCCTTTTGAAACTCGGCCACAGTAACTTCTTGCAAGATACATCCACGAAAGCAAAAGAAACAAAAGCAAAAATGAACTTTGTGACTTCATCAAGATAAGAAGCTTTTGCACAGCAAAGGATACAATCAACAAAACTAAAAGACAACTTACAGAATGGGAGAAGATATTTGCAAATGATGTATCAGATAAAGGGCTAGTTTCCAAGATCTATAAAGAACTTATTAAACTCAACACCAAAGAAACATACAATCCAATCATGAAATGGGCAAAAGACATGAACAGAAATCTCACAGAGGAAGACATAGACATGGCCAACATGCACGTGAGAAAATGCTCTGCATCACTTGCCATCAAGGAAATACAAATCAAAACCACAATGAGATGCCACCTCACACCAGTGAGAATGGGGAAAATTAACAAGGCAGGAAACCACAAATGTTGGAGAGGATGCGGAGAAAAGGGAACCCTCTCACACTGTTGGTGGGAATGTGAACTGGTGCAGCCACTCTGGAAAACTGTGTGGAGGTTCCTCAAAGAGTTAAAAATAGACCTGCCCTACGACCCAGCAATTGCACTGTTGAGGATTTACCCTAAAGATACAGATGCAATGAAACGCTGGGACACCTGCACCCCGATGTTTCTAGAAGCAATGTCCACATGGGCCAAACTGTGGAAGGAGCCTTGGTCTCCATCGAAAGATGAATGGATAAAGAAGATGTGGTCTATGTATGCAATGGAATATTACTCAGCCATTAGAAATGACTCACCATTTGCTTCAACATGGATGGAACTGGAGGGTATTATGTTCAGTGAAGTAAGTCAATCGGAGAAGGACAAACATTATATGTTCTCATTCATTTGGGGAATATAAATAATAGTGAAAGGGAATATAAGGGAAGGGAGAAGAAATGTGTGGGAAATATCAGAAAGGGAGACAGAACATAAAGACTCCTAACTCTGGGAAACGAATTAGGAGTGGTGGAAGGGGAGGAGGGCAGGGGGGTGGGGGTGAATGGGTGATGGGCACTGAGGGGGGCACTTGATGGATGAGCACTGGGGGTTATTCTGTATGTTGGCAAATTGAACACCAATAAAAAAATAAATTTATTATAAAAAATAGAAAAAACTGAAATCATTCGCAAAAGGTACACTTTTACACTTTATTTGAAAGACCTCTTCAAGCAATGTTTGGTTTATTATTATTATTTTTTAAAGATTTTATTCATTTATCTGAGACAGTGAGTGAGAAAAGGAGCAGGAGTAGGGGAGAAGGAAAGGGAGAAGCAGACCCCCCACTGAGCTGGGAGCCCAATATGGATCCCAGGATCATAACCTGAGCTGAAGGCAGACACCTAACAGACTGAACCACCCAGCCACCCCAATGTTTAGATTATTAATAGGAACAACACATTTCCAAGTCAAAAGTACAAAATCATCTTATTGGAAATAAAGCCAATGACATAAGAACAAATGATTGTCCATTGAAAAATTAATTCTATTATGTTAAGGATAAATAATTTTAAAATAACTTTTATAATATTGCAGAGAAGCAAAATGAGAAATATGTGAGAATATGATATAAATAAATCATGGAAATATGTTGGTAATTATTACCCATTCTTTGCAAAAATAATGGTCAATGTTTATTGAGTGCTTTTTATGCACCAGACACAATGCTAAATGCTTTTTATACATATTCTCAATTAATACTTGCTATTAAACCATAAAACAATAAAAGCTTTAATCATTTTCTTATTTTTTTCTATAATTTGTATATCAATTCTGATATTCTGATAGAGCACCACTTTTTTTAGGTTATATTTGCTGAAGGCAGTGTTCTTACTCTGTTTCTACTTGTCAATCTATTTTCATATTCTTATGCTAGTCGAATTTTCATTTTTCGTTTCTTTTTTTTTTTAAATATTTTATTTATTTATTCATGAGAGACACAGAGAGAGAGGTAGAGACATGGGCAGAGGCAGAAGCAGGCTTCCTGCAGTGAGCCTGATGTGGGACTTGATCCCAGGACCCCAGAATCACGACTTGAGCCAAAGGCAGATGCTCGACCATTGAGCCAACCCAGTGCCCCTCATTATTCTTTTTATCAAATTCCCAAGGGGTTTTTCTATATACTAGATCTTTTAAAGGAATAAAATCATGAAAATATTTATCCTTTCTCCCTGAGGCATTCTATTTATCAGTTAAAATTTTATTTTTATTAATTCATTTATTTAATTTTTAAATTTTAATATCTAAGAAGCATAGAGATATGTTTTCTCCATGCTCTACAGTGTTGACATCATGTACATCTACAAAATTCATGTGAGAATAAACTTTGTTGTATTCCTATAAGAGTCAGCATGGAATATTCCATCTTTTGTTTGTTGTTTCCTTGATATTTGTAATTTTTTAATGATTTATTGTTATTTATAAAGTTTAACTAGCAATGGGTTTCTTAGTTTTCCAATTATATTTATATTTCCCATGATAACATAGTCATATCTCTCAATAAAACATTTTTGGTAAATACTTACATAGAAAAAAGTATGTTCATTACGTCTCTCCACACTTGTCGTACCTACTATTTCAGGGTGAACCTTTCAAAATCCATATGTGGAATCCCTAATACCTTGTTTAATCTTCTTCCATCAAGAGCCAATGAAATCTATCAATATGACAGGATATCATATTACTAGTTTATATATTGCAATAATTTTCATGATATTATTAAGGTTTCTAATCATTTGACTTTGAGTTAAAAAGGTATTATCCTGGATGGACTTGTCAATATTAAATAAGCCTTTTAAAGAGATTTTTCTGTTGCTCTTGAGGAACTAAGTTTGTGTTGTTTCAAACTGGTAACATTGTGGCAATTTGTTACACAGAAATAGAAAACTAATATAACTTGGGCACCTGGATGGCTCAATTGCTTAAGCATCTATCTGCCTTTGGCTCAGGTCATGTTCTCGAGGTCTTGGGATGAAGCCCTTGGGATAGAGCCCCATGTCAGGCTCCCTGCTCAGTGGGGAGCCTGCTTCTCTCCCCTCCCTCTGGCCCTCCCCCTGCTCATGTTCTCTCGCTCTGTCTTAAATAAATATAAATAAATAAATAAATAAATAAATAAATAAATACAATCTTAAAAAAAGAAAACTAATATAACTTTCATGGTATATTGTATACAATTCATAACACATGGTGTTGGTTTGTTCAGTCACTATTTTTAATTTTTTTATCTTCATGAAATCCTAATAATAATCTATAAATACTCTTAGTTGGACTGGGTACATCCTACAAATATAATATGGGGATACCTTTAGCCAGAAATAACGCAAAACTCATTGCCTAACTTACATAAATAATAAATCACCACCTTACAAAAATCAAAGTACAAAGGCATGTTAGATCAGGGTTTAAGGATCCAGTAGCAGAACAGTATCATTGGGATTAATTCCCATTTACCTCTACTCTGCAAATTTCTCCTCATATGTCACTGACCAGAAACCAAATCTTCAATGTCATGTGTTTCCTTTTTCATTCAGTCAGGAGGTATTTAGTAGGTGTCTTTAACATATTTGGCAATAAAAAAGAAGAACACAGTTACTAGTGTCTTTTGTTCCTTGAGGAAGCTAAAGTACTGGACAATAGTAGAGTGGAAAAAATTTAAGCAACACGGAATATTGAAAAAGTAGACTGAGATCTAGCAAAGATAAATAATATTTGACTTTCAAGTATTAATATACTGATTACATTGAATGGAAGTATCTGGATCGTTTACTTTATGTGAATAAAATAAAAGGAATCTCTTTGGTTGACAGAAAATATAAAGTGGAGTATAGCATAGCTGCTTAAAAGTAGATATAAAATTAGGCCACATTAATAAAAAGAAAGTGATAATTTCAACTGACTTTTCTGATCCAAATCTCATGCAGAATAAATATGGTGTTTACTTACAAGTTTATGTGGTATTGTGAAAGTCTAGATAGAATTCAGGGGATAGTAGTCAAATTAAATAGGAGTCTAGAAATAGTGTTACATGACAAAATTAAGAACTCTAAAGAGGTTATACATGAAAATGAGAAGATGTAAAGGAATGCTTATTAACCATTAGTATTTTCTCAAGTAGACAATCTGGAAAATCATGAGTTTCAAATCACAAAAAAAAACAAATGTTTATGAAAATTCTGAGTGGCCATTCTTCAAGATATCATAAATAATGATTTGTTAAGGGGAGAAAAATAGAGGAGTACCACTATACATTTCCTTTAACTTATATTCATTTAATTCTCTAAACTTTCCTGAAAAAAGCTGAAATTCCTTAGTGAAAATACCTGTATTAACCTAAGGAAAAAATTCATAATATATAAGTCAAGTAAACTATTTTGCTTTTTCATTAGTATCATTTGTTAACAGGCAATATTAGCCTAAAAATACATTAAAGCAAACAAAACAAAAATATGGTTGTTATTTTTCATAACCTTTCTAATCATCTTATATCTTTGATCCGCATATTCTTTTTTTTTCAGATTTTATTTGAGAGAGAGAGAGCATGAGCTGGGGGCAGGTGGGGTATTCTTTTTTTTTTTTTTTTTAATTCTCTTCTATTGCCAAGTAGAATATAGGACAAAAAACAGAGCTACAAATAATTAGCATTACTTCAATGAAAAATTAATGTTCAAGATTAATAACTTTACAAATGTAGATGTGGAATTATTTTTTAAAACTATTTTCAAGCCATCTAGTTATACTTTCTAATCAATTTACATATCCATACTAAATGAAACTTGAGTGTTTTTTTGCTTTTTTTTTTTTTTTTTCTTTCTTTTTATAACTGAAGTGTAATATCTTGGTGGCCATACTCTTCAGAGGTTCTTATGATCCCTGCTTCCTGGTGCTCATGCCTTTGTATAATTCTTCCATCTTACTGTGAATAAGACCTGTCACTGTCCTCTTATCAACAGAATATGGCAATGATGAAAAGATATGTGATTATGTGTATATTATTATGTTACATAAGGTTTAACATTCATTTTGTTAAATGATTGTCTGCTGGCTTTGAAGCAGCAAGCTTCCATGTTGTGATATACAAAATGGAGAGAGTCATGAACAGGAAGTTAAAGGTGGCCTTCTACCAATAGCCAGCAAAGAATTGATTCCTTCAGTTCAGCAGCCGCAAGGAATTGAATCCTGCTAACAACCTAATAGAGCTTAGAAGGAGATCCTTCTTGAATTGAGACTCCATTGGCCTCAAAGCCCTGGTCAAACATGTTGATACAAGTGAGACCCTTAACAGAGGACTCAGTTGAGCTGTGCCTGAGAAACCAAAGAAACCACAAGATAATAAATGTCTGTTGTTTTTAAACCACTAAATGTGTGGAAATATTGTTAGGTACCAATAGATAACAAATACAATGCCTCTCTTTAAGTATTAGATGAAATTACTTGCTAGATATTTTAGCTAAGTACTTATCTTTAATTATACATGCACTAGTAGTCAGAAAGATGATTGTTTCTATCTATTCTAGAGAGAAGTCCTTTTATTTTAATTTTTAAAAATATTTATTTATTTATTTATTATTTTAGAGAGTGGGGGAAGCACAAAAGCTAGGGGAAGGGTAGGGGAAGAGGGAGAAAGAGGGAATATCTCAAGCAGATTCCTTGCTAAACATGGAAGTTGAGAAGTCCTTTTATTTTAAAAGCTGCACTCAATGCTGCCATGTTCTTATCAACAGTACCATTTTGATTTCTAATACCAGCCTTCTGTATTCACTCGTTAAACACACATTGAAAAATGACAAAGGTTATTATCAGTGACATTTCTGTGTAAAATCCAATAAGCAAATTAAGAAGTGTATCTCTGGATAACAATGTAGTCATAGAAAAATCTCTTGAGTCTGTAAATGACATGACCTATTGCACTGTGGCTTTTAAATATCACTGTTAAATAGTTGGGAGTATTATGGTCTTCTCTTTACTTCTCAAATGGCCTTTTTATCTTTAACAATAAATTATTGTTATCTGATATCATCTAGAGTTTTTCAATTTATTTCGCAATTAGCCAATCAGAGTGATTGCCTAAAGAGAGCTCTTAATAAATAATAACTGCATTTTGTGCCACTCAGCTTATATCCATCATAGATTGCTTTAAGATTTACCTATTTATTTGTATGTCTTAACTTCTTTATAGTATACAAGTCAATATGGAATAGGATTTAAGGCTATGTATTTCTTTCAAGTCTCAGAGTGCCAATTCCTGGATACCACATTTAAATAAATATTTTCCTTGTATGATCACTTAAGTAATCATTCAATAAATAATTCTATTCAGGAATCCCAAGACACTTTTTTTTAATTTTAAAAAAGAAAACAGAATAACCATGTAAAGAAAAAACATGTTTTAAAGTGATAAATTAAGGTAGTAATAAATAGAAAAAGAAATATGCAAAGCAAAAGGGGATGGAAGGAGTAAGGGCGGAGGGAGGGAATGCGAGAAGAAAAAAGACTGATAGAAGGGAAAATAGAAATAAATAAATAAAGGAAAATGTGTCATAATAGTTTTCTACAATAAATTGATTAGTTTATTATAGCTAATCCCCTAGCGACCATTTCTGATTTTTTTTTTTTTTTTTTTTTTTTTTTTAACTGGATAGCTACAATGACATTACACAGAGAACAATTTTATAATGACATGTTTTATAGCCTCTGTTATTGGGTAATCAATATATTTCTTCTAAATTCTAATAGTTATATGAGCAAAAGAGAAGAAAAAGTAGGAGGATTTTTAATACTTGGGATAATCTTTGAATAGTCCCTTGACTAAGTACTATTTAATTACACCAAATAAGCATATCCACTACTTGATAACTGGAGCAGATTACTTTATCCACCTGCAATGTTAAAAAATAGACAACAGTCTGCGATTTTCATTGTGGTATATAATACTACTGATTAGTGAAATAGTAATTTTCAAGGTGATTTCTTCCTTTATTTGAAAAAAGACAAACCACTCAACCAAAACTAATAGTTCATAAGGAATTAATCAGATCACATTAGCCAAAAGTACAATATTATTTTGTTATATAATTTTAAGATAAGAAAGATTGAAGGAGCCAGAAGTAATTGACATACAGGTTACAAGTCAAAATTAGTACACACACTTGTCTAGAAATAGTGCAGCACTGATGTGCTGGGTTTCCTAAGTATTTAAGTTGCTATATATAAGCAAAAGGACTAAGGAATTTAAAATAATTCTGCATCTTCAGAATTGTAGAAAGTTACCAGGTCTTTGTAGAGAAAAAGTGGTTTTATTTCAGGGTACATTCTATCAGTGTTTCTACTGACAGTTCAGTATTACCTGCACTTTATCTAGATTAAGTCTTAACATAACTCTTTCATCAAAGCTACTATCCTAACCTGTAGGTGACTGATTCTAATGGAATTGCTTAAAAGAAGACAAAGACACGCTGTCATGCCCACACCAACGGCTTTGCTACCCAACAGGTACAATTATTTCCTCTAAAGCTTTCACATTTGACATTGAACAGGCAGTTTCACCAGATACGACCCTGAAGCAATTGCCATTACTGAGCATGCCAAATGGATTAGTAGAATTTTCTCCTGAATTATTTCTTTCCAACTAGGGAGTCTGGAGATTAAATGGGTCTTAGAAACATTTAGTGAAATTCATGAATTAATTTTTTGGCTAGTTTTGTAGTCACTGTCTGTGTCATTAACTCTATAAATGAGTATTTGGAAGTTAATTGATTTTCATTCCTCATTTAAAAAAAATTACAAGAATTATTCCTCAGATATTTTAGTGACAAGATTCAATGAAGACCAGTTATTCAGTTATTAATTCAACAGAGAGTTATTAGTCTACTATGTGACAGGCATTGCATTATAGATAAAAATTAAGCAAGACAAAATCCTCTCTAGGAGCTTACAGAGTAGGAGAGATTAAAAAAAAGTAATCAAATAGGTAAAATAAAGTAATGCATCTTAAATAAAGGTTGAACCTAATTCTGCCTGGCAGTTTCAGGAAAGGTAAATAAAACAAATCTTAAATATCACTAGGCTATAGAGTAGAGAAGACATATGAGCAAACAGATGTTCTAAAGCATTAAGACTTGGAGACTACATTTATTGTAATAACTGCAAACAGTTTGGTAGTGTTACAACTTAGGATGAATATGGACTACAGTAAGAAATAACCCTGATATTAAAGCCAGACAAAGACACTACAAGAAAAACAAAACAAAACAAAAAAACCTACAGACCAATATCCCTAATAAACATAGAAGTAAAAATGCACAACAAAACTGAATTCAACAGCACATTAAAAGGATCATATATCATGATCACTGGAATTTATCCCTAGGATGCAAGGATGGTTCAACACACACAAATCAATTAATTGATGCTTCATATTAAGAGAATGACAAATTAAAAAAAAAAACATATGCTCATCTCAATAGATGTAGAAAAAAAATCTGATAAAATTCAGCACCCTGATATGATAAAATCTCTCAACAAACTAGGTATAGAAAGAATTTACCTACAAAGAATTCTGAATCCCAACCACAAAGCTTACAATCAACACACTTTAAAAAAATTATTTCTTTATTAACAAGAGACACACACACACACATAGAGAGGCAGAGACATAGGCAGAAGGAGAAACAGGCTCCATGTAGGGAGCCTGATGTGGCACTCGATCCCAGGACTCCAGGATCATGCCCTGGGCCAAAGTCAGGTGCTCAAATACAAACAAAAGCCTGAGCCACCCAGGCTTCCCACAACAAACTTTTAAAGTTGCCTTAAGGAGAGTTTTTATTAATGTTGTTAATATCTGTTATTATTTTTGTTTGTATTTCAAGGAGTAACAAGGTGTCAGTGAATATCCCTGAAAAGTTCTGAGTTCCTCTTATCTCTTTATTTTGGGTTTTATCTTTCATGTTGGGAATACTCTTCACATAACATGATTCTTGCCTTTCTCTTCAATTTAAGTATAAGGGACTAAATGTGTGAGCAAAATGCATTAATTACAGAGCTTTATTACAGGTAGACTATACAGCCAAACTTATTACATGAGGACTTCTACTATTGAAGTCTATAGGTTATTTTACGTGAACTTTTCTAGTTTTATTTTTAATTTTTTGTTTTGTTTTGTTTTTCCCAGATAAGGGTTATCTAATGACTGGGTTGGACACTGTAGACATGGAAAGAAAAGAGCTTTCAGCATGTCAGATTACCTAATGCTTCAGCTTCTTTGTGTATTCATTCAAGTTGCAGATGACATTATCTTATACATATAAAACCCTAAATATTTCACAAAAATCAACAACAACAACAACAACAACAAAACTGTTAGAATACACAGTCAGCAAAGCCTCAGGATAAATTCAAAATATAAAAATTAATTGTGTTTTATGTACTAAGAACAAACTGTACAGAAAGGATGTCAAGCAAATCTTCTATTTATAATAGCATCAAAAAGAATAAAATACTTAGGAATAAACATCACTAAGGAGTTAAAAGACTTGGACACTAAAAATATAAAACATTATAAAAGAAATTAAGGCACACACAAATAAATGGAACGATATCTGCATTCATAGATTGGAAGAAATATCCATACTACCAAAAGTGATCTGATCTACAGATTCAATGCAATCCTCATCAAAGTCCCAAGGGCATTTTTGGAAAAAAAAAAAAAAAAAAGGATCCTATAATTCACATGGAACCAAAAAATATCCCAAAAGCTAAAGCAACCTTGATGAAGAAGAAAAATGTGGAGGGATAGTGTTTATTGATTTGAAAATATGTCACAAAGTCATAGCAATAAAAACATTAAGATAAAGGCTAAAGATAGACCTATAGACCAATGAATCATAATAGAGAGCTCAGAAATAGGTCAATACACATATGGTCAACTGATTTTTGACAGGGTGCCAAGAGTATACCATGGGAAAAGAAATGTCTCTTCAATAAATGGTTCTGGGAAATCTGTATAACTATATATAAAAGGATGAAATTGAATAATCTCTATCTTATATCATACACAAAGATCAACTCAAAATGTATCAAAGATTTAAATTAAGACCTAAAACTAAAAATTCTCAAAGAAAACACTAGAGGAATCTTCTTCTTCTTCTTCTTTTTTTTTTTTTTGTATTTTTTTATTGGTGTTCAATTTGCCAACATATAGCATAACACCCAGTGCTCATCCCGTCAAGTGCCCCCCTCAGTGCCCATCACCCAGTCACCACGATCCCCCACCCACCTCCCCTTCCACCACCCCTTTTTCGTTTCCTAGAGTTAGGTGTCTCTCATGTTCTGTCATCCTCACTGATATTTTCCACTCATTTTCTCTCCTTTCCCCTTTATTCCCTTTCACTATTTTTCATATTCTCCAAATGAATGAGACCATATATGTTTGTCCTTCTCTGATTGGCTTATTTCACTCAGCATAATACCCTCCAGTTCCATCCACGTTGAAGCAAATGGTGGGTATTTGTTGTTTGTAATGGCTGAGTAATATTCAATTGTATACATAGACCACATATTTATTTATTCATCTTTCGATGGACAACGAGGCTCCTTCCACAGTTTGGCTATTGTGGACATTGCTGCTATAAACATTGGGGTTCAGGTGTCCTGGTGTTTCACTGCATCTGTATCTTTGGGATAAATCTGGGGGAACCTTCTTGACAATGGTTTTAACAATGTTTTCCTGAATTTGATCCCAAAAGCACAACAAAACCAAAAATAGACAAGTAGGACTACATAAAAAAACTCTGCAAAGCAAAGGAAATAATCAGTAGGATGAAAAAGCATCTTACCCATTAAGAAAAAATATTTGCAAACTACATATAAGTATTTCCTTCATATCGGAACAAACAAATAAATAGTAAAGAACTGGAATAGACATTTCTCCAAAGGTACCAGGCAAATGGCCAAGTATGTGAAAAGGTGCTCAACATCACTACTCATGCGGAAAACAGACCAAAACCATAATAAGATATCACTTCACAGATATTTGGCTGGTTATTATTTAAAACTTAAAAAGGGAAAGGGAAATTACAAGTGTTGGATAGCATTTGGAGAAATTGGAAATCTTATACATTGTGAGAATGCAGAACGTGCAGCCCCTACGGAAAACAGTATAGAGGGTCCTCAAAAAAAATAAAAGTAGAACTACTGTCTGGCCCAGCAATCCTACTTCTGGGTATATATCCAAAAGACTTGAAATCAGGATCTCAAAGAGATATTTGCTCCACCCCTTTAACTGCAGCATTATTAACAATTGCAGCACTATTAACAATAGCTAGATAAGAAAACAGGTGTCCATCTACAGGTAAATGGATAAATAAAATGTTGTATGTACATACAATGGAATATTATCAGCCTTATAAGGGAAATCCTGTCATTAAGATAATATGGATGGACCTAGAGGATACGCTAAGTGAAATAATCCAGTCACAGGACAAATACTGCATGATTTCTTTTATATGAGGTATCTAACATAATTAAATTCAAAGAGATAGAGAATGGAATAATGATTTCCAGAGGCTGGGGAAGAGCCGGAAAAGTGGAATTGTTTTTCAAGGTGTATAAAGTTTCAGTTATGCAAGATAAATAAGTTCTGGAAATCTCATGTACAATGTAGTATCTATACTTAGCAAGATAGTATTGTGTACTTTAAAGTACATGAGAGGATAGATCTCATGTTAAAGGTTCTTACTAAAGAAACAAAAATGGAAGAATTAAAAGAAATTTTTTTTTCGTTAATGGATGTTTACTACCTTGATTTGGTGATGGTATCATGTGTATATGCATATGTCCAAACATATATTAAGTCTATGAAATTTGCATATATCAAATATATCTCAATAAAACTAAAAAGGGATATGATTATTTTTTAATTTAATTTATTATTTTAAAAAGATTTTATTCATTTATCCATGAGAGACACAAAGGGAGAGGCAGAGACGTGGGCAGGAGAGGCAGGCTCTCTGCAGGGAGCCAAATGTAGGACTTGATCCCAGGACCCTAGGATCATGCCCTGAGCCAAAGGCAGATACTCAACCACTGAGCCGTCCAGGTGTTCCTCATTATTTTTTTAAAGGCCGCTCACATTTTAGCTCTTTTATGTGTGGGGATCTTCTGACTGAATCAACTAAAGTGGCACATGGAATTTAAAAATGTTTAAAAACGTTTTCAAAACAGGCTTTATTTTCAGTATCCAGAAACTCTATCTGTCTAAGCCTTTCTTAAGATTTTCCAGGGAAATCCAATTGCTTCTCCTAGGAATCTGCTTCTATAAGACTGTAATTTTGACCTTTCTCAGTTTTGCTAAGTCACAATTCTCCATCTGCTCTCTACTCACATATGTTTATGATTTGATATTGTAGGTGTCCTAATTTTCCAGAAATGGAATTGCATTTCTGTTCCTTATTATTATTATTATTATTTTTATCTTTGAAAGAGAAAGGGATGTAAATGTCTCTACTACCTTGAAATTGAGATAATCAGAAATGACAGTTGGGAACAAAGAAGAATGGGATAGAAGTGCTTCACTTCATTATCTTGAAATGAACAATTAGAAATGAGAGTAAAGGACAGTCACAAGATTTAACCTGCAGGTGATTGAGTGGACACAGGAATTGGGTGTTAGTGAGAAGTCCATCCAGAATGCCTCTTGTCACCTTCAGTATTTCTGCCATAAAAGTGTTCTTTACATTGTGCCAAAATTTTGTCATATTTGTTTTGTACACTTTCATAAAAAATCCAGTAGTTATTTAAAAAAAAAAACATTTAAAAATTAAGTATGGATTAGTAAATATAAAATTTGGAGAGCTAGAGTCAAATTTCAAGTTTTTTATTTTCTGGTCATATACATTTATCAATCTTCTTGTCATCTCAGTTCCAGGTCTAAAGTTCTGACTATTCCAGATACTTCACATTTTAAAAAATTAATTCCTTTTAAACATTATGTTGTAATTGCTATTTTCCTTTGATTTTTGCATAAGAATCTGAGACAGAGCTTGCCCAAGTGGTAAGGCTGTATGAATGCAAATGACTAGACCAATACCCTTCAAAGTCTCAAAGCCAGGAATACTACTCTTTTTGTTTGACCACCTGGCAGCATTGACTGTCACCACATTAGATTCTGCAACCCTACTTTCCTAGCATTTCTTCTCAATATCCAAAGAGATGTCTCTGATGTTTATCTTTACAGGTCAATGTTTTCAAGGCTTTTTATTCAGCCTTTTATTCTTATGTTAAATATGATATTTGCATGAATTATGTATTCTCTTTTGCTTCAACTGTCTCATGTACACCTACCTGTTTCTTTTTTATTTTTTTTAAGATTCCATTTATTTATTCATGGGAGATATATATATAGAGAGAGAGAGGCAGAGACATAGGCAGAGGGAGAAGTAGGCTCCATGCAGGAAGCCCGATGTGGGACTTGAACCCGGGACACCAGCATCACGCCCTGAGCCAAAGGCAGACACTTAACTGCTGAGCCATTCAGGCATCCCCCTACCTGTATGTTTCAAATTAAAAATTCTACCCCAGAATTATGATTTGCTGAAGATTAAAAAAATGTTTTTAAAGATTTTACTTATTGGAGAGAGAGTGGGGGAGA
This sequence comes from Canis lupus familiaris, assembly GCF_011100685.1. Classification (NCBI taxonomy): domain Eukaryota; kingdom Metazoa; phylum Chordata; class Mammalia; order Carnivora; family Canidae; genus Canis; species Canis lupus. The sequence goes on from NC_049233.1 coordinate 28,660,562, forward strand.
AAGAGAGAGAGAGAGAGAAAGAGAGAAAGAGAGACACCACAAGCATAGGGGACGAGCAAAAGGACAGGGAGAAGAGGACTCTCCACTGAGTAGGGAACCTGAAACTGGCTGGATCCCAGGACCCTGAGATCATGACTTGAGCCGAAAGCAGAATTTATTTATTTTTTTTTTTGCATAAATTTTAGTGTACATTTTATTCTATTTAGATTAGCAAATAAACCTTTCATTTTCTGTTGCTTAACTTTCTGATTGCCTATTTTATCACCAACATATTTGTTAATATGAGCCTCAAGACACTATTTTAGTTTCTAAATTTATTCTGAACTTTCTTTTTTCTGTGCACATGTAAGTTTTTCTTCTATGTGATATTACTATTATTCAACTTTTAAACTTCAGTTCAAATGTCATCTACCTCAGAGGATTTCCCATGAATCCTCTCTACCTTTGTGGACTTTTGTGGACTCTGTCTTGGTGTCTCATAGCACAGGGTAAGCCTTTCTCTCATAGCATGAACCTTACTCATTGTAAGATTATGATTTTATCTTGTTTGTTTTTTTCTCCTATTTCTTCTGTTTGTTGTAACTTTCAATTTTTATTTATAGAATTTTTTATATTTACAAAATTTTTCTTAGCATGCAGTAAAATATTCATTAAGAAATTTTCAAAGGATGAAAAAAATTTCAAATGGTGAATAGAGGAAAAAGGAAAAATGAAGAATTTGAATCATGAGTTCTCTTACAAAATCATAAATTGATGCTCCTTTGCAATGCTGCCTTATCTTTCTCAAAGAGTTGTTATACGGTGATAAAACACCATGTAAGAGCATTTTACAAATATAAAGCCAAATATATTTCCAAAACATTAATATATACTAGAACTGATAAATTAATTTAGTAAGGTTGCAAGATATAAAATCAATATGAAGAAATCAATTGGTGCATTTCTAAATATTAATAGTGAAGCAGCATAAAGAGACATTAAGGAAACAATCCCATTTACAATTGCACCAAAAATAATAAAATGTCTAGGAATAAATTTAACCAAGAGGTGAGAGATTTATACTCTGCAAACTATAAAACACTGATGAAAGATTGAAGATAATAAAAATAAATGGAAAGATATTCCATGCTCATGGACTGAGAGAACAAGTATTGTTCAATTTTTCATACTACCCAAAGTAAACTTCAAATTCAATGCAATCCCTATCAAAATACCAGTAGCATTTTGCACAGATCTAGAACAGACAATGCTAAAATTTGTATGGAAGCACAAAAGATCCTGTATAGCCAAAGCAATCTTGAAAAAAAAAAAGCTAGAAGTATCATAATTCCAGATATCAAAGTTATATTACAAAGCTGTAGTAATCAAATAGTATGGTACTAGCACACACAAAAAAAGACACATAGATCAATGGAATAGAATAGAAAGCCCAGAAATATAGCCACAATTATATGGTCAATTAATCTTTGACAAAGAAGCAAGAATATACAATGGGAAAAAGACAGTCTCTTCAACAAATGATGCTGGGAAAACTGGACAGCTACATCCAAAAGAATGAAACTAGACACCTTTCTTTCACCATATACAAAAACTCAAAATGGATAAAGACCTAAATGTCAGACCTGAAATCATAAAAACCTTAGAAGAGAACACAGCAGTAATTTGTCAGACACTGGCTACAGTGACGTTCTTCTATAAATATCTACTAAGGCAAAGGAAACAAAGGAAAAAATAAACTATTTGGACTACATCAAAATAAAAAGCTTGTGCACAGCAAAGGAAATAATCAGCAAAACTAAAAGACAAATGGGAGAAGATATTTGCAAATGACATACCCGATAAAAGTTTATCATTCAAAATATACACTGAACTTAAACAACACCCCACAAATAAATAACCCAATTAAAAAGTGCACAGAATACACAAACAGACATTTCTTCAAAGAAGACATACAGATGGCCAACAATAAATGTAACGATGCTCCACATCACTCATCATCAGAGAAATGCAAATCAAAACTACAATGAGATATCACCTCATACATGTCAGAGTGATGAAAATGAAGAATGTGAGAAACTACATGTTGGCAAGGATGCGGAAAAAAAGGAATCTGTGCACTGTTGTGGGAATGTAAACTGCTGTACCATTGTGGAAAACACTATTGGAGGTTCCTCAAAAGATTAAAAATAGAACTACCATATGATTCAGCAATCCCACTACTGGGTATTTACCCAAAAAATACAAAAACACTAATTCAAAGGATAGAGGTAACCCCGATGTTTATAGCAGCATTGTTTACAAAAGCCAAATTATGGAAGCAGCCCAACTGTCCACTGGTAAATGAATGGGCAAAAAATAAAGATGTGGTATACATATACAATGAAATATAATCCAACTATAAAAAAAGAATGAAATCTTACCATTTGCAAAAACATGAACAGTCAGTCTAGAGAATAACAATAAGCAAAATAAGCCAGTCAGAGAAAGACCAATACCACAGGATTTCATGCATATGTGGAATTTAAGAAAGAAAACAGACAAACAAAAGAAAAAAAAGTGGCATAAACTAAAAACCAGACTCTTATCTATAGGGAAGAATGATGGATACCAGAGGGAGTAGGAGCAGGAATGGCTGAAGTGGGTGAAGGGGATTAAGAGTACACCACGTATCTTGATAAGCACTGAGTAATATACAGAATGGTTGAATCACTATATTGTACACCTGAAACTAACATAACAGTGTATGCTAATTATTCTTTAAAAATGTACTCAAGAGTTAAGATTTAATAAAAATAATAATTAAAAGGATAACAGAAACACATTTTGAGGGGTAGAATGCAGTGGTAAAAAGCTTGACACCGTTGAAACTAGGAGAGAGAGAAAATCTTAGGATCCTCTATTAATGCCTGAGTATGCTTTCCACAGGAATCATGAAACTTTTTCTAAAATCAAATGTCTTTTTTCTGAATAAGCTGGGAAGTTTATTCCCAATTTATATATGAAAGTTTTGTTAAGCAGCAAAGCACTCTACAAATATAATTTATTATTCATGGTTAACTCAAACATTTCTTACAAGCAAATCACTGTGCTAACACTGCAGGGAATATAAATTCACAGAAGAAAGTAGTACATTTAATGGAAAGCAGATGGGCTTTCAAATCCAGCAAGCGGAATTTGGTCTTTACATCTGAGTGTCTTCATGTAAAAATGGAGTTGATAATACCAGTGTTGTTCATTTCTTAGGATTATATTGGACGAAGGAGATAAACTATGTGACAGTTCTTAAAAGCAATGAAGCTCGATACAGATGAAGGGTAAAGTTTTATCTTAGTGAGTTTGAAAGGCAGGAACAAAATTAGGATATTAAGATTATACAGGAAAAACCCTCATAACCCTTGGGCAATGAATAGTTCAAGTTCTGATTTTCTAATAGAAAGTTAATTTCTATTTGGCTTTACTCATCAGATTTATGTTGGTACCATAGGTCTGTTTTGAATTGATATTTCAATGCTGATAGACACACACAGTCATAGTACCACATACACAAAATAAGGATGTGTTGCTTCAAATTTCCTTTTCTCAGCTTATATATTCTGAATACTATTTTATGACTACTACTGGACTACTTCACATTGTCCTTCCTTAAATACTCCCACTGTCAAAAAGCGGGTGCTGATAATTTTTTTAGATTGTTTACATAGGCACTGAGGTATCTTGTTTCCCATGTCTAAAAATTTAAATGAGAATTTGAATTTGAGATGAAATGTTTTTTTTCTGAAGGCAACCCAGCATCTGGAAATATTTTATTGTGAAAACCATCTTTCTCATCCTTGCCCTACTCACTAACTCTCAAATCTCTTCTCTCTTCAGTGAAATGTAGTCTGCTGTGTTAATTTTTTTTCAACTGAATATATATATATATATGAGATACATTTTTCCAATATATATATAATATATACATATTTCTTTATGTTCTCTAATTTTTCCAAAACATATTTATGTTGTAAGCAATCTAATCCCTTCCAAACTAAATTGCTAAAATTTAATGGTCAGGATTCTGTGTCACTACCACAATTATTTTTATTTTCAAATTTCTCATTACCATTTCTCAACTCTTGTTTTCAAAATCTCATTTTGTACCACTTTGGGCCCTCCATTAATTTAGTGCTTATTTCTTGAGTACTCCATTTCTTATAGTACAGATTTTTCTGTTTATTTTTTAGCTGATTTCAGCTGCTTTTATCAATTTTTTTATTTTCTCCTATGTATCTTAAAATTCATTTTATAACAGATATGAAACTCTTTTCTTTTGAATACATATAAATATTTTGTAGAGTTTAAAAACATTTCCATTCAACATAATGTATTTTAACTATAAAAAGGAGCTAAAGCAAAGCTGAATTGCCACTTTTTTTTTACAAAGTTAAAGATTCTAGGATGAAATTAAACACAGAATCAAAATTACCCATATGTTTCCCATGTGCAAAACATAAAATTCAATCTTCCTATTTTAAAATTCTAAAGTTGGAAATATCCCTGCCACTCTTAAAGAAAGAAGTTCTGGGCAGGTGTACAGTGGGATGAAGCAAGTCGAGAAGGCATGTTTCCACTGCCTTAGAGGAATTGCCAGTATAGTTTAGCTATTCTCCACAGTTAGGTATAGCAAGGATTGGTAAATCATGCCACATGGGTCAAAGCCTGTCTGCTGCCTATTTCAGCACTGTCCAAGAGAGCTCAGAATTATTTTTACATTTCCAAATGTTTAAAGAACAAAAAGTAGAATATCATTTCTAATCCATAAACATTTCATAAAATATTATTATCATTGGAATTTCATTCCTAGGAATATACCCAAGAAAAATAAAACACATATCTACACAAAAACCTGTACATGAATGTCCATAGCCCAAATGTCTATCAACTGATAAGTGGCTAAACAAATGTGGTATACCCATACAATAAAATATGTTTCAGGAATCCAAAACAAAGTAATTGTTGATATATGCTACAACATGAATGGATCTTGAAAATATTATGCTAGGTTAAAAATGCCAGACTTAAAAAATTATACAATTTATATATGAAATATCCAGAATAGGCAAATCTGTAGGAACAAGAAGTAGATCAATTGTTGCCAGACGTTTAGGGAAAGAAAAAATGAGAGTAACAAAAGAAAATGTTCTGGAATTAAATAGTAGTGAATGTTGCATGGCTTTGTGAATTTACTATAAACAACTATATTGTATACTTTAGAAGAGTGAATTTTTTAGTATGTGAATTATATAATATGAAAAATATTTTTAAAAAATATTTCACTTTCTCCTTATTTTTCAAGTTTTACTCTTAAACGATAATATAGATGCCCATGATAGATACATAGACATATAGATACATAGATAAACACATAGAAGGATAGAGATATAGATATTTTTAGCCTTGTTTCTGGTTTATAGGACTTCTTGAAACTGATTTGAGGTTGTTTATCCTTTTGGCCCCAACAAGGATGTTTGTTCATTATCTCTCCAAATTTTGCTTTTGCACCATTTTTTACCACCAGTCCTTTGGGGATCCCAAATACCTACATGTGTTACACCTTCTTTTATCCTTTATATATCTCATACTATCCTATGTATTTCAAAACTATTCAACTGTTTGAGTTTCATTCTATATTATTTATTATAAATCATCATACCTATATCTCTAGCTTGTTTTATTTGGTATTATACTCATATTTTACTTGATTTTTGAGTGTTTTTTTTTTCAATTTTAGAATTCTCACTTGATTTTCGTATAACTTCTCAATCTTGTCACTATTTCTGTGAACAGAGAAAGGATGTTTAATTGTCTCACTCCAATATTTGGAGCCCCTGGGGACTATCATTATCTTCTATTTTGTTTTTGTTCAAAACCAAGTTGTCTCTTCTTCTCACATCTGTGTTTAGTTATGAAGGTGTTATAGGCATCATATTTTCAAAATTGTGGAAAGTATGTGAGGCAAGAGATGAAGCTGTCTTTCCTCAAATTTCATATGTTTGCTTCTGGAAGGCCAGTAAATTCAGTAGCAGTCAGTATCACCTTAATCTAATTTCAAGAACTGAGGGGGTTTGAAGTGGGTCTGCAATGCATTCAAAGGCTTTTTTGTTTCCACATCACTCTTCCTCTTGAGTTCTAGTCCCTCTGTGGCATCAGCTCATTTAAAGAGGAAATTTTACTATACGGTTCCTTTATTGAATACCAGATAGCACCTGTTTATCCTGATATTTTCAGGTTGTCATAAGTACCGCTCAGTCTTTTGACCCCATAGGCCACTTTTTTCAAAACTGACAAATGCTCAAAGTGAATGCCATGGCACCTATCTTCTTCAGCACTTTGGATTGGTGAAAATTATTGCTACTTTACCTCTCCTATATGTTAAAACATATTTTACAAATTTTCCACTTTTTGAGTTGTAAGCAAAGTAGCCCCTTGTTCCTGAAAAATGAATTTCTCTTAGAGGAGAGAAATTAATACAATTTTAGTTTCACAAGAAAAGGATCATGTTACCTGCTGCAGCTTGTTTTTATTGTATAGCACCCTATTTCTCTGAGTCAATAGATACTAACCCAAACCTTTATTCTGTAAATATCTGCAGAGTACCCTATGATATGAAAATCTAATATAGTTTAACCTATAGTGAAATCTCTATAGTTTATTCAACTATATCCTTCTTGGTAGGTACTTCAGCATCCTTTTTGTCTTTACATTTATTCTTGAAATCACTGAACATATATTTATTCATCAGTATACAAATATACTTTTGAGTAATCCATATATAATTTTTGAATTATTTTCTATAATGAATCTGCTTTTATAGAAGTCATGCATTCTATTATTTTTAACTAGTCAATTACTTTATTCTTTATGAGATCATATTAGAAGCAGTCAAAAACTGACCAAGTATATTATATCAACACCACAGAGAGAACTCAATATCTCCATGAGGCATACCTAATATCTACGTTGTACATGATGCATAAGCATATTTAATGACAGTATAGTCAATAGCAATGGTAAATATTTTGTATGAATATTTAACTACTATCCCTAAGATGTGTAAAAATATAAATATAAATGTATAGCTTATCACATTCTATTTTTAAAACTTTAAATTTTAATAGAACATATGATAAAAATCAGAAAATATAGTGTAAATTTACATCTCTTGAGTATTAACTTTTCTAAATAGAGTTACAGTATATCAGCCACCATAAGATGTGTCTATCTTTTAATCATGGCTACTTCTTACTATATTAGGATGATTATTTTAAGTTAACAACATCAAAACTTGGAACATAAGAATTTATGGATTTTTATGGCAAATAAAAAGTATATCTGTACTAACTTCTACCTATCATATCTAAAGTTACACCAAGCAAAGTATTTAACACTCTACAATCTTTATCAAATGTAGAGTACATTCACTCCAATCTTCTTCATTATTATTATTACATGTTCAAGAATACCTTAGTGAGGGGCATCTGGGTAGCTCAGTCAGTTAAGCATCCAACTCTTGTTTTTGGATCAGGTCATGATTTCAGGATCATGAGATTGAGCTCTGAGTTGACCTTCATGCAGGGCATACAGCCTGCTTAAGATTCTCTCCTTTTGGGGCATCTTGTGGTTAAGTTGGTTAAGTGTCTGCATTTGGCTCAGGTCATGATCCCAGGGTTCTGGAATTGAGTCCTCATTGGGCTCCCTGCTCAGCAGGTAGTCTGCTTCTCCTTCTCCCTCTGCCCCTTCCTCAGTCCTGCTCATGTTTTCTTTTCTCTATCTCAAATAAATAAAATCTTTTTAAAAAGAAAAAAAAAAAAAAGATTCCCTCCTTTTGCCCCTCAACCCTCTCCCTCTCCCCCCACCTTTCTTTCCCTTTCTAAAACAAAAACAAAGACAAAAACTCACTGAAAAGCTGGAACAACATGCTTTGGTACTATCCATATTGAGGAGAATTTTTTTTTTCCATATTGAGGAGAAATTAAACAGAATATACTAAGCCCTAGCTCTGAAAAAAAAAGTACAGATACAATGCGTGTTGCTTTGAATTTTAGGCAATAAAATGGAAAAGAAAAAGCAAACATCGTTTTAGTGCAATCTTCTAAAAATGGGAAACTTCCTTTCACCTGCAGGAATTATTTTTGTAACAAGACTATGATGGTGCTATAAAATAATTATAGGGACATTTTCCTAATATGAGTGACTCATTTTGGAGAACAGCAAAATGAGTCAATTACCAAAGAACCTCACTGGGAAAGAGTTAGATTTTACACATACACACACAGAATAAGGTGTATAATAGAAAAGAATTGTATCGCTATAATGAAAGTTACACGGGGCTTATTATCATGTAGAAAAAATGCAATTTCTAAAACAAATTGACATTTTCATGGGGTATATATCATATTAACCATTTCCTAAGATCAAAAAGAGACTTACTATTAAGGTGTAAGTTACAGTGAAAGCACTTTCAGATGCCCTAGTAATGCTAAAATTCTATGATTTTTAGGTGGTGACTGAAAGATCTAAAAATTTCTTTATATAAGTCAATTTAATGAACTAGAATTTACCATTTTAAAGAAGGTCAGAAAATAACTACCAGACCTATTGCTACAAGGTTACCAAAATGTCTAAGCCGAAAATAGTTTCAATAGCTCAAATACTGTAAGTGGCTTATTCCCTCCCATTTAAGCACTATAAAGTACTGGTAATCTGAGGAAGTCCTGAGATACATTTTAACACACGAGAACAATACTAAGGCAACAGAATAGAAGAATTACCACAAAGCAACAAAACTACAGAAATCTATAAGACATTTAACAAAAAAAACATGGGGGACAAAACATTATAGATTTTCTACTATCACTTATTTTAAAGTTAGATAACTACCATTCTATGGTTAATATTGTGACAAAAATGAAAAATGAATTTTAAGATACAATGAGATCCACTAGATGATAAAAGCCCCCACCACATTTTTTCCAATACTTTCAATGCTTTAAGTAGCAAATATTTATCTTGTCTTGTGAAACTTTCAACTATTTTTCTCTCCTCAGGGCAACTCCCACAGACAATGAATAATTTAGTCATAATTCTAATTAAAAACTGAGTAGGAGCCCCACAGCTTGTGAGAGTTACAAGGCAATGTCACTAATTATTTGTTACTTCAATTTGTGGTCTGAAACAGTTCTGGGAAGCTCCAGGAAAGTATGTGTAGAATAAGCAATCTGGACCAAACCAATGTCTCAAAGACACTACTGAGATACTACTGATTTCATAGTTACTGGGTCTTATGCACTCTTCTAACTGCCTTTACCATTTAGATCTTCCCTCTTTCCAGAAAAGTACATAAGCTATAATAATGGTTTATTCATAGCTAACCCATTAAACAATCTTCATGACATCTATGCAATATGATAATAATTCTTGTATTAATAGCTCTTCTTCTGGGACTAAAATTTAACTTTTAAATTTTCAATGCTTTATTTTAAGTTATATATCACAAAGTCTAGTATGCTATCCTTGATAATGGAGTGAAGCAGAAACACAACATGTTTCAAATATAAGACTCCACAAGACCAGATGTATATTTGCATATACTTGGTAAAACTCAGTACTGAAGTACACTACCTTAGATTTGCATGAGACAATTTCTGGTGCTGAAAAGGAAATGGTTGTTACAGTCATGGGAACAGTTCCCCAAACCAACCAACCAACCAAACAAACAAAAAACAAAAAACAAAAAAATCCCCAAACCTGCTACTGGACCTACCAGGCCAGGACAAAAGAGATGATTTGGCCTTATTTTTCATGCATTTTTCATGAAAGTTCAAGCTGAACAATTCTACTAAATCCAATGAAAGTATTTTCCTTTAAAATGTTTGAGACTCGGGGATCCCTGGGTGGCTCAGTTGTTTAGCGCCTGCCTTTGGCCCAGGGCCTGATCCTGGAGACCCAGGATCGAATCCCATGTCGGGCTCCCTGCAGGGAGCCTGCTTCTCCCTCTGCCTGGGTCTCTGCCTCTCTCTGTGTGTCTCTCATGAATAAATAAAATGTTTTTTTTTAATGTTTGAAAAAAATGTTTGAGACTCTGTAATTTTATACATGACTACAAAGTATTTTTAAATATTGAGAAATTGTTCAATTATTTTAAAAAATATTATTCTATTAAAAACATTTACTTCACATTGAGCTTTACAAAAAAGTATCACACACCATACATATTGATAGTTAACAAACATAATTGTATCAATTTAGAGAGTAATAATAAAATATTAGAAAGATATGGTAGAAATTAGCCAAATTCCAAAGTTCAGTTTAGCTTTTTGACATACATCTTATAGGCAGAACAAATGGGAAAGAGACTTAATTTTGTATCTTGCTCTCATAAGAAGCCCTAATATTCATTGAATTTTTCCTTAATATCACAATTGACTTGTTAATTTAATTTTATGTAACTTTGTGGTTCTTATGAAAATAATACCAAGATAAATCTATTAACTCATAGAAGGTAAAGTGAGTTACAGAAAATGTTTGTCCAGTCTCAGCCTTTGAAAAATATGAATGTTACTACTTTGTAAATCCTGTCTGAAAGTTACCTGATATGGGAAATATGCACTAATTAAATCATCTAGACTTCATTGTAACTTGGAACAGACATATTTTAGTAAGAATGTTAACTAAGAAGTTGCCATTTGGAGACTGCCAAAGCCCATAATATTGGCAATTCAACTACTTGAAAAGCAGAAAATAAAGTAGAAGGGTACATCTACATTTTAAAAGTTATCTTTGAGTTGCTGAAATAACATGTATATAACATTCATGGTTTCTTTAAACTTTAAAAAATATTTCATGTATCTGTTAAAATGTGCATTATTTAATATCCCTAATATAGCAATCAGCTATTCAAATACAGAGCAGGGAAGAAGATACAGCTGAACATCTCATAAGGACAAAAACAATACACTTTCACTTGCTTAACTGAGCAATATAATTGATTGAAAGCAGTTAAGGCTTTGTAAGAAAAACAGAGCTAATATGCTGGATCCCTGAGGTTTGTCACTGACTACCCTTTTATTATGAAGAAGAATAATTTACTGTTTTAAATTATGCAGATTAGACCATGTCTGAAACATTGTTTTTAACTTCCATCCTTAAGAATTCATTAGAAAAAAAAAAAAAAAGAGAGAGAACATTTATATGAGGTGATAATGACCTTTGGCAGCCCATCTTAAAACTATGCCAAATGACACTTATTAAGGATATTTCAAAATTGAACTTGCATAAGAAAAGAATAAAGTCTTTAGTACTGCCAGAAAACTTAGAAGACACAGACTTATAAGTTATCAGAACTAAAAACACAATGTAGTCAAAGGATCAAATTTGTGTGTTGCATTATTTAAGAAAGCAATATAAGTCCCAAAGCCTGGGAATTAGAAGAAAACTTAACAGTTTTGTACAAGGGATGTTAATTTTAATTGAAATTGCCCACACTGTAATTTGCAGCTTTTTGTAGAGAATAAAAAAGAAGGGGAAAATTAGATTTACAGGATTCTTGCAGAGGATTACATCATGTTGGCCTATGTTAGCATAGATAAGCTCATCCTATCTTAAAATACTGTGATGCTGTGATAGTCTTACTGCTTGTTATGTTATAGAAAATATTAAACTTAATTGATTTTTTCATGTGTTCGTTCTTTTGGAACATGTTTTCTGAAAAGATGATGGTTTATAGAACATGTTCTGTAGAACTGTAAAATATTTAGCAGGAGTGAATGAGACAGGGAGAATTCCTTGTTGCTTCATTGTAAACCTACTAACTTTTCCAAAATATAAATAAAATAGAATATAAATCAAAATAGAATAAGGGACACATCAAACCAACTGTTAGAAAAAATACTATAAGATTAGACACCAGGGATCCCTGGATGGTGCAGCGGTTTAGCACCTGCCTTTGGCCCAGGGCACGATCCTGGAGACCCGGGATCGAATCCCACGTCAGGCTCCCGGTGCATGGAGCCTGCTTCTCCCTCTGCCTATGTCTCTGCCTCTCTCTCCCTCTCTGTGACTATCATAAAAAAAAAAAAAAAAAGATTAGACACCAAAAATCTTTTCTTGTATTGGTCTTATACATATGAAAAATATTATATTCTCTGAAATGCAACATTTACATGAAAATATATCATAAGCAATTATTATCAAAAGAATTCAATGATGGGTTACATAATAAATTTTTCATTTTCATATACAAATATAAGTAATTCAGGTTATTATTTTTAATTTTTTTAAGATATTAATGAATGTCACCTGCAGGTTTAAATTGACAAATAATATGAAATAGAGTTTAGTCTTCTTTTTTTTAAGATTTTATTTATTTATTCATGAGAGACACAGAGAGAGAAAGGGAGAGACACAGGCGGAGGGAGAAACAGGCTCCATGCAGGGAGCCTGATGTGGGACTCCATCCTGGAACTCCAGGATCATGCCCTTAACCAAAGGCAGATGCTCAACCATTGAGCCACTCAGGTGTCCCTAGAGTTTAGTCTTTTATTGATTATGTGAATATAACTGTTGCATTATATTCTTGAATATATTATCTTACTATCAAAGTAACAGTTCAGATTTGCTGTTGCATTATAAGGCCCATACGTAAAGCAATATGTTATAATTACATTGACAGATTAAAATATTTTAACTAAAATTCCATCTATTCCCTTAACTAAACCCTGAGGAATTATAATGTATACAAAGTACTTTTCTTAAAGATAGCATATGGACTCTGACTTCAGACAGACTGGATAATAATATAGGAAATAGGACACACCCACACACATGATACAAAATAATAAGAGCTGCAAAACAGAAAGTGCTATATAAGGAACACAGTTTGGGTGATTTTAAATGTTAAAAACCACCTAAAAACAGACAGATGGTAAATCTACATCTTCTTACAAAGGTTATAATGGCTGCTTTTATATGAAGAAAGAAGATTGTGAAAGAGAACATAATTTTATATAATAATCACATTAGATTTATACGGCTATAAACGTGGCTTAGAAGACCTCCCACTGTCTATCACTGTCTATAAACATCTTTTTTCCCCATTATACTAAGCACAAGATGGATTGTAAATGGTTACAGAAATAAAATCTCAAAAATAATTGCCATTTCTCCCTTGTTTGAAAATAGAATTGCCACCAGTTTTTGTTTTGTTTTGTATTTTATGCATTTCAGAAATCTTTGTGATCAGAATATTGTCCTCTATATCTACCTAACCTAAACACTGATAATTTATAACCATTTAAAGTTAACTGATAAGTCAACATAATTTGAAAAGGATTGTGGATCATACAAATGATGAATTCTCTTAAAAGGTATTTAAAAGATAATGTGATCTCTTATAAAGTAGTTCTATGTTTAACTTTTTGAGGAACCTCTGTACTGTCTTCCACAGTGGCTGCCCCAGTTTCATTCCTACCAACAGTGCATAAGCATTCCTTTTTCCCTGTATGCTTGCCAACACCTCATGATCCAGCAAATCACACTACTGGATACCTACCTAAAGAATACAGAAACACTAATTCAGAGGGATGCATGCATCGCTATGCTTAAACTAGCATTATTTACAATAGCCAAGATGGAAGCAGTCCAAGCGCCCAGTGATTGATGAATGGATAAGAAGATGTGTTGTATATTCACAATGGAGTATTATTCAGCCATTAAAAAAGAATAAATCTTGCCATTTGCAATGACATGGATGGAGTTAAAGAGCATAATGCTATGCAAAATAACTACCATATGATTTCATTCATATGTAGAATTTAAGAAACAAAACAAGCAAAGGGAAAAATGAGAAGGAAAAAAAGAGAAAAAATCAAGAAACAGACTATAATTATAGAGAATAAACTGTGGTTACCAGGTAGGTGCAGGAAGGGGTGAAATAGTTGATGGAGATTAAGGAGTCCTCTTGTCCTGATGAGCACAGAGTGATGTATGGAAGTGCTGAATTGTTATATTGCACATCTAAAACACTAATGTAACACTGTATATTAGCTAATGGAATTAAAATAAAAACTTAAAAAAAACATAATTTGATCTTTCAAAGTTATGTAATGAATTTAAAAGGCAGGGAAAATGTTTCTATTTTTTTTAACAAATCTTTTTTGACTGATACATACAATTGTTACAGATCATCTAAGTGGATCACTAAACATAAGAAGATGAGGACTAAATATTCTCAAAAAAACCCTATAATGTATGTATTACAATAATAATGACATGTTCAATAATTAGTATATTTGAAACTTACATAGCAATTAGACATTCATAGATGTTTGAACTCAAATATAAAAGTTCAAACATTGGTTAATGTCAACAATAAGACATACTTTTTTTTTCTTAAATTACTTTAGTTTTTTCCATGGGATGGAAATCCAAATAAAAAAACTTTCTGAAGTTTACCCTATGGACAGTTTCATTAGTTTTACAAAGCTAACCTGAAAGTGTCACACAACTAAATGAAAAAGCTTTTAATGAAAGAAGTCACTTTTATTTTTAATAACAGTAACACTAAGACATCTGAAAGAATTATTTATAAAATGAAAAAAATCAGGGATCCCTGGGTGGCTCAGTGGTTTAGCTCCTGCCTTTGGCCCAGGGCATGATTCTGGAGTCCCAGGATTGAGTCCCACGTCGGGCTCCCAGCGTGGGGCCTGCTTTTCCCTCCTCCTGTGTCTCTGCCTCTCTCTCTCTCTATCATAAATAAATAAATAAATAAATAAATAAATAAATAAATCAATCTTTAAAAAAAGGTAAAATATCTTTAAAAAAATAAAAAAAAATTAGTTTTACTCTCCCTCCACCAATAAATATTATAGTCAGGATGAGCAGGAGCTGATTGAATTTTGGCATACTGACTTTGAAGCAGTCATAGAATATTCAAGTAAAAGAGGGACCACATGTTTGGAAGTGTAATTGTAAAACAGCAATCATTAGAGACAGGCTTAGTTTATAGCATCACCTACTATATATAATACAAGTTATAGTTACAATTAGACAGATATACCAGATTATAAAAAAATGGAGAGAAAGTAAAGACAGTCACTTGAATAGAGTATATCATTAGGTGGTATGAGGAAGAAGAGAGAATAATCAATGGAGGGTTCAAAAGAGGGAAAAAAGAATGAAGAATGAGAACAGAATGGTTGTAGAGGTTAGGCAGTGAATATTTGGTAAAGTCTTTCTTACTGGTATTACATAAAAAAGGGTAATATGGATAAGCGGGTTTCATATCCTTAAATGTGAAATTGTATTTGAAAGTAAAGATTTTGATAAAGAAACCTGAATATGATCTTTTTTTAAGATTTTATTTATTTATTAATGATAGACACAGAGAGATAGAGAGAGGCAAAGACACAGGCAGAGGGAGAAGCAGGCTCCATGCGGGAAGCCCGATGCAGGACTTGATCCCAGAACCCTGGGATCATGCCCTGAGCCAAAGGCAGATGCTCAACCGCTGAGCCACCCAGGTGTCCCAATAATCTATGTGTGATGGATGAAATAGCATCAAAAATGAAGGGTAGGTCAAGGACCTAAGATGGTGGAGCAGCAGGAGGACCTTAGGCTTTCTTCAATCCTAGGAAATAGCTAGATAAATATCAAATCATTCTGAATACCCAATAAATCACTCTGAGGGCTGACCAAACAAACTACAAAAGTAGAGGGTGAGAGGGGGCCATGCTGTGGAAGGTAGGAGGTACGGAGATGTGATCTGGAGGAGAAATGGATCACAGGTGCTACAGAAGAGAGAGAGCCCTGGTCACAGAGAGAGTTAAGAGGGAGAGAGAGAAGGGAGTGCATAGAGGATCATACAAGGAAAACAGTTCCCAAAACCCAATGATGGGAAAATGAGAGGGGATGATTTTTGTGAGTTTTACAACCAGCAGGGCTCAAAGACTAGAGTTTTAGAGGCCTGCCACATGGCCAATGGGGGAACACTAAGGGTGGTTCAATGCTCCTGTGAAGGACAGCAGAGAGCCAGGTACTAGACTGCATGGTCTGAGGCTCCTGTGGGATGCACTGGAAGAAATGGTTCCCTTCTTGGAGCACATCTAGGAGAGGTGACATTGCATTTCCAGGGAAAAAAGAGCCATCTGGTGCCATTATCTTCCCTCACCCTTCAGCACAGGGGCAGAGATGCCTGCTAAGATGGCTAACCTGGACACTGGTTCTTTGCTGTACTCCTCCAAACTCCATTCTACGCCCTCGCACTTCAGTGTGACTGCCTCTCTAGGACAAACCTGCATCCATCCCAGCACAGCAAGACCCTCCCCCAGAGGATCAGCATGCTGTGTGCCATGCCAGGTCTCTAAAGTTTGTAGTTTTAAAACTCAGCCTGCCTACCTGGGATAGAACATAGGTGCAATGTGCTGCCATGCAGGCAGATGGCCCAGACACAGATAATCTTCACTGAAGAACACCTGAGACACATGATGGGAAATTGCTCCTCTGGGAGGGCTTCTCATTCAGCAGTGGGTACAAATTCCCCTGAGGGGCAGCACCGTGCCAACAGTGGTGGCCTAAACTACTTACAACAAGCCCCACTCCATTGTACTGTGCAGGTGCTGCTTTTCTTAAGCACGTGTGCCTGAGAACCAGAGCAGTGGGCATCTCCCCCAGAAGAGCAACACAAACTTCCCCCTCCACATATACCACCTCTACTGACCACAGCATTCTGCAAAGCTTCAGCTCTAGTGGAAAGAGCATCAGGCCTGTTTTAACAAGCAAACAAGAGTACACCTAGTTAAAACTCTCCACACTTTGGCCAAAGTCCAAACACTCCCTACTGAAGGGGAGTTTGCAGCCGAGAATACTTCATCCAGCAAGGCTGTCATTCAGAATAGAAGGAGAGATAAAGAGTTCCCAGACAAAAACTAAAGGAGAAACTGCAGAGGAATGACCTGAGGGAAAGAGCAGCCAAAACACAATAGTGGAGGGCACACAGCATAAACCAGAGACATTTCCTGAAGCACCAGATCCTGACCAGTATATGACCACTTCTTCATAAGCCATTACCCTCAGAAGCAGGAAACATAACAGGCTTTCCTAACACAGAGAAGAAGACAGACACCTAGACAAAATACCAAGATGGAAAAATTCATCCTAAAAGAAAGGACAAGAAAAGGTGACAGACATGGATTTAATCAAAACAGGTATAAGTGATATATCTTATCCAGTATTTAGAGTAACATTATTAAGGATACTAGCTGCACTTGAGAAAAGCATAGAAGACACCAGGGATTCCTTACCACAGAGATTAAAAAAAAGACCTAAAAATTAGGCCAAAGTGAAAAATACAATAGTCAAGATTCAAAATTGACTGGATAACAATAACCACAAGGATGGAAGAAACAAAGGAATGAATTAATGATATAGAAGAAGGAAAATTATGAAGCTGAAAAGAAAACGAAAAGAAAAATATTAGATCACAAAGGTAGACTTAGGAACTCAGAGAATTCTCAAAGCATAATAACATTGTATCTTAGAAGTCCCAGAAGAAGAAGAGGGGGAAAGGGAGCGGAAGGCTTATTTGAGAAAATTATAGCTGAAAACTTCCCTAATCTGGGGAAGGAAACAGAGATCCCAAACCAGGTGACACAGAAAACTTCCATCAAAATCAACAAAAACAGGCAAACACCAAGATATATTGTAGTTAAATTTGCAAACTATAGAGATAAAGAAAAAAAAATTCTAAAAGCAGTAGGACAAAAGAAGTTCCTAACTTACAAGGGAAGACAAATAAGGTTAGCAGCAGGTCTCTCCATAGAAACTTGGCAGGCCAGAAAGGAGTAGCATGATATATTAAATGTACTGAATGAGAAAAATATGCAGCCAAGAATATTTAATCCAGCAAGGCTATCATTCAGAATAGAAGGAGAGATAAAAGAGTTTCCCAGACAAAAACTAAAGGAGTTCGTGACCACTAACCAGCCCTGCAGGAAATATTAAAGGGGATTCTTTGAGTAGGAAAGAAAGATCAAAAGCAACAAAGACAAGAAAGGAACAGAGAAAATCTCCAGAAACACCAACTTTACTAGTAATACAATGGCACTAAATTCATATCTATTGGGCACCTGGGTGGCTCAGTGGTTTAGCATCTGCCTTTGGCTGAGGTTGTGATCCCAGGGTCCTGGGATTGAGTCCTGCATCAGGCGCCCCTTAAGGAGCCTGCTTCTCCCTCTGCCTATGTCTTGTCTCTCTTTCTGTGTATCTCATGAATAAATAAACTCTTAAAAAATTCATATCTATCAATACTCACTCTGAATGTAAATGAGCCAAATGCTCTAATCAAAAGGCACAGGGTGTCAGAATGGATAGACTTATCTATATGATGCCTACAAGAGACTAATTTCAGACCTAAAGATACCTACAGATTAAAAGTGAGGGGATTGAGAACTATTTAACATGCTAATGGACATCAAAAGAAAGCCAAAGTAGCAATAATTATATCAGGAAAACTTTGATTTTTAAGTCAAAGACTGTGACAAGAGATAAAAATAACCCTTAATAAAGGTCTATCCAAGAAGATCTAACAATTGTAAATATTTATGCCCCCCAATTTGAGATCACCCAGATATATAAAAACAATTGATAACAAACATAAATAAACTCATTGATAATAATACAATAATAGTAGGGAACTTTAATACCCCCGTTACACCAATGGACAGATCATCAAAGCAGAAAATCAATAAGGAAACAATGGCTTTGAATGAGAGACTTGACCAGATGGACTTAGCAGATATATTCAGAGTATTTCATCCTAAAGCAACAGAATACAGATTCTTTTCAAGAGTGCATGGTCGTTCTCCAAGATAGAGAACATACTGGGTCACAAATCAAGCCTCAACAAATACAGAAAGATTGAGATCATACCATGCATATTTTTAGACCACAATGCTATAAAACTTGAAGTCAATCAGAAGAAAAAATTTTGAAAAACTACAAATACATGGAGGTTAAAGAAAATCCTACTAAAAATGAATGGGTTAATTGAGAAATTAAATAATAAGTAAAAAACACATGAAAACAAATTAAATGGAAACACAATGGTTCACGACCTTTGGGATTCAGCAAAAGTGGTCCTAAGAGAGACATATATAACAATCTAGGCCGACTTCAAGAAGCAAGAAAAATCTCAAATACACAAACTAACTTTACACCTAAAGGAGAGGGAAAAAGAACAATAAAATGAAGCCTAAAGTCAGCAGAAGGAGGGAAATTAAGATATTACACCAGATATAAATGATATAGAAACAACAACAACAACAACAACAACAGTAGAACAGACCAATGAAACCAGGAGCTGGTTCTTTGAAGAATTAATAAAATGAATAAACCCCTAGCCAGATGTATCAAAAAGAAAACAGAAAGGACCCAAATAAATAAAATCATAAATGAGAGAGGAGTGATCACCACCAACACCACAGAAATACAATTATATGAGAATATTATAAAAAATTATATACCAAAAAATCAAGCCATCTGAAAGAAATGGATAAATCCCCAGAAACATATGAACTACCAAAACTGAGGCAAGAAGAAATTGAAAACCTGAAGAGATGAATTACCAGCCAAGAATTAAAGCAGTAATCAAAATTCTCACAAAAAATAAAAGTCCAGGGCCACATGGCTTCCCAGGGGAATTCTACCAAAACAAACAAACAAACAAAAAAAATGGAAGGAACTCATTCTATAATGCCAGGATTACCATATTTCCAAAACCAGACAAAGAACCTACTAAAAAAGAGAATTACAGGCCAATATCTCTGATGAACATGGATGTGAAATTCTCAGCAAAATACTAGCATGTTGAAACCAACAATACATTAAAAGAATCCTTCTTCATGATCAAGAGGAATTTATTCCTAGGCTAGCAGCAAATCAATCAACATGATACACCATATTAATAAAAGAAAGGATAAGAACCATATTATCCTCTCAACAGATGCAGAGAAAGCATTTGACAAAATTATAGGATCCATTCATGATAAAAACTCTCTGCAAGCAAAGGTAAAGGGAATATACCTCAATATCATAAAGGTTATATATGAAAAACCCACAGCTAATACCATCCTCAATGGGGAAAACTGAGAGCTTTTCCTCTAGAGTCAAGAAAAAGATGGGGATATCCACTCTCACCACTGTTATTTGACACAGTACTGACAGTCCTAGCCTCAGCAATTAGGAAACAAAAAGAAAAATCATCAGGGGATTCCTGGGTGGTGCAGCGGTTTGGCACCTGCCTTTGGCCCAGGGCGCAATCCTGAGGACCCTGGATCGAATCCCACGTCGGGCTCCCGGTGCATGGAGCCTGCTTCTCCCTCTGCCTGTGTCTCTGCCTCTCTCTCTCTCTCTCTCTCTCTCTCTCTCTGTGGCTATCATAAATAAATTTTAAAAAAATTAAAAAAAAAGAAAAGTCATCAAAGTTGGCACGTAAAGAAGTCAAAATTCCAATGTTTGCAGATGACATGATACTCTAATGCAGAAAATCTGAAAGAATCCACCAAAAAAAAAAAATGCTAGAACTGCTACGAATTCAGAAAGGTTGCAAGATACAAAATAAACATACAGAAATCTGTGGTACTTTTATACGACGATAATGAAGCAGCAGAAAGAGAAGTCAAGGAATGGATCCCGTTTACAATTGGCACCATAAACCATAAGACATGTAGGAATAAATCTAACCAAAGAGGTAAAAGACATATTTGAAAACTATAGAACACATCTAAAAGAAATTGAAAAGGACATGAAGAAATGGAAAAACATTCCATGCTCATGGATTGGAAGAACAAATATTGTTAAATGTCTATACTACCCAAAGCAATCTGCACATTCCAAGCAATCCCTATCAAAATACTACCAGCATTTTTCACAGAGCTAGAGGAAACAGTCTTAAAATTTTTATGGAACCACAGAATATCCTGAATAGCCAAAACAATCTTGAAAAAAAAAAAAAAAAAGGCAAAGCAGGAGGCATCACAATTCCAGACATCAAGCTATATTACAAGGCTGTAGTCATCAAGACAGTGTGGTACTGGCACAAAAACAGACACATAGATTAATGGATCATAATAGAGAACCAAGAAAGGGACCCACAACCCAATGGTCAACTAATCTTTGACAAAGCAAGAAGATTATCTAATGGAAAAATGACAGTCTTCAACAAATGGTGCTGGGAAAATGGGACAGCAACATACGAAATAATGGAATGGACCACTTTCTTATACCATACAGAAAAATAAATTCAAAATAGATGAAAGACCTAATGTGAGGCAGGAAATCATCAAAATCCTAGAGGAGAATACAGGTAGCAATTTCTTTGACATCAGCTGTAGCAATTTCTTACTAGATGCATCTACAGAGGCAAAAGGGAAACAAAAGCAAAAATGAGCTATTGGGACTTCATCAAGATAAAAAAAAAAAAAGCTGCACAGCAAAGGAAACAACAATAAAACAAAAAGGCAACCCTCAGTATGGGAGAAAATATTTGAAAATGACATATCTGATAGAGGGTTAGTAGCCAAAATCGATAAATAACTTATAAAATTAAACAACTGAAAAAACAAATAATCAAGTTAAGAAATGGGCAGAAGTCATGAATAGACATTTTTCCAGATGGCTAACAGACACTGAAAAGATACTTAACATCACTCACCATCAGGTAAATACAAATCAAAACG
Source organism: Canis lupus familiaris (assembly GCF_011100685.1). Classification (NCBI taxonomy): domain Eukaryota; kingdom Metazoa; phylum Chordata; class Mammalia; order Carnivora; family Canidae; genus Canis; species Canis lupus. The sequence goes on from NC_049233.1 coordinate 28,682,332, forward strand.
ACAATGAGATACCACCTCATAGTTTTCAGGATGGCTAACATTAGCAATACAGGAAACAATAAAAGGTGGTGAACAATAAAGGTGAGGATACAGAGAAAGAAGAACCCTCTTACGCTGTTGGTGTGAATGCAAACTGCTACAGTCATTCTGAAAAATGTTGAGGTTCCTCAAAACATTAAAAATAGAACTATCCTATGATCCAGCAACTGCACTAATAGGTATTTACCCAAATTATAAAATAATACTGATTCAAAGGGTCATATACACTGATGTTTATAGTAATATTATCAACAACAGCCAAATTGTGGAAAAAGCTTGTGTCCATTGACTGATGAATGGATAAAGATGTGGTATATATACAATGAAATATTACTCAGCCATGAAAAAGAATGAAATCTTGGCATTTGCAATGACATGGATGGAGCTAGAGTATATTATGATAAGCAAAATAAATCAGAGAAGTACAAATATCATATGATTTCACTCATGTGGAATTTAAGAAATGAAACAACTGTACATGGGGGGAAAAGAGAGCTAAACCATAAAACAGACTCCTAACTATAGAAAACAAACTTGGAATTGCTGGCGGAGAAATAGGTTAGGGGGATGGCTAGATGGGTGATGGGTATAAAGAGGGCACTTGTGGCTGTGATGAGCACTTGGTGCTAGATGAAAGTGATGAATCACTAAATTCTACTCCTGAAAATAATATTACACTAAATGTTAACTAACTAGAATTTAAATAAAAACTTGAAACAAAATAATTTCTCATTTCCTTTAAAAATAAATTAATATAATTCATATAATTAAAAACATAATGAAGGATAATATAGAGGCAAAAGTTTTATGTGATATAAACATCCCATTTTCCTTATTTAATAGAATCAACAAATTGAAATGAGTCAATTAATAAACAGACACAAACTACATAAGCCAACACATATATGTGTAGTTACTTGTGCTTGTTATGAAAGAGGTTTAAGTCAGTAGTCTTTGTTATTGTATGTTTCATCTCTAAAACCAAAGTTTGTAGAGCAATGTAGGACTGGGAAAGGGACTCTGTTCTGTGGTCTGCTTTCCTTAAAAAAATGGTATTAGATGGAATAGGCAATTTATGTTGACTCTCCAGGTGAAAATAAGAGATTGACATTGAAATGTCAAAAAAAATGCACATAATTCACAATAAAACTCTTTTTAAAAATATAATAAAATTTCAAAAATGTTCGAATGTATTGAAATAATAACTTCTGATATATTTATCACTTAAAATTCTTAATTTTTTAGGTTAACTTACAGCTTCAGTTCACATAGAAACCTGGGGTTGGGGATCCCTGGGTGGCGCAGTGGTTTAGCGCCGCCTGCAGCCCGGGGTGTGATCCTGGAGACACAGGATCAAGTCCCACATCGGGCTCCCTGCATGGAGCCTGCTTCTCCCCCTGCCTGTGTCTCTGCCTCTCTCTCTCTCTCTCTCTGTGTCTATCATGAATAAATAAATAAAATCTTAAACAACAACAACAACAAAAAAACCTGAGAGTTAAGTTTTTAAAACACTATACACTGAGTGTTAACTCAATTAACTTAGGGAACTTGTAATTTCTAACTTAATAATTTAGGCTGCTTCCATCATTTTATATGAACAAGGCTGTATTTAAAAATTCTTATTTATTTTTTACTTTTTAAAATATTTTATTTATTTATTCATTAGAGACAGAAAGAGAGAGTGTGGTACTGGCACAAAAACAGACACAGGCAGAGGGAGAAGCAGGCTCCATCCAGGACCCGACATGGGACTCGATCCCGGATTCTGGGATCATGCCCTGAGCCAAAGGCAGATGCTCAACCACTGAGCCACCCAGGCATCCCAAGAAATTTTTACTGACCACTAATTTGTGTGTCAAGATTTCATTAGAAAAAAATATTGAGAAATAATTTTACCACATCAGTAACAACCACATCTCAATTTTAATCTCTATGATCAAACTGATCACTACAAACAATTGGATAATTATTTTTCTACTAGAAATGTGAGCAATTGCTCATGTCATCACTTTCTAAAATATCATGAGTTTTTTTTTTGTAAAGATCTTTCTAATGTGTTAGAAGGAAAATTCTATTTTGTTATTGTTTAACTTTATCAATTATGTGGTTATGATAGAAATTGATTTTTTTGCTACATTTAGTAGTTATTTTTAGTGTGTGTATGTTTAGCTTTATAGAATTCTATCATATTTTGCATCTGGTGTTTTCTTACTTAGGTTTGTGATAGCTTCCTAAGTAAGTGAGCATATATATCATCCTTTTAACACTGAATTAGATTCAGAGATGACTTTAATCACTCTCTCTAAATTGACACTAAGTTGTTTCATAATTGCGCATTTTATATAGAACTTTGCATAGAGCAGTATCACATTATTTATTAATTATATAATTATTTTTGAGTCACTAACTTAAGGGTAATTAGGAAATTTAAGAGTGCCTGTTTTACATGCTGCTACTTATTGTAGAAATGCCTTCTACAGAGGTCTTAACAATTTATACACCCACCAACAATGTATAAGAATGTTTGTTTTCTACCTATTCTTCCCAGTACTATATTTCAATTTGTCAATTTCTTTCCATTTTTCTAATTGCTTTTAAAGAAAAAAAAACTTTCTTAATTTAAGCACCATCAGTTATGAGTAGAGCTTTACTTCTTCATAATTTTACAGGATAATTATAAAGTTTTTAGAACTTTTTATCCTGTAATAAATTTTTTACAACTATATTTTTTATCAGTTATTATTAAAGTTCTGTGTGTCATAATCATGCAATTTTTTTTCAAATTTGACTTTGGTTTTTCTTCCATATAAATGTTTTGTATACTTATGTGATTGAATTTAGCATATTTTTTCCTCTTAGAATTGTATATTTTCATGACATGTTTATGATACTTTTTCCTGTACAACATTGTATTTATAAATGCCATCTCCTAGGTACCTATCGGTCTCAATTTTGCATATTGTTCTTTTTGTGGTGGATACATATTGTGAGTTATGTCCATCTTTTCAGGTGTCTTCTTTGCTTTCTATTCTCCAAAAGTAACTTTCTTTGATATGTCTCAGATCACATAACTGTCCACCAATATTTTATTTCATTCTTTACTCTTTTGCATTTATATTTTAGATTTAGATTTGCTGAAATTTGATTTTTCAATGTTGGGTAATAAAAACGAATAGTATTTTCCATGTAATTAGTTGTTTTATGAGTACATATGGAACCTATATAAGTTATTGTCTTATTTCCATACAAGTAAGCAATACCATGCTTACTCATTCTTAGCTCTCAAATTTCTTAAAATATTTTTGTGTTTTGTGTGTTCTTGTATATTTGTTATGTTTCAAAAAGTCTCATTAAAGTATTGCATGGTATATTACCCTTTTTTCTCCAAAATTTTTTGACTATTTATTGTCCCAAATCTGATTTGGAGTTATTTTCAATATCCAACGTATTTTCTTAGGATTTATTTTGAATTTCAACATGTTTATAAAAATGTTTGAAGGTATAACCCTTGTAATAAAAAATAATTATTTGAAAATATGGTACTTTTCTCCATTCATATACTTTTACATTATGAATTTTAACATTTTGTTTAATCCAGTATGTTACATTTCTTATTTAGATTTTTCTCCCTCTTATTTCACATATTTTGAAAACTATTATAAACGTGCTTCCTTTTACTCTATTTTCTATCTGGTTGGTAATTTTTATTTTCTAATTACATTTTTGGCATTTTTTAATACTCTTGAGACATAATATCATATGGATGAAAACACTAAAAAGAAAAAAAAGATTTGGAAAAAAGTGGTATTTTCTACTCTAGTCAAACACTAACACACTAAATAAAATATTCTCAAGCAATGGCGGTATTTTCTCCTGTTTTTCAGATGTCCTTTATTGGAATTCAAGCAATTATTGTACTTCAGCTGACTCATATCTCAAATATGTTGTTATAACTAACTAACGTACATAATCATTTGTTGCACTGGGCTGCCCTTCAGATTTAATTGGAAATGCTTTCAGTACAGCATGTTATAAATGACTTTAAATAAATTCAATAAAATAAAACATCATGAGTCAAACAAATAAACAATAGCAACAACAAACCTGAGAAAAATACATAAATCCTTAAATTTTAAAAAATCAGCAAAAGACTAATACATCATAAAAATAGCCATTTTCATTATAAATAGAAATTGAGTCAACATAGAATAATAACATGTATTTGAGCCAAATCAGAAAACAATTAGGGAAAATAATACTTAATGCTGGTAAAAATTTGGTTGTTCAGTCTCTCTGGAAATGAGCATTTGTAGAAATTTCTAGAGCGTCATTTAGCTTTACAAATTAAAAACCTCAAAAAAAAAAAAAAACCCTCAAACAAGTGTGTACTTTGATTCATCAATAAAACTCTTCCAGTCCTAAGAAATATATTATCACTACAACATGAGAAGTTTGGACAAAGACAGGGGACACTGACAAGTCATAATGTTATTAAAATAGAAAATAAATCAGAGAAAGGTTAAATGTCCAAAATTGGGGAATATTTATTTCAGATTGACACATACCCACAATGAAATATTTTATACTGGTAATAAAAATAAAAAACTAAAAAATTCTTATATACATTATTAAGTTGAAAAAAATTTTTTAAGTTGAAAAATTAAAGACTATACATATGTATATTTATATGTATCATCTCAACTATTATAATTAAATGTTATATATTAATGAGGCAGTTCATTTTGTGTGTGAATAAAAAGAGATACATACATCTACCAAAAATTAATAATCTAGATTTTCAGATTGTGGGAAATTTATAAATCATTTTTATATACTCATTCTATATTCAATTATTCTTAAATTACCACACATCAATGTTATTGTCATTTAAAATAATTGAAATCATAGGAGCCTCCTTTACTCAGCTAAAACATTTATAGTTAACATAATAATAATCTTGATTTATATACCACCTGACTATAGCAGATTTTCTATTACTTGGTAACTCAAAATAGTCTGAAAAAAAGAAATATGTGCCTAAGAGCTCCAATACATCAAAATCTCATCATGTAGAAACTATTACACATTTAATGCCCACTAACATTCTCATCTATTTGGAGTAATCAATAATGATGTGACTATAGTAGTTGGTCTTGACTTCATAAAAATCCATTGTCATAATGAAAAACATATGCTTAGACTTAACTTTTTATTCCTTTCCTTAGAATAATCAGGTTAATTAAGGATGCAGCTATTAGAAATGGTACTTTCATTATATCAGGGAAGTAAGCAGTCATGTTGAAAATGTGACAGGTGAAGAAGGGTGGCTAAATTGGTTAAGCATTGGACTCTTAATCTCAGCTCAGGAGCCTGAGATTGAGCCACAAGTCAGCTCCTCACTGAGTGTGGAGCCTGCCTAAGATTCTCATTCTCCTTCTGCCCCTCTCCCTCCAAACTCTCATACTCTCTCTCTCTTTTAAAAAATAAAATAAAATGAGACAATGAATATGTAGCAATTCTATGATATCATACTTCACACCAGAGATTCTATACAACTGCAAGTAGATTTCGTGCTCAGTGTGATCAGCCTCACATATTCAGGAATTTCTAAGGCAGTGATGACACTCACTCTGAAATCCTAGTTTCATAGCAGTATCAAATTCTGGTAAATTAAGCTGCAAGACAATTAAGAAACATATATTCCATCACACTTCTTCCCAAAATTTGAAAATATGGCCAGTGTAGTTTAATTAACTTGTTCTGGTCACAAAATATCCTAATTATTGATAGAGTCAGCACTAAGAATAAAGTACCTCAATTCCTTCTTGGCTGTTTCTATAAAACACCCTATCCAACTTCAACTTCAGAGAAGCCATGAACGCTATCACATGAGTGCTAGGCTCTGTCATATTGCTAGGCTCTATTTTGTCTGTTTTTGTATTTTCTTAGGAGAATGGCACTGTATTTGGGTGTAGTTAATCAAGAAAAAAATAGTCGTCCTGAACAAGACAATTTTAGTGAAGGCCAGTTCAATATAACCCATTTACTATTATTCATGGAATCTGCCCAGTTAATGTAAAATCTTATCAAAAGGTTACACACAAAATAACTTTAAAGTAGAAGTACCAGTTTTACCAAGTCCTCAATATCCACTCTGAACTTCAATATTCTAAAATGGGGTATTTAGTCTCTACATCTGAGCCTTTTATCAGTATCAAGCTAGTTGGTTGGAAAGTACCTCGCAAATTATTTCCTTTCCTGTGCTAGTTCCCCGACCTAGTTACAATCCCTGCAACAGAAACACAGGTGTAATATTAGCTTGCTTTCTGTTATCATAGGTAGATCATTAAGTGCTTCTGCCACACTTTACATATTAATTGATTATTAGAGATGTATCAGGTAACCTAAGATCTATCAACTTCCTTCCTTCTGAGAGAAATTTATCTCAACATAAATCATGGGAAAATATATTTTTTAAAGATTTTATTTATTTATTCATGAGAGACACAGAGAGAGGCAGAGACACAGGCGGAGGGAGAAGCAGGCTCCCTGCGGAGAACCTGATGTGGGACTCCAGGGTGATCTCCAGGGTCTCCAGGATCATGCCCTGAGCTGAAGGCGCTAAATCGCTGAGCTACCGAGGCGTCCTCATGGGAAAATATTTTGATATGCTTTAGAAAGACATTGTGTTCCCAGAAATTGTTGAGACTAAAATATAAGAAACAGCACAGTTCATATGATGATTAATTAAACTTCCCCTTAACGTGGAATTTCTGGAAAAAATTAAATTACCCTCAAACATGTGAAAAACTAGAGCAAGATATGTTATGGTACTAGGTGGGAGAATGTGGTCTGGGTTTTACACTGTATTTGGGTTGCTGGCAGCTCCATAGTTGTAACTAAGGCTACTTTGTATGTCACTTTGGCAATGATTTCTGTACAGTGAGTGATACAACACAGGAGTCAGATATAGAGTAAAATGACAACATAGATGAAATGGTGTAGAAAAAGGTACTGTGGAAGTTAGAGAATAGAATTCACAGAAAATTAAGTCACTTCAAATTCACACACATAGTTATCTACTTAAAAACATGACTTTTCATGGAAATCATTTATATCTTCTAAGACCAGGCTTCCTCTTAGGTTAAAATGTTAACTGTAAATGCATAGCATAACATTATAGTTCCTAAAGACATTTTTTTTGCCAAATGGGAGTGATAGTTGGTCCCATAAAATTAAATTTTGACACACCTTTGTCCTTCTTAATGATCCTGGATCCATAACAAATTTTTGTCCACAAACACACAGGTATCATTTCTATTGAAAATATGTTGAGACAAATAGCCCTCCTTTTTGATATTCCCACATCTGAGAAACTGTCTTAGCATCTATAGTAACAGAATTCACCACTATCACCTTGAGAGTTCAGCAGATTCAAATAGGTCATAAAGAGAAACATAATTTGGGATTATATACTTAGATTTACAAAAAAATAAAATACATATATAAAGAAATAAAAAATATATTGAAAATAAAATTTAGACCACAGAATTCTAGCCATATTAAGCTTTCAAATCCTTTTAAAGTGCTACTTAAGCATATTCTTTATACAATTAGAATTGTATAGTATTTATTCTAGGCACATACACTATTCTGTTTAATACTCAACTTACACACAGAATTCATGTGATTTTTTGGGGGATAGTTTTTTGGTTTGATGGTTTAAGTAAAATTTAATGAGTTCAAATAAGTGATGAACCCACCAGGAACAAATGTAGAGTGGGGGGTAGGATCAAAGAATAGAGATAATGTAACAATTTCTAGATTTCTACTTATAGTTTAGTTTTAATGCTAAATGTTGAAACAGCATACAAGTTGTTTTCTAATATATTCCAACCTCAACTGTGACTAGTAAGAAAAACTCATATCAACATGCCATTTTAAAGACACAGCATAGGAAAGAAAATAATAGTAGAGCCAGAGTGACAGACATTTCCTGCTAGAGTATGAATAATTCCAAATTTTTTATGCAGCTTTCAGTTCTACTGGGGTGTAAGGGCTTCTTTGCTTGCTGCTTTGTGCTTGCTATGTATTGTATACAGAGTTGTCAGTTAAGTAGGTTAAATAAATTCAATTCTCCATACTCAGAAGGTTGAGTAACAAGAATAAAAATAATTCAGTTTCAAAGAAAAAAAAAAGTCTCCTTAACCAGTCAATAGACATGTCTACTGAGGAAGAGCTTTTCCAACCTTGAGGAACAATTTGATAATGATGACTACCATTAATTTAAAATTTTATTGTGAAGAAGTTTATTCATATAAAAACACTGCAAATTTTATTCTTCACAAATTCATTTTTGCCTCTGACATTTACTTGAAGTTAAAGTCATTTGAAATTAATTAAAACTACTCACTTCATATATTCACATTTAACTGTCCTATATATAACAATGGCTTTTCACATTTATTTTCGAGATTAATTTTAATATCACAATTTGAATATTTACACTGCACAAATTCATTTTTAAAACATTAGAGTAGTTTCTACTTAATTTATACCAATCTTTTTATATTACTTTCATTTAAAATCATATCCAAGTTTACTTTCATACTCTTTTAAAATAATTGTTTTCATAATTCTGAAAATGAATTCTTATAGTAAAAAGTATAAAAAACATATATACCTCTATCAATCTTATTAGGAATAGTACAGAAGACATATCAAGTATTTTACAGTTTCCTCTATACCCATGAACTAAGCTCTAGAAATTTCATTCTTTTCCCAGTTCTACCGGAAGACAGTGATCTTGACTGAGAGCAATGCTAATAATGAGTCTGTCAATATATAAGATATACTATTTAATGGAAATGACAAATAATCATAACTGACAAACTTTTATGGATATAATACTTACAATACTAGCTTTAAAAGCTAAAAGTGGTTCATTTCTCTCTCTTCTATTTCCTTAAAAATAGAATGGAAGGGGAATCATCTAAAATATATGCCTAATTGTCCCTGCATTATTAATTTGTTCAGGGAAATTACAATGCATCTTTGTGAAAGTCAGAATAATGGCTTCCAAAGATGTTTGCATCCTAATCCCTGGAACCTGTGAATACACATGAATGTATACAACAATGAGACATTACAGTTCAGTTGAAATTAAGGTTCTAATCAGATGACCTAAAAAAAGGATATTATCCTGAGTTATCTGGGAATCTCTATATAATCACAAGGGTTCTCTGAAAGTGGAACAGGGAGGCAGAAGAGGAGGTTGAAGTGAGAACTCACTCAATTTATTGTTGCTGACTTTAAAGATAAAGAGAGCCATGAGCCAAGGAATTGGGGCAACCTCTAGAATGGAAAGAACAAGGTAAAAATGATCCCATAGAGCCTCCAGAAGGAATGCAACCTTGCTAACATCTTGATTAGCCCACTGAGGCACATTTCATACTTCTGAGTGACTGAGTAATAAGATAACAAATTTGTGTTATTTTAAGTCATTGAGTTTGTGGCAATTTATAATAGCAATCATAAAAAAATATAGTTTCTATATCTGTATCTATCTTCATTTTGTAGTTAAATTTTCAAAATTATATTTTTAACACATGACCCCTAATATGTTCTTATCAATATAGACAGCAGGTACTTAAGAAAAAGGCAAAAAGGCAATGTAAAAAGAATGAGTAACTTAATACAACTCTCTAAGAAAAAAACATCATATAATTTAATATATTTATAATAATAGTGATTGCAATAGTTTATCATATATTTGGAATTGGAGTTGTAATATACCAACATAAATAACTGCCACAATAAAAAATATTCCTGATTAATTGACTTGACCTTTGAAAATCACACGAGTCCACTGTTAACTATTTTGAAAAAAAAAATCATGATTTTTCCAGGCTGACAATTCATACTTCTGTGTCATTTGCTTCTCTACTAAATCAGAAGAAACAAGAGTAGCCACAGCACCGGCATTGCACTATGGAACATATTAATAAGGTTCTCAGGATCAATGCTACTGACTGCTTCCTTGCAGCAGCAGTTTAATGTTAGCAAAAAATATTGTCTCATTAAAGCATAGAGATGAATAAAATAAAGCAAAATCAGCACAAATAAAATTCATTAATTATGTCTTAGCTATTGAACCTTTTCTTTTATGTTAAAGAAGCTTAAAATGACGGGTGCATATACTAGAAATGATGGAGTACCTACTTATCCCTTGTTATGCTCCTTCCTGGATCACAGTTGGTTAGTTATCATTACTTAATGTTTGTAAAGTGCTCTGAAGTCAAAATCACTCCCTGAGTGCTGAGTAGGATCATCTGCCTGAACAAATCTAATGATGAAAAGCATATGTTATCCTTTTGCATGCCTCTACAGAGAAAGTGAATATTTACCATTACAGAAAACAAAACAAAACAAACAAAGGAGAAAGACAACTAGTTCAAAGTAAGTTGCAGACCAATTTAGAAAGAAACAAAACAAAAACGTGTGCTCCCTCAATTCAGGCCGGAAATAGCAGGTCCTGCTGTGCTTGAACAGAAGGAACAGACACACTATTACCTGCCAGCAGAGGCCATGGTTCTTTGAGCCATAGGGAGATATTGGTCAGTGGGACTGCTTTGGGCACTTCAGATTTCATATGTGAAAACATTCCACTATTTGTATGTTATCATTGATCAAACAAGTGAACATTGGAAATAACTGTATTAGTTAAGGCAAAACATACATAGAGGTGCAGGATATTACACATACAAAAATTCCAAAAACTTTCCCAAATCACCCTGTAGGTTGTGAATGAGAAGCAAAACCATGGGAAAGGACAATTCATATGCTGATCTGAAAAATTTACAATGATAGAAATGGGTTGGGAAGATTGAACTGATTCCATTTCTGCCTTAGTAAAATTCTTCACCAATGCAATATGCTATAGGTAAGTTAGGTAAACTAGAAATTCCTAGAATCTAGTATTCATTCTGAGACAAAGCAGTATGCTTAGCATTTTTCTCTAAACTATTTATTTAAAATAATCTATTATCAAAAAAAGTAATAATCTATTAGTATGATTTCTTAACATTTTCAGCCTACTTTTTTCTGAATTCGAGTGAGTATGTAAGATTCTGTTAAATATGTATGTTTAGGTTTGATAAAGTAATATTTACCTCCCAAGAAAACTGGAAAATGTGATAAAAATATAAAACATATATATGAAATATCCTCCAACCTAATAAATACTGTTTTTTTGTGTGTGTGTGTGTGGCAAAAGTACACAAAATGGAATGAGTACTTTAGACCACAGTAACAGCTGTTTCTTTAAACAGATAAATTACTATTATTTGATTTTCAACATACTACCCTTCTTTCGGGGAACTTAGGGAAATATGCTCACATATAACCTGTGTAAAATAGGAACAATTTATGTTCTTTCAACTGTGAACACCAATCACACATAGACATTTGCAAATTTACATGAGATAGAAAGCAATTTCAAGGCAATCAACTAAACCACAATAAAAATTACACATGCATCACAGCATTGGGAGAGGGATAAAGCTGTGACTTGCCAAAAGAAAATCAGTTTGTACATAATTCTGGCTGACCAGTGCTGGTGTCCTGAACAACAAAGAGCTTTCTCTAGGCAAATGACACTGTAGATTGATGTGCTAACTCAGGCTTCAGTAGGGCATGTATACGTCCAGGATACAGTGCTACCAAGAACGGCTCTGACCCTGTGGAAATAGGTTACCTGGATGTTGCTTTATGCCATTTCTTAACTGCTAACTAGAAATAATCTGGCCTATATTAGCAGTTGATTTAAGAGTAATTGAAACTGTATTCATTTGCACATTTTTTTTCCAAATTTAAACGATTTCCGAAATATCTATTACTTTTGAAATCTAGTCAAGTGGCCATTCAAGTTTAAAATGAAATGACCAACTTAAAAGTAGGAAAATAAAGGACTAAATATTTTTAATGGTAATGTTAACAATCAATCCAGATCTTTCAAAGTACAGAGTGTTTTAAGTGAAAAAGAAAACCTCAGCAAAACAGATTTAAAAATAGTTAACAAAGGTTAACTCACCTAGTTAACAAAAGTTCACTTAAAATTTATGCAGGGAAAACTAGGTAACTCTCAATGAAATATATATGTATTTAAAAGTACTCAGTTTGATACAAATGTGAATTTTAGAAATGCTAATTTTTTAAGAGTTCTTAATACTTAATACTCATATAGTTAATACTCCTCAGCAATAACGTAGATCTATTTTTACTTTATTTTATATTATAGATGAGGAAGCTAAAGGGCAGAGATTTTAAGTAATTTCTAGGATTTGTGTACTAGTAATTAATATATTCAATATCTGAACCTATACGTCCATTGCCAGAATCTATAACTATCACCAATTTCCTACCTCTTTTTTTATAACCCTAAAAACCATTTATGTAAAATCTTGGTTAGTCCTTACACATACATATTTATAAAACAGGCAATCATTAATGTGTCTTTTTAGAAAATGAAGTGACAGCATAAGGCCAAAGAAAGACTGATGAAATCATAGTGTATAAGTGAGGATGCTAGATTTTTTCTACTGAAAGTTTAAAATTGTACTGGAAATAGGACAAGTTCTATATAAGCTAGGTAAGTGCTTTCCAACATTTTCATCCATTGACTCATTTTCCAACAAATATTTGAGTGTCTAAATTATGCCAGACACTCTTCTAGAAATTTGGGGTATATTAAGGAACCAGATGAAAATCTGTGCTCTTATCCAGTTTATGTATTAATAGAAGAGAGAGTAAAGTAACAAATCTAGTATATCAAGGACATATAATAGTGCAGAAAATAATAAGAGCTGTATACTGAGATAAAAGGCAGGGACAGCTCATAAGCTGGGTTCATAGACATACCGAACACAAACACCTCAGAGCCAATGTGATCAATGTCTCAGCATACCAGTGGTGAGACAAGATTGAAATGCATGCAATAATACCATATTTTGAACTCCCTGGGAAAACAAATTTTGTAATTAAAGACTGTTTTAGAAAAAAAGTTGTTACTTCTTCTATATGAAAAATTCAAATTGGCTTAATTTGAATTAAAATAACTCACCTAATGGGATAGGATTGTTCTCCCAAAAATTTTCAGTAAAGATTGTTTGGGTCTAGTGCCTAAACCAAAACAAATCCCTATTGTGGTGAGTTCAGAATACCCTGAAAGTGTGTTCTTTAAGTTGATCATTTCTGAAAGTTTGTCCACTTAACTTCTTAGTTTAAGGGAAGATTTTAAAACAAATCAACCCAACAAACTATTAAAACAGTGACTTTATGTTTTTATTTTATTCTATTGCTAAATTCTAACATTTCTGTGGTCCCACCATTAGCAAAACCAATCTGTGAAAGCAGATTATAAGTATAAGCACATAGCTAAACAAACAAACAAACAAACAACCCAAAGTATTCATAGCCATATTTATTCCATGTCAATTTTAAGTTTAAAGTTCAAAATATTAATGTTTACAATCATAAATAGAGCATTTTCCTTATATTTATGAAATATAATTTTAGATATTTATGTTTTTTTCTGTTTCCCCACTTCCTCAATTTATGTTAAAAGTAGGTTCTGTGCTCATCTGCAAAACAGGGAAGTGGTGACAGAACCTAAAGTAGAAGTCATCTTTATTTAAACAAATTTCTCATCTTCTGATAAAGCTTTTGTCCAGTAATGATTGTCCCACATACTACAAGGTAAGAAGGGAGACTTCTCCGAGAACAATAAATAAATAGGAAAGATTTTCTTAATACCAGAAAAAAAAGATCTATGGAATTGAGGAACAGGAATGACCCATGTCTAGTGTCCTGAAAGTGGCCTAGAGGGTTGGTATAATTTAAAAAACCAATAAGGATCTCAAGCTTGACAGATATTTCTTTTAGACTTGGATTGATAATGGAATTTTAAATAACATTAAACCTACTTTTAGCTCATATTGTCTTGAGTGGCCTAGGTTTCCAGTGTTTCTTCTTCCTATTTGATTTTAATACAGTGACCATTAATTAATTACTATTAGTGATTATGAAAAAATTTTCATAATTCTAATTATATAGGGATATATATATATATATAATGGGATATTTGCTGGACATTGACTTTATATTGGTTTTAAGTTTGACTTGAACATATTTTGTTATATTAAGGATGTGTTTTTCTACTTTTTGTTTGCTTTTAAAAATATTTGGAATGCATTTCTGGGGAAGATGGCAAAGTAGGAGGACCCTAAACTCATCTCACCCTATCTATCCCACAGATTCAACTACATAGCCACATCAGTATAAATAACTGAAAAAATGACACAAAGATGGCAGAACAAACTCTCCACAGCTAACTATAGAGGTGAGGCCACCCTGAAGAGGATAGGAAGGGTGGATGTGGGTTAGGAACTAAAAAGACCCATGACAAGGCACCTGGGTGGCTCAGTTGGTTAAGTGTCTGCCTTTGGCTCAGGTCACAACTCCAGGGTCCTGGAATCAGCCCTGTGTTAGGCTCCCTGCTCAGTGGGGAGCCTGCTTCTCCTTCTCCGCCTACTTATGCTCACTCTGTCAAATAAATAAATAAAATCTTAAACAAATAAATAAAAAATAAATAGACCCATGGGGGTTGTCCAACAGAGGGACATCATCACAGGTGCAGAGAGGGGAGAGAAACATACTCTCACATCAGGGAACCCACATGGGGAAGATGAATCCCTGTAACATTTGGCTTTGAAAAACAGAGGGGCCAAATTTTGAGCATTCTTATAATCAACAGGGCTTACAACTTAGAACTTTAAATACCAGCAGACTCCTGGGAGAGCTGGGAGAACAAGAGAAAACTGAGTACTCACCCTTAAAGAGACAGAACAACAAAAAGCCCCTTGGAGATATAGCATAGATGCAGTAGTTGGAAAACATCTATGGGATACTCGAGGGATATTTCTTTACTAATCTTAGAACCTTGCTGGAGGGGCAAAAATGTTTGGGAGATTTCTCCAGGAACAACTGAACTGGCAAGTGCTATTTCTCTCCCCAACCCTCTTAGCTTAAACATTTGGATACCTGTGAGAGCTAACACAGCACCAGCACTTGCTATGTTGCTTGTTACCCTGCCCCTGAATTCTCCTGTATACAAGCCCCCTCCAACCAGTCCTTATCTCCAGGTCCCTTCCACAGGAGACTGGCGCAAACCTTTCTAACACCACCTGTCCTGCCTCCAAGACTTCTGCAGATCTGCCCCCTTGAGCCAGCCACTCTGGTTCCTGTGAGCTATAGGACCACTCCCACCAGCTTGGACCTTGCTGAAACTATGCACCTCACTCCCATACTCTCCTGCAGTTTGGCTCGACTGCATTTCTGGCAAATGTCTGGCCCTAGACTGGCCCCCTAACAACATAGAGATCAGACCCTACCATGACATGTAAAGAGAGACATTGCAGATGACTTAGACTGACAGCAGATATGGCTCAGTGACAACAGTAGTGTGCATGAACACATATAGAGGCACTCCTGAAGTGCCAGGTTCTGGTGAACAGGGGACATTGCACTATAGGGCATCATAGGAACTCTACTTCATAAAGACACTACCTTCAAAAGTAGGAGACAAAGCTGATTTTCCTAACCCACAGAAGCAAACACAGAGAATTAGACAAAATGAGGAGACAGAGTAATATATCCCATGCAAAAGAATAGGACAAAATCACAGCAAGAGGTCTAAATGAAATGGAGATAAGTAGAATAGAGAATTTCAAGAGATGATCATCAAGATGTCCACTGAACTTGAGAAAAGAATGAAGGAACTTGGTGAGATGCTTAACAAAGAGATAGACAACATAAAAAAGAATCAATCAAAGATTTTATTGCAGCATTATTTACAACAGCCAAATTATGGAAGCAGCCCAACTGCCATTGATAGATGAGTGGATGAAGAAAATGTGGTATATATGGATGGATCTAGAGCATATAATGCTAAGTAAAATAAGTCAGTCAGAGAAACACAAATATCATATAATTTCACTCATGTGTGGAATTCAAGAGACAAAGCAAATGAACAAAGGAGAGAGAGAGAGAGAGGAACCAAGAAACAGACTCTTAACTAAAGAGAACAAACAGGTAGTTACCAGAGGGAGTGAGTATGGGGAGGGGTGAAGTAAGTAGAAAGGATTAAGAGTACACTTATCTTAATGAACACTGAGTAATATATGGAATGATGAATCACTATATTGTACACTTGAAACTAATATAACACTGTATGTTAACTACAATGGAATTAAATTTAAAAAAATAATAAAATATTTGGAATAAATTTTGGGTTTTATAACTAACTTTTATATATCTTTGAAATCACCATTTGTATTTTTCCTTCATTTGACCTATTGGCATGATGCATTAATTAAAGAATTATTTTGAGCCCCCTGGGTGGCTCAGCGGTTGAGCCTCTGCCTTTGGCTCAGTGCGTGATCCTACCGTCCTGAGTCCCACACTGGGTTCCCTGCAGGGAGCCTGCTTCTCTCTCTATGTCTCTGCCTCTCTCTCTCCCTCTCTCTCTCTCATGAAGAAATAAATGAATCTTTAAAAAAAAAAGAATTATTTTATAATTCCATCAACAACCTGCCAGTTATTTTGCTGGATACTATTTACTAAAATATTTAAGAATCACTTACTTCTACTTATTATTATTATTTATTGTTCTATACATTAGCCTGCGTTTTTATTTACATTAACATATTGGCTTTATTTTTTTGGCCACGTGTGAAAATTTCTTGATTATTTAGATATATTTTTCATATTAAAAACTAGTAATCAAATGATCATACTGTTTAGTGGCAATTTATGCTTATTTTTCCCTGGAGTGGACTCACTGATGGTGCTGTAGCTGTGTCTGCTGAAAGTTAAACTGAAATTAGATTGAGAAATCTTAGATTCTCAAACATTAGAATGCCATCTTTACAAGATACATTGAAGAAAGTGGAGAGTTTATCACTATCATCCCTAGTACTTGGCTGAGCAGCCAAGCAGTTTTTCATTTTACTTGTGAGCACAGTGTGAGCACATGACATCCATGTATTACAAAAGAACCGTACAAAAGCTTCTCTCTGTTATTCATGCCCATGCAGGCATAGGGATTATTTTTTAAATATTGGTGGGAAATACTACTTTATACAGAAGAAAATTCTGTCTCTATGTCTAAAATGATTATACAACAATAAATCATGCAATGTAAAGATCTCCAAACACAGACTTCCAGAATAAAAATTGCCAATCTCAGAAACTAGTGCCAAGGAACATCAACTAGCCAATCATCCACCTAGCATGCAGTGGAAAGGACATCATTTCAGCCTACAGTGGGTATCAAATACTTTAATACAATCTATTTCAGAAGATACCTGGATACACAATTTCCTAAACAGACTATACAAGTCAATAAAACTAAACATGTTTTATAACTAACATACTTTTGCTATTTTTGTCAGTTTGTTATAACTTTGTTCACTCACAATGCTATTATTTCCCCAAAGAGTGCCATTGGACCTTGAGTTGTTTTCCAAATAAGTCAAATTATCTGAATCACGACTGACTTAACTTCACTTATAAAGAAAATGCATGACACTTAAGAAATATATTCTACTTTTCTTGTACTCAAGCACAAATAAGCTTTACTATTTCCAATGTTTCTTGCTTATTCTTCCTGTAGCTATCTATTATATGCAGTATCAAGTTTAGAAAATGAATATTTTTATATATAGAAATTATATATCTATTTATAAATATGTATAGGGTGTTATTTTATTCAGTTCTTTATTCAATAAACATTCATTTAGCTCATTATCTTCATTCATTCAATCAGCATTTTCAAGCAACTACCTTTTATGGAACACTCTTCTAGGTGCTGAAGATACAATAGCAAATAAAACAAATTCCCTGCCCTTATGTTCCTTAAATTCTAGTGTGGAGAGAGAGAAAAAACAAATAAATACATTTAATGTGCTGAGAACTACTTTAAGAAGAGTAAAGTGGAGATAATGAGTGAAGGATTTTTTGGTTATATATTAAGGTTATACTGAAATTAGTGCCCAAATGAAGGAAAAGAGTGATCAGTGCGTGTGTTATATTTAGAGAGCAAGTAATTACATACTGGGTATGCTGGAGGAATAGCACAGAGTCCAGTAATTTCACCAAACTAGAGCCAACCAGGTAGCTGCAGCTGGGTGAGGGCAGTGAGTTAGTCGAAGAAAGATACATCATGTCTGTAGACTTGTTTTTATAGAATTTTGAATTTAATTCTACATAAGTTGCATTTTAAAATAGATGCTTCAAAAGATCACTCAGATAGTTCTGTGGAGAGTAATGACAGTAAAATGCAGTTGTGGGCACTGTTTGAAGTGCAAGGGAAACTGCATACACTGTTTGAAGTGCAAAGGTAGACAATGACCCTCTTTCAGGGAGCTATAAAAAGTGAAAATAAATCATAAAAAGTATGTAAAATAGTTATAGTTCCCATATAAAAATGAAACAGATTGATATGATAAGAGTGAAGGTAGAGGGTATTACTTCTTGTGTGCAAAATCAAAGATCTAATATAGAATTACATTTAGCCTGAGAACAGAATGACTAGAAGAGTACAGTCATGGATAGACCATAAGGAAGAGAGTTGTGTAAAGAGGAACAGCATGTGGAATTGCACTTTTGTGCAAGAACAGAAGGAAGGTCAGTGTTTTAAGAGTAGAGGGAAGCAGAGGAAAATCGATATTAAGCGAACTGGGATAGCAGAGGCAAAATGATGTGAGACCTCATAAGCCATAGTAAAGAGTTTAAATTTAATTCTAAGTAAGCTGGGAAGCCACAGGAGACTTTAAAAGATATTTTTTTATTTATTTATTCATAGACACAGAGAGAGAGAGGCAGAGACACAGGGAGAGGGAGAAGCAGGCTCCATGCAGGGAGCTTGATGTGGGACTTGATCCCAGGTCTCCAGGATCACACCCCAGGCTGCAGGGGGCGCCAAACCACTGCACCACTGGGGCTGCCCCACAGGGGGCTTTAATACTAAGGAAGTAACACAGTATGACTTAGGGCAGCCCCCGGTGGCGCAGGGGTTTAGCGCCGCCCTCAGCCCACCGCCGCCTGCAGCCCAGGGCGTGACCCTGGAGAACCTGGATCGAGTCCCACGCAGGCTCTCTGCATGGAGCCTGCCTTCTCCCTCTGCCTGTGTCTCTGCCTCTCTGTCTCTGCATCTCTATGAATAAATAAATAAGATCTTTAAAAAAAAAACATAGTATGACTTATATAGTCAGAAGATGGACAATTCTTTGGAAGATCAATTTTGGTGGAAAGTACTGGCAAGAAGGGAGGCAAGAATATACCATTTTAGAAAGTTATTTCATTAATCTAGGAGGAGCATTTGATGGTTTAGATTATATATTAGCTGTGAAGATAAAAATACATGAATGAATCTGAGAGCTATTTTGGCAGTAGAGATGACTGGACTATCTTATAGCTATAATTAGGGAGTGATGAGGTTAGAGGCATCAGGAATGTCCCCTGGTATTTGGTTTTAGTAAATGTGTAGTCAGGGGAATATACTAGTTAAGATGTGGAAGACACAACTTTAATAATTGTGGAGAAAGTATTAAGAAAGCATTATTTCTCCTTTGGGTATGGCAAATTAGAAATATAAACTAGACATTGCAATAATTATATTAAGTAGTCAAGTAGGCAGCTCTCCTAATCTGATTTAGTCTAAAGGAACATTTGAGGTCCACTTCAGTGAAATACTTTCATTTTATTGCTAATTAAAAAAAAATCCAAATTGGCTCTAAAATATTTCAGTAGTGACATTTGAGACCACAATTGGAGACTAAGGGCTTGGTTACTTACTGACTTAATGATTTAGGTATCAATGTGGCTTCTTTGACTAGAGTGGGTTCTACTATAATATTCAAATCCCTAGCTAAAACTTCCAGACACCAACCTGACCCAAAGTTGTCACTTTCCAGTGACTTCTCTGCCAGTAGTTTTAAGAAATTCTTCACTAAGAAGGAAGCAAACTTTACCCCCTCAGTTGTGTAGGACATATTTTTTGAAGCTTCAAATATTTAACTCATATTTCACCCAAAGTAGAAGAGTACCCAGTGTATTAAAAACTGGGAAAAAAGTCTTACCTTTTAAAGCAGCCTAGAATTTGTGATGGCAACTACCAAATGCCAAAAAGTATCTACCATAGCAAATATTATTTAAGTGTTTTGTAAATAAAAGCACAGATACGGGAACATTCATTCTGTTTAGACAATAAAAGATGAATCATCTGAGATATATCTGGAAGTGACAACAGGAATTTCTAAGAAGACAGAAGAAGATAAATGGTAAACTGGGTAGCACAAAGTGTGAGCAAGAGCAAATGAAAATGAAAATAGGGATCCCTGAGTGGCGCAGCAGTTTGGCGCCTGCCGGCCCAGGGCGCGATCCTGGAGACCCGGGATCGAATCCCACATCAGGCTCCCGGTGCATGGAGCCTGCTTCTCCCTCTGCCTATGTCTCTGCCTCTCTCTCTCTCTGTGTGACTATCATGAATAAATAAAAATTAAAAAAAAAAGAAGATGAAAATAAATTGATTTTTGTATTATAGCTAGTCATTATTTGAAAGGAACATAGGAAGCCTGAAAAGAGTGACTAAAGATAAGATTAGAACATCAGGTAGGCTAGACAGTGAATGATGCTGGGTTTCATACAAATAGTTTGGATCGGTGACTATCATGAATAAATAAAAATTAAAAAAAAAGAAGACGAAAATAAATTGATTTTTGTATTATAGCTAGTCATTATTTGAAAGGAACATAGGAAGCCTGAAAAGAGTGACTAAAGATAAGATTAGAACATCAGGTAGGCTAGACTGTGAATGATGCTGGGGTTTCATACAAATAGTTTGGATCGTGGATATTACAAATGATATTAGAGTAAAGTGATGATATTTGAGTTTTAGAAAACTTTCTTATTTCATTTACAATGCAGTAAAATAAAGAAAGGACAAGATTTCAAGACTAGGTAAATGAAATGTCTCAATACAGTTACAAAATGTCCTATGCACTAAATATTTGTGCCTTCAAAATTCATATGTTGAAATCCTAACACCCAAGTTGATGGTACTAAGAAGTGGGGCCTTTGGAAGGTGATTAAGTCATGAGGGTAGAACACTCATAAGTGGGATTAGTTCCATTATAAAGGAGACCTCAGAAAGACCCCTAGCTCCTTCCACCACGTGAGGACAAAGAGAGAAGGTGATGGCCAGGAACCAAAAAGCAGGCTATTATAGACACTAAGTCTGCTGAATTATTAGAAAAGTCCACAAAGCTACAAGTATCACATCCTAGTCACTACAAGGATGAAGTTGGAGAGTTAAGTGTCAAATATGATGCTGAGGCTCCCCACATGTGTGACTGAGTGAATAGTGGTATCTCTTAACGAAGAAAGGAAACTCAATTCCATGAGTGGTATTTGCAGGAGTTCAATATTTGCAAATCCAATGGAGAGGTCCAGTAAGCAAATGGGAATACAATTGGTTGGTCACAAGAGAAATTAAAGCTAATGTCAGAGAACTGAAAGTCATTAACAAATTCAAGAAAGTGGCAATTGCTGAACTCAAGAAAGTCATGAAAATATATTAAATTGAGAAGGGACTCAAGTATAAAACTCTGGGAGCCTGGACTTTCACGGAATAGGCAGAGGAAGCCAAAGTAAATCTAAGAAGGACACCTCAGAGACATCAAGGAAAACAGAAAATAAACTAGGCTAAGGGTCAAGAGCATTTAAAGAAAAAGGCAGGAGTAGGGCAGTTAGAAATGACTACAAACTAAAGTTGTTGTGTGTAAATGTGTATTTACTAGAGTTTTCTTTTCTCATTTTAAACATTTTTATCTGAGAGTTTCCAGCTATTGCTCTGTTCTTTCTATTGCTATAACTCCATGTGTCTTTCTCAAAATCATGAAAAAAAAAATCTCTTTATTTTCTATTCTCATTTGCATTTAAGAGAAAAATTAGCTATAAAATCAATGGAAATGCATAAAGGAAGGAAAAAATAAGATTCAAAATGTGATAAAAGCTATAATTCATTTTTTTCTGAAATTGAGAATAAACATATATTCTAAAGTCTGTTTTTCATAATTTTTTTACATCCAAATGACACTTTTCTATTCTGTTCTGGGGGTTCTACATATAAGCTAAATATTACAATATAGTGATGATTTAGGTTGGAGAAGCATTCTGTGTAGGGTAATTCAGTCACTTTCAAGTATTTATCAATCATGTTTTGTTCATTATAATATTGAATAAGATGATCGAAGCCTAGAAGAAATTCTCAATTAGGTGGGAATCAGATCATTGGCAGGAGTGATCTATTACTACAAGAAGCACAGATAAAGATCTGGAGTTTTCTGTAAAAAACAAAACAAAACAAAACAAAAAACATTACTCTGGGCTATCGGAAAGAATATCTTATGTAACATTTAATTCTGAAGACATCAAATTATTGTGTTAGTATGTTGAAATAAAGTGAGTGAAAGTCATTGTGCTGGTTAGATTTGTAACTGATTCATGCTGATCCTGGGCCACTGAATAATTAGTAAATCATTCAGCAATGACAGATTAAAAAAATTCTATAATCATAAATTTGTGTACCCTCATATAGTGTCAGATAAATTATGTATAATATCCCTGAAAAGGAGGACTCAAAAGTAAAACATGAGCCCCAACAGGTTGGAAATATTTACAAAGAAAATACTGATCCGTAATGAAGTTTTGTTATTGCAATGCCTTACTATAACGCTTTGGCTTTTATTTCCTTGGGCACTTTCTGTAACAAAGATTGCTTTTCATTCTGTAAAATGGAAATAATGTTGATAATTCACTAGCTGTTTGTGAGAAATAAATCAGCAATATAAGAGTTTCATAAATCGCAAAGCACAAAGCATGTACAGGGAAGTTTTTTTTTTTCATTAGTTGTATTTATTACTTCATTATCAGTAAACTGAGCTAATCGTAATTCTCAAAATATTCAAAACTTCATTATATTTTTAAAAATAGAGTGTATGAAAATGAAAAGACAATTATGCTTGCTCTATCACTTAGATTTTGTTCACACCATTCTTCTCCCCCTCCTAATCCTTGCCCCACTCCCCTGCCTATCCCAGTATCACCACTAATGATTATTGCTTTTCCAATACAGGAGAGAGGTATAGAGAAGACAGGAAAAATCGCATTTAGTTTATATCCCTTAGCTATCAGTTTGAAATCCTGGAACAATTAAATTCTGTATGCATTCATCTAAAAATGTTTATTTACTTAATTCCCATTGCATCTCTAGCACTATTATTGGCATTAGGGATACAATGGTGATTGCAGAGAAAGTTTGTACCCCGTCTAATAAAGTGTATATGCCTGTCAGGATGACACAGATTCAAACAAAACAAAACAAAACAACCATACAAAACAAAACAAAACAACAAACAACACTAACATATACTTTCAGGCAGAGATAAGTGCAAGGAAATAAAAGAAAACCAACTATGATATTGGAGAGTGACTGGAGGGAGCATCAAAATAGTGTGGTCAAGGCTCAACTCTCTGGGGAGGTAGCATTTGAACAGAGACCCTAATAAAGTTGAAGGAAGTAGTCGTGAGAAAATGTAGGGAAAGCATGTGCAGACAGAGGGGGAGCTGCATATACAAAACTCCTCAGGCAGGACATGGGTTGTTTGATTAAAGGAAAAGCAAAATATGTCCATATTTTTTGAGCACAAGCCGCTAAGAGGGATAGTTGGAGAAAAGGAATAAGATCACTGGAAAGAACTCAAAGTATGTGGACCGTTGTAGACCTTACTATGGACTTGGCATTTGAGGGAAGAGGAAATACTAAATGAATGCAGGGAGGCATAAAAGAAATGACAACTGAAAAGGCAAACATTTAAGATGTACTATCAAAAAATAAATGTCTAAAACATGAGAGAGAACATAAATGCAGGCATCAAATTGATTCTTTAATTTTTTAAAAATCCTTTAGAATTGACAAATCACATTTGCATGCTTAATCTCCTGCTGTGTCTCATCATAGTTTCACAGACATGTTTCAGCTTGGATCCTTGTGGAACAGACTATTTTAGTTTGATTACATGGGAACTTTCCTGTTGGAATCCTATTTGTCTCTTCTTTAGGGGTTTTAAATAATGAGAGCATAGGGGAAAGGCTTGCATAATGGTTAAATTATCTTCCCACTTATGGATGTAGACACACTATCTGGTATAATTGATTCTGTTTAATGATCCCATTAATAATTTCATTGAAAAAATAAAATCTCGGGGATCATTTTCAAATATTATAAAATAAAGAGAGGTTGCAGTTACTAAGCACACTGGGGAATAGTCTCCCATTATGAAATCAATTGGCATGATCTAAAATGTGGGAGCTTTGGAAAGATGAGGCAGCTTTGCAAGTGTATGGCAAAGAGAAAATAAGTAACAGTGTGGGATAGAAGAAAAACACATAAAAGGCAACATGAATAAAAATATAATAGTGGATAAAAATTTAAATGTAACTCTGACAGTTGTAAAAATGGAAAATCACTTGTAGCATGAAGAGTATATAGATTTTGTAAAGTAATTTTCTAAACTATTTCAACAGATTTTGAATTTGTCAGGGGAAAGTTTTAGGAATAAGCTTTTAAAATAAAATATTTTGTACTTTGGAATTACAGTGAGATCTCCCTAAGAAGCCCTCAATGTTATCTGTTCCCATATTCTAATTTACTTATAAAGGCAAACATACACACACACATATGCACATACACACACACGCATAAATGACAAAACACACAGGATCACCGAAAACTGAGAGATAACTATACCAGTCAGTAATCAGTTAGAAACATCAAAACTACACTAATTAATTCTAAGTGAATTTAAAATGGGAAATTGTTTGCATGGGTATCAAAGGGATCAAAGATCAAAAACAGAACCGTGAGACAACCAAAAATAATAACTTCAAGTATAGCTATTCCTCCTAAGGACAGGGGAACTCAAGGAAGAGGTGGGGTTTACCAACACTTTATAGCATAGTGAGGTCTCCCAGAGTGAATGGTCAGATCTCCAAGGAGAGGACTTATATAGCTGCTCGTTGTACCTGTGAGGACCCCTCTTATCTTCAGATTCTAATAGGAAGCAATTGGTAAAGGAATCTGAAAAATGCAGTTTTGCAGAGCCACAAAATCACCATCACAGAATAAAGGAAGCTGACTTTGTATCTGAGAAGTAACAGGCAAAAAAAAAACTGGCAACCTATTGACATAATCTAAGAGAAATTTTTAATGAAATAAGATTGGTAGAAACCTTAGGTTTTACTTCATAAATAAAAAAATAACCAAATACTTCTTATGTCCTATGTGTCCCATTATTCCAAATTATAAGACATTTACAAGCAACCAAGGTACTGACTTTATAATTTGTATTTCACCGAAACATTCTTATATTTAACTATATCTTAGGTAGGGACACTCTCAGGAATCAGAGGGATAGGAAAACAGAGTATGGCTTGCTGTTAAAATTTTATCATGAACAAAGACAGGCATGAGTGTCTGTAGGAAAAGTAGAAACAAGAATAGCCCCAATTCCAACTTAAACTCAGGGCTGTGATTTGTGTGTGAACACAGACTCTGGAAGGAGACAGAGCCAACTCGGTATAGAACTACAGCAGTTCTTGGCTTTCCCGAAAACTACACAAGGAACACTGAATCTTAGTTCATCTCTAGTCTGTATGAGAATAGGCTCAATTATCACTCAATGGAAATTCAGAGTATGTTACAAATGTCATCCACATGTGTAGTCTTTGGCTAAAGTTAAGGTATAATGGATCCTGATGTCTAACTATAAGTGAAGAGTAAGTCAAACACCATTGTGTTTATGGGAAACACCACTGTGTTTACTATAAAGCAAAGCAAAGGTAACCTAGTCATGGAAGACCCACAGATACAAAACTATCTATACCAGGTGAAGAATTTAAAAATCACCAAATATTTGAGATAAAACAGACAGAGATAAAGAGAGAAAGTTTGGAGATAAAGTTTCATTATAATGCCATTAAAATATAGACAGAAATTGTATCAGATATGTGGATAATTTTAATAGTACACAAGAATTCAGGTTAAATGATGTGTGATAAGATGCTAACTGGGGGGCATGATTTTCCAGTATTTCTTTTCAAAATGTTCTTATTTTTCAAAAATGTTCTTATTTTTCCTGAAATAAAAGTATTATTTATAGTCAGTCATGTTATTTTTTAGTTAAAAATAAACTCCTTTAAAACAAGATGAACACCATACATATATAATGCAAGTAAAGTGAACAGAAATTGTGAAGTTAGTTATAGTAGTATTTTGTTTTGTTTTGCTTTTATTTATAGTAGTATTTTGAAAGGGAGAGTGTATTGTCCATGGAACAGTGGACTGTCTCTCCATATGCACACTTGCCACTCTACAGGAGGCTTTATAGCTTTTTGAGCCACTTTCCTAAGTCTCTGCATTGGAATTTTGAGGAAAACATTCTCTTTTAAAATAATTTGAATTCAAGTCTCTACAACTAGTATTCCTTTATTAATGTGGTAACCTAAGATAGATTTACCTGTAAAATATTATAATTTTTCATATATATTTAAAAAATATGTACTAAAATGTTCAGAGTTCTTACATTGAAAATAAAAGGCAAAGATAATATACTTACATTCATCTTTTAGTTTATGTTTACTTAACTTTATGTTCTAGTTTCTAGTTTCTGTCTACATAACTTTATGTTGAGATCATACAGTAATTTATCTGTGAAGTTTGTCTTAAATAAGTAAAACAAGTTTATAGAATATGTGTATCTCTACACATATTTTAAAATGCCAAAGTTCATAATATATGAATATCCATATCATATACATATAGTTTCTTACTACCCATATAAATATATCACAAAATATTAATTTGTATAAATGTATAAACATATTACAAAAAGAATCTTATAAATTATAATACTACAATATAAAATTAATATAAGCAAATATACTACATTGATCAAAAAAGGTCAAAACATAAATACCATTTGTGTAAATTTTAAAACCTTGTGATATTAGTACTACTTTATTATAGTGGTAAATGTATTTTTTCCTATTAGAACATTCTGAGTGAAAATAATACAGAATGTTGAAAGTGGAAGAAGTACATGTTCTAGACAAGCTTTATAAAATTCTAAATAAATACCACATAACAAATAACTTTAAAATTGTTACATGATCAGTATTCAACGGTACCTAGTATAATACAAAAACATATTTTCTTAAACTGTTATACTTTATTTGGCTCTAAAATATTTTATAGCCCTAATATGTGTATTAATTACAAATATCAAAATGCTTTTGAAAATGTAGTCTCAGTGACTTATTTCTAAGCTTATATGTTATGACAAGTAAAGATCACATTTTCTAACTCAGCTAACATACTATATATATATATATATATATATATATATATACATATATATCACAAACTTAGTGAAATCTTTAAATAAAAACTACATCATGCAATTGCTGAATCATATTAATTATATAATCAACCAATCAATCTAGAAGGTATTGAACAAATGGTCCTCATCAATGCTTCTTAATATCCACGGCCTATTAAACAAGACCAAGTGAGTAAGTTAATCAAAATATTTAAATCTGGCATCCGAATAGGAGAAACATAAGAATATTAAATGATTTTGGGTACAGTCCCATCTGGGGTGCCAAAAAAAAGATTTTGGGTACATCTTTAGCAATATATTGTGTCCTCAGAAGTAAATTAATCTTAAGGGATTGTCGTCTAGAGTTTGAATCACATGTATTATTTTCAGTAGATCACATAATTTCTTGATTGTTTTTACAAATATAAATTTAAAATCATCAATTTTCAAAAAACATCCAAATCTAGTATATATGGTCATTTCATTCTGTGAATATAGAGGTATCATGGATGGCAATGCCTCTCTCAAAAAAAGGTGATGAATTTTAAATGCTGTGAATTATAATATCACTTATAATATTCTATCAAACATTTAAATATGAAATTAATTCTTCTAAATTTTGTAAAAATTGTCTAGTATAAGAACATATTATTAATTTCATGAATTTAAAATAATATATAAATTATTAAATGCTAAATTTAAAACAATTAAATTATTATATTATATAAATTATTATATTATTTTGAAATATCAATAAATATTTACCATGCCCTTTCTACTTGCTTCATTTTTAGTGGTGATCAAACCAGACCTGAAGCCTACTGACGTAATGGAAAGTAGCAGTATCAGAGGAAGAGAGCTCAGTTAGTATACTCATTGGAGTCATTTCTGAGAAGGTGATAGTTCAGTTGACAAGTGAGCAAGAAAAGCCATGGAAAGAGTCACATGAAAAACCTTGTAGGCCAGAAATAAAGGGATACAAACAATCTCCATGACCAAGGGTTGAAGGGCCGACAGAAAAATAAATGGAAAGGTAAGCCAAGAACAAAACATACAGAATTTCTTGGGCCATGAGAGAGAGTCTAGTACCATCGCTGAGCTTAAGGTCTTAAGAGATATCACGTATTTTCACTTATCCTTTTTATGCTTCTACTATCTGAGAAGAACATGCCCTAGGTATCTGTTAATTCTGAGATGAGAGACACATGGTATAAGTATGAACCAATCCTCAGAATGATGCATAACTGTCCCAGTCACCCTGGAGATCTATGAACAAGAAACCATGAAATACATGGTTAGAGTTCTAAGCTACAGAACTTCAAAAAGTTGTTGCTGTACAGAAATATCTCACCAAAAATATCACTAAAAGGCATAAGAAACAGTAATTAATAAGTAATTACTAATAATATGTTCAAAATAAGAACATCTAGGTTAGAGTATAGAAGAAAAGAAAAAAAAAAAGAAGACTAGGGCAAATCTTCTTTGAGAAGCCTGGTAAAAGAGAAGAACTAGCAGAACAATTTTTAGAAATCTTAAGGATGTAAGAGTAAAATAAAGCAAGTGAGCACTGATAGAAATCAAGATAACTTCTTTCAAAAAGGAAAATAGGACAATTGTGCAGAATGCCAATGGGCAACAGAGAGATGAGGACAGAGAACTGTTCATCTCTTAATTATGATCTCAGCAAATCTTAATTTACATAGGAAATAGATCGTTCAAATGTGTACAACTTGAAGCATATAAAAATATACGAAGGGGGATCCCTGGTGGCTCAGCGGTATAGCGCCTGCCTTCGGCCCGGGCATGATCCTGGAGTCCCAGGATCAAGTTCCAGATTGGCTCCCTGCATGGGGCCTGCTTCTCCCTCTGCCTGTGTCTCTGCCTCTCTTTTGGTGTCTCTAATGAATAAATAAATAAAATCTTAACAAAAAAATATATATATGTATACATATATATATACATATATACATATATATATATGAAGGGGGACATATATATATATATATGAAGGGACTCATAATCTTGAGTAGATTTCTATGACATTTAAATCAAGAAAAAATAAAGCTTCACGGATATGTATTACACACACATACACATACATTTAGTAGGAATACATTAGTATAGGAAATATGATTTCATGATAATCCATCAGACTTAAGATCCAAAATAAAATGGGATAAAGATAAAGATTGTTGATTGGTGAAGCCAGGAAGAATATTCCACAGCTTAAGCTCTATTTGTGAGCAGAACGCAGTGGAGGATTTGCAAGTTTGCTTGGCAGAGTGCTGAGGTATTAACAGCTGAAAGAAAATTAATGACTTTACTTTCTTTTACTGAGTTTAGAGAACTTTTTTCAAACTAAGAAATCTGGCCTGTAATAGATACTCAAAAATCTTCCATGAGATTCCCAGTGTATTATGGAATGACAGTGCATTTATTAAAAAGTATCCCACTAATCCAGGAATAGAACTACTAACAAAACATTAATTCTTCACTTACTCAGCATATTTTTATCATATACCTAACAATGCACAGGGCACTCTGCTAGGTAGTAGTGGTAAAATTGTGAACATATATGAGCATAATACTTGGCATCAATTAACCAAGCTAAAGTAGGAATAAAATAAAAATATAACTGTGAAAGTATTACAAAGATGGCTATGTAGTGTTAGGAAATATAATGTGACCCAGAAATTCCACTCCTATATATGTACCCATAAGAATTGATAGCAGGTGTTAAAAAATCAAACAATGAAGAAACAAAACCAAAAACTAAAAATCTCCTAATTTAAGCAAAACTATTTCAGTAGTGAAAAGATAGAGATACAGTAGTCCAAATGTTCACCAATTAATAAATGGATAAACAAAATGGATACCATTGGTGGTATATCAAACAGTGGATATTATTCAGTCATAAAATGAATGAAATACTGACACATGCTGCAACATGAATGAATCCTGACAATTTTATGCTAAGTGAAGGAAGCTGGACACAAAGCACCACAGTTTTTTTTTTTTAAACACCACACTTTGTAAAAGATGTTCTAGATTATAACATATCCAGAATAAGCAAATTCATACATAGAAAGCACTTTTATGGTTAATTTCATTAGGGTCATGAAATTATCTGGATCTAGATAGTGCTGATGGTTACAGAACATTATGATTTAGAAATGCAAAGAATTGTATACTTTAATTTTTTTTAAATGGTGAGTATTGTTACATATATTTTACCACAATACAAACCAGTGTAGATTCAGAAATCCCAATTTCTGTGTTCAAACCCTGGCTTTGCCATTAATTAGCTATAAGATCTTGGACAAATAATTATGTTCTTGTTTGTCTCATCTATAAAATGGGAGTAATTTAGTACTTACCTCAGATACTTGTCATAAGGATAGAGTTAATTCAGGCAAAGGCAATTTAAACAAATGCCTGCACATAGTCATCATCCAATAAAAGGCTAGACACTACTGTAAATACTTTGGTATATTCCCAAGAAGAGTAAATGTTTAAAAATCAATGCGGGAGGTAAGAGAACTACAGCCGATTCTAAAGCTAAACTAAACTAACCAAAAATGTATGTATAGGACACTATGAAGAAAATGAAAAGTAACTTGCAGAATAGGGACAAAATATTAATAAGTACTCATTATCTAGAATATATTTAAAAAACAAAAAATGCGCACAACTCAAAAACAAACAAAAACAATTCAAAAACACTGTTTTGTCAAACCAAAGGGAGAAGATTGAAGAAAAGAGTATTCTTCAAGAAGAAAAAAAAAGTGTGTTTCAAGAAGAAAAGAGTGCTTTTTATTTTTCAACTTCAATTTGTAATTGACAAATGCAAATTGTGTATATTTAAGTTATACATCTTGATGTTTTGATTTATGTATACATTGTTAAATGATCACCACAATCAAGTTAGTTAACACATACATTATCTCTTTAGTTACCATTTTATTTTCCTTTTATTTTGTAATGAGGACACTTAAGACCTACTCTCTTAGTAACTTTCAAGTATACAAATCAATACAGTATTGTTAACTATAGTCACTGTACTGTACATTTATTAGATCTCCAGAAAATATTTAAAATTTAAATTTAAAATTGGGACTTAAATTTAAATCTGGCTGATTTAACAGCAAAATGAAAAGGGTGCTTTACTAGATGCTACTAAAATCTCTTGTAAGTTAAAAGTTGAAAAATATCCATTTTATTTGGCAAGATATAAACCATTTGACTGCCGTGTTGGTGGAGGAAGTCCAATTAAGTGGTTTAATGAGTAAGAGATAGGCAAAGAAAGAAGACAGAGATTTTAGACAGTCATTTAAATATGTTTTTCCATGACCAAGAGAAGATTTAGAGGGATATACTATGTGTATATGGAGATAGGCAAAGTGTATTCCTTTTTTGTTTGCTTGTATTATATAATAGTGGTGATTTGAGCACGATTAAAAGCTGTTAGGACCAAACTATTTGTGAAAAGTCAGTTTAAAAAAAGAGAAAATGTATTAATAAAAAAGAAAGTTTCAAAGAAAGAGCAAGAGGATCTCACCCTTTGGGGAGATTAGACAGTAAGAAAAGAAGGCCCTCTAATTCTAACAGAAGGAAAGAGTGCAGGTGGGGGTAGATGTAGGCGTTCGATGGTTTGGCTGCAAAGAAGAGGGCGAAATTGATGAATAATGATTTTCATTTCTTTCTAAGTTTGGGCCTGGGTGGCAAGTAGAAGAATTTAGAGGGTGAAGAAAAGTGGAAAAAAAAATATGTATATTGCAGAGAGTGACCTGAATTAAACTAATAAGATGGTGTGATATATGGATAGTTTGCTGGATCCATTTTAGATTTGAACTCATGAATTTATTGCAAGACAATATACTTTATTCTGAAATAATACAGTTTTATGTACTGCCCAATTGAAGGTACAGAAAAAGTCGACAGAATTTTGAGATAGATCTGTGACTCATACATAACTTGTCAAGGAGTCTTAGGGGAATGTTCTTAAAATGATCAACCACATAATCCAAGGCATAAAGAGAAATTAGAATAAACGGAAGGTTGATGGATTGGTAGGGAGTGTTAGGGTCAATGAACTATGAAAAGAGAATATTTGTACAATAGCCACTTGAGTAATAAAGGGTAGAATGCATCACAGGCTACTTGAAGTTTAAACATCTGTTCTCATAACACAATAGAAGCAATCTAAAGATAAATTAAGTGATCAAGTTCTTAACAGAATGAGTCACAGTTCTTGCCTTTGCTTTACTCTCATGTAATTTTCTCCTAGATTAATTATATTGTGTTCCTTTATTTTTTCTGTAACTGGACAGATTTTAAATACAAAGTAGAAAAAATACAAATAATTGGTGAATAATAGAGCATTGAGTCATCTACATAGATTTAGCAAACATGTAATAAGATAAATGTATTAATGCAATTAGTTATGTTTTCCTCCCCAAAGTTATTTCAATAGAGTATCCAAAGTTTTAATACCTCTTTCTAAACTTAATAGTTACTAACTTCCATCTCTTAAAATTAATTAAAAATTAAACATTTTGAGATAACAATATAAACTATTTTGGTTAAATATAATTATCAACAATACAAAATTTATTTTCATGTGTCTATTTATTGGTCTCCTAGATTTGAACACTGAGGCTACCTCACATGTGGAGGACTTTCTCACACATCCCAGTGATACAATGCTGACACATTATTATGTTCCTTTGAGTCATATCTTTTTTAGAGAGTCAGGACTATAATTTGACTTTCATCATTTATAGAACTAGAAATTTAAAAATTTCCAGTAGTGATATATGTGTCTAAGCTATCATTATTTCTGAAAAATATATTTTATTCGTATTTTACAGATCAGTGACTTACTCTTGCTACGTGATGTTTCACTTATACTGGTAATGTATACTGGTATTTAAATATATATTTCATATGGAAAATTTTTTAAAATTCCATTTCAAACTGCATATGTGGATATAGATATAGATAGATATAGATATAGATATAGATATAGATAGATATAATTTAATACACATACACCCAAACCTGTATGTATAGATGCCAGATGTTTTAAATATACAGAAGATAAAAATGAAGAGATCCCTAAAACTAAATCCGTCAAACCAAGAAAATAAATATAAACAGCTTATTTTAATGAAGTCTAATGGTTAAGAGAGTTAAGTTCTAAAATTTCCCTATCCTATTTAAAGAGAGAATCATAGGGTGACTTCTTACCAGTTTATTAAATAGTATTTTCATATGTTGGCAGAGAAAATTATGTAGGCTCAAAACCAATGAAATCTATGAGTATCAGAGATGCCTTTTTTTTTTTCTGCTTTGACCATGAATATGGTCAAAAAGGATGAATGGTAAAGAATAAATTTACTCTTAAGCTGTGAAAAAATACTATGTACAGGCTCATTTTTCTTCTGGTGTATTGCTTCATAATTAGATTTAATAATAAAATGTTAGTAAATGCATTCTTAGTGAAAAGAGATTACCTCCTTTTAAAGACTCCAATGACAGAATGTATTTATGATTCCTTAAAATCCTCAGCTATCAAAAAATCTGTAGCTAGCCATTTGATTTAAAGATAAAAGACATTCTTAAGAGAAGTCAGAAAATGCCAGGGATAATCTGAATAGTTCCAAAGCACTGTGTATGAAAGAATAGAAATGTTTCTCCTGAGAGTAAGATTCAAAATTCATGCAGCAATTAGTAAGTCCAATTTATCTGGAAAATTGAAAGATAATATTTAAGTGTTTATATTGCTTTTAAAAATGCTCTGTATTCATTTCTGCTTTGTCTATAAAATATACTATACAAGTACATAATCAGGTCTGTAGAAAACATTGGAAATAATATTATACAGTTTGCCAGCCTTTTTCTTTTCTTAAGTTCTAACAAATACCTTTAAATAATCAGACTTAGACTTGAATTGATGTGTGTGTCTGTGTTTGTGCATCCATGCACATTGTTACATGGTTTAAGTTACTAGTATTGTGGATGTAATATCCAAAAATAAAATATCTATTTTCACTATATTACTTTCATTAAAAAGTAAGATAAAATTCTTTGATTTCCCATAATTGAGGTAATATTTAGAGTAAAAAAAAACAAATTTTTTTAGTTGGGGGAAAATGATGATTTAAATATTTCAATAGTTTTAAGTTTTTTTTCATTCTGTATATTTACATTTGTATTCATTTAGTCTTTAAATATAATACACTATCTATGTGCCATATACTGAGGTTAAAGTCAAAAAAGTATTATATCCTTTACAGGTATTACATACTAACTATATTGACATTTATTATATAGCATAATGATGCTTAACCATTTTATCTAATATTATTTGAACTGTAACAATTGGTAAAGATCCTTGAATATGG
The DNA here is from genome assembly GCF_011100685.1 of Canis lupus familiaris. Taxonomy (NCBI): domain Eukaryota; kingdom Metazoa; phylum Chordata; class Mammalia; order Carnivora; family Canidae; genus Canis; species Canis lupus. Next base: position 28,717,334 of record NC_049233.1, read on the forward strand.
TATATATTATGCTGTTGTATTTTTAAGTATGTGCATGGATTTTTAAAAGAATTTAAAATGCATCATTTAAACAACTTTTTAATGTAAGTATTGTGGAGATATTTTTAATATTAAAAAAACATGTATAGGGCCAATAATCTACTTTCTGCATGTATACATTTGCCTATTCCAGACATTACATTTAAATGGAATCATACTATATATATATAATCTTTGTGTCTTTCTTCTTTCCCTTAGCATAATGGTTTCAAGATCCATCCATGTTGCAGCTCTAATGATTTTTTCATTTCAATTATTAAACTTTGCATCTACAGACTTCCTATTGTGTCTTTTTTTTATAATATCTGCTTTTTATAGATATTCTCTATTGGATGAGAAATTGTCATCATGACTTCCTTTAATTGCTGAATCCTAGTTTCCTTGTTTCCATGTTTAACAATAGCCACTTGAAAGTCTTCGTCAGCTAAATCCACCATTTGAGCCCCTTCAAAGGTAGTTTCTATCGTTCCCTTTTTTGTTATTTGTCAAACTGTGTATGGGTCAGATTTTCCTGTTCCTCTGTGTCTCTCATAATTTTGTTGTTGCAAACTGAACATTTTAGATAATATGCTTGTAGTACCTCAATACAGATCCCATCCCTTCACCTGCTGGTAATCAAATCATTGGTGTTTGCTTGGTGATTTGTTTAATGACTTGTCTATTATCTCTATGAAGTATATTTTTTCTGCAATTATTTTCCTGCTCATATCATTTATCATTTTTCCCCTTGCTTTTAACTTTTAGCCAAGGTACTTAAAGATAATGCCCCTGGGGTAGGTAGTGCTGGTGAGGTATGAGCCATTTACTTGTGAAACGTTCTGCATAAGTCCCCTTAGCAGTTTGATTTTTACACTTTCACTATTGGGTGTGCCTGCTGCTTGGAGCCTGCAAACATTGCTCAGAGAGTTTTTGTACTTTTGATTCACATTCAACAGGAGACTATTAGCTCAGAGATTACCTCTTTGATTGCTCCTTGGAGAGTGCCAATACCTTGGGCACATGCAATCTTCCAGGCTGCTGGGGATAAGGAATAAGTGTTATTTTATTTTAAAGTTTGACTCCTTTAGGAGTCACCCTCTGGGTTAGGGTAGCTAATTATTCACTTAGTGTTAATTTAAGAAGTTGTGTTTAAGCCCTTTGTGCTACAGAGTCTTCTGCCCTGTGTTGATGGGTCTGCTCTGGTTTGAGAAATGTTTTCCATTCTGCCCCAGGTTCTGTTGTGATTGTTCTGAATGGGGGCAACCTAACACATGTACACAACCTTCTCAAACATAAAATTGATCAGGATTGCAGGAAGATGCTCCTGGACTCTCATGGATTCTACTAAACTTTTGGCTGCTCTGTTGTTTTACTTATATTAAAGACCAACTAGCCTCTTAATTGCCATCCACCGTGACCTCCATTATTTTTTTATAATACCCTTAGGCATGAAATTCTCATTCACTGTTCCAAATAAAGTCAGTACCCTCAGGAAAAGCTGCAGAGTCCTTTGGCTACTGCACCAGTGCTGAAGGCATAATCTGTACTTCTCAGAGTGGGTGGGGGTTGGGGTGGGGAGGGTAGCCCCTGATCATTTTAGTTTGCCACTTCCAGCATGGAACCTTCCTTCACCCTTCCAGTGAGCTGGGGCATGGTCAGTCAAGGTCCCATATTTCTGCCATCTGTCAGGAAGATCCCTGCCATCCTTAAGGGAAAATTTATTGTTAGCAGGGATTAGATAGAAGAAAGGTGATCTGTTCTCTCTGCCTACCTGCCTGGAATAGAGATTTGATAGCACCAGACTGGATACTGTGATAAGAAACAAAGGCAGCCTGCCTCTCCAGAGGTGAAATCATTTCCCTTCACTAGGAACTGGGAACAGAGTAAGTCCACATATTCTTGGCTATACCTGTCTGGAATAGAGCACATAGGGTAGGACTTCTGTTATGCAGAATTGGGTGGCAGTGGTGGTGGTAGATGGAACAGGTTATGGTTTAAAGTCCATAAATTCTTGCTGTTCCTATCAAGATTTATTATGCTTTTAGGACAATTTCCAGAGACTTTAAATGATTGTTTTATTATAATTTTCATCAGTTTAATTGTTTTTGTGGAGAGAGACACCACTTAGCTACCTATCCTGTCACTGCAGAGTACCAGTTGTTTTGCTTTTTGTATTTTTAATTTCAAATACCAATCATTCAGTCCTGTCCCCAGCTTCATTTTCCATGATTTTTCCTCTTGCTTGATTTGCTCCAGACATGCTAAACTTCCTAGTTTTATAAACTTCTTATTTTCAGCTCCTTCTTTCTTCTTGGTTTTCCATGTGCTCTTTCTCTGACTGGAATGATCTTTGTCCACCCTCTGTGCTTCACCATATTAACTTCTATTTGTCCTTCAGATCTCTCCTTAAACAACATTCTTTGGCCCAGGCTAGGTAAATCACTACCCTTATAGACTGTGCTTCATGTTTGCGACTATTTTTATGTTAGCCCTAATTCATCTTTTGTGTTAGTATATTTACTTGTCTTCCGGGAAGACTGATAGCACCTTTAAGGTAAGAACAATTTTTTTGTTGTTGTTCTTGTTCCCTACTGTATTCCCATAATCCTAGTCTTGATTAATTGCCAAAACTAGTAGGTACATAATAAATATATGGATACTTGGACTAATATATGAGTCACCATAACCAAAAATTTATATATAAAGAGATGAACAATTGTCTTCCATTCTCTATCCAAGTTTTGTTATTAGAAGGATTAAACTGAAGATCTTACCGTAAAAGTCATGTCCCTATTACAGAGAATCCCTCCTCTGGAGTCGAGGTGTAGAGTGGAACTCTATTTTCAAAGTCTCTATCTTAATCTTCCTGAAAATGCAGATAATTTACCAGATTATCAGAGTTACCCCGTGGCCTAAGAGCTTCCATCATTTTGAAAATCAGTATCGTTCCTATTGGTATTTAAGTTTGGATGAACAATCTTTATTTAGGTGGCCCTAATTAAAGATGAGACTGGCCAGGTCAGAAGTGTCCTTCTCAGAGTCTCTCACTGACCCAAGGTCTGTCCATTAATTTCACAACTACACGATCCTCCATTTAAAGAATTATTCTTTTGGATCTTGCTTACTACAGTACCTCAGGGCATTGCTATATTTGTTAAATTAACTTTAGATATCTCTTCAAATCTTAAGACATGTTGAGTTATGATAAATTTTTTAAATGATGAATTTCACCATTCATTATCTATTTCATCTGAACACTGCTCCTTCTTTTGTAATTTTAAAATTAAGATTTGTAAGAAACAAGGAAATATCAAATAAAAATATTTTGTTGGCTTTATCTTTATCATTGTATAAATTCACTTAAAAACACTTTTTCTCAATGTTATTAGTTTCTACATTATGAGAAGGAATATAACTTCTAGGTTCAAAAGTGCCATAATTTTTACAGCATTAAAAGAGATTTTTACAATTTGAGTCAGATTAATTATGAAATTAATAAACTACATAATTTATTTGGTCAATTAATTGGGGTAATATATTAAAAATGTTGATGTAATATGGAGATAACTGCATTAAATATTTTGGCATCAAAGAAGAACAAGCCCATAATTTGGACTTCAGTGAGTTAAAGATGACATATAGCTGTTGACATCTGCTATGTTTTAAAATTTATGCAGGTAGGAAGTTAGAAGTAGAATATGTAGAAATGCATGCAATTAATATGGAAAGAATAGAGTCACAGAGGAATATGCAGCTTGGTATATTAAAACAACTAAAAGTAGTTCAGGATGGCTACAGCAAACAGTAAGGGTGGGTGAAAGATATTTTAAGATGCTTAAAACCCCATCTTTTTAGCACTCAAACTGTCATAGAAACCAAGATATATCAGCTAGCATTGCAAAGAAATATGCAGAATATGAGTTTGAGCCAGACCTTCTGCCTTAAAGTACTGGTGGAGAATTTTGTCATGGTTATTACAGAGGATGTCAAGATTTCATTCTTGAACATGGAAAATAGTATAACTGATTTACATTGTTCAAGTTTCTCTTAAATATGCAGAGAGGTTGTCATCTACAGTCGTACTGTGACTGAGCCACATTTAATCTGCTGGAAGTAAATTGAAATAAATGGAATATATATGACACTCTGAAGAGTGGAATGCATAAATGTGCAATGAAAATATGTGGTTAAACTGCATAATAAGACATCATAAGGGAAAAAGCCATAAGAAAAGTAGTTAGTATGAAGATCTGACAATTTCTCTAGTATAATTACTTTATATATTACATTTCTTTTTGTATAATTAATAATGCTAAGAGGTACTAACTGACAAAGACAGTAAGAAATTGAACCATGAGTTAGGAGATGTGGGCTCCAATAACAGCTCTTTCAAAACAATTTTGTCACTTCAGACAAGTCTCTAATATCTAGAGTTTAACCATTAATATTGTAAATTTTGTAAAGTGTGATTCTCAGTAGCTTACATTATAATCTAGCAAAAATCTACTTGTTGATATTTGAAACATATATACACCTCTTAAGTGAATAAAGCAAGATATGTAACAGTATTTTGTAATAAATATTGTCATTATTATTAGTTTAGATTATATCAACATTTCTTTAATATGATTAATAACGTCTTAAAGGAAAACATTCTTAAAGACCAAATTACTGATTTAAGTATTTATAATGTTATCAAAATTCTACAATGTCACTTAAAATGTACAAAACTGAAATTAGGCATACATTTCTCAAGCTTAGTCAACGATAATATAAAATAAAATTACAAATTAAATATAAATCTAATAAATGCTTACAACACCCATGTGAGTATTCACCAATGGTACAGTTTCTTTAAATTTTAACAGGTTGAAATTTTATATAGTATAAATATATCTCAATTCTTTCACTATTCTTTTCAAAGCAAGTTATGATACATTTCTTCAACAGAACAAGCAGGGACACTTTTGATCTTTGCCTAACATAAACTAGACATTTATAGATTAAATTTCCTTTTTTAAAATATTTTATTTGAGAAAGAAAGAGCAAGAGAGCATGAGCAGGGTGTGGGGTTGAGCCCAGGCAAGGACAGAGGGAGAAGTAGATTCCCTGCCAAGCAGGGAACCCCATGCAGGGCCCAATCCTAGGATCCTGGGATCATGACCTGAGTGGGCTCGATCCCAGGACCTGAGTCGAAGGCAGACACTTAGCTGCCTGAGTCACTCAGGTGCCCCAGATTAAATCTCCCTTTATCTTTTTCCAGAGTCAATAAAATTAATATAGTTTTTTTTTTGTTTTTGTTTCTTTTGCTAAAGTTGGTAATCAGAAACAAATTCTAATGAATATACTGACACTGAGTAAACCGGGTATAAGGTGGATGCCCTGAAGATTTCAGCTGTTTATTCTCCCTTTCCTCTCTTAATTTATCTCTCTCTCCTAAACACAAACACATTTTATTGTTTATATTAGATACAAAATAAAAACCTAAGTATAAAGGAGATAATATAGAACTAATTAACCCTGAAATATATAGGTTCCCAAGAGTCTACAGATTCCTTTTTGAGAAAAAACCTGAACTTTTGAAATAACCAACTTTATACTTTGCTTACTACATCACTATTTGCAGCTAATCAAATATAACTAAAGTGTATAAAATTAATTGGCCTCTAATAAAGTCTCTCATCATGGATATTTATGAGACTACGTGAAACTCCAATGAGTAAGCAGTGTGAAAAAATATCACTAAATTTTAGAACCTCTCTTTGAAGACAGAACAGTATAGGTTTATATAATTAAAATCAAATGCAGCTTTCTAGTAGACATTTCATGTTAGTCTCAGGCAACTAAAAGAAGTGGCATTTGTCCAATTTAGCAAAGAAGAGAATTGAGAAACTTCAGTAGGAAAAAAATTAAAGAGTAATATGATAGTGCTGTATACTACATTTGTGTAATTGTGTGATCTTGGTTAGATGATTTACATCCTCTTGCCTAAAGTCTTCACCTGTATAGTCATGATAATGGTATGCACATCTAAGGTTACTATGAAGTTTAAATTAAGGCAATGTTTGTAAATTGTTTAGAAATTATAATAAACTCTTCTATTTAGGTCCCCTTGTTGATACTGGAATACTGCAATACAAATTTTTCATTTTCTGAACTAGTAATCGTACATGAAATGATTTATATGTATGAAATAAAGGGGTATGATATGCAGACTTTGATGAATGAATGAACTACCACATCTAACTGGTTAGTTATGGTGAGTGATGGGCCATTTTGGCAAGAATCACTATATGGTAAAGAGTAAGACAGGAAAAATTACTGAAATATTTCTAATGATCACAAAAAAGAAACTTGTAAAACCCTGGAGCTACATTTCCCTTTCAATTATCAAGATTAGTTCATAATACATATATAATTCATTATATTTCTATATATTGGGAAACATTTATTTTGTATCAAAGTTCAATTTACGTAGGTCATTAATAGTTTAGAATTGAATTTTCAAGACTGACAATGTGAATACTGTCTTTTATAAAAGATTTTAGCTATTTTTTACTCATATTCTTTTAATTCCTTTCTGTTACATTTTCTACAAATAGTATTGTATAGAGATGATTACCATAAAAAGCTATATGATCCTTTTAAAATATTACAATATTATATCCAATATTATTATAGCATAGCATAGTATTCTGGATAGGCACATCAATACAGTAATCAATAATACTGGAAGTAATTTTCATCCATTTTGTATTAATATTTCACTGTATCCCTTGCCAGAAGAAATCATCCACAACAACATCATTATGCTTTTGCTGAAAACATATCAGATTTTGGTATCTGAATTCCTGGATTTGAACTCCAGGTCTGATGTATACTGATTTTGTGATCTTACTCAAATTACTAGTTCATGATTTTTCATTTGTAGAACAAAAGCTAATGCCGTTATGTGTGTGTGTATGTGTGTGTGTGTGTGTGTGTGAAAGAGAGAGAGAGAGAGAGGACAAGAGTGTATAAGTGAAGCAATGTGCATGAAGCACTGGGTGGCTCAGTGGTTGAGAGTCAGCCTTTGGCTCAGGTCATGATCCCCTGGGACCAAATCCCAGCATCTGGCTCCCGGCAGGGAGCCTGGTTCTCCCTTTGCTTATGTCTCTGCCTCTCTCTCTGTGTCTCTCATGAATATATAAATAAAATATTTTAAAAACAGAAACTTTAAAAAATAATTCAAAATAATTTTGTTTATTATTAATATAATAACCATATTCATATTCATAATCTTGAATTCCTCCAAAAAGAAAATCAAACCATAGATTAAAAGTTCCCAATATTATTGGTTTTGACAATGGTAAATAGCGTCAATTTCTACACAAATCCATTCAAAGTGATTAATAATGCACAAGGATAGGAAATGTCTGAATGATAATAGCACAACTGAGATGAACAGACCTACAGAAATGTAGGTACTAGGAGGCTGTGGTGGGGGGTCAGTCAGTACATGATTTTTGAAATAAAAGTACAAGGATTTTATTAATATTCCTGACAAAAAAATTCTTGGAAGAATTACAGAATTGCAACATGCTGCCATGTTCTTCTTATAATAGGTCAAAAAAGAACTGAGGATATCATTGACTTACTAAAATTGTACTTTCCTCAAAACTGTAGGAACAGGTCTTTTCTGTAGAATATCCACTTGAAATTCCTGATGGTAGTTCCCTAAAACATTTAAAAATAAGTAATAAAAAGACATATTCTCCTCACAGAATTATTCACTAATAATTAGTGAATTAATTCCTAATATTTTCCTCATTAATAAGTAATGAGGAAAATATTTACCATATTCATGTTAAATGGTAGAAAATGATTGTGTTTGGTTGCCTTTGAAGATTTTGAAATGTAATTATATTTACATGAAAATTAAATAATTTATACACCATTTTTATTGATTCTGTTTTATTTAATGGCAGTAGCAGGAGAAGATGTTAAATATAAATTATGAATTAGATAAATTTAGAATATTTATTTGTATTAAAGTGACTATTTCATTTGTGTAAGTCTTTCTTGTTAATCTTCTTCATGCATGTTACATATATCATTGAGTTATTATTTTACAGTAGGAACATTTCCCTTCATGTCCTATGCTTAGTATGTGCTTTTGTTCTCCTCTTATTCTGCACTGGAGGGTCAGCAACAGTTGGGAAGTTTATAGATATTTCAGAGTTAGGTATATTTCAAAACTCATAATCTGATCCAGATCTTAATGGTTTTCTTTTTTTTTTTTTTTAAGATTCTATTTATTTATTCATGAGAGACACAGAGAGAGAGAGAGAGGCAGAGACACAGGCAGAGAGAGAAGCAGGCTCCCTGCAGGGAGCCCGACATGGGACTCGATCCTAGGTCTCCAGGATCATGCACTGGGCCGAAGGCAGCACTAAACCACTGATCCACTGGGCTGTCCAGATCTTCTTATTATTTTTTTTAACCAAGAATCACTTCATTTCATTTTCTGTTTTCCTTTGGTCTAATTTTTAACATAATTGCATTTTACAGTTATTTATAACAATTCACATCTATAGTTTCTGATCTTCTGACAGAACTATTTCAGGAGCTTCCATCCACAGTATATTATATTTCTACTTATCAACTAAGGAAATCCAAGAATCATTCTTCTGTTGTTAGGTGTCATATTTATGGTTCTATACCTGGTTGATTCTTTCAACATAGATGGAGGATATTTCTCAAAGTTCTGTCTGTGATTACCTAATCTTGCTTGGACAAAGGATGAGTAAATCAGGTGTCAGCTTGTATTTTAGGGGTTGCTTTTACAAAATATTGACTGCTGCTTCTCTAACACCCTTTGTAAAGAGAACCAAGTGCAATAGCAAAGTTATAGGATCAGATGTAAAGTATGTTTTAGGTTAAAGTTTTTAAAAAATTAAATATCTCAATCAGCAAAACTCCTATGGATAGTTTAATTTAAATGTTTAAGTGGGCTATCTACACAATGGCTCTACACCATTACTAAAAATAACTTTATGTGCAAAATTACTATGTATTTTATAACAGCCTCGCTGAGAGCTTATACCACTTTACCTAAAGTATTCAATTTGGGGTTTTTCAGTATATTCAGACATCTGTACAATCATCATCATAAATCTAATTTTAGAACATTTTTGTCATCATTTTGTCATCTTCAGCCTCCTCCGATTTAAGCAACCATGAATCTAGTTTTTCATCATTGTAGACTTTCCTTTTCCAGATACATCATATGAATGGTAACAAACAATAGATGGTCTTTGTGACTCTCTTTTTCTTTTTGATTTTTTTAAGATTTTATTTATTTATTCATGAGAGACACACAGAGAGAGGAAGAGACATAGGCAGAGAGTTAAACAGGCTCCTCACAGGGAGCCTGACATGGTACTCCATCCCCCGAGTGGGATCATGTCCTGAACCAGAGGCAGATGTTCAACCGCTGAGTCACCTAATCATCCCTCTCTTTTCTTTTATATATTTTTTCAATATATGGCCTTCCTTGGTGTCAGTTTCTATTCTCTGCTTTTCCCCCTATAATTAGATATGCTTTCCTGTTTCTGTGCATGTCTTATATTTTTGTTAACTGGACATTTTAGATAATATATTGTAACAACTCTAAATAATGACTGACACTCCTCCCAACTTAGGCATTTTTATCTTTATTTTTTCTTTGCCTGCTTCTTTAATGACTTGGATGAATTATTTTAGTGAAGTCTATTTCCCTTACATTGTGAAGCCTTTGATGTTGCTCTTCAGAGGTTGTAAACTTGGGCTTTTACACAGTCTCCCTGACATAGTTTCACTAGCTATGACTACAATTTTAGCTCAACTTGTTTGACTCCTTTTTTTTTTTTTAATCTCTCAATTCAGTTTTTGAATGATCTACCACTATCGGAATCACATCCATGAATTATCCTCTACTAAGTGGTAGGTGATGATCTGTTGTTTCAACCACACTCTGGGGAACATAAAGTGTTCCGCATTCTGATCCAACTAAAGTGTTTCCTTTCAGCTGCTGAGTGCTATCAGGCCTGAGGTTTTCTCCGACCTCAGAAGGGCCCTTCTTAGCTATCACTTTTACTTTTCTCTCTATTCAACTTTGACCTGGTCTTCAATTTTATCTCCTATCAATTTCTCCCAACCCAAATCTCCAATGTTTTCCACATACCTTTATGCATGAACTTCCCCCAAAAGTCATTCCCTTCTAACAAAAATGTTTATGGCTCTCTTGTTATAGACTACTTCTGCACCTAGTTAGAGCCTCTGACTTCTGCATAGGTGACGGGGATGGAGACAGAGGCTTGTTCTTCCTGGATTATTATCCCAGGTCTACAAGAAAAATGGTGAATGGTTTAGTAGCCACTAGTTTTCTCCCATTTGGATTGGAACCTCTATGCTATGAGCACATTGTGGTTTGAGAGGTGGAGATCCAGTATTCTCAGTCTGCTTCATCTGGGGAAGAACTTTCATCTTATGAATGGAGGCTGAGCAGGATAAGAGAGCTCCCTACATGTAATATGAATATCTGTGTGGAATAAAGCTTCTGGCATAGTAGCTGCAGAGACCAGAGTAATTGGTGGCCTGCCCCACCAAAGATGAAATTGTAGCTTTGTAATGGGAATTACGGGAAAAAGGAGCCTTTATTTATTCTGGTGACTTTCTATCACAGGTAACTAGATTGAGAGAGAAGAGGAGGGAATAATTATGCTCAACTGCCAAGACTCGCCTTTTTATAGAGTTGAAAAAGTTTTCTCCCTTTGCTATACACCTTTAAGACAATTTTAGGGGACTTATTTGTTTAATAAAGAATTCACACTGCCATTATGAAAGTCTCTACTTAGACAGTGTGTCTTATTACTTGGCCAGTTTTTATTTCCAATAGTTATATTTTAGTAACATACCTATCAGAATGATTATTACTAAAAAGATAAGAAATAACATGCATTGCAATAATATAGAGAAAAGGGAGTCTTTCTGCTCTGCTGATGGGAATGTAAATTGGTGCCACCACTATGGAAGACAGTATGGAGGTTCCTCAAAAAAATTAAAAATACAACCACCATATGATCCAACAATTCTACTCTTAGGTATTTATCTAAAGAAAATGAAAACACTAATTTGAAAAAATGCACCCCATGTTCATTGAAGCATTATTAATAATAGCCAAGGCACAGAAGCAACCTAAGTGTCCACTGATTTATGAATAGATTAAGATGTAGTGTGTGTGTGTGTGTGTGTGTGTGTGTGTGTGTGTATTATATATCAAAATATCATTTGGCCATAAAAAAGAAGGAAATCTTGCCATTTGCAACAACATGGATGGACCTTGAGGGCATTATGGTAAGTGAAATAAGACAGAGAATGACAACTACATAATGAATTTAGACATGGAATAAAACAAAACAAAAAAATCCAAAAAAAAACAAAAAACATCTTACAGAACAGATTGATGGTTGTAAGAGGCAGGGGGTAGGAGGTTGGAGAAATGGGTAAATGTTTTTGTTTTTTGGGTCTTTTTAATTTAAGTAAACGGAATAAACTTATTTTAAAAATACTTTTGAGCCAATGCAGATAAGTTCACTCCTTATCATTGTTACAGTTTTTCTTCCTCTGTGCCTTGAATTCTGCTGAGAGGAGTCTATTTAAGCCTCACTCTGATGAATAGCAATAGGTAGGGATTGCAATATAAGATAGATGAAGCTCACCCCTAGGAAGGTTGACTATTTCCCGATTAACTTTAGTCATGAGTTACAGCAAAGCAACTAAAAAGAAGATCAATGGGGGATCATTACTGTTATATATATATTTCTGTCTTCTTAAGACACATGACCATATTGTGAAACTGTCTTTCTTGTGAACAGTGGTGTTTATTAGGAGAAGAGATCACTGTGGCAATATTTCTCTGTCTCTTTATACAGATTATTATATCTTCTTTTTCTCTAATAGAGTTCCATTGTTAATAGAATTTGACCAAGTGAGTTTGCCTGAGAGAGCTTAAAATTTACTCTACCTGCAAATTAAATTAGCACATAAATCATTCTTTAAAAATCTACGAGAACTATCTCCTTAAATAATTTATTTATTCATATTACTCTTATTCAAAAAATTCATGCTGTTCCATAATGAATATATTCATAGCTTAATTTCCACATTAATTATCAGAACTTATTTCCTCTGTAATATCTATCTTGTGCTATAGTAATACTGAAATATTCAGTATCCAAATACATGTGTTTCATTATTCCTATACATATGGTCTTTAGATATATGGGTGTCTAATCAAAATGATTTGGCTTATGAAATTTCCATTATTTTAGCATAAAAATAACATAAATACTTAGAAATAATGTCATAAAAATGTTATAAATTACACTGATGCCTACACTTTTATTAAATGTTCTACCTGCTAAAATATTCCCTTGTCTTCCTGTTGAACAGTGCTTAGAATTTGATATAAGTTTATCATATATGTAGAATCATGTCAGAATATTACACATGGGGCTGCTAAAAGGCAGACATAAACTTGCTGCAACAGCAGCTCAAAACATACTAGAAAACTAACATGTAAAAAAGAAAAGTTGGCAAATAGAATGTTCTGATCCTATTCATTTTGTAAAAAAAAATATGCAGTGGAAGGTATAATCCAAGTTCAATGTTTTTCTCTGCAATTTAACTATTTTTCAAACCTGTAGCCAACTTTAATTTATTCATGCTTTGAAGATAATAGTAACATGGATAATTGTAATCCGGGTATTAAGCAAAATGAGGTTATATATCATTCACAGTTACAAGTCACATACAATTGCTGATTGCAGAAGATCCTACTACCTCAGTTTGTCTTATCCCCACATCTACCACTTTGCATTTTGTAACTTTCTCATAGTTTTTGTCTATTGTTCTCCTGAACTATGTTTTAAGGATGAGAAAATAACTGTTTTTCTTTTGCTTCCTTTTATGTCTTCTAAGTTACATTTTACCAGCATTCAGTATTTTTCTAAAGTCAGAGATGGTAGATTCAATGCCCCTTTCTCCCCCAACAAAGGAATTTGAGGTAGTAGGGTGTATGGGTATTTAAGGTTTGTTAAATTTGAAAATCTGTGCTAAATTTTTTTTACTGTTGCTCCTTCTAGTGTTTGTTTTATCTCGTAATCTCAGAGCCATTAATGGGACTCTTTTTGTTGTTGTTGTTGTAAATTTTCAAGAGAGCTAAATAATACAGAATTTATTTAACAATAGAATTAAGTTCTGAAGAATATACAGAGAATAATACTTCCCTAGACATAACTGAAACTATGCCCCATCAAAATAATTCTCTTTTCATTTTTATTTCCCATAAGATATCTTTTATTCCTCCCAATCCAGTGAGAAGAAAGGGCTTTCAAATGCATAAGCAGAAGTGTGTGTGATACATAAAATTATTTTTATTTTGTTTAACCTAATTTTCTACAGTTCATGAAATGGTACTAACCTATACTTATTATAGCTAACACTGAGGGTTTACTATGTGCCTATGTATGTACTAAGCACTATGAATAGATTATTTCATTGATTCTTCACACTAGTGTTATATTGTAATGATTAGTATTATTCTCACTTTGCTGGCAATGAAATAAAAAAGTACAGACAGTACAGAAAATGACCTCCCAAGTTTACATGATAAATATTACAATGTGTAGGGAGAGATATATATCAAGAAAATTGGGTCATCAAAAAATGTTTGTTGAATAAAGAAAAGACTTATTTTGTGACATTACTCTATTTTTGATGTCTTATGATATGCTACAGAACAAAATCAGAGCAACCAAGAGCATTTCATTTGGGTGTAGGCTTCAACATAGGTTTTTATCAATAATTACAATTATATCCTTGGTGAATCAATCTGCCTAACAGAAGCTCAGTGGTTACTAGAAAAAATGGCCCCCAACAGTATTTTCTTTCTTTTACTCTCTTTTGCCTACCCTCAACATCCTCTCATTTCCTCATATTGTTTTTTCTGAATACAACTAAAACACAGTATGTTTTACTACCATCTTCTGGCATTCAATCCCTACCTCAGGCCATATGCTTTCAATCAAAACTTTTAAAATACTGGCATGCCTGGTTGGCTTAGGCAGCTAAGACCCACTCTCTTGATTTTGGCTCAGGTTGATCTCAGGATCATGATATCAGGGTCATGAGATCAAGCCCTGAGCCCTGCCTCCAGTCTGTGCTGAAGCATGAAGCCTGCTTGGGATCCTCTTTCCTTCTTCCTCTGCTCCTCCTCATCCCTCTCTCTCTCTCTTAAAACTAAAACAACAACAACAACAAAAACAACAACAACAACAAAAACACTTAAAATATCAAAAAACAATGGCTAAGCAAATAAAGTGTTTCCAGGCCATCTTAAAAATTACTATTTCATGTCCTTCTGACAAACATATTTTTAAATACATTTCTAATGTTACAAACATACAGCCAAATCAAAAGCCTAGAATAAATCCTGAAATGAAGAGAACTAAAGGTCTTCACTATTTCAAGTATTATTCTCTCAATGCCAGGTCTCATTGGAAAAAATATAATGTGATAAAGTAGAAAACAGGCAAATAGTTCACAGGGTAATTTTATATTTTAACTATAAATATTTCAAAGCAGATTCATTATTATTATAACTGAAGCCTGTGAGTAATCTGCAGATGAGGCAAATAAATAAGCCCTGCCATTGGCCTCCATATTTTAAAAAGAAAAATGTTCTTTACTAATAATTGCATTGGGAATGAGTGCTGTCTGCCTTTCCTATACCCTCAGAACCAAGTCCTTAAATGATGAAGTACTTACTAATGATGTTCTTTGTAATATTTGAAAGTTTTAGCATTTTAAATTCAGATGGTATATTCAATCCATATGTTTACTAGTGCTTCTGGTAACTATTTAAAAAAATTAAAATGTTGTAACTTGGATTTAAGTGACTTTTTTTCCCTAATTTTGAATATTCCTATATTATCAGGTCAATTTTTTAAAAAAGTACTTTAAAAAGACAAAAGCAGATGAAATTGCATCATTTTTTTTTCTTAAAGATTTCATTTATTTATTTGAGGGAGAGAATGAGTGAGAGAGAGCAAGCACAGTGGCAGCAGGCAAAGGGAGAGGGAGAAGCAGACTCCCCGCTGAGCAGGGAGCTGATGGGGAGGGCTCCATCCCAGGAGCCCAGGATCATGACCTGAACTGAAGGTAAATACTTAATTAACTGAGCCACCCAGGTGCCCAGGATTAATTCTTAAATATCAATTTTACTTTTGTCCTAAACACTTGAAAATTCTCATTAGACTTATCAAACTTCATATGGCTATTTATTAGACAAAGTATTAATGAAGAGTATAAAAAGTGTACTAGTCAGCTTATTTTGATTGTTAATTTAAGATCTGAAATCTAATATCTATCACTAGAATCTGTTAACAGTCCTGTATCATTACATCATTAGGTCATTTCATAGGGTCAATGAAAAATATTTCCTATTTGACAGAAAAACAATTGATATGCATGCTATAATTCAGGTCTTGGCTTCTCATGCCTCCATACTATACTGCCTTGAGAACTGTGTGAATGAGAGTTTTACTTCCATCATCATCTGATAGCAGTATCATTGTTTATTTAAACCAGTTCTCAAAGTTTTTGACTCACAGTGCCCAATTTTCAGTTATTATTAAAAGTGATTTAATCATATTTATATTAATGCTTTTAACATCATCTCATATTTAAATAATTACTATGTTATTAGATTCTAATTTAAATTTTCAACATCAAATCTCCTGGGTATGTGATAAAGGTGGCTTTTATAGGCTTTATCAAATAATGGAGAGTACACTTAAAAATAAGCTTTGCAATTTGGAATTATATGGTCACCAGGAGTAAAGAACAACACATTATTTCTAATAAGTTCCATAGGGACAATTAATTATGCTATCTTATATATTATAATTTGGCATCTAGCTCTTAGAATATAAACTTAAAACTCTGATTTTCATCAGCAAGATACATATTAACAGTAACAACAGTAAAGCCCATATCAACAATTAATAGCATATATTAGCATCAGCCAGTAGTATTATTCCCCACTTCACAGATGACAAATTTAAACAAGGAGGTTAAACTATTGTCCTCCTCACACTCACCCAGGTAACGTCAAACTAAGCAATAAAAGAACTTCAGGATATTTGGTCTCCCCCACACACACCTCTCCTTCACTTCTGTGATGGTGAACTGGAAGTAAAGAGGGACACTTCTCATGTCTCCCATTTCTATTTAATAAATATCAGAGAATATCTGGAAGTCTACTACATTTACTTTTTTTTGCTTTAAGGGTGAGAGGAAGAGCAGAGGGAGGAGCAGAAGGAGAGGGAGAGAGAATCTTATGCAGGCTCCATGCCCCGGCACATAGGACACTGAGATCATGACCTGAGTTGAAATCAGGAGTTAGATGCTCAACTGACTGAGCCATCCAGGTGACTCAAAGTCTACAACATTTAAATAATAATCTTCAGTCTTCTTTGCCCCAGCCTTCAGGGAACTTGAAATATACAAATCTTTGTGCTGTGGCCTAGTTGTAGTCATTTATTCATGGAGATAGACATTGTCTTTTAAAGTAGAAATCATAGTATCTCAAATTGCTTCTCCCTTCATAGTAAAGGCTAAAGTACTTACAGTGGCCTACAGAGTTTCCCTAACTTCTCTACCCTGCTTTCCTAGCGCTCTCTGTCTCCTGATCACTTATGTCCAATCATACAATCTTCTTAGCATGTTCTTGAACACACCATATGCTCACCAGCCTCAAGTGAGTTTCATGTGTCTGAAAGTCTCTTCTTTCAGATATCTATTTTCACACTTCAGATCTCCTCTTAATGTCAACTTATCCAAGATGCTTTCCTTGATAATCCTGTATCATACAAGACAACCATACTCAATCCCTCTCAACCTGCTTTATTTCCTTAGCAGGACTTTTTTTTCATTAATTATTTGTGATATATGTGTTGCTTTGTTTATTGTTTGTCTCCTCCACTAGAGTGAGACCTCTAGCAGAACTATAACTGCATTATCTCCTGTTGCATTCCCAATGCAGAGAATATTACATAGTAAATGATGAACACTCAAAAATTATTTGAAGAATGAATTATGGGAGAAAATACATTCCCATTCAATAATCTCATTATGTGTTTTAATCTAATTATCAGAACAACAGTACATATGTAATCCCCAGAAAACATGAGGATTAGAATACATTTCCCTTTGTCTACTCTCTTTTTCTAAAATTATTTTTGTTTTCTACCCTATATATACCATTTTTTCTTTATAACTAGCTACCCAGTCACTAATATTTGGTACATTGGAAAGAAAGTATTTATTTATTTATTTTTAAAATTATTTAGTTATTTATTCATGAGAAACACACAGAGAGAAAGAGAGAGGCAGAGACACAGGCAGAGGGAGAAGCAGGCTCCATGCAGGGAGCCTGACATGGGACTCCATCCCGGGTCTCCAGGATCAAGCCCTGGGCTGAAGGTGGCACTAAACCGCTGAGCCACCCGGGCTGCCTGGAAAGAAAGTATTTAAAAATAATATCAGAATAAAATTTTAGTGAAGTTATTTTATGTTTTATAACAATATTAGTTTGAGAGATCTTATTGATCATGCTTATCTTGGAAAAAGAAGAAAAAGAAAAGTTTACATGTGTTATAAAATCTATAAAAAATATCAGAAACCATACATTTGTAATCCTAGGTTTCTTACAATTTCTTTTATGACATACTCTGTAAAAAAGAAAAAGAGAGAGAGAGATAGAAGAATAGAAAGAAAGAAAACAGAAAGAAAAAAAAGAAAAAGAATGACACCTATATTGTTTTTTTTTTTTTTCCCTCCAACTGGTTTTGGCAGCTCAATTTTAATACTCCCTGGAGAGCTCTCAGACTTTTATGCAATTTAATGGTCTGCTATTATTAAGCCAGAGATGTTTTACTTTATGTTGTGATTGCCATAAACATTGCATTAACATTTGAATAATAGGCAATAACACTGAGAATGTATCAATATATTTTTTAGTGAACGAATCTATATTTCTTTCTTACAACTTGCTTATTGACGCACGATACATGCAGTAATAACAATGATAAATCATCAAACATTCTGGCAGACTGCCAGGGCAGGGGAGTGGGGAGTGCATGGAATTGTACTTCTTCAGAGACATTTCAATGCAGGAGAAATGACACATGTCATAACATCCCAGAGTGAGAGGACAGAACATGTGAGAATGGCTGAGTGTCAGTAATAAGTACAAGTTTGGAATGACTGGAGCTTCTGGTTGTGTTTCTGGTTATCCTATGTAACACAATAATACTGGGTTCTTTAAAGCAGCAGCTAAATCTTGTAGGAGATATTTCATCTGGAATAATAAGAGAGAGGAAAACAATGTGGAAAAGAAAACAGAAATCATATTTCTCTGTAAATTATATCTCCCAGCCATCTGTAAGAACTCCAGAAATTATGGTGGTATATGCCTAGGGTAACAAACAAACAAAAAACTCATGGTGTGCTTGCTTTGATTGGAATGGAAATAAAGGATTAGATCACTGAGATAGCCCACATAAAAGACATTCATTACACCAATAGTAAGTAAGCTAAGCTGGCTACTACAGCAAAAGAGTTGATAACTGAAGGGCATCACTCACGATATGTAGATTTAATTATTTGTATTGTTAATGGAGAGACCCCTTAGGAGAATCATGAAGAAGACCACACGGGAGATATTCAAGTATTGGACCACTGGGGTGAAGACAGAAAGAGCTACAGAAATCTTACTGAGAGCAGCTAAGAAGATTCCTAACAATCAGGTAGAACACTAAAACCCTTGTCCCCATTTTTTTTCTTCCTTAGTCTGTGCACTCACCTCTAAGCAATTCCATTGTGATGGTAACAGCTGGTGGCAATGCTAACCTGTATTAGATTACATACAAATCTCTGAGACAGGAGAACTTTCTATTTGCTAGAGTTGTGATTCCAAAAGGGTGGACCAACTACTATTGGTGAAGTAGTAGTTCTTCTCTTGCTCTTCTTTCCTCCTTCTCTGTCCTTTTTGCTGCTTGATCCCAGATATTTAATTGCTAAAGTGTAGAATACAGTAACTACATATCAGCTTTCAGGCAAAAGGAATGAAAAAGGGGATTCCAGGGAACTAGAACATACAAGAGAGATGACAGAGAAAGAGAGGTCAGTAAAATGACCTCATCAAATGTTTAATGACTCCTGGACTCACATCTGAGCTACAGAGATGTGGGTCTGATACTATTCAGCATAACAAATATGAGAACTTGACTAACAGAGCACCACTCATATCCTGGACTACCTACTGGTGGTGGTTCACATCCAGAAAACATCTGAGTAGTACAACAGAACCTTTGAAAACTGAATGGACATTGGAAACAACCTGCAGAAATCAGGTTGGCTAGACCTACCCAGATCAACTACCTGATATAACAACAACCAAAAATCAATATTCTCAATAGGATTTAATTAAGATCAGCATCCCAAACACATTATTTTAAATGACCACCAGGGCAGCCCCGGTGGCACAGCGGTTTAGCACCACCCGTAGCCCAGGTCATGATCCTAGAGACCCTGGATGGAGTCCCACATCAGGCTCTCTGTATGGTGCCTGCTTCTCCTTCTGCCTGTGTCTCTGCCTCTCTCTCTCTGTCTCTATGAATAAATAAATAAATAAATAAATAAATAAATAAAATCTTTAAAAAAAATAAATGACCACCACTCTGTCTACAATTATTCAGTACATGGAGAGTCCAAAAAAAAAAAAAAAAAAAACTCAACTCATATGGGAAAATCCAATCAACAGATAACAATGTTGATATGTTGAATTTATCTGACAAAGACTTTAATGTATCCATTAAAAAATGCTCCAGTAAGTAACAGAGAACACTTGAAATGCATGGAAAAATAGCCTCAGCAAAAAAATAAAAGATAGAAAGATGACCCAATGGAAACTTCAAAACTGAAAAATGAAATAACTGAAATAAAAATCTTCACTGGGTAAACTCAATTCAGAATGGGGATGACAGAGAAAAGATAGGTCAGTAGAAATTACCCTTCTGAATAAAGACAGGAAAAGCAATGAAAAAAAAAGTATGGAGCCTCAGAGATTTGTGGGATAAGAACAAACAAATTAACATTTGTGCCATAAACATCACCCCAAAGACAAAGAATACAGTACTAAAAACAAATAAAAAATTGAAAAAAAAAAGTAATAGGTGAAAACATCCCCATTAGGCTGAAAGACAAAACTACACAAATTCAGGAATGCAATGAATGAACACCAAACACAAAAAAAATAAACAAAATAAAACAAATAAACCATGCCAGACATATTGAAAGGAAACCACCAAAAACTAATGACCAAGAGAATAATATAGCTTGAAATAAACAGTTGACTTTTGGTTTGAGCTGTGCAGGTCCATTTATCTGGGATTTTCCCCCCATAAATACAGTATAATACTGAAAACATATTTTTTCATCCTTATGATTTTCTTAATAACATTTTATTTTTTCTAGCTTACTTGACTGTAAGAATACAGGATACAACACATACACAAAATATGTGTTAATCAACTGCTGTTACCAGTGAGGCTTCCAGTCAACAGTGGACTATTGGTAGTTTTGGGAGAGTCAAAAGTTATATGTGGATTTTTACTTGTGTAAGAATCAGTGTCCCTAACCCCCATACTGTTCAAGGATCAACTGTATTTAAATTGAAGCTCTTACTATTCAATTCCCTTATAATATATCTATGCTCTAATCCATTCTGTTCTGGCAGAGGGCTTTAAACAATCATCCTTATCCTGTCCTATTAATTACAGATTATATACGCTCTGTTTTTTATTCTAACAGAATATAGTATTATAGCTTCTGCTTTTTTGTTACACTGAAGATGTATAGAGAAGGATAAAGCGCCACTGGTAATGTTAGTAATAGTGACCCAAAGTTATATTTCTTTATTAATTTTATGGCCTAGTAGAAAAATGCTTATATAATGTAATTCTCTATGTATTTGAAATATTTTTTAAATGCAGTGTTATGATGTATTACATAAGAGTAAATTACTGTGTAGGTCATATATACTGTGAATAACACTCATCATTAAAATTAAATTAAAAATAATATTTGCATTTGCTATAATTCAGGAGAGTCTTCAGCAGATAAGTCATTTGGGGCCACAGTTATATTTATGAAATAGATTCATGGAAGTATAAGCAGAAGAAAATTCTGGTTAATATAATAGTACTTCAGATGGGTATATATGACATACAATTGTAGATATAAAATTGTAAATACAAATCTTTCTTTTGTGAGTTATTATCATACTTTCTAACATCCCATTTTTTTTCCTCTGATTTTCCAGGCATCTCCCCCACAACAATATAAACACTACTATCTCAGAGTCAATTCTCAGAACACTTAATCTCATTGAAAAGATTAGAAGGATTTAAAAGAAATCTTAAGGTAGGAAGCTTAAAAGTTCTTTATATCTATGAAGTCACATAAGAATGTCAAAAGTTCTAAGAAGTGTTGCTGGGAAAAACCTTTAAAACATACAGAGGTAGCATTTCTTTGGATAGATTTACTTTAATCTCTTAGAACGTTTTTAAATCCCTTGGGTAGTTGAGCATGGCTCCTTCCTAATCAATCCACCACAAAACACATAGACATACCCATGTGCACACATAGGCACACACAGATGTATAAAGCACACATAAACCCTTCGTTGCCCTGAATGTAAACAAATGAAATATTTGGAGGAATAAATAGATGTAAGTAAACATATTTAATCAGACCATAAACATTTCACCTCTATCTCTTATTAACAAATCCCCAGTTAAGGTATACGAACAAACAAGGAATTTAATTTATGCAGGATGGAGTTGAATCAGTTCCAAATGACATCTAACAACTCTCTACATGAAGAAAGCCTGCTGGATGGACAGAACGGAACTTTAATTATAAGAACAATTCCTATCTTTTAAATATCTTTTTTAAAGTTTAGTACAATGAGAAATTAGTAGAAGTGGAACTACAAGTGTTAGATTTCTGAGTTATTGTGGAAAGGAT
Organism: Canis lupus familiaris; assembly: GCF_011100685.1. Taxonomy (NCBI): domain Eukaryota; kingdom Metazoa; phylum Chordata; class Mammalia; order Carnivora; family Canidae; genus Canis; species Canis lupus. Next base: position 28,739,528 of record NC_049233.1, read on the forward strand.
TATTTATTCTGTAACATCCTTCAAAACAAGACTGCAGTGAAAGGTACAAGTTAGGTCAGAATTTTCACATTTTAAAGAGTCTCTCGATTTATTGCCATTAAAAATAGTTGGGAGTTACATACAGCTATTAATCTAAATGGATACTTAGTGTCGTGCAGAATAACCTGTTTCTTTAAATATTGTTTCCTTCTGAAATCAAAGACACTGGTCATTTGAAATAGGACAAAGATGAAATAAAAAATTTTTACAGCATAAAGTCACATTTTGATAAAGATATTAATATGGTTTTCATTTTATTTTCATTTTTCGAAAAGCAAAGTATACTAATTTATAAATTTTTAAATAATCTGTGCCCATAGTTTTCAAAATGTACCGAGCAAATAAATGACTAGAATCACTGTGATGATAGCTTTTCATTTTTAACTTGAAAGTTATTATCATCTTATGGATATCACTTTTAAATAAGTTGCAGGAAAAATAGTTGGAATTTAACAGGAGAAAAAATAATAGAATGGATTGAAAGCAAGGAAGAGTTGACAAAGTGGAGGAAAAATTACCACTTTCAATTCAAAGTCATTTAATCTTCAATTTCCACAATTTTAAGTTTTCCTAGGTTTTAACCTCTTCTGAAAATCTGCATTGCTTTTTGTGGAAATAAAAGTTTCTTGGAAAGTTGGGTACAATGAACATTTGCAATTTCTATCATGTGTAGTTACCTTTAATCTCAAAGGAGAAAAACTGTTTTGTGTTAAATACAGTCTAAGTCACAAGATATTGGTGGTGGGGAGGGAGATATGTATACTGACCAATAAGCAGTTTAAAAGTTTGTGAAAATGTCTTTCTTGTATAGGTCAAAAACTAATAAAACTCTTATCAGATATTATAAAAGTAACATGGTCTCATTCTCCTGGTAACTACAGAGACATTTTGTGGCAGAATATGATAAATGATTCTTAATATAACTGTGCCCATGTACAAGACAAAAGAAAATGTATACTCAGTTTCTTAAAACCTGAATCTACCATATACTTATGGCTAAAATTTAAAGGAATAGTTATTCTGCATTTTTTTTGCCATTTGAAATTAAAATTAATAAACTTTTGTGCAATGATATAATTATGAAAACATTCTTTAAAGAAACCTTTTTTTTTTTTTCAAAAAGAAAGAAAAAGGGGGTACCTGGGTGGCTCAGTTGGTTGGGCATCCAATCTTGAGTTTGGCTCAGGTCATAATTTTGGGGTCATGAGATGGAAACCCCTGCCCCCATCAGGCTCTGTGGTCAGCATGGCATCTGCTTGAGATTTTATCTCCCCCTCTACTCCTCCCACCACTCTTGCTCGCTCTCTCTAAAATAAATAAAATCTTTAAAAAATAATAAAATGAGCCTTTTTCTCAAAAAATTTTAGAGAAACAGAAATGAATAGAAGTAGAAAAATCCTGCATGGAGAAATGCAAACTGGAGAGGAAAATAGAAATAATCAATTTTTATGATGTTCTGTGTACCTGATAACTGGCATCACACATCTATGCAAGATGATTAAAAGTGATTAGAATAATATAAATATATCTGTATACACAATTTTAAAACAAATTATAGGTGACAGGTATTGATGCCTTATTTGTTTCTCTCCTTCCATACATTTACCCCTTAAAGTAAGGTGAAGCCATTTGAGATTTTCTTTAATCAAGGAAAAGTGAGGGGCAATGTTGTGCTCCATATCAGGATAGAAGCATTTAAGAGTCATTGCTTGACCCCTGCCCTCCTCTTCCTCACTGGTAGTTATAAATGGAGGTGCAATACATAGAAGCAGCTGGGAATACTGAACCATTAAGTAGGGGAAAGCTGCCTCAGAGCTTTGCAGTATATTTTCTGATGAGTGAGAACTAAACGTCTGTGGTGTTAATCTTTGGAGTCTTTGTGTAGCACAGCATAAAATATTCTATCCTGAGAGATAGATTCAATAAATTTTTAAAAAATGGTTGATGCGCTTTGTACTTGATTGTAAATTTAGATAGTAAAATGGCCACAAAAGAATTGAAATATAAAACAGTACTAAAAAATGAAATGATATTTTTTACTGTTTAGAAAGTGACACACAAAGCCAAAATGCTTGGTTTTCAAATATTTCATTGGCTCTATATGATTGATCAGTAAGAAAGATTGGTCTTTGCATGGAATTTAACATTCAACATAACTTCTATTTTTAACTACCATTAGTGAGAATTTTCTCCCACTAATCTTTCTGTGCTTTAAAATTTGATGAAAAGTGTAGGAAAATCAATGTTAGGTTAGAACTGAGATAACCAGGTGGCATTCCAGGTCTGTCTTGTGAAGAGACTGACCTTGGACAGCTCACAGGATCTCTGTTGCTCACGTATAAAGTTAAGTGAGGTGGGATAAGAGGATGTCTATTAGTTACTCAGTTCCAAAGATCTACCTGCAGATCCCCAAATATTTGCTCTACTTATCCACTACCACACAACGGCTCTTGTGTCTGTTGTTTGATTTTCCTGATTTATTTTTTCCTTCCTATTTAATTGCTTCTGGGGCTTAACGATGTTTCAAATCCTCACCAAAATGGGGATTCCTCCATAATGCTTTCACTCCTTTATCATTAAAAATTGTCTCTGTTTGAACTCCATTAGCATAACATCACTGCTCCATGTGGTATTTATTATTTGTATTTGTGGATTAATTTTCATATTTTGCCTATTTAATATATCATAAATATTTCTAAAGTACACAATGCATGCTTAAGATTATTTGTATGCCACGTGATACTCACAGTAAGGGAGAAATCTTTTGTTATGCATTCTCTAAAAATACTTTTAATAACTATGGATAAACACACACACACACACACACACACACACACACACACAAAAGGACCCAAGTACAAAAGTAAGGAAAGAAAAAGCTAAACTAGGGCTTCTATAGAATTATTTTCCTATGAAGACTTTTCAGAAAAGGGCCAGTACCTTTATTTTATCAAATCATATTATTTGTTCTTTTACCTATTAATCCATTTTCCCAAATATTACATTTCTATTTATTTTCTATTACCTGAAACCTGAAAGCTTTTACTGAATCTAGGTCTCAGAGTTACCAAGTACTATAATCACTCTTTGGAGTAAATTTACTTGAAGAACTTTGCACTTCACTGATCCTTAAAGAAGAGAGAACAACAACATTTCAAAATGCATTAGGATCATTTTAAGAGCAGAAAAGGTTATTTATATAATTCAGGTTCTGTTAACTTATACTACACATCACCTACTGCTATAGTGTAGAATGAAATAATTAAAATTTAGTTAATGGTTATTTTTTAAGTTTCTGCACTTTGAAACGATTATATATATATATATATATATATATATATATATATATAGTGAGCACAAAATAACAAAACAGAGACCTTAGCTGCATGATGTCTCTGTGCTCACCATGCATCTGAAACTGAATGCTTAGGTAGCAAATATCCAGAGCATTCTAAAAGGACTTCCTTAAGTGTATAATAAAAGGCTGATATGTTACCTTTAAAGTAATCATAAACTCATTTATGGTTTGCATAGCGATTAACAAAATGTTTTTCACACAGACATACTATATTTAATACTCATATAATGAGAGATAAAATATTAATATATATCATCTGTCTATATAGAAATATGAAGAGGTCATTTTCTCAGTATAAAAGTGCTTTAAGTCCTTAAATTTCTGTACTTGTAAATAAAATCTTAAAATAAATAAATAAATAAATAAATAAATAAATAAATAAATAAATAGGATGCCTGGGTGGCTCAGCAGTTGAGCTTCTTTCTGCCTTTGGCTCAGGGCATGATCCTGGAGTCCCAGGATGGAATTCCACATCGGGCTTCCTGCATGGAGCCTGCTTCTCCCTCTGCGTATGTCTCTGCCTTTCTCTCTCTATGTCTTTCATGAATGAATACATACAATCTTTAAAAAAATATTCTATACTTGATTTAGTTCTAAATAGTACTCATGTATCTTTTCTAAGACTTTCTCTTAATTCTGAGAGCTTATTCTATCTGCCTGGCAATGTAACTGTACTTAAATTAGCCAAGAGAGATTTGGGTTACTTGCAACCACAGAATACTGATATTATTGGCTATCTTCAACTTATTCCTAATTATTTTCTCAATATATTACATGTCATATGGTGTCAAAAATGTATTTAATAATCAAATGGAATGATTAGAAAATGAATTAATCAACTGCTGAATGAATGTATTACTTAATATATTCTCTGCTGAAAAGATGAGTCCTATATAACATTCAGTGACCTATCTCAAACTAGAAACACACTAACTTACTCACTTAGAAAATGACATCTTATTACTTGTTACTTGAGAGCTAGAATACATAAGATGTAATTACCATTTGGAGAAGGCAAGAGCAGTTTTGAATTCTACACATAGTTCTGTACTTCATATAAATGTCTTCACATGTTACTTTTTCAGGGTCAGATGAAATGCCACAATCCACATCGATTTAAAGGTATATGTTGTGTTTGAGATGCAATATTTAGGTACATTTAAGATAAATGTAGCTGTTGTTAAATTTAAAGAATGCCTTTAAGATATATATTTTTTTTAAGATTTTATTTATTTATTCACAAGAGACACTGAGAAAGAGAGGCAGAGACATAGGCAGAGGGAGAAGTAGGCTTCCTTTGAGGAGGCTGAAAAGGTTATTTTGCAGAACTTGATCAGGATCACAGTCTGAGTCGAAGGAAGATGGTCAACCACTGAGCCATCCAGGCAACCTGCCTTTAAAAGATTTTAATGGGGCTTCCATTTTTAAAGATGATGAAGTAGTTGTACCTATTTGAAAAGCATCCTTTATGTCCATAATCATGTTGTTCTCACAAAGCCATCACATTAATTATTGATACTATATTATTCTAAATCCATTTTATATCTCTTGGGCCTGTACTCAAATGGAAAGAAATATTAAATAATCAAAGCAGATACAAAGGAGATAATTTGGTTTTGTAATGGGTGGGAACAAATTTTAAACAGTAAGAAATCAGAAATCAAATACTGTGTACTGATCATACAAATGAAAGTATGATTTCAGAAACAAGATTCAATGAGTTAATATGATAAAGCATAAGAACCGTTTACTTATAGAAAGAGCTCTTTCAATATTCCATAACAATAAACAGCCACAAAAAAGTCACTTAAAAATAGTCTTACAGATTTGTATTATAATTAGCATGTGAGAGATCAAAAGTTAATCCATTATTTTTATGAAGATTGGATAAATAAAAATGTGTTTTCTGTATAACAAAAGTAGCCAGTAGTGGATTTATAAACAGGAATATAACTTTAATCTAAAAATAGAATATGAAGCAATGAGCACTGTATGTATGTATGTGCATGTGTGTGTGTGAGAGAGATTTAAAATTAAATTAAGGAGAAGGAAATAGATATAAATAAAAAAGCACTGATCAACAGAAAAGAAGCCGTTCAGGATGGTTAATGGTAGAAGTACTGAGAAGAAAGTAGGAACATTAGGCAGATTACAGAATTGAAACTACATTTCCACAATGATTTAGAATGTTCTACTTAAAAGAAAAAGCAAATTTTAATCTGCATTCTTCTTCTATTCTTTGTCTCCAATGGATCATGCACACTCAAATCTCAAGATTAAAATAGAACTAGGTTTTCCCAGATTTTGATATATCTAGCATGAAATTTTTTGAACCTATTTACCAGAGCCTACTGAAGCTATTGACTATTATAATAGGCTATTATATTCAGGAATGATATCTTGCATATTCATAAATGGCAAGTATTATTTATTCTGCAGAAGTTCAACAATGGTTAATATATTACAATTTTTGAAATAAATACCTATGGAAGCACCTACTGGTGTTAGAAATAAGCATGAGAAAAAAATAAATAAGCATGAGAGAATCTTTGCAAATAAGTGTGTGAAATAGATTGGAAATAAGTAACAAAGGTTGATTCTGCCCATTTAATATATTTGAGTCCTACCAAATTATTAAAAAAGATAAATTTTACTAGATAAATCATGGTTTTGGGTGTAGATTGCATAATAAAAATGATGGATTATTTACAGATTTGGAAAAGACTGTGAATAAATATGTATTTAAATATTCTATTTAGGGTAGGAAAACATCTAACATTTATGCTATTTATGTATAATTTATATCCTCCAATTTCCTCTACTCTTCCAAAACTTGAGAAAGCTTACAATAAAAGAATAATAAAAAATAAGGCCACTGACAAAAGACAGGAGATATTCCCAAAGGCAATGCTCTGAACATAGGAAAGAGAATGGAAATGTTCATGAAAGTATACAAGCCCAAGTTAGGACAGTTATTGAGAATGGAAACAAACATCTAACATGTAACTTCCTGGAGACTAAGTGTGACTAGGAAGGATAAGGGGAATATGTATTCTCATTCTTTAGGAAGAGTCAGAACATTATTTATCTGAGTAGAGAAATTGGTGGAATTAAACTCAGAGTGAACTTTTTCTATAACATAGCATGTGGCATCTTCAATGTCAAGTTTTCAGAAGATATCAAAATCACTTTAAAAAATCCCTTTATATAATTTTATCTTATATTTATAATAGTTTATTAATGGTCAGCTTAATTACAAAAATATCAAAAAACGAAATCAGCTCAATAAACTGTATCATCGTTCTGGCTTCAGGATTTATAATCAGTCACTTAATGATTTATATTACTAATATCTTAAAAACTAAAAAAATATGAAGGCAGATGTCATCTCCAATTAAATCCCCTTAGTCATTATTCAGCCTTTCATCACCCTGTTCATTCCATCCTGACTCCATAAGCATTGTGGGCCAGTATTAGCTCTAAAACACAGCAACCAGATCCTACTCAATAATTCAGAATAGTCTCTAGTCAATCTTTGTCCTTCATGTCTTTGAACATACTCCCTACATTTTATAATCACCCACGTTATACGTCCTGCTTCCCAAAGTAGAGCTTAAGAACAAACAAAAATACATGTTTAGAGTGCCCTGTAGTTGGATATATGCAAATGACTCCAGTTCTATCAATTAGATGTCTAAGTGAGCAACACTTAATTCTGATAGGATTCAGAAGTGAGCAACTAGAGGAGGCATCTGTACATAAGGAAGACACAATGTTCATACAAGCATCAGGCAGCCAGGCAGATATGTTTGTTTCTATAATTTTCAACAAACACTGACAGAACGGGTAGCATCCAATCTTGAGTTTTACAGGATTGATCTCTTGTTTGTTTCTGTTTATTTTTTTCAGGCTGTGTTTTTGAGTTTCTCCAGCTCCTATGGTGTGGTGGGACATGATTCTTGTCTGTAGAGCTATAGACTGACTTCTAGCCCTCATGAGACTATGTGCTATATCTAATATTGTTTAATAAAATCTTTCCCTACTTAAATCTTACAGAGTAGATTCTCCTTTCCTATATCTAAGCTTCAAGTTGGATATATGGTCCTAGCAGATTACAATAAAACCATTACCAGCCCTGATAGGATGCTGTGCTAAAATTACTCCCCTCCACACACTTTATGTACATATGCTTATGGTAGGTTATATAAACCCAATCTAATGTAATGCATATGTTGGAATTTTTTTAAAAGATTTTTATTTATTCGAGAGAGAGAGAAGGAGAAAGAGGCAGAGACACAGGCAGAAAGAGAAGCAGGCTCCATGCAGGGAGCCAGATGTGAGACTGGATCCCAGGTCTCCAGGATCACGCCCTGGGCTTAGGTGGCACTAACCCGCTGAGCCACCCGGGCTGCCCAATATGTTGGAATTTTAGATAGCTCATGTGAATGTGTTACATCTGTCCATAAAAAGAGTTTTTCTTACACAGCCATAACTTTCCATGTCAAGACATTTTGGATTCTGACTCTACTTTTTTTTTTTTTTTTTAATCTCTGAGGTCAATTTTAGATTTATTCATTATGAAGTCAAGATGTTTAGTACATTAATGTATAATATATTAATGCATTATCTGAACAAATTCTTACTGCAGGTTGTGGGAACAGTCAGCCACCATAATCATGTGAGCCAATTCCTTATAATCGATCAACAAATACAAATATATATAGAGATATGGATAGATATACATGCATATATATGGATATGAAGATATATACAGATACAGATAGATAGATAGACAGACAGATTCAGATTGTTTCTCTAGAGGATTTTGACCAATACAGATATTTGGTATTGGAAGTGATTCTAGCAAAACAGAATGTAAGGATGAGTTTTCTTAATTTGTACTGGGATATCTGAAATTGGCTTTCTAATCTGATTAGTTTTAAAGATACCAATGACTTTATTTCCAGTAATAAAGAGAGTAAAGATAGTCTATGATGTGATCTGGCAATAGACATACACAATTTTACTGCTGGATCCTTCTCATCAAGCACTTGTAAGAAGTAAGGATCTGGGTGAAAATGTATATAGTACTTTCAAATATTTTGCTTAAACTAATGAATATAATGACACTGACTGCCTGTTCTTAACATCACAGGACAAAGTAAAGAAGATGATGAGTTCTAGGATTTGAATTCCCAAACGAGGGATGCCTGGGTGGCTCAGCGGTTGAGTGTTTGCCTTTGGCTCAGGGCGTGATCCCAGTACAGGGATTGAGTCCCAGTCCAGGCTCCCTCTGCCTGGAGTAACCTTACTTTCTCCCCCTGTTTAAAGGTCTCACTAATATTAACGTACTGCTCCCTTGAAAGAAAATGTTTTAAAAACAAATTTTGAGGGACATCTGGGTGGCTCAGTGGTTGAGCTTCTGCTTTGGGCATGATTCTGGCATCATGGGATCAGGTCCCATGTCAGGCTCCCAAAAGGGAGCCTGCTTCTCCTTTTGCCTATGTCTCTGCCTCTTTCTAATGAAAAAATAAATAAAATCTTTAAAAAAAAACCAACAAATTTTGAAACTCAACATTTCTATATAACCACTAAATATAATGGTAGTTTGAAAGGTATTGTAGATCCTTAGATATCTTTTCTAAAAATAGCAATCTGTATATTAAATTTTAAAATAAGAAATGGATAATTGGAAAACTGATTTAATGTCTGTGCCATTTTCCTATACATTTTATGGCTTAAGTCTCTGAAATATAACTTTGCAATCATTTTATTGCTATTTGTACTGTGACTAGTTTGTCCACTTTTATTTCTCACAGAAATTAAATTTAAAAACATCATTTTCATATTTGTGAGGCCAGTCCAGGATTATCTTTAAGTTATAACCAAAATAACAGAAGATAGAGAAGTCCCATCAATTTTTGAGGAACACACACACAAAAAAAAAAACAAAAAACATTTTTTCCTCTGTTACATTTTTGGCTGCTATTTTATAATACTTTTTAGATTTACTCAGCATTTTTGAAGCCTGTGCAGATTAGAAATCTCTTAAGAAATGCTCTGACAGCAAGAAAATCCATGTTATCTTCTATTCATAAAAATGATCATTCTGGAGAGGTACTTTCCTTTAGTAGCACTTGGAAGCTTGTTTATATAAAGTAGCAGCAGAATGAAATTTTCAAAGAAATTAGAAAAGTACAAAAGTATTAAAAATTATATAATGCCTATGGACAGAAAAATTATTAGATAATAGGAAATTCCATAAACATACAAATATTACTGGCATATCAAATTGAATTGTGAGTGCATAAGTAATTCAATTCCTAATAGAAAGAGAATGGAATTTGAGAACTACATAATTTTACCTATAACAGTATGCAGAAAAGTCAGGAAGAAAAATTCCCTAGCTTTGTTGGAACTTAACACATCCATATCAATATTCTGGATGATGATGTCATGGACTATTTTGGTCTCTACCCATCATGAGGTTTTAATCATGCCTTGGCTAGCAAAGAATATTTCCTAGGATAGTCAAACAACAAGGGAATGAAAAGGAAATTCTGATCTAATTACCCAAATATTCTCCCCAACTATTTCTTCATTATGCCTGTTGGATATTATAAACACAGAAATATCAAGTTAGATTTTACAGCCAGTAAATTAATTCTACTTGGAACAATGTTATTTCCATACCTATACCTTTATATAATAAAATGTGTTTATTTCTATCTCTGTTTTTATTTCCTCTCATTCCATTATTGCTCAATTGCTTAACAATTAAAATTATTATACAGTATACATGTCTCATACTTTCAAATTAACAATCTAGCCTTTATACATTATCTCAATCTCTGCCAAATATAGACATATCCTGCTGTCATTTGCCATTTCTTGTTTCGGGTGCCTTGAATTTCATGAGGCTTTTAAAAAACTCCGTTTCATTCCATTAGTCCTTCAAAGATTATATTCTGTAATCCCACAGGCAAAATTGTTGACTAATTATTGACACCAAGTCAGAATTTCCACATCTTTCGAATTAAAAATTAGGACCTAGAAACCCACGGAAATATACATATATCTTCAAAACTTAACTATGATGTCTTCAATACTGATAAAATTTTATATCCATGAGCTTAAGATTCACTAAGTTAAAAAAATTTTATCTAGTGAGTGGTAGTAATTCTTTCTTTGAAAGAACTAAAAATGCTTTGAATGAAAAGAAAATATCAAAGTAAGTTATTACTAACATGCTGATATTTATATATAGTAGGTAGCATTGCGATTTAAATTATTTGTGGCCCTGGGCTTTTTGATATTTGATGCGATTAAAAGCAGCTAATGGGATTTTGTCATTTTTGTTTTTGTTTTTGTTGTTTGTATGACTGCCGGTTTGTTAGCTTGTTTATTGATGGTTGTTTAACATCAATAGGAAAATGAAAAAAAAGTTAAGTAAAGTCTGGAACAGCTAAAGGACCCTTATACTCTAGTAATATTACTACGTTCTATTAATATACTGAATTTCTCTCAGGAAACTCAAGATCCATTCAATATTTCTCATACCACGTGGGGCAAGCAGGCAAGGAAAGATAGAATGTCAACCTATTTAACAGGAAGACTAAAAGAGAAGTAAAGTGTTTTACAGAGATTATTGCCTATAGTTGAAACAGGACCAAAAAATCATTTCTCATTTAGCTACTTTGGCCCAGAGTGGGTGATATCCATGCTTGCATTTTTACTGCCATTTGCTTTGGAATACTCCACTGGATAAAAATGAGCTCAGCATAAATGATAAATATATCAATACAAATATCTCATGTGTAAGATGAATATATTGGGTCATTTTGCTTGGGAAGTTAATTTGTACTATCTGATGAAAAGCTGCTCATCTTCCTTATTACAAGATGGTTATTTTATAAGACTTTAATATAAATGCTTGACCTTTAGAAATCTAGTTCTTTTGGAGAAAATCCCAGATGCACTTACAGTTAGAACCAATGTCGAATATTTTGTGTTGCCAGACCACTAATTAAATTCCTGCACATAACCTTTTTCTTCCTGAAATGCAACATTTAGTAAATTATTTTATAATTATGCAAACATTGTTTTACACAGCGTTTGCATTTTAATAAGTTTAGGGGAAACCACAATTTAGAATGAAAGCGGAATCTGAAAGCAAAGGTATTATACTAAAGCTAAAAAGCTCCCATCTAATCCTAATGACAGACACTACTTTCTGTGAGGCTGCAATTCATTTGCCATTTTAAAAGTTCTGTATATTATGTTTTTTTCTCTATTTTTGAAGAAGTTTAAATATAACTCCAAAAGAACAGAATAAGAATCTTCCAGATTAAAGAATAACCATCCTCTTTCCCACAGCCTTTTCTTTAATATTCTCTCTAAAATATGTGTCTATGGATCCTGTCTTCTATTTGGTTGGATGAGCCTTCAGTAAGCTCAAAACCTAAGGATCAATGTAAACATAAATATAATACCCATCATAATTCCCTTGGTTTCAGCAGTATTTCAAGTGGACAAGATAGGAATAGAGCAGTATATTATTAACAAGACTAAATGTATATTAATTGTTTAATTAAAGGAGATTTCTGTGACAGAATAATTACCATAAGATATTTAAATGTCTTAATTTGTTAAATATTTTTATCTCACACCCATTTTCTGTTCTTTAGAATATAATCAGTATGTACCTCGAACTTGCTTATGAGAATGTTATAAGTAAAGACCTGGCTCAAGTTGTGGCATGATTCATGTGAAACATTTGGTATCTTAGCTGCCTGAGCCTTTGCTAAATTTTCAGTGCCATGATGTGCATTATAAAATAAAATATAAGAACAGATAAAGAGGAGTAAAAGATCTAAGACAAGCAATATCACATGACAGACATATAGATGACAGATAAATACATACATACACATATATGTATATGCATGGGTGTGTATGTATATATATACAATCACTAAAGACTTATGCATTTTTTAAAGACTTACATATTTAAATATATCACTGCCAAGACATTAATTGGTAGTCACAGTTCATTCATTCATTTAACTCATTTACTGATCTTAGTATAAGAGATCTTTTAAGTATAAGTGTGAAAGGAAATTACATTCAGATAAACAGAAAATGGAGAATTCATCACAGCAGAAATGCTTGAAAGCCTATGCTAACTGGTGATTATCATACACATGATAAGAGAAAGCCATTGGAAGCCTGGAGACATAGGAAGGAGATAATAACAACAAAAGAGCAAAATGCAGGTAAATCTAAATATATACTGTCTATATAAATGATAATAATAATGTCTTGTGCAGTTTTAAGTATATGCAAAACAACATATTCAAAAATATGCATGTATTTGGACGGTTAAATGTGGTAAAAGTGTGTAAAGCCTACACATTTTCTGGAATGTGGTACAAGTACTAAATTACATTAAAATATGCTAAACTAATTAAAATATTGTAATCTGTAGGGTGAGCATCTAAGAATAGTAAAAGTATATGTAAACATCAACTTAGTAGGGGAATAAATGGAATAAGAAAATACTTCATCCATACAAAACAATACAGAAGGGAGAAAAAAATGTAACAGAACAAATGAAACAAATGTAAAACAAATATTGTAGAGATATATTTAAACCCAAGTACAAAATAATTATATATAAATATAAATTATATATAAGTGGACTAAAATCTCTAAATAAAATATAAAGACAAAGGTAATATCAAACAGTGTCCTTGAAATATGTTTTAAATAGGAAAATAGGTTTATTTTATGAAAGTATGAATTATAAACTGAAGTTCTGGGAACACTTCACATAGGTTTAACATAACATAGTTTGAGATATATAACATAGCTCAAATTAAAAAGTCAAATTTTAGGGGATCCCTGGGTGGCTCAGTGGTTTAGCCTTTGGCCCAGTGTGATCCTGGAGTCCTGGGATCCGGTCCCACATCAGGCTCTCTGCATGGAGCCTGCTTCTCCCTCTGCTTGTATCTGCCTCTCTCTCTCTCTCTCTCTCGCGCGCGCGCGCTCTCTGTCTCTCATGAATAAATAAATAACATTTAAAAAAAAGGCAAATTTTAGAACTACTTGGAAATTACTAAAGAAACAATTGATGCAAGGGCCTCTAACTTATTTATACTGCATGTATACATATGTATACACATTTATATATGTGTATGTATATGTTCATATCTGTGAAAACATATAGGGAAGTGAATCCAACATTTTGGATTCACATCAAAACCATGTGGGAGTCTGCTGTACAGATTGCTGAAACATATTTGTTCTTCAACACTACCTTCAAACATTCAAATATGTTACACTTGAGGTAGTACCTAAAAATCTTTTTTCTGAAAAAATCTCGAAATTATTTTCCCAATCTTATATGTAAACCATAGGAAAAAAAATTAAATAATTAAACACATATTGTTATTTCTAATATCCAACTACTATTCTAAAAGAATTATTATATGTTAAGCCAGTATGAACCCAACATTAATTACTTTTGCTCTCAATGCACACACTAACAAATTACAATAAATTATAACAAATTATAAAATCCCTGAGAGTAGAGATTTTTCTCAGCAACTTTCCCTTGATTCTCCCAGTAGCCACTAATAATCCTCTACAATTAGGAAACATAAAAAAAATTTTCATTTTTCTATGATTTTAAAATAAAAAGCAAAAATATACCAAAAAGCAGTTATTGATGACCCTATTTTGTTTTAATGATGCAGTAACCCTGGAAATTAATAACTAAAGAATACATAAAATTGCCAACTAACTTAGAAATCTTATCTTCAAATGCCATATTGATTCATAAAGCTGGAAATCAAGCCTGAAATAAGTCTACTTAGAAAGCAGTGAAAATTAAAAAAAAAAAAAAAGACAAAAACCCATATATCAAATTTCTAAAATACAGATAAAATAATAGCCAGAATAAAATCTGTAGCTCAAAAGTTCATCATTAAATACAAAATAAGGGATCCCTGGGTGGCGCAGTGGTTTAGCGCCTGCCTTTGGCCCAGGGCGCGATCCTGGAGACCCGGGATCGAGTCCCACGTCAGGCTCCCGGTGCATGGAGCCTGCTTCTCCCTCTGCCTGTGTCTCTGCCTCTCTCTCTCTCTCTGTGACTATCATAAATAAATAAAAATTTAAATACAAAATAAGTTAAAGTTTAACAAAGAAACAAAAATTAAAGAATAGAGAGAGCGAGACCTTGTGATGTTTCCTAAAGCTAAAGAAAGGAATTCCATTGTTAAATGTATAAAATACTAAATATAAATCTGAAAACTTGAGAATTATAATAAGTTCCTTGAAAATAACAATTTATTAAACTCTGGCTAATCAGAAAACTCAGACAACACATCTATATATTTTAAAAATCGGAAAAAATTTGAGAAATTAACATTGTCAGATAAAATTATTAGAATATGACAATTGAAATTTGAAACCATTAATATTACTAATTAAATCAACTCGTATAAATTAGTAAATTGACTCAATAAAACCCTGGAAACTGATGGAAATTGATAAGAACTAATCTTCCTAAGAGTACTATTTATCTTGTTAACTATTAAAAAATTCTAAGGGATTTTTGCATGCTTTCAAATCATTTTATTTTAAGTATTTCAGGGTAAAAAGGAATGTTTTTCTTGTCTTTGTAAAAAATAAGCATAAAAGTGTAAGACTGAAAACAAACCTTCTAAAAACAAAAGACCAATTTGTGAGTGCATGTATATATTCAAAAGTATTTAAAAATTATAAAAGTAAATGTTACTCTACTAAATGGCTATTATGCAAAGTTATTACTTCAGCTCCTATGCTTAAGATATTTAAATTAGAAATAGAAAGATTCCACCTTCTTTATTATCTATTTAATATCATGCCAACACCATGTAGAATGGTAACATAATCTAAAGTCCCATGAAATTCAGGAACAAGAAAATGATGTCCACTATAACATTAGTATTGTACTTAATCTCAAAAATGTGATAAAATAGTATTAATATTATCATAAGACCAAATAAGGAAATTAAAAAAAGAGAGAAAAACTACTCTTATTTTCAGATAATACAATTCTCTCTAGAAATAAGTGAAACTGCCTTTAAATTATAAAGAATTGCGAGAACTAAATAAGAGACTTTCAATTAGATAAAAAGGATACATCAGTCTTACATAATACCCTCAACCTCTGAAACTAATAATACATTATTTTAGCTAATTGAGCTTAAAATAAAAAAGAAAGAACGAACCTATAAAATTATTCCAAATGAAAGAATTTCACATTGTACACACTCAACCCTACTTATTTTTCCAGGAAGTAAAAATCAAAATGGGATACAATTTTACATATCACATTGGGAAAAAAAAATAAAATTTAATACTTAGTGTTGTGAATGTGTAAGAAGAAAGTACATTCATTTACACACTGCTGGTGAATATGGATGGAGAACTCTGTTGTACAAAACAACAAAAACAAAAACAATCAAATAAAAAATCCATATATATTTCCTTGGATCTAGCAATTCTATTTCAGGTTTGGTGCATTCATTTAAGCAAATACTCTGAAGCTCTTTAAAGTGAGAACATATATCTATCTTGCTGATACAGTGATATTCATAATTTATATGTAAGTAAAAGAATTTATAATTCAAATATATATACACATGAAATCCAATTTTAATTTTCTATAATAGAGGTTGTTTTTTCCCATGACATAAGTAGGGAGTTGACAAAGACAAAAAGAAAAAGCATTTCTGAAGCTCACCTCTGGGAATTTAGGGATGATTGTTCTATGTTGCAGAATGGCCCATATGTCTGTACTAGAGACAAATCACATCCCTGGTGATATGTCTTTTGGGTTTACTAAAAGAATTATGTTATGTTGCTGGAGAAACCAGGCCCATTTCTGTGAGAAGCCAAATTCACAATATACTGAAGCTGTGAGACCCTGTCCCTCCCTTGATTATAGATCTGTCCTGGCTAAAGATCTAACATGGTTTAAAAAATAATCCAATATGGTTGAATATGATGCTGAGTTTGACATGATCCTATAATATGTCTCAAAAGCTCTGGGCATACACAAAAGGTGATGGAGCTTTTATGAAGAGAGGATGTGTATGCAGCTCCAATGAAAGCCTGAACATGCTGGCTTGGGGATATACATGAAAAAAGGAATAGTGAATTTAAGACACAACCTCAGTGACTAAATTCAAACAAACATGAAACATCTCTTTGGAGAAGGACTTATACTGTCACAGTGAAATTTAGAGAAAATCATGAATATAAGCACCAGGCTTATATAATAGCTCCTAATTCTTCCTCTCAGTTATATATTAAATAAGAAAATATATATGAAATAAAAATCGACTACATAATATATAAAATTGAGGTTGATATTTGTGTGCTTTGAAATGATCACAATACAAAATGAAATACTCTGTAAATTTATTTTCTGTAAGAATATTTGTGATGTCATAACAGAATTGATGATTATGAAGGCCAAATTAATTCAGCCTCTATTCAAAGTAGAGAGACAAAGTAGAGAGACAAGGGCGGAAGTACGTTTTGGTAAATCCAGCCAATGGTGTCAGTTTTTAACACACAGTGTAAAATAGTTCAGTTCTTGAGTGGATGGGATAGTCTAAGCGATCACTCAAGTAAATGTGTGATAGACACCAAACACCAGGGACTTAGCTTTCCTGACTATAGAAGTAGGAGTGTGCCCAGAGTGTTTCTCTTTGTATAATATCTTTTATTTCTGTCCTTTAGGGACTTTTAGAATGCTTTCGGAGGAGAGAGAGAGAGAGAGAATGCTTTGAGGAGAATCAAAATAAAATATGCATGACTCGATTAGGGAAAATGGATTCATAAAATTCTTTGACTTTCTTCTGTCAGTTCCAGGTTTATCAGAAAAACAATTAGGAATGAAGTAGGCTTTCCATGGACCTCAATGTGCTCTGTCAAAAAGAACAGACTCACAGAAGTACTAAGGTATGCATATACTCATACTACCTCAAACTGGGCCTGCCATCTGAGAAATAAGCTAGTATATTAAGACATTGACAGTCAGGCATCAATAATTGAGAGTATATAAAGGAACCCGGGTTCCAGCTGAAGCACAAATTTGGTTGAAACACACTCTTGAATTTCTACAGGAATAGGAATTAACAGAAGTAAAGGAGGTGTGTAAAAAATGCACAGGATTTGAAAATGTTTCTATTGCCAAGGTAACTAAGACTTTAAAAAGAAAAGAACATTGTCATCTGGGAGGGTAGAGAACCACAGAGCCGTGGAAGTCAAATTTGCAGTATATAAGACTATAGTAGAGAAGGAGTTTGCTTTTAAGATAAGGGCCCTTACTATGTAAATCAGTTGAAAAGAAGGCAGGCTATCAAGGAGGCTTAGCTCAGGGCCATTTTAAACATGGAAAAGCTAGGCCTAATTGTATAGGACAACTTGGATCCTCCTCCTAAACAAAGAGCTACCTAGACTCTCCCTGTTACCAAGACAACTATAAGAGGCAGAAAAGAAGAATTTGGTTACTTAAGTCAAAAGCAGGAGACACCCAAAATATTTGAAATAAAGACAAAGATAATTCCATATAAGAATTTATCATATTAGCTTAGAGATCTTATTTTGACTATAAAACATTTTAGACGGGATCCCTGGGTGGCTCAGCAGTTTGGCACCTGCCTTTGGCCCAGGGCACAATCCTGGAGACCCGGGATCGAATCCCATGTCAGGCTCCTGGTGCATGGAGCCTGCTTCTCCCTCTGCCTATGTCTCTGCCTCTCTCTCTCTCTCTGTGTGTGACTATCATAAATAAATAAAAATTAAAAAAAAAACATTTTAGAAACCAGCAAAGTCGAAAGTCTCAAACTGACAAGGAAAAAAATTAAAAAAATAAATTATGATTCTATCACTAAAATATCATAGGTACAAATAACAAGAGAATTGCAAAAAGGCTATTGCCTTAAAAATCCACTGGAATTACTCCCAGATTTTATTTTTTTTTAAAGATTGTATTCATTTATTTTATTTTTTTTAAAGATTGTATTCATTTATTTTATTTTTTTTAAAGATTGTATTCATTTATTTGAGAGAGCAGGAGCAGAGGGGGAGGGAGAAGCAGACTCCTCACTGAGCAGGGAGCCCTGATAAACATGGGGCTCCAGGCTCCATCTCAGGACTCCAGGATCATGACCTGAACTGAAGGTGGCCACTCAACTGACTGAGCCACCCAGGTGCCCCCACTCCCAGATTTTCCCAGTTCTGGAGAACTTCAGATAATAGCACTGGAATTAAATTTAAACCATTTAAGATCTATGCAAGTATATGGCCTTATCATATGATGGTATCTATCACCTTACTCCAGGAGTTAGTGGTCACTAAGAGATTAGACTAGATGGGTTCCTCATGCTGTGCCGAATGACCGTCCACACTGGAAGTTGAATTTTACATTTTCAACTTTACATTTTCATATCCATACACACCTTCCTCATGAATAATGAGTTAGAAGAGTGGTTAAATGTGGTTCATGATGAGCAGCATCAGCATCACCCAGATCTACTGAGCCCTAGAATTCCTGAATGAGAAACACCTGAGGTAGGGCTGACACTCTTGAGCTTTAACAAGATCTCCAGGTGATTCTCATGACCATTAAAATTGTGATCTCCTGGGATAAATATACAGGGATAACATTTAACCTAGAAGTTTGCATATAAGGCTAAAATTTCCACAAAAGATGATAGGATTAAAAAAAGAAGTAATTACACTTTATATAGATGGTATGGTAACACCTTTTTGATGTTATAGGAAACACACGAGTTCATAGATGGAGGTGATAAAACTAGGTTAAGGGGAAAAGAGAAGTAGAAACCAGATGCAAAGGGAAAAGATAAATAAAAAATAAAGGGAAAAGAAATTAGGTAGAAGAAGAGACACTGGATAGAAGAAGAATCCAGATGAAGGGAGAGAGAACTGATGACATAGGCAGAGACCAGACAGAGGAAAGAGTGGAGAAGAAAAGGAGCATTGATTTTAAATTGCTCCCAAAATATTTTTGCTTTCAGTGGGATTATTTCTGCACCCTTCAGAAAATTTAGACTGATGAGTTTCTTCACATTTCACTGCATGAAGAACTTAAAACTAGACTGATTATTTAGATATGAGGAAACCCACAGAGTTCTTTACAATTCTGTAGAAAGAGACCTCATAGAAGATATAGGCCTTCCTAATAAATCCTTTGTAAATCATAAATTGGGTTTAATTTTTTACTCCCAGCTGAAAAGTGAGTCATATCAATTTTCTACTATATATCAATGGTAAGTACTACACCACGTGGTTGAACTATCTAGTGTATGTATGATATTTAATGGTCATATAATTTATAGCCAGTATACAATCTTGATATATAAAATGATAGTGTGCTGATTATGTGTGCACATATACATATGTACATACAAACACAGATATCAGAGGACATTTTCTCTTAGTCATGGTTTTAGGAAGACTTAAATTCCATTCTTTATTCCATTTTATGTACAGTTCATGGTTAATATTATATTTTCACTGAATTTTGGAGGATATCCTACATTTACAAAACAGGTGTCTATATGTACTTTTTTCCCTTAGGCAGATACTTATGTTTCAATAATACTAGTACATTTTATGCTATTTTATTTTTACTAAGAACATTTTTGCAATGTGAAGTAATGGGACAAACTTTTTAGCAAGCTTACCAGAATTCACACAAATATTCTTTTCATTTAAAAAATAATCTGAAAGAAAAAAAATAAAAAATAAAAAAATAATCTGAATGGCCATTCATTTATTCCAGTAATACTGCCCCTCTATTCTTGGACCTTATTGTTTTAAATTGCCTCCAAAACCTTCAAGATATTACTTTAAATATCAAATAGGTAAAGATAATTTTCATTTTAAGATGGAAATCCAAATAACATTTAGAGTTGGGTCTGCTTAATTAAAGGGTATATCAGATTGCATAGAACTTTTTTTTCATCATTTTACTTAAAGTTTGTGTAATTTAAAAGTGACAGTATTATTTTCTTCTGTGTGGCCTCCATACTGCTTTCTATAAAGCAATTAAGGAAGTTTTGAAATTATTGTTAACAATCATTTTAATGTAAGACCAAGCATAAAATCTCAAGTAACATAAATTTGAATGTTTAATTTTTGATATTCTTATATCAAAAGATGACTTATTACTACATAGCCACTGTGAATATCATCTTCTATGACTTTACAGAGGATATAGTATGTTTGTGGTTTTATGGAGTTTTTTTAATCTTACTAATGGAGCATTAAACTGACCTGGAAAATACTGAAATTAAGTTTTATTTTTCATCTAAGCACTCAGTGTGCTTGGCAGCCAAGAAAGAGGTTGAAGGGCAATACTGACGCTGTTTAGGCAAAATTATTGGGAGGTTAAGGTTGCCTGTTTTTCTCCTCAGACCTTTGACATATATATCATGCTCTCTATGGTTCAGCCTGGCCTTTTTAGCCTCATTTGCATGAGCCAAAGCTGTGTAGTCAGCAATGTAACTGCCCAAAGAAACAATCCTATTAGTCTTAGTGAAGATATTTTTACTTTGTTAAATGAAAAAGCAGGCTACAATACCCAATCATTAGATACATTTGAGATATATTAAATAAATGTATTAACATTTTCCACTAGGGAATGTGATTTCTCAGAAATACTTGCCTGTAAATCCTGGGAGACATTTGCAGAAGAAATAGCCACTTAAATATATACTGGTTGTTTCATTTTTGCAGGGCACAGATTTACAATCTTCAGTTTCTATTTCACAGATGTTTCTTTCATATATTTGCAGACAGCTACAGTTGCAGTTGTGCAAATGGACAAAGCAGAGGCCATACACTGATGTATTCTGGTTTTCTAAGCAATCCTCAACACTGAGCATATAGAACCGATCCATGTAAACAAAAGAAATGCTGCATCTACAACATGCAATACCCCCCCCCAAAAAAAAAGTCCAATTAGTCATATCATTTAAAGATTTATCACATATTTACTTAAATACACAGGGTAGCAGTACAATAAATATGGTTGTGGGGCTCACTTTTGAAATTGTTCTTATAGAAAATGTTCATATTTGACAAAACTTAATTTTTGTTCATTGTGAAGAACGAGTGAAAAGAACTTTGGCAGAAGACAGGCGTAGACTCAAACACAGGTCCTGCCACTTAATTGCTACATAACCTAGGACAGTGGCATTAACTCTCCTGAGGCTAAATAACAAGGTTAGTGTTCCTGTGTTTGTCAGGATTTTTGTGAAAATTTGCAGTGTGAGTGCCTGACAATTAGCTTTTTCGATTGCAATATTAGTGCCCGACCTAAACTTTTGCTTGTCAAGGCATTCATTTCAAAGATATTTACCTTGAATATACACGCTGTCAGCTATACAACTAGATAAAGGGCCAGGCCGATCCACCTGAAGTTCCCCTTTTCTGGAAAACCCTGGTTGATCTAGATAAGATCTAGATAGATCTTTTGTGTAACCCTGCTTTTCCCTTCCTGCTCTTTAATTTCCAATGGCTGGGGTGTTTTATATTCACCAGCATAGAAAGAAACCCCAGGTACCTCCAAGTCAATAAAACCACAACTCTAAGTCCTCTCTCTCTTTACCTGGGATGCAACCTCTTTGTGTGGCTTCCCCTGTGCCTGCCAGAACCTGTGGTTACAAAGAAAAAGCTTGTTTTTTCAAAGCTCCCTGATGATTCATGCCAAGGTGCATCTTACAATCATAATGAAAACCACAGGGGACAGTCCTGCAACAACACCACCTTGGGGAAATGCCTGTGAGGGCTCCGCAGAAGCCTGAACAGGCAAGTGAGTGCTCCAGGCTTTCCCAGCTTGTAGGTGAGTGTCTCAGCCTCGCTATCAATAGGCTGAGGTGCTCACAAGTTTGAAGTATTTAAACTCATGCCAAAGAAAAATGGATTTTTAATTAATAATAGTTTCTATTGATAGTATTCATTCATTCATTTCTATATTCATTCCATAAATATATATTTGCATTTTCTATATGACTGGCATTGACCTAAAAATATTGAACATTTTTTAGTCTATTCTATAGGCTAGGCACCACCTTTGGTAAAGTGGATTATGAGATGCCATTTTAATATGATTATACACTGTGTGATATGCACGCATTTATTCCTTTTAATATTGTATATACATACACATAAAGCATCAGAAAAAGAATGCCTAAGGTGAGGAAGAAACCTAAATCAGAGATAATCTTTGGTCTAAAGTAAAGTGTTGTGATTTTAAAGTATCCTTTGCCAACTCTTCAAAGGGCACTTAAGATAATCATATAAACATGTCAATGAGTTGAGAAGAGCAATGTCAAATTACTTTGCTTGTTATTATTAGTGAAAATTAACCTACTGAACTCAAGTCATTACACTCATAAATTTATATGATGGTAGGTGTTTGGAGCCAGCAGGAATGTTAAAGGTCAATTAGTTCAAACCTTTCTTCTTGTAGTTGTGAGAAACTTAGCCATTTAATGCAATTTGCCAAGGATCACTGAGATTGTTAATGGCAGTCAGTATAGTTGATGTTTTGAAATATTCAAAGCACCAGCCTTGGAAAGGGAACCTTGGTTCTAATTCTTCTCTTATTTAGAAGTTTTTCTTCCCTAGCTTTCTCATCTTTAAAATTATCAGTACTACATCTGTTTCATAAAAGAGGATTAAATGTGTTCATTACTGGGCAAGTAAGTCTGCTTCCAGCCTTACATATGCAAATGTTTACTTGAAATAAAGTTATTAAACACAGGCAATAGCAGCTATAAATGGAGACTGATTATAATAGTTTATTATCTGAAATTCAAGTAGGATGATATGATTTTCCAATATAGTTAACAAATTCTAATAAATTTCTGAATAAAGCATAATATGTCCTTGATTAACAAGAAAGTTTCACTCCTGGAAAATCCAATAATTATTAAAATTTTATAAAAATATTTTATATCAGTGTGTAAAATGAAGTTAATATATTGGCTCCAGATATTTATAAAACGGTTTTATAGCCACATTAATGGATGTTGGGACTTTTGGAAATTGTACATACCATGGAACACTTCTTGTTGTTGTTCATGGAACCATTCTGTGCATTGAAATATTTTTAACATTCATCATCCACTACTTACCTGCTAAATGCCAGCTGTTTCAACCAATTATACTGAATTAGAATGACCCTAGAATTCAAAATGTCCCCAGAATACAAGAACGTCTCTTTGAAAATCATTGACCTAAATAAATTTCTCCAGTTTACTAAAGCACTCACCCAATCTTGTACAAGTTTGTGGAGCATTTTATCATCCCAATTAATAATATGCATGTAAGTGCTGGTATATGTGTATAAATGAATACCTAGTGCTAAGACAAATTGCTATTAAATTGAAAGATTTTCAGTGACAAGTGCATCACTTTTGTTAAAAAAGAAAGTCAAGAAAATTATAGGGGTCCATATATATTATTTATAATTTTAAAATGTTCTTAAAATTTCATAGAACTCTCACTATGAGAAAATGAATTGTTCATGAATGTATTACTAACTTTATTATTAAATAAGCCAACTTTATTTTTAAATAAGCCACTTTGAATTGCACTTAAATTTGAGACAAGATTGAAAGAACAAAGCAAAAATATGTCAGTTGAAAATATGACTTCATATATAAATATTGTGATTTAAATTTTTTCATCATTTAGTTTTTTAATGGAAAAATATTCTGGGAAGAGATGAAATTAAATATATCACTCTACCTATTACTCTAAATCTTATGATCCATATGCCTGATATACAGTGGATGCTCCATTAATACTGTTTGACTATATAATCATCAAGTGTATTTTAAAATTGAATTATGCTCAAGAGAAAGGTCATCTTAAAGGTTCTGAATAAACAGCTTCATGAAATTCCAAGTCTTAGGAGATAATTTGAAAAGTAATGCAAAAAGGTTAGACCTATAAAAAGCTATTTAGATATAATGAAGTAAAATAAAAAATCTGGTCCAGGTAGCACAAAATCATATAACATGCATACATTTTTATTGTTTGACATATGAAATTAAAGCATGAAAAGTCATAGAGCCTGAAGCTATAATAGAGTCAAACTTTGACTTTATATCATAACATATGCATTGGTTTGCACCCAAAATTAAAAAAAAAAAAAAAGATGCATGGGAGATAATTAATGAATACACTAGCTAAGTTTCAACCCATACTGTAGTTGAAACTTAATTATACAAAAGAATGTCCTTTCATGAAGTTATTATAATTAACTTTTGTCATGGATATGGAAATTACAATGGTATCTACTTTAGAATTGCTTAAATGAATTAATAACCTCCATATATCTTTACTATAAAGCTTAAAGAAGCAAGGTTATCTCATTTTTCAGGAGGCAATAAAAAGGAAAAAAATGCATGTAAATGCATTACACAAAAGCATTCAGTCACTAGAGTTGAGTAGTATCAAGACTAACCAAAACCAAATATATACATACATACACATACATGGGAACATACAATAAGCCATACTGATATGCAGTTAACTTTTTCCTTTTTTTCCCCCCTGAAAGTAAAATGTAAAAAAAAAAAGTTCTGTATGGGAGTCAGATAAGTTTTTATGGGACATTCAAAATTAAAAAATGGAGTGCCTAGGTGGTTTGGTCAGTTAAGTGTCTGTCTGACTCTTGGTTTCAGCTCCGGTCATGATCTTGTGGCTCCATGTTCAGTGAGGAATCCATTTGAAGATTCTCTCCCTCTGCCCCTCCCCTCTTTTACACATACCTGTGCATGTGTGTGAGTGCTCTCTGTCTCAAAAATAAATAAATTAATTAATCTTAAAACAAACACAAAACAAGACATTTAACTTCTTAATACAAAAGTCATCCATATCACGGCAAAAATTAAAGTAGTCTTAGAAGTTAATAATGATCAGACTTCCTGGTTCAGAAGTAATTTAAGAAAACCATGATTAAAATACATTTCTGTGGCAAAATCACTAAAGCTGTATTTGTTATATAAGCCTCCTGACTCTACAGAAATAGGTTTTGAAACTACATTATTTTATCATGGACTTTTAGATTTTGCAGTTTAAAATAGAACTTTTGCTTATAACTGAAAAATAATGTTTTGGTTAAATTTAGCATTACATGGAAAATGTGAAAAATTTTAAAATAGCTCATAAAAGAAACAGGTTTATTTTAAAGATCCCAGAAAGAAAGCCAGAAAATTCATTGCTATAACCCAAACTACTTGTATCTTTAGAAAGTGGAGATAATAGTTATTTTAGTAATATAAAAAGATATTTACTTTCTAAATGATATAGAATAACCATGAGATGTGTTCTGAGAACATTAATTTATCTATGGATACCTGGGGTCAGATATCAAATATCATTTTCACAGTTTACACAATGTTTTCCAATTAGAGAGTACTCAAATATATAAAAAATGTATGAATGAATAGGTTTCACTTTGTTATGCTATTTCTGATAGCAAGTAGGGATTGGTGACTTGGGCATCAATTTAAACTTCATAAATGGCTGAAGCTATGAACACTTCAGAGTCTGGGCTTGGTGTTGTGAAGTTACTATCCTATACTTATCAAGAACTATACAAAATGACTGGTGAGATTTTTTTTTTCCCCCATTAAGGTTTTCTAAATTCCCACAAACTATTTTGAACATTTTAGGGTAAAAATGTGGTAATACTCAAAACTGTGTTAAATACTTCATTTCCATTATGCCGTGTAAGCTGTGCTTATACAAAATACATTTCAATAGAAAAACGTCTATGATTATCAACTGTCAGTTAACACTATTATTATCATTGTTATTGTTAGTGTCTTTCATCATAAAGTAATCCTTAAATTTAATATTATTACAGTACTATCATTGCTACAGTGCTATCATTATTTTTCTAAAAAGTATATCCCGCTCATTTCATTTTTAAAGT
The DNA here is from genome assembly GCF_011100685.1 of Canis lupus familiaris. NCBI lineage: Eukaryota > Metazoa > Chordata > Mammalia > Carnivora > Canidae > Canis > Canis lupus. The sequence goes on from NC_049233.1 coordinate 28,765,963, forward strand.
TTTCCATCCCCAAACCTCAAAAATATCTCCCTACATTGTTTTCAGTTATGCCACAATTTTGTCTTTTAATTTAGGTTTCTGAACACATTCAGAGTCTGCTTCTACATAAAGTGTAGGGTTGTGATCCAGTTTTATTTATGGTCTTATAGTGAACCATTTCCCCAAACCTTTCCACTAAAGAATCCTCTGTATTTCCATTAAATTATGGGTAAATTTCTTCAAATTTCTTGTATATTGAGATCCTCTATGTACATGAGTTTTTCTCAAAGCTCTGGCCCACTGTTTTTTTTTGTTGTTGTTGTTGTTGTTTGTTTTTTGTTTTTTTTTTTTACAGTGGTACTATCTGGATTTTATAGTTATCATAACATTTTTCTGAATGCATCCCCATTGCATCACAGCTACCTACATTTTGGGATATACAGTTTTCACAGTGTTTTCTTATAATCTTTTTGATATTTAAGTAATGTTTTATCACTCTTCCTTGATTTTAGTGATTTGATTCTTCTCTCTCTTTTTCTTAGCATAGGTAAGGATTATTTATTTTCTTAATCCTTTCAAAAACGGACTTTTGGTTTTGTTATTTTCTATTGTTTGCCTATACTCTAATGAATTAACTTCACTCTACAGTTTATGATATTCTTCCTTTGGCTTGCTTTAAATTAATTTTCTCCTTTTCCATTAAGTTAAGGTAGTTTAGGATATTGATTGAGATCTTTTTTGTTTTTAACATATGTATTTAGAGCTATAATTTTGATTCTAAATGCTGCATTGCCTATGGCCTATGATTTTTGCCATGCCATAACTTTATTTTAATTAATCTCAAATGATTTCCTAATGTCCCTTTTACTTCTTTTTGATTCACTGATTTATGTGGACTGTGTTATTTAATTTTTATATGTTTGTAAAATGCTTATTGTTTTTGATTCCTAATTTAATTCCATTGTGGTCAGAAAATGTATTGAAATCCTCTTAAATATATTGCAGATTGTATTAACATATGTTCTGTCTTGGAAAATGTTCTATGTGCATTAGATAAGAATGCCATTCTGCTGTAGTTGAGTGGAATATTCTATAGATATCTGCCAGTTCTAGTTGATTTATAGTGTTCTTCAATTTTTTTTTTATTTTTGTTATCTACCAAATGTTATATCACTACTGAAAGTGGAGTATTGAAGTTTCCAACTATTGTTGGCCATATCTTTCTTCAATTCTGTCAGTTTTTGTTTCATATATTTTGAGTTTCTGTTAAATGCGTACATGTTTATAATTGCAACATCTTCTCATGATTGCTTTATCATTTTAAAATGTATGTTTTCTCAATTAATCATCTTTTCCTTTAAAGTCTATTGTGGTCAGCCCGGGTGGCTCAGTGGTTTAGCACCACCTTCAGCCCAGGGCCTGCCTGATCCTTATCCGAGATAGAGCCCACCTCAGACTCCCTGCGTAGAGCCTGCTTCTCCCTCTGCCTGTGTGTCTGCCTCTCTCTCTTTCTCTCTCTCTGTCTCTCATGAATAAATAAACAAAAGATCTTAAAAAAATTAAACAATAGAGTCTATTTTGTCTGATATTAAAAGGGATACTCCAGCTTTTTATGGATGCTGATTGAATGGAATCTTTTTCTAACTTTTTTTTACTTTCAACCCATTTGTACATTTAAATGTAGGGTGTATGTCCCATAGAAAGTATATACTGTCTATATCCAGAAATTATCTAACCTGAAAATCTTTGCCTTTGATAGTATTTTTAATGCATTTTTAAATGTTATTTTTAATATAGTTGGATTTATGTCTGCCATTCTCCTTTTTGTTATCCATATATTGTATCTTTTTAGATCTTTATTCTTTTGATACTACTTATTTTGTATTAAGTAAACATTTTGTAGGGCAAATTTTTGGTATCTATAATGCTGTTTTTACTACATTATTTGAGTTAATTTCTTAATAGTTGCTCTGCAGTTTAACATATACACATTAACATATCAGATCTACCACAAATTTAATCAGAAACTAATTTAATTCTAGTATGATATAGAAAAATTATTACTGTATGTCTTTTCCTATCCCCCTGTTTTTTTTGTGCTAATGTTGTTATACATAATAGAATATACATTATATAAATAATATATAATAACTATATATGCATATGTTTGAGATATAAATACCAATCAGTTTAAACAAAAATATTATTATTAATTACTATAAAATTGTTTAGGAGGCTAAAATTAAAAACACAAGAAATAACAAGTATTGGCAAAGACATGGAGAAAACAGAACCCTCATGCGCTGTTGATGAAAATGCAAATTGGCACAGCCACTGTGGAAAACAGTATAAAGGTTCCTCAAACACTTAAAAATAGAATTACCATATGATCCAGCAATTCCATTACTGGATATTTACCCCAAGAAAACAATAACCACTAATCAAAGAAATATATGTACCTTTATGTTTATATATTTAATAGCATTATTTATAAGACTCAAGATATGGAACCAACATGAGTGTTCATTGATAAATAAATGGAAAGATGTGGTGCATATATATGCACATACATACACATATATACACATATATGACAGAATATTACTCAACAATTGAAAAGAATGAAATCTTGCAACAATATGGATTGATCTAGAGAGTATATTGCCAAGAGAAATAAGTCACTCAGAGAAAGACAAGTACCATATGATTTCACATGTGGAATTTAAGAAACACCTAAACAAAATTAGAAAATAACAAACAACAATTACAAAAACCCAACAAACAAAAACAAAACCCAAACTCAAATACAGAGAACAAACTGGTGGTTGCCAGTAGGGAGGTGAATGAGAGATAGGTGAAATCCATAAAGGGAATTGAAAATATGGTTTTTAACAGAATTTATTTATTTATTTGAGAAAGAGAAAATCAGAGAGAAAGCACGAGGGGGAGAGGCAGAAGGAGAGGGAGAAGCAGACTCCCTGCTGAGCAGCAAGCTGGACATGGTGCTCAATCCCAGGACCCCAAGATCATAAACTGAGTCAAAGGCAAACACTTAACTGACTGAGCCACCCAGATGCCTCCAAAATACATTTTCTTGGTGAGCACTGAGAAATGTATGGAATGTTGAATCATTATAAAAAGCAATTATGGCTTGTCAGTACAATTATAACTATAAATAGGTGATATTCTGTGTTCAAATTATATATAAATACCTGGATTTATTAATTTCATCTTTATAAAGAACTTCATGTTGACACCCACTTTCTTCATAATCAGTTGTATTTTCAAGAGACATTTTGCCAAGCCATCTTGGAATACATCGACACCAATATCTCTTATTGTCTTCTTCACTCAAACAACTGCATTCCTTTGCACACATCTATAAATTTAAAAAAAGTGAATTTTGTAAATGTCTATCACATTATAATATTAGAATCATTTTAAAGGTTGCATTTTATGCTTTTCTGTATATATTAAAAGTATATATTCCTTTATCAAAGGTAAAATAAACTCTGTTTTGATTTATATTTAAATCATTTTAAACAGCCATTTTTAGTTTATTTATGATTGAAACAGATACCTTGTAAAAAGCTAAATAAATCAACATCCACTATTCAGTTGTTTTACACTATCTTTAATGTAATTTGAATCAAAATTTTAGACATTGCTTATATGTTGACTAATACTGTGGAAGTCAGATTCTACTGATAACCAGATCCATGGAAAAACTTTTTCTCGTATCACTAAATAGTCTTTTCTACTTCAGTGAGTTGCTTAGACTCATGTTTGAACTGACTGTAATATTTTACTGCATCCCTCATTAAAAATGAATTAAATAAAACCTTAACACATATTCATTTCAGATTTGTATGGAAGTCATAATTTTACCTGTTTAAAAAAACGTATATCATTTTAACCATTTTGGAGGTCTTTCAGAAATATTCCCAGTGTATTTACCTTAAAGGAGTAAGTAAATTTTGTCACCAAAAAAGTGCACCTATAATGGTCAGCTTAAAACCAGATGTATCTTTCCTAGCTCTCAGAAGTGAATTCAAAAACCACAATAGAACTTTGATAATTTTTTTTCATTTTCCTCTTAATACTTTTGTTTCCTCTATGGTATTGGTTTATAACCAATAGGTTATTTCCCATCAATGGCTACAATGATTAGAAATTTAGTTTCAGGGTCTGATACTTTGGTGATAGATTAATGATTGATAGAGATCTAGTCTCTTGTTGGGGAAGAGTCAATTGAGAATCTGTTTCTCCATTTTTCTATTTGGATCTCAGGTAAATGAAGAATTTTTAGTCCTCTAAGAAGGAGAACATCTCTTTGACATGGACAGATTATTTTTTTTCAAATGCTATTTCCCTTTAACTTACAGCTAAAATATTATAAATATATTCTCTAAGTTTTCTCAATATGTGCCTGTATGTCTTCAGAAAAAAATATTTATCCCTTACTGTTTGAATGTGTAACCATTTTCTACCGCAGGGGTATTTGTTGTAATGTTTCTTAAATTAGAGAGGTCTTTTAGAATTTGCTTACAAAGTTAAATTAGCATTTCCAGAAGAAGCAATAATTAGCATTTTATGACTATCTTATTATTCTCTCTTTATATATGATATATTTATACAAATATGCACATATTATTAGTTTTTTCTGAAATGTGTGATTATATTGCACTTTATCAACCCAATTATGTTAGTGTGTACTTTTTATAAAAACGAGGTATTACATTACTTCACTAAAATTATCAAGTTAGGAAATTAACTGGATATTATATAATCAATAAATTTTATTCAAGATTTGTCAAGTATTCTAATACACTATATAAAAATCAAATAAATAATCTTCCTTGAACATGACTAGAAAATACGAAGCACCAAAACTTCAGATTACCCAGAAGTAAAATATACAGAAACACAAGCGATTAATAATTTTCTTTTTTACTCCTTGTTGGTTTGTACTGTTTTGTAGAGATTATATTGGAAAGTTTGAATTTGCATGCCTTCCATTATCTTGTTTACTTTGAAAGTCCTCTCAGTTGATTTGGTTTAATTATGAAAGCAATACAATTAATTAGTCTTATTCTGCAATCCAATTCCTCTTGTGCTCTGCACACACACACACACACACACACACACGCATGCATTTTCTTCATTTCTTGTAATAAGCTTTTCAATTTTTCTTTTTTTAAAGTTTTTATTTTAATTCCAGTTAGTTAACATACAGTGTTATATTAGTTTCAAGTGCACAATATAGTGATTCAACACCTCCATACACCACTGTGCTCATCACAGTAAGTGCCCTCCTTAATTCCCATCATCTATATAACCCATTGTCCCACCCACCTCCCCTCTGGTAACCATCAGTTTGTTCTCTATATATAAGAGTCTGTTTTTTTGGTTTGCCTCTCTCTCTCTTCTCCCCCCATCACTTGTTTGTTTTGTTTTTTAAATTCCACATATGAGTAAAATCATTTGGCATTTCTCTTTCTCTGGTTGACTTATTTTACTAAGTATTATACTCTCTAGCTCCATCCATGTCTGTGCAAATGCAAGATTTCATTTTTTTATGGCTGATTAATATTCTATTATATATAGAATATTATATATACTATATTATGTATATATATACACATATATACACATATACCACTTTTTCTTTATCTGTTCACCAGTCAGTGGACATGTGAGCTCTTTCCATAATTTGGCTATTGAAGATAATGCTATAAACATCATGCGTGTATTCTTTTGAATTAGTATTTTTGTATTCTTTGGATAAATATCTAGCAGTGCAATTACTGGATCATGGGATAATTCTATTTTTAACTTTTTGTTGAACTTCTATACTGTTTTCCACAGTTGCTGCACCAGTTTGCATTCCCACCAACAGTATAGGAGGGTTCCCCTTATTCGGCATCCTTGCCAACACCTGTTGTTGTTGATTTTAGCCATTCTGACTAATGATGTGAAGTGATATCTCATTGTGGTTTTGACTTGTATATCCTTGATGATGGGTGATGTTGAGCATCTTTTCACATGTCTGTTGGCAATCTGCATATCTTCTTTGGAAAAATATCTATGTCTTCTGCCCTTTTTAAATAGGAGTATTTAGTTTTTGAGTGTTTAATTTTATATTACTATTGTACTTTAAGTATGCATAGACCTGTTAAACTATCTGCATGTATAGTCTACTTGTAAGAGGGGAATTATATAGGTTTTAAAAAAAGTGGAAGAAGACTAGGCTGCACAGTGAAGTGTGTTTCCTCAGGATAATGTCATCATATGTGGTTGTCCTCTTTTTGTTATTCAGATTTTGACACTGTGTCTCTGACAGCAGATTCTGCACTCATTGACTGTCCCCACTTGTAGCACCTGCTCCATATTCCTATGTTGTTTGTTTCAGGGGCCTTCTTAGGAGTGCACGGACTCATTTATTTGGCTCATGCAAACTGTGCTAAAGACCAATGCTTCCCAGATATTGGGTTTCTATATCTTTTGCTTTTTTATTTGCATCTTTTCAATATAATCTGGGATGATTAAATATAACATAAGGAAAAAATTAAACACTACTAGCTAACCATACTCAAAGCCCAGAGTCTATGAAGACTTGTGTATTCTTAATTCTCAATTTCTACTAAAAAAAATTAAAAATGCATAATTTGCTATTGTATGATGAAGAGAAAAATACCATACACTAAAGACTTATTGCATTTTAATTATTATAAACCTATGTCCTAAATAATGATAAAATCTTACAAAAATAGTGTTTTAACAATAAAGATAATGGTGCAGAATTTAGAATATGGCAAACTATTATTCCATATAAGTATATGCTTTTCTTTTTTTTGCTTTATTTTTAAAGTAAATATTACTGGGATTTAAGAAAATCTGAAAGAACTAAAAGAAACTTCCCCAAAATAATATGTAAAAAACCATACCAACTTTCGTGTAAAAATTGTAACATGAACACCTAAATAAACTTGGAAAGTTTGTCAAGACTTAGTATATGTTGAAGACTGTTATTTTTTCTTACTTCAATTATTCACTATATCTAAAAACCATTTCAAGTAATCGCTGCAATTGAAAAATAATGAATTTGGTATTTCAGCAGTGTTTCTCATCTCTCATATAATCTAATCTTTTACTAAAATTTTAGTTTTCTATAACTAAATTTAGACATAACAAAAGGTCTCCCAGGAAAACCTATATGACAGTAAATTTTGTCAATGGGTACATACAATGTTTAATCTACAGCACATTAAGGGAAAGATTTCTCAATTTTTGAACATAGGGAAAAATCAAGAAATCTACTTAAAGGATTCCATTAATCTTCTGAAATTTTGTGCAAAACATTGTGCACATAAATTATTGTGAGGAAACTGTTTCTAGTTTTCATCAACTTTTCAATGGATTCTGATATAGAACGAAAGAAAGAAAAAAAGAAAAAAGAAAGAAAAGAAAGAGAAAGAAAGAAAGAAAGAAGAAAGAAATAAAGAAAGAAAGTAGAAAGAAAGATTGAAAGAAGAAAGAAATAAAGAAAGAAAGTAGAAAGAAAGATTGAAATATATTCATTTATACTCAAGATACTCCCAGAAAGTACTCTGGGAAGTTCAGCACTTATATGCACTAATATATAATCAGTATAATACTAATAATTATAATTATTATAATCAAATTATAATTATTATATTGACAATCAATTATTAACACTTGTAATTGTATAAAAAGCTGATATTTAAAAAGTACCTGAAATATGGAATGAGATTTGATTCTTGAAAATTAAAGAATATTTATTTGATAAGGAAATGTAAAACAGTCATAAATCTGGGAAATGGATAATCTTTCCTTCCCAAGGAGAAGAGAAGTAAAAGCAGTATTTCTGGAAAATCTTTTTATGATAATTTATTACTGATGTAGTTATGTAACACAATACTACACGCAAAATTAACTTCAGCTGGATAGAAGTTAAGCCATAAGAATATTTACAACATACTTCAGAAAAATGCTTTCTATATTTAAGTAAATGACTAAATAATGCTATCATTTCATGGACAATCATATATTTGTATAAATTATTTTGCCATTTCCATATTATATTATATTAGTAAAATCATTTAGTAAAGAGATACTAATGGGGAGAAACTCTAAGACCCAGTATGACATATTTACCTGTTTTTTGGCCCTTGTCAATTAAATAGATGTGTAAAGAGACTTCACTTGTGGGAGTGAGTGACTTCTTTATAGGATATGTAGAAACTTGGATTCTTACAAAAGTATTCGTCAAAGTAAAAATTGCCCTAGACAAATTTCAGCAAGCAAGAAAGACTTTATTCAAGACTACTGTAATAGAAGAGAGATGGAACTCCACTTTGCTGAAACAAGACAAGAAAGATTTTAAATGCTGGCATTAGCTAGATGAAAAGTACTGGAGGAAATTAGGGGAGAGATTGGTCAATGAGATGTGTAAAGCACATTAAGTTATTCTTGAGTGTGCAAAGGTTTTGCTTTGTTAGTAGGTCTTCATGTTTGCTAATTGGTGCCCACTGAAGTTAGGCTCTTATTCTCACAGGATGATTGCATTTTCGTCTTTCTCAAGGTTTACATTTTAAAGAAATAGTTTCCTGGTCCTTGAGAAAGACAGTTCCTGGGTCCTAAAACTAACTGGCAAAAGGCTGAAAGTAGAATGCATATATTTCAGAGAGGCAGAAAAAGAATTATACATTCAAAGAATGTATAATTGCAAATTATCCGAAGTAAATGTTCTAAGAAAAAGGAAGTCAGGGGCCTATAGTCAAGAAGAAGCCTATCTAAAATTCAGTTAAGGTCAGGGGAACATTAAGAATGCCTTGGTCATATTCTTAGCTAACTAAAAAATATATTTTTATACTGGCTTGGACCTAGTAAAAAATTAACTAAAATAGTTAAATTTGGTGAAGGTCTTTCCTATTCCAACTTTTAGTGTCTCTCTGTCTCTTCTCTGCTGTTTTAAAAGCGTCCTTAGTCCCAGTAACTCATAATAATATATAATTTCATAGCCTTTTTGTAGCAAGAATGTAAAAAAAAAAAACTCACTTATATTTATGTGCTTTCCTTCCAAAAGTGTTTGCATTTAAAAAGACCTGAAGAGAGGACATTTTTTAACACAGAGAAAGGAAAGAATACTTTTGGAATTTTAGTCTTTGATGATGAGAACTGAAATGAACCAAGTTTCCTGTCCTATATCTAAAATACTGAGAAAAATATATAAAAAATAACTTACTCTTTGCTCCATGAAATACTTTTTCTTGGAAAATAAGACTAAGACTGTGAACCAACTAAAATAAGTTATTTACCAAGCATAACAGCTTGTTCATCAACCTCACTTTAAGATTCTCATAACATTATGTCCACCAGTCCAAAGCTTTATTCGTGAACTCTAACCCATCTTTACAAGTACCCACCCCGTGTAACTAAGAGCATATAAATATCTTTCCATAAATTCTCCAAGACAGTAGTAAGTCTTATTTTATTAAGTGTTGTTTTTGTTATTGTTGTAAATCTAAAAGAATTTGTTTCTCTTGATCAACAGAATTGTCTAGTGGTCTTTTGGAGGATCAGTTGTGAACAAGCACAAAATTCTGCAAAGATCCAATTAAAATACACTCCCTACCAGAGCTCACACTCCCAGACTACAAACACTACTCTGGGACCACTGGACATTTCTCTCTCCATCTGTGACGGTGACATAGGTATAGCATCGAGTCTGAACTCCAATTTATTTCCATCAAATTCCCAATGCTATTTACTTTTTTTTATTTACTTTTTTTTTCTTATTAAGAATAAGAGAACATTTTAAGAGTCCTTGGATTATATGATCCAATTTGATTCAGAAAGAACAGAAATTTCTCTCGCTTCCTCACTTCCTCTGGTGAGTCTAAAGCGAGTATGTCTACTGGAAGAGGACAAGCATAGCTCTCACATTTTCATCATTCAGATGACCTAAATAAAAAATGAGTGGAGTAAGTCACAGTAATCTACATTCCTTGAACAAAACATTCCTTGAGTCACCTTTTCAAAATCTTGTCAACACTTTTGTCCAGCTCTCAGTTTGGACTGATTGTTCTTTGGTAGGTTTTGGGGACATGGCATTGCACAGGGACCTATGTAAGTTTTCATGAGGTCTTAGTCTCAGGCTTCCCTTCATGTTGTTAAGTCAGGTACATATCTCTCTAATTGCTATAATTTCTCAGAGGACAATCTGAAATTGCAGTGGCCACTCTGGGGAAATTTTGACATGAACAAGATTGTTCATTTGACAGATACATTAGAACAACAACAAAAAAAGACTCACGAGATGACTCTTCATCCTGTGTGTCTAATAGAGAGATTACTCTGTTTAACGCACAAGAACCCCTCTTTCATTTTCATGCTTCTGGGATTAATAAGCATTAGATTTTTAATTATGTGGCTCTATGGAATTAGTGTTTAAACTGTTACCAGGCCACTAGATTATTGTCCCAGATGGACCAAAGAATTAGATCCATGAGACCATAACGGAGAGATAGAGTTTACTGAGTAGATAAGTATAGTACACTTTCAAGAGTGTTTTAACTATCTGTAATAATAAGTTGCGTATAAGTATGTGAAAATGAGCTTTTCTGCATTTAAAGCCTCTACTGCTCTTTGTAGATAGAAGATAATTAACCTTTAATAGTCATGATTCTATATTTGCCTGAAGCTAGCTCTCTGTTCTTTTGTTTTGTTTTGTATTGTTTTGTTTTTCATTTTTGCTATTTCTTCCTTTTTTGGTTGAGAAGTTTTTAAATTCATTGATCATAAATAAATTTTCTATCATTATATGTACATTCTAGGACTATTTTTCAGATAAACAGTTAAAATGAAAGGAAAAGGACAACGATTAGCTTTATTTATACATTTCCCTTTGCCAAAAATTTAACAAAGCAGAAAATGTATACCTGCATGTGTAATATAGTCTTTAGACAAAAAGAAAATTACACTCTGAGAATTTTGGCATAAAGTCAAAAGTCTTGCTTTTTTAAAGATAATGAATACTGAGGTTTGTTTACATTAAAAAAACACTTATGTAATTTCCCAATAAATAAATGAATCATTGGGAAATTAGAATGATTTAATAATTTTTTTTAAAGATTTTACTTATTTATTCATGAGAGACATAGAGAGAGGCAGAGACACAGGCAGAGGGAGAAGCAGGCTCCATGCAGGAAGCCCAATGTGGGACTTGATTCTGGCACTCCGGGATCACTCCCTGAGCTGAAGGCAGAGCTCAACTGCTGAGCCACCCACGCGTCCCGATTTAATATAATTTTTAAAGAACTATTTTTATCATTGTTTCCATAGACAGTTTATGATTATAAAATTATCAAATTGAAATAATTGAAGTTGTAATAATGGGTACCATTTAAAAGAGTTTAATCTTGTGAATTCTTATTGAATCTACTACATTTATGTCCTGGAATGTTTTATTGGTGATACTACAAATCAAAAGGACTTAACATGATGAGGTAAATTGCAATTTCTAAATATTTGGTTAATATCAAGATCTTACACTGACATTAAATTGAATTAACAAATTATCATTGGATACCTAAACAGTTTTTGAGTAAGAAAAATATACAAATATTAACTCTAAATATAATTTTAAATTATCCCTTTTCCTTGAATGAAAACTAGGACATGCAAATGTTGTTAAGTGATGTATATTTATGTTTATATGTATATTTATATTTATTTTGCCTAACATAAAAGTTGTCAACGTGATATGAAATGTGTGATTATGAAAAAATAAAATACATGTATTGGATTGCCTTCTTTGTGTTTTCTCGAGTCTAAAAAAGCAAATATTAGTTTCTTTAAAGTTGGTAATTATCTTAAAAGAATACAGAGAATTAGAAATTGGCAAGGAGGGTAACTATGATTTGCTTGCCTGTTTCCTAAGAGAAGGTATGCATTTACCTAATTAGTAAATTAAATATAATATGTAATGCTCTTTTATATGCTGATAAATTTAAATATATCTTAAATATAAAACCTTTAATCATGTCTGTGCATAGCCCTATATCTGTGAATGGGTAAATAGATACATGTAAAACTATATTAAGCTTAATACCAATGTTTATGAATTTTAAATGTTAAATACATACATAAATATATATACAAATATATATATTTATATATAAATAAAAATATATGTGTATAAAATTGAGGGCATAAGTGAAATTAAAGGTTCTGAGAAATTTGAAGTCTATTTGCCTGTATTTGAAATGGCTCTCTAGGGCAGCCTGGGTGGCTCAGTGGTTTAGTGCTGCCTTCAGCCCAGGGCCTGATCCTGGAGACCCGGGATCGAGTCCCACATTGGGCTCCCTGCATGGAGCCTGTTTCTCCCTCTGCCAGTGTCTCTACCTCTCTCTCTGTGTCTCTCATGAATAAGTTAAAAAAAAACTCTTAAAAAAAAGTGAAATGCCTCTCTAGCTAGTTCTTTTTGAAGTAAACAGTGACATATTATTCTTTATAATGTTAGCTCAGTGTTAATGGATTTATGGATTTATTCATAATAAAAAGTCCTTACTGAAAATTTTATATGAAATATATATCAAACATAAACTTAGAATATGACTTTTCTTTCCATAAAATGACCAAATTAAGATTATATCCAGACAGGAAAGGTTACAAATATTCAGTTAATTCTCTAAACTTTTTGGAAAACTCCTCAATCTTTTTGACAAAAGTTCTTTATTTGTTTAAAAAGATGTAGATAAGATGGGGAAAAAGATGGCCACTCTTTGTATTCTTGCCTTAGGCCCCAATATATAATTGTGGCAAAACTTCCCAGAGATTAGGTATCTCAGAAATTCGCATATATTCCAAAAGGCAATGGAAATGCTTAATGGGGGCAGCATGGGTGGCTCAGCAGTTTAGAGCTGCCTTCAGCCCAGGGCCTGATCCTGGAGACCTGGGATCGAGTCCCATGTCAGGCTCCCTGCATGGAGCCTGCTTCTCCCTCTGCTTGTGTCTCTGCCTCTGTCATTTTCTCTCTCTCTCTCTCTCTCTCTCTCTCCTCTGTACCTGTCATGAATAAATAAATAACATCTTAAAAAAAAAAGGAAATGCCTAATGATCTTTCAACAAAAAGGTGACATAATCACAACTTTAAGAGGCTTTAATTGTTCAGCAAATTGTAACATGAATAGAACACAAAAAGACTAGAGATAAAATGAAAGAATTTTTTATTTCCTGTCTATATTATAAATATAAAAAGTAAAAAAGATGAAAGATTTCCAAGTAGGTTGTCATGAATTTATTTCTGGGGTTATATTTAAGCTACACACATCTTGAAGATTGAATGTGCAACTTTAATAATTTTAGCTTTTTTTCAAAGTAAAAATTATGAGTTAAAGAGACAAATCAGAAACTACTACCTTAATTTACCTTACCTCTATTGTTCCTTCAAATAGGAACCAACATATGTAGTCAAGGTCTTCAGATGTGTTCACATAGATTGCACTTTCAGTACAGTTTGCAGAGAAAAAGAGGTAGGAATCAACAGCCACTTCACATTTTTCATCTTCAGATCCTTTCAAAGAGATGAAAAATTAAATAATCTTTCACAAACTTAAATTTAAATTAAATCATTAAAGATAGTCATCAAATTTCTTGGTAAGATCAATTTGACAATGTCTGCCACAAAATAAGCCTCTATATGTACAGAATATTAAATTTGACAAAGACATAAAGTAGAATAAGGCCCAACTTTCTAATTTTAAAAATGGACCGAGAAATACAGCATGAAACAAGACACATCTTCCAGGCCAGTGTATTTTTTTAAATAATTAAATGTCAAATAAAGTTCCAGTTAATGATTATAAAGATGATTTAATAGAATAAAATAAAATAAATTTTGCATAAAAGCACTCTTATTCTTTATATACTACAACCACATAAGCAATCATTTCAAAAGATATTTGGAAAACATCTTTAAAAAATTTAGAATAGAAAAATCATTAACACTTCATCCTAGTCTTCTGATAAAAAGGAAGGGAGTATGTTTATATTGTTTATATGGGGGTGGAATGTGTGTGTGTGTGTGTGTGTGTGTATAAATATATCAGCAGACATTTATAATTAAGCTATTTGCACTCTTAGACATAATACCTGTGATACAATAAAAAATGGCTTGCAAGAAAGTAAAATAGTGTGAACTATATTCAAGAAGAAAGAGTAAAAACAAATGGCCAGACTTAGAATTAAAGATTATAAAATATCTAAGATAAATGTGAAGTATCTTAGAAAAAGATTAATATAATTGGTAAACAAATAAGGAATTAGGGAATGAGAGATTTGGAAATGAAATGTAAACAAACAAACAAAAAAGATATCCCAGAATTGTGGAGAGATAGGAACTAATTATGCTGAAATGAAAACCAGTTATTTTTTCTTAATAGTGTAATATTCCCAGATAGGTGAACAGCATAGGAGACTGGATACAGTTTCTTTTAAACATAACTAAAACTCCTAGTAAAGTGACCAATAAAATTTCTTAGGTAGGTAATATTTAATTATTTAATTACAGAATCCTAGCAAATAGTCCTGTTTTAGAATTGCTTATGGTTAGCAAACCTAAAATCTATTGTTTGTGAGGCATGACTTCCCAGAAAATATTATGTAAGCTCTGCAACTTACAGCTGAACTGTAAAGTAGGGATGGTTCACAAGATGAAATCTTCCTGCTATGTGCAAACCTATTTAGATATCTCATATGTAATTCTGGAAAAAAAAGGAAGAGGGTAGGCAGCCTTGTAGAATGTTCCAAATCTTCCAATCTTACCAGTGTAATTTAACTAATTTAGGATTATAAACATTATTACTAGTTAGTAATAATCAGCGAGTGTGATTATCAGCAGATCAGCCATAAAAAAAGAAGAAAAATAATGATGCCATTAAGAATCATATCTTTAATATGCTGAGATAAAATAACTCAAATATGGTTACACTAACCTATGTAATCAATTAATAAATGCTTCTTTCTATTTTCTGAAGAAGTTTGCATAGGATAGATTTAACTATTTATTGAATATTTGGAAGAACTTTGATAAAGACAATATATTTCCAGTGGCTTTCTTCATGGAAATATATTTTAAAACAATTATTCCAGAGCTTCTAGAACTATTCAGATTTTATATGTATTACTGAATCATTTCATAAACAAGTTTTTTTCTATGAATTTATCCATTTCATCTAAGTTGTCCAATTTATAAGCACTGAGCTTTCTATAATGATGTATCTGATTAAATATTTGGACTTAACTGAGGTATCACCCCTTCGTCTTCCAAAAGCCTCAAAAAAGGAAGTAATGAAAAAAAAATGAAACAAGTGTTAACTCACAAAGAGAATGAAAAGGGAGACAACTGTGAGCAAATATTTCTTGAGCAAATATTTCTTGAGCAAATATTTTCAATAAATTTCAAGAGTCTGAAAAGGTGGTGGAAATGCAGTTACTAAATTATTATAATAGCAATAGTCAAAAGACAAAAATGTAATTAGAGGGCATACATATAAAAACAAATTCACCTACTAAGCAGAAATCTTAAGATGGTCAGGACTTCAGCGTGTCTGAGAATGTAGTACTTGGTACTGGCCACAGGGGAAGTAGTTGACCTATCCCTTCTCTCAAATCACAAATCCAGATAATTATTTTGACCCATCACTCACCTCCTTCAGCCCCACAAATAAACACTTTTCAAGGTTTATTCTCAGGAAAAAAGAGGATCTTAGCAGCTCCTGCCTCAAGAATATCAAGCTCATTGGGATTTGGCCATTGAATAGGCAGCTGTCAACCTGCAATGCTCCAATAGAGCTGCCAGGTTATCAAAACCATGCTTACATGGTAAGTTTCCCGTATTATTAGGTCATTGACATTAAATATGATCATCCAACATTTTGACGAAAAATTCTAGATAAGAAAGTGCAAACCATCATTAAAAATACAGAAACTGAGACACTGAATGGAAAACAAAAATTTAAAACAAGTCAAAACTGTAATTGCTTGGAGTTAGAAGAAAATTTGTTTTTATAAAATTTGTTTATATAAAAGAGCAGAATATCATGGAAATGTATTATTTAGACAATAGTAAAAATGTCTAGAAAAGTACAAAAATAATTAAAAAATTCAGCACTAGTTTTCCTATATTTAATTGGGGGATAGAGTAGAAAACAGGACAAAATAAAAAGAAATGGACAAAGTAAGAAATTGTGAGAAAAGGAGAACAATTTAGGAGATGCAATGTCAAATTTTTGGATTTAGAGGCATAGAAATAAGAAATAAGAAAGAGGGATTATTAGTAAAATAGTACAGAGAATACCTAAAAATTGAAAGGTACACATTTACAAATAAAATAATTTACCAAGTGAACAAAATACAATTTTGGGAATGTAAATTGGTGTAGCCACTATGGAAATCTGTATGGAGGTCCCTCAAAAAATTAAAAATAGAACTCTCATATGGTCACGCAACTTCACTTCTGAATATTAATCTAGAGTTAACAAAAATACTAACTCAGAAATATATATGCATCCCCATGTTCATTGCAAAATTATTTACAGTAGCCAAGGCATGGAAGCAATTTAACTGTCCATCCACGGATGAATGGCACATGTGTGTGCACACACAGAGAAATATTCAGTCATAAAGAAAAAGAAGAAAATCTCGCTGTTTTAAATAAAATAGATGGAACTTACAGGCATTATGCTAAGTGAAATAAGTCATGCAATAAGTATTGTGAGATGACTTTGCTCAGATTTTATAGGGATTTTACATCTCATGAGCAATGTATAAGATCTCTCAAATTTTTGCTATATTTATAAGAGACAGATTTAATATTTATGATGTCTTTAAAATTTGCTTTGTCTTCATTACGAGTAAAGCTGAACACTTTCTCATTCCAAACAGTTTTTGTTTGTTTGTATGTTGTTTGAGCACTTTGATGTATTTCACAAATGGATGCCTTTTCTTTTCATGTAGTCAAATGACTAGTCTTTTCTTTCTGGCAACTTAATTTTGATTGGTAGCTGTAAAAGGTATTCCCCATCCAAATTCATAAACTAATTCTCCAACGTTTTTCTGATATTTTTATCTTTTAAAATTTTATTTTTCAAACTTTTGTTGAGATTAATTTAACTCATAGTATGCTGTTAAGATAAAAATCAGATTTTTTTTTTCCAGATGACTATCCAATTGTTCATCCTCAATTACTGAATATTTCTTATACCTAATGACTGGAATGATGGAAATTCTATTAGATATTACATTTTCTGCATGACTTGAATTTATTTTTGTATGTTGTATTTTGCACAGTTTACTATTAATGCAACAATACCATGCTTTTCATTATTGAAGCTATATAATATACTTTATTATTTGGCAGAACAAAATCTCTGCCCCATGACCCATATAATGCACTTTTACAGAGTATAGTTGGCTTTCTTTAGTTAGTTTTCCAGGTGGACTTTAATTAATAAAACAAACATAAAAGCCTTGTTGTTATTTTACTGAATTCCTCATAAATATATGAAATAATATGGAGATCAAAACTTTAATACATTAGGTCTCTTTTCCAATAGAATGTTATATCTTTAGAATTTTTTCTCCTAGATTTTGTGTTTAACTATACTGTGGCAGTATTTAAAGTTTTCTCAATGTAGAATTCATGTAACATTTTTGTTAATTTTTGTCCTGAGTATTTTAATATTTTCACTGCTGTTTACAAGAAATCTTTTTTCCCCAATAAATCCTTTAATTAACTCTTATCTGTATATGAAACTCACTTATTTTATTTAATAATTAGTTAACATAATCCTGTTACTATAAAATTTTTATAGGTAATATAAATGAAAAGCACTAAACTAAATTTGGGTTTTAAAACTCAGATTTATTTATTTTTTTATTTTTTTATTTTTTTATTTTTTATTATTATTTTTGAATAGTATTTTATACTATGCATATTACATTTTTTTAATTTTTATTTTTTATTTTTTTAAATTTTTATTTATTTATGATAGTCACACAGAGAGAGAAAGAGAGAGAGGCAGAGACATAGGCAGAGGGAGAAGCAGGCTCCATGCACCGGGAGCCCGATGTGGGATTCGATCCGGGGTCTCCAGGATCGCGCCCTGGGCCAAAGGCAGGCAATAAACCACTGCACCACCCAGGGATCCCTCAGATTTATTTTTTAAATAGAAGTAAGGCCTGAAGAAAATCTTAAATGGATATAGAAATAACAGGAGGTATTTAACGAATGACTTGAAAGAGGTACAGTATAATAAGAAAAAGTACTCGATCAAGAGTGCTTTGGAGATACAGAATTTTCCAATTTCTAAATAATCATTATAAAATTACAAAAGTCATTTAAATTGATAGATTATAATTAATATATATTTTATAATATCTTCTACCACAAATAAGATCCAATACATCATAAAGGAAAAATATAATTTAAAGTAAATATTGGTTTACAATATCAATTCGGAAGTACAGAACTCATTATTCATTTAGAAAAAAATACTTCACTGTCACATATTAAATGTTAAAAATGTGTGTTTTAAATTCACTTAACTAAGTTGTAATGATCACAAGCTTCACTAAAAGAAAGGTATTCAGAGAATTTCTCTTTATTTTTGCCATGATTTCATCTTTTCTTAACCATGATTCATATTATCTTATTTCACTTCACAACTCATTATCCACTCTGTCAGTATCTCCTTTTCTCAAGTCTCATAATACATATAATGAACATAGATGATGACATTGAAAAGAAACAGTGCATGTCAGCTCTTTCTCAAGTTGTACACTGTAGACCAATTGTCCTTGAAGGGTCTTCTTCTAATTAATTATCATCCCTTCTTTGTAGAGCAATCATATTGGCAAGAATTGATTGGGCGTGTAAGATACTTCATTTAGTTGGTAGAAAAATTTCTTAATTAAAAATAATTTTACTGCTGGTAAAATTAATGCACCCCATGCAAATTTGCCAGCTGATTTTAATGTTCCTCTTCAATTATATTTTATGAGAAAAGAAGGAAATGGGATCTTAACAGTATTAACTAGAGGGGAAAAAAAGAATTACATAAAACATGTAATTTTTCTTACATACTTTTAAAATGTACCCTAACTTCTTTTTTGTTTTGAAAGCTTTACTGGGAAAATTGCTTTATTGAGTCTTTGTATTGACATTAAAAAGAAATTTGGGTAGTTCTACTTAAATATTTACTATTAGGCTTCATCACACTGGCTTCTTTAGCTTAGACAGTCCAAGTCATTTAGATTCTCAGATGTGAAGGTCACATAATTCTTATTTTTTTAATCATTGGCTTATGTTCATTAAGTTCAGAATGTAGCTTCATGAAAGGATAATGCATAAATAAACTCACATTACCTTGATGTTAACTGCTCAAAGCTGATTGATGCATGAACAATTTTGAATTCAGATTACCCCCTTGTAAAATATATATTTGTTTTACTTTAAAATAAACTTACTTTGTCATTCATAAACTATGTTTACTCAGAGCTGATTTATCCACAAGTTGTTTGATTTCCATATTATTCCTCCTGTTTCCCCCCAAAAAAATATTTGCTCTTTTATTTTTGTGAATATATTCCCTGTGGCTATTTTTAGTTCTCAAAGAATTTTAATGTTTATAATTTAGTAAATGTATACATGTATTATTTATACTTTGAGACAAAGGAAAATCGAGTATAAAAATGATGCAGACCCTGAAGTCCATTTACTGATTTGGCTGGTAACAGTAGATTATATTTCTCCTGCTGCACCCGTAAAGCATTTGGGGAGCCTTTCGAGGTCTCTCGGTCCACCTCACTATAATTCCATTTTGAATGTTCTTTAATGGAAGTCCAGCAGTATTTGGTTTTAAAAGTTCCTCCAGTAATTATAATAGGTGGCCAAGTTTTAAAACAACTAAACTAACACAATCCCTAAATAGTCCTGAGGCCAGATATATCAGGTAAATTCTCTAAAGTCAGTTGTTGTTCTTGTTTTGTGTCTTTTTTAAAATTGTAAGTATTTGTAACACAATCTCTGATGCTCCTATTAGCACTAGCATAAAATAATCAACAAGTCATTGCTCGCTTCTACCACTTTTGGTCTTGAGTGTGATTTGTTTCCTGAACTGATAACCATTTCTCTCATTAGGGGTTGTTAACTCTCCAGAAAATCATTTGAGAGCATAATGAAATAAATTACCATGTCTACTATCTAAAAAGTTAATTGTTAGTTTACTTCAACACTGTTTTAATGTAATAGTAGTGCTGTAAAGGCAGCTGCTTTCAGTTGAATAGGATAAGCCACTAGTTGAGAACACACATACCAAATCTAATGATTTTATTACTGTTGATAAACTATAATGCCAAAACATCATTGATGGAGGAAATAGTCTTTAAAAGATTTAACTGAAGTACCATACGGTTTTTAAAAATGTGGATCAATTTGCATGAGCTAAGTCAAATAGTATTCAAAGTATAATCATAGAAAAGAAAATTATGTTAATCAAAATAGATTTTGAAATAAGAACTGCCATTGCATAAAAAAAAAACAAAAAAAAACCATATTTAATAAAATGTGTTGGAATTATTTCACTTCAAGTGTTAAAGCCAGAAAACAAGGATTTCCACTGACACCTGTCACTTACTCTTTGTATTCAATACATAAACAAGAACTTCCATGTATATCAAGTTTCCAACCCCTCACAAGATGACTACTAGACAACTCCATCCATTTTCCATTGCCCAATCTATTTCTCCACTTGATCATTATTTAAATGTGTCAAACGCTACAGTGATTTTTCTATTCCTTTAAAAACATAAAGATACAGATGCAATGAAACGCCGGGACACCTGCACCCCGATGTTTCTAGCAGCAATGGCCACGATAGCCAAACTGTGGAAGGAGCCTCGGTGTCCATCGAAAGATGAATGGATAAAGAAGATGTGGTTTATGTATACAATGGAATATTACTCAGCTATTAGAAATGACAAATACCCACCATTTGCTTCAACGTGGATGGAACTGGAGGGTATTATGCTGAGTGAAGTAAGTCAGTCGGAGAAGGACAAACATTATATGGTCTCATTCATGTGGGGAATATAAATAATAGTGAAAGGGAATATAAGGGAAGGGAGAAGAAATGTGTGGGAAATATCAGAAAGGGAGACAGAAGGTAAAGACTGCTAACTCTGGGAAACGAACTAGGGGTGGTGGAAGGGGAGGAGGGCGGGGGGTGGGAGTGAATGGATGACGGCACTGGCTGTTATTCTGTATGTTAGTAAATTGAACACCAATAAAAAATAAATTAAAAAAAATTATAAAACAACAAACAAACAAACAAAACATATTTAACCCAGCATTTTAGTTCCGGCATTGCCTTCTCCTCAAATCTTATTTCTTTTTTTTTTTTTTTAAGATTTTATTTATTTATTTATTCATGACAGAGCAAGAGAGAGAGACAGGCAGAGGGAGAAGCAGGCTCCATGCAGGGAGTCCGACGGGGGACTGGATCCCGGGTCTCCAGGATCACACCCCGGGTGGAAGGCGGAGCTAAACCACTGGGCCACAGGTGCTGCCCTCAAATCTTATTTCCATTCTTGTTTTCAGAGATCCAGCCAGATCGTCAAAGGATTCATCTCTTACAATTTAGTGGAAGTTTCTTTAATCGACTTTATTGGGGGTATAATTGACATATACAAAGTTGTAGATATTTAATGTATACAACTTGATGTGTTTGTAGTTACGTATACATGTGTAAAACTATAATCAAAATCAATGTCATAAACCTATCCATCACTTCTAGAACTTTCTTCCCACTCACTTTTTTTTTTTTATTGTTTGTTTTTCTTTTGTGATAAGAATGTTTAAAATAAGATCTGTCCTCTTCGGAAAATTTTAAACATACAATATGGTACCATTAATCATGGGCCCTATGTTGTACAGTAGACTTCAAAACTGCTTTCTCTCGTATAACTGAAACTTTGTATCCTTTGAACAGTGTTTTAAAAAATATAATTCCCTCAATCTAAAATGCACTCTTTCCAACTTCTCTCCCCCTGTCTCATTCTTGTATTTCTGTTCAAGGGTCATTTTATCCTGGAAACCTTATCTGACCTTCCAACTTACTATTCTAATTGTCTATATTTTTTTCCACTGGCTATAAACTTTCATGAGAGGCTATTTCTTTCTGTAGGAACATTTTATTTCAATTAACAATTATACACTTATCGTTGTATGTGCCAAATTAATTCCTCTACAAAAACAGATCTACAGGAGTAGGGAATAGCTCTAGTTTTCTTCATTATTATATATCTTGCACCAAGGAGAATTCCTGGGATGTAGTGAGTGTTAAGCATATGTCTATTAAAGGATCAAATCAGAGAACACAAGTATTAAATACACTTTTACTTTATTTTGTATTTTGAGATATAAAATATTTTGTGTAATTGGAAAATAAATACTTACCTAATAAATTTTTAAGTGATTCAGGTATATTTTTTTAAAAAATTGGATTACCTTTGAATCCCAGTTGCCACACATATTTAAATTGAAGATGATGATAGGCGTTAGCTTGGCAAATATGACTGATAGTTCCACAATAGCAGGGGTACAGATGAATTAGGCAAACATTCTTCAGAAACCAACATGAGTATTTTGTATACTCTAAAGTGCATACATACTAGAAAGGGAAACAATAAAAAATGATGTACACCTTATTGAAATATGTTTTTAAGTGTTTTGCTTATAAATATACAGCTAATTTCTAAAAGTACCAATTAAAGTTTATGACATACCTTATATACTACTTATTTCTTTTATTCCTTTTAACTTCTTTTTCTGCATCATTTTTTTTTAGATTTTATTTATTTATTCATAAGAGACACACACACAGAGGCAGAAACATAGGCAGAGGGGGAAGCAGGCTCCATGTAGGGAGCCTGATGGGGACTCAATCCTGGGATCCCAGGATCACGCCCTGAGCCGAAGGTAGATGCTTAACCACTGAGCCACTCAGGCATCCCTCTGCATCATCTTTCATTATGTTCATGTTCAAAATGCCTACATGATATTCTTTTGGCTAGATTAACTCATTCCTCAATCTACAACAGTCCCTTAGCCTATTTTCTGGGATACATACATGAGATAAGTTACGTTTCCTAGCTGTGTATTAACCTGGGTTTTTGTCCTGTTGAACACACAGCCTGAGAATAGAACAGACACAATGACTATCTAGGGATTCCACTGGAGCCAAAAGGAGTTCCTGAGCAGTAGGGCACCTTGAGGTACTCTGGCCAAATGCCAGGGATCAGATGGATTTAGAACAAGTATGCCAAATGCTCTGACACCAGAACTTTGTATATGACCCAGTGTGTGCGCTAGCTCAGAGCTGCCCCTCCAATGATTATTCATGAATGAGACATGAGACCCAGAGCACCAGGCCAGTCAGTGCCTCCAGAGAAGCCCAGGGCTGCTCCCCTAACTGAAGTCATGTCATAGTTCCAAGAGATGCTCCACTCAGCACTCACATATTCCCAGAAGAAAACCAATTGGCAGAAAGAATATACTGATCATCCATTTTCTGAGACCTACATGTTCAGCTTCCACTCAGACCTAAGTTAAGTGGGCTTTTCCTCTTAAGAGTCACAATGTCTGTGACTCTTAAGACATACACACACACACACATATATGTGTGTGTATGTACCTATATAACATATATGTATGTGTGTATATATGTATGTATATGTACCTATATAACGAACTAAAAGTAAGAGATACACTTTTAAAAGATTTTATTTATTTTTTCATGAGAGACACAGAGAGAGAGGCAGAGACATAGGCAGAGGGAGAAGCAGGCTCCCCACAGGGAGCCCTATGTGGTACTTGATCCTGGATCCCAGAATCATGTCCTGAGCCAAAGACAGAAGCTCAACTTGATGTTGAGCCACCCGGGCGTCCTGAGATACACTGTTTGAAGCATAGGTGAACCAATAGGATTAACACAATAAAATGTCAAGGTACTATTCAAATCTGTTGGGTTTTTAAAAACTTGTATATCATTATAAATATTTTAATATAATCAGGGCTTATTTTATAATATTATGATTTGTCTATGGTAATCCCTAGTATTTTTTAAAGGATTTTATTTAATTATTCATGAGAGACACACAGAGAGAGAGGCAGGGACACAGGCATAGGGAGAAGCAGGCTCCACGCAGGGAGCCCAATGCGAGACTCTATCCTGGGACTCTGGGGTCACACCCTGAGCCAAAGGCAGACTCTCAACCCTGAGCCACCCAGGCATCCCAATCCCTGGTATTTTTAAAGACAGAATTTATACCTGGTTACATCCACTATGAAATTAATAAAGTTTAAACAATTGCAAGTCATACTCAAGTCATCATTAAGCTTTAATACATGCTACTTTACTGAAGTTCTAGAATGACATAAACTGATAAGATAATTTTAAAACCTTGAGAACAGACTAGTATTATATATTCTGTTTAGAGCATACCTTACTTTAATATCCACTTCTCTAAGCTTTCAATGAGCAAATTCCTCTAAATTGGCGAAGAGAAAATCAGCTAAATCACAAACATCTGAAATTTACTTTATTGTAATTACTACATTAAATGATCTTTGTACTCATTGTTTCAAGCAATGATGACCTTTTACCTGGATTCACAATACAGTGTCCTAATAGCTAGACAAAGTATGAATCTTAAAGTATAAGTCTCTATGTTACTTAATAAATGGCCATATAACTGGAATCAATATTAAAGATAAGGAATAATCTGAAATATTATTAATTCATTAATAAATTAAGGAAAATTAGTCATTTTGAATTCATGTGGACATGGTGACTAATATAATGGTTACTAATATAATACTGCCTGCCTATTTAAACACTATTTTCTTAATTCTCATAAACTTAAATAGAAAGACTTGAGGATACAGCGTAAATTGTCTGACCCAATCAATGTCTTTGAAAATATTCAGTTTCTCTAAAGTGGCCTCTCTTTTACATTGAGGCTAAATTCCAGTAGAATGAATGGTCCTCTCTGCCATTAAGTTATCTAAAGTTCTACAGTGATCTCAGATATGGTAATACTAGTTTTTCTCCATCAATTTTATTTCATTCCATGAAGATTAGAAAACGTTTATGTGAAAATGCTCACTTACCTATTTTATTTTTTAACCTCCCCAAATTAACACTTGGAATTAATGCTTTAAAAATAATTCTTAGCTTTAATACTCTTCAATGAATTCATGTATTAGGTAACAAATATTTGTTAGAAAATCTGCGGCAGTCTGGGAATAGATTTCAGCAATCATAAATTTCAACCTTCATCCATGAAATGGGTTAAACTATTGTGGTAGAGGGCATTTAGGAGATCAATTCAATTGCTTGCATGGGACTTTAGTTTGTTAGTATTGAATTTACTATGTCCAATCAAGGCACTCAAGTCCTCTGCAAACTAGGATGGCTAGCTGCTCTCTGTAGATTCAATATTCAAAGTATTATTCCTGAAACGAATGAGAATGAGGAACAGAGCTGCAGCTGGCATGTGATGACAGAAATTATCTTCTGTTGTTTTAGGCCTCTGAAGTGTGTGTGTATGCACCTGTGAGTTTGTGGGGGGTTAATCACAGTGGCATAACTTGCCTAACACACTTATCAAAAGTTTCCTCTCTCTAGAAGTGAGACTAATCTCATTTTCTGAGGATTTTTTCAAATTTGAAATATCTATCAACTGTATTACATTTGCCCTTATCCTACAAAATATATAGCTCATATTTCTGTAAGAAAATTAATATTTATTGTAGTAAACAATAATTGTTTATATATTGCTAATAACATAAATATAGAAAATAGCATCAATTTCTCCTATACTTGACTGCCAAGTATATATATAAAAATTGAACATGGCAAACAATTCAGCATTTATATTATTTCTTTTGAAAGTGAGTGAGGTGCCAGGGGGTGGGGATATACAGACATGCAGTTGAAAGTGAACATCTATCTTATTGTTGACAGTGAACTAATTAACTAGCATATATTAGAAAACTAAACTTGAACTGACGTTGAACTTCAATAAGCCTGTGAAAGCATAATTTTGGTAAGCAAAGAGTGAAATTAAGACAATGATGAAGTAGTTTCACAATGACAGTAAAAAGAAGCAAGAAAATCAAGAGAATTGTCCATAAAAAGGAAAGCAATCTTTTTCTTTCTTTCTTTTTTTTTTTTTTTTTTTGCATCACATGTCAGTATATGTTACATCAGCAAGAGGCAAATTTTGCAGTATCAAAGTTTTGTGACTTTTATTTGATTGACACAAAATACATATTCATAAAAATTTTATAATTCTAACCAACTGCTTTAACATCTCGTATGCCAAATATATTTGATGATGCTTTCCTTAAGGCTTTTCTTTTTTTATAAAGGGAGACTGATCTTGATTGATAGTATGAAGAAGTTTTAAAAACAACTTTAAATGCTGATTTATTATTTTACTAGCTACATTTCTTAGGGTAGATAATTATTTCTTTTAGATATCCTACTTCTTTTGCTGCTTTAAGTATTTTAAACTCCTCTCTTTCAAATAAACTATTCCTAAATCATGCCTTATACCTACAACTCAACATCTATATTCTCTGGTGACTCTATATTTATTTTAAGCATTTATCAGTTTTTATAAACTGTGTAAGAATGTATAGGCATGTTTTTCCATTTATATAATAAAGATATTAATAATAGGGATAAAGGTTAATCCATCTCTTTCTATTTCTCTCTTTGTGTGTGTGAGGAATACGATTTTACCATACATATAAATTCTACCATTATTCAAATGTGTTCAAAAACATTACCTTATTTAATTCATTTTATTTGAAATCTCAACAGCCTTGGTGGAATAAATCTTATATTCTGTTGCACACTTCAGATAACAAGACAACTAAGAAGTTTTGTCTATTTGAGTTTATATACCTTGATTTTCATAAGGCTAGGACAAAAACCTACATATTTGAATTTCCAATCCCATAATATTCCACTTTATTTTTGTTTTTTAATTTATACTTCAATAGGGGAAGTATTGGTGCAATGTTAACTGACTGACACAACAGAAATATTATCATAAAGCTTTGAAGTACAGGATCTTATAAATCTGAAGTTTTCTTGATTTTGTGACCTTCTCCTTCCATTGCTATTTCTTTTTCACTCATCCTTTTTGAGCTACTACAAAGAAATCAGTAACATTTTATTTGTGTTATATCTTATTCTACCTGGTATAAGAAATTTAATGATTTTTGAAAGGGCAGTGATGAATTCACAAGGAAAAATATTATAATTTATCCAATTATATACTTCCTACAAGAGACTTAACTTAGCTTTAAGAACACATGTAGACAGAGTGACGTGATGGAAAAATATATTTCAATTGATTGGTAACCAAAGGATAGTAGGGCAGCTACATCAGACAAAATAAACTTTAACCAAAAAATGGTCAAAAGAGACAAAGATAGTTATTACATAATGATAAAGGGATCAATCCATCAAGAAGATATAGCAGCTGTAAATATTTATGCGCCTAACATTATAGTACCCATATACATAAAGCAAATGCTAAAAGAGCAAAAGGGAGAAATAAAAAGCAATACAATAATACTTGGGGGTCATTAGTGCCCCACTCTAAACAATGAATAGGTCCATTCAGGGAATCTATAAAAAAGAGCAGATTTGAATCAAACTATAAACCAAATGGATCTAACAGAATATTCCATACAACAGCGGCAGAAAGGGCATATATTAGGCTACAAAACAAGTTAAAGTCAAGAAAAATGAAATTATATGAAGTATTATTACTGACCACAATGATGTGAAGCTACGTATCAATAATAGGAAAACTAGAAAATTTATAAATATATGGAAATTAGACAATACAAAAATAGATAAAAATATATATCAAAAGAGAAATTTAAAAAATCTTGAGATAAATGAAAATGAAAAAAAACATGCTAAAATATAGATGCAAAACCAGTTCTAAGGGGTAAGTGTATGGTGCTAAATGCATATATCAAGAAAAAAACATATCTCACACAACCTTACTTTATATTTCAAGGAACTAGAAGAATAAACTAGACAAATGTTAGCAAAAGGAGAGAAATAATAAATTATAATAGAAATAAATGAAATAGAAAATAGAAAAACAATAAAAGAGATGAACAAAAATAAGATTTGGTTCCATGAAAAGATAACTAAACTTGACAAATGTTTAGCTAGAACAAACAAGGGTAGAGGGAAAGAAGCCCAAATATATTAAATTATGAATGAAAAAGGAGATATTACAACTTATACCATACAAATAAAAAAGATCATAATAGACTACTATGAATAATTATATACAAACGAATTGAAAAACATAAAAGAAATGGATATATTCTAACAAACATGAATTGACCAAGTCTGAATCATAAAGAAATTAAAAATTTGAACAGAAAAATAGAGAGAAGGAGATGGAGTCAGTAATCAAAAAAACCTCCCAAAAAAGAATTTACCAAGACCAGATAAATTCATTCATGAATGTTAACAAACTTTTAAGAACTGATATCAATTCTCAATATCTCCCAAAAAATTAAAGAGAAAGGAACACTCTTAAAATCATTTTATGAGGCCAGAATTACTTCTACCACTAGCAAGTGGATTAAAGATTAAATAAAGACTGAAAACCAAAAAATCCTAGAAGAAAACAAGAAAAAAAATCATTAACTTTGGTCTCGGCAGTTATTTCATGCATATGATCCCAACAGCAAAATAAACAAGTGGGAATACACAACCTTCCCCCCACCCCAAAAAAGAAAAAGACAGTATTTGCAATGGAAAAAAAATCTGATATACCACATATGTAATTCTGCCATAAAAAAGTAAAAAAAAAAAAAAAAAAAAAACTGTCATTTGAGATAACATAGATGAACTTTGATTGCATTATGTTAAGTGAAAGAAGTCAAAGAAAGGCAAAAACTGTATGATCTCACGTATGTGTTGAATCTAAAACAAAACAAAACAAAACAAAGAACCACCATAAAATCCAAAGAAATAGCAGATTGGTGTTGCCTTGCGGGGTGGTGGGAAAATGGGCAAAGTTTTTCAAAGAGTACACACCACCAGTTATAAGATGAATAAATTTTGAAGATGTAACATAATATATATCAGAGTGACTATATTAACAATATTCTTATGTATTGGGAAGTTGCTAAGAGAGTAAATATTAAAACTTCTCACCACTCACATACAAATATTCCAACTACATGAGAGGTGTTGGATGTGTTAACAAAATTTATTATAGCAATTGTTTTACAAAATACACGTGTATGAAATCATTATATTGTACACAAACTTATGCAATGTCATAGGTCTACCACATCCCCAAATAAAGCTTTGAGAAAAAAAATATGCCTAGGTATAATATACTATTTTGGAATGAAGAAAAATTACATTTATGTAGAATATATGAATAATATATAAATATGCATATAATGTAATATAATAGAAATTTATTATTACTATTTGTAAGATTTTATTTATTTATTCATGAGAGAAACACAGAGAGAGAGAGGCAGAGACATAGGCAGAGGGAGAAGCAGGTTCCACGCAGGGAGCCTGATGTGAGACTCGATTCCAGGACCCCAGGATCACACCATGAGTTGAAGGCAGATGCTCAACCACTGAGACACCCAGGCATCCCCTAATATAAATTTATTATGTAATCACATAATAAACAAAATTACTTATTTGTCAATATAAATTTAATATAAATATATGTGTGTAAATATATATTATCTGTAAAGTGAATAATATGTACTTAAAAACTTTATTTTTAGAGAGAGAGAGTGTGCACATGGGAGGGGCAGAAGGAGAAGGCAGAAGGTCTCATATTTAGATCTTCCATCCATTTTGAATGGATGAGAGAGAATCTCATGCAGACTCATGCTGAGCACAGAGCCCAAGGTGGGGCTTGATCTCATGATCCTGTGATCTTGATCTGAGCTGAAATCAAGAGTCTGATGCTTAACTGACCAAGTGACCCAGACACCTCATTATCTATATGTATTTAAAGTGTTTACTTAGCAGGTAATATCCCCCTCCCTTTCTTTTTTGGCTTTTTACACTTTGCTTATTTTTTAATTATTTATTTTAATTTTAGTTAGTTAACATACAATGTTGTATTACTTTCAGGTGCACAAGAGTGATTCAACAATTCCATACATCACCCAGTGCTCATTACAACAAGTGCAATCTTTAATCACCATCATCTATTTAACATCCCCTACACCCTCTCCTCTGGCAACTAGCAGTTTGTTCCCTGCAAATAAGAGTCAGTTTCTTGATTTCTTCTTTTTTTCCTTTTCCTCTTTTGTTTCTTAAATCTCACAAATGAGTGGAAACATATGGTATCTTCCTTTCTTCTACTGATATATTTCACTTAGAATTATACTGTCTAGCTCCATTCATGTTATTGCAAATGCCAAGACTTCATTGTCTTTTATGGCTAAACTATATATAGTGTATATACACTATATTCGTATGTGTGTATACACACATATATATACACACACACATACATATATATACATATATATCAATAGAAAGACAAATAGTATATACATTTTATGTAGAAGTATTATATATTAATATATTTTATCTAACATATAAGATAACATACATATGTTATGTTATACGTCATATGTTCTTTATCCATTCGTCAATTGATGGACTCTAGGGCTGTTTCCATGTCTTGACTCTTGTAAATAATGCTACTATAAACATGGGGGTGCATATCCCTTTGAATTAGTGTTTTTATATTCTTTTGGAAAATACCCAGTACTGTGATTGCTGGATTATAGGGTAGTTTTATTTTCAACTTTTTGAAAGGAACCTCCGTACTGTCTTCCACAGTGGCTGCACCAGTTAGCATTCCCAACAAGAGTGCAAAAGGTTTACATTTCTCCACACCCTCATCAACACCTGGTATTTCTTGTGTTTTGATTTTACTCATTATGACAGTTCTGAGATTTTTATCTCATTTTATTTTGGTTTGCATTTCCTTGATGGTAAGTGATGACAAATATCTTTTCATGTGTCTGTTCACCATCTGTGTGTCTCCTTTGGAGAAATATCTATGTCTTCTGTTTATTTTTCAATTGTATTTGTTTGCTGGGTGTTGAGTTTTAAAAGTTCTTTATATTTTGGATAACCCTTTATCCAATATGTCATTTGTAAGTGTCTTCTCCCATTCTGAAGGTCACCTTTTAGTTTTATTGATTGTTTCCTTTGCTGTGCAGAACCTTTTTATCCTGATGAAGTCCCAATACTTTATTTTTGCTTTTGTTTCCCTTACCTCTGGAGATGTATCTAGAGAAGTTGCCACAGCAGAAGTCAAAGAGGTTGCAGCCTGTGTCCACCTCCAAGATTTTGATGAGTTCTGGTCTCATATTTAGATCTTCCATCCATTTTGAATTTATTTTGTGTCTGGTATAAGAAAGTGATCCAGTTTCTTTCTTCTGCATGTGGCTGTCCAGTTTTCCCAACACGATTTGTTGAAGAGACTATCTTTTATCCTTTGGATATTCCTCCCTGCTTTGTCATAGATTAGTTGATTATATAGTTGTGAATCCATTTCTGGGTTCTCTATTCTGTTCCATCGATCTATGTGTCTATTTTTGTGCTGGTACCATACTGTCTTAATGACACAAGACATGTATATAGCTTGAAATCTGGAATTCTGTGATGCTTCCAGCTTTGCTTTTCCTTTTCAAGATTGTTTTGGCTATTCAGGGTCTTTTGTGGTTCCATACAGATTTTAGGATTGTTTGTTCAAGCTCTATGAAATATGTTCTTGGTATTTTGATAGAGATTGCATTGAATATGTTGATTGCTGTGTCTATTGAAATGCTCATATGGTTCTTACCCTTTCTCTGATTGATGTAATATATCAGGTTGATTGATTTGCAAATATTGAGCCACCCTTGCAACCAATGAATAAATCCCAATCGATCATGCTGAATAATTTTTTTAAAATGTACTGTTGGATTTGGTTTGCTACTTTTTTTCTTTTTTGAGGATTTTTGCATCCATGTTCATCAGAGATACTGGCCTATAGTTTTCTTTTTTAGAGGTAACTTTATTTGGTTTTAGTATTAGGGTAATTCTGGCCTCAGAGAATTAATTTGAAAGTTTTCTTTCCTTTTCTATTTTTTGGAATAATTTGAGACAAAAAGGTATTAGCTTTTTAATTTGTTTTCTCAAATGTTTGGTAGGATTCTCCTTTGAAGCCATCTGGTCCTGGACTTTAGTTTGTTTGGAGTTTTGTTTTGTTTTGTTTTGTTTTGTTTTGTTTTTGTTTTTGTTTTTGTTTTTTTTGATTACTGATTCAACTTTTTTACTAGTTATCAGTCTGTTCAAATATTCTATTTCTTTTTGTTTCAGTTTTGGTAGTTTACATGATTCTAGGAATGTATTCATTTCTTCTAGGTTGTCTTATTTGTTGGCATATAGTTTTTCATAGTATTCTCTTATGATTGTTTGGAATTCTGTGGTGTTGGTTGTTATTCTCTTGTCTCCTTTGTGATCTTTTTGAGTACTCTTCTTTTTTTCTTGATAAATCTGACTAGAAGTTTATAAATTTTATTGATTTTTTTTTCAAAGACCCAGTTCCTGGATTCAATGATCTGTTCTATTATATTTTGAAAATTCTATATAATATATTTGCTCTAATCTTCATTATTTCCTTCTTTCTGCTGGTTTTAAGTTTTATTTTTTGTTCTATTATTTTTTATCTCCTTTAGGTGTAAAGTTAGGTTGTTTGAAATTTTCCTTGCTTGAGGTAGACCTGTATTGCTATAAACTTTTCCTCTTAGAATCACTTTTGGTGATCCCAAAGGTTTTCGACTCTTGTGTTTGAATTTTCACATAGTTTTTAATTTCTGCTTTTATTTCCTGGTAGACTCATTTATTGTTTAGTAGCGTGTAGTTTAACCTCCATGTATTTGTGTTCTTCCCATTCTTTTTCTTGTGATTGACTCCTTTTATAGTGTTATGGTCAGATAAGAATTATGATTTGACTTCAGTCTCCTTGAGTTTGTTGAGACTTGTTTCTATGTGCACTTGAAAAGAATATGTATTCTGCTGTTTTAGAATGGAATGTTCTGAATATAACTCAAATCCATCTGCTCCAGTGTGTTATTCAGAGCCATTGTTTCCTTGTTGATTTTCTGCTTTGATAATCTATACTTTGATGTCAGTGGAATGATAAAGTCTTTTAACATTACTGTGTTATGGTCAGTTAGTTACTTTATATTTGTTATTAATTGTTTTATGTATTTGGGTGCTCCTATGTTGGATGCATAAATATTGACATTTGTTATATCTTCTTGTTGGAATGTACCCTTTTTATTATGTTGGAATGTACCCTTTTTATTATATAGTGTCCTTCTTTTCTCTTATAGTCTATTTTATTTAAAAAATAAAGACTTTTAATTTTATTTATTTGACAGAGAATGAGAGAGAGAGAGGTCATAAGCAGGTGGAGTGGTAGGCAGAGAGAGAGGGAGAAGCAGGCTCCTTCCCTGTGGGTCTGAGCCAAAGGCAGACAATTAACTGATTGAGCTACCAAGGTGCACGACAGTCTCTATTTTAAATTCTATTTTGTCTAATATAAATATTGCTATTCTGGCTTTCTTTTGACATTCTTTTGCATGATAAATATTTCTCTATTACCTCAGTATCAATCTGCAGTCTAAATGAGTCTCTTTTAGGCAGCATATAGCTATTTTTTAATCCATTCTGTCAACCTATGTCTTTTGATTGGAGGGCTTAGTCCATTTACATTCAAAGTAATTATTGATAGATATGTAGCTACTGTCACTTTAGTATCTATTTTGTGGTTGTTTTGAAGATTTTCTCTGAACCATTCTTTTCTCTCTTTCATGGTTTACTACTTTTCTTTACTGATATACTTGTATTTCTTTCTCTTTATTCTTCATACATTTATTAGTGGTTTTTGACTTATGATTACCATTAGGTTCTTATATAACATCTTCTACATATAGTGGTCTATATTAAGTTGATGATATATAACATCTACATATAGCATTCTATATTAAGTTGAGGGTCATTTAAGTTTGAACTCATCCTTTACTCTTCCTCTACATATATTATAGATATATATTCTTATATTTTATATCATTATATTTTGTGAGTTCCTTGACTGATTTTTTAAAGAAATATTCATTTTTACTGTTTTGTGTTTCCTATCTTTATATTGTCACTGTAGGTCTCTCATTTCCACTCAGATAGTCTCCTTTAATATTTGTTGCAGGTCTGGTTTAGTGGTCATAAACTCCTTGACTTTTTGTTGTCTGGGAAACTCATAATCTCTCCTTCCATTCTGAATGATAGCCTTGCTGGATAGAGTAGTCTTGGTTTCATATTTTTCCCATTTATACACTTTGAATAGATCATGCCACTCTCTTCTGACTTGGAAAGTTTCTGCTGAAATTTCCTTGATAATCTTATCAGTTTTCCCTTGTATGTAACTCTCTTGTCTTGCTGTTTTAAAATGTTTTCTTTATTACTATGTTTTGCCAATTTAATTACAATATGTCTTGATGTGGATCTGCTTTTATTAATTTTGGGGGGTTCTCTGTGCCTCCTGGATTTGGATATCTGTTCCCTTCCTCAGATTAGGGAAGTTTTCAGCTATCATTTATTCAAATAAATTTTCTGTCCCCTCTTCTCAGCTTCTTCTGGGACACCCATGATAAGAATATTATTATGTTTAATGGAGTCACTGAGTTTCTGAAGTCTATTGCTTTCCATATTTTTTTTTCTCTCTTTTGCTCATCTTGATTACTTTCCATTACTCTGTCTTCTAGGTCATTACTTAATTCCTCAGCTTCTTCTAGCCTGTCATTCCTTCCATCAAGTGTGTTTCTGATTTTATTTTTTGAGCCCTTTATCTCTGCTTTCATTCCTTACTTCTGTGTCAGTGGTCTCACTGATGTCATCCCGTCTGCTCTCAATTGCAATTCATATTGTTTTAAAGATTTATTTATTTAAAAAAAAGATTTACTTATTAGGCACCTGGGTGGTTCAGTGGTTTCCTTTCTGCCTTTGGTTCCAGTCATGATCCTGGAGGCCTGGGATCAAGTCCCAGATTGGGCTCCTTGTGGGTAGACTGCTTCTCTCTGCCTATATCTCTGCTTCTCTGTGTCTCTCATGAATAAATAAATAAAATATTTAAAAAAATAAAGGTTTATTTATTTATTTATTTATTTATTTATTTATTTAGAGAGCAGGAGGAGGGACAGATGGAGATGGAGAAACTCAAGCCGACTCCCTGCTGAACCTGAAGCCTGATGTGGAGCTACAAATCACAACCCTGAGATCATGAACTGAGCTGAAATCAAGAGTCAGGTGCCTAACTGACTGAGCCACCCAGGTGCCCCCAGTTAGCATCTTTATAATTATTACTTTAATTTCTCTATTAGGTATGTTGCTTATATCTATTTCACTTAGATATCTGGCTCTGGCCTTGTCTTGCTTTTTCATTTGCATGATTTTTTTCTGTCTTTTCATTTTGGCTAAGTCTCTGTGACTCTTTTGCTCTTTAAGGAAAGTCAATACATTGCCTGTTCTTAAGGGTAATGACTTTATGAAGAAGAACTCCTATTGCAGTATGCCGTGTAATGTCCCCTGTTTTAGCCTCATGCTTCTGTTATTGTCTCCAGTGTGTGTTGCATGTGTTATATTGTTGTGCTCAACCACTTAGATTTCAGATCAGTCATCTTCAGAGTTCTCTTGCCTGTTGTAGGCCGCATTTGGCCCCTGGCCTGAATGTGGTGCATTTAACTATGTGTGCTCTGATCTGTTCATGAAATGAGACCTATTACCACTGCAGTTAGAACCACAGCTATACACAACTTTCATGTCAGGAGACACATGTGGTGTGAGCAAGGATTTAGGCCAGCCTTCTGGGGGATGGGGGCTGCCATGCTGGGACTGAGGAAAGCAAGACTGGGAACAGTGGTCCACCAGAACATTGGGTGATGGTGGGGGTGGGTGGTCAGTGGGGGTGGGGAGGGTTTGGTGTAAGCAACTTGGGTAGCAAGTGTAGGCGCTGTGCTGTTAAAACACTTGGAACTGTGCTTATGCTAAGAGGTGGGGCAATTAAGTGTTATTGGCTAGTTCCTTTGTTCCTAGAGGGATCTTTCTATGGAATTTGTCTGTCTGGGATGTGCTCAGAGATGAGCAAATAACCTCAACATGGTGTACCCTAAGCACTCTTCAGATGGCTGTTTCCATACTCGATGTTCCACTGTTTTCCCTACCTTTTCTTCAAGAGCAGCACAA
The DNA here is from genome assembly GCF_011100685.1 of Canis lupus familiaris. Lineage (NCBI taxonomy): Eukaryota > Metazoa > Chordata > Mammalia > Carnivora > Canidae > Canis > Canis lupus. Next base: position 28,802,424 of record NC_049233.1, read on the forward strand.
TGCCCTCCAGGCTCTATCCCAGTCAAGCCCCCTGACCTTTAAAACTTCTAGGCTTTAAGCCCTGCTGATTGTCAGAAGTCACAGAATTCAGCCTCTCTTCATTTCCAAGCCAGTTGCCAACTGCCATGAACTCCTCTGTGAGTTAGTCTGCTCCTTATCCTTCTCCATGACTTGCCTCCATCATAATGACCAAGATCCATTTCTTTCTCTGACTCTGTCTCTGTACTTCCAAACTTCTTTGATGTAACCTATTTCCAGTTGTGACGTTTGTTCTGTCAGTATTCAAGGCAATTTCTGGGGTATTCAGGATGAATTGATAGGGTCCTCCTACTCCTACTCCACTGCCATCTTCCAACCTCTCCCTTTCTTCCCATTCTTAAACATATAGATTTTGTAAAATTGTTCTATCTAGTATCCTATGTCTGTATGGATAAACTGTAATATTTTCCAGTGTTATCCTTTCCCTTAATGTATTTATTCCCTCTGAAGGACTTTTGTTTTTAAACCTCTGAAACACAGTGTCTATTATTAAATTCCTATCATTGCTTTAAACTAAATGAAGAAAATTAGAAAATGCATGGAAAATCTTCAAAGAGTGAAGTAATTCTTTTATGTTCAATCAGTCCCAAAGAACTATGAAAATAATCTGGTTATCTTTTCTCCTAAATCAACTTCTGGCTGCCAGGCTAAAAATGCATTTACCAAAGTCACTAAATCTTAGTGATAGTTTCTCACACATTTTATGGCCTTAAATGCCAAATTACATTCAATTTCAGGAATGTATTTGATAGTCTGAGAAAGGAAGAAATAGTTATCTTTATCATTTACAATAATGTTAAAATTCTTTTTTTAGGGATCCCTGGGTGGCTCAATGGTTTAGCACCTGCCTTTGGCCCAGGGCGTGATCCTGGAGTCCCAGGATAGAGTCCTGTATCAGGCTCCCTGCATGGAGCCTGATTCTTCCTCTGCCTGTGTCTTTACCTCTCTCTCTCTCCCTCTCTCTCTCTCTCTCTCTCTCTCTCTGTGTGTATCTCATGAATAAATAAATAAAATCTTTAAAAAAATAAATAAATAAAATTCTTTAATTTGTTATTTTCACCTTTCTTTCATCTATTAGTTAACATTTGTCTTATTCTGTGATCAAACAAATGACTGTGGAAAATCAAAGTCCCTATTAAAATTTTCATCCTAGCTAAATTCCAGTGAAAGTTCTTGTAATAGCAGTATAACATTAAGATAATTATTTAACTAAAGAGCTTCATTTTTATTTTTCAATTAAATTATATTCCTCTACAGTTGTTTTTGCTTTGTTTTGTTTATAGTTAAATTTCATCTTTTCTGGAGAAAAAACAAACTCTCAACTCCTTTAAACATGTATAATTTTATGTCCACAGCATTTAAAATTTTCCAATTGATGCTGGTTTTTGGGAATAACCAGGCATATTTTTTAAGGTTGCCATCCCAGGAAGAGTACATTCTTAACAGACTGAGTGACTCAAATATATATATATATATATATTTTTTTTTTTTACTTGAATAAGTAATGGAAAAATAATTTAATATTTACTAATTTATTTGTTTTAGCACAAATCAAGTTTTTTAGCATTTTGTACATTACTTCAACTTGACTGAATTTAACATTTTGCTATTTAAATATTTAAACTAAATATTTGTGTAAATATCTTCTCCATCTTAAAAAATAGTATTAAACTAAATCTTTCCCCCAAAAAACAGTATTTCCAGTATCATTTTTAATAATCAATTTCTACCTCACCAATTTTACTTTTATATCTAGCAATTTAAATCTTAAATGTTTTCCCAAATAAGCTATTGAATATATTTTCATAAATGGGTAAATATGAGTATAAGACTTTAACTCTTGGTCTTCATTTTTTTTTTTTTTTTAACTCTTGGTCTTCATAAAAGAGATCAAGTTGTACTATATTAAAAATACTAAAATTCACCACAGTATCCTCTTTGGGGGTGAGTCTAGATAATTTTATAATTTCCTCAGGTCTTTCTTATCTTATATTTACCTTTTATATCATCAGTTTTAATGAGGAAATTAAGGACAATGTGCTTCTATGAGTCAATTAATTTCATTTTCAAGTTCAGCTCATTCGCTTTGGATAACACCACTGAGTTCTTAAAATCAATACTAAAGAGATAGAATATATGTATTAAAAAAGAAGTGGTTGCCAAATTAGAACTTTGCAGAGTAAGAAGAAGAGAGGCATCTAGGTTTTTAAAACTGAAACTTAATTTATGTATCCTGATTTCTATATTCACTGTTTAAATGAGATGAGTAATTTTAATTTCCTTTGCAAGAAAATTTAGCTAGGTGACAGTCCATATTAAGCCTTTTTGTTACAATTATGTAATTAAACTTTGCACCTCATTGTAAAGAGTTCTAGTCATCAGCATAATGTCAGAAGGAATTTTTGTAAATTAAGAAAGATTGCTTGCAAAAACATACTAACTTTGTGAAGGGCATCTAGAAAGATAAAAAGTTAGGACTTCAGGTGGCTACCAGGCTGAGAAAAATTGGTAACTGACAAAGAATAAGTGAAGCAAATGCTTTTATCTGTTCTCATAACAGATGTAAGAATAATTAGGGACTGACCCAGATCTGTTAATAGTAAACCTTTTCACATACAGTGACAACAACCAGCAAAAATACTACCACTCCTATTCTTTTAAGACCTACAATATTCCTTTTGTGACCGTTCATCTGCATTCAATTCTCATTCTCTGAACTATTCTGTCCAATTGTACATCCAAGTAAGAAAAGTTTATGAAGGGCTGGGGAAAGGAGGTAGGAAATACATTTAACATTAAGCATATATTTAAGTATATTCAAGTATGATTAAGTGCTTGTCTGTCTCTCTTGCTGTCAGAAGAAATGATCCTTTTTCTCTTTCTCCAAATATTTCTTTAAATTTTAGTTAACATACAATGCAATATTAGTTTCAGATGCAGAATTTAGTAATGTATCACTTATATACAACACCCAGTGCTTATCACTAGTGTCATTCTTAATACCCCATCACCTATTTAACCCATCCCCACACCCACCTCCCCTGCAGTAACCCTCAGTTTGTTCTCTACAGTTAAGGGTCTGTTTCTCAGTTTGCCTCTCTTTTTCTCCCCTTATGTTCATTTGTTTTGTTTCTTAACTTCCACATATGAGTGAAATCATATGGTATCTGTTTTTCTCTGACTTATTTCACTTAGTATAATACTGTCTAGGTCCATCCATGTCTTTGCAAATGGCAAGATTTCATTCCTTTTTAATCCTTCCTTATAATAGGTGGATACAATCATCAGACCTAAACTTTGAGTGACTACTGTAAAAGCATGAGCTAGGACCGTGGCCTGTCTTGTTCAGCTGTGTATGCCTAGGTAGAGTTTCTACAAAGTAGTTTTTCAATAAATATTATTTCAATAAAAACACCTAGTGACATGGCACAAATAAGAAGGCTACAAAACCTGAGATGAAAAAGAAGGGTGGAGACATTTTCCATAGAGACCTCTAACATTTTCACCAAAACTTTTTTCTTAAATATTTTATTTATTTATTCATGAGAGACACAGAGATAAAGGCAGAGACACAGACAGAGGGAGAAGCAGGGAGCCGGATATGGGACTCAATCCCCAGACCCAGGATCACACCTTGAGCCTAAGGCAGACGCTCAACTGCTGAGCCACCCAGGCATCCCTGCTTTCACCAGCACTTATTGTGGAAGAATGAAAGTTAGTTAACTCACGGGCCTCTGTGATTACCTGTGATTACATCTATCATCAAGATGTTGGTTGTATAATAAATTATATATGATTCTCACCTTGTAGTGTTGATCACCTCATTTTTAATGTTTTCATTGGTTTCTTATACTGCTAGGTGAAACATTACTTTAATTTGTTAATGATAATATCAAGATGGTATAGATTACAATTTATAAAAATTATATGTCCATATTGGGGAAAAAATACCAGCTAAATAGTGTTCCATGTATAAACCAGCCTTGGTTCAATGCCTGTTATACTAGACAAGTAATTGATAGGACCCTATTTAATTCTCCAATGTATCCTAGTGTGGGTGATAAATTAGTAAGTCATGTACACATGCAGGATACATTAGCGGGGGCTATTCCTGTCTGAGTGAGTAATGGGAGAGCAAAATGTTAAAAGACAAGCTCTCACTTTATGAGCATGCCTGCTGTTTCCCTAAGTAGGTGACAAATGGACCCACAAGTATGCCCACCATTTCAAAGTAAACACTGAATTTTAACCAATGAATGAGTCTATTTTTTTTCCAAGACACAGAATCAACCAATCATCTTGTTGTTCTTTTTTTTCTGACCTGCACAGATTCATCTGTGTAAGTTAGTTACAGACATTCCTAAAACTCAACTAAAACTAAAAATGGCCTCTAAGAATAAATCTAGAGTGACTTATTTTTGTGTTTCATGTGTATCTTTTGGAGAGGACCTATCCGCATTCTTATATTCAAACTTAGCGTTCAGTTAAGGGACTTCCCTAATCATTTTCAGCTAGCAAATTTTTGTGTTAAAAATAAATTTTCTTGGAATCTCCGTTTTCTTTTCTATAGCTGCTGTAATAAATCACCATAACCTTACTAGTTTAAAACATTTGTTCTCTTATATTTCTGAAGGTTGGAAGTCCAAAATCAGTCCTATTTAGATAAAGTCAGTTTCAGGACAACTAGCTGCTTATGCTGGCTCCAGAGGGATGGAGAATCAGTTTCCTTGCATTTTTCACCTTCTAGTGGCTGCCTATGTTCCTCCGCTCATGGGTAATCCTTCTACTTTCAAAGAACAATGTTCCAATCTCTGCTTCAATCGTTACATCACTTTCTCAGTCTCAGTACTTCAGTAGCCCTCTTATAAGGATCTTTATGAGTACATCAAGCACATCTGGATAATCCAGGATAAAATTATATCAAATCCTTGTCTTGATCACATCTTCAGAGTCTCATTTTCCATGTAAGATAATATTGATAAGTTATAGGGAGTAGAACATGGCATATTTGGGGTACCTTAATTCACCCAACAATACTCTGGGTTCCCAGAAAGTGTTCATGAAAACTATACTTTCAGTTTATTTCACATCTACTTTTGATATCTCTTTTTTAGGTATTTAGTCTTAGCATATCTATAGATATTATGGCTCTAACTCCTGACAATGAGCACTTTCAGAGGAAAGTTCTTTCATAGAGTTTCCAAATGTAATATGAATGTGATTCATGTAAATATCTACACTTTTAAAAAATAGTTTCAGCAAATGTTTATTTATTTTATTTTTATTTTAATTTATTTATTTTTTTAGAAGGTAAATTTTTAAATTGCAAATCTTCTTGCAATTAAATTTTTTTTCTTGCAAATTTTTTTTCAGTTTCTTTTTTCTGGTTTTATTATCAATGAAGACCTATTGGAGCCTACGATTCTCTAAGATTTTTAAAGTGTTTATATTTATTTCCTTTAAATATGAACATTTCAACTATTCACAAGGATTGCACTAGTTATATTAAGTTGTCACCTCTTATACTTATGCTCTCTTAATTTACTTTATCACCTGATATAAAAATTCTCCTTAAAGTAGGCAAAAGAAACAATAAAAGATATGGTTTAAACTCCCTACATTATTCTTATAAATTGATAATAGTATAAAATCAAATAAAATAAATTTTTAAAATGTGAGACAAGTTTTTTAATATATTCATCATTTAAGTTTATTCATCATTAGCTATTACATAACTGGTACTAATATTATAATCACATAAAAAATATGTAGAATTACAAAGTATTACTGTAAATCTGTTAACTTATATATGTATTCTGTATCTACAAGTGATATTGGCATAAGTTCTAATCCTTGAGTATTTCTATTTTGTCCTACAACTATTAAGACACCATTATATTTTCTGTACACAAAGTTCTTGACATATAATAAAAACTGTGTCATAACTTTAATTTCTATTATTTCTTCAAAGATGGGAATACCTGTTGCTTTTTTATTGCTTGCTGCCTAGGAAGACGGTATCAAGAGGGCTCAGACAATACTTTGCAAGTCTAACCATAAAAAAATATATATATATTCTACAACTTTTTGTGACTAACAATGTAGAACAATAAAATCATTTGAGAATTGGTTAAACATGAACCCAAGGAAAATTTTTTCTTGAGTTCTTTGAAAAAAATTATCCAACTCAAAACATGTTGTTTGTGCTTGCTTATTTAAAATATGCTTGTGATTCAAATGATTAAAATATATTGAAAAACTAAAATAAAGAAGTAACATATGCACAGGAAAAAAGACTTAAAAGTTTAAAGCTACTGTGAGGACACTATTCTCTTTCAAACACTATTTTAGGCAACAGCCAACTTCCCTACCAAACATCTGAACAGAAGCAGGATAAATCACCCACCTAATGAAGTAGATAGAGAAAGCCATTGAGAAACTTGTCTATGAAAGAGAGAAGAGCAAAGGAATGACAATTTCTGAGGTATAAGACATGAATCAGAAGATTATTGGAGTGGACTCTGATTATATAACCTTACTAAAACTATTTCAAGCTGTTCAATGGCTCTTTAATTTAGCCATTTTATGTTTAATAAACCTAGAATCTTACTCTTGTCTCCTCCTCCTTAAAAACAAAGTAGAGAGAACTTGTTCTCTTTAAGTATTTCACACTACTTAACCTCCAAACTTTTCTTCTAAATGATCAATAATATAAATAAGGAGAAAAAATTCAAACAAATGTATTCTACGTCAGTATTTCAGAGAGAAGGACTGAGAAGCTGATGTGACCAACCAGCATATATTCCTCTTTCTGAACTGAAAGTAACTAGTCTGTTCCCAATGAAGGAAGAAAAAGCATAGGAAATCAATTTGACTTAACCGATCTATGTACCTAACTCAGTGGCAGGGCCCAGATAAGCTAGAAAAAATGTTTCAGTTTGAAATCCTATTTTATGCTAGGGGTCTGGTAGTTTGAGAAAAAACTTAAGTCTGAGGTTCTTTTAACTTTCATAAAGATTATTTTCCATTCTGTGCACAGGTTTAACTATTTTCCAACTTACACAGTCTAAACTTCCTCTAAGGCCGGTTTTCCTAACCACAGCAGTACAGATATTTGGGCCTGATGTTTCTTTGTTGTGGGGGACTGTCATGTACATTGCAGGATGCTTACCAAGCAAATATGGCTGCTATGCACCAGACACCAGTAGCAGACTCCGTCTCTACCTGTGACAACCACAGATGTCTCCAGACACTGACAAGTATCCCCCAGGGGACAAAATTGCACTTGGTTGCTCTAGGGATCTTTTGTATCTAACCTTACCTATTCTTCTCCAGAGATGTCTGTATCTCTCACTACAAACTATGGCACTATCCATCCATTCTCTAAACCTCAAGAGGTGTCTCTGAAGATTGATAAAGCATGAACATTTTGGTGCATTTTTCTGCTTGAGGTTTCTTTTTTCTTTTTTTTCTTTTTTTTTTTTTTTTGAGGTTTCAGTTACAAGGCACCTTTAGTTTAGAATAGTTATGGGTCAGTAGGAAATAGTTTCAGCTTTTCTATTCAATTTAGACTTTTGCAACAGATCACAGTGTAAATTTTAGATTTTTTTTCACTTTGTACATGTGCATAAACTAATATTTTAAGTGTTCATAACATATTTAGATTATTCAATGTCCCTTTCTTGAATTTATTGAGCTTTACAAATTTTTACATTAAGAAACTTTGTGACTAACAATGCAGAACAATAAAATCATTTGAGAATTGGTTAAACATGAACCCAAGGAAAACTTTTTCTTGAGTTCTTTGAAAAAATTTATCCAAGTCAAAACATGTTTGTTTGAAATGTACCTCTCTCCAAATTCCATGTCAAGCTAATTTTGACTACTGCACTACTAAGAGAGAGGTCTCCTGTTGGTCAGTTTATAAAGTCTGTGCTCTTCCTACACAGAAGCATCCTTCCAAAGAGGTTCCCATCTGCTACACTTGCATGACTTGCCTTTACTGAAATGTTGCTGCCTTCTTGGGAAGAAGGGTAGTCTTGTACAAAGAAACAAAGACATCTACCTATATAGAGCTTAAATTTCAGCCTAATATACTCTAATAGACAATGAAAAAGATATATGAAGAACTATACTGTTATCTGGGAAACTGGATGGCAATAGTTAAGAGGAAAAAAAGGAGATGACATGTGCAGGCCAGAAGTGAGTATTTAACATTTTCAACTGAATGTCTATGAACGAACTCACTGTAAAGCTAAACATTTGAGAAAATATCTAAACAGAATGGAGAGCCTCACAAACAAAAAATTTGGTCAAAGTCTTCAAGATAAAGGCTCTGAGGTAGGGCAAAGTACACCTGGTTTCTTCTAGAAACTTTGAAGGCATTCTTGCTATTTTAGTGTGAGTCAGAAGGAATATGATCACAATGAGCCTCTGGTTAAATGCTTACCTGATCTAGCCCCTGAAAAGTCTATTTCCATGAACCTTCAAATTCTTGGGTGTGTGTGTGTGTGAGAGAGAGAGAGAGAGAGAGAGAGAGAGAGAGAGACTGAAAGAGATTGAAAGAGAGAAGGAGGGAGGAATATTCTGTTTAGATTTTCTGTTGTTGCAACTAAAATTTAAAAATGCTAACTCCTACCCCAAATGCAAAATTGTATTCATATGGAATTCTAATTTGAGCTTTACTTCTTTCAGTGTTCAGTGTGAGTTTGCATAAGTCACGCTTGCTGAAAATTATTGTAAAAAAAAAAGATTTAACTAGAGGATGGAAATAGAAAAGAGGAATGAAACAGATGGTAAACTAGATGAGTTTTAAATTTTGTTTTTTTGTTGGTTCCCCAGTGAAACCTTATAGGAAACTTAAAAAGATGAGATAAAACATAAACTGCTTCCTTATATCTGCATCCCTGAACCAGCTATAAAAGAAGAGAACCAAAGGAACTGTGTATAAAGCTCTCATGGTATTTTCTTTGATGGTATAAAAAGCAGTAGTCAACAATTCTGTCATAACATCAGGAAATTATAAAATATTTGGATAGGCACAGACCAGAAATTGTGGCTCTATGTATAATATCTATTAAAAATGAAATTAAATGCATTAGTAAATCATTGAAATTCTAAGGAAAAAAAAAATCCTGAATCATTGCTACGAGGCAATGTAATTAGCATTTAATTGCAAAATGTCTATATTTTTAGTTTATTGTGAGGATATTATCAGTCATATTCTTTAATTTAGTGGTTATAGTTTATTCACGTTTATAAACATGAAAATGACAATACCAGTTTTTCCCCTTTTTCACTACGAGTTCTTAATTTTTTCAATGATTTATTTTTGATGGTTATTAGAAATCTGACTCTAATTTGGGAAGTAATTGTTTTATCATGGGGGCTATTCATGTTATTAATATTGAGATTAATATTGACATTGTGAAAGTGCTTGATTAGAAATTCCTCATCACAATTTCAATGAGAAAGTTCAGCATCCTTCTGCTACTTTAATTATAGTGAAAATGAATTGAAAAAAGGGAAATTTAACTCATGATGAAGAGCATGGCTTAGAATTAATAAGTTTCTAACCTATATTTTTTTTACTTATAACATTGTCCAGCCTGTAGCACTTAATATAAACTTATCTTAAAGTAATTATAGAATATGCTTTATCCTTCATAATACTTCAATTAAATGTATATTTAATGGAATAAATCATTTTTTTCTGATTACAATTTTATTTATTTATTTTTTTTAATTTTTTTTAAGATTTTATTTATATATTCATGAGAGAGACATGGAGAGAGAGAGAGAGAGAGGCAGAGACATAGGCAGAGGGAGAAGCAGGCTCCATGCAGGGAGCCTGACATGGGACTTGATCCTGGGTCTCCAGGATCACACCCCAGGCTGAAGGCGGTGCTAAACCGCTGAGCCACTGGGGCTGCCCTGATTACAATTTTAATCTAATTCCGTTAATAGGAGTAAACCTCTGTTACATTGTTGATTTACGTCTTTTTAGCCCATATTATGCATATCAATAAAATCAAGTATCATCTAGGCTCCACTAGCCAACACAACTTTGGTTAACCTTGGTGTTAAGTTAGGTCTGTATTTTAACTCAGAGCCTCTCTGTGATTCCATAAACCATTCTTCCCCATGATGCTCTGTGGCTCCCTACTTCCCTGTCCCTGGCTGTATTAACTTGTTCCTAGACTACATAGGTTGCAGGCCACAGATACTCTTTCCATTAAGTCAATTCAGAAACATAGGGAAAATTTACATTTATTAAAAAATGACAAAATCCTGAGTGATTATGGGGATGGTTAAATTAGAACCTACATCACTTTGTACCATCTAAGTGGTTCTCCCCATTCCTGTACTTCTTACTCCCTAGAAAACCTGGGCTCTTGATATATAATCTTTCATGATGTCTGAACACTCTGGAGGGTAAACCCAATAGATAATCTCTGTGGGAGTAGTGCTGTCATGCCTGTTGACCTTTCCCACAATACAAGAAGGATATATTTTATTTTGTTACAAGATAAATAACTTATATGTACACATCTAAATCCAAATTGCAGTTAGAATAATATAGCTATTTTTTGTCAAATGATTATTTTAAAAATACCACAATACACTTCAAAAATATAGTCTAAATTGGATGCATACTCTATTATAAGGATACATTATAATTGTAAGCTATTTTTGTTGCTTAATTTGATTGCTTTTATTATAAAATAAACATTAATATTGTGAATATTTTCTGCACATGATTAATATTATCCTGCTTTCTTATTTCAGGTATTTCTAGATGTTGAATTATTACAGATGGAAATACCTTAGGTATATACTCTAAATTTCCAACTAGTGGTACTATTTTCTTTGAATACATGTGAAAATGCCATTGCATTAAATGTGTATACTTTTGTGTTTTATTTTTTTAATATTTTATTTATTTATTCATGAAAGACACAGAGAGAGAGGCAGAGACATAGGTAGAGGGTGAAGCAGGCTCCCTGCGGGTAGCCCAATGAGGGACACGATCCTAGGACCCTAGGATCATGACCTGAGCCAAAGGCAGAGGCTCAACCACTGAGCCACCCAGGTGCCCTCCTACTTTTGTGTTTAATGCAGAAGTATAAAATGTTATGTCTATATTGCTTTAAATGGTATTTCACTTATTCGAACATTTTAACAGTGTGTTTATTTTCCAATTGTGTTTTTATTTTAAGATTATTTTTGAAAATATACTGTCTAAATTTATTTTTTCTATATAAAATATCTGATATAGTATACATATCGTTTTGCCTGACATAACGAATATGCTCCACTATGACAGAATTTTTTTCTTTAAATTTCTTGGCGAGCAGTCAAGTGTCAAGGTATTCAATTAGGACATAGAGCCAAAGCGAAAATAGTAATATTTAAGTTTTTATTCACTTACTGCCACAGTGCCATAGACAGGAGCAAAGAGGCACCAGGCATTTATTCCCCTGAGGAACAACCTGGGGCAAGATCCAATGGATGCAGTGCAGATAAGGAAATCCTCTCATTGCTAAGGATACCTGAAAAAATGGCTCTTGACCCTTTATGGACTTGGTGGGGAGGTAGAGAAAGAAAGCTAAGAGTGGAAAAGTATTAAGTAAATGTGAAAAAATGTGGCTCAGTCAAGGCCCCCTCTATAAAGAGGTCTCCTTGGAGGCATATGGGAAATGCCCCATAATGCCCTCTGCTTCCCCATAATGGAAAAGCCCTCTGAATAAGGTACCTGCGTTGTTGAGAAGATTAAATAATCTGCAACTGTTGTGTTGACATTTTGTAGTCATTTAGGTCAGTGGATTGATATTACTGTTCACATTCTGTATATCCTTACTGACTTCTGTCTACTTATTCTACCAATTACTGAAAGGGAAGTATTCATATCTTAACTATTATTGTAGTTTTACTTATTCCTCTTTTGGATTATGTCAGTTTCTGGTTCACATATTTTGAATATATTTTATAAATATATAATTCAAGATAATTAGTTGACCTACTTATTTTTATGAAATAAAGTCCTTCATCTCTAATGGTTCCTTATATGGAAATCTACCTTATTAATAAAAGTATACCATATTTATTTTACCTAAATTTATATATCTCTCATTATTTTACTTTGCTTAATTTTTATATGATATATATCTCTCATTATTTTACTTTCAATAGATCTCTATATTTTTAAAGTGAGTACCTTTTAAACATCTGATTTTTTCTTCATGTCCCATTAATAATATCTACCTATTAACTGAAGTGTGTGATCAATTTATGTTTACTGTGATCCTGGATATAGTTGGATTTAAGTGTATCAGATACTATTTGCTTCTTTTATGACTGTTCTATTTTCCTTCCCTCTGAATATAAATATATTTGTTTTCTTCAAATAGGAGGAGAGATAGTTTAAAATCTCTTCCTAAAATATTATAGTTCATCATATCGTCTCTCTGAAATTGGTTGATATATTCAAAAGTTAAAAAGGCAAACATCAGAGAAAAACAAATATAAGTTAAAAATTCCAAAAATGTTTCTTATATTTACATGCTAAAATAATTTGAAAATAATACAAATTTTATTTTCTTCATATATCTTATTGAACTTAAATATCATGAAAATTAGTTAATTCCCACCATTCATCACCATTACAATATACTTGCATATATACAATAAATTTAAAATTAAATTAATTTAAATATAAACTATATCAGAACATCAAGATAGCCATAACTAGGATTATTAATCAGTAGGGAAAAGCATATCAGAACATCAAGATAGCCATAACTAGGATTATTAATCAGTAGGGAAAAGCATATCAATCCACTGACCTAAATGACTACATACTGTTAAAAATATTACTAATGTAGATTATCTTCATCATCATCTAAATTTTAACCCAAATGAGGAGGCCAATAGTATTTTTTCTTGCTAATATTTTGTCTAGTGGAAGTTATTAAACTTAAAGTAGAATTACAGAAAAAGCAGATTTGGCAAGGTGATGATAAAGTCCAACCAAGGTCCTTAAAAAGGAAATTAAACTGAAATTAGAGTCACTAATGTATAGATAATTGTTGAGACAATAGAATAGGTGAGATTTTCCAGGAGAAATGATGGTGGAGGAAGAGAAATTTAAAAATAACAGTCAGAGACAAATTCTCAGAGACTCTCCCAAGACAAAACAGAAACCAAAATCCAAAACATGAATAGTGTAACATAAAAGAAATTCAAACCAAAGCAGGAAAGACATCTCAATTAGACAATCTCATGGAATGTTATTTATATGAAGATCAAATGATGCACTGACCATAAATGACAAGCTATAATATCAAAGTGTTATAGCTGCAAAATAAATGTTATGTTCTTATCCTATATATTTTTGTATAGTAACATTATTATAGTTCAGCACATGTTTCCAGAAGTATACACATAAATTTGTCCATGATTTATTCCATAAGTTGACTTTCCATTACTTTAAAAATATTTTTAAAAATAGTTTGTATTTAGAAAAAAAACAATAAGATGCATGTCATAATCCTACTGTCATTATTTGCCAAAACAATTTTAAGAAATAAAGTATCGTAGATCAGAAGTCCCCTCTGTACTCTCACTGGTCTCCGCATCTGTCTCTTTACAGAGAGCCTGCTAGTGAAGCCAGTGTGTATATTTCTGATATATGTGTTTATATTTTTGCTATATATTTATCAATCATAGAAAATATAGACTTTTTGTGTTTAAAAATTTAATTAATTATTATCAGGCTAACTATCTGTATGTCAGTTTTCAGTAAGGTTTTAACATTCAACATTATGTTTTGGTACTTATAAGTACATGTATTAGTACTGAAAATAAGTGCACTTATTTTAACCACTCATTATAATTCCCTGGTATGACTATGCTATGATGAATTTATCCACTTTCTTATCCATAGGCTTCAATTTGTTTCAGATTTGCTGTGAAAATTCTTTTAGTGCATACCTGATTATTTCTCCAATAGACATATCTGCTGAGTTGTAGGATATGCCTTACTGTGTGCAGCACACCCATTGTCTACCTGTAAAGTCATTTCAAATACTATCCACCAAAAAAGGCATATTTGTATATTCTAAGAGACTAATTTTATTCTCCATCTAGTTTAAGAGCTTAACGCATTAGTAACTATGGTTTTATATATGCAGAGATATATCACCCGGACTCAATTAGCTATATACTTATTTTATAATAAACACACTGCCTAGAACTCCAGTTAATGCCCTCCCAACATAATTCTTATAAGTTAAAAAATCTTTGTTAGTTACCTTTATATAAGTCATGTTTAAATATACATATAAAGATATAATTCTCTAGTTCAGATTAATAAAAGCATTTGAAATACAGACTGCCTGAAGCTATTGTATTTTCAAGTGCTAAATTACTCTGCCATGTATTAAATTACTTACTCTGAATCCTCCACTTATACTGAAACACCATTCTTCATTCAGACAGTTGATGCTGAGCAGTCTACAGTGGTCAATTACTTTCTCACAGTTTTTTCCAGCAAATCCTGGCAAACAACTGTAAATACATCAGTGTAAATAAGAAAAGTTACAATTTAAATATTTTCACAAAAGCCTATTAACAGTCTGAAAAAAATAATGATGCTTTGTTTACATTACATACAACATAAATTATTACCTGGTATTTTTAATCATTAATTTTGTCTATGCATACTTGTGTTCTTAGCAAAGGAGAAAAAATGATCTACTTAGTGAGAATCCGAGTAAACTACATTCATTTAATAGTATTAATATTATCTTTTGAGAATTTAACTGTAAAATCAACTTTGGCCTAACTAAATATTTAACAATAAAATATAGGTTTTAGAAAACTATTGGAATAAGTAAGACAATTATTAAAATGTGAAAGAAATGGTGAAAAGTGAGATTTCTAATGTTTAGTGAAGCCATTATACACTGATGATGTGCTCAAGGATTTAATGACACACATATATTCTGAGACATAGTATAAAGAGTTATACAGAACAGTAATGGTATGGTTACAGGCTAATTATAGTATTTTATTTATTGTCATCTTTACTTTTTTTTTTCTTTTCTAAATAAAGCAATCTTATAGTGTAAGTGCCTAGGAATAAGCTTTTTTTATTGTAATGGCAATGCCTGACATTAAGCTTTAGATTGCCAAGGTGTCTATTTCAGATATCCATCTCAAATAAACATATTGCTAGCTGAGATAAGAAGCCTGCCCTTCCCCACCCCTGAAGTCCTCTTTATACAAATCCCTGTGTAACTAAATAATTGGCCACTTTCTTGCTCCCCAATTCCCACTCTTTCATTCTAAATTCACCAATAGAGATGGAGTCTGTGAAACCCTAAGACTCCAATAAAGGCAGAACCCCAGGTCCACATACTTTCTCTCTTTAACCACAACTTGACTTCTGGCCTGTGGATATGCCCTGTACCCCCCAGGAATCATGAGTAATAAACTTTGTTTTTCAAAGATACCTGATAGTTGATGCTAGGTGCATCTTGCAAGCAGAAGTACCACAGAGGCCACAACATTGGCTCCTGTGGGATAAACATATATGGAGGCTGCCACAAGTAATATGGGCTCTGGTGAGTGCCCCAGGCATTCCTGGCTGATAACATCACTATAGAGATAGGTTGAGACACAACACAAATCTGTATTACAGTTTATTGTAGTTCATTAGCTGTAATCAGTAAGATGCTAATATATGAGGTACTATATTCCTTTGCCTTCACTCTCATTAATTTGTGAGATATATTCTGGTACTTTCAATCACATTTGGTAATTTATCTATTAAAAGTGAATAGAGGGCACCCATGTGGGTCAGTGGTTTAGCACCGCCTTCAGCCCGGGGTGTGATTCTGGTGACCGGGGATGGAGTCCAACATCCGGCTCCCTGCATGGAGCCTGCTTCTCCCTCTGCCTGTGTCCCTGTTTCTCTCTCTCTCTCGTTCTCTCTCTCGTTCTCTCTCTCTCTCTCTCTCTCTGTGTGCGTGTCTCTCATGAATAAATAAATAAAATCTTTTTAAAAAATAAATAAAAGTGAATGGAGCACCAAATTCAATGACAATGCATCTCTCTAAAGTAAGTAGATACTAGAGATTTTAGGATCAAAATAATACTGTTTAAGAAAAAATATATTTAGAGAGACAGAACAAGGGAGCATGTGTATGTGGGTGGGGAGCGGGAGAGAGAGAGAGCAAGTGAGCCTATTTAAAGCAGGCTCCACACCTAGCACAGAGCTCAGGAAAGGGCTTGATTCATGACCCTGAGATCATGAAATGAACTAAAACCAAGAGTGAAGCACTTACCCAATTGAGCCACCCAGGAGCCCTCAAAATACTTCTTAAGACTATGTTGTTACAAGCTGATTTAATAACAGTGAATTGTACCAAACAATTATTTCCAATTTCTTACAAGAACAATAATCTCATAAAAGAAGGAATCAAAGGCCACATTGACACAGTTTAACTGAAATAGCATCAGTAAAATGCTTTAGTAATTCTCTTTTCCTGCTCTTCAAGGCGCAGCTTGGCACTTTCACTTTATAGAATTAAATCATTCCTTCATTTATGTCAAGAATAACATCTATTTTTTAGAACCTACTATGTGCCAGCCACTAGGTTACTTTCACACAATTTTCATATTTTCTCATTCAGCCATTATAAAACCTGTGTGATACATATTGTTACCATTGTATTACATGAAGGAATAAACTCAGAGAAGTTAAGAGATTTACTTTGGTTATATCACTAGTTTTAGGGCTATTATTAAAATTAAGTATGGTCTTAACTTTATTTTTTATTATATTTTAAAAAGATTTTGTTTATTCATGAGAGACAGAGAGAGAGAGAGAGAGAGAGAGAGAGAGGCAGAGACACAGGCAGAGGGAGAAGCAGGCTCCATGCAGGGAACTTGATGTGGGACTCACACCCTGAGCCAAAGGCAGATGCTCAACCACTGAGCCACCCAGGCTTCCCAGTATGGTCTTAACTTTAAATGTATTGTATTTGCTACTCCATTAATAAAACCTGTTAGGAAATGTTGACTTTACTTCTCTCATTTTGAGGACCTATATAGAAACCCAGAAACGACACCAAGTAGCACTTTGTTGTGAAAGGTATCACAGAGACTTCCCTAGTAGGGGTAAGGAGTAGCAGGAATAAGAAAGCATCAAAATATCCTCAAATTTTGGTGAGTGATACTTGTCATGTCTCAATTCTCCTTTTAGGGGGAATGAATCAAACTGTGGTATTTGGACTTACATTATTCTGGAGTATGGTTTCCAAAGAGAAGGATTAGAGCTTAAATGAAGAACTAATATTCAGTCATTCATGAGATCAGATTAACAAGTTGCTAAATGAAGATTAGGAAGTAGTAACTCTGAGAAAAATATTTCTAAGCTAAGTAGAACTTATTAATTATGAAAAATTGTGCCAAAGTGTTAGTACTCTCACAATATACTAAGAAAGAAGCCCTAAAATACCATCTATAATATTTGGTCCAGGGAGATTTAACCCAAAGCCAGAGGAAACCCATAGGAGAAAATTTTCCTGTTGAGTTACAGGCTATCAACCCTCCATGCCTCCACTCCTCCTTATGGTTTGAAATTTAAGAGGAGATCCTGAATGTCATCCAAATGATACCCTAACAACTTAGTCTGCAGCCAGGGAGAGCAAAGGCTTGAATTGCATTCTTTCCACTTAAGAATTTAAACCAGAAAAAGCACAAACAAAGAAAAATACATAAAAACAAACTCTAGAATAATACGGATACTTTGAGAAATTCTATTACAAAAGTTCAAGTAAAGATGAAAGATGCTAAAGGTAAGGGGAAAACACATAAGAGAAATTTCAAGTAGCGTCAACAGATCAGCTCAATAAGTTAGATAAGACTTTTTATGAAATACAATATAGAAAATAATATTGTGAAATAGTATGTAAATAAGATGATTTAGTGACTAAGAAAAATTAAAATGGAGCCAAATGAGTTTAGAAAGAAGTGTTTTGAAATAAAAGGAGATAGAAATAAAATATGTTCAATATAAACAACAAAGCCAGAATTATCACCTCACTCCCCCTTAAAAAAGTCAAAAGTTGTATACAGTTCATATTTGAGAATATATAGCAAAAAGTGGAAGAAAAAGAAAATACAAAAAATGAACACTTAAAACCCAGTGAATCGGAATATTTGAACAGTTTGATAAGGACAAAGACGCATTTTATGAATCGGTCTGTGCGATTATCATAACGTGATAGCTAATCTTTGACAATTTAAAAAATTCTGTGAATTTTATTATATTTAGTTTTTCCACCTTTTCTTCATTCATATTTCAACTGTGATAAACTATACTGTCCTACTTCTACATTCTGTATGACATTACAATAGGCTGATTTTTCTTAAAAAGCTTTTTTAGGCCATATACAGTACCCAATAATTTTAAATGAAGACTTGGTACAAAATTACACTGACTACATTTCACATCAAGAGAAAAGTACTACAATTAAGGCCAGAGTCATTTATTTAAAAAGATCATGAGATAGATATTTTTTTCTGGAATGTGTAATTAAGAAATCAAGAGAAGGAACACAAATACACAAAAATAAAAATGCAAAAGGGAATATGAGGACAAATGGAAGCTAAGAACACTACATACCCTCAGTACAAATATGCTAAAAAGTTTATGTCAAAATATAGATTGCCAAAATCGAATGAAAATAAGAATAGCTAAATAGAACAAAAATTTGGTGGAACTAACTAAATGATGCTGGGCTTATTTATTTATATGGATGAATAATTCAAATTCCTATGAAAGAGTTGATTCTCGTGATATATAAGTCTTAAGCCTAAGAAAATGTACACTAGTTACCTATCAGTTATCAAAAATAATCAGAATTTGGATACAAAAGTCTCAAAATTTACAAAAAAAAAAAAAATAGTTACCACCAAACTCATATTTGAAAATGAAAATAAACATGTTGTATCAGTTGACACAAAATTCTATTTCTAGGAATTTATCCTGAAGAAAATAATCAGACATAATATATACATTTATATCCGTATTTCCCCTATGATATTCCAAAGTACCTACAGAAAGGAGACAACTGCTAATGGAAGAGATCATTCTAGTCCATCACTCTAGCCTATTGCCACTGTTCCCATACTATCAATAATCCAAGGACCTTATAAAAAAGAAACCAATCCCTGTCCAAATTGTCCATTCTTCTTCATAAACCTTGGTCATTGGGAGAGAAGGCTGGCAAGATGGAGGAGAGGTAGGGTCCTCCACTCACCGGCCCCACCAACTTACCTAGATAACTTCTTTTTTTTTTTTTTAATTTTTATTTATTTATGATAGTCACAGAGAGAGAGAGGCAGAGACATAGGCAGAGGGAGAAGCAGGCTCCATCCATCGGGAGCCGACATGGGACTCGATCCGGGGTCTCCAGGATCCTGCCCTGGGCCAAAGGCAGGCGCTAAACCGCTGCGCCACCCAGGGATCCCCCCTAGATAACTTTCAAACCATGCTGAAAACCTACGAATTTGACCTGAGATTTAAAGAGAGAACAAGCTGGAACGCTACAGAGAGAAGGGTTTTCGCTTCTAACAAGGTAGGAAGGAGGAAAGGAAAAAAAAAAAAAAAAAATCCAGTTGGGGAGAGGCCCGTGAAGGCCGGGCTAAGGCTGCTGCGAGAGCCTCTGAGAGAGGAGAACCCAGCCCCGGAGAAGCGGGAACTTTAAAAAATCCACACCAGATTCTTCCCGGACAGAAGGCGCTTAGCAGGGGAACCAGGCAGAACTGCAGGAGGAGCAGTGGGGCCTCCAGGTTCCCGAGGTCATTAACAGAGGAAGTGCTCCCAGAGGAAAGCGCACCACACACCGCACACACCGGGGCGAGCTCAGTAAAGGGCTGGAGCGCGCACCTGGCGGGGCCTTGGGGAGAAGCCCGTGGGTCAGGCAGGAGCTCTGGGAGGAGGGGGCTGTGCCCATCAGGAGCCACGGCCCCAGGAGTGCGATTTCAGCAGCACAAGCACCAGATCACAGGGCGCCGGGGGACCCAGCCCAGGATCCTGTGCTCCACCCCGGGACAGGTGGAGGTGTGGAGGGCACAGGACAGTGAGGATGCTTTTGCCCCTGATTGTGCCCCCAAGCTGTGCGGGTCAGTGCACCCTGCCCCCGGAGCATCTAGGCCAGTGTGGACTGGGAGCTGCAGTAGTTACTGTGGGAGCTGACTCCAGAGCTGGAGAGCTGGCTGCCACCAGTGTTGTTGTTCCTCCTTGTGTCACCTTGTGCCTGGAAGAGGCAGGCTGCCAGGGAGCAGAGGCCTCACGGGGTAAACAGCTCCCACTGAGCCCGGCACCTGGTGGAGGGCGGGGCATCTCCCCCAGGTGCATACACCTGAGAGTCAGCATAGCATCCCCTCCCCCAGAAGGAGAGGGGAAGAGCAAATTCTTGAACCAGCAGCGCTGGAAAGCTCCAGGGGAGGTCGATGGATTTACAGTACATAGAACCAGAGGAATCGTCTAGGGCGAAATTTACTTAAGTTGTGGTTGATATTCTTTTTTTTTTTTTTTAATTGCTACCAAATTTACTGTGTTTTTCACAATATGGTACTTCAGGACTTTTTAATGTAAACATCTTGATTAATTTTCAAAATAATGATACAAATTTAGCATTCTTCTTGGAATGGAAGACTTGCTTGGAGGTTACTTCATTTTTTTCTCTTTTTCAAAAGTGCATCTGGTAGTGCCAGCTGCTTTTCTCGGAAGGAACGCTTGTCTTTTGACCGAACGTTGTGGCTATATCGCATCATCATAAAGTTCTTCTGTTTTTTCTTCCCTTTATTTGTGGAACTGGAAAATGGGTTCATTTTGGTTTTCTTCCTCACAAATTCTTTTCGGTCTGTCTTTCCAGCCACTGCTGTTGCTAATCTTGTCTCCTTGTCAGATTTTGGCTTTTTATGAAGGCGTTCAATGTCCCGAAGAGAAAGTAACTCACCCCTAGGCTCCTCATCACTATCTATTTCAATGTATTTTCTCTTTTGGGCTTTCCCTGGGGTAGTGTCGAGTTCTTTCCTCATTTGGGCTATGCAGATTTTCTGGAAGTCTTCTTAAGTTAGAACTTGGCTCGTGCTAATGGCTGCAGCTTTGGCTTTCTGCTCCTCCATGGGCATCCTGTTGAGCTTCTTGAATATTTCTTACTACTCTTCATCAGAAGAATGATGCACATCAACCCACTCACCATCAGCATCTGCCTCCTCACTGAGACTGGTACTTTCCCACCCATCTTCAACATTTTCAGTATTCTCTTCTTTTCCAACTTCTAGAACTTATGCTTCTGGAATGTAATCTTTAGCATCTAATTCTCCATATTCTTGCACTCTTGCTTCTATGGAGGCCTCTGTAGGCTTACCCCGGAATTAGTTTTGCAACATCTTAGGATTCAGTGTTCGGAAGAGCTGAATCAAAGTTCTAGCAGACATCATCACATTCTTATCTCTGTGTGTTTTATACTGAGCTAGGTCTTGGAGAAGTTCTTCAGTAATGGCTAGAGGATATCGAGCTGTTATCTCTTTTATAGCATTGATTCCTACTGTCATGACCTCCCCAGAGTTCTTGTTGGTGACAGAATTGTTGGCCACAGTCATGAGCACTGACTGAATTATCTCTGGGGGTACTAAGTGATGAGATGCTTGGGCAGGAAACAGAAGGATCTTTGTTACTTCTCTTTGGTGAGGTTGCAGAAATCTTTGTACAAAGGGATAGAAGTTGAAGAGAAAAAGCTCATGAATTCCCACCAATCTGGAGATGAGGTTCATGAGCATCATTTTCACCTCAAACCTCTTTGTAGAGCTCTCTAGTTGTTTTAGTAATTTTTCTGCAAAATCTTGGGGATCATGAATCAAATGAATAGCTGAAAAGTTAAACACCTCTGGTTTCTTCTTCTTTTTTTGTTTCTTGAGCACTTTCATAGCCTTTTCCAACCTTTTCTTGTGTTTGGAGCTTTTCTTCCCCATGGCATATTGCACTAGCAGGTCTCTTGCTGTTGGTCCTTCATCCTCTGATTCTGAGTCGCTGTCCTCTTTCTTCTCTTCATCTTTCCCAAGGAAAAATGTCAAAGCAGCAACTAATATCTTGGTGACCTTAGAGAAACATGCAGTAGTGATCACATTGACAGTTTTGGCATCATTCCAGATGTTTCAGAAGAAAGTTCAATCACCACATCCAAAGATATCTTGGCTACAGTTGCATTGCTGTCTCTTAACATGGTGTACATGAAATTCTGCAACACAATATTCACTTTATTGTTCTTGTGTTTTGCATTTATATTCTTGATATCAGTGACAATATGTGTGTATAAAGTCTCTCGCAGAAGTTTATCATGGCAATGCAGAAGTTCAAAGAAGAGTTCTAGCAAACTTGATGGATTGATGAGATTCTTATTTCTCAGCAAGATCAAAGCTTTGCAAAATGTCATTCGAAGATCTGGATCCAAGACAGTGTGATTGTAGGAGAGAAGATCTTTCAGCTCTTGAGGAAAGTTACTTAAATGTTCTGGGTAGCAGTGACCAATCTGTGACATAAACATCACTAGCTCTTCCAGTTCTTTGCTAGGTTTATTTGGTTGTAATTTGAAAATCTCCACATTGGATTTGTAGTGATTATACTGCTGTAGAAACTCCTCAATGTAAACTGGCGGATCCCGCTTGATCAGATTCTGTAACTGTGGCAGGTTGCTGGGGAGCATGTTATTGTTTCCATTAGACATGTTGGTTGCTGAGTGGCTCCACAAGAAGCAGTCTGAAGAAGCCTGTGGTTGATATTCTTGATGAAGCCCACTCATACAACTACTCTGCACTGAGCAAAATGACTAGAAAGAAGAACTCACCACAAAAGAAAGAATCAGAAACAGTACTCTCTGCCACAGAGTTACAGAATTTGGATTACAATTCAATGTCAGACAGTCAATTCAGAAGCACAATCATTTTTTAAAAATTTTTATTTATTTATGATAGTCACACACAGAGAGAGAGAGAGGCAAAGACATAGGCAGAGGGAGAAGCAGGCTCCATGCACCGGGAGCCCGACGTGGGATTCAATCCCGGGTCTCCAGGATCACGCCCTGGGCCAAAGGCAGGCGCTAAACCGCTGCACCACCCAGGGTTCCCAAGAAGCACAATCATAAAGCTACTAGTGGCTCTAGAAAAAAGCATAAAGGACTCAAGAGACTTCATGACTGCAGAATTTAGATCTAATCAGGGCAAAATTAAAAATCAATTAAATGAGATGCAATCCAAACTGGAGGTCCTAATGATGAGGGTTACTGAGGTAGAAGAAAGAGTGAGTGACATAGAAGACAAGTTCATGGCAAGGAAGGAAGCTGAGGAAAAAAGAGAAATACAATTAAAAGACTATGAGGAAATGTGAAGGGGAATAAACGATAGCCTCAGAAAGAAAAATCTACATATAATTGGGGTTCCAGAGAGTGCCAAGAGGGACAGAGGATCAGAAAGCATATTTGAACAAATCATAGCTGAGAACCTCCCTAATTTAGGGAGGGAAACAGGCATTCAGATCCAGGAGATAGAGAGGTCTGCCCCCAAATCAATAAAAACCATTCAACACCTCGACATTTAATAGTGAAACTTGCAAATTCCAAAGATAAAAGAGAAAATCCCTTAGAGCAGCAAGAGATAAGAGATCCCTAACTTATATGGGGAGAGATAAAAGAGAAAATCTCTTAGAGCAGCAAGAGATAAGAGATCCCTAACTTATATGGGGAGAGATATTAGATTAACAGCAGACCCCTCCACAGAGACATGGCAGGCCAGAAAGGGCTGGAAGGGTATATTCAGGGTACTAAATGAGAAGAATATGTAGCCAAGAATACTCTTTCCAGCAAGGCTCTCATTCAGGAGAGAAGGAGAGTTAAAAATCTTCCAAGATAGGCAGAAGCTGAAAGAATATGTGACCACCAAACCAGCTGTGAGAAATATTAAGGGGGACCTGTAAAAAACAAAGCCCAAAGAAATAATCCACAAAACAGGGACTGAATAGGTATTATGATGACGCTAAATTCATATCTTTCAATAGTAACTCTGAGCATGAATAGGCTAAATGCTCCCATCAAAAGATGCAGGGTTTCAGACTGGATTAAAAAAAAAAAAAAAAAAAAAAAGCAAGACTCATCTATTTGCTGTCTATAGGAGACTCATTTGAGACCTAAGGACACCTCCAGTATGAAAATGAAAGGTTGAATGGTCCTCAAAAATGATCCTCAAATGAAGGTCAAATGGTCTTCAAAATGAAAGGTCAAATGGTCCTCAAAAGAAAGCTGGGGTAGCAATCCTCATATCAGATAAATTAAAGTTTATCCCAAAGACTATAGTAAGAGATTAAGAGAGACACGATATCATACTTATAGGATGTATCCAACTAGAAGAACTAACAATCATGAATATTTATGCCCCTAATGTGGGAGCTACCAAGTGTGTCAATCAATTAATAACCAAAGTAAAGACATACTTAGATAATAAGACACTAATAGTAGGAGACTTCAACATGGCACTTTCTGCAAATGACAGATATTCTAAGCACAACATCATCAAAGAAACCAGAGCTTTAAATGACACACTGGATCAGATGGATTTCATAGATATATACAGAACTTTGCATCTGAACGAAACTGAATACATATTCATCTCAAGTGCACATGGAACTTTCTCCAGAATAGACCACATACTGGGTCACAAAACAGGTCTCAACTGATACCAGAAGATTGGGATTGTTCTCTGCATATCTTCAGACCACAATGCTTTGAAACTAGAACTTGATCACAAGAAGAAATTTGGAAGAAACTCAAACACGTGGAGGTTAAAGAGCATCCTATTAAAAGATGAATGGGTCAACCAGGATATTAAAGAATAGTTAAAAAGATTCATGGAAACTAATGAAAATGAAGGTACAGTCATTCAAAATCTTTGGGATACAACAAAAGCAGTCCTGAGAGGGAAATACATCACAATTGAAGATTTCCTCAAAAAATTGGAAAAAACTCAGATACACAAACTAATCTTGCACCTAAAGGAACTGGAGAAAGAACATCAAATAAAACATACACCAAGCAGAAGAAAAGAGTTAATAAAGATTCGAGCAGAACTCAATGAAATAGAGACCAGAAGAACTGTAGAACAGATTAACAAAACCAGGAGTTGGTTTTCTGAAAGAATTAATAAGATAGATAAACCATTAGCCAGCCTTATTAAAAGGAAAGAGAAGACTCAAATTAATAAAATCATGAATTAAAGAGGAGAAATCACAACCAATACCAAGGAAATACAAACAATTTTAAAAATGTATTATAAGCAGCTATACCCCAATAAATTAGGCAATATAGAAGAAATGTATGCATTTCTGGAAAACCACAAATTACCAAAACTGGAACAGGAAGAAATAGAAAACCAGAACAGGCCGATAACTGGGGAGGAAATTGAAGGAGTCATCAAAAACCTCCCAAGACACAAAACTCCAGGGCCAGAATTCCCAGGGGAATTCTATCAAATGTTTACAGAAGAAATAATACCTATTCTACTAAAGCTGTTTTGAAGAATAGAAAGGGAGGGAATATTTCCAAACTCATTTTATGAAGCCAGCATCACCTTAATTCCAAAACCAGACAAAATGACCCCACCAAAAAGGAGGATTATAGACCAATATCCCTGCTGAATACAGATGCAAAAATTCTCAACATGATACTAGCCAATAGGATCCAATAGTACATTAAGAAGATTATTGACCATGACCAAGTGGGATTTATCCCTGGGATGCAAGGTTGGTTCAACACTCATAAAACAATCAATGTAGTAGATTATATCAACAAGAGAAAAAACAAGAACCATATGATCCTCTCAATAGATGCAGAGAAAGAATTTGACGAAATACAGCATCCATTCCTGATCAAAACTCTTCAGAGTGTAGGGATAAAGGGAACATTCCTCAATATCTTAAAAGCCATCTACAAAAACCCACAGCAAATATCATTCTCAATGGGGAAACACTGGGAGCCTTTCCCCTAAGATCAGGAACATGACAGGGACATTCACTCTCACCACTGCTATTCAACATAGTACTAGAAGTCCTAGCCTCAGCAATCAGACAACAAAAAGAAATAAGAGGCATTCAAATTGGCAAAGAAGAAGTCAAACTCTCCCTCTTTGCCAATGACATGATACTCCACAGAGAAAACCCCAAAGACTCCACTCCAAGACTGCTAGAATTCATACAGCAATTCAGAAATGTGGCAGGATACAAAATCAATGCCCAGAAATCAGTGGCATTTCTATACACTAACAATGAGACTGAAGAATGAGAAATTAAGGAGTCAATTCCATTTACAATTTCACCCAAACATAAGATACCTAGGAATAAACCTAATCAAACAGGTAAAGGATGTATACCCTAAAAACTACAGAACACTTCTGAAAGAAATGGAGGAAGACACAAAGAGATGGAAAAATATTCCATGCTCATGGATTGGCAGAACTAATATTGTGAAAATGCCTATGCTACCCAGGGCAATGTAGCACGTTCAATGCAATCCCTATCAAAATACCTTGGACTTTCTTCAAAGAGTTGGAACAAATAATCTTAAGATTTGTGTGGAATCAGAAAAGACCCTGAATAGCCAGGGGTATATTGAAAAAGAAAACCAGAGCCGGGGGCATCACAATGCCGGATATCAAGTTGTATTACAAAGCTGTGATCATCAAGACAGTGTGATACTGGCACAAAAACAGACAGATCAATGGAAGAGAATAGAGAACTCAGAAATGGGCCTCAACTCTATGGTCAACTGATATTTGACAATGCAGGAAAGACTATCCATTGGAAAAAAGACAGTCTCTTCAATAAATGGTGCTGGGAAAAATTGGACAGCCACATGCAGAAGAATGAAACTAGACCATTCTCTTACACCATACACAAAGATAAACTCAAAATGGATGAAAGATCTAAATGTGAGACAAGAATCCATCAAAATCTGAGAAGAGAACACTGGCAACACCCTTTTTGAACTTGGCCACAACAACTTCTTGCAAGATACAGCTATGAAGGCAAGGGAAACAAAAGCAAAAATGAACTATTGGAACTTAATCAGGATAAAAAGCTTCTGCACAGCAAACGAAACAGTCAACAAAACTAAGACAACCTACAGAATGGGAGAAGATATTGCAAATGACATATCGATAAAGCGCTAGTATCCAATATCTATGAAAGCTTATTAAACTCAACACCGAAGAAACAAACAATCCAATCATGAAATGGGCAAAAGACTTGAACAGAAATTTCACAGAGGAAGACATAGACATGGCCAACAAGCACATGAGAAAATGCTCTGCATCACGGGCCATCAGGGAAATACAAATCAAAACCACAATGAGATACCACCTCACACCAGTGAGAATGGGAAAAATTAACAAGACAGGAAGCAATAAATGTTGGAGAGGATCTGGAAAAGGGGACCACTGTTGCACTGTTGGTGGGAATGTGAATTGGTACAGCCTCTCTGGAAAACTGTGTGGAGGTTCTGCAAAGAGTTAAAAATAGAGCTACCTTATGACCCAGCAATTGCACTGCTGGGGATTTATTCCAAAGATACAGATGCAGTGAAAGACCGAGACACCTGCACCCCAATGTTTATAACAGCAATGTCCACAATAGCCAAACTGTGAAACGAACCTCAGTGTCCTTCGAAAGATGAATGGATAGAGAAGACGTGGTCTATGTATGCATGGAATATTACCTAGCCATTAGAAATGACAAATACCCACCATTTGCTTTGATGTGGATGGACCTGGAGGGTACTATCCTGAGTTAAGTAAGTCAATTGGAGAAGGACAAACATTATATTGTTTCATTAATACAGGGAATATAAAAAAAATAGTGAAAGGGAATAAAGGGGAAAGGAGAGAAAATGAGTGGAAAACATCAGTGAGGGTGAGAGAACATGAGAGACTCTTAACTCTGGGAAATGAAAGGGGTAGTGGAAGGGGAGGTGGATGGGGGTTTGGGGTGACTGGGTGATGGGCACTGAGTGGGGCACTTAACGGGATGAGCACTGGGTGGTATGCTATATGTTGGCAAATCGAACTCCAATAAAAAAATATACAAAAGAAGAAACCTTGGTTATTAAAAGTTTCATGTTAATGAATCAAATTCTCATTGTATACTTAAAAATATATATTTATTTAACTGATTTAGTGCCAGCTTAGCTTTTTGTTAAAGTCGATACATAAAGTATAGATTTTATTCTTCCTATTACTCTTTAACTGACATGAAACATTCTATTCTCAGGCAACTAATTGCAAGTAGTTCTCCGTGATGAGAACTCAAAGCAAATAAATAAGAGTAGCAAGAAATGAGAGGAGAAAGAGATAATGGATGAATTTATAAGTTTCCAATATTCAGAAGCATCAAGGACTTAAGATGAAAATCAGGAAACTAGAAATAAGGAATGGGAATGAAAGAAAATAATCAACCAATCATAAAAGATGAAAGAGGCCTTGTTTGAATCAATGGTAATATGTCATTATATTGAAGACTATGATTAACATAAATAATTCACTAAAGGCAAAAAACAAACAGATTTAGTTGCTTCAGAGAGACAAGGAAGTGTCAGATTTGAAACCTTCAGATCTGAAATCAAGGTAAATTCTTCATCTGCTTACCTTAAAAAATGCTCTTTCTGTCTATTGTCTTCCATATGCTGGTATATGTGGTATCGTGTGAATCCATGGTGCTCCTCGAGCCTCTACTTCTTGCTGTGATCATTTCACAAACTCCAATTCTCCAGGGCCTGAACTGCAACACTAACCTTTCATGCTGGCTTTACTGAAACAGCTGCCACTCTTCCCAGATCACTGGGGCAACTTTCCTGCTCATACCTCCACATCTATTCTGCCCTAACCATGCCAAACTTTCTACCAGGCATACCTGATACCACTGTCAGTAAAGGCTGCTCATCAGCCTTCCACTGCCCATGGCTTTGCTGACTTCACTTATAACCTGTCTTACTCAAACTTTTCCCATAAAGTAGCTATCAAATCGTTCTACCTCTTTAGAGATCCATGCATCGAGAAGATTCTCAGAGCACAGGTAAGTATACTTTGGTCCTTTTGGTTTATATATAGCTCTCTGAACAATCAGGAAAATACCAGGCACTGGTACTCATTTCCATCCTTGAGATAAATTCTCCTTTTCGGAGAGAAATATTCTTTGAGGGTTTCACAGATATTTCTGTTTTCCTTTCTCTTTTCTTTTTCCTTCCTTCCTCTTTTGCCTCTCTCTTCCTCCCTTCCTTTTTTCCATCTCATACATTTCCAAGTTCAACGTATATTACTTTACATGAATGAGTGCAAGTAGTCATCATGACTGCAGTTAAATGCCTTTATCAGGCAATTAAAGCCATTTAATGCATATTCATATTTAACTCCAGTTTTGCTTAACTCCATATCAGACAGCTATATGCCTCCACTGCAGCAGCCTCAGTGAATATAACATATAAATTATCTGGATTTCATCCTGAAGTATGATGAAAGTAAGTAAAAAATTGAAATTTGTAGCAGTATGCCTAGATCTGTTGAAATTAGTCTTGCAGGAGAATAGAAGTTGAATTTGTGGAAAACCGTTAGTTTGGAAACTAATACAGGACTATAGAGCAATACAGGAGAAATGAGATGCACACTACAACAGTATAGAGAATAAGAAAGTAGAAGAGATATTCAGAAGGCAGAATGAATAAGACTTGAAATCTTGCTGACATTTATTAACAGGAAGGAATCTAAAGTGTCAATTATTATTTGGTACTTCTCTTCATACTCTTAATATATTCTCATATTTAATATATTCTTATATTTTTTCTTTTCTTCTGGTTTATTTTTTTAAAGATTTTTATTTATTTATTCATGAGAGACACACACACACACACAGAGAGAGAGAGAGAGAGAGAGGCACAGACACAGGCAGAGGGAGAAGCAGGCTCCATGCAGGGAGCCTGACGTGGGACTTGATCCTGGTTCTCCAGGATCAGGCCCTGGGCTGAAGGCAGCACTAAACTACTGAGCCACCTGGGCTGCCCATTTCTTCTGGTTTAAACTGCTATTTATTACACTTCTCTTCACAGTGCAGAAAGCAATCCCCCGGCCAAAAAATAAAAAAAAAAATTAAAAAATTTAAAAAAGGAAGGCTCTCCCAAACATTTACATTCCATTACTGGTAACCTATTTCCTTGATGTATAGCCAATCACATAATCTTTACCTTTTTTTGGGTGGGGGGCAACAAAAGTTAATTGTTTCACCAATCTGGATACATAATTTTCCCTGTGGAAATCCATATTTCTTTTTCATGATGTCTACTTTCCTCTCCACTAACAAATCCTGGGGGCTTCCTCACATAATTTAATTTTTTTAGTTCTAGACCTTAAATACAATTTCCTCCACTGGATGTCCCATCTGCTTCAGGAGCCCTATTTTAGCACCTATTTTATATTTCATCATTATCTATTTAGATTTACCTATCTGAATATATGTACACGAATGTGTATACATTCACATATACACACGCACACATTTTAATCTTCATTTTTAATCCATATTCCCTTTTTAAAATTTCTATTCTAGTCCATTTTATATTTAGAAAGAATATTTTTCCAGTTAATCTTCTTCTGATAGATCACCTGGATGATAGGTTTTTTGATTGTCTGCATAAATATAAATATTTCTCTCACCTCTCAATATATAGTAGTCATGTGTAAGATTTGGGGGAGGCAATATTTTCTCTTGGTAGTCTATAGATGCTTTCTAAAGCTATAAATGTTATACCACTGTCCCGAAGCTACTAGTGTTGATAATAAACTATGCGATGCCATGCTGATTACTTTTCCTTTGTAGGTAAATTGTTTTTTCCTGCCTTAAAGCTTGATAGATATTTCACTATGTGTTTTTCTCATCAATCTAGCTTGGATAGAGAGTGTTTTTAACTCAGACTCAACCTTTGCTCCAGCTCAGAGAAATATATTATGTAACTTGATTAATTATTGCTTCTCCTCTGTATGTTCTTTTTACTCTTTCTAGAGCTGCTATCATTCACATGTTAGGTCTCCTTGATCTATTCTCCAAGTTACTCATCTTTATTCATCATGATTCATTAACTAATTCATCCATTAAGTTCTTCAATAAATAATCCTTGAGCTTCTACTGTAGATAGTTATTTTTCTAGCCACAGTGCACATTCAGTGAGTAAGATTTTGTTTTTGTTTTTCCCCCCTCATGAGGTTCATCTTTTGGTGGTAAAGGACAGGACATAAAGACTTAGATATATGATATTTCAAGAGAAAAGTGAAGCAGGTTAAAGTGTATAGTAAGCACAGATAATTACTGTTTTCCTAAAATTTGCATCAGAGACAGTTTCATGGGCAATTAATATTTCATAAAACCAGGATAAATTTAGGGTGAGGTCATGTATGTACATGAAGATAAAAGCAGATTCCCCTTTATTTATTCTTTTCTCTACTTTAAACTACTTCTTTCATAAAGCATTCTAAATTTCCATAATTTGGATTATCACTTTCTTTCCAATTTTCCACATACATTATTAATTGAATAGTATGTTTTTTAGTTGTAGTCTTGGTATGTATGTATATCTATGTGCTCTACTCTGGATTCTTTTCACTTATTTTAGCTACAGTTATCTAATTCTATATGACCTTTCTATCCTCCAGAGATTTTAATATCCTCAAGATGTGAACATTTTATTTTAACTCATGTTTCTCTCCTCTGGCCTCTCTTGCATCCAGTATTTTCCCTTGCTAACTCAGTGTCCTAAATGTGGTATCCTTCAGTGAATGGAAGGAAAAATTGGGCCAAGAAAGTTCGAGAGTCAGGATATCAGTCCTTTTCTTAGGGTCATGGATCTGGCCTCTCTCTTCACTGGTATCACTGAGCATACTCCCACTGAGAGCCTTTAGTCCTTAAATTCAGAACTTAGTTGACTATGGCAAAGGAGAATAAGAACACTAAGTAGGTTGATATAATTTTGACGTTCCTTAAATAGTCAAAGTGTTTATACTGAGGAAGTAGCTGCTATTTTCTGGTTATTGTTCTGTTGTCCCTCTGCTTATTTACAAATGCTTCCTAACTCACAAAGCAAGATAATCTGTATAAATTGCTTCTGTTGAGATAGGGAAGCTAAGACTGAATTCATTTTAGCTGCTCAAGGTGTCTAACTATCAGTCTGGTCAAAGAGCTCAGCTGTTTTAAGTATGAAGAGAGGGGAAAGATATACCATGTTCCTGGAATATCCAATGTATACTCATATTTTTGTATGAAATTATTGTTTGTTAATAAATATTAAGGTAGTAGGAAACAGTAAATATTTTTGTAACATGGAGGGCAAGAGGGATGTAAATAATTGTGATGAAAATGTTTAAGGTGTTATTTTTAGTGGTAAAGAGAGATGATAATATATAGAGGAACAAAGGATCTGATTAAATACATGTAAGATAAAGAAAAGACAGATAATGGAAATAAAATATTTCAGTGGAAAAGCCAAGAGGAAATAAAATACAGATTAATATTCTTTTCTTATTCCTCTCAAAATGATTTCCTATAACTCTCTGAAATGTCTCTCCTTTATTGGGTTGTATTTTGTCAATTAAGCCAATATTTATTAGACCATTAGCTTTACTTTATTTCTTGGACAGAATATCCCAAACTTTGTTCAATGACCTATGGAATACATGCTACCAGTTTTCTGGTTTTTTTTTTTCATGCTACCAGTTTTAATGAGAAATGTTAGGCTCTTTTGGGAACACAGTATTGAGTAAAAAGATAATAGCAGCAGCATTTTGACAACTACTTCATGTAATGTGGAAATACTGGCATTTGCTACATTTATTTTTAAAGCATGGAGAATTGACAAAATAAAATGAAAATCGATGAACCTAAATAATTAGCATATTTTAAATACAAATTTTTAAAATATTTTTTCAAAATATCAAGAAAAACATAAACTTAATAAAATTAAAAATGAATCTTTCAATGCTCTCATAAATAATTGGTAGGAAATTATTAAAGAAACATATTAAAACAATGAAGTAAACACTCCATGAAACAACAAAAATGAAAACTGAAAATTAAATTAAATATTATTTGATTTTCTTAAAGAGTTAGCTTCAAAGATAGTATGTCAACAGTGTCACTTGGATTGGGAGCATATTCTTGCTTAAAGTTTTCTAGATGCTGAAATGGTTCTTTCAAACTCTATACTATTATAGGAAATGGAAGGAGAGTTATAAAGTAACTCCAAATTGTTTTCTCTGACTTTGTTATCTTGAAATACTCCTATCACTTGTTTGAAGAGTAGGAGGAAGTTTTGCTACATTTTTTTTCCTGGGTCTGTACCATTCTATTATAAGTGAGTTGTAATTTTTGTCACACAAAAAGCATTGTGGTTCGCTTTTTTTCCCTTTGTTTTCATAATCTATAGATGGAAATTCTGGTGCGGAGTTATTTGTATCAATTTCAACACTGTCATGTACCTATTCCACTTCTTGGAAAAACCTCTTTGAAGTAGATAGATTTATTCTTACAAAAGAAGTTTTGCAATACCACTACATGCTTGCTCACTGTGACTTGTTAGGGCATAGACAGATGTCTAACTCATACACTACTCATTTTATCAATTTATCTTTTTTGCTTAAACTGAGCGACTGAGTCATTGTCCAAATCTCAAAACACATATGATTCATATATATCACAGTTCTTTAAGCCTTAAAAGATGTTACTAGACAAAAAGAGCTGTATTTTCCAATAAAAATCAGCATGATATACTAGTTTATAATCTATAATATTAAAATTTATAATAACTATAAGTTAAAGTGGAGAGAATAATCGAGAACTATTTTCAGAATGCTTATCAAGATTGACAGGAAATAAATTTTGAGATGTCTGAGCAAAAATGGAAAATGTCCTTTATAAAGGAGACTAACAAATACAGAGGCTTGAAGTAAAAGATGCTTCAGGTATTCCAGAAACTTCTCAAAGAACAAAGTGGCAGGAATTGAGTAAGGAAGGGGAACGTGGTAGAGAGATAGGCAGAAGCATTTTATGGCTAACCTTATAAACATTTTAAATAATTTATATTTTATTTAAAGTTATGGAAACCCATTGAATGGTAGGTAGTGTCAGGGTAGTAACACATGTAAAAACAAATATACTCTCTTGCATGGAAGAGATTAGAAAGAAGCAAATCATCTCAAACTTACTTTAACTCTAGTTAAAGTAAAACATAAAACATAGTAACTCTATGTTTTCTAATTGCTCAGGCCAAAAACTATAGTGCTATTATTATATTTACTCTTTTTCTTTTTAACTCTTTTAGCTCACTCCAGTATAAGGGGATATTCAATTGATTCCATCTTAAAAATAATAATAAGTGTAAAAAAAATAATAAGTGTATTATCATGTCGTCTCCTATCCTGGTCCAAATCACTACATGACTGAGTGAACTTGAAATACATGAATTGATGATCAGAGAGTAGAAACTTAAATCAAGGTGTTGTAGAGTGTGTAATTACAGATCAGGATAAATTATAACATATAACCATGGGGAAAATGGTCAGGATGAAGAGGAAAACTCATTGCAAAATAATTATCAAAGGATTTAAGTAACCAAGGTGGGTGTATTTACAAGATGGACATCAAAGTAGGAAAGATCACAGCAGTGGTAGAGAAAAGGACAGCAAGCCAGACGCAAAAGCTTTTATTTGGGGATGGACAGGAACTGAGACAAAAAAAAGAGATACTTGAAAAGGAGCCTTGGGAGGGAGGAACATAGAGTTAGAGAAGGGTATAGATGATGTCTTATGCTAAAAATAGATAGGTTTTTCAGGAGGAGGAAGACAAATGGTCTGGTTATGATAAAAAGGGCAAGGCTTTCTATACATTTCCTTACCAGCAGTACACAGGTTGTGGAAGAAGGAACAGTATCCACCTAAGGGGACTATAGTCCCTCAGGTTTCAGTTAGAAAAAGAAAGTATACAAAAGAGATGGTGGTACCGGAGAATTTGCTGCTGACAAAATGAGATCCAGAAGACATAGCAAAAGAGTATTGGATATTAAGAAGTATTGGATGTGGGACGCCTGGGTGGCTTAGCAGTTGAGTGTCTACCTTTGGCTCAGGGCATGATCCCAGGGTCCTTGGATTGAGTCCCACATTTTTCTCCTTGCAGGGAGCCTACTTCTCCCTCTGCCTATTTCTCTGCCTCTCTCATGAATAAATAATAAAAATCTTAAAAAATGTTGGATATTGGGCAGAGCATTATGGGGCTAAGATTTATTCAATCAAGTATGCTATGAAAAATTCAGAGATCACACATTGTTGGGTCAACCTTTATGCAGAGATCTGCACTAACTTCTATCATAATGTTTTATTGTTTATCATTTACTGGGAAATTAATAAGTCCAGGACTAATAGGATGAAGGTCATTCTGATATGAACATATATTCTCAAAATGAAGCACTTAGGGAATCAGATTTGAGGATGACTTCTGTCAATTATAACTTCTCTGGAAATATAAAATATATTAAAAGTAGCAGAAGTTACTCTTGATGAGGAAATGTCAACAATGTCCTAGATATTTTCCATTGTAATATAATTTATAACCAGCATCTGAAATGATAAAACAATAAATTTTAACAAACTTTTTTTTCTATGCTAAATTCAGAATGATTTATTCAAAAGAGGAAGTTAGCTGTATAAATATGGCTATTGATTTCAAGCAAAGAAAAATGTGCAGCTAGCTTTTGATATAATTAACTCCAAGAAATTGAGGTTTTATATTAGTTGACAATTACTGAGTGACCAAATGGAAGCCCTCCATCAATTAACAGATTCTGATTCAAATGTGTGATTGCTATTTTAAAATGTATCTTTCAGAATTAATGTGAAAATATAACTTTATTATATGTTGAGAGGAAATATGTTGACCTATGCATTTCTGTGTATACAATGTTCTATTTCAATGTCACATTGCATGCTTAATTAGGTTTACTTGTGACACAAACTGAAAACCCTAATTCTACCCATGGCTAACATGGTGAGACATCACGCAAACTAATGAAAATGCTGCAACTGACATGAGAAAAAAAGTATGTTAATACATTGAATTGACACTTAAACAGGGTGCACAGGCTGTAATTGCAACTCAGTAAGTAGAAAAGAGGGAAACTAAATAATAATAATAATAATAAGCTGAGAGAGTAAAATAGAGCATCATTATCCCATGAAATATCTTAAATTTGGGTGGAGAAAATAAAACTTAAAAAGAAAAAATATGCATATCACAAAACTTCTGATTTTTTAAAGATATAGTGTATATATATTTTCCAATATCTATTTTAGGGTGTTTTTTATAAAGATGACTCTCGATAAATATTTATTAAACAATTGGCTTCAGATTAGAAAAAAATTATTGTAAGAGAAATATACCAGCTGGTTTTATTAACATTTATTTTCTGATTAAGGTTTCCTCCTTTCATTCTGAATGTTCAGATTATCTTTACATATAAAAATATTAGAGTTATTGCATTCAGCAAATATTAAACTAAAATGTTTTTTTATACTTGTGTGTGTGTGCGTGCACTCACACGTGGGTGTGCGTATATATGATGGCAATATTAGGAGTGTGGTTCATGATAGTCTCCAAAGCCTTTATGTCGTCTTATATTACAAATGCTCCCCAAAACTAGTGTATAGAGAAAGACTCAGAATCCTGTATGTCCAGTCACAACTCCATTCACCACTATCTCTACACCTCCATCAGATG
The DNA here is from genome assembly GCF_011100685.1 of Canis lupus familiaris. NCBI lineage: Eukaryota > Metazoa > Chordata > Mammalia > Carnivora > Canidae > Canis > Canis lupus. Next base: position 28,839,382 of record NC_049233.1, read on the forward strand.
GGATAATGATCCTTCCATCAGGGATCCTTGAAAGCCTCAGTAGAGCTGTGGTCTGTAGTGCTTTGGACATTTCCACTTATATGAATGGAAAAGAGTCCACAGAAACGTTCACTTTAGCGCTGCTTTTGAAGAGCTTACAAGGGCTGTCCACTGAGCTCTGCCAGCTCTGACAAGACTTCACACCTCTAAATTAATGCCAAAACTCACAGTCAGCCCGCCATGATCTATGTTTGAGGCCATAAATGTTAACCCCTTATCAACATTTATTGCAAACACCTCAAGAACCCAGAGCCTCCTCACCATTTGGATCTTTCTTCCCAGTCATTTCTGTACACATTTTTCATTTTGACCCAAATCTTTTCATTGGTGGCCACTCTTTCTCCCTCACCCCTCATATTTCAGGGGCTGGATGTCAGGTACATGTCCTTTTTCCTCATTGTGTCTTCAAAAAGATAACTGTCCCATCATTCTCAAAAATCTGTTATTTGAGGATGATGCCATAAAGCCATGCTATCCATATTTCATGTTATTTTCAAAGCTGACCCTCCTGGGCTTTCCCTCTAATCCTTTAATTTTTATTTTTTTATTATTTTTAAATTTTTTAAATTTTTATTTTTTAAATATACTTTTACTCTTTTTAAAAAATATTATTATTTATTTATTTATTCATGAGATAGATAGAGAGAGAGAGAGAGACAGAGGCAAAGGGAGAGGGAGAAGCAGGCTCCATGCAGGGAGCCTGATGTGGGACTCATTCCCAGGACTCCAGGATCACACCCTGGGCCAACGGCAGGCAATAAACCACTGAGCCACCCAGGGATCCCCTCCTTTAATTTTTAATACCTGTTTTTTTATATCTTTTTGTAACATTGCCCAGTCTTACTTGGGACTTATTTCAATATTTGCAGAGTTGATCCATTTAAAATCCTAGCTTTTGGGGATCCCTGGGTGGCGCAGTGGTTTGGTGCCTGCCTTTGGCCCAGGGTGCAATCCTGGAGACCCTGGGATCGAATCCCACGTCGGGCTCCCGGTGCATGGAGCCTGCTTCTCCCTCTGCCTATGTCTCTGCCTCTCTCTCTCTCTCTGTGACTATCATAAATAAATAAAAATTTTAAAAAATATTTTAAAAAATAAATAAAATCCTAGCTTTTTGGAGGAAGATACTGTCTCAACTCAAAGATCTCAGGCTTCATCCTGACTTTACAACCTATTTCCACTCTAGTATTCCATACACTATCACCATGCATAATTCTGTTCCTTCCATAACTTTAAATTCCTTAATATTAATTTCAAGTATTTCATATTCCACTCACAGCCTCATTTCTTTTTCCAGCCTACCCTTTCTAGTCCTTTTTTCTCCCCAACAGTTCATTCTTCACAATCCACTGATCCTACCAACACTTGAATGTCTTTCATCCCCTATCATGTCATCACTTCAATAATAACCTGAATTACATTACATGGTCCATTTCCAACTAACTTCTTGTGTATACCCTCAAATCATTTGCCCCATTTCTCTCCATTATTGTTGCCTGGTCAAAATTTAACTCTAGTTTAATTCAACACTGAGGCTATTTTATGAAAAATAGAACTACACATAGTACAAAAGTTAACTATTTAAAATATGATTGGATGAAATTTGGCTTACAAAGATCCTGGATTTTTTTTTATCCTCTCAGTCCTACACTTATTTGTTTTTGTTTTTGTTTTGTTTTGTTTTGTTTTGTTTGTTTTTGGCTGTGTTTCCTTGCTAGGTTTCCTCTTGGTGGCAAGATGGCCTCCTGTAACTCAGCTACCTGCTTCAAGGAAGTTTCTTGATGTCACTACAGAGTCTGTTTTATATTTCTTTAAAATCTCCAGCAAGAGGTTCAATTTCAACCACGTGCAAACTTTCTGCCAAATGGTTAAATTATCAAAGGGCAAAAAAAAAAAGTGTCAATCTTACTTTAAAACAATTTATTTCCTGTGGCTAAACAAACAAAACAGGGTAAAACAAAACAAAACAAAACAAAACAAACAAACAAAAAAACCTCATCTTTAACCCTTGTAGACAGAGAGCAATGATGATAGAGAAAAATGGGAGAAAATTCTCTGGTTTCTATTCTCTCATTTCTGGGTCAAGTCCTGGTGCTGAAATGGGTAAAGGTTTCCATACCATAATATTCACTATGGATGACCTTTTTGTCTAGCCAGTGCTGACTAAGGGTTAGACCATTCTTCTGGACATACATTAGAGCAGCTTCTGGGCCCTTGTGTATTTGAGAGCCAGGAAACTCGCTTGCATACAGCCTCTCATGGTATCACACAGTAATTATAATAAGAGTCACTGCTGCCTCCTAGAGGAGGATCTGCTTCTCAGAAGCCCACAGACAGGTAGACCTCTATCCTATCTTAATTTCTGAGATCTCATCCCTTCTTCACCCCTCCAAAGATACACTTCTCTATTTCCTTAAGCATAATACTTTGTAATGTCTTTTAATTTGCAATTCATTATCTTAATCTCTTGTACAGTGCTGTGAGTCCTGGACAGTCTCCTCTAGAATACTTTCTTATCGTCCTTGTCCATCTTGTACTGTATTTCAGAATGCTGACCTGCGACTTCTGCCTGGGTTCTACTAATGTACTGCAGTAGCAACAGGTCAGAGGTGAGAGGAGAATAAGGTCAGGATTTATTTTCTCTATTCCCTTCCTGACAGGTTGTAGGCTGGCAGTAACTGTGTTTATCTACATAAGTTCAGAGTTCCTGTCAGAATGTTCTATACTACACCTACACTTCTCTCTCAGTTCTCCTAATTGCATCTTAGCTTCCTCTTTCATCAGTATAGAAGGGAAACAGCTCCCCACTCTTTCTAAACTCAGGATGTTTAATCACACATTGTTGGTTTCCCATAGACCTTCTCAAATTATTTAGTTTTTTTTTTTTTTTTCATTCCGTATTTCTAAATTACTCTGAGTGAACCATCCGTTTTCTGGAAGAACCATGGCTGATTGCAAGTATTCAGAGAAACTCTGCAAACATTCTTCTAAATAATTTTTCATTTTCTGCCATTGTTATATCTCATGAAATGTACTTTATTTTTTTTAAATGTTAGCCTCCCCAAAATAAATAAAACAGTTTAAAAATTAACCAAAGTATTAACACTGTGGCCAAATAATTCCTCTGTAATTTCAGAAAATTGCCAGAGTTAGGTTCTACTTGTCTGCTGACACAAAAACATCAATTATCCTTCCTTTTTCCACCAAATTCTACTTGCACTCTACTTGCTCCCAGCAATGCCATTTATGATGCTTCACTAATATAACTTATTGCTCTTAAAAATAACACTTTTTATGACAAGTTCCCTGACACCAAAAGATTTCAATAGTCTAGGTGTTAAAGGAAATGCCAATTTATAGACACAGTTAAAAATTAACTCCTCTTTGACACTGTGTTGCTGTGGTCATTTAGGTACCAAATAAATTCTCAAAGCTAGTGGTTTACTCTTTTTCTCAAGGAAGTAATTTTATTTCATTTCCTATCTCATCTAATCATAGGAATTTAGATCTAGTCCATATATTTAAATAGAGAAACTGATACCATCATCGGTATTGTATTCTCTTACTTCATTTTACTTTTTCCCAACCGCATGTTTCTTTTCTCCCAAATTCAGAATATAAGAGCAAAAGCTTGGGTTGAACTGTACGGATGTAGGAGGGAAAGAGGTGTAAGAGGATTTTCTGCATTGATGCTATTTGAATTCGGCTCATCTTAACCAGTAATTCTTAAAGTATGGTCTCCAGATCAGCAGCTTCAGCATCACTTGAGACTTTGTTAGAAATGCACATTTGTAATCTCCACCCCAGATTTATTGAGTTAGAAACTCTAGGGTCAGGAAATAGCTATTTGTGTTTTAAACAGCCCTTCAGGAGATTCTAAAACAGCTAAAGTCCACTGCAGCCAAAGTGTGAGAATCATTGATTTAGAAAAAACATACTTCCTAAGATGGCAGAGCATAGATAACTTGTTCATATTTTAAAGGAATTTAAGTTGAAGGGCGTCCATTTCTCTTTTTATTTTCACTCATTCCATTAATCTCCTTTGAGACAAGAAAAAGAAACTACAAGACTAACTTTTTGGTCATTTTTTCAACTTCATGCTTTATTAATTTATATAGATTATATCTCTATCACTTCATTAGAGTAAAAGTTAGAAGTGATTCTGACAGTCAGTGAATTTAGAGGTGAGAATCTGAGTGCTAGAAATTCTGTTCTTCTGTTCCACATCTGTATGGTACTCAATGATCTCTGAGGCTCAGGTTTTCACTCATCATTCAAGTTAGACTTTCTTATTTCTGCGTTGTTGAGGCAGTTCTTTGTTTACTCTCCTTTCACTTTCCTTATATTTTACCTTCTATTAATCAGCAGTCTAATTTAGACAAAGGAGGGGACCATGTTTTTAATTAAGTAGGTTGGAGATGAGCACAATGTTTGCCAAATTAATTTCATGAGTAAGTTTACTTCAAATTTGTTACACTAGCTTACTGATATGACATACTTCATCCATCCTAGAGAAGTCTAACTGGAATTTTTACAACATCTATCCTATCTAGCACATGCTTAACAAAGCATTCTAGATGGAACTCCATCATTTTAAAATTAAATCTATTAGAACAGTCAACTGAGAGCTGGCAATAATGCCTCTGTCTATCTAGTTTTCTGTTGAGGATAAAATTTAAAACAAGCCTTCCAGAACATCAGAATGACGGTAAAAGTAAAGGCCAATAAAATAATCATACCTAATAAAAAGTAAAATAAATATATACGTGATGTATACTCATTTAAATAATTTTAACCATATTTTAATTGTTGATCATTTTTCTATGTATATTTACAAATATATTTGCACTATGTCTCAGAATTAGAAAATAAAAATTCAGTATTTTTAAAAAAGAAAACAATTGAGTTTGTTGATACATTTATATAAGATTGAATGCATATATAAATTTGCCTGGACTGATTAGCCTTAACAAGATTTTGATATAATGAAGAAGCTTCTCTTCATTTTCTTTTGAAAACATCACATTTTTTTATAAATTTATTTTTTATTGCTGTTCAATTTGTCAACACATACCCAGTGCTCATCCCATCAAGTACCCCCCTCAGTGCCCATCACCCAGTCACCTCCACTTCCCACCCACCTCCCTCCCCTTCCACCACCCATAGTTCGTTTCCCAGGGTTAGGAGTCTCTCATGTTCTGTCTCCCTTTCTGATATTTCCCACTCATTTTTCTCCTTTCCCCTTTATTCCCTTTCACTATTTTTTTATATTACCCAAATGAATGAGATCATATATGTTTATCCTTCTCCGATAGACTTATTTCACTCAGCATAATACCTTCCAGTTCCATCCACGTTGAAGCAAATGGTGGGTATTTGTCATTTCTAATGGCTGAGTAATATTCCATTGTATACATAAACCACATCTTCTTTATCCATTCATCTTTCGATGGACACCGAGACTCCTTCCACAGTTTGGCTATTGTGGACATTGCTGCTATGAACACCGGGGTGCAGGTGTCCCGACGTTTCACTGCATCTGTATCTTTGGGGTAAATCCCCAGCAGTGCAATTGCTGGGTCATATGGCAGATCTATTTTTAACTCTTTGAGGAACCTCCACATAGTTTTCCAGAGTGGATGCCCCAGTTCACATTCCCACCAACAGTGCAAGAGGGTTCCCCTTTCTCCACATCCTCTCCAACATTTGTGATTTCCTGCCTTGTTAATGTTCCCCATTCTCACTGGTGTGAGGTGGTATCTCATTGTGGTTTTGATTTGTATTTCCCTGATGGCAAGTGATGCAGAGCATTTTCTCATGTGCATGTTGGCCATGTCTATGTCTTCCTCTGTGAGATTTCTGATCATGTCTTTTGCCCATTTCATGATTGGATTGTTTGTTTCTTTGGTGTTGAGTTTAATAAGTTCTGTATAGATCTTGGAAACTAGCCCTTTATCTGATACGTCATTTGCAGATATCTTCTCCCATTCTGTAGGTTGTCTTTTAGTTTTGTTGACTGTATCCTTTGCTGTGCAAAAGCTTCTTATCTTGATGAAGTCCCAATAGTTCATTTTTGCTTTTGTTTCTCTTGCCTTCGTGGATGTATCTTGCAAGAAGTTACTGTGGCCGAGTTCAAAAAGGGTGTTGCCTGTGTTCTCCTCTAGGATTTTGATGGAATCTTGTCTCACATTTAGATCTTTCATCCATTTTGAGTTTATCTTTGTGTATGGTGCAAGAGAGTACTCGGTCTAGTTTCATTTTTCTGTGTGTGGATGTCCAATTTTCCCAGCACCATTTATTGAAGAAACTGTCTTTTTTCCAGTGGATAGTTTTTCCTTCTTTGTCGAATATTAGTTGACCATAAAGTTGAGGGTCCACTTCTGGATTCTCTCTTCTGTTCCATTGATCTATGTGTCTGTTTTTGTGCCAGTACCACACTGTCTTGAGGACCACAGCTTTGTAGTACAACCTGAAATCTGGGATTGTGATGCCCCCGGATATGGTTTTTCTTTTTTAATATTCCCCTGGCTATTCAGGGTCTTTTCTGATTCCACAAAAATCTTCAAATAATCTGTTCCAACTCTCTGAAGAAAGTCCATGGTATTTTGATAGGGATTGCATTAAACGTGTAAATTGCCCTGGGTAACATTGACATTTTCACAATATTAATTCTGCCAATCCATGAGCATGGAATATTTTTCCATCTCTTTGTGTCTTCCTCCATTTCTTTCAGAAGTGTTCTGTAGTTTTTAGGGTATAGATCCTTTACCTCTTTGGTTAGGTTTATTCCTAGGTATTTTATGCTTTTGGGTGCAATTGTAAATGGGATTGGATCCTTAATTTCTCTTTCTTCAGTCTCATTGTTAGTGTATAGAAATGCCGCTCACTTCTGGGCATTGATTTTGTATCCTGCCACACTGCCAAATTGCTGTATGAGTTCTAGCAATCTTGGGGTAGAATCTTTTGGGTTTTCTATGTAGAGTATCATGTCATCGGTGAAGAGGGAGAGTTTGACTTCTTCTTTGCCAATTTGAATGCCTTTTTTTCTTTTTGTTGTCTGATTGCTGAGGCTAGGACTCCCAGTACTATGTTGAACAGCAGTGGTGAGAGTGGACATCCCTGTTTTGTTCCTGATCTTAGGGGAAAGGCTCCCAGTGTTTCTCATTGAGAATGATATTTGCTGTGGGCTTTTCGTAGATGGCTTTTAAGATGTTGAGGAATGTTCCCTCTATCCCTACGCTCTGAAGAGTTTTGTCAGGAATGGATGCTGTATTTTGTCAAATGCTTTCTTTGCATCTATTGAGAGGATCATATGCTTCTTGGAAAATGTCACATTTTAAAAGCTTCGTATGTTTTTAAACTTGGCAATTCCTTTTAAAATTGATGAAAATACTCTCCTTTGTACATCGGTGATGTGTATGCATATTCTGTTTATTTTCAGGATTTTCAAGGTTTTTCTGTACCATAGCTAATAATTTTCTGCATTTATGAGTATTCTAAAATTTTGAGGCTGTTTACTGCCCTCCAGTAATGACCAACAGAACTTACTTTAAGAAGCCAGATAAAAGTCAAGCAAGTGTGAAGAGTACAAATTGTACTTCTTAATGGTGTGAGAAACTATCTATAAAGCTATTTGAAATGGACTTAAATTATAAGCCCAGATAACTGGGTCACTTCTGTCATTTACCAATGGGTAATTTTTAGCAAACCCTTATTTAAATAAAGCAATATTCCCTAAAATTCTACCTAGAGACCCTAACTATCTGCCAAGGTCTGCAAATTGAAGGAAGAGATGGTTTATTCTATACTTTCAAAATGTAATAATAACATTGTGTATAGTAGACATACTTACATTTATCTCTTCTTTATAGACCTTTAAAAGTATTTAAAGGTCAGTTATCCTAAAAATCTCCATGATGAAACAAAATGTGTTTTAAACTGTCCAAATTATGCCTGAGAATTTTTTAGTTTTTAAAATGATTAAAAAAAACGTTATAATGTTTCTACTTCAACTTGAAATAGAGTATTAGATGCCATTAAATAAAATTTAAGCTTAAAACAGAACATTCGTTTATTTTTGTCCACAAGCCTTTACAACTCATGTATTTTTGTTTAAAAAATAGGAAAGTAATTAATTATACCTGCAATGATAATCATTTTCATATTTCATACATGTGGTATTTTTCTTGTGAGGAAATGACTCACGTGGTGTTTGAAGTTGTCTCTTACAAAGCTTGCCTGTAAATATTGCTGAACAGATGTACATAGTACCCTAAGAAAAATCAGAAAGTATTTTTTACAAAAGTTTTTGGATATCTCAAAGATCATAAAATGATTCTTACCTGGAGAGGGATGGAAGCTATTTTCATAAGCATGTAGAAGTTCTCTGTGCAACAATGTGAAAGATTCTATTTTCCAAAATGTCACAACAATGTCTCCCATCTCACACACTTTTCCTATCACCTGAATTCAACACTCCTCTAATTGAGAATTAGAAACTATCCTTACCTCCCACTTGAATGTAAGCAAGCTATGAGTATGGAGAAAGTAATGCTCTCTGGTTTTCAAGGCTCTGTTTAAAAGGCCATATAATGTCTGTCTAATTATCTTGGGATGCTTGTCCTTGGATTTTAGCCACGATGCTGTGAGGAAGCCGAGGCCTTACTAAGAAGTTATGTTTAAGGTTCTGGATTGATAGCTCCAGTCAAGAGCCCAGTTAACAGCCTGTATCAACCACCAGACATCTGAGTTAGGAAGCCTTTAAGATATTAATATGAATTCATAATACAAATTTAAATATTAATCATACTAAAATAAAAAGATAGTGATTTGTGGAATTTATTACATTATTTCCTAGTCTTATTTATTTAAATGTTAAGTTAAAATGTTAAAATAAAAAATTTCAAATAAACAAAATAACCAAAAATAATTAAAAATGAAATGCTTATAAAATTACATTGTAAATTTACATTGTAAAAATTACATTATAAAATTACATTTTAGTGGAAGCACAAAAAATGAAACTGAAGATTGTAAAGTGGGGTTTTTATTTAAAATAGGAAAACATGAAAATCAACACATGAAGTATTTTTTCTGCTATTTCTAATTTTGAAATTTATAATATATTAATAAAAACTTTAATTATATTTGTAGTTTTCAGATAGTTTGGTAATGGTAAATATACATATGGTAATGGTAAATATGTATATAAATTGTATATATACACACACACACAAATTGCTATTTTATTAGATTCTGACTTCCAGGGATGCATGAGTGGCTCAGCGATTGAGCATCTATCTGCCTTTGGCTCAGGGCATGATCCCAGGGTTCTGGGATTGAGTCCCGCCTGGGGTTCCCCACAGGGAGCTTCTTTCTCCCTCTGCCTATGTCTCTGCTTCTCTCTCTCTGTCTCTCATGAATTAATAAATAGTTTTAAAAAAAGATTCAGACTTACATTTGGAACATGAATGCAGTCAGCATCATTCTGACATGGTTTCAATGAACACTCATTGACATTGGTTTCACAGTTTTGATGAAAAAATCCTTTTGGGCATTCACAAATGTAAGCAGGGCTTTTATTCCGCCAAATTTCCACTTTCCAACAAGACTGAGAAACATACGATTCCATTGTCTCTTCACGGAACGAACCTTAAAAGATCACACACACAAAGTATGAACATAAAATGTAACAAAACATTATAGAGAAAGTCTTCAGAACTCATTTTAAAAACAAGATTTATTATGGCATAATTAATGTATTTTAAAATTTACCCATTGCAAGTCTATAATTCAATAACTTTTGCAAATGTGTAGAGGTATTTGACTATTAGCACTATTCAGGTTTAGCATATTTCCATTACCCAACGAAGACCTCTTATTGTCACTCTTTGTTCGCAACTTTGGCCCCAGGCAAACATTAATTTTTCTGTCTCTATAGATTTGCTTTTTCTATGCACATCATATAAATGGAATGGTACAATATGTTGTCTCATGCTTGGCTTCTTTGCTTAGGATTTGTCATGTATCATGTATCAATATTTTGTTACATTTATTGCTAAAAAGTAATTCACAATGCATATATTTTATTTATTCATTCATCAGTTGGTAAACATTTGGGCTGTTCTACTTTTAAACATTTTTTATCGATATATAATTGACATATAACATTATATCAGTGTTTTTTATTTGGTAAAATTCTCCTGTGAAGCCAACATTATATTAGTTTGAAGTGTACAACATAATGATTCAATATATGTATATAGTACAAGATGATCACCATCATAAGTGTAGTTAGCATTCACTATTTCACACAGTTATAAATTTTTGCTTTTTTTTTTTTTTATTGGTGTTCAATTTACTAACATACAGAATAATACCCAGTGCCCGTCACCCATTCACTCCCACCCCCCGCCCTCCTCCCCTTCTACCACCCCTAGTTCGTTTCCCAGAGTTAGCAGTCTTTACGTTCTGTCTCCCTTTCTGATATTTCCCACACATTTCTTCTCCCTTCCCTTATATTCCCTTTCACTATTATTTATATTCCCCAAATGAATGAGAACATATAATGTTTGTCCTTCTCCGACTGACTTACTTCACTCAGCATAATACCCTCCAGTTCCATCCACGTTGAAGCAAATGGTGGGTATTTGTCATTTCTAATAGCTGAGTAATATTCCATTGTATACATAAACCACATCTTCTTTATCCATTCATCTTTCGTTGGACACCGAGGCTCCTTCCACAGTTTGGCTATAGTGGCCATTGCTGCTAGAAACATCGGGGTGCAGGTGTCCCGGCGTTTCATTGCATTTGTATCTTTGGGGTAAATCCCCAACAGTGCAATTGCTGGGTCGTAGGGCAGGTATATTTTTAACTGTTTGAGGAACCTCCACACAGTTTTCCAGAGTGGCTGCACCAGTTCACATTCCCACCAACAGTGTGAGAGGGTTCCCTTTTCTCCGCATCCTCTCCAACATTTGTTGTTTCCTGCCTTGTTAATGTTCCCCATTCTCACTGGTGTGAGGTGGTATCTCATTGTAGTTTTGATTTGTATTTCCCTGATGGCAAGTGATGCAGAGCATTTTCTCATATGCATGTTGGCCATGTCTATGTCTTCCTCTGTGAGATTTCTGTTCATGTCTTTTGCCCATTTCATGATTGGATTGTTTGTTTCTTTGGTGTTGAGTTTAATAAGTTCTTTATAGATCTTGGAAACTAGCCCTTTATCTGATATGTCATTTGCAAATATCTTCTCCCATTCTGTAGGTTGTCTTTGAGTTTTGTGGACTGTATCCTTTGCTGTGCAAAAGCTTCTTATCTTGATGAAGTCCCAATAGTTCATTTTTGCTTTTGTTTCTTTTGCCTTTGTGGATGTATCTTGCAAGAAGTTACTATGGCCGAGTTCAAAAAGGGTGTTGCCTGTGTTCTTCTCTAGGATTTTGATGGAATCTTGTCTCACATTTAGATCTTTCATCCATTTTGAGTTTATCTTTGTGTATGGTGCAAGAGAGTGGTCTAGTTTCATTCTTCTGCATGTGGATGTCCAATTTTCCCAGCACCATTTATTGAAGAGACTGTCTTTCTTCCAATGGATAGTCTTTCCTCCTTTATCGAATATTAGTTGCCCATAAAGTTCAGGGTCCACTTCTGGATTCTCTCTTCTGTTCCATTGATCTATGTGTCTGTTTTTGTGCCAGTACCACACTGTCTTGATGACCACAGCTTTGTAGTACAACCTGAAATCTGGCATTGTGATGCCCCCAGATATGGTTTTCTTTTTTAAAATTCCCCTGGCTATTCGGGGTCTTTTCTGATTCCACACAAATCTTAAAATAATTTGTTCTAACTCTCTGAAGAAAGTCCATGGTATTTTGATAGGGATTGCATTAAACGTGTATATTGCCCTGGGTAACATTGACATTTTCACAATATTAATTCTGCCAATCCATGAGCATGGAATATTTTTCCATCTCTTTGTGTCTTCCTCAATTTCTTTCAGAAGTGTTCTATAGTTTTGAGGGTATAGATCCTTTACCTCTTTGGTTAGGTTTATTCCTAGGTATCTTATGCTTTTGGGTGCAATTGTAAATGGGATTGACTCCTTAATTTCTCTTTCTTCAGTCTCATTGTTAGTGTATAGAAATGCCACTGACTTCTGGGCATTGATTTTGTATCCTGCCACGCTACCGAATTGCTGTATAAGTTCTAGCAATCTTGGGGTGGAGACTTTTGGGTTTTCTATGTAGAGTATCATGTCATCGGCGAAGAGAGAGAGTTTGACTTCTTCTTTGCCAATTTGAATGCCTTTAATGTCTTTTTGTTGTCTGATTGCTGAGGCTAGGACTTCCAGTACTATGTTGAATAGCAGTGGTGAGAGTGGACATCCCTGTCTTGTTCCTGATCTTAGGGGAAAGGCTCCCAGTGCTTCCCCATTGAGAATGATATTTGCTGTGGGCTTTTCATAGATGGCTTTTAAGATGTCGAGGAATGTTCCCTCTATCCCTACACTCTGAAGAGTTTTAATCAGGAATGGATGCTGTATTTTGTCAAATGCTTTCTCTGCATCCAATGAGAGGATCATATGGTTCTTGGTTTTTCTCTTGCTGATATGATGAATCACATTGCTTGTTTTACGGGTGTTGAACCAGCCTTGTGTCCCAGGGATAAATCCTACTTGGTCATGGTGAATAATTTTCTTAATGTACTGTTGGATCCTATTGGCCAGTATCTTGTTGAGAATTTTTGCATCCATGTTCATCAGGGATATTGGTCTGTAATTCTCCTTTTTGGCGGGGTCTTTGTCTGGCTTTGGAATTAAGGTGATGCTGGCTTCATAGAACGAATTTGGAAGTACTCCATCTCTTTCTATCTTTCCAAACAGCTTTAGGAGAATAGGTATGATTTCTTCTTTAAACGTTTGATAAAATTCTCCTGGGAAGCCATCTGGCCCTGGACTCTTGTGTCTTGGGAGGTTTTTGATGACTGCTTCAATTTCCTCCCTGGTTATTGGCCTGTTCAGGTTTTCTATTTCTTCCTGTTCCAGTTTTGGTAGTTTGTGGCTTTCCAGGAATGCGTCCATTTCTTCTAGATTGCCTAATTTATTGGCGTATAGCTGTTCATAATATGTTTTTAAAATCGTTTGTATTTCCTTGGTGTTGGTAGTGATCTCTCCTTTCTCATTCATGATTTTATTAATTTGCGTCTTCTCTCTCTTCTTTTTAATAAGGCTGGCTAATGGTTTATCTATCTTATTAATTCTTTCAAAGAACCAACTCCTGGTTCTGTTGATCTGTTCCACAGTTCTTCTGGTCTCGATTTCGTTGAGTTCTGCTCGAATCTTTATTAACTCCCTTCTTCTCTTGGGTGTAGGATCTATTTGCTGTTTTTTCTCTAGCTCCTTTATGTGTAAGGTTAGCTTTTGTATTTGAGTTCTTTCCAGTTTTTGAATGGATGCTTGTATTGCGATGTATTTCCCCCTTAGGACTGCTTTTGCTGCATCCCAAAGATTTTGAACAGTTGTATCTTCATTCTCATTAGTTTCCATGAATCTTTTTAATTCTTCCTTAATTTCCTGGTTGACCCTTTTATCTTTTAGCAGGATGGTCCTTAACCTCCATGTGTTTGAGGTCCTTCCAAACTTCTTGTTGTGATTTAGTTCTAATTTCAAGGCATTATGGTCCGAGAATATGCAGGGGACAATCCCAATCTTTTGGTATCGGTTCAGACCCGATTTGTGACCCAATATGTGGTCTATTCTGGAGAAAGTTCCATGTGCGCTTGAGAAGAATGTGTATTCAGTTGAGTTTGGATGTAAAGTTCTGTAGATATCTGTGAAATCCATCTGGTCCAGTGTATCATTTAAAGCTCTCGTTTCTTTGGAGATGTTTTGCTTAGAAGACCTATCGAGTATAGAAAGAGCTAGATTGAAGTCACCAAGTATAAGTGTATTATTATCTAAGTATTTCTTCACTTTGCTTAATAATTGATTTATATATTTGGCAGCTCCCACATTCGGAGCATATATATTGAGGATTGTTAAGTCCTCTTGTTGAATAGATCCTTTAAGTATGATATAGTGTCCCTCTTCATCTCTCACTACAGTCTTTGGGGTAAATTTTAGTTTATCTGATATAAGGATGGCTACCCCTGCTTTCTTTTGAGGACCATTCGAATGGTAAATGGTTCTCCAACCTTTTATTTTCAGGCTGTAGGTGTCCTTCTGTCTAAAATGAGTCTCTTGTAGACAGCAAATAGATGGGTCCTGCTTTTTTATCCAGTCTGAAACCCTGCGCCTTTTGATGGGGTCATTAAGCCCGTTCACATTCAGAGTTACTATTGAGAGATATGAGTTTAGTGTCATCATGATATCTATTCAGTCTTTGTTTTTGTGGACTGTTCCACTGAACTTCTTCTTAAAGGGGAATTTTAAGAGGCCCCCTTAAAATTTCTTGCAGAGCTGGTTTGGAGGTCACATATTCTTTTAGTTGCTGCCTGTCTTGGAAGCTCTTTATCTCTCCTTCCATTTTGAATGAGAGCCTTGCTGGATAAAGTATTCTTGGCTGCATGTTCTTCTCATTTAGGACCCTGAATATATCCTGCCAGCCCTTTCTGGCCTGCCAGGTCTCTGTGGAGAGGTCTGCTGTTACCCTAATACTCCTCCCCATAAAAGTCAGGGATTTCTTGTCTCTTGCTGCTTTAAGGATCTTCTCCTTATCTTTGGAATTTGCAAGCTTCACAATTAAATGTCGAGGTGTTGAACGGTTTTTATTGATTTTAGGGTTTTTATTGATTTTAGAGATCCCCTCCGCGGGGATCTCTCTATTTCCTGGATCTGAATGCCTGTTTCCCTTCCCAGATTAGGAAAGTTTTCAGCTAGAATTTGTTCAAATACATATTCTGGCCCTCTGTCCCTTTCGGCGCCCTCGGGAACCCCAATTAAACGTAGGTTTTTCTTCCTCAGGCTGTCGTTTATTTCCCTTAATCTATCTTCATGGTCTTTTAATTGTTTGTCTCTTTTTTCCTCAGTTTCCCTCTTTGCTATCAACTTGTCTTCTAGGTCACTCACTCGTTCTTCCACCTCATTAACCCTCGTCGTTAGGACTTCTAGTTTGGATTGCATCTCATTCAATTGATTTTTAATTTCTGCCTGATTAGCTCTAAATTCTGCAGTCATGAAGTCTCTTGAGTCCTTTATACTTTTTTCTAGAGCCACCAGTAGCTGTATAATAGTGCTTCTGAATTGGCTTTCTGACATTGAATTGTAATCCAGATTTTGTAACTCTGTGGGAGAGAGGACTGTTTCTGATTCTTTCTTTTGAGGTGAGGTTTTCCTTCTAGTCATTTTGCTCAGTGCAGAGTGGCCAAAAGCAAGTTGTATTGGGAAAAAGAGAAAAAGAGAGGAGAGAAAGAAGGAAAGAAAAGAGAAAGAGAAAAAAAAAGAAAAAAAAAGGGAAGAAAAAGAAAAAAAAAATGAAAAAAAAAAAAAAGAAGAAAAAGAGAAAGAAAAAGAAAGAAAAAAAGGGGGTGGGGGAAGGAAACAAATCAAAAAGCAAAACAAAACAAAAACAAAAACAAAAACAAACAAACAAAAAAAGAACCACCGGGGAGTATCTTCTGATTCTGTGTACTTTAAGTCCCTTGGCTTCTCCTGGAAGTTGTCCGTCTAGCTGGTGTTCTGGGGGAGGGGCCTGTTGTGCTGATTTTCAGGTGTTAGCACTTGCGGGAGCTGCTCAGCCCCCTGCCTGGTGCAGGGCTCAGTGGGGGTTGTTTACCCCGTGAGGCCGCAGGAGGAACAGCCCCAGTGGCGGGGCAGCTCTGGAACCCTGGATTCAGCTCCGGCAGGAACTCCGTCTGCAGGGCCTGGAGGCTCCGGGGCGGGGCCGCTGATGTGCTCAGCTAGGGCAGGAGCGTCCTTGCTGTCCTGGGCCCTCCCGGCCTCTGCCTGTCCCGGGGGAGGCGGGATCCTGGGCTGTGTCCCGGCGCCCTGTGCTCCGGAGCCTGCGCTGGTGGAATCGCGCTCCCGGGCCGCGCAGCCCCCTCCGTGGAGCCGCCGCCCGAGCCCCTCCGAGCTGCTCCTGGAACCGCGCAGCCCCCTCCGCACGGAGCCTCTTCCTCTGCCCGAGCCCCTCCGAGCTGCTCCCGGGGCCGCGCAGCCCCCTCCGCGGAGCCGCCGCCCGAGCCCCCCGAGCTGCTCCGGGTCCCGCCGTGCGCGCTGCAGCCCTTAGGGAGCTCGGCGCACTCTCCTGGGTGCGCAGTTGCTGTCACTGTCCCCGGGAGCCCGAGGGCATCCCCGCCCTCCCGGGTCCTGCTCCAACTCCCTGCGAGCCCCTTTCCGCCCGGGCAGGTCGGTGCAGCTCCTGCTCCTCCGGGACGGGGCTCTCCTGTCCTGGGGACACTCGCCCCGGCCGGCCTCAGCCCGGCTCCTCGCGGGGCCCCTCCCCCTTGGAGGCCTTTGTTCCTTTATTTCTTTTTCCCCGTCTTCCTACCTTGATAGATGCGCGAACTCTTCTCACTGTCGCATTCCAGCTGGTCTCTCTTTAAATCTCAGGCCGAATTCATAGATTTTCAGGATAATTTGAAGGTTTTCTAGGTAGTTTGGTGGAGACAGGTGATTTGGGGACCCTACTCTTCCGCCATCTTGCTCCTCCCCCTAAATTTTTGCTTTTGATGAGAACTTTTAAGATATACTCTTATAGCAATTAACTTTTATGAATAAATGAATTCACCCACAAGTATTTGAGTAGATATATATTTTCATATCTTTTATACAAATTTCTTGCTGAGGTGTATAATAAATACATGTGTAACTTTTTAAGAAACTGGCAAACTATTTTACAAAGTGATTGTGCCATCTTACATTTACATTAGCAGTGTATACGATATCCTGTCTTTCTGCATTTTTACCAACATTTGATATTATCTATCTTCTTTATTTTAGCCATCCTGGGGGGGGTGAAATCATATCACCATGTGGTTTCAGTTTGCATTTCTAAAAGATTAACAGTTTTGACTGTCTTCTCATATGTTTACTGGTCATTTGTATATCTTCTTTAATGACATTTCTATTTACATATGTAGACTGTAAAAATTGTATTGTTTATTTTCTTTTTTTTTAATTTTTATTTATTTATGATAGTCACACAGAGAGAGAGAGGCAGAGACACAGGCAGAGGGAGAAGCAGGCTCCATACACTGGGAGCCCGACATGGGATTCGACCCCGGGTCTCCAGGATCACACCCTGGGCCAAAGGCAGGCGCTAAACCACTGCGCCACCCAGGGATCCCTGTTTATTTTCTTATTATTGAGTAGCAAGTGGTTTTTGTATATTCTGAATACAATTTTCATGATATATGTGATGGCAAATACTTTGTCCTTTTCTTGCTTTGCTTTTTCATGTTCTAAGTGATTTTTTGATAGGAAAGCTTATATATATATATATAAATTTCATTAAATACAACTTGTAATCTTTTCTTTCATGTATCATGCTTTTGGTCTCACATAAGAACTCTTTGCCTTACCAAAGTTCACAAAAAATTTCTCTTACTTTTTATCAGAAGTTTATAATTTTAGTTCTTACTTTAGGATCTCTGATCCATTTGAATTTTTTTAAATTTTTTGTTTTGATATAGTCTGAGACAATGATGTGAGCTATTTCACATATATTTGTGTTTTTAATTAATTAATTAAATGTTGAAATATAACTGCCACAGTACTTTTTTAGAGATTGGCCTTTGGCCATTTAATTACTTTTTTCACTATTTTGGAAAATCAATTGGTCATAAACACAACTTTTGATTTCTCTCAGTTCCATCCCACTGGTCTATATACTTATCCATATGCATAACACACTGTCTAGATAAATGGAACTTGATAGCAAGTTCTGAAATTGGGCAGTCATCCAATTTTTTCCTCTTGTTGTTTTTGTTGGGTTTTGTTTTTACACTTTCACATAGAATTTTGTATGAGGTTGTCAATTTCTACACAAAAGCCTGGTGGAAAATTGATAAATATGTCAATGAATCAATAGATAAAATTGGGAAGAATTGTCATCTTAACAATATGAAGTTCCAATCAATGAATATTCAATATCTCCGCATTTGTTTAAGTATTCTTTCATCTCTTTCAGCAAAGTTGTAGAGTTTTCTTTTAAAGTCTTCATTTAATTAATTAAATTTATACCTATGCATTTATTCTTTTGTTGCTATTGCAAAGGTAATATCTTCTTAATTTGATTTTGTAAATTTTGTTGCTTTATATAGAAATGTAATTAACTTTAGTATGCTGTCTTGTATCCTGCAAACTTTATAAACTCATTTATTAGTCTGGTAATTCTTTTTTTGGATCCTTAAGATTTTCTACAGATGAGATATCGTCATGTGTTAATAAAGATAGTTTTACTCCTTCCTTTTTAATCTGTATGTCCTTTTATCTCCCCATTAAACATTCTGGAGCATTCTATACAACGTTAACTACAAATGGTGAAAGTGGATATCACTTTTGTTTTCATCCTAAAAGGAAAATCTATCACCTTGTCATCATTGGTATGATGTTAACTGAACAATTGTTATAAATTTTTTTTATTATTTTTTTAAATTTAATTTTATTATTATCATTTTTTAAAAGATTTTATCCATTCATTCACAAGACACAGAGAGAGAGAGAGAGAGAGGCAGAGACACAAGCAGAGGGAGAAGCAGGCTTCATGCAAGGAACCCGATGTGGGACTTGATTCCAGGACTCCAGGAACACACCCTGGGTGGAAGGCAGGTGCTAAACCACTGAGCCACCCAGGGATTCCCTAAAATATTTTTTTTTATCAGGTTGAGAGAGCTTTGTTCCCTTTCTAATTTGTTTGAGTTTTTATAATCAATATGCATTGCATTTTTTCAAATGGCTCTTCTGTGTCTATTGAGAGGATTATATGGTTTGTCTTTTTTCTAGTAAGGTAGTATATTAAATTAATTCAATCTTTTGGATGTTAAACCAATCTTGCATTTTTGGGAAAAAAAAACGTATTTTGTGAGAATATAAAAATAGTTTTATATGTTTCTGTATTGAGTATACTTTTATTTTGTTGAGGATTTTCAAATTACATTCATAAGTGATATTGAATTTTAGTTTTCTTGTCTTGTGCTGTCTTTACCTGGTTTTGCTATGAGAGTAAAACTGGCCTCATAAAATGAGTTGAAAAGTATTGCTTACTTCTTTTCTTTGTGAAAAGTTTGTAAGGACTAGTATTAAGTCCTTCCATGTTTGCTAGGTTTATATAGGTTTTCTATTTCTTCCTGAGACAATTTTAGTAATTTGTGTCTTTCTAGAATTTGTCTATATAGTTTAAGTAGTCTAATTTGTTTGCATAATGGTGTTCACAGTATTTCCTTATAATCATGTTTATTTTGAAAGAATGATCACTAAAAATATCCCCACTTTAAACACTGATTTTATTAATTTTTGCCTCTCCTTATTTTTTCTCAGTCACTCCAACTGAAGATATATTCATTTTGTTTTTCTCAAACATCAGTGTTTGGTTTTATTGATTTTTCTCACAAGTTTTAGTGATTTTTTTTGCACTAAACTTACCATTTCTTTTGTGTGTTGCTGATCTAGTTTATCTTCTTTCTCTACTTATTTAAAGTAGAAGCTGAGGATATTGATTTGAGATCTTTTTTCTTTTTTAATGTAGGAATTTAGAACTATAAGTTTCCCTAATAAGCATTGCTTTAACAATAAATTTAACAAATTTTGATATGAGGGGTGTGTGTGTGTGTGTGTGTGTGTGATTCTTCTTTGACTAGGTTATTTTAGAAATTTGTTTAATTTCCAAGTATTTGGTGATTTACCAGAATTTTCTGCTATGGATTTCTAATTTAACTCTGTTAAGATTGGTAAGCATATATTTCCTGAATTTTATCTTATTTTCCCCCATTTAGTTATTTTAATGAATGCAAATCAGAGAGTTTCTAAAATACATATTTACAGTGTTATCTAACCATCACCATTATAGTTTCAGAATATTGCCTTTGCCCCAGAAAGAAATCCCATAATTATTGGTAACTTTCAGCTGCCCTTTCCCCAATCTCTTTACATCCACTAATCTCATTTTTGTCTCTATGAATTTGCCTGTTCTGACCTGAATTTTATCTTTTTTTCAGATTTATTGAAACTTCTTTTATGGTTATCTTCATTTATTTATATATTGTCTACCAACACCAGAGTTGAGCATATTTGGTACTTTATGCAATGTTAGGGTGAGCGCCTCCTAAAAGTCTGTGCTCTGGACAAGTCACTAGCCTCCTTTTTATCCCCTCACTGATAAGATCATGTGAGAAAAAAATAATAAAGTGATGCTACTAAGGCCCAAGTTTAGGAGCTTCATTGAAGCTTTTATAAGTCCTAGGTCCCTAGGTGTTTCACTGCAGAGCTGAAGAAATTTTGTAAGATTGTATTCAATCTATTGTTAATAGGTACATCACAGTGGCAACAAAAAGTAACTACAGTAGTGGCCTGACAATTCTTGCCATATCTGTTAACTCTTAGATTTCAAAACAAAAATTTACTCTTTTATTTTTGTTGGTCTGAACAAGGCTTTGGGCAATTCATGCATATTAGAGCTGAATGGAGAATTATCCAACTTTCGTTAAAAATGGCATAGTTGGCCCCCAGAAATTTCCTATAGAAAATTTTAAAAAGCATTTGTATTCTAAGTTCATAAATCTTGTCAACCAATCACTAAATATCCCAAAGCTAACAAGCATGTAGCATGTTCATTAGAAAAAAAATATTTATATCAAACCCATTCATTATTATGAGAATAGGAACAACAGGAAACAGTTAGTTATGAAAAATTAAATTACTTAGCAATAGTATACAAGACAAAAACCCCACTTAGATGATATGCTGTTAATTCATTTGAAGTTTGGATTGCGAGTTAAATTCTAAAATATAACAGCATAAAGGTAGTATAAAATGTTGAGTGACCACACCCTTGACACTATTATATTAAAATAAAGCAACCTCTAATATCAGGAAATCAGTACATGAATAATTATTTTGATCACACAAAGAAAGGAATGTGTATTTCTTAATGTTATTATTAATAGCATCATATTACCCTATTTGATAATTAAATACAGGGAATAATATTTAAGTACATTAAGACATAAATGTTAGCACCATGGGAGGAAATTTTATGAATGCTATTGCCTTATATCTATGTAATGCTTGGCATTACCATAGCATATACATCCAGATTATTTTTTATAAACTCCTTAAGACAAATCTGGGATTTATAAAGGGCCATAATTATCCAGTGTATATTTTAATTTTCTTCTAAGTTAAACTAATCTTTTCTAGAGGTTAAGCAACTTGTCACATGCTACATAATTAGTTAATTAATGACAAATTAATAATAATATTTTATGCATTCCACCTAATCTCAGTATAACTCTGTGCTCTTTCACCACACTAGATTAGTTCTGTAAAAAATTTTAAAAAAGGTAGAAACCCAAATACTCAATTGACTTTTAGCATTAATCCAATAGTACAATTATAGTGTTCAACATTATGCTGTCCAACATTATATATGGAATATAAAAAAGATGCAGAAATATTTACTTGGCTTCTTCTAGAAGCAAAATTATATAGTCTAAATATGAATCCTTTGTCATGTATGCAGTTTGGAAATATGTTGCTTATCTCTTCATTATTTTAATGAGGAATGTCTAGATTAAAAAAATTTGATGACTTCCAGTTTATTGATTTATGCATATACACTTATTATTTTTATGGATTGTACTTTTGATATCATCTAAGAGCTCTCCTTCAGTCACTACTTTCCAAATATTTTCTGCTATAAAACAGCTATCAAAACAATTAGAGTTTAGTTTTGTTAATAATGTCATAGTATATGACATAGCATATAGAATGTAGTAAGTTAAGAATAGAAGATATATTGTGTGGATAATTTAAAAATATAAAGAATAATATATTATGTGGATTGTGTTGTTGTTGTTCTTTTAATGGATATATAGTTTCTTCCAAAACATTAAAATTGCAGACCAAACTATGATTTCATAAACACTAATTGAATTGTGCTTATGAAGCTTCACATGTGTTATTATTCAAGAAAGAATGGCAAGATTCAGAGAAATGTACTCTTTAGTGTGACCTGATAGATTGCCCTTGATGGAGATTTTGTGCAAAGTAGATCATGAGGGAGATGATTTCTCAGAAAAGAATGGATGTTGGAAATGTCATTCATCATATAAGATAAGCATTGCTAAAAAACAAAAAAAAAAAAAGTGAAGATTCACAAGGATGAAAAGGGGCTCTTCTCAAGGCCTCAGAAACTTGAGGCATGGATTCTAAAAAGGAAATATATTTGGGTACTCCTATTGTGCAGAGGTGTAAGTGGTCTTTTAAGACTAGGTCCTGACCTCAGGGCCAACTGGGTGGGTGTTTGCATGAGCTATTCTAAATGTTATACATGAGGTGAATTCTGAGGTCAATTTATCTAGTATCTAAGTATACATTTCTTGACTTAACTTCTTTTTATTATCCTCTCAGTAACATCATATGGTGCATGTGATGGTGTGGATTTAGCACTGCTACGGG
Organism: Canis lupus familiaris; assembly: GCF_011100685.1. NCBI lineage: Eukaryota > Metazoa > Chordata > Mammalia > Carnivora > Canidae > Canis > Canis lupus. The sequence goes on from NC_049233.1 coordinate 28,862,033, forward strand.
AAATTAAAAAGAAATTTTTGTGCATACTTGGTGTAAAGTAGCATGGGATAATGGCAAGGAATCATAGTGGCCAGAAATGATCCACCAAATACAGAAGGAGTCAGCAACCAGGTAGCTGATATCTCACTAATGAAAACCAGATTGGGTTTTCGAACAGTGGCAGAGACAGTAAATCTTACCAATTATTCCAAAGGCTATCTGAACTTCTTAGCTACCCATCTATATTCTAGCCAATGAGATCCTTTTAGAAATTCTTGGTGTCTAGATCAAGCCAAAGCCTTTAAGTAATACACTTTCTTCCATCTCTGGCTTTTCTTGCACTGGCCACCTGGAGGTCACATGTTCTAGTTAGCATATCTAAAATATTCCAACAGACTGGATTCCTGAGTTGCTACTTGGAAAAGGTCTACCCTGCAGGGGCACAAGTTGTTCAATGGCCTTTGAATGAATTAAAAAAATATATATCATCGATTTAAGAAGTATTAGTTAATTCAACACAACCCAGCCTAATATGACCACTAAAAAATATTTGACCAAGTTAGGTTCTGCCATAAAAGGAACTTAAAATTTATGGCATATGTGTGGTGAGCAATGAAATGTGAAAGGCTGAAAAGATAATAATCCACATTATAACATACTACCTGATGTGAGAGGAGTGTGAATACTTAACGTTATAGCAGAAGTGGTTAAAAAAAAAAATTAGTAGAATGCTTCAGTTGCTATTTACTGGTTTTGTCAAGAAAAATACATAAAGTAGACGTACTAGGGATTATTTGCCAACACAAATACAATAATGGATATATTGGAAATATTAAGGACCAATATTAGGAATGAAAATTAAGTATGGCTATTTATGGGTATGGATTAGTATTGCCTAAAATATATGGGTTCTGTTTCTCTTTATTCATTTTATTAAAGTGTTTGTGTAAGTTGCCATGTGAAAATAAACCTCTTTATATCAAAATATGGGGCATTAAAAAAACCTGTTCAATGTGAAAACAGTTACTGGGGGGTAAATGCAAAGGTAGGTGACACATCTTTCCATTTTAGACTTATTAAAATGCTAAGGCATATGTTCACTGTAAGCTGATGATGAATTTGAACAGAATGATATGTTTTGTTTTGTTATGTTTTATATGAGTGGACACATAAAGCACAAGAAAATCATGCAAAAACTTTAGGGAAGTATAATATATCTATAAAGATATAGCTTATTTAGTAGGAACAATTTAGCAATATGAATTTAAAAATAAGAACTTAAATACCTTAAGAAATGTTATCATAGACAAAGAAAATAATTTAAAGTTAGCATCAATAATTCAGATTCTTCAGTCCTTTTTTTGAGAGAGAAAGAGAAAGTACACATTTGTGAGTGCACAAAAGCAGTGGAGAACCATAAAGTGGGAGGGGGAGGAAAAGAATTTCAAGATCTCAAGGGGACTCAGTGCTGAGCCTGGGGGGCTCAATGTGGGGCTTGAACTCATGATGCTGAGATCATGACCTGAGCTGGCACCAAGAGTCGGTTGCTTAACTGACCGAGCTACCCAGCATCCCTCGATTCTTCAAAGTCTTTTAAAATAAAATATGCTTGTTAGTTTTATTTTAATGAAATTTAAAATATAAAAATTACAATTATTTTCTAATGAGAAACAAACATACTTGAAAATGCAGACTTTGCAGACAACAAAGTGGTATTTTTGACACAATTAACCTGAAACACTTTCTCTTTTCAAAGTATGGGGCAGAAACAACAAATGCTTTCATTGTGACTGATATGCATGTGACATCTAATATATCAATGTGTTTTTTAGCTCATCATATATATTTTATGCTTTTTTCATTTACCATTCTTTAAAATAATACAAAATGTTCATATATTTGGTATTTACTCTGAATTAAAGTATCTAAATATCTACTAGGAAGACGGATCTTTTGAACATGCATCTTGCAAAGGAATATTGGAGTAACAGTGAAGGGGAGAGAAAACAATCTCCTGAACATACCAGTTGTTAATTTCTATCAGTCAATTGATGTATATACCCATGTATTGTATGTATGTATGACGTTATCTTCTATCTTTTCCATTTAGGTACCCCAAAATACAACTAACTATTGTAAGCATTAAGAAAATTTGTGTACAGAAAGCAATAGTCCATTTGTTTGGAACTAAAATGACAGTTTTTCTGGCAGGGAAAACACCTTTATCTGTATGTTATTAACTAAGGCTATGAGTCTGTAATGAATTTAAAGTGTTTGGTCAAACTAATCAAGAAGTACTAAGGAAAGAGAACTACCATGATGGAGTATTTCTCTGAGGAAAAAGCAGAGGAATGGAGAGATTGGGTTATATTTGGATCACTAGATCACGTGTCCCAAGTCTACGACATCTGAAAATATCTCATGATTATATGTGGTGTTGTTGGATTTCTTGAAACCAACTACGGTGTGAGATATATACTACAAAAATTAAGCAATCTCCTTTACATATGTTGATTAAACAAGTGGATGCTCAAACTTTCACTTGAGGTTTGAATAACACTGAGCCATACAATTAAAAATGTACCATTTTAGGGACCCTGAGTGGCTTAGTGGTTGAGCATCTTCCTTCGGCTCAGGGTGTGATCCTTGGGTTCTGGGATTGAGTACCACATAGAGCTCCATGCATGGAGCTTGCTTCTCCCTCTGCCTGTGTCTCTCAAGATAAAATCTTTAAAAAAATAACCTTTTACTTACTGGTGATTTTATTCATTTTTTTCTCTTGAAACTTATAACCTCTCTGATATTTTGTTTGTTTGTCTTACTGGGTATATATCCTCAATAATCCTTTCATGTTATTTTGGTGGGCCACAATTTTTCTGCTCTTTAGCATGTGTAGGTTGTTATTTGTTTGGCCTTCATACTTGAACACAAGTTCAGCTGTGTATAAAATTAAGTGATGAACATAATTTGTATTTAAAAGTCAGTAGATAGGAAAGAGGTAGCTTTTTTTAACTGCCATTTTGTGCAGCTCACAAGATAAATTGATGCTAATCTGATTGTTTTTGTAAATTTCCTGGTATTTTACTATTTTTTTGAGGTTGGATTATTGGTTGAGTCCTTCTTAAATTTCTTAGGTATTTTAATATTTTCACCAACATGTATTTTAGACTATCCTTATCATTTCTACTAAATACTTTCTTGACCCTTTCAATCTACTTGTCTTTTTTTTTTTCAGATATTTTTAAATTTTACTATTTTATTATTTATTTTACTATTTTTCTATTTTATTAATTTCTTTTCTCCTTGCTCTTGTTGCTTCCTTCTGGAATTTCTATTACATGAAGGCTGATATTTCCTGCAGTCATTTTCTGTGATGCACATTTCCTCTTGTTTTTCTTATATTTTATTGTTCTCTTTGTCTTCTGGAGGAAGACCTCTACTATATTTTCAACACATATACTAATCATTATACATGCTATTTTTTAGGCCTGTGATTCTTAAATTACTGATCATGGATTTCCAAGTAATCTGATATTTTTGAGAATTGCCACAGTATCCTTTGGGATGCTCCTAAAAATATTGATTTTTCCCCCTTAATTAGTTCAGCTTTCTCAATGATTTATTGCCTCTATTCAAATATAAGTTCTCTTCAGGTAGGTAATTTTGTCTGCTAACTGACTTCACAAGCACATAGAATAGCCCTTACCTTTGTCCAGATTAGAATTTCTCCCCTAAGTGTTGGTAAATGGAGAATCTTGTATAGAATTTCACTTTTCTGATCATAAGGGAGGTTCACGATGGACAGCTAGGTGGATAGATTGACACTCGATTTTCCCAAGATGAGGTCAGCTCATATCTCCTGGCAGCCTTAAATTCCACAAAACTCTGATTAACATTACACTATGCTTACTTTAGGATTTTCCTTTGTCAGAATGCACACTTCTGAGAGCTATTCCTTCTTTCCTTTTTTATATCTTTCTTTTTCTCCTCCAAGTCCCCCTTGCATAGAATTAGCCTAGCCTTGCATTTTCTCTGATTTTCTTTATAGCTTTCTTGTCCACACTAAGATCTTTTCTGAAATAGTTATTCCAACTGTTCTTACTGGAGTTTTTAAATTAATTTTCCTAAAGATTGCCTTGTGACCCAATCTTACAAGTTTGACTCTGAGCTTGGAATCTCTCCAAGATGTTTTTTAATAATAAATTTATTTTTTATTGGTGTTCAATTTACCAACATACAGAATAACACCCAGTGCTCATCCTGTCAAGTGCCCCCCTCAGTGCCCGTCACCCATTCACCCCCAACCCCCGCCCTCCTCCCCTTCCACCACCCCTAGTTCGTTTCCCAGAGTTAGGAGTCTCTATGTTCTGTCTCCCTTTCTGATATTTCCCACACATTTCTTCTCCCTTCCCTTATATTCCCTTTCACTAGGCACTGCTGTTCTTTCCACTGGCAAAGTCTTTTATAGTGAAATGTTCCAAGCTATCTTTTTTTTTTTTTTTTTTTCCTGCCTTGGCTTTTTAATCTATATGATACAATCACCTCTCAATTTTCCCAGGATTCCTGAAAAAAAAATTTGATAATAGTCTCCATTATATTCCCCAGCAATGCCATGGTTTTCATTTTAAAGGGAATGTTTAATGGAAAGTGATATAAGCATATTTATACTCTTAGACTCTGAAATTCATCAGACTTTTCTTACTTAAATATGTTCTTCCCCACAGATATGAGTTAAGTAAAACAATACTCTGATTCAGTAATTTAGATTAGTGCTGTGTTTACTAATTTTTACATTGTATCAAGTAATATAGTACCATACAAATTTTGATCTCATGAAGTTATGAGTTTACATAGAAATAGAATAAATGTAAAAGAGAAGTAAATGAATGTATAGTATTTTTAATGGTGATAAATATTGTTGAGAAAAAAGGTGGCAGTGTGCTTGAAACAAGAAAGTTCTGGAAGATATGGACATTCTAAGTAGAGTGGTCAAAGAAAGCCTCAACGATGAGGGGAATGATAAACCTATATATAGAGAAACAGTCTTATGGCTATCCTGCAAAAGAGTAATTTGAACACTTAACTCCCCTCACCTTGATATATTTTTTCATTTTTAAAGTATATACCACCTTGTAAAATAACATGTACCATAAGGATTTGTTATATTTATGATTCATTTCTTTCATTCAAATATAAGCTCCACTCATACAGGTAATTTTGTCTGTTTTGCTAATGACATTTCATAATCAAATAGAATGCTCTTGCCCCACAGCAAACTTTCCATAAATATTTGTTGAATTAATGCATGAACAAATAAATGAACAAAGAACACTTTATCAGACACAGCAGCAAGTGTAAAAACCTTGAGTTGAGACTATTCCTACAGCATTCAAAGGCAGAAAGAAAACTAGAAGACTGAGTCAACAAGAGGATGCAAAGTTCAGAGAAGGAAAGTCAGAATGAGGGTGGAATGAGCTATTTCAGAAACTTAGGCTTTTTTCCTTTTATTTCAAATTTTATGGAAACACAATGGAGCATTTTGGGCTGAGCTTTGGCATAATCTCACATATTTAAAAGATTACTTTAAAAGTAGATTATACATGGCCAAGAAGGAAAACAGAGAGCAGTTTTTAGACTACTGCAATATTCCAGACATAGAATTATGGAGCTTTAGACAGGTAGAGAAGTAGGTTGATAGGGGTGTGCAGGCAAAGCCTGGACGCCTTTTTCTGATTGCTTCTAATTTTTATTTAAATGTGAAAGGAAGGGATCCCTGGGTGGCGCAGCGGTTTGACGCCTGCCTTTGGCCCAGGGCGCGATCCTGGAGACTCGGGATCGAATCCCACATCGGGCTCCCGGTGCATGGAGCCTGCTTCTCCCTCTGCCTGTGTCTCTGCCTCTCTCTCTCTCTCTCTCTCTCTCTCTCTGTGACTATCATAAATAAATAAAAATTAAAAAAAAATAAATGTGAAAGGAAGAACTCGATGGAGTATAATCAAAGGGGTTGAGGTTTGAGGAGAAAAGATAGGTATGAAAGGTCATCAAGACTATTGACAGAATGCAATATTAAACAAAAATTCCAGGTATCAATAATTACCACCTTTACATTAAAAAAAACTTAACATACAACAATACACACATAACCCAAATACCTAAGCTGAAATTCTATTAAATCAGCTAAGCAACTTTTATTTCAATGGAAATCATAATGAGGTTTCTATAAGACAAACTAGCTCTGCTATCCTAACATGCATGTATCCATAAAAAAATATTACAACAAATGGAAGATCATCTTATTTTATTATGATTTCAATAAGTTCTTTTGGATCAATCTCCTAATGAAGTGTCAAAAAATTTCCAAAGGAATTCTGTGTAAAATAATGAATGCAGTGCAGTTAGTTGTACATTTTATTCACATAAATTGATTTCAGTTTACTTTCATGTAAGAATGAAGCTATTGTACTTGAAGGATAGGCCACAAAAAGGCATCACCCAATGGAAGAGTAATTTGCCTTTCATTTCTATGAGAAGAGAAAGAAATGGTTGCTAGGAGCACTTTTCAATTATTACAAAAGTGAAATAAGCAGCAAACACAAGAAAATGAGTGAAAAATAGCTAACTTGTTGACTTATGTTTGATTATAGTTTTAATACTTTGTCAAGATGAATAACTGATTCAAAATAAGAAAGAATATTTAATGCAAATACTTAACATACACCTATGCCAATGTCATTGTATGCAAGATTTATATTTAGGTATTTCAGATAAATAAAAAAAGACAAGTTATTTATTTTATGCACACTTTAACAAACACCATTTAACTACTCTTATTCTCATGTTATACAGTTTCAATCATGTATGCTGTGAGACTTTAACAGTTAAAAATATCAACTTTGTTAAGTTCCTAATGTATGGCTCTCACTACTCTGCTCTTAAATTCAAATGGGAAGGATTCAGCCTACAACCTATTACAACGGGACAAACACCTAATATTTTCCTTTATGGCAAAGGTTTGTATTTTTTTTCTCTTGTAGGCCTTAGAGTCTCTTGAGCTCTGCTATTGTATCATGAAAGCATTTGTAGATTATATATAGATGCATTAAAATGACTATTTTACTATTATTTTTAAAATGCTTTATTAGTATTAATCTAAGTGATTTTACTTGTAAAATAGACACTGTCTTTAGCCCATTGTTATAGAACAAATGTTTGCATCACCTCCAAACTCATATGTTGAAACCCTATGCCTGATGTGATTGTATTGGGAGGTAGGGCCTTTGGGAAGTAATTAAAATTTAGGATTAGATGACGTCATAAGGGTAGAATCTTCATAAATGGGATTAAGGCCTTTATAAAAGTCATGAGGAAGCTGCTTTTCCTCTCTGATCTCAGTCATGTGAGGATGCAATGAGAAAAGTTGGCAGTCTGCATCCTGGAAGATGGCTTTCACCAGAACTTGATGATGGGGCCACCCTGATCTTGGACTTCCAGCCTCTAGAACCATGAGAAATGAATTTCTGTTGTTTATAAGCCACCCAATCTATAGTATTTTTGTAATAGCAGCCAAAATTGACTGACATATCCGTTGTAGGTGAGATAATTAGGTGCATGAAAATACAGTTCAAAGCATACATCATTCTTATATTATTAATAAGAAACTTTGAGGAATCTCTGAAAGAAACACAAAAAATGCAAGACTGCATTTAGAGAAGTACCCAAAGAGACATGAATCATACATAGAACAAAAAAAGGCACATAGAAGAAAACAGGTGTGAGTCCTAAAATAAAGCCATTCACATCCTCAAACTCTAAGTAACAGGAGGCTGAAGTCAAGAAAGTTCCTAGAACATTGAGCTAAAGTATGGAATGGTTGTGGTGAAATCCAAATTAGACTCTAGGCATGCATTGAAAAAATGATCATAGATCACATATCCCAGTATGCAATTTTAGGTTGGGTAATGTGAGACTAAGTTCTATTCATCTTCCAAAGTTTTCACTTAAAAAATGAAAGTTTTTCTAGTAGAGAAACTGCATATCCAATCAGAGAATTAGTTTTGAGCAACAGCAACAATGGGTATTAACAAAAGAAATGAAAAGAAGATCGTCTACCAACACTAAAAGTATCTGTCTCAAGTTTATGATTACTATATTTCCAATTAGGTAGATAAGTAAAGCCTCTATAAACCTAATTTAATTTTCATGTTTAATCAGTCTTAAAGATTTGAGCAAGGATCTGCCTAATCTCTGGCTGAAAGTACTTCAATATCCAATATCAGAAAAACAGACATTTCTTAGTTAAATTGAAAAAAATTATAAGATAAACATGAAAAGCATCAGTATTTCAAAAGAAGAGTTGCAAAGTAGAGAACCCATTCATCATTGAAGCAGGGATTCTGCTTGAAGGAAAATAAGGTAGAGATATACAATTCATGGATTGATAAAACCTGAGATGTATTTTGAAAAGAAAATAAATTAAAGTCGATCTTTTGCTAATTCTAATCAAGGAGATTAAAATATAATAAAAATAGTTAACAGTTCTATGCTAGGATAAACTAAAAGGTGAAAAGCATATACCAAAATTAACATAAATAATATGGAATGGTTAATATATTAATAACAGAAAATATAACTTGTAAAGAAAATAATCATAGAATTATCCTCCAAAAGGACACTGAGCCTGGTTTTCTGAATCTTCAAAATCTGTGAAACTTATGAAATTTTATGCACTATATTCGAGAACAGACTTATTCAACAGAAATAAGATGTCACATGCATTTTAAGATTTTCTAGTAGCTACATTAAAAAAATAAAGGAAGTAAGTAAAATTAATTTTAAGAATACATTTAATTTACTCAAAAGTTCTCAAATTTTTTTCAATAAAAACATTATTAATGTTGTATTTTACTTTTTTCATAATAAATTTTTGAGTGGGAAAGTGTGTATTTTTCACTAACAGCACCTTGCAATTTGAAGGCCAAATTCCAAGTACTCAAAGCCGTAAGTGGATAATGGCTCTGTACTGAACAGTACATCTAGAGCAAAGGAAAAAAGTGAATGTTTCAATCTTATCTCACAAAGTTATTCTAAGCTTTATAGCAAATACCTTACTAATCATAACATTAAATTACAGTCTCAAGGATGGAATGATCTTAAACAAAATATGAGAAATTAAATTTCATTAATTTTGAAAAGTAGTAATAAACACATCAGGCAAGGTCTATTCTCAGAGTGGAAATTTTTAGAACATCTCTGAATATAATTTCACATCAATAGAAATAACAGCTTATAAATCTGAAGAATAATTAAATTAAATAGTTCTAAGACTGGTCATTTCAATACTTTTGCTGAATTAACTATATATCCATACCAAATAAACAACAAAAGACTCCTGTCATCTCATATTACAAAAATAGTCATCTATCCAGCTAGACTGTATATTTAAAACAATAAAAATTCTAGAAAATTATGATTTCTGGGACATGAGGGAAATCATTAAAATTTCATGAAAAATAAGGACATTTAGAGAGTGAAAACCAAGTAAGATAATGGCACAAAATGTTTTTAACACCCATAACTAGGGCAGCCCGGGTGGCTCAGCGGTTTAGCACCTGCCTTCGGCCCAGGGCGTGATCCTGGAGATGCAGGATCGAGTCCCATGTCGGGCTCCCTGCATGGAGCCTGCTTTTCCCTCTGTCCATGTCTCTGCCTCTCTCTCTCTCTCTCTTTCTCTCTCTCTGTGTCTCTCATGAGTAAATAAAAATCTTTTAAAAAATAACACCCATAACTAGCAAAGAGGGCATGTGTACATGTATGTGTATATATGTATATCGATGCATATGTGTATGTATATACATACATGTAAAGTATGTGTATATCTATATGTAATATAATGTATGTGTATGTGCACATGCATATGTATTGTATGTATGTACACGTGTATGTGTGTACACATGTGTATTATGTGTATGCATACACATAAGTATATATGTGTGTATATGTGTATATATGCCTATGTCTATATATATATAGCCAGTCAATAGGGAAAAAAGGACAAAAGACTTAAATAGACCTTTCACAAAAGATATCAAATGTCCATAAAAATCTCAAAGAATTCAATAGTAATAGTAAACATAGATGTAAATATTAAACCAAAATGAAATGCTACTACATACTTTTCAACATGACTGTCATCAAAATAGATGGCACACGGAGTGATGTGTGCATGTAGAGCAAAAAGGAGTTTTATACACTGCTAGTAGGAGTGTAAGTTAGCACAGCTCCTTTGGAAATAACGTGTTATTATTTATTAAGATTTAATAGATACATACATAAACCATGACCAGAAATTCCACTGGAAACCATGACTAGAAAGTATATTTCATATGTATACATACATACATACATGCCTATTGTGTATATGTATATGTATGCACATATATATATATATATATATATATATATATATATTCTGTGTATGTGTGTGTGTGTATGTATCCTTACAAAGAAACAAACAAAAGACAAGGCAGGAAAGCTTATGCTAGCAGCATCATTCATAATAGACTCAAACAGAAATTTGTCAAATTGATGTCCATCAGTAGAACAGATATATAATTTTTATATGTTCATAAAAAAACACACAACTATATGTTTAGCTAAAGTTAAACCCTCATAAATATGACATGAATAAAAAAGGCTAAACATACCATAAATTCTATTCATATGAAAATCAAGTGAAAGAAAACAAAAGTTCAGGACAATCTATCTTTGGGAATTGGGGGTTGGAGATAGATACATGGAAGACATATGAAGAGATCTCCTGGGATGCTGACAATGTTTTATTTCTTATGTGATACTTATGTAGATTTTATTTTGTGAGAAACTGGAATGCAAAAAGTTAAATGAAATTTTAAAATATAGTTAAAATAGTTAAATCTAATAGTTGCATTTATTTATTTTTATTATTTTTAATGATTTTATTTATTTATTCATGAGAGACACAGAGACACAGGCAGAGGGAGAAGCAGGCTCCCTGCAGTAGCTCGATATGGGACTCAATCCTGGGAATCCAGAATCACGCCCTGTGTGCAAGACAGGTGCCAAACCGCTGAGCCACGCAGGTGTCCCTAATAGTTGCATTTAAAAGTAGCTAAAGCCATGCACAAAGTCTAAAGGAAAATAACCAGTTAAAAATAACTTGTATCATATATGACAGGAAGATGTTCTTCCTTGTTTCTAGGTGTTTACTTGTGTCATTGGTAATCAAATGTTAGCCAACCTCAGAATCACTGGAGGGATTGTTAAAACAGATTGCTAGACCTTTTTTTGCCAAAGCTTGCTATTCAGTGGGTCTGGATCTAGCACCAAAAATTGCATATTTTCATTTCCAATAAGTTCCCAGGTGATACTCATGCTGTTGTTGCAGGACCACAAGTTATAAACCACTGACTTTTGCTATTCTCTTCAAAATACACTTTCCTCCATCCTATAGTCACCTGACTCACTCACTGTCGCATTCATCTCAGCCCCAGCTCCATCTGAGTCACATAATAAAAAGTATCCTTATCCCCTAACCACAATCACTACATTTTGAAGATAATCTCCATAATACTTTCCTTAAAAGCTTTTATATATATATATATATATATATATATATATATATATATATATTTTTTTTTTTTTTTTTTTTCCTCTGTCAAGGTTTCTAATGTCTCCACTCTGGCATTCCTAGGCTTTATTTTATTCTCTAGAATTTTTGTATTTTATCTATTGAATAAATGAACAAATCCCACCAATTTCTCAATTTTCTGCATGATCTTAACGTTTTGCGATAGGTTCATATGCTCCTTGTCTTTAGTTTTCCCTATTTCAGAAGAGATCAGGCGCGTTCCGGGTGGTATGGTCATAGATTAGTTCTCCCTATTTCAAAGACAAATTTAACCTCAGATTTCTTAAGACCCTATTCCTTCTATATTTCTAATATGTAACAAATTTAAAATGAAACTTACATCCCGGAAGCTATCTGCCCTGCAAACTCAGTCAAAGACTGCAAAGGCTTTTCTATATATGAAATTTTTCTTGCCTCTTACTTGGTGGAGTATACCATTCCTTTCACTAAATGGCCAGAAAATTAACAATCCATTGCCCTCCTTTCATTCTGCCCCCTTAGCAATTTTATTTCTATTTTCCTTGTCTCTTTTCCTGGTCTAATCTTGCTCTTAAGGCTTTTCTGACGGTCTGTGAGTTATCTCATTATTTTCTTTATCCTGGTTTTACTTTCACAAAAAATACATACTTCTTGTATGTTCTTAACCTTCTGCTTACAGAACCAACATTTTCCTTACTATGTTCTTTTCGTTCTTTTTGGGCCACCAACATGTTTAATATATATACTTGTTATATATTATATATTTATTAATATGTAATATTAAATAAATGCTGTCAACTTCCTGTGCTTGAAAAACATTGTTTTCCATGTTTAATAAAAATTCTGTCTTAGATTTCATCAAATCCATCTTTTTTATTAATCAAGACACAATTACATTTTTTAGAGGAGTAATTTTGGGATAACTATCTTAAATTTATAAATGCTTTAGAATTTTGTTACACAAAAATATTCAAATACTCTAGTATTCAGATGATGTGTTAAATATTAATTTGGGTATATACAGGCAATGGGTATCTCACCTCTGTCTGAGGATAGCAGAAATATTGTATCGTTAACTACCATCACATGGAGAAGCTATTATTAATAAGGGCAAGAAAACTTTCTTTTCCTTTCCAGCTTCAAATGGATTTAAACTATTACTTTACATTTTCTGCTCAAATGAAATTCATGCCAAGAAGGTAAATGGTAAATAAAGTTAGAGGTTGTTCTTCTTCGATGTCTCCATGTCTGAGAATATTATTCCAGACATATATAACCAATAAAAATCGAGCAGCTAATGTGATTAAATGTGTAGTTGCAAAGTTTCCCTTCGACCAACTGTCTTAGTTGCACTAAGCCTTTAGTTGTATATAAATATATATTTGATTACAAAGGTAATGTGGTTACTCTTTTGAAAGGGTAGGAAAACATTTATTTTGTATATGAATGACTTTTTCTAGTTACATTTTCAAAACTTTGGATTATAAGGTTTATATATATTCTCTGTAATCAGTGAGTACAACATACACAGTAAATTTTAAATAAAGTTAGTAAATGTACATAGGTAAAATAACTAAATTTTTGAAATATGATTTCTCATTCAAAATTGAGTCCTCTATAGATATTTGTTTTATTTTTGGAGAGCACATTAAAATGATAGCAGTTATTCACTCATAATTAAAGGATGCCAAAAATCAATAGAGGCATGAAAACAAAGAGAATGAGTAGGTAATTTAATTTTTGTTTTTCTATAATTGTTGGGGAGAAATTTTCTGCCTTATAATAGGTTAGCTTCATTATTAATCTATGAGGTAGAAATATTTTCTGAAGTTCTAAACAAAATTTTATTTGTTTTGATTTCTCCTCATGTGATTTCCTTCTTCCATAAGAATTTTGAACAATGAGCAGAGGCCCTCTTAATCATGCAAAGATTAAGAATATAAATACAGTGTACTCAGAATTCTAATATTTTAGAAAATCATATAATATTAAGAAAATTTAAGGGACCAAAAATGTTTAACTTTGAAAGCAAAAGATTAAGGGGGAACTTTATAACTATTTTTAAGTATAAATGTATACACACACACACATATATATGAAATATAATTATTCTATTTAATTACAGGGGTAGAACTAGAATTACTTGTTAGGACAGGCAGCACATCTGAGTTAGCATAAAATACACTCAACAATTAGGGATGCCTGGGTGACTCAGCGGTTGGGTGCCTGCCTTGGGTTCAGGTAGTGATCCCGGGATCCAGTCGGGCTTCCTGCATAGAGCCTGCTTCTCCCTCTGCCGGTTTCTCTGCCTCTCTTTCTCTCTGTCTCTCATGAATAAATAAATAAATAAATATTTTTAAAAATTCTATTTAAAAAAATTAGAAACATGTGATAACAAAAAGACCACATTATTGAATAGTAGTACCCTGTTCAATGCTGGATGTAAACCAATCAGGATTAACTCACCATATGTAACAGAAATTACAGAGGAAGTTCACTTAGATTTGAAATATTTTTAATAACATGGAAGTATGATATATAGTCTATTACATTCAGGACATTATTTATGAAATAATAGTGAGTGAAAACAGGAGATACAAAATTATATATTTCTATTTAGGTATGCTTCCATTTAGACAGACTCTATTGATAGCATAGTACATAATATATAATTAACAAAATATGCATAATACATTTTATGATCAGAAAACAAAGTGATTTTTTATTTTATTGATAATAAAACCACTAATTGAAAGAATAAGATATTATGTATATCAGATGAGAATTTATGCTCATCAAGGTAGCAAATTTATTTTAGTTTTTGTAATGACATTATCCATTGTTGATGAAGATGGTGTATAATGACCTTTTTATATAGCAATAGAATTGTAAGCTTGTTCATCAAGTCTTGAAGGAAATTTCTTAGTATGTATATTTCAAGAATCTTAAAAATGTTTGTACTTTGGATGCAATAATTTCATGCTAAGAATTTAGACATGAATTTTACTCCAAAATAATTCTAAATTTTACTCCAAAATAGTTCTAAATTTTACTCCAAAAACAATCAGTGATATAGCCTAGGATTTACAATTATATAATAGTGTTATATAATAGCAAAATTAAAAAAATAAGCTTGCAAATAGAATGGTTAAATAAATATGTTGACATAATAGGACACTAAGTAGCCATTAAATTTAATAAATACATCAAATATTTGCAGTGTTTACTATGTACCAGCCACTGTCATACATTTTACACATATTAATTTATGTAAATGTCACATCTTTTCCATAAAGTAGTCACTGCCATTAAACTCCTTTTTAAAGAAACACCGAGATTAAGTAACTACCTAATGTCACAGGTAGAGCTGGAATTTATGCCAAATCTATCCTCCTCTCTTGCTATCCTCCCTCTAAAACTATTCAGAGAAAAAATAGTGCAATGACTATCTCATAGACCCATCTATACCTCCAGGTCTTCAATAAAATGAAGAAAATTATACACAATGTAGAAAATCCTGCATCATTATTGAGAACACAGAATCACTGAATAATCTCTTTCAATAATAATGCAAGTTGGATCAACTTGCTCTAAAGATTTCAAAACCTGTCAAATGAATAAAAGAGACACCTTGCATCACTGCTAATAAATCTTCCTCCTGAGGCTGCAAGATGGAATTGCAGGCTATAAATAAAAGATGCTCTGGCACAAGACTTCTGGCAACAATTAATTGGAAGAGAAATTTCTTGGGGCAGGAACATGGTATACAACCAAAACATACTACTTGGAATCCCTTTTTAATTACCACTGGAGTTCAATAGCATTGGAGAACAGCTTATCTTACCAGCCTCCAGGATTCTTCTACCCAATATACAAAGTTAAAAAACAAACAAGTCAATCCAGTGAGGCAGGGTTACTCAATGCATTTTCAGTGGTCACAGAAATGAAGCTATGAATAGTCAAAGAAAGTTAAATAGTGAAATCTGACCCCTATCATGTGGCTCCACCATAAAGTGAAGTAGCAAGTAATAAAATATCCTTCCAGGATGCTCATGTCTCCAGATCAATCTTCAATCTGCTAATTTACTTTGATAAATTTTTATTTTAGGAGAAAAAAAATGAAGATAACAAAAATATCCTGGAAAATAAAGAAAAATAATACTTGATAGGCAGAGAAAGGACATTTAAAATTTTTGTAATGATAATATTTGTTAATATTTTATAGTAATATATTGTGTTTATTTAGCTAGGCAGAGTCCTACTAGCTTTACATGGATAGCTACTTTAAACTGCCCCTCTATTAGAAGTATTATTCCCACTATAGATGAGGAAAAGGAAGCCCAGGGATATTGAGTAATTTGTTTAAACTGACACAGATATAAATGA
Source organism: Canis lupus familiaris (assembly GCF_011100685.1). Classification (NCBI taxonomy): domain Eukaryota; kingdom Metazoa; phylum Chordata; class Mammalia; order Carnivora; family Canidae; genus Canis; species Canis lupus. The sequence continues at coordinate 28,878,042 of NC_049233.1, forward strand.
TTAAACCTTGTGTCAGAGCCAGGGGTCCATGTGTATCTCCTGCATTTAACCAGAGGTCAAATTACTTCTTTCCTGCGCCTCCCTCAAATTACTGCTTTAACTTGTATCAATCAAAGTTCTCGAAATAATTTTCTACACCCACATCTGCAAATCTGGCTTCCTTCCCCCCCAACATCCCAGGCTGTGGACAAGATCACTAACAATCATCAGAATCTAATGAAAACTTTCAGTGTTTTTGTTAATCGACCTGCCAGCAGAACAGTGATTAAAGTATGGATTGTTACCTACTTAAAAAAGAAAAATGTGAATCCTTAACATTAGATGCAATTTAAAATACCTAACTTTTTTTTTCATTGCTAAAATACCTAACTTTAAGTGTGTTATCTTAACACAATTTTAATTGTGTAGTTCAACATTATTAACTATAGGCACTATGTTTTACAGTAGGTCACCAGAACTTATCCTGCATAATGGAAATTTTATAGCCGTTGAGAGGTGGGAACTTCTCCATTCCCTTTCCCTCCTGACTTTGGAAACCATCATTCTATACTCTGTTTCCATGAGTTTAACTATTTTAGATATCCATCATTCTATACTCTGTTTCCATGAGTTTAACTATTTTAGATATCTCATATAATTGGATTCAGTTCATGCAATATTTGTCATTCTGTGACTGGCTTATTTTACTTAGCACAATGGTTCATTCATGTCTTTGAAAATTGCAGTATTTCCTTCTTTTAAAAGGTTGAATAATATTCTATTGTATGTATTTATCATTTTCTTTATCCATTTATCCATCAATCCATATATGTTGTTTCCATGTCCTGGCTATTGTGAATAATTATGCAATGAACACTGGAGAGAAAATACCCTCTTTAGGATCCTGATCTCAATTCTTTTGGATATATATACTGAGAAGTAGAACTGCTGAATCATAAGATAGTTTTATTTTTAATTTTTTGAGAACCCTCAATGGGCCCATAACAGCTGCACCATTTTACATTTTCATCAACAGTGTCTAAGAGTTCCAATATCTTTAAATCCTCTCCAATATTTATATTGTTTTTTTAAAGATTTTATTTATTTATTCATGAAAGACACAGAGAGAGCAGAGCAGAGACATAGGAAGAGGGAGAAGCAGGCTCCCTGTGAGGAGCCTGATGTGGGACTTGATCCTAGGACCCCAGGATCATATCATCTCCTGAGCTGAAGGCAGATGCTCAACCACTGAGCCACCCAGATGTCCCTAGTTTCTTTTGATAGTAGACATTCTAACAAGTGTGACATGATATCTCAATGTTTGATATGCATTTCCCTGATGATTAGTGATGTTGGATTTTCATATTTTCATATACTTTTTGGATATTTGTAGATCTTCTTTGGAAAAATATCTACTCAAGACTTTTGCTCACTTTTAAATCGGGTTTATTACTACTATTATTATTACTATCAGCTTTTGGGTTATAGGAGTTCCTTATATATTTTGTATATAAATACTTTATCAGATATAGGATTTGCATACATATTCTTTCATTGTGTAGGTTGTCATTTTATTTCATTGGTTTCCTCCCTCCCTCCCTCTCTCTCTCCCTTTCTTTCCCTCCATCCTTTCTTTCTTTCTTTCTTTCTTTCTTTCTTTCTTTCTTTCTTTCTTTCTTCCTTCCTTCCTTCCTTCCTTCCTTCCTTCCTTCCTTTTTTTCTTTCTTTCTTTCTTTCTTTCTTTCTTTCTTTCTTTCTTTCTTTCTTTCTTTCTTTCTTTCTTTCTTTCTTTCTTTCTAAGGAGAGAGAGCACATGGCTTATGCAAGAGGTGGGGAGGGGCAGAGGGAGAGGAAGAGAGAATCTTCCTCCATGACCAGCACAGAGCCCAATACAGGGCTCTATCAAACAACTCTGAGATCATGACCTGAGCCAAAATCAAGAGTCAGACACTCAACCCATTGAGCCATCCAGGTGTCCTTTCATAGATTTGTCTTTACAGAGAAGTTTTCAGTTTGATATATTTCTACTTGTCTATTGTTGGTTTTCTTGCCTGTGTTTTTGGCATCATATCCAAGAAATATTTCCCAAGACAAATCTCAAGAAGGTTTTCCCCCAGGAATTTACAGTTTCCAGTTTATATTTGTCTTTAATTCATTTTAAATTGTTTTTTTGTGTATGGTATAACATAAGGGCCCAATTTCATTGTTTTGAATGTGGAAATCCAGCTTTCTCAACATCCTTTGTTAAAGAAACTATGCTTATTCCATTGTGTATTCTTCTTCCCCTGTTGAAGATCAGTTGACTATATACGGTGAGTTTATTTACGGTCTCTCCATTCTTTTCCATTGTTTGCCTTTAAGCCAGTACTATAGTTTTGATCAATAGAGTTTTGTGATATATTATGAAAACAGGAAGGATGATGCCTCCAGCTTTGTTCTTTATTAAGATTTCTTTATTGAGATCCTATTCAGGATCTTTTCATGGTTCCATATACATTTAGGTTGTTTTCTATCTCTAAAAAATATTGTGATTTTTATGAGGATAATGTTAAATTTTTAGATTGCTTTGGGTCGTAGGGACATTTTAACAAGATTATATCTTACAATACATGAATATGGAATGCCTTTTCATTTATTTATGTCTTCTTTTTAAAATGTAAGTTCAATTATATTTATGTCATCTTTAATTTCTTTCATCAATGTGTTGTAGTTTTCAGGGTAAAAATCTTTCACCACCTTGGTTAAGCTACTTCCTAATTATTTTATTCTTTCTGATGTTATTGTGAACAGGATTGTTTCTTTAATTTTCTTATCATATAGTTCATTGTTAGTGTATAGCAACGGATTTTTGCAGATTGATATTGTACAACTTTAGTGAATTGATTAGTTCTAAAACATTTTTTTAAATGGGGTCTTGGGGTTTTCTTTTTCATTTCTTTCAAGTTTTTTTAAGTTTTTAAAATTTATTTACGTATCTCTATATCTCATGTGGGACTCACACTCACAAGTCCAAGATTAAGAGTCACATGCTCTTCTGACTGAGCCAGCCAGGTGCCCCTAAATGGAGCCTTAGAGTTTTCTATATAAAAGAACATGTTGTCTGCAAACAGGAATATATTTAATTTCTTTTCCAATTTGTATGCCTATTTCTTTGTCTTTCCTATTTGCTCTGGCTAATACTTCCAGTATTGTGTTGCATATAAATGGTGAGAAGGAACATTCTTATCTTACTCTTAACATTTGAAGAAAAGTTTTTAATTTAATTTTCTTCATTGAGTATGATGCTAATATTGGGCTTCTTATACATTTACATTTTATTATATTAAAATACATCATTCCTTCCATACCTCATTTGTTGAAACTTTTTATCATGAAAGGATGTTGAATTTTGTCAAATGTCTTTTTACTGTATCCACTGCGAAAATCATGCAATTTGTATCCTTCATTCTACTCGTGCAGTGTATCACATTAATCAATTTGTATTTGTTGAACTATACTTGCTTCTAAAGGATAAATTCCATTTGATTATGCTGTATGTTCCTGTTGAATTTGACTGGCTAGTGTTTTGTTGAGAAGTTTTGCATCTATGTTCATTGGATATATTAACATGTATTTTTCTTGTAGTATCTTTCGCCTGGGCTTTGATATGAGGTTAGGTAATTCTGGCCTTATAAAATGAGTTTGGAAGGGTTCCTTCCACTTCAATTTTTTTAAAATAGTTTGAGAAGGACTGTATTAATTCTTCTTTAAATGTCTGGTAGAGGGAAGCCTGGATGGTTCAGTGGTTGAGCGTCTGCCTTTGGCTCAGGGTGTGATCCCAGAGTTCTGGGATCAAGTCCCACATTGGATTTCTGTATGGAGCCTACTTCTCTCTCTGTCCATGTCTCTGCCTTTCTCTCTCCGTGTCTCTCATGAATAAATGAATAAAATCTTTTTTAAAAATTTCTGGTAGAATTTACCAGTGAAATCATGTGGTCCTAAGATTTTCTTTGTTTGGAGGTTTTTAATTACTGATTAAATCTGCCCACTAGTTATTAGTCTGTTTAGATTTTCTATTTCTTCATGGTTCACTAGTTGTAGGTTGTGTGTGTGTGCATTTAATTTATTCATTCCTTCAAGGCTATCCAATCTGTTGGTATATAATTGTTTATAGTTTTCTAGAATCCTTTTTCTTTTTGTGATATCAGTTGTCAGGCTTCCTTTTTCATTTCTGATTTTATTTTTCTGACTCTTCCTCTTTTTTCTCTTGTTTTAGTCTAACTAAAAGTCTGTCAAATTTGTTTTTTAAACAATTCTTAATTTTGATTTTTTTCTATTATTTTTCTATTCTTTATTCTGTTTATTTATGCACTAATATTTGTTATTTCCTTTCTTTTGCTAACTTTTGCCTTACTTAAGTTGGTTCTTTATTTAGTTCAATGTGGTTTAGAGTTAGGCAATTTGAGATATTTCTTCGTTTTCGATAATGGTGTTTACCAATATAATGTTTCCTGCTTAGTACTGTCTCTGATATTTCTTATGTTTTTTGAAAATTGTGTTATTTTAATTTATGTTAACATATTTTCTGATTTCCTTTTTGATTTTTTTTTTTTTTTTTTTTGTCTATTGGTTGGTCAGGAGTGTGTTGCTTAATTTCCACAAATGTATGAATTTTCTAATTCCTTCTGCTATTGATCTCAAGTTTCATTTTGTGGTGGTCATAAAACATATTTGGCATGATCTCAATCTCCCTAAATAGGAGCGTAACATATTATTGATGGCAATATTCTCATATGTTGAAACATTTTGATCAGATTGTGTTCCTGATCACATGCATATTGGGAAATAAATTTTATTAAGTAATATCTGAATAAAAATATCTCCAAATGTCCATTAATATTAATACAGAAATGAACTATAAAATCAAAGTAAACTTTGAAAAATTGAGCTAGTTATTTCAGTAATAGCTTTTTAATTTAATTTTAAACTTAAACTCACGAAAAATGACTACAAAACTAAATATACTTCATCATTTTATGAATCTGTCTAAATCTTTGAAGTTCAATATAAACTTTTCACAAGTTTTACACTTAACAATACAGATGCAATATCTCTTTTTTTGTTCTTTCCTTATATTTTCATTCTGATGGAAAACCACAGAAAACAAACAAAAAAATAATAACAGTATCTATTATTATTTTAAGCATTATACAGTAATTTAGACTTGACAACTGTTATGAGAAAGACAAAGCAAAAGGGAGAATAGACGGTGCTTGGGTGGGGACATAGATTTTATTTTTAAATAATGTGGTCAGGAAATGCTGAGATATGTACAGAAAAATCAGGTAACAGTGTAACTGTAAAAGATTAATAGAAGGAATAGAAACATAGGAGATAAGGTCAGAGACAGAAGGACATCAGACCTTGTAGGTCCTTGTCAGATATTTTAAGAGCTCTTGTTCTTAGTGACATAGCCAGCTTGAGAAGAAGCGTCTGACACAGTGATATGATCTGATTCACATTTAAACAGAATCATTCTTGTTGATGTTGGAGCAGAAACAGAATGATAAATTTGAAAAACATGTCAGTAAACCCAGCTAAAGGTACTGAGATAATATCCATAGAAGTAATAAAAAGTGGTCAGATTTTAATTATATTTTGTAGGTAAGACTAATAGGATTTTTCTGAGGGATTCAGTTGAGGTATAAAAGAAGAGAGAAGTCTAAGATACATGGAAAGTTTTTTGGCTTGACCAAGGGGAAAAATATACTGATTGTAATGAAGGTAGGGGTGGGGGAAGAAATCAGAATTGTTTTAGGGCATGTTGAATTTAACATGGTAACAGGCATTCAAGAAAACATATCAGGTTGGCAATTTAATATAAAAGTTTATGGAAGATATTTGCAAATGACGTATCAGATAAAGGGCTAGTTTCCAAGATCTATAAAGAACTTATTAAACTCAACACCAAAGAAACAAACAATCCAATCATGAAATGGGCAAAAGACATGAACAGAAATCTCAAAGAGGAAGACATAGACATGGCCAACAAGCACATGAGAAAATGCTCTGCATCACTTGCCATCAGGGAAATACAAATCAAAACCACAATGAGATACCACCTCACACCAGTGAGAATGGGGAAAATTAACAAGGCAGGAAACAACAAATGTTGGAGAGGATGCGGAGAAAAGGGAACCCTCTTACACTGTTGGTGGGAATGTGAACTGGGGCAGCCACTCTGGAAAACTGTGTGGAGGGTCCTCAAAGAGTTAAAAATAGACCTGCCCTACAATCCAGCAATTGCACTGCTGGGGATTTACCCCCAAAATACAGATGCAATGAAACACCGGGTATAGCAGCAATGTCCACAATAGCCAAACTGTGGAAGGAGCCTCGGTGTCCATCGAAAGATGAGTGGATAAAGAAGATGTGGTTTATGTATACAATGGAATATTACTCAGCCATTAGAAACAACAAATACCCACCATTTGCTTCGACTTGGATGGAACTGGAGGGTATTATGCTGAGTGAAGGAAGTCAATCGGAGAAGGACAAACAGTATATGGTCTCATTCATTTGGGGAATATAAATAATAGTGAAAGGGAATATAAGGGAAGGGAGAAGAAATGTGTGGGAAATATCAGAAAGGGAGACAGAACATAAAGACTTCTAACACTGGGAAACGAACTAGGGGGGTGGTGGAAGGGGAGGAGGGCACGGGGTGGGGGTGAATGGGTGACGGGCACTGAGGGGGGCACTTGACTGGATGAGCGCTGGGTGTTATTCTGTATGTTGGTAAATTGAACACCAATAAAAAATAAAATAAATAAAATAAAATAAAATAAAATAAAATAAAATAAAATAAAATAAAATAAAAGTATAGCATACGGGAAATACAGTTTGGAGGTTAATTTTGAGCCATTTTCATGTTATGGATTTTTTTAAAAGGTATTAACCTGGAAAAGAAGACCAAAGGGATGAGAATAGGTAAAAGAAAAATTACAAAAGCTGTGTTTTGCCTCTTCCTCCCTAGTGTCAAGTATTTTATGAAATCAGAAGAATTAACAAAGGACACAATGTTGGAAGAGCCAGGGTACAGTGTCCTAGAGTCCTAGTGAAGATGATGCTTTACAGAGCAGAGAAGAATGAATGTTTTAACAGTCACCAAGCATTCTAGAATGTGTTATTTCATCAGTAACATCAAGGATTGGAGCATGATTCCAATGGACTCTAAAGTAATTCCAAGTCTTAACATTTTATGGGAATCATAAAAATATAAGCTTCAAAAGAAATGGAATGATTTCACAAGATTACAGTTTCACAGGAAATTATTTTTAGTGCTATAAATTGTGACTTAGAGAATGTTTGAGGTTGGAAAAATCCTGGAAATAATTAGATCATTCCCAAACTCATCACATTAGAGATGAAAGTAATAACATCCAGTTGCGTTCAGTGACTATGAAACATCTAAAAATTTAGGTCAGCCTACAGGCCCTTAGAGACAGATTTATTACATTTTCTAAAGGCAAAAAAATATATTTCAGGAGTTGCTAATGAGATGATGACTTTATAAGAATATTTTCTAATAGAAACTAGTACCAGAGGGAACATCATAATGACTTTTAAAATTTTAATATATACTTCCTCTCTACTTAAATAGATCTGGATTTGTCTCTTCAATTTATTTCATTTACTTTTAATCCTTGTTTAGGCCCTTAGAAAAAAGTAATGAGTTGAAATGCCATGTTTTGTTTTGATAACAAGACCCAAAATATGAATTACACTTCCTCTTCAAATCATTTCAGGAGTTAAGACAATGATAACACATATCTCTATTCCCGACTGCCTTAGTCAGTTCCTCTTGAAAATTGGACTTTTAACATCAATATAGTTGATCTCATTATTTTTCCCTATAAACCTGGCCCTTCTGAATGCATAACACTTCAGTGAAAATGAAAAAGGAACAAGTGGCTAGAGGGCAATGGAGAATGTTGAATGGTGAGGGCCCTGGGATCCAAGTTTTGTTAAACATTGTGGGCCTTGTTGAAGACATAAACTGTTATCCAAAGGTGGTAGGAAGCACAAAAACTGTCACATTATAATTTGAAGATGGAAAGGTCAATATTAAGAAATAAATATGTATATATACAAAAATTTCCAACATTTGCATAAAATTGAAGAAAGAAACTCTCTTAAAAACATATCACTTTGAAAAGGTACATGGAGTTCTAAATCTCTCCCCTTCATCTTCCCTTTGCTGGATGATGCACGTACAACTAGAAACACTGACATATACTACTCCTTATATCTGAAACATCCCCTTACTATGAAAACTATACCAATATTTTAGGCTTTATGTTATATCCTTACGTCTCTGTGAAACTCTATTTATCTTATTCTAATCAAAATATTTCTTTTCTGTACTTTATAACTCAGTTATTTCTACCATTCACGGCATGTTTAACATTTATTACCCTTATGATCTTGGGGGCTGAAGGGCTAATATTCTGTATGATTTGTATTTTGCATCGTTGCTGGTTCAGTCAATTGAATAATGAATGAAAGAATAAATTAACATCACATATGAACCTACAGTTACTAAATTTTATGTTTACCAGATTTTCTCACCAATTTAAGGGGAAAAAATGAAGGACAACGTCTTATATGAGTACGTTTCATGAAGTGGTTAGGTTATAGAGATACAAAACAAAAAATTATCAACATTTTTGAAATGATACCTATATCATAAAATGTTGCCCTTGTGCTACACTAAAAGAAAATATCAGTATAATCTTAATTATTTAGGAAAGTAAAGCCTTTTAGAATTAAAAATCTCTCTGTAAATCAAAGATTGAAATGCTTCACATTTTACTATTTGTTATTTCTGAGTTCTATTTCCCCTGCTTTCTTGATTGAGTATTGCATTCTATATCTCAATACAAAATATTTAACATTTAACAGGAGATATCCCTATATAAGCTAAAAAATAGGTTAAAATTCAAAGTAAATAATTATGTAAACATTTTTATAGTCACTGATAGAATGGCTAAGAAATAGAAAGGAAGGGATAGACTGAATTATTGACTCAAATGGAAAACTATAGAGGGTCCATGGGATCTGTATATAGCATTTCTTATAACCGCATGTGAATCTACAATTATCTCTAAATAAAAATATTATTAAATATTTTTACACTGAACATAGAATTTTATTTAAAAATTCATTATGAACAAGAATGCAAGAGACCAGCAGTAATGAAAGCTTTAATGTAATTGGCCACATTAGGAGATTAATGAAACAAAATCATAGGATCATCCCATTTAATGCAAGAAAAAATGTTTAATAAAATTCCATATACTCTGAATTAAAAAATTTCAGAACATTAAGAATAAAAGGGAAATTCTTAAACCTAATAATGGTTATTTATTAACAATGAAAAACACATCATTTTTAATGGTGAAGTATTATAAACATTTTCTTTAAAAATCAGGAACAAAAGCAGGAAGACTGTAATCACTGTACCTATTCAATGCTTTACTAAAGGACTTAGCCAGAACAACATGATGAAAATAAGAAAGAAAAGAACAAATGATGTTATGATTGTCTATTCAGTACTATCCAGCATTTTTCATCTCAGGGTACACACAGAAATTGCTAGAAGAATCAGATCAATATCTTGCCACAATTGTAACCCATTTGTGACACAACAGTGTTCCACTGCAAATAGTTGGGAAACCCTGTTCTATATAGTAAACCCATTTAGTAAAAGGAAATTTATTTTCTGGAAAAAAAAAAAAAAGTTCATCAAGTTAGCTGCCAATTGCCAAAATACCAATATACAAAACATAAATTTCTCATATTCTTTCAATAAGCAAACAAAAAAAATGGTTCAAGACATATAAGGAAAAAATTATAAACATTATTTTGCAAATAAAATATTATTTAAATAAATTTAAAAATAGAATGGATATAATATTTAATATTTTATAGAAGCCTTTCTCCCCAAAATTAATCTACAGTTTCAATAAATTTCTAAGCAAAACCCGACAACTTGGTACTGAGATGCAGAATAAAGAATAGCCAAGATAACTTTTTAAGAAAGGAGAACTATAGATCTTATCAGATTATTAAAGTTATAAATCTTATAAATCTATAATAATTAACAAAGTATAATATTTTTGGGTGAGATTGTTTGAGATCAATGGCAGAATAGAAAGCTCATTTATGGGATCCCTGGGTGGCTCAGCAGGTATAGCGCCTGCCTTCTGCCTGGGGCATGATCCTGGAGTCCCAGGATCGGGTCCCACGTCAGGCCCCCTGCAGGGAGCCTTCTTATCCCTCTGCCTGTGTCTCTGCCTCTCTCGCTCTCTCTCTGTGTCTCTCATGAATAAATAAATAAATAAAATCTTAAAAAAAGGAAGCTCATTTATAAAGTGGAAACTTACTACTTGTTTCTCCTTTTTCTTATACTGCATTAAATTTTTTTGAGATGATTTTATTCAATTTATAAAAACCTACCTTTTAAATATTTCTCTGAGAAAGGGGGAGAGCCTCATAGGGGGTGGTGAGGGGGAGACAGAGAAGCAGACTCCAGACTGAGCAGGGATCAGACTCTGGGCTTGATCCCAGGACCCTGAGATCATAACCTGAGTTGAAGGCAGATGCAAATATAATCCTACTATTTTAATAAAATGATCCTTAATAGAAAATTTTGTTTCAGGGATGCCTGGGTGGCTCACTGGTTGAGCATCTACCTTCAGCTCAGGGCGTGATCCTGGAGTCCCAGGATCAAGTCCCACATCGGGCTCCCTGCATGGAGCCTGCTTCTCCCTCTGCCTATGTCTGCCTCTCTCTCTGTGTCTCTCATGAATAAATAAATAAAATCTTAAAAAAAAGAAAATTTGTTTCAAAATAATTAATCCCTAAATTGCAGTTATAATTCCTGACAATTTCACTTATAAATGTTTTGAATGTCAGAAATTAATTATAGGGTTAAAAAGCACACATTAGGGAAACTGGGTGGCTCAGTTGATTAAGAGTCTTGCTTTTGGCTCAGGTCATGACTCCAGAGTCCTGAGGGTTGAGTCCCTGCTCCATGGAGAGCCTGCTTCTCTCTCTGTTTCTGCCTCTCTCTCTCTCTGTGTCTCTCCTGAATAAATAAATAAAATCTTAAGAATAAATATAAAAAAGCACACATTAGTGTATTATAATGGTGATATGGGCTTTGATCTATTTTTGATTTAGGACATTTGCAAATGCATGCATGAACATTAATGCTTAGATGATAGTTGAAAGATATAAGAGGAATTATTGATATCTCCTCAGTGTTTAGTTTTTAAAGGGAAATCAATTTCTTTGATTTTTATCACCAGAAATCCAATGGGAAACTGAGAAAAAAAAGAAACCAACTTAAATTAGTTGTTATATATTTAACTATAAAATTTACCCACAGAAAAATGTATAACATTTACTGTAATTTAAGGACTAAAGAGCACTTCATGTATGGTTTCATAAGAACTGCATAAGATAATACAGCTGATTCTGTGTCCTTTTTTCCTTTTTATGGCAGGAATGCTTATTATTGGATTACCATCTTAGCAAATTTAAGTGTACAATACAGTATTATTAACCGTAGGTACTATGTTTTACAGGAGATATCTAAAACTTACTCATCTTAAATAATTGAAACTTTATTCTCTTTGAAAAATTCCCCATTTCTTCCTCTCCCAGTCCCTGGCAACTACCATTCTCTCTGCTTTTATGAGTTTTACTATTTTAGATACCTCATACAAGTGAATCATGCAGTATTTGTCCTATGGGTAGCATATTTCACTTAGCATAATATAATGTCTTCCATGTTTATCCATGTTATTGTATATGGTAGGATTTACCTCTTCAAAGGCTGAATGATACCCCATTGTATGCGTTTATAGCATTTTCTTATCTGTTTATCCATCAAACTAATTTATATTGTTTCCATATATTGGCTATTGTGAATAATTATACAGTAAACATGGGGGTAAAAATCCTCTTTAGGACCCTGAACTCATTTTTTTTTGGATATATGCTGAGGAGTGAGATTGCTGAATCATACAGTAATTATATTTTAAATTTTTTGAAGAATATCCATATTGTTTTCCATAGTGGCTACACAATTTTATATTCCCATCAACAGTGTACAAGTGGAAAGGATTTCTTCTTGTTCTTGGTTTTGTAAGTTAATGTCTTCAGTGTCTCCTTTATGTGAACATTTGATAAAAAGAGTCTCGGTATTTTATGCTTTCTGTCAATTTCAAGTTTGCCTTCTAATTTAAATAGTGTACTTTGGGGTATTTCACACTTTTTCTGACTCTTGTGTATATACTCACAATTTCTTTTTTTTTTTTTTATATTACAAATTATTTCATTTAATCTCCATCCAGGGAAGTAACTACCATTATCCAAATTTTACATATGAGGAAACTAAGGTTTGAGAGTTTAAGTAACTTGCCCAGCAGACAAATTATGCATAAGATACAAAATCCCACATAACATTTATTCTTAAAATATGTTTTTAACTCTCCCCTTGGTACTTTTGTCTTTTTTTAAAATTTTTATTTAAAAAAATTTTATTGGAGTTCAATTTGCCAACATTTAGCATAACACCCAGTGCTCATCCTGCCAAGTGCCCCCCTCAGTACCCATCACCCAGTCAGCCCAACCCCCCATCCATCTCCCCTTCCACTACCCCTTGTTCATTTCCCAGAGTTAGGTGTCTCTCATGTTTTGATATTTTCAAATATCAAATATTTAATATTTTCACTCATTTTCTCTCCTTTCCCTTTATTCCCTTTCACTATTTTTATATTCCAAATGAATGAGACCATATAATGTTTGTTCTTCTCCAATTGACTTATTTCACTCAGCATAATACCCTCCAGTTCCATCCACGTCGAAGCAAATGATGGGTATTTGTCATTTCTAATGGCTGAGTAATATTCCATTGTATACCCAAACCACATCTTCTTTATCCATTCATCTTTCGATGGAGACCGAGGCTCCTTCCATAGTTTGGCTATTGTGGACATTGCTGCTATAAACATCGGGGTGCAGGTATCCCGGCGTTTCACTGCATCTCTATCTTGGGGGTAAATCCCCAGCAGTCTTGCTGTGTCATAGGGCAGATGTATTTTTAACTCTTTGAGGACCCTCCACACAGTTTTCCAGAGTGGCTGCACCAGTTCACATTCCCATCAACAGTGCAAGAGGGTTCCCCTTTCTCCACATCCTCTCCAACATTTGTGGTTTCCTGCCTTGTTAATTTTCCCCATTCTCACTGGTGTGAGGTGGGACTCATTGTGGTTTTGATTTGTATTTCCCTGATGGCAAGTGATGCAGAGCATTTTCTCATGTGCTTGTTGGCCATGTCTATGTCTTCCTCTGTGAGATTTCTGTTCATGTCTTTTGCCCATTTCATGATTGGATTGTTTGTTTCTTTGGTGTTGAGTTTAATAAGTTGTTTATAGATATTGGATACTAGCCCTTTATCTGATACATCATTTGCAAATATCTTCTCCCATTCTGTAGGTTGCCTTTTAGTTTTGTTGACTGATTCTTTTGCTGTGCAGAGGCTTTTTATCTTTTGAAGTCCCAATAATTCATTTTTGCTTTTGTTTCTCTTGCCTTCATGGTTGTATCTTGCAATAAGTTGCTGTGGCCAAGTTCAAAAAGGGGGTTGCCTGTGTTCTCCTCTAAGATTTTAATGGAATCTTGTCTCACATTAGATCTTTCATCTATTTTGAGTTTATATTTGTGTATGGTGTAAGAGAATGGTCTAGTTTCATTCCTCTGCATGTGGATGTCCTATTTTTCCAGCACCATTTATTGAAGAGACTGTCTTTTAATGCAATCCCTATCAAAATACCATGCAGTTTCTTCAGAGAGTTGGAACAAATTATCTTAAGATTTGTGTGGAATCAGAAAAGACCCCAATAGCCAGGAGAATATTAAAAAAGAATACCATCGCTGGGGGCATCACAATGCCAGATTTCAGGTTGTACTACAAAACTGTGGTCATCAAGACAGTGTGGTGCTGGCACAAAAACAGACACATACCTCAATGGAACAGAATAGAGAATCCAGAAGTGGACCCTGAACTTTATGGTCAACTAATATTCGACAAAGCAGGAAAGACTATCCATTGGAATAAAGACAATCTCTTCTATACTCACAATTTCAACCCCAATCTTGTCCACTTGTCATCCCCTACATTTCAACTAAGTTAAATTCAACAAACATTCATAAACAGAGAACTATAATATGAGATTATAAATGCCTTATAATAAATCTACCTTTAAAGTGCTAAGAAAACACAAATAAGTGAATAGTTTATAAAGAACAGAGAAATGGAAGGAGAAAATATGATATTGTAGGTGAATAGGAGCTCTAGTGGACAAGGAGAAGGGAGTGTTTCAGGTAGAAAGAGGGTTAGGGTTAAATACCCATAGCACTTTTAGAATAATGGTGAGTGGGTCAATGTGTCTGCAACACAGAATTGCTTGTAAATCAATGGAAAGAATGAATGATTACGTACAAGCTTAAGTAAAGTTTAGACTACAGTTTCAGTATAGTCTTCTTTAAGCAATTTTTCAAATCTGCATTTTAATCTGTACTAGTGACTCCTAAACAATAGTGAGTGAAACAAGATATTTTCTCAATATAGGTTTCTAAGGTGAAATAGCATTCAGATATGTTTGCTAGAATCAACACCATATATGTACTCTGACTCATCTTGGAAACTTATAATACATACCAGTATGTTAACAACCTGGAAATCCTTCAGTAAAAGAAATCTTCTGACTTTTGTTTAATACATTTTCTAAACTTTTTAGGAAATGATAATTTCCTCCACCTGGAATATTATTATATCAATAAAAAATTCCAGGAAATAGAGTTTGAGAAATATGGTTTTTAGGATGTGTACTCCTATGATGTCTTTTACTTTATGTCTTATATGGAGTTCCCTCTGAAGAGCCTTTCTCATATTTTATTTTTTTATTTTTTTTAAGTTTTTTATTTATTTATTTATTTTTTTATTTATGATAGTCACACAGAGAGAGAGAGAGAGGCAGAGACACAGGCAGAGAGAGAAGCAGGCTCCATGCACCGGGAGCCCGACGTGGGACTCGATCCCCGGTGTCCAGGATCGCGCCCTGAGCCAAAGGCAAGCTCCAAACTGCTGCGCCACCCAGGGATCCCTCATATTTTCAAAACATCCTAGTCAAGCTTATGCATAGCACTAAAAACCTCTTGTACTCACATTATATACTGTACAGAAATATTCATAAGATATCTTTGAAAAATCTTTTAAATAGGGCTAATATCATTTTATATTTCTTTGCATCACCAAGAAGACACCCAATCATCTAAGGAACATATCTTGTTCATCTAAGTAGCCCCAATTATATAACAAAGTGTTTAACATATCATAGGAACATAATATATGCTTTTGAAGGAATGATAATTAGCTCACTCACAATCTAATTTCTTAAGTTTTTGAGCCAAAGAGCAGAAATTCATTCTTTGCTGATTATATTTTTGCCACATACTATTATTATTATTTATATTTATTAGTACTAATGTTTTATACTCATAAAGCATAATATTGACTTTTATTAGATTTATGCATTGCCCCTTATTCCTCTTTAGCATTTGTATGTTTATAATTTATATCACCTTAAACATTTATATTTTTATAAGGAACTTTTAACTTTTTACATTTCCATACACCTTGACACTAACTGTATTTATTATTTATCTGTTCTATTTAAGAAAGTCCATGAATAGATTTTTCCAAGTCTCTAAAATTCTTATTTGAAAATATACAATGAAAGAATCTTATTTTAGAAATCATGAATACCATGAGATGGAATTACAAAACCCTTCCAGGGTTTACAAAAATGAACTAAAGTAATTTAGTCTTTCAACTGTTCTATGTACTGGCAGACAACTTCAGATCAAAACTATATAAATTCTGGTACGCTTTACATATTTTGGAAGATATCATTGCTATAATTATAATGCATAATATCCTGAGGAACACTGTTTCTTTTTCTTAACACCATTTAAATGTGGTGTCTATGAAATAAGGTAAAGTAAGCAAAATCAACGTAAAAAATAGAACCGTAAAACTAGAAGAAACTCAATACACATCTAAGCCCAAATTATCTTTTTTGCAGATAGAGGTGTACTGAGACCCAGGAAATGAACTGACCTTTGCAAGAATGTTCAGAAATACTATTTCCCGAATCCTGCTCAGGGATGGCCAAGAATGGCATAGCTAGGCCAAGGCAAAAAATATATGAAGCTGTTAAATTTGCTTGCTTGGAGAACTAACTATAATTTCCTCAGAAAGGCCCTTACTGAGGTCATTTTCTCATTATGTGACATGGTTCACTCTCAAATACTACTCGTTTGTAACTAAATACCTGGTTTCTTTCCTTTATAAACTCAGTAAGAATGCTTAATTATTTTATTTTTGCTTGCTTTCTGAGATAGCAATGTTTTTCATGAGACTGACAGTTCTGTCAACATAAGGCCCCTAACTTTCTTTGTTCTTCACTATAACTTTGTTACTTGTGTCTGGAACAAACATGATAGGAACTCAATAAATATTAATTAAATGAATGAATGGATGAATGAGGGTGTCTATACACTTAGTGCTAACATAATATCTCTTAATGCTTATAATTGTAACATAATTAAAACAGACATAAGCTTTTTTTTCCCTCTACAACTACTGACAGCATTGTGTTTTCTTCTTAATTATACAAGACTACAATTTGTTCAATCATTAGAGTCCCTTGTTTATATCAGGATTTCTCAGAGTGACTTATGAAACACCCGATGCTCTACCCTATATCTGTGTCTTACTATAGATAGATTACTCAGTCCCACCTCAGACCTATTAAATTAGATTAGCAGATTTGAGTTATCATAGCTAATTTCTAAATTTTGAAAATAAATTATTATGCAATTAAAAGTTTAAGAACCTGAGTTTTTTAAATTTACCAATGTTAGAGCAATTTTTGATGCCATGCTGATATAAATTACTATTTTCCATTAATTCTGAAAATAAGTATATGAATACTTAAGTTCCCTTACTATTAATAATATTAAGCAAATACAAGTCTATGTTAAATGATGAAGTCTGAAGTCAATTCTCATGTTAGCTCCTGGAACTTTTTTTCTTATATTCATGGAACCAGAAGATATTTTTAATGATTAATCTAAGCTACAGGAAATAAATAACAATAGTAAAAGTAATAACAAACTTTAATAATATTCATCAAGATAGTTCAGTGGTTAAAAGTAAGGTATCTTACATCTGGGTCTGAAATTTAGAAAGTCCACTAATACTATGCATACTGCTAAAAAACTGCTAGCAAGCCCCTTTTTTTTTAGATATACGTATTGTGATTGTACACTAGAGTCCCTATTCTTCAGTATGTTCTCCATATATGTCTTTATTAATTTCAGATCCTACTTTTAAAGTTATATCGGATAACTATTTTTATAATAACTTTTGGCTGTGGAGATTTAAAATGTAGAACCTAATTTGATTTTTAGCAGGTGTGGAATGGATTTCAGGACCAAGTTATTTAGTTTAAGGACTTAATTGATTTATTTTATCCCTGCTTCTTCACAGAAAAGGGTATTATAAAAAAAGAAGAAACACAACTGGTACTTATTTTGTTACAAGACCTACTTACATGAAGAGAATAGAGTGCTGTGCTATTTAGTGGAAAGACCAGTTTGGGGACCTTTCCACTAAAGGTGGCCCAACAAGCTACCTGACTTTGAACAAGTTAATGAATATCTCTGACTCTTTTTTAAAAATGTCTATAAAAAAAAGAGAAAAAAATAACTTACTAACACTATAGTAAGGTTTAAAGTAGGTAACTTAAGAAATGCATAAAATATCTGACTTCATCTGCTTTAACATCAACATTTTATATGCTATAAAGAAAATCTCACCAAGTAGCTTCTATGCTCCCCTGAATATTGGGAAAATTATTTCAGCTAAGCAGTCTACCTTAGGTCTTCTATGTTAGGAATTTCCACTGGCCAACATTGATATTTTAACATAATTACTAATGCACTTATAAAATGTTCAGCTATTAACCTTCATTCCCAATCCCTTTACTTCAAAAAGATAATAATATTTATAAAATATCGGGATCCCTGGGTGGCACAGTGGTTTGGCGCCTGCCTTTGGCCCAGGGCGCCATCCTGGAGACCTGGGATCGAATCCCATGTCAGGCTCCCGGTACATGGAGCCTGCCTCTCCCTCTGCCTGTGTCTCTGCCTCTCTCTCTCTCTCTCTCTGTGACTATCATAAATAAAAATTAAAAAAAATATTTATAAAATATCAATGTATATAAACTATTGGATTACATTTATACTAAGCTGCCAGAGCCAGGGCCTACACACAACACATACACAGACACACACACACACAGACACACACACACACACACACACACACCACAGTCTTCCTTTATCTCAATATTGTATTCAATTATCCCTCCATTTATTTGTCTTTTCTGGATTGTTGTTTGCCTACATCTAAGGCCTTATCTTGTTTTTACTGTTAACATCCAAATATTTTGCATTTGTCTGTTTATTAATCTGACAAAGGAACTCAAGAAGGAATTTTGTTTAGCAGCTGAAAATGAATTGTTGCCAAGTCAGTAATTTGAAATGTGTTTTTCAAATTTTTGTGGTAGGTTTTTTGTTATATTTGATGATTATTTGGGTTTATGCTTATTTAAATTTCCTTCATTTAAGAATTCAAGGCTCTCTTCATAGCTATCCACTATGTTTGAGTATTTCTCATAACCTTTTGGACTAGGCAGAGAATGACCACTGTTATTAATCCTATGTGCTGGTCACAGGAAAAAAATCTAAAGTTGGCTTTTCACTAGCCCATAGTTTAAGTAAATTTCCTATAGGTGTAAAATAATATTCTTCTATATATCATATTTAAACAATAAGTTCCTCATAATTATATAAAGAATAGAGAAAACATTTTAAATTTAATTGCATAACTCAATTTTTTTATAGTATCATAAAATTCAATGTGTCTGCTAATTTTATTTTTTAACTTGCTAAGGTTTTAATCCTTTTTTGGATATAAGGGCTTCCTCCTCAGTATGAGGTTAGATTCACTTAAAGTTGCTTTTGATTAGGAAGAAGTTTATCTGATAGCAAAAACATATATTAAATAGATTGAAAAACTGAAAAATTATGGGCTAATAATATGAGAGGTATACTAAGACATAGTCTTCAGGACAGCAATAAACTAAAACAAAATTTTGCTTCCATATAAAAATGTCATGTCACCGTTTATTTGCCCACCTCTGGAATGCTTAAATTTAGCTCTATTCTATCCATATTATGTGAAATTTATTTTTAAAAGATATTTTTTAACATGTCAACTTATCTTTGATTGTTTAAAGGCTTAAACTATTGGTTAACATAATTTTATGATATAGTAGAACAGTATCTTCCACATAAAAACCTCCCAATTAGTTTATAATATCAATAAGATTTATAATTACTGCTCATAATTTAAAAGAAATAAAAATGCCCTAGACTGTACAGTTTGAAAATTTTTAAATAGTATAAAGAACATAGGTTTAACCATCAAGGATTTTTAGCCCATTACAACTCCATGTTTTTTCTTGCTCCAAAGTCATTTTGCTTTATTTCAATTAACTGACCTGATTTATCACCTGATTTGTGAAATTTAAGGTTCTTCTTTCAGTAAAGTTGTGTAAAGATACAAGAGAAAGCATATACATATTGACAGATTAACACATAGCAGCATTTTAGAAAAACAATAGAAATCCAATAAACTTTTATTCCAGATATGAATTTTTCTTTAGCAAAAATAATCTTCAAAAGTTATGCCTAATTAATAGTTTTTCATCAAGTAAAGTTTCAGCAGGTAGTATTTTTAAAATATATCCACTTCAAAGAGAACATTTTCAGAACCAACGGATTTTCTAAATCTGAAAGTGTGAATGATATAATTTTTTTAAGTGCTTTGATTTGGTACCATCCTCTGTTTTCATGACTTTGATTCATTGTTGTGTAGACAGAGTTAAACTCAAGATAATACTGAGAGGTGTGCTAGCTGCTAACTTCACAGTGATTAATGGCAAGACAAGATATCAGGCATCTAAGAGTTGAGAAACTATTAACTTGGGAGATGCTGAAAAAGCCAGAGGGAAATAGTAAGTCACACTAACAAAAGGCAATGAAAAAGCAAGACATTGTTCCTGATAGTATTTTGATATATTCCTGAGTCCCTGTTAAATTGTCAAAAGACATTTTAAAATAGTGTTTATGTGGCTTAAACCCAAACTTGCCTATGAAATAATAGGCAAAAAATAGGCAAAAAATCAAATAGGCAAAAAATCAAATAGGCAAAAAATCAATAGGCAAAAAATAATAGATGAAATGTAGGAAACAAGTTTTCTGTATTTTTGAATATAGAAAGTTATACGAATTTTAATTCTTACAAAATTTAAAGGTTTTTAAATTCAAAATTTTAGGAGAAAAGGCCAGACAAAATAAAGACATGTTAATAATAATGGGTATAGATAACTCTCATATAACGTTAGTTACTAGTTATTAAGCACTGTCCATATTTCTGAAATTATCTAAGGCCTTTCCTAGCTTTATCCCCACAGAATACACACTAAGTAAGTGCTTCATTTTTATAAACATTAAACTTTGTGTTAGTCACTTGCTTAATCACGTCTTCCCTAATAGCATAGTATTTGTGAAGGTAGATACTGTGACTATATTTTTTTACTATTAACTATTCATAAAATGTGCAAAGAAACTAACTCACATAGAAATTAAATAGGCATTTAATAAACTAACTTGAAATCTATGTTTCTCTCATTATGCAGTGTTAGTTATATTTTGATACTACTTTCATAAAACTATAAAAAAGCATTTCAGTCCAAAGAACTGAATAACACGTTAACCAGAACAACTTGGGAAAAATTAAACATATTGTCATCTAACAATATTTATAATCTACTTTGGTTCCATGTTTTGTCAAACAAATATATTTTATAACTCTACCCTTAAGATTTTTTCACACTCTTTGATTTGAAGCACAAAGAATTATCTATGCATTTAAAATATGACATTTTGCATACCATATTATAAACATTTCACATTCTTCTGTATGGTTTTCAGGCATAAATGTGCTATTTCTTTCACAAGAGCACTTTCCCAAATAACACTGTAACATGTCTTTCAGAAAATTCCATTTGCTTATTTTTTGCATGTATTTATTTACTCATTCATTAGCTCTATTTTCTATTGTTTCTCATTCAACATTCATTGAGCATATAATGAATACATGTACTTCAATATACTAGAGTGTCCGTATGCAAACACGAATACAAAATGATACCCTTGGGACACCTAAGTGGCTCAGCGGTTGAACATCAGCCTTCCGCTCATGCTGTGATCCTGGCACCTGATCACATTGGGCTCCCTGCGAGAAGCCTGCTTCTCCCTCTGCCTCTATCTCTCTCTCTCTGCCTCTCTCTGTATATCTTTCATGAATAAATAAATAAAATCTTTAAAACAAAATGAAATTATACCCTGTCTAAATGCAGCAGCATGCAAATATGTAAAATCAGACAAACAGGTGCACATGTAGGATGTTTTGGGTTTTATGGATGCAGACAGAGAAATAAGTAATGAAACATGAGAGAGCTAGGGCATACTTTGCTAAGGAAGCAACATGTGGGTTGAAATTGGAAAATGAGTTAGTTGTCTAGCTCGTGATGACAAGGAGTAGAAAAAGTAAAAAACATTTCAGGAAGGGGAAATGGCATACCAAGACCATTTTAAGCAGAGTATGTGAATTAGAATGGCTGAATCTAAGCTTAGGAGACATGCTCAATTCAAATTTTGATTAAGTGTTCTTTATAAAGCAGACGTACTACTGGTATATTGGACAATTCTTTGTTCTTTATAACAATTCTTTTGGAGGATGTTTAACATCACTGGCCATCATCTACTAAATTCCAGTACCACTCACTAGTCCTTGTGACAAGATCAAAAGAACCCCCTTGCTCACCCTGCCCACTGCTTTCCCAGATGCCTCCTATGAGAATGTCACACACATACCTGTTCCATGGTATTGAAGGGCATTGTTGAGTACTGGGGAATTTGGACAATATTCAATGGAAAACAAGGATAAAAAATAAATAAATAAATAAATAAATAAATAAATAAATAAATAAAAAGAAAAAAAAGAAAACAAGGATAAAGAAGATGTTAGATAACTAACATGATCACATATGACATCATACTCTGACATCATACTACATGATTGTATTATACTTTATAATATTGAAGGAATAAATCATTTATGTGATAATATATTCAAACTGTAAGAGAATGAAAGGAACCATCCTTTTTTTTTTTAAAAAAAAAAAAGCTTTATTTATTTATTTATTCATGAGAGACAGGCAGAGACAGAAGCAGGCTCCCCACAAGGAGCTCAATGCAGGACTTGATCCTGGGACTCCAGTATCATGACCTGAGCCAAAGGCAGATGCTCAACCACTGAACCACTCAGGCATCCTGAAAATGTGAAAGTTTTAAGATTCTTTGAGAATCCAGTTACAAAATGTACTAGTTTTTAGAGCTCAACACTTGTTATTGCTTCACTGACAGAAACTGCATCAGGACATATCTGTTATTTTTTAACAATTCTATATGGTCTTCAAAGATAAACATGAAAAGATATTTTAATTATCTACATAGATATTTACATATACACTCAACACACAAATATAGTTTTGAAAAATTTTAATTTCTTTGAAGTGATTTTTTGGGTAAATTCTCTTAACAATTTGGCAATTATAAACACAATGTTTTTAGTACTACATTATGAAAAAAAGTAACAACTTAAGTCCTGATGAAAGTAGTGGTCAAAATAAACTCAGTGTTTCAGCCAAATTATTTCATTCAATAAAGCTGTGTCCACAACACATGATTCTCTTTAGTATTATTACATTATTCCCTCAATGTTCACCATGTTTACATATTCCACACTGTGACATGTGAAGTTGTGTATGATTTTTAAGGTGTGTTATCAGTGATGGAGCTATGAATGAATTATGTAATCAAGTTAGAAGATATGCACTCCAGTTTTCTTTAATATCCTGGTTGGAAGGCGTGCTGTTCCTCACCCTACCCCCCAAACCCCCCACCACTATCTGGAGAAAAGTAGGTTCAACTCAGTGCTATCCTCTCCATTCTGTCATTTCTATTCATCATTAGCATTTGACTGGAAATCATGGTGTATTATCTGGAAGCAATAGAGCATGACATGCTAGTTAAAAACAACAGTTCTGATTAAATGTTAGGTTTGTGAATTTGATTCTCACCTTGGGGAACTAACGCCCACATCCGTATGCACAAGTTAATTTGTTCTCAGTGTATTTGCTTTCCATCATAAGCTCTGGCCTGAGAACAAAAATAACCTAGTCCAAAGGATTCTTGGAACCATCTGCTATGCTTTGCCTTATGAGACTTCTGTTGTTATCCTTTACTAAAGCATGACTTGGGTGATGTTCTCAATGACGTATTGTTTTCCTGCTGTTTGTTTTGGCTTTCTTCCTATAGGGAATTTGAGAATTGTCTCCAACTGCCTACAGCTTAGATAGTCAATTATAGAACTTTAGCCTTATTGGGTGCATATGGGATATATGAAGGATTTTTTTTTAATTAAAATCTTTTGAGTTGTCGACCCATGAAAAAAATAAAATCTTACGGGATCTTTCTGAAATTTTTATGATCATAAAAACATACTGAGTTGTTAACTTTCTCAAACTATACTTTTGTATTGAAATGTATACAATTTAATACAAAAAGAAAACTGGGAGTGAAGTTGGTATATGATGATATCTATAATTATTAACTACTGAAAATAGCAAACTACTAGATGATTTGAATTTTACTCTGTTTAGATTCAATTGTGAGGTAAATTTTAAAAAGATAATTCAATCAGATAAACAAAATATTTTCAGAATCTTGTTTGAAAGCAAAGGCAAGAAAAATAAGTCTTTCGAGAATGAATTTTGTGCATTTCTTGCCTTTACTTTCCTCAGAATATTTAGTTTCTTTGGTCCTCTCTTCTCTCACCTTCTGTTCCTTCATTCTTCTGTTTTCTGCTTTGAAGTAATTTTTTTTTTTCTTTACTTAAGCCTCTCACCTTTTTATCTTCCTTGTTCTTCTTACAACCTCTCTGGGACCTATTCCTCATTTTAGATGCTAATTAGCACTTGCTAATTGAAATTTTAAAAGCTGAGTATTATAAACACTTTAGCACATCACAAAATTCTGTGATCATAGGCAGATTTCAAAATAGTTTCATGTGTAAAATAGAAGATGCTAAGGCCTCTGCTGTCTTTTAAAGACAGTGTGAAAAACAGAATATGTGTCTAAACTTTACACTTATTTTCACAGTGAATGTCTAATTCTGCCATTCTTACACAGTTTGAAAACAAACCAGGCTTTTATTGGTTTCTGGTCTGTGTGATTACTGCCATCAAAATCCTGGCCTAATAGCTCCTTCAAAGGTGCCATAGATATAACAGATTTTATAATATTCATTCCAGATTCCTCTATGTCTATGTTTCATAGTTTCTCACAGAAAATCAAATATGAATAAACGATCCTAGGTATAAGGGGAAAAGAGATCATTCTTAGGGAGTCCAATTTTAATTCCATTTTTTTCAGTTAGATTGTATTTATAAGATGTTGGAGGTTGGATTCTCTGAAAATCAGTTGTTGATACATAGTTTAGTGTATAGAAGGAAGGGGGGGGGGGATATCTGCAGAGAGGTAAAGTGAAGAGTCATATAGTCACCAGAGCCTCTTGTGAACAGGACAAGTGTAGATCAAAAATAGCTGATCAGAGTGGAAAATGGCTGGGCCTTTATAGTTTGTACCTCATTCGACAGTGTTGGATGTACACTGCTTTGAGAAGTTTGACCTTGGGAGAGTCAACTCTTCTGCTGAGGAAATCTCCAGGGTAACTGCCCTCTGAAGCATTCCTGCCATTAGCACTCCCAGCAGCTGGGGCAATAAGTCTCCTTAATGGAAGTGGATGACACATCTCCACATCCAGCACCTAAGAAATAGTTCACATATTTGGAATTTTGCTGATGAATTTTGTTGTGAAACATGACATCTGCTTAGCTCATCCTTGTCATGGGGATTTTTGATATACTTGAAACTTGCTTCTTCTTTGATATTACTCATTTTATTCACATACAGATCAGCTTCATGTTAACTTTTTTTTTTCATGTTAAGTTTTATTTATTTATTTATTTTTCTCATTATCTATTTTTTTTTAATTTATTTTTTATTGGTGTTCAATTTACTAACATACAGAATAACCCCCAGTGCCGGTCACCCATTCACTCCCACCCCCCGCCCTCCTCCCCTTCTACCACCCCTAGTTCGTTTCCCAGAGTTAGAAGTCTTTACGTTCTGTCTCCCTTTCTGATATTTCCCACACATTTCTTCTCCCTTCCCTTATATTCCCTTTCACTATTATTTATATTCCCCAAATGAATGAGAACATACACTGTCCTTCTCCGATGGACTTACTTCACTCAGCATAATACCCTCCAGTTCCATCCACGTTGAAGCAAATGGTGGGTATTTGTCATTTCTAATAGCTGAGTAATATTCCATTGTATACATAAACCACATCTTCTTTATCCATGTTAACTTTTAAATGTGGGTAAGATCTGTCAGTTTTAGTTGACACATTTCTTTGGTTTTTATTTTTTCTCCCTTTAGAAGTATTTATAAATATAACTACTAGCAAAATTGTTGCTATTATTCATTCTTTACTTTTTGTGGACATTTTCTACAATAATTTGAAAAATAGAAGCTTCCAGATAAATGGGTATAGTCAACTCTACGCATGGGGAATAATAGTGCCTTTAAATCTGGCACAAAGTAGAGGAAGAGAATAAAGACTCATGTTTATGGTGTTTATTAGTAGTACTATTTGAACATTTGAGGATAAATGAGAGAATGTATTTTCATTTGTTTATATACAATACACACACACATACACACACAAACACACTTTGACCATGTTTTGATTACACTTTAATTTAAGGAATTTATATCTATCACTTTAACCAGAATGGATTAATTGATACTCAGTAATAACTCGGATGCCTCTTCAGCAGTACATAATAATTTCTTTTACATTGTAAATGCTCAATAAATATATATTTGAATGATAATTTATCTGTCTTTAGAATTACTAGGATATATAGTCTATCATATTTTTAACCTCAGAAATCCTAGTTTTATCATTAGTTTAAAAGTGTGTTCATATATAACAAACAGTAATTTTAGCAAACATGTAGTCATTTGAATGCTAAACCAACTGTGGCTTTTTCAGTTGCTGCCTCTACAGTGAGAAGGTTCTTATACTATAGCACTACTTCTTATATATATAAACTGATGTTGACTTTTTCTTTCTTGTAATTTAAATGCATATTTTAACATTTTATCTTTATAAAGATTGATGATTCTGAATTATTACATGTTATTTTAAAACGTAACTCAAAAGTATATTATCAATGAACAACTTATTTATAACAATACATTTAAAATAAATCATTACACATATTTTGTCCTGTTAAGTGTTTAAAGAAAAATAAGAATTTTTTCTTAATTTGAAAATTATTCACAGGAAAATAGGGAAGCTTCACTAGTCTTATTTTTTTATATATCTATATGTAATCCTTAATAAAATTTAGTAATAACAATTTAATTAAATGGGATAATATTGTCCCATTTATAATAATGCCTGGCATCTAGTAAGTGTAAAATGAATGTTAACTCTACTAACAGTGACTAAGTAAACAAGTAGCTAAACAGAATATAATAAATCTTTCCAATAATATACTTTCAGGTTCTAAAATTTAAGTAATAGTTGTATCATTCTGATAAAAAACCCACTATTTTGATTGTAATAAATGAAACTATTTTAAGATTTTATTTATTTATTCATGAGAGACACACAGAGAGAGGCAGAGAGACAGGCAGAGGGAGAAGCAGGCTCCATGCAGGGAGCCTGATGTGGGACTTGATCCTGGAATTCCAGGATCATGTCCTGAGCTGAAAGCAGAGGCTCAACCACTGAGCCACCCAGGCGTCCCAAACAGAAAATATTTTGAAGAACAAAAATAAGATTGTAGTGCTCGCTTCGGCAGCACATATACTAAAATTGGAACGATACAGAGAAGATTAGCATGGCCCTGCGCAAGGATGACACGCAAATTCGTGAAGCGTTCCATATTTTTTGTTTTTATTTAAAAAAAAAAATAAGATTGTAAAATGATGACTTGTTACTAAATTAAATTTCCCTAAATTAAATGAGATGTTCTAATATTGAGTCAGATTTATCTGCTTGAAATAATTAAGTTTCTTAGTGTATATCAGATATATTTATAGAAACCATTAAGGTAAGATTAATTATATTATAGCTTGTAATGTATTACCTCACTCATGATAATAATATGTAATTAGTTGAATTCGCTGAGCATTTTCAAACTGTATTCCTAATTTAAAAAAAAATGTATAACTGAAACTGACATGTGTCTACAGTCAAATCTCATTTGGAAGATTTGCAGACCATTTATTACTGAAGTCAATTGACACTGCCCTTAAGTAAGCTCTGAGACAGTTATGCAGAGAGAAAGCCTTACGTGCATTATTCGAACCTAAGGGAATTATGTGTTGACAAATACCATTCAGGCCTAACATACTGGTCTTCTTATACATGGTCATGCAGTAAATTATCATACTTGCAGATATCATGTACTCAACCTCCTATGAGTAACCAGAGACAATCTAAATATGTTGGGTCCAAATATGAGCAACCATTCATTAAAAACCAACAAACTCTAATCAGTCAGTCTATTGATAGGCAATCCAAAAGGCACCTCCTTTTATAGGGCATCAAATCACAAACAAGGTCACGAAATCTTTTAAAAAAAGTTAACCTGCAAAACCCAGAGAAATTTTTATAGATACACAAACTGGGATTGATTTGTTCATTCATATGTTTTTTTTTTTTTTCATTTTATGTATGAAGTAACCGGCAAAACTGGGTTTGAAACCAAAGTATTTCTGACTCCAAAACTGTTAAAGATGTTAGTGCTGTTTACCAATATTTCTAATTCTCCTTTTGAACATGTAAGGATTGATATAGAACCTCTCTACCTTTTTGAGGTTGGGTTTGGCTTGTGATTGAATTTAGTCAGAGAAATCTGTGCAGATGTGTATATGTTACTTAAGAATGAAAGTAACTATACAAAAGCCTCTCGAGGGATGTCTTTTGATGCAACTGCAAAATCTTGGTTGATATGGAAGAGCAAGGCTTTGTTTGATAGTTGCCTTGGAATGTCAGCTAACCTTGCAATTGTGCCTATATTAGTGAGAAATAAATCTTTCTTGTACTAAGTCCCTGCTATCATTTGTTTGTTTGTCTGTTTGTTTGGTTGGTTGGCTGCCTTGGCATAGCCTCATATTCAGATAAATAAAAACAAATTCAAGCTTATTCCAGTATTTTTTCAATGCCAATGAACCAAATTGAAAGTTATTCTAGAAAATTAATATTTTTACCTACAAATCATACTTAAATATCCGTATGTATTTCTAACCTTAATGAGACCTGTACAAGTGTGAGAAAAATCCTCAAATATCAGTCAGTTTCTTTGCATGAATGGTCCACAGTATCTCAAGCTCATGAAGTACAGAGTTAGCTTTTCATTTTACTCTACCCTCAAAACCCATGTTATGCATTGAACACCAAGTCATCTCAGTGGGGAACATGGAAGCAACCCTATTTCTTAACCCTCCTGTATCCCCCACCATACATAACCAATTACACAGCAAATTTTGTTGACTCTTAACATGTATTTGTATCATTGGTGACAGTTCAGACCTTCATCTTTGGATTATAATAACCGGATTTAATGCAATCTCTCAAACGCCAAATTATCCTCTACCCTTGCTAATTAAGATAGCATGCTAAAATTCAAATCCAGTAATGCATAAAGTATGTTAACGGATATTTGTTTTGGATAGTAGAGAAGTAGAACTTCTCTACTATTGCACTTCACATCATCCAAGGAATTTCTTTGTAGACATCTTTTGTCTTCTTTTTTTTCATCAACCTGTGACTTGCTCAAGGAGAGACCATGGATTCAGCTTTTCAGACTCTGTTCTCAAGTTACTCCCGATCCCTACCTCCCATCCTTCTTTCCTACTTGGTTCCCAGCCTAATCTCAAGGAATACACAATGGAAATCCTGCCTGGCAAATGAAGGCTAAGGTAAGGACCCCAAAAGACAGAATTATTAATGGAAATCTGAACAAGGCATCCTCAAAAATAGTTTCCGAACTTTGTGATTAATTTTCCAATTGCCATTTATAACTTCAAAGCTAAAGAGACATCGTATATTTTTGTTAATAGAATTGCTCAAAAATAACATTTCTGTTGTTAAATTCAGATTTATATAATCTAATCCAGCACAGACAAAACATGAAACATCTGGAATTTAAGGTGTCCCCGGTATGAGCAACATTTTATATTTGTCCACAAAGTACACATGCACTTATTTTATTCTTGAAAATGAAACAGAGTATTATTTTTTTATTATCCACTAGAAATACCATGGTTTGCCAGCCACTGAGGAGTTTTGCTAGCAAAGTTTCAAGTGAAAAGCCATTACCGGGCTATCTTAAGCCTAAAGAGCATCTAAAAAGTACACTTATTCATATTTGTTTAAATATGTATGCAAATTCAAATTGCAATAATAGAGAGGATTTACTAAGTCATATCACTGTAAAGAGAAAAATGTACTTGTAAAATGATCTGATCAAAAAATAAAAAAAAATTAAATAAAGGAAATGTAGAATTTTAATAGAATTGATGTTTGAGAAATTTGTTCTTAAAAAATTGCCTTCGTATTTTCTTTGATTTAAGAAAATCAGAGGGAGAAACTTCTGCTATGATAGAATTATGTACAGAATTGTGAAGGGCTGATAAGAGGACTCCTGCTATGTGAGCTTTGCCTAAATTAATTGAACAAGACACACCTACTAGTTTGAAAAGCCATAGTGTATTACAGAGAGAGAGAGAGAGAGATGTGATGAATATATATGACACAGAGACTGGGGATATTTAATTAATATTTTCACTTATTGGGGATATTTAATTAATATTTTCACTTATTAGCAAAGATCAAGCAGTTGATATTCATAGTGATGTTTTAAATGCCAGTGATATTAATTTGAAATAATTGTTCTCATTCTGTACATTATTTTGCATAGGTAAGCAAGTTGAATTTAGAGCTTCTAATAATTTAAGTGTGAAATAAAATGACTAAAGAATGAACCAGAGTAGTTTTCAGTATTAATATAAGAATATGCAAATAATTAAGATAATAAGGATGTATGTAATATTGAAGATAATGAAATATTTTGAATTTTCCAATTTAATGAAAAGGAAGAATAAAATGAATATTTTTGTACAGTATTTTTCCAAAGGTCACGAGAAAGAAATGCCTGATACGTGGTAAGTAAACATTTGTTAAATAAATGAGTAAATGAAAGATGCTCTTGTTATACTCTTGCAAAGATCTTAAACATCCGTACACATAAAGGTTAATAAAAAGCAAACAAAAAAGATGAAGCAAATATTCAAAAAAACTAATATAGCTGAAAATATCTTTACAGGGTACCTGAGTGGTGCAGTCAGTTGAGATTTCTACTCTTGTTTTGGCTCAGGTGGTGATCTCAGGGTAGTGAGATTGAACCACTGTTGAGCTTTTACACTCTATGCTCAGCACAGAGTCTACTTAAAACTCTCTGCCCCTTCCCACCCTCTCAAATAAATAAATAAATAAATAAATAAATAAATAAATAAATAAATCTAAAAAAAGGAAATATCTTTGAAATTATGAGGTAACAACAATAACAACAATATAATAACTTTTCTTTCCTGGGGAGTGGTCACTATTATTATGGTTAATTCTTCCTTGGTGATAATCCAAATTTCAAGTGTTATTCCTATACTCTCTTCCTTCTTTTTCTTATGAATACATATATATGTTTATGTTTTACATTTATAGGTATATATCTATATCTATATACCTATCTATACACACACACACACACACACACACACACATGCACATACACACATATATTTCCATCATTTATATACTCCCTAAGAGAAAAAAAGGAATGGGAAAGTAAAGAAAACTTCCAGAGACTTGGAAAGAGAAAAGAAAAAGGGATGAGTTATGGTGCCTTCTAAACTTCATTCTATCAAATGTTATCTCCCTAAAGATAATAACATCTTTTATTTCTAACTCAATAAGTCCAAAAAAAAAAAAAGAAATAGAAAAGCAAAGTCCTTCTGTACAAAATATAAATTTATACTTGCCATAATACAAATATTTACATTTTTTAAAATGCAGAATAATATGTGACTTATATCATCTTACCTACAAAGATATTAAAGTCTTTCAAGTCTTCCATCTCAATTATTGTTTTTTTTTCCTGTTTGTGTTCTATATGATACAGAAAGAAAAAAAAAATCTCCACAATTGTGATACCATTTAACTTGTCTCATTAGACCTGAAAATTTGTGCAATACCACTAAGTCAATTGGAAAGAATTAGTGTTAATAATAGGGAAAAAAAGATTAAATATTTGTTTTCTTTATTTAGATTCATGCTGACCCAGAAACAAAAGCTGGTTCCAGTGTACCCAGATATTCTACTCTAGTTCCTCAATCAAATACACAAAATTTTGCTCTGATGTTTAGTAGTATTTGGGCCTTGAGTAGATCAATAGATTACTACAAATGACATAATAGTTATCAAATTAATTTGTAGTTTGGATCAACTAAGTATACATACACACAGACTTTCCCAGCCTTACGCTATACTATTAAAGTAGAAAACTATTCCATTAATATGATTCATTCCTTCTAAAGACTTGGAATATATGGATTTTTTAACAAACTTATCTCCACTTCTAAATAAAAATATTTACTAAAGGGTCAATTATACTATTTTCAAATATGAAGGTCAAATTATATTTCTATATCAAACATTAGGAGATAAGTTACCAAAAAATGTACTTTCATTTAAAAAATATTTTCCAAGTTTAGTTTCTTCAAATATTAGTAAAATATTATGAATTTCTACAGAAACTGTATTATGTGGTTCGTATGATTGATTGATTGATGAAATGAGCTATAGTACTCTACAGATCTACTTCTGTCATATAAGTTAGCCAAAATGGCCCCTGTGTATTGACTCCTAAGTTGTTTACTACTTTACAGCAAGCTGGGTCCATTAAACTCAAAAGTCTATCAGTGACAAACTCAGATTTCTACACATTCAATTGTTTTACACACAGCCCAAATAACATTATTTTTAGCAAATTAGAGCCTATCTGCATTACATACGTAGCAAAACTGCACTTGGGATTTACTAGTTATAGATAAAACATACCCTGGGACTATAAAAGACATCAAGCAGCTGCTCTTCAAAAGTCTCTGATCTGGCAACTCCCAGCTGTATTGCTGAGCAGTATCACCTCAACATGTGAGACCTTTCCTCACTTCCCCTCATCTCTCAGAGTTCTTTTGCTCTTTTTGCCTTCTGGGTGGTGACTCTGATCTCCTGTTTCAGAAAAGTCTCCTGATGTGAGAGTCTTAATTGTAGTACAAACCCAACCCAAATAAAACTCTCTGTGGGCTACTGTCATCTAGTGATCATGGCTATTTCCTTTATCAGCCAGAAATCCTTGAACTCACTATACCATCTCAAGTTTCAACTATATTCAATAGATCTTAAATGTGATTTTTCAATCTTGTACCACAGTATGCTACCACTGTACATTTATTATGATGGCTAAAAGAAAAAAAAGAAAACTTACAACACCAGTGTGGGTGAAAATGCCAAATAATAGGTATTCATATGTTATTGATGAAAAGTAGGACTAGAGTAGAGCACTCTGATAAACAAATAGTTTAGCAGTTTCTTATAAAATTAAACATCTACTTACCATATGACTTAGCAATGTTATTCTTGCATATATGCCATATAAAATGAAATCTTACTACCCTAGAGAATGAAACATAAATTCTATATATGAATGCTAATGGTAGCTTTATCCATAATCATAAAAAATAGAAATGACACAAATGTCCTCAAATGAGTGAATACCCAAGCAAAGTCTGATACATGTACATAATTGGATACTACTCAGCAATAAAAAGGAATGAACTATGACAACATGCAAAACTTGAATGGATTTCAAAGATATTTTGGTAAAAACCAGTCTCAAAAGCTTATGTCATATATGAATCTTTTAAATGATGTTCTTGTAAATGCAAACTATAATGACAACAAATAGATGAGTGGTGCACATTTTAGGATGGGGGAAATGTGACTATAAAAGGATTAGCATGAAAAAGGTTTTGTGATGATGGAATTTGTTCTGTATCCTAATTGTAATGGTAATTATGCAAACCTATACACATGTTAAAATTTAAAGAACTTCAAAATGCATACAAAATCAATTTTATGCTACTTTAAAACAATTTAATCAATTCTATGCTACTTTAAAAATAAAAACTAAAAGTTATTTGGATAAATAGGATGGAATGTAGCATTATTAAAATCATATCTTGTCTCCTTCAATTGTGTATTTGTCTATTTGCACATAGAAATATCTTCTGCGTAAGTCAATTGTTGAAATATCCCATTATTACATCACTGTAATTTGATTTCACAAAAAGATCCTTAAATTTTGGAATAGCTTTTATGTTTATAATTTAATAGAATCTTTCACTAAATTTAAAACTATTTATTATCCCACAAAAAGTATTTTAAATTGTGTTACATGGGTTACCTTTAAAAACAAGTTTACTTTTTATGAGTATTATGTGTTGTCAGTATGTCAAATTTTTTTTAAGATATAAAGATTTATAGGAAAAAATTATTGAAATAATCTATGAAAATCAAAACATTTTCATAAGACAATATTCATTTTTCCAATAGAAGTAAATTAACAGCAACATAAAACAACTGACTTTCTGTATCCCATTTCTCCTCTTTAAATTTCATATCTCTCCATATAACCCTGAATCCTTTTAGTACTTCAGTTTCTGGTTGAATTATGCTAATTTTCTCAGAGGACTTTAATCCATGGGTAAAGATGTATTTTTATTTATTTATTTTTAATAAATTTATTTTTTATTGGTGTTCAATTTACCAACATACAGAATAACACCCAGTGCTCATCCCGTCAAGTGCCCCCCTCAGTGCCCGTCACCCATTCACCCCCACCCCCTGCCCTCCTCCTCTTCCACCACCCCTAGTTCGTTTCCCAGAGTTAGAAGTCTTTATGTTCCTTCTCCCTTTCTGATATTTCCCACACATTTCTTCTCCCTTCCCTTATATTCCCTTTCACTATTATTTATATTCCCCAAATGAATGAGACCATATAATGTTTGTCCTTCTCCGACTGACTTACTTCACTCAGCATAATACCCTCCAGTTCCATCCACGTTGAAGCAAATGGTGGGTATTTGTCATTTCTAATAGCTGAGTAATATTCCATTGTATACATAAACCACATCTTCTTTATCCATTCATCTTTCGTTGGACACCGAGGCTCCTTCCACAGTTTGGCTATTGTGGACATTGCTGCTATAATCATTGGGGTGCAGGTGTCCCAGCGTTTCATTGCATCTGTATCTTTGGGGTAAATCCCCAACAGTGCACTTGCTGAGTCATAGGGCAGGTATATTTTTAACTCTTTGAGGACCCTCCACAGAGTTTTCCAGAGTGGCTGCCCCAGTTCACATTCCCACCAACAGTGTAAGAGGGTTCCCTTTTCTCCGCATCCTCTCCAACATTTGTGGTTTCCTGCCTTGTTAATTTTCCCCATTCTCACTGGTGTGAGGTGGGACTCATTGTGGTTTTGATTTGTATTTCCCTGATGGCAAGTGATGCAGAGCATTTTCTCATGTGCTTGTTGGCCATGTCTATGTCTTCCTCTGTGAGATTTCTGTTCATGTCTTTTGCCCATTTCATGATTGGATTGTTTGTTTCTTTGGTGTTGAGTTTAATAAGTTCTGTATAGATCTTGGAAACTAGCCCTTTATCTGATACGTCATTTGCAAATATCTTCTCCCATTCTGTAGGTTGTCTTTTAGTTTTGTTGACTGTATCCTTTGCTGTGCAAAAGCTTCTTATCTTGATAAAGTCCCAATAGTTCATTTTTGCTTTTGTTTCTTTCGCCTTTGTGGATGTACCTTGCAAGAAGTTACTGTGGCCGAGTTCAAAAAGGGTGTTGCCTGTGTTCTCCTCTAGGATTTTGATGGAATCTTGTCTCACATTTAGATCTTTCATCCATTTTGAGTTTATCTTTGTGTATGGTACAAGACAGTGGTCTAGTTTCATTCTTCTGCATGTGGATGTCCAATTTTCCCAGCACCATTTATTGAAGAGACTGTCTTTCTTCCAGTGGATAGTCTTTCCTACTTTATCGAATATTAGTTGACCATAAAGTTGAGGGTCCACCTCTGGGTTCTGTATTCTGTTCCATTGATCTATGTGTCTGTTTTTGTGCCAGTACCACACTGTCTTGATGACCACAGCTTTGTAGTACAATCTGAAATCTGGCATTGTGATGCCCCCGGATATGGTTTTCTTTTTTAAAATTCCCCTGGCTATTCGGGGTCTTTTCTGATTCCACACAAATCTTAAAATAATTTGTTCTAACTCTCTGAAGAAAGTCCATGGTATTTTGATAGGGATTGCATTAAACGTGTAAATTGCCCTGGGTAACATTGACATTTTCACAATATTAATTCTTCCAATCCATGAGCATGGAATATTTTTCCATCTCTTTGTGTCTTCCTCCATTTCTTTCAGAAGTGTTCTATAGTTTTTAGGGTATAGATCCTTTACCTCTTTGGTTAGGTTTATTCCTAGGTATCTTATGCTTTGGGGTGCAATTGTAAATGGGATTGACTCCTTAATTTCTCTTTCTTCAGTCTCATTGTTAGTGTATAGAAATGCCGCTCATTTCTGGGCATTGATTTTGTATCCTGCCACGCTACCAAATTGCTGTATGAGTTCTAGCAATCTTGGGGTGGAGGCTTTTGAGTTTTCTATGTAGAGTATCATGTCATCAGCGAAGAGGGAGAGTTTGACATCTTTGCCAATTTGAATGCCTTTAATGTCTTTTTGTTGTCTTTGGGCTATTTTAAACCTAACTGGATGTGGAAATATTTTACTTAGGCAACAGTGGGCTTTTGAGATAACAGGTCTCAGCTTGTAATAATGAAATAAACTAGAGCCAATACACAAAAACAGCTTTGCCTTACTTATAAAATAAGATATAAGAATTTTAATGGGAATGTTATTATTATAACTACTTATAGAAAAAATAAATTACCTACTGAGAAAATGCATAGAATGAACAGATAAATTACTAAGTGAATAGGAGTTCCACAAGGTTCCAAAAAGATATGAAATTAATGAACAAGATTTAGTGTAATTTTCTTACAAAAATAACAGTTACAAAATATAATAAAAAATAAGATATTTACTAGAGTAGCCAAAAGTATGTTACAGATGACTTGTTTACATGCATATATTAGACACAGACACATATGCACATAAAGGTACATACATATATAAAGCCTTTTGAACAGATCTATTTTTAAAAATAATAAAAATGAAAAATAATGAAATATTTCACTTTACCAGATGCCATAAATTAGCATAAAGATGTTTGTTCTCCCCAAATTACTCTACTAATTTAGGTAATATAAAATTGCATATTTTGTGAAATGACAAAATTATTCTAAGATATATAGAGAAGTATAAAGATCCATGAATCAGTAAGTAACCATTAGAAAAGAAATAATGTTTAGGAATAATTATCCAGGCAGAACTAAAACAATACAAAAACTATATTAATAGAAATTGATGGGTTTGATTACAAATTATTTTTCAATTATTGGCACCATGGGCAAAGTTAAAAGATCAAGAGATATATTTACAATATCTACATGTTAGAAGGAATTAAAAACCACCAGACAAATGTCACTCTTGAAAATAAATAAGTCACATTACTAATACTGTGGGAACCCCAGTGCCTTGTTCACTCTTCTCTCCCTCTTACTCAGCAAGAATCTCAGTGACTTCTCTTTTGGATTTACATCAGAGAGGAACTAAGGATCTAGATCAGGAAAGTTAAACCAATGAGTTTTCCTGTGATTTTTTACCTATATAAGGGAAGCTAGGAAGCGTATGTTTCTACTTAAACAGAGAGTCTTAGAAAGAGACCTCTTCTCCTGGTGCTTCCTCCCTTATTTCATGAAACATGCCCTTCTCTCATAGAGCCAAAGCTAGGAAGAGGGAAAAATAACACACATCTGACTGCTTTTTTCTTTTCTCTCTCTTTTCCAAATCTCCTTCTCATGCTTTCTTGGGTAAGAAAAAGGAAGATTTTCTATTACTTACCCTGTGTGTCTCCCCATTGTTATCACCAAGTTGGCCTAGCTGACAGATTAAGGGTAATTCTGTACAATATATGGACTTCAATATATGGAAGTCCATTATTTATTCAAATTTAAATTTAATTGAACTTTTTATATTTTTATTTGCTAAACCTGGCAATCCCAATATTATACTTCAAATTCTGAGTCCATGAAATACTTTAAGCATCATATTGCAAGCATAGAGTTCCACCAATCTTTTCATCCCCCAAGTAAATTGCATAAAAAATGGTATTAATATTGTAAGAAGTTCTGACATGGAAAGTCCAAGAAAGCATTTTTGTTTCAGTGAAATTCTTTCAGTTACACATTTTTAAAACATTAAAAATTTCCAATATGTTAAATGTAAACTGATTAGATTTTTTTTTTTTTTGCCATTGAACTGTTCAAGGACATAATATCCTTGTGTATCTTATCATTAAAAAATATTTTAGGTAAGTTTAAAAATAAAAAATCAAAGTATGAAAAATGTATACTTTTTCAAATTTATCAGACACATAAACTTCCTGGGGATTTGTTATTTTCTGTTTAAAATCATTCTTCTTTTTTCTGTTTTATTTCTTTAAAATATTGGCTTTGTATTTCTCAATGTAAGGGGGGGCAATTTTCCATTAACACTTGTGAATACCAATCAGCATAGGAAGGGAAAAAATAGTTGAAATAAGCCTGAGGAATTTAAATCTCAACAAATCTCTCACTATCCTCAAAGAACTTTCTTCCTCAGCTATACATAGCCATCTCTTCTGCCAAGCATCTGTTGAGGAAATGATGTAAGTAAATTTCCAAAGATTTTAAATCCCTAGCTCTATAGCCTAAGTTTAGAAATTGCCAGATTGCACTGTGACTTAAAATCATATCAAAGAAAAATGCACAAGCTTCTTCCATGTGGCATTTAAAATTTTACTTATGGATTTTTAGAATTGCATATATTAGAGATTGGATATAAAATAACACTTTCTCAGGAAATGGGTGTTTCTAGAAGACTTTGTGATAAAACGATTATCTTTTAAAGGTATATGCTTTAAAGGACTAGTAACTATAAACAGAAGAGTCTATGCCAATGACTTAAATGCTATCTTCAACTAGTATTAATATGGAGAAAAATTTGCTAATATCATTATCTTATAAAAACCTTCCTTCTACCTCTAACTAGCTGTGCTTCTGAAAAATTTTAAAAATGAAAGCTTTCTGAGCAGCCTATTCTCTAATAAATGTAAAGAGAAGTATAATGGCAGTTATTATACATATTGTTTTGAGGGTTACATGTAAATAATGCATAAAATATCATGGCCACAATGCCCAACATATAGTAAATAATAAAGGATAGCTGACATTTTTATTATTATTTAATCTACATGAGCTTAATATTTAGTTTTAAAATTGATGAAGTGTGATGTCCTTGATAGAACTTTTTCAGTTTTAATATGAATTCCAATATTTCTTTGCATTAAAAACAATATTTATTTAAATACTAGATGTCATGGTTGACACTGTGTTAACCAGTTCAGAGACACAAAGATAATTTGGAGTTGGTAAGCAACTGAACTGATATAGACTGAGGTTATATGTTAGCATAATCAAAGAAAGTGAATCATAAAACATTAATATTTCCAGTGTCATCCACATGAATGTAAAAGTTATTAAGTGTGCTGTCAAGAAGGGAAATTGTTACATAGATGCTAACTTCATGTAGAAAGATGGACGTAGATACAGTGTACAATACTGAAAGTAAAGGTGGAGATATAAAAATGATGGCATAGAAAGTTTGCAGGAGCTAAAAATAAAATGAAGATGAATGTAGATGAATGCTAGAAACAGGCTGTAAATTGAATTGACAGAAGGGGGAAAATTAGTGGTTTTCAGATCTTAGCTTAGCGTATCACAACCAGAACTAAAACTTCACTGACTCCTGCTTTGATATCATTGTAATTTATGTTGAAACCTACTATGATTAAGAAAGAACATTTATTCCAAAATTTAAAAATTCCAGATATGGTCCCGTTATCATTGACCAGAGCAATTAGTAAGAAAAATATTTCTTGACCATAAAATAAAATGCTTTGGGAAATGAAAGTTGATGGATTTTTTTCCTCTACTTTGAATTACAGATTATTTTTGTTTTGTATTTTTCTCTTAATGAGAATCATGTGATTATGTAAATTACTATTCTACTTCTAATAAAATGTTTTAGTAGTTTTAAAGCAAACTAGAGTCAGACCCCATAAGCATCTTAAATATCTGTTTTAAATTCTATTATTTCCTAAAATTTTCCTTGTCATTTTATTTCTAAATGAAACATAATCAGGAATAAAATATGAGACTTACATGGGATAGGAGAGATTTGGTTGGATTATTCTATGTTTTATTCTGTTAGTCTCTTTAATATGTAGTTTAAATGTGGATGATTACATGTATTCACCATATATCTAGTCTTAATTCACGTTATTCAATTACTAAAAAAAAATAGTACTTTCTTTGTATACAACCTAACATGATAATGCCAATTTTCATGCACTTTGAAGGTAATCATAAGGTACATTAGAATATATATTTGCTTAATTATTCCTCAAAAATAAAATCCCAGAATTGAAGGATCCTTAAAAGGAAGTGGTGTACTAATATAGAGTTGAAATGCAGGTTTTTTTTTTTTTTTCCCTAAGTCTGAATGTAATCAGAAGTTAACCTCTTTGGAAGAATCTAGATATGTTTGGAAGATCCACATTTTCTCTTGAAAGACAGGGTGCCATGGTGATCACAAAAGGGAGAGATTTTATAAATATTTTACAACTTATATATCCTATATCTAAGAAGAAAAGTGCTATCATTAAATATTTAGAAACATTCTTATAGGAAAGTTTGTGAAACTTGTCTGACCTAAAAAAGTTTTAGTAAAAGCTCTTACATATTTTAATAAGTTTTTTAATAATATGCCTTAATTTTTAAAAAAGATTTTATTTATTTATTCATGAGAGATACAGAGAGAGGGGTAGAGATATAGGCAGAGGGAGAAGCAAGCTCCTCACTGGTAGCCTGATGGGGGACTCAATCTCAAGACCCCAGGATCAAGCCCAGAGCCAAGGCAGACTCTCAACCACTGAGCCACCCAGGCATCCCATGCCTTAATTTTTTAAAGAAGTTTTTGCTGATCATGATTCATTTCACAAATTATTTAAAATTTATTGAGCACATTATCTAATCATGTGCACATAAATCGAAATATAAATCATATCATTTGTATAAAATGATTTCAGTTACAGGTAAAATTGACAGAGAGGATGCAGTTCAAATGAGAATATTCAAACATTAGAACTTTATTTTAGTGTCCTTGTGAGCAATCACTCCATCTCATTAATTGATTATTAGTCATTTTTCACTCAAAATTTATTATTTTTTCTACTTAATATCAAAATCATTGTTTGTAAACACCATCTTTCATAACAGTATCTCTCTCCTAGGCTTTATACTCTCTCACTAATGTGCTTTTATCTGGTATTTCTTCTCCTATGTGGCTAAAAACTAAAATAAAGTTTCCTGCATACAAACTCCTATGGGCTATGCTTTAGGCTATGTTGTGATAAGCAATAGCAAGGATATCCAATAGAAGAATTCTTCCTCATGAGTAGTCTACGCCATCAAGTAAGATAATGAATTAAGTGTAATTTCCTTATAAATTAAAATATATATCAAATAATAAGCCCAATTGGGCTAAATGTATATATTATATTAGATTGTGGGTAAGAGGATGATTCAGGTCAGAATGTTATTGTCATAAAAGTAAATGAAAATAGAGGAAAGGAGATGAGGAATTATATGGTTAAAATAAATTGATAAAAGATAAAAGTTGATGGATATCATACGTAGTATGTCCCTTCTGTGTAGCAGATAAAAAAGTATATACTACATGGAGATGGGATGAGGGGAAGCTTTAGGAAAAAGTGGTTGAGCAACAAAAAAAGTTTGAGATTTTGGAAAAGTAGCAGTAGACAATCAGAGAAGTTCCTATTTAAGCCCCTAAAACAGATGGCAAATCAAAGTTGAGGGTATTGCTGAGTCTGGAGACGACAGATATATTTTTAAAACCATAAAAAATGTTGAGATTTGCATCACCAGTGGTCAGTAACTGTAAAAAGTAGAGAGAAAACACATGATCTGAATAATCCAAACATAACTATATGCATCATAGGGTATGACAGAAGTATGACAACTAAGTTGATTAGTTATAGAAGGACAAAAAATTTTTGGAAGAAGAAACTAACAATAATCTAGTGCATCTCAAACAGTGAAAATAGTATTTGCATTTTATATACAAGATCTAAGTCACACTTCAAAATGATGCTTTTTTTCCCTCAATAACTGCACATGAAAAACTTAGATTCATAAAAGTTAATTAAGTGTCTTGGTAAAGATCAATAAACAGCAGATATGGGATCATCTCCAAGTCCTTGAACTCAAAAAACCTATTTTTCCTATCAAAACAAATTGTCTCAGGAGAAATAAAAAATGATTTGGGCTCCAAAAATGAAATGTAGATTGATTTGGAAAGTGAGGGAATTAGAAGGAAAACTCACTATTTCAAGATGATGATGAGGTTCTTGGCATCTTTATGGGTATGAGTTGCTATAGTAAAATGACTGTGATATTCCTAGGAGTTGAAATAATCAAAGAATTTGAAGTGCTATTTTAAAATAGTGATGATGGGATTTGCAATTGATAAAAGAAAGATTATAAGCGAGATGTTGGATCCATCAGTTAATGATGTGGAACCAAGAAGAGAGTAAATGACAATGCAGAAAGGAATAGCAAATCTGATATGAGGTGGCTTGAAGCTCAAAGAAGGAGGAGGTTTTGAAAGACATGGCTAAAACAATAGTTTAATAAGTGCAAATGTTAGCTAAGAGGAAGCAATAATGGCCTCATGGCACATGTGAGTTAAATAGCAGAATGAGTAACTTTTGCTATAATAAGCTACAGAAGAAGAGGAAGCCTGAGAATCAGGTTTTACAGTAAAGAATCAGTCTTTACAGAGAGAGAAAAAAGGAAAATGTTCTATGGTAGACTATCCAATATGTGCTGCAGCAGTATTTCCAACTAAGTATGGTCTCCCAGGACCTTTGCTTTACACTTCAATCTGAGAAGACTTTTATAGCATCTTTAACAAAAAGAATGTAGAAAGAATTATTTTATGTCATCTCTGAGGCTAGGTCATAAAAGGTGATGCAGCTTACTCTTCTCTCCAGAGGCTGGTTGTGGAATCCTGGTACCATGTTGTGAAAGTTAACGTCATGCACAGGGGGTACATGTAAGTATTCCATCCAATATCACCAGCTAACATTTCTGTCAAGAGCCAGCATCACCTTCTAGAACTGTGAAGTTCTAGGTGAATATTATAAGCAATTTTCAGATGATTCTTGTACCCTGCCTTTGAGCCACTCCTCACAGCAATTATGAAAGCAAATATAAAAGCAAATTGTTGATTCATAAGTAAAATAAATGTTGTTATTGATTTAAGCCACTAAGTTTAGGGTCAGTTTATTACACAACAATAAATAAGCAGTAAAAATTCTGTGAGGTAGTTGAAAATGTAAGAGCATAAGAATTAAAAGTGCTGAAAGTGTTGGAAGTGAATAGTAGGGGAAAAATAAAGAAATAAAGAAAGGGCTCTTGAGAATCTTAAAACAAAAATAGAGAAAGAGACTTATTTTTTGGCTGAAAATTAGAAAATAAGCCCTTGAAAAATCAAAATTATAGGGTTAAATATATATATATATATATATATATATATATATATATATATCTGGTGTCAAAATGCTGTGAGAGGGAAAAATGTTCATTTGAAAACAATTTTACTTTTAGTTAATGGTATGTAGCCAGACAGTGAATTTTCTATGAGCAAATGCTGAAAAGAATAAGGCACTACTTTGAAATTAGCATCTTAGATTTAATCAGAAATTCACTGGTATGTGAAAATAAAGCTACACG
Source organism: Canis lupus familiaris (assembly GCF_011100685.1). Lineage (NCBI taxonomy): Eukaryota > Metazoa > Chordata > Mammalia > Carnivora > Canidae > Canis > Canis lupus. The sequence continues at coordinate 28,921,704 of NC_049233.1, forward strand.
ATGTATGTTGTTTTACCTTACCTAAAGTTTAGACTCATTTTATAAATTTCAGTCCTCCCTGCCAAACACACATTTCCCAGTTATCATCTTTTCATGAAGTAATTTAATTTATTTAAATATGTGTCCTAGACTCAGAAGACAATAAAGAATATCATAGAAATGATTATATAAATTCAGTAAACTAAAAGTATTGTTTGCTCTATAGTTCTCAACATATCAAATGCAATTCTTCATTATTCAAATATAATGCTTATTATATGAGTAATAATGATTAAGGAACAATTTTCAGGGGAAAAAAATCACTACAATTGCTATCTTGTAGGAGCAGGTGGTTTCCAAAAGCAGTCATGATGGCAGAGAAACTCCAGTTCCTTATAACACTGCAGCTAAAGTGAAACCTCAGTCCTTAAATACCAATTAGTGGGCTCATCTGTCATGCCGCATACTGTTTAGATTCTACTAGAAAACAGAATAAACTCTATGAAAATTATTCTTTGACAGATCTAAGTTCAGATACATCCAATGTAGGAGCCAAGGACAGGACTTCTTAAAATGTGCCATTTTGACATACTGAATATTTTGAATTAAAAAGTTACTTAAGAAACAGCTAGTCCAAGAAAAACACCTGATCTCCCTTTATTTCCAATAAGTAAGAGATAAATCTCCCATGTGAAATCTACCTTCCCTGTATCAGGATGTAATGAGATAATCTTACTATCAGGGATAGGAAAACCAGAGCCAAAAAGGCTGAAGAACTACACCTGTTACACTACCTTTGCTAATTTACCACCTCAGCCCAAATTCTGTTTAGAATTCCTTACTAATTGTAGCTCCCAAACATAAGTTTTCTTTGTTCTGCCAATTTCTCATAATTTTATTGTCTCTTTGTATCAAAAGTATAAAAACTGGCTGCCTTGATCATTTCTTCAAGTCTCAATTTCATTATTGGTCCTCTTCCACATAATTTAAACTTATTTCTCTTTCTTCTGTTGATCTTTCTCATATCAAATTAATTCTTAAATCAGCTAGAAGAATTTTGAAGGGTTGAGAAAAAATTTCTTCACAACACCATCATATCAGGTATAGCCATCAAAATGGATCTATCATAGATAGGTAGACAAATATACCAATGGAATGAAACTAATGCATAAATGACAGAAAAATAAATTACTTTCTTTACAAAATTACTGAATGATCTCATTAAAATATATATCTTAAAATAATTTCTTAATTTATATTATTTTAAAAGGTACTCTTTAGCTTGATAAAGAATTCCACTGAATTGCAGCACAATTGGTATCAAAACATATTGATAGTTTGCAAACATTTGTCTTGAATCAGGAAATTCTCATTTTGGGGGACATTTCTAAAAATGCTCCTAAATATGTATGCAGTTAATAATGTTGTTAAGGTAAGACTGATCATACTGAAGAGGGTTGTAAAAAATTGGAATTTTTGATTATTGTAATCAAATTGACAAATTAAAGAAACCAAACATGATCATATATACTGAAAGGGATGTTTATGATACTTTAGTAATTCTTTTTTTTTAAAGATTTTATTTATTTATTCATGAGAGACACAGAGAGAGAGAGAGAGGCAGAGACACAGGCAGAGGGAGAAGCAGGCTCCATGCAGGGAGTCTGAGGTGGGACTCCATCCCGGGTCTTCAGGATCAGGCCCTGGGCTGAAGGTGGCGCTAAACCACTGAGCCAACCGGGCTGCCCTACTTTAGTAATTTTTGTGTTGGGATTTCATAGCTAGCATTAAAAATGTAGTATCATTGAATATTAACAGACAAAATAGAATAATAAAACTACCTATAGGATAAAACATTCTGTAACTTCAACTTCCTAGATTTTTATTTTCAAGTTTTTTTCATTAAATAAAAGTTGAAGCCATATGTTAAGAAATGCTCCTGTATCTAAAAAATAAGTTTATGGCTATTTCCCATAAAACACATTTCAAAGTCCCAAGAAGGAGTAATTAGAGAGTTTCTGCATGGGATTCTATAAATTGTCACACCTGTTTACTTGAACAAAGAATTAAAACATGCAGACTTCAACAAAATTCAAGAACTCATTAAAAGACTTACACTGCACCAACAGAAAATACTTAATATAGAAAAAAGCATCAATAATTTTCAAGCAGTCATCAAGTAATGTTTAAATCACTGAAACTGACAAATCAGAAGTGAAAAATTACCACAATTATATAGGCAGTATTATTGCAATGTATAGAACAGCTGTCACTAATGAGAGCCAGTTCAACATTCTACAAGGGAAAGTATTGGTACATTCAATATTGCAAGGCTAAAGGCTTTTATACTTTTTTCACTTTAAAAACAATACAATAATGTCATTTTCATAGTTGGTATGAAAAGTGAACACATTATGAGTCAAAGATAAGCAGATAGTCACATTAACCACATGGCAATGTGTAGCCAGATCATATCTTTCATTTTTAAGAAATAACATATTTAATATTCTTTCAGGATCCTAATAAAACACCTAGCAAAAACTGTGATCTTTTTCCTTCTATATATTACAACAAGTGTATAATACTCAAATATAACCTTGTGACTTCAGATTGAAAGGCATTTTTTGCTTCGTATCTATTCTCAAGTATGTCTGTCAGAAGAGAATCATAATACTTTGAATTCCTTCAAGATTAAGAATAGCCCCGTCTCTTACTTTCTTGATTATGAAACATTTATTCAATACCTTATATGTGCTGCAAGATGGGGTTGTAAATTTGACTAGATTGCAGGCTTTGCTGCCAAGGACTTTGTAAATCGTAGGAGTAAAGGAAGTGAATTTTGGAGAAAGAAAGGAAAAGAAAGGGGACTTCATCCTAGAGAAGGTAAAAACTATGAGCAAAATCAGGGGAAATGGGAATGTTTATTATTTATTCATAGGATAATCACTAGAACTATTTGAATACAGAAGATGATTGTTTTAGAAGTAGGTTAATAAAAGGAGATAGAAGTATAAATACTCAAATGCTAGGGGGAAACAAAGAGACCAGGTTTCACTGTACTAGTAAAATAGAAATACGCATTGAGTGAAGTTATGTCAAACAATAGCAAAAGTAGCAGCAGCTAAAATTAATTGCATACTTACGCTGTGTCTGTCATTTTACCAGTATTTTACATGAGGTGTTTCATTTAGTCCTCAGAAAAAAAAAAAGTGAGATGAATATGTCAATTATCATAATTTTACAGATCAGAAATTTAAAATTTAGAGACCTTAAATAATATTATAAATATCAGAAAGCTAGGGAATTGTAGAGTTGGTCTTGGAACCCAAGTCTGCCTAACTCCAGTGGTAATCTATATTAACCACATCTATGCTGTGTTTCTTATATAATTTATTCTACACAGTGAGTGCGGAAGACGTGTTATATTTTCTTCATATTGTAAATAAAGTAATAAAAAATTACATGACTATATTTATATATCATTATTATGTAATCCAATAACCAAATTTATTTAACTCTCAATTCCATCTTTCTACCATGTAATATAAGCAAAGGAAAAGTAATTAGAATATTTTGAAAAAGAAAGTATCATTTAAAATTATATATTTAGAAAATTAAGTTGGTTGTACTAAGTAAAATTATTTGGGTATAATATATTTATCATAGCTACTCAATTGTCTTTCTCTAGAGGTTCTGCTTCTTGACGGTGCTCCATTTACCAAAGCTGCCTCATCTATAATTGTGAATTTAATTAAAAAATATTTACCATTGGGTACCTGGGTGGCTCAGTCGGTTAAGCATCTGCCTTTGGCTCATGTTATGATTCCAAGATCCTGGGATTGAGCCCTGAGTTGGGCTCTCTGATCAGCGGAGAGTCTGCTTCTCCCGCTGCCTCTCCACTTGCTCATGCTCTCACTCTCTCTCTCTACTAAATAAATAAAATATTTAAAAAATATTTACCATCGTATGTCAAGTGAAGTCAGAATTACTTTGCCAAAAATTTATCCTTATGCCTAATTATATATACTTGATGCTTAAGGTAACAGATATCTATACGGTGGTCCCTGTTTAGAGTCTTTGAAAAATTACCTGTTTCAAAGTTAAGAGAGAAAAGTTCTGGAGATTGAAAAAAAAGAAGCGAGTGCATAAGAGAAATATTGACATTGGTGATTGTGTTATTTTGCACTACTATGAATACTTTCAGATGAACTTTCTTTTTTAAATTTTATTTATTCATGAGCGCGCGCACGCGCGCGCACGCGCGGGAGAGAGAAAGAGAGAAAGAGGCAGAAACACAGGCAGAGGGAGAAGCAGGCTCCATGCTGAGAGCCCAATGTGAGACTGGATCCCGGGACTTCAGGATCACACCCTGGGCCAAAGGCAGGCGCTGAACCGCTGAGCCACCCAGGGATGAACTTTCTAACAGAAAACTATAAAACTGTCTAAAAGCTCCCCAACTCTCTTCATAAGAAAACAAAATTGTACCTATGTATGATGATGGAAGTTAACTAGACTTATTGCAGTGACCACTTTCCATTATATGCAAATATCAAATCATGTTGCATATCTGAAACTAATATAATGTTATATGCCAATTATATTTCCAACTTAAAAAATATTAAACACATACACACACAAAACACACAAAGTCCTTGCAAAATGAACAAATCCAGCCAGAGTTAGAAAGCATCAGTAAACAAAACAAACAAAATCAACAGAAATTAATTTGAAGAAAAGTTACAAGGAGAAAAATAACTGAACTAAAATGAATAGTGCCAGTGACAAGCAGGAAAATAATAAGGTGTCTACCAAATGTGTAATTGTAGAAGTAAAGGAGAGAGGGACTTTGGCAGTAAAAAATAATTGAAAATAATGGTCTAAAACTTTCCAAACATAGTGAAATATTAGTTTACCATCTGAGAAGTTGGATAATCTCTACGTAGGACAAATACAAAGAAAATCATTCCCATGCAGGGTACAGTCAATAACCAAAATATAAAATTACTAAATCAGAGAAAAAAAGAGATATCCATAGAGAACAATAATGCAAATGATAACTGACTTCATATGAGAAATAATGAAGGCCAGAAGACAGTATTATCAAGTCAATAAATTGTCTTTATGTTAAAAAAATGAATAAATTAAATTCAAATCAATGAAGGAAGATAACTTAAAAATGGCAAAGCAAGTAAGCCTTACTGGTTCTCAGGATCTATAGAATCCTATTTGTCTATACAACTATACATTGACACTGCCTCACTGTTAATATTTAATTAACTTTTCACTGAACAGACCAGGGAAACAACATCATATACTGGCTTATGACAATAATATCATTGGAGTAAAAGAATCCAAGTTATACTTGTATTTCCATCATTTTCTCAAAAGGTTAAATAGAAATGAGATTAATTATTTTGTGGACTTGCTTTCTGGTAAAAAGAAAGACACATGATAAATAGTAATTAAATATTTATTCAATAGTAATGAAAAGACAAAGTGTCACAACATATGTTTTATAAATTTATATTATGTACCTTATTGGGCATTTAAGTCTTTTCATTGGTAATCAATTTATGCTGTCATTTATTATTACAAGAAATAAAAAAAATCATGATCATCCTGATCCTATAATTATCAATAATTACTATTTATAAACTGAATAATATATACTAGATATTGATTAGATGCATAAATTGTCTCCAGACTATTTACACTGGGATGGGGAACACTTGGATTCATTGCTCTGTCAATAAAAGGAGGATTTTCACAATAGAAGGAAGACTAATCAGAAGGTGCAAAGAACCTCGGTTCTTTGTCAGGATAAGTAGGGATAAATAGCAAAGGAAATAATTCATGTTAGTAATTAGATATAGAGCCTTTGCTTTTCAGTGCTATGTTACTGTGGATTAAGCTGTCCTTAGAACTATATAGGTCATCATCAATGTTGATAATGATCACAGTCACTAGAGAATCAAGAAAATACCACATAATGAAGTTTGACATTGTAAAAATAATAATTATCCTGAGTAAAGTACATGAACTTGTTCCTAGTCAACATCTAAAAAACTATGTACATCATTAAATGTGTTAGATTAACTTGTGTAAATATTTGCCATAATTTTAACTCCAAATTTTATGAATGCTAAACCTCAGAGTTGAGTGTACAGGTAGAGTGCCTATCAGCTCATGTAATATTATTAACTATTCGCAATATTTAACAAATTACACTTATGGAGAATAAGGACTAGTTCAATCATCTACATGGCTGGGGGTTAGAACCAAGGTCAAACTGAGAGATTAATTTTCCAACCTTTATCAGAATTGAGTTTCAAATAGGATTAAAGTTCAATTATTAAAAATGAAAAAATATATCTGATTTAGCTCCTGCTAGCTTTCCTTTCCATGAACAAAATACTATTTTCTATGAATTCTACCTACTGATAGATGCTTTAAAAATTGAGAAACCTACTTTGTACTGGAAAATATTCTGCTCACCTTCTGATGTAAACTGATTTAAACTACTAATGAAATGTCATATAGTACCTGTCACTATGCAGACTAGACCTCCTGTTGTCTGAGGTTTTCAAACCTAAAAAATTGATTATTCTTCCAATACCATGCCATGATTTCTTTAAATCATTTATCTTAGGTATGAATCCCAGTTTGCCTTGCAAATAAATCTTTTTGAATTTTGAAACTAAAATTGTTTTTTTCTAGTGATAAATTAGTCCTAAACTAAGACTGAAGACTTTATTTTCTGACAATCACTTGTTATTATATCAAACTCATATTTTAAAAGTGTGAAAGTAAGCCAGGAACTAACCAAGTATAAAATGAGAATTTTCATAGTTCCTTGAATTGCTCAAAAAGATACAGTAATTTTTTTGCAATAAACTTTACCGAGTTATAAAATTATAGCAAGTCACTTTATAATAGATACATAAATCTCATATAACATTTGAAATTTAGAATTACAATAAGAGTATAATTTAATACATTTTTATTAGATCTTTATTAATTCTACTTTTATAATGTCTGAGATTGCAGTTTGACCTCACAGTTAATTATTCTTATTCATACTCTTTCATAATATTTGAGGCATCTTAAAATTTAGGAATATGTTTTCTTCTAAAGGATCACTACTATTAAAATAGGATTGGTGTACTCTATAGCTTTATTTTTGCAGTATTTAATTAAATTGATTAAAGATTGATAGATACGTACATATATACATACATACATACATACATATGTACTTTATAAGGTTTAAAAATGTGATGTTTCCTGTACATTTTTTTGGTTATGGCTTTAAATCACAGGATAATGCAATAAATAGGTACCAAAAAATAACCCAATCTGTAATAGTTACTAGATCTTTTAATAGAGTCATCATCCTTGTTTGCTGATGATAGCACCCAGGGCCAAAGGCAGGCGCCAAACCGCTAAGCCACCCAGGCATTCAATTAGCATCTATTTTAAATGCTAGTAATTATCACAGAAGACTGCCTGCCAATGATAAATTAGGGGTTGATGCAGAAGGCATTCTTATGTATTACTCTGTGAAACATGTCTTTTCATTTAGATCAAGTGACTGTCCCAAAATGATTTTCCTCATTTTCAATTGCAAGTTTCTCTGTACACATACAAGTAAAATGATAGTTATATAAATGTGTCAGCTCAATTAACACAATAATTTCACACAATAACGATTCTAGCTGCTTGATATTAGTAAAATTAGAGACTTCAAATAAATCATCAGTTAATTTCAATAATCATTTGATTTTTCCATTTAATTAATTGAATTAAGTAGAAAGTTTTACAAGTTTATTCTATTGGATGCAAGATATCTGATGATATTAGGAATGCTTTTGAAAATTCAGTCAAGTTGTTCAAAGATAAAGTTATTTGTTCTTGTGTTAAAATCATAGAAAAAATTGGTTAAGTATATCTTGATATATACATTTTTGATTAAGTTGAGAAAAGGCTGGTATTAACTTGGAATTTATTGTGGTGCACACATAATTCATATTTTAATCCAAAAGAGTGATATTCACCTAATTGAAACAGAATGTATAGTTGCAAATTTTACAAATAACTTTAAATATTCACAGGACATTTTTTAAAAACAAAGCTGATAGGAGGGGGGGAGAAACATGTTACATGGCAGTATAATTTATTTTGCTGCTGTCCATCAACATTTGGATTTTAGAAACATTTAAGCTTCTGAGGAGTGATTGCTAATAAATCCAGTGTCTCAATGACATTTTAGTGAAAGAATCCTCTAAATTTTGGTTGCAACTTGTTCAAAATCAGTAATAAGCATTTACTCAAACAGCTTAATAAATTAAGCACACTCAAAAAATCAGTTTTTGAAAGTTTTAGTGAGTAGTATTTATTTTTAAAAATACATTAAAATGTATATCTATATAACACAACAGAGACACTGAACATATTCAGTAAGTTCAAAAGTCCATAATATTATACATGCTATAATTGTGCTTGGGAATAACTGGAGTTGTGGGAAGAACTATTTGAGGAAGATTGGATATTTTATGCATAAATTTATGTACCAGAACATAATGGAAATAAATTGAGAAGCCCTACAACTTTGCAGCACCTAAGACTGGCCAAACATTCAAAGGAACTATATATGAAGATCATTTATTTCATAAAGCTTTTCTTTGAAAATGTTTGTCAAAGAAAGTAATAGTGAACAGAATAAAAATATGGCTCCTATGAAAAAAATCTGATTTGTGCATTTTACACAAAAAAACTGAATTGAGGCTAAATTTCATTTAGCAGATTTCTATTGAGATTAACAGGAACCTAAATAGTTCAGTGAAAATGTCCTCAATTAAGAATGGCATAGTTAGGAGTCAATTGAAGACATTAACAATTTCAATTTATTAATCGTAAATGCAACTCTGAAGAGGGTATAACTTCAAAAAATTATTTTTTATTTTATTTTATTATTTATTTTGTTTTATTATTTATTATGATGATGAAAATTATTATTAGAATAAGACCACAATAAAAATATTCATTGTAGGGCAGCCCGGGTGGCTCAGCGGTTTAGCACCACCTTCAGCCCAGGGCGTGATCTTGGAGTCTCGGGATCGAGTCTCACATCGGACTACCTGCATGGAGCCTGCTTCTCCCTCTGCCTGTGTCTCTGCCTCTCTCTCTCTGTCTCTCATGAATAAATAAATAAATAAATAAATCTTAAAAAATATATATTCATTCTTCAGAAAAATATTTGCAACATATTATTTAGAGATAACTATGGCTTAATATAATTTCTGCTTATATTATTTTGTAATCTCAGATAATCAGTAAAAAGTATGTTTTAAAATTTCCTTTGATTTGTAGAGTACAAAGGTCAAATTATAATTATTTTCTTTAAAAATAATTTTATTAAAAATAATTTTTGAATAGGACTATTTTATGTCTGCTGATTTAATTAAACCGATTTGTTTGTCAATAGACAAATATTTCAAATATTATATAACTGCTTTTAGCTACTACTTTTTCTCAAAAATATCATGGTTTGGAAGATACATTATATAGTTTCCATACATATGCAGGATATGGCAAAATACTGTACAAATCTTTCAACTCATAAACTCTCTTGAGGAAAGAGAAGACTTGGGGGATAAAAGACCTGAAAAGATTTTTTTGAAGACCGTAACTGGAGTCATTGCCAGCACCTGCGGCCAACCCCTCCCACTAAGGAACAGTGGCTGATACCTATGTCTCTGTGGCTCTACCAATATTTCAAATCTCCCTGAGCAGAGTTAGGAGGAGGGACCTGCAGGAGAGACCTTAAGAGTTATTACCATTCTCTGTAATTTGGAAGACATGCATTGTTTTGTTGCACTCCCACAAAAGGAGTCTGTAGGTGTCTTCTAATTGTAGCTGGAGACACCCCTGCTTAAAGACATTTTGAAGAGAGACAGATATACTGATGATGAGTTATATTTCCCCCAAAATGGGAAACTGTAGAAGAGCTTAAAGATGAGATTGGAATGGCTTAAACATATTTTCATGATTTAAACATTTAATCAATAGTTAAGAAAGTATTTGTTTAAACAGTGATTTCATTCCACATATTTAAATTCATTTGAGAAGAAATAAAAAAATTTTTACACTTCATAAAAGGGGATTTGTCTGTAATGACATGTTACATAAGGAAATAAGTTAGATATAATTATGCAAAGTATGTGCAAAATGCAAAATTATGCAAATTATGTGCACTACATCTAAAAATATTTCAGAACTTAAGAACAAAATATACTTTGTCATGGTGAAAAATTTGTCAACTGGTGTCCAAAACTCATCTTATATTACAGAATATTTAGCAGGATCATTTAACTGCTAACTGAACTGATTATATTGATTAAGCATATCCCTAAAGCAAGGTCAGAGTGTAGAACCTCCAAAATTGTATTTTTCAGTAATTAATGAAATATTTCAAATTTAATTTGAAGTAAATAAGGGAAAATTAAAGTGATTTGTATGCATGCATACATACATACATACATATGTGCATTTTTTACCTGAAAATGGCTCATCACATTCACAGATGAAATTATTTGTAGTAATATTGCCATAATTCCCATGGAAACAGATATGTGATTGACACTGGTCAATAATTTCTGAACAATTTATGCCTATTCAAAAGAAAGAAATCAAATTTTCAATTAGATTAAAACCATTTACAGTGTATATAATTAACTATGGTCATCAATTTTCCCCAAATTCTTTAATAATGATATACATAGATAAATAATCTGTCAAAACATGATCAATAAATTCAAATTATGAAAATCAACTAAAGCTTAGATATCCACAATGAATACTACAGTTTGGGTCAGAAGATGGAAAACTGATGTCAAACGTTTTGAAATTGATTTTTTGGTTTTGTATCAATTTAATACATCATAATGGAGTATATTTTATAATTTCTTCAGCATACACTGGAGCCCTGCAGGGGTAATTTATGAAGTGACACATTCAAAAGTATATTGTGCCTTAGCCCTATCACCTAGCCAGGATGATAATTCAATAGAGGAAATGTGAAAGATTTGCACCATCTGAGGTGGAACCAGGGCATAAAGTTTTAGTCAAGCAAGTTGAATAAACTCTAGAGATTGCTATACAACATTGCCTGTACTGTCAACAATTTTATATTGTGCAGTTAAACATTTATTAAGAGGGTAAATGTCATATTAAGTGTTCTTTCCACAATAAAAATATGTAAAGTAAAATAATAAAGTTAAATCTAAAACAATGGGGATAAAGAGAAAAGGCTACTCAGATTCTAAGAAATTATGCACAAACTTTCAACTCTGCATTTTCTTGCCCTATCTGTTCTATCAAACCTTCAAATCTCAGTAATTCAAACTACTGTGGTCCTACAATATCACATGCCATAATCTTTCATAGCATACTTTTCTATATAGCTCATAATATCCTCTGTAGAGAACATGCCTAGAAAATTCCAGAGCATGGCAAATGGACATGTTACTCTAAAACAGTTGCCCATAGTTTAGCAATAGGCCAGCTACCCTTCCATTCTAACTGAATTCTTAATTTAATTTGTAAGCAGTTTTTGCCATTATCATTGATTCCTTTCAAGTTCTTTATAGACTGAAAGCCCTGCCTCAATAATACACAACCCTTTTTCCTTCATTTACCTCCAATCTCTAACACAATGAAAATTTAAATAAATATAATTATGTGACAAATATTTCCATGTATAAAAACTAAATTAACAATAGAATGGCCAATAGATATTTGCAATCCTAACTTCCAGGACCTCATAGTGTGACTGTATTTGGAAATAGGATCTTCAGACAGGTAATAAAAATTAAATGAGTCCATTAAGGTAGGTCCTAATCAAATGTGATTGGTGTTCTTCTAAGAAAAAAATTTGGACATACGGACCATCCAGAGGAAAGACACAGGAGAACAAGGGCTGTGTACAGACCTAGGAGTGAGGCCTCAGAAGAAACCAATCTTGTTGACACGACACTTTGATCTTTAACATTTAGCCTCTAGATTGGGAGAAAATAAATTTCTGTTGTTGAATTTACTCAAGCAATGTACTTTGTTATGGTATCACTAGCAAATTAATACAGTTAATATTCTCAATTTCTTTGGTAATTCTACATATTTCTGTATCATCTGAGATGGAAAATTGAGGCAATTATAATTAAAGGGCATTATGCTATATGTTCAGTATTATGGTGTTTAATCTTTAATGATTTAAATTATCTATGGTGTGTTTCTAATAAATAAACATTGGATAGAAACAAATCACTATATGTGACTAAAATAAAATCATTAATATAGCATTCTATGACATATGATTACATATGTGCCAATTAATATTCTAATAGATGGTAGAAATTTTCTGGCCAAATATTTATTTAAAATTCTTTGGCCAAACTAAAATGTATACTTGAGGATCTCTCAATTAAGTTGCTTTATCATTCACCCCAAATCAGCAATTCGAGTGCTTTCACTTTTTTGCTGACCTGTCTTATTTTAATTACCTGATAAACTCCAGGAAAAGTCAAGGTTACTTAAATCTTTGTTCACCACTGCCAGTAAGAGTAAAATGAGAATTTGATCCCAGTTATAGGCAGAGATTGTATCAATATTGTACCAATATTGCTAGAATTAACTTCTGAAATGGTCTTAGTACTCCCCTACTATAAAGTCTAAAATTTCTCTGAAAGATTGGCTTAGGTTAATTTTACAAGCCTACAAGAGTTTATTGAGATATTTTATTATACAGTCTTCTCAAACTTGGATCCAATAGTCTTCCCAAGCACAGGGAAGAAAAACTTGTTGAAGTGCCCTAAAGCCTACCTGAAAGAATTTACACTTGTATCCCTGAGCCTCATCTGTTCTAGTCATATCTACTGCTCACCCTCTTGACCAAGTGTACTACCAATCTGTTGCTTGTTTTCCTACACTATCATTACAAACTGCGTCAAGCAATTCCCTTTGTTAGATCATCCTTGTCTTACCTATTACCCTTGTAAGTCTCTATGCCAGGTCTCTAAATTCCCAGTAAAAGAAACCCTTTCATAAATTTCTACAGATTAAGTTTTTCTCTATATTTCTCAATGTTTCTCTTCATTTCCCTCTGATCACCCAAATTCCATAGTAAACTTTCAAAAAGTGATAGTTGATTTTCCCTTAAATCCTGACTTCAATCTCAGGTAGTATACTTTACATTGTTTTTAGATTGCTGGCTTCATTTACTCACCAAATGTCTTCTTTTTACAACCTTTCCTCATCATTGTCTCTCATTTAGTTTATTATAGCCAGGTTAATTAATTATGTCAAATTATTTCCTTCCTTTCCACTATTATCTATCAATCACTTCATAGGGCTGCACCAACATCCATTAAGAACATTGCTCTTGGGGCTCAATCAGTTAAGTGACCTACTCTTGATTTCTGCTTAGGTTATGATCCCAGCATCATGAGACTGAGCCCCATGACAGACTCTGAACTGGGCATGGAGCCTGCTTAAGATTCTCTCTCCCTCTCCCTCTGCCCCTACTCTACCCCAGGTTGAGTGTGTGTGTGCCCCCTCTTTCAAAAAAAAAAGAACATTGCTCTTGGCACACAGTTATCTTTTCCTTTCCAATTCTGCCAAGCAACTTCATGCCTTCCTCACAACCACATATATTTTTACCTTCCTCCACTCAGATCCACACTTAATTCCCAGAACTGTTTAAACTAAATATCATAAGCTTAGAAATTTTATTCTATGACTAATATTACTCTGATAATGTTTTATTTAAATGTATGATACATTAAGAGTGAATTTTGAGAAGGATGTAAAAATATATACTTCAGGGTAAAGTATGTTTTTAAAAACCCTCTTATTTAAATAAGAAAAAAATAATTCAGATAACTTGTCTGAATGTAATTTTATGTGTCCAGATTCCAACTTTAGCCCAATCTAAAAAATCTACAAAATTTTTAGAAGTTTAGTTTTTTGTTTTATTTTTTGTTTTTTGTTTTTTGTTTTTTGTTTTTTGTTTTTTGGAAAGTAACAGTTAAGGAACTGTTTATTTTCTTATTTTAATAGAATTATGTTATTTTTTAAAAAAATAATCTTACCTGTAAATGGTTGGTGACAGATACATTCATATCCTTGCTTATTCCATTTTCCTCTTTTATTAATGCAAATGCCATTATTTTCACATGGTTTATAAAAACATGCATCAAGTTCCTGGCAATATTTTCCAGAAAATGGAGGCTGGCAATGGCAGTTGTATGTCTTGCTCCAAACTTCAGTAAGACATTTACCATGCCCAGAGCAAAATTCTGAACTCAGAGATTCCTGGCAGAACTGTTCTTTCACTGTCACATTTAGTCGTAGCCCCAGGTGACAAAGCGATGGACCACTTGCTGTTACTGTAATAAAATAATGTGTCCCAACACTCAGCCACTGTGAATTAACAGTATGCATTCCTTTTAGTTTGCAACCAAAAAGTAACTGATCTTCAGTTGTGGTGTTTTGCAGACAGTCAATGAATGATGCTTTAGAAACATTCATCAGATTTATTTCTGGAGACTGAAGAGATGGTTCAGAAGAAATTACAAGGATGTCTCCCAATTGAATTTGCAAAGGGCAAATCTGGGGAACAACTTGATTGCCTGAAGTATTCATTTTAGTATTTACATCCCCAAACCAGCAATCTCCATAGAAGTCCATGCAGATGTTTCCTGTTAGTGTCCAATTCACCACATATGATAATGGCTGTGTATGCCATTCTTCCACAAACTGCCATTTACATGTTGTTTTTCCATTTATAAATGTGCTATGAAGAACCACTAGGCTCAGAAGCATAATTGATTTGTTAATCATTTTGGGCAATTGTATTTTATAGTCTGTCATGAAAGTGTCATAAAGAATTGCTGCAAAATGGCTTTTAGTATTGCAGAAAATTTCCAAGCAGAGATTTTGTTCAAGGATCCTAGGAGCTGGCTTTTCTCCTGTTCCCAAAATGCAAATGGACTGATGACAGTAGATTTTGATCAACAGTAGACTTCAACTGGTTTAAATTTCCCTTTAAACAAAAAAGATACATTATTAGTGAAATTTTTCCTAAGTTACTTAATGGTATACACAATTCTAAGCTGGTTTTTGTAAGGACTGTGCTGCTACCATCTAGATACCTTCTTTGTGAAACTAGGCTAGAAAAAATGTGGTGAAGATATGTTGCATCTCATCCTGCCCTATAGAATTACATGCTTCTGAAACTTTTTTTAAAGATTTTGTTTATTTACTCATGAGAGACACAGAGAGAAAGGCAGAGATATAGGCAGAGGGAGAAGCAGGCCCCTCGCAGGAAACCTGATGAGAGACTTGATCCCGGGACTCTGGGACCATGCCCTGAGCTGAAAGTCAGATGCTCAATGACTGGGCCTCCCAGTCATCCCATTTTGGTTTTGTTACATAATTAAACCAACAATTTACTGCAGTCTTTTGTATGTTCTCTTTATACCAAGTTTCAACAATACTGAAATACAGGAATAATCAAAATCCTTCATTTATGGGTGGTTTTAATTTTCTTCAGATTAGAATTACTCCACTTGATTAGGTTTAGGAAAGTACTTTAAAAGCACCATCCATAAAATAATAAGAAGAATGATTTAAATATAATGTTTATGTAATATTTTCATATATTCATATGAACATACGAATATATGTTTTAGGTATAAAACAGCTAAAACACACCTGTTGGTGACAAATCGGGTATTAGACAAATCCTCTAATCCAGGAGGTGGGAATTCTTAGATATAAAAGATATTCTAGGAAATTCTGTCATGTAAACAAATAAACCCATAACACTTCACCAAACTTCTGTAGAAATGTGGGCGTATAGTAGGTAAAGAAGAAAAGGGAAGTGTAAAATGGAATAATGGAAGGATGATAAATCAAAGTTGCATGGTAATGATTTGTCTTTCATTATTCACTACTGATGGGAAGGGAGGTGGACATGGGATTAATTCTGTCTGGAAGGCATCATTACTCCCAGAGGTAAAACAAAACAAACAAAAAATCCAGCCAAAAACAAAACAAATAACAATAAAGCCAAAAAGAGAGAGAGAGAGAGAGAGAGAGATTTAAAAATACAGGTGTTCCTGGGTGGCTCAGTTAGTTAAGCCTTCAACTCTTGATTGATCTTTGAACATGATCTCCTTGTCTTGAGATCAAGACCTGCATCCCTCTCAGCATGGAATTTGCTTGTGATTCTTTCCCTCTGCCTCTGCCCCTCCCTCACTCACATCCTCTACCCCCACTCACACATGCACTCTCTCTCACTCTCTCAAAATAAATAAATAAAATCTGTAAAAAACCCTGTAGTCATCACAACAAAAGTTAAATTCTAAAAAGAAGATAAATAATATAATGAAAAACAGTTCTTTTGACCTCAGTTATATTATTCATTCTACAGTTTAAGATCACATTGGTTTAATTTTCTTTACTCTTACATATATGGATCTATTAAATATATTCATTCAAAGAAACTAACATAGAAGTATTAAATTAACACCATAGTATTGAAGATTGAGTTAGACTATATAAGAACATACAAGCCATTCAATAATGATAGTTTTTGTTTTATTATTGTCCAATTTCACTCAGCAAGTAAGCAGCATGTCTTGGATTAAAATCCAGGTTTATCAGATTCAAAATCCCATCATTTTTCACTATATCTTGACTGTCAATTAAATATTTTAAGTGATTTATGCCATTATATGATGTAATTAATGAGTTACTTCATACCAAAAATTTATCTTAAGTCCATTAAAAAATGATTTGTTTATTTTAGACAACTGCATGGGGCGGGGCGGGGGGCGTGAAGAAGAAGGAGAAGCTTAAACAGACTCTACACTGAGCATGGAGGCAAGAAGAGACTCAATCTCACAACCCTGAGATCATGGCCTGTGCTGAAACCAAGAGCTGGATCCTTAACCAACTGTGCCACCCAGGTGTCCTAAATCCAAATCCTTAATGGCCATCTAGATCATGTAGAAACTAAATTTGAGTTGTAAATTTCCTCTTTGAAAATTCAGTTGTTGGTATTATAAATCTATAAAATATAAATTCATATAAATATTACCTTAAAATATGCATATGGGAAAGGTAAAATTATAACTTCTCTACAATTAAAAGTTATGTATGATCATATTCATTTCAAACATGTTAGTCACAACTTCTAAATATAAATGAACAATCTTACTAAGATTTAAAAATACTTTAAACAAATATATGTTACCCCAATCTATGTGCAAAGCAATATGCAAGGTACTAGAGGTTCATCAATGACCAAGTGAAATGAGATACCAATGTAAAAAATTAAGGGCTTAATGAAGGAAACAGAATTATTAGTCAAGCAACATTGTTAATTATCTAAATAATAGTCTAGAGAACTATGAAACTATGTAGCAGGGATGTTAATAGTACATAAGAGTAAGCTTGAACAATAAAATGGAATCATCTGGGAGAACTGTCAAAGGCAGAGTATTCTAGGAGAAAATATCTATCTAAAGACTTAAGATGAGTGTGACATTGGATACTTCTGAATAAGTAAGAAAAGTTGAGTTTCTAAAAGTAGAGCAAAAATAAATCATGATAAATTATAAACTCTTGATTTAGAGAGAAATTGTATCAAGAAGGAGCATGCATTATCAACAAGGGTTCATATTTTATCTGGGGGCAAAAGAGAATCTCTTAAAGATTTTATGTAGTAGATTAATAAAAGCAAATTTTATTTTAATGATATCAGTTTATTTGTAGGGTGAGGAATGGCTTGCTGGACACAACTGGGGAAATTGAGACATTTGTGGAGGAGTCAGTAGCACTAATCTAGTGCAACAATAGTTATGGCTTGATTAATATAGAGGCAGTAGAAATACAACACTGGTGGAGCCCAGAAATATTGAAAGAGTAGAATTACAAGGTCTTGAAGGCTGCTGATCTAACTAAGGAGAAAGGAGGAAATCCAGGAACACCAGGTACAGAAATAATACAGTGAGGGGTAAGGTAAGTCATCACTTAAATATATACCAAATTTGAAGTGTATTGGAGCATTTTTCTTGTAGAAGTATTCAGATTTCTGGTATATACAATAAAGCATAGAAGAGAATGTTGGGCTAGAGTTCTAAATCTGATTACATTAATCACATATATTTTTTTATATTTCAATATGTATGTGAAGTTATTAGAAGGTTGTTTTAAAATTTAAACTTTAATCTTGTTTAAATCAAGGGAAAAGTATATATGGAGGATAATAAAGTGGTATGGAAGAGAATACATGTCAATGAATACTGTGCAGAGTAAGAGAAAAGAAAGAAATTTATTGTAGATTATTAAGACTGTGACTTTGGTGGCAGAAAGTTGAGGAATTTGTCTTGTGGGATCTCGTATTTCCTTTATATAATAGGAGATAATTAGGGAAATGGTGAATTTGAAAGAAAGAGTAGAATGTACAAGACTTGAAGTAAACAGTGAGGAAATGTGAGAGAATGTTCATTTGGAAAAAAACTGAAGGATCACTAGGCAATATTGAAATACTTTTGTAGCTGTAAATCACAAATTTATAGTAGTATAAACCTGCACAGGTGCATTATTTTCCCAGTAGCCAAGATGAAAAATATACAATAAAAAATTAAGTAGTAAATGGGTTTAGAAAAACACAGTTACCAATTTATTTCCATGTTGAAATGCTAAGAAACAAATTTCATTTGCATTGAAGCAGAATTAGGTCTGTGTGACATTTTTAGACTAGCTGCAGATGTGAGCTCACATTACTGCATGGCTAATCCTGTGCTTCTCAGAATTCTCTGGGTCCCTAATTATTGTGCATTTATATTTTGTAAGAGAAAAATCACTTGATAGTTGCATTTTTGTCTCCATAAAACTTAAATAAATAAAAATAGAAGCTAAAAAATCTCTATGAGGTCAATTTGCTTCTATACATGTTGAATACAAAAATGCTTTGGATTTTATTAGGAGAATGATTAATATAAACATCATATACGGATAAATTTGAATAAGGAGCTATAATTTGGACTCAAAAGGTAAAGCTATGTGACACAGTTTTTCACTTATAAAGACACAGTTAAAATTTTGTCCAAGGTAGCAAGTCAAAGGACATTCTGTTGATTTCTAAACACACACACACACACACACACACACACACACACTCATGCATACATGCATGCACACATGTATTTTCATATATGTGTAAGAGTTTAAATCAGGAATCATGATCATGCCACATGATATTGTCATCTTTTAGATTCATGATTTTAATTTACCTGGGTGGCTCAGTGGTTGAGCATCTTGCCTTTGGCTCAGGTCATGATCCCAGGGTCCTGGGTTCAAGTCCCACATCAGGCTCCCCGCAGGGAGCCTGCTTTTCCCTCTGCCTATGTCTCTCTGCTTCTCTCTCTCAGTATCTCTCATGAATAAATAAATAAATAAAATATGGACAACCTGGGTGGCTCAGCGGTTTAGCACCTGCCTACAGCCCAGGGCCTGATCCTGGAGGCCTGGGATCAAGTCCCACATCAGGTTCCCTACACGGAGCCTGCTTCTCCCTCTGCCTATGTCTCTGCCTCTCTCTCTCTCTCTCTCTCATGAATAAATAAATAAAAACTTTTAAAAATAAATAAATAAAATAAAATCTTAAAAAAAAACAATAAAATAAACTCATGATACAAGAAGCCTAGATATCCAAGAAACCTAGATGGAGCCATTCATAGCATTGTGCATAATTATAAACATAATACTACTTGGCAGCAATGCTATCAAGATAATATTTCACAGGAAAAACTACTGAGTAATTTCAGATCTTGTGAGCTATATTACTTTTGTTGTTAAGTTACTCTAAAAATAAAGATCAACTTATATTAAATAGTTAATAAAACAGGTAACATTTCTTCTATTCATATTTAGAAATCATCTGTATATAAATAAAGAAAAAATTGGATATAACGTGCCTATTTCAGTGTTTGGATTATAGTAGACATCCAATAGAAGATGGCTCAGTGAGGATTAGAAGTAATGTATGTAACTTATTTGCCTTGTACTCAATACATAATATCATGAACTCTATAAGCGTTTAATGAATCTGTAGTTGATTCTACAAAACAGTGATCTTTTACACTTTTACCCCATTATGACTATGGTTTCCACAATAAATAGTTTTTATTTTTTAAATTAAATATTATATCTGATAAAAATATGCAAAAATTTAGGAATGTAGGATATAGAATGAACAGATATAAAAATTCTAATATTTTGTACCTGACCTCTGGAAAGTGATAGCATATTTTTAACACCACAGATTGGACTGAAATTGTAGGGGTTGGGCAAAATATGTGTTTAGAAATGTCAGTATAGCTATCAGCATCATGGAAGATGAGAATTTTAGCAGGGATTCCAGAAAAAGGGAAAATGGTAAGTTTTAAAATCTAAGCTGTGGGAAAAGCAATAGAGAAGAGACACCAATTTAGGAAGAAGAATATTCAGAACACAGTCACTAACAGGACATGAGATTAAACAAAGGGATTTAGTGAAAAATGAGATCCTGAAGAACAGTAAAGTTTAAAGTGACAGAAGATATTTCAAAATAACTGCATTTTGTTAAGGAAAATAAAGGAGAGAAAGGTTTCCAGAATTTTTAGTTAGTATGGATATAAATTAGGAAGTGAGTTTACTAAATTTGATAATTACAATGCAGTTTCATTGATGTGATAGGAACAGAAAAATTAGAGTGAGATGGTGAGTTTACAGGAGTTAAGAGAAAAATCCAATGAAGGAACTCCTTGAAAAAAAAAAAAAAAACAATGAAAGAAAGGAGAGTGAATAATGAAGTCACCAAAGGGGTCTTAAAAATCTTATTTTAGATATCAATTCCTATAAAAAATTTTGTTTGACCTCAAAATTCTAGGTTGGGTACCTCTCCACATGTGTCTTCACAACGTGGCATATCTTCAAGTTTCTTTTCACAGGAAATAGTGTGTAAAAATGTATTTTCATTCTATTCCCTAAAAAACACTTTACTTCTCTCCTTCACCTTTATATTATTCTAAACAAAGAAAGTCAAGAATGGAGTAAATATCAGGAATGTGTAAGGGGTCAGTGATGCTAGAAGGTGGAATGAGCCACAAGATAATGCATCATAAGGATGAGTAAGGGATGAAGAATGACAAAGAATTAGGCTTGGGGATGAAGTGAGGTCAGATCTTTTTTCCTGCTCATTTTCATTTACATATAAATGTATAATTTTATGATACTATTTTATCAGGCTGAAATGGCCAGGAATTAAATTGTCTGTCATTATCTTAAAACTATTTTTCTTTTCATTCTACGTGCTCAAAGAATTGGTTTCAGCACTTTTAAGTGGTTATTACTGAAGAATCCTTATAAGAAATAGTGTTTGTCTTCTGTGAATTGAAATAGGTTTTTTGTAAGTAACCTAGACCAGAAAATATTTTTGCAGTAGCCTCATCATATCTGTGTGTGTGCCTATGTGTGTGTAGCCTTCAGTACAACCTAAGCAATTGTAATATATTAGTATCACCATTTTAATTCCCATTTTGTAGGTTTTAAAAGAAAATTCAAATGATTACATCAAGGTTCATATTTATCTCACTGAAGATCATAAGTCCTATCTCTTGGCTGAGATCATATGTTTTTCTAGAATGTTTTATATTTCAATGCCGAAAAAAATACATTTGAGGGAACATCTAAGTTATACTGGTCATAATCTACTTAGTGTATAACGTCAGTATCTAAATTGGTAATAAGAATGAAAGAGGGATCCCTGGGTGGCGCAGCGGTTTGGCGCCTGCCTTTGGCCCAGGGCGCCATCCTGGAGACCTGGGATCGAATCCCACGTCGGGCTCCCAGTGCATGGAGCCTGCTTCTCCCTCTGCTTGTGCCTCTGCCTCTCTCTCTCTCTCTGTGTGACTATCATAAATAAATAAATAAAATTCTTTAAAAAATTAAAAAAAAAGAATGAAAGAAAAATCAATATCTTGTAATTCAAGTTAAGAATGAATGATGTTTGGCAAATAATTTTATATACAATATGAAGGAATTATCACTTTAAATATGATCATTTTAATTACTATTATGAATTTTGTATTAACTTTCCTATAGCTTGTAAATTTTATCAAAGCATTTAATTTCATATATGATATTGTAAAAAGTATAGATTATTGTTGGCACATCAGAATACACTCTAATGAACCAGAAGCTATTTACTAATACTATAATTTTTAAAAATATTCTTAGCAATATTACCATTATCGAGAAATTGAAAATACTAGTGTTAAGCAGAAAATGGTGATATAATAGCATCATACCTTCACCATTGTGATTATTTGCTTTTAGGAAACAGAAATGGTTTTATAAAATCAAGATTTAGAAAAATAATGCCTTATTTCAGACTTGCTTTTTCTCCTTATTTAATTCAGAATATTATTTTAAAGATTCTCAATCTCTTTTTTTTTTTTTTTTTCAAATCTGGTGAAACTACCGTTCCATTGTCTATACATTTTAGCTTCCAAAAAATTGTTAAAGAAATGCTTTTTGTTCTTGTTAAAATAGTAACCTTTTATCGAAATTTACATGGCTAAAATATATGAAAACCCAGAGGCCATAATGTGGCTTAAAGCAAAAATGTTTTTTGAGAGCTGAAATTCTTTTTCCCCTTTCAAGTACCAATCCTTGCTTTCTAAAATTTATTCCTTGACAATGTTAAATACCATAGAAGTGGTAGACTTTCTTACATCTTTTAGTAACTGCTAGAGTTATAATTCTCCCTTGCTGATGATGTCTGGGAAAAATGATTGTTATGTGTTCTGATATCTCTGAAAGGACAACATTCTTTGAGGATCTATGTGTCAAAGCATGTAAGGAAATAGTAGCAATATTGGACAATGCCAGTGACCTGGAAAGGG
Source organism: Canis lupus familiaris (assembly GCF_011100685.1). NCBI lineage: Eukaryota > Metazoa > Chordata > Mammalia > Carnivora > Canidae > Canis > Canis lupus. Next base: position 28,944,695 of record NC_049233.1, read on the forward strand.
CCCTACCTTTCAGATCTAGAATGAAAAATGTAAAATCAAGATAATCTTGCTTGGAATATTCCTACTTTGTATGCTAAAATAAAACTTGTAAATTACTGTTTCTGTTAGGCAAACCAGAATTACAGAATTTAGGATGTTTACGAAATTTGTCTTAAACTAACAAAATGGTTCTATTTACAATATAATTTACTTGAAAAAAAAAGTCAGAGACAAAACAAGATGACTCATACTTTAAATGGTTTAAAGAAATTAAAGGAAAGGTAAACTCCAGGCAAGAAAGACGAAAATTAGGAACCACAAAGAAGCTGCTGGAAAAAAGGAACCCTAAGCTGAAAAGATATTGTGAAAATAAAAAGGAATTAAAACACAGACACAGCAAAGATAAAATAATACAGACAGCAAACTATTATATGACCCTAACATATACAAGACAAAGTGCTCTTTATTGAAAGTGACAAAAATGTAGAATAAATATCCTTGGATATGTTTAAATTTATGATCCTTCTTAAGATTTTGTTTTATTATTACTAAAGTTAAAAAAGAATAATTTAAGCATATATAATTTTTCATGTTTGTATATATTATACATATAAATTACATATATTTATATACACTTTGCATCTAACTTATCAAAAACTGAGGCATAAACTTGTTTGCTTTATTACTCTCTTAATGTTCATAAGAACAACAATGCTGACTCCTATTTCATTTATGATATTACTAATTTGTATCTTCTCCCCTTTTTTCTCTACTAGTGTCTACCAACTTTATTAGCCTTTCAAAGAATGAATTTCTGCTTTTGAGTTTCTCTGATGTTTTTCCTATTTTTAATTGCATTGATGTCTACTCTAATTTTTACTATTGTTAATGCTCATTTAGGTTAAAACTATTCTCCTTTACAAAGTATCTTTTTTTTTTCTCTATTCTGATCTGTTGATCTGTGTATCTGTTTCTGCGCTAGTACCATACTATTTTGATTACCACAGCTTTGTTAGATATAACACACATATATATATATATAGCATTTGTTTTTATTTAAATTCAATTTACCAACATATATCCTAACACCCGGTGCTCTTCTCATCAAGTGCCCTCCTCAGTGCCCATCACCCAGTTACCCCATCTCCCTGAACACCTCTACTTCTGCAACTCCTTGTTTGTTTCCCAGAATTAGGAGTTTCTCATGGTTTGTCTCCCTCTCTAATTTTTCCCACTTGGTTCCCCTCCTTTACCTTATAATCCCTTTCACCATTTCTTATCTTCCACATATGAGTGAAACCCTATGATTATTGTCCTTCTCCGATTGACTTATGTCACTCAGCATAATACCCTCCAGTTCTATCCATTTTGTGTGTGTCTGGTTGTTGTCTGATTGCTGAGGCTAGGACTTCCAGTATTATGTTAAATAACAATGGTGAGAGTAGACATCCTTGTCTTGTTCCTGACCATAGAGGCTCTCAGTTTTTCCCCATTGAAGATGATATTATCGATGGGTACTTTGTATATGGCCTTTATGATGTTAAGGTATGGTCCCCCTCAACCTACTTTGTTGAGGGGTTGAACCCTCAATGGGTGCTGTACTTTGTCAAATGTTTTTTCTGCATCTATTGAGAAGATCATATGGTTTTTATCCTTTCTTTTACTCATGTGGTATATCACATTGATTGATTTGTAAATATTGAACCACCCTTGCAGCCCAGGAATAAATCTCATTTGATCATGGTGAATAATTCCTCTAAGGTACTGTTGAATTTGATATGCTAGTCCCTTGTTGAGAAATTTTGCATTCATGTTCATCAGACATATTGACATACATTTCTCCTTTTTAGCAGAGTCTTTGGTTTTAGAATCAATGTAATACTGGCCTCATAGAATGAGTTCGGAAGTTTTCTTCCCATTTCTAATTTTTGGAACAGTTTTGGAAGAATAGGTACTAACTCCTCTGCTAATACCAGGTAGAATTCTCCTGGGGAACCATCTAGCCTATGAACTTTTGTTTGTTGGGGAATTTTTTGATTACTGATTCAATTTCTTTGCTGGTTATGGGTCCATTTAAATTTTCTCTTCCTTCCTGTTTCAGTTTTGGTAGTTTATGTATTTCTGGAAATCTATCCATTTCTTCCAGATTTCCCCAATTTATTGGCATATAGCTTTTCATCATATTCTCTTATAATTGTTTGTATTTCTATAGTGTTGGTTGTGATCTCTCTTCTTTCATTGGTGATTTTATATATTTGGTTCCTAACTCTTCTTTTTGATAAGTCTAACTAGAGGTTAATTAATTTTATTAGATCTTTAAAAGAACCAGCTCCTAGTTTCATTAATCTGTTCTATTGGTTTCTTTGCTGATTTGTTCTTACATCATTTATTTCTGCTCAAATATTTATTATTTCCCCTCTTCTGCTGGCTTAAGCCTTTATTTGCTGTTCTTTTTCTGATGCCTTTATATGTAAGGTTAGCTTTTTAACTTCCTACTTATTGAGGTAGGTCTGTATTGGTACATACTTTCCTTTTAGGACTACTTTTGCTGCATCCCAAAGGGTTTGGACTGTCATGTTTTCATTTTCATTTGCTTCCTTGTATTGTTTTTTTAAGTTTCTTCCTTAATTTCCCAGTTAACCCATTCATTCTTGAGTGGGATGTTCTTTAAGCTTCATTTATTTGTGGTCTTTCCAAATTCTTCTGGTTGACTTCATTTCATAGCCTTATGGTCTGAAAATATGCATGGTATGATCTCAATCTTTTTGTATTTGTTGGGGGCTGATTTTTGACCCATTATTTGATGTGTTTTGGAGAATGTCCCATGTGTACTTGAAAAGAATCTGTACTCTGCTGTTTTAGGATGAAAGATTCTGAATAGATCTGTTAAGTCCATCTGGTCCAGTGTGTCATTCAAAGGCATTGTTTCCTTGTTGATATTCTGCTTAGATGATCTGTCCATTAATGTGAGTGGGGAGTTAAATTCCCCTGCTATTATTGCATTATTATCAATTAATTTCTTTACATTTGTTATTAATTATTTTATATGTTTGGGTGCTCTAAAGTTGGGGGCAAAAATATTTACAATTGTTAGATCTTCCTGTTGAATAGACCCTTTATTATGATACAGTGAGCTTCTTCATCTCTTGTTACAGTCTTTGGTTTAAAATATAGTTAGTCTGATATAATAATGAATATTCCAGCTTTCTTTTGATGTTCATTACCATGATAAATGGTTTTCCATCCCTCACTTTCAGTCTCTAGGTGTCTTTAGGTCTAAAATGAGCCTCTTGTAGGCAGCATATAGATAGGTCCTATTTTTTTTTTATCCATTCTAATACCTTATGAATTTTGATTGGAGCTTTTAGTTCATTTACATTCAAAGTGATTATAGATAATTAAGAATTTAGTGCCATTGTATAGTTGTAAAGTCATTGTTTCTATAGATATTTTCTGTTCCTTTCTAGTCTTTATTGCTTTTGCTCTTTCCTATTCAGAGAGTCTCTTTTAACATTTCTTGAAGTGTTGCTTTAGTAGTCACAAACTACTTGAGTTTGTGTTTAGGAAACTTTATCTCTTCTATTCTGAATGACAGGCTAGCTGAATAAAGTATTCTTGGCTGAATATTCTTCTCATTCAGCATGCTGAATATATTATACCACTTTCTTCCTCCCAAGTTTCTGTGAATATGTCTGCTACTAACCTTATCAGTCTTCTTTTGTAAGTTAGAGATATCTTTGTTGCTTTTAAGATTTTTTTCCTTATCTCTATATTTTGCAAGTTTTACTACAATATGTCTTCGTGTTTGCCTGCTTTTGTCGATTTCGATGGGAGTTCTCTATGCCTCTTGACTTTGGATGTCTGTTTCCATCTCCAGATTAGGGAAGTTTTCAGCTACATTTTCTTCAAATAAATCTGCTGTCTTTCCCTCTCTTCTTCTGGGACTCCTATGATATGAATGCTATTATACTTTATGGAGTTGTTGAGTTCCCTAACTCTATATTCATGATCCAGTATTTTTCTTTCCCTCTTCTTTTTTAGCTTAATTTTTGTCCATAATTTTATCTCTATATCACTTATTTGTTCCTTTGATTCTTCCATCCTTGTGGTCATTACATCCAGTCAGTTTTGCATCTTGGTTATAACACTATATTTCAGCCTGACTACTTTTTAGGTCTTTTATTTCTTTGGTAAATGACACCCTGGAGTCTTCTATTCTTTTCTTAAGCCCAGCTACTATCCTTAGGTTTGTTATTTTAAATTATTTTTCTAGCATATTACTTATATCTGTTTCAATTAGATCTCTGGCCATGACCTTTTCTTGTTCTTTCTTTTGGGATGAATTCCTCTATCTTGGCATTTTTTATCTAGATCTCTGACTTCCATGTGTTAGAAAAGCCTGTTATATTTCCTGATCCTGAAATTTATGACCATATGAAGAAGAGGTCATATGCTGTTCTGAGTCTGGTGCTTCAGAAAGTGTTTCTGGTATATGCTGTGTGCACTCTGCTGTTGTATTTTGGCTATTCTTTCCCTCCAGTCGGTCTTCTGCAGAGTTTCTCCTTGCCTGTGGTGAGGAGTGAGTATTTGGACCTTGTCCATTGTGTGGTAAGTTTTAAGTAAGTGTGTTTTGGTTGGCTTGTTTTAAAAAAAGCTATATCTTGTTTCCACTAGACCTGAAGCTTTGCAGCCCTTTATGATGAGTATACTTGGTGCCTGCAGGGGGCTTGTGCTGGTCTTCTGAGGGAGGAGCCCACTGCTGCTCTGAATCACAGGCACATTTGCACCAGTAAGGAAGCACATGCAGAGCACAGGGGGGCATGGCTTGGTGTAGTCAGCTCAGGCCTCTATTGTGGGCACTGTGCTGCTCACTGAAGTCCATCTGTACTGACAGGTAGGGATAAAAAATGATGTCAGCTAGCTCTTTCCTCTCTGAAAAGGGGAGTTCATGTCCACTGCTGTTCAAGAAGCCCTCACAGAAGAGTAATCCCTTGTATATCCCAGGCATCCCTCAGATCCCTGCCAAAGTCTGAGCCATTTGCCTACCTGGTGGCACAGTGCTCTTATGTCTTATCTCAGACATGCTGAATGGGTTTCAAATCTCCAAATTTTAGGGATCCAGTGCAGCATGGACCCATGCTGATTCTCTGAGGGAGGAATTTGTCATATGTGACCAGTGCAGGTTTTTCCTAGAAAGGTAGGTGCAAGAATGCAAAGTAGCTTGGAATTTATGGTATAGTATAGCAAAAAGCCCATCTCCAGGTTACTTGCCTTCAGCAGCTGCATCTGCTCCTATGCTAATGAATAGGGCAGCAAAATGGCACCCACTGGCCTTTTGTCCCCAGAAAAGCAGTGCCATTTCTCCCAAATGCACTCCAAGAAGGGAAACTCTCTCTCTCAGTGCAACGCAGGGGATCCTCAGACCACACTGTCCTCTCCCAGGCCTCTGCCCTCCTTCACAGGAGCATAGCTACATCTGTCAGGCTCCACCAGGTGGTGACATGTTACCCACATGTTCTTACATTATTTCTTTCTTTTCCATTAAAGCATTTAACATATTATGCATAGCTATTTTAAATTATCTGTAGAACTATACTGTCTATGTCATATCAGAGTTTGAATCTGATACTTGCTTTGTCTCTTCAGTCTGTGTTTTTTACTTGCCTTTTGGAAGGCCTTGTGATTTTTTTTGAAACCCAAACATACTGTTATTGGATAATAATAACTGAAGTAAATGGGCCTTCAGTGCAGCAATCTTTGTATATCTGGCTAAGACTTGGGCTTTATTTAGTGTTTGCTGCACCTACAGGTACAAACAGGTTCAAATTCCTTTAGTGTCTTTTTGTCTTCCCTCTTGACTTTGGATTATCCTAAGTATTCCTTACAGAGAATGTTTGATTCTGCAGCTATTTCAGATGTCATCTACTATTTATATTGAAGGCCTGTTGGTTTGGTGTTAGTAGTGTGTAAGGGAGCACAAGCATTCTATGATATTCAAGTTAAATCTTAGTATTTTATCGAGTCTATTACTTAATTTGCAGCCTTGACGAAGGATTCTCCTTATACAATTTACTCCTCTTAAGTGAAAAACAGAGACTAGAGGGTGCTGGAATGTGAGGGCTCTCTTTTCCCATAGTTGTGAAACAAGACTTTGGTAAAACTTTCCCCTGGAAACTAGGCTTTGGCCATTGCAAGAGCCTGGTTTTTTTTAAAAAAAGATTAGTCTTCCCCTCCCAAGGGATCATTGTTGTTATTTATAGTAAAAACTTGGTAGATATGTTGAAGGTAAAACCCATGAAAGTGTGGGGGCCTACCTAAGACTGTAGCTTCCAGGAGTTTCTTCTTATACTAATCCACGCTTAGCCTTTAGCAATTAATTAAAATTGCATTTAAAGTTCCTATCAGGGTGCCTGGGTGGCTTAGTTAAGTGTCTGCCCTAGCTCAGGTCATGACATCGGGGTCCTGGGATCAAGCCCCACAATGGGCTCCTTGCTTGGCAAGGAGTCCACTTCTCTTCCTTCTGTCCCTTCCCCTGCTCCTGCTCTCTCTCTCTCTCTCTCTCTCAGATAAATAAATAAATAAAATCTTAAAAAAAATCAAAAAAACAAAGTTCTCATTTATATGTGTATATGTTCCTATGTGTATGCCTCCAGTGGTTTAGGCTCTACGTGAGAGGATTCTTCTATGATTCTCTTTATTTATCTATCCATATCTTTTGATTTCAGGGTGGCAGTTTCCACTGCAACCTCAGTTTACTGATAAGTCTGAAAAGTCATTGATTTTCATTTGACTCAGTTTTATCTTGATGTAAGGATGGGAATGGCAATTTCCAAGTTCTTCAAATACGCCAGGGTTGTAACTCAAAGTTTACGTTGAATTTTACTGATTTTTTTTACTAGATTTTCAGATATGCTAGTGATTGTCTACCATCTAAGAAAAGGGTTTGTATACTTCCAATAGGAGTAGCTCTATTGTATAATATTTCATCCTATGGATATAACACAATTTGGTTATCCACTTAGCTGTTGATGAGCATTGGTATTGTTTCCAGGTGCTGTCTATTACAAATAAAGCTGCATTAAACATTCAAGTACAAGTCTTTGTGTGGAGATCTATCTATCTATCTATCTATCTATCTATCTATCTATCTATCTATCTATTTGATTGATTGATCATATCTGAATACCTAGTAGTGAAATGGATGAGTCATATGGTGGGTGAATTTTTAAATAAAAAAAAAAAACTGTTAAATGTTTTCCAAAATTGTTACCATCATACATTTCCATTAGCAGTTTTTGAGGTTCCAGTTACTCCAAATCATCTTCAACATTTGGTATGGGAAGTCTTTAATTTTAGTAGTTCTAACACATATCTTAAGTTATTTAATGTAATTACTAATGATCTTGAGCATCTTTTCAAAGTTTGTCACCTACATATGTTATTTAAAATATTTGTTCACATTTTTTGCCTACTCTTAATAGGGCTGTTTGTTTTCCTATAATTGAATTTTGAGAATGGTTTACATTTTGGAGATACAAGTCCTCTGCCAGATATATGATGTACAAGTATTTTCTCTCAGTCTGTGGTTTTAATTTTCATTCTCTCAGAGTATCTTTTACAAAGCACATCTTAATTTGATGATGCTCAATTTATCAATTTTTCTCAAAGCTCTTGAACTAAATATAAACCTGCTATCAATATGGAGAAATACAATAAATAATCATTTTTTGTTTTTATGTGTTTGTTTTCAATTTTTGCTTGTTTCCCCCTTGCAGAATTCTATCTTCAATATCTATAATCTGGACTGACTTCTTTCCAGATGGAAACCCAGCTGTCTTCCTGGAACTTCCTACTGGTATCATCCTGCCTATTCCTTTTGCCTCACTTCTCAGTTGGATCCTTATTTCCTGGACCACATGTATTAGTTCTCTATATAAGCCCTTATTTTGGTGGAGAACATTTTCAAATAGGCCTCTCAGCAACACTGAATGGAAGACACATTTTGAAACTCAATTATCAGAAAATAACATTGGAGCCACACTTAAAAAATACCTCATATGATCTATTAGAGTCACATTTTTTTCTTCTTCTGTTTTGTTGATTTGTTTGTTTGTTTTTGACTGAGTATAGAGTGCTGGATTGAGGATAATTTTCCTTAAGGAAAGGCATTACTTCATTACTTTTTTTTTTTAAATAAAAAAAGCAATTCTTATTTCTGATCCTTTGTATATAACATTTCTCTTGGTTTTTCTCTCACAAACCTTTATCGCTGATGTCCTAAAATTTTCATGATTAAGACTTGAAATATGTCATCTGTCATTCATTTAGGTGTACCAAAATAAGGTGTGTGTGTATTGTTGGTGTTGTTAATTTAGAGGCTTATGTCCTTTAATTGTAAAATAGTATTCCTCAAATAAATTATTTTACTTAGTGGTTTCTTTATTCCAGATGTAGGACTTCATCCCAGGACCCCCAGGATCATGACCAGAGCCAAAAGCAGATGCTCAACCAATGAACCACTCAGGTGCCCCAACAATACTTTAAAATTTTTTTTTTTTTTTTTTTTTTTTTTAAGAGACAATTTCTTAGCAATTCCTTGAGGCTTGTTTTTAAGTTCTTATCTAAAGACTACAATTGCATTCTGGGGGTCCTGCATGGAAGTTGACAAACAGAAAAAAGACTATGCTTCTTTTGTTGTTGTTGTTGTTTTATAATAAAAATACATTAGGCATGACATTACTTAAAGGAGCTGTAAGAAAACAACACATGTGCTTATTTTCCTACTAATGGTATATGATATATATTTTTAAAGATTTTATGTATTTATTCATAAGAGACACCGAGAGAGAGGCAGAGACACAGTCAAAGGGAGAAGCCGACTCCATGCAGGGAGCCTGATGTGGGACTCTGTCCCGGATGCCGGGATCATGCGCTGGAGCCAAAGGCAGACGCTCAACTGCTGTGCCACCCAGGCATACCTGTATATGATATTTTTATCTACTAAAGAAACGTATCCCTCTATCTACCATATAGATAATTCTATTTTAAACCAGAGAAAACTGTTAATTAAAATTACTAACTTCTTAATGCATGCTTATTGTGTGTGTGTGTGATAGTTGCAGTTGTGCTATATATTTAGAATACTTTAATGTGACAAAACTGACAAGTGCTCCTTACAAATATGGGTACTCTGATGGGATGGAAAGAATATTATTCTTAGAGTACAAAAAAATCAGACTTAAATCTTCATCATTCTATGACCTAGAATGATACCATCTTCTAAAGTAGATTAGCTACATTGTTTTAAATTGTTATTTCCGCCTTCTGGGGTAAGGTTTTTTTTTTTTTTTTCCAATCTAAAGATAAGCAAAATTGGTCTCAGAAAGATCTAATAACTCATCTAACTTCAGATAGTTTGTAGGTGATAAACTGAGGGTCCAGAACCACTCTCATATACTGGTTACCACTATTTCTGTGAAATTTCTAACATCCCCTGACACACTTAGATTACTACCTATAATTATTCATTATGCCTTACAGATACATTTACAGATACAAATATGAGGAAATATGTTGCAAAGTAATTTTAATTATTTAATTCAATCTTTATTCAATATTCTAAACTCTCCTGGAAGACATATACATGTAATACATTCCCACATATTATGGCTGAAACATATTTCCAGAATGACAACTATAGGAAAAGAAGGAAAAAAAAAAAAAGAAAAGAAAAGAAAAGAAGAAAGGAAGGAAGGAAAAAAGTGGGGAAGAAAGGGGAATTAAAGAAGAAAGAAAGTTCAAAGCATAAGGATGCTGGAGCCATTAAATGAGGTGATATATATGAAAACCCCAAGCACAATTTTGGCATATACTATATTCTTGGTTAAAGTTTGTTAGGATGTGACAGATTGACTCTATCCTGGCTACAAATGTGAGGAAATCTATTTATAGGCCTATATATTCTATATGTGACAACACATATTTCTAATGTAAATGTATCTACTTCTAAGGAAACAGGCCTGTGGTTAGGCAAAGGTCCCTGCTTATCTCCATAGATATTAAAGCACTTTTAAGTATGCTGGATTTAAAGTCTTTAGGAATGTGAATTTAACAATGAAAAGAGGAATTATGGCAGGTAGGCAACTCTCAGAAGTCTCGGTTAGGGTTAGGATTGATAAAAAGTATACTGGAAGTAGGAATGGTAATTTGCTTCCAGAGAACATGTAAAAAAATAGGAAAATAGAAATTAACTGATAGAGTAAAACAATTTCTTCAAGGCGTTCAGAATAAAAGTTAACATTTTATTGAGGGTTTAAAATCCATCAGGCTCTGTGCTAAATGTTTTATATGTTTTATGCTTTTAATCTTCTATCTTTGAAATTAGCACAAGTATTTACCTCCATTTTATATATGAGAGCATGAAAATGTACAAAGATGCATAATTGCTACAAATTCCTCTCTCAACATAAATTCTCTTAAAATTTGGGGGACCTGGGTTGAGTGTCTGCTTTTGGCTCAGGTAGTGATCCCGCTGTCCTGGGATTGAGTCCCACATCAGGCTCCCCGCAGGAATCATTTGCGTATTGTCTGTGACTCTCTTTCTGTCTCTCATGAATAAATAAATAAAATCCTTAAAAAAATTTCTCTTAATATTCTCCCCATTAAAAGTATTTTTCTTGAAGGCAAAGTAGTATAAAAGAAAGAAGGGTTTATGAAGAAACAGTGGAACTAGATTCTGGTCCAGACACTGCCACTTACTAGTTAGAACACCAACTTAAAATAGTAGTTAGCTCATTTTCTCACTGGGGAAAAAAATCTTAACAATCTTTCATACAACTTTCAATTCTTTTTTTTTTTTTTAAGATTTTATTTATTTATTCACGAGAGACACACAGAGAGAGAGAGAGGCAGATACATAGGCAGAGGGAGAAGCAGGCTCCATGTAGGGAGCCTGACATGAGACTCGATCCTGGGGCTCCAGGATCAGGCCGAGGGCTGAAGCCTGCGCTAAACCGCTGAGCCATCCAGGCTGCCCACGACTTTCAATTCTAACACAGTATGCTGTTATGCTTTCTTTAAAACAATAAAATATACTATTTATGATAGTTAATTTTATTTATCCACTTCACTGGACCATAGGATACCCAGATATCTGGTTAAACATTATTTCTGCATTTGTGTGAGTGTTTCCGGGAGAAAATTAGCATATGAAATGGCACACTGAGTAAAGTAGATAGCACTTCTCAATGAGAGTGGGTGTCACCCAATCCCCAGGGGGTCTGAATAGAACAAAAAGGCAGAGTAAGGTTGAGTTCTCTCTGAATAACTGCATGAGCTGGAACATCTGTGTTCTACTCTTGTACTGGTAATTACACCATACATTCCCTTGTCTCTGAGGCCTTTAGACTGAGACTAAAGGATATCATCAGCTTTCCTATGCCTCCAGTTTGTAGACAGTAAATCATAAGACTCCTCAACTCACATAATAATGTGAACTTATTCCTCATGGAATCTCTTAATATTTTTATAAATCAATAAACAGATAAATAGGTAGCAAATAATAGGTAGATAAATAGATGGTAGATAATAGAGGAGTATTTCCATCATTTATTGGTTTTGTTTCTCTAGAAAACCCTAATAAATTATTATTCCTGGTAATATCTGGCTTATGTATAAAACAATTCCATATTTAATGTTCTATCTATTATATGAATTGATTTCTTTATTCATTTATAAATTATTCTTAATTTTAGTTTGCTTAACTATAACATGGCACTACTACAAAATTCTTATTCTTGGAACATATAAATTGGTTTATGAACCAAAGGAAAACTATATGTAGAAGTGCTATATATATAACATAGACTATTATTTTCTTTTCCATTTTAAAATAGGAAGGAATTTATAGTTTGCATTTTTAACAGCCTGTTTCGATTCCAGAGGACATAGTCAATAGTAATAATAGTAGCAACCAATAATCAAAAAAATTCATTTTTTAAAGATTTTATTTATTTGACAGAGAGAGAGAGCACAAGCAGAGAGAATGGCAGAAGGAGACAAAGAAGCTGACTCCCCACTGAGCAGGGAGCCCAACACAGGGCTCAATCTCAGGACCCCAGGATCATGACTCCCACCAAAGGCAGAAGCTAAAGAGACTGAGCCACTCAGGCCCCCCAATAAAAGATTTATCATATCTGTTCTTTCCCCTCACTAAAAGCCCATAATCCTGTTTTTTAAAGCACTAAAATCAATATTTCTTACTCTACACAAATTTATCACTTAGAGATCTTTATTAATGAGCAATTTTGATTTGCATATATGCTAATAAAGTTACATTTGAAACAATATGTAAGTAAACATATAAACAGCTAAAATCCTAAATGATACTGCTACTAATGAAACTGCAGGCCATTTTAGGATTTCTATGAGTTCATTCAAGCTAAAAAAGACTAACAAGTTAAAATGAAAGTGTTTAAATAAATTTTATATTTGCAAATTAACAATTAAAACAGTGTCATGAAGTCAAAGCTTAATTCTTTCAACTAAGTAAAGATAATCATACATAAAGCCCAATGGCAACTTACCACCATTGCTGTAAATTAAAGAAGCTGATAACAAAAGGGAATAATATATATTATATATTATTATATATTATCATGTTACATATTATTATATATTATGTATTATATTATATATATGTATCTCTCTCTTTCTCTAAGAATATATAAGTTGAAATAAAGTTTGAGGCAAGATGATTAAAATTCTATCTTCTCAAGATCCTGACCTCAATTCTGATGAATAAATACCAAGAACTAGATTGCTGAACCATATTATAGTTCTATGTTTATTTTTTATTTTTTTATGTTTATTTTTTTGAGGAGCCTCCATACTCTTTTCATAGCAGCTACACTATTTTGCATTCCTACCAACTATATGACAGTGTTCAGTTTTTCCATATTCTCACCAACACTTGTTGCCTTTTTCTTTTTTATATAGTAGCCATCTTCATAGGTGTGAAGGTATATCTCATTGCAGCTTTGACTTGCATTTTCATAACAATTAGTGACATTGAGCATTTTTTCAATATACCTATTGGCCACATATATGCCTTCTTTGGAGAAATACCTATTTAGTCATTAGCCAATTTTTAAAATATGCTATTGTGTTTTGTTTTTTTTTTAATGTTTGCTTGTTTGTTGCTACTGAGTTGTGTGAGATTTTTACATAGTTTGCAGATAAAACCCTTATCAGATATATGGTTTGCACATAGTTTCTCCCATTCTATATTGAAAACATTTTGTGGGTATTGTTCTTAAATTTTGAAATATACATGCATATATATTTCTCAAAACACATGCAAGTATATATATTTTAAGATTTCTTTCCTTTTTTGCATCTAAATATATGCTAATTTTTATTATTCAATTTGCATATTCTATTTAAATAATCCAATCTTCTCTATAAGACTACTGAATATGTATTTCATTTAATTTTATCTTTCCTTGTATTCTCACATATTTTTAACAACTGTTGTGCAGGTGTGCTATAAAGTCTAATGAATTCTGAAATTTTTGATAAGTGAACTTTTTACAATTCCATCACTAATTCTGTTTTTTACCTACCAGTTGATCCTCTCTAGCTACTAAAAGTTTAGTGTAACATTTAAGTATAATGTTTCTGAAAACAACAAAACTTGAAAATCAAAGTTAAATCTAGGATATAACATTTTAACATTGAAAATCATTTAAATATTTAGTTTGATTGATTATGTGTTTGGAAATGTGTACAACTAAATGTAAATGGAACCCTCAAAACATAATAACACTTGTTGATGTCATAGGATACATCAAATTCCAAGAATAGGCTTGTCATATATGTTTTTTTAATAGAGTTTGTATATTGCTAGGTGACAGGTGGTTTGTAATTATATAGGTAAATTAGGGACAGTCTGTATTAATAGAGAATAAGTTTTCTATTATGGGAAGTTTGCTAAAAGTGGCTGATTATTTCTCAAGGAATTTATAAAAGAAATAACTACACTGAGTGTTAAGTTCAACTTGGTGACTTTTTTTATGATTTTATTTATTTTTTCATGAGGGACAGAGAGAGAGGCAGCGACATAGGCAGAGGGAGAAGCAGTCTCCCTGCCGGAAACCCAATGCAGGACTGAACCTGAGACCCCGGAATAATGTCCTGCTCAGATGCTCAACCACTGAGCAACCCAGGCGTCCCAACAACTTGATGACTTATAAGGGTTTTCTAAGTCTAGCACAATACAAACATTATGACCTATAATGGTCTTTGTCTACAATTCACCCAATTCTCTAATGATGTGAGCTTTTGGTTTTCTGACCTCCACTAAGAAACTTTTTGTGTACCTATGATGAGGCGATTGTCATCTCCTTGTCCAGAGGATGGAAATGATTTTTGAAATTAACAACTTAATTTCCTTTTTATTTCCCTTTCTATGTGACACAATAACAGCCTGTATCTAATGCACATGGTTGTTAAAAAAATAACTTAAAAATGTGAACATTTTTAGGAACTAAAGCATTTCATAAATATATAGCTATAAGATTACAAACACTTTATGAGTAGGATCTGCCTTTCTGTAATCTATTATTAACCTATAAACTAATTATTGTATCTTGCCTAATAATGGTTGCTGGTGAGTGAATAAATGAATAGATATATGAGGCACCGATTTTCTTGCAAAAACTTTACTAGATCAAGAATTCTACCTTGGGAAACAGTATATATTTGTCAAGACAAACTCATTGCTGACTGAAATTCAGCTATTTATAAGCTAGTCACTGACAACTTAGCCCTTAAAATTATAATTTCATTTAAATAATAGGAACACCTACTAGGTTAATGAGTTTAAAAATCAAAGTTATTATATTGTGCATCTTATTTAATAACCAAAATTCTCTTGGCTATATCTGTCTCCCCAAAATTCAGCTATTTACTTCGAATGAATCAATATGATGACATCCCATTTTGCACAGGTCTGTCACATTGGATAATGGCCAGAATAACTGTCTCTTCCTATCACTTCTAGTTTCAGATGAAGCACATGCTACAAGGCACAGATTCAGACTTTTCAAATGACTTCAAAATAGGTAAGGGAGTGTGACCTGAGCATTAGATGGCATTAAAAGTATCACAGGGAAACTTTGACCAAAAGAGCCAGAATACCTTATGTAACAGAGATAAATTTCCTCTCAATTTGCCTTCAATGGACCATTGAGGCAAGGTTTTGCTGTGCAGTCTGTCCTGTGACGTCTTAAGTAAGACAGTAATCTTGTTTCTATGTTCCTTCTGAGATTTCACTTTCCAATAAACTACTAGTACATATGCCTTACATCAAGCTCCTTTTCAAACACCTGAATTAAAAGTTGGTACATAAGTTGTCCTAGTAAGCAGACCTTTAGTATTAGATTTAGAATTAGATTCTCCTCCTTTTCTGAAATCAATAGAGATCATATTGTTGATGAAAAGTCTGATGGAAATAACCCCTAGGCTATGCAGTGACATCTAATTACTTAATTTTTCACCTGAGATAAGTGGAATGGGATGAGATGCAATTAAGAGGAAACACTTTGGGTTAATCATGTAGCTGTGATACTTAATCACTATGGGAACAACGATCATTTTGAGGATTTTATAGCAGGATGGCTTCTCTTGGTGGCACAAAAGGCTCTGAAAAAAAAAGGGAAATAATAAATATAGGGCAAAAACTAATTAGCTTAAGGCATGATCTGAAAGACAGAATGGCCCTATGGTACTTTAAAAGAGAGTCATAGAGCTAAAAATTGTCTCAGAATTTAAGGGTGGCAAAACTGCAAAGCAGACTAAAAGTATAATCTTAACAGATGTCCTATGATGAAGTAATGGCCTTGAGAGGGAAAAAAGTGAATTACTGGGAGCTGAGATTGAAGAATTGACAATCCTGTGGATGCTGTCTTCAAATATCTCTGATGTCTCCTAAATAGCAGAAACAGTCCCTCACTCCTGACCAGAAAAAAAAAGAAGTTTCCCTTTGCTTTTTTTTTTAACTTTTTAAAGATTTATTTATTTATTCATGATAGACATTGAGAGAGAGAGAGAGGCAGAGACACAGGAGGAGAGAGAAGCAGGCTCCATGCCAGGAGCCCGACATGGGACTCGATCCTGGGACTCCAGGATCACACCCTGGGCCAAAGGCAGGCGCTAAACCGCTGAGCCATCCAGGGATCCCTCCCTTTGCTTATTGATCATACATTAATCTCATCTTTCAGAATGATGTTTTTCTCTTCAATACATGCTCCACCTTCACTCCTGATTGTTCTAGACTAATAACTTTTGTCAGATAACAGATTTGCTCCAATAGGGAAGTTCAAGCCCTACTTCAAAAGAAATAGCCCATGAACCAAGCAAATTTCAGGATCCACTAATATGTATCTATAGGAATCAGAATAAGAAATATGATAGGGGATCTTAAAAGTAGAAGATTGTGGAAGGTTAGAATATAAAGATAGATATTTGAGATTCATCAGCATAGGAACCTTTCCTTTAATTTAGTGAGGCCGGTCATATTAAGATAACACCTTGAAATCTAGAATCAACAATGATCCCAAGGAAATTAAGTGGATATGTCAGACCTTTCTAGCATATTATTGAAGTTTCACAAAAGAAAGAGTATTAGAATGAATCTAATATGCAACTGAGACATGAGAACAGACCACCTGGTTATGCTCTCAGAGAGGTCCAAAAAATATACTCTTTAATGAGAGAGAAATTATAATCTTTACTCAGGCAATAACAAATGCCCCATTGAGAGAGACACTTACAACTTTGAGCAGGTCGCTAGTAGCTATTTTCTTAGGCAGCATCAGTATTGAAGGTTGGGGAGTTTGCCATGGAATTTTGCTTTCTCAAATAAAGGGAAGTTACAAAATTTCAGAATATCAGAAACTGGGAGAGTCCAGTGCATCTTTAGACCCAAATAAATGGTTATCTCTACCATTACCAATTATAAACTTGAGATGGATATACTAAATACTTGGCAAAACATTTTATGCAAGCCTTTGAATTGCAGATTATGGATATTGGAAGGAAGGTCCAAGTAAAAAACCATTTTATCTGTTCTTCATACTACACATTAGGATTGAAAATCTAGAGAACTGAAAAATACTGTTGTTGGTTGTTCAAATCAAATCCACAAACCAGTCACCTGCTTGGGCCTTGCACAAACCTGCTAAATCATGGGGAGCAGTGATGGTCACTTTTAATAAAACTAGGTGGTAACTCAAGTCATAGCTTCTGTGCCATATGCAGTGTGGTGGCAGCTGTGAGAATGTACCTCACAGATCTTCAATATAGAAAGCTTAGTTGAACAAGGGTCCTGGCCTCTGAACTCTGAAATACATTACTGCATTATCACTGAGGCCAGGCTTCCCATGGGGATGCTATCAGCCACTCACTGAAAATGACAGACATGCTTTTAAAGCAAGATCATTCCTGAGAGATACAGCATTCTTTTGATGGCCAGCTTTAACTTATTGAGGACTCCCAGATGAACTTGCTGCCTCTTGCTTTGATTACAAAGTGGTCTAGGATACTTCTGCAAAATCTTCAGTCTTTATCAAAATCTGTTATCAGTCAATATTCTCCAGAGAAACAGAACAAATAGAAAATATATCTATACCTCTGTATATTGCTATCTCAATCCTTATCTCTATCTATGGAGATCTGTAGGGATATATACAGATTACCCTAGCTAATCTGGTATGTAAAACCAACCATCACAGTCAACTCCTGTCAGCTTGGTACTCATTTTCATCTTTTAAACCACATTCAAGGGGTTCCTGGCTTGCTCAGTCAGTATATGACTTGATCTCGGGATCATAAATTCAAGCCCCACATTGGGCATAAAGATTACTTAACACACACACACACACACACACACACACACACACACACACAAATTCTGAAATAAAGACAATAAAGTCATACTTCAACTTAACATGATACAACTGTCCTGAGTACAACCAAAACCACACCAATCCTTTCCTCACAGGAAGATGAAAGTCCTTGGATGATGTTCACTCTTCTCCTTGATATCCTACAAGGTAAATACTTTATTGTAAATTTAACTATTATTAATCTATCTTATGTTAGGTAAGGGGCTAAGAAAGAGTGTTTAAGACATTTTATTATATATGTGTATTTTATAGCTGAGATCCACATTTATAGTTAATTGACTTTAAGTGAAGAAGATTACTCTCAGTATTATAATTGGGCTTCATTCAATCAGTTCAAGGCTTTAAGGGAAACAAAAATTCTAGAAGAAAGACAAGACTATAACACAGAAATCCTGCCTGACTACAGGCCTGCCCTGCAAATATATTTCAGACTTGTCAGTGCCCACAATCTATATCCCCTACTCCCCTACTGGTTCTGTTTCTTAGGAAAATCTTGACTAATACAATATACAAACGTATTCACAGCAAATTACAGAAGAAATAACATTCTGAGGTAGTAGTCCAATTTCCCTCTTCATAGTCAAGATCAGTAATCCCAACCAGCATAGTAACTCTTTTTTAACCTGTCTATTCAGAGATATGAGGAATCAAAGTGGTTGGGTAGCCATTTTAACTTTTGGTTCATTGAAATGGTTGTGTCTACTGGTAGAAGCACTCCTCCCTTTGGAACTAAGACATCTGGGCCAGCAAAGCATAAGGTCATGAACATAGGATGCAAAAGTTTGCTGGTAGATTGCTAGAAGCAATAATGTGTGGTCCACTCCCATTTCTACTCCATGGTTTTTGGACCCATGAATCTTAGCAATGGGAAAAATACCACCATACATTAGACATTCATTCAGAGCATATCCAAACTCTTAGCCTCCTTGCCCCAGTTTTTTAAGGTATTACTACTCACTTAGCACTATAACTCAGTATTTGAAAAGGCTATTCCATCATTTTATCAAGCCAGCTGCTTTAGGATGATGGAAAACATAATAAAATCAGCAATTCCATGAGTCTGGGCCCATTGCTGCACTTCATTTCCTGTCAGGTGAGTTCCTTGATCAGAAAGCAATGTTTCATGAAATACCATGACACTGAATAGCATGACAATCTGTAAGTCTACGGCAATCGCAATTAACCACCATGTTTAAGGGGATACTATGGTTGACTAGACTTTTAGATTTTTTGTTAGAGGTTTACTATGCTTAAAAAAAATATGTAGTACATGAGCTAGATATAATGGGTGAGCATTATAAGCAATTATGTCTGAATGATGCAAGGCATGAACTACATAATACATATTTTATGTTGCACTTAAAATGATCTCAATCCACCTGATGTTCTGGCTTTTGGATGCTTAGTTTCTCTTAATTCTGTGTTATCTCTATGACCCCATCTTTTAAGATCTATATGGTTTTATTCACTGAGGTTAATATCTGGTGTCTGGGATCAAATGAAATCCAAGACAACATGAGGTAGGATCTGGCTTCCCAGAAGCTTCATAAGATACTAGAGGATACAATTCAGAAGTTCAGGTAAGCTAAAATCATATGGAACAAACTCTGACCTACAGGATACAATGCATAGGGAGATAGACTAATAAATTCCTCTTCTATTACTTCCTCTGAAAAACGCTCTGAAGCAATGACTTCTGTATACCCTCCCGAGAGTTTTCTTGTGAGTCTGAAATACACTTTCTTCAAAAAGGAGCAGCCAGCTTGGTAACATATCTTCTCATGTTTGCTTCTTACTTTTTCCTGTCTCATTTATGTTTTTTCCTCAGTCTCACTGCCTTGGGATTATATCTTCCAAAACAATCATTAAAACCTAAGTTTTAGTGAGGGTTCTGTTTTTACAAAGGATCTAAGATGAATATAGTCACATTATCGGCCATTGTCTTGCCACTTATTTAAAATGAGAAGATGCTGCAAATCATTCGATTTGGTGGGTGAATTGATGCAATCTTTTGAGAACGGAATTTCTTGATGTCTTTCAAATTTTAAATTCACATAACATTTGATTCAGTTCTAAAGCAGAGGTAAGCAAAGTATGGCCATAGGCCAAATCCAGCCCATCAGCTATTTTTGTGTTTTTCAGAACACAAGCACACCCATTCGTTTAGTTGTTATCTATGACTGTTTTTGAGCTACAACAGGAGAGTTGGGTAGTTGTGACAGAAACCACACAGCTCACAGAGCTTAACATATTTACTATCTAAACAGAAAGTTAGCAGACCCTTGGTTTACATAAGTAGTAAACATGGATTATTTTTTTAAGATTTATTTATGTTAGAGAGAGAGAGAGAGAGAGAGAGTGCATGCACACAAAGGGGGTGGGGAAGGAGAGAGATTCTTCAGCAGACTCTGTGCTGAGCACAAAGCCTGACTCAGGGCTCGATTCCATGACCCTGAAATTATTATCTGAGCCAAAATCAAGAGTTGGATGCTTAACCGAATAGCCACTCAGGTGCCACAAACAATCTATGCTTCTTATGACACAATGAAAAGTGTAGATAATGTTACCCCCAACTTTATTACTCAGTACTTTGAAAACGCTTAGGCCCATGATACTTTATTGGTTCTTCATCAGGAAACAGACAAAGAATGCCAACAGAAATCAAAGTTCTCCAGACAAGAGAAAATGAGCAGGAGTTATCTATTATAGGAAATGGCTCCAAGAGATGGGACAATGACTATGCTACCACTATGGCATTTGCCACACTTAACACAGATGATGTGAGGTATACAGAGGATGCTTCATAAGTGTTTTTCAATAACAATGAATAAAGCACAAAGGACAGTGTTGAGTTTAGCATTTGAGCTTCTGTGGTTAACTGGAATACTATGCAAAAAGAAAGCTAAAATGCAGCATCTAGGGGTTTACTGTAATCTGACAGAACCAGAAAGATATAGCTAACTGAAAGCCTGAATCTCAAAATTCAGATTACATGGGAGGTAACATGGAAGTTGCAGATAGGAGCATTATATCATGGTTTCAAATGGAAAGGAAAATCAAGAAAGGAAAATCAACATAAATACTAAAAACTAGCATAAGTACTAAAGCTAGGACAGGATCTACTTACTCTTGATTTTATACATGCTGCTTAGTATTGGTAAATAAGGTTAGTATGTACGGTTGCCAGGTGCCAGAGCCAGGGGCAGGAATCAACAGGTGCCTCCAGTTGCTGATTGAAAGTCAAGAAGGAGAGCTCAAATAGATTAGAGCTATCTAATTACGAGCCACTCTCAGAACCAAATGATATATTAACCTTTTGCTTCATCAATAAGATTTAGAACATCTTGATTTTTTATACTTTTAATTAACCTAATTAATAAGATCTACTCTGGTGATATAATTTCTCAGAACCTAGAATGGAATTTGTTAACTTTGTGTAAGTTCTTTTGTAATGTATTAAGTGATTTAATACATGTAAGATGGTTAGAACGCTACTAGACACTAATTAAACATTCTCTATATAAATTATTTTTATTATTATTATTATTTCTATTGCTATTTTATGGAAAACTCATAAATGAAATTAGTTTTTTAAGATTTTAAAAGCATTGGTGTAGCTTTACATTTTTTATGGAAAAAATAAAAATCAATTTAAGTGACTCATCTATCTACTAAGTTACACAAAATTATGTGCTTAAGAAGAAATGAACAAATTCAGAAAATAATTTAAAATAAAAATCCTGAGATTGTAGTCAGTATTATAACTCAAGTATTATATGTCTATATTTTTTGGTATATATTTTTAAGGCCTTCATATAAATCAGAGTGATCTAAAGCCATAATATTTTCTTTGATCCTAAATTGTTTGATACCCCTATTATGGTACATGATGTTAGAGTACATGCTTTGTTCTGCCATGGTCTGGTGAATTAATTGTATCTAATTCTTCTTGTTCTGATTTAGCCTTTCTTCAAGATTAGATCAAAACATGAAGTATTACAGCTATAGTCCCTGATGCATTAGTTCGAGAAACGATATAATATCACATTTGTCACTTGTTTTATCAAGCTATGTATCAAAAGCACTTTGCAGTATAATGTGGAAAAGTGATAATTCTAGCAAAGCAGCCTAGATTTTACAATGGAACAATCAGGATCATTTCCTCATTTCTGCCTCCCTGCAGTAGAGGCCTAACAAACAGGAAAGATTAGGAATGATTCTAAGACATCCTCTCCCCACAGTCCCTAGGTGGATATGCACTGAAAAAAAAAAAAATTACCAACAGGAAAATTGTATGGAGAGTTTGTTTTTAGATAAACTAAAGGACATATTCCCTGATTCTTTTCCTAAGGTTTCCATATATCTTCCTTTATGGTAGTATGTGGTTTTGGATTTTTTAAAAAGATTTTTATTTATTCATGAGAGACACAGACAGAGAGGCAGAGACATAGGCAGAGGGAGAAGCAGGCTTCCTGTGGCAAGCCATGTGGGATTCATCCCAGGACCCTGGGATTACTCCCTGAGCCTAAGGCAGATGCTCAACCACTGAACCACCCAGGCATCGCTGGTTTTGGATAAAAAAATATATATATATATATATATATATATATATATATTAATTGTACTTACTCCCCAAATTTAATATTTACATTTACCAATTTTATAGTTTGTTTATACTGAAAATAAAAGGAGAAATGCTATAATTTTTAATTAAAAATATGTACTAGCTACTTTTAAAAATGGCAGAGCTCTATTTGTGTGTAATTAATTGCCAGCACTAAACAGAAAATAAATGACAATAAGGAATGATTTATTTAAAAAATATTAAATTTGAGAGTCCCAATTAACACTATAGCCGTCTCATGCTAATAGCCTCTAATCAGAGCAAACCTGAAGCCGCCTATTTTCTCCTGTAGAAGTCTTCCCTACTCTTCTGCCTGCCTTTGGGTCTCTGTCAAAAACAAGTGATGGTTCCTGTCTCCTTTGGTATAGCATATTCTGGGTAAATAACTTTTGCTTGTTCTTTGAATGGTGTAGGCTGAACTGTGAACCCTCAAGTTCATATACTGAAGTCCTATCCCCTGGTATATCAGAATGCTACTATATCTGGAAACAGAACCTTTAAAGAGGTCATTAATATTTAATAGGAACATTAAAGTGGGTCCTAATCCAATCTGACCTACGTTCTTACAAGAGAATATTAGGATACAGACACATATATAGGAAAGACCATGAGAAGACAGGGCAAAGAAGACCATCTACAAGCCAAAGAGAGAGGTCCTAAAAACAAACAAACAAACAAAACAAAACAACAACAACAACAACAAAACCCCAACCATGTCAAAGCCTCAGTCTTGGGTCTTCTAGCCTACAGAACCATGAGAAAATAAATTTGTTGTTTAAGTCATCAAGTCAGTGGTAATTTGTTACACTGATCAGAACCTAGGTAATTCTAAATTTGAATTCAACAAACTTCATAGGGCAATTGACCATATGCTACCACCTAGAAGAGAGTAATAGAGATCCAAATGTGTAACTCAGCTGAAACATGAGCTCCAAAATAAGGTCACTCCTGATTATTT
Organism: Canis lupus familiaris; assembly: GCF_011100685.1. Taxonomy (NCBI): domain Eukaryota; kingdom Metazoa; phylum Chordata; class Mammalia; order Carnivora; family Canidae; genus Canis; species Canis lupus. The sequence continues at coordinate 28,968,222 of NC_049233.1, forward strand.
AGGTATACTACTTACTCTGGCAAAAGTCAATAATGATACTACCTCTTCTCTAGATGGAATACAGATCAGTCTCAAATTTTTGGCATGAATGGTGATGGACAGTAACATCAGTCTAGATTTCTTATTGGCTAGTCTTAGTGACACATCTTATTGTACTTTGATCAATGAATTAGGCAAGATAGAATAGGTTGTACATCAACTTAAGGAAAAAGCTATTTGGTTCTCTAAGCTTGGTCCTCATGGCCTATGGGATTAGTTCTCTTGGCCTGGGTTAGGTAGTTGGGGTTACTGTTTCCAAGGCACATTATAAGGATTATGAAGTATTTGTTTTTGTCATTGTGCTCATGATACTGGTCTGCCACATAATGTATTTTGAGACTTAACTGTTTCCAAAGAGTTGTTCTCTAATCAAATGATCACCATGATGGTTACCAAAGCAAAATAGGTCAAGAAAATCTTGGACAGTACAATACTTACTTGGAAAGATAAGTATTTGTCTTGAAGATAACAGAGCAATCTCGGAGGTAAAGATCTGGATCTCTAGCTCTCTTTGACTTGGTCAACCTCTCACAAGTGAACAACCAAAAGAAGTGACTAATATATCAAATATAAAAACAGACAATGGCTAGATTATGTATAAAAATATAATCCACCAGTCCAGGAAGACAAACAATCCCTTCAGCAATCGGTCAAAAAATGGCCAGGATTTTACTAATAACTGATAGCTTCCCTAAAATTTTTCCCCACATCCAATTTAGGAACAAATAGAGAAGCCAAATATGCACCAGTTCCCAATCATTTTAGGTGCCCTACTTCTACTCAGCCTACCTAAAATTTCCCCATGTCAACAGTCTTCAATCAGGGCATCTGAAACGTTCCCTTTTGTCTCTTACAAAGCTTCCGCACTCCTCTATCTGCCTTTAAGTCTCTGTCAAAATTAAGTGATGGTTCCTGACTCCCTTGCTATAGCAGACTCTGAAACGATTTGTTCCCATTTTAGTGGTCTTCATTTCCATACTTATTCCTGACTTAGCTTCTATTGGATAATATGATGTTTATGTTTCTACCTTTCAAATTTCCTTTCAAATGCTTCTCATTGATAAAACGAAAATAAGTTGAGTCTGGAAAATGTAAGTATATCAGGGAGAATTCTCCAGAGAAATAGAACCAATAGAACATGCATGCATGTGTGTGTAAATCTCTATGTATAGAAATGTATGTCTATGTATGCATACATCTATAATCCTAAATGCAAATGAATTTTTTCATGTGATTTTGGAGGCTGAAAAGCCCCAAGATACACAGGGTGAATCAAGCTGGCAAGCTGGGCACCTAGAACAGCAAATGGTTTAGTTCCAATCTGAGTCTGAAAGTCTTAGGAGCCGATGGTGTAATTCCACTCTGAACGTCATCAGGCTTAAGACTTAGGAAACACACATCTTACTTTGAGTCCAAAGGCAGGAAAAAAGGCCAGTTTTCCAGCTAGAAAGCTGTCATGCAAGAGGAATTCTTACTTGGGACAGGGTCAGTCTTTTTTGTTCTATTCAGTCCTTCAACTGATGGGATATGCTCCACCAACATGAAGAAAAGCTATCAGTTGTATCAGTTTATTTGTTTGTTTGTTTATTTATTTATTTATTTATTTATTTATTTATTTATTTATTTTAGTTTTATTCAATTTATAGATTTAAATATTAATATTACCAAAAACACCCTCATATAAACACCCAGAATAATTTTAAACCACATATCTAGGTACCTCATGGTTCAGTCAAGTTGACACACAAAATTGACCATCACAATAGTATGCTGGTTTCTAGCCCCTGCTTTTAGAAGAAAGAGTGGAAACAATTGTGATTATCATTGGACAATATGTAGCACAAAGTAGCATTGTCTAAGATAAGACAAAAGAGGAAACTGTGGCAGGAATTGAAATATGATATGATGATGAATTCAATTTGAGATACATGAAGTTTGAGACACAATGATATATTCAAGTGAACTGGCAAAGAAGCAGTCCATGGCTTACTTATAAATTAAAGAAGACATAATTGTAGTAAATATATAAATTTGAGAGTCATGGGACTATAGATGACAAGTAAAGCATGGAGATAGGAGAAACCTCTTGTTAAGTACAGTTAAAGAAAACAACAGCATCCAGGACTAAGTTCTGAGAAATTCTAATGCTTACCTTACTGGGCAGATAGGAAGATGATATAGAGAAAAAAGAGTGGCTAAGAAGACACAGCAGAAATTTATCTTTTTGAGAAAAGTCAGACAGTAAAGTATCATGAAAGAAAGATAAAAGAAATATTTACAAAACGTAGATGGTCATCTGTATCAAATGGAACTGAGAGGACTAGTTAGTTGATGAATGAACACAATCAGCTATGCTTTGCCATGTGGTAGTCATTATTGGCTTTATCAGAAGCAGTATCTCTAAAGTGCTTCAAGTGAATGTCAACTTGTTATGATTTGAAGTGCCTGCAAATTTATGGTTTTCATCCTATGGTGGACTAGGTAACTGGATAATGTCTAAAAATGCTAGAAAAAATGTAATAATATTTTAAATGATTAGGTGAGGTGGTATAAAACAGAAGAAAATCATAGTGACCAGAAATCAAACAAGAATTGTATAAAACAAGAAAAGTATAAACCTTATAAATATAAGACATAAAATAGACATAACTCTTTAGGGAGATTTAACATGCTTGTGGGCAGAAAGATTCAATATTGTGAAGTTGTTAAATGTCCCTAATTTAATCTATAAATTTCAGCCCAGTACACTCAAAATCAAAATAACAACTGTATTTTTTATGGGACCTAAGAATCTTATTCTTAGATTTATGTGGCAAAGCAAATTAGTAAAAATTGCTAAGCAATTTTTAAAACTAAACAGATGGGTATGGATTTACATCTCACATATCGAAATACATCCTATGTAACTTATCATTCAAGTAGATATATGTATGCTATAATTAAGATGAACCACACCTGCAAAACCCTAAATATTTCCCAATGGAAATATATGGAATATATATTATACATACGCAAATGAATAAAGATTGCAGAGAAAAATCTGTGAGGATAAACAGCAAACTTGGCAAACTTAAGAGTGATCTTTCTTAGAACTGGGGTTGGGGTGGTATAGAAAAGAACTCTAGTGTTATCTGTAATATATTATAATATCTTATAACTAGAATGCATTCACTATTAGTTGGGAAATTCAAAATTCTTTAAAAAACAAACAAGAAACATTGGAATTGAAGAAGAAGACGTCATAAACTAAAATATATATTAAGAAGATTGCCTCTGGAAGAAAAAGACGGAAAGGTAGAAAGGCAGAAAAAAAGAAAAAGAAAGAAGAGAAAAAGAAAGAAGAAAGAAAGAAAGAAGAAAGAAAGAAAGAAAGAAAGAAAGAAAGAAAGAAAGAAAGAAAGAAAGAAAGAAAGAGAAAAAGTCTTCTCAACTGAAAAGATTTGCAGGTATGCAAAATACTAGGACACGCTTAAATATTGATGGGAATGAGTCATTGGAGAGGGAGAGCTGATGAAACAGAAGATGAATAATGGATCCAGGAAATGTGAAGAGGGATTGGACTTTGCTGGGAGCAGGAACCCTGCAGAAAGTGCTGATGCTGATACATTTTCAGATTTGTACTGAAAAGAGAATGATTAACAGAGCAGGGTTTTTGGGTCAGACTGCCTGAGTCTGAATTTCCTCCTTTGCCTCTTATTAGCTGTGTGACTCTGGGAAAGTTACACCTCTCTGTGTGTCAATCTCCTCATTTGTTAAGTAGCAATAAAAACAGAATCTAATTTAGAGGGCTGTTAAGAAGACTAATGAAATGTACTTTGAACAGTTCCTAGCATAATAAGCATTTAATATGGCTAAGAAAGTATTACAATCCTTCCCCCTGTCCAGAAATATGTGGAAAGGTTATCAGATGATTGAAAAAATAAACATTTTAGGAGAATTAAGAAAATAAGAAAAATGAAAAATAAAAACAATAGAGAAAATGATTTGATTGTTGAATAATTCCAAGAGTGTATTAAAGAATGGCAACTGCAAATCTGTAGTGAACTGTCTGGGTATTATACCTCTATACTTATATATATGAAAAATTATTTGCAAGTAACTAATACATGCTTATATTTAGCATTTCTTTTGTACCAGGCACCCGTTAAGTGTTTCACAAGTATTACCTCATTTAATTCTTAAAACAATTTGTTATATAAAAAGCAATTAAGTCCAGCTTTACTCTTCCCAATATGATAACATTCGCAGTAATCCTTCCAAAAAGTATGTTCTTAAGCAGTGGAGTCGTCGTCATCAATTCTAACATTAAAACATAGCCATGGTCTACTCATGACACAGCTGTCAATGGTAATCTTTTCAAAGTATAGATTATATCACTTTTTTATTGTTGTTCCAAACCTTCATATGACCTCTTCTAGTGTTCAAAATCTCATACCTTAATAAAGCTTACAAGTTCCTACATGATCTAGCATTCTGTTAGGTCTCTGATCTCAATGCCCTCTCTCACTGTATTCCAGCCATATAAGAGTCTTGCAATACCTTGAATATTGCAAGGATATATTTCAATGTAAGGAACAGAAAAAAAAAACAGCTTCTTTTATAACTCTGGCAAAATGGATAATGTAGTTTAAACAAGTTAACTAAATGGAAATTAATGGAAAGAAACAGAAAAGTTATTAATGTAATGCTTTTTTTTTTTTTTTTTTTTTTAAAGATTTTATTTATTTATTCATGATAGTCACACAGAGAGAGAGAGAGGCAGAGACACAACAGGCAGAGGGAGAAGCAGGCTCCATGCACCGGGAGCCCGACGTGGGATTCGATCCCGGGTCTCCAGGATCGCGCCCTGGGCCAAAGGCAGGCGCCAAACCGCTGCGCCACCCAGGGATCCCTGTAATGCTTTTTCATTTAAATTGTTCCATTGTTTCCTTCTTTATTCTATTACACAATTAGACATTAGAGAATGTCTAAAAGGAAACTGTGTTACTTCTGCTTTTGGACTCTTATAGCCAGAGCATAAGAGACAGTGGCAGATGCATCATTGAGGAGGTTCAACGTTTTCCAAAATTATTGGACTTCAGAACACAGCTCATGGTAATAATATTTCTCAGAAAACATTTTGGGAAATGCTCAGGAAGAGTACTTCTCCTTCTCTGTTCCTTACTCTGCTTTTGAACTGTCACCACATAAGCTAAGAATATAGCCACATTATTCTGTAAAATTTTTTTTTAAGATTTTATTTATTTACTCATGAGAGACACACAGAAAGACAGAGACAGAGACACAGGCAGAGGGAGAAGCAGGCTCCACACAGGGACTGAAGGCAGTGCTAATCCACTGAGCCACCTGGGCTGCCCATGTAATTTATCCATCTTTGACATAGGTAGAGTCAGAAATAGAGACACCTAGAGTTGGAAGATGCATTAGCACTCACATAGTTCAAACATTTCATGTTATGGGTGACAAAACTGAGGTTTAGAGAATTGAAGCACTTGGCTAAATGGAAGATCTCAATTTCTTGTGCTCAGTCCAGGCATATACTCCAGGTATCTCAAGCCTCGGTTGATTCTTTCTTTGAACTGTCTCTCTAATTTGCATGTCTTTAATCTATATTTCTGCCCAGACACACAAGAGTCACACCTTTCAAAATCAAAGTGAGAATCCACATGAAAACATAATGAAACACTGTATAATTGTAAACGTTTACATGTGAGAATTTTGGTAGAAAGGGCAATTTTGTGTCCTGGAATTCTGGTCAGCCAATTGCTAACATGAGTGTCCTTGACCAGGTGTTTTGACTACTCTAAACTGATTCTTTGTCAGTATAATAATAACATATCTTATTCCTATCACACAGAGTTTTTGCAAAGATGATGATGTAAAGGGACTCAATAAGATGATGCATGTAAAAGCACTCTGAAAAATATAATATGCAACACAAATATAATGAACTGAATTATAGAGAATGATGACTGAAATCTAACAAAATACTAACACATGAAACAGTTTATAATGAATCGTATTTGCAAGTTTATAATATTTATAATAGTATATTTATATATTTATAATAAAATATATTTATAATATATTTATAACATAATATTTATTATGTTATATTATTGATAATAATATTTCAAATTACCATGTTAACTTTCATAGGCAGGTATACATCTTATATGTATATGTACCTATATATCATATGTAAGGGTCTCTAGTATTTAAGAATAACATAAAACTAATGTTTGAAAATATAATCATTCATGAAGTTTCATTGTCAATAAAAATACAGCAATTTGCTATAAAAATTAAGATGAAAATTCATTGAGATAAAATTGATTTGAGTTAAAATTTAATTCTTGGAAGTATTAACAATATTCATGAACTATCTATTGATTCAATTCTCTCTGAAGTATAGTTCTTCAAACACCTTCTGTCATGCATTTGATCCAACCAGATGCATAAACTCAATGCATGAAAACCAAAGGGATAATCCTGATGAAAGCTTTGCTGTCACTATAGAATGTAGCCATCTGTGAAGCCTCATTTTAACAGTATTGCTCCAGTGGGTATTTATCTTTGCATAGGAAAGAAAGTTCAGATTGATATGTTCCCATGCTTTATACATACTAAACATTTACATTTGTAGTCAAGCCCTACATGCTTTTTAAACTGTCCTATTCACATATTAGACCCAGAAGGGACACAAGAACAGAACTGGGCCCAAATGAAAGTTTTCTGGCCCCCATTGTTTTCTCCATTAAACCACTGTTCCAACAATAATACCAAATTGATTGTGTATTAAACAGAACAAACCCTAAGCTGCCCCAATGTCTAGTTTCAGTGGTATAAATTTCTGTGGGTAATAAGGAGAATGAATTAATGAGGGTGATAGGAAAGGGAGGTTTTAACCTCAGAACTGATTTTTTAATGCCTGCTTAAGCTATGCTGTATTTGTTAAAAGTCAACAAAAGCATCAAATACTCTAGCCAATTTGTACTTCTAGAATTAAGACTCATAAAGCCCATTGACTTGAATAAGATAATATTAGAAGAAAATTAATTATTTAAACTGGTGCCAAACATAGGTAAAATTGTTCTAAGCATGCGCATTACCAGTAGCAAAGCTAAATTAATAAATGAGCACATATTTTTATATAGCAGACAGCAACATTCTTTTAAAAATAAACAAAATAATTTTAAATCCCTAATACTCCAAAATTGGGATAAGTCTCATTAGTAATATTTTTATTTAGTACACTTATGTATTCTTTCATTTTAGTAAATATAATTACTTAGCTTGCATAAATTTATCCACAGCCTCAATCTCCCTGAAGATTTTTTTTTGCTCCCCTCTGAAGTCTCATGTTTCTTTTCTGCAAATTTTCTGGGAATATATCCTTTAAAGTTGAGTGATCACATATACACTGAATGGTACTAAATTATGTCTCATTCGTTTAATATATATATGTATGTGTGTCTGTGTATACATATATATATATATATATATGTATGTATAGCATCAGAAATTCTAAAATAACATTAAAAAATTGCCACCAAGTTTGTAACCTCAAGTAAGACCATTTTTTGAGTAAACAAGTTTGATTCTCAAAGATTATTGAAAGTTACTGACAGTTGTTGATGAGTAAGTATTAGGCCATTGTACAATCTGTATTCTTTACAAGATAAGCTGAATTTTGGGCTGAGATAACTGATTTTGAATCTTTTGCATTTTAAAATCACAACTAAGTTACTCATTATTTTGCTATATTCCATTCTATATTTCAATGAATCTTTCAACTTAATTGTACATTTAATTTGAACTTTAAATATTGACTTTCCTTTCGAAAAACCTTATCAGCATTGCCAAGATTTAAATACCAGATGCATAACATTTTAAGTTTTCCCCCAGAGTTGATTTAAGCTAGCTTATTAATGATCCTGGTCTTTCCTGCTAGGACAGTAGTGCTTCTGACAGAAATTGTAGTCAGAGTTTGGTGGTGGCCCAACAAGATACATAAATATCTCCTGTACTGAAATGAAAGTGAATCTCCAAAAGATTCCTTTTTCAACTACCTATAGAACATTCAGAAAATCCACAAGATTTCATATAGGCCAAGTTCCCACTATTGTGAGAATGGAATGAGATTTCTCTAGAACCTAGAAATACAGGAGCTTGATTTTCTAATGAGTTAGAAGGCTGGTAGAGCATAAAATCTGAGAGATCAACATGGCTGGAAAGTTTGACAAAGTTAATACAAATCAAATTAACAGTATTTCCTGCATATAATCACATTTATGTGTCAGAATCTGAATCATGCACCTTAAATGTATTTAACTTTATTCTAAATATAAACAGATTTGTCTTTCTTTAGTTGTTTTGATTAAGTAGTCTATGAATCCTAAAATCACTTCCAAGCTTCCTTTCTGATTATACCCGGATATTTCTTTGTTCCCAGTTGCTTTTAAATAAATTGCAACAATTATTTCATAAAACTAACTAAATAAGACATCTGTCTGCCCATGATAACTACCATTTGACTTAGACTTAATAGATTACAAATTTTTATTTTATTTTATTTTAAATTTTTATTTATTTATTCATGAGAGATACAGAGAGAGGGGCAGAGACACAGGCAGAGGGAGAAGCAGGCTCCATGCACCGGGAGCCCGATGTGGGATTCGATCCCGGGTCTGCAGGATCGCGCCCTGGGCCAAAGGCAGGCGCCAAACCGCTGCGCCACCCAGGGATCCCCTACAAATTATTTTAAAATACATCATTGCATTTGTACTTGAGTCAAGTGCTTACAATTGTTGGACTCTATCTAATCTTTTTTTTCTATCTAATCTTAAAATAATATTATTTTCCAAATAGTAATTCATATTGAGAATTCCTACAAACTGTATGTAGGGTTAGCAATAGAGTGTGTATTTTTATGCATGTGTGCACATGTAATCATGTTTTGAAATACTCAGTATATCCTTCAACACTAACCACATATATGTTATATGAAAAAAATGGAGAATAGTTTTGAAAAAAATGCAGAATGGTTGGTTTTGACAATACCCCTGGTCGTATTCTATAGTATATTTTTCCTTATCATATTTTAAGGAGACTAAAAGTTGATTAACTTTTAAATTACCTAAGGGAAGGCACAAAATCTTATACAGTTTGCATCCCTAACTCAATTTCAGTGACCTAAATACCTGCTACTTGATATTGACAACATTAAAAATAATGGTGGCCAATGATTATGAGTAAGTCTGCCTCTGGCATTAATTTTTGTAAAGGGATACATATTTTAGCACTCAAATATATTTGTACACAAGAGATTTATTTCCTCTTGTGTTATTTTGGAAATACTAACACAAGTGCTAAATGCACACTGACCTCTACCTTTTCTGAACTAATTACACTTATTACACTTAAGTTAAATTGGGTAGTCATTTATATAATTAGAACCTGATCACAGTTTGCCAATATTTTGCTTTGCACTGATTCTTTCCTTTTTAGTTATGTTTTGCACCTTAGTTTAGTTTGTTAGATTTATATGCTATATCTATATTTCAACGTGTTTCATATGTGTGTGTGTGTATGTGTAATTACATTATCCTTCTAATATTAGGTATTTTTGCTTCACTGAGAATTAACAAAGTATTTGTTTCTAGCAAAGGGAATCTTCCATCTAGGTCGTTTCAAGATTTTGTTTTCTTTTAATCAATTTATTCCGTTTCTCATTAATCTTCTCCATCTCATGCAAGAGCATAGTCAACACTGACCCCACTGGGAGCTGCTTAAAGTTCAGATTTATGCAGAAAGTCATAACTATATTTACTTCTTCCTTTTGCTTTAGTATTGTGAGCCCAAATTTGCTACTTTATAGACTAAAATACCAGATAACTTTGAGAAGAACAACCTTGGCACTGTAAAAGTTGTCTGCTACACCAAGTAGTAAATGGTCTACTTTTCTCTGCCACAATTGGGTGAGGGATATAAGACCATAGCAAAGAGGGCCTTAGCTTTAGGTAAGGGAGAGAAAAATGTCAGTCTGAGTACTAAATCAAACTTTTCAATTTGTTATTGGCAGAATGGGGAGTGGGGAAATGACTGATAGATCCCATCTGAAGGAGGGGCTGAGAATTGGTTTTTTTTTTCCATTTAACTCTTTCATGGCCTCGTGTATGACCTTTGTTTGGAAATTGGATATGGTTTGATGCTGTACATTGTATTTTATGGCAGTAGCTTATACAAGTGATTTATTCATGAGGACATGGAGTTCTTACAGGAATTATTTTCTTCAAGGTCATTTAACTGTAGATTTGCAGAATGTCAGTTTATAATGCATATTTTCTAATTTAAGAGTTGCACTTATTAGATAACTTTGGCTCAAATTATTTTTAGAGTAAAAGACCTTGTATATTCTAAGTAAAGATTTCATGTACAGCAAAATATAAAAACAATCAAAACTTTTAAATGTGAGATGATGCTATTAGTTTAAGAAAGTATAAGTGTAAATGATCCAATTAGTTTAAGAAGTTTCTATATTGGTGCCTCATTGAGGAAAGATATAGCTTATATATGATTATCTTAACAAAATGTAAGTTTTACATAACATACTTGACTTTTGAACAACACAGTGGTTAAGAACACTGACCCCCTGCACAGTTGAAAATTCACATTTAACTTTCAACTCCCCAAAAACTTAACTATGAGTAGTCTACCTTTGACTGGAAGCCTTACCAATAACATAATCAGTCAATCAACATATATCTTGTATGATATAAGTATTATATACTGTATCCCTACAATAATGTAAGCTAAAGAAAAGAAAATAAAAAGAGAGAAAATACTTTTATAGTACTACACTATATTTATAGAAATAAATGTGCATATAAGTAGACCCATGCAGTTCAAACTTGTGTTGTTCAAGGGTCAACTGTACATTATTCTAACTGAAGTATATGTTTTAAAAAAACCTTCTTTATAGAAAATTTAAAACAACTGATAATTATAGGCAAGTTATCTATTGATAATTTTTGCAAGTTTTATAGGGAAAACTATTTATTGTTTTATTTAAAAACTATTAAGGAAGCTTGTTAGACATTGAATCTAATTTTATCTAAGAAGTTATAAGAAAAAAAGATACATTTTATTGGAATAAAAATGGAATTTTTCTCAGTACTCTTACTTGCTTTAGTTTAAAGAAAGTTGAAAATATTGGGTAGAAAAAAGTTGTCTCTAAGTATTAAAGTGTTTAGTTGGAATATATGGCTGGTTGTTAATAGGAATTGGACATGCTGATATATATTTCAAATTAGTATTTAGATATTAACTAAATTTTTTACATGTTTATTTTTAAAAATCATTTTATAGACTTTGATAGATGAAGTTATATAGCAATCATCTCAAAATTGAATAATTTTAAGAATATTAAAGGTTTGGGGAGGGTGCCTGGGTGGCGGCTCAGTTGGTTAAGAGTCTGCCTTCAGTTCAGATCATGATCCTGGGGTCCTGGGTTCCAGCCCTGCATTGGGCTCCCTGTTCTTCTCCCCACTCATGCTTGCTCTCCCATTCTCTCTCTCTTTCTCAAATAAATACATAAATTTTAAAAAAAGATTGAGATAATTTTTAACCCATAAATAATTTAAATAATTACCTTAAATAGAGTGAACAGAAAGAATTTTCATAAATTGGATTTTAAAATTTAATATTTTTCTTTAAAAGGTATGCTAAGGTTATACATAAATATATATAATCACATGTATGAATAAACATTAGTTAGAGCTAGGTTCAGTCAAAAGCATCTTCTTAACAACCACCATTTATCCTACCTTGCCAACCACTCATCCCATCTATGCACACACAGTCATTCTAATTTTATTTACTAGTCCTATAAAAGAGAGCTATTTTGTGCCTGCCTTTGAGAAATTTATTGATCCTATGGTTAGAGAATTCTCTATTGCAAGAGACCCATTCCTCCAATTGCAAGAGCCCTCCCTCTCCTTATTGCAATACTCTTTCTGAATAAAACACCTCCTTACCGAAGGGGGGTTTGCTTATTTGACAATATTTATTACCAGTACTTCTTGAATGCCTCTTTCAGTATTTTGTTTTTGGCTTTGCTTATGGGTATTTTTCTGTATACTGGGTAGGCTATTATATTATGTGAATATAATGGAATCCTATTTTCCAACAGTTAGACATTATCCTATTTCTGTTTTCTCCTCTAGTGCAGTAAAAAATAGCTCCATCAGGTGTGGAAGGACCTCTTCTGTATGGAAATGTGGAAACCAAGTTAACAAAGTGTAGGTAAGAGCTCTACCAGATGTTTTTAGGAATTTGGAATTTTGGAGAGAAAGGAAAGAAGGCAACAGGGAATTAGAATTTGAAGCAGTGGCTTCAAAAATATATTCGAAAGCAAAAGTGGTTAGAACTTTCCAGTAATGAGGTGAACAAAAGACCTTTGCACAGAAACATATAATTGATTCTTCACTGTTTTTCTTTCCTTTTTTTTTTTATTTTTATTATTATTTATCTATTTTTTTTATTTTTTTTACTGTTTTTCTTTCTAAAGAGGAAACTATATTTATAAAATATCTCAGTGAAATCTGATTGAGTAAAATAATTCTGTTTGGGTAGCAATGAACCAGGAAGAGAGGCTCAGAAGGAAAGCAAAAGCTCCTTTTACTCATTTTACTGGGGAATAAGTAGAAGTCACAGATTTATATTGTGAAAAGTGGTGAGAAATATGCAGGGCTTCAGGGCAGTGATGGGCTGGGGGTGGGGGTGGGGGGTCTGGTGGTAAGTAGAGATCTAAGGAAATTTAAATCTAATAAAGGGGAAACAAAATATTACTCATAGAAAGTTACTACTAGACAAATAATTGTAGGGAAGGGAAAGCACTTTGTCTTTTACCATTTCAGTTTCTTAGCTGAAATTCTTTGTAATAAAAGACAAATTAACAAGATAAAAACAAACAGAAGCTTATCAGCATGTATACCTCCTATATATCAAATACCCATGGAAAACGAGTAACTCCTCTGAAAGGCCCAAGCTACCACCTCTTAAATACCATCTTCAGCTAAAGACAAAAGATGGAGGGGAGGTCAGTTATAGAAGGTTATCAAGGAAAGCACCATCAGATAAATAATGTATAAGGATATTTAGAAAGGACACAAGTTACTAATTATTAACTTTTGTCTATTATATTCCAAATGAGATGAGAAAATGTGAGGTCTATACTTTTAAAGAGTGAAGATAAAATAGATGTACTTAATGATTAGATAACCAAATAATATCATATTTATCTAATCATTGATTCTATCTTAAAAGATCTCACATTCTCTATTGTATAGGATTAGTTCTTATTTTAAATTATAAAAATACTGTTGTTATCTACTATTAAGCTACAAAAATAAAAATATTCTTAAAATATTCTACAAATAACTAATGTAATATGATCATACTTAAAAATATTCTTAAAATATTCTACAAATAACTAATGTAATATGATCATACTTAACTCAGAATTTACTGATGAAAGCTACTTATAGAATGAAATGAAATCCTTCCATCATTGTGGTCCTCTACCATGGGTTCTGTTTATCTAATTTGCAGCTAAATTCTATAAGCTTGTTTGTATAATTGAAGTATCAATTATTATATTTTCTGCAATATTAATAATAAAGGATTATGAAAAACTAAAACTAGTCAAAATTTTAATGAGTTAAGACATTCTATAATAATCATAAACTCAGCACAGTACCTCTTGAAAAGAGAATGTAGATTTTTATTTTTAAGTTGTTATAGTGACAGGAAACTACTCAGTGGAAGTCCTACAATAATACAATCTGTACATTTGTCCCCGTTCCATTCCCCAAAAAATATAGAATCTGTCTGATTCCAGGCTCTTGGCTCTACCTCTTGTCCATGATTCTACTCTGGCCAATTTGGACATGATTATTCAAATCTATGCTTTTCTTCATCAATCTCACTTTAAGTTTCTTCAGCTGTTGTACAGTATAGGATTTCCTGAGTATTAAACCAACTCTATACAGTTCTGCCTTGGAATCTTGCTCTGTACACAAATGCATGGCCAATCCTCTTAAACTCTGCTCAAAGACAGATATAGTTTTATGCCTGAGGAAAGAATGCTCATGATGTTCTGTAGCAGATATTACTGAACCAAAATGCCTTAGAATAATAACCTGGGCCTAATGATTTTTTAGGAGGGAAGGTATTCATTAAACCTAGTCCAGAGAAGTAAAGCCACATCATGAAATGCCATGGAGAGGGTTGGAGATCCCAAGAGTTTTCATTATAAAATATTTTAAAGTATTTTTTCCTTACTTTGTTATGCTCTATATATGGCAAACTGTAATCTGAGGCCAAATCTAGCCCCTGTATGTTTTGGTAAATACAGTTTTATCAGAGCACACACTTGCTTCATTCATTTACTGTATTCTATGGCTGCTTTTGTGACAAAGGCACAGATGAATTCCCATAGACACCTTATCTATCTTTTTCCCAGGGCTGTTTTCATTAGCATGTGACCAGAGCAGTCTGTCACTCTGGGCCCACACACAGAAGGGCTGACATTTGATGTTTGATTTCATAGTCTTGAAATTCTTAAAAATTTTATCTTTGAATCAGTGTTTTGTGGAGTCCATTGGAAACTCAGACAAGGACAAGGTGGTGACCTCACAGCCTAGGGGGGGCAGTACTGCAGTGCATTTGGCAAGTGACAAGGCAGGGGCTTCTAACCCATCCCCGTTCAGTGATGGAGAACTCACAGACTTGGGTTTGAAATCTCCAGGGATCACCCTTTCACCGTTAGTTGAAGCAGGGGCCTCTGGATAGGAAAGATCATTTACTCACCTCTAGCAGGGGCCCAATTTTTCATTTTGCACTAAGTCCTACATATTTTATAGCTGGACCTGCTTTTCTCCTAGACTGTCAAAAACAGTTTTGCCTCTCAAGGACCTCTTCCTGCTCCAGAACAACCTCAGGCAAAAGTGCATCCAGATTCCAGACCTAACCTCTATCCACTTATCTTCCATAGCATCTCAAAAATCACCCTACTTAAAAAAAAAAAAAAAAAATCACCCTACTTCTGGCAGCCCCGGTGGCTCAGCGGTTTAGCGCTGTAGCGGTTTAACCCTGCCTTCAGTCCAGGGCATGATCCCGGAGACCTGGGATTGAGTCCCACGACGGGCTCCCTGTATGGAGCCTGCTTCTCCCTCTGCCTGTGTTTCTGCCTCTCTCTCTGTGTCTCTATGAATAAATAAATATTTAAAAATTTTTTTAAAAAGTCACCCTACTTCACTACTTTCTGTTGGCTTTTAAAAGATTATTTTTATATTTGGGGGGAACTTTGTCAATGGCCCTAAGTCAAAGGGCCCTATCATTGTGAAAAGCAAACTTCATTAAATATAAATTTAAGAATTTAAATAATTCTTTTAGTTAAGTCATTAAAACATTTTAACAGCTGATCTTTTAAAATCATATAATAGTTATACTTCACATAAAAGAAAGTTGGCTTGAGGATTCAGATTATCTTAATTTTAATTGCAATTTTCTTTTAACTCCATGTGAAGTATAAAAGTAGTAGGTAACATTTAAAGGTCTGCAGACTTTCTCATATATTCAGCATAAAACCGTACACACAGATGATGCTGAAGAAATAGTCTGAAATTTTAAATTCATTAATCACATGTAGATGCATTCTATCTGGCAACTTAATTTATTTAACACTCTAGAACAGATGGATAGAATCAAGGAGATTGTTAAATGTCATATAAATTAGAATTTAGCATCTTTCTCATAAGGGGTTCAAAACATTTTTTTATTTAATTTATTCTCAAATGGCAATGATAACTAATATAATTATGTTTTGTATCTATTGAAAATAAAAGCAGTAACCAAAATTGCTAAACATGTATATTCATGAGATATAGAATAGCCAGGATTTCTGAACCACAGATTATTTAATAGAGACAAAAACCTCCCAATTGGAAGGTGCTTATTTAAGGAAATAAAGCCAGATTGAGGAAGCTGCCCTAATAAAAATATTTGCACATTTTTTTGTTTTAAAAAAAGAATTAACTCAAGCCAGCTCTTTGGCTTGAGAAATGTAGTACTGGAATTAGAATCTCAACTGCATTTGTACAATGCAAGTGAGGACTGATAAATTCATTGTTTTAAGATTCTATGTTCACAGCTCTACTGAAGTTATCTGACAGGAATCACTAGAAAAATATAAAATCACTCCTATCATCCTACCTTCCCAAAATGATTACCTGATAGGTATGTTTTACTAAATGAATTCATCCGAAACCATATATAGGTAGTATGAAAGGGAGTCAGTAATCAGAAACAGTTTAGAAATGTCAGTGTAGGCAATTAAAAGCAAGAGAAATATATTACACTAAGGTTATTTTCATGGGATACTAGATAGATCATAATGTTTTGCTCTACAAAGAGAAATTTTAAAATAGTGCAGAATCATGAGAGCTAAGTGATGAATGGGAGAGTATCTAAAACAAGAATTTGGACTAGACTAATGTCAGTATTTTCATCTAAAATGAGGCCAGAGATTTCAATGCTTTATATCTTGAAACAATATTAAACTATTGAGAAAAATCATAATGAAAAATATAGTTTACCTATAAGCTTTTGATTTGATAAAAATTTACCTATTTCCTTCATTTATTAGATCTATATTTTAGAAATCTTGCTTTTAAAAGCAAATTAAAACAGAACAAAAATCTCTCTAAAATGCTGTTAGCTATGATGAATTATGTGTAGTTGACTTCTGTCAATGGATTAGCATGGGTGATATTCCCTGCCTCTGAGAAATTGAAACTGTCCAAATCTTGAACTGATTTCTATGTTTAGATTATGCAAATTAAATGTTATTAAAAACCCATATAAGTTAATCAAAATACATAAACATTTGAAAAATATATGTTGGAGAGGCACCTACCCTTCTCTTCCCCATGTGATTGAATATCCAAAGGGTATTCAGTAAAATATTTGTCACCTACCTAGGAATTATTTTACTGTATCTTTACCATTGCATTTTTGAACATGTAATTCAACAATCTCTTTCCCAAATTTACAATCTCTTAGCCTCCTTTTTTATTTCTCAGCCTTCCTACAATCAGCCAAGGTGTCCCCCCTTTCCTTTGGGGGCCCTTCCCTAATTCATCTTGTTTGGGTGAATGCCTTTCCTGCACACTTTTTCTAGAATAGCATCCACAGCTTTGCCACATAATGCCACATTTGCTTATTTATCCTTCTGTCTTCCCTAGTAATCACCCTTTTCTTTTCTTTTCTTTTTTTCTTTTCTTTTCTTTTCTTTTCTTTTCTTTTCTTTTCTTTTCTTTTCTTTTCTTTTCTTTCTTTTTTCTTTTCTTTTCTTTTCTTTTCTTCTTTTCTTTTCTTTTCTTTTTCTTTCTTTTCTTTCCTTTTCTTTTCTTTTCTTTTCTTCTTTTTTTCTTTTTGTCTTCTCTGTCCTTTTCAACATATTCTCTCTGGGACTTAAGTCAATACTCAGCCTATTGGTGTTAATTACTTTTGAACAAATGTATGAAATCCCTAGTTAAAACAGCAATCTCTTATCTGAAAGATTATCGAGTAGGTAAGAGTTGACTGTTACCTGATTTATTTATTTATTATATTTATTTATTTAAAATGGTTTAAAGGCTAAATACAGAAAGCAATATAAGCTGGAAAGAAACAGAAGACATTAAAGACAACTTAGAGAGCACTATAGTCAAACTTGGAAATACTACAGTTTTGTCCAGTATTGGTCCTGATCTTGGCAAATACATCACATTTAACCTCTCTAATTTGCACACCTATGCATTAATATGTTGTCTTCCATTTCTACTCGGTCCTAAAAATATTGATTTTGATATCTAACTTTACAAAACAAAACAAAACAAGATTAAATTCAAATTGCATTTAGTGTAATTATATTCTAAAGACTGGTACAAAGCAAATTTCAGAGCACTAGCCCAAGATAGTCAAGATAGTCATCAGACAATAGAATTTGATGGTTATAGTCACTATCAATCAAAAGTAATAAAAGTAATTTCTGACTGAATAGTAAAATTTATGTTTTCATTAACTTTATGGTACACCTAAAATGACCATGAAATAAACTAATTCATTCTACTTTATGGAATAAACTGAATTTATTTCACACACCATCACTAGCAATTCCACTTTAATAGATTTATAAATTGCCAAATAACATTCCTGAAAATGTATTCAGAAATAAATTTACCACCTAAGGTTTTATTTCTTCTCTTATCCTGCCATGCCTATTATAGCTTAAATGTTTTATTCGTCTGTTTATTTTGCAAAAGTCTTTAATAATATATTAATTTATATCAATTAGCAATACATTTCCCATTCTCATAAATAACTAATTCAGAAACAAATGGTGTTTATATGTCTAAATTTTCACTTTAGTTAAAACTACATTTGGTATTTTTCTTACTAGGACTTACATTATACTTTAAAGTAGTTAACCTTTGAACTTGTGATTATCTACAGAAGTTCAAATGTTCTATATATGATCTTAAAATATTAATATTATGTTGTTGTCTTGCCAACTTATTAAATTAATAAGCATTTCCTATTTTTTGGTAATTACATTGTGAGAAATTTTGAGAAAATCTCTATATTGCAATATTATAACTAAATAGCTATTTTCTGAAAAAATCTTAGTAATATCAATCCCTTTGGCACTACACATTTCAATTCTGTCAAAATTTCCTTTTACTATATCCATTCTTTTTCAGATATTTCCTATTTTGGCACAATCACTTGAGGCTACTGCTATTTTGATCTTTTATATTCTTATTCTATTTTTATATGAATTCTTTATAACTTAATGAATATAAATCTGTAAAGTGTCTTAAATTTGCATCTAATATTACATATCCTTATTTTAGGAATTGGTAAGATGATCTGGATAGCGAAAGCAAAGTAGAAAAAGTAATTTTAGTACTATAGCAACATGTGGTAACAGTAAATGCCATATATCTGTCTTCTATACACCAAGACCTATTTTGAAATCAATCCAAAGGGAGTTTCGTTGCTAAAAATATACAGATAGAACAGTTTTCATTATGATAAATGGTAAGGTCTCAAAGTAAGTTGTAACAAGAATAAACATAACTTCAGATTTAGCACAAAGAATAGGACTGAAAAACATTATCTTTCTATGTGACCACAAGATGATTCTTCTCGAAAATGCATCAGGCTGACCTATGTTTGAAGGACAGATAAAAGATAATTTTAGAGATGTCAAATCTAGGTAAGTCTACTACTGTGTTTTGCTCCATAACTCTAGAAAAGTCACAAATTTACTATACCACATTTTCCTTATTTATAGTTAGAGTTTGATGAAATGGAAGTTTCCACAAATATAATTCTTCAAAATCTGTTAAGGAACATCAAAAGCTAAAATTACAGTCCAGAATACCTGAAACAGAATAAAGGGCTTGGGACCTCTGGGTGGCTCAGTGGTTGAGTGTCAGCCTTTGGTTCAGGTAGTAATCCCAGGGTCCTGGGATCAAGTTCCACATCAGGCTCCCTGCAGGGAGCATGCTTCTCCCTCTGCCTGCGTCTCTGTCTCTCTCTGTATTTCTCATGAATAAATAAATAAAATCTTAAAAAAGAATGAAGAGGAACGGAGTAATAAATAAAATACCTAGGCATAAAAACAATATTTTCTCTTTCCAGCCACTCCCAAAAGATTTTCCATTGAACTACTGGATCACATTTTCTACGGACATGAACATGATGACCATGTTTTCACTCTAAGACTAGGCTGTAAGGTATTTTGTACATATAGTTTTTCAACTCTGCACTTTAATATTTCATTCCCAAACAGAGGAAAAATTCAATCATATATGATTGCTGATCCAACAAATTAGTGTTTTGGTTTTAGTATCTTTTTTTTTTTTTTTTTTAGATTATTTTAGAGAGCGAGAGCGTGCACAAGAAAGAGTATGTACAAGCCAGAGGGGCTAAAGAAGGAAAGAATCTCAAGCAGACTCCCCACTAAGTGCAGGTCCCAACTCAGAGCTCAATCCCAGGACACCAATATCACAACCTGAGCCAAAAACAAGAGTTGGACGCTTAACAGATTGCGCCACCCAGGAACTGTGGTTTTAGTATGTTTTATACAATCAAATATAGTATATATTTGAGCTATTCAAACACCATGTGTAATTCCTTTGTGAAATTTATCTCCACATACTTTGATAGACAAAGTAGTTTTATACTTTTTTCAATAATTGTTTCCAATTTTTAAATTTATGATACCTCAAATTACTTTATATCTAACTTAAATGTAATTTAGCTTGCACCTTTTGAACTACACTGTTTTAAAGCATGTAACTTTTTGGAACCTTTAAATTGTAAAAATCCTTTTTAGCTCTCTAAAACATTTCAAACACTTTGATGGCTTTTTATCAAATAACATCAAAGAATGCATTTCAATTTTATGTTTTACCAAGTTATTTATAATAATAATATCCTACATCATATATAAGGTTACCAAAAACTTTAAAAAGTAAACTGTAATCTGTATTCAGTTAAGTCTTCCTAAGATATGTTTAATCACTACCATAACACTTTTGATAATCACAGGAAATAATAACATGTACATATTTGCGGGAACCAAAAAAGATGTTAGACTCTTCTTTGTGTCCATGTATATTATTGTTACTGCATTTTTCAAAGCTTCCAAGTGATTCTAAGTACAGCTAGATTTGAGAAGCACAGGGCTAGCATGGTATTCAAGCTTGAAGAGTCTTAAAAAATCTATTAACCCTTGTGTATTATTATTATTATTATTATTATTATTACTACTACTACTACTGTCTCTCGGATGGTTGCCAACTTAGACAATGCATAAACAGTCTCAGATTAGAAGTCGTCTTTACTATGGGATTCACTGTTAGTCTTGCAGACAACACTAATCAAAAAGGTTTGAGAAAGGCCTACAGCATCAATATTATTTTCTGTTAAGGTCACTGGTCACCTGATACCTTTAGTATGAATATTCCCACAGGGAAGTTGGAACTAACAGGCAGCTTAGATTCACATCCACAGGCAAAGATCATTTATAACTATATATCAGATATTTTATATAAATTGTATTATTAACACTGTACACAGTCTATAATCCAAAGTTTGCATAGGCAAACTATTCCCATTCACCAATAAACTATTAAGGTTCCCAATTAACTGAAGAGATTTCTTGATTCACTATTTCATAGTTCTCCTTATCAATTTATACTTTAGGAATAAAGTATATCCTCCTTTCCTTATTTTGTTACTGAGTTCATATCTTCATTATTTCTTGCATACTTGTTGACCCAGATGTTAACTCCCAGTTTTATATTTTTACTATATGTTTTATATGTTTATAATATATTATTTATGTTTTATATTTCTAAATGTATAATGGCACATATCAAATGATCATATTTTTGATATGTTAAAAATAATGTAAGTTTTATTTTATTTTTATTTTAAAGTATCAATGTTCACAATATTTTGGAAATTATTCATCTTTTAAATATTTAACCTAGTAAGAAATTTTAGATGGCATTTTGGAACTGTGTGAGGTTATGCATAGCTTTCAAAATACTTTTGGAAGTTAGAAATGTAAAAACAAAGATTTCTACCCTAATTCTATTTTAAGTCTACTAAAATGAATGTTTTTATTATCTTGAAAGTGCTAATTCATACCATAAATACTAGTTAGTATTTTTCATCTTAACAGTTGTATTGAGATATAATTCCCATACCATGAAATCCACCCTTTTGAAGTATATAATTCAGTGGTTTTAAATATACCACAATGTTGAGCAATTATTACCCCATATAATTCCACATCAGTTTCATCACCCAAAAAATCATTCTATTATTTCAAACTGATACCATTAAAATAGAAATAGAAATTTCTGTTTTCTCATTAGAGTACCTTGCTTTACCAAACATTAGAAAACAGAATTTTATATAATGTACTTGATACCATTTTCATCAGAAAATACTTTTTTTTTTAAGATTTTATTTATTTATTCATGAGAGACACAGAGAAAGAGAGGCGGAGACATAGGCAGGAGGAGAAGCAGGCTCCATGCAGGGAGGCTGATGTGGGACTGACCCTGGGACTGTGGGACCATGTCCTGAGCCAAAGGCGGATGCTCAACCACTGAGCCACCCAGGCATCCCAATAATTTTCAATTTATTTATTAAAATAACTATGCAAAATAGTTTTTTTTTACATAAATACTTCACATTGCCCTGGTTTTCTGACCAAATTTTCTCATTGTAATTTTTTTCCTGTGCTTTTCTAAGCCACATTAAATCTTTTCAGAAAATATACAAAAAATAATTATATTCATCTGCATGGGCATTTAGTTGAGACAAAAGAATTATTAGTCTTGCCTAACCACTGATTTCCCTTGGAAGAAGCTATGCTAGTTCAGTAGATAATTTCTTGACATTTTGTATTTGTAACAAGTTCTCAGTGAATATCAGAAATGAACAGGAGCTGTGAAAGTGAGTTAGCAAGAGAAGCGAGAATGTTGAATCAGAATAAGGCATCTTGACAGTACATCCTATAGTAGAATGATATATGATCCATTAGGGGTCATAGCCAAAAACTTCAAAGAGGGAGAGTTAATAAATTTTAATTGTTACCTATAATTTATTGCAGTATATTCCATACTGTTGTCTAAAATCCTTACTGAATGTAAAGGCAAAATGAAACAAATGAAATAACTGGAAGAACCAATATATTAGAAATATCCAAAATTAGGTAGATAATAGGAATCCTGAACTTAGTACACTCTACTTCATTATATCTATGGATCTCCATAAGACTATTGATCTCCAGCAAGACTCTCTGGCGGTATTTGATTGGAGTGCTCAATTTCTCAATATATATATGGTTGAAGTTTGAACCTATTTTATTTTAATTTTCAAGGGACAGAGTTCAGTAGATATGACTTAAAGCATAATTTGAGTGAAATGAGATGGAATAAATACTACATTAATTAAGTTACTCTTATTTCTATAGTCCATTATAAAAGTTTCCTTTGGTAATTGTTAAAAATAAAATGTGTTGTGATTTTAATAGCCCTCTGCATGAAGTAGAGTTTAAATACTTAACTTTGTAAAAATGTGGTATTAATTGGCTAAGATTGCCAAGGCAATTATAATATCTCTGGGTGGTTTGAAGCTTATGCTGATCATTGCTGCTTCATCAAGCTTAATAAAATGATACAGTTTTTTGTTTGTTTGTTGATGTTGTTGTTGTTTCTCTGAATGAATTCTAAGCAAATGAACCATGTAGTACCACTATTTCAGCAACACTCATGAAGGTCTTACAATGTTAGTTCTATAAGGATTTAAATATCCTTTAATCTACTTCCTTTATTTTATTGATAAAGAAACTGTGGTCTGGAGAATTTGAATAACTTGTTCAAGCATTACTATAACAAGCCTTAGCTTGTGAGAGGGAATTGAATTTATGTCTCTAGCTTCCTGGTTTAATCCATACTTGTTTTATCACAAAATATTGCCTTATATTTAGTGGAAAAAAATACCACTAATTCACTACTAACTATACCACTGAACAGAATTGAATCAAAATAGTATTGTAGTAATTTTATTTGGAAAATGCCTTGTATCTCAGAAACTCAAGAGACTATCCCATAAGTATTTATTAGTTCAGTCACTAAATATAGTTAAATTATAGATTATTTGTAAGAGAAAGGTTATTTGAAAACTGAATATTTCAATTTTTCAATAAATTTAATGATTAAAATGTCACCTCTATTTCCATGTATGACTCAAAATTTATTTCTGATAGATCACCCGATTTTAGGAATACTCTATTAAGCATAAAGTATCTCTTTTTGAAATATGCAACAAAATGAAAACTATCTCAAAAATTAATATATTGTAAAGAAAAATCATATTTTTAAATATATGTCCATGATAGTAGTGTATGTGAGGAATACGAATATTAAGTTAATTAATACATATCATCTAAAATTGTGAATCAGATTCAAACTTGGCAAATTAGAAAGAACAGACCAGATTAAAAATGACCTCCAGGTTTTAGGCTATCATAGACTAGCTCTATAATCTTAAGAAACTACTTAATTTGTTGGGGTTTACATTTCATCCTTCCCCCAAAAGAGAGAATTACACATAATGATTCCAGAATTTTCTTCTTTTCTAAATATATGTGATTTAATATGTTAAAAGATAATATCTACAAATTTAGTTTAGATATGAACAACAAGTACAAAATGACAGGATATGTACATTTATTTTTATCTTCTAAAAAGTCAAACAAAAAATATGGATTAAATAATGATTTAGCATACATTTTCTAAAACAGTAAAAGAAAATAAAATTCTTTTTTAAATACTTATTTGTTTGTTGTTTTTGCTTTTATTTTTATTCCCTTCACCCATTTCTCCTACCATCCATTCCTGCCCTGGTAACCACCAATTTTTTCTCAGTATCCATGAACTGAGTTTTTTTGTTTTGTTTGCTTGTTTTTTCTGTTTTTATTTTTATTTTTTTTATGATTGCCCATGTATGAGAGATCATATGGTATTTGTCTTTTTCTGGTTTACTTCACTTACACTCAAGGTCCATTTTGCAAATGGCAAAATGTCATTGCTTTTTATGTCTGGCTTTTTATGCTCATTGTATTATCTACCACAATTTCTTTATCCATTCATCCATCAATGAACACTTGTTTTTTTTCCATATCTTGGCCTTTGTAAATAATGCAGCAGTGAAAATGAGGGTATGTACATCTATTCAAGTTAGTGTTTTCATTTTCTTCAGATAAATATCCAGAGTGAAATTGCTGGTTCACATAGTAGTTCAATTTTTAATTTTTTGAGGAGCCTTCACATTGTTTTCCACAGTATCTGCACCACCTCTCATTCTCACTAATAGTGCACAATGATTCCCTTTTCTCCATATCCTCCCATCTGTTCTTTTTATACTTCTTTTAGATATAAAGTTAGGTTGTTTATCTGAGATTTATTTCTTGACATAGGTATTTATCACTATGAACCCCCCTCTTAAAACTGCTATTGCTACATCCAACAAATTTTGGTAAATTTCCAATTTTGTTTGACTCAAGATATTTTCTTATTTTTCTTTGATTTCTTCTTTAATTCATTGCTTGTCCAGTAGCATGTTAAGTTCCCTAAATTTGTCATTTTATAGTTTTCTTTATGCAATTAATTTCTAGTTTCATATAACTGTGATTGGAAAAGATGCTTGATATGATTTCAGTTCTCTTAAATTTTATTAAGACCTGCTTTTTGCCCTAACATATGATCTATCCTGGAAAATGTCTGTTGTGCACTTGAGCAGAATGCATATTCTACTGATTTTTAATAGAATATCCTACATATTTTGATGGAACGTTGTGTTAAGTCCATATGGTCTAATGTGTCATTTAAAGCCTATGTTTTCTTATTGATTTTCTGCCTGAATTGATGTAAGTTGGGGTATTAAAATTCCCTATGATTATTGTATTTCTGTTTCTCCCTTTATGTCCTTTAATATTTGTTTCATTTATGTTTGTGATTCTATGCTGGGTACATAAATATTTAGTAATGCTATGGTCTCCTGTTGCAATGATCCCTCTATCATCATGTAACACCCAACTTTGTCTCTTATTACACTCTGTTTTAAAGTCTATTTGCCTGATGTATGTATAGCTACTCTAGCTTTTTTGTTTGTTTGTTTTTTGGTTTCCATTTGCATGTAACATCTTTATCCATTCCTTCACTTTCAGTCTTTGTGTGTCTTTGTATCTAAAGTGAGTCCCTTGTTGTCAGCATATAGATTCACCTTATTTTTTTATCCACTCAGCCACTCTATGTCTTTTGATTGGATATTTTAGTAAATAGAATAAATAGTAAGTAGAACAAAGTGAAAGCATAAACACTTTAAACTCTAAATAGATGTTTCTTATATACATGGATTAGCCAATATCCCATTTAAACTTTATAATTAGTATGAGAAAAAAGGTAAGTAATAACTGTTAATAAAATTATGCACCATTTAAAATAGGGCCAAAGGATAGTTGTATGTCTTCCTATATTCTACTTAAAAGAATATTAAAAGGACCATTTATTTAAGTTCTAGGAGACATATATTTGTTTGACTTTGATATATTCTATTTGTTGAGGCCTCAGACTCAGTGAAGTTGTTAACTTCTAGATTCGGAACAAATCAAAATGAATCCCATTCACTAAAAATGACACCCCAGAAGTGGTTTAATGTTCTACAGGGCTTGAACATCTAACCTAGCCATTTTATTCAAATACTCTTTTTGAATATTATCCATAAATTTCTGGTCCTTCAAGGGATCTCAAAATTATCTAGCTTGTTTCCTTATTAATTAATGAATGGAATAAACACTTTGACAAGTTAATGTTTTAAATTTTTGAATATTTGTACTTTGGAAAAATATAGAAGACAACAAGAACAACAAAGCTGAGCATGATCTTTTAATGGCAAAACTGGCAGGCTGATTTCTATGTGGTCATATCTTCTAAGTTGATTTTATTTTACAAATGGTTCACCTATTTTTTGTTCTCTATGGAAAGAGGTTGAGAAATAGTGTTGTATATTTCAGACTGTCTTTTCTCATTGTTGATCATATTTCTTAAGCTTGACAAAGTTGCTTGTGATTCATCTAAAAAATACTGATTTGAAGAATTAGAGACAAATATACATAAAACATTGGCTTTGGCTGTGGGAAGACATAGATATTTGGGGAGGCAAGAGGAGTTGGGAATGGAACATAGATTCAAATACTTTAAGGCTGAAATATTATTCCAACCTCAATGCATGGTATGTTTTAATCATTGGAGAAAAAAATTGTTTTCTTTCAGGAAGAAAACTAAAAGGGATTTAAGAAGATAGGTTTTCTTCTCCAAGTCTGCATATATTAATAAGATTATTGAACAATTTCCTTACCATCTGCATATATTAATAAGATTATTGAACAATTTCCTTACCAGCTAAATGAAATATACAACAAAGGAACAGAATCTAAACCTTTCTTAAAACTGCAATGAACTGGCATGATGCTTTATAAATGACCTATGTAGAAAGCATGCTCAATTATGCTTAGCAAATAGTTTTTCCATACCCCTCAGTGATTTACTAGGGCCTTCTTTTTGGGAACTCATCAGCAAGTCATTTTAAAGTTATCATGCTGTGATTAACTGCTGTGCCACTTCTCCCCTCAAAATTCATGAAAAATGCAGACTTACTACCTATTTCACCCATTGTATGAGCTTTACGACTGATTTTATCATGATCTCTCATGCTGGGTTTATAGATTGCTTGAGCTGGGGGTGAGAACTCCTGCTGATACTGTCACAGAGCAATCCAGTCAGGTTCTTCTAAGTGGATCTGTTAAAACTGTCAACAAGTAATAGCTGTTAACTTTGAAGATAAACAGAGATGGACTCTTTCCTTTAATATATCTAGAAATGGAACCTGAAAAATAAAGGTCGCAAGTATGATACAGAAGAGATCTGTTTGTTTTGTTTTCTTCCTGTTCATATTATTTAGATTGCCACTGAAAGCTTAAACCTCAGGAGTCTATAGCAATCACTGTCTTTCAATATGAAAGTCTTCAATAGATTACTAAAAAGGAAGATGTTTTGGATGCACTTTTTACTTGTTTCTTTGCTTATATTCTAAAAGATATTTACTTTGGAGACAATATTTTTTTGTACAAGTCTTTTTTTAATTAAAAAAAATAAAAGATTTTATTTATTTATTTATTATTTATTTATTTATTTATTTATTTATTTATTTATTCATTTATGAGAGAGAGAGAGAGAGAGAGAGAGGAAGAGACACATGCAGAGGGAGAAGCAGGCTCCATGCAGGAAGCCCAATGTGGGACTCAGTCCCAGGTGATCACTCCCTGGGCCAAAGGCAGGCGCCAAACCGCTGAGCCACCCTAGGATCCCCATGGAGACAATATATTTTAAGAAACCAATTACACAGTTGATTCTCACTCATAGAAGTTATGTTCTATAAAATTGCTATGAACACTGCATTGATAGTGAAAACTGCTCTTGGGATTATATATAAATAGATTATAAAGATTAGAAATCCTAGATTATAGATTATAAATCCTAAAAACAACTCATCCTGTTAGATTCCAATTTCTTTATTTTATAAGAAAGAATGAGTTTCAGAAGTATTAAATTGCCTGAAGCTGCCCCACTAAGAGGTACCAAGTTTAGGATTCATACCCTATCCAGTGGTCCCACCAGAGCTTCTTGTACTACACAGAGCTGCTGATCACTATATCTCCCTCCTCTGGTCATCACTGTGTGAGAACTGAAAAAAGAAGGCAGTGTCACCTTCAGCTGGGAACGTTCACATAGGGCTGCTCAATTTCTTCATTGTTCTATGCATCTCTGAACATGACCATGGAAGCACCATAAGTATTGATTAAGGGGTTACAAATAAACTTTAGCAAGTAGGTGAATTCACAAATGAGGACTCTGAAAATAATGAGGATTAACTATAGTTTATCTAGATGGTCCAGAAAAAAAATGTACACACACTAATAGCAACAACTATGAAATAGTATTGTTTCCCTTCCTGGAATGTGAATTACCTAATGTTAGAGAAGATGCCATAAGAATCTTTGGACATAGTGTCTATCACAGTGATGGCTGGATTGTCTCTAATTCAATTTAAAATTTTGCAGCATAGATAGCAGCAGTATATGTGTGTTTGTATGTGCGGGGGGGGGGGCGGTTATGAGAGAGAGAGAGAGTGTTTTACTTTACATGGCAGTGCTATAATTGAGAATACAAAATCCAGGGTTGCTTAGATAGCATTTTAAAAACTCAAATAAAATCCCACAATCCAAACATAATTATTACAAGTTGTTTTGACTATATTTAGTTCTTTTAATTATCAGTTTTTTAGGATGATAAATAGAAGAAATAATTTTGCATTTGTGAGATAAGTGGAGTTCAAAGCACACTAATACACTAGAGATCCCCTATCAGCAAAACTGATCTTTCATTAACAAGTTTTTATACTGGTCCCCTAGATTTAGAATTTTGATAGTTTTATGAATTGCTGCATATCAGATCATTTTATTGCCTGTATCTTAATGGAACTTTAGGTAATTCCTACCTTTAAAATAGTGTTAATAATTCAAATATACATTTCAGACAAATTGATATCAAGATACATAAAAGGAGAAATTATGGGAATTTTTTAGCTTTACATTTGGGTCATCAACTCCAAATTATTTTATGCAAATATATTCTCCAAGTATTTGGCTTGCCTTTTGTTTTTATTTATTTTTATTTTTTATTTTTTTTGCCTTTTGTTTTTAATAACACTCTTCTAAAGAATGAAAGTTTTGTTTTTACATTTTTAAAAGTCAGATTTTTTTAAGTTTATGATTTTGAGGACATATTTTTAAATATCTGTCATTGTAGTAGAGAATGAGGGAATAAAAACAAGTTGAAAATTTTACCTTATATGACAAGAGGTTCCAGATACAGACTAACTCTGTACGTTATTGGAAGATAAGACGGTACCTTAGATGACTGTGTGTGTGTGCCTGTGTGTGTGTGTATGTTTGTGAGAGAGTATGTGTGTCCTACCCTCATGTTGAGAGTTTAACTAGACTACTTTGTAACACTGCTGTCTCAGCATCCTTTTTTTTTTTTTTTCTTTCTTTTTTTTTTTTTTCTTTCTTTTTTTTTTGGTGGCGAAGACACCTGCAACGGCCTAAACTTCCAGGATCATATGCCCTAGAAAACAGCCCACAGATTCATAAGCAAAAATAAGTTCCTGATATGACACTCTCAGAGACTGTTGTGATTATCAATCTCTCTCACCTCCCCATGTTTTCTCCTTGTATGCTGCCGAGGTAGGACTACCTCAAAGCTTGCCAAAACCCTGCTTTTTTGTTTTTTTGTTTTTTTGGTATGAATAGACAAATCTGGCCTTAGCCTGGGAATCCCAAAGCACTACATCTGTGGATAAAAATGTGTGCTTTAGGTCCTGCCACATTCTCTCTGCTTGTACCCTGCCTCAATCTCCTTATGTGACCACTCAAGGTCTGCTTTGTACATGCTCCAGGACCTATGAGTAAAAAATGTCTATGTCAGTTATCCTTGTAGCTTTTTGTCGGCTGAGGTCTCACCATACTATCGTATCAACATTTTATACCCAAGGATTCTTCTTAACAAATAAATGTTAATCTAACAAAGACAAGACCTCCATTCAATAGTCTTGGCATTTTTGTCAAAAATTAATTGACTGTAATAATTATCTTGGAACTAGATAAGACCACTTTGATATTATTTTTTAAGGCTTTTATGTCTATTCCAAGTGTTCTTAAATCATATAAGTTTATAAATACTTTATCAGGGTCTTAAAAAATGCCTCAAAATTTAGACTGGCATTCCAAATAGATCAATGTGGGAGAATTAACATCTAAAGAATTTGAGCATTCCAAACCATATACATGGTGGAAAAATAATTTAAGTCTTTCTTAATTTCTCTAAGTGGCCTTTTTGATGTTCATTCTTATATATTTTGTTTGTTAATACTGATGTAAGTAGATTTTTTTTGCATGCTACTCAGATCTTATTTGACTCCATAGATAAAACAAAAACAAATACAATTAATGTCTGGATAAACAAATTAATAAGCCTATCAACAAATACTTGTTCCAGTAACTAGGAAAAAAGGCAATTGGTGATAAAACACTATCATACTGATTGATACATGTAGAAATACTTTAATGACTTTAAAGTGTCTGGTTTACATTTAATGTTACTGTAAAAAGAGGGATCCCTGGGTGGTGCAGCGGTTTGGCGCCTGCCTTTGGCCCAGGGTGCGATCCTGGAGACCCAGGATCGAATCCCACATCGGGCTCCCAGTGCATGGAGCCTGCTTCTCCCTCAGCCTGTGTCTCTGCCTCTCTCTCTCTCTCTCTCTGTCTGTGACTATAATAAATAAATAAATAATAAATAAATAAAATATTTAAAAAAATGTTACTGTAAAAAGATGTTCAAATTCACTTTCTAGTGGTGTAATAGCAGCATATAGAAATAAAATAGATTTTTATATATTGATTTTTGTATCTCATTACCTTGTTAATTTTACTTACTGTATTTAACTTGTTTTCTGGACTACTTATGATATTTTAAGTAAACAATCATAAGGTTCAAATAAAAGCAACTTTACTTCTTATTTCCCAAAATTTGCCTTTTATTTACATTAATAGTTTTCCTTATTGTAGTAGATACAACACTCAGTACAATACTGAATAATAATGCCAATAGATATTCTTGCCTCACTCTCAATCTTAGTTGGAAAACATTCACTAATTTATCATTGAATGTGATATTAAAATTTGGTTCTACTAGTCCAACCACTAATCCAGTTCCACATAAATACTCTTAGAGTAATATCAGAAAACTGCTCTACTACTTGAACTGTGCCTCAGAACAAATCTCAATATTATGTATAGGAGTAATAAAAAATCATTACTCATCAAAGTAAAATTCACAATGCCAATCATTCAATCCAAATTCCCAATCATGCAAAGAAAGAGCAAAATAAAGCTCAAAATAATCTATTAATAACAGCCAAGAACAGATCCACACAGATACAAACAAAATTAATAGTTAAGGATGGTAAGTTTATAACTATATCCATATGTTTAAAAGTCCAAAGGAAAGACTGAATGATGAGACTATAGTAAAACTCAAAGTGCTTGGGGTGAAAAATTAAAGGAGGCACTCATTTTCAGATTCAGGCAAGAGCACAATCAGCACTTTAATGTGAATTTCCCTTTAAACTTTGCACCCCTTGGTACCTTACTTACTCTTTGAACATTGACTAACTCTGAGGCTCATACAAAAGCAGTCCCCACAAACTCATGTGCCTGAGTGAGTGCCTCCTTAATTTTGTAACATTGCTACTGACTGTTTTACTCCCGAATAAGAATTTTGTATGGCAGGGTTTTTAACTAAAGTAGAAATAAGAGTTGTGACAATAATTGTACAAGGATGAGGTGGAGCCTTCTGTGGCCACTTTTCTAAAATCAATACCATACCAACATTATAAATGTCTCTTCCTTCTTTACTCAATAGTTTTTGGGTATCTAATTTAAAAAGAATGATAGAAAACATTCTGGGTGAACATGTTAGTCATTAGGTTTTCTGACTTCCTCCTGTGCTGTCAGAAAGGACACCGGGTATAGGCAGTACGACCAGCCAGGGACTGGCTGGAACTATTACAAGGTACAAAGAAGTTAGATTTCATCTATTCTCCAGGCTTCAGAGTTGTAATTATAGATGATAGTCAAGAGTGGTAGATGTAGGCTTGTCAGGGACTACCACATGGTAGGGTCAAAGTATATGATGCAGCACTCATTCCCTAGATGAGATACTTAGGTAAGTCAGGTCTGTGAGGCCAGTTGAAGGCAGAACTCAGCCATTCCATGTCTATAGATGATTAACTGAATCCACTATGAAAAGTGAAACAACATTGGCATGAACAGAAATGGAGTATCTCTGAGAAGAGGACCAATGAAGTACATGTGTGAAATGCAATCCAAACAAAGTTACTGCTACTCTAAAGGGGTAGTTGAAAGGTATAAAGTAGAGCCTTTAATAATGCATGATATCGATGTTTTAAAATAAACGAGATTGTATCTTGAAAACAGAAAAAATACTATTTTAATTTCCAAGTGCCTAAAAGGTTATGAAACTGAATGACATTTTATAAGGGGAGATAGTCAAATGAATTTCAGCAGAACATAGTCATATCACTCATTGAAAAAGAAATTGAACTTATTCAGTCAAATACAGGTGTTTTCAATGAAAACAGGAAATAATACTATTTTTAAGTATCTATTTATTGGGATTTTTAAACTATTTCTGTATTTTAGAGTGGAAAATAAAGTTTGCATTTGAGGCACTGCCTTCTTTGCTGTGAGGGACTACTTCTGCCTCAATTACCCAAACAGATGTCTCTGGAACTTCAAATTGACCGAAATATTATAGCTTTTGCTTCCTCGTTTTATGTAGATCAATTCAATGGCATCTATCCAGAATTAGCATCATGATAAACATTATAATCAGATGTTATATATAAAAGCTTTATTACTTTAAGGCAGAAGCTAATATATACTATTCTTAAGTTATATGTATATAAAATTTAAGTCAGTCTTTAAAATGTAAGATTTTTCTTTTTCAATTTCATCAAAGAATCACAGGTAGCAATTATTTTTTTCCAATTCAGCTACATTGTGTCGCACTTACAATGATTGGTTCTGTTTTTTTGCTTTTCCTTGAGTGAGCTAAATTTCCTCACAATGGAGTAATCATTACTCCTAATGTGAAAATTTTTAACAAATAGAGAACTAATCCAAGGATAATAATATTCTTAATAAAAATCTCTAATGGGTCATAAGTATTTGAAATCATATCTAGTTATGTAAAAAGGCTTAAGTTCAGGGATGCAGCTAACCAGGCAAATGACAAGTGAAATAGTAATCTTCTTAAAATAGATTGCAAAAATTCATACTAACAGCTTTTATTTAAAATATTATTTTAATATCATTTTAAAATACTACTTTATTTATAATGATATGTATGTCTTCAGTGCAGTCTTTGAATATAGCATCTTAAATAATATTATGAATTCTTTACACTTGGAAAGGACAACAGATGCCTAGATTATGCTTATGCTGTGAAGTCCAAAGATTAAAAAAAAAGATCTTTTCACAACAAAACTATATATGTGTATATATATATATGTATAAAGTTATGTAAGACCTCATAGAGAAAATAAGTTTGGTAGAATAGGTTATATATAAAATTATCTCAAACATTTAAACATCGTTATATTTACTAAAGACCTATTATATACTAAAGAAAATACAAATATTTTGCATATGTTATTTATTCATGATTTGCACTGTGAGTTATTTATATTAAGTTTTAGCTACAGCATTTTTTCATGATCTGTAATCGCTAGTACTGGGACTGATCATCTCTAATACAGAAAGGAAATACTTTTAGCATAAGAATCATGTGACCCCTAATTTTTCGTATTTTAAGAGATCTTCACATTCTGATTAATCAACATTAGATTCTAGAAATAGAGATTTTGGAGGCTAATTAGGTATTGCCTAAAGAACATGACAGATAGTCACATGAAATAGAAAGTACTTTTCTTCATAATGATTGATCACCTCCTAAGATTTCATTGTACCCATTTATAGCCCTGATACATCATTTAGCTCTTATCTGAAAGTTTGCTCTTACTGTGTAATTATGAAGTAGATTTAACTACTATTCTCTTGTTTGTTTTTAGAACAATATAGAAGACTTGGCTTAACTAATACATCTTGAAGATGGATTTGTATAGAAGAATGTATTTCCTTGAAATCAATTTTGAGATATTTGAATTGCTGACCTTGTCAGTTAATTTGCTACATGATGCATTAATTTTCACTGTGTCCCTTGTTGATATTTTTCTGCAGTTTCTATCCTGTATATGGCAGTGGAATGACTTCTTACATGTCCTATTGATACAAAAGACAATTCTTACTTGGATATGGAGCCTAAAATTGCAAATATTCAATGCTTGGTGCCAGGAAGTTCTGTTTCATTCATGCGATTTCCACACTTTAAAAGAAAATGTGTTTCATATTTTCCCCAAAACCCCTGTAGATAGTCTCCTCTTCTACATCACAGAGAAAATAGAAACCATCATATGATACCATCAATTTCCTGCCACCAGAGACCAATATTCAGTTATCTCCTTGTGCATCTTTCTTACAGTTGAAGAAGTATCCTCTGAATCCCAAGTTTTCATTCTGCCTCAGTAACTTCATTTCTCCAATAATTCTTGCTTTCTCTTTCTGCCCTCAACATTTAAACATGCTCATATCTCTCATATCTTTGCAGATCCTGTTTTGACCCCATATCTCACTATAGCTCTCTTCTTTACGTCATGATAACTATCTTGAAAGAGTCTTCTGATTTACCACCTGCTTTTCTTTACAGTGCTGTAATACAGCCTCCTCTTGCAACAATAATTTGGCACGTTTCATGCCAATGCCATTTTTACCTTTCTGCTCTAAATTCAATACTTATTTCTATATCCTTAACTGATCTTTCTACAACATTCTCTCCATTGTTCATGCACTTCTTTGTGAATATTCTCTCATCTACCAAGACGTTCTCCTGAACTTTTCTCACTTAGCATTTCCAGGCTTTCCTTTGTCCAGTTCTTTTTTGAATACTGAGGTTTCCTAGATTTACGTCCTATCCCACTGCTGTTCTCATTTGGCAAATTTACTTTGGATGATCCTGGTTACTAACATGGCTTCAGTTATCATTCATATACTTTAGTGACTATCAAATCTAATTCTCCAACACAAATTTTATTTCTAAATCCCTGAACACTGTAACTAATTGCCTCTTGAAAAGCTCTACTTGCTTGAATTGAAGGTATTTAGAGTTCACCATCTCCAAATATCATAAAGCAGCCTTAAATATATAAAACAAAATAAATGACCCTCCAGAAAACTGAAAACTCAAAATGGTAACGGATAATTTTGATAGCAGAGCAGAATTAAGAAGATTTGTCAAGTTTGATTTTTATATATAGTATATCAGGCTTTTAATGCACTATCTATGCTTCCTGTTGGTGATATTTTTCATATGGCTTTCAAAATCTAAAAGCTTGAGATTTTTACTAAAATTTCAGTGGAAAGTAGCTATGAAATTATTTGTACAAATACTTTGTTATCTCACAGACTTGTGGAATTGAATAGTAAGACATCGTTAATAATGCCTATTAGAGAACATAATAAACAGCAGTTCAGTTTTAAGATTCTCCAACAAATTTTTAAATTCTCCTTCAGCAGTTTATAGAGTTTAGGCAGCTTAAATTTCAGAGAATAAAACCCAAATCTCATGTTAACTGTATTCATTTTTGCATACCAATTTGTGCAGTGGAAATGTGTGAAATTAATCTCACTTTAACTGAGGGAGCTAAACGATACTTCCCTATCATTGAAAATAATACTAAAAATGATCTTTCTCCACCATCAACAAATGCAAACATACTCTTCCAGCACCATTAACACACCAGTATGAATATGTAGAAAGAAAGAACTCCATTTAGGCTATTCCAATAAAGTGATTTCTCATACTTGGAATATCACAACCAAATTATTTGAAAGACTTCAGTGTAAACAAAGTAGATTACATCTGGAATAAATGGAAGAGAAAGACATCTACAAAATTTTACATTTATTTTATGGACAATTTTTTGTTTGCTTTTTGATGATGCAATTATATAAAAATATGTACTCCTGCTATTTAACTTGGACCTTCCAATTATAATAACAACAGCTAATATGGCAATAGTGTACTACTTCATTAAACATAACAATGGCTAAAGGAGTGTATTATTGATCTCCATGTTAGAGCTACAAAAATGAAAGAATATTAAGCTTCTTTAAGTTTGTTTGTTTGTTTATTTAGAGAGTGAGTAGAAGTATAGGGGGTGGGGAGAAAGGGACAGGGAGACAGACAAACAGACTCTCCACTGAGTGTGAAGCCGGTCACAGGGATGGATCCCAGGATCCTGAGATCATGACCTGAGCCAAAGTCAGATGCTTAACCAACTGAACCACCCAAGTACGCCAAGTTTACATAGGTTTTAAGTGATCAAAACAACAACAACAAAAAATAGAATCTATGGTCTCTAACTCACAAGTGATTTTTTAATTGTTATGGCATACTATCTACAGTCCTTTTCATCCTTTTTGTTTCTCTTTCTGGAAGAAACTCTAGGTTAAAATACTCCAGATGTGAAATGGAGGCTCAAGTCTATTTATTTTAATGTTATTTTCTCTTACATTAATTTTCCATATGAGCAATTCTATAAAGGAGTATTAAATATGAAAGGTTAGGGGATAGTTCACATTGGTGACATATTTATGTTATGTTTACAGTAAAGCAACTACTATGTTTCTCCTTCAGTATATTTTCTACTAATGGTCAATGCTTGGCTGTTGTATCACAGTCACTTAAAGGATGTAAAAACCAAAACAAAAAGGCAATTCTGATCCAGTGTTCACCTATAAAACCTCATTAGTTCTGTAACTGCCATTTCACTTGAATAACTTTGAAGTAATATTTACATTAACTTTTCCACAATTTAAGATTAATAACCACACACACACAAAAGTGAAAAACTTCAACTGCTAATCACCAATATATTAATAATATGAACCTACTGCTGTAATGGATTTAAGAGGTCACTCTGTTTGTAATCAATGCAATTGGATTTTACTATTCTTGGTTTTTACTGATGGAGTTACTTACTGTTAAGATACAAGTAGATTTCTATTCATAGTCAACCACATAAGTTAACAATGATATATTTGGTTTTATGTTTTACACAAAAGAGAATTTTGAGGGATTATTAATATCTTGTGGGTATATTACCTAGTAGAAAAGTATAATTTCAGATTGCAGGAAGTAGAAATAAGACAGGAAACTTCTTACATATTAAAAGTAATTTTAGCCAGCTGTGCCAAATAGGGAAGAGAATAATATAGACAAAGAACACCAGCCACTTCTGTTGACTACTCTGACTCTAATTAGCTACGTGGATTTAAATAACTCACATAATATCTTTGCATTACAGTCCTACAAGCTGGAAAGTAGGGTGGTGGTTTTAGATCTTTGGTTCTTTACTAGAACAATTTTTCCCCCATGGGACTATTTGGCAATGTCTAAAGACTTTTTTCAGTATCACAAAAGGGCTGGGTGGGGTGGAGGGGGAGCCACTCACATCTAGTAGGTAAGGGCTAGAGACGCTACTAAAGCTTCTACACTGCTCAGAATAGCCTCACACAAAAAAGAATTTTCCAGTCTGTTGTTCTGAGATTGACAGACTCCGGATAAGATGGTATTTATGATCTCTATATTGATGATTTTAGGCTGTATTACTTAGAGTTAATTCTGCTGTAGAGGGTACAGCAAAGGGCGGGCATGACTATTCACCGATTAGTTGTGTTGTTGTTTTGTTAAGGCAAAGTTTAAATAATCAGTGACTTTAATTTCGAAACTTCTGTGGTACGGCACAAAAACAGACACATAGATCAATGGAACAGGATAGAGAATCCAGAAGTGGACCCTCAACTTTATGGTCAACTAATATTCGACAAAGGAGGAAAGACTATCCACTAGAAAAAAGACAGTCTCTTCAATAAATGGTGCTGGGAAAATTGGACAGCCACATGCAGAAGAATGAAACTAGACCACTCTTGCACCAGACACAAAGATAAACTCAAAATGGATGAAAGATCTAAATGTGAGACAAAATTCCATCAAAATCCTAGAGGAGAACACAGGCAACACCCTTTTTGAACTTGGCCACAGTAACTTCTTGCAAGATACATCCACGAAGGCAAAAGAAACAAAAGTAAAAATGAACTATTGGGACTTCATCAAGATAAGAAGCTTTTGCACAGCAAAGGATACAGTCAACAAAACTCAAAGACAACCTACAGAATGGGAGAAGATATTTGCAAATGACATATCAGATAAAGGGCTAGTTTCCAATTTCTATAAAGAACTTATTAAATTCAAGAGCAAAGAAGCAAACAATCCAATCATGTAATGGGCAAAAGACATGAAGAGAAATCTCACAGAGGAAGACATAGACATGGCCAACAAGCACTTGAGAAAATGCTCTGCATCACTTGCCATCAGGGAAATACAAATCAAAACCACAATGAGATACCACCTCACACCAGTGAGAATGGGGAAAATTAACAAGACAGGAAACCACAAGTGTTGGAGAAGATGTGGAGAAAGGGAAACCCTCTTACACTGTTGGTGGGAATGTGAACTGGGGCAGCCACTCTGGAAAACTGTGTGGAGGTTCCTCAAAGAGGTAAAAATAGACCTGCCCTACGACCCAGCAATTGCACTGCTGGGGATTTACCCCAAAGATACAGATGCAATGAAACGCCGGGACACCTACACCCCGATGTTTATAGCAGCAATGGCCACAATAGCCAAACTGTGGAAGGAGCCTCGGTGTCCATCGAAAGATGAATGGATAAAGAAGATGTGGTTTATGTATACAATGGAATATTACTCAGCCATTAGAAATGACAAATACCCACCATTTGCTTCGAAGTGGTTGGAACTGGATGGTATTATGCTGAGTGAAGTAAGTCAATTGGAGAAGGACAAACATTATATAGTTTCATTCATCTGGGGAATATAAAAAATAGTGAAAGGGAATAAAGGGGAAAGGAGAAAAAATGAGTGGGAAATATCAGAAAGGGAGACAGAACATAAAGACTTCTAACACTGGGAAACGAACTAGGGGTGGTGGAAGGGGAGGAGGGCGGGGGGTGGGGGTGAATGGGTGACGGGCACTGAGGGGGGCACTTGACGGGATGAGCAGTGGGTGATATTTTGTATGTTGGTAAATTGAACACCAATAAAAAATAAACTTATTATAAAAAAAGAATTTAACGTACATTTTCTCACTCAATTCTCAGATGCTGGCAAGTTAAATATTTATCTTCACTGAAAAAAATTAACTAAATCTTATTATATTTAAATTACTTTCTATAGATCATACAGCTAGTCAGTAGTTCTGACAAGATTTCAATTTAAGAACTGTGGATTAACAGGAGAGCCTCTTAATTATGATGCTCTACTGT
The DNA here is from genome assembly GCF_011100685.1 of Canis lupus familiaris. Taxonomy (NCBI): domain Eukaryota; kingdom Metazoa; phylum Chordata; class Mammalia; order Carnivora; family Canidae; genus Canis; species Canis lupus. The sequence goes on from NC_049233.1 coordinate 29,008,123, forward strand.
CTTCCTGACTGTGAATATAATTCAGACAACAAAGAATATATTTCAAGCAATGGACAATATACCAAAATTGAAATGGAGATTGGTAGGATAGTGAAGCAAGTAGATAGCAAACTATTTTAGAGCAATGTTATCCAAGTTGTCAAATACAAGAGGAAAGTAAGTAATCTCATGATAGATACATAGAGAACAAAAAAAGCTAAAAGCTTACAGTTAATAAGATAAGGTGCTATTGAAATACTACATTTAAAATAAATTGTCAGTAGAAGGAGGAGTGGACAAAGAAGGAAAAAGAACAACCGTATTAAGGGAAGTTGCAGGTAGAATTTCCTAGTTTGGAAAAATAAGAGAAGTTATTCAGGGAAGTAGGAAGGGTCCTTCACCTTGTTCTAAAGGGAGAGGAGGAGGGAAGGAATTCGGAAGGAAGAAGAGGAAGGAAGGCAAGGAAGGAAGGAAGGAAGGAAGGGGGGAAGGGGGAGGGAGGAAGGGAGGGTAGGGGAGGGGGGAGGGAGGGAGGTAGGGAGGGGAGGGAGTTTATTTTGCTTTCTTTTTCTTCTTTCTTTCTTTCTTCTTTCTTCTTTCTTTCTTTCTTCTTTCTTTCTTTCTTTCTTTCTTTCTTTCTTCTTTCTTTCTTTCTTTCTTTTTCTCTTTATTTCTTTTTCTTTCTTTCTTTTTCTTTATTCTTTCTCTATTTCAGGGTTTTAATTCCTGTTAATTCCATACAGTGTTACATTAGTTTTAAGTATAAAATATCATAATTCAACAATCCCACACATTACTCAGTAGTCATAACAAGTGCACTCTTATTCTTTATCACCTATTTAACCCATCCCTCTACTCCCTTCCCCTCTGGTAATCATCAGTTTGTTCTCTATAGTTAAGATTCTGTTTTTTTGTTTTGTCTCATAAAAGGGCCCTTTCTAAAGGATAGAATAACCTGTGTATGTTTGTTTATTCACTCAAAAAACATTCATTCTAGTTTTCCATTTAGTGAGTATAGATTAACTAGATGCATCTCTCTCTTCTCCCAAGGCCCCAATAAAAGTGGTAAAGTAATAACAATAATGTGAAAACCCAAAGAATTGTGACAACAGCAATTGAGACATTTTAATACATTTTTAGAAGATCTAAAGTGAATGTAGGATGTGGTAACCATTTAGGAAAGCAAAGATGATGACACTTGGGATTCTTTGGAGCACAACACTAATGGACCAAGAGACTCTGAACTAGGAAGCAAAAGTTGCATTGGAAAGCAGGGGATGAAGCAGGGTTCTGAGAACACAGAATCTGTTTTAGTTCCTCATGGCCCTTATCCTTATCACATGTGATGTGTAAAGATCATTTGCTTTTTGAGATCAATGTTTTATTGGCTAAACAGATATGAAGCAGACTTTTCAGACTTGAGCACCTACGTATAGCTGAAAATGAGACAAAAGGCTAAATCCAGGGAGGTTTGATGAAAATTGTTTTGTCTTGCTAAATTTCTTCTTATCATTCATCATCTGACCATATTAATACATCTTGTGGAAGAATCTGATCTCCTACCTCCAAATACCAAGTATTTTCCCTTACCTGTAGTTCTATATTTTTTGTCTGTGTAACAAATGAGAGAAATAACAAATGGAGCAGTAATAAATCTTCAAAATTGGCACCATAACTTTAAGAATCTTCTTCAAAGACTTCCATAAAAAAAGAAAAAAACAAAACAAGGCAAAAATCTTAATAGTGATTGACACATAAACATTCTACAAGTGAAAATAAGTGTAAGATCAAATAGCAAAATAGTGAAATAATACATTGTTATTTATAGAATAATGCTTTTCTCCATTCCATTATATTTTAAATATGTGAACCTAAATATCATATTGGAAAGAAATATTAATGAAATCTCACCAGTCGAAGCATTAATGGAAAGGGCTTCAACACTCAGGAATACCCTAAAGTTATATTCAGTTATATTTGTATTTTCAGGGTGATAGTTCTCATGAGTATCCCTAAATGAATTTCAAGAATTCCTGCATAAAGAAGATGTGGTCTATGTATACAATGGAATATTACTCAGCCATTAGAAACGATAAATACCCACCATTTGCTTGACGTGGATGGAACTGGAGGGTATTATGCTGAGTGAAGTAAGTCAATCGGAGAAGGACAAACATTATATGGTCTCATTCATTTGGGGAATATAAAAAATAGTGAAAGGAAATAAAGAGGAAAGAGAAAAAATGAGTGGAAATATCAGAAAGGGAGACGAAACATGAAAGACTCCTAACTCTGGGAAACGAACTAGGGGTGGTAGAAGGGGAGGTGGGCAGGAGGTGGAGGTGACTGGGTGATGGGCACTGAGGTGGGCACTTGAAGGGATGAGCACTGGGTGTTATGCTATATGTTGCCAAATTGAACACCAATAAAAAATAAATTTATACATATATAAAAAAAGAATTCCTGCATATGATTAATGATTTTTAAGAAACATTTTTATAACACAGGATAATTATGAACTATGTGTATGGCTCCAAAAGACATTGAAAGTTAAGACCAACTACTTTTCTGTCTGAAAGTATTTTACTGCATCCTCATTCCTGAAGGGATGTTTTCAAGACATATGCAATTCAATATTTGAGAATTTTGTTGTTTTGTTTTTGTTTATCTAATTTTTTCCTTTCAGTATATTCAGAATATGATTTCTCTATTTTCTGGTTGTTATTGATGCTATTGACAAGTCAATATAATGTTTCAATATAATGTTTTTCTTTATGCTATTAAAGAGATAGTAGGATTTTTTTTACTGTGCGTTTGAAGAGCTACAGTTTCATTATGATAATCCAAGTTGTGGATGTATTTAAATTTCTTTTTCTTAAAATTACTAATAAGCCTTGGTTATGTGGATGTGTCCCTGAACATTTCTGTAAAGTATCAGACATAACCTTTTCAAATACTATCTCTGATCCATTCTTTTTCCTTCTCTCCTTCTGGGACTTCAATTTAAATCATGTTATAATTTCTCACTCTATCCTCTATACTTTTTATCCTTTTTTATACTTTCCATCTTTTTCTTTGCCATGCTTGTGGTGGTTTTTCACAGTGTAAAGTTGGTTTATCTAGAAATATGCTTCCTATGCACGCCTCCCTGTATGCTTCCCAGTTGTAGCTGACCGAAAGAGGAAATTCATACAAGATTTAGAAGGCAGAGAGAAAACAATAGCCATCATCTCTGTTGGTTGTTGTGGCTATAAACTGTGAGAAACAAAAGAAGCAACTCTCAGAGAAACAGATACAACACTGACCACACTTTCCCCCACTCTACATTCACAGTTGTCTTCTGTGACTTTTTGGCCCTGTTGACTAACAGTGACCTCAGGCTTACCCAGATGCATAAACAGCACCCTGCTACAGACTTCACCAGCTCCTTCGCAGACTATTTCTGGCAGTCAGCCAGAGCTGGTTTCGGAGATTCTCTAGCCAGTTCTGATGTGTCTACCTGTGCCAGTGTTTCAGAGGGAATATGTTGTTTTGTTCCTGCTGTTGCTGTTGTTGTTGTTTTTCATTTCTTTTTTTTAAGATTTTATTTATTCATGAGAGGCAGAGACACAGGCAGAGGGAGGAGAAGCAGGCTCCATGCAGGAGCCCGGTGTGGGACTCAATTCTGGAACTCCCAGATCATGTCCTGAGCTGAAGGCAGATGCTCAACTGCTGAGCCACCTGGGCGTCCCTGTTGTTGTTTCTCTAAATCCTGTACCTTACCCAGTCTGACTCTTACCCAGGATGTTCCATACTTCTGTAGTTTTACTGTGATGAAAAATTTCCTATTCTCTACTATTCATTGTGGTTCTGCTTCCCTAACTGAACCTTCACTGTCCTGAGTACTATTTTTCTTTCCTCTCTAGAAGTTTATTAACTTTCCCTTCTGCTATATGTAATTTGCTATACAGTCTATTCATTATTTTTCATTTTATTTTTTAAATATTTGAGATCTATATGTTGTTTACATCTTTTTTCACATCAGCAATGTCACTTTTTTATATCTTCCTGTTCTTACTGATATACTCAGCTTTTGATTTTTATTTAAATCTTTAACCAAAGACACTTAATTGTTGCTGCTCTGACCTCTTGGATTCTGGTCTGACTTATATAAGTGTGTAAGTGTAGAGACACAGAGTAACATCATGAAAAGAGCACAGACTTTATAGTCTGACACAACTGGGCTAGCATCCAAACTCTGCCCAGAGCTGTGCACTTGAGACTTTGGAACATTTTCTAAAGAATAAAGAATTTCTTGTCTTATCCCATCTAAATGTAAACCCTTAAGGAAAACAGTGTTGTTTATTTCATCTACCACTGAAGTTGTAGTGCCTAGAAGAGCTTTGACCATCTAGTAGGTATTCAATAAATAAATGACCCAAAAAGGATAGGGCTATTTTTGTCCTCTGCATCTGATAACTCCAATATAATGTATTTCTGGGGCTGTTTCTTTTGCTGCTTCAATTTCTGTTGGTTCATGCTTTTGATGTACTTTTGCTTTGTACACCTAGCTACCTATATGGGCTAAGCATTGCACTTTAAAATCTATGAAAAGCCCACAACAACTACCATTCTCAATGGGGAAAAACTGAGAGCCTTTCCCCTAAGATCAGGAACATGACAGGGATGTCCACTCTCACCACTGCTATTCAACATAGTACTAGAAGTGCTAGCCTCAGCAATCAGACAACAACAACAACAACAACAAAAATAAAAGGTATTCAAATTGGTAAAGAAGAAGTCAAACTCTTCCTCTTCACAGATGGCATACTACTAAACATAGAAAACCCAAAAGACTCCACCCCAAGATTGCTAGAACTCATACAACAATTCGACAATGTGGCAGGACACAAAATCAATGCACAAAAATCAGTGGTGTTTCTATACACTGAAGAAAGAGAAATTAAGGAGTCAATACCATTTACAATTGCACCCAAAAGCAATAAACCTAACAAAAGAGGTGAAAGATCTATACCCTAAAAACCACAGAATACTTCTGAAAGAAATTGAGGGAGACACAAAGAGTTGTAAAAATATTCTCTGCTCATGGATTGGAAGAACTAATACTGTGAAAATGTCTATGCTACCCAGGGAATTTACATGTTCAATGCAATCCCTATCAAAATACCATGGACTTTCTTCAGAGAGTTGGAACAAATCATCTTAAGATTTGTGTGGAATCGGAAAAGACCCCAAAGGGGATCCCTGGGTGGCTCAGTGGTTTAGCACCTGCCTTTGGCCCAGGGCGCAATTCTGGAGTCCCAGGATTGAGTCCCACATCAGGCTCCTGGCATGGAGCCTGCTTCTCCCTCTGCCTGTGTCTCTGCCTCTCTCTCTCTCTCTCTCTCTCTTTCTGTCTATCATGAATAAATAAATAAATAAATCTTTAAAAAAAAAAAGGAAAAGAAAAGACCCCTGAATAGTCAAGGGAATATTGAAAAAGAAAACGAGAGCCCGGGGCTTCATAATGCCAGCTTTCAGATTGTACTACAAAGCTGTGGTCATCAAGACAGTGTGGTACTGCCACAAAAACAGACACGTACATCAATGGAACAGAATAGAGAATCCAGAAATGGGCCTTCAACTCTATGGTCAACTAATATTCAACAAAGCAGGAAAGACTATCCACTGGAAAAAAGACAGTCTCTTCAATAAATGGTGCTGGGAAAATTGGACAGCCACCTGCAGAAGAATGAAACTGGACCATTCTCTTACACCATACACAAAGATAAACTCAAGATGGATGAAAGATCTAAATGTGAGACAAGATTCCATCAAAATCCTAGAGGAGAACACAGGCGACAATCTTTTTTTTTTTTTTTTTAACTTGGCCACAGCAACTTCTTGCAAGATACAGCTATCAAAGCAAGGGAAACAAAAGCAAAAATTAACTATTGGGACTTCATCAAGGTAAAAAGCTTCTGCACAGCAAAAGAAACAGTCCACAAAACTAAAAGGCAACCTACAGAATGGGAGAAGATATTTGCAAAAGACATAGCAGATAAAGGGCTAGTATCCAGATCTAAAAGAACTTATTAAACTCAACACCCAAGAAACAAACAATCCAATCATGAAATAGGCATAAGACATGAACAGAAATTTCACAGAGGAAGACATAGACATGGCCAAGAAGCACATAAGAAAATGCTCTCCACATCACTTGCCATCAAGGAAATACAAATCAAAACCACAATGAGATACCACCTCACACCAGTGAGAATGGGGAAAATTAATAAGACAGGAAATAACAAATGTTGGAGAGGATGTGCAAAAAGGAGAACCCTCTTACACTGTTGGTGGGAATGTGAACTGGGGCAGCCACTCTGGAAAACTGTGTGGAGTTTCCTCAAAGAATTAAAAATAGAGCTACCAAAAAAAAAAAAAAAAAAAATAGAGCTACCCTATGACTCAGCAATTGTACTACTGGGTATTTACCCCAAAAATACAGATGTAATGGAACACTGGGACACCTGCACCCCAATGTTTATAGCAGCAATATCCACAATAGCCAAACTGCAGAAGGAAGCCACAATGTCCACGGACAGATGAATAAAGAAAATATGGTCTATATATACATGGAATATTACTCAGCCATTAGAAAGGACGAATACCCACCATTTGCTTCAACGTGGAAGGAACTGGAGGGTATTATGCTAAGTGAAGTAAGTCAATCAGAGGACAAACATATGGTTTCATTCATACAGGGAATATTAGAAATAGTGAAAGGGATTAGAGGGGAAAGGAGGGAATATGAGTGGGAAAAATTAGAGAGGGTGACAAAACATGAGAGACTCCTAACTCTGGGAAATGATCAAGGGGGTAGTAGAAGGGGAGGCCAGCAGGGGGATGGGGTGACTGGGCAATGGGCACTGAGGAGGACACCTGACGGCATGGGCACTGGGTGCAATACTATGTGTTGGCAAATAGAACTTCAATCAAAATATATGTATATATAAAACAAAAAAACAAAAATAAAAATTATGTTTCAGAATAACATGATGACTATGATGAAAGAATACCTTATTCTAAAGAGAATTTGTGTTTGTTTCAGTGCATAATTAAGGACAGTACCTGTCCTCGGTCACATTAAACACTGGTGAATGCTTCAGGTTATCTGCAGGATTTAAGCTTTTAAAACTAGATTCCAACTCAGGAAGGAGGTCAGTTCTTTTCTTATTTACCATTTCCCCAAAAGTATATTCTTTAACGTAGCTTATTGTAGGACATTCTCCTGTTAGACAACTTCCTTCATACAATCTGGGCTTTGTTTTACATTCCATACCCATTAATCTGTAAAAATAAATCTTTACTTTTCTTCAAACCACAAGTACCTCTCTGGGCTTCAGTTTTCCCTTAATTATATCCTTACTAATTGCTTCTTTCCTCAATAGATCATCAGTGTTTTCAAGATATTTTTCTTTTTTAATGTTTTTTTAAAGATTTTATTTATTCATAGAGACAGAGAGAATGAGAGAGAGAGAGAGAGACAGACAGACAGAGACACAGGCAGAGGGAGAAGCAGGCTCCATGCAGGAAGCCCAACGAGGGACTCGATCCGGGTCTCCAAGATCACACCCCGGGCTGCAGGCGGCACTAAATCGCTGTGCCACCGGGGCTGCCCAAGATTTTTTTCAATATAATTTTAGAAATTTTCAGTAAAAAGGTGGTCCTTATAACCTGACCTGTCATTATGGGAAACACTGAGTCTACAGAAGATATCTTCAAGAAAACCTTAAATTATAAAAATTGACATCCCTTGCAAGACCCAAATATTCTACAGAATTCCTTTTATTCTAAAAAGGTTTTTGAAGATTATAGCATAATTTTTATGTCCTGAAAAATGCATTCAATCTTAAAACACATGCACATATATATGTAAAAACACACGTACATATGTGTTTGTGTACTTTTCACCAAACATACAATTATCATCATATATTTATTTTAAGTGATGAAAAAGAAATGATTTCATACGTTAAAACTGATGTCAAGAGATATAAGGATCATTTGCTAGTATTTGGAAAATACTTATTTGATTCATAAAAAAATTGATACATGCAAATTTGTGATTCCCTCCAAGTAATACCTCATTCATTTTGTTTATACTATTAATGAATTTAGTTCTTTCTCCTAATTGCAACTATTTAGTTTATCCTTGTAAGATTCCAAGAATTCAGAATAAAGGAATGGTTGTTCATATTCTGGTTGTTAATAACTTTGATGTAATGTTGAATTTGAGCCCCATATAATTTCTATAATTAGTGATAATAAGACAAAAGTAGTGAACTAAAATCCTGTTGATTACAACAGGTGTTGGTTACATGTATTAGTTTACATAGAAATATGGAGAAAGGCAAAAGGATTTAAAATATGGGGGGGATCTCATTAAAACTAATTCTAATATGAATATTAATTGCATAAAATATCAGTTAACTATATAGTACTAATTCAAGAATTATTTACAACTAGCATTAACTATATAGAAGTGGATCCATTTGCCAGGAATAGTATGTTTGTATTTTCAGTGTTTTATTTATTTTAATGGCCTACATAAGTTTCTCTGAATGAGGAGAAAGCAATATTTTATCTGATTATTTTCAGTATTATCTGAGTATTCTCATGCCTGTATATCTTTCTCTGAATGATCAAAGTCAAAATACAGAGGAAAGATTCACCTACTGTGTGTATGTATTCATACACATATATATATGCATATGCATATATGATATCATAATATGAATAGAAAATATAACCTTTTGTTATAAATTTATAAAATGGATAAGGGCTCAAATACTGTTTCTTCCACTCAGCACACAAATGATGTCTCTGGTGCTTGAAGAAGTGTAAGTCTATATTCATAACAAATGTTCAGGATGACAACTAAACTAAAATCTAGGCTTAAATAGATCAACACTATTTAGTATGCCAAGTTGGTTTATAGCAGAAGAGTCACATATTTATTTCACTTTCATCCTAAATTTGAAATATATATAGATCCTAAGTGAGTTGGTAATACTGTAGGGATTACTGCAGAGTAGTTTGTGTGGCTTTACTGTCACTATGTTAAAGGTGAATAGGATCCTCTGTTTCACCAATGACATTGACAGTCAAATATGAATGAGAAATTATTGCTCTTCTGTTTTTGAATTTTTAGACAATTTTTGTTGAAGTCCAAATTTACAGGAGCTTGAGGATAGTACCTCTTCTTGGGAAACCAAGTATCTAACCAAGTCCATGCTGAGGCTAGGTATAGAGCAAAGACAGCTCTGCATGCTGAGAGCTCCACATGTCATCTCATATTTGCCTGCCATTCTTACTTATTGTTTCATTTATTTTTTAAGATCTCATATCTCTACAATAATGCTTTAAAATGCAAATATAATGCCTAAATGGGGTGTCACTGACTTCATTATCATTCATTAACACCTTAGCAGGGATCATTTTATCACATTAGTTGCTTCAGAGAGTTGAGCCAGAAGGAAATGGGACTCAGTTCAGATATGTTTTGAAAATGAGAACGCTGGGCAGCACTATAACAGAGTTCTCCACAAATTTAAATAAAATCCTTTTCATGTAATATGTCTGAGTGACTACTAAAATATATAATGGCAAAAGATTATTGAGAATTCAGCAATATTTTAAAGCTAGCAATTACAAATTGTATTGGAGAGAGCCACCCTGACAGGATGGAAATTGGAGAAGCCAATAATTTTCCAAGGAAAAGCTCTGAATGCTTTTACCTAAAGGAACTGTTTTTAAATTATTGTATCAGTTTAAAAAAAGGCAAAAGGGACTAAAATATATTTGCTTTTTTTCTTTAACGTTACTGTCAGAAAATTCAGGCTTGTAAGTAAGACTGGATTATTTCTATGGAATAAAAGAACTTAATTTTCTTTGGAGACACTGATTATAAACCAGTGTTTCTGTGCATACATATATGACACTAATTTCCATGATCTCCCTGCATCACATTTCCTGAGTCCCAGATCTATATTTAATCTTATTCTATCTCCATTTGTATTCCTATAGATATTTCACACTTAAACTTTGAAAAATAGAATTCCACTCTGCAGTCTCAAGCCTACTCATTTGTTTCAGATATAAATGTAAACTATGATAACCACTAGAGGATACAAGTTTGAAACTTGGAAGTCTTTCTTTCTTTCCTTTTCTCATCAGGTCTTTGCTTTCTAACTTCCTTTTGAATCTACCCACTTTTCTTCTTTCTTGTAAAAATTACCAAAGCTCAGGCTCTACTGACATCCAATTGGGAATAAAACTACAGCCCGGTAACCAATCTCTTTAAATACACTCTTAGTTCTCCAAGGTCTACCATCTGTGTTTTATGTAAAGAGTAGCTTTGGGACAATAAGATATTTTTATTTTAATAAGAGTTATAGACAAGAAAAACATAGTTCATTATATTATCATCTAAACATTCTCTGTACTCACAAAATTTTATAAAATGTTGAAATGTGTGATAATGCAAACCACAAAAATGTATCAAATGTATAGTGAGAGCCTCCTTTGATCCACTCCTCTCAGTTTTTCTCCATAAATAGGTATCAAATTTTGGCATATTATCACATTGTTTTATAATTTCCTGTTTATTTCTAATTGTCTGGGGTAGCCAGCTTCTAAAATGGCTCCCAATGATCCCAGCTTCTTATTATAAACTCCTTATGCTCTGAGTGTGGGCTTTACCTGGTGACTTGCTTCTAATGCACAGAGTACAGTAAAAATGATGGCAAATCACTTTAGAGATTAAGATATAAAGAGCCATGACTTTTGTTTTGGTAGTACTCTCTCTCTCTCTCCTTGGCTCTTTCATTTGCTCACTCTATGAAAGCCCTCTGTAGTAACCAACATGTGAAGGAAATGAATGAGTGTAGTAACCAACATGTGAAGGAAATGAATGAGGGCAGCCTCAGGCCATCAATCAGTGAAAAGCTAAGGCTTCAATCTAAAGGTCCATAAGGAACTGAATCCTGCCAACCAGAATATGAATAAAGTTGAAACAGATCCTTGTCCAATTGAGCCTTGACATGATTACAATCTTGTAAAAGACCTTTAGACAGGATATCCAGCTAAGCCAGACCTGGAATCCTGACCTAAAGAGCTACAAAATAATAAATCTTATTGTTATAGTCAATAACAATTTGGGATAATTTGTTATGCAGCAATAAGTAATTACTGCATATTGAAAACTCCTAGAGAGGAAAAAAACCCTACTTTATACTAAATCCCTAGCATCCATCTCATTTGGATGAAATAAGACAAAACAGACAACTTGCTCTCTTGATATACATAGAATTCAAAGAAGCAAAAGCAAAACCTATATATTTAAAACAACTATTGAACATTTTTTTTGACTTAAACTAAAGAAAACTGGGATGATCTGAGGAAAAAGAAAGAGAAATCATTGTAAAAATTTGATTCATGTGAAATGGAAGAAAAAAATTTGCAATATTTTATGTTTCTGTGTGTAGACCCTCTGAAATTAAATAAAGATATATATTTATATAACACATAATATATAGTATAGTATATAATACACATATATTATGATATATAATTTGTATATATAATTTATAATATATATACACATATATATTGTTCACTGAATACCAAGATTGAGTTGTAGATGCAAAAGTAGTTTTGTAGTTGACTTTGAAGCTATATTTCTTGGGAAAATAGTTACACATTTACTGAGCAATATGGGGGAAAATGTGCTGAAGCTAGAGAGGATAAAGAATGGGAGCTTGGAAAAAAAGAAAGAGATAATTTCCTAGGGAAGCATAATGACAGTGAGATTGGATGGTTTGATCAATCTAATTTTCCTAATATTTTGAAGGTTTTTTAAAAATGTGCAATTCACAGAATGGACTGATTCCATTTGAGCAGTTAGTACAAATACAGACAGTACCTGTTCAATTGAAAGACAATTAATGAGCTTATTTAAAAAAACATTATTTATTTATGATAGTCACAGAGAGAGAGAGAGAGAGAGAGGCAGAGACACAGGCAGAGGAAGAAGCAGGCTCCATGCACTGGGAGCCCGACGCGGGATTCGATCCCCGGTCTCCAGGATCGTGCCCTGGGCCAAAGGCAGGCACCAAACTGCTGTGCCACCCAGAGATCCCATTGAGCTTAAATAATACAGCAGGAAGTGGAGCTCTGAGCTAGAGGTCCCTGCACAAAGAGAACCTCAGATATTTAAAGACATCCTAGGAGGAATATTGAACTTTAATAGTGTAGTAAAATGTTGAGCCAATGTCATCTAGATCTTTAGAGCAGGAAGGACTCAGATGAGGTATTAGTTGCACATATTAACATGAGCCTAGTTAAGTAAATGATAAGTCTGTACTGATGATAAATCCCTACATTTTAAATCATTCAAGACTACTAAAATAGTAGAAAACCCTTCAAGCATTTCCAACAAGAGGACTTTTAATTTGTTTTCACAGATGATAGAGAAGCTGAAAATTAAACAACAGAAATCCACTACCAATCTCAGGAGAGATAAAATGAAAAGGAGGTTTAACTCAAGCCATGGGTCAGTGTCAACATGTATCTACATATATCTACAATCACGTGAACATATCCTGAAAGAGTTGAAGATCCTGGACACTGCTCAATACAAAGAGGAAGGTGTGAGGGTGGGTATCTTATATTTTCTATGTCTTTCATTCTTCCTTATATGTGTCTTCCATTGTTCCAAACCACCAGAACCAGATGGTTAGGTTGCTAGGGAAATAAAGTTAGCACTCTTGTTACATACAGCAGAGTAGGGGAAGACCAAAGGACAGATCAAGCACAGCCAGGATGACACAATTTATATATAAGGAGAAAAGTGCCACTAAATAGCTTCCAGAAAAAAAGTGAATCTAGAAGTAGAATTAACAGTGGAGATCAAATTGCCACCAAACAATTTTTCCACGCAGTAGTTGGGATATATACTGATTCCAGAGCTCACTTAGGATGCCAGTGCTGCTAAGGAAATTACATTTGGAGAGCCATTTAAAACCCACTTCAGCTCAGATCCCAATTGCATCACTACATCCCTAATTTTTAATCTGATTCTGGAGCAGTCTAACTTTTAAATTTAACTTAATTGTATGAATCTTCTAGATATTAAGTAACCCAGTTATTGAACTGCTTTGTTGAATTATCCTTCCAATTCCAAGATCTGTTCATGCTCAGCACTGTATCTCAGAGACAGGTGAACAGGGTCAGATTTTTGACGGAGCTGAAGACAATGAATTTAAAACTTCCTCACCCCTTATTCTAAACATCTTGCTAGGAAATAACCAGCTACTAGTATCTTAAGTGCTATGGTGAAGTTAAAGAACCCACATTCCCACCTCCTTCATCTCTAAGGACAAGGGAGATAACTTCCAGGATCAAAGACAGGACTGTACCTTCCTCCTTCACCTTTGAGGCCAGTATAGTCACTACAATCTGAGAGTTCTCATCTTCATTTTCCACCTGGGATATCTGGCAGTTCCTCAAACTTAAAAAAAAAAAAAAAAAGTTTCACTGGTATTAAAATCACAAGATGATTAGAAATATTTCTATTTATTTTGTTCCACTAAATTACTTACAGGTTAGTCATAAATTGACAGGACAGCCATTTGACTTTATCGCCTTCATTACTTATTGGTCCTCAAAATAATTTCTTTATAATGTGGAAGTTTCTATTAAAAAGGCAGTATGAAAATTCTTTCAGCTAGAAAAGGCTATAGACTGGTGGTATATGTGTGAATTTCTTTTATTTTTTTCTTTGCCTTCCATCATAGTTACACACAGATCTGCATTTCAGTGATTAGCTTATTTCATAACTTAGAATAAATATGATTTTATATATGACATCCTTTATGAGAGGAAACTACAGCTCTTAGACTTGCCACTGTAGGCTTGAATTCAGTTTTCCTCATAACTGAAAGATATCAGAAATTGTATCAAAAGTGTTAAGGATTCAGAGCTCCATAGAACTAGGTGTCAAAAAGTTATAGTGACACCTCTGTACCAGGTGAGAGTCCATTAGAAAGGCCACCCAATTCTGTTCTTGCAAATGCTGTTCATTAAATTGAGTCAAGAAATGCTCAATGAAAGGAAAAGAAAATTAAAGCCATTCCTGACAAAAGAAGATCACCAAAGGATCCCTGGGTGGCGCAGCGGTTTGGCGCCTGCCTTTGGCCCAGGGCGTGATCCTGGAGACCCGGATCGAGTGGAGATCGAGTCCCACGTCGGGCTCCCTGCATGGAGCCTGCTTCTCCCTCTGCCTGTGTCTCTGCCTCTCTCTCTCTCTCTCTCTCTGTGACTATCAAAAATAAATTTAAAAAATTTAAAAAAAAAGAAGATCACCAAAGGGAATAATTTAGGATCATAGCACTAAGAGACACAAACTAGTCCCAGCAACCAACTCATTAAGTATACAGAATTGCACTTTGGTTGTTTGTTTTGAAAAGAAATTATAAGAAGAACAAGTCAAGGAAACTTCGACACATACAATATGTCCAAATTAAAATATGCTTGTCCAAATTGACAGATCAGGGACTAAATATTTCCACTCCCTGGAGATATTTCCCTTGCCGCCCGCTCTCTCTCTCTCTCTTTCCACCAGCCAATCTGCCTGCAATTCCTTTCACTCTTGGTCCATCAAGATCCTAATATTTTGTAACTAATTTAAATCTGTCTGGACTTTCCTAATTTGTTGCTTCACATCATCAATTTGCTGAGAATCTTGAAAATATTCTTTTAGATTTGTGTTTTAAAGAAGGAAGTAAGTCAGGCAGATAACTACTTTTTTTCCTCTGTCACGTCCAACATATATTCAGTTAAGTTTTCTGGGTTTTTTTTTTTGAGAATTAAAAAAAGCAAACTTTGCTTTCAACAGTCAGCATCTATCATGCAAGAAGTGATATTTGGTAAACAGAAGCTTCATGAAATCAAACTGAGTAACATTCAGACATTCAGCACACTATGAGGTAAAAAATAATAAAATACCAGAAAAGGAAGTGTTGAAATTAAAGAACAAGTATCCCACTTTATTTTTTTTAAGTATCCCACTTTAAACCTTTGCCTGTAGTGATCTCAATGCCTGAGTTGTGAATTTCCATGAAAACTAAAACAAAACAAAACAAAAAAACTTTCTAGGTTGTTGAAGAATTTATTACTGGTACGACTATACTGTTCCTGGAAATTTTTAGAAATTTTTAGAAATACCTGAGATGCTAGAGATAAAAGATCATGATGAGAACTAGAAATGCTCACTTCCTTGAATTCATATACCACGAAAAATATTTCACATCTTCTCAGTTTTCTTTTATTACTAATGTAATGTCCACCAGATTTTTCTTATAAACATTTTTGCTAATTCAATATTCTGTGTCCATTACTATGTGACAAAAAATACATGTTTCTATGTTTCTTTTTAGTTAATTAAATAGTGCACACAGGTTATTATTAATCAAATTACTATAGCCAAAAAACTCAAATTTTATAGGCGATAAGGGTTTTTCAGGAGTCCATCGCTGAGTATGATAGCTGTTTGAATTTTGAGGAATTTCTGTGAATTGCCAACCACACAAATAGGTATCTCCCATAATTGTGGATAGGATTGTCTACATAATTTGCAGGGTCTGCTGCAAAATGAAAATTATTACTAAAGCCCCTTGTTAAAAATATTTTCAGACTTTTAAAACAATACCAGGAAAGCATGAAACTAAGATTGGGAACTTTCTTAGTTAGGAATCCTGTAAAATTGCACAGGTCACAGGCCCATGAACCTGACCCTATGCATGGACAGTGAGAATTATGAAATAATACCCTTCTTCTTTTGGTATCTTTCTGATCTCCTGTTTTAAATATTCATGCATAAGCTTAAACTATTTGCTATTTTTTCTTATATCTCATCTATTATCCTTTCTTTTGAACTTTTCTGTTTTTTCTCCTTTTTTTTTTGTTTTCCTCCAAAGCCTTAAATGAATGAAATGTGGAGAGAGGGTAGTTCAGAGTGGTAGTACATAATCACAATTGAGGAATGGAAAAGTCCTCCATGACTTTTTTTTCTCCACTTAAATTTTTAATTTACCAAACTCTCTGTATCTTTATGAAATTTCTTCATAGAAAGATTTCAAGCAACTGAACATCTACAGACAGATTTATATACATACATATATATATATATATATAAATGTATGTATTTGGGTATACACAGGTCTTGAATTTCAAATTAGAAAAAACAAAGGTGTTTTCTTTTTTTAATTTTTTAAAGATTATTTATTTATTTATTCAGAGAGAGAGAGAGAGAGAGAGAGGCAGAGACACAGGCAGAGAGAGAAGCAGGCTCCAAGCAGAGAGCCCGACGCAGAACTCGATCCCAGGTCCCCAGGATCACATCCCCAGCCGAAGGTGGCGCTAAACCGCTGTGCCACCAGGGCTTCCCAAGGTGTTTTCTTTTAATATTGAGGTAGGTACGGTACACACACCCACATACATGTATATATATGATTATATACTTCCAGTTTCCTATTATTTTGGGATATAATATGAAATAACAAAAATAAACGATGTCTATAGAAAAATCAACATACTGATTTTCTGATATTGCAGGTACCTTGGTTTCTTGATAATTAGTTCTTTTCTGCATATAAAGCTTTGTAAACCTTTAACTGAATTCTGGAACTCAAGGACCAGCTAGAAAGAACATCAAGGACTCACAGTGCCCCTATTTATTGCTTTGTATGTAACACACTGCGCTTATCTAATTGCTTTAATTCTCTACTATCAAGTACTAGTGTGATGATAATTACGATGATAATGATGAGGGAGGAAGAGATATTTAATAACATGAAATTGTACCTTGAAACAAGCTGACAGTAAGTATAGTCCACAGAGCATAAATGCTAAATACTTAAAAGGACTCACATCCTGTAAGTGGGTAGTCTTTTATTTGATGTTTGGTTGAAGCCCCTAAATACCTTTAAAAATGTATTCTAAAAGGGCTTATAATGGAAAGATTTTCTGCCTTAGCAAAGAAATGATTAGATCCTGTTCCAGACCTAAGAAATGTATTTCTATTCTAAAGAGCTACGTTTATTTAGGTTATATATAACCACCACATATAGAGTTTAAAATACTAAATAATTAGACCAATTGACATCTTTTGAGAACTTTTTCCCAGGTTCTATCAAAAGTACTTTAAATGTTTTTTTTAGGGGGTGGGGGTGGGGGTGGGGAGGGTTGCCTGGGTGGTACAGTCAGTTGAGGGTACGGCTCTTGGTTTCAGTTCAGGTTGTGGTCTCAGGGTCGTGGGAACCAGCCCCACATCAGGCTCTGTGCTTAGCATGGAGTCTACTTGAGTTTCTCTTTCCCTTTCCCTTTACGCTTCCCCCTGCCACTCATTCTCTCTCAGATATAAACACATTTTTTAAAGTATTTTGTTTTTTAAGTGTTTTTGTTTTATTTTCTACTACATTCCATGGATATAATGGTCATCATTATACTCATAATAAAAGAACTGTGGCTTAAAGAAGTTACATGCACCTTAAAAAAGTAAATTAACACAAGATGTTAAAATATTTTTGTAGCATTTTACAATTTACAATGTGTTTTCCTATTTATTTTACTTTTTTTTTTTAAGATTTCATTTATTTATTCATGAGAGACATAGAGTCAGGCAGAGACATAGGCAGAGGAAGAAATGGCCTTCCTGAGGAGCAGGGAGCCCTGACGCGTGACTTGATCCCAGGACCTGGGATTACGACCTGTGCCAAAGGCAGATGTTCAACCATTGAGCCACCAAGGTGCCCCCATGTTTTCTTCTTTAGCTTGCTATAATAAATACCTCTCTGGCAGTCACTCTTATGCTCTAATAATAATAATACAATTTTTCATAAAGTATTCTTCTCCTTGCCATAATGAAGCTTATACTTTGGTGGAAGAGAAAGGAATTACAGTATGTACTATATTTTTATAATTGACATGCAAATAAGTTTCTATCAGAGAATAAAGGAGGATAAGGCAAACTAGGATGGTGTCATAAGAGAAATGTCATTTGTACTACTTCTTCCAGGAAATACTAGCACTATACAAGAAAAGGATGGAAGATGGTAAAGTTGGTGTATGCACAAGAAATACGAGAGTATAGTTTGGTTAAAGACTTGAATACAAAACAAACAAAAGTGGGAACTAAACCCAGAAAATGTGAATTAAGTATATTAGGCAAGCTTATAAACTCTTTTAATCCCTGGTGTTGGATATGGGATCTCTCTGTAGTAATGGTGAATAGAGTCATAGTAAAAGGTAAGGTAGGCAAAAAAGACATTACTTAAAAAGGAAAACTTAGCAAGTACCAGAAGTAAGGCAGTAGTGAAGAAATGTGGCTACAGTTCATCAAACCTGTTTCACTTTTCTCCTGATCACAAAGTTGGACCATATTCATGAAACTCCCTTAAAATTTAAATTCAGAAAAATGAAAGAAACAAGAAAATTGCTGGGACACGTACATACTGTGCAATTTATTATGCAGATAAACCAACAGGAAAAAATATGTATATATGACAACATTCTGAACACTCCCAAATTCACCAGTGAATTTTTGGAAAAGGTTTATCTTCTATTCAGATTTGGTAAAGAGGGAAGTCCACTGTGGCTTTATGAAATGGCTCATCTCCAAGGCAATGTTTAATCTTGCACTAGCTAAAGTATGATTCCTGGTCACATTAAGATGATATTAATATTTTTTTCTCACTCAAAACCACATCAGCCTTGTGATACAATATTTTCTCCTCAAAACAAAGGGAACATAGATGAAGAATTAAAAAAAAAAGAATTCTGGAAATATAGTTTTCATTGTTAGATGTTTATAAAGTTGGAATTAAACACTTATTTTAATCATTTATAGAATGGTTTATAAATAAAATTTATTTTTAAGAAATGGATCCTTTGTCATTTATTCTATCTTCTCGCTCTATAGTTCATATCCAGGGTGACCTTGGAAGTTTATATCATAAATGGCAGAATGGCTGAAAATCTGCGTATATTAATGACTACATATTCTGCTTCCTGTCACCAATTAGCAGAATCCATTTTAGAATTTCAATTAGTGGATGATAATTTTTTATTATTTTAAGCACTAAGATTTGGGGGTTTATATTTAATATCTGTGGCATTATCTTGAATATTCAACAGTATACAGAAAGGAAATAAGAGGAAAGATGGGAGAAACATAGGCAATTGGTCAAGGTGTTTTTTTATGAAATTGAGAAGATAAAAATAAGCAGAACCAAGATTTTTCTTCTAGATAACTAGGACCATGAAAATACAGTACCAAAAATTGGGTGCAAAGGAAGACAATAAATTCCTTCTGAAATATAATGATGGGCAGTCTATATTTAGAGTTTAGTGAGAGAAGGCTACCAAAATATTTAAAAACTTTTTAAATAATATTTTGGAAGTATTTTTGGGTGGATCAGCAGTTAAGTATTTTTAAAAGTTTGTTGAAGCAGCAAAGTAGTCACCATATGGGGACAATCATAATTTTTCTTATTCCCTTACGTGTGCTGTACAGTTTAGTATTGTTTATAAATTACATGCTGGGAAGGCATATTATTTTTAGTTTCTAGAGCCTCTGTAAGTTTCATGCCTTTTTTTGTTTTGTTTTTGTTTTTGTTTTTGTTTTAGAGTATGTCTTTGTCCCAGTATCTAAAAGACAGAAATTTGGATATGGTGCTCAGGAGAAAAAAACAATTTTAAAACTATAAGATACAGGAGTCATCTCTTAGAAGTGATCGCTAAAGCCATGGATTTGCATGACCTCTTAGGAGACACCATAGGAAAAAAAAATAGAATGTCATTCTTTTTACCTTTCTTTAGTAAAAAAGAAGAGTGTTAGCAAAACTAAGAGTAGTCAAGGAGTAGGAGTAGAAGATAAAAAAAAAAAGAAAGAAGTAATTAATAGCAAATTCCACCAAAAACACATCTTATGGCAGACTCACACCTAGGGACATATCAGGAAAACCATTCTCACTGATTGATCAAAGTAGACAAAAAGATAATTTTTAAATGTATGTGCCGTGATTTGGATCCTGGTCCAAAAGAAAGTTGAACCCATGTAGATACATGATGAGTAAATAAAGCCATTGTTCCTTGCATATTTCAACTAAAGAATGTATATAAAACTAATAACAGTATAAGAATCAGAGAATGGTTACCTTCACCAAATCAGAGAATGGTTACCAATGGTTATGGACTTCACCATCACAGTCCCAAATGTTATGGCTGAAGGCATACTTTGTACACAAGAAAAAGGTTGGACTGATATAGAACTAGTTTCAAAGGATTCATGGAGTGCTATGGAAAAGAAGGCAGTGTAAGAAAGAAGAAAATCAATCCTGGGTTTAAAAGCCAAGGACAATTTCAGACAATGCATTTTCCAAGCTGTGAATATTTTAGTATCCTAGTTGAGTAAAACAAACATAGTGTTGAAAAGTATAAGAAAAGAATTTCTGAAGAACATCTGAGAGGAGTTTGGAAGGAAGAAAATTACTTTGACAGGAAAAAAAGGAGAGGATAATAGCATGAATAAACACCTAAAATATTCCACAAACATGCTAGAGAGGATAATGGGCAGAGATAGATATTTCTCTCTTTTTATTTTTATTTTTTTGAGAGAGAGAGACACTGCGTGAGGGGAGACAAGGTGGGAGGGCAGGTGCAGAGGGAGAGAGAAAGAGAATCTTAAGCAGGTGGAGCTCAATTTCATGACCCTGAGATCATAACCAGAGTCAAAATCAAGAGTCAATTCCTTAACCAACTGAACCACCCAGGCAACCGGAACAGAGATAGATTTTCTTGGTTCACTTACAGAAACATCACTACTTACAAGTTATTTGACCATAGGCAAATTATTTACCCTTCATTTACTCATGAGTAAATAGGTAGAAGAATAATTTGTTGTTCAAATGATACGTTTCAGAAAGAGTAAGCAGGGAACCTATTAATAATTATTATGTAACAACAGGTACATAACTTAGACAAACTAGGATACCTGGCCACTTTATTTAGTAGGCAAAATACTGAAGTTAAGCAGGTTTGTGTTTGCTGTGTTCTCCCTTCAGTTTTCAGTGCTCTTTTTATCCCAAAAGATAGTTCAAAGTCTATGACGAGGTGCACCATGACTGTTTTCTCTATATTCTGTCCATCAAAAAATGAGATCCTACTCTTCTCTGTAATCAAACCTATCCAATTTCCTCCTTCAGGATTGTGACCTCGGCCATCAACTTTTTTTTTTCATCAAAGAGGAGTTAATAATACATAATAACTTAATCTAGTAGTTCTATGGTTATCCTTCAAATATAACTAGATACACAAGTCATCATGTCTTTGATCCAAGTATCTAAAATCTATAGGAAGAAGCTAAGGTGTGAGAACTGGAGGATAAGGAAGAAATCTTGTTTGTGCTGGGGAATATTCTTAAATTCCTCAGGTCTTTAAATCCATTTTACTTACCTTTCAAAACTTGCTTAGAAAACCCTGGGAAGGGATCCCTGGGTGGCGCAGCGGTTTGGCGCCTGCCTTTGGCCCAGGGCGCGATCCTGGAGACCCGGGATCGAATCCCACATCGGGCTTCCGGTGCATGGAGCCTGCTTCTCCCTCTGCCTGTGTGTCTGCCTCTCTCTCTCTCTCTCTGTGACTATCATAAATAAATAAAAAAAAAAAATTAAAAAAAAAAAAAAAAGAAAACCCTGGGAATAATAGCTTGAGTTTCAAATTCAGGATTCAGGGTCATAATAGCTGTGACCCCTCAAAAAAGAGTGAATTATCTTTGGTAAACTACTCTTACCTCAATAATAAAATAAGGTTATTTCCTTAAAAATAGCACAATGTTTTCATACAGATTAAAGGAAGTAGAACTGTTGAGTTTTTAGCACATTGCCTGACATACTAAATATTCAATATATGCTACTTAGCTATCATTGATATTATATCATGGAATTGTGGGTATTTATGCCATTTCTTAATAAACAGTATAAAAAATGGATAATGCCTTCTAGTCAGAAATTTCTAGATATTTATTGTTGTGTTTCATTCTTCCCTCCATTATTTGTATAAAAGATTCAGTGAATGAAACAAAACTGGGGTCTCTGCTCTTTAAATTATCCACTGTAAGTTATAAAATTATATAAACATGGAACAAATCTCCAAATAAATAAGTATGGATGATCTCTAAAGACTTTCTTTATTTTTTTAAAGATTTTATTTATTGATTCATGAGAGATACACAGAGATCCATAGACACAGGTAGAAGGAGAAGCAGCAGGCTCCCTGTGGGGACCCTGATGTGAGCTTGAGCCAAAAGCAGATAAGCCACCGAGGTGTCCCCTCTACAGACTTTCTATTCCCAAGATACAAATAACACTCATACTATAATCTGGGCCATTTCTTCATCAATCATATACATTCCCAGTTGTTAATGTTGGTATTATCTTTTGTACCTGATATTTCCCAATTTAAAACATGGTGATATTTTTTCAGTTTCCAAAGGAAAATCTAATTTGTCAGTCTGTAGAATTTCACTTCTCTGAACATATTTCTTGATGTGTTTTAACTTAATAATCCAAACCCCCTTTTTAGAGTGGACAGTGGCATAGATACATGTTTCTTTAAAACTAGGTCTTTGATGTCATTTTCATATAATTAATATTCTATTATGCCAAAGCAAAAAAATATATAAATTTTGTGCACACATTTAGGAAAAAAGTGAGAAATCATAGCCACTGGAAGCAATATAAAAGACCATCAAACATCATTTTCATAATATCTATAAACACATTTGCTAGTTCCTAGCTCTAATTCTTATTTGTTGTATATTCAGCAAGACTCATAATTTCTTTTAGTCTTGGTTTTCTCAATTTTAAGATGGTGTTAATTATATATACTTTACATAGTTATATATGCTTTACATAGTTATGTATACTTAACATAGTGTAGTAATTAAATGAGTTAGTTTAATTAAAGCTTCTAGCAAAATTCTTGCCACATAGCAAATGCTCTATAAATTGAGGTTGTTAATAGTAGTATTTTTGATATGTTCTTCATTGCCTTCTGTGGATGTTGATTAAATTGAAGATTGGAATATCTAAAGTTTTGATTCTCACTGAAGTATTAAAATGTTCTGAAAGGACTGATGGGTTTCATACTAATGCAGGAATCATGCATGAAAATAAAGCAATCTCAGCATCCAATAGTCATTTTCTTCTAGAATCCTAGATACAGGAAGTTCCTTGTGTACTGTTTTTTAGTTTGTTTCATTAAACTAAGAAATATTTAGGAGAAATACTCTTGAAAATACACAGAATTCGGGCACCTGGGTGGCTCAGTGGTTGGGCATCTGTCTTTGGCTCAAGTTGTGCTGCTGGGGTCCTGGGATCAAGTCTGCATCAAGCTCCCTGCTCCTCAGGGAGGGTGCTTCTCCCTCTGCCTATGTCTCTGCCTCTCTCTCTCTCTCTGTGTCTCACATGAATAAATAAATAAAATCTTAAAAAAATAAAATACACAGAATTATCAGGGAAAAAAAACAACATTAAGACTGCTGGTAAGGTAAAGTGATTATAAAAAGGCTAACACAATCTCTTATTTAGGCTTTAGCCACTACCTCTAATCCACTGCCCTACCTCTGTTTTTGCTTTTCTATATTCCACTCTCTCCATAGTAGCAAGAGTGCTTTTTGTAAAACCTGAAATAGATTTACTATTGTTCCATTAAAAATCCTCCAGTGGGCAGCCTGGGTGGTTCAGTGGTTTAGTGCCGCCTTTGGCCCAGGGTCTGATCCTGGAGACCTGGGATAGAGTCCCACATCAGGCTCCCTGCATGGAGCCTGCTTCTCCTTCTGCCTGTGTCTCTGCCTCTCTCTCTCTCTCTCTCTCTCTCTGTGTGTGTGTGTGTCTCTCATGAATAAATAAATAAAATCTTAAAAAAAAAATCCTCCAGTGCTTCCATTACATTTAAACTATGATCTAAGTTCTTCATCCTGGTTCACAAAACCTACATGACCTATTCTTGACTCACACTCTCATGTGAATGCCTCTCATTCTCTTCCTAAATCCTTAGGCTTCGCCCTTTACTTTCTTTCTACTCTTGGAATACATTCATGTTCATTCCCAGAAAAGACACTTTGTACTTGTCATTTCCTCTGCCTGGAAGGCTCTGGGTCTGGATTTCAGCACCACTGTGATATTTTATAATTCAGATATTAACTCAGTTATTCCTCTTTTCAGAGGCATTCCACAACCACCAAATCAAATGTAGTTTAAACCCCTGCCTAGCACCAATTTATTTAATCACTGTCCACAATATCACTCTTGCACTCTTAACATTTATTCCTCTCTGAAATTCCTACTTATTTGCTTTCCTACCTGTTGAGACCAAGGATTGTGTTGCCTTTTCAACTGTTGTATTTCTAGTATGCAGAACATTGTTTCCTAAATGACAGTAACACAACATATATTAGGTAGATGACCTGGCTAAAAAAAAAGAGAGAGATAAATTAAAAGAGAAGTTTTTTTTACAGAATTTCATCAATAAATTTGAAAAAAAAATTAAAGGAACAATACTCAATGGCAATAAAAGCAGGGTGGAGAGTGTCTCATCCCTCACAAAATATAATGTATTGTATAAGAAAGTAATTTAAAGATAGTGAGTATGGTCAGAACTATCAATAAATACACCATTGAAGTAATGTAATTAGTATAACCCAAACAATTCTTCACTAGATTGTGTATAGTCTAATTCTTCCATTGGACCTTTCCTCCGGATCTCCTTTAACATGCTTCATTTTATGCTACCATCATCCCATCCTGTCTTTTAATTAAATAATGCCTTTAAAATATGAATTTTAATCTTGCTTGAATCAAGGATCAGTGGAAATAACTCCAATGTAATCAAACTGGCTTATTCATATATGTGTATTAAAATGGTGCTATAAAAATGTTTTTAAAATGAAAGCCTCATTTTGTTTTTTACAATGTCTTAAGTACTGTATCATTACTTAATGCACAATAACTTAACAATATTCTATTTGATAACAGAGGTTGGTAAGCTATGGCTTATGGACCCAACCCAGTAAGTCATATGTTTTTTTTGCAAATAAAATTTTTATTGAATCACAACCACACCCATTTGTTTATGCATCATCTATAACTGCTTTAATGCTATAAGGATAGAATAGCTACAGAGGACTATACAGCCTACAAAGCTAAAAGTATGCATCATGTGCTCCTTTACAGAAAAAGTTTCATTGTTCCTTCTCTATACCATTGCTTTGTAGAGATTAGAAGCCATACATGCTTCAAATCATGGTCCTGGTTTGCATGGTCCTATAAAGCTACTGCTTTATAGACGCATACCTCTTTCTTTCCCCATGTAAAGATTACCTCTCAAGATCCCTTATTAGCCTTTAAACATTGATGACATTGGCAAACAGACATTACTTCATTTTGACTAGCTTCTTAATAAAACTGTTTATTGACAAGTTACCTTGTTCAGCAGGAAGCCAATAAAACACAGTATAAGTCAGTAGATTATGCTATTTTAAGCTTTCAAAGAAATGATTAGTTTCTCTAAAGAGGTGGGAGATTACTGCCATTGCTAAATAATTCTGTACCTAAAAAAAGAGGTCTTCAGTTTGTTGCACACAGCTGTAACATTACAGCCTGTTGACAGAGTGTATATACAATAAAAACTGAAGATTATAAAATAGTTTAGAATCATGATATTTATACAAAAATACACAGTTTTTGATGCTTTCATAAAAAAAAACTTTCATTATTAATTTCCTGTCATGTCATTCATGGCCATAGGAAAAGCTCTTATTTTGCAAAGAAAGATAGTTTTTGACAACCCACACCAAGTAGAGGGGTGCTCTTGAGGTCCCTGTTTCCAAACAGTATCTGTAGACAATGAAAGTGCAGACTCATTGGTGAATCCTCATATAGAAATAAAGTGGCTGGTATAGTCAAAGTTAATTTTATTGGGAACTAAGGCCAGAAGCATAAAACTTATCCATATAAAAATGTCTTTTTTTAATTTTTATTTATTTTTTTTAGTTTAAAGGCTTCAAGCTCTCTTTATGGTGGGGATTATAAAAGATGGAAAAATTTTCCCCTCTATAATAGTTTCTGGCCTCTTTAGCTCTTCAAAAATATTAGCTATGGCTTAGGATCAGAGAAAAGTAATACCAATTGCCAGAGATTGCTTTGTCCTTCATAATGTCAATAGCCATCCCTCACTGGTCATTCTGATCTCTTCTTTAAACCTCCTGGCATTTTCTCTGCCTATACATGGACAGTTATGATTCAAAGGACATGAATTTCAGAGCTAGGCATGTCAGTACCACATTAAATTCATGGTCATCACTATCAAACAGTCTTTTATGTGTGGCAAGACAGTCTTGCTTCATTTTACAGTCAAATTCTTCTTTCCCTCAGTGCTATAGTTATTTGAAAACTATGCAGCAAAACAGAGTTGTCAATAACCTGCATGGTTGGACACATGTGAGGTGACTATGGCTTTGAAACAGGTGATCTGAGGAAAAGGGGTTAAATGCTCTACCTCTCAGTTTTCTTTTTTGCAAAATGATGATAATAATAAGCCTATAATATATACTTGTGATAGCATTAATGGCACCTGGTATATAATTAGCCCTAATGAAAAAACATTATTGTCACCATGATGCTCCTCTCCTTTCCTCTCTTCCTCTTCCTTCTTCTTTTTTCAAATATCTAATTTATTTGCTACTCTTCCACCTGAGAAAATAGAACCAATTCAATAAGATTGACCCTCTTTCAATCCTTCTGTCTCCCTTTTTATCATGTTCTTCCAATCTAAGGCCTACCTTTCTCAATCCCCTAGTCTATGCCTTCCTATGGGATACTATTCATTGCTCAACTACTTGATCTTTTCTGTATCTGTCCTGAAAGATATAAACATTTTCTCATCAAAAAATAAATTACAGAACTACAGAACTTCTGTTGTATAGCTCCTTTTGGATGAACTCAATTTTTAGTTCCCTTTACCTTTCTGGGGTAGTAAGGGCTTTACGCTATTGCTAATCACTGGGTGCTTCACCACCTGTATAGATTCCCTTACCCTGATCATACTTCTGTAAATAGCTCCTTCACTGAAATGTCAATATTTAAATCATTTGTGTGTTCTTCTGCTTTGTGCCAAGGTCATGACTAACACCAATACCTGTGAGCTTCATGGAGTCAGCAGGAGTGCTAGGTTAATGGTTTCAAGATATTTTAATCATTCAAACTCTATTGATGGCTTAGTGCATGCAAGATACTAAGAATGTTGAATAATCAGCAATGAATAGTGACTAAAGACTAATAGGAAATATATAATCTATATTTTATGTATTTCTGTATTTCATGGAGGGAAAGAAAGCTTGCTGCTTAGGAAATAATTTCTCTTTTTTTCCAAAATAAATACCATTTCTAATCCCCACTTTAACCTCAACACTAGAATATTTACTCTTCATCATTACATATTTAGAAACAATATTTATTTAACGTAAAAAAAAGAAGCAAGTGAATCACTATCCTTGTTTCCTTGGTCACAGTTGTAGCTGTCCCACAGAGAAAAAAAAGCACCTGTATTTCTTTTCAGTAAGATACATTCAACAACTCATCTTTTGAAGCACAAAGGAAGTATAAAACCTTATGAAACATACCTTTTCAAACATTAAAAGTCAATTTGTCTGATAATTACATTGTGGGATAGTCCTTATTATAGTAATTATATACTTAAGATTCTATGGCATGTTATATTTGAATTCTATGCATCTACTTTCAGTTTTTCTTGTCCCTGCCTCCCACATCCTATGGCATTTGTGGAGATTACAAAATTGCAAGTGCCAGATGGCAATATGATCATTAAATTTAAGCCAATTTCATTTCTTTTTCAATCATGAAACAGAATGATCAAATTTGTAAATGTTTCTATTCTGATTAGTATTTCTTTCTACACAAGAACAAAGAGTTGACTATTTAAAAACAGGTTATATCTGTAAACTATAGTATTTTCTTTTCTCAGCTAAAGTCACCTTTTATGGTTCTTAGGTTTGGTTGGCTTTTCTTTTGCATATTAATGTATCAAAAAGATGCATAAATAGTAACCTACCTTCTATTTTTTAAAGATTTTATTTATTTACCCATTATAGATACAGAAAGAGAGAGAGAGAGAGGCAGAGACACAGGCAGAGGGAGAAGCAGGCTCCATGCAGGGAGGTCGACACGGGACTCGATCCCGGGACTCCAGGATCACGCCCTAGGCCAAAGGCAGGTGCTCAACCACTGAGCCACCCAGGGATCCCCCACAACCTACCTTCTGAACAGAAAAGGTACTATAAAATACTATATTCTCAATAATATATGGACCAATCCCCAATATGAGAAATCCAGAAATCAGTTAAGTGGCTCCTGTGTCCCAAATGTACACAAAAGCAGGCACATCAAAGCAGGTAGGATGCTTTGTGGTACCCACTTGCCAGAACCCCCTTGCTAGGCTCAGCAAGGTACAATAAGAAGGAAACTTCAACCTATTAGGTTCTCCCTTGAGAGGGAAAGAAAAGACTGGACTAGATGTTGAACATTCAGACTTTTGGAGGGGCTAGCCAATGCATTGGTTTCTGTCTTATCTGATCTAAGTACTACAGAAAAGGGCCTCACTTTGAGGGCACTGACAACAAAAGCAGTGGTTTGAATTAGCATGAAACTCATTTGCCATTGGCCCTCCCCCTGGCCTAATACAGAGTCTTGCCCAGCTCAGACCATTAATGGAAACTAGTGTACCCTAGGTGCCTGAAACCACAAAAAGTGAGCTTCAGAGGACTGTAGGATAAAAAACACAGGCCAATAGTTTGGTACTTCTCCCAGGGATGTGGGTGTGGAAGAAGAGTGGAACATATGTCCAATGTTCCATCTCTTTGGTGTTCTGCCTAATGGACTAGTTTCTAACTCACCATCTTGAAGTGTTGATGAAACTGAGCATAGTCCAGATGCCTGGAAACCACTGAGAACAAAAAAGAACTGGGCTGCTTACGAAAGTCCAAAGAACCTGCACTACTACAGATAAATGCCACATGGAACAAGGTATTATAATTTCCTAGAAAAAAAAAATAAATTAAGAAAACCTCTCTAATTGGGAACTCATACACATATGCAAGTCTTGGGAAAGCTCTTCAACATAAAAGGTTTGAGAGACTCCCAGAATCTCTAGCTGGGATGACTCTAGCTAGAGATCATTTATGAAACCCATCCATAAAAACCAGGAGATGGGACCTGCTTGATCAAATGTGTGGATCCTAACATGAAATAACAATGCATAAGAAAAAGTGAGAGAAAATGGAGCAAAAAGTTTACTTGAAGAAATAGTGGCTGAAAACTTCCCAAATTGTGCAAGGAAATTCAGATTCAGGAACCCCAATAGATCCAATTAGGATAAATTAAACTAAAATCAATCAATCATTCAATCATTGAGACATGTTAATAATAAAATTGTTGAAAGTTAAAGACAAACAGATAATTTTGAAAGCAGCAAGAAAAAAAAATTCATCACATAAAGAGGGCTCCCATAGCTTATCAACAAAATCAGCAGAAATCCTAAAGACCAGGCGTGCCTAGCTAACTAAATCAGTTAAGTATCTGTCTTTAGCTCAGGTCATGAACTCAGGGTCCTGGGATTAAGCCCCACGTTATGTGCCCTGCTGAGCAGGGAGCCTGCTTCTCCCTTTCTCTGCCACTGCTTATGCTCTCTCTTGCTCTTTCTCTCTCAATCTCTCTCTCTAAAAT
Organism: Canis lupus familiaris; assembly: GCF_011100685.1. Lineage (NCBI taxonomy): Eukaryota > Metazoa > Chordata > Mammalia > Carnivora > Canidae > Canis > Canis lupus. The sequence goes on from NC_049233.1 coordinate 29,037,999, forward strand.
AAAGAAATAAATCTTTAGAAAAAAAAACAAAAGAAACCTTATAGACCAGAATGGAGTCAGAATGACACATTCCAAGTGCTGAAAGCAAAGCAAATATAAACAAAACAAAAACTCTACAAACCAAGAACACTATACCCAGAAAAATTGTTATTAAAAAAAAAAGTAAAAATAAAGTTACCCCCAGATAATAAAAGCTGAGGTAGTTTATCATCACTAGATCTGCTTTACAAGAAATGCTAAAGGGAGTCTTTCAAACTGACGTTAAAGTTCACTAGATAGCAATATAAAAATATATGAAAATATAATGTTCACTGGTGAGGGTAAATATATACACAAATACAAAATACTGTATTAATGCACAAATTACTTTTGTAGTATAGAATTTAAAAGACAACTATAAAACATAACTGTAACTATAAAATATGTCAATGGATACACGACATAAAATACATTTTTTAACAAAACTAACAAAAAGTGTGTGAAGGAAGAAATATAAGAGTAGAGGTTTTTGTACATGTTTAAAATTAAATTGTTATATCTAATGCAAGTCTCAGTAACCACAAAAAACATTCCTATGAAAGATACACAAAGGAAAATGAAAAGTAATCAAAAGAATTAAAGTAACTATTTTTAAAAATCGATGAAATACAAAAGATGATAGTAAGAAAGGAAAACAAAACAAAAAAACTCTGAAAAATAGAAACAACAAAATGGCAATAGTAAATCCTTCCCTATGAATAATTACTTTAAATATAATGTATTAAGCTCCTCAGTTAAAAGACAGAGTGGCTGAATGGATGAAAAAACAAGATCCACCTATTACTTTAAAAAACTCACTTTAAAAAAAATAAAATAAATAAAATAAAATAAATAAAAAATAAAAAACTCAATTTAGAGTTAAAGATACACAAATGCTGAAAAAGAAAGGATGGAAAAAATTGAAAAATAAAATTTTAAAAAAGGATAAAAAATATTTCATGGAAATGTTAACCAAAAGGGAAGTGGATTTACTGTACTTTTATGTCAGACAAAAGAGACTTTAAGTCAAAAACTCTCAGAAGACACAAAGATGGACATTATATGATAAAAGGATCAATTTACCAGAAGGATAAAATAACTATAAGCAGACATGCAGGCATTTTCAGAGGACCCAAACATATAAAGCAAACACTGAATGAAGAATTGAATGGAGAAATGACAATAAAATAATAGATTTCAGTATGCTACTTTCAATTGTTTCAATTGTTGACATAACTACCAGACAGATGATCAATTAAGAAAACATAAATGTGAACAACACTACAGACTGAGTGGACCTAATTCCACCCAACAGCAGCAGAACACACATTCTTCTCTAGCAAACATATTTTCCCTGATATATATTCTGAATAGTCACAAAACAAGTTTAAAGTATGATGGTTAAAATCATGTCATATATATTTTCTGATCACATGAAATGAAAATAGGAATCAATGCCAGAATAAAAACTGAAAAACTCACATGTGAAATTAAACAAAACATTTCTGAACAACCAATGGGACAAAAAAAGAAATCAAAAGAAAAAAAAAGTTTTTTTTTCTAATTTCCTGAGACAAATGAAAATATAAATACAACACCAACACTAATGAAATGAATCAAAAGCAGTAGTAAATAAGTCTATAATGATAAATGACTGAGTTTAAAAAGAAGAGAATCAGGATGCCTGGGTGGCTCAGCGGTTGAGCATCTGCCTTTGGCTCAGGGCATGATTCCGGGGTCTAGGATTGAGTCCTGGATCAGGCTCCCCTCGGGGAGCCTGCTTCTCTTTCTGCCTGTGTCTCTGCCTCTCTCTCTCTCTCTCTCTCTCTCTCTCTGTGGCTCTCATGAATAAATAAAATCTTTAACAAAAAAGCATAATAATAAAATTTAAAAAGAGAGAATTCTCAAGTAAACAACCTGACTTTACATCTCAAGGGAAAAAAAAGGAGTAGGAGAAGGAGAAGAGAAGAAGAAGATGACTAAACTGAAAGTAGGGAGAAGGAGGAAACAAAATATTAGAGCAGAAGTAGACAAAATAGAAAACAGAAAGCTAATGGGAAAAAATGTTGGTTATTTGAAAAGATAAAAAACAAAGAAATGAAAAAGGATACATTACACTGTTGCCACAGAAATAAAAAGAGAATCCTAAGAGACTATTATGAAAAATTATGCACCAATAAAATGCATAACTTAGAAAAATGGATTCCTAGAACCACATAATTTGCCAAGACCAAATCATAGAAATAATAGAAAATTTGAACAGATCAATAACTAGAAAGGAGATTGAATCAGTGATTAAAAATCACTAAACAAAAGCCCAGGACCAGATGTCTTCAAAAGAGAATTCTACCAATAATTTAAAGAAAACGTAATGGCAGTCCTTCTCAAACTTTGCCAAATAATTGAAGAAGAGGAAACACTTTCAAATTCATTCTATGAGATCAATGTTACTGTGATGGCAAAATCTGACAAAGGCACTGCAAGAAAAAAAAGAAACTAAAGCCCAATAGCCCTCATAAAAACAGATGAAAAATCCTCAACAAAATACTAGCAAACCAAGTCATAAAGCACATTAAAAATATCATGAATTATGACCAAGTGGAATTTATTCATGAGATACAATAACCACTTTACCCAGAAAAAAATCCATCATTATGACATACTGTATTAATAGAAAGATAAAAATCACATGATCATCTCAATAGATGTGGAAAAAGCAGCTGACAAAACTCAACACCCCTTTATATTAAAAACATTAAACTTACCACTAATAGAAAGGAAATTACCTTTACCTTTAAAAAGGACATATGTGAAAAGCCCAAAGCTAACATCATAGTCAATAGAGAAAATCCAAAACTTTTCTGCTAAGATGAACAAGACAAGAATACCAACTTTCATCAATGGTATTTCAAATAACATTTATGTCTTAGTTTGAGTACTTAAATAGGAAATCTGTATTTCTATATACTAATAGAGATCAATCTGAAAAGGAAATTAAGGAGAGTCTCATTTACAATAGCACAAAAAGAATAAATTACTTAGGAGTAAACATAAGCAGTGAAAGATTTATACATTGAAAACTACAAAGCATTGCTAAAATGAACTAAAGATACAAATAAATGGAAGGACATCCCATGGTCATGGATAGTAAGAATGGTATAGTTAAAATATTAATTGCTCTCAAAGTGATATACGGATTCAATGTAATCTTTCACATCTCTAAGCATAGCCACTATCAAAAAACTCTACAAAACAAAAACAAATAAACAACAACAACAAAAAGGAAACCCAGTAAGTAACAAGTGATGGTATGGATTAGGAAAAATTAGAACCTTTGTACACTGCTAATGGGAGTTAAAAATGATGTAACCACAATATAAAATGGTTTGGATTCTAACCAAAAAATTATAAATGAAGCTACCATATGATTCAGCAATGCCACATCTGGGTATTTATCTGTGTAAAATTTAAAACAAGATCTCAAAGAGATATCTGCACTCCCATGTTTACTGCAGCATTACAATCCACAATATCCAGGAGGTGAAAACATCCTGAATGTCCATTGACATTAACCATTGATGAATGGTAATAAAAATGTGTAGACATAAAATGGAAAATTACTCAGCCTTAAAAGGGGAAAAAATCCTGTCATATGCTACAATATGGACAAAATTTGAGGACATCATATTAAGTGTGATCAGCCAACAACAGAAGTATAAATTCTGTAAGACTTAACTTATATTCAAAGTAGTTAAACACAAGAAGCAGAAAATGAAGTCATGGTTGCCAGGCTGTGAGGGAGGGGGAAATGGGAAGTTGTGCAGAGTTTAGAGATTCAGTCATGCAAGATGAAAATACTCCAGAGATCTGCTCTACAAAAAAAAAAAAAAAAAAAAAAGCATCTATAGTTAACAATACTATATTATACACTTAAAATTTCACAATAAAAACAAATATTGTTCCTTGTGACTAAATTAGAAGCAAGGAAATTTTCAATCTGTGCTTACTATAATTTTGAGATTGTGTTAACCATTTAATAAAACATTAAGCAACCAATCACTATCAACTTGAAATACTTCATTATACACATATTTGAATTAAAATAAAGTCTAATGTAAGTCAAAACTTAAAATAAAACAAAAACATGAGCCGGAGCAGTAAGAGATTTGAATTCTAATTCGAGTTTCAGCAACCTGGGAGTCATTAGGTTTCAGATGAAGATAAACTGTCCTATTTCACAGCACTCTCCTAATAATGAAATATTAAATTATAAAATACAATATATCAAAAAAAGGAAAATCACACAAATGAACAATGGCATTTGAGCGATGGTTTTCATATAATTATTATAATTTAAAGAGTAAAAAATACCTAAGTATTCTTTTGCTACCTATACCACTGGCTGCTTTCACAAGTCATTTTCTTCTTTGTTTTGTACCATGGCATCAACAGAGGGCCAACTCTTACCTTGGGTTTAAAAGTGAAACCTTCCACTACCTACATGACTCTATATCAGCCACAACCATATTTGAAATTTCACTGTTGACAGGAGATAGTAGAGAGGATGATGCAAGATTAAGTTCATCCTGACTACCTGGGGTTAGCTGATATAGGAAAAAACACAAAAAGTATCTCATAACGACAATTTTGTGCTCCCTCTAAATTACTTTTTTTACTATAATGTAATCGTTTTGAAGTCATATAACTAAACGTTTTCCAAAACTGGCTTAGTGGCTGCACCATATTTTTTTATGTGGTAGAAGGTAAATGTCAGAGGTCACTATAAGCATCCCATGAGTTTTTTGTTTTTGGAGGTTTTTTTTTCCAAAGTATACATATTTTTCCTAGTCCAAATCTACTTCCAGTTCGTAGAACAATCTCTGGACTGATTTGGGGGCAAAGGGAGAAGGGTAGGGATAAAAAATATTCTTGGTTTGAAAAATCTTTTTAGTAGATTTTGATATATGTTCCTTTTCAATTTGAAAAAAAGTGAGAATAGTAGAGCAAGCTGGATCCTAAAATATACATGAATTATTTGTGAACATGTTGAAATGTTGTATTTAATCTCAAGTCTTACCATAGTGGTTTGCTATTCTACTAATTTCACTCAAACTATGCTCTACACTAACCCTCTACCAGAATAAAAACTTCTAATTTCTAAGAATATCTCCAGTTATACCGAACCAGAGTCCTGGTGAATGGTTCCTAGGAATCTGTATTTTAAATGGTCTACAGAAGTGAAATTTACAAAAAGCCTTGAAAATCATTGCTTCATATGAAAATTTGTATTTGGATTTATTGTTTGTAATTACAATTTTCACATACAAAAAGGCAAATGTTAGGTAAAATTATATATATTGAAATTAATACCATATTTTAGATTTGGATTTTTGATTTAAGAAAGTGGGTCATATGTCTTTACAGAACTCTTCTAATCTTGCTAATCATACTTAATAATCAATACTACCTTCAGCTCTAGGGAATGAAATACAATTACTTATAGGGCAATCATATTATAAAGTAGATTTGAAAGTTCCAAGTCCAACATTAAGTATGATCTTGATGATCATATATATTTCTTTTACAGCTCAGAAAAAAATATCAATTTAAGAAGCAAAAATTTTGGTTTTGAACACTTTTAAAAAACATCATCATCATTTTATTCATCTATAGTATTGAAAAGAATGTAAAAGCTTGAAAGTCTCTAATAGCAGTGTAATAAACAGGCTCACTCTGTTTTCTAATATATAAGAAAATGGATTATTTCTATGGCTGAACTAATAGTTTGAGGTCCCTTTATTATAGACTTAAGAGGAGTAAATATAGTTTAGAGACCAAATCCTAAGAAAAATACAATTTTTTTTAGGACAGCTCTATGATAGATTCAAGTTCATAAAATAAACTCAATTTCAGTCATATTATACATAACCTAATAAATATTCATCAAATTGTAAATTCTAATTCACTTTTCATTCTTTATAGTATATTTTTATTGTACTGTTTAATTTTACTGACAATAGGAAATATGAAAATAAATTCATTAGTTTAATCTAACAATATATTATTTCAATGCCAAATACATTAATTAGGCTTCTACTCTTTTCACATAAAAGAATAGTCTTTGAAGAAAAATTTAATCATATTAAACCAACATGAATATTTCCAGCAAAACATGAATAAAGAAGGGAATTTAATAAGAGGATAATTTTTAATGTTATGATTTTCATGCTATAACATAGCAGAATTTCAATGGCAGAGTTCAAGCCTTTATCAAAACTAGACATGAACAATGTACTGATAGAAGACATGAGATTTCTGGGTCATAGACAAAGATTTTATTTTTCATAGCACAACAGGCTACAAGAACATCAATTCTCCTTGCCCTCTCATCAAGATGGCCTTATTACCCTCAGCTTAAAAAAAAAAAAAAAAAAAAAAAAAAAAAAAAAAAAAAAAACTTTAGACACGATTCTTCCTGACTAGAAGCCCTGACCTCTCTTTTCTTAGAGCATTTACTTTAGAAAACTTGCAATTATATATTATTTCTCTGCCCTTTCAGATGTAAATCTTCTCCCAGTCTCTTGCCATTTTTATAACCCAGGAATGTCTTCTTAATGACCTGGGAGTCATCCTTTTGAAATACAGTCACAATGAAAGATTGTGCTCTTACCTTCCACTCTCTGTGAAGAGAGTAGAAGCCTAACTTTCATAAACATGAGTTAGCAAACAAAGATGATGGAATCCCAATGGCCAATCTTGCCCACTAACTTTCACCATTACTTTCCACTAGCTCACACCAAAGCTGAAAAACTCTCCTGCCTTTTATTTCAGTTGAATTGAGTTCAATCTTGTCTCTCTTGATTATAATAGTCATGACCCACAACAATCTTGAATAGTCTTCCTTGCTTGTTTAATTCTATCCAGTGCAATTTTTTTTATATACCTCTTAGGTCTCTTAGAAGCAATGAGAGGCCCAGGTGAATGCTTTACTAATAGTGGGACTGTGCCATTTCTGAGGAAGCACAAATCTAGGAAATCTTAATCTCATAAATGGATTGCTAGCCAATCTGCATTACTTGCTCTCCAAAGTGAGATGGAAACATTATCTTTATTATTCTAGATAAATTTCTCTAGGGAGATATTATCTCTATCTTCCAAGCTTTGGCTATCCCAACATAAAACTAATAAATCACTCTATATCTAAGCAATAATATGATGTACATAACCAAGAGTTAATTCATTTGGTGTATAATCATTTGAAAGTATTAAACTGTACCATTGTTTAATGAAAAGTCCATTTTTTCCACTTATTATTCAATCATTCAGTTATTTATTCAATCATGAATTCAACAAACTCTTCCTTTTCATTGTCTAAAATCTGCTATATATACTGAGTAAGAGTTAAAAGATTAAAGTACAGCAAGTTCATGTTCTTTAGGAGCTCCATTATAGTAACTAGTTAACTTGCTAATTATGTACCACATTCGAAGAATGTAGTAGCAATGTGGTAGCAATTATTCAAAGAAGTCAGAGACAGAATGACAAAGATAGACCCAGAATTTCAAAGAATGAGGATGTGTCTGTCCGGCAAAGAGGGAGGAAGGGCATATCTATAGGGAAGAATAAAGGGAAACAAACAAAAAATGGTATAATGATTTTAGTGTGAGTGTCTGGGAGAACAGTAAGTACAATCTGATAATGACTAGAGTTACCTGGAAAAGTAAAAAAAAAAAGTAAATCAAGAAGGAAAAGGTAGGCCACCATAAAGAATTCGGAGCTTTACTTGTAGATGATGCGGTACCATTTAAGCATTTTGACCAGGGGAGTACCATAATCATAATCATATTTGGGTTTCAGAAAGATTATTTGACTGTGAGATTAACTGGATTACAGATAGGCCAAAAGAATATAAATTAAAACTTAAAAACCATTTTAATCTTGAAAAAAATTATGAGATGTAAACATTCAAGCTTCCCTAAACTCATATAGTATATTCATTTCAAAAATATATTTGGTGTATTTTTATGACTCTTGATATATGGTGCCAAATTGTTTCCCAAAAAGATTGTACAGAAGCATATCTTAATCAGAGTTTAAAGTCAACACATTTAATGAAAAATAACCTACCATCAAAATCATTCTTAATCAGTTTCTGAAAAAAGTGTCATTTTGAAGATTTACATTCTGTCTTTCAAAATGTACACAACTTATTTTCTCTTTTTTCCTTAATCTTGAAATAGATTACTATTCCTCAAACAGCAGATGAAGTATTGGTTTGTATTGTGGTCTATATTTTATTTAAATAAGTACTGTGCTTTTAGAAGCTAGCAGCACATTCAGTGCAGAGAAAGCTCAAACTATGAAGGACATCAACTGGAAATAACAAGGATTGAAGAAACAACAGACTCACGTTTCATGATCCACTGGGTCTGGGTTATTTATTCAGTAGAATGATAAGTGATATTCCCAATACTATTTAAATTGGTCCACTATCTCTCAACCACAGGCATTTGAAACCAGTTAAGTTAAATGAGACTAGTGAAAATCAACTATAAAAAGTTTTCAACTCTTTTTCTTTGCAATAATGACAATTTTAGTGCATAATTGTTGGCAAAGGGTATTATCAGCATTAAAAAAGAGAGGGAAGGGTTGGTTAGCTTTTAAGTTGTATTTATACTTTACTGGTAAGTTATCTATTAAAATTCATTGCTTTTGGGGATGCCTGGGTGGCTCAGTGGCTGACCATCTGCCTTTGGTTCAGGACGTGATCCCAGTTCCAGAATCAAGTCCCACATCAGGCTCCCTGCATGGAGCTTCCTTCTCCCTCTGCCTGTGTCTCTGCCTCTATCTCTGTGTCTCTCATTAATAAATACATAAAATAAAATATTTTAAAAAAGAAAAAGTCCATTGCTTTTGAATTTATTGAAGTCATGACATTGGCAAATCCAACTTTATACAAGGAATTTGGTGGCGATGTAACAGGACACTGAAGGAAACAAGCATCTTTCCATTCGACGGTATAGTACAAGACACATTTATGCAGAATTTATTTAAAAATAGCAAATTCTCTTGAATGATTCTTTTTTTTTTCTTTGCAAAGTAATTGAATTTATTGTGAGGGACATTAAAGAAATTTCCATATATCATAGAAACAGTTTAACCCTTTCAGGGCTTCATTTTCTTTTTTTATTTTTATTTTTTAATAATAAATTTATTTTTTATTGGTGTTCAATTTGCCAACATACAGAATGACACCCAGTGCTCATCCTGTCAAGTGCCCCCCTCAGTGCCCGTCACCCATTCACCCACACCCCCCACCCTCCTCACCTTCCACCACCCCTAGTTCATTTCCCAGAGTTAGGAGTCTTTATGTTCTGTCTCCCTTTCTGATATTTCCTACCCATTTCTTCTCCCTTCCCTTCTATTCCCTTTTACTATTATTTATATTCCCCAAATGAATGAGAACATATAATGTTTGTCCTTCTCTGATTGATTCTTAACTCCCCAAACTATGTAATACTGGAATTTTTGGATAGGTTATTTGAAGGAAATTTATAGGCTTAGAGAAAGCTGTGACATTTTTTTCTGGGAGATAGGAGAGGCTTTCTCTTCCTCTTCAAAGAAAAAACACTTGTAGAGAATGAAGTATAGACCTGTAAGTTTCTGCAGTTATACAAAGCAGCACACTTTTTTTCCTCATCCAAATGCTTGCATAACTGCAGAAACTTACAGGTTCTATGCCTCATGGGAATGGAGTATGATGTGAAGGCTCCTGAGAGAGCTTGATATATGCCTTAGGGGGTTTGAGAATGTATATGAACCTTGAGACTATTCTCTGCTAAAAAAAGTCAAAATACAAGAGTCTGGAGAAGCTTTCCATGGCAAGGTGAGGAGACAGGGGTCAGCAATTAAACAAATGCTTCTACATCATTTGGCAGTATAAGTATGTATAACTTTTTTATGGACCATAGGAACAGTTCAGATGGCAGCTTGGCTAATATTCTTTCACAAAGTCCCCATCATGAGAGGGTCAGAGTGGGGATAATAAAACATGGAGGTAGGGCATTTGCACAAATCACTGGATGAGGACATATCCTGTATCAGGCAACAGCGTAAAATCAAAGTCCCTCTAACACCTCCAAAAAACAGTAAGCATCATCCGTGAAGGAAAGTATCCATTTGGTGGTGGCCACATAGAGGCATCAATGGCCACATTTCAACAGCATCCATTATATATACTCTCAAATCTGCCTTCTCTAATCCTTTTGTTCCTCTTCTTTGTAGGTCCATAAGTCTAGAAACAAGGGTCAAGCCTGTGCTGGGGGAGAGAAGCTGTGAAAATGATATCAAATTGAAGTTTTGTTTAGTTGAACAAAATAATAACTAAATGTCATATTTGCTTTAATAAAATTTTTCTTACAACTGAAATTGATTGGAAAGCTATTGGATATACTTAGAGTTAAGCCAAAGGAATTTAATAAAGTATGATTGAAGGTAGAGTCTGGAAAAAAGTAAAGGCAGTTTCATATCCCATAGATTTCAACCCCCTTCTCCATTTCAATAATCTAGTTGCAAGAATATTAATCATCTTACATATCTGCTTCAATAGTTTCTTTTTGCCCTTTTTCTAACCTCTTTATTTTGGTTATATCAGAAGAATATGCATGTGAGAGGTGACAAATAATATATTGAAATTTCATATTTCCTTGGTAATATCTTCTGTATCTTTTATATACTGAGTTATTCACATTATAGAAGTCATTCACATTGTAAAGGGTACAATAATGTTTACAATAGATTTTCTTTATATTTCAACATTTAATATTTTAACCTTTAAGTTCATATTGAATATTTTTGGTCACTGCTGTGAGATAAATATATGTGACCTATGATGCTTTTCTCTCATCCCCTCAGGATTAAAGAATTTATTTCTTAGCACCTGGAAGTGCTTCAACAGATAGTCTTTATTATTCAACTCCAGGAATTATTTCTGCTGAAGAGTGCTGCATTGGAAAAGCGTTGATCTTTTTGGCAACAGCTTGCATCTAATGATAGGTGGAAAAAACCTGGCCCCCTCTCTTGTATTTGAAACAATCTAAGGATTGGGATATCTTTAGTGGTCAATATTTAGAGATATCAGAGTCCAACTTCTCTGGCACCCAATTCTACTTCTTTCCCTGAAATTCCATAGATATACATCTGAAGAACCCTCAATTAATACTAATATCCACCTCAGCCTCTTGTATCCAACCTATTTAAATTGGATCCTCCTCCCCCATGATAAGCAACCATTTATTACAACATCATTTATTGAATACTTTTTATCATCTCTGTGGTTTCCTATGGCCCCTTGGTCACTTAATAAGGAAGTCTATGCAGTAAATTCAGTGTGATTATGTGACTGTATAGATATGTCACACACATGTACAGGAAGGGTAGTAGAATTTATGTGTTTGTTAAAGAAACTTAGGAGAAACTTAAATAATGGTTGGGTCCATATTATAAACTTTTTAAATGTCAAACTAAGCATTTCTGACTTACCCTTTAGATAATGTGATGTTTTTAAAGCAAGAAAGTATAATATTTGATTTTTCTTTTTTAGGAGAAAAGTAGTGCAGCAGTGTGGTACATGCATCAATAGGATCAATTTAGAGATTATTATGTAAGCTGAGGCAAAAGATGGTGAATATTTGAAGTAGGACATTGACATGATAAATGTTACAAGGAACTCACTAAAAACTTTTGAAGCTAGAATTGATGGGACTTAGTGACAACATTACAAAATTGAAAGAGAGCTTTCATTAATGTCATAAACTATTTAAATATATTTTAATAGAGCCCAGTGATACAATGGTTTTAATTTGAAATATTAGTAATATAATTATTTTATAGAGAAAATGGCTAATGTATTCTTTAGTCACATTTATACCTAGGCTGATACCACAGGCCAGTGATAAATGATGCATTAACTATATTATTGTTGTTCTCATGCTGCTGAAACTAAGGAATATTCAAATTTAAATTTACACATCTTAAAGTATAAAAATGCAACTGAATAATTTATAAGCAGTAGCACTGAGATTACTTAAAAAGTATAGAGCAGAATTTGAAAAAATAACTTACTAAAAAAATTGCAAGGTTATGAATACAAGGTAAAAAATAAACTGATGGGCAGCCCCGGTGGCTCAGTGGTTTAGCGCCGCCTTCAGCCCAGGGCGTGATCCTAGAGACCCGGAGTTGAATCCCACGTCGGGCTCCCTACATGGAACCTGCTTCTCCCTCTGCCTGTGTCTCTGCCTCTCTCTCTCTTTCTTCTCTGTGTATTCTCATGAATAAATAAATAAAATCTTAAAAAAAAAACAAAAACTGAGGATTATATCTTAGGATCTATAACATAACTTACCCTTATCCAGTTGAAAATTTCCAACTTAAGGCTGATTGATATATGCTGAAGTGAATCACAGTGGAAAAAATGTGAATAACTTAGGTAAATATTAAGGTCAAGACACCACAGCTTTTTAACTTTTTGTAATAAATCAGCAAATTTTTTTTCTAATACTAAATAAATTTGTTTCTGGGAGAAATAAATATAATTTTTAAAATCAAGTTGAATTTAAAAATAGGAAAACTTATCCTATTTTACTTTGGCTTGCTATGATATATATATCTGTGTATACATACATTTACATATGTATTTAAATCTTCGGTAATCACATTAGTATTTTATTATTTCACCCTGTTTCAAATTTCATATGAGCTGTTAGTGATCTTTCTTTAGAAAATTTATTTCTAAAAAATCAAATATGCATAAATTGAAAAAATCATAGAAAACATTAAATTTAAATTAGAGATACTTTGTTAAAAGAAGAAAGATCCTAACAAACTTGTGACCTAGTATCAAGTGAAAGTGGATATATATTCTTCTTTGTCGCATTGTAGTTGTGAGATGACAATGTAATGATAAATATGCAAACAAACGTATGAATTTCCAATGAATTATGCATAAGTTCATTTTTCCATAAAGAACTACAAAGGAACTGAATACGATTATTTGGTGCTTACAAAACCTATGATATTTATAATCATGTAGAAGTATTCAGTTCAGGGGATACATAAAACCATGCTTTAAAATATGTGTACAAACTGCCACAAACTTTTAAAAAATAAACAGGACTGTTTTCAATGCTTTGCATAATAATGAGGGTTTAAAAGAAATATAATCTAGGCTAAATTACAATTATAGGGAAGCTTTATGTTTTACGTTTTAGATTTTATATTTTAGATATAATAATCATGTTGTTACAGTGTTTTTTCCCCCCTCCTTTAGTGGACAGATTCTTAGCCATCTATTAAGTATAACAGACACAAAGTGAGATAGTAAAAATTAGCAGAACTTATAGCATGTCAAATGATTTTCTATAAACAGCACATGGAAAAGAGAATATAAAGTGCTTGACCTTACTTTCCAAAAATAACAAGAAGTCAAATTGGTAATGATAAAGTCAAATAATAAGAAGTCAAATTCCTTTCAGAAAAAAAAAAATTTCTTTTTTGTCCCCCACTCCTCTGTCCCTTCCTTCTGTTAAAAAAGAGCTATTTGTGAAAAATTCCTAGTTAGCAAACCAAGACTTAGTGCAGTTTCTGCCTATGCTAGGTATATGATCTCAATCAACAAGTCTAGAATTTTTTGACCAGCATAAGTGAAGTAATCCACCTGAGAGACTCTCAAAGGAGAGTGACCATGCCTGAAATAACCCTTTCTTTTATATATGACTTCCCTAGTTTCAGCCTATAAAAGTTTTCCATTTTCTACAGCTTCTTGGAGCTCTTTCTATTGGCTAGAAGGGATGCTGACTGATTCATGAACTACTTGGTAAGGACCAAGTAATAAGGTCCTTACATTTCACTTGGTTGAATTTTGTTTATTAGTACTTACTTCTGTTAGAGGCAGTTAGTTAGGTTTTAACAAGATGTCTGGAGGCCTGCAAAAAGGAGATCAAGGCCAGCTATCAGAAACTCAGAGGCCTATCCTGGCAACACTCAAAAACAAAGCCAAAAGAAGCTGGATTAAAGCAGACAAGCTGAAAATGTCAGGTACCATCAAAGGAAACATCTCACCAAATAAGGAAGAAAATGCGAGGAACATTGCTTCTAAGAAATTCCACCCCAAGTAATGAATATGCCACCCCCTCATTAACCACTGTCAATAAGAGATAGAAACTCATACTCGCAGTTCTCTCTCTTGAGTTCCCTGGAGCTCACATCTCCTATGTACTTTTGCTTTAATAAACTTTCCCACCTGTGTTGCTCAGCCGCTGTTGTGTCAGTCCTTGAATTTTCTCTCATGAGAGGAGACCAAGAACCTCTGGTGACATCCTGGCGACAGGCTCAGTTGAGACCTCTAGCTCAGGGTCTCCCCAGTTCAACCCTCAACACTTCCTTCTTCCCTTTTCTTCCCTTTCCTTCCATCTCCTTCCTTTTGCTTTTCTTTTTTCTTTCCTGTCTTCTTTCTTACACCTCCTGTCTTCCTTTCCTTTTCTATCCCTCCCCCTTCCCTTCTTCTTTCCTTTTTTCTTTATATATTCTACAATGAACATATGTTGTTCACATAATTTTGAGTTTTTATATAATCCTATAACCTTATGAAAATAAAGAACAAAAGGAATTCAGAGCTCTGGTTGAGGGACAGCCTTCAAAAGTGAACACACTGCTGTTTTCTTTCTTCCCTTCCTTCTTCCTTTCTACTTCTTCCTCCTCCTTCTCCTTTTTCTTTTATCTTAAGTCTTGAGATTTAGAGTCTTACTATTAGAAAAATATCAGTATTTGGAAAATTGTGAAATTTTAAATTCAAAGATGATGAGAGATAAAATTAGGAAAGACTAATAGAGGCTTTAAGGATTTGCTTTTATGCATCTGAGGTTGAAAAGCCCATTTACACTTAAAAAAGGGGGACTGAAAAAATGCAGAGATCTAGGAGACTCTATGCTTCTTGTATAATAATGGCTCATAGGACACTAAGAAAATAGTCAATGCATAAGGTGACCACTCCTCCCAGCTTGCCCAGTGCAGTACCAGTTTATGTTGGTTGTCCTATAGATTTGTCTTTGTGTTAACTGCTTTAGTGCTTATTCTTTCCAAGAATGTCCTGATTTGCATGTCATGGTAACCTGATCAACATGGAATCCTTTAGGGAGGCTGAAGAAGGAAATTGTAATCTAAGACTGATACAAGGATTGAAACCTTTTCTACAGCTAAAAAGGATTATTTTTAAAAGCATGTGCAATAAAACATATGCACTTTGCATATAATGCTGCTTAAATGTTTTTTTAATGTTTTTAAATGTAGTAAATCTTTATGGATTTTAACTACACTGCTATTTGATTTTTCACAATTTATTTTGAAGTTATGATGTAAATTTAATATCTTCAGTTATTATTGAAAGAGATCTTTCCATGTATTTTTAAAAAGAGAATTGTTTTGAAAGAAGCAGGAACCAAAATGGTAGTTGCAAGGAACTGCTGGTGGTGGTGGTGGTCATGGTGGGAAGAAACAAGGAAATATTGATTAAAAGGTACAAAATTTCAGTCATGCAAGATGAATAAGTCCTAGAGATCTACCATAGACCATGGTGCCTATTGTCAATAATACCATATAGTATACTTTAAAAATTGCTAAAAGGAAAGAATAAAACTTTTGGAGTTATTGATATGTTTATGATATCGATGGTGGTGACATGTGTATACATATATACTGACTCATCAAGTTGTATACATTAGCTATGTACAGCTTTTTGTATGTTAGTCATATCTCAGTATAGTAGTTTTAAAAAGAGGGAGAAAAAAATATTTGCACTTAGATATACTAATGTATCCTTTCCTGGTCTTAGTTTCTAGGCAGAGACAGCTCTTGGGTAATCAGCAGTAATGAAGCAGTATAGTGCAGGTAAACATAACTCTAAATGTCATTAAGAGTTCATAATATGGAATAAGCTCATCTAACTCAGAATCCAGTTCTGATACTGACTGGTTATTTGGCCTTCTGTAAATTGGTGACCTTGTACAGAGAGATTTTAACTACAAACTAGATAAATCATTTGGTTGTTGTGAAATTAATCTAAAAATGCACTTTCTATAGCCCTTAGTAATTCATTATTTATCAATATTTTTCCTATTATGTTATATGGAAAATACAAAGGAGAAAATGTATATTTCTCACTTTGAAAGTGTTTATAATCTCAGGAAGTAACAGTTACATGGGAAAAATTATAATAAAGTATAAAATTGGGATCCCTGGGTGGTGCAGCGGTTTGGCGCCTGCCTTTGGCCCAGGGCGCGATCCTGGAGACCCGGGATCGAATCCCATATCAGGCTCCCGGTGCATGGAGCCTGCTTCTCCCTCTGCCTGTGTCTCTGCCTCTCTCTCTCTCTGTGACTATCATAAGTAAATAAATAAAAATTAAAAAAAATAAAGTATAAAATTTACTATCATGACTATAATTTTGCTATAACGATGAAATATCTAGTAAAGCTGGAAAAGATTTCAAAATAAGGGAGAACTGGAGGTAAGACCTTAAAACTTGGAATTGAGAGACGAAGAGGCAATAACTTGCACAAAATCTAAGTTTTACATGGAAGCTATATATTTTTCAGTAATCTGGAATCAATATTCAAGGGCAAAGAAGTTGGCCAGGTACTTAGAAGTGTCTATTTTAGTCCTTAGATGATTGGGTACCATGAACTGGAAATTTCAATAAGGGAATTATGTGCATAGTTTAAAAAATATCCTTGGGCAGCCCCAGTGGCGCAGCAGTTTAGCGCCGCCTGCGGCCCAGGGTGTAATCCTGGGGACCCGGGATCCAGTCCCACGTCGGACTCCCTGCGTGGAGCCTGCTTCTTCCTCTGCCTGTGTCTCTGCCTCTCTCTATCTTTCTGCCTCTATGAATAAATAAATAAAATATTTAAAAATATATATATATCCTGATGGTAACATTAAGTATTGATTGCAAAATTAGAAGAAATTCATGATATTTATTAATTTGTGTGGTAATAACATGGACAAATCATCTTAGAGTAATATTAATTACCAAAAAAAAAAAAATCTCAAAAGGTATATAGCTTGCAAGGAATGGAGTTAGAACACATATCTGTGGGGTTTTTTTTTTTAAGATCTATTTACTCATTCATCAGAGACACACACACACAGAAGCAGAAACTAGGCAGAGGGAGAAGCAGGCTCCCCAAGGGGAGCCCAATGCAGCCCTCAACCCCGGATCCCAGGACACGCCCTGAGCCAAAGGCAGATGCTCAACTGCTAAGCCACCCAAGCGTCCCCAATTCTGTGTTTTTATATTCCATGTTGAAAAGATCTAATGGTCTTTATTTTATCACTCCATATAGTCAGTCTCAATTCAGGGACTCAAAGAAATTCCACTTCATTTGCTGGACTCTGATTTAACATACACCTCAGATCCAAAGTAACATTTTTTTCTTTCTTCATTTGATAGTATCATATATCATGTGATAATAGACTTTTCAGTAGGAAAACAGGAGGGCAATAGAAGTCAGTGAGGGAAAAAAAAAGGAGAGGAAGTTAGGTGTTTGACATAATTGAATTTGTACCTATTAAAAATGAAGTATTCAATAATTGTTATTTTTCAAGCCTTACCTTCCTATCTTAGCAATATTACATTTAAGTATGACTATTTCTACAGTGTCCATTTTATAAGGAGAGATCTTAACAGGTGATAAGGCTTAGAAAATCAATTTTCTATTGATTTTTTTAAAAAAATATTTATTTATTCATGAGAGACACACACACACACACACAGAGGCACAGACAGAGGGAGAATCAGGCTCCATTTCATGCAGAGAGTCTGATGCAGGACTCGATCCCAGGTCTCCAGGACCACACCTGCGGGCTGAAACCACTGAGCCTCCCAGGCTGCCCAATTTTTCTATTGATTTTTACAGAGAAATACTTTTACTCTGCAAACTATGTAAAAATAATTATATAATTAAAAAGTGGTACTTTGGCTATGTTCTGTGCATATTCAAACACACACACACACAAAGACCTCTGTATGTACACAAAATGTTTAGAACTGGCCGGTTAACTACAATTTTGACATTTTGTTCTTAAGTTTCATTTAAATATTTATTCTAAGCCTGCATAAAATCATATATTTCCACTGGGATTAGTCATATAAAGGTCTATTTTATAATGCACGGTGATTATACTGGAAGGGAATTATCAATCCTATTTGGACAGGAAAATTTTTAAAAGATGACCTAATAGATCTCTGTCCAACTCAGATTCTATAAAAAAAAGGATCTTTCTCCCCGCACTACTGAATATTGAGATGAAAGTTAAAGATTCTACTATTTTATTAAAAACGTCTGACCTTGGGTGCGTGGCCAACATCCCTAATCTCATTAAACTCTCAAATTCTCAGAGATGTATTAAAATATGCCATGCCACTGGTAAAAGAAAAAATTATATTACTTATCTGTATAACTTTAGTTATTAGCATATTTGGCTTAGAATGCAAACTGATACTAAAGTATAATTCACTGTTTTCTAAATATTACATAAATGCTATATGATTATTAGAAAATTTTCATTAAAGTTGGTAATTTAGATCTGACTTCTATCATTTATTTTGAAAGTAATCTAGTTGCACATTTATGCATTTTGCACAATATATTTTATTTTTATTAATTTTTAAAATTTTAATTCCAATACAGTTAACATACAGTGTTATGTTAGCTTCAAGTGTGCAATATAGTGATTCAACAATTCTATATACCATTACTCAGTGCTCATCATTTGTGTACTCTAAATCCCTTTCATGATTTTTACCCATTCCCTCTACCTGCCCTTTGACATACTTTATTTTAAACAAGGACCCTCAGTGAAAGTTATTATTTTTTTCAACAAGAACATATTTTACTTGAAGCATACAGAATACATGATTCTAAAAGATAAATAGAATATGTATTTTCTTCAAGTACACATAGAACAATCTCCTGGTTAAATCACATAAAAAAAAGACAACAAATATTACAAATTTAAGAAGACCAAAATCTTACCAAGTCTATCTTCCAATCACAATGGTATAAAACTAAAGATCAATATTAAAACAAAGCTGGATAATTACAGTCTAAGTATTAAACATTTAATATGTAAATATTAAACAATACTCTACTGCACAACCAATGGGCCAAGTAGGAAATCAAACAAATCAAAATATGTCTCAAAACAAAATGAAAACATATTATCCCCAAACCTATGAAGTGCAGCTAAAGAAGATGTTAGAGTGAAATTTATGCTATAAATGCTTGTATTAAGAAAAAAAGTTCAAATAAACAACCTAAAGTTAAATCACAAGGAACTAGAAAAACAAGAAAGCTAAAATTTAGTAGCAGGAAATAACGAAGAAAAATCAGAAATAGATAAGATAGAGACCAGAATAAGCAATAACATAACATTGAAAGTAGTGACCAGACCATTTTTTTCCAATAAACAAACAAAATTGGCAATGCTTTAGCTATATTAACCACAAAAGAGAGAGAGAGAAGACTCAGAAACCAAAATAAAAAATGGAAGAGAAAACAATATAACAGGTAACCACAGAAATGCATGGTGTGATAACAGATTACTATAAACAAATATATACTGACAAATCAGATAACTTAGAAAATTCCTAAAATTGCATGTTACCATGATTGAATCATTAATCTTGAAAACAAGAAATGGGACATCTTTTTATATCAAGAATGAGAGTTGGATTAGGAATCAAAAATTTCCCAGCACAGAAAAGCACAAGACATGGTTTCACTGGTAAATTCCACCAAAACATTTAAAAAAAAATGACAATTTTTTAAAGATTTTATTTATTTATTCATGAGAGACAGACAGAGAGAGAGAGAGAGAGGCAGAGACATAGGCAGAAGGAGAAATTAGTGACAATCTTTATAAAATCTTACAAATAATGGAATAGAGAAAACACATTAAAAATAATTCTATGAGGCCATTACTACCCTGATGCCAAAGTAGGATAAAAATAACACAAGAACAAAAATATCTAGCATGTCTAATAGAAGTATTGTTACTCTGACTTTGTTTTGACATCCATTTGAGTGTTAAGTGTTTCGCTGTCCCTTCACATTCAATCTGCAGATGCCTTGAAGGCTAAAATGACTTTTGCAGGAACTCCATTCTGGTGGAGCTGGTGTCAAGTCTCATTTCACATGCAGAATAGAATACACTTCGTTAAAACTCATCGCATTCAGACCAGGGACCAAAGACAGTCAAGGACAGCCTCTGCACATGACTAACCTGAAGGATCGAGCAGCCAAAACACAACAGCAAAGTACATGCAGCACACACTAGAGACAGGCCCTGGTCACTGCATGACCTCTTCTTCATAAGGCCATTACTTTCAAGAGAAGTAGATATGACTGGCTTTTCTAACACAAAGAAGGCAGAGACCTAGATGAAATGCCAGGACAGAGGAATTTATCCCAAATGCAATAACAAGATAAGGCTATGGCCAGAGATCTCAGGAATATGTTAGTAAGTAATATGTCTGATGAATAATTTTAAACAACAACCATAAGGATACTCACTGGGCTTGAAAAAAGAATATAATACATCATTGAAACCCTTGCCACAGAGATAAAAGAGTTAACAAATAATCAATCAGAGGTGAAGAATGCAATAAATAAGATTGGAAATAAGCTAGATGCAAAGAGGAGCAGGCTCAGAGCAGAGGACTGAATGATTGACCTAGAATACAAAGTAATGTAAAATATGAAACTGAACAAAAGAGAGAAAGAAGAACATGAGAATAGATCTAGGGAACTCATTGATGCCATCAAATGTAATAACTTTCATGTTATAGGAGTCCCAGAAGAAGAGAGAGAACAGGGGATAGAAAATATATTTCAAGAAATAACAGCAGAACACTTCCCTAATCTGGGGGAAAAAAAACAGACATCCACAGCTAGCAGGCACAGAGAATTCCCATCAAAATCAACAAAAACAGGCCAACACCAAGGTATATTGTAATTAAATTTGTAAACTATAGTGATAAAGGAAAAATCTTAAAAGCACCAAGACAAAAGAAGTCCTTAACTTACAAGGAAAAACCCACAAGGCTAGCTGGAAATTTCTCAACACAAACATAGCAAGATAGAAGAGTGGCATGATATAGTTAAAGTACTGAATGGAAAAAATCTGCAGCCAAGAATATTCTATCTAGCAAAGCTGTCATTCAGAATAGAAGGAAACATAAAGAATTTCCCAAACAAGCTAAAGGAGTTTGTGACCACTAAAGCAGGCCTACAAGACTATTTCTTGTAGGGGGACTCTTTGAGTATAAAGGAGAAACCATGACAAAGACAAGAAAAGATTAGAGAAAATCTCCAGAAATGACAAAACAAGTAATAAAATAGTAAGAAATACCTATCAATAAGTACTTGGGATGTAAATGGACTAGACGCTCTAATAAAAAGACATAGGGTGTCAAAATGGATAAAAAAACAAGACACATTTTTATGCTGCATTTTGTATAATGTATTTTAATAGTAGTCTTCATTTTCTTAGTTGTCACAATTGACAACTATGAATTGAAATTCACTGTCTCTGTTTCTGATAAATTAAATAATTAAATGAATAAAAATTAAATGAAGGCATGTGGACAACTAAGAATATAAAAGTTTTTATAAATTTTTAATTATTTAGAAAATATATAGAAATACGGTTATAAGTTACCTTATGGATAAGTGTAAAGTGGTACATGAATCTTGCATATCATAAAAGTAGATGAATAAGTTTTACAATAAAAATTATTCTAGGATCCTTTTAAAGACTTTGTTAATAAAATTTACAATTTATTTTAATATAGTGCTTGTAATAAAAATGACCAAACTGAATTTGTTAGCTTGCCATGGCTTGTATTAGGATCACAAAAGCATGAAATTACAGGATAGCCAAAAACTCCGAACAGTAGCCAGAATGTATTATACATCTACATCAGTGAATGCAGTTTGGATAAAAATGCACCTTTAACCTCCTCATTTTAAAATTACTATGATTAACAATTGCTAATAATGAAAATGATACATAAAAATTCAATATTCTAAGTATATTTGTCATTATGAATAGCTGCTTTATCATGTACTTTAGACATTTCCTAAAACTATCTTTCACAAGCTAATGTGAAATTCATGTTAAGTGCATTTTCACACCAAGGTGACTTTTACAGGAAGGTGTTTTTTTTTTTTTTTTTTTTTTTTTTTTTTTTTTTTTTTACCACAGACATGCTTTACAATGTACACATGATCATCAGGGTCTGAATGACCCACTGGGGTCTGATCTGGTATTCTGTTTGCACAGGCAGCTTCTCAATAGACCTGACATTGATCATCTGTCAATTTGATTTGCTAATCTTATGAGACTCATTGTAAACGAAATAAGTAAATGTTTGCAAGCCCACAGAGAACACACTACAGCTATGCATTTTATTTCTGTTTGACATACTCATTCTGTTCCAAGTTTAAAAACAAAAGTAAAGAACAACAGTAATATATATATTTTTTCCTTTTGAGTTCTTACCAGATGATTAGGTCTAAGGGATTTGAATTTAGAAACAACTAATCTAAATGGTGGAAGAGCCCAGCTTGCAAAGTAATATAATTAAGAATGAAGCCAATAACAAGCCTGTATCAATGAGGACCTGAAATTATCATGTCACTTTACCTATTTTAGTCACGACTTATCAGTATACCAGATGCCTAATAAATCATATCTCTAGCCATAGTCTATAAGCCAAAATAACACATTTTCAGAATCTGCAAATCAAGCCAGCATGTGACATTTTAAAGATACTGCACTACCACAACTAATGCACAACTAATGCAAATATAAGAAACACATGACTTATATTTTATAAAGGGCTGCTAAAGGACTTATCACATAAGCTTCTTGTACCAACAAACAGTGTAATATTTGTGTGTGTCAGAGAAGGAAGATGGTGTGTAAGCCATTGTCTGGGGAAGGACTCTAGTATTTCAATAGTGTATCTACATAATATCCATTTGCGTAACAAAGATACAAAAGCATCCTCAGTTATACATAAAAAGTTGTTGTCTTCCTAAGCAGTGAAGCAAAGAAATACTCATCTTCTATATCTTAGGTGATTTGCATTAAAATTTCTAAATTCTTTTATTGCTTCAACAAGAAGGTATAATCTCTAAATATACACAATGAGCATGCAGAAACAAGAAAATATTTGTCATATGGAGTAAATAGCTCCAATATCTTCTTTTTTAAAGATTTTATTAATTTATTCATGAGAGACACAGAGAGAGAGAGAGGCAGAGACACAGGCAGAGGGAGAAGCAGGCTCCATGCAGGGGGCCCGACGTGGGATTTGATCCCGGGTCTCCAGGATCACACCCTGGGCTGAAGGCGGTGCTAAACCGCTGAGCCCCCCGGGCTGCCCTCCAATATCTTCTAATGAATGGATTTGTACTTATCTCAAAAATATCTGTGGGCTTTTATAATTAATACTTGATTTAAAAATAAATAAAATCAAATATAAATTAAAATTCTGTTTTTTCAATGATAACTATTTCTTTGATTGTAAATCAAAAGGAAATATAAACTAATGAAAACTAACCATAATTATTTTTAATATTCCAAAAATACTTAAGAAAGCACCCATCATTTGTATTCCTTCTAAACAACATTAAGTCACATGACATTGGTTTCCTATCTTCCTCTGAAGGTAATCTTAAAACCGCAACCACTGTGGTGTGCACTATTGTTTTGTAAATTCCACTGCCCCTACTAATTCCTATTACCTGGAGTGCTAACACATTTACCAAGCTGCAGGTGTATATGTTATTCTTTGATTCACTCATAAACATTTCCTTAGTGAAATTCTATGACCTTTGCATCAGCACATTTTTCACTAGCTCATTCCAGAATTTGATTTTTTTCTATTTTTTCAAAATAATTTTTGTAAATTTTACTTTGTAGTTTCAAGTTTTTATTTAAATTCCAGTTAGTGGGCTATCCCGGTGGCTCAGCGGTTTGGCGGCACCTCCGGTTCAGGACGTGATACTGGAGACACAGGATCGAGTCCCACGTCGGGCTCCCTGCATGGGCACTGCTTCTGCCTCTGCCTGTGTCTCTGCCTCTCTCTGTGTGTGTCTCTCATGAATGAATGAATAAAATCTTTAAAAGTAAATAAATAAATAAATAAATAAATAAACAAACAAACAAATAAATAAATTCCAGTTAGTTAAGGTATAGTGTAATATCGGTTTTTGGAATAGAATTTAGTAGAACTCATCATTTACATACTTGGTGCTCATCACAAGTACCCTCCTTAATATCCATCACCCTTCACACCCATCCCCTGTCTACCTCCCCTCCAGCAACCATCAGCAATTTTTTCTCTTTGACTAAGTCTGTTTTATGGTTTGCCTTTCTGTCCCTCCTCCCCCCTCCCCCTGTTTTTCAATTTTCTCACAGAAAGCATTAAATATGAATTGTTTAATCATAAGGAACATAAGGAATAAGTCTCCTTGGTAGTGCTCAAAACAGATTACTCTTTATAAGTAATTTCCTAAACTGAGACCAACATAACATGTAGCTTTTCAAACTAGTCAAGTAGGTAAAACAAAATCATCCAGAGCTCTTATCTTTGATCAATCCTGGGTCTTATATTTTATTTATGGATTGAATTTACTTCTTACAAAATTTTTTCTTCCAATTTTCCTTAGCTTTTCTTTAATATTAACAATCGCACTTGATTTAAGTCAGGTAAAAAATATTTTATTATATTTCACTTGCATGCTTATTCATTTGACATCATGTTTATATTTTGTTGTTACTGTTGTAAATGTGGGTTGCTATGTTTTTTTTTGTTTTGTTTTGTTTTTTTTGGATGCTTATTTATACTTATTATGAAGCTGAATCCTCACAATTTTATTCCTCTAGTAATTTATATATTTTCAAATTCTCCAAAGTTGTACAATGGTATTTTACAAGTCATTTTCTTTTACAGTTTGAAATTTATTTACTTTTAATCGAAAATAATTATGAATTTCCTTTACCGAATATTTACTGAATTTTACTTTATATTTTACATGATATTAGGCACTGGTGATTGCAAGAAAAAAATAGATGCAGATTTTGCTTTAAAGGAGTTTAGAATGAGTTAGGGAAACAAATGAGTGAACAGATGTGAGCAGTAGTAAGATATCCAAATTAATAGATACAGGGCGTCTGGCATAAATGTTTAGAATAGCTGCTATACAACCTGATCTGAGATATCCATTCATCTTAAGACACTGAAATTTTTTAACTTGATTAGGTGATAAGCAGTGAAGGGTTAGAAGAATAAATATTGGCATTCTTCAGTAAAATGACAAAAACTATAAGACAGATGGAATGCCTGGAGAAAAGAAGCCTGGGGAAACAAATGGTTAGATAGCAGAAAGTATGGTACTCAAAGACCAGATAATGAAGGTCATGTACAAACCAACCTGAGTTTGGATTTTACTCTTGAAGCAAGGTATAAACATCACAATAATTTAAGAAATAGAGTAATAATTACATTTGCATTTTTGGAAAGATCACAGAGCATTATAGCTGCCAACAAGATCAGACCCCTAAGAGACCAATTAGGAAAATCATGGCAATGATCCAAAGAAGAGACAATAAGAATTTGTACTAAGGCTGTGCCAGTGATATGGGTAAAGGAGGGAAGATATTTTAGTGATCTCTAATAGGAGACATGGTCTGCAAAAACTTTCAACTGGAAAACAAGGTCCAGGTTAAAACAGATATATCCTAAGGTTAAATAGGGAAACCATTGATAAATATATACTACATATTCCATGTCACATATTTAATTATCTTAACTTTTAAAACATGTATTTAATTTTACGGTAATATTGATTGGAATGCTCTTTCTTATCTTGTTTCTTTCACACTTTTAAATTAAACCTCCTGTGTAAAATGTTGAGCTGTAATATTTACCATATTTTATCAAGTCTAGGGCACATTTTTCTACATTTGTCATGCCTGGCATTGGAATGCATCTTATATTTTTCTTTATGGTTAACATATCATTATCACTACTGAGCACAAGGCCCATTTCATGTTTTACTTTGTCCATTCTTTTTTATTCCCCATCCCACTGCCTTCCTCTCAAAAGAAACCATTTATGATGTTCTTGATTTATTCTTAAGCACAGATGTATCCGTGTAATATATGTTGTGTTTTTTGTATGCTTCAATTCCATTAAGGGTTTTGTAAATCCCATCTCTGTCCTAGTTTTCGCATCCAGCTCTGTTTAGGGACCAATCCATGTCACATACCCGGTTTATTGCTTCTTATTGTTGTATGTCATTTCATAGTGTGATTTACTACATTTTATTTATCCATTATTCTAGAGATGGATATACAGGTTGCTTCCATCTCCCTGTTGCCATATACACCATCCTTGTTTGGATCTTTGCAAGATTTGCCCAAATCTCTGCCCATACTTTTAAATTTATTTTTCCCTCAAAGTACTGAATAACTTCTTCAAGTATGGATATACAGGTATTTAAAATTACCCTTCTATTATTCAGCAAATAGCAATGAGGTAACAAGATACCTATGTGCAAGAAAATAAGATGAGTTTATATTTTGCTTCTTATACCAAAATAAATTCCACACTGATAAAAATTCAAACATTAAGGAGAAATAAAGTCATACTAACACTGGGATAAAACATAGAAAAAAAAAAAAAAAAGATCTGCCCACTTTTCTAGCTCCCCTATAATCCTCCTTCATTCCTAACTCTCTGCAATTCATTTACCCCACAACTGCCAGAATGATTTTTAAGAGACTAATAATACATATCTTCAGTTTAAAAAATCTCTAAAAATTTTCTTTGCATATACCACATTGCATATCTCCCACCATGGTTTAGCATAGGCTCCGACTTCTGTTTTCTCTACAAATGCATCCAGTACTGCTTGTTCTTTTGCACACTGTGCTACAGCTACACAGCATTCCCCTTTGATTATGCCAATCTCTCTCCTCCTTAAAGGTATTTGCACTGTTTATGCCATTTGCCTGGAGTGCTCTTCTTTTCTGCCATTTGGATAGGTGATATACCTCCTTGTTATTAAGATGTCAGTTTAAATGTCAACTTTTGAGTCCTCTCCTGACTATCCACTCTAAAGTACCGACCCAAGAAATGACTCTTCATTCAGTCTGAATTCTCTCCTTGGCATTTATTATTCATTATTTTCTTTCTTATTTGTATATTGATTTTTCTGCTCTTCCACAGAAATAAAAGCTTAACAAGATCAGGAAACTTTACTGTCAAATTAATTGTTATTTTCTCAAAACCTAGAACAGTGCAAGAAATATAACAGATACTTGGAACTATTTGCTGACTTAATCAATAAATGAATCAAAAATACATACGTATCTGGACTTTTTGCAGAAAGCTTTGTAATTTCATCCAGTTTAGGAATTTTTTTATAATGTATTGGTCGAATTCTTTTGATACTTAAACATTTTTCTGGCTGCACTGTTAGTCCACAAAGGCAATATTGAACATCCAAATATCAAGCTGAGACCAAATTCAGATTTAACAAGCTATTCTCAACATGTTGTGCCCTATAGGCTAATGACTGACATGTGTTTAAGAAATCATCATCTCCACAGGTTAGTGAGAAGATTAGAAACAGTTTTCTCCCCCACCATGTCCACATTGGTTTTCAGTTGTTCACTCTGTGTTTTGGACGGAGTATTTCTCTATCTTGTCTCTGATTCTTTTTCTCCAAAAGGCAAAGGATCTTATTTTTCCCCATTACATTTATTTGTATTTACTGGAGCTAGTTAATTTTAATTTTCAAATAGTTTCAAAATACAGTGTAATTTATAAACAAATTTTCACTAATATGAGCTTACTGAGAGTATTTATCTGCTTTGAAATGTTGACTTTATTATTGTCTACAAGAATGAAGGAAACAGATTAGCTCATCACATATATAAGGCAATGTATATATACATATATGTGTGTATGTGATTGTATATTAACTTTCTATATTAATTTGTCTGGACCATGTTACCTAATTTTTGGGGAAACACCAGTGTAGATGTAGCAGTAAGCATTATTTTTTGGATGGGATTACAAGTATATTCATTTTATTGACCTTCACTTTATTGTGTTTTGCAGATATTTCATTTTTTACAAATTGAAGATTCGGGGCAATCTTGTCTCAAACAAGTCTATTGGTGCCATTTTCCCAACAGCATTCACTTACTTCACGTCTCTGTGTCACATTTTGGTAATTCTTGCTCTATTTCAAACTTTCTCATCATAACTGTATTTGTTACAGTGATCTTTAATCAGTGATCCTTGATGTTACTATTGTATTTGTTTTGGGGCATCACAAACCATGCTCATTTAAGATAGAAGATTCAATCAATCAGTGTTATGCATGTTATGATTGCTTCACTGACTGTCCATTCCCCCACCTCTTTTCCTCTCCTTAGGCCTTCCTATTCTCTGAGAATAGCAATACTGAAATTAGGCCAATTAAGAATCCTATAATGGACTCTCAGTATTCAGGTGAAAAGAAGAGCAGCACATCTTTCACTCTAAATCAAAAGCTAGAAATTATTAAGCTTCCTGAGGAAAGGATGTCAAAAGCTGCGACAGGCCAAAAGCTAGGCTTTTTGTGCCAGTTAGCCATGTTGTGGATGCAAAGGACAAGTTCTTGAAGGAAATCAAAAGTACTATTCCAGGGAACATACAAATGATAAAGAAACAAAACAGCCTTATTGCTGATATGGACAAAGTCCTAGTGATCTGGACAGATGATCCTGCTGATGTAGAATGAGTTAGGGGAAGATGGGACTAGGGAGGGAAAGATAAGGGAAAGGCCCAAAGTCAGGCTCCCATAGATCCGTGGGGTCCCATAAACCCCAAGGACACCAAAAGGCCCAGAGTTAGGCTCCTACTCATCCCCAAAAACAGAGATAAGACAATAAAAAACAGAGAAAAAAATAAACCTGGCTCCCTAGCTCCAAAATGTTAGGGAGTACCCCCCCCTTTTTTTTTTAAAGATCTCCCTTTAATGGCTACTAAGTAATCACAAAAATTCACCAGACCACAAAGAAATACGTCATTAACGTGTTATCAACAGTCCCTGCTCAAACCAAGACTGCAAAAAATCTCAACGCTTGGGCTTCTTGGCTAGGTTCTCAATAAAAGATTGCCACTAAAAGCCCTCAGTGGCAACCCTGTCAGGACACCTCTCAACTGCTGAGAGCTTTCTCTGTATCTCTGCTTAATAAACTTCTAACACTTTATTCACTCTCTGTTGTCCGTGAGATTCATTCTTCGACTCTATGAGACAAGAATCTGGCTGTCTGGTATCAACACCAGCCACAATATTCCCTTAAGCTAAAACCAAATCCAGAACAAGGCCCTAACTCTCTTTAATTCTATGAAGGCTGAGAAAGGCGAGGAAGCTACAGAGGAAAAGTTTGAAACTAGCAGAGGTTGGTTAATGAGGTTTAAGGAGAGAAGCTGCCTTTGTAATATCAAAATGCAAGGTGAAGCAGCAAGTGTTAATGCAGAATCTCATCAAGCTATCCAGATCTAGCAAAGATAATTAATGAGCAGCTACACTAAACAACAGATTTTCAATGTAGATGAGAGAGCCTTCCACTGAATGAAGATACCATCTAGGACTTTCATAGTTTAAGAGGAAAAGTCATTGGCTTCAAAGCTTCAAAAGACAGGCTGATTCTTTTTAAAAAAAAATGTTTTATTTATTTATATGTAAGAGACAGACAGAGAGAGAGAGAATCAGAGACACAGACAGAGAGAGAAGCAGGCTCTGTGCAGGGCGCCTGATGTGGGACTTGATCCCGGGACTCCAGGATCATGTCCTTGGGTGAAGGCAGGTGCTAAACTGCTGTGCCACCCAGGGATCCCCCTGGCTGACTCTTTTGTTAGGGGCCAATGCATCTGGTGACTTTAATTTGAAGCCAGTACTTACCATTCTGATAATCCTAGGGCCCGTAAGACTGATACCAACTATACCTTGGCTGTGCTGAAACAACAAAGCCTGGATGATAGCATATGGTTTATAGTATGGTTTAATGAATATTTTAAGCCCATCGTTGAAAACTTCTACTCAGATAAAAAAAGATTCCTTTCAACATAATTACTGCTTATTGACAATGCACTTGACTAACCAAGAATTCTGATGTACAATAAGATGAATCTTGTTTTCATACTTCCTAACACAACATCTATTCTGAAGCCTATAGATCAAGAAGTAATTTTGACTTTCAAGTCTTATTTTTTAAGAATTATATTTTTTAAGGCTATAGCTGGCATAGATAGTAATTCCTGTTATAGATCTAGGCAAAGTAAATTGAAAACTTTCTGGAAAGGATGCAATTCTAGATACCATTAAAAACATTGATTTTTCATGGGAACAGGTCAAAATATCAACATTAACAGGGGTTTGGGAGAAGTCATCCCTCATAGATGACTTTGAGGGGTTCAAGAGTTAAGTGGAGTAAGTAACTACAGATGTAAAGATAGCAAGAGAAGTAGAATTAGAAGTGAAGCCTGAAGATATGACTGCATTGCTGCAATCTCATTAATAGATGAGGAATGGCTTCCTATATATAAGCAAATTCAGTGATTTCTTGAGATGGAATCTATTCCTGGTGAAGGTGCTGTGAAGTCTGTTGAAATGACAACAAAGGATTCAGCATATTACATAAATTTAGTTGATTAAAGCAACAGCAGGGTTTGAGAAGACTGACTCCAATTTTGTAAGATGTTCCACTATGGGTAAAATGTTATCAAATAGTCATGTAGCATGGCATGCTACAAAAACATCATTCATGACAGGAAGAATCAGTTGATGTAACAAACTTCACTGTTGTTTTAAGAAATCATCACAGCCACCCCAACTTTCAGCAACCAACACTCTGATCAGTCAGCAGCCATCAATATGGAGGCAAGACTCTCTACCAGGAAAAAGGTTGTGAGTTGCTGAAAGCTCAAATGATAGGTAGCATATTTAAACAATAGCAATAAAGTATTTTTATTTTTTAAATATTTATTTATTTTAGAGAAAGACAAAGCACATGGAGGTAGGGAGGGGCAAAGGGAGAGGGAGAGAGAGAGGAGCTCAAGCAAACTCTTCACTTAGCACAGAGCCTGAAGTGGGGCTTAATCCCACCACCCGAGACCATGACCCGAGCCAAAATCAAGAGTCAGACAGACACCTAACCGACTGAGCCACCCAGGTGCCTACAATAAAGTATTTTTAAATTAAGATATGAACATTGTTTTGTTGTTGTTGTTGTTGTTAGATATAATGCTACTGTATACTTAATAGACTACAGTAGAGTGTAAGCATAACTTTTCTATGCCTTGGGGCTAAAACATTCATTTGACTTGCTTTATTGTGATATTGCTTTATTGCGTGGCCTGGAACCTGGGATATCTCTGAGGTATGCAGATTTAAACCAGTAGACTTTGACTATAGCAATTTACCCTCCATAATGTGGGTGAGCTTCATCCAATCATTTGATTAAGAGAAAAGACTGAGATTCCCCAAGAAAGAAGGAATTTTGCCTGCCTGAAGACACAGAGCTGCCACATTTGTTATCTCATGCATCTCTAGCCTGCCAGACTGCCTTACAGACTTATATAATATTTAGCTTATTTGAGGGAATATTTTTATAAATTCAATTATGTTAGTTGGTGACTTTTAAATTTATATCCTAAAATGTGAATGATACATTTAAGAAACCGTTTTAATAACTGTAAATTAATTCTAGATATAATATTGAAACTTTTAGTATATATTCTTTAAATATATACTATTCAAAAATTTGAATAAGCAAAATGTATTGGTTCCATGAGTATTTACTTTCTTTATATAAAAATTGAGTTTCTATTCATATATAAAAATATAAAAGTTGTCCATTCATTATCCTCATTTATATTTAACTTATAATTCTATGAATGCCAAATTATTACTTTGGAAGAAAGCTGAGTTCTGATAAATAGGTTTATCTAAAGTTGTGAGACACAGCCATTATCACGAGTATGCTATTGATATTTGGAAAGTCTAATAAGGTTCTCCCCAAGGTTTGAGAAGAGAGAAATAAATTGCCTTCTGAGCATTAAGTATAAATCTATCATGTAATAGATTGCCATGGAGCTACAAAGTCACTTTAAAGATATCTGCTAAGGCTGTCAGATCTGGCTGTAATCTCATAACAGCACCATTAGTATGTCTGGAGAATGACTGAGTGAATTAGAAGTGAGGGTCCTTGAGAAGGAAGCTGAAAAGAAGCCATAGAGGCAATCAAATTCTAAGGTGAAGCAAATTCTCACATAAAACCTCCAATGGTAAAGTGTTAAATCCCAGTGTTAAATATACTTCCATTGTGCACATGGAAGCTTTGGGCACTTTTTTTTTGTCGGTGTTATAAAGCATGCAAATCACCTAATAACGAATAATCCCTAACATGAGTTGAGTTCTTAATTCATAGATACTGCACTAAGCATATTAACATGCAATGTTATATTTAATACTCTACTCAACCAGATGAGATATGTACTTTTACCTCAATTTCATGAATGAGCAAAATTAATTTGTTCAAATTTGCGAAGCTAATGAGTGACAAAGAGTTTTCAGTCACATGTGTCTGACTTCAGAGCCCATACTCACCTACCATGCTAATATACTATTTCCCTATTCAGATTATAAATTCAATAAATAGTTAGAATTATAATTTCAGTTTACATATTCTTTTTCAAAGGAAAAACATGTGTTTGATGGAGATGGTATCTCTCCAGATTCTGCTATTTTATTTCTTGTTGTAAAATAGCAAATTGGCCTAACCTTATAATTTAGCCCTCAATTATATTTGATTTCTGAGTAACTTTCCAAAATACAGAGTTTAAAACCAAAGGGGAGACACCTTACGTTTCTTCATAAATGTTAGCACCGTAAATCTAGTAACCACTGCTTTGATCATCTAAATTAGAAAATTAACTTGGTTAAAATGAGTATGACCTGGAAAGTAGGAACCACCATACAACAACGCTCTCAAATCAGTTTTCCGAATAGATCAGGAGTCTGTTAAACCTAAGACAATGATTCACTTTAAGTTCTCTGTAAGCAAAAGCCAATATATGGCCTGAGGTATTATTTAGTAATTTGCATTTCTTCTAGTTTATTCAGAGATGAAGATTGTTTCTTTAGCATTATTTTCAGGAAAGACCTTCAAAAATGTTACCTTCATTATTTTTTAAAAGAAAACATCCTCTGAAACACAGTCTTTGTGAAGTGACATACTTTAACTTTTCACTTTTTTAAAAAAGATTTTATTTACATATTCATGAGAGACACAGAAAGAGAGACAGAGACACATGCAGATGGAGGAGAAGCAGGCTCCATGCAGGAAGCCCGATGTGGGACTCGATCTGGGGAATCTGAGATCGTGCCCTGAGCCAAAGGCAGACACTCAAGCACTGAACCACCCAGGCTTCCCAACTTTTCACTTTTGGGATCTCATTCCAGGAACAGATGTAAAACAAAGCATTTATTTATATCAGTTGAGATAGAAAGTAGCAAAAAGATATAAATTTGTTTAGAATGCCTCTTTCAAATATGTTTAGACATCACTGAAGTTTCTGTAGGGCTCAACAAGCATAAAATTTTTATTAAGATTATTATGTTATTAGCCTCCTGACAACTTGAAGCACTCATGGGAAACACTAAAAACTTTTTTTTAATAATAAATTTATTTTTTATTGGTGTTCAATTTGCCAACATACAGAATAACACCCAGTGCTCATCCCATCAAGTGCCCCCCCCTCAGTGCCTGTCACCCAGTCACCCCCACCCCCCGCCCTCCTCCCCTTCCACCACCCCTAGTTTGTTTCCCAGAGTTAGGAGTCTCTATGTTCTGTCTCCCTTTCTGATATTTCCCACATATTTCTTCTCCCTTCCCTTATATTCCCTTTCACTATCATTTATATTCCCCACATGAATGAGAACATATAATGTTTGTCCTTCTCCGATTGACTTACTTCACTCAGCATAATACCCTCCAGTTCCTTTATTTAGATGTCGCCTTTTAGGGCAAGAGTCTGGCGGTTGTCAAAGAATCTTGGTCATATAAAATGATAATTTATGCTAGAATTGCCAAGGGCTTATTTGGCAATTCCCCATCAGAAATGTTTTACTTCCTTTATTTCTTTCCTCTTTTCCTTTTTCCCTAAGCAAGTTACTATTGTTTTGAGGCAATTGTAGAAGTGGAAAGTGAGACAAGTTACACAATGCAGGTTGTTTGTTTTTAAACACTATTTGTTGAATGCCTCCAAATGATAGTTCTGGTGTTAAGTTTAAGGATTTAGTTGAAAAGAGTGAAATTACAGCTTTTCCTTGTCCTCACAAAAACTATTCTCCAGTTGTAAGGAAGAAAATGCAATATCTGCTCTTTCATTTTGTGTGTGTGTTTATGTGTTTTCTGTCTGCTACAACATGGAAGTTTCTTCACATTGATGTATTTGAGTTCTTAAATACTGAGTAAAATTTATAATTAATTATAAAACTATTTTAGGGGCACCTGGGTGGCCCAGTCATTTAAGTGTGTCTGATTTTGGCTCCGGTCATGATCCCAGGATCCTAGGATTGAGCCATGCTCAGCTCCCTGCTCAGTGAGGAGGCTGCTTCTTCCTCTCTCTCTGCCCTACTCTGCTCCTGCTCCTGCTCTTTCTCTCTCAAATAAATAAATAAAATATTTTAAAATAAATAAATAAAATAAAACTTTTAATCAAGATAAAATCAAGATCATACCTTTTTCATTTCTATATAAAGTGCCCTAAATATCTTTTTTAGTTGTTAAAAGCAAACTTTTTAAAAGATTTATTCATTTTTTAATTTCTTTTTATTCTGTGTTATATTTTTTTTTATTCATTTATTTTAGAGAGAGAGAGAGCACAAGCAGGAGAAACAGAGGGAGACAGAGTCCCAAGAATGCTTCATGCTGAGCAGAGCCCAAGGTAAGACTTGATTCCAGGACCCAGAGATCACAGCTGATTCAAAACTGCGAGTTGGATGCACAACCAACTACACCACCCAGGTGCTCCTTTAAAAGTAATTTTAAGCCAATTAAAATTGTAATTGTAACAATATTCCAAAAAGGTAAAGACTAAAAGAATTTCTTAATAATTTCTTAAAAATCTGAATTATTAACAACTGCAATTTTGGTTGAGAATATAAACACACTTAATCTACTAGCAATATTGTATTTCCTGAATCCTCTTAATAATATAAATTGACATCCTTATTACTTGAATATTAACTTTTAAATTAAAAAATCCATTAGAGATAGCAACAACAATGTAGCATAACAATATATTACAAAACGTCTAAGCACACATATGTATTTGTGAAATTAAACATTTGGTAAATTTTAGGTAGAAGGATATAAAACATACTCATTAGTCCCCATGAAAATATTTCATAATACTCTGATTAATTTTTAAAATAAAGTTAACCCTTAGTTTAAGAAATAGTCTGTCATTTTGAAATCATATACTAAGTAAATATAAGTGGTTCAAAACACATAATTTCTGAATATTTCAAAAATTAACCAAATATTCTTAAGATAATTAGAATCTTGATATTTGAATAGTACTGATGAATCCTATTGAGGCATAAATAATCTAAATAATAAAATAAGAGTGATAGAATGTTAATAAGGTAAGTCTGTTAGACATTTAAAGCATCTTTTCTTTTTAAAAATAAATCATCATATCTGAAAAGATATAAAGTTAAATTTACAACAACATCAAAAGGAAATGCTGCCTTTAGAGTATCATTGAGAAGGAACATATTAGGGAGTATTAACATGAAAATAAAAGGCACTTCCAAAAACCATGGTTAAGTATTTCCAGATTTATGATTAACATCTTTTGTAAAAGTAAGTGTGAACATTATATGATTTATTTTATAATTGACATTTTGTAGCACTATGCTAGTGGACAATGGGGGAAAACTTTAAAAATCTCAAGTAATCATAAGGACTTTATAATTAAATAAAGACTCTGGTGTTTCCCTAGATTCTATTCCTCAGAGGAGACAAACATTATATTGTTTTCAGATCCAAGACTACAAAGCATTTATTTTTCTGGATTCAAACAGAATAAATATCCTTAAGCATATGACAAAGAAGATTTTGCAAAAAGATTTTGTAGAGAACAGGTAAACATACTTGGTTAAAAGAAACACTTATGATGACTAATAGAGATCTTTGTGCTTGTATTCAATTCAGCTAGGCAGTTTTATAATCTTGTAATAGAAAAGTAATTTTGAGGTGGAATCAAGTACAACTTACCCCTGATTTTCAACCATTAGCCAAAGAAGCTTGCAATTCTAGAAGGCTTGTGATTACTGTTAATGTCTGCACATGCCTGATGTGTATCACTTTGTTTCTCAGAACCCTAATCAAATAAGGCTTCTTTTATATGTGGCTTCTGAAACAAGGCGCTAAAAGCCCTAACCTGTCGTAGTATAAAGGTAAACTCATTAAAGCCATGTGCAGGCTGGCATAAGGCTTGGCCTTTATTTAGCTAATCTGGAGATGAATACAGAAAGCCATCTGGAGCTTTGTGTAAATCCATAAGCAAAATACTTCTCTATAATTTAATCATTTCCAATTTCATTTGTAACTCACCATTTTCATTGTTAACTTCATACATCTCAGACTGAATGTTTTTCTTGGGTTTTCAGGAATTATTACAAATTGATTTTTTTTAAAATTCAGATACAGACAGTGGGAGAAAGAAAAAAGCCTTATGTTGCTAGGGAAACCTGATGCTGAAGGTTTAGTGACAACCTCAGATGGTATTGTACAGAAAAGGCTGTCAGGATAAGAGAACAGAAAGAGAGCCTGCTGATGCAAAGAATGAATTTAGAATGTTACTTATTGATTCTACGATGATCTTTATAAAAGAAGTAATACAGACTCTCTGTCTTTTTCTAAAGAAGAATTATGGAACTATAATAAAGAAAGCCTCAAGGAATTTATATCACTGAAAGGCAGAATAAATGAAATCTCACCTCCATCTGTGAGTTTTTAGAGAGAACAGGAATTACTATATACTTTAGATTTTTGATTTTTGTCAAATTAAGATTCTGTACTAATTAAGATTAGTATACCGTGATCCTGCAGTTCTAGTAGAATATTTGCCTTACTTTATTTTTTAAAAATTACTGAACTGTAATTATACTTGATCTTGCAGTTAGTACATGAAAAATATATTTCATTAATCTAATGAAACAAACTATTTTAAAATAGTAAAACTACACTATAGACAAAAAGTCCCTATTTATTCATAACAACAAATAAATTTATATGTATAAGTTTTATATAATTTGTATTCTTTATTATATATAGCTTATATATTATTGTATTTGCATATGTTAATTAAAATGGAATTGAAATTTTGCAATACAAAGAGAGGAAATATTGGGACAAGGAAATTAGTCACTCATGACTATATGGAGGTCTCCTAAACCCTGAGACATAAGACATAAGATTATGAGGCACATATCCTTTGACAACTGGGAAAAAATGTACCTGTTATATCGTGTTTTTCATAAGACTAGTGGAAAATTATTTCAAATTCCTTTGATAAGGAGGTATGCCTTGGCTCATCTATTTTCCATCTTCCTTTTTCTCTCCTTCCTTCCTGCCTTCCTTCCTTCCTTCCTTCCTTCCTTCCCTCCCTCCCTCCCTCCCTCCCTTCCTTCCTTTCTTTAAGTGATTGGGGAAATAATTTAAATGACATTTTATCAAAGATAAAGGGAAATATGAGAGTAATTCAACTTTGCAGACATCTGTGGAAGAGATATCTAGGTAGAAGAAAAAGTAAGTATAAATACCCTAGAGTGGGCTACAGAAGAGTAGAGCAGAAAATTGGGAGAAGTTAATGCAGTAAATGGTAAGTCAGATCATATATGTCTCTATTGGTCATTTTATGGACTTCAGCTTTTATATGAAAAAGCTATATGGGAAGCTCCAGAAAATTTTGAAGAGAAGAAAGACATGACTTCACTTATGTTTTAAGGAATCACTCTAATTGTTGTATACAGACTGCAGTGAGGGTGGGGGTGGAAAGAAATGAAGCCAAATAAGAGGCTATTGTATTAATTTAGGCACTAGCTATAAGTGTGCCTAGATGTACTTAGATCAGGATCTAAGGTGTACTTAGATCATGATAGTAAATAGAAAAGAAAAGAAAAGAAAAGAAAAGAAAAGAAAAGAAAAGAAAAGAAAAGAAAGAAAAGAAAAGAAAAGAAAAGAAAAGAAAAGAAAAGAAAAGAAGAAAAGAAAAGAAAAGAAGAGGAGAAAAGAAAGAAAAGAAAAAAGAAAAGAAGAAAAAAAGAAAAGAAAAGAAAAAAGAAAAGAAAAGAAAGAAAAAGAAAAGAAAAAAGAAAGAAAAGAAAAAAGAAAAAAGAAAAGAAAAGAAAAGAAAAGAAAAAAAAAGTCATATTCTGGATACAATCTTAATATAGAATTGATAGATGTGCTGAAAGAAACATTGTGAGCCATGACTTATACTCCAAATCTAATCATTTCACATCATTTCTACTGCTATCACCCTGGCCAGAACCATGACCGTTGATCATTGGTTAATGTGAAAGCCCTTTTGCTCATGTTTCTCCTTTTGCCTACCACCCCTGTCCCACCTATATTTTCAGCAGAGTAGCCCAAGTGATCCTTTTGTATCTTAAAATATATAATGTCAAACATTTAATCAAATCCTACATTGCTTCTTGCTTCCTATCTCACCTAGAGTAAAAGGTCATGGTTGTTACAATGGCCCTAAAAGGGCTTTCAAAATCTATTTTTCTGTTACTTCTTTGATTTTCTTTTCTTGCTGATCCTTTTTCAGACACAATGATTTCCTTGCTATTTCTCAAATACGTCAAGGGTCATGTTGACCCTTTCTCAGGCACTTTTCTCCCAGTTATATCAATTTCCTCAGGTAAATTTTCTCATCATCAGGTATTTGAGTTAATTCTCACCTTTCCAGTTAGGCTTAGCTTACTTAACCTTCTCATTTAGTATTACAACTCATTCTCCTCTTCCCAATCTACTCATGTTGCTCCGTTTTTCTTTTTTCCCCCAGTACCTTTTATGATCCTATACTATCTGCTTACTAGTATGTATATGGTTTATTGTTTATTGTCTATATCCTCCATCCAGATTGTAATCGTTAAGAAAACAGGAATATTTGTTTTCTCCACTGTTGTACAATTTCATAGCACAAGGGGTTGCAGATACTAGGTGCTCAACCAATTACTACTAAATAGGTACATGAAAGAATGATAACTTCAAGTTTTGTGACCCGAAATAGTGGAGAAATTGAGTTTTATTTATTGGTGGGGAAAGAATCTGAAAAAAAAAAAAAAAAAAGCTATTTGTTTTGGGACAGGGTTCCTGGCGTATTAAGTTTGGGAGGACTATTAAACATGCAAGTGAAGAAGTGTAGAAACAGTTAAATATCTATGTTTGGAGGTCAGAGAAGAGACCCAAGCTATAGATATAAATTTAGGAGTCATTACCACGTGGATGATCCATAAAACTATGGAACTAGGTGAGATTTTCATTTATGGGTCACTACAACATTTTGAGATGCTGGAAAATTAAGATGAATCAGCAAATTAAAATGCAAAGGGACTATAAGTAAGGCCGGAGTAAAAACAAAAGAGTGAAATCTCAGAAAGCAGATGAAGAAATATTTTAAGAAAGAGAAAGTGAGAATTTGTGACATACACTACAGACAGATATTGAAGACACTGAACTACAAGCTCCCTCAATTATTCTAATTTCATACATAGCTAAGGAAATAGACAATCACATTCTGCCACAACAATCCAAGGAAGCACAACCCAGTGGGTTACCTCAGGGCTGCTCTGTTTCTGGCAGCCAGTGGGGCTACCTACTTCATGCCCCCATGTCTATGTGATAAGGAAGACATGTCTCAATATTCTTGATGACAGGCATTTTCTATTCTCCACTCCCTAAATTTAGAAAGAAGCTATTTTCTTCCCCAACTCTCAACCTGAAAGCAAATGGAAAGAAAAAATATTCTTCCTCAAGTATGCCTCTCCAAATACTGCCCTATTTACATACATTATGAGTCTTCGAACTAAAAAACCAAAACCAAACGAACAAATAACAACAAAGAAAGAAAGAGAAAAAGAAAAGAAAACAATACCATGTAGTACTTAGTTTACCCTGTGATTGCTCTCCTCCATATTTTGTAAAAAAGATTAGGAATAGGGAAAGTCACAGTATTAAATTTTGTTAATATAATATCTGGGAAAATTAGACTATACTGCCATAGTCATATGGTCCACAGATCTGTCATTTGGAAAGGAGATCAAAAATCTAATTTTTCATCCCAATATTACCCTCCTTCTTGATCATTCAGAACAGCCCACTCACATATCTGGAAAATCTCTTACTCATAGGAAACTGTGTTACCCCATGGCTATCCTAGGCAATAATAATCAGATCATTAGTTTCCTTCCCAGTGTATATTTTATAAAAGCCTATAGAGGAGAATAGTTAAGAACCTAGGTAGCCGCTAGGGTTGTGAGACCTAGAGTCAAACCTGGCTCTTCCATTTACCAGTTTTGTGACCGTAGGCAAACTACAGATTTTTATTTCTATATAATTAATATCAAAGTAATACCTAGATTTGAAGGGTGTTAAGATAATGAAATAACAGTACATGTTACACACACAAACACATACCAAAGAAGAGGCATTTAACATATGACTAGTATTCAATACATTTTAACTATCATTGTTCAAAATTCATGTCTAGGGCTTACATATTACCAAGTCAAATGCTTTTAATGGTTCCTTGACAATATAAAATGAAGATAGGTCTCTATGTTTATTTTTCTCCTTCATCTACTCTTTCCTCCTATATTTCTACAGTTATTTCTTAAATAAAAGCAAAGGCAAGGGCCTACATAAGTGCATGTGTGTATGTGTGTTTGGATGTGCACAAATATACACACTCACAACATGGACAAACATTTACAAACAGAAACACAGGGAAAATTCAGGAATGTGACTCCACCTACAACAAAATTAGCCTTTCACAACAATAGGGATCTTGCTTAAAGATCTCAAACTTTGTTGTTTCAAACTTCATCATTCCAAGATATACCACTGCCTAAACATTCACACAATTTTCTTTAAAATAAATGATACTTTTGGTCTCAAAAATAATTCATGTTCTCAAAAGAAGTAAGTATAACAATATTAGGAACTGAAACAATAAACCTCCCTTCATTAAAAGCTCTCAAAACATTTAAATAATGTATAGTTCAATTCTCGGCTATAGAAATGCATTGGAAAGAGTTAGAAGTTTGATTGCTCTTGAAACTATTCTCTGCAACCTTCCTCCTAGCAATTTTAATTCCTTCTATACCTGGAGATATCCCCCTTTGACCCAAGTTAATCCCTTGAGTTACTTATCTTTGTCTCCTTTCTTAAAACTTGAAAGACTAGTGCCCTATATTCCCACTATCTGCTCACTTTTTAATGTCTTTCAGTCTCCCTCTACTTCCACAATGCTAGTGGTACAACTTTCTTGATGAGACCAGTAACTGCCTTATGATCATTTCAATAAAATGGATGGATTGAAATAAATGTAGTTAGTTTGAATATGATAAAAGCAAAGTCTGACAGGTGCAGTGTCACCAATATTAAGGGTTAGGATGTTTCACATAAAGGGTCATGAATATGAATGTTACTATGATAGTTCTTTTATATATCTGCAGGTCCCAGATATTTAGTCAGACATTATTCTGAGTGTTTTTGGATGAGGTTAACATTTAAACCAGTAGATTAAGTAAAACAGATTGGCCTCTTTAATATGGGTCAGATTAATTCAACCAGTTCTTGACCTGAATAAAACAAAAGGCTTACCTTCCTCTGAGAAAGAGAGAATTTCTCCTGCCTGATTTCCTCTGAACTGGAACTTTGGCATTTTCCTGCGTTTAGATTCAAACTCAAATTTTGGCTCTTCCTGGGTCTTTAGCCTGCCAGTCTTCAGACTGGAACTACACCATTAGCTCTCCGGATTCTCAGGCTTTTGGATTCAAAATGGAAGTACACCCTCAGCTCTCCTGGTTTCCCACATACCTATTCACCCTGTAGATTATATATATATAATATAATATATAATATATATAATATATATGTTCTATCCTCATAACAACGTTATACAGTATTAGTAATAAAATTTACATAAATAATCAGACACATAGGCCCTAAATAATTGGCTATAGCTCAAAATATAA
The DNA here is from genome assembly GCF_011100685.1 of Canis lupus familiaris. Lineage (NCBI taxonomy): Eukaryota > Metazoa > Chordata > Mammalia > Carnivora > Canidae > Canis > Canis lupus. The sequence continues at coordinate 29,080,487 of NC_049233.1, forward strand.
GTACTGTTTAAATAATCATGGCCTATCTTTATAATATTGGTCATGCTAAATTCTCTTGTTGGCAATAGCAGTATTACTTGGAAAGGTTTAAAGTTACATTTAAGAGTCACTCAGGTATTATTTCACATACTTTAACATACACTTACTAAGAATGACTGGTTATTATGACCTGCACTTATCAGATTCATTTATACACTATTCAAGTTGTTTTTAGGGATTATTAATAATATCAATAACACTTAAGCTTCCACCTTGTTGGTTAGAAGTAAATATAACTCAGCCAGAAATTGTCTATGAAATAAGTAGGTAATCTTTAGAGAATGCAGTTTTCTAAAATTAATTTTATATGAGAAATTAGGGTCTATGATAGTAATTATGTATTTTTTGCATTTTCAGTAGAAATATTATGATGCTTTGATAACCTAAGTGTCCCTCTATGGAAGGTGAATGTCAGGAAAAAATATATGACAAACATATAACTTATAGCTTCCATGCTGCCAAGTAAAGCACCCGTTTTATTTCAAAGAGAGCTACATAATACTAATAAAAAAATACCAAGGCTGACTTTAAAGATCAATTCATTAGAAAGAAATTGTAAAAAAATATATAGTATATTATATATGCAGATAGTATGCACAATATATATTAATATATATGTGTCTATATGTATATATCACATATATGTATTTATATATACATGTATATATTACATATATATAAGGAGAGCAATTATCTAAATTGGAACTGAGCCAGAGTTGAAGGATTAGCAAACATACTCTAATAGAATTAGTTGATCAAGATTTAACAATTACAAATTACCACACTAATTTTATGTTACTACTGTATCCCATTGCAAAATTCTGCACCCAATTCCCAACACCATATTTCTTCTTCTTTCTTTTTTTTTTAAGATTTTATTTATTTTTTCATGATAGACATAGAGAGAATGAGAGAGAGAGAGAGAGAGGCAGAGACACAGGCAGAGGGAGAAGCAGGCTCCATGCCGTGAACCCAATGTGGGACTCGATCCCAGGACTCCAGGATCACACCCTGGGCCAAAGGCAGGCACTGAACCGCTGAGCCACTCAGGGATCCCCCAACATCATATTTCTAAAGAAGTTGATGGTTGATTACATTCATGTCCTACAGATAAGAGTATTTTTTATTATGGCTAGGCAAACTATACAGTTGTTATCTGTATTTATGAACACAGATGATGTCCTATGCTTAAGGTGACTCATACCAAAAATGAGCATTACTAATTTAAATATTATTGCATTAACGTATTGCTTTATACATAATAAACAAGTATTAGGCCCTTGAAGTATTAAGAACTAATTTTTAACAATCTCTGCATTATTTTTAATAATTTGTACTATTTTAACAATCTATACAGAGGTTTAAACTTCAAAGTCCAAGGCAGAAAGAATCTGAAAGCAATAACCTATGATGAATTTGGCAGATGCCCTTTGCTCTCATTTTCCTCCAATCTGAACTCAGATCAGATGGAGATATCCACAAACATCAAATGAAAAAAAAAGAAAAAACACAAAAATAGTTAGGAATTATGTTCCGTAAAACACAGGTGCTTATGTATATGTATGTATAGATTGTTAAATAATAAAAATTTTAATAATAAATTTTAATAATAAAATCATAAATATTTTTTAAAAATCATAAAATCATAAACATTTTAATAATAAATTTTAATAAAATCATATTTTTGTGCTCCTGAATTCATCTATTCTTATAATATGCAAATTAAGCTTTTGAAGTACTTTTTATTTCAAAATCAAATGCCAAAATTAAGAGTTTTGAATTTTTTATTTGAAATTGTAAATCAATTGCTTATTTATGGAAATAGAAAAAAGAGGTTTAGAAAATTTCCTCACAGCATTTAATACAGATATTGGCATAAGAATATTGCAGACAAATGGATGAACATTTCAAGAGAAATAATTTGATAAAGTTTTTTTAACAAATAATTGATATTTGAGAGATCCTTTTGAAATTTCACTGGGATAAATATATGAAACAATTTCAAATTTTAATTATTTCGATATTTTTAAATTAAGATAAGTATATTATTTTTTAAAATATTCTATTTATTTATTCATGAGAGATACAGAGAGAGAGGCAGAGACATAGTAGATGTAAAAGCAGGCTCCCTCTAGGGGGCCCGATGTGAAACTTGATCCCAGGACCCCGGGATTATGACCTGAGCCAAAAGCAGATGCTCAACCATTGAGCCACCCAGGTGCCCCTAATTAAGATAACTTTAGACTTTTTTAATTTGGAAAATCATTTCTTCTCTGTAAGGATTTTTGTTTGTCCATAGCTCTCTACCTATTCATAAAAAGTGCTACAGCTAGTAGTCATAAGTTAATGATTAAACTTCAATGAACAGGGCATTCCCTGTTGGCGCAGTGGTTTAGCACCGCCTGAAGCCCGGAGATCCGGGATCGAGTCCCATGTCAGGCTTCCTGCATGGAGCCTGCTTCTCCCTCTGCCTGTGTCTCTGCCTCTCTCTCGCTCTGAATAAATAAATAAGTAAATCTTAAAAAGAAAAAAAAAAAAAAACTTCAATGAACATAAAATTTTATTATTCTTAGAACTAAATATTGAGCAGTTAGCCACTAATTATTCCTAATATAAGTATATATGCATATATATATATAATCTGCAGGGTGAATTGTGCATATATATGTATATGTGTGTGTGTGTGTGCATACACACATATAGTTATAATGAAGATGTCAGCTACCTGTAGGTGCTAAATTTCTTCAATTTATTTCTTTAACCATCTTCTTTAATTGTCTGTTACAACTTAGCAAACCTTCATGTACTGGGAAAAAAAAAAAAAAAAGCACATTCTCTAATTTTGTCTGGGATTATGGGGAGTGGGAGTGCCTGTGGTTTCTTATGGCTTTTCCCTGTGGCTCCAAGCTCCAGTTTTTTGCTCTACAAAATTTTCCAACTGTTTTTTCCTGTCCGTCGGGCTCCCTGCATGGAGCCTGCTTCTCCCTCTGCCTATGTCTCTGCCTCTCTCTCTCTCTCTCTCTGTGTGTCTCATGAATAAATAAATAAATAAAATCTTAAAAAAAAAAAAAAAGAAAGAAAGAAAGAACTCCTCAGGGTGCCACGCAGTTGTCCCTGAGGCTCACCCTTGGCTTTACGGGAGGGGGGTGGAGACGGTGTCGGGCAGGAGAGCACCGGGGGCTCTTCCCAGTGGTAGAACTGCAGCTGGCACCCCTTCCTCTCGTCCCTGCTCTGACAGGCTGCTAGAGGGCCATCGAGACTCTGTCTTTGATTCCTATTGGGTTAGGTTTTCAGACTACATCAATTACCAGTAGGTGTTACTTCAATTCCTAACTTTTCAAAATATCATTAAAACAAAGCTGTGGACCAGCACTACTGAATTTTAAGAAAATGATGAAAATTAATAGCATAGTACTATATAAGCAACAACTAAAAGCTGAATATTAGCTATTCTTAATCTACATTGTACTACCTATTTGTCACCTTGGAATATTTCTTGCTGACTTCTTCCTCTACAGCCCACATCTGATATAACTGTCCATGTTTCCTGCTCTGTCCTTTCACCATATTTTCCCTGTTGCCCATATATGCCAAATCTTTCTTGTATTACCATGAAAAATAATTATCTTTTACTTTATTTCTCATCTAGCATAAGGTCCTTAATATCTTCTAAATTCATGGACAAACAAGCCTTTGGTTAATTAATTTTTTTAAATTATTTATTCCATAGCCTAATTACTTCACTTTCCCAGATAATGAGTTGTGTTTTTCTTTAATAGTGTATTTCCTCATATATTTAAATGATGAAATCTTTATGAGCTTTATGAAATATACTTCACTATGAGTGAAATAATTTTTCTCAGTATATATTTTGAAGTTAGCATTCAAGGTAATGATATTAAATATTTGATCTTAATTAATGCAGATTCTTAAAAGTTCAGAGATAACTGAATACATCATAGGCTTTCTCATTCAGGTAACAGAAAATAAGATAAAATTTAATAAAATGAACTTTATTGAAATAATTTAAAGTACAGTTTATGGCATTCTACAGATAACATAAGTTGTACTAAGATAACATGTACAAAGAAATTGAATATTCTGTATTCAAATATAAAATAGTGAATTTCTATAAAAATTTTAAGAAAAAGTAAACTGAACACTGTATTCTTCCATAAAAGAAAAATAAAACATTTAAAAAATATAATTGAATAGCATGAAGGTTTATTGGGTCACATTATACTATACTCACAGACATTATAATATTCACAATAATCAGTAATTTAGGGTTCATAAAAGGCTTCACAGGTGAATTCTACCAAACATTTAAAGAAAATTTACCACTCTTCCAAAAAACTAAAGAAGATGGAATACTTCCAAACTTATTTTATGAGGCCAGCATTACCCCGACACAAAAGGCAAAGACATTACAAGATAAGAAAACTGTAGGCCAATATCCCCAATGAACATAGATGCAAAGGTTCTTAACAAGATATTAGCAAACAGAATTCAAAAGCACATGAAGAGGATATACACCATGATGGAATGGAATTTATCCTTGTGATGCAAGAATGCTTCAACACGTCCATTGAATAAACATGATAGACTATATTAATAGGAGAATAAAAAACATATGATCATCTCAAAAGATGCAAAAAAAAACCTCAAAAATCCAACAAATGAAGTATAGAAAAAATGTACATAAACATAAAAAAGACTGTGTATGACAAGACTACATCATAGCTAACATCATATTCAATAGTGAAAACTTGACATCTTTCCCACTAAGCTCAAAAGTAAGATAAGGATGATGCCCACTCTCATCATTTCTATTTAACATAGTATGGGAAACTGTAGCCAGAAGAATTAGGTAAGTAAAATAAATAAATGGTATCCAAATCAGAAAGGAAGAAGTTAAATTGTCTCTGAAGACAATATAATCTTAAATATTGAAAATTCTAAAGACTTTACCAAAAAGTTGTTAGAACTAATAAAACAATTCAGTAAAAGTTGCAGGATATAAATCAATACATAAAAATCAGTTGTTTCTATATACTATGCAAAAAAGAAATAAGAAAACAATCCCACTTACAATAACATAACAGAATGAAACACTTAACAATAAATTAACCAAGGAGGTGAAAAATCTGTATGGTCAAAACTGTAAGACATTGATGAAAGAAACCGAAGAAGATGCAAATAAGTGGAAAGATAATCTGTGTTCATGGAATACCAGAATTAAAACTCTTAAAATATCCATACTACACAAAATGGTCTACAGATTCAATGTAATCTCTTTCTAAATTCTCTCTCTCCCTCTCCCCTCCCTGCTGCTCTCTCTTTCTCTCTCCCTCTCTCTCTCAAATAAATAAATAAATATTTTTTAAAAAATAGAACTATGCTATCACATGACTAGCATTCTCACTTCTGGGTATATAACCAAAGGAAATGAAATAACTATCTTGAGAGTTATCTGTATTCGCATATTCACTGAAGAATTATTCATCATAGGCAAAATGCAGAAACATTTTAGATGCCCATTAATGGATAAGGGATAAAGAAACTGTCAGGTATATATATATATATATATATATATATATATATATATATACACACACACACACACACACCTTATATATATAAGAAACTGCCATATATATATATTATATATATAATGGAATATATATATATGAAACTGCCATATATATATATATATATATATATAATATATATATAATGGAATATTATTCAGCCATAAAAGGAAATCCAGCCATTTGCAACAATATAGATAAATCTGGACATTATGCTAACTGCAATAGAGTAGACAGAGAAAGAAAGATACTGCATCATCTCACTTATATATGAACTCAGAGTAACAGAGAGTGGAACAGTGGCTTCCAGGGAATGGGGGTGGGTGGGACAAATAGGACAATATTGGTTAAAGGGTACATGCTTTCACTTTTAAGATGAATGAGTTAATGGAATCTCATGTACAGCATGGCAAATATAAATAATGTATTATACACTTGCAATTTGATAAAAGAGTAGATCTTAACTGTTCTTACCATACATTTTAAAAAAAAGGATACATACATGTGAGGTGATGGATATCTTAATTTTTTTTTATATATATATACTGTTTCACAGCTTGTTTTTTTTTAAGATTTATTTATTTGTTCATGATAGACATATATATATATATATATAGAGAGAGAGAGAGGCAGAGAGAGAGAGGCAGAGACACAGGCAGAGGGAGAAGCAGGCTCCATGCTGGGAGCCCGACGTGGGAACTCGATACCGGGACTCCAGGATCGCACCCTGGGCCAAAGGCAGGCGCTAAACCGCTGAGCCACCCAGGGATCCCCAATGGATATCTTAATTAACTTGATTTTGGTAATCATCATGTTGCCCACCTTTAAAAATATAAACAAAAATAATAAATTGTCCACAAGAGTGTTCATTTCTCCAACTGTATTTGTCTTTTGAACTTTATTTTTATGTTTTGTTTTATTTAAATTCATTTAGCCAACATATTAGTTTCCAACATCATTAGTTTCAGATGTAGAGTTCAACAGTTCATCAGTTTGATAACATCCAGTGCTCATCACATCACCTGCCCTCCTTAATGCCCATTTACTTATTATCGAAATACAAGGAAAGTAGAGCTACTTGTCTAATTATTTTCATTAGACAGATTATATATTTTAAATGGGAGCTGTATGTAATATATAATTTTTTCCCATTTGAAATCTATCTAGCATGCACACATCTGGGATTTTTCAGCCATGTAAATACCAATCACAATATTTACAAGCTTCTAGGGAGAACCATTTTTTCCCAACACTTCCTTCTATCAAAAACAGAAGCAACTTATATTTCTTGTGTTAATGATTATGGAACTTACATTTTTCCACTGTATCAAGAAGGCAGGCATAACTTACACAGCCTATTGTTCTTAATCTGCTTGATAAACTACATATTATTTCCCAAGAAGAATACACTAACATAAACAAAACATTTAAAAACGATTAACTAGATAATAATCTGAGAAAATGACTAAGCTTTTCTAGTTACTCAAGTTTAGTCTGTGAACCCCACCTTCATTCCTTTTTTTTTTTTTTTTTTTTTTTTGAGTCATTTCAATCTTCCCAAACCACTGTCCCTTCTGTCCCAGTGTCTCTTACCTTTAGGTCACTCCTTGACACCAGCCCCCTACTCAGGGGCAGGTATTCACAGCAATTCTCCATACTCTAAATCTATCCTTTCCTATCTGCATTAAAATTTACATGATAAGTCTCAAATTATCTATCCTTGGTTTGTGTACAACTAATTCAATCTAGAAAATTAATTCTTTTAAAATAATACAATGTAGAGTCAATTTTGTGGTTATAGCTTAATATTTCAAGGAGAACTTTCAAAAGTTTTAAAAAATACCATAGACTATGTACAAGGGGGATCTTTATGATTGGCCTTCTTCCTAGTGCATTTTAATTTAAACTAAATATGAAATTGCCAAAATCTAACAACATACCAACTTTGAGAGATTTTATAGGGGCAATAGAAGAGCACTAAGTTCTATTTTTCCTTTCTATACATATCTTTATATTTAGTTTTGCCTGATCAAGAGATCCATTAAAACTTAATTTTAATCTACTTAGATGATTTCTTTAGTATATCCTGAATACTTTCTTCCCTTTAATAGGCACCCAATCTGATTTTGATGTATGCTTAAATTTTATTTAAATACCATAGCACAACCTACTTAAGGTATAAACATTTGAACAAAGTTGTTCCTTTACAATTTAATTCAAGGAAGTCCTCAGAAAAGAGCCAGTTAAACACACCATATTTGCAGGGACATTAGCCTATATAAATGCCTAATTTTAGTTTTCACCAAGTCTTTCTACTCTTGTCATAGAGGCAGAAATTGAATTAAGGTTATCACTGTCCTGCAGATAAAATGTATATTTATTTTCTGACTCTTCAATGATCTATGAAATAAATCATTGCAACTACAGAAATACCTGTTAGATATTAAATCACTGATGTCAGCTGCTCAGTCATCTCATTTAAGTCAAAAGGATAAAATTTGGCTCCTGACTCTCTGTATTTTTATTTCTTTAGCTAATGTCAACTAAATCTCAACTGCCTGGGTGTGCAAGATGATGAATACTATTCCAAGGCTTGTATTCTTTTTTGTAAAACACCGAAGTCTACTTACCCTTTATCACTTGGGCAATGAGTTATGGATGTACAATTGTTTTTCTTCCCTGGGCTTAGAAAGTTAGACCTAGGAAGTCTCTCTCAAAGCACAAATTAACGTACTTTTTTGACTATTTTGTGAATAAGGTCAAATATATATGGTAATTTGGCTCAAACTAGTTGATAGAATTCATTTTAAGTGAAGATAATAAGCATGAATTTCACAATTAAATTTCCCCATTGGGTACTTATTGGACAAATGGATTAATTTAAAATTATTCCTATCACTTAGAGATACTTTATTCCCAAACAGGCAAAATTTACACAGCATACTTCCAGTATTCTTTGGTCTACATTAACATCTAGAGAGATATGTCTTCCTCCCCCCCACCCCCCCAACCCCCACCCCATAAACTGCATCTATGCAGTCAATTGTCAAGATCCTTCTCTTTGGTGCACCTGGGTGGCTCAGTTGGTTAAGTGTCTCCTTTCAGTTCAGGTCATGATCCCAGGGTACTAGAATCAAGCCCCAACTGGCTTTCTGCTCAACAGGGAGCCTGTTTCCCCCTTCCTCTGCCTGCCACTCCCCCTGTTTGTGTGCTCTCTCCCTTTCTCTCTCTGTCAAATAAATAAATAAAATCTTAAAAAAAAAAAAAAAAAAAAAAAGATCCTTCTCTTTTAGATCAATTTTTTTAGGGGAGGTTTTATTTTTTGTCAAACAATATTTAGTTTTTAATCATTCTTGGAAATTTTCTCACCTTATTTTAGACAATGCAGGCTCCTGAACTCTTACTTTTTCTCCATAAATTTCAGATATTTACTAATTTCAGGTATTGTTCCTATTACATTGCTTTTAAAATGTTTTACACAGTTACATGCCCATGCACATCCATACATTCACCTTCTCTCCTTCTTTAGGTAATTATATTAAAGTCCTCAACAAAATTACATTTCCTTCATCATCTATAAATTGTGATATAGATTTTTGTAGTTATATCAAAGGAAAAATTGTATCAAATTTTAACTGGTTAGGAAAACTTTACTAAGATATCAGAAATACAAAAGAGAGACCAGAAAACCATCTAAACTCAACTCTGCTGAAGCAAAAGTCAAGAGTGTTTTAAGTGCTGGTAGCTAGTGGTAAAGTACTGGAGAACAATAGAGAGGAGGTTAGTCAATGGGGTATGTGGTGCACATTGAGTTATTACTGAGTTTGCAAATGTTTTATCTCTGTGATGAAGCCATCTAATTGCTAATCGGTGCCCATGAGAAACTAGGCTACTACCCTCCCATTCTGACTGAGAAATGGAGACACAATCTTTCTTGATTATTACATTTCAAACGAATGACTCCTAGGTCCTTAAGAAAGACATTCCTGGGTCAATAAACTGGCAAGAGACTTTTACTTAGATTTACATCTTAAAAGGGCAGAGAAAGAATTTAAAATGACAAGTTTTCTAAAGAAAATGTTCTAAGAAAAGAAAGGTCAGGTCCTAGAGTCAAGAAGAAACCCATCTAAAGTCTAGTCAAGTTGATAGAAATGTTAATACAGTAACTAGAATATTTAATATTTATTAATATTTATTTTGTATTATACTTTTGAGCGCCTATCTCTCAGATATAGAATTCTCAACTATGTCAGGTCACTACTTTGTCTTACCAAAAACAATGTAAATTTCAGAAGGAAAGCTTTTGTTCTACATTCTAAACATCTAGAAGAATGTCTGAAGTATAATTAGTGTTCAACAAACATCTGCGGAACAAATGAACTAATTAGGAACAATTTTATTTCCGATTTTTTAGTTTTATAAAATAGATAGTAGTCTTTCCAATCCTTTGAGAGATGATATAGCTATTCAAAATAATTTTTGCCACTGCATTATTATTATGACATATGACCTTTATATTAAATATTCAAGCAAGTTCAAAATACTCAAAGAGAGAACAGTAATAGAAAAAAGGAGAGTGCAAAGTAGAGTATGTTGCAGAATCAGTGAATTGTATTTAATGTCAAAATACTTTATTAAGATCCTATAATTACATTTTTTTATCCTATTTCAATGATTCATTTTCTTATTTACCTTCCATCAACAGTCAGTATTGTTATATCTTTAAAATACTGATCATACCAACTCCTCGGATTAAAAGTCTCTCTCTCATACTACTTCACATTTATTAACTCCTTAACATTCGTCAAACAACACTATGAAGTAGTTCCTATTACTATCCCCATATTTACAGGTAAAAAAAAACTAAAATACAGAAAACTTAAGTAACTTCCCCAAAGCCACACAGGAGCTACTAAGTGCTTAGAGCTAGATCCCATTCACAAAGTCTGGTTTCAGTCTGTGCTCTTAACTACTATGCCAAGTGAACCCAGCAACTTCATCTTGGCTGAAACTCTCCATGATATAGACCCTGCCTAAATTTCTATCTTCATCTCTTGGCTCTCCTCCCTGTCTAGTATGCTTTAGCAGCACCAGATGCCTTACTGTCCTCAAACACACTAAGCCCTTTCCTGTCTTATACCCTGAATTTAACCTAACCCTTACCCTTGCAACCATCATTCTCTCCCCGTACATGGTTTATGGGCCCTTATCCTTCAGATCTCATCTTCCCTAATACTTATTCATATACCTTCTTACCTTCCTCCATCACCACTGCTCCATCTTCTCAAATTTGTTTCCTACCTTTATCTTATCACAACTTTTAATTAATATTTACTTGTTTATTTATTGATTCTTCTCTAGACTTTAAGCTCAATAAAGACAGGGAACATATTACCACTGTGTACTTGGTTTTTAGCATAGGACTTCAGTAAATGTTTATTGCATAAATAAATGAAATATAGTAATGATTCCAACAAAATTTGTAAAACGTGTAATTAAATACAAAAATAAATTCAAAATGCATATAGACATAATCAGCAGCAGTAATGAGTTTTGTTCTGTTTTCTGTTGGGCTACAATAGGCTGAAGGTAAAGTTAAGGTAGCAAATGGCAATACTTTTCTACTCTACCATAGTATTAGCTAGACACAGTCTAGTTCAAATTCTACCTCCAAAAAAGAGGGGGTAAAGGAGGCAAATTCAGGATCCTTCACATCCTTGTCTCTTAGTTTCCAGGATATTTAAGTGGATTACAGCAGCTTCAAAATAGCTGGAGGTCTCCTACCTCTGATGTGGCTATTACCAAGGATGAATGCCACATTTCTGAGACACCACAGCCACCAAGCAAATGCTTCTCCAGGGCTATTGTTTTCACTAAGTCTACTAATTCACTATTGTTGTTTGTACTGTGTACATGAACTGCTGTCTTAGGGGACAGCCTTCCCCTCTCTCATTCTCTTTTGTTTTCCCTTTCCACAATGTTCATCATTTTTGTTTCTCAAATTCCCCATATGAGTGAAATCATATGGTATTTGTCCTTCTCTGACTGATTTACTTTTCTTAGCACAATATCTTGTAGCTCCATTCACATTGTTGCAAATGGCAAATTTCATTCTTTTTGGTGGCCAAGTAGTATTCTATTATATACATTTTATTTATTTGTTTATTTATTTATACACATATATATGCAGAAACTTATGTGTATGTGTGTATAAATAAATATATGTGTGAATAAATAAATAAATAAATAAATAATAGATAAATAAATAAATAACACACACACACACACACACACACACAACATCTTTTTAATCCATTTATCGGTCAATGGAACACTTGGGTTCTTCCCATTGTTTGGCTATTGTTGATAATGCTGCTATAAACATCAGGGTGCATGTGCCCCTTGGAATCAGTATTTTTGTATCCTTTGGGTAGTGCAATTGCTGGGTCATAGGTAGCTCTAATTTTAACTTTTTATGGAACCTCTATACCATTTTCTGTTTACATACCCGCTTATAGTGTAAGAGGTTTCCCTTGCTGCACATCCTTATCAACATTTGCTGTTTCTTCTGTTGTTAATTTTAGTTATCTGACTGGTGTAAGGTATTATATCATCATGGTTTTCATTTGTATTTCCCTGATAATGAGTGATGCTGAGCATCTTTTTATGTGTCTATTAGCCATCCATCTAGACATCTTCTTTGGAAAAATGTCTATTCATGTCTTCTGCCCATTTCTTAACTGGATTATTTGGTTTTTGGGTGTTGAGTTAGATAAATTCTTTGTAGATTTTGGATACTAACCCTTTAACAGATATGTCATTTGCAAATATCTGCTACTATTCTGTAGGCTGCCTTTTAATTTTGTTGATTAACAAAATCCTTTTGTTTCCTTTTGTTTCTTCTACTGTGCAGAAGCCTTTTATCTTAATGAAGTCCCAATAGTTCATTTTTACTTCTGTTTCCCTTGCCTCCAGCAATGTGTCTAGTGAGTTGCCCTGGACAAGGTCAAAGAAGCTGTTGATTGTTCTTCTCTAGAATTTTGATGGTTTCCTGACTTACATTTAGGTTGTCCATCTATTTCAAATTTATTTTTGTGTATCTTGTAAGCAAGTGGTTTTGTTTCATTCTTCTGTATATGGCTAACCAGCTTTTCCAACACCTTTTGTTGAAGAAACTGTCTTTTCTTCATTGGTTATTCTTTCCTGCTTTATTGAAAACTAGTTGACCATGTAGTTGTGTGCCTTATACCCAGTTTGTCTATTGTTTAACATTCCAATCCTTCCCCACCCCCCGCTTTGACAGTGAAACAGCAGTTTTAATCCCTTTTGTACCCTAGACCTTACAGAAAACCTTAAAAAAAAAAAAAAAGATTTTATTCGTTTATTTGAGAGAGAGAGAGAGAGAGAGAGAGAGAGAGAGATAGCATGAGTATGGGGAGAGGCATATGGGGAAGAAGAGGCAGACTCCCTACTGAGCAGGAAGCCCAATGCAGGGCTGGATCCCAGGACCCTGGGATCATGACCTGAACCAAAGGCAGATGCTTAATCAACTGAGCCACCTAGGGACCCCTATAGGAATAGTTCAAGCCAAACAATATCTTACTATAGCCCAATAGTTCTTTTATAGATCCATTTGTTTTCCTTCTTCTTTTAGTCTGGGGAATTAATTGACAGAAAGCAAATCTATCCTCTTGCGTTTGTTTCCCAGTGGAATAAAGCTGAGAAGCACTGAAGAGGGAGCATCTGGCAAGAGTTAGTACACCCTCTGCTGGAAGCCCATTTTCTTATCCCTTTCTCCTGATTGGCTCCTTACCTCTGAGTTTTATTGGCATATTTAAAGGATCCCTCCCTCCCCCCTTTTTTAAAATATTTTGCTATACAATCATAGGCTAAGTGTTTGGGAATTTGAGAATAATCAGAGCTTGTAAAATTTAAAGTTTCCTGGAAGAGATAAGATTTAAGAGAGGGGAAAAACAAAAGAAGGAAGTGAATGATTCTAAGCATAGAAAATGACATATTTTGTAATTCAAAAAAAATGAGTACATATTTTCATGTCACTAGAGCTGGGTCGGAAGAAAAGTGAGATAAATATAATGGGATCAAGTGAAACAGATGCATTTACAGGACATGAAAGTGGTCTGAATTTACAGATGTAGTTTCACAGAAGTTAAAGGTTTAGCTTTGGAGTCAAGCAGCTTGAGTTTAGATATTAACTCTATGGCTAACTGACTTTGTAACTTTGGCAAGATACTTAGCCCCTGCAAGATTCAGTGTGCTTTTATTGGTAATATTACTATATATACCTCATATTGATAGAAATACATATAATTACATACCAAAGCACTGACTGGTTATTTGGTGCCACTTTATGCTCCTCACCATTGCTATTATCAGTGTTATTATTTGATCCAAAAGGTGACTAGGGACAACTACATTTGGCTGAATTGGAGGAGCACTCATCATAAAACTTCTAGTATTATAGTATATTACATAGAAGATATTCAATAAGCATTTAATGACTAAATAAATAAAAGCTGTAGCATATAGACTACTTAGGGAAAGTTTTTTTTTAATTTTATTTATTTATGATAGTCACACACACAGAAAGAGAGAGAGGCAGAGACATAGGCAGAGGGAGAAGCAGGCTCCATGCACCGGGAGCCCGATGTGGGATTCGATCCTGGGTCTCCAGGATCGCGCCCTGGGCCAAAGGCAGGCGCCAAACCGCTGCGCCACCCAGGGATCCCCTACTTAGGGAAAGTTTTGTTAACACATCTGTCATATGATTTATAATATTAAAAAGCATGCAAAGGATGCTGTGCTAAGCAACACAACAATGGAATTAAAGAGAGATTCAGAAGTACTTTCTGTCCTATCCCTTGCCATAGAGAAGTGATGGACAAGGATTTGAATATGGCTGAGGATGTTCATTTCTGGCTTTTAATGTTCCCACACTCATAAGTTAAAATGTGTACTAAGAAGCCAAATATATATATATTTGGTCAGCAGGTACCTTTGTTTGAACCAGCCAGACATATGAGTCAGATGATACTTCCAACAATCAGACCAGTATGTCTTGTGAGCAAAACAGACAAAAAAGGGCAACCAAACAGAACCAGTTACCATTTTCCATGTGTGTTCACAAGTGTTTGGTTTTTTTCAGTTGGCCATGAATATAAATTTAAAGAAAGCTAAGGCACACCAATGAAGAGACCTTGTATTTATACAATGGACAAGTCATGCCCAACTGCCCCCTCCACTTTGCACACAAGCTAGGAAGGATGATGAAAGTATAAGGAAGGGTGAAGTGATCCAACAGGAAGCGCACTTCTTCCACATCAAGTTTGAGACATGAGAACTCAGAGTGAAGGGACTTATGTCAGGTGGTCTGTAAAAACAAGACTAAGGTTTGGAAAGAAGATGAATCTGGAGATTTAAAATAAATAAATAAATATTATATATATATATATATATATTTGTGTTTACACATACACATAATTACATATGTATATATACACATATGCATACACATACATGTATACATAATTGTATTACTGTATCCAGTATTTTTATAAGAAAATTTTGAATTAGGAACAATTTAAGGGATCCCTGGGTGGCGCAGCGGTTTAGCGCCTGCCTCTGGCCCAGGGTGTGATCCTGGAGACCCAGGATCGAATCCCACGTCGGGCTCCCGGTGCATGGAGCCTGCTTCTCCCTCTGCCTATGTCTCTGCCTCTCTCTCTCTCTCTGTGACTATCATAAATAAATAAAAATAAATAAAAAATAAAAAATAAAAAAATAAAAAAAGGAACAATTTAAGAATCTCTACACATTTTTTTTTTCTCTACACATTTTTAAATGAAGAAAATGAGTAGTCAGGCTTCACAGCCTTCATATTTCCCAGAGATAGCCTGAGTAAACTAACAAAGACTTCCTTTATACCCCAAGTTCCAAAAATCACTGAGAAGGACTTTTCTTGTTCTTTGATCTTCATTATACTGTGTAGAGGAGATGGAAGAAACAGTCTCAGAAGCTGAATGGAATGGGCTATGGCACTTTGTGTTATGATGCTAATATCACTTCCCCAAGTGTACTACACTAAGGATTTTTAGCTTAAAGGCTGACATATGAAGTGATAATGGCCTTTCAACTCTCTCCAAAGCATGCTCAGTCTCCCTGTTTTTAGAGCTCTATGACTCTATCAGCAGGTAATTTTGCAGGCTTATGCTCAGGGAAAAGGATTCATGGACGGCATTAGATCTGCAACTGCAATAAAATGCTCTTTGAATGAACATAGGTTTCCTTGACACATATTAGAGTCTGACCTTTAAAAAAAAATTTAAACTTTAAACTGAATGTGAATTATTTGACCTCTATATCTTGTTTTCTGGCACCCAGGAATTTGAAGTATGTATATCCGGTAGTAGAAGATGTCTGTTCAAAGAAGGAAAAGTAATTTTCCCCCTAAAGAAATTGAGTTTGAATGGCCCAAATTTCCTGGAAAATCAAAAGGAATCCCCATATAAAATTGATTTAAAATCATAATAACTTTCATAATGAAAAGATTATACTGGATTTTAGGGTATTGCAATGAGCATTCCCACATGTGCCAATGTGTAATATAAGCCTGGCCTTCTATGTAAGAGCTTTTTCAGATCCCCTTTTAAATTCCCCTGGACAGGCTTTTCCTTCCTCCTCTTTCTTTGTCATTGAACCTTTCATTCTTGGATCCTATTGTCCTGATTTCTGCTCATGCAGATCTTGTAACAGCTTATGCTAGATAACACATTGCATTAAACAACAATAAGATGTAAGAGCATTATTGGATTGCTGACTCTGCTGGGATATGGTTTCTGAATAACCATTTATAGCCACAGCGCTGCTTCTTGGACACTCATTATTTGGCATTACATATTTCAAATTCAGATGTTTAAAGATTACTATTATTCTATTTGTATGCAGAGACACAGCTCTATTTTTTCAATATCATTATAGACATAGAGATACATATAGTTATACCTAGATCTATCACTCACCTGACTTTGATCTCTAAGTAAATAAAAGTAATATATACTCTTTTAATCTCTTTCCAGAAAATTGAAGGTAAAAATCTACCATACAAGAATAGGATATGTTTAAAACATCAATGAGATTTGTGATTCTCAGGTTTTGAAATCAACCTCTGACACTGACTAACTTTATAATGATGGTTAAATTCTTAAACTTCTCTGTGCCCTAATTCTTTCAGTTGAGAGAATAGGGTTAATAAGGATAATAATAACAAACACTTTTCAGGGATGACCCAAGTGAGAAACATAACTGTGTGTCTGGCACATAGTAGATATTCAGGAAATATTAACCATTACCATAACCAAAAATATATATATATATAACTCCCTGATGATAGTGTATTGCTCTACTGTTAGAAATATTCTAGAACAGTCATACTTAACTGAAATAGTGTGATTTTTAGTTCATACATGTCAGGTACTGTATACACATTAATAATGAAGATAGAAATGACATGATTTTGCCAGAAAGGTATGACAACTACTAGAAAAGGAGGGATATACATAAACAGAAATTTGTATGTGAAGTTGGTAGAGCCTTTATCATTATCTGGGTTTTTGGTCAAAACTTTCTAAGAGAGTATTACTTGGATTGGGTAATGAAGAATGAAAGCCAAGAAAAAGAATTTAGGAAGATCCTTCTAGGAACTGGGAAACATGACTAAAGATATATAGTGATGAAAAATGGTGTGTAAATGAATTGCATATAGTTCAGTATCACTGGTTCAGAAATTATAAGAAATGTGCAGAGAGAGAGGGAGGGGCTAGAAGTATTGACTTCCCTGTTAAAGAACTAAGTTTAGCTTTACTCTCTTTATAGAAACTTTGTTGAATTTCTAGTAAAATAGAAATAGTGTAGTAAAATAATAATTTAAGCTTAGCTTTACTCTCTTTATAGAAACTTTGTTGAATTTCTAGTAAAATAGAAATAGTGTAGTAAAATAATAATTTAAATGTTCTGGAAGGGATTTTATAAATACGAACAAGAACAATGAAAATAGGAATAAAATGAAAAATCAAACATTCAAATAAATAGAACACACTTCTGTCAGAATATATTAGGTGTTATATACTTGGGAAAAAGGATAAAAAAATCTCATGGGTATCCTTAACATTTCTGGTTTATGTTATTAGATAGTTAGGCCACCAACAGAACTATATATTATGGCAAATTAAGAAAATTATGGATTCTGAGGTCTTCAAATTATCTATGCAGAAAAAATTTGTGTATATATGTCTCAAGATCAAGAAGGAGCACTGGAGTTATATTTTAAATCTTTGGGCGTTAAAATAAGTTCCATGCAAAGGACTGCCAAGATGAGTATGAAGAGAGAAAAGCAGTGGACCAAGATCAAACATGAAGGTTTAAAACACTATAAAACAACCACAAAAATAAAAAGATGATACCCATAAAGGCAATGAGAATAGATGGCTAGAAAGGTAAAAGAAGAACTTGGTGAATGAGAATCAATGACTAAAAGGAATAAATTAATTTAAACCAGACATGAATGTTCTCAGGTAAATCAAAGGATTTCAGTAATATGAGAGAAATTCAGAAATATGAGAAATTACTCATTAGGTTTGTAACTAGAAGGGAACTCATGGGATTGATGAAGTAGCATTAGTAGAAGATAGAAGTAGAAGACATGTACTAGATTGATGTCTAAATAAATAGAAGGAGAGATGGAGGATGGATGAGTAAAGTCGTAATAAAAAAATATATATCTTTCATGAAACTTCACTAAAAACAGTAAGGAAAGAGTAAAGGAGTTGTTACATAGAAGGAAATGAGAAAAACTTTGTCATATTTATTGATGGAACAGCTAAGTTCATGTAGAGAAGAGAGGAGATGAAGTGACTGATGGAAGCAGTTCTTAGGGACAGGGAATAAGATTTCCCTTGAATAGAAGGAAAGCCATCTTGTTCTATGACATTGGAGAAAATAATATAGTAAAATTTGTATGTTAGGTGGTAGAAAGTTGGAAGAAAAATAAAAAATTAAAAAATAAGATGTTTCCTTAAGGAGGGTAGAACAGATGATATGGCAATAAGAAGAGAGGACAAACATATAGGGAGATGTGACCAATAATAAAATATCAGGGGTGCCTGGGTAGCTCCTTAAATTAAGTATCCAATTTTTGGTTTCAGCTCAGGTCATGATCTCTCTGTTGTAAGATCAAGCAAAGTCCCATGTGGGGCTCCATACTTGGAGTGGAGTCTGCTTCAGATTCTTTCTTCCTCTGCCTCTCCCTCCCCCTCTTCTCCTCTTTACTCTCATACCCTCTCTAAAATAAACAAATAAAATGTTTAAAAATAAAAGAATAAAATACCAGATTTTAATACAGCAAAATGGATCGAGAGAAGAACGCATAGATACGTACTTATGTACGTATATGAATATCAGCAACTGTCTGTTAAACAGGTTTTTGTTTAGTGTTTGAGGAAGTTTGTGGAGCAATGAAATAACCATAAGATCTAAATCTAGAGAAGCATCAATGTGTAAGTTTTACACAAAATCACACAGAGAGATGACTCTCTGATATTGTCAACAGCATCATAGTGATCAGAAGGCCAGCAGGATCAGGGAACAGTGAGGTAGTAAGTCAAGTGAGAGTTCTACTAATATTCTTAGAGACTGAAGACTAGAATGTCTATTCATCAAATTTTCAACACAAATCATATATAAACCCTTGATCTTACCACCTTTTTTTATCACCCATTGTTCACCTCATATCGCTTCCTTCTTTACTCATCTCATAGTCTAGTGCACATCATTATAATTGCTCTCTTGCAACCATTCTTAATCCTCTTCTCTTCTTTTTCCATTTTTACTTTTATTACATTAAATATCCCAATCATGGCAAACATCCATTTTCTGGCTACTTTATACCTGAACTGTGAAACTGAATTTGTCTGATAAAAACAGTCAACATTGCTAATTAGCTTAGCTTTACATTTATGATGATGACCTCAAATTTTCAGCTATGTTTCATTATTGGATTATATATCCACAGATAAGTTACTTTCTAGTTCTCTAAAAAAACGTTTCATACGTTTCCCTCTTTTCTTGCAAAATTTTGAAATAAAAGCTATAAGATTAATGGTCAACAGAGACATGAAAAAAGTGCTTAACATCCCTTGGTATCAGGGAAATACTAATCAAAACCACAATGAGATGCCACCTCACACCAGTCAGAATGGCTAAAATTAAATCAGAAAACAACAGATAGTTGGCAAGGATGGAGAGAGAGGGGAACCATCTTATACTCTTGGTGGGAATGCTAGCTGGCGTAGCCACTCTGGAAAACAGTATGAAGGTTCCTCAAAAAGTTGAAAATAGAGCTACCCTATGACCTAGCAATTGCACTACTGGGTATTTACCCCAAAGATACAAACATAGTGATCCAAAGGGGCACCTGCACTCCAATGTTTATAGTGGCAATGTCCCCAATAGCCAAACTATGGAAAGAGCCTAGATGTCCATCGACAGATGAATGGGTAAAGAAGATATGGTAATATATACAATGCAATATTACTCAGCCATGAAGAAAGAAAGAAAGAAAGAAAGAAAGAAAGAAAGAAAGAAAGAAAGAAAGAGAAAGAAAGAAAGAAAGAAAGAAAAAGAAAGAAAGAAAGAAAGAAAGAAAGAAAGAAAGAAGAAAGAAAGAAGAAAGAAAGAAAGAAAGAAAGAAAGAAAGAAAGAAAGAAAGAAAGAAATCTTGCCATTTGCAACAACGTGAATGGAACTAGAGGATATTACGCTAAGCGAAATAAGTCAATTAGAGAAAGATAATTATCATATATCACTCGTGGAATTTAAGAAACAAAACAGGATCACAGGAGGAGAGAGAGAGGAAAAAATAAAACAAGATGAAATCAGAGAGGAAGACAAATCATAACAGATTCTTAATCACAGGAAACAAACTAAGGGTTGCTGGAGGGGAGGGAGGTTGGTGGTTGGGATAACTGGGTGATGGGGATTAAGGAGGGCACAAGATGTAATGAGCACTGGGTATCGTATAAGACTAATGAATCAATGACCTCTACCTCTAAAACCAATAATCCATTATATGTTAATTAATTGAATTTAAATAAAAATTAGAAAGAAAGAAGAAAGAAAGAAAGAAAGAAAGAAAGAAAGAAAGAAGAAGAAAGAAAGAAAGAAAGAAAGAAAGAAAGAAAGAAAGAAAGAAAGAAGAAAGAAAAAAGAAAGAAAGAAAGCTGTAAGACAAGAGCTTCTACACACTGTCACTACTGTTTCTACAAAACTACACGAATCTAGAAACCCATACTTTGTCTTCCCTCCAGTGACAATGAAATCCACATATCTGTGTTTTTATGGCCAGTGCTTCTACTCAAACACTAGATTCACTTACTTTCTCATGGACTTTGTACTTTCTCTTGGACCTTCCTTCCTACATCATCAGTTTATTACTAGTAAAGTAATATGACTGTTACCAGACTATCTCTAGAGCATACGAGCATTCATTAATGCATCCTATATTTAATAACAAACTTAATTTATCTCTATCTCCTATAGCAACTTCTCTATTTCTTTACTTTAAGCAAAATTACTTATTAAAGTGATCTATATTGTGTCTCCATTTTTCCTCCTCCTATTTTCCCTATAGCCTTGCTTCAATCAGTTTTTGCTACCAGCTTTCTATTGAAACCTTTCCTATAAAAGGAACTCCATGTAGCAAAGAAAGATGAACTCTCAAAACAACATTTGACACCATTTTCCCTTCTTTCAGTGTTGAAACGTTTTCCTCTCTACTCTGCCAAGATACCACTGTTCTAATTTCTCTCTTACTTCATTCTTCTTTACTCTCCAAAGATTCTACATGCTCTACTGCCTTCCAACTAAATTTTGGAAATCCCAAATTTAGCTGTAATTTTTCCTTATAATAAAAACTCCTATTTAGCACTTATATTCTGTTTTCATTCAAATTAGATCACTGCAAGGTAGGTGATATTTTTAATTTCCTTTTATAGATACAGAAAGTGAATCATAAAAAATATTATATAGGTAACAAATGCCAGAGCTGGGATTTGAACCCAAGGACCATCTGGGTAAGTAAAAATATTCTTAACCAGTCCACTTTCCAATGTCTATCAGATAATCAGATCTTAACACTATAACTTTAAATATCATTTATATACCTTTACTTTTCATATTAATAACTCCAATCTCTACCTCACTAATGAATCCCAGTTTTTATTTGTTTTTACCAACTGCCTTTCAACATGTCTGTCCTAATGACTAATAGATATTATGAAATCAGTACTCCCTAGTATTGTAGACAGAATAATGGCCTCATCCTCCATCTACTCATGTTACTCTAACAAAATAGCACAGACTAGCACCTTATTACAACAAAAACTTCTCACAGTTCTGGAGGCTGAATACCCAAGATCAGTGTGCCAGCATGGATGGGTTTTCTTCCAGTTTGCAGACTGCCTACTTTTCTCACTCTGTCTTCACATAGTAGAAAGGATAAGTAAGCTATCTGGAGCCTCTTTTATAAAGATGCTAATCCCATTCCTGAGGCCTTCATCCTCATGACTAAAGTACCTACCAAAGGCCACCTCCTTCATCATGGGCATTAGGATTTCAGTGTCTGGATTTTGGAGAGATACAAACATTCAGACTATAGCAGCTTCCAAAGATGTCTATATCCTAATCCACAAAACCTGTAAATGTCACCTTATTTGGCAAAAGGTACTCTACAGATGAGATTAAGATAAGGATCTTGATATGGAAAGATTATCCTAGATTATCCAGGTGGACCCAATGTAATCACAAGGCTCTTTATAAAAGGGAACCAGATGAATAAAGTCAGAGATGGAGATATGGTAAAGCACAGATCAGAGTGATGCTTTTGCTGGAGGGGTACCACTGAAACAAGGAATGCAGGTGACCTCTAAAAGCTAGAAAAAGCAAAAAATAGATTCTCTTCTAATCTGTAGAAGGAATGTAGTCCTTCTGAAACATTTATTTTAAAACATGGGGCCTCCAGAACTGCAATATGACTCATTTTCATTGTTTTAAGCCACTGAGTTTGTAATTTGTTAAAATAGGGACAAGAAACTGATAAATCCAGAATAGACTCATGATAATCAAACTTTTCCTTCTACAACTTTTACCATTTTAATAAATTAAACTACATATAACTGTAGTTGGAGAGTCACATTTTGGTTTTGGTAGGGAGTTACCCTGAATAGAAGAACTAGAGAATTCTATTCCTAAGGATTTACTCTCCCTCAAAGTTTAGTGCAATAATAATCCACCACAAAGCATCAGGTTTGTCCCATAAGGGTCGAGGAGAGCAGGTCTTCAATAGGAAACTAATCATACTGAACACATACACCTGAAAAATGTAGTTGCATGGATCTGGCTTTATAAATAAACTCCAATGAAAGTGCTGCTATAGTAGAGGCAAATGAAATGACCTAAGAAAAGTAAACAGGCTTTGTGATAAGGGGAATAGTCAATTAGAGCAAAGGAGGGCCTCAGTTTGTACTAGAAAGTAGCTACAAAATTTAATTCAAAATAACTTGAGAGGATGTGCTCCCGGAGTGATAGAAGTACCTGAAAATCCAGGGCTGGTAAGTACCTGTTTGCACATCTTTGTAAAACATTTACTCACTGTCGTAGCCTATTTAGACTGTTATAACAAAGTACAGTAAAGTGGGTGGCTTACAGGCAACAGAAATGTATTCCTCACAGTTGGAGGCTGAAATTCAAGATCAAAATAGATGGAGGGAGGTATTTGATGGGAGAAAACAGAAGGTAGTTGGGAGATGTCTATGAGCCCAAAACTAAAGGTGATCATCATGTGCATGTATTTTCTTCTCAATCGCTATTGGCCAAATTTTAGTCAAATGGCCCCATCTACATGCAAAGCTTGGAAATGTAGTCCATTTTGGCAAATTCCTCAACACAACTCTGTATCATGGGAAAGGCTATACCCTTTCACTAATTCATATACATCCTGGGGTCTCGTAGGATAAAAAGGAACTCCTGAGACATAAACATCAAGTTCTGTACTGTGTGCCAAATATTCAAGTCTTCCAAGATGTACGTGCTGTTTATTTACCTAGCATTCAACAAGCTATTAACTCTTTCAGATTGGTCTCAGACACATTTTGGAATATTGATGGATGTACTGATCAGGCAAGAGTCTTAAAGTGGGACCAGAGTACTCTAACCTAATCAGCACTGAATTGAAAACATTAATTAGTTAATGAGAGCAAATGCAGAATTATATATATATATCCCTAGCTCCAGTTCCCTCTTCCTATACTGAGATCATGTTTCTAAAACTTACCTTCGGTGATCTGATGTTCAAAAACATTTAACAGAAAGTTGCTAATTTTTTTTCACACTGCTATTTTATTTACAAAATTTAGAAAAAAACTAGAGAAAATATTTTAACTATAAAACACAAATCATGATCCTTGTCCCAAGCCTAATGTTATACATGTCTTATTATTATTAGGATCTTAATATTAAGTGGATATTCTATAATGACTCCAATAATCAGGAAAGTAAATAGATATGTAAGCAGATAAATAATTACCTATGCAAAGACCAAAGCAGAATCATCTTCATGACTTTCTTTTCATTTTTAACCTGTGATGCAGAAATCATTAATCATATTAAGGATGCGTCTGATTTTCACTTTCAATTAAAGCTAATAGGTTTTCATTTTCGGTTACACAAAGCAGTACAAAAGTCATATTACAACTTCAAGTCCAAAAAAGTGCAGAAACAGCCATTTTTCACTGTAACAAGCTATTATTAAATGTGGATTAAAGAATATACAACTATAACTCTAGTTTTAAAAATATTATAGGAATAGCAGATACACCCTATAGCATTTTTTCTTATAGAAAACAGACAATGCAGCATGGCATGAAACACTAGTAGAGATATGTGTCGCTTCTATAAATTATAAATCAGTCAGCAGAACATGTACAGAAAAAATATGAAACAGAAAATGATACAATTCAGAGACGAGAGAAAGCACAAATAACACACTACAAGTTTGGCTTCGAAAATCTGTCAGCTATTTTCTCATAGTGTGTTAACTGAAGGAGAAAAATAGAGCTCCAGGATATGTGACCATGTAGCATTTCAACTGGAGTCTCCTAATTGTAGAACTTGAAAAGCTGTTCTTCCTTTTCAGCTCAAAAAAAGTGAAGCTTTGTGGCTAGAGGGCAACTTGTTCAGATTTCAGAACGCAGTCCTCTTTACCTTGTATGATTATATTATACTTGGTTTGTAGTTGCCTATAACTTTTATTTACCCAGAAGAATCAAATGCCACTTTTCCTCAACTCTAAATGTTTCAAAATTTGAACTTTTGCAGCAATATTTTTTTCTTATAGTTTTGTCTAGCTGTTTTAGATTATGTACAATACACATAGATACACACACACTCTACTAGAGAATATTTATGAAATTTAGTTGAATTAGGTGCATTAAGATTACAAAATAAAATTTAACTTTCTATTGAATTAAATACTGAAAGAAGGTCTAGGACAAATAATTTACTGTTTCAAAATGATTTGCTTAGAGTAATTGTCATAGTGAAGGGATTTGAATATTTTAAAATTTAAATGGAACATGCATATAGTAAGAATTCCTTCTAAAAGACTGAAGTGTATGTGATATTGCGGATAAATGATAAGCTAACCACATAAATATATCCCCAAAAAATATCGTCCTGAATTTTTTGAACATTTCAGCACATGTGCCTTTGAATTTATTTTGTAGTTTGATATTTGGGGTCATAGATTGCATTTATGTCTTCCAGAAACAAGTATAAGTTTCTACAAATTTTATTATATTCAACTTCAAATGTGGATAGCATATAATTTAAATAGCAGAAATTATTTTGGGTGATTCTGTCTTAGAGATATTTTAGAAGACTTACCCAATGCTCTTCTTTAGAATCCAAGAAGGTGTGTATGCTCTTGTTCTGAGTCAGTTGCAGTCCTAGACCTGAATTTGATTAGTGCAATGCAAAATATTTTAGAAGCCCATTGCTTCTATAAATGTAAAAGTATACTGTTTTAAGTCTTGCTACAAGTTTATCAATTTTCTCAATTTTTTTAAAGAACCAGTTTTTATTTTTTTGCTTTACTTACTTTCTCTGATGTTTTTAATCTTTCACTCACTCTTGTCCCTTAGTTCAATTAAATTAGTGTCCCCTAGAGCTTTGCATTGTGGTGGCCCTGAAACATAGAACCAGAATCTATTTAAGATCCTTTTCACAGTTCAGTGGTAAATTCTCTAGAAACCTTTTTTGTATTGAAATCCACTTCCAGTAATTGTAATATTTGAAAGGATGATTGACTAATTCATAGTAAGATATTACTGAAAAATGATATCATTATTTATAATTGACTGTGTCTTAACAAGTGATGATGCTAGAATTAAAGAAGTGGAGTCTCAGCAAGGATATAGACAATTTGAAAGCTATTCAGAGAAGCTGGACCCATCTTATAAAATATTACAAAAACTAAAAGAAACAGACTTGAAATGAGAAATTGGAGAGAAGAGGTAGACAGTCATTTCTCTTTTCAAAAATCTTTTATCTCATTTCAAGAGGAAGAGAGAAAAGGTGTTTTCTGTATTTTCCAAAGGATAATGCCAGATTGCAAGGAAAAGACTGGAAGAGAAACAGATTTTGGCACAATATTAGTAAATATTAACCTAAAGAAATAATATTTAGCAAAATAAAAGATAAACTAGTTTCCTTCAGTAAATTTGAGTTACTTATCAAGGGAGTAACTGCTATGGTTGGGATCCATGAGATTGGGCAATATTTCTGCAAAGATACTGAAAGAAGATTTAAACATCTAAAGGAACTTTAGATCAAATATCCTCTAATGACCTTTCTAACCCTGAGATTATAAAATCTAAGCTTTGACGTTTCTCCAAGAGAGAAAGTAGAGTTTATATTTTGGGATAAAGAGATCTTTCTAATACTCATAATCAGCAACAGAAGAAATCTTTCTAAATCATTTTATTATTTTTTTCTAAATCATTTATAGAACTACTGACACAGATAATAAATGTAAAAAAAAAAAGTAAACAGTGGTTTATCTCAGGACTACCAGCATAATGTCTTTTTTCTCCATGTAATTTACCATTTTTATGTGATGATTTAAACATTTTTGACATATAGTCTAACCACATTGTATTTTCCAGAAGAATAAGATTAAATTTGAGATTTATTTCCACCTCTACAAGTCAAATATTTCCTTCACTAAACATATGCTTATTAGCCCTGCACTATTTAGAGTCAGTTATAGCATTTGCTTTAAATTTATTAAGAAGATATAAATCCAGTTCTACTGAAGTTTTCTGGTTTTAAACTTTCATATGGAGGAGCACCAAAGAACATTTATAGCTTTGCTAGCAAAATTATTTCATTTTGTTACTGTTGTTTAAAAACTTATGCTAAAAAGCAAAAACACTTCAGATTTGCTTATTTGTGATTTTTAATTTACAAACTTTTGTAAGAAAATTTTGGCTTAATAATAGTCACTTTTTAATGTCTTCAGAAAGATTATCAATTTCAGTAGTTTGGAAACCTACTATTGCATAATTGGCAGAAAGGTCACTATAACATATATGACTTTAAGTGAATCATTCTGATTTAAGTATAAAATGTGTTACTTAAACTATGTAAATCAGAATTACTTGGGGGAAGAGGGGCTGTTGATAGACCCAGTTGTAGGGTTTCAGAATATGAATTCTCCAAATCAAGTCAGATAATTTTCATTTAAAATAAAGACACAGGGGCACCTGGGTGTCTCAGTCAGGTAAGTATCTGTCTTCAGCTCAGGTCCTGGGATCTAGCCCCTCCTACAGGAGCCCCACCCCCCACCCAAGAGCTCCCGGCTCAGAGGGGAGGGGAGTCTGCTTCTCTCTCTCTCTCCCTCCACCCCTCCCTCTGCTCCTGTGTGTTCTCTCTCTCTCAAATAAATACAGTCTTTTTAAAAAAATAAAGACATATTCAAGTCTCTTGACAGGGACAATAACTAAAGTAAAATAAAACAGTAAAATAAAAAAATTACAAAGTGAGAAAATCATTTTAAATTATTTTGAAGGTCTATGAACTTATGTATAAAACTAAAAACTTTGCCTTGTTTCATACACACACACACACACACACACACACACACACCTCTATCAGAAGATTAAATTCTTATCTGTGCTGTTTAGTCAACAGAAACTACTTTAAAGATTCTATCATTTGTATAAGGAAAAACAGGCTGGAACATATGGAAAACTCAGTGTTTGAGAATACAATTTTCACAAATTGAAAAGTGGTAGAGATTTAAATCAAAAGTTCCTAAATGTCTAACCTCAGTGAGAGAAAAAAAAAAAAAAACACTTTGTTCTTAATACTTTAATCTGAGGAATTACTAAACAAAGAACATGGTGGAATAGGGGCACAGGGTCTCCAGGTAGGATGGCTGAAGGAGAATTCATTTAATCTGGCCACAGGGTGATTTATTGCTGAGTCAGCACAACTAATCAGAAAGGCACTTTAATTGCTTCTGGGCCTTTTGGCTAAGATCAAGTGCAGAAAGGCACTGCACTGATAACTACTATGTGGACAGATAAAGTGTTTCCTCTTTTGTTTTGTTCATGTGTACTCTAGTGTTCACGGGTTGTCTCAGATTTTGTATGCATTTGTGTGTGTGTGCGTGTGTGGGGGAGTGTGTGAAACCCAGATCCAAAGCTTAGTCTTATCATTGTTTCATGACAATGAGCCTATGCATACAGAAACATTTCATGAATCTTTTACTTCATTTAATATTGAAGAGGTCTTAAGGAGAACCAAATAGACAATTTTCAGCAAAATCTATTATTTCTTTCCTTATCTCCCTCAGTTCACAATACTTGGATATATCTGCAATATATCTTCTACTCTATTTTTTTTAATTTTTATTTATTTATGATAGTCACACACACACAGACAGAGAGAGAGAGAGAGAGAGAGAGAGGCAGAAGCAGGCTCCATGCACCGGGAGCCCGACGTGGGATTCGATCCCGGGTCTCCAGGATCACGCCCTGGGCCAAAGGCAGGCGTCAAACCACTGCGCCACCCAGGGATCCCTATCTTCTACTCTAAAAGAAAGTTCAAGCAATTTGTTTCCAATGCAAATAATTGTACCTATGAAAGATCTCCTAAACATGGTTTTTCCTACGTGATAATGTAAGTTCTCATCAGGCATGAATTTTTGCTTGATTGTTTTCGTTGCTCTTTGTCAAATCCCTAAGACCTAGAAAAAAATTCCTGCATCATGGTAGATCCTCAATAATTAATTACTCATTGAATGAATACTTGGGATACTTTGTCTACTGAGGTTTTTTCTTATATGGAGTCAGAATCACGTGTCTCACTACTCTTGCCTTAACCTTTTCTTCCATAGGACAGGACAGAATTCTCACTAGTACTGACAGCCTTGTGATATCCTCTTCATTGTAACCAACTGAGCTAGGAGAGACTCCTTGGCCTCTTCCCTGCCCATATGAGTCCATATCCATCTCCATAAACACACACACACACCAGAGCTCTAGTATAAGTTTAAGGGGCATTCTGCTAATAGGGGAAAACGTTGTTCCTAGGGGGGCAGGGGACATGATAGATTGAGTCATAGCCACATCAACTCCAGCTCCTTAAATGAGGTTAATGCTGCTGGTTCCAATCTGGCTGTCTGGTGTTGCTTCAAGAGGCTACATCATGGTTTCTCACTCTTCTTCTTTCTCTTTAGAATTAGACACATATGTACTTTTCTGTGAACTACTACCACAGTAACTCAGGTAGACTTGGATACATTTCCCAGGCAGTACCTCATCTTATCTTATAGTTTAAATGCAATATATGGTATCTCTCTCCTTTTGTATTTTCTAACAACAAATACTTGTTTAATATTGTCTTATTTAGTCTGGTACAAGTTTCTAGTTTCAGGGAACATGTAGAACTTCTACTTCCCCAAATGAGGCTCCTCTCTCTCTTCATGAATCACTCTGTTTTGTAGAATTAGAAATTTTTTTTTGTTCAATCTATGGTTCCTAGGCTACAAAGATGGATGGAGAATTATTATTTTGGCTACTGTATTAGTGTAGGCAAAATGACACAATTCTAAGATGTGCAATAGTCTAGTTGGTGCTCTAAATATGTCAGCTTCTAAGAACTGCAACATCTCTAGTTCTTACAAGCATATAAACTGCCAAAATTAAAAAATATATATAAGGGCAAAATGAGATAAGTGGGTAAAGGATGTTGGCAGCACCCATTGATGAGTCATTTCCAAAGGTGATGTTAAGAAGTAGAGAACTAATTTTTAAAGCTACACTGACTTGTTTGCAAGTGTCTTCTATTATCATAAAATATCATCCTGCTGCATAGCAGAGAGAATTTGATTTTTACTCTCTGAAAATGATCACTTGACATGCAATATAAGTCTCTGCACTTTAAAAATTGTTTTATCACTTGTCTCCAGGATGGTTATTTTACAATCCAATATAAATGCAATAATCTGAATAAGAATGTGTGGGCCTCTCACAGTTTTAGAAACAAGTGCTCATAAGGATATTATTTCACTAATATTAATGCAGTAACTCTTTTAGTATCGAAGGCAACAAATCTTTAGTAGTAGAAAAATATTAGGCCTCTCATTTTTGTTTACCAAGCAGCATTTCATGAGATTTCCTGCCTGTGCTATTATCCACGGAGGAAACGTTAGTTTCATAATGGTAATGCTATATAGCAAACCTGCAATCACCAGATTGTCTACATAAGTAACACCAAAGTAGATTTCCATCCAATAATTCACACTCCTTCACCTCCATTGGATCACAGTAGGAATAGGTATTGTACATATGCCTTACCTAAATAAATTCCTAAATTACAAATAGTCATCTCCAACCACGATTTATAACATGCCGTCTTCCTCACTCTTCATGTCAAAGATGTTGCTATTGCCTTTGTCATGAGAAATGTGAAAACACAGCAATGACTCAAACAGAACTCCAGTTTTTAGAAAATATGTGAGTTCTGAAGTAGCAGCCAGGAAATGTTTAAAAAATGAAAAATTAATTTGGAATGTTAAACCAGGTATAGATTCAAAGGAAGGGCTGACTTCCCTATATATTTAAATCCAAACAAGTACTCCCACCCAACTGCATGTGCCTGATGGGCATCCATCTCTCTTTGGCAATGCCTTAAAATGCGTACTTTTGATATACTACCAAATCCAAAGAACAAGATATTAAGATAGGTGTGCATATCTTCAAAAAGTTTGTTACTCAGGAACCTTCACCTAAATAGTTGTGCCTAGTAGGAATATTAGAAGAATATAAGAAGCTGAAATTCAGAGAGCTTGGTTGCCAAGAGATGAGAACTGCATGCACGCATGCATATAGTTTGGGGGGTGCCCATAGACTTTATTTATGAAACCAGTGTGTAGCCCATTGGCATTATTTGTCAATCTGATGTATTTTTAATAAAAATTGCAATAAATTATATATTTGATTCCAGAATTTTCTCATGTCTTCTTACATTTTATGCCCAAGCTCTGAATGCCAAAGATGAGTTGCCAGATATTAGTCATGGACACAGTTAAATCAAGATACATGTCTTGCATTTTGCTATTAATTTTAATAACATTGTCTCTATTAGAAAAGCATTTTGAACTCCAATTAACTATTTTTAATAATTTTATTTTGGAGGATGTAGGAAGGAGAGATTGATGTTTACACACACACACGCACACACACACACACCACACACACACACACACACACACATTCTTCCAGGGCTCTCCCTGAGAAACCAAGAGTAGCTTCATTTCATTTCATTTCATTTCATTTCATTTCATTTCATTACAGAGAGATCTCCACAATCATCTCAGGAATGCATGGTGTTTTCTTAAACACATGGAAGTCTCTTATGACCACCTCAAAGGTGCATTATGTTTTGGGGAAGAAAGTAAGTTAATACCTGGTTCCACATAGAAAATACAGTAACAAAAGTGCACATTATTCCATTGGGAAGAAAACACTGACAATTTTGGGGGTCCTCCGAGGGAAATTAATATCAACCAGGGAAGTTGATCATGCCTCCAATGTGTCTCTCCAGTCAGCTGGTAAACCTCACAGCTCCCATTTCACACAAAATGACTGAGTCTAGTCCTTGTTCATGGAATAACTACCTGAGAACTTTCATTTAAACCTGTCCTTTTTATCCCCATTACCAGCAACATGGCACTTCTCTTTAAAGAATGTTGCAGGGCTGATGGTAGGAATAAGGGTGAGGAATACAACTAGAGATGTTGACAAATATTTCACATATGATGTACAGGATCTGAGGCCATCTCTTGTTGTTTCCAATGATTAAAGGAAAGAGTGATCAATTCTGGTCAGAGCTATCTGCTTGTAGATGGCAGACCCAATAGTTAGTTACATTTAAGGATCTAATATTGGTTTGGGAGAGTTGCACTAGGGTATTTTCCTTACTGGGTAAGATTCCAGGGATGACTAAAAGATAAAGATCACTAATTCTCCCTCATTCTTCTAAATCTTCAAGAGGTGTTCTCCTCCCAGATACCAGATCTGCTGTTCTTCTACTGCTGCCAGATCTCTATGTCCCATTCCAGTAGCCATAGTTTTACCTATTAAATAGCACTTAATAAATAGCACTTAATAAAATCCAGCTCTTACAACTGAAAACATGAGTGTCTAAGGAAAAACGGAATTGTTATAAAATGTACAGACATCTATTTGTCCCTTACTTTGTGGACCAGTATAGGGGGAACTTGGCAATCACAGTATACAAGTAAGTGTTCATATTCCTTATGATCTATTATCACATCAACCCATCAAGAGAATACAGGTAGCTGAAACAAAATTGTTTGCCATCATTTAGCTGCCATACTAAGGTGTGTGGATTGAGCAGGGGAATGGAGATAGAATTATAAATTATCTAATGGATTTTTGAGGAAGATATTTAAATTCTAAGTTATATCGAATGGTTATGAATATTAGGGTGTGTGGAAAGTCTACAAAACATTAATTACCAGCCGTTGTTGACCGGCTTTGTGAGAAAAAGGTGCATTGTTACCATATGGGAAATTGTCCAGAAAGCTGAAAACATAACACAGTTTAGTTCTAAGAGCCATAATTATATGGCTAAAATCAGCTGATCATGCTGGAATACAGCACCATAACTTGAAAAAGTGCCTTTTTTTTTTTTTTTTTTTTTTTTGCCATCCCACTAAATAGTCTTGGCAGAGAAGCCAAAGTTCTAGTATAGTCAGTATGTCAGGAGTAAGCAGGGGCCATAATCTGCATCAAACTATTATGCAACAAATGAACTAACTTTTGTCAAGAGTCACAAAATCTGGCATCAGAACGGTTCTGGCCTCTGCATCAGAACATAGATTTACTTTGTGCTCAGGGCCACATCTGGTATAATTACAAATACAGGCAGTAGCACTGATAATCTGGATATTGAAATATCTTTTTTTTTAATTTTTTTTAATTTTATTTTTTATTTTTGGATATTGAAATATCTTAATCAGAGATTGACTTCATTTGTTTTCTTCAGATAAAGGGTCCTTACTGTGTATATCTTATGTGAATGATCCATAGAGTCTAATTAGTAGCTATGATTTGTTTCCACCATGTATATTTCCCAAGAGTGGTATCTAATTTTTCAGTCTGTAGTTTTGAAATTGGAAGACAAAACAAGAACCCAACCTCATGGCAATAGCTCAAGAGTCAGTGAAAATATAACAAGTTTAATCAAGAGGAGTATTTTGACCAGATAAATGACAACAGCTTTGGGTCCATCCCATTAAACAGAAAGACCATGTCATTTTCAGTTCTGCACAGCTGATACTGAGATGGAACAGCTGCCATGTCCTAGTGGATGCCACCAGGTTTCACCTCAGCCAAACTATCAATAAACCTGGTCAGGTAGTTAGGGGAAACTCTATGAATTGAGGACCTCATTGAGTCAGTAGCTTGCTTCAGTCAAAGGAGTAAAAAATGGAGTTTTCCCTAATGAGGTAGTTGCCACCTTTTCATATAAAACTAAAGAGCCACTGGGGCCAGGCCAAGTCAGCTGTGTTCTTGAATATAACTTTTCCATTTGACTAGCTAGATTTCTGGGCCCTATCTTCTTTGTTAATTATTGAGTCTGAGTTGATGTACACCTTGATAGGAATTTTGATTTGGGAATCTTAAGACCTTCATAGTTCATGTACTCAGTTTATACAATAGTTTAATAATAAGCAGATAGCTTCTTTTGAAAATAAATGGGCATGGTAGCCATTTCAGAGAGATAACGAGTACAAATCCCCAAGGAGAAGGCTGCTTCACATTGCAGAGGTTCCAATTTTCAATATCATCAGTCATGAAGACTCATTTTTAAAAGAATTATTAGTAAGCATGGTGGGATCCTGAAGTTCCCAGCACTTCTCTATACATGGCTTTTTTTCGGGGTGGGATGGGAGTGTGGGAGGAATACTTCCTGGTAGTTATGAGAAGAAGAAAATAGAAGCATTGAACACACTGATTCCAACTACATA
Organism: Canis lupus familiaris; assembly: GCF_011100685.1. NCBI lineage: Eukaryota > Metazoa > Chordata > Mammalia > Carnivora > Canidae > Canis > Canis lupus. The sequence continues at coordinate 29,114,807 of NC_049233.1, forward strand.
TTTAGGTGTAAAAGCAATGACAACAATTGTGCAGAACTAGTAGAGGTTACAATAATATCTTCCATGAGCATATTTTCTTCTTTTGGGCAGATAAAGTGAAGAGCCAATCATCTCAACAAAATAGGGAATTGAGTTGCATTGGGGATGGCTTATAGATATAGTTAGACTCAGGGTACTTCTGCTTCACCTCAGTTCCACAGATGAGTTCTGCGATGGTCTGAATGTTTGTGACTCCCTCACATTCATATGTTAAAAATCTAATGCCCACGGTAATGGTATTAGGAAGTGGGGCATTTGGAAGGTGATTAGGTCATGAGGGTAGACCCTGCATGAACAGAATTAGAGCACTTATAAAAGAGCTCACATAGAGTTAGCTGCCCTCTTCCACTGTATGAGGATACAGAGGCCAGCAGTCTGAAAGCTGGAAGAGGGTTTTCACCAGAACCTGACTATGCTGGTACATTCATCCTAGATTTCCAGACTCCAAAACTATGAGAAAAAAAAAAAAAAATTTTTTTGTTTGTTTGTTTTTAATGATTTTATTTATTCATTCATGAGAGACACTTAGAGAGGCAGAAACACAGGCAGAGGGAGAAGCAGGCTCCATACAGGGAGCCCGATGTGGGACTTGATCCCTGGTCTCTCCAGGATAGAGTCCCACATCGGGCTTCCGGATCACACCCTGGGCAGAAGGCGGTGCTCAACCACTGAGTCACCCAGGCTGCCCAAATGTTTGACGTTTATAATCCACCTAGTCTGTGGTATTTTGTCATAGTAGCTTGAATGGACTAACACAGGCTCCTTTCAAAATTTTAATTAAGCCTAGGTTCCCTTTCCTCAACCCTGAGAGTTCTAGCCTCCAGAAATTTTGAGCTGAATTTTTCACCCCATTCCAAGCAGATTACCAATTTGTTTAATGAGTTAAGTGGGGAGATCAACCTTGGCTTTGTTGTAGGCCCCTTCATTCTAGCTAGATCTTGTATCCAGAGCTCTGTGAGACTATGGGGGAATTCACTGCACTTTTCTGGCCTAGTCCACTGACCCAGAATTCAGAAAATGCCTCATATTGAAAAGTCATCTTGTGTCTGGTTCAGGTGCATAATATAGTGTGGTAGATTGTACTTGCCATAGATGACCACAACAATAACTCTCATGCTACCTGTTCTTTATGCAATGTGACTTTGATATTCTTTCCATTGAGGGGTGGAATCTATGTTCTCTCTCCTTAAAACTGGGAAGGATTTTGTTTCAAAAGTATGATGGAGGGCAGCACCAGTGGCTCAGCAGTTTAGCGCCACCTTCAGCCTGGAGTGTGATCCTGGAGATCTGGGATTGAGTCCCACGTGGGGCTCCCTGCATGGAGCCTGCTTCTCCCTCTGCCTGTGTCTCTCCCTCCCAATCTCTCTCTCTCTCTCTCTCTCTCTCTCTCTCTCTGTCTGTCTCTCTCTTTCTCTGTGCCTCTCATGAATAAATAAAATAAAATCTTAAAAAAAAGTATGATGACACAACAACATGACAACACAACATGAGCTCTTGCTCATAAAACGTGATTTGGCTTCTGCCTTTCTTGCTAGATTCCTTCACTCTTACAGCTTTCAAAGGCAAAGTTAACAATTCAACTGCCCTGAGGTCACCAAACTGACGAATTCCACACTATTCCACAGGGATTACATAGACAAGCTCTGGGACCACATGAACAGAGAGAGGGAGAGAGAAACAGAGACAGAAAGAACCATCTAGCCCTCAACTATTCCATCCCCCTACTGTTCTAGCTCCAGTCACATCTGAATACAACCACTTGAGAGACTCTAGGCCAAAATAACCCAGCTGATATTTCCTGGAATTCTTGTCCCATAAATACTATCATAAAATAAAGATTATCATTGTTTTAAGTCAAAGTTTAAGCCTAAATTTTGAAGTGATTTTTTTCTAGAGAAACGTATAACTAGAACATCCAGTTTCCAGTCTGTGATGCCAGCACCATAAGATGGTCAAAATTTCTGCTGTTTCTTTTTATCCCTATAAAATTTGTCTGCTAGGGCCAAGAGAAACACAACCTGTGCCAAGATCTGGCAAGTTCCTAGCTGGCAATCATTAAATCATTTTCAAAGGCCTTTTTCTCTGGAATTTTAATGCATCTGGTCCTTGTTGCTACAATTGGTCTCTAATATATTTAAAAACACAGTTATTCATTCATTTGTTTATTTATTTGCAGCTTACTCTTTTATTTTCTAGTTACCACAGAGGGATTCTTGGCCTGCTAAGACATAATCCATTCTGTTCTCATTCTGTTTGAAGGCAAATATCCCCTTCAGTGACTATGCCTACTTACAGCTAAGTTTTACCAATGCATCTGTCACTATTTAGAACACACGCACATACACATACACAAATGTTTTGCTCAGTTTGTTATAATACCTGTGTACTAATCAATATGTTAATCTATAGCACTCAGTACAGAACCTAGGATTTTCTGACTCCAAAATTAAGTTATAGATATGCTATTTCTTATCTTGAATGATGGATATATATTTTTTAACGTCATCATTTCAGAGAGTTATAGAACTAGGTAGTAAAGGCAGTTATACCCAAAGCAAAACAGATGCCTTCTAAAAAAGCTGCCCCACTTCTCAAAGACCCAGATTGGATCATATAACCATATACAAACCAACCACCATAGTATATCTGGGATGTAGTAGTTGATATAAACCAGTTAAGGCCCACTCCTGTATTTGGGGGCAGGATGATCACTAAGAATTTTAAGGTTCTAGTTTGAAGGAGGGTGGAAATATACTAATTAGTATAAAATGATTTCTATAATTTCTACTAAGAATATTATATAGCTATCAAAGGGTTCATTGTATATACTATCTAGTTAACCAGCTGTAGAAATGGAATGGAGTACAAATTAGAGAAACACCACAAATTCAGGAATCTGTTTAGTATGACTCCATCTACTACAAATTTGCTGCCATGTCACAGGATATAGACATTCCAGAATACTCACCATTGCATTGCTTACCTATGGCTTCATAGGTTCCTATTCATTCCAAAATTATGATTCTGAGAAAAGACATATTGTCCTAATTTTGTGTTTAAGCCAGGCCCCATATCTAACTTCTTTTGGATTTATCTGAAATATTCAGATCCTCTAGTAAAAGAACAACAACAACAAAGAAAGAAAGAAAAGCCAAAAAGTCTATGTATGTCTTTTCCTTTTCAGTGCAATGTTAGTCATACACTTTTACTTTCCTACATAAAGTATAGTTCAGTTTCTCAAGTACATCCAAGGCATCAGAAATCAAATTCAATTGTGTTCCAGACCTGCATGACCATGGCTAAATTATATTTCTTGCTTGTGTAATAAGTTATTATAAATTTAGTGATTTTACACAACCAAAATTTATAATCTTCCAGTTCTATATGTCAGAAGTATGGCATGGGTCTCACTGAGCTGAAATCAAGGTGTTGGCAGGGCTGTACTCCTTCCTAGAAGCTGTAAGGAGAATCCTTCAAAGCCAGTAATAGACTGGCTGACAACACCCGGAGTGTTTCTCCCATTTTGATTATATAGAACCCATTTTAACAATACAGGATAATCTCCCTATATCAAGAACCTTAGCCCTAATTACACCTCCAAAGTCCCTCTTGCCATGTAGGGATTCACAGGATCTGTGGACACAGGGTGGAGGTGTGTGTTGGGGCTGGGGGGGGGGGGGGCTTGAATGGAGTACCTTGTTTATTTCTGACACAAGTGAATGCCAGAACAGTGGCAGGGGGGATGAAGGTGCGGGTGTCAGAGTCTAAGCTACACTCCACCTTGCAGGTGAGGAAGCCATTTACCTGTGTGAACGTTGGGCTATTGCCCCCAGTACCATGATGCCCTGCACCTGGTGCATACCATGTGTGGCTTCGTATTACTTGTACGTCGCCACACAATCTGAGTATCGGGGTCATCTGGAGGTCACAGCCCCATTTTCATTTGCGGGACTGTAGCCTTCCAGGACCGCCCACTCACCCTCTTCCTAGCGCTGGTCTCCAACGCTGTTGACATAGCAAGGTGTGCGCACCCACGAAAAAAGGCGTCATTCACCAGGTGGATGGTGCCCCAAGTGGTGCAGGTAGGCCAGGTTAAGGTAGACCAAGGGCAGGGCAAGGGAAAAGGGATGGAGTCGGCTGCAGGCTGACCCAGATGGGCTTCAAGTGCCCCCCCCCCCAAGGACTTTGAACAGGGGCCCCTTGTCACTGGCTTCGCTCTGGGCGCTGAGTTGCCTACTGATCTGGCCTTTAACGGCCACCCCTGGTATTGGCAGTTCCAGAGTGGCTTTGAGGGAAGCAGTACCAGCGTTGGGGCGCGTCAGGGACTTCATATTCCTTAGGCCCCCTATCAGCCAGGCCTGCTGCCGGGAGGGTGAAAAGCATATCAGGGTCCACCATCCAGATGCTGGGCGGGGTCGGCAACAGTGAGAGAAACCTGAAGGGTTCTGGCAGTGAGGATCGATGAGGAACCCCAAAGTCCTTCTTACCCTAGTCAGAGTCCACGTCGTGATAGGGGTCGGTGGATTGGGACTCGCCCCTGGAGCACCTGGCCGCCCATGCCATTGGAGCTGCCGGGGACAGAGGTGTCGGTACCGGGGATACAGCCTTGCAGAGCTCCAGCTCTCTCCTCGCAGGGGTGCAAGGAACTAGAGCGCGGAGGCGCGGGCCAGGTGCGCACGCCTCAGCTCCGCAGCGCGCATGCTCCAAGGAGCAGGAGGGGACTCCACCTGGTTGCGGAGCCGAGACCCACCTCCCCCCGCGGCGGGGGCGGGGTCACCGTGGGTGAGAGGCCCGCGGCGACCCGGTGCTGCAGTGGGCTCAGCCCGGTAGGCTCCAGGGGGTCGAGAGAAGAGAGGGCACGGGCCACTGGGGACCAAAAGCAGCTCCAGCTTTTTCTCCTCCAAATTATTGCTGTCTGACCCGAGGGCTGCTCTGCAGGCTGGGCGTGGCCATCATTTTTGTTGGGGGGGAGGACTGGGAAATTGCCCGGCTAGTCCTTCCACACTGGAAGCTGGAACCCCGGTGGGAGCTACTGGGAGCTTTCTCTGGGACACTTGTGCGGGATGTGCTGTGTACTCTGCTAGGCTTGAGGGCTGCCTGGGGATCCGATCCGCCTTCCTGACACCAACTATAGCGGCGGCTGCCCTCTTTACGTCCAGGGATGGTTCTATAAATTCCTATAAATTCTGCCCCAGATTGACCTCCTGGGGGACCTGCCTGCCTTCTCAGTCCCGTGAGGGGCCTTGGCTATGGTGGGTCTTTCAGGGCATTTCGGGATGCTCCTGGGAAGGCCTGGAAGGTGCCATCATTGGGCTCTTTCTCAAGCTGCTCAGGGAGCCCACTCTTTTCCTTGCTTTCAGCCTGCTGAGGCTCTGCTAGGACCTGAGGGGTCACCACGTGCTCTGCAAGAATCCCGAGTTTTGCAGGGGGACTAGGCCTTCCAGGAGGAGGGCAAGTGGAATGCAACTGGGGAACAGCCTGCCTTCCCTAGAGCCCTCACCCATGGACACCTCATCATACTAGTCCAGCTTTTGTTTTAGGGGACTATTGAGGTCACAGAGGCTCAGATGAGTCAGGAGGATATCTCCTACCTGCTTCAGGTGCCTCATCAGCTTCCAGAAACAAATTGGGGTTAGAGCTGCCTTTGATCAGCACTGTGAAACTATTGATGATGAAGAAGATGGCATCGCCAAGGCCTTAGGGGAAGATGTAGCAGTAGCAGCAGGGCCTCTTGAGCCTGAGAAAGCCCACTGAGACTGGTGGCTCCAGCAACTCTACCATTTACCCTAAGAACTCTTCCATGGCCCTTGGAGCCTAGCAGCTGCATGCTTCCTGCCCAGGGTGTGCAGTATCAGTCTGCTGTGGACTTGGGTGGTTAGCTACTGATGTTTGCACCAGGAGTAGCTCAGAGTGGAGGGTGGGGGACACTCTCTTTCTCACAGAAGAAGTTTTAGCACAGATTTTCTCCTTACTTCCATCCCACTTCACTACCTCAAAGCCAATTCTCTCCCTACCTATAGTCATGACAGAGTCTCTGGATTACTTGATAATGCTTTTTTGGGGATCGCTACCATTTACAGGGGTCAAGCTGGGCTCCAAAGAGAAGGAGGTGATCCTACTGTTATGGAAAGTTGTGTATTTAGTCAACAACAAATACACAAAGTAATTAACACAAAGTACTAGTTAGACTGGATCAGTTGGAACTGATGGAGAATTGTAAAGATCCATGCCAAAAACCTATCCTCCCAGCAGCAAGTGGACCCAACTCTGAGATAGTTTAACCAGTCATTTAGCAATGAACTAAACATTGAGGTAGGAACCTCCTTTTGTCTCTGTATTGATAGGCCACCTCATGTCAGGCAAATCATGAGGCTACACCCCATGGCTTTCAAGAAGAATGCATTATTGCCTGAATATTTTTTTTCTTTTCCTATCTTTGAAGAGAATTCAAGAAGTGTTAGCCTGGTTCATATGATATGGATAAACTAGATGTTGCAGCAATGACACAGTATTTAAATTTTGAGAATAGTTCAGTCTCTCAGTATGGAATCTCTCAAGTTAGATGTGGGGAATATAATTTTAGCAATGATTTCAGAGCCCTATAATCACAGGTTTTCAGATCCAGAGATAGTAAGTTCCAAATTTGAAAGTGGCTCTTGCAGCAAGATGGAACTCACTGATGATAACACTGTAGTCAGAACTTAAGGTTTACTATGGCAGTCCAGATCAAGATATTGCAGGATTCTTCAAATGACCTGACATTGCTGTTGGAAGTACAGTACTTTGTCTGAATGCCCAGGGTGATAGGAATAGAGAAGCCCTGGTTGGAATTATAAGTGAGGAGCATAGAAACCTAGCACTGCAGAGGCTCAAAAATCACATGGAGACCCATTACATTGTGGTTTACAAAGCAGCAGGTGATGATTTTCTTAAATTTGCTTGTGGTACATCCAAAGAAGTAGCCCAGTTTCTCTTTAAGGAAAAACAAGTCATCATCTGCATCTGAGTTCTCATAACTGATGAAGTAATGGCCTTTCATCATTGAGGGGAAGGAAGATATCTTTTTTTGTTACTTCCCTGGACAGTATAGGCCAACAGGAAATACTTTTGTCTTCTTTGCTCATGAGAAATGAGGACAGAACACATTGAGGAAGCATAAGGATTTTCTGGGTAAAAGATACATTAAACTCTTCAGGAATATAGCAGCTGAAGTTCAGCAATCAATTCTCAGTCCCTCTCATTCCTCTTCTAACCATTATTCCAGTACTACTTCAGCAGTTTGTACTCCTATAAATGTTAAAGACCATATACACCTTTGAGATATTTCCTATGCAGCCTCAATTGAGGACATCTTGGACACTCTTGGGGGAGTTTTCTACAGATACTCAAACTAATGTTATTCACATGGTATTGAATTATCAAGGCCACCCATCAGGAGATGCCTTTATCCAGATGATATCTACAACTAAAGCATTTACAGCTGCACAGAGTGTGATAATAAACCTGTGAAGGACAGACCTGTTGAAGTCTTTTAGTTCTGCTGAGGAGATGAACTTTGTGTTCATGGAATATTGCACATTTTGTTTGTTTTACATTCACCAGTTTATTATATAATAAAACATATGATAAAGGATACAGATGAACAACCAGATGAAGAGGTACATAGAGTACGGTACCAAAGGATCCAAAGCACAGGAACTTCTGTCCCTGTAGAGTTGGGGTGTGCCATTGCCCTGGCATATGAATGTGCTCACCAACCCATAAGCTCTCTATAACTCATACTGATTGAGATTTTTTTATGGAGGCTTCATCAAATAGGCATGATTGATAATTAATGCCATTTATAGTCTAGGGGGGAATGAGAGATAGGGCTGAAAGTCCCAAGATTCTAGTCATGGCTTGGTCTTCCTGGTGACCAGTCCCCATCCAAGAACCCACCAAGAGTCACCTCATTAGAACAAAAGACACTCCAGGATATTCCAAAGAATTTTCCAGAGGATTTAGAAATCCAGTGTTGAATGTTGCTGTAACTCAGAAAATTGCAAAAGACTTAGGAGTTCTGTAGGTCAGAAGTTAGTTAGGCTTGACTATGTAGGATCTCACAAGATCAAAATGGGCTAGCTGGGCTCTTATCTAGAGTTCATTTGTGTGTGTGTGTGTATGATGGTCAAATAGCCAGAGGTGGGGCCAGTGAGCTCCAGACAGACCACTTTGCAAGTGATTACTCCTCACCTTTGGGAGAGATAAATGCTGACTCTATTTTGAAAGCTCCTAACTGCAGCTTCAGCTGTTGTAGTTGAAGGGAACATGGGGACCCTACCTGCATTGGAGCTTTTGCTATCTGCATTCCAGATCCCACTATGCTCTGCCAGGTAAGGCCTGTGGTTGCAGAACTTTTTAATCTTCCTTAGCACAGAAGCTACCTAGACTCTTGGTCCCAAAGAAAACAAATAAACCAAGAAGATGTGGAAGGTGCCATTTCTGTTCTTCGTCTTAGAAAGCACATCACCCTGAATCCTGGTAGGGGTTAGCATGGTCTGGCCAGAAAAATCACATTATGATTTCAGGTATGGAAGATGGCATGGTGACCCTAGGTGCTTGTGAAAAGCCCTATGAATCTGGAGGCTTGATATCTCTGGTACCAACAAGTACAGAGAGGATCTGTCAACTCCAGAGGGAATAGTCCATGACCAAGAGGAAAGTCAAAGTACTAGAACATGGAATGTGGAAACTAGTCACTCCATGGAGAAAGAGGATGTAGGGACACAGACAACAGTTGAGAACGATGGTTTGGTGACAGTGACTTTGGTTGGAATCATAGTTGAGGGTCATTGCATTCATTAGTGGGATCATCATTGCAGTTGAGTGAAAATGTTGGAAGGATACTCTGAAGAGTTAAAGAATTGTGCCACTCTGCTCACATGTTTAAAAAAAGAGTTTCCAATTTTTCCCATCCCTGAGCATGTGGGAAAAATGACTTATAGAAATGCCTGGCCACTCCACTCAAAATCCATGATGATCCCTCCTCTTGCCAATAGTAACCAAAGAAAAGATAATTTGCAAGACTTGTTTCTCTAAGCATTTGTCTTCTGACTTTTTAAAATATATATATTGTAAAAGGTGATTTAAAAGACAAAATACATAGAAAATGGAGAAAAACTATATAAGCTGATTTGTAACTAAAAAAGACAACGTTAGAAACTGTGATCATTCCTTTGCTCTAATCTTTCTGTTATTGTTAAAAGACAAAGGGGATATTTATACCAATGGTATTTGGGTCTAGTGCTATGTCAGTAAGTGGCATACACATTTTGTAATTTCTAATCTGTTAAAATCTACACATTTCAGACTAGTTTACTGTATTTTTAAAGCTTGATTTTATGAGAATACTCAAGTAGAAAGACTAAACTGGATAAAATATAATGACCAATTCTCTTTCACTTTTTTAAATAAGATATTTATTTATTTATTTATTTATTTATTTATTTATTTATTTATTTGTGAGAGACAAATAGAGAGAAAGAGAGAAAGGCGGAGACACAGGCAGAGGGAGAAGCAGGCTCCATGCCAGAAGCCCAATGTGGGACTTGATCCCAGGACCTGAGGATCATTGCCCTGGGCCGAAGGCAGGAACTAAACCGCTGAGCCACCCAGGTGTCCCTGTCTTTCACTTGTTTAGATAAATCATTTCAAAGGCATCCATTTTTAATCCTAAATAGGAAGTTTATACTTTGGAGAAGGCATTTTGTTTCTCACAAGGACACAGGTTTACTTACTGCCTTCTCCAGTGACTTGATGACTTGATGACTTAGTGACTAAAAGTTTGCCCCTATTTGCCACATGCACTTCTTTTGGGTGATGGGGAGGCAGAACTAAGGAGGCAGACTTCTTTCTTTTCTATAGCATAAGTCCTTCAAATTGACTATTTTGTTCTGGAATATGGAGCTCTTTGTCCTATATTCAGAGAATGCTGCTGGACACCCAAAGTTGATGCAGGCTCAAGTGTTCTAGAAAGCAAGAACCACGAAGGTTACCAAACAGAAAGAAACCCTGTGTGTGCCTCTAGTATGAGAAGTAGAACTGATCAGTTTTCTAACATTTACTTCTGCTTCAGAGGATGAATGTAGGAAGCAAAAATAATCTTGCAAATACTAATTTTAAATATATAACTTAAAAATAAAAAATATTCCCAGTTAGGGTACCTGGGTAGCTCAGTTGGTTGAGCATCAACTCTTGATTTTGGCTCAGGTCATGATCTCAGAGCTGTGAGATGAAGTTCAGCTTCAGGCTCTGCACTGGGTATGCAGCCTGCTTAAGATTCTCTCTTTCCCTCTCCCTTTTGCTTATTTATGTGCAGGCACTCTCTCTCTCTCAAATAAATAAATGAAACAGATGAGTATATATATTTTTAAAAGTATATATGTATATATATTTATGTGTGTGTATTTATATAATATGTATTTATATATAAATATGTATAATTATTGATTGGGCCAAGAAAATTGCTAGCTAAAAGTAATTATTAGTGACTTAAAGCTCAAATCTAATATCAGGAGAACTGCTAAGTAGCCCTGTTGGACTTTCCTCACAATGTGGGAAAGAAAAAGTCTGCAACAGGGGTGTCTGGGTGGCTCATTCAGTTAAGTAAGGATCTGCCTCCTGCTCTGGTCATGATCCTAGGGTCCTGGGATCAAGCCCCTCATTGGTCTCCCTGCTCAGCGGGGAGACTGCTTCTCCCTCTGCCCCTCCCCCTGCTTGTGCACATTCTCTCTGTCTCTGTCAAATAAATAAATAAAATCTTTAAAAAAGGAAAAAAATCCACAATGATAAAGTCCTGGAGCTTTAAGTTTCCTAGTCTAAAAGAGGGGACTCCCTTCTTACAAACAGTCCCACTGTTTTCTCCAGCATACAGTGCCTAGGAAGGTTAGCAGCTAGGAGACAGGAGCTGAATTTATCAATCCAGAGTTCTAACCCTAGCTCCACCATGAACAGTGACATCTGGGAGAGGGTAGGGGGGGGCAGATTAGTGTTCTGCTTCCTCAATTTCTTCTTCTGTAAGATACTGGATATAATATTACTTACAGACATGGAGATGCACCCATAGGTAGATGCCTGACATACAGTGAGTTCCAAATAAGTATCTCCTATAATCTAGGTCTTCAGCAGCATAATTCAGACTGCTGAAATATTTTTCTCCTATTAGGAAAACTGGTAAGTGTAGGTTCTTGTTATTTTTTTCTAAGTTCTTTAACTTAGGAATTATAAGTGTTTTGTAGATATGCTAATAGTTATTGTGCCAAAAATAGTGTTAATGTTCAAAACAAAAACAATCCAGGTTACTCACTGTCAGATAATGAAATTGCAAATAAGCAAAGGAAGAACACTAAAAGAAACCCTGTGATGTTGGAACAGGTGGGAGGGATTAATGTGCACCTATGTATTAAAAATTAAAACAAAAAAATGATAGATGAATAGAAATAGGGAAGAAGTTACACATGGAAATAAAATATAGATGGATGTGTGTACATGGGTTAGTGTACGTATATATTTGTATATATACACATATTTCTTACCTCTCTCTTAAGTAGGAAGACTAGAAGTGTGGCATTCAGATAGCAAGGAGCATATTTGATGCCCAGTCTTGGTTTCTGACTACCATCATTCAATAAAAGTTGCCAACACTCCTTGAAAAGCTCTTTAATTCCAGCCCTGGTGTAGGAAAAAATGTAAAACAAATCTTCCCCAGATTTCTTGGTGTTATAATAGAAGCCTTAGCCTCCTAAGCCATGGAAAATATTATACTATAAAGACAGTATATTTCCTTTCACTTCCCTTAAAATATTTTTTATATTTCAATAAAATGAGGGATAGGTGAGAAGCCATTTGTTTTTTGGTTTTGTTTGTTGCTTTGTTTTGTTTTAATAATGAAACTAATTGATTCCTTCCAATAGTCCTTTCCTCTTATCTCCCAAAGACCCAGATACTTGCATTCTATGATGGGCATTTGGATTAGAGTATTATCTTCCTAGGTATTTATATTTCAAAAGGGATGGAATTCTGGACAGTAGTGACATCTTTAGATTGTGAAAAAGCTTATATTCCCCTTAAAGAGATATATTATATGCCAAAGTTTTAACCTAAAGATTCTTTCCTGGGATCCCTGGGTGGCGCAGCGGTTTGGTGCCTGCCTTTGGCCCAGGGCGCGTTCCTGGAGACCCGGGATCGAATCCCACGTCGGGCTCCCGGTGCATGGAGCCTGCTTCTCCCTCTGCCTATGTCTCTGCCTCTCTCTCTCTCTCTCTCTCTCCCCCCGTGTGTGACTATCATAAATAAATAAAAATTAAAAATAAAATAAAATAAAATAAAATAAAATAGTCTTTCCTACCTGTTTCTAAGGCAACTCAAAAAAGAAGAGGTAGGAGTGAATAAGAGCAACAAATGGTCTTTTTCTCCTTTTTAGGTAGAAGAAATTTATCTTTATCCCTTGCTTACAGAGTGAGACTGTCACTTGCACTGGATGGTTTTTTGGGGTTGCTTTTGAAGAGACTGGTGCTATAGTATTATTTTCACTGTTGATTGTGCTATAAGGAAAATGAAGTTTTTTTTTTCTTTTGTCTGATATTGATGCCTCTTGATATTAAGAAAAAAAAATATGTATCAACCACTATATATGTTTGTGTGTGTGTGTGTATATATAAATATATATATGTGTGTGTGTGTATACATATAAGTAAATGAATTCTAGAACATCTGTGGTACCAGAAAATAGGGGGGGGGGCAAATTTAAAAGTCAAAACCTCAAATGAACCATTTGAGGAGGAAGAGGGAGAGAAACAAGAATGATGATGATGATAAATTATTTTTGGATTACAACCTTATCCAAGTGATCAAGATTAAGATCTCCAGCAATAAGAGTTATGATAGAGGATGATCCAAGATGGTGGCATAAGAAAATCTTGAACACACCTCTTCCCACAACATGCTGTATCTATAGATACACATGGAACAATTCCTCTTGAAAACTAGGTGAAAAATCTTCTTTATAATAAATGATAAAAGGGCCACATCAAGATGGGTAGGAGAGGCAGAAATCTGGTTTCACCAAAAACCCTATCCCTAGCAGAGTAACCTGCAATTAGGAAAGATGTCACAAATCAGAAGCTTCTCCCTGAGGAGTGAAAAGTCTGTGCCCCACATCAGGGACTTATTACAGAGACATACTCCCCAAACATCTGGCTTTGTACAGAACTTAGATACTACTCTTAAAACGCTTGCACACAGACTCACCACAGGGGCCCAGTGCAAAAGCAGCAGTTTGGAATCAGAGTCCCACACCAGGCTCCTTGTGGGGAGCCTGCTTCTCCCTCTGCCTATGCCTCTGCCTCTGTGTGTGTGTGTGTGTGTGTGTGTGATGAATAAATAAATAAAATCTTTAAAAAAAAGTGTCTGACAGAAGGGCAGTCACTTATTGAAACTCTCTCCAGGTGCTGGTGGGCACCATTTTCATTTTCCTTCTGCCTTGTTAATGTCAGTGGGTCCATACGATCCCTGAACTTTCCCACTGCCCTAGTAAAACCTAGTTTTGTACTCTCTCACTGCCTTGCTAAATAAAGCTAGAGGATTTTCCCTGGCTCTGTGCTCTCCCTCCGACTCACTAAATCCAGTAGGCATGCATAGTCCACAGAGGGAGCCCTCCATGATCACCTGGCTCTGATGTCCATGGAAACTTTTGTTCCTAGATTCCAAAGGACTGTAATGATTAGAGAGACAATTTTTGTCAGGCTACCACTCCCAGGCAGCACTGCACAAGCAGCAGATTGAAACACATCTAGCCCTTCTGTGAAGAAAGGGTGATTTACTTGTCTTAGAGCTTTAGCCTGAAGAGCAGGCTTCAGGTTTGCTATACATTTAGAGGCCATAGAAGTGGTCTTAGGGAAGGTAGGGCCAGTAATATCATCTTTGCACTCTACTTTGGCCCCACTAACTCACTAGTACTTACCAGAAAGGAGCTTATGTACTTGTCTGGAGTCCTGATTTTTGTAACTGTCACTCAGGGAACACCTTCAGATCACCTGGTATGGAGGCCAGCAGAGTTTACAATTGAGGCCCCACAGGACTCTATATGTTTACATACTTACCTACCTACCTGAGGGTCTGGCTTTAAGTCATCTTGAAACTATGTGCTGACTGAGATCCCTCCCTTTGGAAGACTGGCACATCCTTAACAACTGAAACTTATCAAGAACAAGTCAGGCTGCTTAGACGATCACAGAAGTTTGAGAGGTTAACCAAGAGCTAGGTCAATGTTAAACAATAATGGTTATCTCCTCCACAAGGCCATCCTTAAAAGGCTGAAAGAGATACCTATTTCACCTAATAGATGAAAATAAATAGTCAAGAAAAATAAAGAAAGAGAACAATATATCCCAAATTAAAGAACAAGATAAAATCTCAGGAAAAATAAATCCTAATGAAACAGAGAAAAGTAATTGATCTGATGAGTTCATAGTTATGGTCATAAGGAGGCTCATCAAACTTGGATGAATAGATAAACACAGAGAGAACTTACATAGAGAAAGTACCAAACAGAAGTCATAGAGCTGAAGAATATAATAACTGAACTGAAAAATATAATAGAGATGTTCAACTGCAGACTAGATGAAGTAAAGAGGATTAGTGATCTCAAAAAAATGGGGCAGTGAGACATACACAAACAGAACAACAACAACACCAAAAAGTAATTTAAGTAAAAACAGCTTAAGGGACTTATAGGACAATATCAAATAGAATAAATAACACTCACATTATAGGGGGTCCCATAAGGACCAGATTGTCAAAGGGGTAGAAAATTTATTTGAAGGATAGTAGCTGATAGTTAACTTAACCTGTTGAAGGAAAGAGACACTCAGATTCAGAAAAGTTGGTAAGTTCCAAATAAGATGAATAGAAAGAGATCCACAAAAATACATAAAATTAAAATGCCAAAAGTTAAAGAGAATATTAAAAACAGTAAGAGAAAAACAACATGTTACATAAAGGAGGCTTTCATAAGTCTATCAGCAGGTTTTTCAGAAAAAATGTTGTGAGCCAGAAGAAAGTGGCAAGATATATCAAAAGCACTGAAAAGAAGAAACTTCCAACCAAGAATACTCTACCTAGCAAAGTTACCATTCAAAATTGAAGGGGAGATAAAGAGTTTTCCAAAGAAGCAAAAGCTGAAGGAATTCATTGCTGGTGAAAGCTGGAAGTTTTTCTTCTAAGATCAGAAACAAGACAAAGATAGCCACTTTCCTCACATTATTCAATACAGTCTTGGAAGTTCTAGCTATTAGGGCAAGCAATTAGGCAAGAAAATGAAGCAAAAACATCAAAAATAGAAAGGAAGAGGTAATACTGGTCACTATTTGCAGATGACATGATCTTACATATAGAAAATCCTAAAGACTCCACCAAAAAAAGTGTTAGAAATAATACATTCAGTAAAGTTTCAAGGTAAAAAATCAATACACAAAATCAGTTGGGTTTCTATACACTAACAACAAGCTAGCAGAAAGAAATTAAAGAAACAATCCCATTTATAGTTGCATAAAAATAATAAAATACCTAATAATAAATTTAAACAATTAGATGAAAGACCTGTACACTGAACACTATAAGACATTGATGAAAGAAAATGAAGAATACACAGATAAATGGAAATATGCCCTTGCTCATAGAGTGGAAGAATTATTATTATTTTTAAATGTTCATCTTACCCAAAGCAATCTATAGATTCAATGCACTCCTTATCCAAATAGCAAGGACATTTTTTCACAGAAATAGAACAAACAATTCTAAAACTTTATGGAAACATAGAAGACCCCAGATAGCCAAACCATCTTGAGAAATAATAATAGAGATGGAGGCATCACACTCTTTTATTTCAAACTGTATTACAAAGCTATAGTAATCTAAACATTATTATATTGGCATAAAAATAGACATGTGGGTCAATGGAACAGAATAGAGAGCCCCAAAATAAACCAACACATATATGGTCAATTTGTTTATGACAAAGGAGGCAAGAACATGAGGAAAAGATAGCCTCCTCAAAAATGGTGTTGGGAAAGCTGGGCAGCTACATGCAAAGAACAAAATTAAGCTACTGTCTTATAAAATAAAAATTAACTCAAAAATGTACGAAAGGTTTGAATGTAAGACCTTAAACTATAGAACTATTAGAAGAAAACATAGGCCATAAGAGAAAGACAAATGCTATATGATTTTACTCATGTGGAATCTAAAAACAAACAACAACAAAGATAAACCAAAAATAAATGAACAAACACAACTCATAGATATAGAGAATGGAATGGCACTTGCCATAAGGGATAGGACTTAGAGGTGAGTGAAAAGAGTGAAGGAGGACAAGAGGTACTATTTTCTAGCTATAAAATATATAAGCCATGGGGATGTAATGTACAGTATGGTGACTATAGTAAATAATATTGTAAATCATATTTGAAAGCTGCCAAGAGAGTAAAATGTCCATGTTTTCATCAAAGAAGAGGAAGGAGAAAGAAAATATAAAAGTCTCATTGGGACGCCTGGGTAGCTCAACAATTGAGTGTCTGCTTTCAGCTTGGGGGTGTGATCACGGAGTCTGGGAATCAAGTTCCACATCAGGCTCCTTGCCGGGAGCCTGCTTCTCCCTCTACCTGTGTCTCTGCCTCTCTCCCTCTCTCTGCCTATCATGAATAAATAAATAAAATATTTTTAAAAGTTTTTTTTAAATAAAAAAAAAAGAAGAAAGACATTGATATTTTAAACTCCCATTCAGTCACATCATCTCTATGGCATTTACGCCTCCAATTTAAAACTTCAATCTAATTTTTTGAAACATTAAGAAAGCACAAATTCAGGAACATTCTACAGAATCAACATATGACTAAATTTTTGAAAAAATTATTTAAGTCTTGAAAGGCAAAGACTGTTAAAAAAATTGAAGGAGTTCAAGAGACATAGCCACCAAATGTAATGTAGTATCCTTAATAGAACCAAAATAGAAAAAAAGGACACTTGTGGAAAAACTGGTGAAACTAGAATAAAGTTATAGTTTAATTAGCATTATTGTATGACTCTTAATTGCACTGTGGTTATATACGATGTCAGCATTAGGAGAATCTGGGTAAGAATGTATGGGAACACTATTTTTCAAATCTTCCGTAATTCTGAAATTATCTAAAAATGAAAATTAAAAAAAAATATGGTTAGGAAAAACACTCTGAGAAAATAAACTAAAAATATGTTGCTCAAACCTGGTAGTATAACCAATATTTTACACTGTATTTTATTTATATTTTCATATCTCAAAAAGGCATTTGACGTGTAGAAATGTACATATAGTATTGATGAACACAAAACTATTTAATATATAAGCAAGGAAAAAGCTGGCATGAACACACAAATGTATCAGCAAGTGTCATTTGTTCTACTATATGTTCAAAAGCTGTTTAGTGAGAATTTGTTACACAGTAGATACTGCGATGGATTCTAGTGAAGCATGAGTGAAAACACAGAAGCAAGCAGTCTTTGCCTTCAGGGAACTTACATTCAATTTGGGGGATAGGTTAAAATAATCATATAACATAAGTATTTAGTAACCAAAATAAATGCTATAAAGGCAACAGAAAAGTGGGCAAGATGGAGATTAATGGGTATGGACAGACCAACTATAGAAAGAATGGTCAGGTTGGTTCTGGGAGCCAGTCATATAGGGTGAGTACTGGACAATGAGGAAAAGATGGCCCTGCAGAGAAAAGAGAGAGAAAATATTCCAGGAAGAAAGAAAAAAAAATGTATAGCCATATTCAGACAGCTAAGGCTGTGGTGTTCTGGATGAATTAAGTGATTTGAACTTGGTATGTGATGAATGTACAGAGATATGGAGTCTTCAGACTTGCAAGACCTAAAAGACAATGAAAATGCATTTGGATTGTTATTTTTTGAATGAAATGGAAAGTAATTGAATTATAAGTAGGGAAGTGAAAGTCGAATTGGAGGGGATAGGAAGGTGTAGACTTTCAGGGTGTGTTTCTTTTCAAAATTCAGGTAATATATGATGATTTCCTTGGCTGAGAACTTATATTGGAATTGTAAAAATAGCTTGAAAAAGCTTTGCAGATAGAATGTTAAGATGACCTGGATATGGAGAGTGAGGAAAAGGAAAAAAAAATTGAGGCTTACATTGTTGCATTGAGTAATACTATAAGAAGTAGAAGGAAAGGAAAAAGAAAAAAAAAAAAAAAGTTTGTTTGCTATTTTAGCAAGGGTGTGCTAACCCTCCAAGAATTATTTTTGTTGTTAGCCATGATATAAGGGTTAGAAGAGTGAGCAGGAGCCGGGAGAAAGTAGGCATTACCACAAATTTATTTTTAAGAATGCCACTTGAAAGGTATGCTAGTGGTGCAGAAGTATCAGTGTTTTTCCAGTAGAATATTAGATATGTAATTTTTTTTTTCTGGGAAACTTTAAACTTCTAATTGCTGAAATGTAGCACCATTCCATTATAACAATGTTGATATCCCCTTAAGTTAATCATGTATATAGTAATATTTCTGACATGGATAAGAGGTAAGGAAGAAGAAAGGATTATTCCTGGGTAGTTCTAATATATATTTTTTCCATCCTTTAAAATATTTTAAGGAATGAATATATATCACTTTAAAACTAAAGCAATGATAGTTATGACGTATTAACTAAAGAAAGTGTTCCAAAATATGCTGGTGTGGTAGAAAAATAAACCACCACCAAATAATTGTTATAGATGGATATCAATTGATTTCAGGATCAAATAGTTATGTTTCATTTTGCTGTAAGGGAATTAAACATATAACATATATATTATATATATAACATATATTATAACATATATATAACATATATAACATTTAACATATATTTAACATATTAAATATAAAAACAAATGGATATTAGTACCCACAAGTCTTGTAGACTGAAATTTTATTTTTATTAATGCACATGTAAGTCATAGAAGTTTCCTAAATTTTACTTATTAAATTGGAATGTAGTTAGTGTAAAGAGAAATTGACTAATAGGTTTTTTCTTTCTACTCTAAGTGTAGTACACAAAATTCATATGAGTGGTTGACCTTGACTTAGCTTAAGGAAGTTAAGTGAAGCCTTCATGCTTAAAAATCTGTTAAGAAGAATTATATTATTCCATCCCAAGCTTTTAAAGTTCTTTGAAGGAATATAACTGATATCTAAGTTCTAAAATCACATGATTTACTTTTTCAAGTCACATCTTCCCCAAGTGTGAAAAACGAATGTATCCTATTAAATATATACATTTTTTTACATTTCAGTGGCAAAGAAATTTCATACCTCTGTTGCAATATAAGTACCTTTTACTTTTATACGGATTTAGTTCATTTCATCAAATATAAAATTTTATCTTTTTCATAGCATGTTTGGTAGGAAGGAAAAGAAAACCTACTCAAATTAGTTGATAGAAAAAATGATTTTAACAATGAATAAAACACCCATATACAAGAAATGGCACTACAAACAAGAAATGAAATACAATGTGAAGTATAATCAAGTCATAGAATGACTAAAACTGGTAGCTTGTCACTCACATTTGCATTTTTTTTTGCGGGGGGGGGGGGTGTATTTCCACTTCCCTACACAGACTTGTTTCTGCTCACTATACATTTATTATATGGTGCCTGTAACTGTTTTGCACGTATCCTGGATTTCAAAGACCTTATCCTGTTCTTAATTTTCTGTAATTCTGAACCTTCAATGTCCAACACTGCCTATTCACAGACTCAGAGTCTTGTTTTCTATTAAAAGTAAAGAGAATTTAGTTGATAACTGACCAGGGCTGTTTCAATTAGCTAAGGCTCAAAATTTAGGCAAGGGGTAAATGTTCCTTTATGACCAAGAAAGAAAACATGAATTAGACCTTTATCCATTTTCTTCAGTTTGGAGACTATTAAGGAGTTTCAAACTTGAATTGTGTGTGTAAGTGCAGTAGTGAGTCTATTAAGCCAAATTCTATCAATATTTATTGAAAATTAGCATCAAGTGTCATGCCAGTTGATAAATCTTGGTGAGTATAGAGTTGAGAAGGATGCTAAGGCTTAATCTGGGTTCAGTAGTTAATGGTGCCTTCTTAATTAGTTATATAGTCAACTGGAATGGGAGAGTGAGGAGTCAACTGGAATGGGAGAGTGAAGAAAAGACTAGAGTGCTGCACATTTGCCATCATATAAAAGCAAGGAACAAGAAATAGAAGAATGTCAGTCCTCAATACCAACATTTTTCAATTATTTGTGTACTAAGAATCATCTTGTGAGCTCATAAAAAATATCAGGTGTCCACTCCAGAGATTATTATTTAGTAGGTTTAAGATAGGGTTCCCTAGTCACCACCCACATAAGTCTGATGACACTGGAATGATAATTATACTTTGAAAGCAATGTTCTCTTTAACAAACTTCCTATTCTCCCTACAGCCCCCAAAATGCCAATCAACTAGATAGTTCATTGAAGTGATAAAATATCTGAACTGGTAAAAATGTAAGAGCCTAGCCCAAATACCTAATCTTTCACATGAATTCTTGCTATAAACAAACAAGCAAACAAATATATTTCTTTCATATTGTTTATGTAACCCTAGGCATAGAGTATCCTTGATGCCCTAGAGTATCTATGATGATTTTATGGGTCAAGTCAATTTATCTGTAGATACCAGCAACTAACCCTCATTCTGACTTTTTAGAATGAACTCAGGTCATTCTAACCACTTTTTCCACAAGTAGTCCTCCTATATACTCTTCACCAAGAAACCTCCTTTCTCTAATATTTCCCTGTATTTGTGGCTTAAATCCCTTTTCCATCTGAGTTGCCTTACAGTTTGGTAATGACAGTTATAGTGATTTTTGCCCAGGTTTAAATGTAGTTTCCCATGTGCTTTGATGCATGAATAGTACAGTTTTATCCCTGTCCATCATCCAGGCACTTTATATCCATTAAAGTAGCAGTTTAGCAAAATCCTAGAAAGATCACAGTGGTTGAATACTTGAAAGTTGAACTGAAACAGAAATGGATTTGAATTCTGGCTCTGAAATCATTTAAGATCGTTACATATAGATGGATGGTAAAGAATTTTTGAGGAAATGTTTTTAACTCGTTTTCTTCTCATAATGCTGAAAAAAAGTTAATAGAAAATTTGTTAATTTGACTCTTAGATGAAGAACTCAGTTTTTAAAGTAATTTTCACTGAAGGAAAAATATAGATTAAAAAATGTTAGAAATATAATTGTGACTATTTGATAAGATACTAGCTGTACAGGCAACTTGATTATATGACCAGATTCTTATCATTCCAAATTGAACTACACCCAATTAGCACTGCAGACATGATCTTTTCTAGAGCCAATATTTCCGTTGCCAAGATGTCTTGTTTGTTTGGATCATAACAACAAACTGGCAGACCTGCCCAGTCATGGCAATTGCCTGCCTGCATTCCTCCTGGCATTCAGAGACCTGAGCTGCATGCCAAGTGACCCAATCTCCCTTATACCATTCCACAGTTCTTTTTTTTTTTTTAATCATCTACTCAGAATTATCTAATCACTATCCTTAATCCTTGTGACAGAAACTACTGTTTACCTATTCTTTATCAATTCTCATCTTTCCCACCAACCCAAAGCTGATTTTTCTGGGAATGAATGTGCCTGGCAAAGAATACTGCATTTTCTGGTGCCCTGTACAGATAGGGCTAGCTTGTAACTAAGACCTGGTCAGTGAGCAGCTTTAACAGTAGTTTTTGTTCATGAAAATCAGGAGAAGGAGGTTAGGTCAACTGGCATATGTTATTTTATCTTTCTTCTTTCTTACTGCTTGTAAACCAGATGGGATGGTGAGAATCCTAGTGATCATCTTTTAAGCATGAGGTTACTTTGGGTATGGAAGCCCAAGGATGGCAAGAACACGTATGTGGAAGCAAGTAGAAAATCAATAATATCATTGAAGTGGCCTGAAAAGGCGAACTGAGAGAAATGAGTTCTTCTCTTATTTTAAGTATGATTTTCTAGTTTCTGTTACTCAGAGTCTAACACATTGATACATCACTCTGAGAGAGGTAACTTAGATAAAAATGATTCTGTCAGTGGTTTCATAGAATCCTGCAATTTTCTAATGGGAACTTTCTGGTTTATAAACATATTTATTTCTTTCAAGTATTAGGGAGTTATTAGGAAAGAAGGGATTGCCAGTTGTTTGAGTTGTCCAAAGTTTAGAGGAGATTAAGTTCTAAGCCAAATATTTTCTCCTTGATTGTGAAAAGTATTGTGAATGATGCAAAACTACAAAGGTTTTGAAGAACATAATAAATAAGCACATATATAGTAAATATATTTTATATTTATTTATATTTATACATAAACATATATTTATATATATTTATATATATAAATAGTAAAATATTTTCTATAAAATTCCTAATCCACAAAATATTCACATTCCTTAAAATCTGTTAGAAAAAAAGAAACGTCAGTTTTGAGGAATTATCGGAACTTTCAGTGGGCAATAACTTGTAGTTAGGAGTTGTCCTATTTATTGCAGAAAGCCTAACATTTCTGGATTCCACCCACTAGAACAATATTCTACCTACATTCAATATAAGAGTCAAAAAATGAGTCCTGAAGAGATATTAATTCTTTGTCCTTCCTTCTCTCACCTCTTCTTTCTTCCCCTTCCTTGTTGAAAACCACTGCATCAGCTGGAATCTGAGACAATTTTGCCTTGAGAACCAATTCCATTTATTCCTTTATTTACTTCACTTATTCCATAATTAAATCCCTAGCTCCATTGATTTAAAATGTTGAAGTCAGGTAACTTTCTCTTTTCCCTAATGAAATTTTGTCCATCCATGCCTCCCTCTTCTCTTGATTCCCATACAAAATGTTGAAAAATTGCAATCAACGTAATTTTAGGAAGTATTTATTAATGAAATAGTTAGAGGTCTCTAATGGAAACAATAGGGAATTTTAGTCAAGATCCATTCCTAAATTTTCTACAAACCTCTTAGAATTTTTATTTATCAGTAAAGCATGGTTAACAATATCTTCCACTTTAACCACATGTTAATGTTATTAAAATCATATGGAACAATGTGCATTTTACATGAAATACTGGGTTAGTGATATTTCTTTGAAATGTAAAAAGTTTAACTATATATTGATATATTTATGAATTTATATTTTGAGACTCAAAGAGTCAGATTATTAGATCTCTCAGTTTTAGATTAGTTATATCAGACAACAACTATATGTAGAAAAAATTATGAATATGCCATTGTCTCTTACTTATATTTAAATTTATGTTTATAATGATTGTGGAAGAATCATAGATATTTATAACTCACATGTCCTTTATACTGATAGTACCGAAGTATGCTTGGTATGATATTTATCTATCGATCTATCTAATTGTTTTTTTGAAAATAGATATCATACCAAGCATACTTCGGTACTATCAGTATAAAGGGACATATGAGTTGTGAGGAATGGCTATAAATATCAGTATGCTTTTAACTGGAAAGTATATAAAATCCTGTAGATATTCGTAATCTTTCCCTAATGACTCATGACACAAAATGGGGAAGGAAAAGATAATATTAAATTGTGAGGGACACCTGGGTGGCTCAGCGGTTGAGCATCTGCCTTCGGCTCAGGGCGTGATCCCAGGATCTGGGATTGAGTCCCATATCGGGCTCCTTGCAGGGAGCCTGCTTCTCCCTCTGCCTGTGTCTCTGCCTCTCTCTCTCTGTTTCTCATGAATAAATAAAGTCTTTTTAAAAAAATAAATAAATTGTGAAAATATTCTGACATTTTAAATAACACATTATTCCATATTTTAATATATCAAACACTTAAATGAAGTATCATATAAAAACCAATCTCATAAAGTAGAATCATTAAAAAATTTGATAAAATCTAAAAAAATTACATAAAATCCCTCTCTCATGGAGAGTGGAAATAAAAATATACTAGCATGTATTATACCATATTATTTCAAATTATTTCCTAGTAAAAAGAGCTGGTAAAACTCCTAAAAGATTTAATTAATTTGTTTTTATGATAAATATATTTTACAGTATGGATTATTAATGATATAATGAAATATAGATGATGTCAGAAAAGGAAATTTTCTAGCTTTTTGTTGCATTTCAGACAATGAAATTTTTCTTATAATCATATTAGTTTACTTTCTGTGAAAATTCTATTATCAATAGAAAAATGTTTTATTTTCAAACTGCCATATTTGGTAAATATTTTTTAAAATAAAGCCTATAAATA
The DNA here is from genome assembly GCF_011100685.1 of Canis lupus familiaris. NCBI lineage: Eukaryota > Metazoa > Chordata > Mammalia > Carnivora > Canidae > Canis > Canis lupus. The sequence continues at coordinate 29,139,215 of NC_049233.1, forward strand.
GTTACAATTTTATGTCTGTGAATTAGGTGATATGTAAATGGAAATAAGTATGAAATAAATAATTTGTTATCAAATATAAAATTTCCAGATTTACACACTGATGACCTATAGTTCCATGTTTTTCATTTGGTAGTAAATTTGGTAATGTCTGACTATTTAATAACTTGTACAGTACAGGCAACAGGCATACAGATACTAATAGCTTAAAAAGAAGGGGGGGGGCATCCATATTCCACAAACAAAATATCGGCCCTAGTGTGTCACATTGCAGCTCAACAATTGACAGGTTTATTTGTGCATCTTTTTGCCCTCTGGGCCATTCTTTTGGATATACAGGGGACTTACTCTCTTACCTTTTTAAAATTTGCTCAAATAATACCTTCAAAGTGAAGATCATTTGACTACTTTATTGAAAACTGCACACACTCTCCCTATCACTGTTACCCTACCTAGTTTTTTCTCCATAGCATTTTTTTGTAAATAAAATTTTATTGGTACACAACTTACCTAATTATGTATTGTCATTGTCCCTTTGCCCCTACAGTGGTAGATTTGTGTACTTATGAGAAAGACAGTATGGACAACAAGAGCTAAAGCATTTATTATTTGGCTTTTTACCAAAAACAAAAAATGTCTGCTTGTCTAGGCCCTAAATAATTAGCTTATTTCTTATGTTTCTCATCTATATCACTTCACTAGATTATCAATTCTGTGGAGGCAGAAATTTTCTTTATTCCTTTTTTTTTCTCTTTATCACTTTGGTATCCCCAATGCCTGTAATAGCAGGTGGCACACAGTAGGCAATTGTATAAAGGGCAAATAAAAAAATAAAGAAATGAAATATTAATCACTTTTTTCTGTAAATTTACTCTGTTCATTAGTAATCTTTTAATATATTTTAAGACAGTTTTACATTTATTAAAAAATAGCAGTCATATATAAACTTAAAAGAGAGAAATGAAGCAATATATATGATTATTGACAGCAAGCATTATAATTGTGGCAAATTGACCACAATAAAAATGAAATAATAAATTATAAAATTATTTATAACATGGCTTTTTAAATATTGTAAATATATCATGTATTCTGATTTTTATATCAGATAGATATAAACCACTGGCAGAGAGAAAAATCAAAGTGCTTTCATCTCTTTGAAAGTAGAATTGACAATAGATATTGCTACTTTGCTTTCAATGTGACCAGAAATGAAAAATGAATTTATGATGTGGAAAGAGCCTAAAAAGAAGAGGCTGCTTCATTTTAGTGCTCATAATAGACAGGAAAGTAATGTGAAGAATTGTTAGACTTGAACAAAAGATATTAGGAAAGTAGATTTCAAAAAGGTCATGGAAAATATAGCATACAATTCCAACAGCCTTTAGGTGTGACCATAGCTTAAAATGAATGGAAAATGTGTTAAGGAAATTCTGATAAAACAGTAAGAGGCACTATCAGTGAGGAAGAAAAGAATAAAAACTTCAGAAATCTGAGTAATTGCTCAAGGTGCTGATTATGCTAAAAACTTATATACATGAAAACATCAAACATTTTCAGGCAGGTAAACCTCAGACAGACTGACACTTGAAAAGTTATGAAGGCCAAAAATACATGCTCCCCTTTCTAAAGGCTAAAGGATTAAATAGAAAGTAATTGTGCCTATTGATGGGAGAAGACGATGTACAGATCTACACTGAAAATGAGAAAGAAATAATTGTCTACCTCACTGTGGTAGATTGGGTTCCCAGGTGCTAGAAAACAGATTCCGAGACAGAAGTTAGCCTGCAGGATGTTTATTGGGAGGTTCTCTTGAGATTAATGCATGTGGAAGGGAGCAAAATAAAGAACTAGACAAAGGGAGAAGATGAGTTGCACATCAACAACAAGGGAACCCTTGGATACTCTGGAGCTGTGATGGCTCATCAGAATTGCTCCCTGCTGGGAGAGATAACCAGACCATTTTATGCCCATGTTGATCAGTCATTGAGTGAGGCTGCCACTGGAAGAAATTGTGTATGTATGTCAAGATTTCTTCAGCACTGAAATCACAAATTGGGCTTAAAACTGACAATGTCTTTTGTCAGCACTCACAATTGTGTCAGTGAAGGACCAGAGTTCATTCTTGATAGGAAATCTGGGCAGTGCATTATAATGTCAACTACAGTCCACTTATTTGAATAAGTTCTTAGAGTAGTTGTTCATGGATCCCAAGGGAACCTCTTTACCTAAGATACTTAGAAGATTAAGGTTAGTGGAATAAGTATGAGGTCTTGCATTTGCAGCTAATGTCAGGACCATAACAAGACAGCCACATCTCTGCCAATGCTATACATTCTTAACTCCCCTGACCTGATGCTTTATTTTGTATCATGGAACCTAATCCCCAAGGGTTCTAAAACATTGATTACCATGCCCTTTGTAGCCTGAGGTTGCTTCACTCTTCCATTTATTCTTGTTTACCATGTCTTCCATGTAGTTGCTGACTTTTGGTCCAGTAAATCTATACATCATTAAGAGTGGGGTATTAAAGCTTCCAACTATTACTGTTCATTTGCTTGTTTCTCCCTTAAGTTCTCCCAATGTTTGCTTCTTAGATTTGTATATGAGCTTCTTAGATTCCTAGATGAGCTTTGTGTATATATCCTAAAAACATTGTATCTTCATAATAATGAGCACTTTTATCATTATGATATATTTCTTTATCTCTAGTAGCATATTTTGTTTTAAAACTCATTTTTGGGGATCCCTGGGTGGCTCAGCATTTTAGCACCTGCCTTCAGCCCAGGGCATGATCCTGGGATCCTGGGATCGAGTCTCACATCAGGCACCCTGCATGAAGCCTGCTTCTCCCTCTGCCTTGTGTCTCTGCCTCTCTTTCTGTGTCTCTCATGAATAAATAAATAAAATCTTTAAAAAAAAAAACCTCATTTTGATAGTCTTTTCAGCTCTTTCATGCATTCTTCTTGTGCACTGTATTTTATTTTATCCTTCATTATCAGCCTATTGTTGTTTTGATTGGAGATAGAATTTCAAGTTGTGATTGACAGCCCTCTTTCCATCAGTTTATTGATATCATTCTATTGTCTTCTATCTTTCATAATTTTAGACTAGAAGTTTTCTGTATGTCTTATGTTTTCCCCCTAAGTATAATGTCCCTTTTCTCTGGTTTCGTTCCAGATATTATCCTTTTACTTGAAGGATTTAAATGTCATCTATCTAGGTGATTTTGCTGGGGAAGCATTCATCCTGCTTAGTTTTCTCTGAGATTCTTGAATCTGTGGCTTTCTCTTTGTTATTCATTTTGGAAATTTTTCATCCATTGTATCTTGACATATTTTTTCTTCTCTTTATAGGATTCAGTTGCATGTATATTACAATATTTGACACTGTTCATAGGTATTGGGATTGGTTCATGGGTATTTTTCTAGTTTTACCTCTTCTTTTTTCTCACGGTGTTTCAGTACACATAGTTTTTAATGACTTCTCTGTAAGTTCACTAATCCTTTCCTTGCATACGTTAAATATACTGAAGTGCCTGTTAAAGATATTTTTTGTAGCTTTAAATTTTTTTGTATCATTTCCATTTAACTTTGCTTTCAGTTTTTGTCTCCTCTTTGAAATTTCCCATCTGATTTTGTACCTTTTCCAATAGTACCATTAACATATTAACTATAAATATTTAAATTCTGTCAGTCTAATATCAATGTCATGCCTGTGTGTGGTTTTGATGATTGCTTTATCTTTTCAAAACCCTTTTCCTTGTCTTTTATTATGTCTTTTTGTTGTTATTAAAAGCCATATATCTGTGTAGGACAGTACAGACTGAGGATAGTTTTATGCCTAGAAATGTGTACTCCTTCCCTTCTACTGATCCTTTACTGCTGGATATTAAGTTAGTATAATTAGAGTATGGATAGATTTAAGTTGTTTTTGTTTTGTTTTGTTTTGTTTTTTTGGTTGCTATGGCTACTCTCATGGAGCCACTGGTTTCAAATTCCTGTAAATAAATCTTGTGCTTAGGGTGCAGGTTGATTTTTCAGAGTTATCCTGTTAAATGTGAAAATTAAGTTTTTCTTTGTGCTATGCCTCAAGGAAAGTTGTTTGCATTGTCTTATTCCTTTCCTGTGCTTCATCCAGGAGTAATCTGCTATAGCTTATTATTCAAAGTTAGTTGGCTTAACAGTTAGAAGGATAGTTGGAGGAGTTAATTCTCTGTTGTTTTAGTTAAACCACACCCTTAGGGATGCACTATATTCCTGGGTCTCAAGAGTGTGGCCTTATTTTTCTTCACCCTTTAATGAGTGCAGTTATGGGCAAATGTGTTCTAGTCCTTTCTTTAGGAAAAGTTTTCTTTTTACCTTTCTCCTTCCCCCAGATGCAGAGTTTTCACTGATTACTTAAAGGCAGCAATACTTTATGTCTTTAAACCCAAATATTAAAGCTTTGTTTCATAGTAGAAGTAGGAAAGAAAGATCCTGGTGACATCTCTCATATTTTCTGCACAGCCACTATTTCCCTACCACAGTTTTGTACCTCAGTGAGTACTTCTTAGAGCATTTTCTGATCTTTTCTGTGAGTGCTCAGTAGAATTTTTGGAGAAATAACCTTCAAGAGGATGTAGATTTCCTAATTTTTGTAGTTGCAGGTCTAAGATTTATACTGCCTATAAGTATTTAAAGGTCACTTTCAACATTTACTAATTTACCAACTATTCTATTGGAACTCTTTTTACTGATGCCCACTTGTATCTACCCAGTTGAGCAAGTACTCACACTTACTCTCTCCAACAGAAACCATCTATCCTTGTATTTGTCCCGTTTATTGTCCTGCAACCTCAGCTATGTAGTGATTTTGAAAAAAAATGCTCTTTTCAGTTATTTATATCCAGGAGTAAAAGTATATTTAATTTTTAATTGGTAAATAATTATTCTCAGTTTTTTATTACTTTTCTAGATTGTATTAACAATATGAGCATAGAAATAACCATCCAATTCCATGTCTTAATAGCCACTATTTCTCCTTTATTATACTTCTCATCTAAACATTGCATAATTATATTGGTGAGTGTATTCATTTCATAATACACTATATTGATTACCACTAATGAAAGTTTTATAAATTACATACCTACCATTTAGGTAATATCAAGTAATGGCTATGCTTCATGTACCTCCAATAGGATTCTTGTTGTTTTCAAGGCAGCAAGTGTTACAACTCTAAAATTTCATCTTAAATTTTTATTTTGACTATTCCTGTCCCCACACATTGAAATTCAGTTCTACAGGAAACAGAATACAAGCCACAGCTAACCATGAAGAGCATTTATGGGAGAGTGCTCTTGGAATCAACATCTTTGGGAGACTTTAGCTGACCTCCACAGGAACTTCTGGAATTAGGATGGCTTGAGTTCGGAAAAGGGGTTTTATATTTCTGTGTGATAGGTCACTGGAGGAAGATTTTCACAGAAGGAACATGACGTTGAAAAAAGTAGTTTTCTTTGGTTGGATCTTCCAATTAAGACTTGCCAATTGGCAACACTATCAGTAGGTGAGGGAATTGTCAGGTTTAGTCAGAAGTACCCCCAGGGGGTCATTGAGCCTGGTGGTGAGAAGAGAGAGGCTCCCCACCAGCATGGGGCCTCGATCTCTCCTGGGTTTCGGCACCAAATGTCAGGTTTAATCCAATCGATAGGTAGTGAAATGGAATAGAGAGGCCAGGCAAAAGTTGGTCGAAGCAGGCTTTTAATGGGACGTACTCTCGGGCGAGGTTCTGCAGCCCGCAGGGGAGGGAGAGAGCGGGGAAGTCATGGGCCAGGGAAGTGGTGTGCAGGGGAGGGCAAGCGGGCTTTTTAAGGGGGAGGGGTAAGAGGTTGTGTGTCTATACAGGATGATGGATATTAGGCATATGACTGGTGGAATCAGCCTGGGGCAAGAACTGCCCATGTCCTTATATGGGGTCTGGGTAAGTACGGTTCAGGTTTCCTGCATAGGTCCTGTCTCCCCCTGATGACATGTCCCTGGGTGGTCTGCTGGTGATGGGAAAGTTCTGAGGTGAGGGCAACAAGGTGGAGGGTCCGCCACCATTTTGTTGATGCCTCCCAATCCCCCTTGATCCCGCAGACCTAACAGGAATAACACCGTTATTTCAGAACAGAGATTTGGGTGGCATAATACAGTATCCACCATGTTTAATTTTACTTATCTTTTTTTCTATCAAATAAAGGTACCTTAAAATTAATAGCCATAATTGTTACATATATGGAATTTAAGATATCCACATTTTTGGTTCCACAGAGTCCACTGATAAGTTGGGAATTGAGATGTAAGGCAACAACAATTACTGTAGGGTGAGCATCTATTATATCATTTGGTTGGCACCATTCTGTTCTGAAAAGTGTTCCTGCATCCTTTTACCTTAGAAATAAGAGTGCCTGTGTCAATATAATTTAAATATTTGTTCCAAGAAATCCTAGCCCAGGAAGTTAAGACTGCAAACCAATAAATAACTTTACTGTTTGCTTCAGGAGATTGTTGCAGCAAAAGTTATCTGAGAAAACAGTTTGCTTATCTGAGCAAAGAGTTGTCAGACACTATTTTTCATATTTGGAGAAACAGCTCATTTATCATAACAGTTCCATCAAAACTTACCTCAAAATCGTCACCTTAATTTGTCTACTTATCCTATGCTATTATGTAAACTAATGAACAAAAAGTTTTAATTCTAAAAGGGTTTCCACCTCAAAAGACCCAATTTAAAAGTACTTGAACTGTAACTTATCGCCCTATATATATCCTTCACTAATTTATTCTGAGACTTTCCTAAGACCATGTCAAGGTACTATTCTCTTTTGTAAAAGTTGTAACTGGGCAGCCTGGGTAGCTCAGCGGTTAGTGCCGCCTTCAGCCCAGGGCTTGATCCTGGAGACCCGGGATTGAGTCCCATGTCGGGCTCCCTGCATGGAGCCTCCTTCTCCCTCTGCCTCTCTCTCTCTCTCTGTGTGTGTCTCTCATAAATAAATAAATACAATCTCAAACAAAAAAGAAAATTGCAAACTTTAAAAAAAAAAAAGTTGTAACTAAACAGCATGTTTAGTTAACTTATATTGATTTAGTCAACAGGCTTTTTTCCCCCTTTATATAAAAATTTTATTTATTTATTTATTTATTTATTTGGTCTGTGGGAGAGACCATAATTGTCAATTCTGAAGATCACACTAAAGGCCTTTCAGTATCTTCATTTTGGCGCAGTTTACTGTACTCTTCTTAGAAATAGGGCCTTCTTCTAAGGCGTTATATCCCATCTAATAATCTCTGACCACAGTAGTAAATTAAAACCTACACTTGGTATGAGTTCTGATTTCTGATTGTCTTGATCAAAGATCGTCAAGATATGGCCTGCAGGCTATATTTGTTCATTTATGTCTATGGCTTCTTCCCTGCTGCAACAGCAATACTGTATAGCTGGGACTGAGACAATATGGTCCCCATAGCTGAAAATATTTGCTATCTACTTTTTAAAAATAATACGATTATTGATTTATTGTCTAGATCCTAAATTCTAAGTTTATCTCCTGAGAATGGGGCTCCTCTTTTATAAGTCATTAAATTATGTGCTCATGAATTGATACCATATCTGTATATAATGTACAGTTATATATATAGTCTATGTATGCATGTAGTATACAGTTATATATACACAGTATACAGCTATACATAGTGGGTGTGTATGTATATATATACACTATGTGTATATATATGTGTATATATATGTGTGTATATACATATATATACACATATATATGTATATATACGTGTATATATATGTATATATATAGTTTTTTTCTAGTCGTTCTTATTATTTTTGTTTTGAGTCTGTAGAAGGAGTTCATAAGACAGAAGTGGGCATATGTCCAAGAAGTCTGTTTTTCAAGGTAATTCCAAGGGCTGCTAAGATCAGAAAGTCTTATCATATCTGTATTAATATAGGATAGATTTTCCCATGACCAGCTTTTCAAAACATCACGAGAAGTTCCCTATGTCTTGTTTGTCAGTTTTCTGTTTGTCTGGATTCAGTATCAATAAATGATGTCCTACTGGCCACACTCTATTTTTGTGATTAGCTGGGAATTGTTTTATTTGGTTGCTCTATCTAATACTGGATGTTTTTACACTATAATTAGTAGTGGTTAGTCTTTGGCCAGATTAGAGAGACATTTGGTTTTATAAGCACCATTTTTTCCAACCTATTGAAGTTCTTTTAAGGCCTTATCATTCCCATTGAACTGCTGAGTAAAATACAATTAATTTGTTTTAATTCATATATGTATCTCTAACTGGCATAATTTAACCAAGAGCAATTTGAAAATTAACTAGCATCTTCAGTCATCTTTTGACCTGAAGGTGGTTTTTCGATTTAGAACACAAAGGAAAGAAACTCCTATGAGGAAATATTTCCTGTCTAAAGGGAGATTTCTTGGAGTAACATTGGATATATCCTTTGTTTCCATGCTTCAGAGGTTAATAATCTGTCATACTTTAATATGTATCTTTATTTATTATTTTCCCATATATTTTATTTCCTTTTAGCTGGACTAAGTTCCCTAGTCTGTGGACAGGTATCTATTAACTATGCTACCCATATGGTCCCTATCATTAGTACTTTGCATCCATAGTAACTTCTTGGTAATAATATAATACCTGACTAAATTAACTTTTGATTTTGCTTAAGTATGGAACCAAAATAACTGTTGGGTTTGTTCTCACTTTGTTTTGGGTGAATCTAGCTCCCTCTGATACTACTTCAATTGATCATTTGATTTGTGGGGTAATTGCCTTCAATCACTAAACAACTTTTACAATATAAAATCTACAACAGGCCAGAAATCTCTAATATACTATAATGTTATATCTATAATGAGAGATTACTGTCCCCGCCCCCCCCCAAAGGAATCTTACATAGGAACTAGGCTTGTAATTAAGTGCTTATAGAACTAGATCATAAAGAATATCATGGAAGAGATGTTAAATATATAGAAGCATTATCTTTTATAGATCTTATAAGAAAGATTCACTATAATTCAATCTTCTGTTCACTTACATTCCTATCTCTACCTAATAATCTCTTTCCTTTATAAATGTAACTACTGAGTATCTGATTACTTACTAAATAGCACTGAAACAGAAAATATTATTCAACAAACCAAAAGGATTTTTGGGTGCAAAAAGATCACTGGATGGCCCATAGTGACTACATTGGTGAATGGATTATATGGGAGAGAGGAGGTATTTGGAAACTTAGTTTGAAAGATTGTTATAGTAATTGAAACATAAAGTTATGAAGCTTTGAACTAAATATTGAAATAATAGGGATACAAGAAGATGGATGAATCACCAGGGTTTAGAACTTGTTGATTTTTAGATTCCTAACTGAAAATATGGAAAATACCATGTAATTTATATGTGATCATATTTTCAAACTACTTTGTCCATAAACCAATAATAGATGATTGAAAATATTGTCAAAATGGTTATCCTTCATGTTATAATTCAGATCCATGGGCTTATAGAGATTATTCCATTTTCAAAAGCATGTTTCTAAAGTAACTCACTGAAAAGTGAGGAGTGGCAATTATCATTCTAGTCATTCACAAAGGGATGAGACACGAGGAAATATCTAGGAAGATTTTATGAGCTAACTTTGTATATGTCACATAACATCTTTATTAACTTTGCATTGGCTAGAAGTCAGTCCCAGAAAAGTAAACTATAATGTATTTTGATGAGCAGTTAGTAGTTATTTCCAAAGTTATTAACAGAATTTAATCTTAGAATTCTTTGGAATCATAGAGAATGGACAAATGCTATATATAGTGCTATAAATCTAGATATAGAATATATTACACTGATCACTAAAATGGGGAAATATTAATACCAAAATAAAAGTTTGAACCTGAAGTTAATTCCTGAATATATTGTAGGATTGATTCTTAAAAAGATAGTTTGTGAATTTTATAAAGAAAATAATGACCACTAAGTGCAATTTTCATTCTTCAATAAAAAGTCATACCAAACTAAAATAATCTTATTACAAAATGGCAATAAAATTTTTTACCATGGCATTACCTTCAGTATTACTCAAGTAGTACTTTAGTAGTAGTACTTAGAATTCAGCTTACATTTAACATGAGAAAAAATAAACAAATAAGCAATGGGCTAAGACATACGCCAGAGAACTTGAAACTAGACACACACCATGAAAGGGCAGATCTTAGTAACAGACATAATTAAGTTCCCTCAAAGATAAATAACTGTAAATGAAAATGGGATACCTCTTAAAAGTCATATAATATGACATGTAAGGCAGAAAGTCCAGGTAAACAGAAAGTCAGTGAAGTATATGGAATCAGGCTGTATGTACCTAAGAATGGGGGCTGGGTTTGAATGTATCAGATATCTGGATTCCAATATTCCTGGTAAGAGTTGGAGAGAATCAGAATCCTGTGATCATATTTTTACGTGTTGAGGTATTGGAGAACTCCCCAATGTCTTTATCATGGCAAACCAAAAGTTACTTCTCAGGCTAAGAATAGTTCTTTCTCTCTCTTTTTAATTCCCCTGGCTTCAAGTTCCTTACTCCTTGGATAGGTGGCATTATTCACATGATTCCTTGAGGTTCTGCTACCATGAAGATGGGCTGCAGATCAAGATACAAACTCCCCAATTTATCTTATATTTATGGCTGCTGTCATGTACCACTTAGACCCATCATCGGGACTGAGAGCACGCATTCCACATCTGCTGAGATCATTGGCAGCTGATGGCTCAAAGCTGAGCCTGTTTTTGGGAATTGCTCTCAGCCAAAGAGAGATGCTACACCCAAACTCATAAGCTCTCCCTAAGTTCAGGCTATATCCAGTAAAGTCTAAAACTTTGGTTCCTTGCTTCAGAGACAGAGCATCTCTGAAGGGCCATTCAAAACTTAGCATTCCAGTTAGATTAGCTGAGGTATTTGTTGCCACTACATCACACCTCACCTTCTGCTTTTTCCAGATTTTCTTCATAAATATTGATCCCAAGAGCCATTCCTAATACATGTCCTACACAACAATATGCATCTCAGAGTCTATTTCCCATGAAATCTGATTTAAGACACTACCCTTGTCAAAAATAAATCCAAATCCTTTCATTATAAAAGATTAATTTGCATGGGGGAAGGGAATAAACATGAAGTTTATAACGATTCTGGTATTTTACTCATACTGTATATTAATAATTATAGTATTTCAGCAGCTTCCTTTCACTGAGGCTCATACCACATGATACATATGCTCTTTAATATACACATATAGCATAATCTAATCCTACCAACCCTTTAAGTACTTGGTTCCTAAATTGTGAGTCAAGGCAACTCATAGTAGGTACTTTGCTGTATTTTATAATTTTTGAAAAAAGATCACCAGGATTCTCTAAATCTGCTGGATACCTTGTGTACTACTGGCTTAAGAGAGATCACAGTTTCAATTTTGGAATACATTGCATTCTTTTCAGTGATATCATACCTCTAAAAAAAATTATTTGTGCAGCTGTTGTGTTAAGAATCAAACGCCTTCTGGGGTGCTTGGGTGGCTCAGTTGGTTAAGCATGTAACCTTGATTTCAGCTCAGGTCATGATCTTAGGGTCCTGAGATGAAGCTTGGAGTCCTGCTTCATGCTCATTAAGGAATCTTCTTTCCCCCCTCCCTCTATCTCTGCTCATCTCTTACACTCCTGTGTACATGCTTTCTCTCTTTCTTTCTCTCTCTTTTTAAAAAAGATTTATTTATTTACTTATTCATGAGAGACACAGAAAGGCAGAGACATAGGCAGAAGGAGAAGCAAGCTCCATGCAGGAAGCCTGATGTGGGACTTGAACCCAGGATCTGGGATAACTACCTGAGCCAAAGGCAGACATTAACCACTGAGCCACCCAGGTGTCTGATAAATAAATCTTAAAAAATAAAAATAAAAAAATAAAAGAAGAAGAATCAAATACCTTCTGAAAATCTCTGTGGAACAGGAAGTGAATGTGGTAGTGTCCAATCTGAATATAAAATTTGAGAAGGGCATGGTACTCAAGAGGCACACATATCAGAATAGTAAGAAATTGTGTTTAAGAATTAAATAGTCTTTTTTTTTTAATATGTGTGGTTTTTATAATGGCTATTAATTTGTTAGAACATTAGTATGTATTAAGTTGTTCAGACCTAACTACTCAATAAATGAAAATCTAGCTACTTAATAAATAAAACGTATTTTCACTTCTGGGTTATCCACATTAAGCAAACATACAATCATATCCTTACTGAAAAATGCTGAATATCACTAGCAAATGTCTAAAACAGTATAATGATTTGACTAGTACGATTATTTTATCTTTTTAACAAATGACAACTTATATTCTAAGCATTGCATGTTTTCCTTTATTAAAAGTCACAAAGAAAACTATATGAGAGGAACAATTTGTAAAATTACAATTTAAAGAAGAAAGTAACTTCAAAAATTTTTCTAAATATTCTTACAAATTAAATACTTTTTTTCCTTTAGCCAATAGGACAGTTTAAACCTGAGAATTTCTATGGTGGGTTTTTTTTTTTTTTTTTTTTTTTTCCTATGGTGGGTTAATTAAAGTATCAGATATGTAAATATTGTTTTAGAAAAGTCATAAATAACAAGATTGATATATAGGAAATGAATAAAAGTCTAGGATCATGACAGCAGCTATTTTATTTGAAGTAACACTCTTTCAATGCTACAAATGTATGTTTATTAATTTCTTGCTTACTTTTTTCTTTAGCAGTGATATCTCTTTGGTTATCTCCTATGTCACTAATATATTCTTTGATCTTATTTTTGGTCTAGTAAAAGATAAAATTCTTTCAGCTTTGTTTTTGGTGGAAAATATATGAATAGCTTTCCAGGGAAATGCCTTCCTTATAGGTCTGCTTAAGACTGATTATGGATTGAATTTTTAGTAAAGAACTTGGAAAAGAAAGAATAGAACAAATAGGCAACTTTATGCAGTGAGGTATTTTATACAATTATTTAGCGATTTTAGACAATTTTGACCAAGAAATTATTTACATCCAAACTGCTAATACATCCTGAAAATATGTAACTTTATGTGGAGATGATTTTTGTTTTCAGTTCAAAAGACTATTCTTTCCCAAATAGAGCTCTAGGTGACCAAAACTCAACTTGAGAATTTATTTGTAAAGAAATTTCTTTATAAAGAAAACCTTTCATTTTAGTCTCTACTCTGTGAAAGAATTCAGGACATTCTATCCAAAAATATACCACTTTGGCATATTGATTATCTTGAGCAAAAACACTTGAAAAACAGAAAGTGCAAGAAGGGCCTACTAACCTCTCCTTTTCTTCCTTAATGCAGAGGATAAAACCTCCATGTAAAAGATATTCTTTTCCAAAGGAAAGAAACATTTCTATTACCAGAGATGAGGAGTCAAGGGCAACAGAAATCTGTACATAGAGACTTTATTAAAATAACTCTTATCTTTCTTTGGTCTCCCAATATATTTTAGTTACCTTTCCGTAATTGCCACTTGTTATAGCATACACTTTGGCTTAGTCACTTCTTTCAGTCTTTGGTTTCCTGTGGTGACTCTCATCTGTGTAAATAAAATGTGTATGCTTTTACTCTTGCTAATCTATCTTCTTTGTTTAACTCAGGCCAGTCACAGAACCCAGAAAGTACAAGGGAATTGTTTTGTTTTTCTTGCCTACATCAGTTTTGATGTTCTTTTATTATGGAGACTTCCAGTAATGCATGATATTTTCTTTCACAATGCCTGAGTCACTGTTTGAAAATGTATTCAAGGTATCTTATGCTTTTGGGTGCAATTGTAAATGGGATTGACTCCTTAATTTCTCTTTCTTCAGTCTCATTGTTAGTGTATAGAAATGCCACTGACTTCTGGGCATTGATTTTGTATCCTGCCACGCTACCGAATTGCTGTATGAGTTCTAGCAATCTTGGGGTGGAGACTTTTGGGTTTTCTATGTAGAGTATCATGTCATCGGCGAAGAGGGAGAGTTTGACTTCTTCTTTGCCAATTTGAATGCCTTTAATGTCTTTTTGTTGTCTGATTGCTGAGGCTAGGACTTCCAGTACTATGTTGAATAGCAGTGTATTCAAAAATTTTTCATAAAATAGAGGCTTCAAACATTTTTAAGATTTTAAAGGCTCTATGAATGGTCAAACTTGGGTTTCAAAATTTTTAGTGATCCATTAATTTAAAAAAATGGTACTTCTTGATTTTTAATGTTTATAGTTTTGAAAATGAAATGTCTGATAGTTCTGAAAATAATTTAGAAAAATAATTTAACAAATGAAAAATTTATGAGTTACACTATCATAGTGTTATGTCTGAGTCTCTTTAATAGAAAAGGATCATATGTTTTAAAAAGTTTCATTAAATGCCTCCTGTTTAGCTAGGTTCCCGAATTTACTTAAACAATAGTCTCTACAGAACTCATTGACAGGATAGACTGTATATCAGGTCTGTTTTGTATTCTGCTAATTTCAAAAGATATATGGCTCAAGTGCAAGCATTCTATCGCAGATGAAAGTGTCCAGGGAAGTACAGAGATATTTAATAAGCTCAATAGAGCTACAACTCATTGATAACCATAAAAATGGAAAAGAATACTCTACTGCTCTTTGCCTACCATTTTCATCTTGCAATTCTTGAACCATCTGAGACTATTAAAAATGAAGAAAGAAATTTATGTGAAAGAAATTTCTAAAGCTTTGCATTTTAGTGAGCATCTTACCTTAGTGCTTTATTAAATTATAAGAAGGCCATTTTAGCTGATATTTTGGCATAGTTGGAAGATGAATTTGTGATACTCCACTTTTCCTATTTCACTTACTGGCCATATTGTCATATACAGATCAGTTAGTCTTGCCTCTAGAATAAGAGTTCTAAGTAGTTTTTAATGCAGCAAATTGATGCATTTTGCTTCATTGTTTCAAAAAGAACACTAGATTATTTCAAGAGTGGTGGTAGATAACTTTAATAGGATTTTGTAAATAGTTTTTAATTATTTACTAAGATAAAATTAAAACTCAGCCTAGTTATGAAAAATCATATGAATTTTATCATGCTTTACTTCCACACTAAGTTATTTATATATTTTAAATACAAGATACGTGGAGATGCTGCACAACTCTTTCTCCATAATTCTTATTGAAATATGCCTTTTTGAAAACAATTTACAAATATTAAAAAACTTGTCTTTTGTGTTGTTGGAATGGGAAATAAAACATGGGAAGACAAGGGCTTCAATAATGTAATGATAGAGTTAAATCTTTATCTTCAGAAACAAATTCAAGGCCTCTAAAGACCATGGAAGGTGATGAATAAGTTATACATAATTAAGAGAAATTAAGAGATATTGTATCTACCCTCAGAAATGAAGTACACTGGCCTTTGAACAACATGAGTCTGAACTGTGTGGGTCCATTTATATGTGGATTTTTTCAATAAAGTATCTATGATTTTCTTAAAATTTTATTCTAGCTTACTTTATTGTAAGAATATAGTATATAATGCATATAACATGAAAAAATTACGATTGTTTATGCTATCAGTAAGGCTTCTGGTCAACAGTAGGTAATTAGTAAGTAAGTTTGGGAGAAGTAAAAAATTATAAAGATTTTCAGCTGCATGGGGTTTAGCATTCCTAACCCACCACTTTATTCAAAGGTTAGCTATATAGTGACATAGTCAAAATATGTAAAATATAATAACAAAAAATTAAAAGACTATCTGAGCCATTATGCAATTAATTAACAAATAAAAATTTTAGTAATAATTCCCTGAGTTCAGTGAGAATAGATGGCTCAAGCCACTGAACAGTTCTCAGATGATTTCATAGAAAGTGACAGGACTTGAATTAAGCTTTGAAAAGACATACAGGATTTAAAGGATGAAATTGAATGGTGGCAACATGACATGCAAAAGAGATTAAAAGAGTAGAAATGCAAAGTCAAAAGTGTGAGAAATATTTGGGGAGGGTTCCAAAAAAAAAAAAAAAAAAACATTGATTAAATGGTGAGCGGTAGTAGAGGATATGGTTTAAAAATGAGTTGGGGCAAAATTCCAGGGTTTTGAATAATTAACTCATTTAGACATGAGATTAGAAGTAAAAAACAGTAATTAAAAATATTTGACTGGTGAATGTCAAATAATGATAAAGAAACATATCGTTTTAGGAGGATTGAAAAAGATTCAGTTGCATAGGAAGAATTGAGCCTTGCAATCATCATATACTGTTTCTCTGTGTTGTGAATCCTATCTTATTGATTGTTATTCTCTAGAGACATGGCATAACTATTTTTGAACATCTACCATTTAGAAGTTGGTATTTTTATATCCTGGAAGTCTAGCCTAAGAATATTCAACTGTTAGCAAAAACCCAGAACAAGTATGGCATGGATAATTAATTAACTTCATAACTTTTTATTCCATCTTATTCTGGATATTTTTAAACAGCTATAAAAAGTTTATTTTATTTTACTTTTGAACTTTTATTTTTATAAAAAATGAAATTTTTTAAAAAGAATTTATTTATTCATGACAGACATACAGAGAGAGGCAGAGACATAGGCAGAGGGAGAAGCAGGATCCTTGCAGGGAGCCTGATGTGAGACTTGATCCCAGTCCCCTGGGATCACAGCCTGATCAAAGGCAGATATACAACCACTGAGCCACCCAGGTGTCCCTAAGAATTGAATTCTAAATGAGATTCTCAGTCCTGCTGGTTGGGTGGGGAACAGAATAATAATGGTTAGAAGGCTGTGGAGGCAACTCCAAGGAGATGGGCAAGATAAGTGAAAGTCTTCACTAGATCAGTGGTTAGACTGGGAGGAGGAGCACAGAACTGAAATAAATTGTGGAGACAAAGAGGGCAGAATTTTGTATTCAATGGCAAGAATGGAAGAAGGATGAGTTAAAGGTGAACTGAAGTATTGTAGCTTGCATGTCAAGTGAAATGACCTGCCACCAAGTAAGAGGTCAATCACTAAAACTTTAGTTTTAGGAGAAACAATGATACTTTCTGAATATTCCATGATTGGAGAGTATTATGGTAAGAGAAAATTATGGGGGCCCTCAGTAGTCAAGAGGTGGTTGAGGAAAAAGCCGTGAGGAAGACTGAGGAGGAAAGTTCAGAAAGTTTTGAGGAGAAACAGAAGAGCAAAGATCTCATGCAAGCCAAAAGGAGGAGTGTTTCAAAATGCAGCGAGTGATCAATGATGTCAAATGTGGCAGAGATGTCCCATAACATAAAGTCTGCCAAGATAATGAAGCATTCTAGTAAAGTATTAATCTAATGAGGCCCTGAGGTACAGTTTATAAAGAATTGGTGAATGTTTTTCTTTGAGGAAGAAAAAAAATCCTTGATTTATATTCATTACAATACATTGCAAGGATAAGATGCTCTATTTATTGTAATAAATTGTCTCTAGAGCACATTGAACTTCCCAGTTAATTAAATAATGCTATAATTTATTCCTATTTATGTTTTATTATTTTTCCCTGGTGGAATTTAAAGCATCCTTAACATCTTGGACCAGAATGTATAGTGCATTTTTGAAGCTACATTAACTCTTTCCTCTTCATTCAATGCATTAAAGACAGTAATATATTGGTATACCCATGCAAATGTAGGCAAACTGGCTTCATTCATCTGTGTGATCAGGGACAGTTTCACATTAATCCTGAAATGATCTCTTAATGTAGGCAGTTCTCTTAATGTGTAAATTACTTTCTGTGAGAAGTGAATCATTTTTGAGTCAACACTAATGTTTGCAGATCATGATTAGTTACTGACATAGGCCAAGTTTACATAACAGCTACAAAAGCAATGTTGAGAAGGAAACTGTGGGCCTTTAATTTAAATGGATACATAAACATGTATAAATGCACATACACACAGACAGCCAGATATAATCTGAATATAAGTAGCAGCCTTCTAATTTATTCTATTCTTTCTTCTGAACAAGTCCCTTGCTTATTAGCTGATTGAATGGTAGATAAATTGATTTAAGAAATATTCACTGATTTTGTACTGTGAGCCAACACTAATATCTAGGGACATAGCAGGGAACATAGCATATATTTTCCTTCTCGTCATGAGGCTTGCAATTAGTAAGAGGTATAAATGATAAAATGAGTAAGTGAATAAAAGTGTTAGTAAGTGGTATGAAGAACCTAAAATGAAGGAATTTAATAGAAAATGTCTAACTCCTAAACTGAATGATATAATTTTTGGTTGTCCATGCAATATCCATTCTTCTCTTACTGCATCTCACAATAACCACAGTCATTATGTATCCAATCTCCTAACACCATACAAAAAACTGCTCTCTAAGGGAACATAATTCCATTCAGAGCTCTAGTATGAGACTTACTTAACTATAGTTAGTCAGAGTATACATACCTTTGCTAATTGTAGACGTCCCATAGTGGCCACATGACCTCAGTTTCTCCAATCAGGTAGAAAGAATGGGCTTTATTTCATTGATGCTGAAAGATCAAAAGGTTCTTTGTCTTACAGGTAGTGATGTGAATAAGAAAACATTTCCCTTAAAGCCATTCTATAATCACAAAGGAAACAAATCAGGATAAAGCTAGTTGGTTGGGATGCCTGGGTGGCTCCACGGTTGAGCATCTGCCTTTGGCCCAGGGCATGATCCTGGAGTCCCAGGTTCGAGTCCCACGTTGGGCTCCCTGCATGGAGCCTACTTCTCCCTCTGCTTCATGAATAAATAAATAAATAATCTTTAAAAAAAGAAATAAATAAAGCTAGTTGGTTGATGGTGAAGCAGAAAGACTGAATGTCATTAAGCCACTTAATCAACCAATTCTGAAACCTATCTGTATCTGAAGACTTGCTTTTATGTAAAGTACATTTCTTTATTATTTAGGCCAGTCTGATTTTAAGTGAATGTTACTTGCCTCTCACACATGCTAGTACCAACTAATACATCTAGCACACTAATAGAGGGATATTCCTCTCTGAAGAACATATATTTAATTTAAATACTAAATTCAGGAAGGAGACAACCATGTAAACATCAGCAGAAGGAACATTCCTATATAGCAGGAGTATTGCAAAAATATATGGAATACATAAATCCAAAATATTAGAGCACAATAGAAAAAATCCTAATGTGGATGCAGTTTAATGAATGAAGGGAAAAGATTTTTGAAGATGTTGTAAATGTAAGTAGGGCACATCATTTATAGCCTTGTAATGATAGTTCATCATATATAGAAGTCATGGATATTTACACAGTGTGTTAAGTATTCTATATCTTACATAAAACTCTAGGAAGAAGGATAAAGCATCAAACATTCTGTAAGAATTGCTGTATTTCTGTTTTAAATAGGAAAAATTACACAAAGAATTGAGGCTGTTTTTGCCATTTTTGTTTTAAATTTGTATCATTAATAAAATATCAAGCTACTTGCATAGCTAAAATTATATGAGATCCTTGAAAGAGAGAAAGAATCCAGAGTATGTCAGTTTGACTATTCACTGCAGATAGAGATTCATAAATATGTGGTAGGAAATTATAACTAAGAGCCTACCAGTTTATTGTATATCTCTCTGAGAATAAAGACTGTAAGACCTATTTCTACAAGAAGTGAACTTTCTTTGATCATTTCTTCCTTTATTCACTCTCAATATCAAAATCTCTATATTAATGCTAATAATGGTGCTATTAATTTTGACTATCATTTAATTCTTATAATTCATCAAGTACCTTCTAAGATTCATCTTATTTGTTTCGCTCTCACAGAAATCCTATGGATAGATACTCTCATTATCTATACATTTTACAAATGAGAAACTAAATCACAGAAAACTTATGTAACTTAACTGATTCAATACAGATAGTAAGTAGTATAATAAAACTAAATAGCCTGGCTCAGGATCTATACTGTTAACTAATATTTTTTGTTTGGAACCAGGCTAAAGACGTATAAATAACAATAAATACAAGAGTTCCTTCACTTTAGATATCACAAAATATAACAAAATATTTACACATTTAAAATGAATGAGAACTATAAGCTTAATTATGATATTATTTTATATATATTTTTGTGTGTTTGGTTTTCAAGGCAATATTATATAACAGAGGTTGACATTAACTCTGAGTCCATTACATTAAGGAAATAGAGTACATATTACTTTATATTTTTCCCAGGATAATATATTGATACTCTTTCTTCATCCTACATTATCCTGCTCCCTTACAGTTCTATTTTGGGGTTCATTTCTTTGTGTTAGGCCTTTATTAATATTTTGAGAATATTCTTTCTACATTTCTTTACACATTCTACATTTCTTTTATTGAGAAAATATGCACTGACTGCCTACTATTTGTCATTCATAGTAATAATGAGATAACAGTTGATTAAAATTCATTTTATTGTATTGTCAGAGCTTCTATACAGTAAGAAAGTCTAAAACTAACAGCGATTGAGGAATGACACTTTTTTCTCCATTTTTGTGAGAAGACAGCTTTCCATCTGTTCTCTTTTGTTCATGTGTATTTTTCTGCAAGCCCTGTAGTGGAGAGTTTATACTACATTTTTAGTGAAAAAGGAAACTTCCACTTGTTAGCTGGATAAATATATTAGCATTATGGCACTTTCTGGGTAATGTTTTCCAGTATTCTCTCTGACTGCAGTGGGTTGTGTATTTGCTATTTATTCATTTCTTATACCACAGAGTATACTCTAGGTTCTAAAAGAAAGTACAGGGATCCCTGGGTGGCGCAGCGGTTTGGCGCCTGCCTTTGGCCCAGGGTGTGATCCTGGAGACCCGGGATCGAATCCCACGTCGGGATCCTGGTGCATGGAGCCTGCTTCTCCCTCTGCCTGTGTCTCTGCCTCTCTCTCTCTCTCTCTCTCTCTCTCTCTCTGTGACTATCATAAATAAATAAAAATTAAACAAAATAAAAATAAAAAAAAATAAAAGAAAGTACAGGTAACTTGAGAATGAGGCAGCTGTGAAGTGTTGCACACATTAGCAGAGAAAGTCCCTGTCTTTAAAGATTTCAAATGAATGTGTTTAAATTTGTCTGTGAAACTAACAGAGGTGTGTGTGAGTGTGTGTGTGTGTGTGTTTATATCTTTGTCCTGGTATGTGGTCCTATTAGTATTAACTCTACAAGTTCCTCTTGCTTCTGTCTTCTGATAAAAGATTCTACTCCGAAGCCTACAAGGGTGAGCATGGATATTAGAGAAGACATTTACTGTTCCTTCTGTAGATGGCATTACTGGCTTCAGTGTTTTTACTTTTTTCTGATCTGTATTCTTTGCCGTGTGATCAGTCCTACAGAGGAACCCTTAAAAAGTATGGGTCTTTTTTTTAGGAATTTATTTATTTATTCATGAGAGACAGACAGGGGCGGGGAGGCAGAGACACAGGCAGAGGGAGAAGCAGGCTCCATGGAGGGAGCCCGACGTGGGACTCGATCCCGAGTCTCCAGGATCACACCCTGGGCTGAAGGCAGCACCAAACTGCTGAGCCACCCAGGCTGCCCAAGTATGGGATTTCTACTTCTTTATTTCTTAACTTAGGGCTTAGCCGTGTGAACTGCTTTGATCAATAAAAATATGACAGAAGGTATAGTTTATTAAATCTAAACCTAGATCCAAAGAAGGCTTGCATGTGTCCTCTTGCCATCTTGTGCTTTGGCCATCACCATAAAAAGAGCATGCTTAGGCTAAGATGACGAGAGATACATGGAGCAGAGTGGATCTGACCAGACCTGATGAGCGGCCTTCAGACTTGCAAGCTAAACAAAAAGGTCTATTTTGAGATCTTATTGGGTTTTTTGGTTTATTTTTGCAGCATTATTTGGGCTACAGTTATATAATATATGTATATACATATATATATTCCTATTTATATACATACATATATATATTTCCTATTTACCAGGTCTCAATAATAAATGAAGGTGTAAACAACAGAGCTGAACTAAGCAATTCTGAATCCTTCTACTACATAGGAAAATAATCCTTTATCATCTAGGATCACCACAATATATGGATAATATCCCAAACTGTACATTTTCTTGTTTGTAGGTCTCAAAAAAGAGACCTACAGTAAAAGAAAATGATGTTGACACAAAGGGATAAGCAGACCTAAGGAAAAAAAAAAGCTCTAACAGTGCTTCAGTCCCTGGAGTCCGTTATTCTTAACATCATCATCCCACTCTTTTATTTCAGTGGTGTTAAAGCTTGAGTAATATTGTGAGAGACAGACTTAAATGTGAGACTGGTTGGGTTGAGGCACTGAGGAGGCCAAGATCCTGAAGTAGGAAGACAGACTGCTTGCTACGCACTCGCAAGCGTTCTGTTTTTGGGAGGGTTTTGTTTTTTTGTTTTTTTCCTAATGTCCTCAAAGCAGGGACTACACAGGATTAACTTTTGCCTCTTTCCTTTATACTATTTTATTTATTATTTATTTATTTATTTATTTATTTATTTATTATTTATTTTAAAGATTTTATTTATTCATGAGAGAGAGAGAGACAGAGACAGAGACACAGTCAGAGAGAGAAGTAGGCTTCATGCAGGAAGCCTGATGTGGGACTCGATCCCAAAGTCCCAGGATCACGCCCTGAGCCAAAGGCAGATACTCAACCACTGAGCCACCCAAGCATCCCTATACTATTTTAATAATACATTATTTCTAGCTCTTTAGAGCAACTAGAATTATATTTATGTTTTATTTCTATTCATATTATATTTTTATATATTACAGAATTTTACTTTTAATAGTAGATAGACAATTGTCCTAACATCATATGTTAGTCTATCCTGTCTTTGAAATGTCAACTTTGTTATATGTTAAGTGTCATATAGGCTTATGTCTGTTTTGTTTTTCAATCTTCTGATTTATCTCTTTATCTTCCTTCAGTTGGTACCATGTGTTTTTAATTACTGTAATTTTAAATTGATACTTATGTTTATATACTTTATATAAATATTTATACCATTATGACTATTCCTCCACCATTCTTCTTATTCATGATTTTTAAATATTCTTAACATTTTATCTTTCAGCTGAATTTTAGAATCAGCTTGACAATTTACTTAAAATGCATTTTGGGTTGAATTTATAAGTTAATATGGGAAAAACCAATGCCTTATAATATTAAATCTTCTCACCCAGGAATATGGCTTTTGTCTCCATTTATTCAGTTCCTCTTTTATTTACTTTGGTAGAACTTTACTGATGTATTTATGTCATTACGACATCTTTTTTTAAGGATGTTTAGAAGATTTAGTAGAAAAGTATCTGGTTATTGAATCTTATTTGCTATTTTTTCTGAATTGCTGTTAAGTACTATAGGAATGCAACAGACTTCAACTCACAGAGGGCATCTGAAAGCAAAAATAAGAGAGTTATATAGTTTTTTCTAATAAAGATTCTTTATGCCTCTGGTTAATGCTTCTAGACAGCTGACAAGTGGGCAGACCAGAAATGGTGATATTTGAGAGAGCCAGAGGGATGGAGGGAAACTATTCTTACAGACTTATTTTTAAACCTTCCTCTTGTGAATTTCTCTTCCAATAAAGAAAGTTAGAGGGTTTGGGGGGTCAGAAAGCCAATTAGCACTGCTGCTTAAAGGAGTATGTTTTTCCATGTTAGTCTAAGGTAGAGAGGCCAAGGCAGAAGCCTCTGAGGGGTGGATGGTGACTGGAAAGAAGGAAACCACATGTTCAGTGTACAGACTCAAATATCACTTAACAAGTCTAATACTGACTGTGAGTCAGTGGAGTTGTGGAAGGAGTTAGAGAGCACCTGACAGCTGGTTGACCCCTGAGCTGGACCCAGCCAATCAGAAGCTCCTCATCCCCTCCCTTTCTATTGGAAGGTACATTCCTCTTCCCTTCCCTGCTTCCCCTGAGGGTGCCCCAAGGATACAGCTTTCATATAGAAAGGTGGTGGTGAGACTATTTGGAAGTATACATCGTTGAGCCCAGTTAAGGCCTCTATATAAACTTTTAAGATTTGGTGGGCAGGTATGGAAATCTACTCAACTTGTGACTGCCCAAAAGAAGCCTAATAAGTAAATTCCCTTGCGTATTAAACTTGCTACCTACCAATTTGGAGTGGTCTGCCTCTCTCTCTGGTCTCTCCTTGTCTTCAGTATATGGAAAAGGTCTATGTGTGGTGGGGGGCTGGTTTCAGGTTACACCCAGAAGCTCCTAAGGATGTTGTAAACCAATAAAAGTCTTCAAATTGAAAATAATAGATGTCCACTAAGGATATTAAGGGACTGGTATTGAGAAACTCTAATTTTGGCAAAAAGGAGCCTAATATTCCTCAACATTTAAAGCATCCCTACGTGCTTAAAAATAGTCCAATAGGCAATATGCATCTAAATAGAACCATTTTAAAATAAGAAACTAGGGGTGCCTGGGTGGCTCAGTGGTTGAGCATCTGCCCTTGGCTCAGGGCTTAATCCTAGGGTCCTGGGATCAAGTCCTGTATCAGGCTCCCCATAGTGAGCCTACTTCTCCCTCTGCCTCTCTCTCTCTCTCTCTATCTTTCTCTCTCTGTCTCTCTCGTGAATACATAAAATCTTAAAAAAAAAAAAAAAAACCAAGAATCTGCAATTCTCTTTACTGTCATTTGGACAGTGCATAAAAGAACACCATAGCAATTAAAAGCAGGGAAAACTGGAATCATCAGCATAGGTGTTTTCTCCACCTCCAGGAACATGATTGAAAAAATTGGTGCACTTAGTCACATCTCTGTCAGTGTATGAAATATGCTTCTTGCTGGTGACCACTATGCATTGCTTCCTATTTTGTCCATCTTACATATAGAATTTTTATTGTGATTATGATTTCATTTGGTTGTGAGGTGGACAGTTTTGTCATTTTTTGGGGTAGTTTGTCATGTCTAAAGAAATCAAGATTGTGGTTCCAAAAATAGGATGCTGAGAAAAAGTTTTACTATTAAGAGGAAAATCCAGGTTAGGCTATATAAGCAAAGAGAGAGGGATAGAAAAGTAAATTTTTTTTTTTTTAGGCAGAAGATAACAATCTCTGTTTCATATTTAGAAACAAAGTCTCTGAGTGATGCTGATTGGTTGATAATATCTAGACCAAATGTTGAGCATTGGACTAGTTCTTACTTGTGATTTTTCCAGAAAATGAGCTTTGCTGCCTATATGAGGTAACTAATCCAGGTTTATGTAACTCTGCTTATCATTGTAGTAGAAGTCAGCTTTGCACTGTTACCTAATCTTATTGGATAGAAGTCTCTTCATCTAGAGGTTCTCTGTTCAGAGCTATACACATTAGTTACGCATAGGTAAATCCTTTTAGGGAGGATAAGGCATTACTTGCAATTTTATGTGGGGCTGTTATTTTATGTAGGATGTTGGGATTTTCTTGGAGGATGTATAAGGATTCTACTATGAAATTCAATTCCAAAGAGACAACTAGAGAACTAATTTTTTGGGGTGGGGAGTGTTATGTTTTTGTTTGTTGTTTCTTGCTTGCGTGCTTGTTTTTATGAATTTTATCCCTTGGACTTATTTCACCTTTTCTTTCAGTAATAGCACTTGCCTTCATCCTAATGATAGGGAGAGATAAATAACCTAGCCTGGGATAATCATATTTTTCTAATTCTCTGGGCATGAATTTTGGGCTTAGAATAACATATGTCCAGTGACACTACAGGATTTTATATAGAGAATGTACCCAATTATTCAATAAATATTTTTTTAGTTTCTTTTTTATTTTTGAGTTTCAAATATATGAATGTGTTTTTGCTATACTAGGAGCACTATATGTGTGTTATTAAAAATTAATCAGGAAATAAGGATAAGGATTTTGAAGATGAATAGAAAGTTACAAATTTAAAGGGAGTATCTGCCATTATTGAGAAAGTGAAGTATGAGCAAAACTTTGAAGAGACAGAAAGACAAGAAACTTTTTGGATATTTGAATCTGGGTGAAGTAAATCAATCTTCCTTAGTATTCAACATCAAGATAGGTCTGAGATTTTACCCTATTTGTAAGCTAATGCTATGTGACCTCCTATGATTTTATGAATACTGATTGAAGATATAGGACTCCTGAGTCAGAGATAAAGGACAATTTGTTACTCATAGCCCTAGCAATAGGCAGAGAATCATCATTTTTACACTCTTTCTCAGAATCCCAATCCCCATATGAAGGAGGCCAGATTATATATGTATACAAATAGATCATGTTACATGAGTAGAACCCTGAGTTAAGGGTAACCAATCAATTTATGATGATGCTAAACATGCTTGGCCTTTGCTCTGGAGGAAGATATTATTTCTGTCTCCCAAGGCTGTTCATTATACAAATATCCTTGAAAAGATTGTCCAAAAAAAAAAAAAAAAAGAGTAGTTAGTACTTCACTTTGCAAGACATGCAGAAACAAAAGACTAGATTCATACCGGACTTTACATGACTTTAAGGTATGAGAGAATAAAGTCTCCTCTGTACGTAAACTAGCTGGAGCAATTTGCCTTACACTTTCAATGAATTAGGCTTGACTAATATATACATACATATACATTTATGTATGTGTCTTGAGTATATGTATTGAGGTTTTTTTAGTGTAGCTTTGTAATATTCCCTATATTCATTTCTTATAGCATATCATTGGACATCTTTCTGTCATTCTAAAAATATCCAACTGGATTATTATGTGAATTGTTACTAGTGTTTATTAAAACTTCTTGATTCATTTTTTTTATCACATATCCTAATACTAACTTTTTAGGAAAATCTTAGTAATTGTGAAATGTAAGCTTTATTTACTGCTTTTATCACATTTTAAGTAACCCAAATCCTATATATCTAGTAATTCAGATTATAGTCAACTCTTTTTAGATACATGAAGTTGCAATTGATTATATAATTTTAATAAATTGCATTCCTCATGTATTTTTTCAAATAGAAAATTGAGAAATATCTTTCTTTTTTGTTGTTTTACATAATTAATTTACTTAAAATGTCAAATTGGTGGAAAGTGGTATACATGTTTTTCAAAGTTGTTTACATACTGGTCTTTGTATAGAAGGTTCATGGGCTTCATTACTAGGGAATATGCTAAAATACATATTTTGCACTGTCTTAGCCAAATTACCTGGGTTAAAATCCCAATTGTGCAACTTACTAGCAATATGGCCTGAGAAAGTTTATTTAACTTCTCTTATTCTCCATTTTTTAAAGATTTATTTATTTGCTTATTTGAAATAGAGTGAGAGAGGAGGTTCAGAAGGAGAGGGAGAAAAGAGAGAGAAAATCTGAAGCTGACTTCCCACTGAGTGCAGAGCCAGACACAGGCCTCAATCCCACAACCATGAGATCATAACCTGAGCTGAAATTAAAAGTGGGATGCTCAACTGATTGAACCACCTATACACCCCACTCTCCATTTCTGTGTATATATGAGAAGAATAATTATTTCACTGTCTCCAATGGCTACTATAAGGAGTACATGAGCTTTTTTTTTTCTTTCTGTAAATCAGTTAGAACAGAGCTTGGCACATAGTAGTAATATAATATTTTAGTTGTAGTTCTTATATTTTATCTCATTTCCTTGTGACTATATGCACGTATCTATAAGATGGTTGGCTGCTATTATAATACAGCTTACGGGTATTGGAGGTTTTCTCTGGGCATAGCTAAGTAGCCCATATGGAAATCAAACATGCCATTCACTTTATTTGAACCAAGCTAAAACCAGATGAGCAAATTAGCCTGGATACAGAGTTGGCTGCAGTGGGTAAGTCATAAAATAAGGGAATTGATTTGGAACTAGAGTCTCATCCATTCCTGAACTCAAAGTAAACACATGCATACTACTCTGTGTCACTGTTTTACATCAGATATTTCTGTGTGGAATTATTAGTATTCTAGGGAGGCCTTTTCTGTGTAAGAACAGATTTATTTATGTTGCAGAGATAATAGGTCTATAATGGGAAGGGTAATGTAGATCTGTACTGAGGGCATAATGCTGCGATTCGTGTGGCTTGTTAAGATCAGTGGGTGCACACAGAGACAATAACAATAAGAAAATGATGAGATGATCATTATGTGTTTTAAACCATAGTTAATTACACAAATTACACATATTAAGTGAAAGAGAATTAACCACTCACTTTGTACGTGCCTATTTGTAACAATAGGTGGCCTGATGAATATAAGAAAACAAGAAATTAAAAGAAGACCCAATCTCTCAAAAAACATCATGAGAACTAGAACAATATTGTATGGTTCCTGCTATTGTTAGGTATTTTCACTTTGTAAGTTCACTGTAAAAAATAATAAGAAAAATAATGGATGTATATAAAATACAGCAAAAGTGTAATACAATCACACACACACACACACACACACACACAGACACACAGTCCTTCAAGTTTTCAAAGTCCCTAGAATTTAATACTGAATGGATCATTCTCCCATATTTATAATTCCTGCTAAAACATCTCTAGAATTAAGCTCTGGACTCTAGCTTATGTAATAATACGGATTAAAGAGCAGTATTAAAAATATAATCAAAAAGTTTCAAAGTTTGAGTAAGAATTTATAGGGGGAAGGGCATGGAGAATTTCTGCTTCTTAGCCAGGGGAAGAAAAAGGAGGATTAAATAACATATTTCAACTATGGAAACTATTATTTTTCTCACATATTTTCTATACTTAATGGGCTGTGAGAATTTTAACTACCATTTTGGTAATTCTTTTTTCTAACCTGGAATCAGTATGTTAAAATCTTCAGATATCATATTTATGTGCAAAGTAGGCAATCTTATCACAATATTATGCCACTATCCTCAAAACCTCCAACTTTTTTGTATCTTGGGAATCAGCAAATCTTATTCATGGTTTCCATGAGTAAAAGAAGCTGCCCTCAATAAAGCTGGAAACTTTAGACAAATGAATTCTATGGAGGAATAATTATGGGATTTTAAAGAGGGTAAACCTGCATTAACCAGTTTGCTCATATTTAAAGTCTAATTTTTTCTGTGTCATGAGTATGATAGCTTTGCCACTCCCCTTTTCCACCATTAAAGAGTTATCCTTGCGAAACATAAATTAAGTCTTATTGTGACTTTACTCAGAATCATCCAAAGTTTTCTCACTTAAATCAGTGACAAGCTTGGGATGCCTGGGTGGCTCAGTCAGTTGAACCACAGGCTCTTGGTTTCAGCTCAGATCATGATCTCATGAGTCCTGGGATAGAGCTCCAGTGTCAGGCTCCACACTCAGCAGGGAGTCTGAAGAGTCTCTCCCTCTGCCCCTCCCCCCACTCAGACACACAGTCTTTCTCTCTCAACTAAATCTTTTTTTTTTTTTCTAAGATTTTATGTATTTATTCATGAGAGACACACACAGAGAGAGAGGCAGAGACACAGGCAGAGGGAGAAACAGGCTCCATGCAGGGACCCTGATGTGGGACTTCATTATGGGACTCTAGGATCATGTCCTGGACTGAAGGCAGGCACTAAACTGCTGAGCCTCCCAGGGATCCCCATATCTCAAATAAATCTTAAAAAAAAATAAATCATTGAAAAAGTCAAGTTGTTGTTTTTTTTTTTTTTTTTAAGATTTTACTTATTTATTTATGGAGACACAGAGAGAGAGGCAGAGACATAGACAAGAGGGAGAAGCAGGGTCCCCACTGAGCAGGGAGTCTAGGTGGGACTCGATCCCAGGATCCCAGGACCCCAGGACCCAAGGATCATGACCTGACCTGAAGACAGCTGCTCAACCACTGAGCCACTCAGGTGCTCCCTAAAAGTCAAATTTTTAAATTGTCTTTTAGGACCTCTATATTCAGTCAGTCCCCACTACATTTCTGAAGTCATCTATTAGTCATCCCAACCCCTTTTCTCTAGCCAGAGGTCTTTTCCTCCATCCTAAACAAACCAAATGTGTTCCCAGGTCACCTTTGCACATGCTTTCTCAATACCTACCATGTTCTTCTCAAATACACACAACTCATTCCCTTTATTCTTTAAACTCCTAATCAGTGTTCCCCATCAGTAAGACCTTTGTAGATCAACCAACATAAATTAGGAAGATATTACCTCTGCATGTTGATATCTTGACCAGCTATACATATCTCTGTTGGAGTTTGTCATCATTTGAGTTATGTATTTATTTATGTTGTATTTCTTTCTGATATACATTGTATGAATGCAGGTATTTTGTATGTTATTTTAAATTCTATATCTATCTATCTATCATCTATCTATCTATCTATCTATCTATCTATCTATCTATCTATCTATCATCTATCTATCTGCCTCTGTATCCCTAGCACTTAAAGCAATGCTAGACACAGAGCATAACTTCAATATTTATGTTAAATGAATGAAAAATTGGAAGCATGAATGAATGGCATTGTCACTATTGATATGTTTGCCTCATTTTTCTTATTAAAATTTAATTCTGAGAGGGTAGCTCCTCCTGTAGTTAGTTAAAAGATAATCACTGAATAAGCTATGATTGATTAATATGTGTTTGTTGACATTTAAATAACTAACAGAAAATGATGGTAACTCATTAAGGAACAGCATGAAAGAAGAAATGGTTTGATTGCATTTTAAGATGTTTGAGATGGAAGTAGCAGTGGTCCTAATAAATAGACTGAAGAGCACATTAAGATTGTGGTGGGTCAATGTTTGCATCATAGTATAATCACTCAACAATTAACAAATGCTTATTGAGTGCCTATGTTATGCTAAACATTTTGCCAGGACTTGAAGTTATAATAGGGAGAAAGCCTGCTACATCTGGTCTCCAAGGACTTGCAGTCAACTGGAGAAACAGAAGTAACCAAATGGTGAATAGAGTGTGATAAGATATTGTGTAGGATGGCACCTAACTCAGTCATGGGGATAAGAGGAATATTACTGTATCACACTATACATCTTACCGCATAATTTAAGAATAAATAAGCATGGCTTTAATTAAGCATTTAAAATTAATCTGTATATCACTTTACTAAGATGTTTAAAATAAACCAATGTGAAGGGAGAATACAGTGAAAAAAATGTTGAAAAACTGTAAAACCAAAAAAGATAGTTTTCAGAGACAGCCATAAATTGAGAGAAATTCTCTAGCATATCTAATTTGAACAATAGAAGTCCAAAATGACAGGAATTAGAAGTAATAGGAATCTGTAAAAGTAGTAGTATAAAGTGGAAAATAGGAGACTTGGTTAAAAGTCTCTCTTTAAAGCAATTAGACATTCTTATTCTCTCCATAGTCTGAAAAGTTGGGAAGCTTTCCCTCCTCCAACCCAAAAGAACAAGATAAGATTGAGACTCAGGGGGCAGCCCTGGGTGGCTCAGTGGTTTAGCACCACCTTCCGCCCAGGGCCTGATCCTGGAGACCAGGGATCGAGTCCCATGTCAGGCTCCCTGCATGGAGCCTGCCTCTCCCTCTGCCTGTGTCTCTGCCTCTCTCTCTGTCTCCCTCTCTGTGTCTCTCATGAATAAATAAATAAAATCTTAAAAAAAAAAAAAAAAAGATTGAGACTCAGGAAAACTAGACTTACCAGTAAAAAAAGTATGAGTACTATAGTAAAGAAAAGATGGATTGATTAAATTGAAGTCTATTTAGAAAGCAGTAAAACTATTAATCCTTTCCCCTAGTTGAGCCTGAGAACATTACCAACTGGATCTATATATTCTATGAGAGATTTAATGGCTTCCTCTTTGGGAAACTGTGACAAAATTTAAACAAACAGGGCAGCCCTGGTGGCTCAGCGGTTTAGCGCCTGCCTTGAGCCCAGGGCGTGATCCTGGAGACCCAGGATCAAGTCCCGCGTCTGGCTCCCTGCATGGAGCCTGCTTGTGTCTCTGCCTCTCTTTCTGTGTGTGTGTGTGTGTGTGTGTGTGTGTGTGTGTGATGAATAAATAAATAAAATCTTATTAAAAAATTTAAACAAACAAATAAAAGAAAAAACCCAAAACATTATACATAATGAATTGATCCAGTCATAATAACCAAGAGTAAAGCATTGACTCATAAAGGCTTTCTCAACAACAATCAGATGACAACCATGAAAATGTCTTCAAAATTCAAAATAAAACTATTTCTACGTAAAACATAAAAGTATGCCAAGACAAACTATTATTCGTGGATGAGATTAGAAGGACATTTTCAGGTATGCAGATTGTGAGAAAGTAAATTCCATTGCATGACTGGCACCTGTGGGGTATATTCCACCAAACTGAGAGAGACATCTACTAAGAAGATCTGTGATCCATGAAATAGTGGATTCACTCATAAAATAGATAAAGGAAATTCTCGGGATGATTGAAACTAAAGAAAAGTCTGAGAATAAGATTTTTGTAGGAGGCTGGTAGAGAACATAGTGAAAAATGGAGCAAGGAGGTAGAACTTCAGAAGGAACATTTTGAAGAAGACAAAACTGAGAGATTATCATATAAGCTTGGATGTATTTCAAGAAGATGCATTCTTCCAAGGGAGAATTAATTCATAGGGACAATGGAAAATATGGAAATGAATAAATAAAACAGATATGTTAAATTAATCTTTATCAGTTTGCTTCCCTTCCTTTCTTTGTTCTACAATCCCCTACATTTGTTTTTGGGTTTTATTTTGTTTTTGTAAAATCTACCCAGTAAGCTACTTGCATGTAAATTGTCATTTCAGGTTCTGCCTTTGGGAGAATCTAAAATAAGCTAATATGTATATATATGTGTGTGTGTGTATGTGTGTGTGTGTGTGTGTGTCAAAATATTATATTAGGACAGAATTGCAATTTTATATTTTATAAAAAATCACTCCTTAATTTGGCAAAAGATTTGAAAGAGAGGCATAGAAAAGACCAAAAACAAAACTGTTGTAGTAATTCAGATGAAAAAGGAAGATGTACTAAAACAAAATAATGAGATTGTGGAAGGAAGAAAGTAGATGAATATGAAAGCTAAGTCAGAGGTAGAATCAAAAGGAATTAGTGTTTGTTTTTGATTGTGGCAAATGAAAGTAAAAAGTCAAGGGAATTACTCTTTCTTAGGCAACTGAACAAATGGGTATGGTATACAGGAGGAAGGTCAGATTTAGAGAGTGGTTTCATAAATTGATTTTTTTTTTCAGAATTGAATATATTCCATTGCACTTGTACACATGTGATATTTAGGATTGGGGATTACAGAGTATGATGCACTGGAAATAATCAACTAAAGATTATGAAAATTTAAATGGTAATCGAATACTGATTTAGTATATCTCAGTATAATAATAATAATTAATGTTGTATAATAACATAACTTATATACTACTTTCCCATATAAGTTTTGGTTGTAAATTGCTGAATGTAATGCATAAAAATGGCATTAGAACTCCTTTTCAATTGTGTAGTGGGATGTCAACGGATAACATTGTTAGGCTAAGGGAACTCCCTAAGCTAAATTTGAATTTTCTCAATAACCCTGTTACTTTTAGTTTGGTTCAGAGTGACTACTCTTTTTAGTATTGCAGAGTAAGCAAAACCTATATTAGCATATAGAAAAACACACAAATTAAAAACTTATATAAACATATAATCAAAAGGTAATTTCAACTATACATGAAACACACCATGATTATGAATTTGAAGACTGAAGCTTTTAATCTTATAGCAGTTTGATGATTTGGCCTAAGAATGCTGTTTCAGCTTGGAGGTGAACTAGAACTTACCTAAGGAAACTCACTTTCTTTTGGAAGACTGATTAGGATCCATGTTATGCCACTTCCAACTACAAAATTCTCTGAAAGAAGCTTCTACTGAGGATGAAAGTCACCAATGGAAACAAAGGTCCCGGAACTGCCATCTCCCATTCCTGTCTTTCAAATCAGCAAATCGAGACACTTATCTAGAGCAGATCTGGCTAGCTCAAATCAGTTCGGACATAGACTGATTCTGTAGATCATGACCCTAATTTCGTATAGTCACTTTGAAAAGAATGGACTCTTCCTGAATTTGACTGAGCAACTTCTTTTCATTGAACTGCTTTGAAAGCTACTTCTGTATATAGCACATTTTCCACAATAGAAATTCAAGGATTTTTCTATCTCAATACTGTCAGCCCAAATGACTTCAAGCAGTTTCAGTTCTGCCATCTGTAAGAGATGAATTTGTTCAATCAAGTTAAATCACTGTACCAGCTCAGTCACTGCACCAGAAAACATTCTACTTTTGTCTAACTGCTCTTATTCCAAGGTTATATTAATGTCTAAAGATTCACATTTTACCCCAAACCAGTCACTTAGATATTAGTAAAAATATATTTATAAAAAATAATTTATCTAATTTAAGAAGCCTCATGGAATATAATATATGTTTAGGTTTCTACTAAAAACTCTTAAGATTCATTTTTAACTAAAAATAATGTTTATTAGCCGAATTTTAACCTACATACTTTATATATATAGTGTATTCTAACTTCTTGATAATGTACACACACACACATGAACACATACAGGCTCATACGTAAAAGTCTCAAGTTCATCTTACCTTTAAATTTTCCTGATATTCTATGCCCTGGTTCAGCTTACATCAAGTCTTTTTACATGTCCAACTTTTATCATCTTCATTCTTTTCTCACCTACAACTATCCTTTAATATAATAAAAATATATATATATATATATATATATATATATAATTTATTTATTCAGGAGAGACACACAGAGAGAGACAGAGAGAAGCAGAGACACAGGCAGAGGGAGAAGCAGGCTCCATGCAGGGAGCCTGACACGGGACTCGATCCCAGGTCTCCAGGATCAGGCCCTGGGCTGAAGGCGGCGCTAAACCGTTGAGCCTCCCAGGCTGCCCCAGCACCCACAACTATCTTTAACCTGTCTAAATCCTTATCTAATGATACGAGCTCATTTATTTTTATTTGTTTTAATTTCCCAGGGGCTATACTAAAGTTATTTATCAGAGCACTGATAATACAGTAGGAAGACATGTTTAAAACTGCAGAACAGAGTATTTGATGTAGCTATAGGGAGTAATATTTGGTACCTTGAGTATGAAGTGACAAAAGCAGCCATCTTACTATTCCAAGGCCCCAATTTATGGTCCTGCTAATTCTAACACTCCCAATTGCCTTCAGTCCTTTGTACAAGCTCTTCCCACCAGCTTCTCACCAGTTATGTCTTTCTTCTCCTTCCATTACCTTGATTTATTCCTAAATAAGTTTTTGCTTAGAATCCCCAAACTGGTTAAGTACCAATAATATGTGATTTCATAGCATATTTCTCACAGAACTAAGAATAAACAAGAGACTTAGTTGTTTTTTTTTTTTTTCTCTCACATTCTTCTGGATTATTTTGCCATTTACTCCTAATACTTTCTTTTATTATTTTTGAAATACTGCATTTTTAAAGAAAATTTTTTTCTTGTAAATGTAATATATATCCCCTGTGCAAACTTTGGAAAATTACACAAAATAAAATAACTCCATTCCATGAATTTTTTAGGCTCAAAGTGACTTGTTGTCAGCATGCACATGGATAAGCTATAAAGTGACATAATTAAATATGTCACCTTGAAGTTATAAAATATATTCCTATGTATTCTCTGTTTAGACTCCAGAACCCTCCAAGGAGGTGACCAGGATAGATAGTGTAATCTAAACTTACACATGAGGGTTTTGCGATTTCCGTCAATCATTACATTGTTTTATAGGAATCATTGTTAATCTCTATTAAGTGCCCCTTGCATTTCCTACCCAAGGTTACTCCTAACAGGAGAGGCAGCCCGGGTGCCTCAGAGGTTTAGCGCCACCTTCAGCCCAGGGCCTGATCCTGGAGACCTGGGATAGAGTGCCACGTTGGGCTCCCTGCATGGAGCCTGCTCCTCCCTCTGCCTGTGTCTCTGCCTCTCTCTCTCCCTCTCTCTCTCCCTCTCTCTCTTCCCTCTCTCTCTTCCCTCTCTCTCTCTCTCTCATATATAAATGAATAAAACTTTTTTTTAAAAAAGAGGGTAACATGAGTTTGACCAGTATGTGAATAAGAGTTTTATTCCCATTTTACTTATGAGGACATTATGTTGCAGAGAAATTCAACTGCATAGCTAGTGAAAGAGTCAATAATACAACTATAGTTTTCACATTCAGATTCCTGAATTATTTACACTAATTGCTAAGTAACGTAATAAAAGGAAACCGTTTAGTACCCTGCCTAGAAAATAGCAAGTGTTCATTTACTATAAGTAATTATTATTAGTTTCCTTATTTTAAAAAGTAAAAGAGACTTTGTACTATTCTTGAAACTTCTCTTTAAATTTGGCATTACATTAAAAAGTTACCCCAAATGTCCCTATTTTTGCAGATACCAACCTAAAATATTTATAAACATAAAGGTAAGTAAAATATTATGATGCCTGGATTTGCTTTAAAATATTCTGCTAAATAACACAAGTGAAGGGGGTTAGATAAAACAACAGTAATAAAAGGCATAATGTGAATACGTGTTGATTTGGGAAATGATTACTTGCAAATCCATTGTCCTTTTCTCTGTATATGTTTGTACTTTAACAAAATAAAAAGTTAATATTAAATATACATGTATATGTAGAACCACCTATATAAATAGGTACCAAATAAAGATATATGTGCTAACATTAATAAAAAGGAAGAAGAGCTATTATAAAAATATTTGCATGTAAATGCATTGAATATCTATGATACAACTACCAGAAACCAATAAGATAAGTTGTCTGCTGAGAGGAAACCTGAAGTGTCCAGGTACCTGGCATGAGTGAGGGGCTATTCAATGTACCAAATAGAACATTAGGAACCATTTAAATGTGTTGTCTATTCAAAAGCACATTAAAAATTAATAGTTTCTGGTAAAACAAGCATAGTAACGTCTTTGAAGTGCCCACAGAAGTCTGTTTTTTTAAGGTAATAGGGATATTGAACTTAAGTAGAAACCCTATGTGTAAAGTCACTGATTAGAAAAGTCATTGATTGGACTGACAGCCTTCTTTATCTTAAGCAGTTATATAATGCAAACACAAAACAAAACACTTGAAAAATCATTGCTAATTTAGTTGATAAATTGGTTTTGTTGTTTCTGGAATATATTATAGATATAAGGTGTTAAATTAATTAAATATTGTCTCTGACCACATACGCCATATAAACTAGTGGGGAAAATATATTTAATTAAAAACATAAAATCAAATTCATAATTATCAGCTTATTAATACTACATTGTTAAGAGAAAATCATGATAAAGGGAGAGAACTAGAGAGGATCTGAGGAAATTACCTTTGGTATCATAAATATTAGGCAATTTAGGGGGAAAAGAGTGTTCAATAACCAATCAAAGGGGCAAGTTTAGAAATGCAGATTGAAAGCAAATGATCCTGGATCTTGTAAATTAGGCTATAGATCATTTATGTTTTTTTAAATGCAGAAGAAATCCCTAAAAGAATTTTGGAAGCCAGCTGATATTGACAGATACGCATTAAAACTATGCTTCCAAGTGGTAAGAAAAGTCCAGCTCCATTTAATATATTTTAAGACAATAATCTGAGTGATATATTAGAGTTCAGGGAGTGAAGATAACTAAATTTGAAACATATTCATAGATAAAATTG
This sequence comes from Canis lupus familiaris, assembly GCF_011100685.1. NCBI lineage: Eukaryota > Metazoa > Chordata > Mammalia > Carnivora > Canidae > Canis > Canis lupus. The sequence continues at coordinate 29,176,937 of NC_049233.1, forward strand.
ACAGGATCTAGTGATGATTGACACAGTTAAAAAAAAGAGTTAAATGGCTATGACAGTGACTCTTTGTGGCTTGGTCAATTACCCAATTATCTGAAAGAAGCCTACCCAAAGAATTGGGCTGTTATTAGAAATAGGGAGGACTGGAAGAGAGAGATTGGGGGAAAGGGAGAAAAATTATAACTAACTTTTGAAACTGTTGTCATCAATTTGGGTGTTTTAGTATCAAAATGCAGCCTGTGCTTAACACTAGGAACAAATCCAATAGCGAAGAATGTTCCTACTTTTTTTCTCTCCTACAGGAGCAGTAGATCTTGGTTTCATTACTGTCTGGCACAGACTTCTCTCTTCATTTAGAATGATCTGATATGAAAATGAGCTCAGTGCACAGAAGGAGAAATTCAGACTAGGAAAATTGCCTCCCATATGGCAGAGTAGTGAATACTGTTAAGGAAAAAATGAGGAATATTATCACCTTTATCAGAAAATGACACACAAAATGTCTCAAATTCCCAACGTCAATTAACCTGTTTGTTCAATGTCATTAGCAATTATAATTTACTAAGCAATTTTCATTGTTCATTTGGAACATTTCTTTATTTAGCCCTTTAGAAGTCAATTTTGAATTGGCATGTCACTTTGCCCCAGTAGATACCATGGAAACTAGGATAGGCAGGCTAAAAGAAGATTATTTTAAAATTACCTCTAAACATAATTCTCTTTTATAAAAGTATATATATATTTCTCCTTTAAACTGACACAAAACTGCTGACTGTTTTCTAAATTATTTTGTAAAAATGGCATTTTCATTTCAAATGACTTTAACACTTAAATAAGGTCATATAAAAATTTTGTGGTAATGATTTAACATTAATATTTAAATTGGTTCTAGCCTCAGATCAAGTTTTGACTTATGTTTAACTTTTTAAATGATAAAAACTTTAACTTATTATCATACTTCTTGTTGCAGTTTATTCTCGGATACTCTATGCTAAAACCCACTCAAAGAAGAAAAAGATAAATTCCAGTGTTATTGAGTCCTGAGCTAAACTGTAGGACTTTATTGTTAGTTTTCATTTTTCAGACCTCCAGAAATGGGATGTCTCAGGACTATGTTGGAAACTTCATATTCAGAGACAATCCCTTTCACCCACTCTAGACAGCTATGGTTAAAACCACCACTACTATCGGGGCTCTGGGTGGACTCAGTGGTTGAGCATCTATCTTTGGCTCAGGTTTTGATCCTGGGGTCCTGGAATCAAGAGTCTGCTTCTCCTTCCACCCATGTCTGTGCCTGTGTCTTAGCCTCTCTATCTGTATTTCTCATGAATAAATAAATAAAATCTTTTAAAAAAATGAAATGAAATTTTAAAAAAAGCCCCAACCACTATCTATACACAGATAATGGTCTGCTTTTATAAATGCTGGATTTAGCTGTTCAATTAAGCTTGTTGTTAATAAGTATCAGCATAAAATCTGAAAGGAAATTGTTCTTCAGGCTTGGGAAAAGTGTATATTGGGAATAATAACAAATAAGCTGTTGTGGACCAAAACTATGCCAGCCAATTTGAAAATACTCAAATCATTCTGTGATTTTCATGTGTTTCCATGTATGTATGTATGTGTGTGTATTACAAATGAAAACTACTTTTAACCTGGGATTTTTATTTGTATATATATATATATATATATATATATATACAAATAAAATATATATATACATATATATATATATGTCTTCTTTTCTACTACAGGATGGAAATAGTGGATATCAAGGCCAAGTATTCCTGGCCAATTGCATGAGATACTAAAACAATGAAATGAATTATTAGTGTAGATTAATTTTCTACTCTGTGCTTCTCTTGACTAATATCTGGTAATCTTGTGTGTTTTACCTCAGATGTCTCTTCTTTTAAGATATCCCCAAACACACATGCACACTAAAAGTTACACGCTTTTAGTGAGTACAGCTATTACAGTACTAACTATTCTATATTATAATGGCCTCTTTTATGTTTTTAATCTTTCTTCCTCATTAAGACTATTATAATATTGAAAGCAATATCTTCTTTCCATTCAAAATATGGTACAATGCTATGGGTACACTGAAGCTTACTCTATATTTTCTTCCTGGACACACAGAAAAATTACAGCTCTTATGTTGTAAAATGCAGCCATGTGAATATTTCTGGGCAAAGAGAGCTAAGTGACATTTTTCACTTCTGGACTGGATCTACAAATACTCTCCACCTTCCCTGAAACAACTACTGTGGGAGACATGTTGAGGAAATGGAACATTCATTAATCTAACTTACAATGTAAACGTATAGAATGAGGGATATATTACTTCTGTTAGCTAGTCACTGAATTTTGAGGGTTAATTTGTTTACCACAGCTCATTGTTACCTATCCTGAGTAATAGTGTCCTGAGAGCCTAGAAAAATGCTTGACTTACATTATTTAAAAAAAGAAAAAAATTCTCTGAATAAATGAACATACATCTTCTCTTCAGCTGAAATTCCAAATGTCACTAACTTTGAAAATAGATATTCATATTGCAGCATTCCCATGAATCAAAGAAGTTTCTTTGTCATTCATATTCTTTATGATTTACTACACATGGTGCTTACTGATGTCAAGAACCTTGAAGGATCTGAGATGTTACCCTGTTAGAAAGCTAACAAGTTAGGCTGCTGCAGTTTCATGAATGCTGGCAGAAGACATGAGACTTCTGGGTCAGAGATAAATGACTTACCAATCACAACAGCAAGGAGCATGTGTTTCATGTTTTGCCTTAGTTTTACTAGCCCCAGTTCCCACAGAGTGATGCAGAGTGACTCAGAGGTTGCTGATATATCACCTCACATCCATTAGAATGGATATTATCAAAAAAGGCAAGAAATAAAAAATTCTGGTGATGATGTGGAGAAAAAAGAATACTTGGACATTGTTGGTAGAAATGTAAATTGTTATCATCTCTAGAGAAAACAGCTTAGAGTTTCCTCAAACAATTCAATATGGAACTACCGTATGATCTAGTAATTCCATTTCTAGATATATAGCCAAAGGAAATGAAATCAGGATCTAGAAGAGATATCTTCATTCCCATCTCTACAGAATTAGTGACATTAGGTAAGACATGGAAACAACCAAGTGTCCATTAGCAGTTGAGGGGACAAAAAAATGTGATATGTGATCCTTGCAAAAGCTATTGCAGAGCAGCTGCAGCTATGATGATTTTAATTTGGGGGGAGGTATCCAAAAATTTGGTGAAAGTTCATTTGGTGAATCATTTAGGAAACTTTCCTTTGACAAATTTGCTTTGAGTAAATTGGTCATTGGTGATTTTTTGCTAATTAGCCAATACTAGAAAAAAAATCAGGGTGTTTGGTCAGGATTTAGCTTTGGTGGCCTCTAAACAGTGTTAGGTTGGTTCTGTTTGTGGTGAAAGAGTATACAAAGTGAAGCTTACTACAAATTATGAGGAGGGAATAAAACAGAAATAAATATTAAGAGGTTTCTCAAAAAGCTATTACTTTTTAAAAATCAGCTTAAGTTTGAGTATAGTAGGTAGGGGTAGGCCTGGACAGATCAGTAAATGGCCTAGATAAGCAGCACCCTTAAAGAAAAATTCCTTAAAAAAAAAAAAAAAAAAAGGTTGCATTTATTTACTCATGAGAGACACACAGAGAGAGGCAGAGACACAGGCAGAGGGAGAAGCAGGCTCCATGCAGGGAGCCTGATGTGGGACTCGATCCCAGGTCTCCAGGATCACGCCCTGGGCAGAAGGCAACACTAAACCGCTGAGCCACCCGGGCTGTCCATCTATGCAAAAGTATATTTTTAAATTTGTAGGAAGATTAAAATAAGAAATACATAGCTAGAATTGTTTAAATTATAAAGCCAAATGTTTTGTTTGTATTCTTCTCTGAAAAAGGAAACAGTAAATTATTGTCATGTTTATCTTTATACATCACTATAATTCTGAGAATCAAACTAAAATGTATATTGGAGACATCTCAAGTTGAATTCTTTTTTTTTTTTTTTTTTTAAATATTTTATTTATTTATTTAGGATAGTCACAGAGAGAGAGAGAGAGAGAGGCAGAGACACAGGCAGAGGGAGAAGCAGGCTCCATGCACCGGGAGCCCGACGTGGGATTCGATCCCGGGTCTCCAGGATCGCGCCCTGGGCCAAAGGCAGGCGCCAAACCGCTGCGCCACCCAGGGATCCCCCTCAAGTTGAATTCTTATACATGAGAATTTTCTTAATGTTATTATTATTATTTACCGTTTTAATGTTGGTGATATTTTGTGTTTCTATTTTTGTTTCTTATTTCTCTGTATACACTGTAATTTTATTTCTTGCCATATTTAATTCTTTTCTATGTTAATTAGTGTTCCCTTATTTTTTGAACAGTAAGATTTAATACAGGATTGATAAAATTCAAATTTTGCTTGTATATTTTATGTTTGTTTTTTAATGTGAAAATATCAAACATAATATATGCATTGATCAAATAGCTTTACTGACACAAAAACTGAGATCATCAAAAGATATATACAGCATGAATAACATTGATAATAAGTCAATTCAGTGACTAATTAAGGTTTCTATCTATTGCCATGCCTTTTGTGACTAGTGTTTACTATTTTCTCAGTTTTTAGTGAGAATTTTTCAGTAAGTTTCATCATTTCCTTTTTCTTCTTCATGTTTTTATTTCAATTCCAGTTAGTTAACATACAGCATAATATTAGTTTCATGTGTAGAATTTAGTGATTCATCACTTACATATAACATACAGTGCCCAAAAAAAAGAACATACAGTGCTCATCACAAGTACCCTCCCTAATACCATCACATATTTAACCCATTCTTCTGCTCATCTCCCCTTCAGTAACCCTCAGTTTTTTCTCTCTTTTCATTGAGTCTGTTTTATGATTTGCCTTTCTCTCTCCCTCTATGTTCACCTATTTTATTTCTCAAATTCCATATATGAGTGAAATCATACAATATGTCTTTCCCTAACTGACTTATTTTTCTTAGCTTAATGTACTCTAGCTGCATCCACATCATTGCCAATGGCAAGATTTCATTCTTTTTTGAAGGTTGAGTTATATATATAAATATATATATCATGACTTCTTTATTCATTCATCATTCAGTGGACATGTGGGCTCTTTCCATAATTTGGCTATTGTTGATAATAGTGCAATAAACATGGGGCACATGTAGGTATCCTTTTGAATCAGTATTTTTGTATCCTCTGTGTAGATACCTAGTAATATAATTGCTACAAGTCCTATTTTTAACTTTTTGAGGGAACCTCCATATTGTTTTCCAGAGCAATTGCTCCAGCTTGTATCCCACAACCCCCACAATAGTGTAAGAGAGTTCCCCTTTCTCCACATCATTTCCTTACATAAATGATTCCCTTATGATTTTAAGACTTTAGTTTGACCTCGTCACATTATTGTATCAATGAAGTATCCAGGGAATGTGACACTCTTCCTAAAATAGTAGGCTGTTGATTTCTTTCAATATTCTTCCCAGGGAATAATATTTAGTATAAATTTTATTAAAGGGAGGATTTTATTGGTTTAAAAACCTTAGCAAACTGTTATTCTTTGTAGATGTGATAATTCAAACAGCAGTGTCAAATCAGTTTTTGTTTTCTATTTACATATCTTCACTTTGTTTTGTTGTCTTTTCTCGTACAACAAAATAGCATAATGTAGAAGACAAAATCTGTGGATCCATGTGTGGACTTCAAAGGGTGCACTGATGTCTAAAATTTTACACATATTTTTGTGCATGTGTACATGGGTAAGAATTTTTTTTTCCTTTGAAGAAGGAACCCATAGCTTTTATTATTTTTTAAGGAATTTATGATTGGAAAACAGTTTAAAAAGGTACATATTAAAATTATTTCAGGGACACCTGGATGGCTTAGCAGTGGAGCATCTGCCTTTGGCCCAGAGCATGATCTTGGAGTCCCAGGATGGAGTCCCATGTCAGGCTCCTTGCATGGAGCCTGCTTCTCCCTCTGCCTCTGCCTCTGCCTCTCTTGCTCTGTGTCGACATCTCATGGATTAAAAAAAAAAATTGTTAAAAATACTTTTTAAAAATCTCACAGATATTTAAATTATTTACCATTTGGCATACAAGCTATACCATCTCAAATTCAGTGGAAAAGTGTGCTTTTCATATTTTCCCATTTTCGAGGAGATTCCTTTCCTTTCCTTTCCTTTCCTTTCCTTTCCTTTCCTTTCCTTTCCTTTCCTTTCCTTTCCTTTCCTTTCCTTTCCTTCCTTTCCTTCCTTTCCTTTCCTTTTTTCCTTTCCTTCTTTCCTTCCTTTGTCATAGTAACGCAAATATTCTTAACACATAACTTTCTACTTCTTAAGACACACAAATGTTTATCAAGTAAATATGATCCATGACTAAATTTCCAATGACATCTTCTTAAATTTGGTTGATTGTTCATGTAAAGTATCTGTTTTATATTTTTTATTTATATTTTTGGATTTTGTATTTCATTTAAATATTCTTGGGTTATTCATGTAAACTTATAGCAAAAAAAAAAATAGAATGGTCAGTATTTTGGACAAATTATGGCCAAGGGAGAATAGTTTATCTCTACATGTTTATATGAGAAAAGATTACTCTAAAATCAAGTACATCTTGATTTATAAAAGGCATTTATATTTTCCTCTTTAACTTAATTGACAGTAAAACTGATAAACTTAAAGCACCTACAGGGTGAGGTCTCTCCAACTTTGGAGAACAGTGGTCTTTTCTGTGCAGACTGGATTTAGATGTTTACCTTTCATACAGAATGACAACCACAACACAGAATCCAAGACAAAAAAACAATGGAATATGAAAACTCTAGGACCCAAGTGTTCTAAGCTTTAGAAGGACTTTTCAATAAATGACCTGTCTGAAGTGAAGACAAAATGATGTTCATTGTTTGTAATTTTTATAATAATTCAAATAACTATTATAGGCCTGAACAATTATATATAAACAATGCACACATTCATTTCAAATTCTCACTGTGCTTGATAGTACAAAAAGTATAAAATATCTTCTGCGAGTTTCTCTGTCAGAAGTTAGTTTAGTCTATAAATATAAAGATATTATCATGCCTATAAAGGAAATATATATTTGATAGGTAATTTTGAAATGCAAACATCTTCTACTCCTTATGATATGTTCCAAATCTTATATTTTTAATTGCTAGATATGATATTTTGTAGAATTATGGAAAAGGATAATAGTCATTTTTTTCACTTTTGGCTTGCCTATCACCACCTGTAATAGGGGAATAGACACTAAAGAATTCTAGGAGCGCTGGGTGTTATGCTATATGTTGGCAAATTGAATACCAATAATGAAGAAAGGAAGAAAGAAAGAGAGAGAAAGAAAGAAGAAAGAAAGAAGAAAGAAATAAAGAGAAAGAAAGAAAGAAAAAGAAAGAAAGAAAGACACAAAGAAAGAAAGAAAGAAAGAAGAAAGAAGAAAGAAATAAAAAGTAAGACATCAGACTCACTCCTCTCACTCCCGCCACACAAAACCTCCCTCCCCTCACCACCATCCCACTCCCTCCGCCCCCCCTCCCTCCCTCCCCTCCTCCCCCCTCCCCTCCGCCCCTCCCTCTCCCTCCCTCCGTCCCTCCCATCCCCTCCACTCCCTCCCAAGAAAGAAAGAAAGAAGAAAGAATTCTAGGAGTAACTGGAGGAGACAATGCTCTGAAAGTAGATGTCATCCTGCACATTCTTCTTATTTTTGGATGGTTATATAGCTTTTGCCATAATACAGAACTTGATGTATTCGACAAAACAGCAAGTTAAAAATAGAACTATAGTGTAAATCAACAAATATCAAAATTTATTTTAGGTAGAAGAATTTTTTTTTTCTTTTCTTTTTTCTTTTCTTTCTTTTTTTTTTTTTACAGGAGGTAGAAGAATTTTCCATTTAATTAGATAAATAAGTGATCAAGACTATTATATCACTTAATTAATTTTTTTATAAAGAAGGAGGCCTTTATTTTTTTTTTAAAGATTTATTTATTTACGGTAGACATAGACAGAGAGAGAGAGGCAGAGACACAGGAGGAGGGAGAAGCAGGCTCCATGCCGGGAGCCCGACGTGGGACTCAATCCCAGGACTCCAGGATCACGCCCTGCGCCAAAGGCAGGTGCTCAACCGCTGAGCCACCCAGGGATCCCCTATATCACTTAATTTAAAATTACTTTATTGGGACACCTGGGTGGCTCAGCGGTTGAGCGCCTGCCTTTGGCTCAGGGCGTGATCCCAGGGCCTGGGATCGAGTCCCACATTGGTCTCCCTGTGAAGTGCCTGTTTCTCCCTCTGCCTATGTCTCTGCCTCTGTCTGTGTCTCTCATGAATAAATAAATAAAATGTTAAAAAAAATAAGTTTCTGTTATTGAAATTTTGAAAAAAAGAAACTAAAGATTTTTGGTGAAATAACATGACATATTTGATTATTTCATTAAGGATGTTTTATAAATATTTTTATTATATGTATCAACCATAATTAATGTAATAAACACTGGATATTATATATTCATGGTAGATCTGAAAAAATTAACTACAATTTTGTTTCAATATCTATTATAACTAGATAATAGCAGAAATAAGTTAGTATAAAGTATATAGACAAAGTACCTTCAAAAGTACTAGCAGATTGTAACCAATTCTTGTTGCCAAATGGATAATAGAAGTGAAATGATAAAAAAATATGTAAAAAGATATTCGAAGAATACTAGTCATTATATCATTCCAAGTAGAACAAACAGCCATGAGTCCATATTGATTCTCCTTAAGAATGATTAAAGTTATAAATAAATCATGTGGAAAGGATAACTTTTCCTTACAGAAAATTTCCAATAAAGAATTGTCCAAGTAAGGAGAGAAATAGAAAGATCAATATTATAAAAGTAATACAATAATTATTATAGGCAATATCCACTGGTAAATGTTAGTTAGTGGGTAATAGTTTAAAGATGATACTTTCATAACCTAAAGTGTTCCACCAAATATTTAGGAAATTGCTATGGTGGTTTTAACATATGTCCAAATATTCATTTCTTTTCCTTGCTCCAGGAGGCCAAACTGAATTCTCTTATTTTTGAATGTGGTTTATTTTTAATTATTTTTTAAAGATTTTATTTATTTATTCATGAGAGACACAGAGGAAGAGGCAGAGAGAGAATCAGGTTCCATGCAGGGAGCCCGATGTGGGACTTGATCTCGGGACTGCAGGATCACACCATGATGTGTGATCATTTCCACCATGCCTCCATGAAGGGAGGCACTCAACCGCTGAGCCACCCAGGCATTCTTTTTTTTTTTTTTTTTTTAAGATTTTATTTATTTATTGATGAGAGACACAGAGAAAGAGGCAGAGACATAGGCAGAGAGAGATTGAGTGTGGTTTAGATGCAATAACTTGCCCTAATAAATGGTATATGGAAAGGAAAATGTGGTAAATATCCACTGAAGTAGCTTGTTGGACACTATCTTAATTATGTGATCAAGATGAACATCACCTGTAATGAGACATATTTGTATTATGTATCCCCAGATATGATGTCTGAGAAAGGTGTATCACCTCACTGGCATTTTCCCCCAAATTCGTAATTTCAGTGTCAATCATATTTCAAAAAACTGTTCTACTAAAAAAATCAGAAAATCTTAATAAAGTCTGTAATTTGGTTAATAATATTGTGCCAATAATTATTTATTTTTCTTATTATAACATAATTATGTAACATTTTAGAACTAGGGGAGACTCAGTGAAGCATATTTGAAGCTTTGTGCTACCTTTGCTAGTCTTCTGGAATATTAACATTATTTTAAAATAAATACTATTCAGAATTAGTGTTACATTATATGTGAAATGACCTCTAATACTTCACTGATACTCTTATCTCACCTCATACCCAGGAAAGATACTCTTGATATAAGTTACTATATCCTATCTTCTTTCCCCCATTATAATGTTTATAATAATTATCTGTTATGTTTTCTTCAAAGTGGTATACAATATGTTGGGCAATTCCTGAATCCTGAAGGCATCCAATATATAATGAATTTATATATCTGCATATCTGAAATCCATTGTTAAGTACTTAAAAAGAGTTCATATTAGGTTTATTGCGCTTCATGTATATTCAATATTAATCTGTTTTATTTGATTCTAGTGTATGAAAGAACTATATCAAAATCAAATGACTCCATTAGCTTCCTAATTTACTTGAATTATTTTTCCATACATTATTTCGTATACAAAATAAGAAAGTTTTTCCTTGTATTTCACTGAAGTAAGATTTTTGGTTTTCACAATCTCTAATTTTATTGAAGATGTATTTAATATGTTCTATATTTTAAAATTTTGCATCTTGGGACATCTGGTGGCTCAGCAGTTGAGCATATGCCTGCAGCTCAGGGCGTGATCCCAGAATCTGAGATGGAGTCCCACATCACACTCCTTACAGGAAGCCTGCTTATACCTCTGCCTATATCTCTGTGTCTCTCATAGATAAATAAATAAATAAATAAATAAATAAATAAATAAATAAATAAATAAATAAATAAATAAAAAAAAAAATAAAATCTTTTTAAAAAATTTGCATCTTAAACTTGTTACTGTTTTAAGAGCATAATAAACTTTTATACATGTACCTTTTTTCTAAATTCCAGAAAAACTAATCAGTCTTTCAATATAAATCCCTAATCCTCTAGGCACTTCTAACAACTCATTATATTATAACATGGAAATAATACAGCCATTTTAATTATTTCTAAACCTACTGAGTACTATTACAATTATTTTTAAATAAACCACATGACAGTATACCAATTATCCTGAGAAATGCAGGTTCATTACTTTGAGTGAATGAAATTGTTTAACAATGGACTCATCGTTGCCTCACAGGGAATCTCAGGAAATAGAGAAATTACTCATAGATTCTAGTAGTATTCATAAAAATATATATAATTAAACAAAAATATTAATGTTTGGTTTTACAAATATTAAATGATAAACTTCATTTTTATCTTTTCTCTCTGGAGACTTAATTTGCATGTTTTTAAGTGCAAATAATTTCCCCATCATTTCTTTAAGATTTTTCTATGTTTGGGAACCTATACTTCCCTCAAGTATTAAGCTGTTCTATTTAGATACATTATTTATAGTATATAGCTTGTTTATTTGTAAAAGAAATAAACTTCTATGTAATGTAAAGAATCAAATTTATTGAAAGGAAATGTTTTGTTTTAATTTGTGGGAAATATGGAGAAGATAATTTATGAGAAGTAAAGTGAATCTAATTTCCCAGTAATTCTGAAATATGTTATAAGATTGGCGATGATGCTGATGCTGATGGTTTGGAAGAACATGATATAACATGTGCACTTTGCCCAATACCCCATTTTGAACAATAATTTGTACCCTAGATAATGTTGATGTTCTCTGTCTACATGAAGTACGTATTCAGTACTTGTTATAGAACTATTGATTTAGTGACTATTGTACAGAGGGGAAAAAAAAACCTTAAAATTAAGGTTTAAATTTACTTAAATTTAACTTTTATTATTGATTTTATGGCATTTTTATTATGCTAATTGTAGCAAATCTAAGGTAAGATTGTTAAAAAGTGATTTTTGATGAATGATACAAATCCGAATGCTGGTATGTTAATGCTGCAAATGAGTTATAATTGACTTATATCATCCAATGGCAGGGATATTCATGAAATTATATCTGCACGCTGGAGAGAATTATCTTTATGACAAAGACCCCAAAGATTATAAAACAGTAGAATGTCATGAACTTAAGTTTCTTCATTAACAGAACTAGTTACTATCTTACTATTTTTAGGATTTTACTTTCTACTTAATGAAAGAAAATGTTAAGTATCTATTTTGTGTGAGGAACTGCATAAGAACTTTTGCATATTTTATCAATAGGTTGGGAAAGATCTTTTTTTTTATTTGAAATACTCGTGACTTAGTAAAACTATAATGTTAACCCTCTGCCCCATCCAGGGCTAATATAATGAAACATTTTCTGAAGATAGTGAGAGTTTTTTTGGTAACTTTGGGAACAGGTTCTTGGTCATATATCCTTACAAAATATATCCAGTAAACTTCCCAGATGTTATGATCATGGAATTTAACACATCATTCCCTTAGTAAGCTTCCCCAATTATTTTCTGCTTAGATTTTCATAGAATGTAGCAACCTAAAGAGAAAGAAAAAAATATATGTAACTTTAAAACATAAGAATACTAATAAAAATTGTTAATAAATATGATGAAGAATCTCCATACAGAGAGAGCCAAAGTAGAGTATGGCATTGAAAACAAACAAAAAGATTAGGTAGAAAATAAAATCTTATAAGAGCAAGATCATAAATTCTGATTCATCATTTCCTTATCATATATTATGATCAATTTCTCCACCACAGTAGTCTTCTATAATTCTGTTTTCATCTCTCCTTCTCAGGAGCAAAGCCTAGGAGAAATGCAGAGGAGAGGAGAGTAATAACCCTTTATCTGATTAGTGTGATAAAGCAGCATGATTCAGTGGCAAGAGCCCAAGCATGGGAATCAGATATACCTGTTTGTGAATACTAACTCAAGTCACTTCCTTAAACAAAATTCTTAGTTGTAAGCTTCGGAATGGTATTGCAAATACCAGTCTCATCATGCAAATAAGCATACATACATTTAGGAAAAATTTATGGAAAGGACATTGGAGTATGTCAAAGAAATAGAAAACACTGATCAGTAAAGATTCAAGAAATGAAGCAGATGGAATTTGTGAACCTTCATTTATCTACCTGACATTTATCTAACTTAGGTCTCACTCCTTTCAGTATCTCTCAAATTGTTGAAGAAGAGAGCATATTTGATTCTACTCATATGTACATTTATCTATTTACTTGTAGTTAGATGGATGTAATGCAGAAGTAGTTTCTAGTGTCATAGCAAAGGGGAATTATTTTTTTTTGTAATACAAGTTAGTGTCTTATTAAAGCCAGTGAGTACATAAAATGGTCTAAAGAAAAATAAAATAAACATAAACCTGAGAAAGAGGAGAGAGAGAGAAGAGAAAAGTTAGCATCTTCAAATTTTGGGTACACTGCATTGTTTCAAGATTGATTGTTAGTCTGAAGTGGACTGCACTGGCCTGCAAAGAAGTATATAGTTCATGCAAATTCTCTAAAAGAAACCTACTACATTTGAGTTATTAGCTGCTCAGCAAACAAGTCTCTTTTCATGTGTATGAAGTCCAAGAGAACCCAGTTTAACATGTTCCAACTATTTCAATTCTGTTATATTATTTCAGTAATAACTACCAATTTGTCCCTGCCTTTTTATATCCATATCACTATACAACATAATTTTGACTCTCTTTTCATTAAAAGATGGAGTCTGATTCTCCACCTCTTGAATAGGAATTGGCTTTTGATTTGATTTTTCCATCTGCAAATAGCAAATGAGATACACACCAGGACTTGGAAATATTGTTTTGCACTGGTATGTGCCTTCCCTCGATGATGGAATCGCCTCTCAAGTCTGAACCAGGGAGAGAGACAGGTCTTAAGTCTTCACAGATATTCAAGCCCCCAAATCACACAGATGTGATTGGGGTACCCTAACCAAGAAGCCACAGCTAACTTGGATCAGGGTTGAAAAACCAGTACAAACTATAGATCATGAGAAAATAATACATGTTTGTTTTTTAACTTTCTTGGTGTTAGGGTATTATTTTTTTATGCAGCGTATGTTGACTGATAAAAAGTTGGAAGTAGGGTATTTCATAATAAAAAATTCATTTAAAAATGGGAAAAGGTAAATTGGTGGAAGCTTGAAAAACAATGAGGAAACATTAAAAAGCTGGAAAATCATACAAAATCTATCAGTAGTTGGTGGAAAGTTAGGAAACTGCTATAGCACACTAAAAGTAATGTCTCATATTGTGTAATGGTGAAACAATTAGAAAATAATCTCTTAATAACATAGAAGATTGAAAATTATATCTAATGGATTTACAGATTTGGCTGTGACTATTTCTAGGTAATCAAATTGAAATATTCAATTGTCTTCTGTTTGATATTCTTGATAAGGTATAAGAAGAGAGAGATGAACTAAAGAATACAGTTTGCAAGCTGTCTTTATTTTTTTTTTTTTAATTTTTTTTTAATTTTTATTTATTTATGATAGTCACAGAGAGAGAGAGAGGCAGAGACACAGGCAGAGGGAGAAGCAGGCTCCATGCACCAGGAGCCCGATGTGGGATTCGATCCCGGATCTCCAGGATCGCGCCCTGGGCCAAAGGCAGGCGCCAAACCGCTGCGCCACCCAGGGATCCCTGCAAGCTGTCTTTAGAGAAAATATAGTGGAACCGGAATTTACCTGCTTGGAGAGTAAAATCCTTTACATATTCATTCTTTTGAAAGCAAAATATCCTTAAAGTAAGGAATCATGAGACAAAGATCAAATTAAGAGAATGGCTCTAAGTCCTTCGTCAAGCATCTTCAAAAGATATAAGGGGATAAGTTGTAGACCTTTTAAGCTAGAAAAAAGAGCTTTCAAGAATGTTAATTAAGATTTGTCTCATAGCAGCCTGGTATATGAATGGATACATATATTAATTATATATATATATATAAAACATATGTATATATACATATATAAATCATTTGGAGGAAACAGAAAAAAGAAAGATAATAGACAAGATAGAACATAGAAAGTTAGACAATAAATAGAGCTATAGAAATTCTTATTTTAAAAGGGAGAAAAGTAAAATGGAAAAAGGATGATAACTAAATCTTAGGATAATTCTAGAGCAAGTTATTAAATACAGGCTATATTCCAGCTATCATCTGAAACATAAAAAATTTCCCTAGGCTTAAAAGTTTAAAGTAATCGTTTCAGTTAGTTCACCATTTTGTGGGATATGGATTTAGGGAGGGTTAGACTGGAAGTTCTCACTTAGAGTCTCTTAAGCAATAAAGCCAGATGTTGGCTGTGATAAAAGCCCAGCAGATGGGACGAGCAGTTAAGCATCTGCCTTCAGCCCAGGGTGTGATCCTGGAGACCCAGGTTCGAACCCACATCAGGCTTCCTGTGTGGAGCCTGCTTCTCCCTCTGCCTCTGCCTATGTCTCTGCCTCTCTTTCTGTGTGTCTCTCATGAATAAATAAATAAATAAATAAATAAATAAATAAATAAATAAATAATAAATAAATAAATAATAAAATAATAAAATAAAAATAAAAGCCCAGCAGATTTGGACATTCAAGATGGCTCTCACTCTTGCCATTTACAATGGTTTTCAGTTATAAGTTCAGCTGGAACTATCTACTGAAGCCCCTACATATGGCTTGTTCAAGCTTGTTACAGAGATTTAGTATTTCAAAAGAGAGTGTTCCAAAAGAAATAGGGAGAAGACAAATGACATTGAATGGCCTATTCACAGTATAATTTACTTCAGCCATCACAGTGTGTTTTGTGGTATGGCTTGATAATCATGATCAGGTTTTTAAAAATCCAGATCAGGGGTACTATTATAGTGTATCCCATAGAAGCAATTGGCCGTATATGTAGGGGTCAATTTTGGGATTCTATTTTGCACTGGCTAACATTAATCTAATCTTTTCTTTTCTTTAAAGATTTTATTTATTTATTCATGAGAGATACAGAGAGAGAGAGAGAGAGGCAGAGACACAGGCAGAGGGAGAAGCAGGATTCATGCAGGGAGCCCGACGTGGGACTCAATCCTGGGTCTCCAGGATTACGCCCTAGGCCGAAGGTGGCGCTAAACCGCTGGGCCACCTGGGCTGCTCCACATTAATCTAATCTTTACACAAATATCACACTGCCCCATTTAATATAGTATAAAAAACTTTTTTTTTTCTTAAAATTGGAAACTGTAAGGCATCTGACTTTGTTCTCTTTTTAAAAAATAATTGTTTTGGTATTCTAAATATTTTGCATTTCTGTATGGATATTTGAATCAGCTTGTCATTTTCTACAAGAAAAGCCTAATTCCATTTTGATTGAAATTGTGTTGTATCAGTAGAGCAACTCAGAGAACTGAATTTTTAACAATATTGAATCTGCTAACCAATGAATACAGTATCTCTCCGTTTATTTAGATCTTTTTAAAATTCATCTAGCATTAGTCTGTATATTTCAAGACACAGATAGTATATACATGTTGTAAGGTGTATCCTATAGTGTTTAATATTTTTGATGCTTTTTAAATATTTTAATTTCTGATTATCTTCTAATGTTAGCACATAGAAATACAATTGAATTCTTATATTGACCTAGTTGACTACAATTTTGCTAAATTTGCTAAATGTGAATTTATTAGTTTATTAGTAGATTCTGTAAGATATCTTATATTATCTCCAGGGAGACAGTTTTAATTCTTCCTTCAAGCCTAGATGCTTTTACTTTTTTTCTTTGATCTGTTAACTAGCAGAACCTCTAGTATAATGTTGAATAGAAGCAGTGAAAGGGGATGTTCTTGCCTTGCACCTAATATTAGAAACATCAAATCTTTCACCATTATGCATCTTATTAATTATTCATTTTACATAAATGTATGTTTATGAAAGGAAGTTACATTCTATTTCTAATTTGCTGTGATTGTTAATAGAAACAGTTATTAGAGTTCATCAAGTATTTTTACACTTTTTGATAGTATGTTTTTTGTTTTCAATCTGTTTATATAGTGAAATATGCATTTTTTATTTCAAATGCTAAAACCTTTTTTTCTTTTTAGCAATGACCTCCACTTGGTTGCAACTTATTATCCCTTTTATATATGGCTAGATTTACTAGAATTTGTTGAAAAATTTATATCTATGTTCATAATGGATAATGAACTGTAGTTTGCTATTTTTATAATGCAATTATTTTATTTTGGTATTAATACAGGTAACTCTGGTCTTAGAGAATGAATGGGAAAGTATTTTCTCCTCTTTAGATTTCTGGAAGTCTTTGTGAAGAATTTGCATTATTTTATCCTTAAATATTTTATTGTATTTACTCATGAAGCCATCTAACCCCGAAGTTTTGTTAGTTAGCTTTGGTAGTTTTTATCTTTTAAGAGATTGGCTTATTTCTTTTAAATTGTTGGATTTATTGGCATAAACCTGTATATAATATTCTTTTAATATCCTTTAACTATTAGAATATTTAATGAAGTCAATTCTCTTATTCCTACAGTTGGTAATCTGTGTGTTCTGTATCTTTTCTTGATCACTCTAGCCAGAGGTTTGTCAATTTTACTGTTCTTTAAAAACTATGTTTTTGTTTCAATTTTAACAGCCATTCTGACAGGTGTGGGATGATATATACCTGTGGTTTTGATTTACATTTCTCTGATGATTAATGATATAGAGCATCTTTTCATGTACCTTTTGGCCACCTGTATGTCTTCTTTGCAAAAATGTTTATTCAGATCTTCTGCTCATTTTTATTAAATTGTTTTTTTTTTCTTTTCTACTTGTTTGATTTCTACTCTCATTTTTTGTCTTCTGCTTAGTTCAGTACTTTAAAATATTTCATTATGGTCTGACTTAAATTGTTTCTAATGAGAAATCTGCTGTCATTTTTGTTTTTCTGTATCTAATGGATTTTACCCATTCTGTCTGCTTTGAATTTTTTTCTTTTAGCACTTTTTTTTTTTTTTAAAGAGTTTATCTATTCATGAGAGACACACAGAGAGAGAGAGACACAGGCAGAGGGAGAAGCAGGCTCCATGCAGGGAGCCTGACGTGGGACTCGATCCTGGGTCTCCAGGATCACGCCCTGGACTGAAAGCGGCTCTAAATAGCTGAGCCACCCGGGCTGTCCTATCACTGGTTTTAAGCAATTTGACAGTTACATGCCATGATGTAATTTTGTCATGTTTGTTGTGTTTGGAATTCAATAAGATTCTCGGATTTGTGGGTTTGTACTTTTCATCAAAATTTCAAAACTGCATTCTTCAGATATTTTCCTAACCCCCTCATTCCTCTTCTGTTTTGCTGACTCCACTTGCATACATGTAAATAAGAATCTTTGAAGTTTCCTTATATCATTGATACTTTGACTTTCTCCAGTCTTTAACTGTATTCGATTCTGTATGTTTTCCATCATTATTCTTTCCTTTTGCCATGTCTAATCTGTTAATCACATCCAGTATATTTTTTAAATCTTATGTATTATAGTTTTAATCTCTAGAAGTTCAATTTTAGTCCGTTTCTGTATTTACAGTATTTTACAGTCTACTTAGGTTCAATCTTCTAGCTTTTTGAATATATAGAACAGTTGTAATATTTTAAGAACATTTTAAATATTTTCAGTTCAGGATTAGAACTGACTTTTTGTACACATCATTGGTACTGTTTTGTTTAGTGACTAGAAACACTATGATTTTTAATATAATTTTATTTTCTAAAAATCAAACAGCACTGTGTTGAAGTATTTTTTTCTACAGCAATGATTTCTGAGGATTTTTGCTTCTACAGCAAAATTGTATATTCAATTTCCTTTTGTAAGGACATAATCTAAAATATATTATTATGTCTACTAATATTAATTGCAATTAATTGTAATGCTTTATTATGTTGATAAACTATTAGTGGGAAATTATATTTAATTTTTAAAATATTTCTGTCCTCAAATTGGCATGTTTTGTCTTTTCAATAAAATATAGAGTCAGATAATAAGTGATTATAAAGAAAAAAGCCAGTTTCCACTGAAAATTTGATTTATACCTTTAGAATCAATCAGAAATAATAAAGACTTATGCTAATGTACTTTTTGTTAGCTGTATATTCATAATTTTCATTTGAACAATTATTGATCTGATTGACTAGTTTAATGTTCAGTCAATTATGACTATCTTCATGGATAATATCCAAGAATCTCATCTTCACAATGTGTTTAATATCATATAGACCTATTAGCAATACAAATATTGGTTCTATGCTGAAATACTTTATATAGATTAATTTAACTTCTTTGGAAGAGATCATCAATTTTTGCAGGTGTCATATTCTTTTTTCTTTCTTTTTTAACTTTGTATCACCTAATAGATGCACTATCTGATTCCCTTGACAACGGCTATTTCTTTCTTTTCTTGGAAAATTTTAGATTTATTAAAAATATATTTTAAGATAAATTTTGTTATCACCACTTAACTGAAGTCGCCTGTACTAAAAATTTTGTAACTTCCTATTGTATATCAGTAAGTTTCCTAAAAACCTTGGAGGGATAGAAGAGAGGGATACTGTTCCTACAATTAAATCCCTAAATATAATTTAAATTTCTACTTTTTGCTTTAGGTTTTCATGGCTCCCGCCCTTGCTGAGAAGATCACAGATTGCATGATAAGTTTAATGAACTTTTAACAAGAAACAGTCCCCAATTTAAGATGGTTTTATTTCTTATTTTTTTCTGTTCTTACCATGGTGCATAACTGATACACATTCAGTAGAAACTGTACTTCAAATGTTGAGTTTTGTTCTTTTCCTGGGGTAATGATATATGGGAGGATATTCTCTTGTGATGCTGGGCAGCTAGTGTGTGATAGTTCCCAGCCAATCATGTGGTAAGGGTAAACAATTGAGATATTTACAACCATTTTGTATCCATACAATCATTCTATGTTTCACTTTTAGTACATTATTCAATAAATTACATGAGACAGTCAACATTTTATTACAAAATAAACTTCGTATTAGGTGATTTTGCCTAACTGTAGGCTAATGTGTTTTGACCACATTTAAGGTAGGCTATATTAAGCTATGATGTTCAATAGGTTAGGTGTATTAAATGAATATTTGACTCACAGTAAATTTTCAATTTACAATTGGTTGATGAGAATGTAACCCCATTGTAAGTTGAGAAAGATCTGTACTCCATAATAAGCATGTCTCATGGGTCCTTCTCATTTTCCAGAGAAGACATATACTCATGGTGCTCCGTTTTCCTTTTATTTAGATAATTTCCACATAGGCTGCTTTTTTGTTGCTGTTTTTTGTTGTTGTTGTTGTTGTTTGTTTGTTTGTTTTTTGTTCAACCTGTTTCTCTATAGCAGTAGTTCAAAATGTGATCCAAAGATCCTGAAATTCTCAAAACTCTTTCTGTAGGTCTCTAAGATCAAACTATTTTTTGTGTTCACAGTTGCCTATTGAACAACACAAAGGTTAAGGGCACTGACCCTTTTGCAGTTGAAAATCTGCCCAAGAACTTTACTAATAGCCTACTGTTGACCAGAAGTCTTCCTGATAATGTAAATAGTCAATTAACACAGATTGTGCATGTTATATGTAGTGTATATTGTATTCTTACAATAGAATAAGCTAGAGAAAGGAAAATATTAAGAAAGTCATAAAGGAGAAAAATTAATTTACAGTAATGTGCTGTATCTATTGAAAAAAAAATCTGTGTATAAGTGGATAAGGGCAGTTCAGACACATGTTATTCAAGGATCAATTGTAATTTTTTTTTGCTCCAATCTTTCACTGACTATATAAGGTGTGATGTTACAGCAGATTGTATGCTTTATCAGATATGAAAATCCAGTTTTCTTCTATTAAGCCACCCACTAGAAATCTGAGAAAATATAAAACAATGAGAAAATGTAAAAACAATTCTACTATCCCTGTTTGTCTGGAAAATAGAGTTATTTTTCACAAATATTATGCTATTTATGTGAACAGATTGTTTCTTTATGAATATTTTTAAAAATTGTTTTAATTTCTACTATGGGAAATACCATTTCTAGATGTAGATCTAGATATACAACCAGAGGTGTTCTGGAACTAGTTTGCACAGGCTCGTGAAAGTTGATTGTGCACATTCTTTCCATTTGTGTGTTCAGTGATATCACTTCAGCAGCTTGAAATTGAACATAGTAGAAATATTAACATCATGGAAATCAGCAAATGCTACAGACCAGGGTTTGGTCGCACCATCTGCCTCCCATCCATAAAAGTCCGTTATTAAATATTTGTTGTATCACTGGAAAAAACCCACATGATCAAAATATTTTTGGGTTCTTAAGACCAAGAAGTTTGAAAACCATGGCTCCATTCATGGCTCCATTCTTTAATATATTGCGACCTAAAATAAGTTTGGAAAATAAAAAAATGGTTTAGTAAAAAAATAATCTGATTTCCAACTTCTAAACCTCTTTAGTAATGTAGAAACATAGAGAGTAAAAGCATATGATGTTCTTGACTTTGCTTCAATTTCTGTATATTGGATTGATCAAATATTGGGGAAATATGACAACTAAAACTATGGCTCTTTTCATAAAGTTTTAAGTGTTTAATTCTTGGTAAAACAAAAAACCTAAAACCATAAAACTATTATGTATCACTTAAAAATAAATTTATTTTGTTTAACCTTTCAAAAGGATATAGAGATTGTATTTTTTTTTTTTTGTCCCAATACACGGGCAAGACTCAATATATGCATTATGTTGACATGGTAGAGTGCTCCACTAGAAATTAGAGAACTATGAACCTAAGCTGTGGCCCCACTACCTACCAGAAATTTCAACTATTTGACACTTAGTAGTTAAATGACCTGTCCAAGTTAACTTCACTGGTTGAAAGCTGGGATAATTGTATCAGTATTGTCCAAATTATAGACCTATTTTAAACATCAAATGAAAAGACTAATGTTAAAATGCTCTCTACATAAAACGTTTTGGCAAGTATAAAATAAAATAGTATATGTATAATATTATTATAGAAACAATGGAAAAATATAAATTATGTAAAGATACCTTTAAATATCTATGAAAGCAATATTTTTCATAGCTTCTATCAATACATGAAAGGACACTTTTTATTAACAGAATTAGTATATTCCGCATGAAGCACCTCTTTCCTTTGCTAATAAAATATAAAATTCCAAATATTTTCTATTTCTATTACAAATACTAAGGTATGAGTGATTATATAGCTCTCTAGATCTACAGGTATTAATATAAGATAATTTATGAGGGACAGGGCAAGATGGCGGAGGATTAGGGTCCCCAAATCACCTGTCCCCAGCAACTTACCTAGATAATTTTCAAATCATCCTGAAAACCTACTAAGTTGACCTGAGATTTAAAGAGAGAACAGTTGGAACACTACAGAGAGAAGAGTTTGCACTTCTAACAAGGTAAGAAGTTGGAAAAAATATAAAAAAGAATCCAGTGGGGAAGGGCCCCCCACGAGGAGCTGGCTAAGGGGGGTGGAGAGAGCCTCTAGAACAGGAAAGCCGGGGATCCCTGGGTGGCTCAGTGGTTTGGCGCCTGCCTTTGGCCCAGGGCGCAATCCTGGAGACCCGAGATCGAGTCCTGCGTGGGGCTCCCGGCAAGGAGCCTGCTTCTCCCTCCTCCTGTGTCACTGCCTCTCTTTCTCTCTATGTCTATCATAAATAAATAAATAAATAAATCTTAAAAAAAAGAAAAAAAAAAAAAAAAGAACAGGAAAGCCAGCCCCAGAGAAGCAGGAACTTTAAATCCGCCCCAGATTCTTTCCAGACGGAAAGCTCAGCAGGGAAACCAGGCAGAACCGCAAGAGGGGAGGTGGGGCCTCCAGGTTCCTGGGGTCACTAACAGAGGAGGTGCAACAGGGGAGAGTGCGCCACACACTGCAGGCCGAGTGAGGTAAAGGGCTGGAGCGCGCCTGTCCGGGCCTCGAGGGCAGCTCAGGTGGCGTCTGGGTGGAGGGGGCTGTGCGGCCCAGAAGCAGGATTCCAGGGGCACAGGCCCTGGATCAGAAGGTGCAGGTGGGTATGGCCCAAGATCCTTCACTCCCCCCGGGACAGTCGGAGGCAGGGAGGGCACAGGACAGCGAGGATGCTCCAGCCTCTGGGTGGCCCCATCTGTGCAGATCAGTGCCCCCTGCCCCCGGAGCACCAAGCCAGTGCGGACTGGGAGACTGTGGTAGTTACTGCGGGAGCTGACTCCAGGGCTGGAGACCTGGCCCCACCACTGTTGTTGTTCCTGCTGGTGTCACCCTGTGTCTGGGACAGAGTGGGGCTGCCTGGGAACAGGGGCTTCACAGGATAAACAGCTCCATTGAGCCATGCACCTGGGAGGGGACGGGGCAGCTCCCCCAGGTGCACACACCTGAGATTCAGCACAGCAGACCCTCCCCCAGAAGACCAGCTGGAAGAACAGGGGAAGAGCAAGTTCTTGACCGAGCAGCCCTGGAAAGCTCCAGGGAAGGTCCAGGGATTTACAGTTTATAGAACCAGAGGATACCCCTCCTTGTTCTTTCTTTTTTTTTTTTTTTAATTTTGTTTTGTTTTGTTTTGTTTGTTTTTTCTTTTTCTTTTTTTTTTTCTCTCTCTTTTTTTTCTTCCTTTTTCCGGTAAAACTCGTTTTTAGCCATTCTGCATTGAGAAAAATGACTAGAAAGAAGAACTCACCACAAAAGAAAGAATTGGAAACAGTATTCTCTGCCACAGAGTTACTGAATTTGGATTACAATTCGATGTCAGAAAGCCAATTCAGAAGAACAATTATAAAGCTACTGGTGGCTCTGGAAAAAAGCATAAAGGATTCAAGAGACTTCATGACTGCAGAATTTAGATCTAGTCAGGCCGAAATTATAAATCAATTAAATGAGATGCAATCCAAACTGGAGGTCCTAACAATGAAGGTTAATAAGGTAGAAGAAAGAGTGACTGACACAGAAGACAATTTGATGGCAAGGAAGGAAGCTGAGGAGAAAGAGAGAAAAACAATTAAAAGGCCATGAGGAAAGGTTAAGGGAAATAAATGACAGCCTCAGAAGGGAAAATCTATATTTTATTGGGGTTCCAGAGGGCGCCGAAAGGGACAGAGGTCCAGAAACTGTATTTGAACAAATCATAGCTGAGAACTTCCCTAACTTGGAGAGGGAAACAGGCATTCAGATCCAGGATATAGAGAGGTCCCCCCTAAAATCAATAAAAACCATTCAACACCTGACATCTAATAGTGAAACTTGCAAATTCCAAAGAGAAAGAGAAGATCCTTAAAGCAGCAAGAGACAAGAGATCCCTAACTTATATGGGGAGAGATATTAGAGTAACAGCAGACCTCTCCACAAGACCTGGAAAGCCAGAAAGGGCTGGCAGGATATATTCAGGGTCCTGAAATGAGAAGAACATGCAGCCAAGAATACTCTATCCAGCAAGGCTCTCATTCAGAATGGAAGGAGAGATAAAGAGCTTCCAAGACAGGAAGGAACTGAAAGAATATGTGACCTCCAAACCAGCTCTGCAAGAAATATTAAGGAGGACTCTGTAAAAGAAAGAGAAGGCCCACAGAAATAACCCACAAAAACAGGTACTGAATAGGTATTATGATGACACTAAATTCATATCTTTCAATAGTTACTCTGAATGTGAATGGGCTAAATGATCCCATCAAAAGATGCAGGGCTTATGACAGGTTAAAAAAGCAAGACCCATCTATTGCTATTACAAGAGACTCATTTTATAACTAAGAACATCTACAGGCTTAAAATAAAAGGTTGGAGAACCATTTACCCATTTAAATGGTCCTCAAAAGAAAGCAGGGGTAGCAATCCTCATATAGATAAATTGTAGAGGATAAATATAAATCCTCATATAGACTATAGTAAGAGATGAAGAGGGACACTATTGATACTTAAAGGATCTATCCAACAAAAGGGCCTAACAATCATTAATATTTATGCCCCGAATGTGGGAGCTGCCAAATATATCAATCAATTAATAAGCAAAGTGAAGAAATACTTAGATAATAATACACTTATACTTGGTGACTTCAATGTAGCTCTTTCTACAATCGATAGGTCTTCTAAACACAACATCTCCAAAGAAAAAAGAGCTTTAAATGATACACTGGACCAGATGGATTTCACGGATATTTACAGAACTTTACATCCAAACACAATTGAATACACATTCTTCTCAAGTGCACGTGGAACATTCTCCAGAATAGACCACATACTGGGTCACAAATCAGGTCTTAACTGATACCAAAATATTGGGATTGTCCCCTGCATATTTTCAGGACATAATGCTTTGAAACTTGAACTCAATAATAAGAAGAAATTTGGAAGAAACTCAACCTCATGGAGGTTAAAGAGCATCCTGCTAAAAGATGAAAGGGTCGGGCACCCTGATGGCCCAGCGGTTTACTGCCACCTTCAGCCCAGGGCGTGATCCTGGAGACCTGGGATAGAGTCCCACGTTGGGCTCCCTGCATGGAGCCTGCTTCTCCCTCTGCCTGTCTCTTTCTTTCTCTCTCTGTCTGTCATGAATAAATAAATAAAATCTTTAAAAGATGAAAGGGTCAACCAGGAAATTACAAATGAATTAAAAAGAGTCATGGACACTAATGAGAATGCAGATAAAACTATTCAAAATCTTTGGGATACAGCAAAAGCAGTACTGAGGGGAAATACATTGCAATACAAGCATCCCTCAAAAAACTGGAAAAAAACTCAAATACAAAAGCTAACCTTGCACCTAAAGGAACAGGAGAAAGAACAGCAAATAAAACCTACACCCAGGGCAGCCTTGCAGGCCCAGTGGTTTAGCACTGCCTTCAGCCAGGGCTGTGATCCTGGAGACCTAGGATCAAGTCCCATGTCGGACTCCCTGCATGGAACCTGCTTCTCCCTCTGCCTCTGTCTCTGCCACTCTCTTTCTCTCTGTCTGTTGTGAATAAATAAATAAAATCTTAAAAAAAAAAAAAAAAGAAAACTACATCCAGCAGAAGAGAGAGAACTCAATGAAATAGAGACCAGAAGAATTGTGGAACAGATCAACAAAACGAGAAGTTGGTTCTTTGAAAGAATTAATAAGATAGATAAACCATTAGCCAACCTTATTTTTTTTAAAAAAAGAGTAAAGACTCTAATTAATAAAAATCACGAATACAAAAGGAGAGATCACCACCAATACCAAGGAAATACAAACAATTTTAAAAACTTTTTATGAGCAGCTATATGCCAATAAGTAGGCAATCTGGAAGAAACGGACGCATTTCTGGAAAACCACAAACTACCAAAACTGGAACAAGAAGAAATAAAAAACCTGAACAGGTCGATAAGCAGGGAAGAAATTGAAGCAGTCTTCAAAAACCTCCCAAGACACAAAAGTCCAGGGCCAGATGGCTTCCCAGCGGAATTCTATCAAACGTTTAAAGAAGAAACCATACCTATTCTACTAAAGCTGTTCTAAATGATAGAAAGGGATGGGATACTTCCAGACTTGTTCTATGAGGCCAGCATTACCTTAATTCCAGAATGAGGCAAAGACCCCACCAAAAAGGAGAATTATACACCAATATCCCTGATGAACACAGTTGCAAAAATTCTCAACAAGGTACTAGCCAATAGGACCCAAAGGTACATTAAGATTATTCACCATGACCAAGTGGGATTTATCCCCAGGATGCAAGGCTGGTTCAACACTCGTAAAGCAATCAATGTGATAGATCATATCAACAAGAAAAAAACAAGAACCATATGATCCTCTCAATAGATGCAGAGAAAGCATTTGACAAAATACAGCATCCATTCCTGATCAAAACTCTTCAGAGTGTAGGGATAGAGGGAACATTCCTCAATATCTTAAAAGCCATCTACGAAAAGCCCACAGCAAATATCATTCTCAATGGGGAAACACTGGAAGCCTTTCCCCTAAAATAGGGAACACAGTGGACAGGGATGTCCACTCTCACCACTGTTATTCAACATAGTAGTAGAAGCCCTAGCCTCAGCAATCAGGCAACAAAAAGAAATAAAAGGCATTCAAGTTGGCAAAGAAGAAGTCAAACTCTCCCTCTTCACAGATTACATGATACTGTACATAGAAAACCCAAAAGACTCCACTCCAAGATTGTTAGAACTCATATAGCAATTCGGCAGTGTAGCATGATTATGTACATAATCAATGCCCAGAAATCAGTGGCATTTCTATACACTAACAATAAGACTGAAGAAACAGAAATAAGGAGTCAGTCACATTTAAAATTGTGCCCAAAAGCATAAGATACCTAGGAATAAACCTAACCAAAGAGGTAAAGGATCTATACTCTAAAAACTACAGAACACTTCTGAAAGAAATTGAGAAAGACCCAAAGAGATGGAAAAAATATTCCATGCTCATAGATTGGAAGAATTAATATTGTGAAAATGTCAATGCTACCCAGGGCAATTTACACGTTTAATGCAATCCCTATCAAATACCATGGGCTTTCTTCAGAGAGTTGGAACACATAATCTTCAGACTTGTGTGGAATCTGAAAAGAATCCCAAATAGCTAGGGAGATATTGAAAAAGAAAACCAAAGCCAGGGGCATCACAATGCCAGATTTCAGGTTGTACTACAAAGCTGTGATCATCAAGACAGTGTGGTACTGCCACAAAACCAGACACATACATCAATGGAACAGAATAGAGAATCCAGAAATTAATGGGCCCTCAACTCTATGGTCAAGTAATATTCAACAAAGCAGGAAAGACTATCCACTGGAAAAAGGACAGTCTCTTCAATAAATGGTGCTGGGAAAATTGGACAGCCACATGCAGAAGAATCAAACTAGACCACTCTCTTACACCATACACAAAGATAAAATCAAAATGGATGAAAGATCTAAATGTGAGACAAGATTCCATCAAAATCCTAGAGGAGAACACAGGCAGCACCTTTTTTGAACTTGGCCACAGCAACTTCTTACAAGATACATCTATGAAGGCAAAGGAAACAAAAGCAAAAATGAATTATTAGGACCTAATCAAGATAAAAAAAAGCTTCTGCACAGCAAAAGAAACAGTCAACAAAACTAAAGACAACCTACAGAATGGGAGAAGATATTTGCAAATGACATATCAGATAAAGGGCTAGTATCCAAGATATGTAAAGAACTTATTAAACTCAACACCAAAGAAACAAACAATCCAATCATGAGATGGGCAAAAGACATGAAGAGAAATCTCACAGAGGAAGACATAGACATGGCCAACAAGCATATGAGAAAATGTTCCACATCACTTGCCATCAGGGAAATACAAATCAAAACCACAATGAGATACCACCTCACACTAGTGAGAATGGTGAAAATAATAAGACAGGAAACCACAAATGTTGGAGAGGATGTGGAGAAAGGGGAACCTAGCAATTGTACTGCTGGGTATTTACACCAAAGACACAGCTGCAGTGAAATGGCAGGACACCTGCACCCCGATGTTTATAGCAGCAATGTCCACAATAGCCAAACTGTGGAAGGAGCCTCGGTGTCCATCGAAAGATAAATGGATAAAGATGTGGTCTATGTATACAATGGAATATTCCTCAGCCATTAGAAATGACAAATACTCACCATTTGCTTCAAAGTGGATGGAACTGGAGGGTATTATGCTGAGTGAAATAAGTTAATCAGAGAAGGACAAACATTATATGATCTCATTCATTTGGGGAATATAAAAAATAGTAAAAGGGAATAAAGGGGAAAGGAGAGAAAATGAATGGGAAATATCAATGAGGGTGACAGAACATGAGAGATTCCTAACTCTGGGAAATGAACAAGGGGTACTGGAAAGGGAGGTAGGGGGGGATTGGGTGACTGGGTGATGGGCACTGAGGGGAGACTTGACAGGATCAGCACTGGGTGTTATGGCTGTAAGTTGGCAAATCGAACTCCAATAAAAAAATATACAAAATAAAAAAGATAACTTATGGACATAAGTTTACATATTCATATGTAATTCACACATTTATAAACTTATGAAATATTTTTTCATTACAAAGCAGTCAAAGTTAAGATAAAATTGCAAATTCTCTTATTGTGCATTTTAATAGTTTTTAAATATTTTATGTATAAATGGACATATAGACATAAAGCTTGAAATATTCTTTGAAACTAATTCAATTTTATTATCAGAAACTAGCACAATGGGAATTTGGGAAACTGAAAAATTGTAGATTCAGTTAATATTTGTTGAACCCAGGAATGGATCTGGTTATACTAAGTGTTCTTATTTTTATTTATTTTTTATTTTTTTAAGCGTTCTCATTTTTCAAATGAATATTTTGAAGTATAGAAACTATATTTTTAGGATGCCAAATAAACATGTATTTTGAAATGGTAAGCTAAGGTTTACAACACTTTTCATAATAAACCTCATTTTTCATGGGATGACAGGGGAGGAAATTGAAATCTGCTGCTCATTTTATAGCTGAGTAAACTTCTGAGAGGTAAACTTATTCATGTATTTCATGTGATTCTCTTTATAAATAACTTCTTTGAGACTTATGGATTTTCAATTTGTATCAATGAATATGCATCCTTTATGAAGTGAGTTTATTTTATTATGATCCATGTAAATATTGCTTAACTTTAAACTCTATTTTTCTTCTGTGTTTGTGTTATACCTTATTCAGTTGATTTTTTAGTTGCTGATAAATACTTGGACAGATTATTAAGATGTCACCAAAATTATAGTTCCAAATATTTATTATTGAGCATCAGACACACAAATTATCTTTAATTACTTTATAAACATATCACCTGTTGACAAAATATATATTGATAATCTTTTTATTCTAGTCCTTTATCTTTGCTTATCTTTTTCTATAAGCATTAATTTAATTTAAAATGTCTTAAAAAAAAGAAAAAACGTTTTGAAATTTGAATAATGTGGAATTCTCATTTATCTAAGTCAAAATAATTCCTTAGATACAAATTCAATCTGCCATAATTATATATGTAAAATATATGTTCATACATAGATATGAATATATTAAATACAAATTTATATCAAAATTATACAAAATTACTTATTTGCCTACTTGTTTTTACTACAGATTTTCAAAAACAACTAGTTTCTAAATCTGGTCTTTACTGTAAGATTATAACATCATTATCTTTTATTGGTGATATTAAAAATTGATTTTTTTTACATTAGGAAAAACACTGCTGAAAATAATACAAGTGAACCACAACAATTTATTTGTCATAAATGGTTTATATTTTATGAGTCAAATTTTAATTTTCATTCTATTAATTGATTTGCACTTTCACAAGTAAATCTTGTAATAATCAAAAACATTTACTTGAATCACATTATAGCAGCTCTTTGTCTCCCAGCATACTTGTTATTTTTATTACAGTTTTACAGTCATCATTATTTATTTTTATTGATTGCAGCCTCTGCCTGGCCACATTATTACTCCTACACTTCAGTTTACTAATTAGTGTACTCAATCCATTCATCTCTTCCTCACCCTCCTGTCCAATTGCTATTTTGTGGAGTGCACATTAATGATCTGTATCCATTATAGATTACACATCACAATATTAGTTTTTGTACTTGCTAATCTTGCTGCTGACTAAAGGACATAAACAAATTTATTAGAAAGTATTGATCATCGATTTATCTAATTTTTCTAACACAAATTTATCTGATAGTGCAAAATGCCTGCAATTCTACATTTGAGTTTGTGTTTCAGTATTTTTCAAGTTTTATTGGAAAAGTACAGGCTTTAATGGAATTTTTTTTTCTTTTAAGTAGAGGTGCAGGATCCAGACTCCATCAATTTCTAAGTGTATGATCTTGGGCAAATTAACCTGTATAATCTACAGTCTCCCTTTTGAATGATTGAACTCAATAACACAACTTATTTCACTGTATTTAAGTAAAATAATATATTAAAGCTTTTTACTATCCAGGCTGGCAAATTTCAAGTTCAAAATATGCTATTAATTATTTTAAGTATATTGAAAACAACACAGAATTTTCTTTTGTCCATATAATAAAATATAATATCTTTAGCTCTTATTAAGTGATTTTAAAAGTTTGTGATAAAATATCTAAGGAAAATTTATACATATTTTTTCTAAATTAGATAACAATACAAATCAAGTGAATATGCCTAATCTTTAGGTACTTACTAATTTATTAACTTCAAAAACTATTATTAAGTTTCTACCACATTTTAGATATTGTACTCTGTACTGCTGAAGACTAAGACATCATTAGGGCCCTAAGAAGTCTACTCGGAGAGACGCCTGGGTGGCTTAGTTCATTAAGCATCTGACTTAGTTTTGCTCAGGCCATGATCTAAGTGTTGTGAGATTACACCCTGCATTGGGCTACCAGCTCAGAGGAGGTTGCTTGAGATACTCTCTCCCTCTTCTTCTGCTCCTCCTGCTCATGTTCTCCTCTCTGTGTCTCAAATAAATAAATTAAATAAATAAGAAGAAGAAGAAGAAGAAGAAGAAGAAGAAGAAGAAGAAGAAGAAGAAGAAGGAAGAAGAAAGAAGAAGAAGAAGAAGAAGAAGAAGAAGAAGAAGAAGAAGAAGAAGAAGAAGAAGAAGAAGAAGAAGAAGAAGGAGGAGGAGGAGGAGGAGGAGCCTACTGGGAAATCTATACTATAACAAAGTAACACATTTCCTTTCAATAAAACTTGTGCCTTCCATATTAATAAGAAATGACTAATTCTAGATAGGAATAATAGTCACCTGGAATAATAAGTCAACTGAAAATGTTTACTTTTATCTTTAACATAACCTTTCATACCAATAAAAGGGTTAGACAGAAGTAAACAAATATTTGGGATATATTGTTATTATTATTGACTTTAAATATGAATAAAGGTGTCTTAAAAATGTTTCCAACATGTCATCACATAAAATATATTATTTTAGCTATCCCATGTTAATAAATTCTGGACTAATATCCTGCACATTAATTTATACTTAAAATACTTTAATAAATGTGTATCATCTCTTGCATTGGAGACAATGAGTAAGTTTATTAAGTTTACATTTTAGTTTGAAGGAATCCATGGCAAAATTTAATTACCACTTGGTGTAATGTAGTTTGGCCTCTAACAATGATCCAAAATATTAATTATTTGATATACTAGAGTTTCCTTATTAAAATTTTATTTTCTAGTAACAATGTTCCCAAATGACAACTGAAAACCAAGTCATATTATTGTGTTTTATCCTGTTGATCTAAGACAAGAAGTTCATTAAATATTAATACTTGCACATTATACTTCATTTTACATAGTAACAAATGAATTCACAGAAGCCATGAGAAGTCTGTGTTGGAGACATCTGAGGTTAAGTCCAGAGTCAATAGCAACAGCATTGCTCTGGGCAATGAGTGATGTTGACCACAGTGCTGGCTGTAAATTATAAAATAGATGTACATCTTTTGCCAACCCTGGCACACATCTTTCAACCCATTATTAACAAAACTAAAACCAGACAGCAGAGATTAATTAATCCCCATGTCCTCATTACCCAGTTTTAACAATTATCAATTCAGACCAATCTTTTGAATCATAATTCATATCCTTCTTTTCTCTGTATATCTTGAAGCAAATCCTATATATAATTTCATTCCATTTCAGCTTGTACTAAAAAAGGACGTATTTATTGCAACTTAACCACAATCCCACTGTCAATTATAAAATATAATAATTTATTATTAGTATTAAATATCCAGTAAACATTATAAATATTGGTCAATGTTACATCGATGAGTTTATTTTTTAATCATGATCCAAATAAGGTCTGTATATTATAATTAGTTGATAGACATTCTTAAATTTCTCTAAATTTATGTTTCTTTTATCTTTCTTTTCTTTTTTTTCTTTTTCTTTTTTTTTTTTTTTTTTTTACTCTTTGTGATGAATCTATTAATGAAGCTTTGTTATTTTCTCTATGGAGTTTACCAAAGCCTGGATTTGGAAAATGTATCCCCATAGTGCAGTTCTCTTGTTCCTTATTCTTCTGTATTTCTTATAAATTAGTACTTATAGGTGGAGAACTAATTAAAATTAGATTCTTTTTTAGAGAAAAAAATGGTAAAATTACTTTACAGGTGTTGATTTCTTCCATCCAAAAGCAAATTATGATTTTGATATCTCTATTGTGATATCAGCCCTTTATGTTCAATGACTGGATCCATTAACTCAGGTTGCAAAATAGTGGCATTCAAATTCTATTATTCTTTATTAATTTATTGGATAAGATTATTCTATACATAAAAAACTTCCTTCCTTTCATTAAATATTTGCTTATCCCGTGATGCAGACTTTATAGGAAACACAGGATATATACTTGATTATTTTCCTTTATTTACTGTTTCTTAAAATGTTGGTTCACTAGCATATTTTTAAATAGTTAAAATAGATTTTAATTTTTTTTAAAGGTTTATTCATTTTGGGAGACTGTGAAGGGGATGGGGAGGGGCAGATGGAATCTTCAAGCAGATTCCCTGCTGAGCATGGAGCTTGATCCCAGGACCCATGAGTTCATGACCTGAGCCAAAGCCAAAAGTCAGATGCTTAACCAACTGATTTACCCAAGCAGCCTAGATTTTATTATTTTTTATTTTTTTATTTTTTTTGCACCCTAGATTTTAATCAAAAAAAAATATTATGAACTTACTTATGTAGACTTCAGTTATGATCCCTACTAATGTCCCTGACAGGTATAGTGCTCTGGATGCAGATATTGAGATGGGATTTGAGATGCAAATTATTCTTTAGAGATCAACACTTCCGAAAGAAAGTGGGAGAGGAAGGATTAGGTGGAAGGAGAAGTAATCTGCAATGTAGGCACATCAAAAATTGCTCAACTCAATTTAAAATTTAGAAGCAAATATTGCCTGTCAGAGTTGTCCCACATCATGGCAAACAAGCTGGACTCGTGTATCCTCACCTCATTCTGGCACATTCTGAAGACTGCTCTAGGAAAGCATGATACGACCTTGGACAAGGCATATATATGCTCTAAAGAAGACTCTAAAAGAGCTGACAACTAGAAACCACTAACTATACTGCTTGAAATTGGGCACAAGTTCTTTCTTGAAGGAAGATATGGGTAGTCACAATGTATATTTATTATTGTGCCACTATCTAAATTTTACCTCTAAGTTTTACCTCTTTGTCAATTTTCTTGAGGAATTGGAGGAAATTTTTTATTTTTTTATTGTTTCCTTAAATCCAAATTATCTCAGAAAGAGTTCTGATAAGAAAAATTAGCAAAAGGATGTATTAAAGATCTAGGAACAGAAACATCCCTCTGTAAGTTTATTTTATAATTCATTTGTTTTTCTATACTTCTGTACTACACTGGTAATAAATTCTAACCTCCTTTTTAATTTCACAGATAGCATACCTCCTATATTCTTTCTACTAGGAGCTACTAGAATTTCTCTTTATCTGAAATTTCAGAAGTATGGTACACATATGTTGAAGGACTATGCTATATTATGCATCTCTTTGGAACATGACAGTGCCATGAATCATGGTCTCAATGTTTTCCATACTAGTTACCATAGAAGTCTGCAAAACAGAAGCCGTAAAAAGTACCACAGTTCAGTTAAATTAAGGATAACCATCAACCACACATCCAATATTCTCTCATATTTTACTATAATTTTCTGACTTTGTATATTTGTATAAATAGAAACCAACTATGGTATTACATTTTATGGAAGTATAACAATGTTTTAGTTCAATATAATGATTCCATAATTGTATATACTGCAAAATTATCGCCAAAATAAGTCTAGTTAATATCTATCACCACACATCAACTGTGGTATTTTTTTCACATTTTTTCTGTACTTTCTGTCATTCACTCACAGAAATTATATACATACACACATGTACAAAAATGTACACAAACAGATACACTACCATATACATACACACTCTTTTTAAAAATTTAGATACTGTAGAACAGTATCAGGAAACTGTGTTAGATATTGTATCAGATCAGATACTGTGAAACTGCAAAATTAAAATATCTCTTTTAAAAGAGCTAAAACATTTCTTAGATTTGAGGGACAAAAGTGAGGCTGCTGTGGCTTTTTCTACTCCTGACATTCACAACCCTTTTCCCCATGAAGGAATATCCTTATGTTCCAGTGTCATCTCTGTGGAGATCAAGATGGTATTGTGGTAGTATTAGTAGCTTTCTAAATCCTGGATTTTTCTTGAAGTCAACAATTCCCAGGGTAAACTTCTATTTTCCTGCTTTCGTGATTGTGGTATGATTGGGACTCAAAATCTAGCCCAAAGCCTACTCCTTCAAGCTTCTCACTTAATAAAATAGCTAAAATGATTTGTAACAACTAAATCCTTACTGATGAGTAAACTGTTGTAAAGAAAACAAACTTCTAAGGGAGCAGTAGACATTATATTACAGAACACACCTATTATACCATATAGAAACCAATGCACTAAAAAGTACAAAACTGAAAAACAAGTATAGACATTGGCTATTAAAGATTTTAAAAACTTCTCTAGGGATC
Organism: Canis lupus familiaris; assembly: GCF_011100685.1. Taxonomy (NCBI): domain Eukaryota; kingdom Metazoa; phylum Chordata; class Mammalia; order Carnivora; family Canidae; genus Canis; species Canis lupus. The sequence continues at coordinate 29,212,301 of NC_049233.1, forward strand.
CCTGGGTGGCTCAGCGGTTTAGTGCCTGCCTTCAGCCCAGGACATGATCCTGGAGTCCTGGGATTGAGTCCCACACATCAGGCTCCCTGCATGGAGCCTGCTTCTCCCTTTACCTGTGTCTCTGCCTCTCTCTCTCTCTCTCTCTTTCTCTCTGTGTTTATGTGTGTGTCTCTCTCTCATAAATACATAAATAAAATCTTTTTAAAAAATAAATAAATAAAAATAAAAACTTATTCTGTCCATGGCTTCACCCTCTATTTGAATGTGTTCCTTTCCAGTTCTGTTTTTTCTTTTAGTTTTATCTCTTTAGAGAAAAATCTCTTTAGAGATTTTTTTTGGCTGAAACTTTTTAAATTTTATTTCCAAAGTAGTTAACATACATTATTATGTATTATGTTAGTCTCAGGTGTACACTATAGTGACAGTGATCCAACAATTTCATATATTACCCAGTGCTTATTCGACAAGTACACTCCTTAAACCCATCACCTATTTAACCCATCCCTTCACCCATCTCCCCTCTGGTAAACATGAATTTGTTCTGTAAAGTTGGAGGTCTGTTTCTTGGTTTGGCTCTCTCCCTCTCCCTCCTCCCTTGCTTGTTTTATTTCTTAAATTTTATATATGAATGAAATCATATGGTATTTGTCTTTCTCTGACTTACTTCACTTAGCATTATACCCTCTAGACTGACTGTCCATATTGTGCAGAAGCTTTTTATTTTGATGTAGTTCCAATAGTTTATTTTTGCTTTTATTTCCCTTGCTTCAGGAAATATATCTAGGAAAATGTTGTTATGGCTGAGTCAGAGACAATACTGCCTGTGCTCTCCTCTAGGATTTTTAAAGGTTTCAGGTCTTTAGGTCTTTAATTCATTTTGAGTTTATTTTTATATATGGTGTAAGAGAAAATTTGAACAGATCAATTACGAGCAAGGAGATTGAATCAGTAATCAAAAACTCCCAACAAACAAAAGTCCAGACCAAATGCCTTCGCAGGTGAATTTTACCAAACATTGCAAGAAGTTAATACCTATTCTTCTCAAACTTTTGCAAAGAGAGAAAGAGGGAGAGAAGAGAGAGAGAGAGAGAGAGAGAGAGAGAGAGAGAGAGAGAGAAAGGAAAATTTCCACATTCATTCTATGAGGCAAGTATCACCCTGACACCAAAACTAGGTATAAACACCACACACACAGACAAACTATATATGTTCAGATGAACACATATATAAAAATCATTTACAAAATACTAGCAAGCTGAATTTAACAATACATTTAAAAAATCATTCACCACAATCAAGTGGAACTTATTCCAAGGATGTAAGCATGGTTCAATATTCACAAATCAAACAATGTGATACATCACACCAATAAGAGAAAGGATAAAAACCATGTGATCATTTCAATAGACACAGAAAAACCATTTGACAAAGTACATCCATTCATGATGAAAGCTGTTAACAAAGTACGTATTATTTTGTTTTGTTTTCATTTTTGTTTTTTGTTTGTTTGTTTGTTTTTGCTAGTGATAACTTATTTTTTAAAATTTAGTCATAGGAAATTTTTGTGTCGGATCCCAAATTTTCAGAAGCTTGGTGATATGTAACCATTAAATTAGTAATGTACCAGCACAATCACACAAAATCAATAAAAATATTTCCAAAATGATACATAGAATTAGGCAAAGAATATGTATTATAGTTTTGAAACCACTCAAAAAATGTATATATAAACTGTCATCCCTGTATTTATTCTACTTTTTCTTCCATCAGCTGTATCTAATGTCCATCTACTAAGCCCCATTAATTTATCTTACAAATAAGGAAAGTGAGTCCCTAATGGACAAGAGTAGGATTGAAAGTGGATTGGTGCTGAAGTGAGAGGGGGAGGGCAGCAGGAAGAACCACAACAAAATGATAGTGATAATGTGCTATATTACAATGAGGATTTTTAACTTTTAGTATCTGAGGACTAGAAAGAGAGCTGAAACAGACAAATAAATATATTTTTGATACCACACAAGGGGACTTTTGGGACTTCAGGCATAAGAAACAGTACTTTTCAAAAAGATATTTACAATTTAGTATGAAAATAGTATTTGACATTATTTAAACACTTTCAAACTTAAACGGGTTGTATAGAGTATGCACACAAATATTTTTTAAAATGATAAAAGAGGGGCAGGGCAAGATGATGGAAGAGTAGGGTCCCCAAGTCACCTGTCCCCACCAACTTACCTAGATAACTTTCAAATTATCCTGAAAACCTATGAATTCGGCCTGAGATATAAAGAGAGAAAAGCTAGAACGCTACAGAGAGAAGAGTTTGCATTTCTAACGAGGTAGGAAGATGGAGCAAAAAAAAATTTTTAAATAAATAAATAAATAAGAGTCCAGTGTGGGGGGCAGCGGCCCTGCGAGGAGCTGGGCTAAGGCCACGTCGGGAGCCCCCGGGACAGGAGAGCCCGGCCGGGAGAAGCAGGAATTTTTAAAAATCGCACCAGATTCTTCACGGAGGGATAGGCGCTGCAGGGAACTGGGGCAGGGTCCCAGGAGGGGCAGAGGAACCCAGGAGGGGCAGTGGAACCCCAGGTTCCCCGGGTCACTAACAGAGGTGGTGCGCGCTGGGGGAGAGCTCGCCACACACCGCAGGTCGAGCTCGGCAAAGGGCTGGAGCGTGCCCAGCGGGGCCTCGGGAGCAGCTCAGGTGGCGGCTCCGGGTGGAGGGGGCCGGCGGCCCAGGAGCAGCTCAGGTGGCGGGGCAGGCCCCAGATCCCGAGGCGCCGGAAGACATAGACCAGGATCCTTCACTCCCCTCGAGACAGGCTGAGGCAGGGAGGGCACAGCACAGTGAGGATGCTGCAGCCTCTGGGTGGCCCCGAACTGTGCAGGTCAGCGCCCCCTGCCCCGGAGCACCCAGGCCAGTGCGGACTGGGAGACTGCGGTAGTTACTGCGGGAGCTGACTCCAGGGCTGGAGACCTGGCCCCACCACTGTTGTTCCTCCTGGTGTCACATGTGTCTAGGACAGAGTGGGGCTGCCTGGGAACAGGGGCTTCACAGGATAAACAGCTCCATTGAGCCATGCACCTGGGAGGGGACAGGGGCAGCTCCCCCAGGTGCACACACCTGAGATTCAGCACAGCAGACCCTCCCCCAGAAGACCAGCTGGAAGAACAGGGGAAGAGCAAGTTCTTGACTGAGCAGCCCTGGAAAGCTCCAGGGAAGGTCCAGGGATTTACAGTTTATAGAACCAGAGGATACCCCTCCTTGTTCTTTCTTTTTTTTTTTTTTTTTGTTTTTTTTGTTTTGTTTTGTTTGTTTTTTGTTTTTTCTTTTTCTTTTTTTCTCCCTTTTTTTCTTCCTTTTTCCAGTAAAACTCGTTTTTAGCCATTCTGCATTGAGAAAAATGACTAGAAAGAAGAACTCACCACAAAAGAAAGAATTGGAAACAGTATTCTCTACCACAGAGTTACTAAATTTGGATTACAATTCGATGTCAGAAAGCCAATTCAGAAGAACAATTATAAAGCTACTGGTGGCTCTGGAAAAAAAGTATAAAGGATTCAAGAGACTTCATGACTGCAGAATTTAGATCTAGTCAGGCCGAAATTATAAATCAATTAAATGAGATGCAATCCAAACTGGAGGTCCTAACAATGAAGGTTAATAAGGTAGAAGAAAGAGTGACTGACACAGAAGACAATTTGATGGCAAGGAAGGAAGCTGAGGAGAAAGAGAGAAAAACAATTAAAAGGCCATGAGGAAAGGTTAAGGGAAATAAATGACAGCCTCAGAAGGGAAAATCTATATTTAATTGGGGTTTCAGAGGGCGCCAAAGGGACAGAGGTCCAGAAACTGTATTTGAACAAATCATAGCTGAGAACTTCCCTAACTTGGGGAGGGAAACAGGCATTCAGATCGAGGATATAGAGAGGTCCCCCCTAAAATCAATAAAAACCATTCAACATCTGACATCTAATAGTGAAACTTGCAAATTCCAAAGAGAAGATCCTTAAATAAATAAATATATATATAAATAAATAAGATAAAAAAAAAAAAACAAAAAAAAAACAACTACATCCAGCAGAAGAGAGAACTCAATGAAATAGTGACCAGAAGAACTGTGGAACAGATCAATAAAACCAGGACTTGGTTCTTTGAAAGAACTAATAAGATAGATAAACCATTAGCCAGCCTTATTTTTTTAAAAAAAGAGTAAAGACTCTAATTAATAAAATCACAAATGCAAAAGGAGAGATCAACATCAATACAAGGAAATACAAACAATTTTTAAAACATTTTATGAGCAGCTATACACCAATAAATTAGGCAATCTAGAAGAAATGGACACATTTCTGGAAAACCACAAACTACCAAAACTGGAACAAGAAGAAATAAAAAACCTGAACAGGCCGATAAGCAGGGAAGAAATTGAAGCAGTCATCAAAAACCTCCCAAGACACAGAAGTCCAGGGCCAGATGGCTTCCCAGGGGAATTCTATCAAACGTTTAAAGAAGAAACCATACCTATTCTACTAAAGCTGTTCTAAAGATAGAAAGGGATGGGATACTTCCAGACTTGTTCTATGAGGCCAGCATTACCTTAATTCCAAAACGAGGCAAAGACCCCACCAAAAAGGAGAATTATACACCAATATCCCTGATGAACACAGTTGCAAAAATTCTCAACAAGGTACTAGCCAATAGGACCCAACGGTATATTAAAAAGATTATTCACCATGACCAAGTGGGATTTATCCCCAGGATGCAAGGCTGGTTCAACACTGATAAGCAATCAGCATGATAGATCATATCAACAAGAGAAAAAACAAGAACCATATGATCCTCTCAATAGATGCAGAGAAAGCATTTGACAAAATACAGCATCCATTCCTGATCAAAACTCTTCAGAGTGTAGGGATAGAGGGAACATTCCTCAATATCTTAAAAGCCATCTACGAAAAGCCCACAGCAAATATCATTCTCAATGGGGAAACACTGGAAGCCTTTCCCCTAAAATCAGGAACACAGTGGACAGGGATGTCCACTCTCAGCACTGCTATTCAACATAGTACTAGAAGCCCTAGCCTCAGCAATCAGGCAACAAAAAGAAATAAAAGGCATTCAAGTTGGCAAAGAAGAAGTCAAACTCTCCCTCTTCGCAGATGACATGATACTGTACAGAGAAAACTCCAAAGACTCCACCCCAAGATTGCTAGAACTTATACAACAATTCGGCAGTTTGGCAGGATACAAAATCAATGCCCAGTAATCAGTGGCATTTCTATACACTAACAGTGAGACTGAAGAAACAAAAATTAAGGAGTTAATCCCGTTTACAATTGCACCCAAAATACCCACCATTTGCTTCAAAGTGGATGGGACTGGAAGGTATTTCAGGCTGAGTAAAGTATGTCAATTGGAGAAGGACAAACATTATATGGTCTCATTCATTGGGGGAATATGAAAAATAGTGACAGTGAATAAAGGTGAAAGGAGAGAAAATGAGTGGGAAATATCAGAGAGGGAGACAGAACATGAGAGACTCCTAACTCTGGGAAATGAACAAGGGGTAGTGGAAGGGGAGGTGGGTGGGGGGTTGCTGTTACTGGGTGACGGGCACTGACGAGGGCACTTGACGAGATGAGCACTGAATGCTATGCTTTATGTTGGCAAATTGAACTCCAATAAAAATTTCTTTTTAAATGATAAAAGAAATAAATGTAGATGTTAGTTTAAAAAAGAAATATATGGTGTCTGTCCTGGCTTTATTTTTACCTTTGAGTATTTATCCATTTATTTTTCTGTTGTCAGACTATCAGTGTATAATATTATGGTAAAATACTTTTCTACATCCTCCCCCGCCCCACAGGGATTTGTCCTGTTACTAAATAAACCAGCTTGGTTTAAATAAATTTTTTAGAATTTTTTTTTTATTTCTTTAGTTGAGGCAAAAAAGAGACAACATTGATTTTTCTTTTTCTTCTAATACTCTTGGCAGCCTCTCTCTTTTTTTCCCACCCATTGGGAACCTGGGGAAACAGCAACAACAAAGACGTTATTCCCTTTGAGTTCTAAGAGGAAAGCTCAGTGTTATCCAGTCTCCACTTACCACAAGACATTCTTCTCACTATCTTTGTTTTATTTTTTTTTTTTTTTTTTTTTTTTTTTACTTTATGATAGTCACACAGAGAGAGGGAGAGGCAGAGACACAGGCAGAGGGAGAAGCAGGCTCCATGCACCGGGAGCCCGATGTGGGATTCGATCCCGGGTCTCCAGGATCGCGCCCTGGGCCAAAGGCAGGCGCCAAACCGCTGCGCCACCCAGGGATCCCCTTCTCACTATCTTTGAATATGGAAACCTGTAAAGTACAAAATATGTTTGGCCAACCACATATATTATTTTTTATATCATTTGATTGAAAGAACTTAATGGAAAGACAAACTTCCGTGAATTAACTAACATTTTAAATAATCCAACACATCACACATAACAGCATTAGAATGTACCTAAAAACAAAGCAAAAGAAACTTTGCATAGATACATAAACTGAAAATCAATCAACATATGATACACATATCATCAGCCACCTAGCATTAACTACACAGAACCATCAAAGATTTCTTGACAAGTAATATTTTAGATCTTTCCCTTTTTCTATGGAAATGGGGGGAAACATATGCATATTTTATTGCATTGAGCCATTTTATCTAACTACTGCATTTACCGTTCTTGTAGTTGTTTTTAATCATTAATTTTCTAAACTTCACTAAATGATAAGTTGCTTAACATCATATTTAGAGAATATCCAACTTACCTTGTAATCCTCAGTGGAATTTAATATATGTATATGTCCTAAATCTAGTTGCCCTGTATGAAGAATATATAGGAAGCTCTGGTTGTTAGAATGTTGGAAGCTAATGGCACAAGGAGTGACATTTACTAACACAAAAGAGAAAATTAACTAAGTTCAGTGACTTCTGTACAGATGGCTACTTCTCTCTCTAACAAAATGACAGAGATGCATATGTAAAACCCCTTTTCCACAGAAGAATACCATGGGTCACAAGCAGAAAGATGGAATTCCTGAGACACATGGGCAGAGCGCCAAGGAATAGGAGTCACTATGGATAGAGTGAATTTATTTCCAACATATCTGCAAAAACAATAAGGGAATGAAAATACTTATGCTTCAGATTTATTTATTTTTTTTTTAAGATTCTGTTACTTTGAGAACACAAGATGAGGGAGGGACTGAGGGAAAGAGAGAAGCAGACTTCTCCACTGAGCAGAGAGACTGACTTGGGGTTGGATCTCAGGATCCTAGGATCATGACCCCAGCTGAAGATAGTAGCCACCCAGGTACCCCACTTATGTTTCAGATTTAGATAGAACTCTGTATTCATAAATTGAGAATAAGAGTTGCATAGACTAAAAAATTTATTCAATAGATATGACATTACAGGTTCCAAAAAGCAACCCAATAAACCCACTTTATTGCAGCCTACATGAAACGTGGAAAAATATGGAAAATATCAAGGAAAGATAATGAGGTTTAGAATCATTATGTTTCCTCTTAAAAATTCTTTAGGCAAGGTTATCTGCAATTTTCTAGTAAAATCTGGAAGAAAATAGCTAAATGATTCTTATAGTATTTATAGTTTTATACATTCGTGTATATAATCCATATACATGGGACAACTTTATATAATTTCCAATTAATACATTAATAAAATTTTATATTTACATTCCATTTTGGAGAAGTAAATGTAAATAACTTAATTCAAATATGATTCTGGGCCACCTAAAAAAATATTTCACAAGATGGTTTTTTATAAGAATTATTACTGAGTATACTAATATATACTTTGATAAAAGACATAGGAAAAAACATTAGGTCAAGTAGAGCCTGAAACATGTTAAATGATGGATGAATGAATGGAAAAAAAGGCTAAACAAAACATAATTTAGCACAATAGAAAAATCATTGCATTGATTTCATTTTTCTTTCAGAAATATTTGTTGAGTTCCCAGTGATATATTTTAAAAAATTATGGGACACCTGGGTGGCTCAGTAGTTGAGCACCTGCCTTTGGCCCAGGGCATGATCCTTTAGTCTGGGGATTGAGTCCCACATGGGGCTCCCTGCATGGAGCCTGCTTCTCTCTCTGCCTCTGTCTCTGCCTCTCTCCTTCTCTCTGTGTCTCTCATGAATAAATAAATAAAATCTTTTTTAAAAAACTAAAAATCATCCTCAGCATTTCTCTTCAAGGTAAAGTGGACATTTTAATAATGAATGTAAAAGTCATAGTTGTTCAAAGGAAACTCTGGCTTTAAAAAAGCTGTTAAAAAGAGGTACTTGAGCAACGTCTCTATTTTAAATGATTTTGGAAAAACACATTTTTCTCATATATAAAAAATACAATTGGCGTCAGAAGTTTTTACTCTTTAAAATAATATTCTGATAGATTGATGATGTTGATTGATGATTCTTTTGGTGTGTATTTGAACCATTCGTTAAAAACATGAACATGCTGTATCTTCTGTTTTTCAACAATACTGATTGATTTTTAAATGATTGGAAGTTTGCTACTAAATTCTTCCATTACTGGTAGATGTTATTGATAGCTATAATTGTAAATGTCTATTATGACATTTATAGCTAACAGGGCATTTCTTTCATATGGCTTATCTACCCTTCTCAACCATGGCATCTATTGAAACCACGTTTTTAAACCAAATGAATAGACATTATTGTTCTCACTATAATTATTATTCCAACTACGAATATATGAATATATTCTAGCACAAGCAAAGAGAGGAATCTCTTGTGTATAATGTGTATAATGTTTGTGTACATCTATGTATACTTCACAGAATTACATAAATAAACATATATCTGGTTTCTTTTTAGAAAGTGAACTTCTTGATAGGGGTAAATAACCAAAAACTTTGGTGATTACAGGACTAAAGTGTAACCCAAGTTCTTTTAGAAGTCAAATCCCTATAAGTGTATTAACTCCTTTATAGTGAAAAAGTGGGATGCTTTCAACAACCAAATATGCTAAGTACCTTTGATAAACTGATTGAGGAAATGGAATAGGAGGTCAAATAAAATGCTTCAAGGACACTGTGTCAGCCAGCCTGAAGCAATGGGATATCAGGGCAGACAGCTGGGAAACAATGGTAGCTGACAGTACCAGCTGGCATTTAACAACCAGCAAAAGAATGTTTTATACGTTTTAAGAAGCAAACAAACTGAAAGTATTAACACGGAGAGCAAATGAAAGGCATGTAGTAAATCTCTGGCCTTTAATGGAGTCTTACTGAGTAGGGAAAGATTAAAAATTACATAGCTTCAGTTTTTGCTTTTTAAACTCAGTTTAAATAAGAAACCTACAATGTGTAATTTTAGTTTTAATTTAACTTTCAGTAAGAGAAGAGTTTGTCCATAGCTTTTTAAAAAAATTGTCAAATTAGTAGTAAAAATATAAATTAAAATTTTCCCTTGTTCACTTTATATAAAAACACAGATGAATTTTCAATGGTGGTCAAATTCAATACTGTTTTATAGAAATCCATTTTGATAAAAAAAAAAATCAGTGACCATCAGATGGCATCAACAACATGTTTTGATTGCTACTAAATAGTTATATCTACAGTAAGGACTCTGAAAATCCTGGGTTTTCCTATCCAGTAAGTCTTAATTTAATCTATAATATTTTAATTGGTGTGTTCTACCATTTTAACCACAAACTTACCTAATTTCTTCACTCTATGAACTTCTCTGTTTTTGTAAGCAGGTAAAGTATATACATATATTTATTTTTTTATTTTTTTAAATGTATATATCTTACATAACTTTTAATATTGCAACAATGTATATGGCCTTGCATTTTCACAATTGTAAAAAGTTTTTGTATTAGTCTATTTGAACTTGTGTATAAAAATACCACAGGCTGGAGAGCCCCGGTGGCCCAGAGGTTTAGCGCTGCCTTCAGCCTGGGATGTGATCCTGGGGTCTTGGGATCTAGTCCCACATCTGGCTTCCTGCATGGAGCCTGCTTCTCCCTCTGCCTGTGTCTCTGCCTCGATCTCTCTGTGTCTGTCATGAATAAATAAATAAAATCTTTAAAAAAAAATACCACAAACCAAGGTTTACACAACAGAAATTATTTTGTCACAGTTCTGGAGGATAACAGAACAGAAATTACAGAAATTACAGTTCTGGAGGATAACAGAACAGAAATTACAGTCACAGTTCTGGAGGATAGACATCTAAGGCAATTTTCTGCTTGAGCTTCTTTCCCTCTCCTTCTGTGCCTCCCCCCTCTAAAATAAATAAATAAAGTAAAAAAAATAAATAAAACTGATACATGAAACTTGTATAAAACTAACTTTCTTATGTAATTGGTAAACTCCAAGGTAAAAGAAGCATCAGAGTTTATATGTAAAAGAAATTTTAGAATATTAGTTAGTTAGGGCAGCCTGGGTGGCTCAGCGGTTTAGCATCTGCATTCCGCCCAGGGTGCAATCCTGGAGACTCCGGATCGGATGGAGTCTCACATTGGGCTCCCTGTGGGTGGCCTGCTTCTCCCTCTGCCTGTGTCTCTGCCTCTCTCTCTCTCTCTCTCTGTGTCTCTCATGAGTAAATAAATAGAATCTTAAAAAAAGAAAAAGAATATTAGTTAGATAAATCACAATAAAACTATAGACAACAGAAATATATTGTATAAGTGAATGTATTTAGTTTTCCAGCGTGAATTAAAAAACAAAGTGAAGGAAATTTAAAATAATTGCCTTTTGAAATAATGCCTAGTTTATTTAGAATCATTTAATCACTAAAACCAAAGCTTTGATCAATAAAGACTTTCACATAAATTATTTGAACAGTGACCTGTACTCTTTTTTCTATTTTGATTGTGAGGGGGAAAAAAAAGAACAAAGGTTTTATATTTTGATGGATATTTTCTGATGCCAAATTGGCTGCCTGGGGAAATAGATGGGAGTATGTTGTTTTTAACTAGAATGGATTTCTGTCTATTTTTAGGTGATTTTAGATTAATGGGAGCTTGTTCTCTATGACAGTAACCATATGAACTTTTGAGGTAAATGTGATGATCGCACATGAGCATTTGAGCAAGTTTTACCCACTGATCATTGAGAGGTTTAGCAACTTTTGTTGGTAGCTGTTCTGATTGTTATGGATAGTGATATACCTTATGGATTTTTAGAAAACTATTAGTAAATCAGGATCCACATAACAGTGTTTGTGCTGTTAATTATATCTTCAGGGATATCAAAGTGCCAGCATTTGTTAACTATGTAGTTGAAGACATAAGCTCCATTCTGAGATGCCTACTTTGTCAGTTTTATCCAGGAACTATGATGCTATTTTCTGGTCTTTAGAAGAGAGAGAGAAAAACACATATGGTAAGTTAAAAAATAGTTATTTCTGTTCTATAGAATATCCTATAACCTATACATATCTATTATATTTAATATTAAGTCTCAATCTCTGGTATGTCAATAGTCATATGACTAAAACAGAATACTTTAATAAATAGGAATAAGTTACTTGATAATTTTGTATATAACAGTATGAATCCTGGTTCCTAAATCTAACTTTTGTTACATAATTTCACTAATTGAAACGGAAATTATCATGGCACTATCTCTACCATATCCAAGGATGTAATTGTTTCCTTACAGAGCCTTAATAAGCTGTCCCACATATTGACCTATATATATTTATTACCCCTTTAGACAGCATAGCATTGGATTTTTAAATGTCTGTTAACATCAGGTTATAAATGAGGGTTGATTAAGCCAACTGAAGTCTTTATGTTCAAATGTAATCAATAAGACTGAACCAGAAAGAAACGGTCATTTTAATAACATACTAACTGTAATAATAAATAAAATTTGAAATAGAAGTTCAAGTTTAATTGTTAAAAAGTAGCTAATCATGTTAACTTAGATAAACCTTCTATCATGTTTAAAATTGTGTTATCTATTTTGCATTAATTGTTGTCATTCCTGTTTTTGTCATCATCATTTTTAATCATCAACATCTTCATCGTCATGGTCACTATCAAATATTTTATTGTCTTTTTTTGTGTGTGTGGAATTAGCACAGAGGCACTTACTTTGTGTATAATAAGTCATGAAATTGTCCCAACCACCTTCAAGAATGCATTATTTACAGGGTATAGAACATGAAAATAATACTCATCAAAAATGAATAATCTACTAATTCAAAGAAGACCTTGTATTTAAACTGTTTTTCTTAATCCAGTATCAAATTACTTTTTACTGCATCCTATTGCAGGTAAATAGTATTGATATCTAATACTACTTGGAGTTCTAAACATATGTAATAGGTCAAAATTAAATTTAGTGTTTTCATTTCTTTATGAGATTTTTATCTTTGTCAATGACATCATCATCCTCCTTTTCAATTTGACTTCCCCTAGTCCATGCCACAATCTACTTAGTGAAATTTTGACCACACATCTTATCTGACTACACTGTCCAGAGAAAAGCTTTAAAGTCCAGGGGTACCAGGTTGGCTCTGTTGATTAAGTGTCTGATTCTTGATTTTGGCTCAGGTCATGGTCTCAGGGTCATGGAATCCAGCTCCACCTTGGGCTCTGTGCTGGGCATGGAGCCTGCTTAAGATTTTCTCTCTTCCTCTCCCTCTGCACCTCTCCATCTGTGCTTGCTCACTTGTGCTCTCCCTCTCCCTAAAATAAATAAATAAATCTTAAAAAAAAAAAGGAAAAGCCTTAAGGTCTAATTTTTAGTCTTTCATTCGTTGTCGAATTGTTGTGTAATCTTGGACAAATTATTTAATATTGCCAAACTTTGGTTTGCTCTCTGCTCTGTACCACTCATAGTGACCACAATTCCTTGCTCTTGCTTCTCATTGGAGACTGGATTGATAGGATGAAATTGAAGGAACTGTGAGGATATCTCTGCTTTCAGTTTCACCTTCATACCTTCTCAAGCATTTTAGCTTCCCCTTATCTAGTTAATGCTCTATGTCAACCCTATTTTAATGTTTGAGCATGAAAAAACTAACTAAAATTCAAAAGCAATATAAATTCATCATTGACTAGGTGTCTTTTGGGAGATGCAACAGTGATTGCTTCTATATAAAATATATATAAAAACAATTTATAAACAAAAAAGTTTACAAATAAAAAGGACCAGTGAAGGACAAAATTATATTTTATGATAGTACATATTAATTAAATTCATTATTGTATGATATATTAATACATTATATTTATCTAATATACATTATATATTATCAATGTTAAATATTGAGAACTTAGAAGATGTAAATTCCTTAGCTGGGCTTGGATATGATACATTAAATATATACAATATTTTTAAATTTTTATTCAAATTCCAGGTAGTTAATATACAGTGTAATATCAGTTTCTAGTGTACAATATGGGGATTCAGCACTTCCATCTATCACCAAGTGCTCATCATAACAACTACACTCCTTAGTCTTCATCACCTATGTATTTTTTTAAAAGATTCTATTATATTTATTTATTTGAGAGTAGAGTGAGCACAGGGAGGAGCAGAGAGAGAGGCAAAAGCAGACTCCAGGCTGAGTGCAGAGCCTAACATTGGGCTCCATCTCACAACCCTGAGATCATGACCTAGGCTGAAATCTAGAGTTGGACACTTAACCAACCGGGCACCTCCCACCCTTTCATCTTTAAAGCTTCCCTCCACCTACTTCTCTGCTGCTAACCATTAATTTATTTTCCATAGTTAAGAATCTGTTTTTGGTTAGCATCTCTTTTTATTTTTTTTAACCTTTGCTCATTTGCTTTGTTTCTTAAATTATATCACATATGACTGAAATCAGATGGTATTTGTCTTTCTCTGACTGACTTATTTCACTTAGCATAATACTCTTTAGCTCCATCCATGTCGTTGCAAATGGTAAGATTTAATTCTTTTTGATGGCTTAGTAATAATATTCCATTGTATATATACCACATCTTTATCTATTCATCAGTCAGTGGACACCTGGGCTGTCTCCATAATTTGACTATTGTAGATAATGCTATTAAATCAGGCTGTATGTATTCCTTTGAATTAGTGTGTTTGTATCATTTTGGTAAATACTTAGTAGTACAATTGTTGTTCTATTTCTAACTTTTTGAGGAACCTCAATACTGTTTTCCACAGTGGCTACATGGGTTTGCATTCCACCAACAGTCCACTTTCTCCACATCCTCATCAACAGTTTTTGTTTCTTGTGTTACCAATTTTAGCAATTCTGACATTAAAGTTGGATAAATTTTGCAAATTGAATAAAATCATAAATTTATTTAAAATCAAAAGTAATATGAGCATTTAGGAGTGCCTGGCTGGCTCAGTCATTTCAGCGGTCCACTCCTGATTTCAGCTCAGGTCCTGATCTCAGGATTCTGAGATAGAGCCCCAAGTCAGGCTCTATGTTCAGTGGGGAGTCTGCTTGAGACTCTCTCTCCCTGTTCCTGTGCTCATCCCCCCACTCTCACGTGTTCTCCCTCTCTCTCAAATAAATAAATCCTTGAAAAAAAACAGTAATATATTTTGAGAAACTATTTCAAGACTATAATGTACATAAATCAAAATTCCAAATATTTAAAGAAATCAGAAAAATTCAAGTTAAAATATGGTAAAGGTTTAGATTTTATCAATAAGGAACTCAGGCACAAAATGTAGCTAATGACATTACTTACCTGCCATGTTCATCTTGCAAAAGAACAAAATACTTATATACTTATGCTTGCACTATTTTACCAACAGTGTAAAGGATTCCAGTTTCTCTACTTCTTTCCAACATGTATTATCTTTTTCTTTTTTTCTTTCTTTTCTTTCTTTCTTTCTTCTTTCTTTCTTTCTTTCTTTCTTTCTTTCTTTCTTTCTTTCTTTCTTTCTTTCTTCTTTCTTCTTATCTTATATTTTCTTTTCTTAACAGTCATCTTAACAGATGTAAGGTGACATTTCATTGTGGTTTGATTTATATTAATATTGAGCATCTTTGCCATTTTTTTTTTTTTTGCAGAATACCTATTCAAGTTTTTTGCCCATTTTTTAAATTGGGTTATGTGTTTTTTGCTATTGGGTTTAGATGTTTTTTGTGTATTTTGGATATTAATTTGGTCTTAATTTGGGCTACTATAACAGAATAGCATAGATTGGATGGTTTATAAACAACAGAAATTAATTTCTCACAGTTCTGAAGGCTAGAAATCCAGTATCCAATTGATAGGACGATCTGACTCTGGTGAACTATGGCTTGTATAGAGCCCACTTCTCATTGTAGCTTCCGATGGCAGACTACAGAGAGGAGCAGGCTCTCTCTGGAGTCTTAAAAGTATCAAATACATTAATAAGGGCTACCCCTCATGAACTCATCTAATTCTAACTACCTTCTCAAAGGCCCCACCTCCTAATACCATCATATCAGGGATAGGTTTTCAAAATATAAATTTTGTAGAGATATATTCAGTTTATAACAAATCCCTTACCAGATATATGGTTTTGAAATATTTTTTCTCACTCTGTAGGTCTCTTTTTTCACTCTGTTGATTACATTCTTTGCTGTGCAGAAACTTTTTAGTTTATTTTTTTTCAAAGACCTGAGAGACACAGAGAGAAAGAGAGAGAAAGAGAGAGGCAGAGACACAGGCAGAGGGAGAAGCAGGCTCCATGCAGGGAGCCCAATGCGGGACTCGATCCCAGGTCTCCAGGATCATGCCCTGGGAGGAATGCAGGTACTACACTGTTGAGCCACCCAAGAGCCCAAAACTTTTTAGTTTAATGGAGTCCTGCTTGTCTAATATTTCTTTTGTTGCCTGTGCTTTTGGTGTCTCATCCAAGAAATCATTGCCAAGTCCAATGTCATGAATCTTGTCACCTGTATGTTCCTGTAAGAGTTTCACAGTTCTGGGCAGCCCACGTGGCTCAGTGGTTTAGCATCGCCTTCAGCCCAGGGTGTGATCCTGGAGACCTGGATCAAGTCCTGCATCAGGATCCCTGTATGGAGCCTGCTTCTCCCTCTGCCTGTGTCTCTGCCTCTCTCTCTCTCTCTCTCTCTGTGTCTCTCATGAATAAATAAATAAAATCTTTAAAAAATTTTTTTAAAAAGTTTCACAGTTCCCAGTCTTGAATTTAAATATTTAATTCATTTTTAAGTTGACTTTTGTGTATGATGTAAAAAATGTTTCTCATTTCTTTTGTATGTAGATATTTAGTTTTCCTACCACTTGTTAAAGAGGTGTCCTCTTGGTTCCTCTTTCAAAAATCATTTGAGTTTATTTTTAGGCTCTCTATTCTGCCCTGTTGGTCTATATATCTGTTTTTATGCCACTACCATACTGTTTTACTTACAATGGCTTTGCATTATATTTTGAAATCAGGAAATGTGATTCACCAGCTTTGTTTTTCTTTTCAAGATTGTCTTGGCTATTTGGGGTCTTTTGTGATTCCATATTAATTTTAGTTTTTTTTTATTTTAATAAAAAATGTCTTTGGAATTTAATAGGGATTGCATTGACTCTGTGGATTGATTTGGGTACTATAGACATTTTAACAAAATTAAGTCTTCCAGTCCATGAATATGCAATGTCTTTTCATTTATTTTTATCTTTACTTTCTTTCATCAGTGATCTGTTGTTATCAGAGTGCAAGTATTTCATCTCCATGGTTAAATATATTGTTAAGTATTTTATTCTTTATGATTATATTGTAAATGGAATTGTTTGTTTTCCTAATTTCCTTCTCAGAGAGTTGTTAGTGTATAGAAATATAATAGATTTTTATATTTCGATATTGTATCATATAACTTTACTGTATTTGTTTATTAGTTTTAATGGCTTTTCTTCATGTGTCTATGTTTATCGTACATTGAGAAAATACACAGGATGGAACAGGCTTTATATCTTGTTCGATTATATTTTTTCAGAATTTATTTTCCTAAGAAAGGACAAGATACTCCTGTGTTTCCTAAATTGTGTTATTTTCTGAAGTTAGTTGTGTTTGACTGATTAATACAACTGGGCTTCCACCTCAGTAATCTAATTGAATTTCAGATCTGAATCATAGCAGAGTTAGTTCTAAATCAGAGCTCCTTTTATTACAATGCTAATACACAGACTAAATCTTTACAATCCCCACTTCACTGACTTTGGCTCTGTTCTACATGGATAAGCATCGTACAAACAATACATGGTGATCTGTCTGAACTGAAGACCTGCCATTGTCTGGAAATTGCTTTTTGAATATCCTGTCTATTGAACATGAAAGTTGTTTTTGAACATCAACATTGAATCTGCTGGTTACCCTTTCCTCCAGTGTATATACCTAACTTCAGCATTTCTAAAACAGGAGTTCCCTTATCATGGTTTCCTTCCTTATCCATGCATTGCTGCATCTGAATTTGCTTTGTATTTGAGCCTGAACACTCAGGTTCAATGTGTATAAAATGAGTTTCTTTCATATTTAAATTTCATATTATATTCATTTTCATACTATATAAATTTTAAAATAGCACATCAAAAGGATCAACAAAATTTTAATGTGTTTGAATTATTATTCTGATGTTTATTGAACATACTTAAAGATAATGTAGTACAGATACTCTGATAGTGTTTGAAAAAAAATTAATGGGCAAAAAGAGCAGCGTTTTCTTGAAAACCATAGCAATTTGAGAAATTCATGCTACACTATATGGTGTGAAGAATATTTATTCCTGTTGTGAGAAGCCAAATATTAAGATTAGGAAGTAGTATTTATAGTTTAGGAATGGATATTTTACTTGAATTGCTGACCTTAAACATTTTGGCCATAACCATCAAATCATATTTAATAGATGTTACTGTTGAACATATGGCATTTTATAGTGGCTTAAATTTAATCATGGTTTTGTATGTCCATAGTCATGTCAATAGTCATTTTTTCCCAAATATTCTGTGTAAAGCACCAGGCTAGGTGCTATTGGAAATAAAAACAAATAGGAGTAAATACATAAGGCCAGTTATTATCTAAGTTAACCAATAATACCATGAAAAATATAAGCTCAAAACTGAAACATGAAGTACATTGGAAAATGGGAGGAAAGAGAACTCATTTCCATCTCTAGGATCAGGAAAGGCTCTGTGCAAGACATAACATTAAAGATGCCCTGAGAACTACTAGATAGGATTTGAATATGCAGAGATCATAGAAAGACATGAGAATTTTCTTCAGTAAGAAGAGATGAGCAAAGACAAACAGTAAATATAGGGTAAACATATTGTAAACAATTCATTTTGGGCAGAAGCATGAGATAACAGTAACTATCTATAGCAAGAGAATTGGTAAAATAATGTGAGATAATTCCATGGAAAACTTAATGTGAAATTCCATAGATTATTTTTTGTCAAAGCAGTAGTCAGAGACCTTAAAGATTTTTTTTCTATTTTTTTCATTATAAGTGTACAAATGGCAGATTATTCAGATTCTTGGATATGCTCTTTCCTTTAGGATTTTTTGTTTTGTTTCATTTTGTTTTGTTTTGTTTTAACTTCTCCCTTCAGTGCTAATCTTTCTCCCTGGTCCTACTTTTTAGTTTGTTTATTCTGTGGTCCCTGAGCCAGGAGCTATCAAAGCTTATGTGCGATTCCCTGGGTGGAAATAAACATATCTCCCTCAGTTCTGGCTACAGAAAGAAGAAATTTAAAGTGAGGAAAATAAGTATAGTAAAGTAACCATTTGTTTGGTGTGTTCTTGGGGTAAGGAAGGTGAAAGAGGGAATAATCTTTCCAGTAGTACTTTTCCAGGAAACCAGGAACATGCATGTGCATTAATGAAGTTTCAGGTACATGGTTACCTAATTCCTCATTATGCAAGAGGTTTGGTTATGCAGAGATAATAGATGGGCAGTTACAACCCTG